>NC_083406.1:32904397-35404397 GCF_020745735.1 Hemiscyllium ocellatum | reverse complement strand
GGAGTGTTCTCTCTACATGTAGCTTTCAATTCTCACCTCCTGCTTTGAGAAACAAGATTGAGCTAATTATTAAAGTGAAAGGTGAAATTACTCCAGAGAGTAACCTATCAACAAATCACACTTTAGTTACACTTGAACAGTCTTTAATTCGAGTACTGTCTTATTCAGAGTCAGCTCTCAAAGTGCCAGTATCTTTAACCCTCTTCTTTTTAATCCCTCCACCAGGGCTTCCTAATTGGACAAGATTAGCAGCCCCAATCAGGGGACTCATTTCTATGACTTTGTTGCAATCGCTACAGAAATCAGAGCTGTTCTCTGGCACCACAGCTCACTAGTTGCTTTTCCAAGCTATCATCCAGCTTCACAATCAGCACCATTTCCAATTTACTCTATGGCTATTGTCCCCTTCCACTGTTCTTCTGTGCAAGTGGGCATCACCAAACCCCAGGTCTCACCGCATCATCCTGACTGTTTTCAGAAGATCTCAATTCTTTCCAGAAACCACTTCATCATTGAGGAATTCACTTTGGAGCTTAAAAGTACTTATGTCTTGCATGTATCAGCCTAGTCTCATTGCAGACTGTAATACATGTGTAACATATGCATATCCTTATGGCATACCTCTTATGTCTGTTAGCACTTAGTGCTTTCTTAGCACTCACTCATTTTGCATTTATTTTGAGGCTGTCAGTTTCTGTCTTGCATTGATTTTTGTTGCAATCTTTCATGTTTGCGTTAAACAGTCAAACAGCCAACATTGCTGTATGGTACCATGCCACGTCAATTTCACACCTACAGAATAAGCCAGCGGCTTATGTGGCAAACACTTTGCATGTGCTTCAACCATGTCTGAAAGTCAGTGGGGAGCAGTTCTTATTTGAGAAGGAGAACTGCAGTCTGTCCCGAGACACTGTCACAGTCGGCCGAGTGGCTAATCCCATTACAACACAAGGAGTTGGATGCAGTGAGTCAGGTGCCTGAACATGGAATTTCTGGCTTGTATCAGACAAGCAGAGCTGAAAATGTGTTGCTGGAAAAGTGCAGCATGTCAGGCAGGCATCCAAGGAACAGGAGATTTGACATTTTGGGCATAAGCCCTTCTTCAGGAAGAAGGGCTTATTCCTGAAGAAGGGCTTATGCCCAAAACGTCGAATCTCCTGTTCCTTGGATGCTGCCTGACCTGCTGTGCTTTTCCAGCAACACATTTTCAGCTCTGATCTCCAGCATCTGCAGTCCTTACTTTTTCCATCAGACAAGCAGAGGCAGGAAATGAGGCACGTTGCCCTGAAGGTGAGTCCAACTCACTTTATGTGCTGTCCCATTTCTAATCATTTTTGCCTCTTTTTCACTGACTCATTTTGATATTGAAATATGCCAAAAAGAAACATAGAGTTAGCTTTAACAGAGACTTCACTCTGTGATTAGGGTTAGGGTTAGGGTTAGGGTTCGAGTAGGTGGCCACCTTGGACTGCTACACAAGTTCAGAAAGATAAATGTGTTAAAATAAGTCAGAGTTGCACTGTTTGTCCTTGAGTTAATATTGTGGATTTAAATTGTAACTCTGTTTCATCTCCCAAAGTAATGCTGTAGGAGCCCATGGAAAATGACCCAAGCTGTCAGCAGAAAATTTAGAAATTTAGGTGCTTTGCAGCTTTAACTGCTGAACAGTTGAGGGAAAGGAAAGAAAAATAGCTAAAACCCAGAAGGAAAATCCAATAAAATGATGCATTCTAGTCTAGTTTGTCTGGTATGCCTCAGAACAGTGCTCCAGTATGACCAGTACCTTCATTTCCAAATCTTAATATTTTAACACCCTCTGGGAGAACATAATTATGTTGCAATTTATTTGCTTCAAGCCTCATATGATCAAATATTTCTGATGGAAATAATTTGGTTGAGGTTTATGATATTCAGGAACATCATTGATTACAAATCTAATTACATAGAGGAATGAAAACTACCTGCATGAATTTGGAAGGTGGGAATATTGTGAGGGATAAGCAGTCAAACTATTAATCCCAAAATATCAATCAAAATTTTCAGAGTAATTTGAGATTGATCATATCCTGAGGGTAGATGTTTTTATTGCTATTACTTGTGAAGAGCTTACATTACCAGAACACAAACACGACACAGCTATGTGTTCCCCTGTCTTGGGAAGGAAAGAAACAACTTTCTATCCCTTGATTTTCAAAAGGTCTGTTGCTGCAGTTATAATGAGTGAAACTGTTTCCAGAAACATCTCAACATGGACGTAGCTGGAAAGCACCCCCTTAAATTTTTTAAAGAAACAGTTAAAACGCTTCCTGCAATTCAGGATCCTATCATCAATTGAATAGTGGTTTACTATAGGGATGGTATCAGCATAATGCCTCATATCATCAAAGGTCATTATGGAGTAACATAATTTTGAAACTCTGGTTTTGGTGGAGCATTTTGCATCACATTTGTGCAAATTCTGAACTTGCCAAGTCACATCATGGAAAAGTGAATTCGATGTAACATTCAGAAATTGTGGGCTGGATTTTCCAAGGAATTGTATTTAAATGTAAATTGCCACTCGACTTCCTCTTTCTCATAAAACAATAGAGCTTTGAATTTCTGACAGGAGATTCTGATCAGTGCCCCTTCAGAAATGCAGAACTGCATTTCCATTCTGACAAATTCCTCATAATGCAAAACAGTGGAGTATGGCAAAACATGCCCCTTTCTCACAGCAATCAGTTAGTGTAATTTAAAGTCAAGCATCACAGACAACTACTGTGAGAACTGTTATGAAAGGTATGAATAAAATGTAAGCATGAGGTTAGGTTGCTGGTCAATTGAGTGCCAAATGTCAGAGGGGTATGATGCTAGCTTGGGTGTCAGATGGAAAGGGCGTAGAGTACCGAGTTCGTAAAGTGCCAGGTGGATTATGGATAGGGATAGGGCCAGATAATTAGTGTGATTGGAAGATAGGATTCTAGGTGGGGAGGGTGCCATTAAATAGGGTAAAGTGGAAGGGAGCCAGGCTAAGCAATGAAGCTTTTAGAATCGGTTGGAGAGTATTGTGAAGATGCAAGTGTGTACTGTACCTTTGAGAGAGAGAGAGGAAGCTAGCAAGGACTAGCTGTGTGAGTGTGCTGAACAATTTAAAATGTAACATTTGGTTGAAACAAATAGCCAGGGTTGCATTGCCATGGAACCAAAACAAATTTAAATTCAGCCAATCAGTTTAAGTTATACCCTGGATGCCAAAATCCAATCAAAGTTGAACTTTACTGTTTGGGAAGACCTCAAATCAATGAGACGGTTAGATGTTTTGGGGTACAAAACCAGACAGTTTGAACAGTTAGGGAGAGAACAGCAAAGAGCACCCACAAGTAAAGATTGCCAACAGAATAGCCCTCTGAAAGGTACCTGTCAGTAAGAAATTAGTGCATCAGTAGACCGATGCCGACCTAAAGAAACCTACAGTAAAGTTCAACATCTGAAGGCGACAATTGGGTTTGAAATTAATTTGCTGTAAATTTAAAGAGGGAATTTATCAGGCCAGTATTACAGAGTGGGAAGTAAAAGATAGGTTTAAGAGAAAGGAGCTGTAAATAATTGTGGTTTTAATGTTCTCTGTTGGACTTAAGGAATAAAGTTGTTAATTTTTATTTTAAATTGTGAAATCCGGGATAGTTCTTTGCCTCTTGAAATTAACAGATTACAGCTCAAGGTGAGCTTCTTTGTGTATCAGGTCCAAAGTAGGTGCGTTCAGGTCCCGTTGATGGTGGTTGTGTTGGGTCCCATGCAGACAGGGGATGTTGGATCAGTATCTGTGGTGTGAAGGTTCAAGAGAAAGTTTAGCTGGAAGTGTGTAAGTTAATTTGGGTCAGTTTAATAGTTATTCAGGAGTTAAACCCTTCAAATTCTCAGATTTGATTGGAACATTTTGAAAGGTTGCAGACACAGGGGAATTGCTCAATGGATTGTTCTATTTCACAGATAATTCCTTTGGAGTCTGCTATGTCAGGATACCAGTTGCCTTGTACAACTCACACTCACAAATAATGATCTGATTATTGGAAAATCCAGGTAATAACTTTTCATATATTTTAATATCAATATTTTGAGTTGATTCCTATTGTATAGCCCTGGGATGTTAATGGAATGAAATTGTAGCCTCATTTAACACCACCAATACAATATGCTCCATTTTGAAAAGACTCTATATCAGGTGTCCATAGTTTGGTTTTAGGTGATAAGCTCAGTTAATGTAGAAATATGGGTCCTAAGACATAGGGGTTAAATAACTTCACAGAGGTTTGTGTCCATCATCAAGTCACTGTTTATTGATACATGAAGAGACCTTGACTATGACATTGCCTCAAATAGAGTCAGGCACCAGACACTCTGACACTCACCATTTGTATCTGTCAGCCAGTGTTCCCTGATTGGAGCGATTAATCTGGTCCAATCAGGGAACATGCATTCTGTGATGTCTAGCTAGCTGACCTTGTTACAATCACTGCATGGTCAAATTGCTATTTTAAGCCTAAAAATAGCCCAAATGTGTGTTGTGTTGCATTAGTGACTCCTCTATTTCTCCCACATGCTTTGTCCCAGTATTGGTTGCCGTGCTATCAGACTTTTCTGCCCATGTAGGATTTCCTCCTTAAATTCCACAAACTTTCACTCTTCCACTCCATCTTGAACACCTCTTTTTGAATTAACATTTGCTTGTCTATTCAAATTACTTTCCAAAGCTGAAAAGAGAGAAATATTGCCAAAACTTACCACCTTGGTCTCATCAGGACAAATGCAAGAATGCCAAATTTCAAACACTCTTTCTCATCAGCTCAGCACCCAATTTGTGTTTTCTCTTATGCCTAATGGAGTAGCAGATAATTTTGCTGTCAAATTCACAATATAGATTTGTGTTCTTGTGGTGGTAGTAATTGTCATATTTTGAGCAGTCGCCAAAACTATATTTAGTTCTATCGAGCCTACAGCAGCCAATATTGTTTACTGTTTTTCTACTATTGTTTTGCACATTTTTAATAGCTAAGAATGTTCCTTTTTTTCTTCTGCATCATTCATTTCCATTTAATGTACAACCTAATTCATTCGTGTTTCATGACAATCCCATTCTATGCATTCCACTTCTTTGAAGACAGCCTCCTTTTGCTTCTTGTAACCTATTCTTTGCACAGTTCAATAGCTGAGTCCATGCTTCTTGATCCCTTCTCAATGAGGAATGGTAATGAAACATTTTATTGTTCAAAAATACAGTGATCTCAGTAATCCAAGAGTGACTAGGCAGTTTTAAAGCTAGTGGTACAGACATTCCATCCAACCGAGGAAAGTTTTCCACTGATTTTATTGGAATTCACAGAAAGATTTGTTATTATATTGAATGATTGGCCAAAAATGTTGCTGTTATGTGATACTGGAATAAAATGACAAAAGCCTTCAATGTTCTAAGTTGATAACAGCTTTTCAGATCAACAGCAGAAGTGTGGAATGCATTCTTTTCTTCAACTTGTGAACAGATTGTTCAACTCTAATGATTTCACACAAACATCTCCTTAGCACTACTCAGGACTTCTTCACTGTTCCATATCATTCACTTCCAGATCACAAGGAAGGTGTAAGGCAAGTGATGGCAAAGAAAAGGCAATACCACGTTTCCTCAGTCATTAGAGGTGGCAGGACAGATGGAAAGATCCGAAGTATACACAATTCTAGGCATCTTAGATAAAGTTAGAATACAAGACTAGAGGGGTTATGATGAACATATGCACGACACTGGTTAGGTCTCAGTTAGAACATTATGTACAAATCCAGATGCCACACCATTGGAAGGATGTGAATGCATTGGGGAAAGAGAAGAAGATGTTTGAGAATGTTCCAGGAATGAGACATTGTAGTTATGAAGATGGCTTGGAGAGGTTTAAACTGTTTTCTTCGAGACTAGAAGGCTCAGACGAGATTTGATACGAGTTTTCAAAAACATGCGGCAGCTGGATCAAGTGGATAATGAGAAATTGTTCCCACTTGAATTCAGATCAAGAATAAGAAACACAGTTTTGAATTGTTTTGCAAAAGAAACACATGTGAAGTGAGAAAAATAAATCTTTGTGTGAGAGTTGTCCAGGGTTGGAATGTTCTGCCTGTAAGTATAGTGGAGGCAGGTTCATTTGTGGCATTCAAGAGGACATTGGGTAAGTGCAGAGTTTCATGAACAGACAGGAAATGATACCAAGGTAAAATGTTCAAAGAGTCAGTGCTAACACAATAGGCTGAATAGCCTCCATTTGTAATGTGTGCTTCTGTCATTCTGAGATGCAAAGTTAAAGATCTTTATGATTGAGATTCAGTACAAATCAAACTTACTACTGGCCTCACAGGGAAGATGTATACATAATTTTTTAAATGGCATCTTCATGCATGGAAATCACCTTATCTCCCAGAAGCAAAATTGCACCAGTTCTCTATGTTGACCTACTTTGATGCTGCTTCAATATCTTTTGTTCCCTTTTGATTATTTTATTCTCCATTTAAGATGGATAAAAGGATGTTTACATCTCCTCATATGCCAGAAGCGCTGTCTCCTTTCAGTGCAACAACAGCCCAAACCTCAACATGTGTGTGAGTTCCCATATTCTTACCCTTTTCTCACACTCCCTTGTTAGTTCCTCCATACCATATCTCCTCATTTATTATTACTACCTCACATTACCCCATGCTCTTTCTATGCCTCGCTATGTTTTCACCTCCCTTATATTCTCCAATGCTGACAAAAACCTCCTGCCCCTTCACTGCCCTTTAGCTGTTGATACCCCAACATACCATCATTTTCTTTCCAATTTCCTCATTGTGACCCACAGGCCACAATCAGTGAAGATTGGGGACAATATTTCATCATCCCTAACATTCAACACTGGAGTCCCCCCATGGGTGCATACTCAGCCCCCTACTGTACTCAATGTATACTCATGACTGCTTTGCCAAATACCAGACTAATGCCATTTATAAGTTCGCTGATGACACCACCATAGTTGTTTGAATCTCAGATGGTGACAAAACAGACAACAGACAGGAGGTGGAAGTTCTGGAAAAATGAAATAAACAACCTAGCTATCAATGCCAACAAAACCTAGGAACTCATTATTGACTTTCAGCTGGATGTTACTCATGCCCCCTAGCCCCCATACACATTAACAGCACAGAGGTGGAACGAGTGGAAGGTGTCAAGTTCCTTCAAGTGGTCATCCACAACAAGCTTTCTTGTACTCTTTATGTGCTCGCACTGGTTACCAAGGCCCAACAACATCTCTTCTTCCTCAGGCAGCTGAGGAAATTTGGCATGACGGCAAATACCCTTGCCAACATTTACAGGTATGCCATTGAGAGCATTCTGTCTGGATGTATCGCTACCTGGTATGGCAGCTGAACCATTCAAGATCAGAGATAGTTACAGAGAGTGATGAACTTGGCCTGGACAATCACAAAGGTCAACCTCCCATCTCTAGAATTCATCTACGTGCCCGATGTCAAGGAAAGGCTGCCAGCATTCTTAAGAACCATCCCACCCTGGCAATGTTTTTCTACAACCTCTACCATTGGGGAGAAGGTACAGAAGCCTGATCACATGCACTAGCTGGTTTTGCAATAGTTTCTACCTTACTATTGTTAGAGTACTGAATGGACTCACAAACTCTTAACATTCGCCTGTACCTGTGTTTTTATTTTTGCCACTGTTTGCCTAGTATTTACTATCTATGCTATTTAACTATATGATCTGCCTGTATTGCTCGCAAGACAAAGCTTGAGTGTGCCTAGGTACACATGAAAATAAATTCAATTCAATTCATTTCATACCCACACATACAGCATCCACTTAGAACAGAACTCATTAGCCTTATAATAATTTTTGCATAACTTTGGAAGTCCTCACAAAATTGTCAAAGTCATCAAAATAACATTTAAAAACCTCCTCAAAAATCTTAGTTCTCTAAGGTTTTTTTGGTGGGAGGCGATGGCCTAGTGGTATTATTGCTGGACTGTTAATCTAGAGATGCAGGTAACATTCTGGAGACTTGAGTTCAAATCCTGCTCCTGCAAATGGCAGAATTTGAATTCAACAAAAAATAATTCTGGAATTAGGGGTCTAATGATGACCATGAGTCAATTGTCAGGAAAAAAAAACATCTGGTTCACTAATGTCCTTTAGGGAAGGAAACTGCCATCCTGACCTACATGTGAAACCAGACCCACGGAAATGTGACTGACTCATAACTGCCTTCTGGGCAAATTAGAGATAGGCAACAACTGCTGCCAGTGACACCCACAGCCTGTGAATGAAGAAAGGAAAGAAAAGTGGGCATAAAATTGTCAAAAAATAAACCACCATTCAAACCTTTTTAAAATGAACACAATCCTATTAGTCACTTAATGCAACAGAACTGTGAGTATTACTGAGTAGCAAGATATCCTGCTGAGGCTTTAAATTTTCCATTCAACCAGACAGATACAAAAATGTTAAAATTATAGAGGACCAACAATTTAGACTGCATGAGAAAAAGGTGCTAATTCAATGGCAAGTTGACTCTCTGACTGATTGAGATGTTGGCAAAGAGAATGCACCAGAAATTGTTTTCTCCTTTTTTTTTGTTTCATTCAAAAAGGGTGCAATGCCTGAATATGTTGCTTTGGCTCAACAAGACAAGTCCCTGCTTATGAATATCTCTGGCTTCTAAGAAGCAGAAGTGAGCCACCTTCTAAATCTGGCTGATCATCTCGAGTCTGTTGTTGGTGTAATAGCCATCTGTTTGACCACTTCAAAGGCTCAACAGATGGATGGGCTGTAAATCAATAAAAGTTCAAGGCAGAATCCAAATTATTTATTAGAATCTGAATCTTCCTATTGTTGAATACAAACATTTTATTCACTGAACATTTATAATTTTGGCTAATTCAGTAGTTTCTAAACTTTTCTAAAATAAAACACTCCTGAATTACTAAATGAAAAACATGGTCAAATTATAATACAGCATCCATTTATGACATTTGAAAGTGCCAGCGATGTTTTGGCTTATGTGCCACACGTTCCTCATTCTGGAACAGGATTTCTCAATGGAGCACAAAGTGTATAACCTGACCTTTTTAACTGCATATTTTAGAAACCTATCTGCCTCACTGAAAATCTCAACCTTTAACACATACAAAATTGGGTTAGACAGCAAGATGGAAGCTCTGATGTCAGTTTTTATGAGTACTGGTTCCCGAAATTCCATCTTTCCTCAACAGAAAAAAGTGGTAACATTGTGCTGAGAATTTGGTCGTATTTTCTGAAAACAACATTCCTTCACGCCCAACCATGATCAATCAGCGCTTTTTACCCTTGCTGATATGACTTTCTCTGTGCCAGGATAGCAAACTCCAACCCAGCATATTTCCTGAAATATTATTTTTCTCAAAATAATGATCAGAGATGCAAATGAATCTTAAACACTGTTAAATGGATGACCTTCAATGGACTTGATAAGTTTATTGTCAATATTCAACATATGCTAATGGAAATTTGTCTCTTTGGAGTGAAAATTATAATAATCCTAATACATTACACAAAATATGCCACTTGCATATGTGATGCTGCAGGTGTTGATGTAGAAATTGTCTCTCCTAGAAAAGTTTATCTCGATTTAAAAATCCAACTTCTAAGTACAGCTACAACATATTCATCTTTCACCATGCAGATACCTACTTTTTAATTTATTTCTTTACCACTAACTTAATCAGTTGCTGTAATCATTTACCTTTGAAGTCTTTATCCTTGTTCTCTCTTTGTTCTTCACCTCATCGAATCCCATGATTTCATATGGAGTTCCTATAGTTCCTGCATTGCTGACTTTCAAAAACTTGTGCTCCTCTCTTCATTCTATCTAAACATTTCCCTTTTCAGTTACTGCTAGATGGCTGACAGACTCCAAGAAGAGCGGTCTTAAAATCTGAATAATTAACTTTCTTGAGGCATTAAAACTGTCAGCCGTATCGTAAAATACCAAACATTTGACCTCCGTTGTGCAGACCTCAGGGATCATTTTAAGAGTCAGCAATGTTAAGGGTGAGTCTTGCCCTTTGGCAGCGTGGACTGATTAAATTATTGCTCTACTTCTTTCTTAAGTAATAACAAATGCATGTAGCAGTTCCATTAGCATCTGCAAAGGTTAAAACGAGGTTGAGATTTCAGGTGTAGAACCATTAATAGAACTAATTCTCTCTGCTCTTTTCGAATTGAACCTGGAGAGCATTACGCTTGTTCTAATACTAGGACAAGGCAAATTAAACCCTTGTAATGAAAATTTGAATTAACTAGAACAAACAGTCGAGACAAAGGCCAGTTCTGGTATGTAATTTACTTCCTTTGATGCAAATTCTGCTCTATTCACTCTTGTCTTTTCGTATCATCTATCAATGAAAAGTGAAGCCTTGTTGGCCACTGAAAAGATAACACACGAGAACAAGGGGGGCTGGAAGCATACTTAAGTGCAGCAATATATTCGTGTTACTTCACAATTCTAATTAATTTTCCTCTGTACAATGTATGGAAAGAATATTTATTGGTGGCACTGTCAGTAATAAAATTACTGAGATGAGATATTGCCCAACTTAGATGAGTTAAAGATGCTTTTTTCAATTTCCTTGACAATACTGTTGCAGAATGTTTTCACACCAGGTAAAGCATGGGGCTTATAAATATTCCTACTATGTCAGGGTAATCTGACACAAAGGAAATAAAATATCAGTAATTTCAAATAAACTTATATGTTTGATGCATGAAAATAACAAGTTATAATATCAAGACATTGCATAGCATAAAATTCAGTCTGACACTTCATTGCAGGCCTGATGGGGCACTGCACCATAAGACATGGCAATAAATTACAATATTAACTGCCTTCTCAAAAGGACGTCAAAGATCCAATGGCAGTATCTACGAGCAGGAATGTTATCCCCACTGTCCCATCCAACATTTATGTCTCAACCAACACCATTGAAAGCAAAGATTATCTGAAAATCATCACATTTGCTGTTTCTGTGAGGTTATTGTATTTATTTTATTTTGCATTTTCTATAGTGTAATAGCATCTACTCATCAGAATTATCCATTAGCCAGAAAGATTATCTGAGGCGGTAAACAAAATTATGTAAATACAAACTTTTTTTTTAAACAATCTGATAAACAACAGATATAAAGACATGCTGTATTATATTTTCTAATAAAACTAAACACATTTTTATTCAACAGCCCCAACATTCACTTTGCAGCACTGAATAAAGCTCAGTTTGCACAATAGATTCAATGAGTTCATGTCAGGTTTGCACTAGTTGCCATATCAAGCTCTTGCCCAATTTAGTAAATACATTAAAGTAAATATATTTGAATTGATTGAATTTAGTAACGGGCAAAGATTCATTCATATCAGGCAATGCACAACTTCTGCATATGTCAGTGTCTATATAAATACACCATTAATCAATGTGACCTATAATGCCATTGCAGAGGTAGAGAGCACCAACCTTTCATTATTGTCACAGGACAGTATTGATTTTTCACACAATATAGTGTAATCAGGGTACTGAGTTTTTGTTCTTCCAATTGTAGCAATTATATAAAAACCCTAGCCTTTGACTCATACAAGATGCATGATCAATTGCACGAATTCAAACTCCATTAATATAATGATTATGTAGTATATGTCATGTACATGATGCCAGTTTTGATGCAAAGAGGACCAGTGGTAATGTCAAAAAGATTTACATAACTCTAAAGAACCACTGGAAGTTCTGAAAATATCAAATATGTGGCTAAAGCATATAACTGAAAAAACATATAATTAAAAAGGATAAAATAATGAAATACAATTGCACAGTACATGTAAACAAAGTCTTGCTTAAATGACGACAGAGAAATCAAACTAGAACATATGGCACAGTAATGAAATGAACAATGGGTTAGGTGACAATGATGAGGTGCCAAATAAATGCTGATCAATTACATTGCTCCAAGAAACAAAATGAGATTATTTAGATGGAAAGAAGAAATCAAAGGGATTACGTTTTCAAACAGTGTCAACCAAGGATTCAGCAGATTTAGGAAAATAATTAATTTACAACAAAATTGCAGAGCTAAAGGATATGAGACAAACCTTCATGCTCCAAGCAAGAATGACATCAGGAAAGAGTTTTCTTTTAATGCATAGAACATTTTACGTGCTAAATAACACAATATGTTATTGTTGTTTGGTTAGTAATTTTGAAGACTGTTAGGTCCATAGCTCCCTATGATCTCACAAATAGGGGTTCATCTGTAATCCAGTCATCTTTGTAATGAGACATTAGTAAACATATATTCATGGTCAGATGGGAATTTGTCACAGTTTTTGGCACGGATTCCCAATTACTAAGAAGACAATATGCAAAGTTATCTAAAGCTCTGAAATTATAATTATAGCTAACAAATTTCTCGTGGCTATGCATGAGGTCTTCAATTCACAGCAGAATACTTGAACATAGATATCAAGGACTAACAAAGAGATTCATAAGGATGAAAGATTTCAGTTGCATGCAGAGATGATCCAAATGCGCAGCTCTTCATAAAGCAGAGAAATCTAATGAGAGATTTGACGAAGGCGTTAAAAAATCTTCAAGGATTTTGTCAGGGTAAATAAAGAGAAACTTCTGCTTGGCACAATAATCAGGAAATAGTGCTTTAAGGCAATAGTTAGGTAGGTGGCTAGCCATTGTTCTGGCACTGAATGTCAAGAGTTGGACATGTTGTAGTGTGGCACCATGCTGCATTAAAGTTACACCTACAGTATGTATGTACCAGCGGCTTACATGGCAAACAGCCTGCATGTACTTCAAGTGAATGGTTCATCTGAAAATCAATGGTTAGCAGTCATTAGTGGGTCAGGGAAGACTACAGTCAGCCAGGATGTAACGCCACAATCGATCACATGGCTAGGTCAGTTCAGTTGACATCAGCTTGAAGAGTGGGCCGATACGTTCTACTGAGAGACAAAGGGAGGAATTGAGTATGATGACAATTTATGGAAAAACACTTAGTGATGGTAAAGCATCAGGAGAGGTGGTGTGCTATCCCTAATGGCTATGCAGGAAGCACAAAGATATTGTAGAGTTAATGTGAGTGGTTGCCCAATATGTGTGAGATGACAAAGAAAAGATCACTTACAGATCACCTTCTTCCTGCATTGCTGAGTATCCTGTTTAACCAGGGACACAGCATTGATCTGAGCTGAAATTTGAGTTGGTCTGTTGGTATGGCAACCTGTGATGACCCACAGAGCAAAGAATGACTTCTTCTCCACTACCCGATCCATCCAGACACCTCCAATTCACAGTTTATGGCTTAGCGAGTTAGCTTGCTTTTCCTTTGTCAATGTCATGGATGTAGAGACTTGTGCACCAGTGTGAAGGACAGTTCCTGGTGAACAGCACCTGAAGAGATGGTCTTTAAACATGGCTCCAGTGGCACAAACAATGCAAGGTCCTGTCTATTTCCTGAGCAAAGTGCTGATGAAGCTGGTTGTGTAACTAACGAGGTGGACTGCGGAAGATTACATGAAAAATGTCACTCCAAGTCATGATAGATCAGGTGCGGTGAATCTCATTCAACAAATACTTTTACTAAAAATGGGAAATTTCCACCTATCTCTTTATGCAATGATTTAGAATTACTTGAAATATATTCCCTGAAAATGCACATTGCAGCCATTATGGGGAGGGTGGTAGGAGTGTTATAAATGGAGACTCAATCCATTGACAAAATCTTCCAAAGTCACAGTCATTTCTATTTGGAAGGACAACCACTGTAGATACATGGGAATACCACCACTTGTAGATTCCTCTCTTGGCTACGCATCTTGCTGACTTGGAAATATATCACATTTCCTTCAGTTTCACTGGGTCAAAATCCTGGAACTCCCTCTCTAATAGCAATGTGGGTCTACCTATGGTAAATGAAAGAAAACAGCTCACCAACCTCTCAATGGCAACTAGATATGACAATAAATGCCAATCCAGCCAATGACTCCCATGTCCCATGAATGAATTCAAGAATAAAATTCAATAACAACTATCAAAACAAAAATGCTATAAAAACCTGAAAGTGAAACACATTCTGAGCTATGGGAAAAGTGCATAACACTAATTGGATGGGAATACCTGTATTTGGACAAGTAATCTTCTTCTTGGCTGTAACATTTCCAGGATTTTTGAACAACTGTACTGTCTTGCAGTTTCCTCTCCTTCAAATATTGACTCAAGTTTTTCTTCAATGCTTTGCTCTGTGCTAAACAATTCAGGTTACCTCAATATTCTGGGTGAAAAATGTTTTCCTAACCAATCTCTTCAGTCATTCAGGATAATTTTAAATTTATGTTCTTGGTACTGATGCTTCTATGAAACCTTTCATGTTCAGTCTATCAAAATGCTGCATAATTATTTAAAAATCTCTATTATTGTTCCTCCCAATTATATTTCCTCATAGCCATTTGCATTCGATGGCTGAAATTATCTCAGTATCTCAATGTCTTGATGCCACAGCTATATTATTCCCTATGGTTTTAATGTCCCTCCCAACATGGGATAGGACAAACTCCATATAAATAAACTGAGAATAGGTAACAATGAGTTGCTAATGCATGCTAATGGCTGTGTTACTACTCAATGTTGAGAGTGTGGTGCTGGAAAAGCACAGCAAGTCAGGCAACATTCAAGGATCAGGAGAATCGACGATTCTCCTGCTGCATGGACGCTGCCTGACCTGATGTGCTTTTCCAGCACCACACTCTCAACTCTAATCTCCAGCATCTGTAGTTCTCACCTTCTCTCCATGTTATTGCTCAATGGCAAGGTTCTCATCTGTCCAGTCAGATATTGGGTATAAAATTGCTACTTCTTTTCAGTACTGAGAATCTAATTTTTCTAATCTCACCATATTTTTCAAACTGTATTGTCATTACCTATGTTATTCAGGACCTGGGAGAATTTATCCCCAAATCTTTGAAATACATTTTTATACATAGTATTCACTCAATCAAAGCATTCCATGAACTTACTTTTTATTCCCCAAAATGAAGCCTGTTGAAAACTTTTTTTCTTGTCATTTTGAAAAGCTTGACATTTGTATTCAATTGACATTTGTATTCAATTGGACAGGCAAACCATTGGGTCATTGTAACCAATATGATTAGCTTTTAAAATATATTGACCTGAATGTGGAGCCAGAAGGAGTGTGAGGAATTGTATTAAAAGGAGATCAACTATTTGCCCTCACTCTCCCATTGCTGTTGCTGTCCACCAAGTGCCTCCTCCAATGTCCATTGCCACTTGCCAACCCAAGAATCCAATTTCCTATTTCAGATATTTCCTACTTCCTTGTCGCATTTTTTTCCTTCCTCACTGAACTGAGGACCATTCAAAAACATTTTTTTTTCTGAGAGACAAATTATTGTCAGCAGTTTGCTGGGTTGGTGATAAATAGGGGCACAGCACACCTCATCAATCATTGAATCTACATTTTTTCATAGCAATCAAACCTGGATTCTAAATTTTGATATTCTACAAACAAACAATTCAAGGCCATTAAGCAAGTATTGACATGTACTGAGGGTATCACAGCAGTTTATGAAATGGAATCATTCAATCAAATGGACCTTGTGTAACCAGATATGCTGTATAATATATCAAATAACAAAGGACTCACTGAAGTGACAAGGTTTCTTTATAATGCAGATGCTCTTTATCTGCTTTAGAAGGAAATAACATGTTCAGTAAAAGTGACCTTTTGTTTTTCTTTCAGCTGTTTCAAAATCACTTTAATGATGGAACTTGATTATAATTTGAAAAAGAACAATAAATCATACTGCCATTGAGAAGAGATGTCTAGCTGACAACACCAGGTTTCGTAGAAGGCAAAACCTTTTATACTTCACTGCTGGTCATACCATGAAAGTGTTTCCATGTAATTGATTGGCAGGGAAAGGGGGCTTTGAAGATTTCCCAAACCTTGATTTCAGTTGAAATGGGATGGACCAGAGATTTTTTTTTAAAAAGCATGTTATTAGTAGCAACATCCTATTGTAAGCTATGAGAAGTCTAAAGAATTATTTAAATATTTTGAACATTAATCACCCTGTTTTTTTGACATTTATCAGTGACTTCACTATCTTTATCCTTGTGCAAATCTAGTTAATATCAGACAATATGGATGGGTATAAATTATCGCCCCTTACGGGAGTTTGAAGATAGAAGGAGCCTCTTAATCTGGAAGGAGAGAGTTGGATGGGCAGCCCACAATTTCATCGCTTCTAAACTGTTATTAAGTGTAAGGTAGACTCCTAGACAGCCTTCTTATCCTGCCACCAATTTAAACACTTACCTGCTTAACATTCCAATATTGGTATTCATCATTTGTGGGCAGTTATCAGTAAAGAGCAGAAATAGCAAACACTGTTAAGCTTGCTGGCAATTGGATGCAAAGTGTGGCATGCGCCTCATTGTCAGAGACAAAGTAAATTTTTATCTTTCCTGGAAGTACTGGAGAAAATGATGGGAGGGGCACAACTGAGCAGGTTGGCTCTGACATGGTACCAATCTGCTTCTTACCACCTCATCAACTAAATTCTTGCTGAGAAATTCCATATGTAATAGTCTTGAACCATCCCCAATTAAGATCCTTAAATGGTCAATAAATGAACACTTAAACAGCCTCACCTCCCTGATTGCCTAACCTTTCCAATGTGTGAGAAATGTGGCTAGATTCTTGACTGAGATAACAGGCTGACTGGCTTGTTGTGTTCAGCATCTATAATAGCCACAATCTAGAGAAATCAGAGGCACAGATAAGGGAAAAGAGGATGACCACTAGAAGCAAAGTCCCTGCTCTTGCCTCCGATTTCATTCTCACTGTGATCTCTCCCTCCAATTCTCAAGAAGAGGAAACGAAAACTGGTTTTCTCACCACTTGATCTCCCAAGGGTTAGACATCAACTGATGACCCTCAGGATTCAGGGGTTGCCTGCCTTTGATTGGTCAGGAGCTTCTGAAAGCATAGGATGCCCTCCTTGAAGCCTGCAAACGGCCTAGAAATTCCCTCTTGCTTTTGTACATGAGCTGATTGATGCACGAGCAAGCATGTTCTCTTGGCATGGAGAGTTTGCCATGTTATAATTTGAAGAAGTACAATAAATCATACTGTCAGTGAAAAGAGATGTCTAGCTGACATAATACAGTGTTTCCTGCACTTTATATTAAAAGTGGAAAAGTTTGCCCTCATGTCTGATTGGGGAAGGAGGTACCAAGAAGTTGGGGCAGGTTGGGGAGAAGAGGGAATACATGAGGATCACATCTACACTCTTTCTTCAAATAGAGTCATAGAGTCATAGAGATGTACAGCATGGAAACAGACCCTTCGGTCCAACCTGTCCACGCCGACCAGATATCAATCTAGTCCCACCTGCCAGTACCTGGCCAATATCCCTCCAAACCCTTCCTATTCATATACCAATCCAAATGCCTCTTAAATGTTGCAATTGTACCACCCTCCACCACATAGTCTGGCAGCTCATTCCATACATATATCACCCTCTGCATGAAAAAGTTGCCCCGTGGGTCTCTTTTATATCTTTCCCCTCTTACCCTAAATCTATGCCCTCAAGTTCTGGACTCCCCGATCCCAGGGAAAAGACTTTGTCTATTTATCCTAGCCATGCCCCTCATAATTTTGTAAATATCTATAAGGTCAGCCCTCAGCCTTCAACGCTCCAGGGAAAACAGCCCCAGCCTGTTCAGCGTCTCCTCATAGCTCAAATCCTCCAACTCTAGCAACATCTTTGTAAATCTTTTTGAACCCTTTCAAGTTTCACAACATCTTTCCGATAGGAAGAAGACCAGAATTGCATGCAATATTCCAACAGTGGCCTAACCAATGTCCTGTACAACCGTAACATGACCTCCCAACTCCTGTATGCAATACTCTGACCAATAAAGGAAAGCATACCAAACCCCTTCTTCACTATCCTATCTACCTGTGACTCCACTTTCAAGGAGCTATGAACCTGCACTTCAAGGTCTCTTTGTTCAGCAACACTTCCTAGGACCTTACCATTAAGTTTATAAGTCCTGCTAAGATTTGCATTCCCAAAATGCAGCACCTTGCATTTATCTGAATTAAACTCCATCTGCCACGTTTCAGCCCATTGGCCCATCTGGTCCAGATCCTGTTGTAATCTTAGGTAACCCTCTTCGCTGTCCACTACACCTCCAATTTTGGTGTCATCTGCAAACTTACTAACTGTACTTCTTATGCTCGCATCCAAATCATTACATAAATGACAAAAAGTAGACGACCCAGCACTGATCTTTGAGGCACTCCACTGGTCACAGGCCTCCAGTCTGATAAACAACCCTCCACTACCACCCTCTGTCTTCTACCTTTGAGCCAGTTCTGTATCCAAATGGCTAGTTTTCCCTTAATTCCATAAGATCTAACCTTGCTAAACAGTCTCCCATGGGGAACCTTGTCAAACGCCTTACTGAAGTCCATATAGATCACATCTACTGCTCTGCCCTCACCAACCTTCTTTGTTACTTCTTCAAAAAACTCAGTCACGTTTGTGAGACATGATTTCCCACACACAAAGCCATGTTGACTATCCCTGATCAGTCCTTGCCTTTCCAAATACATATACATCCTGTCCCTCCAGATTCCCTTCAACAACTTGGCCACCACTGAGGTCAGGCTCACCAATTTATAGTTCCCTGGCTTGTCTTTACTGCCCTTCTTAAACAATGGCACCATGGTTACCAAAGTCCAGTCTTCCAGCACCTCACCTGTGACTATCAATGATACAAATATTTCAGCATGAGGCCCAGCAATCACTTCTCTAGCTTCCCACAGAGTTCTTGAGTACACCTGATCAGGTCCTGGGGATTTATCCACCTTTAACCATTTCAAGACATCCAGCACATCCTCCTCTGTAATCTGGATATTTTGCAAGATGTCACCATCCATTTCCCTACAGTCTATATCTTTCATATCCTTTCCACAGTAAATACTGATGCAAAATATTCATTTAGTATCTCCCCCATTTTCTGTGGGTCCAACCAAACGCCACCTTGCTGATCTTTGAGGGGCCTATTCTCTCCCTAGTTACCCTTTTGTCCTTAATATATTTGTAAATACCCTTTCGTTTCTCCTTAATTCTATTTGCAAAAGCTATCTCATGTCTCCTTTTTGCACTCCTGATTTCCCTCTTAAGTATACTCCTACTTCCTTTGTACTCTTCTAAGGATTCACTCGATCTATCCTGTCTATACCTGACATATGCCTCCTTTTATCTCTTAACCAAACCCTCAATTTCTTTAGTCATCCAGCATTCCCTATATCTACTAGCCTTTCCTTTCACCCTGACAGGAATACACTTTCTCTGGATTCTTGTTACCTCACTTCTGAAGGCTTCCCATTTTCCAGCCGTCTCTTTACCTGTGAACATCTGCCTCCAATCAGCTTTCGAAAGTCCTTGCCTAATTATGTCAAAATTGGCCTTTCTCCAATTTAGAACTTCAACTTTTAGATCTGGTCTATCATTTTCCATCAAGATTTTAAAACAAATAGCATTATTGTCGCTGGCCCGAATGTGCTCCCCCACTGACATCTCAGTCACCTGTCCTGCCTTATTTCCCAAGAGTAGGTCAAGTTTTGCACCTTTTCTAGTAGTTACACCTACATACTGAATCAGAAAATTGTCTTGTATGCACTTAAGAAATTCCTCTCCATCTAAACTTTTAACACTATGGCAGTCCCAGTCGATGTTTGGAAAGTTAAAATCCCCTACCATAACTAACCTATTATTCTTACAGATATCTTTCCAATCAGTCACACACTCCTCATGACTCCTGTCCGTCCCTCTCCTATTCATCTCGAGATGATCTCTTGTTGATTCTCGGCCACTACTGGGTACATTACCAGAAACCACCATCACTCTGTTGATAGTATTGATGACAATGCAAATATGTCCATCTTCAATAGGATAGCAACACTTCAGAAATGTGATTTTCATTCCAATGGTTCTGGATGCTGGGGTGAACCCATTGCAGATAAGCTAAGTGCCTGACTGATCTTTAATATAAGTTGGCTATCCCCAGAAGAGATTCTATAGAGCACTTGTCTGATTTGTTCTGAAGAGTTATTGTGTCAATTTTGGTAATGTGAGTACCAAGATTAGTTAATCACTGAGAACAGGAACAAGGAGATTTACTCATAGAGCTAAATTATAACTCTGTCACAAACTATGACATAGTCTAGGTAACGTGGGATTTGAACCTGGGCCTTCTGGCTCAGGGATAAGAGCACTACCACTGCAACACAACAGCTATACAGCAGCATCTGTTCAAGGTAGGGCAGCTACCTTGATCACATGACACAATGTCTGTCACATAGATGCCACCATTTAGTTCTGTTATAGGTATTTGGTCACTTGATCATGAGTACATACAACATCATTGGCTGTCTAACTGATGGATAAGGACCCCATCACCTGCATTAAATTTCACCTTGTAATTGTGTCTGTATGTTTTGAATGACCTAGTTAATTTCAATTATTAATCATGCAACAAACATTTTAAACTTCTGTGAATCAGTGATACAGTGCTGTCTTTTCTTTTTTCCAATTTTCTATTTCAACAGTTTCAAATGTAGATTGTCTCAGGCACATTTCACATGTCACCTGCAGTTTTCTGAACTAGCACATGGACATAGTCCTTTGTGACAGGCATGCTATGTGCTGTTCAAACATTTTACTTTCCAAACATTGTGTCCTTAACTACATTTCTTATCCAAATGTTGTAACAACTATTTAACATTTGTGAAGTATCTATAACACATATGAGCAGTCCAAGTCTGAGGCTAATGTTCCTATTTAAAAGACCAAATTGAATTTTTACAAATTACACTTATTTGAGGCCACAAGAACAATAATGGTTCAGAGTTCTTTAGGATTTAAATGTTATCAATCTCTGTACACACGTACATCAGTAATAACCAATTTAGATAACTGAATCAGTGACAAGATTACACAGTGAATTGAGCATTATTCTTTTTAAACATTTTAAATCATCTCTTTCCCCTCTATTCTGAATGGATTGATGACTGTGCGTCTGAAGAATTATGAAACACTCTAAATACATTTATGCTGACAGTGTATAAGCACAGATACACAGACTGTCACAGTGGTACAATGTGCATTGGCCCATCATGTCTCAAAGAGTCCTTTTCTCCACTTGAGCTATAATGTCGAATATTAATCTCCAGCTCCATCTTCAAGCAACTGTGTATGTCAGAAAATGTCTATCGAGCCTTCACAAAAAGGTTTTGGGGTTTCTTTTTTCTAAGGCTTACTCTTTACATCTCATCAGCCCAGTCAGAAAAAGGGAGAACAGAATAGGAATAGCAAGTGAAGCATGACATTGTGCCTGGCCAAGGCTTATGGTGAACGGAGACCCAACTCACCAGGAGTGACATTTTGAGCCTGCTCCATTGTTCAATAATGGCTAACCTTCTGTATCAAATCTACTTACCCTATCCCCTCTCCCAAACCCTTACTTCCCATATCCCTTGATTGTCTGAGAGATCAAAGATCTGTCTACCCCATTGTTAGATAAGCTCAATGATGGAAAATTGCAAACCTCTGGGAGAGGTAATTCAAAGGTTCATAATCATCTCAGTCAAAAGATTTCTACTCATATCAGTCTTAAACGAATTACCCTTATCCAGAGGCAATCCCCATGTTCTAGATTCCCCAGCTAGGAAATACAATCTCTCAGTGTTTGTCCTTTTAAGCTTCTTTTCTGAATTGTTTCAATTAAACTACCTCTCATCCCTCCACCTCCTGAGAATTATGGCTAAATATACTCAGCCGTTCATCACAAGGCAGCCTTCCCATCCCAGAAACCAACTTATTTAATCTTTGCTGTGCTGTTGCCAGTGCAAGTAGATCTTTTCCTTAAATATGGAGACCAAAATTATATAGTCTTCCAGATGTGCTATCACTAAAACCCCATACAATTATAGCTAGACTATTCATATACTCCAAATTTCTGCAAAGGCCAATGTGATATTTACCTTCTGATTTTTTTTTCCCATACCTGTCTGCTGAATTTTGAGTTCCTTGTACATCCAAGACTCTCTTAGCATTAACATTTTGAAGTTTCAGTACCTAGTTTTGATCTTTGTAGCACTTCACTGGTTATATCCTGCCATTTGAAAATGTCTCATTTATGTCTACTCTGATTCCTGTCCATTAACCAAGTCTCTATCCATGTAAATACATTTCTCTGAACTTCATTAATTGTTATCTTACATGCTAACTTCTTTTGTGGCACCCTACTGAATGCATCTTGGAAACCTTATGTTCGACATTTGCTCGCTTCTCTTTAGCTGATGGGTCATATGAGATATATATAAACTGACATGGACTGATAAGTTATGCTCTCACGATCTGTTGTGGATGCAGTGAAAGATTTTGTTATACTTTCTGTAGGGTATTTGTTCCTGATGAGGTGACACTTACATGAGCTTCCATAGTGTAAGAATGTGACATTGCTAATGTAGTACTGAAACATTTAATAGATTTCATAGAATCATAAAATCTCTATGTTGTGAAAACAGGCCATTTGGTCCATCGAGCCCACACTGACACTCCAAAGAGCAGCCAACCCAGACCCACCCCCTACTCTGTCCTTGTAACCCTGCATTTCCCATGGTTAAACCACCTAACTTGCACATGTTTGGACTGTGGGAACACCCAGAGGAAACCTACGCAGATACAGGGAGAATGTGCAAACTCCAAACAGGCAGTCTCCCGAAGTTTGTGGAAAATCTTCTGGGTAAGGTGGGACCTGCACAAGAAGGACAGGTTGCGTGTAAATTGGAAGGGCACCAATGTCTTGACGGGGAGGTTTAACATGGTGGACGCAAACTAGTGTGGCAGTAGAGTGAGAACTGGAGCAGTAGGTCACTAAGTATAGAGACTGGGGAAGAGCTTCAGACTAAGGCAAACATAGTTAAGAGAAAGAGCAGTCAGGGAGAGATTACTGAACTCAGCAGAGCATTTATTTTTATTAGTACAGCAGATTTTTTACTAAAGCTCCTGGTTTCTGCATACATGACGATCACAGACCCTTGCATTTCCGGGTTAAAGTTCAGCAATTTGGCTATGTACTGTAACACACATCCCTTCGTGTGTCATGCTACAAGTGGGCTGCATATAATCAGGTCACATGCCTTAATATGGTAATGACATCATGAGAATATCTCTTCTTAGCTGTGGGATTTAAGACAACAACCTACTCCATTAGTTATTACCTCAAAAGTATTCTCAAGTATGATTTCCCTTTTCCCATTAACAGGAAAGTCCTGTTAACACAGTTAGAGTTGACAAGGATGGCCTATCTCAATTCTGTTTTGGGACATTCTTCAGGAGCAGTTACAGAACATATCTAATGATGTAGTATAAATATAACAGAAGAACCCAAAATGAAAACAGAAAACATTGATGGTATTTTCATGATCATCAAAATTACAGAACAAGTAATTAAATCATTTGACCCAAGGTTCTTAAAAAGGGTCTCTAATTTTCATAAATTATCAATTAGAAATGCTCTGTGTTTTTGGATGCTATCACATATTTTGAGCATTTTACTTGAAATATTATTGACTTGAATATGTCCACACTCATATACATGCCCTTTTTAGACTTAATCTGCATTATAGCTTTATAATATGTTTGTTTAAAAACATATCATTAAATTTCCCATGTTTAATGGGGTGCTCCTGAGAAATTATATATTTTGGCTCAGTTGTAATTAATATACTCTTCTGAATTTCAAGATAATTGGTGACTCAGTTGAAAACAAATTTCAAAAACTAATTATCCATTTTGGTTTCAACAGCAAAAACTGTGGGACACAACAAATCTCAAAGGAAAACAACGTTAAAACCTGCAAGAATAAATTAGAAAGTTTTCATGCAGAAATCATGCAGAGTCCAAGACTTCCTTATCATTGTAATCATCAGCAATATTTTGTTTAAAATAGATTTACTTCACTTTTTGTTCAGTACGATCAAGCAGTTAGCCAGGACAACTATGAAGAGTGAAGCAAGTTAAGTGGACCGAATGACCTTTGCTCATTACAACCTTAAGTTTCTACTGCAGTGAAAGAGCTAAATATCTCTTTTAAAAATGATGTTATCTGTCTTTATTTGTTCCTGATACAGGAATATCATCTATTAGTAATAGCAGGGAATTAATTGCAACATATACAAAATTCAGATTATTTATTTATTTATTAATATGTACATTGAAGGTTTCATTTTTGCAATATATAGCAACACAGGAACTGTTGCATTAAAATAGACAAAAATTGATCTCATTAGATTTCTGTAATCCTCATAGATGCAAGAAACAACAATAATGGAATGGCTTATAAATCACAACAATTAACTTTCTAACTTTTAATTTTGAGGACATTCTGATATTAAATGCAGAAAACAGCCAATGGTGGGAAGATTTGGGAGACATGGGAAATCCCCATCCTTTCAAAAATATCACAATGGCCAAAAGTTTCAAATTAAATATATAAGGTTTCTGAAAATATTATTTTCCAATTTACTTTTTAATTTTGCATCAGGCATTTCTCTGGGGAGCTATTCCATAGATTTACCATCCTCTCACTGTAGTGGTGATAGTTATGGGGTACAGATGTGCAAGAAGAGTGCAAGCAAAAATGGTCAGTCATAATGCAACAGAACAGTCTAAGGACAGGAAGATCCTGCTAATCTCAAAGGTCAGGATTTACTTCAATAATTCTTTTCATCATCCAGTTTGACACCGAGCCACATTGCATGACTTGTGCGTTAAGGTTTCCTGAATTATTAACAGGGTGAAGGAGGATAAGGAACAGGATTGGACCTGGATCTAGTTTGGTGAAGACTGTGATTATAATTGAGGGGAAGTGGAAGGTTCTGGGTATGATCAGGATTTACAGATGTACGGCACATGGAAAGGAAGACTCGAGTTTGGAGAAGCTTTGCAGGTCTTTCTGTTAAACTCATTTTTCAGTCATGATTACATTCCTGGCAGCATTATCTGACAGAAAAGCTGTCACTTCACCACAACTTTAGGCCGAAACTAAAATTGCTGCTCAACTTCTGCTGATCAGCATACTTAGACAACAAGCTCACTTCCAGTGGTTGTTCCCACTCCCTTTGCTTAAAGATACACAGGATGGATAAAATGATGTCTGCAGATGCTGGAGATCAGAGCTGAAAATGTGTTGCTGGAAAAGCGCAGCAGGTCAGGCAGCATCCAAGGAACAGGAGATTCGACGTTTCGGGCATAAGCCTGAAGAAGGGCTTATGCCCGAAACGTCGAATCTCCTGTTCCTTGGATGCTGCCTGACCTGCTGCGCTTTTCCAGCAACACAGTTTCAGTTAAAGATACACAGCTGACATTGGGACATAATGGGGAAGCAGCAATGGGAAGTGACTAGTGCTATTCTAGATGCCCTCATCCCACGCCCAGAATTAGCAGGTAGACCAAGTTAAATTTAAGACTGATGTCTTTGGAGATCAGTTTTGAGATTTTTCCCTTCAAAAGTAGTTAATTACTGTTCAGCTCTTGAGTTACAATTTGGATAAAACAGCTTTTCATGGCCTTTGTATCTCGTCATCTATGAAACCTAAAGCAGCAATTATACTACATCTTGAAATACACTGTTTCTCTGAGAATATTCCCCATCTAAAATATCTTCTGAATCAATCACTCCTGTGCTGAGTTATTCTTGTTTCCCTCTTTGATAACCACCCAAGAGTTACAACACCCTGTTCCTTTTGCAGTTAACATAATTAAATGATCCTGATTATGACAAGTCCCATCCCATAATATATTCGGTCTCAATTTCACAGGGGCAAGCAAGGGTGTCAGGTTATGGCTCACAGTCACAATTCCCAGAGACTGCTCATTATTTCAACCACCAGTTGCCTCCACTGAAATGATATTTTGGAGACTATGGTATCTGGAAGCCAAAGTATAGAGATTAGATCAGGTAAGACCGGGTCCATTGTCTGTCCATTTACTTTAGATAATGAGGGATTACACTCTGAATATCCACATGTGGTCCCAGGATAGTTTGGATGGAGTTGTGTGCGGCAGAGACCTTTTGAATGATCCTTGTTCCATTTGAAATCTTCTTTTGTCATTCTTATGCTTTTATTGACATCAAACAGGCTAAATAAATGTTACTGCTGTCGGATGATCTGGGATTTAATGCAGAGTTAATTAGAATAAAGGTAAATCAAGGTAAAATTCAAAAGCTAGAGTTTATTCTATCAATTCATTGTTAGTGACATGATGAAAAACAAAGAACAAAACTTTAAATCTGTGGAAATTGATATCAGTGGGAATAAGCAGGGCTCTGCAAATCACCAGAAAACTTTTGTTTTCAGCATATGAGTATGCTGGTTTCTATGTTGCTAATTGATTTATCATTTTAACACACCAACACGTGAAAAAATGTGTAATCAAACCAAAATTACAGAAGTGAGGGATTTAATAGAATTACAGTCACAGTAACATGGAAAAGACAGCCTTCAGTGTCACCAGGTGCCAGTCTGGCTTCCAATGTGGTTAGAAGAATAAGATTGATAACGCTTACTCTACCAGCTCTCAAATAATGTGTGATACAATGGTAGAATGCAAATTGACTCCTTTGCTAATGGTTGACTAGTTGCATTGTACATGACAAATAAAAATTATTTATTTATCGATTCACTCCTTACAATAATATACCTCAGGAACCAATTGTCTGCGTGGTTTGCTCTACTATGTGAAGGACATGTCTCCATAGGAAAACACACATCCATCTTAAAAATCTGCTTCTTTAAAACCTCTTAGTATAGGGTATGATTTAAATGAACCCAAATCATCACCATTAGGAACATTTTGATACATTTAACTGGAATTACTTTTGATACAGTTTGTAATGCAGCAGAAACATCTAAGCAGTGTCTCAATTAAGTGATTTTAAACAATGATAATTACTGATAACGCTGGCATGCAGGTATGCCCAAAGGATCTCATGATTGCAGTACATTTTGCTAATGATCACTGTTAATTAAAAATGGGAATTAGCACTAATGAGCACAGAAACGTTCCTTCAGTGATCTACTTGAAGTTTTCATAGTGAGAATAGATTGCATGTATTTCACAATTTCTTTGCTTCAAATCTTGGCCTTCTCACCTTCTCATTTGTGTCTTAAAAAATTGATTTAATCAAGAAGTATTACATTTTAGTTCAATGTGATATAAAATAGCTCTGTTGTCTAAGTAGATTTAAAACATATTGATGGGGTGCACAGATGGGAGAGTCACTCACATTTTTTGTTACCAATTAGTGATGTCTGTGAGAAGTTTAAAAGGGGAACCTACCATTTTGAAGAATCTTCATACATTCTATGCCAATCCAACATTGTCAAGCTGTTCTGAAACACAGAGGTTTGATGGCAGGATGCTGGGAGATATGGAACTTTAATGCAAACCCAGCTCATTAAATTTCAGTTCAAGGTTAAGACATGGTATATTGAAGCCTATTCCTGGACCAGGATACACAATGAGAAACAACTGGTCTGCTCAAATAGTGTTTAGATGCCTTAAACATCTGCCAGGAGTTTTCCGTCTGACCCTCCAGAAATTACTAATATCATGTCAGACAAGTCTGTTGTCTGCTATACTATACTGCCATTGATAGAAGCATCAGTATTAAATCTGACAATAATTAGCAGGAAACAGCGCAAGAGGAGGACAACAGTCTCTTTCCCCTGAGGATGGAAAACACTAGCAGCACAGAAGTGATGAGTTCATCTTTCCAAGCTCTGTGACATTTAACTTGTGCTGACTGCAGTGACAGGCACTCCTACCACACATCTTCCCAGCAATTCATCAAGATGAGCCTGTGAAACAGCTACTATATAGGCAGCATTATATTTGAATTAGTGGCAATGTGCAGGTCATTCCTTTAATGTGCTTTTCAGTTAACAGAGCATCTGTATAGATCTCTGATTAATGGAGTTGTGTATTTATGTGTAAAGATTTATATCATAAAGCAAACGGGTGCTGCCAGGTGCAAGTATTTACATATATAATTCCACATTCGATTATCTGCAGGAAAGGAGCATCTGGTAGGATGGATGAGGGGAGGTGTAGAGGGAAAAGCTGTGTAGGGCTGCTGCTGGTAGCTGTGATATCTCTTTGTCTGTTTCAGGAGGAGCTTGCTGAGCTGCTGTCACACGTATCTGAGAGCTGTGAGTTGCTGTATGTATTCTGCTGACAGATGCACCAGGTTTAATGCTCATGCCGAACTGTTGTGAATGTAAGAAACAAAACCGGTAAGCCCTGTTTCTTCTGCTTTACGCTGCAGGGCAGCAGGTTCCCACATAGCCCATTTATCTTTCTGGAACACAAAGCAGCACATCTGTGTAAACAATTGCAATCGATTATACAGCATTCTCAACCCAATTAGATTGTAAATGTTTGTCATGCAAAATTCATATATTGGCCAGTTGTGAACAGCCTTGTGAGAGGTACATAGCAGATCTAAAACTCCTGGGAATGGAGAGAACATCATTGACAGTTGTGACAAGGAGAGCCTGGATTACAGCAGGAATTTGATGGACAAATTTATCAGAATGGATTTCTCTTGTTAATATTTCATATGTTTGACAAACCTACAGCTTACTTGTATGCTGATAATTTACTACTCGGAACATCTGTCTTCATAATGACATGAAACTCAGGTATCTACTGTTAAGTATTAGTTATGATCTACACAATATTATCTGGAAGGATCCTCCAGCTTCACCATTTCACCATAGGTTGTTATTGACTTTAATAATTTACTGTCAGGAAGCAGGAAGATTTATTGCTGCATCCATTAGTGCTTCCATCTGTCTCTCTGTAAACACTTGATGCCTGTTCAATAATTTAAAAACATACATAAGAGACTTAGCTCAGAGCTTACTCTCACTGGTGACTCTCGAATTTGCTCTGATTTTTGAATACTGGAATTGGTTGCATAGCTCATGCTGTCAGTTTCTGAATTGATTACATTTCATTGAATCACAGAGTGTTACAGCACAGAACACTGCCTTTCAGCCCATCACATCCATGCTAGCTCTGATAGAATCCATTTAGTTCCTTGTTCCATCATCATAGACATACAATGTTCTGCCTTTCAAGCATTTACTCAATTCCTCTCTAGAAGTTACTAATGAATCTGTGTTCATATCCTTTTCGAGAACTATACTGAATTCACTTTTGAATATTATTCATGCATTAGTGAATTGAACGAGCAGCTAAATAACAAGATATTGACCCAGGTACTCCAGTGTCTGAATTGCTGGAGACCAGATGTAACGCCCAATATGTGTGCCAGGATCTTGCTGATATCTCAACCTAACAGAACTTGATGGAAATTGTCTAAAACTTGGCTGGACTTCTGAGGGACAATTGCCCAGTTCCCTGGAATCCTCCAGAGAAGTTTTCTGTACTAAGCTAAAGTTGCAGTTTTCTAACACTTCCAATTTACTTCCTTGTCTAGTTAATCACCCAGGAAATATTAGATGCAAAAATCCTGAATAACTATACAACTGACCACAGCATTCACTCAGGTTGATACCACAACTGTCCATTCACTATCTCCCATCTCCTTATGTACCTGGCTGACCTCTCAACTCTATCTGACCCCATCACCTTCCCCATCCCAACTTTTTTATAGAATAGAATCCCTTGTGTGGAAACTAAACTACAACACTAAAGTCGGTGGAGTAGTGGACAGTTTGGAAGAATGTTACAGGTTGCAGGGGGACTTGGATAAACTATAGAATTGGGCTGAGAAGCGGCAAAAGGAGTTTAATGCAGCTCAATGTGAGGTGATGCACTTTGGGAAGAATAACAGGAAGGCAGAGTACTGGGTCAATGGAAAAATTCTTGGTGGTGTGGATGTGCAGAGGGATCTTGGAGTCCATGTGCATAGATCCCTGAAAGTTGCCACCCTGTGGATAGTGCTCTTAAGAAGGCATACAGTGTGTTAGGTTTCATTGGTAGAGGGATTGAGTTCCGGATCCACAATATCATGTGGCAACTATACAAAACGTTGGTGCGGCCACACTTGGAATATTGCATATAGTTCTGGTTGTCGCATTACAGAAAGGATGTGGAAGCATTGGAAAAGGTGCAGAGGAGATTCACCAGGATGTTGCCTGATCTGGAGGGACGGTCTTATGAGGAAAGGCTGAGAGACTTGGGTCTGTTCTCATTGGAAAGAAGAAGGCTAAGGGGGAACTTGATAGAGACATGCAAGATGATCAGAGGATTAGATAAGGTAGACAGTGAAACACTTTTTCCTAGGATGATAATGTCAGCTTGTACAAGAAGACATCACTACAAATTGAGGGGTGATATATTTAAGACAGATGTCAGAAGCAAGTTCTTTATGCAGAGAGTGGTAAGGATGTGGAATGCCTTACCTGCTAATGTAGTCAACTCAGCCACATTAGGGAGATTTGAACAATCCTTAGATAAGCACATGGCGTCTCTCTGTGGCGCAATTGGTTCAGCTGTTAACCTAAAAGTTGGTGGTTTGACCCCACCCGGGGCGGTTTTTTCTCTGCTCTTCCTTGGCTTTGAAGCAGTACCAGACTCTATAAAAGATCTTAAAGTAAGGGAACCCTTAGGAAGTAGCAATCATAATATGGTAGAGTTCAGTCTGGAGTTTGAAAGAGAGAAGGCAAAATCGGATGTAATGGTGTTACAGTTAAATAAAGGTAATTATGAGGGCATGAGAGAGGAACTGACAAAAATAGACTGGAAGCAGAGGCTAACCGGGAAGACAGTAGAGCAAAAATGGCAGGAGTTTATTGGTATAATTGAGGACACTGTACAGACGTTCATCCCCAAGAAAAGAAAGATTATCCGGGGAGGGATTAGACAACCATGGCTGACAAAGGAAGTCAGGAAATGTATTAAAGAAAAAGAGAGATCCTATAAAGTGGCCAAGAACAGTGGGAAATCAGAAGATTGGGAAGGATACAAAAACAAACAGAGGATAACAAAGAGTGTAATAAGAAATGAGAAGATCAAATATGAAGGTAGGCTAGCCAGTAATATTAGAAATGATAGTAAAAGTTTCTTTCAGTACATAAGAAACAAACGACAGGCAAAAGTAGACATTGGCCCACTTCAAACTGATGCAGGAAGGCTAGTGATGGGAGATAAGGAAATAGCAGGAGAACTTAATAAGTACTTTGCGTCAGTTTTCACAGTAGAAGACATGAGTAATATCCCAAAAATTAAAGGGAGTCACGGGACTGAGTTGAGTATGGTTGCCGTTACGAAAGAGATAGTGCTAGAAAAGTTAAAAAGTCTGAAAATTGATAAATCTCCTGGCCCCGATGGGATACACCCTAGAGTTCTGAGAGAGGTGGCTGAGGAAATAGCAGAGGCATTGGTTGAGATCTTTTAAGAGTCACTGGAGTTAGGAAAGGTCCCGGATGATTGGAAGATGGCTGTTGTAACGCCCTTGTTCAAGAAAGGATCAAGACAAAAGATGGAAAATTATAGGCCAATCAGCTTAACCTCAGTTGTTGGTAAAATTCTAGAATCCATCATTTAGGATGAGGTTTCTAAATTCTTAGAAGAGCAGAGTCTGATTAGAACAAGTCAACATGGTTTTAGTAAGGGGAGGTCATGCCTGACAAACCTGTTGGATTTTTTTGAAGAGGTAACAAGTAGGTTAGACCAGGGAAACCCAGTGGACGTGGTCTATCTAGATTTCCAAAAGGCCTTTGATAAGGTGCCACACGGGAGGCTGCTGAGCAAGGTGAGGGCCCATGGTGTTCGAGGTGAGCTGCTGGGATGGATTGAGGATTGGCTGTTTAACAGAAGGCAGAGAGTTGGGATAAAAGGTTCTTTTTCAGAATGGCAGCCAGTGACGAGCGGTGTCCCGCAGGGTTCAGTGTTGGTGCCACAGCTATTCGCATTATATATTAATGATTTGGATGAGGGGACTGGGGGCATTCTAGCAAAGTTTGCCGATGATATGAAGTTAGGTGGACAGACAGGTAGTACTGAGGAAGTGGTGAGGCTCAGAAGGATCTAGACAGGTTGGGAGAGTGGTCCAGGAAATGGCTGATGGAATTTAACGTGAGCAAGTGCGAGGTCTTGCACTTTGGCAAAAAGAATAAAAGCATAGAATACTTTCTAAATGGTGAGAAAATTAGTAAAGCCAAAGTACAAAAGGATCTGGGAGTGCTAGTCGAGGATTCTCTAAAGGTAAACATGCAGGTTGAGTCCGTGATTAAGAAAGCGAATGCAATGTTGTCTCTTATCTCAAGAGGGTTGGAAAATAAAAACAGAGATCTGCTATTGAGACTTTATAAAGCTCTGGTTAGGCCCCATTTGGAGTACTGTGTCCAGTTTTGGTCCCCACACCTCAGGAAGGACATACTGGCACTGGAACGTGTCCAGTGGAGATTCACATGGATGATCCCTGGAATGGCAGGTCTAACATATGAGGAACGGCTGAGGATCCTGGGATTGTATTCGTTGGAGTTTAGAAGATTGAGGGGAGACTTAATAGAGACGTACAAGATAATACATGGCTTGGAAAGGGTGGACACTAGGAAATTGTTTCCGTTAGGCGAGGAGACTAGGACCCGTGGACACAGCCTTAGAATTAGAGGGGGTCAATTCAGAATAGAAATGCAGAGACATTTCTTCAGCCAGAGAGTGGTGGGCCTGTGGAATTCATTGCCACAGAGTGCAGTGGAGGCCTGGACACTAAATGTCTTCAAGGCCGAGATTGATAGATTCTTGTTGTCTCGAGGGATTAAGGGCTACGGGGAGAATGCTGGTAAGTGGAGTTGAAATGCCCATCAGCCATGATTGAATGGCGGAGTGGACTCGATGGGCTGAATGGCCTTACTTCCACTCCTATGTCTTATGGTCTTATGGTCTTATGATTTAGGGATAGTGTAGGGTGATAAGCTGAGAATAGTTCACAGGTCGGTGCAACATCGAGGGCCAAAGGGCCTGTTCTGTGCTGTAACGTTCTATGTTCTAAACAGGCCCAAGACCACACCAACCCTCTGAAGAGTAACCCACCATACCCATTCCCCCACATTTACCCCGAATCAAAGCACCTAACCTACACACCCCTGAACACTACGAGCAATTGCACTTGGCCAATTCACCTGACCTGCACATCTCTGGATTGTGGGAGGAAACTGGAGCACCCGGAGGAAGCCCATTCAAACATAGAGATATTGTGCAAACTCCACACAGACCGGTGCCCAAGGCTGGAAACGAACCCAGGTCCCTAGCACTGTGAAGCAGCAGCGCTAACCACTGAGCCACCATACCGACCCTAACTAGAGCACAACACCCGAAAGATGTTGCCACAAGTAGAAAAAACTCGGTCCTGAGGGCACAGTTCAGAGTGAAGGGATGATCCTTTAGAACTGAGAGAAGGAGGAATTTCTGGAGCCAGAGGGTTATGAATGTGTGGAACTAATTACCACAGAGTGCTTCGGAGGCCAAGTCATTGACTGTCATTTAAGACAGAGATAGAAAGGTACTTGATTAGTAAGAGACTCAAAGATTAAGGAGAGAAAGCAGGAGAATGGGGTTGAGAAACAAATCAGTCATGATCAATTGTGGAGCAGACTTGATGGGCCGAATGGCCTAAATATGCCCCTATGTCTTATGATTACAGATTATGCACAGAAATAATCCCAACACCACAACTATATAGCTGACAAACTCTCTAACCCAACCTGACTACCCCCAACACCTGACCACACTTAAAGCAGCCTGACAAGCTACCAACACTTGATGACAAACTCAACTTGTCCTGACTGTTTCCTAACACCTGACTAAACAGTGGGAAGAAACTGGAGCGCCCAGAGGAAACCCACTCCAACATGGAGAGAATGCCCAAACTCCATACATATAGTGCCCTAATGCTGGAATTGAACCTGAGCCCTTGGCATTGTGTGGTAGCAGTACTAACCACCGAGGCACCATGCCGCCCTTCATGTTCCATAAGAGTTGTGCAGGCTTCAATGAGATTGCCTGTCAAGAGAACACAGGCCTAAATTCCACATTCAATTAGTTCTACATAAAATAATCTTACCATCCCAGTGATTAATAATAATTAAGTAATTGGTAATGTAGCTTTGAGAGTGCTTTTGGGCTGAGCGACTATAATATGATCATATTCTTCATTCAGCTGGAGAGAGAGTAGTTGATTCTGAGTTAAGGTCCTGAATCTTAATGAGGCATGAGGTGGTTGCATTGGACTGGGAATTGAAAGGAATGCCAGTGGATAGGCATTGACAAATATTTAAAGAGAAAATTGATAAACTACAAATTTGTTTATCCCTGTCTCTCACAGCCATGTCTTTGAAATCCCAACTATATCATAACCATTTACATCAATTTATGTGATTAATTCATCCACTTTGCTTCAAAAGCTCTGTTTGTTCAGGCACGAAGACTTAAGGCTTACCATTTTAATATTCCTTGTTGCATATCCACCATTTTTTTACTGTGGTCTTGTTCAATTCTAAAGTTTGATTCCTCTGCCTATCATTTATCTTACTCCCCTTTCTAACTCTTTGATTCCCTTTTCTCTGACTGCTTGCAAAATTACCCAGCACCCTGCTAATTTAGTTTAAATCCTCCCCAGTCACTCTAGCACATTTCTCTTACTTTGCAGATGCCACACAGTATCCCCAGCCACTGCTACAAGTCCAAAGTCCAGGCTTCCAGCAGCTGCAGCTGGAGTCACTTCCTGCATACATGCTCGTCCCGGACACTGGAAATGTGCCCAGCTTCCCACACAGAACAGGAAAGACAGACCATGGCTTTGATCTCTTTTGTCATCAGCGACATGGTTCTGAAGGAATTATTGTTTATGTTATGTTGACTCTACCCATTCTAATGATCGCCTATACAAACTGTGGATGGAAACATGGAGTTCTACATCAGCTTCCGTAAGGTAGCAGAAGACCAGCTCCCTAAGGTTCTAGTATTCATGTTTGATGAAATAGAGTTGCAATAATTGTTACAAACCATCTTGATTTCTAAACATAGTTCACCCCTGTAGGTGCATCATGTACCATTAACCACCAACCAAACCAAAGAAAAATCAAAGACAAAAGATGGGTAGTGACAGTGAATTGTCTCAAACAACTCTCACCTATTAGTGTATAATGGTAAAGATGGCAAATACCGCAAGGTACCAAGAGTGGCCAACTGGGGAAAAAAAAACACAGCATTCCCAAAGTTAAGATTAGTCAATAATATGGAGGTTGGAAATAAATGACTTGAAAAATCCTGCCATTTGAATCTCAATCTCATCAGGATTTTTACTTCGTAAATAGGAAATAAAACAGCAATACTCTGCCACTATACGATCTGTGTCATAGTTAATAAGCAGAATTTACATTTGTTGTTGCTATTTATTGATCATGCTATAATCATAGTTTGTAGTTCAGTTATAACAGAATAAATTGTCTCCAATGAATGAAGAACAGCAGCATAAAAGGACAATCCAAGCCGACTTCCAAAGGATTGTCATAATCAACACAAACCTTTTGTTATTAGAGTTTACAAGTCAAGTCTAGTTTATTATACAAAGCAAATCTATTGCGTTTTAACTACTTTCACTCTTTTTCTTTAGGTCCCTGGTTCCTCTGTGCTTTGTTCTTGTTGGAAGGATGAAGGCAACTTACAACATGGTTAGTTGTTAAGAAAAAAATGTATTTGTGCCTTGAACATTTAGAGGAAGTCTGTTGACTCATATTCCAATATTATTTCACATTATTGGGAAAGAAAAATTACTGTACTCTATTTTAACCCTCACAAATGTCAATAATTAGATCGTTACCTTTGTTTGGTGAAAGTAGCCAATACAAGTACACAGCCAGCTGCTGAGTTACACTGTTCATGCTGCAATTGCACACTAGCTAAGTAGGACAATATTTGGTTGAGATATTAAATGTCCCTGATGAAGTATCTTGCTAATATTTACACAGTAACCACTCCCAAAACATATGTCCAATTTATGATTCTGAGTTCTGCTGATGCCCATGGATATATATTATACATTATACTTTCAATTGATGAGAGGTCAGGCAATAAGCAAAACTGTAGAAAGTGAAAAGCTATTTTCAGAGAGCAGCTTTCTTCCTTAGTCACCCTAGTGCTGTATCAGAAAGTGTGGTTTTGAATTATTTTCAACATATTTAGGATATAAAGAAAACAACTTGCAACTATGGAACATTTTTCATGATCTCAGGATATTCCTGCGAATGGCACAGTAGCTCAGTGGTTAGCACTGCTGTTTCACTGCACCTGCATCCTAGGTTCAACTCCGACCTCAGGTGACTATCTGTGTGGAGTTTGCATGTTCTTCCCCCATGTATGCGTGAGTTTGCTCTGGTTTGCTCTCACAATTATTGGGGTAAGTATAAGATAATAGGGTAGGGGAATGAGTCTGGATAGGTTACTCTTCAGAGGGGCAGTATGGGCTTGTTAGGCCAAACGGCCTTTTTCCACACTGGAGGGATTCTATGATTCCAAAGTGCTGCATACTGCCAACACATATGCTTGTAAAGGTACAATACATAACAGTTAATTTTCATATAGAATACCCTAACAAAAGACAAATATGATGCGATCAAGATAATTTGTTTTCATGATGATGATTTAAATATAAATGTTAGCCAAAATACCAAGGCTAATTCCATTGCACTTAAAAAAAATCATTCATTGGATTTGTGCACGACTGGTTGCGCCATCATTTATTGCCCAATTCTCTTGCCCTTGAGAAGTTGGTGGTGAACTGTCTTATTGAACCATTGCAGTGCATGTGCTAAGGATGGACATAGAATACGATTAATGAGGGAATTCCAGGATTTTCTTTGGGACTGAAGCAACAACTATAGATTTCCAAGTCAAGATGGTGAGTGGCTTGGAGTGGAATTGCTGGTGCTGGTATTCTCATATATCCTCTTACTTTGTCTTTCTAGATGGAGGTTGTCATGGATTTGAAAGGTTCTATCTAAGAAACCTTAGTGAATTTGTAAAATTTAGCTTGTACATTGTACATAATGAGACAGATGAGTATCGGTGATGGATGGAGTTTGTCAATATAGTGTCAATCAAGTGAATGGTGCCAAACTTCTCAAATATTTTTGGAACTGCACTCATCCTGGCAAGTAGTGAATATTCCCTTACCCTCCTGACTTGTGCTTTGTAGATGGTGGGCAGGCTTTGTGGAGTCAGGAGATGAGTTAATTACTGCAGACTTCCTATCCTCTGCCCTGCTCTAATAGACACAGTATTTATATAGGTTGTCTAATTCAGTTTCTGATTATTGTTAACCCTCAGGATGTTGTTTGTGGGGGATTTGGCAGTGGTAACATCATTAAATGTTATGGGGCAATGATAGATTCCATTTGGTTGGAGGTGGTCATTACTTGGCATTTGTACGACACATGCTCCTGCTGTTTTTTAGCCCAAGTCTCGATATTGGCCTTGCTAATTTCAGACACTGAGTGCCTCATGATTTGAGGAGTTGTAAATTAGATTACTTACAGTGTGGAAACAGGCCCTTCGGCCCAACAAGTCCACACCGACCCGCCGAAGCGCAACCCACCCATACCCCTACATTATCCCTTACCCCTTACCACTATGGGCAATTTAGAATGGCCAATTCACCTGACCTGCACATCTTTGGACTGTGGGAGGAAACCGGAGCACCCGGAGGAAACCCACGCAGACACGGGGAGAACGTGCAAACTCCACACAGTCAGTCGCCTGAGTCGGGAATTGAACCCGGGTCTCCAGGCGCTGTGAGGCAGCAGTGCTAACCACTGTGCCACCGTGCCGCCCATAAATGCTTCTGAACAATGTACAATCATCAGTGAACATTCCCAATCTGACCATACGATGGAGTGAAGGTCAATAATGAGTCAGCTGAAGCTGATTGGCGTAGGACACTAGCCTGAGGAATTCTGTAGAGATGTCCCAGAGCTAAGATGACTGGTATCAAGTAAACACAACCAACTTCCTTTGTGCCAGGTCTGACTCCAACTAACTGTGAATTTCCCCTGATGTTCTTGGACTCCAGCTTTTCTAGGACTTCTCAATGCCACTCTCAATTTCATCAAATCATACTGTGGGTCCTGTTAAGTCCAAAGGGGAGGGGAGATGGGGCCTGGGATTCATATGCAAAATGCACCAGCTCCAACAGAATAGCTCTCCTCCTACCATTCTCATAAGCCAAACTCTCGGCAATGCACTGGTATGGCAGCCTTGATACTGCAGATTACCAAATATGTACATCATGTCACTCTGTAGTAGAAGGTAAAGAGATTGTTTTGTTTTTTTGGGATATATTACCTCAGATCCTGACAGCATTATGCTGAAGACTGCATTAGGCTGCACTCAATCCGATAATAACTTAAGGACTTGGGTGAGGAGGGCACAACATTTAGGCCAAAGCTGACAGACCACTTAAATACTCTCAATAACCTTAGTAACAACATTTAACTTATCAATTAAAATTGCACTTGTTTGTTATCATTCAATAAACCAAGCCTATCCTCTTCTTGAGGTACAATCAATTATTTTTCTCTTACATTTTAGTTTAAATAGGCTCTATGGGTTAAGCTAAAAGAGTGAATGTGACAGTTACCTCCCAAGCCACATGTTGGTGTTACATGCTCTACGATATGGTGCCATCAGGCGTTGTCTGGCAATTTAGTTTAGTTGCAGTATATGACATGATAGGCAGCAGTATGAATAGAAATTCATTTTTTTTTGATATAGAAGATGCCCAGCAAATGCAGAACAAAAATCCAGTTACAGCATTAAAAGCAACCTGGACATGATCTGCAGTAGACAGACAAATGACTGCATGTTAACAGAAACACAAAGGCAAGTGTGCATTTGAAGGTGCATGGAGCTGACATACTACTAACAACCATCTGTAACAGATTACATGTGATATCAATGAAGTGTAAAAGCAAGTTCAGCCGCAATGAGGTAAGGAACATCAGGGCTATATGAAGGAAGGTAACATCTGTCAGGTGCCAAGCTAAGGGCACAGTTACAGGCTAAAATAGCTAGACATAATAAAAACTTACAACTCAGAATGAGCACTGCCACAGTAGTAGATAGAGACCATGAGGTATGGCTACTGTCAGGGAAGCCAAAGGATTTAGAACTCATTTTAGCAGTTTTCAGCAGCAGCAACAGTGTGAAGCCAGAATTAAAGTAATAAAGAGTCAATTTCAAAGCCTAAGCAGCCAGGTTCTAACATAAAAGAAAGGAAAGAGATGGCTAAAGCTACAATAAGAGCAAGAGATCCATTATTAAAGTCACAGTAAAGGCAGGAAGATTTTATTAAGGCTTCAGAAACCAGCATTCATTTGGATAAGTTGTTAAGCTGAAAGAGAACTTTTATTGAAATGCAAGGAAATGCATTTATTAAAACCATCATTGACAGTGTGGATCATCCATGAAAACATTTTTGAAAACAAAATTCATCTTTCAGGCTACCAGCAGCAGAATTTATTTTGTAAGAGAACGCAAAATTAGGCACCTCGGATACTTGGATAAAACCATTCTTGAGATACAGAAGTGCATTCAATGTAGATGCTAAGTCTGAAGCTGCACAAGGTCAACTCAATTTTATATTTGATTGGGATCATAGAGATGATGTTATAGCTTGCTAAGGCATAAAAGAAGGTAATGTTAATGTTAAATAAAAAGCAACAAAACTGCAGATACTGTAAATCAGGTATCAAAAACAGGAATTTCTGGAAAAACTCAACAGATCTGGTAGCATCTGGCAACTGAAGTTCTGACTCGGACGCGAAATGTTAACTCTGATGTCTCTTCACAGATGCTGCCAGACCTGCTGAGCTTTTCCAGCAATTTTTGTTTTTGTAGATGTTAATTTTACAGGTATTCTATAAGCTTTTGGCAACTTGCTATTGTAAAGATTGTATCTTTTGTTTTCAGTAGTTTTGATGGTGAACTGAATTAGAAATAAATATTTTAATAATGAAGGATTGTTGAAGGGTTACTGCACTTTTTAAAAACAAGTGACGTTTACACAGTTGTTTGTTCAAGCATGAGTTATAGACAAGTTGGAACCAGGGGAATATATATGAATGGTTCTTTGTCTGGCAGTAAATGGCTGAATGGTCTTTGTACGAATGACCAATTATGAATGACAGCGACAAAAAAGCCATTAAATATGACTGGCTCCAAGGTAGCTGAATATCTTGGGGCTATGAACGTTTGTTGAAAACCTTGGATTGCTGAGGAGAAAGGATTATTTTTGTTCTGCCATAAAATAAAACTCCCTAAATCTGATGAAAACAGATTAGCTTTTCTGTCAGCAATTTTTGTAAACTATGGCACTTAACCAATAAGCCAGAGATTTTGTAAGTGTGAACCAGCTACCTTGCATCTTCTACAAATAAGTGGAATAATCTGGAGAAGGTGAATCAAGAAGTAGCACATTCTGACAAGTGAAAAGGACCATCTCAGTTGACTCTATATTGCCACAGTAGTTCCCTCCATCCAATACATCCGTTTTCTTTTTCCTGCCTATGTCTATATGTATGCATCTGTAGGCAGGAGTTTAAAAGTGGGTTAGTGTTTTAATTAGTACAGTTATATGTTTATGGTTCAGAATTGTTTATGTGCAGTGCACATCTACTTATTTATAATGACTACTGATTCTTGTTAAGTAGACAAACCTAGTTAGTTCTTTCTGTCGACCTAGACCTAAAAAATCAATTTGAGTCTTTGATATTGTCTGTAAAATCTTTTAATTTTTAAGATGACTCTGATGATAGTGGGCTTTGGTTACCCAGTGTGCTACCCAAGTGATGCATGGCACTTTAATCAAAGAATAAGTAAAATTCTTGAAAGTGCAAAATCTAAAGCAAGAGTTCAGCATTCAAAATAAACATAGATAACTTTGATTTGGAGGTGCCAGTGTTGGACTGTGGTGTACAAAGTTAAAAAAAAATCACACAACACCCATAAATTCTGTGTCCTACAACCTTATACTCCACAACTACCTGATGAAGGAGAAGTGCTCTGAAAGCTAGTCCTTCCACATAAGCCTGTTGGACTCTAACCTGGTGTTGTGTGATTTTTCTAACATAGATAACTTTAGTTGTGATCTCAACAAATCTGTGCAAAAACGTGACAATCTGAAATCAGATTTCATAAGGGGTAGAATTGTTGGAATTATTAATGAATCTTCATTAGATTTATATTGTCCGAATATGTTTTGTCTATGGAGAAATCCATTCAGATGACATTGGAAGCAGAAATCACACAAAAAAGTCAGAAGTTCTGAGAGGAGAGAACAACTTTATCAGAGAAAAGCAACAGAATCCATTCTTTTTATAAAGGTATAAAACCCAAAAAAATGCATGTTTCAAGCCAATACAGCAAATACTAAATTTACTTTCAGCACCTTGGAAAGGGAAAGCTTTGCAGACACAGATAGCGCTCAAATATACTTGCCAAAATTGGGCAGAAGTAGGACACAATTATAGAGCAACGAGTCAAATAGTTACTCACACATACTGTTAATGAGGTAGTGCAATGCTTAAAAGAGACATTCTTTCTGTCTTTGGAAGGGAACTTAGTGATCCAACTAATTTATTTTGGCAAGGAGTAATTTATGTTAAAGGACATCCCATTAATTTTAAGTTTGAAACTAATTTTAAACCTGTTCTAAAAATATCAGATTTAACACTATGACAAATCATAAAGGATAGCTTATAGCAGTTTTTTGTATTATCCTGCACTTCTGAGCCAGTCAATTTCTCAGAGGAAGTGGTGAAGGCAGATATAATAGGGGTATCTAAGGGATTTTAGATAATTGCATGACACAAATACAGATGTATAGCACTCAAGGTTAAGCATATTTGATAAAGAACTCTGCAACACAGGGAACACCCGAGAGTAGAGAATTGTTCTATACCTCACAATCAAGGAGTATGTTGCCTTTTAATTTATTCAGATGGCATTAAACTAATTACAATCAATAGCAAACAGGTCAAAAGACAACTAGTTATGCCAAACCTGTTCAAAGAGATCACAGTCAGGCAACAACTGGGTAAGGAACAGCCAGTCATGGAAACACCACACGTCAAGGAAATGTTGCTTATTTAACGAATAATTGTTGAATAACTTATCAAGGAATAACCATTTGAATGTTCCTTCAGTTTCCTGAATTTATAGCAGACCCCCCAAAAACAATAAAAAACATAGAAATTAGTTTTAGTGTTATAAAAAAATTGTTTCATTTGGTAGAGAAGGCAGCGACCAGCAAGATAAAATCGGTATAGGGAAATATGCCAGCAACAAAACAGGGGTCTAGGATGCAGACCTGTTCACAACATTGTGTGGAATGATGACCCCTGAACAATGATTCAATGGATTAGCTAGGAACACATCTTTGAAAATGAACAGTATTTCACAATTATAGACAACTTACAACTATTTGATGGTAGACCAGTTATTCCAGATTTCCTTTTGGAAAATGTTCTGGAAACATATTATAAAAATAGATGACAAAACAAGGAATGCTTTTCATTCATTGCAGGAAGCACAGATGACAAAAATTAGCAAACTTTATGAGAAGAGGCAAATGATAAGAAAGAGAATGCGCAGCGTAATCCCACTAGAGCTCATTGGTGAATCTTTAACTGAAGTTTTATAGTCAGCAATGCAACCTAGTGAACAAATAATTGTGGTAGACTTACATTTGATGTCAGATGATTAGATGAAATGAGTCTAATAGGAACTCTTCAATTGTTTATTTTTCACAAAAGAATCAGTACTACCAATTACAGAGATCACGCTACGTAAAACAATCACATGGGACAAAGGAAAACATCCAAATTAATGAACAAGAATAAACATAAATTCCTCATATTTTAATACGGAGGCATTAACATGTTGTGAATAAAGATTTGTTTTAGGGTTGGCTTTATAAGACTCAAGGGGAGCTAAAACTTAGAAAGAACAAATAACAAATACCTTACGGGAGAAATTCACTGGCTCAGAAGTCTAGGATAGTGCAAAAAAAACCTATTGCATCAGAGTAGCCATCTTGTAGAACAGAAATTCATGAGAATAAACCTCCCTCTAATGATGTTACTTGGCAATTACCAGATTCAGGACCAAAGAATTCAACTATAAAGAAGGTATAGGAAATTAAGAGTCTTCCAGTTGAACTAATGGATCGAAGGCCTCATTCAGCAGTAACCATGTGTTACATGTAGGATATCCAAGCAATAAAAGGTCCTTTAATGACCTCATTGTACCTAATCAAGGTCAATAGTCCACAAACTAAACTCCTATAACTTTTCTAAATCCAATTAGAACATTTTCTGGGGGAATGTTGGTGACACATGTAGATAGAGTGGTAAAGAAGGCATATGGCATGCTTATCTTTATTGTTTGGGACATTGAGTACAAGAGTGAGGAAGTGATGTTACAGCTTTATAAAACTTTGGTTAGGCCACACCTAAGAGAATTGCATTCAATTCAGATTGCCACATTACAGGGTGGATGTAGGGGCTTTGGAAAGGATGCAGAAGAGATTTACCAGAATGCTGCTTGAATTAGAGGGCATGAGCTATAAGGAGAAGCTGGACAAACAAGCACTGTATTTTCTGGAGGGGCAGAGGCTGAGGGGAGGCTGATAGAAGTTTATAGAATTGTAAGGGGCATAGATAAGGGTGACAGTCAAGATCATTTTCCCAGAATTGAAATGTTGAAGAAAAGAGGACATGCAGTTAAGGTAAGAGGGACAAAGTTCAAAGGAGATGTAAGGGGTAAGTTCTTTACACAGAGAGTGATAGGTGCCTGGAACACACTGCCAGAGGTAATGGTGAAGGCAGATATAACAGGGGTATTTAAGCGGCTTTTAGATAAGCACAAAAATAAGCAAGGAATGGAAGAATGTGAGCAATGAGTAAGTAATGTGACTCTTCTTCAGATGGTGAAAATTAGTTTAATTTGCATCGTGTTTGACACAGCATCGTGGGCCAAAGGGCCTTTTCCTGCGTTGTACTGTTGCTTGTTTTAATAGTAAAACCTCCAGCTGACTGAATTTACAATATTGGAAAATACAAGAGAAATGGGGCATTGGTACATGTAATTATATACATGAATATAAGAATGTTAATTATAGGGTAAAAGCTTGAAGAGGGGAGCATGGTTGGATGGATACATATAGAGCAGTGGCTCTGCAAGAGTTAGGATCAGTGGTGACATTAAACTCCATTTAATCTGATGATGTGATAAGGATTTGGGTGAGCGAAAGCCAGAACATCTTATGATCTTGAAGGTGACAGACTCGTTAAGTTAGTTCTGCCAATAGTAACAATACCTATCTTACTAATTACGTTCTGATTAAGACAAGATCCCCCTTTTATTATACGATCTGGTAGTTTTTCTTGAAAACATTACAACATGAACCAATAGATGCTGTCAGCAAAGGGAATACAATCTACCTAGTCACATGTTGCTTTTATAATAGCATAGTTTCCAGAAGATGTTAAAATCATATGTCAACAGCAAAATAAAGGTTTTTGGATTCTTAAATGTTCTCTACAGGTCTGTAGACGCACGGTGCTAAAATTGGCCTTGACACATGTTGCAAGTATGCCACATATCTTGATGTACTGGTGTAATATTTTAGATTAATATGTGTCACTTGTGTTATACAAGTAAATTGAAAACTTCTGTCATGTCTTTTCATTTACAATAACTGAAAATGCTGGGAATACACGGCATTTAATATCCTTGGAGATGTAAACAGAATTAAAATTTTAAATCTGTGATTCATGGTCTGAGCTTGGAAATGTTACTGATGTAACAGGTTTACACAAACACAGGAGCAGAAGCTGGTGATGGTAGGGGGCAGAGAAAGAGATAAGAATAAATCTTTGAGTTATGGCCCTCACAAAGTATGCTTTTAGCTAAGTGGGATTTGTGGTCTGGGCAAACAAGGGATTGCCAACCCACTTTCTTCCTCACTTTCCTGAAACACAGTGGCTCAGTGGTTAGCACTGCTGCCTCACAGGATCAGAGTCCCAGGTTTGATTCTCAGCCTTTGGTGACTGTCTGTGTGGAGTTTGCACATTCTTCCCGTGTCTGTGTGGGTTTCCTCTGGGTGCTCCGGTTTCCTCCCACAGTCCAAAGATGTGCAGGTCAGGTGAACTGGCTATGGTAAATTGCCCGTAGTGTTAGGTGCATTAGTCAGAGGGAAATGGGTCTGGGTGGGTTACTCTTCGGAGAGTCAGTGTGGACTTGTTGGGCCAAATGACCTGTTTCTGCACTATAGGAAATCTAGGTAAAAACAATGACTGCAGTTGCTGGAAACCAGAGTCTAGATTAGAGTGGTGCTAGAGAAGCACAGCAGTTCAGGCAGCATCCTAGATTTTACTGCTCCTCGGATGCTGCCTGAACTACTATAGGGAATCTAATCTAATCTAATTCTTATTATACTGTTTATGAGTGAACACTCAAATCAGCAGCCCCACCATTTTTAAACATATAATTAATTGACAATTAAGCTTATTACCAGATTGACCTGCATTATACATTGCCCAGGCCATAAAAGGATTGACATGAGCAGACCGCTTTTAAAAGTAATCTTTTGCAACAGCAACAAGGAAGTGGATATTGGGGCATAGAATTTCAGGATGTTCTTTGTGCATCCTCTCCTTCCTTCCTCCCCTGCCCCCCAACCAAGGCTTTCGCCCCTGTGTTTTTCTCTTCTGTGCCTTCAACATTCTCCACCTGTAAAAAGCAAAATGCTGTGGATGCTGAAGATCTGAGACAAAAAGAGAAAATGCTGGGGAAGTTCAGCAGGACTGGCAGCATCTGTGGACAGAGAACAGGGTTAATATTTTGTGCGTGACTCTTCTTCAGATGCTGGATTTTCTTATTTACTTTACTCAGCAGGGGAGAATGTGCAAAGGGAATAAATTGGTCTGAAGAAGACCTTCGATCCTGAAACATTAACTCTGCTTTCTCTCTGCAGATTTTGCTAGACCTGCTGAGTTTTATCCAGCAACTTCTGTTTTGGAACTGTGTAGAGGTCTGGTGTAAAAATTCAAAGGACATGTGAATGGTGGTGAAAAAGAAAAATTGATGTCAAATCCATGGAGGGATGTGGAGAGAGACTGAGAGGATGTACAAAAAAAAGCACAACATTTAGAATTTAGAATTAGGTTCATTGTCACATGTACTCAAGTTATAAAGAATAAGAATACAGTGAAAAGTGTGCAATGCCGCCAACACGTAACACTATCTTAGGTCCGAAGTACCTAGGTGCAACCTTAGGTTCAAAAAATGAAGAAAAAGTTGCACTACATTACACATATAAGGAATATAAGTTTGGAAAATAAGAATAGAGCTAAAAAAAAGTAGATATTACAATCTTTCTATCTGGGCATCATGTGATTTATGATGGAATGGAATTTAATATTGAGGTCTAGAGGTTGTCAGGTGCCTTAGAGGAAGTTATTCCTGTCCTCACACTTTTCTTCAGTGGAATATTGCAGCAGATCCACATCGTCTTGGGAGCAAGGTGGTTTGGGCTTATGCCCGAAACATCAAATTTCCTGCTTCTTGGATGCTGCCTGACCTGCTGCGCTTTTCCAGCAACACATTTTCAGGTTTATTTAAATGGCATGCAACTGGGAGGTGTTCTGTAAAGCAGTTCTTCAGCAGTCTGCAAGTCATCTCACCAGCGGAAAGGAGACTGCATTGTGAGTATCGAATGTAGTAGACTGGACTGACAGAAGTACAAGTCAAATGCTGCTTCATCTTGAAGGTGGTTTTGTAGTCTTAAGCAGTAAGGAGGGAGGAGATGATTGGGCAGATGTTACACCTTCTGTGATTGCATGTGAAGGTACCATGGGGTTGCACGTAAACATTGGAAGTTTTGAAGAAGTGGACCAGGTTGCCACAGAGGAAATGGTGCCTGCAGAATGTTTAGAGTGGGGAAGATGTGTACCGTGGTGGTATCCTTCTGCAAGTGGCCTCTTTTCCCCTTTTCAAGGATACCCAAGCCCTCCCAAGCCTTGGGCCTTCCTAGTTCTGGCATTCATCAACAATCTTGCTGACTATATATACAATCCCAGTAGAGCCCATTATCAAACCTTGGCGATGCTGGGACAACCAGAACCATTGGTCAACTTGATTGTCCAGCAGTGCTTAAGTGGGACATCTTCACACTGACAAGTAGAAGTCCCACTCCCAGCATGTTCTTGCAATCAAAGGACTTCTTTCAGGCCTGGTAGCTGCTAGGTAATGCTTGCACTGTAGGAGGTAAGCAATATACCCCTTTATGAGCTTCAGCCATTGGAGCCAATGCATCAGTTAACAGTTCATCATAGCCAAAAATTTACAGAAGTTGTCAGCTCTTAGTTAGTGATAAATATGTGTAATTCTTTCATATCGTTAAGGATTTGAAATTGAGAGCTTGATAGTATATTGTTAAGAGAGTTAGATAAATACTTAATATCATCAATGAAATCCTTTATCTGCAGTTCTAAATAAATTTTTGTACATTTTATTCATGAGTAAAGACACTTAGGCCTCAACACCAAGCTATCACTGATTATATTTTACAGGTGTAGTCCTTTTGCACTTAATATTTACTTAAAAGTAATATTATTAAAAAAAATCTGTGAATGCTGTAAATCAGAAATTAAAACAGAAATCACTGGAAAACTCAGGAGGTCTGGCAGCATCTGTGGAGAGAAAGCAGAGTTAATGTTTCTGGTCATAGAGTCATACAGCATAAAAACAGAACCCCAGTGACCCTTTTTCAGAACTGACTGTGGCTAGGAAAAGGTGGATTTACAAGCTGAAGATGGGGTGGAAAAAGGGAAAACAAATAAACTATAGGTGGAACCGGAGCCCACAGAGAAAGAAAAACAGGTGGGTAGACAAATGGATAATAAAGGCTAGCTTGTGAGAGTCAATAGCTGCTAACGTGGTCCATTAGGGGCTGACATTGGTTTGGTTGTGGTACCAAGGTCTGTTGTGTAGGGATTGCAAAAAGGACATGGGCGATGGTGCTCAGGCCCTAAAATTATTGACTATAATGTTGAGTCTTGAAGGCTGCAGGGTCCCCAAACAAAAAATGAAAAGTGGTTCTTCCAGCTTGCATTGAGCTTTGATGAAAATTATGTCTGGGTAATGGAGAATAGATTGAAAAATTAAATGCAACTTTTGCCAGCTCATTTGCTGTCTTTCTGAAATCTTCTAATGGCAAACTCTAACTTCTACATTAGCCAAAAAAAGTGGACATTTCATAAACACAACAGACACAAAATTAGTTGGTCAAAAAGATAGTCAAGTTTTATGAGTGTCAATAGAATTAATGTTGCAATTATCTGACTAATTAACAAAAACTGAAGAAGGGATATATTTAACCCAAAATTTAAAATGTTAACTATTTCCCTGTCCACAGATGTTGCCAAACCTGCTGAGCTTTTCTATGATGCTTTGATTTTATTTTAATGTTTCCAGTTTCCACAGTACTGTGTTTTTATTATGCCAGATTGAGTACTTTGAAACTAAAATTGAAGCAGTCCGCTGGAGGATAAACAGCTAAAAGGGAATGTCAAGGATTTTCCCAAATATTGAGCAAACAAATGACTACATCAAATTAGTGGATTTCAGTATCACTACTGGTTGACATGACACCTAAAAGGTGACACAATCCTAGCTGTCTCCATAGATACTTCACCTATTGGCATTAAATTCTCAGAGACCATGTCTAGTAAAGTTACCAATTTTATTTAACGATAGAATGAAGTCAAATTTCATTTTCTTCTTAAAAGATGAATTCTGGGCCAGAAAAACTAATGGAAGAAAAAATACAGTTTCATCTGTACAATGATAATACAAAAATAATGAGTTATAAAATCCCTACAGTGTGGAAACAGGCTCTTCAGCTCAACAAGTCTATATTGATCCTTTAAAGGATAACCCACACAGACCCATTCCCCTACCCTATGTTTCCCCCTGACTGATGCACCCAACCTACGGGAGCTATGGGCAATTTAGCATGGCCAACTTATCTAACCTGCACATTTTGCATTGTGGAAGGAAACCTGAGCACCCAAAGGAAACCCACGCAGACATGGGGAGAATGTGCAAACTCCACACAGACAGATGCCCTTAGCTCGAATCAAACCTGGGTCCCTGGTGCTGTGAGGCAGCAGTGCTAAACACTGAGCCACTGCGCCACTACACCATTAAGTGTGCAGGAATTAAGAGCTACATTATCAGATTACAGCAACCAGTTTAGGTGGGTCAAATAAGAAAGGTAACAGCGGGAGGTTGCAATTTATATTTCCACATACTTCAGCCAACCACAACGAACTAGACAAATGTGCATTTTAAAATATTCTTGAGAACCTTTAATCACTGGACACTTTATGGTGGATTTTCTGATCTGTATTTGTGGAAGCCCAGCAAATTCTGGGTAACTGATTGGTAAATAATGAAGATAATAGGGGCCAATGTTCACCTGTGACTACATGGATTTAACAAGAAGCAAGTGCATTATATCAGCAATCCTTGAGTAAATACCATATATAGTAGTAAAAAATGAGGTCTGCAGATGCTGGAGATCACAGCTGCAAATGTGTTGCTGGTCAAAGCACAGCAGGTTAGGCAGCATCTCAGGAATAGAGAATTCGACGTTTCGAGCATAAGCCCTTCATGCTTATGCTCGAAACGTCGAATTCTCTATTCCTGAGATGCTGCCTAACCTGCTGTGCTTTGACCAGTAAATACCATATATACTTGTGTAAGAGTCATTTTTTTTTACTACTTTTTAAGTTTAAATGTATGGGGTCGACTATTACATGGATACTACTTTGGAATAGCTGAAATTCATGCCCAGCAAAATTCATAACCTATCATTAGCAGAAGCCCAATTGTTCTCTACACGAATAAAGAAGAAAAATGTATTACGGTAATTCTGAAAACCCAGAGCGGACTCTGACGGCCCATGAGTCATAGCACTGACTCATAGATGTTGATCTGTTATCTGTGAAGAACCAGAGTTGACTTTTACTTGGGATATATGGAAAATTAAAGATTTTTTGGCCAAAAATAAAGGGTCGACTTGTACATGAGATCGACGATTACATGAGTAGATACAGTAAGCCCTGAACATATTGGAATTTCTGTGCCTAATGGTCAGGCATCACTAGCAATTAAAGTCCTGTAGTCTATTGGGAAAGAACCACTTCCACTGAACCAGAATCCCTATGTTGAAATCTCACCCAAGGACTTGCTTGCTTAGTGAGACATGTTCAGAATGTTGCCAAATAGGTATCTACTAATCCTTCCAGTACAAATGGTAAAAGCGAGAGATTCCTGGTGAGCCATGTCACAGAAAGAAACTTGAAGCATCCACCATCATTATTCAGAGCTCCAAGCTACAATGTGCTTGTAAATGTGCAAGTTGCCATAACAACTCAGACTCACTGCATTAAACTTAATACATTGCCACAGCAAAAGCTTGCATATTGAGGCTTTGCTATGAGCCCAGACCAATAAAAGCACTTGGTCATTGAGGGGCTCAGTTGTTGAAATAAACAGTAAATTATTGGCTTTATCTTAATGACATCTTTAAGTGGTTGGTATAGATTGTTGTTGTGTGATTTCTTATGTTAATGTCTCAATGGTAATTTGTACCACGTAAAGAGATGTAGAGTGTCTGACGTCTCAATTTGTGTTACTTGAGATGGTAGCACTGAGAACATAACCCTCAGAAACTCCTGCAGGGATATCCGGAATTTGAGATGACTGAGTCCCAACAATCACAACCATCTTACCATGTGCCAGGTATGACTCCAACTAATAGATGGTTTTCCTGCTGATTGGTATTAACTCCAGTTGTGTTAATGTCCCTTGATGCCACATTTGGTCACATTAGGTCTTGACGTCAAGGGCAATCACTTTGACACCACCTCTGGAATTCATGGTTGTATATGATTGAATTAAAGCTGTAATGAGGTCAGGAGTTGAGTGGACCTGGTGGAACCCAAACTGGGCATCACTGAGCAGGTTATTGCTGAACAGGTGCTGCTTAATCGCACTGTTAATGATACTGATGAGCAAGAGTAGGCTGATGGTGAGGTAATTGACCATGTTGGGTTTGTCCTGCTTTTTGTGTAAACAAATAGGTGGACAACTTTCCACATTGTCAGCTAGGTTCTCAGGTTATAGCTGTGCTAGATCAGATTAATAAGAGGTGTGGCGAGTTCTGGAGCACAAATCTTAAGTGTTATTGCAGGAATGTTGTCAGGGCCCATAGCCTTTGTCATATTTGATGCCTCCAAAGATTTTTTGATATCACATTAAATTGTCTGAAAACTGTGATGGAGGGGATCTCTGGAGGAGGCGAAGGTGGAATATTCCCCTTATTTTTTGAAAAATCTTATCAATCAAAGAATAAAGTAACTCCCTACCATGGAATTTTAATATACAACAATTCTTACCAACAACTGAGGGAAAAATCAGATTTAAAATGATGATGACTTCTCATCTTGATATTCAAAATGCAAATATACCCAAAGGCTTAATGAGTCAACAGTTACTGCATAATGAACAGGAGAACTATTCTTTGTATTTTGACATGGCATATGATTCATTACCATTAGTAGCTGGGACTGGATGTTTTTCAACAATTTATAATAATAATTACATTTCATTTGCTGACCATTAAGCCTCCAGCAGTGCAGCAAGATTAACAACGTGGCTGTTTAAGGACTGTGATGCATTTTGTAGTCACAAGTTTAAACAGAATATTTTAATGTCTCATAACTCCTGCATACAGTTTCCTTTAGAGTACTGCATTCTAAGCACTTATTTTCAAAAGAACATTAACATTGGAGGAATTCCAAGAGAAAGTCAAGGATATTTGCAAAACTTAAGAAAAGTTACTGAAGTAGTCTTAATTTCTTTGGAAAAAGGAGAAAAAGTAATGAATTTATTAAAGAGTTGATAGGGAGGAACATATTGATACAGGTGAAGGCTTATCATGGTGATTTTCTCAATTGCAGGATGAAGGAAATAAGTCATCTCTTTATTAGAGACATGGCTTTGCTAGTGAGATAGTCAGTAGTTTTCCAATCCCAGTCACCACAAAAGGCTAGGGGTGAGTGTATGTGAACCACTGGATTCCATGCAATAAAGGTCTCCCACAATGTTGTTATACAGAGTGCCAGGATTTTAATGCAAGGGATGAAGCACAGCAATGCACATCCTGTTGTGTGTGACTTCATGGGGAGTTGATGTAATGAGACACACCCTATGCTTGTAATTTTACTTGCTAAACATCATTATTTGAGAGGTATTATTCACAGACTTGACCTGTACTATATATTGTAGCCATGGACTGCCAATGGTGGAGACTGAAGAGTTTGAGCTATAAAGAGAGTGGTTAGCACTGCTGCCTTACAGCACCAGGGTTCCAGGTTTGATTCCAGCCTCGGGTGACTGTGTGGAGTTTGCACATTCTCCTCATGTCTGCCTGGATTTCCTCTGGGTGGTCCGGTTTCCTCCCACAGCCGAAAGATGTGCAGGTCAGGTGAATTGGCCATGCTAAATTTCCCATATTGTTCGGTGCATTAGTCAGAGGGAAATGGATCTGGGTGAGTTACTCTTCAGAGGGTCGGTGTGGACTTGTTGGCCAAAGGGCCTGTTTCCACACTGTAGGGAATCTAATCTAACATCTGTTTTTCCATCTTCCTCTGACTATTAGGAGGCCTGAAGTATAATCCCAGTGATCATCTCTTTTCATTTTTGAGGTCTAACCAGATGGCCTTATCTGAAGACCCCTCTTGGACATTCTCCCTCTTTATTACTGTTATGGTTTCCTTTATTAATAATGCGATGCTGCACCTCTCTTACATCTAATCCCACCATGTGCCTGAAACCTCCATACCTGGAATGTTGAGCTGTCAGTCTTGCCCATCCATCAACCATTTCTCGGTGATTCCAACAATATTATAGTCTCACATGCTGGTCAATGTTCTAAGTTCAGCTGCCTGACCTGTCAAACTCCTTACATTAAAATAAATGCAATCCAACTTAAAGTCATAGAGTCAAACAGCAAGGAAACAGATCCTTCAATCTGACTTGCCCATGTTGACCAGATTTCCTAAACTAAGCTAATCCCAATTTTCTGCATTTGGTCCATATCTTCCAAAATTTCTTATTCTGAATCTGTCTAAATGTCTTTAAGTGTTGGAATAGTACTTGCATCTACAATTTCTTCTAACAGTTCATTCCATAAATGCACTACCCTCTACATGAAAATTTTGCTCCTCCAGTATCTGTTAAATCCTTTTCCTCTCACCTTAAATCTATACCCTCTAGTTTTGAACTTCCCTACCCTGGGAAAAGATATTGCTATTCACTTTACTTAGGCCTGTCATGATTTTATAAATCTCTATGATGTTACTCCTCAGCCTACTATGCTCTCGAGAAAAAGTTCCAGCTTGTCCAATCTCTCCTTTTAGCTCAAACTCTCCATTCTTTGTAGCATCCTTGCAATCCTCTCCAGTCTTAGTAATATTCTTTTCTGTACCCTTTCCAGTTTAATAACATCTTCCCTATAGCATGACGACCAGATTTGCACACAGTACTCCAAAAGTGACCTCACCATTGTGCTATATCCTGCTTATGTCTTCTCTGCCTTCTCGACTCTCCTAGCATTCCTTCTATAACTAATTTGGCTTTGCTTGTAACTTTGCACCTTGTCTGTGCCCCATTCCCCTTGCCAAATCATCTTAAGACCTCCACAACAGCATATGGAATTTTTTCATCAAAGATATTGAACCCATTGCAGTTTAGATGCCACCCATCCCTGACTGGAATCTCGTGGCAGGAATGCAGAGCTCTTTTATTAAGAGAAAAGGAATACTATAACATTCTTCATGAGCCTGCCACTCCTCAGAAAATCCAGCCCATTATATGGGCTGGAACCGAAGAGTTCTTAGTGAAATCCCACAGAGTAATGAATGCTGTACCTTTTATTTGTTTTTTGATGCTGCTTGAGGGATAAATATTGTGTGAATCTTTGAGAGAAACTCTTTGAATAATAGTTACCTGGAACCATTTATGTTTAGCTAAGTGAAGTGATCGGATGTCAGCTTCACATCTTACTTGAAAAACAGCTGGGATATGTGGTAGGAGTTTTAACATTGTAAAGTCACCATTGTCCTACTCTCTCATTAGGGAGAGCCAACTGGTCATAAGTTTAACCTGAGGGTCACTAGACCTCAGGCAAAGAGAGAGCTTGAGAACTTTGTGGTAACCTCAGCCAGTACAAGAATTGAACTGACACTATTGGTATCGCTGTCCTTCACAAACCAGCTGTTTAGCTAAATGAGTTAACTCAACACAGAGTGTTAATGGTTTGATGGATGGCAAGTAAAATGTGCCCCCATGCAATAGTTTTGTGTACTTGCTATAAAGAAACTACCAAGTCAGAACACTCTCTTTGAATTCTACATATTTGAAAGTATTGCCCCAAACAGTGAGAAAAAATATCGTTCAGTACTCCTTTGCAATCTTCCCACAAAGTATGTTAGATGAGGTACTGTACTATGTCAGCATTCTGTCAACTGCTAAGACAACTTCGTGCAAAATAAGAAGAAGTTTATGATTCAAAAAAAGCTAAAACAGTTTACCAATGACTTATTCCAAGTAAAGATTCGCTCCTGTAGAACTTGGAATGATCCCTGAGGGCTGCATAGCCCCTCTAAAATGCTCACATTACTTTCAACTGGAGAACACGGCATAATTGACTGCTTGGTGGGAGTCAGTGTGAAAATGGAGATGTTCATTCTGCCAGTTTCTTTCTAATCAATTGACTAATGATGGAAATGAGTGGGTATTGGGAGGGTATTGGGTGGACATGAAAGATGGGGAAGGAGTGGTAATTGGTGAAGGGAGGTGGATGTGTGAGTTGCTAGTGAAGGGAAGATTAAATGGTAGGAATTTTGTGAAGGGGGAGGAGATGCAAATGTTGTTGAGGGAGGGGAAGATTTGGGAGGTATAGATGGGAGCATGTTCAACTCCTTTCACTTCTGCTGCTAGAAGTGAAATACCCTCACCATCCCCACATCTGCTCAACAACTGATGGTGTCTCCGCCCCACTCAACAACTCTGGGACCTGCATGAAATTTAATCAAGAGTCAGACATCATCTGAAGCATGAAAATGTGGGTCAAGTCAGAAGTAAATTTGGGAAGAATGCATGCCACGGCATGACATGCAACAACTTCTGCATTCTTCCAATGGGTCTCTACAACTGCTTGATTGCAGCAAGACTGCAACTGGGTACAAATTCTAGCTGGAACTTTGATTTGGAGGAGCCGGTGCTGGACTGAGGTGGACAAAGTTAAACATCGCAAAACACCAGGTTATAGTCCAACAGGTTTATTTGGAAGCACTAACTTTCAAAGCGCTGCTTCTTCATCAGGTGGTTGAGGTGGAAAAAGCAGCATTTCGAAAGCTAATGTTTCCAAATCAACCTGTTGGACTATAACCTGATTTTGTATAGTTTTTAGCTGGAACTTGTAACTAAAACTCAGGCATGTTAACTTTTGACAGGGATTTACTTACAATAGCTTTGAGAATGACAAATTATGAAATGCATGTTATTGTGCTAAATGGATATATATGATGTATCCTTGCATGACTATTTCATTGGCATTGTCAAAGCATTTAACACTTACAGCATTTCAGTGCTCCGTCTCTGAGAGAAGCAATTGATCAGCTACATGTTGAAGCCACGTTCCCCTCCTCTCAGTCCTGAGAAAGTCAATGATCCCTAGTTTGCAAACTATTGAAGGAATGAACATTGTGGTGCATGGACAGGAGGAAACTGGAGGTCCTCACTCAATGAGAATTAATGATATTCTTCCCATGCTCATTCTTTGCTTCCATTTACTCCTTTATTTAGTTTCAATCAGGTATACTCTAAAACAGTACTTAAATAGCACAAAATAGATGATACAATTCATCACTTGAAATTACAAATGTATGCTCAATGATCACATCTACCTTCGTTGTTAAGATGGTCAAACATCAGGGATGCAGTCACAGAGTGAGCACTCTTATTTGTTTGTCTCCACTAAAGCCAAGGCTGACCTGAAAGTGGCTTTAAACTTATGACAGTTTTTATGACTCCACCATCAAAAAACATGTTCTCACTTCTGCAACAGTCCTGAACCAGCACCCATAAATAAAAAGGAAACCTTTCATTTAGTCAACAGAAATTCAGTGGAAGCTTCTTAAACCAGGGAGTGATTAGAATGAGGAACTCACTACCACATCATAAGGTAAATAGTGTACATACATTTGAGGAAAAGTTTTCTATGCATATGAGGGAGAAAAGAAAAAAAAATCTGTTGATATGGTTAGATGAGGTTTGCGTAGATGGGTTGGAGGAGGTTTGTGTAGATCATCAATACCATCATAGTTGGGCCAAAAAGAGTGTTTTGTATTTTGTGAATTCTCTATAATTCAACGAAGTTTTGTTTTTGTATCAGTATTGTTCATGAACTAATCTTTAATTCTGAAATCATAAAAAATGCAGCATGTCATGATAATCTGCTTTGCCCAATTCATTGTTGAAAGCCTTAATACTGAAAGTCACCTGTGGATGGAAGTTATGGATTGATGGAGGGTTGCTAAGTTAAGCGCTCAGTGTGAGTACAGAGGAGCAAGTTGAAATGGCAATGAGATGATAGGTACTTATTATTAGGATAGCTGTGCAAGTACATCTTTAGCTAAAAAGCCCATGGATCTGAAGACCTGCTTAATAAAGAAGGCTGTTACAAAGTTACCTTTTATAGCTGCATGCAATGGCAATTACTGTAGAGAAGTTCAGGTTCTTACAACATAGCTGGAATGCTTTCCACTGAGGAACATTAAGCAGTGCCCTGAGGATCTTCATAGAGATCAGTTTTAAAAGCACTGAGCATTTGGGAAGGCCTAATATTTTAGAAACTCCTTCCTACTCAGCATGGTAGGATTTCTTTAAATTCATTCTATGATATTGTTGTAATAGATAAATTAATAGCTGAAGTTACAACAGCCATGTGGAGAATTGTTGAAAATGGTGTCTGGTTAGAGACAGGCCACATAACACATTTGACTATTTTCATCTACTACCATAGTCCGAGAAAATGGGAAACATCACAGAGGTGATTTATACATTGCTATGTTCTTAAAGAAGCATTTCCAGTCTTCAATGTCACTTTATATGCCAATCTGGCATAAAATCATCTGATACTGCTTGATGCTATTTTCTATCCTTCTCCTTATTTCCAAGTCCACCAGAAGTCTCAGGCCATGCAGAACTGAACAACAATGGAAAAAGCGATGCACCTTGAAGATGAAATTTCACCCGCTCAGTGTGAGTTAAAGAGATCTGCTCTGATTAATCATCAAACACAAAAAGTACCATGTAATTGAAGGTTGGTACAATGTTCCAAAGAGCAGCTAATATCCTGGTCCTGTTACTAAAGGTAAAGAATTATGGGTTGAGCACAATAAGGAAGTATAATTTCTCTGTGCTGGTAATCACTCAGTCATTTTGACATCCCACCTGGAAACATCCACAGCATGTTGGGTGTTGGAAAGGAATCGACTGCAAACTTGTGTTGGGCTCTTCTGTGATAGTGAGATGGTCCTCCTATTTTCTGAATGGTCCATTTCAAGACATCTACTGACTGTGTAAGGACTGGCCTGTCACTTTCATCAGATACCTAACTCCTTCTCACTTGAGACAGCAAGATGAGAATCAATGTTATTTAGTTAGAGAATTATTATTTAGGTAAGCAATGAAATGTTCCGGTATAATTCAATCTGTGATACTTGACATTTTGAAACACTTTGCTTAAATTTGTGCAAAATGGCAATTATACATTTATCAGAGAGCAAGTACAGAAAACAAAAAAGAAGAGTCATTTTACTCAATGTCAGTCTCATGGGATTCCCAAGTGGTCAATTTGTTAATACAAGCTTACAGAATGCATGACCTTCACCTTAAGTCAGTATAATTAAGCACAATGGGGTAGATATTCCGTGAGTCAAAATTAGGGTGGTGCTGGAAAAGCACAGTAGGTCAGGCAGCATCCGAGGAGCAGGAAAATCAATGTTTTGGGCAAAAGCCCTTCATCAGGAATCCTGATTTGCCCAAAATGTTGATTTTCCTGCTCATCGAATGCTACCCGACCTGCTGTACTTTTCCAGCAACACTCTAATCTTGACTCTAATCTCCAACATCTGCAGTACCCACTTCTGCCTAGATATTCCATGAACCATCCAGCGCACTCTTCCATACCAACCACCCCTCCCCAAAAGAAAATGGGTAGTGTACTATGGAAGAAGAAGGCATCATACTAAAATCATGTCCTGGTATTCCCAACAGTTTTCCATAGATTCTTATTCAGGATAGAATCCCTTTCTATTCTAGTCATGTACTTCCTGTCTCTGGGGGTGCATGTCTTACTGTAGAGGATGTCAGGTTGGGGGTTTTCTCATCTCTGCCTTGGAAATATGTTGGACATTGAGGTAGGGGTGGTGGGGGAGAGGTGGTTGAAATATACCTGGCAAGAATAGACAACTGGCAGAATTGAGGTTTCCCTTGAGCTCCAGACTAGGAATGTGAACTTTTTCTAAATGTTTTTACACAGGATATTTTTTGAGATATGTGAGACGGTGGGAGGAAAGAATGAGGTAGTCTCGTTATTGTAATCCATAATATAAGCCATACTTGAGTGCTTGAGATTGCTGACACAGGTACTTGACCTAATTATTTAACCTACCATGACACCACATTCTTTAGGGGAAATCAGAAGTTCAGAACACCAGTTCTAGATCTGGAGAGACAGCGTTGCTGATTTCTGCACCATGTAGTTTGAGTGCAGTTTCGAAGTCTATTATGTTACAAAGTTTGCAGCAGCGTGTAGCAATACCATGGAATGATCACAGGTGACCTCTGAAAGGAATGACTGCTTGTAGCTCATTGAAGAGGACACCTTGTATATTCGGTACAAGATGGCCATTGATTGCACATGTCTTTACCTTGCTGATGCTTCATACTAATGAGTGAGTTGCCATAGTTACAGTTAATGCAACTGGCAATAAAAATAGATCATCAGAAGTTTCAAGCTACCAATACAGAATTGATGAAATAGCTCTCGTCATATTAAATACAGCATCACTTCTAACATATACTATGTATAAAATTACTTCATGTAATTTGTATAGCTCAAAACAAATTGCAATTTTTTTTTGTTTCTTGATATCTACAAAAAGCTGTCTGCTGAAATTATTACACTAACATTAAGAAACCAATGGAAATTAATTTCCCGTGAGCATCGAATGGTTTAAATCAAACAGTTGTTTGCTGGCTCTCACTGTCATCAAAAAGAAAGTTGTATCCATGGAAACCTCCTCAGTGGCTAAAAAATAACTTATTAACGTGACATTGCTGACCCGCAGAGCCGAAATAGTATTCAAAGTTGAACGGAGCATAACAATTCCATTATGCAAGCTCATAACGTACATAGCACCATCGGCAATATTCTCTTGATGCCAAACTGTAACCTGAACAAAGACTTGTTACAAACATCAAAGAGTAGCTATGGAAATAGCCATTTACACAGCTTCTCCAGCATTGATAATGATCTTCAATTGAAGTTTATCACAAAAGACATTGAAAACCCCAGTGGAAATTCTATCCCACATTTGATCCACTTTACCCCAACCTCATCAATTAGTCCAGCATTTACAGCCTCTTGAAACCGTAGATTCCTGCTTTCTTGTACTGTATTCTTTATGTTAAAAAAAAAGCTTCTTGATTTCTCTCCTGAAGGCTTAGCTTAAGTTGTAATGTGTCCCCCCGATTCTTAATTTTCATCCTCAGAGAAAATAATATCTCTACATCTAACCTAATAAATTCTTTCTAACATATGCAAAGGCTTAATCAGTTTACCCATCAATCTTCTGTTCTTGAAGGAATACAAGCCAAGTTAAGCAAAACTTATCCTTATAATTAAATCACTTAAGTCCCAGTATTATACTGGTGAATCTTCCTCCTGCCAATTAGGCCAATGCTTCCTTCCTGATGTATGGATCAAAAACTGAAATACAGTACAATGAGATAGGATCTAACCAAGGCTCAAAACACATTGCAGCTGAGCTACTTACGTTTGCAATACAGCTTCTTGTGTGGAAATACAATTAAAGTAATACATGTTATGTTAATTGTGTTAAAATCAATCTTCTGTCACTTTGCATATCTATTGATCATCAGCTGTAACTCTTCAAATATTAGTGCAATCCACATTGACCATTTTGATTACAGGGGCGATCATAGGTTATCAGTTGGTGATACAGGCGCTACTGCCTTTGCTTCTTTCATCCAATAGAACTTCTATGTGGCAATCTGAACACACAATTCTTCAAAATTCTTTGTGTTCCAGTATGTAGACTTTGGCATCCATGATTTGGAGGTGGCGGTGTTGGACTGGAGTGGTCAAAGTTAAAAATCCTGTAAATCCCACTTTAGAAATAGAATCAGTCTGACTTAACATTGGGAGATAGACAGACTTTAATCTTACACCTTCAATGCATTATCTGAGCTGCGATGGCACCTGTTGTTAAAAGCTACCTTGTGAACATAACTTTAAAAGGTTCTGGGGTTTACATATGAAGGAACCAAAACTGACATGATCATTCTAAAAGATGAAAGACTCAAGCTAAATTTGTTTAATATTACAGTACATGACACTGCAATCCAGTTGCTATAAATTCTTTGTCATATGATTCTGCTCCACAACCACCTGATGAAGAAGCAGCACTTCAAAAGCTAGTGCCTCCACACAAACTTGTTGGACAAAAACCTAGTGTTGTGTGATTTTTGACTTTGGCATCAAATGCTTCAGTTATGCGCAAACTGTTCCCAGTTGTTAAAGTCAGTCAGGCACAAAATGGAATTTTACTTGCATGAATCTTTGCTTCTAAGTTTGATCAGTCAACAGTCTACCGGTACCATCAAGCTCTTTGTTTTGAAGATGGCAATCATCTATTCTCATGATGTGCCCTATCCATCCTTGTCAATATTGCTTGAGAACTACTCTAATACTTTATAATTTAGAAAACTGCACTCTATATGTGATTTTGTTTTGCTGCCAATGAATCTCAAGGATATTTCTCAAATCATGCAAATACTGGAGACGGTTCAGAAAACATTTAGTAGGAGGTTGCTGGGAATGCAGGATTTGAGTTATAGAAGTAAGCCGGATAGGTTGGGATGTATCCCGTTGGAGCACAGGAGGTTGAGGGCCTCATAGAATGTTTACAGAGTCACGAGGGGCACAGATAATGTAAATAACAAAAATCTTTTCCTAAAGGAGGGGGAGTTCAAAACAAAGGGGCATATTTTTAAGCTGAGAGGAGAAAGTTTTAGAAAGGACATGAGGGGCAATGATTTTGCACAGTGGTTAGTGTGTGGAGGATGTAGTGGATGCAGGTAAAGTTACAATATTTGGAAGACATTTGGATAAGCACATAAATAGGAAAAGTTTGAAAGAATATGGGCCAAGTGCAGGCAGGTGGGACTAGTTTAGTTTGGGAACATGGTTGGCGTGGACCACTTGGTTGAAGGGTCTGTTTCCATGCCATATGACTCTATGATTATGACTCTATATCAAATGAATTCAATCTACTGTCCTATTATTTAGTGCAAAGTTCAACATAAAAATTAATATGAAATATATAATTACAAAATTATATTATCATTCCATTATATAAATTCCATGGAAGTATAGATTTTCCATTCAATGTATCTGTGCAGTGCTAACTGATATAAATTTCACAAATATTAAACAGCAACAAACTTAAACTATGGACAAAATATTGCTGCTATGGAGGTTTTAATAATATTGTGTATTAATGATATTTTAATGATATTAATAGTAATCATATTCAAGCATATTGAGTTCATCGAAATCAAGCAAGCTGCATTACTTTGTTCAGAAAACAGTTGGGAAAAGAGAACAGAGCCAAGAGCAGAGATTTATTTTACAAACAGATGGAAAACAAAGACAACGGCTTTGATTTTATCAACATTTCATTGTAAACTTTCTATCACATTTATTACTTATGAATGAACAGTAAGCATGTGAGAAAACAAAAGATCTATCGAATCAACAAACCAACCAGAAAATATAACCTTCAGCATTGTCTACCATAAGTGATACAACAACATTCTCTGGGAAAAGAAAAAAAACAAATCCAGTATCTGTTCTAAATTTCAGTGAAAATCAATTGAGAAGATTGTTCCATGTTCCCTGAGGCAATTGAAGAGCTCTCAAAAATTATGATTACCAAAAATGTGTTTTTAAACCCACTATCTATATTTGCTAAATTGTTTCGAACATAAATGAGCATAGCTATTTATTGGACTGCCCCCAACTACCAATGACTTGTTGGTTTGGATCTGTCAGATCCCTTGCTGACTGTTAATGATGTATCCAGCACCCTCTTAAAATACATTATATGACACAAGCAATGCACAGTGCTCTCCAACTATCCCAGAACCCAATAGTGTTGTCCAGGTGAGTCTTATTCTTAGAACCAAATGAACTGACCTCATTTGATACAGCCTCAGCACAATGTGCCAAATGGTATCCTTTGAACCACAAATCTTCCTGTACTTCTTCTTATAAGGCAAGATCAGTTTATGTGCAAAGTATTTGGTTACACAAGACATAGTACCAATGACTCTCTGGGCATACCAATATCAGTAATTGACTACGGGCTGCATGCCTTGCACCAGCAAGAGATACAACGTTGGAAAGGGTGGGAACAATGTATGCTGTCTTGCTTTCTAATGAGAACTTCCCATTCAGCTCCATTTGAATTATGCAGCTGTGCTATGTTAGAGGACTTGAACGCGCATCTGATCAACCTTGTGCATCATTTCGTGCAGACACCCTTTGCCATTTATACTGAGTTTTGTGGCCACCTTTAGGACTCACCCTAAAGTTTTTAATCGTAAGAAATAAAGAGAACCAGTCAAATGAAAATGAGTTTAAATAAATATGCAGTAAAACGTAAAATGGGAATGCACATGAACGTAATTTAGTGGCAATAATAAAGTTGATATATGAGTGAAAGATTTTCCTGTTTAAAATTGAGCTTCATGTCATCTTAAAACATTGATATTAGTCATTACTGCTCCCAATACACTCATTCCTTTTTATTATTGATTGCTTAAAGAACATTTACATCAGTAGTACATAAAATAATGCCTCTTTTATATAAACAGATGAGGCTGGATTATGCAGACTCTCATTCCAGAGTTTAAAAGCCAGAACATGAATGATCGAAGGAGTATCACAACTGGTATGGACCTGCCCAACACTGAAAACTGCAATTAAGTGAGAAATGGCAGTGTCATCAATTTGTCAACTCAAATTTTGGTCTACTGAAGTTCTACTTGAAGTTCTGCAGTGATCAGCAAGGCCCACATCTTGCTTTATGTTGTACTCACAGGATGGGATTGGGGGAGTTCCTTGCCAGTTGGAAAACCTAACCAGTTTTGCTGCATGGGCTATAGTCAGGCATAGGTGTAGAGGTCCTCCTCCTCTTATATTAAGCTCTCTGAGACCATCAGGGGCATCCCCTCCCTCACCCCAAAGTCCTCCATAACCCAACCCCAACCAGTCAAATCCAATTCCTGGCATCCCATATTTGTCCTTATCCTCCTCACTGAGGCCTGGCAAGTTGGTCCCAGTGACATCATGAACTTACCCTGCGGTTTAAGCTCTATTAAACCATTGGTACTGATCTCAGTGGTATTGTTGAGACCACAGACCTGTTGTCTATCAGATTTGGATAGCAGTTCATAAGATGGGATTTCATCCTGAGAGATACTGGCAGAGGACCTCTCTCCAACCAATTACTGCTCCAAGAACTAAATGCCTGAAAGGAAGCCTTCAGAATCATAGGTGGCTCTCCCCTGCTATTTTAGACAGTGCCCTCTGGTAATGGCATCCCTATTAAATCCAGTCATACGTTATTCAACATGGAAACAGATCCTTCAGTCTAACTTATCCATGCTGACCAAGTTTCCCAAACTAAACTAGTCCTATTTGTCTGTGTTTTGCTAATGTCTCTCTAAATCCTTCCTTTCTGTGTATCTGTCCAAATCTCTTTTAAATGTTGCAACTGTACCTGTATGTCATTTCCTTTGGCACTTCATTCTACATATACACCATTCTATGTGAAAACGTTGCCCCTCAGATCCCTTTTTAAACCTTTCTCCTCTTACCTTAAAAATATGTCCTTTAGTATTGAGCTCCTCCACCCTAGGGAAAAGATCTTTGCTATTTACCTTATGTATGCTCCTTATGACTTATAAACCTTTTTAAAGTCACCCCTCAACTTCCTACGCTCCAGTGAAAAAAGTCCCAGCCTATCCAGTCTCTCCTTATAACTCAAACTTTATATTCCCAGCAATACTCTTGCAAATCTTTTCTAAATCTTCTCCAGTTTAATAATATCCTTCCTAAAACAAGCCATGATGCTAATTGTGTATCGACTGGGAGCTTAACTTTATTGGGGCAGTGGGCATTAGTTGGGGACCCACTTGTGTGTATAGGTGCTAAACATTATGGCACAGACAGAGAACATGGGGGCTAACACCTTCAACATATTGTCTAGCTCATACCAATTGTTACAGTTAACCTGAGAATGTAAATTTTAAAAAGAAGTTATTGATTTACACATGAAAGAAGTGAAACTATCATGGTATTCGAACAGATGAAAGACTCCACAAACATTCAAGGTATTTTTCAATGTATAATTTCAGATACATCACACTGTTAACTTTTGCTATAAATTCTGTGACTTACAATTGTGTCCTCCACAACCACCTGAAGAAGGAGCGGCACTCCGAAAGCTAGTGCTTCCAATTAAACCCGTTGGACTATAACCTGGTGTTGTGTGATTTTTAACTTTCAGAACCTCATTAGTATTCCTGATGTGTTTTTCTCACCTTGGGGGGAAAAAAATGTCAGTTTTAGACAAAATTGAATACTTCATTAACTTCCCCATGCTTGTCTACTTTAAGTATTTGATTTTCCAATTTCCATGACTCTTTATTCCTGGATTGTGTGAGCTTTCTCTCAAGACCTTTTTTTTAGTTTCACTTTGTCTTGTGGTATTTGTGCACTGTGGAGGGGATGTATGTTTGGATCTGCAACTTGTTTTTTTAGATTGCTAACTTTCAACCTGCATTACAGCACTATTTAATGTTGCCCTTTCTTCAAAAGTGATTGTTTTTGACTTCAAAACACACAATCCTCATTGTCTGATCCACTCACTGGCTCAACTCAGACTTTGGACCGTTCCCAGAAACCTGTACCTCTGAGTTACTTGTGTTTCTGCATGTTTTCTGCCAGTTCTAAAATGCTTCCTGAATCATTTGCTGAAGTATTCTTCTGTGTTGAATGTTGCTACCACATTTGTGGCATTCCTTGTTATCAGCAATTAGCTATATCTGATTCAGTGGTAATTTTCAAGATCAGAAACGTGATTTTCCTTGTATGTTTCCCTGAAGACCTCGTATCAAATTTCTCTCACTTGCACTTTTTTTTTACAGATAATACTGTCCACTGATAGTTACTTTGTTGTGTTGGTGTCCACAATTGTTACCATAGTATGGATGACTACGTCATTGCTCACTCTCATTGCAAGTATGGATTCCTTCAAGATTGGAGAGTCTAGTGTGGATGAGGTTAGCCATCTTTCTAGTTTATCTAGAGAAACCTTGTTTAATGAATAAGGTCAAATTTGTTGCATTACTACAACTATTTAAACATCACATGAATATGTTCTATATTTATACAGAGACTGTGAGGAGTACATGAAATGCAAGCCTGTCTCCTAGCAACTCTTACTTTATCCTCCAACCAAGACCTTATGACATCCTTACAGTGGACGGTGCTTATTTAACTCAATCAAGCATTAATCCTTTCAAATCCATACACATTGGATCAGCATTGTTATATCATAAAAACTCAATTTTACTTTTGGTTTCATGTTTGTGCCACAGCCTTAAGCCACTTTGCACAAGGCTGCAAACCCATGATGTTATGTGTAGCACTCCACATACATATGGTGAGGCAGTGGCAGAATGGCCAAGTCAATAGAGTAGCACTGCAGACATCCAGGCTAATGTCAGAATAAGGGTTCAAGTTCTGCTATGACACCAGGTAGAATTTGAGTTAAATGAATGTTTTAAAAATCAGGAATTTAAGGCTCCTTTCAGTAATGGTAACAATGAAGGTACTGTTGATTATTCTAAAATAAATCTTGTTTCCTAAAATTCTTTCAGGAGAGAAATCTGTTTTCTATATGGTCTATGTGGCTCTGACCCCAGAATGTGTGGTTGTCTCTAAAATCCTTCTGGAATGACTTTCCAAGCTACTAAGATCAAGAACAATTAGGGTTTGGAGACGATTGTTGGCCTGGCTGATGATGCATCTATCACGCGAAGGAATAACAGGAAAACATGTTGGTGCTATTCTTTGCAGTCATCATTTTAACAGACATAATCTATTTACCTTTGTAAGAGTAGATTATATCAACTTGTATGGTATAGACTAATTAAAGAAAATTATCATTGACTATCTTTCTAGCAGCCACCTTTTATAGGCTTGTTTGTTTTTTATATTTGCATGCCAAATCATTTAGCTTTTTGCAGTTAGTATTCTGCTTTACCATTTTTTTTTACTTGTTTCATTTTTTCCATGTTGCATCCTCCACAGTGGAAAGTGAGGACTGCAGATGCTGGAGATCAGAGCTTAAAGATGTGTTGCTGGAAAAGCGCAGCAAGTCAGGCAGCATCAAAGGAGAAGGAGAATCAATCTTTCAGGCATAAGCCCTTCTTCAGGAATTTCTGGAGAAGGTCTTATGCCCGAAACGTCGAATCTCCTGCTCTTTTGATGCTGCCTGACCTACTGCGCTTTTCCAGCAACACATTTTTAAGGTCATCCTCCACAGTGTCCTGGACTTGATTTCTCTGCCGGCTGTTCTGTAAATAGTTCATCCTTTCCTTCATTATATTGCTCTTGTTAGGTCTGGACAGTCTCTCAGAATAACCCAAGGCCTCATTAGATATTCTATTAATACTCTTTAGTTAATGATTTGCAACCCCAGAGTTTCTGGTCAAGTTGATGGCTTTCTTAAGAGTAAGTTCCTCTTCTCTCGGTAAACGTGCTTTCATTGTAGGATCTCTTATTGCTAAGAAAGTCTTATCTTTAACAAAATCATCTTTCAGTTTTGCGATTTTCAAGATTCATTAAGATGTCTCGGTGCATTTACATACTATAAATATTCTTCCACTCTCCCTGAGCTCTGCTCAGAAAACGTACAAGCAAAGTACTGTAAATGATTGGGTTCTGAACTTTTAAAAAACAGACTCAGGTCTTGTTGCATCTTTGAAAGAAAAGTAGAGTTAGCATTTCATATAAAATATGACCAAACTTTCGAAAAAAAATGTCACATTGGATTGGTCATTCACTCTGTTTCTCTCGCCACAGATACATTCCAGATCTGTTGAATTTTCCAATGATTTATTTTTTAAATTTCGATTCATAAATAAAACTAATAGAACATTAGAAACTGGTCATCAAGGTCTTCAATATTTGTTGTGGTTCTGTTCGCCGAGCTGGGAGTTTTTCTTGCAAACGTTTTGTCCCCTTTCGAGGTGACATCTTCAGTGCTTGGGAGCCTCCTGTGAAGCGCTTTTGTGCTGATTCCTCCGGAATTTATACTGGTTTGAATCTGCCACTTCTGGTTGTCAGTAGCTGTCCACTGCAGTGGCCGGTATCTCGGGTCTAGGTCGATGTGTCTGTTGATCGAATTCGTGGATGAGTGCCATGCTTCTAGGAATTCCCTGGCTGTTCTCTGTTTGGCCTGTTCTGTAATAGTGGTGTTGTCCCAATCAAATTCGTGTTGTTTGTCATCTGAGTGAATGGCTACTAGGGATAGCTGGTCGTGTGTTTCGTGGCCAGTTGGTGTTCATGGATGCGGGTTGTTAGCTGTCTTCCTGTTTGTCCTATGTAGTGTTTTGTGCAGTCCTTGCATGGGATTTTGTAAACTACGTTAGTTTTGCTGCTGCTGGGTATCGGGTCCTTTGTCCTGGTGAGTTGTTGTCTGAGGGTGGCTGTTGGTTTGTGTGCTGTAATGAGTCCTAGTGGTCGCAGCAGTCTGGCTATCAGTTCAGAAATGCTCCTGATGTATGGGAGTGTGGCCAGTCCTTTGGGTTGTGGTGTGTCCTCATTTCATTGTCTTTCCCTGAGGCATCTGTTGATGAAATTGCGCGGGTATCCATTTTTGTTGAATACCTTGTATTGGTGTTCTTCTTCCTCTTTTTGTAGTTCAGGTGTGCTGCAGTGTGTTGTGGCCCTTTTGAATAATGTGCTGATGCAACTTTGTTTGTGTGTGTTGGGGTGGTTGCTTTCATAGTTCAGGACTTGGTCTGTGTGTGTGGCTTTTCTGTATACCTTCGTGGTGAATTCTCCGTTCAGTGTTCTTTGTACTATCACGTCCAGGAATGGGAGTTAGTTGTCCTTTTCTTCCTCTCTTGTGAATTGGATTCCTGTGAGTGTGGCATTGATGATCCGGTGTGTGTTCTCTATTTCTGTGTTTTTAATGATTACAAAGGTGTCGTCCACATATCTGACCCAGAGTTTAGGTTGTAGTTGCGTTAAAACTGTTTTTTCTAACCTTTGCATTACTGCTTCTGCTATGAGTCCAGAGATCGGTGAGCCCATGGGTGTTCCATTAATTTGTTCATATATCTGGTTGTTGAATGTGAAGTGTTGTGAGGCACAGGTCTAGTAGTTTAAGTATGCCGTCTTTGTTAAAAGGTTCAGCGTCCTGTTGTCTGTTCTGTATGTCCAGCAGGTTGGATATTGTTTCTCTGGCTAGGGTTTTGTCAATAGAAGTGAACAGTGCCGTTACATCGAATGAGACCATGGTTTCTTCCTTGTCTATGTGTATATTTCTAATGATGTCCAAAAATTCTTGTGTTGACTGTATAGAGTGTCTGGATCCGCTAACCAGGTGTTTCAGTTTCTGATTTAGTTCTTTGGCCAGTTTGTGTGTTGGTGTTCCTGGTAATGATACTATGGGTGTGAGTGGGATGTCTGGTTTGTGTACTTTAGGTCGTCCATAGAATCTGGGGGTGTTGTTGCTTTCCGGTTTCATTCTTTGTAGGTCAGACCTGGTCATCTGTCTGTTTTTTTGTAGGTTTCTCAGTGTGTTGTTCATCCTATTGGTGAGCTGTGGAGTGGGGTCAAACTCGCTCTTTTGGTAGGTGTTGGTATCTGCAAGTAGTTGTTCTGCTTTGTAGATATAGTCTGACTTCTCCAGTATAACAGTCATTCTGCCTTTGCCTGCTGGTAGTATGATTATGGTCTTATCATTTCTTAGTGATTTTAGTGCTTCTTTCTCCTTAGTGTTGAGGTTGTGTGTTTGTCTTTTCCTTGTTATCATAGGTACGATACTTTGTCTCACTGTTTGTTGTGTCTCTTCTGTTAATCCATTGTTCCTGAGTGTGCATTCTAGTGCTGCTAGGAAGTCTGCTGTCTTGGCAGCCCTGTGGTTGTAGTTAAGTCCCTTGGCCAGTATTGTTCTTTCCGTGTCTGTGAGCTGTCTGTGGGAAAGGTTTTTAACCCAGGTTTGTGTTGTGGTGTCCTTTTCGTTGTGTGTTAGTTTGGCCATTTTTTCTTTTAGTGCCATTTTTTTGCAGTGTGTGGTCCTATTCTGTACTATGATGATAGCCTGTTCTATGGTCCGGGTCCATTCCTGATTGGTAGTTTTTAAAATTAACGATTTTTGGCGCGCAATTTCTTGTCTGCATTTGTGGAATCTGTTGTGAGCGTCTGTAATCATTACCTGGATCATCCTGAGTCCATTCTGTCTGGCTGTGTCCCTGGCTTGTGGATTGTTGACTGGCGGTCTGTATCTGACACATTGTGGAAGGATTCGATTCTTCCGGCATTCATGCAGGAATCGGAGTTGTTCATATGTGGCGCTTAGGCGGTTTGCACAGGATTCCCATTTCCTGGCTTGTCTTAGCTTCTCTCGCCCGTAGGTGTTCAAAGTTTGTGAGAAGATTTGTAGCTCGGGTGCTCGTTGTTGTGGTTCTGTTCGCCGAGCTGGGAGTTTTTACTTGCAAACGTTTTGTCCCCTTTCTAGGTGACATCTTCAGTGCTTGGGAGCCTCCTGTGAAGTGCTTCTGTGCTGATTCCTCCGGCATTTATACTGGTTTGAATCTGCTGCTTCTCGTTGTCAGTAGCTGTCCGCTGCAGTGGCTGGTATATAGGGTCTAGGTCGATGTGTCTGTTGATCGAATTCGTGGATGAGTGCCATGCTTCTAGGAATTCCCTGGCTGTTCTCTATTTGGCCTGTACTGTAATAGTGGTGTTGTCCCAATCAAATTCGTGTTGTTTGTCATCTGAGTGTATGGCTACTAGGGATAGCTGGTCGTGTCGATTCGTGGCCAGTTGGTGTTCATGGATGCGGGTTGTTAGCTGTCTTCCTGTTTGTCCTATGTAGTGTTTTGTGCAGTCCTTGCATGGGATTTTGTAAACTACGTAAGTTTTGCTGCTGCTGGGTATCGGGTCCTTTGTCCTGGTGAGTTGTTGTCTGAGGGTGGCTGTTGGATGTGTGCTGTAATGAGTCCTAGTGGTCGCAGCAGTCTGGCTGTCAGTTCAGAAATGCTCCTGATGTATGGGAGTGTGGCCAGTCCTTTGGGTTGTGGCATGTCCTCATTTCGTTGTCTTTCCCTGAGGCATCTGTTGATGAAATTGCGCGGGTATCCATTTTTGTTGAATACCTTGTATTGGTGTTCTTCTTCCTCTTTTTGTAGTTCAGGTGTGCTGCAGTGTGTTGTGGCCCTTTTGAATAATGTGCTGATGCAACTTTGTTTGTGTGTGTTGGGGTGGTTGCTTTCATAGTTCAGGACTTGGTTTGTGTGTGTGGCTTTTCTGTATACCTTCGTGGTGAATTCTCCGTTCGGTGTTCTTTGTACCATCACGTCCAGGAATGGGAGCTGGTTGTCCTTTTCTTCCTCTCTTGTGAATTGGATTCCTGTGAGTGTGGCATTGATGATCCGGTGTGTGTTCTCTATTTCTGTGTTTTTAATGATTACAAAGGTGTCGTCCACGTATCTGACCCATAGTTTGGATTGTAGTTGTACAAAATACTCACTTAGTAGTACTGTTGTAGATTGCTGTTTTGATTATTCTCTGCTGTTTCATAGAATGGCTGTCTGCCTTACACAAAACCTATGCAATAATGACGCACACATTTGGTACCATGTTTTATCTTACTGATTCATTTGGTTTCCGCCATCTTGCCTCAATACACAAAGCAATCACATCAGAGGTCAGAGGACAATAGAATGTCAAAGTTTATGGTGCACTAATGCATTTCTCCAAATACTGATGAAGCTAATTCTAATTATGTCTGTGCACATTCTGGTAATAAAATTGCTATATGAGGCAGAATTATGACAGTAATGGATTCTAAAACAGAAAAAAAACCTATTATTTAAATATAGCATCTTAACACAGTAAAACATTCAAAGGTGTACAGGAAAACTTATTTTGACAAAAACACACCAAGTCACAGAAGGAAGTACTGATGAAGGCAACCAAATCCTAGATAAAATTGTTGGATTGAGGGACCAGCTCAAAAGAGGTTAAAATGTAGTGAGATTCAGAGAGAAAATCCAAAGCTTAGAATCTATGTAGTGGGAAACATAGTCCCCAGTGGCAGAGAAGTTATAATCAGAGCTGCTCGAAAAGCTAGAATCAGAAGAGCACAAAGAACTAAAAGGCTAGTAAGACTGAAGGAGGTTGCAGAGATAAAAAGGGATGACAAAATTATGGAATTTGAAAAGAAGAAGGGGGATTTTAAAACTGAGGCACATCAGCTGGGAGACTGAGGAGTCATGTTGGAAGGTCAAACAGCATGGGTGAAGATCGAGTCAGATTTAGAGCAAAGAAAGATACAGGTAGCAGAATTTTGGATTTGTACAAATTACAGATTTATGTAGGGTAGAAGATGAGAGACCAGACCAGGGAACATTGAAATAGTCAAGTGCAGAAATATCCAAGGTGAATATGAAGGTCCCACAATCGATGAGCTGAAGTAAGATAGGAGTGGAGTGAAATATCAGAGATGGAAATAGGTAGCTGTGACAATGGTGCAGATAGATAGTGAGAAAGTCATCTCAAAGTCAAAAACAAAGAATTCAAACTGTCTTAACTAATGAATACAAACAATTCACAGTGTGTCAATATTGCTGGTATTAGCAGCCTTTCCTTGTTGAAGTCTGTGGAATGAGAAATGAACATTCCTCTTCTACTTTTTGTTTTTAATATCTATTGTGTAAAAATGTGCATTTTATTGAAATGTGTATAGATCCATTGTTTCATGTAAGATTTTTCAAACCTTTATACATTATCTTTATATTGACAGGTTAGCAGAAACAAAGGTAAACTTGCTTTTCTCAATGTCTGAGCTCTGTTTAACACAAGGAACTTTTGTCCATTTTGCTGAAACATCATTACATTGCTACATTTTGAAAAAAATTGAAGGTGTTTTAGTTTATGGAAGAGGATAGGTCTTGTTCAGTCACATAATGCACTTAAAAAAATTACTCTAATCCACCAGCGACATTAAAAATAACTTTCACATTGGGTTATTTTTTATGGTTTAATTGAAGATTTGAAATAATCTAATTAATACCTTCATTAATTCCCTTAATTAAAATGCACCACCGACTGTACGACAATGCATAGTTTATTTTTTTCTAGCTTCTCTCACAGCATCTTCATTTCAGAATAACATTTAATACTATAAATAGTAAAGTATTTATCAACCTTTTTCTTTCATTATGATAATCTGAAGCTTCTGAATTCAGGCTCTGGCAGTGTATTTTGTATGAAATTTAAACTTTCAGCCTTTATCATTCATTCCTTGGCCTGATTTATGAAGACCTCAAGATTTAGAGTAATGCTTTTTTTAATATGAGTACAAACTAGGTTATAAAATACTCTTGTGAAATAAATGGATATGTTGTTAAGTGTTATCAACAATGAGAATGCCCATGTTACACTCTATAATAGCTATTAATATGTCAGGAACATTGTGTATCACACCATCTTTAACACTGCTGCAAGATTGCGGTCAACCACAATAAATAGAATTGACTTGATAATATATTTCTATTCCACTACAGATCTTAGGGGACAAATTTCAATATCTCCAGTAAATGTGTGTGGGTTACAGATGCACAATTAAACTGTGCCTGTTCTTTCCATTGCAGGCAGCAGTCAAAGCTGATAGTGCACACTCATGTAACCATTGGGAACTTAGGGGCAGTCCAACACTACACACACCAGCAAGATGTCAAAGACCATGTGATTGCAAGCATTACTGAAGACTAACCATTACTACTTAGACCCCATCTGCACTTCTTTAAGTGATTTCATGTCATCCCCTTTCCTCACCACCACCACGAAACTATCAACAATGTCAATCAATCAAAACCTTACTTCACATTCATAACTTCACGTCACACGTTTGAATTTACAAATTAAGAGCAGAAGGAAATCATTTTACGCCTCAAGCCTGCTCCAGCATTCAGAAGATGGTGGCAGATCCTCTGCTCTAGACTCCTGCCAACCTCTAATAACCTTCCACCCCACGCACGTTTGCAATGCTAACAGCCTCACACATGGATTTAGCAACGATTACAACAATATCAAACAAACATGCATTTCACTTAATAACGTACTTTCTTCTCTCTGTCAAAACATGGTGATGCATAATCGGAAGCAGCAGCATCAAACTGACAGGGGACATGCACAATGCAAATGGAGGAGATGGTGGTCTCCATTATTAGAATGGGAATGATCTAGATAATGATAGGTTTGCATCTAATTCTCCTCCTCTGTTGTCTTCCCTTCCCATCCCATAATATAATCCATTATCTCATCTGATTCATAGCTGCAGGTAATATAAGCATATATTCCTTCTATTCTTCTCGTTTCCTCATCAGTGAGTACCATAATGCCTGTTTTCCTTTCAGATACCTTGACAGTGACTTGTAGTGATGGAAAATTAAAAAAGAGAAAAGCACATAGCCAAGCCAAAAACAAAAGTTGAAATGCTTCTTGATCAAACTCCTCCTGGCTCTCTGCATTTCACTAGATAACTAATGGTAAAGCCATACCTTTACAATGATTAGGTTATACTGCACAGTGAATCATGCCACATACTCTGGTCATTTTGAGGTTCTGCTCAAACCACTTGCACATAGGTGGAATGACTTGAATGCTTTTTGGTCTATAGCTTGACCTGGGTGATGAACTTAGGTGATGCAATTGTTGTTTAAATGTAGAACTCACCAAATAATCAACTCTATCATATTCTATGTGTCAGTATGAATGTGGTTACACACATGCTAATGCTAAGTGTGTCTGGATGAAACACCAAAGCCATGAGACAAGTATTGTGGACAGCCTTTGTTGCTCAAGAGTTTATGATGCTGGCTCAAATGCAGGTGGTATTATCACAATATGAAGATGATCTGACTGTTGGCAAAATAACAGCAGTGAACTGTGTGATGCATTGAGTATGGAGGCACACCTGGGAAAACCATGTAAACTAGACGGGAGTGGGTACTGCAGATGGGTACTACTGGAGATTAGAATCAAGTTAAGAGTGGTGCTGGAAAAGCACAGCAGGTCAAGCAGCATCTGAGGAGCAGGAAAATCGACGTTTCACTCAAAGTCGGGCTTTTGCCGAAACATCAATTTTCCTGTTCCTCGGATGTTGCTTGACCAGCTATGCTTTTCCAGCACCACTATAATCTTGACTGAAAGCCATGTAAACACCCTCCCTCCTTCTCTGTTAAATCTCACTGGTATTGTGCTGCAATTCAGATATTTCCAAAGGCATCAGACAAAAAAAAAGATTTTAAGAAATACACAGATGTGCACAATTTATCTGCTTTTCAGACCCAGATTGACAGAAAGCATGGAACAGATTCTGTGCTTAACAAGAGAGATTCTTTATTTCTTACACATAAATAGATTCTAACTACCGATAACTATCTATGACAGCTGACATGCAATAACTAGTTAACTAATTAAAACTCTAACACTCTTTTAAACTTCTTGATACACGGACACACAAGTGCATGAGCGTACACACACACACACACACACACACACACACACGTAAAGACAGGAAAAAAAAGACATGGTGTGTGATGGGCAGGTGGACAGAAGCAGCTCAATGATCCCTGTACGTAGACTCCACTGACATTGTCATTCTAGCTTGACGTGATAGTGTGCTTTTTGATTCTCCTTCACCAGACACTTTCCCTTGCTTGTTGGAGGTATGATGCAGTTCATGCAAATGTATAAAGGTTTGACTAACCGGTTAAGAGCAACATCTTATAACAACTGCTGTGGAAAAATAAACTGGCCTCCTTCAGACTTAAGATGGTTTTTACTGCAGAGCAAAAACAACCCTTTCTTCTCCAGAATTCTGATGATTTCCTCAAAAGCATTCATACGCCCAAGGTTTCAACTACTTGGAAGCCAATCACTGTGCTGTTGGCAGGCAGAAGGCCATTGATTTGTAAACTTGTGACAAGTTATTGATGACAATCAGCTACCTGTTGTTCGACAAAGCTTTATCTGCACTCACCCCTTGTCTATAAACCAGGCTTCCACTTCTATTTGAACAAGCAGTTATTGTAAACAATATTTACAATGAGCGTTACAATAAGTGCAGCAATCCTTGGTTTTTAAAAGTTCTTTTCCCATTTTAGTCAACAATAAAAAAAACAGAAAAATAAAAAAAAAATCTTTATATCTCATTGAAGGGAATGAAATGCACCGAATATCTCCACAGAGAACTTTGGTAGTCTCCCTTACACAACAATGGCAGGCAGGATACCTACTTCAGTCTGTAAGGATTCTAATACATAAAAGCTTATGGCCTCAATGACCTTCACAGGCGTTAGCAATGTTATCTTCTCCTTACTCCAAGACTGCCATTTTGGGCTGCAGCTGTTTGTCGATTTCAGAGAGCACTGTTATTTAATATGATTTGGAGGTGCCAGTGTTGGACTAGGGTGTACAAAGTTAAAAATCATGAAAACCAGGTTATAGTCTAACAGGTTTATCTGGAAGCACTAGATTTTGGAGTGCTGCTCCTTCATTAGGTGGACCCCATATCACTAGATAAATAAGATGCAGCTTATTACTTGACAGCCATCAGGTACTAGTTGATATGAAATATATTGTTACTAAGACTTTGAGAGAGTTCTTGATGGTCAGTCATCTATCCTTCAAGATCAAGAGCTGTTCTCCCTCACTGGTCTCTATGACACCATCGCATTAGGGGCTGCTTCATGGATTCTTCAATTCAACCTTTCAGACCCAAACACCTTATAAAACATGCACTTAATTAGTGAAATGGAGGCATTAAACAGACTGTACCTTCCTGAGGTTGAATTAGAGCATAGAACATAGAACATTACAGCGCAGTACAGGCCCTTTGGCACTTGATGCTGCCCAATCTGTAGAACCAATCTGAAGCCCAGATTCTCACCCATATGCCTATCCAATGAGCATTTAAATGCCCTTAAAGTTGGTGAGTCTACAATTGTTGCAGGTAGTGCATTCCACGCCCCCTACTAATCTCTGAGTAAAGAAACTACCTCTGGCACCTGTGCTATATCTCTCACCCCTCAAGTTAAAGCTATGTCCCCTCATGCTAGCCATCACCATCCAGGGACAAAAAAAGGCTCTCCTTGTCCATCCTATCTAACCCTCTGATTATCTTATTTGTCTCAATTAAGTCACCTTTCAACCTTCTTCTCTCAAATAAAAACAGCCTCAAGTCCCTCAGCCTTTCCTCATAAGACCTTCCCTCCATACCAGACAACATCCTCGTAAATCTCCTCTGCATTCTTTCCAAAGCTTCCTCATCCTTCCTATAATGCGATGACCAGAACTGTACTCAATACCCCAAGTGTGGCCGCGCCAGAGATTTGTACAACTGCAGCATGATTGCATGGTTCCAAAACTCAATCCCCCCACCAATAAAAGCGAACACACCGTATGCCTACTCAACAACCCTATCAACCTGGGTGGCAATTTTCAAGGATTTATGTACCTGGCCACCGAGATCTCTCTGCTCATCTACACTACCAAGAATCTTATCATTAGCCCAGTACTGTGCATTCCTGTTACTCTTTCCAAGATGAATCACCTCACACTTTTCTGCATTAAACTCCATTTGCCACCTCTCAGCCCAGCTCTGCAGCTTAACTATGTCTCTCTGTAACCTACAACATCCTTTGTCACTACCCACAACTCTACCGACCTTGGTGTAATCTGCAAATTTATTAACCCATCCTACGATGCCCTCATCCAGGTCATTTATAAAAATGACAAACAACAGATCTTTGCTGTATTCCACTAGTAGCTGAACTTCAGGTTGAACATTTCCCACTAAACACCACCATCTGTCATCTTTCAGCTGGCCAATTTCTGATCCAAACTGCTAAATCACCCTGAGTCCCATTACTTCATATTTTGTGCAATAACCTTCTCAAACATCTTACTGAAATCCAATGCACCACAACAATGGCTTTACCCTCATCTACCTGTTTGGTTACTTTCTCAAATAACTCAATAAGGTTTGAGAGGCATGACCTAACCTTCACAAAATCATGTTGACTATCCCTAATCAACTTATTCCTTTCTAGATGACTATAAATCCTATTTCTTATAACCCTTTCCAATACTTTACCCACAACTGAAGTAAGGCTTACAGGTCTATAATTTCCAGGGTTGCATCTATTCCTCTTCTTGAACAAGGGAAAATTTTCTATCCTCCAGTCTTCTGGCACTATTACTGTCAACAATGATGACATAAAGATCAAATTCAAAGGCTCTGCAATCTCCTCCCTGGCTTCCCAGAGAATCCTGGGATAAATCCCACCCAGCCCAGAGGACTTATCTATTTTTACACATTCCAGAATTGCTAATACCTCCTCCTTATGCTCCTCAATTCCATCATCTTAAGGACATAATCCTTAACCTGTATCTCAGTATTCTCCTTGACCACATTGTCTTTTTCTAACAAAAGTATTCATTTAGCACTTCCACATCTACTCTGAGTCCAGGCACAACTTCCCACTACTATGCTTGATTGGTCCTCATCTTACTCTAGTCATTCTTTTAAGCCTGATATCCCTGTAGATAGCCTTAGGGTTTTTTTCTTGATCCTATCTGCCAATGGCTTCTCATATCCTCTCCTAGCTCTTCTTAGCTCTCTCTTTAGGTCTTTCCTGGCTAACTTGTAACTCTCTAACTGAGCCATCGCATTTTATCCTAACATATGCCTTCTTCTTTCTCTTGACAAGAGTTTTAACTTCCTCAGAATACCACGGCTCCTGCGCTCGACAACTTCTTCCCTGCCTGACAGGCACATATTTTTCAAGGAAATAGGAATGTTGCTCCCTTAAAACAAGGTTTGATCTCTTATTGAGAATTTGTTTCTCCCTTATACTGTTCTGCTTTCTAATAGTTTCTTCTCCTCTGTGTCACTTCTGTTTATTCTTTTTTGTCATTATACCATACAGCAAAGGTGCAGAAGCAGGCCATTCAGCTCATTGAATTTGCTCTGCTGTGACTGAAATTGTGGCTGATAATCCTCAATTGCACCTTCCTGCCTTTTCCTCGTAATCTTTGTTTGTTTTACTCATTAAAAAATAATCTCAGTTTTGAACATACTTAACAGTCTAGTATCTACAGCTACCTGTGATAAAGAATTCTACAGATTCACTACCCTCAGAAATTCCTTCTGAGTTATTTCTTGAAAGCAGAATGCCTTGTATGGATTACTGCATGAATAAAGTTATGTAACAGGCCGGGGGGGAGAGAAACCATCGCAGACGTGTTTAGTAATAGATGGCCTGAGCAAACTCTTGAAGTGAGAAACAAGGCCTTTGCCGTGTAGCACACTCCTCCAGTATGATTGAAAAACTTGAAATAACCACACAAAACATCAAGCTCTAGAACCATCAATCATCAACCAATCTGAAAGCATTTGATGATCCTCTTAAATGGTGCTAGTGGTGCTGGTGATGATAGAAGGCAAGGTGGATAAGAGGGGCAATAGCCTTCCTATTACTGGACATGAGATTAGCTGAATATGATTATCGGAGGGTAATGGCTGGAACTTTCAGCCCAAAATGGCATTTCAGTTATTAAGACATTAGTTCATGCTAAGTTAAAGCTCAATCTGCCCTCAAACATGTGGTGAGAGTGTGATGCTTCCATTTGCCCAGACAAACCCCTTACCAAAGTGTTTAACCCTAAATAACACCTGTATTGTTCGAAACATAAATGCTCTGCAACTCAGTTTTGTGACCCAAAGTATTTTAATTACACCAGATGTGAAATAATGTACTTCTACATTTTTCATTGTTTTTCTTTTCCTCTTTGATTAACAGCATCACTTATTGTGAATCCATACACGTATGAAGTGTGCAACTAACTGAATAATGTAGGAAGCCCAAAGTAAAATATCAGAATCCAGGGGAAAACTCAGTGTTAACTAAATGTTATATGGAATGGGAACACAGCAGGAAAAGGTCAAATGCAACGGGTGCACATCATGTTGAATTGAAATTAATGTAGGTACTCTAAAACATTGACTTATCTTCAGGGAAGCGAAATAATAATATTTTTCAGGACAATGATAGAAAATGATGCAGTGCCTTTTATATCATCCATGAAAAGTTTTATGGTACAAAGGCTTAATTATTTTTCTCCTTCTGTGTTCTGAAATCTATGTTTTTTGTGTCATCTTTCACTCGGGTAAAATGAAGATTGAAACTGAAAATCAATTGTGGAATAAGTGTTTTTGTTCACCTCTTTTGTTCCAGAGTCCCCATCAACACTTCATTGGTCATCCATTAGGATAGCAACCTGAACATTTCCAGAACCCCACTCTACCATCATAAGTGTAAATTGCAGAGGGCATAGCCCCTGTCAACTTTGAATGGATATTGATACATACACAGCACAATAGGTTGCTACCCTTTTAAGGGGATAATTAGGGCAGAGAATTCAGCCTGAGCTAATTCACCCTCATAAGGATCCAAGAAAATTTATTTTTAAACCACATTGAAGTTCTTACTGAAGTCAGTCCAATGAGAAAACATAACCAATCCCTGCTAGGATTGTGTACATTACTTAAGAGAAGCTTTGAGACCCATAGCGCCCTTTAAAATAATATGTCTCAACTGAACTGAAATCTTAAAAAAACATTTTTTTTTCTGGACATCCAGAAGGCAGAAAGTCTGTCCAATACCTTCCTTGTAATTTATTAAAAATAATTTCCAAATGTATCAGAATCCCAGCAGAGTTTGGATCCTGTCCATCATCTGGCACATATCACCTTTCTATGATATAGCCACTTCCACCTCAATTGAATGAAGCTTGTACTGTCATTGCTCCCAGGGATTATAGGATCTTTGATTGAATATTACATAAGATTATATACTGCTTTTTTTTTTATTTATTACTCGACATTGTCAGTACAGTATAAGCTGCAAGTAGAATAGTTTTGTAAAGACTTACTAGGATTCTGATAAATGCGTTTCAATTATATGTTCAGTACTGGGATGCAAAAGACAAGTTAAAATGGGAAACTAAAAGAATGAAAGGATTGCTGGATTCACAGATAATTAAATTAATAAAAAAAGTGTCAACAATGAGATGACATAAAAGTAAAAGGTAAAATATAAGAGCAGGTCAAAACAAAATTATGAGGAAAAAGTTGTACTTGTATAGTACAGTCCCTCAATACTGCACTGGAATACCAGCCTTGATTTTTAGGTTCATGTCTAGAAGTAAAGCTTGAACTCTAAACCTTATAAGCAGAGCCATAGCAGTCAGCTCAAGAAACACCGAAAACATCCATTGGGAAAAGAAATGTAAATGATTGGTATTTCATTTTTATTCATGAAAGATGTAAGAAGGAAATAAGTAACAACAGGATGTAGATTATCTATTTATGAGACTTTGTGGAGAAAAAAACAGGAAATGTTGAGGGAAAATTAAATATTTCCAAACAGAGATAAAGGGAAAACTTCCAAAGAAGACATTTCCATGTGAATAAAGAACTAAGCATACAGAGATAAACCATTATTGAACTGAAGTAGACAAACTTAAAGTCATTTAAATGGAGGATGAACAATCGTTTCATAATTTTATTATTAATGTTGAAAAATGGGGATAGAATAAAAGGAAAAGTAACTTACTGAACATAAACATCAGAAAAATATGAAAGGAAAATAAAACAAGTTGTTTAAAAAGTTAGATTAAAAAGCATTTTGTGAAAATGCTCATATTTATTTAGACTTAAAAAAAATTTTTAATTAAAAAGGCTTTTAATCTCAATATCAGTAATATTGCCAGCTCTGAAAAACCGACCCAAAAGAGAGAGACAAGGACTTTTATTCATTGAGGTGGGTGATAATGGGAGTCATGGTGATCAGCCAGGGAAAGCGTTCTGAGGGTATTGTGTTCAAAGATTGCCAGAATAGAAGACTAAACTCAGAGCTCCAGAATATTGTTAAAACTATTCTTAAAAAAAATCATGTAAACCACATCCCTTGCCCTCACTTGTCACACTCCATGACATCTTTATACATATTGTGTCATGCATATTTACTAATCCATACCACTTCACAATCCCCCTCAATCTTCATGGCCTCGTATACACTTTGTACCCACCTTTGACCCCTTATACACCCTTGTGGCCCTTTATAGATCTTATGCTAATTTGATACCAACTCATTTTAATCCTTCCCTTCATCCACCATGTTTTGCCCTTTCATCTACCTTCCCAACTGACTCAGTAGTTACGATAGACATGAGCACTCATGATGAGGTGAACAAAAGTTTCTTAAGTGTCCATGGATGAGTTCACTATTTAAAGTGATACTGTCATTGACTTAAGAAAAAGTTTTTACTGCTTTTAATACTTCATAAAATATGAGCATTGGAATTCATAGTCCAACTTCAAAGAGTTTATAACCATTTAGAATTTTCAATCAAACTGTGAACCAATTGGCATCCCACTATGATAATAAAAGATTATGAAATTAGTCATGCAGCTGTAATTCAATTATAATAGGCCTTAAACTTATGTCAACAGAGAAAGTGAAACAAGTCCTTTCATTAAAGCTGACAGATGATTTTCCAAAATATTGACAGCTTCTTTTGACAGGCTCCTTGGGAGTTCTGCTCCAATTATCTTGACAGTTCTAATGAATGTCAAATTTTAAAATCTCAAAGAAAACCTCACCATCTCAGGGCCATATCCCAAAAGGTTACCTTACCTCTCCTAAAGGGTAACAAATGAGGACTGCAGACACTGGAGATCAAATTCAAAACGTGTGATGCTGGAAAAGCACAGCCTGTCAGGCAGCATCTGAGGAGCAGGAGAGTCGATATTTCGAGCAGAAGTTCTTCATGAGAAATGAAGGACATTCCTGATGAAGAGCTTACGCTGAAAATGTTGACACTCCTGCTCCTCGGATGATGCCTGATGGCTATGTTTTTCCAGTACCATAGTTTGTGACTTTTCTGAAAGGTCGTCTACCTCCCCAAATAACTTTCACAGCATTGTATCTTCTCCCACAAAGATTAAAGTGCACAAGTCTTTTATTTTTACGTACCCTATCTAGCGAAAACTAGTTACGTCTTCACTCATTCCCTTCCTCTTGTAAAAATGCTAGGATCTATGTTCAAAGACAGGACTGCTGGGATTTGGGTCTCTAATTCCATTTTCTAGTGAAGGTGAGCCACTCTAAATGTCTAAAAATTTAGACCCAAAAATCTGCACCTCTAACAAGTTCTCAATAATGCCCCTAAAAATACTAATCAGCAATAGGTAGGCTATGGATTCCATTTATCATGAGTTGTATAAATAATAAATGGTTTGGCTTTACATTGATAAAACCTATTTTGTACAATATTGTGTAAAATCCCTTTACTGGCAGTTCACATTTTATCAAATGGTCTAATCCTTTTCTTTCTAAAGAATGCCTCTCTGGAGCACTATTGAAAACTTTATAATCATTTGCCTTTAAGGAAGGACACCAAAAGGGCAGATTGAATCGAAACAGTTTGAATTTGAGTTCACAACATTTTGATCCAGAGGGGAATATGCCACCAACTGATTCAGGTTCAATCGTAAAGATTACATGTAACAGCTGGAATTTACAATGTTAGCTATATTCACGTCTCCTGTGCTACTTGTAAATTATACCAGGTCTTTTATGACTCAGTGCTTTTGGTGTTCCTCAATTACTGCCTGAGGCAGTGTTAAAATGTCATGGATGAATTTATCCACATACCTAATAAGAATCTAGCAAGAAAATAATTCATATTATGTAAAGATTCATATTTTTTATTAATCTATTAGAGAGCATCTTCAAAATAAGTCTTCAACTAACAATACAAATTGAAAAGGGACATAATTTTATATAATGAATTATAGCAGAAAGTATCAAATTAGGATCAGCCTTGGATTTCTTTAAATAGAATACAAAATAAGAACAAGAGATCAGATTCACTGCCCAAGATACATTACTTGTTTGAGGAGAGGAACTATAGTTAACAATTACAACAATACAACCAAACTATTATGCCCCTATCTATAATAAATCATGAGTGGGGAATTTTCTTCTTGCCTCCTCCCAGACAGGAGTAATGCATAAGGTTCAGAAGCATTTACCATTAATGATTCATTTAGTGCATGAACAGCATTGCTCCCCAACTATTACTTAGCTTTTTTCCTGAGGATAGATGTGGCAGCTAAGGTCAATTATAATGCAAGGCAACTGCATCTATTTATGGCCTCATCCTTGGTGACATCTTTCTTCATGTCACCTGTAGCCCTATAACCCAAATTTTATGGGTTCCTCCAATTCTGGCCTGCGATGTTTCCCTGATCTTCATATTTTAACCATTGCCACCTGTACCTTCGGCTTTTTTTTCATTAATCCTCTCCTGTTATCTATATATTGGCTATGTGGACCAGGTGACTTTCTCATAGAGTCATAAAATCATAGAGATGTACAGCACAGAAACAGACCCTTTGGTCCAACTCATCTATGATGACCAGATATCCTAACCTAATCTAGTTCCATTTGCCAGCACTTGGCCCATGTCCTTCTAAACCTTTCCTATTCATATTCCCACCCAGATGCATTTTCCATGTTACAATTGTACCAGCCTCCATCATTTCCTCTGGCAGCTGGTATTGGATGGTCCAGGTCAATTCAGATCAATGAGGAAATGGGGAGATGAGGAAGAGAATGATTTTGAATGAGGCCTATTGGTAGCATCATGGACTTATTGATGGCAGGGGGCAAAATGATTCAGGTCTTGAGAGACGATTGGACTCAATGAGGCCATTGAGACAGACAAGGAATTCCCAGAATGCAATATCGAATGATGTGGGTTCAAGATTTAGAGCTGCAAAATAGAATGAAGGTTGAATCAATCTTGTGCTTGTTTCTAAAATTTAAATGTTATCACACCAATTACTCAAGTAGGACTGGTAAATAATCTTGTGAGTTCTTTCTTAGAGATTACAGTCATGGATGCATGTTGCTGAAGACCTGTTAGTAGCACTTCTTGCTTAGTCAATCCCTGTGTCACAACATACATGGCAGCATTCCCTATATGATATATACTGTCTTTGGACATGATTTGGAGGTACCTGTGTTGGACTGGGGTGTACAAAGTTAAAAATCATGCAACATAATGTGCTGCTCCTTCATCAGGTAGTTGTAGTTGTGCCCACAACTACAACCACCTGATGAAGGAGCAGTGCTCCAAAATCTAGTGCCTCCAAATAAACCTGTTGGACTATAACCTTGTGTTGTGTGATTTTTGTCTTTGGACATGCCCACTTAATGACATATGTAAATGTTCCCAGCCTGCATAACCTGTAAATCTGTAAGTAATCTGTTTGGATATGTCATGGCACCCCTTCATGACAGATGGGTCTTGAACTTAGACCTTCTGTCCCAGAGGTAGGGACATTACTACTGCAACACAAGAAACCTCTGCAGAGCCTGCTTGTTCTTGAGGGCTCTTTTATAACCGACCTCTAGTTACCTGATACGGCAATCTTCCTGTCCACGCCTGTTATATGATCACCCATGTCCAATGCTGTCACCATCAAACTTTAAAATTCACATTATACTCGATGCATGCAGGTTGCTGCAATGAAAGTGCTCATTCATTCCCACCATCAGGACATGCATTAAACTATTCTTGCTGTTTTCATGTGACAAATAATAAAATGAAGCACAGTAGCAAAATCTGCAGGTCTTGAGAGAGACCTTTCATAGCCCAGAGGAAATCATATAGATTTTTGATTTGCTTGCATACCTGGAAGCAACAAATCAAGAGCTTTCATCAAGAATATGCATTAATATGTCCTGTTCTTCACTCCAGGCCCGTTGTAAATCAAGGCATATTCTGATATCCACCAAAAGAATTGTTACATTATTCTATAGAGCCTTGGGTAGAATTATTGAAACATATTCATCTTTACTGTGTCGCTGGGCAAGGTAATATTCTAAAGGAAGCAGTTGATTACCTGTTATATGCATAAATCATTGCAGACTTCAGTTGAGCATGGAAATTATATATTTTTAATGTCTTTGCTTCGATATTATGAAGATTTTTTCTTTTACTGAGGAATAAGTGAAACTATCCCTGTAGAAGCTGGATTCTAGTCTAATCTACAATGGGCAAATGAGGGTTGAAAGTATGCTCTGTTTGATAAATAAAGCAGAACCTAATGGAAATGTGTAAACTCAATAAGCATAAATCCACAGTTCAATTTGTGACTTGCAGGAAATTATTTGGCGTTTCCTGAGGATAGACATCTTGAATAAAAATGCCATGTTACAGTATTTGTATAGGAAGTTATTTTAGATATTATGCTTGTAGCTCTGTAGAACTGTCCAATGCAGCATGGGATTTTCGGTCTGCCACTGGCATTTTATGCTGAAAGCAAAATTATTCCATTGGTGACCTTTATTTTCTCATTGTGATGCATTTAGGGTAATAAGATCAAACAAAAAATGGCAGGACAAAAAAAACCCCTATAAAAACAGAATCTGTGGAATGCAAATCTTTTGCATAATAGTAAAATAGTGATTAAATGACATCACGTAGAAAGTAAATCAACTCATATAATATAGTGAACAATGTTAAACTTTTAAAAATTATACACACGGAATAAAAATAGAATGAAGCAAAGTACAACATTAACTGTATTGTACTACTGCTATGAATAAAGAATAAAAATACTGAATATATATTGTGCAAAAATTGCAACGGCATTTAAAGTAGACCAAGGTAGTCTTGATGAAATGTTACATCTAACATGGAACTAAAGTCAGTTTCAACTCGTATTGAGAATGTAGGTGTCAACATTATCCAGCCCCCCAAAACTGTTCGTTAGTTATTCAGTTGAGATGAAAGAAATTATCGAAATTACAAAAACAATTTTTAACACCCAACTCAGGGGATAAAACAACATTTCTTTTTATGTTGCACTTATTCAAAGGAGGGCATTTTTGGAAAGAATGGCTCAGGGTAAGCTATGCAGGTGAAAAGTAGATTAATGCAGTCATACCATTACCAAAACAATAACAATACCGTGGATGAAAGCAAATTACTGTGGATGCTGGCATCTTAAACCAAAAGAGAAAATGCTGGAAGATCTCAGCAGGTCTGGCAGCATCTGTAAGGAGAGAAAAGACCTGACATTTCGAGTCTAACTGACCCTTTGTCAAAGCTTTGAAAAGTCAGAAAATCACATGATCTCAAGGTTAACATTAACTTTCTTCCAGTTCTGCTATTTTCTTTTGGAAATAGCGAGTACTGATGTATTCATAGGTACTGAGTTGGAGGAATTATGAATGAAAATTGGGAAAGGACTAAATGGGTTGTCTTTCCCTCAGCCTTGAAAAATGCAGGCAATGATGAATCAGTTGGGAATATATGGCAAGATCGGAAAAATGAACCATTTCATCTTGTTAATCTTGCATCGGTATTTTTCAGTATTGAGCTGCCAAGTTAAGGTATTGGCTTTTATTTCAATATCATAATTTTTTAATAAAATTATCTTATCCAAAAAAAAATTAATAAGATGTCTTGGGACATCATGCATTTTAAACTTTGCTTTAGCTGAATTGTTCTGAAGTTTAGATTATTGAATCAAAACAAGATCTGCAGGGTCCCAAATGTAAATTGACTAAATTTTCAGAATTGCCATGAATGTTACAGACCATGTTATTCATTATTACATAGCAACCTTAATTGGAATCAAATCAAAGTTGCTTTGCAACCACAACTTCCTACATAAAATTAATTTTCGTTTTGACAACTGATTAGATTCCCTACAGTGTGGAAACAGGTCCTTCGGCCCAACAAGTCCACACCAACCCTCCGAACAGTAACCCACCCAGTCCCAATTCCCTCTGACTAATGCACCTAACACTATAGGCAATTTATCATGGCCAATTCACCTGACCGGCTCATTTTTGGATTATGGGAGGAAACCCACACAGACATGGGGAGAATGTGCAAACTCCACACAGACACCACCTAAGGCCAGAATCAAACCTAGGACCCTGGTGCTGGGAGGCAACAGTGCTAACTGCTGAGCCACCATGCCACCCCTAGTGATGCACAGCTTATAGATTCATCAGTTCTTTTGTTAGGTTATATTGACACACCTTAACTAATTGGCCGTGGTGCAGTAAATTAATTGGCTTTGCACTCTGGACACACAGGCTGCTAGTTTTGGACCTAATCTGCTCCTAAAGGTGTGATCTCATTTAACAGCACCAATATATTATTTCTTCAATTGGCTCTCCAACCTGTCTCCAGGGGCTTTGGAAATTCTTTCAAAGGGTCTGTGTCTTTCTCTTGATAAAATATGCAATATTCAATTGAAGAACTATGATTAAAAAGATTGAAGTATGGAAATGTGGTACACCAATTGAAATAAGCTAAACTTTACTCCATTCTCTTTCTGCTATGTATGTCACCTGCTTCTGACCTCAAAGTATAGAACCAACCATCAGTCAAAATTGATCCCGGTGCACTGTGAATTTAGCCCTTTTTGATCTAGATTAATTTCATCATCAAAACGTTACACAAAATTTCTTCTGGGCTGAATGACTAAATATCCTGAAAAGTGAATAGCAATACAAGTTTTCACACAATTCTTTAAAGTTTCTCTATTCACTGTTTTTGCAGAATTGCTAGTCCTGAATGAAAATCACAGATGAAGGAAAGAGGTAATCATTCATTTGCTGGTATCATCACTCATTTCTGTCTTCAATTTGGCCAAAAAAAGTAGAAATCTCTGAATGACTACTTATACACATAGTATCCAGAAAGAGCGTCTTTCTTACTCATGTTTGGAAACACTGATATTGATCACCTATCCCCCGTGGTCCTGAAAAGTTGTTGATCTTTTGAACCATTCGTACTTTGGCAGAAATAAGTGTCTGCATCTGCAATTTCAAAGCACTGCTAAGAGCTAACTACTCTGCGAAGGACTGGAATTACATTAGGGCAAGGCAATTTCATTTTCTAAAGGACACTCATGCATAGTTGAAGTATTTATGACAACCTGGGATCATTTTTGCTCACTGCTTTTCAAGTTTAACAAAAAACATAATTTTAATTCTCAAACTGCCATGGTACAAATTGAACTAACATTTAGGTAACCCCTTTAGTAACACAGCCACTGCAATATTATATCCATAGTACAGTAAATTCCAATAACAGTTTGAAAGGAGTTCATTACAGGTCTGAGTAATTATTCATGATTACCATATCTTTGAAATACACTGACAAGAATGTGCCTGACTGATTTTTGGACTATCAGGGATTTCTGAAATTTAAAATGAGAAGCAATTCACAATTGAGATTTTCAGTCTCTACATTTGTAACTATAAAATTTCATAACAATAAGCCCAACTTTATGCGACCTCGGTTCCTGTTGGATGATTACATTAAGCTCTGTATTATCTGGGGCAATATTTCTTTAATACACAACCTCCTGCACAAATCAAGGCTCATACAATTATACTGTGGAGATGGGAGCTTCTTATTAATTTATGTTTTATCACAAAAAAAACACTACCAGAAAGTCCTTTAGGAATTTTAGAAATTATTTGAGAGCTTCGAGTTATAATTAGGTAAAGTATTGAGGAGAGGGAAATTACTCTTTGTAGTAACTTTTAATGTTTGATTAAACATTAACGTCACATACCAAACAGGACTTTTTGTCATATGGGGAAAAAATGATTACAACCAAAAGAATCATATTTTCTTCTTGGACCTTTTAATCAAATAATCCTCTAACATGGAATTTAATGGAACAATTTTAAAATACTCACTTCCTTCCCAGGTTAACTCCCTTATTTGTGCAGTGAATCAATAAAAGACAATTCAATTGTCATGAAGCTTATTTTCACATTTACTAAATATATGTGTAAATTTTAGTGTCTCTTTGTTTCTTGGCAACAATTAGATTGACATGGTGACATTTATAAGAATTTCATTTTACTCATTCATGGGATGTGGCATCACTGGCTGGTCCAGCATTAATTGCCCATACCTAGTTCCCCTTGATAAGCTGTTGTTGAACTGTTTTCCTGAACTACCACAATTCTCAGGCTGTAAGAACACCCAGTGTTGTTAGAAGGGGAGTGCCAGGATGTTGAACTCTCAGTGGTGAAGTAATGATGATATAGTTCCAAATTTTGGTGCTTTGTGGCTTGGAGTGAAGGCTATATTTTACTAATTACTAATATTTATTACTTGTGTACATGCTAATGTTTATTACTACCCCAGAGCTTGGAGGTTTCACTTTTCTCCCAGAATGCCCCAAGTCTTAGGAAGGATATGCTGAGATTAGAATGTTTCCAGAGCAGGTTTATCAAGAGTGCTCCCAGGGATGAAGGCTTTGTCATTTAAGGAGACATTGAGGACTCTGGGTCTGTACTCAATAGAGTTTTGAAGGATGAAAGAAGATGATACTCCTTGAAAGTAGAGTCACAGATAGATAGAATAGTGAAGAAGGCATTTGGTATGCTTTCTTTTATTGGTCAGAACATTGAGTATTGGCGTTGGGAGGTCATGTTGCGGGTGTACAAGAGATTGATTAGGCCACTTTTGGAATATTGCATGCAATTCCGGTCTCCTTCCTATCAGAAGGATGGTGTGAAACTTGAAAGGGTTCCGTAAAGATTTACAAGGATATTGCCAGGTTTGGTGGATTTGAGCTATCAGGAGAGGCTGAATAGGCTGGGGCTGTTTCGCTGGAGCGTCGAAGACTGAAGGGTGACCTCATAGAGGTTTATAAAATCACGAGGGACACGCATAGGATAAGTAGATAAATTCTTTTCCCTGGGGTGGGAGAGTCCAGAACTAGAGGAAATAGGTTTAGGGTGAGAGCAGACTGATAAAAAAGGGAGTTTAGATCAGAGTGGTGCTCGAAAAGCATAGCAGGTCAGGCAGCATCCGAGGAGCAGGAAAATTGACATTTTGGGCAAAAGCCCTTCATCAGAATAAAAAAGGGACCTAAGGGGCAACTTTTTCATGCAGAAGGTGGTAAGTGTATGGAATGAGCTGCCAGAGGAAGTGGTAGAGGCTGGTACAATTACAACAACGAAAAAGGCATCCGGATGGGTATATGAATAGGAAGTGTTTACAGGAATATGGGCCAAGTGCTGACAATTGGGACTAGATTAGGTTGGGATATCTGTTTGTGTGCTGTACGTCTCTATGTCTCTATGACTCTATGTCATTGAAACTTACAAAACAATTAGAGGCCTGGCTAGAGTGGACATCATGAAGGTATTTCAACTAGTGGAGAGGCTAGGATCTGAGGGCATAGCTTCATTCGCAGAAGGCCTTGGAGGCCAAGTCACTGAGAGTATCTAAGACAGAGATAGATAGGTTCTGATGAAAAGCTTTTGTCCGAAACGTCAATTTTCCTGCTCCTCGGATGCTGCCTGACCTTCTGTGCTTTTCCAGCATAACTCTCATCTAGACATAGATAGTAAGGGGATTAGTAAGGGGATCAAGGTGAGAAGGCAGGAGAATGGGGTTCAGAAACATATCAGTCATGATCAAAAGGTGAGCCGATTAAGTGGGCTGAATGGCCTAATTCTGCTCCTATATTTAGTGGTCTTCTGATCTTATAATGCATTGTCTTCAGACTTGGAAGATTGGTAGATCTCTGCATTACAGAATGTTGACTCTGACTCCGTTCATGACAGTGTGACGACTGAAGGTGTCTTTCACAGCTTCATCCCAATCAAACAGTGGTGGACAATTGATCTACAATGTACATCTTCACCACAGGTCTTTAGCTCCTTGAATGAGTGATTCCTGGTCAAGTCCCATATCCACACCATAGGAGCAAATGAATCAACTGTCTCACATGGAAATGGCTATTATAGTGTGCGGCCTGCTGAGCATATTGGGAGTACACATTTCTGTATATTTCTTGACAGTCCCATGGGTGTAAATGTGAAGTCAACTTTGTGGTTAGGATAGAGGGCTAAGTCTTCAGCTTTCTGACCTTTATACCTCTGATGGTAATAGATTATATTCATGTGGAATGGATCAGTAATGTAGTAAAGCTGCAAAGAAGTCAGCATTTTCCTTCAAAAGCAAGCTGACAGTCTAGACTCCAGTTCAGCTTCCCATTTGATTATGACATCTCATTGAGACTGTTGTATGTCAAATCCAGTGCTAGTTGTAAATTGGCTAAAAAGATTTCGCAGCAATGGTTGTCTGTTGGCCAAAATAACTGCATCAGGGATACATTGCAAATACTTCCTGCAAGACCCTGATGGCTGGATCCAAAGTGTTGATGTGTAACTTCTTCATCTCTTCCTGTTGTGAAATAGGCAACAAGTTCAGATGTCCTTTCAATAATATTGATATGTGCCCATACATTCCCATAGTCCTGTGGGGAAACTGGGAGATACCAGCGGCTTTCATTCCTGTGGCTTATGAATAGTGTACATTCGACAGCTGACTATGAGACTTTCATTCACTCTGGATATCTGACACCACTGTACCATGGACCCTGTATTCTGTGACTGCCAAGGATCCCATGTGTATCATGTCGAGGACATTTTCCTGAAGTGAAGCTGGAGTAATAAGCTTTCAACATGCTTTAGTAAGTCATAGGTGCTCAAAATAGTTTTATGTGGCCAATGAATTGGGTTCTTGGCCTGGCCAACCTTCAGAACAATACCAACGGATGTTACAAATTCTTTGTCTCTCTTACGGTGTGCCAGCCATAATGCCACCATGGATTGATTATATAAGATCATAAGACATAGGAGTGGAAGTAAGGCCATTCGGTCCATCGAGTCCACTCCACCATTCGATCATGGCTGATGGGCATTTCAACTCCACTTACCCGCATTCTCCCCGTAGCCGTTAATTCCTCGAGACAACAAGAATCTATCAATCTCTGCCTTGAAGACATTTAGCATCCCGGCCTCCAATGCACTCTGCGGCAATGAATTCCACAGGCCCACCACTCTCTGGCTGAAGAAATGTCTCCGCATTTCTGTTCTGAGTTGACCCCGTCTAATTTTAAGGCTGTGTCCACGGGTCCTAGACTCCTCGCCTAATGGAAACAATTTCCTATTGTACACCCTTTCCAAGCCATGTATTATCTTGTAAGTTTCTATTAAGTCTCCCCTCAATCTTCTACACTCCAATGAATACAATCCCAGGATCTTCAGCTGTTCCTCATATGTTAGACCAACCATTCCAGGGATCATCCGTGTGAATCTCCGCTGGACACGTTCCAGTGCCAGTATGTCCTTCCTGAGGTGTGGGGATCAAAACTGGACACAGTACTCCAAATGGAGCCTAACCAAAGCTTTATAAAATCTCAGTAGCACAACGGTGCTTTTATATTCCAACCCTCTTGAGATAAGTGACAACATTGCATTCGCTTTCTTAATCATGGACTCAACTTGCATGTTTACCTTTAGAGAATCCTCAACTAGCACTCCCAGATCCTTTTGTACTTTGGCTTTACGAATTTTCTCACCATTTAGAAAGTAGTCTATGCTTTTATTCTTTTTGCCAAAGTGCAAGACCTCGCATTTGCTTACGTTGAATTCCATCAGCCATTTCCTGGACCACTCTCCCAAACTGTCTAGATCTTTCGGTAGCCTCCCCACTTCTTCAGTACTACCTGCCTGTCCACCTAACTTCGTATCATTGGCAAACTTCGCTAGAATGCCCCCAGTCCCTTCATCCAGATCATTAATATATAATGCGAACAACTGTGGCCCCAACACTGAATCCTGCGGGACACCACTTGTCACCGGCTGACATTCCGAAAAAGAACCTTTTATCCCAACTCTCTGCATTCTGTCAGACAGCCAATCCTCAATCCATACCAGTAGCTCACCTCGAACACCATGGGCACTCACCTTGCTCAGCAGCCTCCCGTGTGGCACCTTATCAAAGGCCTTTTGGAAGTCTAGATAGATCACATCCACTGGATTTCCCTGGTCTAACCTACTTGTCATCTCTTCAAAGAATTCCAACAGGTTTGTCAGGCATGACCTCGCCTTACTAAATCCCTGTTTACTTGTTCTAATCAGACTCTGCTCTTCTAAGAATTTAGAAACCTCATCCTTAATGATGGATTCTAGAATTTTACCAACAACCGAGGTTAGGCTAATTGGCCTATAATTTTCCATCTTTTGTCTTGATCCTTTCTTGAACAAGGGCGTTACAGCAGCGATCTTCCAATCATCCGGGACTTTCCCTGACTCCAGTGACTCTTGAAAGATCTCAACCAATGCCTTCGCTATTTCCTCAGCCACCTTTCTCAGAACTCTAGGATGTAACCCATCGGGGCCAGGAGATTTATCAATTTTAAGACTTTTTAGTGCTTTAGTTTTATGAACAAACATTATAATATCATGACTGGTTTGTCTGTCACCCAATTTTTCCTGCACATGTACCAACTAATAAGGTGTAGTTAAAATCTCTGTATATATTGAGGCATCCTTGGTAATTCTTTCTTATCAAGTAGTGAGATTTATAGTTTATGATCTGTCTCCATGATGACTTTCAGACCAACTTGTCCATGCCGACCAGATATCCCAACCCCATCTTGTCCCTCCTCCCAGCACTCAGCCCATATCCCTCCAAACCCTTCTTATTCATATACACATCCAGATACCTTTTAAATGTTGCAATTGTACTAACCTCCACCACTTCCTCTGGCAGCTCATTCCATACACGTACCACTCTCTGTCCGAAAACATTGCCCTTACGTTTCTTTTATATCATTCCCCTCTCACACTAAACCTATGCCCTTTAGTTCTGGACTACCCACCCCCAGGGAAAAGTCTTTGTCTATTTATCCTATTCATGCCCCTCATGATTTTATAAGCCGCTATAAGATTACCCCCACAGCCTCGGACACTCCAGGGAAAACAGCCCCAGCCTATTCAGCCTCTCCCTATAACTCAAATTGTCCAACTCTGGCAATATCCTTGAAAATCTTTTATGAATCCTTTCAAGTTTCACAACATCCTTCATATAGGAGGGAGGCCAGAATTGCATGCACTATTCCAAAAGTGACCAAAACAATGTCCTGTGCAGCAGCAACATGACCTCCCAACTCTTGTACTCAGTACTCTGACCAATAAAGGAAAGCATGCCAAACACCTTTTTCACTATCCCATCTACCTGCGACTCCACTTTCAAGAAGCTATGAACCTGCACTCCAAGGTCTCTTTGTTCAGCAACACTCCCTAAGACCTTACTGTTAAGTGTAGAAGTCCTGCTAAGATTTGCTTTCCCAAATTGCAGCACCTCACATTTATCTAATTTAAGCTCCACATGCCACTCCTCAGCCCACTGGTCCATCTGATCAAGATCCTGTTGTAATCTGAGATAACCTTCGTCCCTGTCCACTGCACCTCCAATTTTGGTGTCATCTGCAAGCTTACTAACTATACCTGTTATGCTCACATCCAAATCATTTATATAAATGATGAAAAGTAGTGGACTCAGCACTATCCTTGTGGCACTCCACTGGTCACAGGCCTCCAGTCTGTAAAGCAACTCTCCACCATCATCCTCTGTCATCACTCTCTGTCTTCTACCTTCCTGCCAGTTCTGTATCCAAATGGCTTGTTCTCCCTGTATTCCATGAGATCTAACCTTGCTAACCAGTCTCCCATAGGGAACCTTGTCGAATGCCTTACTGAAGCTCAGACAGATCACATCTACCGCTCTGCTCTCATCATTCCTCTTTGTTACTTCTGCAAAAATCTTAGCCAAGTTTGTGAGAAATGATTTCCAACACACAAAGCCATGTTGACTATCTCTAATCAGTCCTTGCCTTTCCAAATACATGTACATCCTGTCCTTCAGGATTCCCTCCAACTACTCACCCACCACTGTCAGGCTCACCAGTCTGCAGTTCCCTGGCTTGACCTTGCCACTTTCTTAAACAGTGGCAGGATGTTAGCCAACCTCCAGTCTTCCAACACCTCACCTGTGATACAAATATCTCAGCAAGAGGCCCAGCAATCAGTTCCCTAGCTTCCCACAGAGCCCTGTGGGCAACTTTGTTTCTGTATCTGGCAATGCCCGTGATGCGCAGTAGACATGTTTATAATATAGCTCTGGTTGGTCCTGGAAGTGGATTGCTCATAAGCCTGCAGTAGAAGGACAGATTGTAGGAGTCACAGCTATCCATGGTCAGCATGTCCTTGATCCGCTAAAAAGCATTGCCCTGATGCGAGTTCCAACAAAATCTGTGCATTTTCTTCAGTGTCTCAAAGAATCTGGAGAGTATCCAAGTAAGGTAAAAACTTTGCAACAGGCTTAGCTTTCCTAAAAATATTTGTAAATTGTGATTTGAATTTGTCATGAGGTGCTCCTTCATGACTGGTTTTCTATGAGTCTCCCATTATCACAGTTGTCCAAAAAAGTAAATAAAGTCCTTGGAGAAATCACACTTGCCATTAAGAGTGAGCAATTCTGCCGGTAAGTGTTTTAAGACTCTGTACACTCTTCGATCATGCTATTTGACAATTTTTCCATGAATTAACATGTCATTCACGTGGCATATGACTTCTTGAAGACCATGTGAAATGTTGAAGCTAGTCCATTGAAAAATCTCTGGACTCAACTGACAACCTGTTGAAATCTTCCAATGTAGTGATCAATGTGTGAAGAAATTTTGATTGTTTAATGGCACCTCAACAAAATCAGTTTGCATTGAATTTTGTGAAAACTGGATTTTCAAATAATTTAGATAAAATCCTGCCTATCGTGGACAAAGATGCATTTCTTTTGACAATGTCTTCTTGACCTGATTTTTGTGGAGACAAATTTGGATGATCTCGTTAGGATTAGGCTTAGGGTTAGTGTTAGGGTTTGGGAGTATAGTAACATTTCCAAGCACCATTTGGTTGATATCAAAACTAGGGAACTGACACCTGTTGTGGTCATCCCTGCAAGGTGCTTTGGTACTTGAATCATTAACAGAAATTTGGGTGGCTGGAGACATAATATTGCATATTTCTTCAGTGTGATGTTGTATTCAGTACTGAAGTTCTCTACTCCATTGAATAACTTAGAGAAATCCGGTTCAAAGGATCTCTTCATCTTCTGCTCTTGAATCCCTTTGTTCTTTTCAAGAAAGTTGAAGACAAGACATGCATTCCTGATCAAGACTGAACATTGTTGTTTGTGATTTTAGAAGTTATGGAATCCCTACAGTGTGATAACAGGCCACACTGTATGGATTCCCTGTAAGGATAGGTTCTTTTACTATCTGAAGTCCCTTATGTTGGTGAATCTGTTGCAGCAACACTTTAATCCTCAATATTATAGATTCTAGACCATGTAGTTTTATTGTTATTTACAAGTAGAAGCAAAGAACAATAGTGGACCACTCGGCTTTTTAAGTCTGCTTCACCATTCAGTGAAATCATGGCTGATCTGATTTTAAAGGAGAAAGTGAGGACTGCAGATGCTGGAGATCAGAGCTGAAAATGTGTTGCTGGAAAAGCCTGAAACATCGACTCTCCTGCTCCTTGGATGCTGCCTGACCTGCTGTGCTGATCTGATTTTAAACTCAACTCTACATTCATACATACTCTGACAACCTTTCATCACCTTGGTTATCAAGAATCTATCTACCACTGACTTAAAATCTATTTGAATAATTTGTATCCACTGCCTTTTGAGGAAAGAAATTCCAAAGACGCTCAAACCTCTGAGAGAATATAAAGTATTTTCATCTCTATCTTAAATGTTTAATCGATTATTTTATAATTATAATTCTCTCATTCTAGATTGTCTCACAATAGGAAGAATGCTTTTGACATCCACCCAGTTAAGCCCCATCAGGATCTTAAACATTTCAATTAAGTCATCTCTGACTCTTCTATATTATAGAGGAGACTAGCCTTGCCTGTTAAGACTTACCTCAAAAAGCAATCTCTTCATTTCATGTATTCATGTAATAAATCTTTTCTAAACTGCTTTCAATGTATTAACATCGTATTTAGTGTCCAAAATGTGTTTTCCTCTCTGCTATTATTATGACACTTACCCCTGTATCAAGCTTGAAATTAAGAGATGCTTATTGACACAAATATCCTCTTTCCAAATGTGAAGGTCTGGCTGATGATGGATGTAAATGTTTTAATGTATTATTTTAAGTTCATAAGTTCATAGGATATAGAAATAGAATTACGCCATTTAACCCATTGAGTCTAGTCTGCTATTCGATCATAGCTGATCTGCTCCTCACCCCCATTTTCCTGTCTTCTCTCTATATCCCTTCAATCCATTACCAAATGGATTGAAGGGAAAGTGAAAGCAACAGGGAGTATAGGATTAAATGGAAAGATAAGCAACAGGATAGCATATATGCAGGCGGATTTAAACTTGAGGCAGACTGGGAATGCAGCAAAAAGGAAGGATAACTCAGGACATCTTATGACTTCCAATATCTCTAATGATAAAGTTAGCATTAAGGCACTTTACCTGAATGCTCGTAGCATTCGTAACAAAGCAGATGAACTGATGGCACAGATCATTGTGAATGATTATGATGTGGCAGGCATCACAGAGACGTGGTTGCAGGGGGTCGGGGGGGGGGGGGGGGGGGGGTCAGGACTGGCAGTTAAACCTCGAAGGATTTTCAACTTATCAAAAAGACAGGGAGATGGGCAGAGGGGGTGGAGTTGCCATGTTAGTTAAGAACAAAATTAAATCTATGGCACTGAATGACATAGCGTCGGATGATGTGGAGTCTGTGTGGGTGGAATTGAGGAACCACAAAGGCAAAAAAAGGGAGTGATGTACAGACCTCCTAACAGTGGTCAGGACCAGGGGTGCAACATGTATCGGGAAATAGAGAAGGCATGCCAGAAAGGCAAGGTCACGGTGATCATGGGAGACTTCAATATGCAGATGGACTGGGTAAATAATGTTGCCAGTGGATCCAATGAAAGGGAATTCATGGAATGCTTACAGGATGGCTTTTTGGAACAGCTTGTCATGGAGCCCACAAGGCAGCAGGCTATTCTGGACCTAGTGCTTTGTAATGAACCAGACTGTATAAAAGATCTTAAAGTAAGGGAACCCTTAGGAAGCAGCAATCATTATATGGTAGAGTTCAGTCTGCAGTTTGAAAGACAGAAGGCAAAATCAGATGTAATAGTGTTACAGTTAAATAAAGGTAATTATGGGGGCATGAGAGAGGAAATGACAAAAATAGACTGGAAGCAGAGCCTAGCAGGAAAGACAGTAGAGCAAAAATAGCAGGAGTTTTTGGGTATAATTGAGGACACTGTACAGAGGTTCATCCCCAAGAAAAAGAAGATTATCCGGGGAGGGATTAGATAGCCATAGCTGACAAAGGAAGTCAGGAAATATATTAAAGAAAAAGAGAAATCCTATAAAGTGGCCAAGAGCAGTGGGAAATCAGAAGATTGGGAAGGCTACAAAAACAAATAGAGGATAACAAAGAGAGAAATAAGGAAGAAGAGGATCAAATATGAAGGTAGGCTAGCCAGTACTACTAGAAATGATAGTAAAAGTTTCTTTCAATGCATAAGAAACAAACAACAGGCGAAAGTAGACATTGGGCCACTTCAAACTGATGCTGGAAGCCTAGTGATGGGAGATAAGGAAATAGCAGGAGAACTTAACAAATATTTTGCATCAGTCTTCACAGTGGAAGACATGACTAATATCCCAACAATTAAAGGGAGTCAGGGGGCTGAGTTGTGTATGGTTGCCACTACAAAAGAGAAAGTGCTAGAAAAGCTAAAAATTGATAAATCTCCTGGCCCTGATGGGATACACCCTAGAGTTCTGAGAGAAGTGGCTGAGGAAATAGCGGAGACATTGGTTGAGATCTTTCAAAATTCACTGGAGTCAGGGAAAGTCCCGGATGATTGGAAGATCACTGTTGTAATGCCCTTGTTCAAGAAAGGATCAAGACAAAAGATGGAAAATTATAGGCCAATTAGCCTAACCTCAGTTGTTGGTAAAATTCTAGAATCCATCATTAAGGATGAGGTTTCTACATTCTTGGAAGAGCAGAGTCTGATTAGAACAAGTAAACAGGGATTTAGTAAGGGGAGGTTGTGTCTGACAAACCTGTTGGAATTCTTTGAAGAGGTCAAAAGTAGGTTAGATCAGGAAAACCCAGTGGATGTGGTCTATCTAGACTTCCAAAAGGCCATTGATAAGGTGCCACACGGGAGGCTGCTGAACAAGGTGAGGGCCCATGGTGTTCAAGGTGAGCTACTGGTATGGATTGAGGATTGGCTGTCTGACAGAATGCAGAGAGTTGGGATAAAAGGTTCTTTTTCGGAATGTCAGCCGGTGACATGTGGTGTCCCGCAGGGTTCAGTGTTGGGGCCGCAGCTGTTCACATTAAATATTAATGATCTGGATGAAGGGACTGGGGGCATTCTAGCGAAGTTTGCCGATGATACAAAGTTAGGTGGACAGGCAGGTAGTACTGAGGAAGTGGGGAGGCTGCAGAAGGATCTAGACAGTTTGGGAGAGCGGTCCAGGAAATGGCTGATGGAATTCAACGTGAGCAAATGCGAGGTCTTGCACTTTGGCAAAAAGAATAAAAGCATAGACTACTTGCTAAACAGTGAGAAAATTCGTAAAGCCAAAGTACAAAAGGATCTGGGAGTGCTAGTTGAGGATTCTCTAAAGGTAAACATGCAGGTTGAGTCTGTGATTAAGAAAGCAAATGCAATGTTGTCATTTATCTCAAGAGGGTTGGAATATAAAAGCACCGTTGTGCTACTGAGATTTTATAAAGCTCTGGTTAGGCCCCATTTGGAGTGCTGTGTCCAGTTTTGATCCCCACTCTTCAGGAAGGACATATTGGCACTGGAACGTGTCCAGCGGAGATTCACATGGATGATCCCTGGAATAGTAGGTCTAGCATACGAGGAACGGCTGAGGATCCTGGGATTGTATTCATTGGAGTTTAGAAGATTGAGGGGAGACTTAATAGAAACTTACAAGATAATACATGGCTTGGAAAGGGTGTACACTAGGAAATTGTTTCCATTAGACAAGGAGACTAGGACCCATGGGCACAGCCGTTAGCATTCGAGGGGGTCAATTCAGAACAGAAATGCGGAGACATTTCTTCAGCCAGAGAGTGATGGGCCTGTGGAATTCATTGCTGCAGAGTGCAGTGGAGGCTGGGATGCTAAATGTCTTCAAGACAGAGATTGATAGATTCTTGATGTCACGAGGAATTAAGGGCTACGGGGAGAATGCAGGTAAGTGGAGTTGAAATGCCCATCAATGGCCATTGAAATCCCCATTGAATGGCGGAGTGGACTCGATGGGCCAAATGGCCTTACTTCCACTCCTATGTCTTATGGTCTTAATTAAACATCTGTCTAACGCCTCCTTAAATTTACTTACTGTCCCAGCATCCCCCACACTTTGGGGTAGAAAATTCCACAGATACACTACTTATTGGGAGAATTAGTTTCTCCTCAACTCCGTTTTAAATTTGCTACTCCTTAGCTTAAACTATGACCTCTCACCCTAGAATGCCTCACAAGAATGCCCCACCATGGGCAGTATAGTGGCTCAGCAGATAGCCCTGCTACCTCACAGTGCTAGGGACCTGGGTTCAATTCCAGCCTCGAGCAGCTGTCTCTGTGAAGTTTGCAGGTTCTCTGTTTGGGTTTCCCCTGGGTTTCTCTCATAATCCAAAAATGCGCAGGTTGGGTGGATTGGCCATGCTAAATTCATATTTGCAGATACATGGCATGGTGGCTCCGTGGTTAGCACTGCTGCCTCACAGCGCCAGGAACCTGGGTTTGATTCCCGCCTCAAGCGACTGTCTGTGTGGAGTTTGCCCATTCTCCCTGTGTCTGGGTGGGTTTCCTCCCACAATCCAAAGATGTGTAGGTCAGGTGAATTGGCCATGGTAAATTGCCCATAGTGTTAGGTGAATTAGTTCAGGAGTAAATATAGGATAGGGGAATGGGTCTGGGTGGGTTACTTTTTGGGGGGTTGGTGTGGACTTGTTTGGCTGAAGCGTCTGTTTCCATACTGTTGGGAATCTGAATCAAGAGGAATCAAAAGGACAACACATCTACTTTATCATCACAACTTATCATCTTGAATACCTCAATTTGATCTTGCCTCATTGTTCTAAATTCCAGAGGAATAGGCCTAAACTGTTCAATCTCCCTTCATACGACAAACCCCTCATCTCTGGGATCAACCTCGCAAACCTCCTCTGAACTGCCTCCAATAACACTACATCTTTCCTCGAATAAGCCGGCCAAAATTCTGCACAATACTTCAGGTGCTGTCTCTCACCAATGTCTTACATAGTTGCAAAAATGCTTCCTTTCCATTGTATTCTATTCCTTTAGATATAAAGCCAACATTCCTTTCAGTGTGTAGATCTCACACCATTGTTAGTAAATGTTGAAATAATTAACAATCTTGAAACAACTTGAATCTACCTTCTGCTGAAGCACTAAAGCAAAGTAGATTTCTAGTCATTACACCACTGGTAAAACCAAAGTTTAAAACTTTATTTTGCTCTAGGCAACAACACACGCATTAAGTACCAAAGTTCACCATCATCACTGTCGGGCTACAATGGTTTTCAATTTAACACCACATCGGTTTTAAAATTCTAATTATTTCTTTCAAATGACTCGAATTCTTCATCTTCCCATGAACACCAGCCCCCTCACCCTATAGAATCCCCCCACCTTTAACTTCTTCGAGGCTGCAGTTTACCAAGACATCTGATTTCTTCTAGTTCTGGCCTCTTGCTAATACATGCTTTCAATCGCCCTAACATTGATGTCATTTCCATCAGCTGTTGATTCCTCAATCTCTGAAATATAATTGTTAAATTTATCCTCTGATCGATCTCTCCTTCTCCCTTTAAGATGCTACACAAAACCAAGCTTTAGGTCATCTGCCTCAATATCACTTTACATAGCTTGGGATCAAAGTTTCTGGATAACACTCCCGTGAAGAGTTTATGGGCATTTCAGTACATTAAAGGTGCTATATAAAAGTGTAAAAAGATTCACCACAATAGGTATGTAAAAAAATTGTTCTTACATTCTCTAATTTTTTCCACACCACCGACATAGTCTTGACTCCTGTGGAATATGGTTCCAGACAGTTTGATCATTTATCTTTCTGCTTAGATAATAAACAGTAGGGATGAACATTGAAAGAAAAGGGAATAAAAAAAGGACCTGAAATCCTCCTCCTCAGTATATGACCTTTGATCTTCTAAGCAGCATATGAAGACATTATGGTAATTATATACAATAGAATAACATTGTTGCCCCACATATATCTTTTACTCCCTTCCAAAACACAAAACATTGCCACGATCATCAATAACCTAACTGTATGCATTAGGCCAATGGTACAAGAAAAGAGTACAAAAGAGTCTGTCTTTACTTTTACCAGAAAAGCATGCTTGTCATAAGATATCAAAAGATTTAAAAATCCAGAATGTCTTTATTCAAGTAATAATTCAAGCAGTGAATATCCCATGTCGCTACGAGTATACAGCTGTTGAGAGTACTTAATAATCCAAATGTTCCACTGCACAACTTCCTTCTCTGCATTTTAAATGGAATATTTGGTATTTTTTTTCTGAAAATGTCAGGTTGCTCAACATTTGTACTCATGTGGTGTAGCAGTTTGTCACCTTGTGAATAACTTAAATGCTGAAAATGTGTTGCTGGAAACAACTTAAATGCACATTGATAACATAAAAGAAGTTTTAAATTGTAGAACAAAACCTGTTCTGGAACAAAGTCTTTTTTTATATATCGTGGAAAGAACTAAATGGCAATTAGCAAGATGAATGGAACAGTCAACTAGACTACACTTAATAACATTAACCCACATTTACTCAAGGCATTGATTGATGTTAGAAGTCACTGGCTGTCTCAGTTACTCTTTCCCACTTGTTCGTTGTGTCAATAGCAGTTCAAAAACATCACACTGGATTGTGTTCAGTGTCAGGCAGTTCTCAGTGATAAGTCAGCCATTTAATTTGGTGGACAGCAGCTGCATTATCCTAATAAGTGTGAGGCACATTTCAGCACCAGTCACATTAGAACAGTTTCACTTTTGCTCTTCACATGCAAAGGTACTTCTCAAAGTCCCCTTGGGTGACACAGACCTGGGGCAAATTAGACACCCAGTGTCAGGGAAAGAGAGATCCTGGTGTGGGAAATTAAAGCCGTGGTGTAAAAGGAAGATATTGAAAGCCAGGGGCAGATGTCAGGACAAAGGAGTTAAAGTTGAAACTTAAACAAACCCACAGAAAACTCACTGAAACAGAAATGGACAACTAAAGACACCAATAGAAGAGAAAGACTTGCATTTATATAATAATTTTCATGACTACTACTTGTCTCAACCTGCACTGTCGCCAGTAAAGTTCATTTGAAGTGTACTTACTGTTGTACAAAATGTGGCATCCAGTTTGCCTATAGTAGGTTTCCACAAGTAGTAACCTAATAGTCATCAAATAATCTGTTATTGTGATGTCATTATCAAGCATAATATTAGGCAGGACTCTGGGGATAATACCTTGCTTTCCTTTGAAGTGTTACTGATGACTTTTAATCTGTGAGGGGATTACAACTTCAGAACTTTACTGAGGTGAGATGAGGTTACCTGCTGCTGTATTTATAAAGGTACAGACTGACACAGGTAAAGGCGTGAAGTTGTGCCTTATTAGTTTTGGTCAAATCTCTGCAGGCACTTTGTTTGCTGGGTGGTGTCTACTTCGGAGTTTCTGGAACCATATGTTATAGTCGAGGTAATGTTCCAGCTGCAGCTAGCATCTCCATTTGCATTGATGCTTTGCCAGTTTTCAACTGTCATTGGAGATTGAGGATTGTCAATGTTGTCTGTTTTGACAGCATCTTTGAATTGGAGGCTTGATCAGCCTGTTGTCTCTCGGAATGGGCTACTTGCCTAAGTAACATATTCTTGGGGATATGGTCATCTTTCATCTTGCGCACACATTTAGGTCAGTGATGTCTTTGTATGATGAGCACAAGAATGTCCAGTAAGAATGTACTTGATAAAATTGCTTAATTGGTAAAATTGTCTTGACACAGAGAATACATAATGGATACTGGAAATAGAAATTAGTGAGCCATTTTTCTTGGTGATTTTAAAATGCACAGGCTTCATTTTCATTCAGAAATCTGCCAAGGATGCTTTGGTCACTTTGTTGCTTTTCAGTTATGGTTTTGTTTATCGACTAAAATCGGTTGCTAACTTTCTAATGAATCTACTGAGCTCTTCTTCGAGGGTTCTTTGTCATTGTGGATCCAAGGTAGAAGAATTTGCGGCCAATTCTGTTGGTGTAATCTAATTCCATAGGCAGACACACAACATCCTATCCCACAGCTGCAGTTTCCTTGGCATTGAATGTAAGGGAGAAGATGAGACAGTCATCCTGGGACAGATTATTTACAAGCCTTTGGATTTGCTCTTTTAAATGTACAATGAATGCAGACATTCCCTGATTAGAACATTCCCTACTCTTCTCTTGGCTTTTAGTCTTGAATTAGAATTAGAATGAAGTTTTATATTCATGAGTACTCAAGTACGAATGTACAATGAAAAGTCAACAATGTCTCCATACACAGTGCCATCTTAGATACAAATTACACAGTTACAAATCTATGGGACTAAAATACATTAGGTTAAATGTAGAGAAATAAAGCAAAAAAGCTAGACGTTCTACATTACAGTTCTTCATAGTATAAATTAGGAAAATAAAGTTAAAAGATCAACTTTATATTCCTTCAATAGCCTGTAGTCACTCCATGCTGGGGGCTGCATACATATGTCCTCACTGTCCCCTGCTGGCCATCCCCAACTGGCTCACAAGCTGCTGACCATCATCAGCATTTCCAACGTCCCTCCCCCAAGTCCCTCCTCCCTACCTTTTATCTTAGGCTGCTGGACACACTTTCCTCATTCCTGAAGAAGGGCTTATGCCCGAAACGTCGATTCTCCTGCTCCTTGGATGCTGCCTGACCTGTTGCGCTTTTCCAGCAACACATTTTCAGCTCTGATATCCAGCATCTGCAGACCTCACTTTCTCCTCGAAGACCACTATCTGTGACAAGCTGACCGCACCAGGCCTAGTCTGGCAGCCATCCCGCTGAGGGCACTCAGCCCACTGGCCAACCTGCTCTGCCATGGGCCCACTAACCGCTGGCCATCCCGCTCCAGGCCCACAGTCCACTGGCCATCCCACTCTGCTGTGGACCCACTAACCAGTGGCCATCCCGCTTCAGGGCCCTAGCCCATTGACCATCCTGCTCTGCTTTGGGTCCACTAACGAATGGTGATCCCACTCCAGGCCCACAGCCCACTGGCCATCCCATTCTGTTCTGGGCTCGTCATCGCTGGCCATCCTGCTCTGCTCTGGCCACTGTGGTCCACTACCCTCTGGTCCCTGAACTGCTGCAATGCCCTGATGCCATCACTGTTGCTCTCTCCACAACTTAGGTTAAAAAAAACTGAATATTACCTGAACATACATTGCCATCAAATTACTGTGAGGCTGTAATGTTTAGAAGCGCAGCTGAGAATCTCTAGTCTCTGATAGAGATGTAATAAAATCACGGTTTCAAATGTTTTTGTGAGATCCTAAATGGCTATGGACTAAATCAGTTGTGTTAATTTTTTTTGCGTTATCTTATCAAATGCGTCTCATTAAATACCTCCCCACTCCACCCATGTGATGGTCCTCTCACCCAATACTATTCCTACTTACAATGCACTGGCCCTGGAGTAACATTGATATCTGATGAAAGGACATGGTATCCAGGTGCCAACTTTAAAAGGCCACTTTGCACCTAGACATTTGTTCACTCTGGTCATTGTTTAACCACCAGACCATGCAGTTTACAGTACTTAGCTACATCCTGTGTAACCACCCACTCAAAGTGACTGTTACTCTGTCCCCAGTGCTCACTGGAGGACCTAACTTGTCGCCACCTCTATGCATTACCTCTGCTTCCCTCTCCTCAGTCTTGTCTCCCCCAGCATCTTTGGCAATAAACCTTTCACTGCCCTATACCTTCTCTTTTTTCTCTACCTTCAATGTTAAACAGATACCAGAACTGCATTCACCCTGGACCTCTGACTGATTTCAACAAGTTGCCCAAACTTGACTGACCAGACCCCTGACTGCTATCTTCACAGCTCCCAACTGAAGATAATGTGATATCCCCAGATTGTTTGCAATGGCCCCACAGAACTGACTGCTGTCCACTCCCCGGGTTGGAGTCAGTCATGTCCCCTAAAAGTTAGCAGTCCAAGCAGATAACTGACTGCCAAAGCCAGACTGTGCACATGAATGGCTGTACTCAGACCTCCGACTGAGAGCGCCCCTTCTTAATTAAACTGTGAATTATTCTCCACCAGTGTTTGACATGGAATTGCTAGAAGAAAGTGTAAGTGTGTCTGGGTTGATCGCAAATCATAGCTTCCAAAAGCTAAATCTGATCTTTTAAAGTCCAAGGTCTGTATAGTTCAAGTACTATGAAAAAAATCCCTTTCCCACAAATTGGTAGGAAAGCAGCTGAAGCAATTGAGTCCTTACTGGTGATTTTGTTTTAATGGTTTTATCTTCATCCTCCCCATTTGCAAATGATTTGTCACCTTGTCCTCACTGGTGAATTCAGGAAGCATGGGACATATACTTAAATGCAAAGCCAACACTAATATCACTTGAACTGAGCAATTAACATATAGCAATTGTCAACTTGCTTCTCCTGAGTGTGATCCATATCGGCATCTCAACATGCATTTGTTGTGGATTCCTCACCCCTACCATGAGCACACAAATCCATATAATCCTACTGTCCCTGCTCCACCCCATCAACTCACCTATCGGGCTCCACTCCTGACATAGTGCCTGAGTAAACAAAGAGTCAGTTTGGAGACAGGGTTAGTATACACAGAAATAATAGCTTCTGTTTATACAGTGACTTGAATGTAGGAAATCATCCAAAGCTGTGACATGGGAATATCCCATCACTGTTACCTACCCAGCTATGTGAATATTTGTCCAGCTTGTCCTGTCCACAGGCAATGAAAAATCCATACAGACTAGTTACTGGTCTAACAGTCTACTCTCAAACATTATCAATAGATTGGCATGGGTCATCCATAATACCATCAAGAGGTACTTATTTGATAATAACAAAGGCTGGGAATTCTCTGTTGAGAATCTTCCTCAACTTCCCTGCCCTCTGTATCATTCCTCTGTCTGCACCACGATGACATGCAAATCACCTACCAAATCACCACAAAGCCACAAACAGTCAGCTCTTCAATCAAGCAAGGGTACGTCATCTCACCAGTTCTCTTGGCCACATTTTTCTATGCAATTCTGTGACTTCACTCCAATACAATAACCTCACATGTGAGACAGAAAAATGATCTAGAAACAGTCTTCATCCCAAACTGAAATCACTCCAATCTCATTTATTAGCTTCATGATGCAGATGTTACATGTATATGCTTACAGAAACTGAGTTCTACTTCACTCTCAGTTCCTTCCTTGAAGCATATGAGAAAATGGGCCTTTCACTAAATGGCCAGAAAACTATCTAGCTGTCTAGCTGCGAAAGCACAACAACTCCCCTCATTCGTTGAGATCAATGGTTAATATGTGAACCAATTTTTATATCTTGCAAGTCTCCTTTTGACTAAAGTGATGGTTTACCTGGCAGAAATGGTGCTCATGGTCCTTTATGCCTCAGAGATGTGAACAATCTGCATCGGGCACTTGTGTGAAAACTTTTCCCCTTAGATTCCCTTTAAATCTTCCACTCTTATCTTACACCAATTCCCTCTAGGTTTGGACTCAGTAACCCTGGAGAAAAGATTTTGGCTATTCACCCTATCTACGACCCACATGATTTTATAAACTTTGACAAAGGTCACCCCTCAGCCTCCGATACTTCAGGGAAAACAGCCCTAGGTATTCAGCCTCTCCATATACCTCAAATCCTCCAACCCTGGCAACATCCTTGTAAATATTCTCTGAACCCTTTCAAGTTTCACATCCTTCCTATTGCAGGGAGACCAGAAATGAACAAATTTTTCCAAAAGTGGCCTTATCAATGTCCTGTACAGCCGCAACATGATCTCTCAACTCCTGTATTCAATACACTGACTAATAAAGGCAAGCATACCAAACACTTTCTTTACAATCCTATCTACCTGTGCCTCCACTTTCAAGAAACTATGAACCTGCACTCCAAGGTCTCTTTGTTCAGCAACAGTCCCTAGGACTTCACCAAGTCCCGCTCTGGTTTGCCTTTCCAAAATCCATCTACCATTCCTTAGCCCATTGACCATCTGATCAAGGTCCTGTTGTCCTGAGGTAACCTTCGCTGACCACCAAATCTTCAATTTTGTTGTCATTGACAAACCTACTAACTATACTTCCGATGTTCACATTCAAATCATTTATATAAATAATGAAAAGCAGCAGACACAGCAGTGATCTTTGTGGCACACCTCTATTCACAGGCCTTCAGTTTGAAAAAAACAACCCTCTATCACCAATCTCTGTTTCCTACCTTCGAACCAGTTCTGTATCCAAATGGCTAGTTTTCCTTGTATTCCATGTGATCTAACTTTGCTAATTAATCTACAGTGCAGAACCTTGTCGAATACCTTATTGAAGTCCATATAGATCATGTCCACCACTCTACCTTTGTTAATTCCCTTTGCTGCATCTTCAAAAAATTCAATTAACTTAGTAAGACATGATTTCCCATGCACAAAGCCATGCTGACTAAGTCCTTGCCTTTCCAAATACATGTAAATCCTGTCCCTCTGGTCCCCCTCCAGCAATGTACCCACCACTAATATCATGTTTACTGATCTATAGTTCCCTGGTTTTTCCTTACAACCTTTCTTAAATAGTAGCGCTAGGTTAGCCAACCTCCAATCTTCCGGGACCTCACCTCACAGAGTCATAGAGTATTAGAGGCTATTTTTTTCAGACTGATGGCCTGTGACCAGTGGTGTGCCACAAAGATCGGTGCTGGATCCTCTGCTATTCATTATTTATATAAATGATTTGGATGTGAACGTAGGAGGTATAGTTAGTCATAGGGGTCAGAAACAGACCCTTCGGTCCAACTCATCCATGCCAACCAAATATCCCAACCCAATCTAGTCCCACCTGCCAGCACCTAGCGCATATCCCTCCAAACCCTTCCTATTCATATACCCATCCAAATGCCTCTTAAATGTTGCAGTTGTACCAGCCTCCACCACATTCTTTGGCAGCTTATTCCATACATGCACTACCCTCTGCATGAAAAATCTGCCCCTTAGGTCTCTTTTACATCTATCCCCTCTGACCCTAAACCTATGCCCTCTAGTTCTGGACTCCCCGGCCCCAGGGAAAAAGACTTTGTCTATTTATCCTATCCATGCCCCTCATAACTTTGTAAACCTCTATAAGGTCACTCTTCAGCCTTCGATGCTCCAGGGAAAACAGCACCAGCCTGTTCAGCCTCTCCCTGTAGATCAAATCCTCCAACCCTTGCAAAATCCTTGGAAATCCTTTCTGAACCCTTTCAAGTTTCACAACATCTTTCTGATAGGAAGGAGACCAGAATTGCACGCAATATTCCAACAGTGGCCTAACCAATGTCCTGTACAGCCACAACATGACCTCCCAACTTCTGTACTCAATACTCTGACCAATAAAGGAAAGCATACCAAACGCCTTCTTCACTATCCTATCTACCTGTGACTCCACTTTCAAGGAGCTATGAACCTGCACTCCAAGGTCTCTTTGTTCAGCAACACTCCCTAGGACCTTATTATTAAATGTATAAGTCCTGCTAAAATTTCCTTGGAAATCATTTCCGAACCCTTTCAAGTTTCACAACATCTTTCTCATAGGAAAGAGACCCGAATTGCACACAATATACCAACAGTGGCCTAACCAATGTCCTGTACAGCCACAACATGACCTCCCAACTCCTGTACTCAATACCATGACCAATAAAAGAAAGCATACTAAATGTTTTCTTCACTATCCTATCTACCTGCGACTCCACTTTCAAGGAGCTATGAACCTGCACTCCAAGGTCTCTTTGTTTAGCAACGTTCCCTCAGATATTGCCACTAAATGTATAAGTCCTGCTAAGATTTGCTTTCCCAAAATGCATCACCTCACATTTATCTGAATTAAGCTCCATCTGCCACTTCTCAGCCCATTGGCCCATCTGATGAAGATCCCATTGTAATCTGAAGTAACCTTCTTCACTGTCCACTACATCTCCAATTTTGGTGTCATCTGTAAACTTACTAACTATACCTCCTACACTCACATTCAAATCATTTATATAAATGATGAAAAGTAGTGGACCCAGCACCGATCTTTGTGACACTCCACGGGTCACAGGCCTCCAGTCTGAAAAACAACCCTCCACCACCACCCTCTGTCTTCTATCTTTGAGCCAGTTCTGTATCCAAATGGCTAGTTCTCCCTATATTCCATGAGATTGAATATTCCTTGCTCACCAGTTTCCCATGGGGAACTTTGTTGAACACCTTATTGAAGTCCATATAGATCACATCTACCACTCTGCCCTCATCAATCTTCTTTGTTACTTCTTCAAAAAACTCAATCAAGTTTGTGAAACATGATTTCCCACGCATAAAACCATGTTGATTATCTCTAATCGGCCCTTGACTTTCTAAATACATGTACATCCTGTCCCTCAGGATTCTCTCCAACAATTTGCCCACCACTAATGTCAGGCCCACTAGTCTATAATTCCCTGGCTTGTCCTTACCACTTTTCTTAAACCATGGAACCACGTTAGTCAACCTCCTGTGGGCAAGGGGCCCAGCAATCACTTTCCTAACTTCCCACAAAGTTCTAGAGTATACCTAATCAGGTCATGGGGTTTTGTCCACCTTTATGTGTTTTAATATGGCAATGATAAAATTACTTATAATTTTAACAAACATGGAAGCAATTAAAGTAGAAGTCGGTTCAGAGTTTGGGCATCTGTATGAAATGGATGATATCAGATTAACAGCCGTTATGCATCTCTTGCAATTTTCTTTTCTATTGGTTACAATGAGGAGAGAGGCAAAGCATATTGCAGTTTTAATTGCTATCATCCATTTTATACTATTGCACACAATAACAAGTTCAACCAATTTTTGCACTAGTATCTTTTTTACTGTGTCTTGATAGATATACAAACAGCCACCAGTGATTTGGGGAAAATACAAGCACTCTTGCTGGGCCCCTTTTTGGTGGAGTGGTAGTGTGGAGCAATTTTTAAAAAATAATCCATCCAATTATAACAGTAAATGATTGTTTGGACTTCACCAGGGTTACTCAGCTCCTGATCTCATTACAGCATTGGTTCAAATATGGACAAAAGAGCTGAATTCCAGAGGTGAGGAGAGAGTGATAGCCCCTGATATCAAGGCTGCATTTGACTGAGTATGATATCAAGGAGCCCTGGCAAAACTGGAATCAATGGGTAACAAGGGGCAAACACTCCGCTGGTTAGAGTCATACTTGGCACAAAGGAAGATGGTTTTGGTTGTGGAGGGTCAGCCATCTCTGCAGGAGCCCTCAGCATAGTGTCCTAAGCCCAACAATCTCCAGCTACTTCATCGATGACCTTTTCTCTTTCATAAGTTCAGAAGTGGGGATGTTTGCCGATGATTGCACAGTGTTCAGCATCATTTGCAACTCCTCAGATACTGAAGCAGTCTATGCTCAAAGGCAACAAGATCTGGACAATATCCAGGCTTGGGCTGACATGTGGCAAGTAACATTTGCACCACACAAATGTCAGACAATGGCCATCACCAATAAGAGACACTCTAACCGCCGCCCCTTGACATTCAACAGTATTACCATCTCTGAATTCCCCCACTGTCAACATCCTTGGGTTACCATTGACCAGAAACTCAACTGGACTCCCAATTTAGACACAATGGCTACAAGAACAGGTCAGAGACTGGGGACACTGTGGCAAGTAACTCACCTCTTGACACCCCAAACTCTATCCACCATAGAAGGCGCAAATCAGGAGTGTGATAGAATACTCCCACTTGCCTGGACAGGTGAAGCTCCAACAACACTCAAGAAGCTTGACATCATCCAGGTCAAAACAACCCGCTTGTTTGGCACCACATCATCAAAATTTCAATCCCTCCACCACTGGCGCTCAGTAGCAGCAGAGTATACTATCTGCAAGATGCACTGCAGAAATTTACCAACTTCTAAACCACAAACACTTCCACCCAGAAGGACAAGGGTAGCAGGTACTTGGGAACACCACCATCTGCAAGTTCCCCTCCAAGCCACTCACCACCCTAATTTAGAAATCTATTGTTGTTCCTTCACAGTTGTTGGGTCAAAATTCTGGAATTCCATCCCTACCAGCATTGTGGGTCAACCCACAGCAAGTGAACTGCAGTGATTTAAGAAGGCAGTTCAACTCCACTTTCTCAAGGGCAGATAGAGACGACTATCAATGCTGGCCAACCAGTGACGCCCAAGTCCCACAAATGAATTTAAAAAAAATTAGGACTGGAGGAACATGTATAGAAATGTTGTTTAAAGGTTGGGACGAGGATCATTGCTTTCCTTGATAGATATTAACGTCATAGACTAGACTTGGATGTACAAGGCACACTTCCAAAGTTTTTAGATAACATAAAACGTGGAGGTTTTGTGAACTGTGATAACGACAGTGATAGATTTCAATAGAACATGGACAAGCTGGCAGAATAACTAGACTCACGGCAGATAAAATTTATTACAGAGAGATGTGAAGTGATAACTTTAGCCAGGCAGCATGAGGGAAGGCAACACAGGCTAAAATGTACAAATCCAAAGAAGGCACATGAACAGAGACATGGAGATATATGTGCATAAATCCTTGGAGAGCAAGTTGAGAATATCGTTAACAGTTATAGAGGAGTTTGGCTTTATACAGAGGAACCTCAATTATCCGAACTAGATGGGTGGGCAGTATTTCGTTCAGATAATTGATTATTCGGAATATGATTTTAGATTAAACAGGGTCTAACGTTTTGCACTACCGGAGAATTTGTTTAAATCTATAATTTTAATGAGTCTGCCATTTAAACAAACTAAGCTTTGCAGTCCGCAAATTATAGGTTAAAATGAGAGGAACTAAACCCATACCATGAAATCCCAGCAATAAACAAGGTCCTGAATAGCTTCTATGATCGCAAAACCATTTACAGTATCAGTTTCTGGGAACTCAGTCTCGTGATAGAAAGATGGAAGCCCCACCTCACACTGTGTTTATGTTCTTGGCCATTTTATTAAATGAGCAGCCTGGTGAAGAGACGGGAATACTGTAAAACACTTACTTTTGCAAAGGGCTGTACAACAACCCTTACCTGAAAAATATCCAGTCTCTGATGCCTGAGCTGCCTGCATTTCTTTGTTTTTGCCAGTGTTTTCACATCTTCTTCAGTACAAGTAAATCGAATACACTTACCTTTTTGACGTAACATTTTTGCGCGACCTTGAAACCTACTTCAGATAATTGGTATTCAGATAATCGAGGTTCCTCTGTAAATCGATCCACAGAGTACTTAAGCAAGGGAATTATGATGATCCTTTGGAGCAGACTGGATCAGCAACAATTAGCATATCTTGTCCATTTCTGGATCATTGAAAGGGTGAAACATGATTTGCAATAATAGTTCCAAAATGAATTACTTACATTGTATGAATAGATTGGCCAAGTAAGGAATGTCCTCATTATAGAAGAGAGGAGGTAGACGTGTTCAAAGTCATTAATGCTTATGAGAGAATAAATATGGGAGAAACTGTTCCGAGTGGGAGCATGTTTGAGAACCAAGAACATTGATTGAAAGAGATTGACAAAAGATCAAAGGTTGAAAGAAGAGAAGTTATAGTTAGAGGGACTGAAATGATGTTTTTTAGATTAGTCTGATTTACGTTGAGTTTTCTCGAGGGATTTTCACCGCAAAACCTAGTGATTTTTCCTCATCACATCTTACCTTATCAAACTCACTGCATTAACTAATCACTCCATCCATGTGGCACCCTTTCATTCAACTCTGGAACCATCTTACCACTTGCTATTCTCAGATCAATTCATCCCTCACTAGATATCTACCTTAAAAGGCAGTTATGCATCCAAGCAAATACTGACATTCTGAAGCTACCCTGCTCAGTCAAAAATACTTCCACAAGGTATCAGAAAAAGGGAAGATGGTTCAATGGTTCTCTGAAAGGGATGTGAAGGTTCTGATAAAGGGGATGGAGAAAAGGATGGGGTTCCTTTTCCTGCAAGACTGGCATAAGTGGTTTGCCATCAGACCCTGGCTCCCTGACAGGCATTGCCAAATAGATTGATGCCATCTCTACAGTGTGGAGAAATGCCCAGCAGTACCATGGATAGTTGAATGACTTTTTCTGCTGTGCCAAAGTAAGTGCTATACTGTTCACTCCACTACCACACGCTAACTCTCTCTCCACTGTTGCAGCTACCTCCCACCAAGACTCATGTCTACCAATCTGAGTATTTCCTGCAATATTTTCCCTCACTTGCTCTCACCCACTCCAATCTCCACAATACAAACCGTGCATAACCTTTCTCCTGTTTCAGAACACTCAGTGCATCTCATTATTTTTTGCTCAGTTGCACCAGCAGCAATAGTTATACCTCTAAGGACAAACCGAGACCTCAAAGGGAGCTTTAGCAAGGTTGCCTCCAGCATTCCATACAGCCCAGATACTGACACCTCACCTTCGTGGTTAGATGAGGCAGAAAGAGTGTGGGAGCATGATCCAGTGACCACCTCACTGCATCATCTCTGCAGCTGGCTGAGGAAGTAATAGGAGAAAGTGAGGACTGCAGATGCTGGAGACCAGAGCTGAAAATGTGTTGCTGGAAAAGCAGGTCAGGCAACATCCAAGGAATGAGGAAAGTGTGCCAAGCAGGCTAAGATCAAAGGTAGGGAAGAGGGACTTGGGGGAGGGGCGTTGGAAATGCGATAGGTGGAAGGAGGTTAAGGTGAGGGTGATAAGGTGAGGGTGTTAGGCCGGAGTGGGGGTGGCGGCGGAGAGATCAGGAAGAAGATTGCAGGTTAGGAAGGTGGTGCTGAGTTAAATGGTTGGGACTAAGACAAGGTGGGGGGAGGGAAAATGAGGAAACTGGAGAAATCTGAGTTCATCCCTTGTGGTTGGAGGGTTCCTAGGCAGAAGATGAGGCGCTCTTCTCCCAGCCGTCATGTTGCTATGGTCTGGCGATGGAGGAGTCCAAGGACCTGCATGGCCTTGGTGAAGTGGGAGGGGAAGTTGAAGTGTTGAGCCACGGGGTGGTTGGGTTGGTTGGTCCAGGTGTCCAAGAGGCTTTCTCTGAAATGTTCCGCAAGTAGGCGGCCTGTCTCCCCAATATAGAGGAGGCCACATCAGGTGCAGCGGATGCAGTAAATGATGTGTGTGGAGGTGCAGGTGAATTTGTGGTTGATATGGAAAGATCTCTTGGGGCCTTGGAGGGAAGTAAGGGGTGAGGTGTGGGCACAAGTTTTGCATTTCTTGCGGTTGCAGGGAAAGGTGCCGGGAGTGGAGGCTGGGTTGGTGGGGCGTGTGAACCTGACAAGGGAGTCACGGAGGGAGTGGTTTTTTTGGAATGCTGATAGGGGAGGGGAGGGAAATATATCCTTAGTGGTGGAGTCCGTTTGGAGGTGGCAGAAAAGACATCGGATGATACGATGTATATGGAGGTTGGTGGGGTGGTAGGTGAGAACCAGTGGGTTTCTGTCCTGGTGGCGAATGGAGGGGCGGGGCTCAAGGGCGGAGGAGCGGGAAGTGGAGGAGATGCGGTGGAGAGCATCGTCGATCACGTCTGGGGGGAATTTGCAGTCTTTGAAGAAAGAGGTCATCTGGATTGTTCCATACTGGAACTGGTCCTCCTGGGACCAGATGCGGCGGAAACGAAGGAATTGGGAATATGGGATGGCAATTTTACAGGGGGCAGGGTGGGGGGAGGTGTAGTCTAGTTAGCTGTGGGTATCGGTCGGTTTATGGTAAATGTCCGTGTTGATTCGGTCACCCGGGATAAAAATGTAGAGGTCCAGGAAGGGGAGGGAGGAGTCTGAGACTGTCCAGGTAAATTTGAGGTCGGGGTGGAAGGTGTTAGTAAAGTGGATGAACTTTTCAAACGCCTCGTGGGAGCACGAGGCAGCACCGATACAGTCTTCGATGTAGCGGCGGAAAACGTGGGGGGTGATGCCAGTGTAGTTGCAGAAGATGGACTGTTCCACATATCCTATGAAGAGGCAGGCACAGCTGGGGCCCATGCGGGTGCTAATGGCTACTCCTTTGGCTTGGAGGAAGTGGGAGGATTGGAAAGAGAAGTTGTTCAGAATGAGGATTAGTTCAGTCAGTCGAAGGAGGGTGTCAGTGGAAGGGTGCTGCTTGGTATGGCGGGAAAGGAAGAAGTGGAGGGTTTTGAGTCCTTCGTGATGGGGGATGGAGGTGTATAGGGACTGGATGTCCATGGTGAAGATAAGGCATTGGGGACCGGGGAAGGGAAAATCATGGAGGAGGTGGAGGGCGTGGGTGGTGTCCCGAACGTAGTTGGGGACTTCTTGGACTAAGGGGGGCAGGACCGTGTCGAGGTATGCGGAGATGAGTTCGGTGGGGCAGGAGCAGGCTGAGACAATGGGTCGGCTGGGGAAGTCAGGTTTGTGGACTTTGGGCAGGAAGTAGAAACGGGCGGTGCGGGGTTGTAGGACTATGAGTTTGGAGGCAGTGGATGGGAGATCCCCTGAGGAGATGAGGTTATGGATGGTCTGGGAGATGATGGTTTGGTGGTGGGAGGTGGGGTCTTGGTCAAGGGGGCAGTAGGAGGAGGGGTCCGTGAGCTGGCGTTTAGCCTTAGCGGTGTAAAGATTGGTGCGCCAAACTATTACTGCACCTACCTTGTCTGCAGGTTTGATAGTGAGGTTGGGGTTGGAACGGAGGGAGTGGAGGGTTGCACGTTCTGAGGGTGAGAGGTTGGAGTGGGTGAGAGGGGTGGAGAGTTTGAGCCGGTTAATGTCACGGTAGCAGTTGGCTATGAAGAGATCGAGGGCGGGTAAGAGGCCAGCACGTGGTGTCCAGATGGATGGGGTGTGTTGGAGGCAGGAGAAGGGGTCATCAGAGGGTGGGTGAGAATCCTGGTTGAAGAAGTAGGCGCGGAGGCAAAGGCGGCGGAAGAATTGTTCGATGTCTTGCTGCGTGTTGAACTTGTTAATCCGAGGGCATAGGGGAGTGAAGGTGAAGCCTCTGCCGAGGACTAATCTTTCATCCTTAGAGAAGGGTAGTTCTGGAGGGATGGTGAAAACGCGGCAGAAGCTAGGACCTGGTGTGGGGCTGGAGCTGGGAGTGGGGCCTGGATTAGGCATGGGAGCGGGAATCAGGGCAGGGACAGAGATCCACTCCCTCCGTGACTCCCTAGTCAGGTCCACACCCCCCACCAACCCAACCTCCACTCCTGGCGCCTTCCCCTGCAACCACAAGAAATGCAAAACTTGCACCCACACCTCCTCCCTTACTTCCCTCCAAGGCCCCAAGGGATCCTTCCATATCAGTGATTCTCTGACAGGGGCAGGACAATACATAGATTTCTGTGCCATGTTATATCCCTTTTCAAACCCTAATATCTCGGGGTGATGCAATCCCATCCCTCTCAGGTCGAGTTACGTCACTTGCCCATTCTGAGTCTCATCTCAGCTGTCTCCTTCCCCACTCACACATTCAATCCCCAGCACGATGGAAAGTGACAGTGAACAACCTTCACGCCCAAGCTTACAGTGCATACCTCAAAGTGTAGGTAAGTCTGCAAAAATTCAAATCATTTTCGTGGAAGGTCTGCCCCTGAACTCTGAAGGCTTTGCCTGTCTCCAAGTCTCTGACCAAACCAGGTGCTCCTGACCATGGACAAACACCCTCCCCCAATGTCCACCTTCCCTTGCATGCTTTACTGTATTCCGCTTAGTTGCAGAGACTGTTCCCCCTTCACAACTGTCATCTTTCTTCCCCAGATTTAACTTTCTGAGTCACATTCTGGTGCCATCAGCTGCTCTTGATACCCTTTCACCCCTTTCTTCTTAGTGTCTGCTGTTGGAGCCAATGGAATGACCATGGCCCATCCATTTGTGCAAACCACCAGTCAGCCAGGGGTGAGAAGTGTCCAAACTCCTGACTGAAGATTTTTATCTCCCTGCCATGTTCGCCTCATCTTCCCCCATCTCTACCATTCCCCCTCCCCATTCCCCTCCCTCAACTGGCTACTATTGAATCACAATATTGTCTGTGACCCACTCTCTGGACTGCAGAGGGACTGAACCCTGAGTGAGAACCCCCAACCGGACACCTGACTGTGACTAATTCCCTGGACTAGTATTGGAGGTTGCCCTTGACATATTGTGCTGGAACCCTGTGACTGATAGGTGTCTCCATGAGATTTGGTGAGGGCTACTCCCTAAGACTTTGAAACATAGCTAACCAAAGTGGTCACATTCTGTTCTGTAAGCATGTTATTTCTTAAGATATTCCTGGATTGTCTGCACTAACATCCATTAGTGACTTAGTCCTTGTGAATTGATGGTGATTGGAGGATGTATTAATGGATGACACCCCATATTAAGTGTAGGGCTTTAGATGTACAATATCCTGTGCCTGTTCAATATGGTGTAGGCTGCAAACAGACCTTGTCAAATAGAATGATTATGCTGTTGATTGACTCCAGACCTCTGAAGTACTTCAGTACAAGTGAGGTTTGCAACACTAAACACTAACCTACACTACACAAAAAGTGAGGTGTCTACTGCCCGCAGAAGGTATGCCACTCGCATGATTTCAGATCAAGTCAGTGGAAAGAAATCAGTGAAAAGATTTGAAAGTTGTTGTTGATCCATAAAATTGATACCAACCTATCTTTCTCCTTTTGGCAGTCTGGTTGATGTAGGTGTTACCATGCATCTTGAAATTGGGAATGACCTTGCATTGTATGATTGAGGGGCAGCCAGGCACAAAGGCACAAAGATAGCTGATTTGAGAGGCTTGTGGGCTGTTGATGAATGAACTCATGTTCCATGCATTCTACCATCTGTTTACATTTTTCAAGACCAAAATGAAAATTGAAAATGTTGGAAATGCTCAACTGGTCAGGCAGCATCTGAGAGAAAGAAACAATAAGCCACATCTCCCTCCCCATGATCAGGTGTGGGTCAGGAGCTAGACGTCACAAACACATGCACAGACTCTGACTTGGTAATCCCCATCCCGTGGCTTCTAATTGGCAGACTCCATGTTTTCCATGAATTCAATGTGGCAGCTGGGAGATTGAATGACAGAGACATCCCCAATGACCAGCTGGCAGCATGATGTAGGAAGGCCAAAAAGTGAATGTCTCAAAATGGAAGTGGCCTCATAAGTCAACTGAAAACTTAAAATTAAAGAACGACCAATTTTGTTAGGGCAATCTCTTTGGATGAGTAACCCTTTAGCATGGTTAATTGCACCCAGAGATGTGGCCTTTATATATTTGCAGATCATTCATTGCTAAAGAAAGTTTCTGATGCCCAAACATATCATCCTGAGGCCACCTCCAAGTTTTTGCTGGCATGTTGACGACATTTAAGAAGCATCTGGATGGTTACATGAATAAGGAGGCAATAGAGGAATATGGACCAAGTAACAGCAGAAGGTTTGTTTTTTAATTTAGTTAGCACATGATAATCAACACAGTCTGGGAGGGCTGAAAAGCTCTACTTCACTTTTGTCCCTTTGTTCTTTTGTTATATTGAGGTACCAATAGGCAATAGTATCATTGAGATGAGATATCTAGCTGAGACCGCATCTTAATTAGGAGCTTCTTGCTGATGGGAGCGAGTTGCTTCACACCTGAAACAGCACTGCTTATCTTATAGCAACAGGGATACAACAGATTAAAGACAGGATCACAAGACTTTAAACCCAAACTCCTACTCAATTCTTCCTGTCAAGATGAATTAAAATTGAGATAATAAGATTAGTGAGGAATTTGCTCACCATTTGTGCTATGTGTATTAGCCACTATTGAGGAATTTTCCTTTATAATATAACCCTCTTATATACTTCTTCCATCAGTTAATTCTAGTTTTGCTTAATTTCTGTCATCATTTCTGTCGTTGTGATCTGGATGCCTTCATCTACTAGTAATGTCCATGTCTTAATATTTGGGGTGATCTTCCCTATATCAGTGTCTTTTCAATGCTACTCTGCTTAATTGATATATATTGAACACTAAAATTACTTAGGTTAAGGAGTAGGAATTACTCACCAAAATATATTCAGTTTTACTTTTGAGAAGCTGCAAACATTTTCAAGCAATAAAATCCAAACAATTTTTTGCATGTTACACTGCGAATGCAACATGCAAACAAACATTCTCGCAGCCTGTTTTGAAAATGGTTTGTTGTAGGCAAGTTTTTGTGGACAGTGTTAAACCATTGATGATTGTGAAAGGCAGTAGAAGCTTCCATTTCTACCTGCGATTGTAAGCTGCATTACGGGTGACAGATAGACACATAGCTACATTTCCTCCACAAATGTGTAGGTGTAGGAAGATGGTTGAGTGGGTAATGTCAGGATTCCTTGATATTTTCTTTCCTGTTTTCATGGCTTTATGCCATTATTATTTCACCAAAGGAAGGGTTAGCACTGCCACTGACAGAATGTTCTGGTTTATAAATCTTATTGTATTCATTACTGCTCATAATTTTTCAGTATTAAAAGAATTACAACTTGGTTAGTTGACGTAATAATGTTGTTTATTTCAGTTGTAACAAAGCGATTCCTTCCTATCACTTGTCAGTGGTGTACAAAGATCTTATAAAGAAACAAAAAAGCATTTTTTTTAAATTTTCAAACTTTGGTCATTCACCTTGTTCTTGTATTAATAGAGAATCATCAAAGAACATTGGATTCTCGGTGAGGGTTCAGAAAACAACCACCTCATTCATCTTTGCATCTACAGATCAATTGAAACTATTCTAAGATGTGTTGAGGTCTACAAGATAAATAACCTTGTCTTCACATGCTCATTGGAAGCTCCAAGTTTCCTTGTTCTAAGTCACCAACTTGATCATCATCTTCCAGATTTCTGTGTTGGTGTTATCTCTGATTTCAAAGTAATACTTTAAAACTTCAGTGATAGCGAATTCCAATTGCTCATTTGCCCTTTCTCTGACAGATCAATTCATTACACCTGTCAGAGGCTATAAGGTCAGGATGCCTGCCCTTAGTAATTTTAGATAGAAGGAAAAGGTGGTGGAATAGCAATCAGAAGTGCTAACAGTCGATTTTGAGGCTTCTTTGCTAGTCCTACACTTTTACCTTTCTTCATTTGCAATTACAGAATTAGATTCAATGCATACATTGATAGACAAATGTTTATTTTCCTTGCTTCCGTTACCTAGAAAATCTGTATCCTGTGGTTTACCACTGTGATGTATGGCAAGCTGTACTTCTCACTGCTAAATAGAACTAATGTTGACTCCACCACGCACTGGAAATAAAATCTATTGTGAGCAGGGAAATGAATATCTGTTTCCTCTAACTGGTACAGATCATTCTCCTATAATATGCATTTCGTCAACTGGATTGGTAAATGATTTTTTTTAGAACGTTAACTCCCACTGGCTATTACACGATTCATCTTTGTTTACCTTCGGTCCACTCTAGGTGTTTAGATTAGATTAGATTACTTACAGTGTGGAAACAAGTTCACACCGACCCGCAACCCACCCATACCCCTACATTTACCCCTTACCTAACACTACGGGCAATTTAGCATGCCCAATTCACCTAACTCGCACATCTTTGGACTGTGGGAGGAAACCCACGCAGACACGGGGAGAACGTGCAAACTCCACACAGTCAGTCGCCTGAGTCGGGAATTGAACCCGGGTCTCAGGCGCTGTGAGGCAGCAGTGCTAACCACTGTGCCACTGTGCCACCGTGCCTCCCACGTTTACTTCAGGTCAAATAAAAGAGGTTGATTGACAGAGCAATTGTTTTCTAAGTTTATTGTTGATGTTTTTGTGGATACTTTTAGAAATTATTGCAGGAGAAAAGATTTGGATTTCAAGATTCTCCTCATTCTGGACAATGCACCAAGCCATCCTCCCACCATTGGTGAACTTTCTGATAACATCACAGAGCTATTTCAACCTCTGAATATAGCCACTCTTATTCAACCCATGGACCAGGATGCTTTGGCAGCTAACAGAGCTTATTATTTAAGGTGCACATTCAGGAAGCTGATTGCAGCTAGTGAGGGGGATAATGAGGACAGTGTTATTCAATTTTGGAAGAGCTCTAACATTAGGAATGCTATTGACATCATTGTAGACGTCTGACCTGATGTCAGTAAGGACTGCTTGCATTCAGTTTGGTGGAAGCTTATCCCAGATTTTGTTCATGATTTTAAAGGCGTTGAATCGTCAGTGGAGATTCCACCAATCAAAGAACATTGTGTCGCTCTTGCAAAGTAAGTTGGATTTGTAGAAGTGGAAACTGATCTACAATAACTTGTTGCTGGGGAGAGAAATGGAAGCTCGAGATGAAGAATATGAATGCCAGGATGAAGCACTGCGAGAACTTTCCACTTCTCTTTTGTCTTCTATCCTGAGGGAAGTTGAGAAGCAGTTGCAGCTCTGAGTAGACAATGACACAATGCAGAATGCAGCAGGATTGCTGTTCATGGCATTAAGTCTTATCTGACACCCTATGAACAGCTTCTTCATGAAAGAAGAAGCATGGCAAAACAGCAAAAATGAGATGCCTTTTTTATACGAAACCCCAAGAAAGGTTTGAGGACAATGAACCACAGCCATCCACTTCTGGGCTAAATATTTTCTTTTGTCATAACCCTGCAGCCAGAACTGAACCTGTAAGTAATGATGATGCTGATGATGACCGTCAGCCCCTTTTTAAATACAGTAATGTAATTCAGCAATCTCAGAAATCCCTTAAGGTGTTACATTTATTGCATTTTTTCAAGAAAATGTTTGATTTTAACATTTACATAGACTGTGCTATCATTTGTGTTAGGCTAACCCTATTTTTATTTCAATTTGTTTTGACATTTTTGGTGGTTTGCCCCAACCCTGTTTCTCCCATAGGCCCCATTATTTTTCTTGCATAACTTTTTATAACACAAGATCACATGAGAACGCAACTACCATGTTACAGCAGAACAGACTGTACCCGTGCCTGAAGGCTGCAGTTAAGACTGTATAGAAGTGACAGTATTGACGATGGTTAATGCAAACTTGGCCTTAACCCTAATTTCACTCTTATTGGAACAGTGTATTTCTTATAACCTCCCAACATTTCTGTTATAATTTATAGCAGAAATGGGTTGGTGAATTATTTCTTTGAAATGGTTCAATTACAGTCTTGTTTCAGAGCCAGGCCACCTGGGTTCAGAGCCTATTCAGGCACTTGAGCAGAAAATCAAGGTAAACACATCATTGCTGTACTAAGTGGCCATTGCTGTGCTAAGTAGTCATAGCTGTACTGAGTGGGTGTTGCTTTATCAAGGTGCAGAACTTCAGCTGGATAATTACATCCATCTGCCTGTTTATGTGCACATGAAATATTTATCACATTGGAAGAACAAGGGAATTTACTCAGTGCTTTCTTTGCAGTAAATTAAATGAAATTTAATCTTCTCTCCTTTAATTACAATTTCATCTCATTGGGACTTCTCGGTTTTCACCTCTCCAATCTAATGTTGCCCATGACTTTTAGATGTTTCATTGTTTACTATTAGTGTGGAGGTGGCAAACTTTCTATGGCTTAACATTGGCAAGAGAAAACACATTGGCTCATAACATGGTTAGCCTATGTTTATTATTTCACAGATCAAGGAACGGTACTACATTTTTCAGACAGCTAATTGATATCACAGCATAGTTTTCTTTATTCCTCTAAGGGATATTGGATTTAATGGCAAACCCGAAATTTATCACCCATTTCCAGTTTTTATTGAACTGACTGGCTCTTTATGCAATTTCAGAGTACAGAAATAGTCAACCATATTACCATGGGTCTGGAGTCACATTTAGGCTAGAAAAATAAGAATTGGAAATTTCCTTCCTCCATAGATATAATGCATGCCATAACAACTGACAATTGTCTCATGGTCACAGCTAGAACGTATTTTCATTTTACTAAATTTCAATTTCACCATCTGCATAATGGAATTCAATTCCATTTCACCAAAACATTAATCTGGGGCTGTGGATAACTAGCTCTATGGGCAGAGTCTTCCTAGGTATTGAACAATCTGGGCATTGTGAGAAAGTTGGGAAAATTACATGAGACTGGCAGTGAGGACCTTCTCAATATTAGGAGCAAAAAGCCTACTTTTCAAACGATGATTCGAATATTAAGACAAAAGTCTCACTAGTGAGCAGGGACAGGCATTTTCGCATGTATCAGCCTGCATGAATATCTCATTGTTAGTTAATATCACCTTATTTATGTGCATATTTCCATTCTGTCATCTATCAAACAAAAATTAGATTAGATTACCTACAGTGTGGAAACAGGCCCTTCGGCCCAACAAGTCCACACCAACCCTCCAAAAAGAAACCCACCCAGACCCATACGCCTAACACTGGGCAATTTAGCTTGGCCAATTCACCTAACCTGCACATTTTAGACTATGGGAGGAAACTGGAGCAAACTCATGAAGACATGGGGAGAATGTGCAAACTCCACACAGACAGTTGCCTGAGGCAGGAATTGAACCCAGCAGTGAGGCAGCAGTGCTAATCACTGTGCCACCGTGCCACTCATTAGGTGCTGCTAATTCCCAAAATGAAAATCAGCATTGTTACCGGGCAGTCTAGTTCTTTGATTGCTCCTCTAAACCTTCATCTTGGTCAGCAATCACTGACATGCCAGTAAATGTTCCATGGCCAGTTACTGCCCCCTTCCATAAAAATGTGTACCAGCCTCACTGCATCGCCATGGTACAACTCCAACCCATTTTGCATCTTAATGCTGCACTTTGGAATGTAATGCTATGTTTCATTGCAATGCTGCTGCCAGGACACTTGCACGCAGTGACAGGCACCCATGTCATGGATATGACCAGAGTCCATTTCCTTCTTTTCTGTCTCAGCACCTAATTACTTCTTATCTATCCCGATGTTACAGCTTCATGGTCTTGTCCAGCCTGTCTTGCCTTTTTGCGCTTTGCTCCCTCATCCAGAGCTAAAAGAGTCAAAGAATTTCTGCCTTGCCTGACAGCTCAGAGCAGAAACAAAGTCATGCAGCTTCTCATGCTTTCAGATGTTACTGGTTAAGACAGCGGACATGGTGCTGTACAGTATCATATTACATCAATTTTGCACCTGCCTGTTACGCCTGCTGTATAGTCAGCAAACACATTGCATACACTTCACCAAATGGCTAAATACCCACAGCAAAGGGGAATAATCCTTACTCAAGTCAAAGAAGATACCTTTCAGGCAGGGGAGCCCAGCTTACCAAGTAAAGGACAGCATTCGCTATCAATCCAGGCACTTGGGCATTGTCAGTTCACCAGTCGGGGAAGTCAGTATCAGGCAGTTCATACCTGTCTAGTTTAGGAAGTGGGTCATTGTCAGCCCAGTGAATCAGTCTAACGAATCCAGGGAATTTCTACAAATGAGTCAGAAAGCCGCACAGAGATCAATAAAGGGTCTACTCACTGAATAATCAGGACTATCTTCCCAAGTCTATTCAAGAGGGTGGTCCATATTCAGGCCTGGGGCTTCATATACTAAAAGTCAAATTGGACTCTTTAAGGGTCACCTCTGCGGAGGGAAGCAAAGAAACTCAGTTTTAGAGATTGGAGGCAGCATATCGGCAGTCAGGGCAGATGTTAATGCACAAGCTTGGGAGATGATAGAGAATGAAAGGGGATACCATTAACAGTCAGCACCACTCTAGCTTTGATGAGTGGACAATACACTACAATACCTTGATTTGACTTTCCAAAATGAAACACCTCACGCTTATCCAAATTAAACTCCATTTGCTATTTCTTGGCCCATTTCACCAGCTGATCAAGATCCTGTTGGAATTTATGATTGCTTTCCTCACTGTCCATGATACCGCCAAATTTAGTGTCATCTGCAAACTTACTAATCATGCTTTGTACATTCTCATCCAAATCATTGATAAAGATAACAAACAGTAATGGACTCAGCACCGACCCCTGAGGCACTCCACTCATCAAAGGCCTCCAGTCTGACAAACATCCTTCCAATATTGCCCTCTGCTTCCTACCATCAAGCCAATTGTGTATCCAAATTGCCAGCTCCCCCTGGATTCCATGCAATCTTCGAGAGCAGCCTATCATGTTTAACCTGATCAAAGTTGATTAGAGACAAAAAAAGCTGTGGATGCTGGAATCCAAAGGAAACAGGCAGGAGACTGGAAAAACATAACAAGCCACGCAGCATCAGAAATTGAAGAAGTCAACGTTTCTTCGGAACCTGAAGAAGGGTTACACAAGAAACATTGAATTTTCCACCTCCTGATGCTGCCTGCCTTGCTGTGTTCTTCTAGGCTGCTGCCTGAACCTTATCAAGGCCATACTTGGAGTGGATAGAGTAAGTGCTTCATTCTTGGAGGTTGGAGGACTCCGCATGAACAGTGAGGCCTTTCAATGAGCAACAGTTGAGTTGGGGAAAGACACCAGCAACATTAAATGTTTTGGGTGAAATATACAGCACCAAGAATCACAAAAAGTCTCAGTAGCTAGTAGTCAGTACTTTCTTCTGCAAGTAAGATGATGTATCCATCGCATTTAATTGATTAACCGAATAATCGATTATCTGGACAAAATAGTGCCTGCCTATCTCGTTTGGATAATCGAGGTTCCTCTGTATATGGTTAGTTGTTAATAAGCTTCCAGATGTTTATCTCAATGAGAATCTGAGTCACTGAGGTATATGTTAGTATAAAGAAAACCACAGCACCTCAGTTTAAGCCTTTAATCCTGCCCCCTCCTTGCCTGCACTCAGGCTAACAACTTGATTACACAATTGGGGGTGGCTGCTGATTCTTGAGAGAAGTTTTAATTTTCACTGATGTTTTTGATTCTTTAAGAATGCTATGTAATTAATAGAAAGGTGCTCACCTTATTGCACACTAGGCCAGTTAATTTGTTTTGTGAGCATCTATTTGAAAGTGCAAAGTTAGCTAATAATTGTTCATCATGACTTCAAAAGATAAGTAGGGCAGCTGATTTGGTCTTGTAAGTTTTACTGTCCCATACAAGTTCAACTTCAATTAAACATCTTGAAGCATTCCATGAATGATTGAGACTGTAGGCATTGTGAAGGGCGTTGTGAACTCCAGGCATTAATATCTCTGGGAAAGAAATGTTCTTTTAACCAATAAAAACAGTTAATAATTTATGAGCTTACCTGTACAATTTAACTTGGAGATTGCTTTTAAGTCTCTTTGACAACACACCATTATCTTACATCATTAAAAAATACTCTCTTTTAAGTTGAAAAGTAGCCTGCCACTCACTCTTTACAAACTCTAATGTCTGATTAAACATTCTATGTAAGCTCAATATGTTTTGTCATTTTGAGAACTGGTTGAACTATCAACTTCAAGCCTAGATTTCACAGCTAGTGTGAAGACATCACAAAGAACAAAAAATACATTGAACTGTTGATTAATATGATTGATTTGCTTTGTCTTTACTAGGCAATATGTATGCAGCCAACTAAAAGTTCTGGATGGAGGTTTGCTCGCTGAACTGGAAGATTCATTATCAGATGTTTTGTCACCATACAAGGTAACATCTTCAGTGAGCATCCGAATGAAGCATTGGTGGTGTAGCCCACTTTCTACTTATATGTTTGAGTTTCCTAGGGTTAGTGATGTAATTTCCTATGGTGGCATCATTTGCTATGATGATGTCATTTCCTGTTCATTTTCTCAGACAGTGGTAAATGGGATCCAAGTCAATGTGTTTGTTGATAGAGTTCTGATCGTAATGCCTTCTTCTAGGAATTCTTGTGTGTGTGTCTCAGTTTGGCTTGTCCAAGGATGGATGTGTTCTTCCAGTCAAAGTGATGTCCTTCCTCATCCATATGTAAGGATACTAGTGAGAGTGGGTCATGTTGTTTTGTGGCTAGTTGATGTTCATGTATCCTGGTGGCTAATTTTGTGCCTGTTTGTCCAATGTAGTGTTTGTTATAGTTCTTGTAAGGTATTTAGTAAATGACGTTAGTTTTGCTTGTTGTCCGTTTGGGTCTTTCAAGTCCATTAGCTGCTGTTTCAATGTTTTGGTCAGTTTATGGGCTACCATGATACCAAGGGCTCTGAGTAGTCTGGCAGTCATTTCTGAGATGTCTTTGATGTAGGGGAGAGTGGCAAGGGTTTCTGGATACATTCTGTCTGCTTGTTGGGATTTGTTATTCAGAAATTGACAGATTGTGTTCATTGGGTATCCATTCTTTTTGAAGACACTGCATAGGTGATTTTCCACTGCTCTGCATAGTTCCTCTGTGCTGCAGTGTGTGGTGGCTCATTAAAATAATGTTCTAATGCAACTTCATTTGTACATATTGGGATGATTGCTGCTGCAGTTCAGTATTTAGTCCGTATGCGTTGTTTTCCTGTAAATGCTGGTTTGAAGTTCCCCATTAGCTGTTTGTTCTACTGCGACATCTAGGAATGACAGTTTGTTGTTGCCTTCCTACTCTTTAGTGAATTTTATGCCAGTCAGGATATTATTGATGGTCTTGAAAGTTCTGTCTAATTTGTTTCGTTTAGTGATGATAAAGGTGACATCCACATAGTGGACCCAAAGATTAGGTTGAATGGTTGGCAGAGATGTTTGTTCAAGTCTCTGAATTACTGCCTCTGCTAAGAACCCTGAAATCAATAATCCCATGGGTATTCCATTGGTTTGACTGTAGATTTTGTTGTTGAAGGTGAAGTCGTTGGTAAGGCATTGATCCACTAGCTTTACGATACTGTCCTTGTTGATGAAGTTGGTGATGTTTGTTGTATGTGTCTTTGGTTCTTTTAATAGTTTTGTCAGTGTTTCCTTGGCCAGGTTGATGTTGATGGATGTGAACAGGGCTGTTATGTCAAAGGAGATTGTTATTTCATCCTCTTCTATCTTGGAGTCTTTGATGGTCTACAGGAATTCTTGGGTGGAGTGGATATAGTGGCATGAGTCTTCTAGTAAGTGATTTCATCTTTGGGGTAGCTCCTTGACCAATCTGTAAGTTGGTGTTCCAGTTAGCGAGACTATGGGTCTGAGGGGGGCTCCTGGTTTGTGAATTTTAGGTAATCCATAGAAGCAAGCATGTTGGAGCTGTCTGGTTTCCTGTTTTCCAAATTGGTTTTATTTATTTCTCCAGATTTCTGACGTTTTTTGAGTAGGGCTGTGATTTGGTTCTCATGTTGTGGGGTCAGGTCTATCGCCACTTGTTGGTAAGTGTTAGTATCTGCAAGTAGTGCATTTGCTTTCTCAATTTCAGCTCTTTGACTTAAGATGACTGTCAAGTGTCCTTTGTCTGCAGATTGGATAACGATGTTTTTATCTTTCTTAAGTCTTTTAGTACTTTCCTTTCTTGTGTATTAAGTGTGCTTCCTTCCTTTTTCCTGCTTACTGTTGGTGTGACTTCCTTTCTGATGGTTTGATGGGTTTTTACTGTGAGTTGGTTGGCTTTCACTGTTGTTTCTAATGCTGCTAAGAACTAAATCTTTTCTGCATCCTGAATGTTGCTATTTAATCCTCTTACTAAGACAGCTTTTTCAGTGTCTGTTAAGGGTCGGTCAGATAAGTTTTTTTATCCATGCTTCTGTGTTGTCAGTGCTGTCATTTTGTGTAAATTTGACTGGTTGTTTTCTGCAGGTCTAGTCTTTTCATTTTCTGTGTTTGTTGCTGTCTAATATCTATGGCTTGTTTTACTGTCTGTCCATTCATGGTCTGTTGCATTAGTGAGTAAAGATTTTTGGTGCAAAAATCCTAGAGCAAACCAAACAGAGAAATGCATGAGAATTCCTAGAAGCATGGCATTCCAACTGAAACTCTATTGACAAACACAATAATTTGGATCTCATTTATCACCCCCTCAAAAAAAACAGGAAATGACATCACCATAGGAAATGATGTCACTACAGGAAACAACATTACTAACCCTAGGAAACGCAAACATATAAACAAAAAGCAGGCCTCACCACCAGTGCTTCATTCGGAGGCTCACTGAAGATGTTACCTGTTATGGTGATGAAAATGAACTTTCCAGCTCAACGAGCAAACTTCCATCCAGAACCTCAAAGTGAGCTATAAATCTTCTCAAAATTTGCTACAACTGAAATTGTTTAAAGTATGAATTCTCCAGTCAAGTGCAAGATATCTGAAGACAACGTTTATGTAGAATCCTTCCAGTGCTGAAACAAGCCTTTCAGCCCAGCAAGTCCACACCGCCCCTTCGAAGAGTATCCCACCAAGCCTGTTTCCCTGAACCTACACATCCCTGAACACTATAGGAAATTTAGCATGACCAATTCATCTAATTGGCACATCTTTAAATTGTAGGATGAAACCAGAATACCTGAGAGAAACTCACACAAACACAGGGAGAGCATGCAAACTCCACACAGTCACTGGAGGCTGGAATCGAACTTGGGTCCCTGACACTGTGAGATAGCAGTATTAACCAATTGGCCACTGTGCCACCCATTGCAACTTTAAAAATATGAATAAGTATTTTGCACATATGATATATACCAAGGCGTGACAGGAAGGGTGATGATAATTTATTTGTAATATTGCTAGCAGATATAGCATGGCATTTCATATTGGAATAAAGGGGATATGACAAGGTCATTGCACTGTAACTTTAATCCATCCACAATATTTCCCATTAGTTACTGCAATAATCACTGATACAGTCAGTACATGCTTCATTTGCTAGTTATTTAATCCAAACGCTCAAAACGCGTCAGTGGGCCCTCATTGACTACAACCAGTTGCAGTGGCAGCCTGTTAGAAACCTACCTCAGTACTACTCAAGATGAAACAGCAAAACATAACAAATTTAAAGAAACTGCCAATTAAAATTCAGTTCATCTCAGATGCACACAATCTCTTTGAACCAATCTTTCTTTGAAGCTTAAGTAGTCTTACAAAGTATTTACAGCAGAGTAAAAATGTTTGTTCAGCTCAACTGTTCAATGCTCATGTCTGTTCTCCACAGTCGCACCCTTCACCATGTTTCATCTAAACCCGTGAAATTCATGTTTAGCTGCCCTCTCCCTAAATCTATGCCACTTGTTTGAACTGCACCTTCTGTTTGGAAGTTCCAGCTTCTAACCATTCTCCATTAAAGAAGTTTCTTGTTCATCAGATATCTCCCCCTTTTCTGTCTTGAGTGGCTTTATGGGATAGTGTAGCTGTGCTCTCTTGATATTTGCAATTCAAAACTAAAATTAAACAGCCATACTGTTTGAAATATTGGGCTAATATTGTTACCTTTGCCAGTTGTCAAACTTTAATCACCAACAGAGATTTCTGTATCAGTCCTTACTCCATTTTGCATTGTCTTGTGTAAACAAAGGTTGACTCCAGAGCTTGGATTTTGTGGACAGTGGTGAGAAATAGCACATATTGTTAACCTTAGAGAAAAATCTAACAAACATTTAGCCATCTTAATGGTGCTATTATCTCTTTTTCCACATTAGTTTGACATTGTTGCTAAGGTGATCTCCTGGCATCCAACATTAGTAAAGTCATTGACATAGCTAAGCTGCGAATCATATTGAAGTATTCTTACAGACAGTAAGCCACAAAGTAATATTCATTGATTATCATTCACTTTGATTTTTTTTTAGAGTGAACCAAATGAAAGAGATATAGGTTTGGGATTAAAATAAAAAGAGAAATTCCACAAAGGGAAACATCTGACATTCAAAAAAAAAGTTGAGCTTTTTTAACTTGATTGAGGAATTTAGCATTCTGCAAATATAAGACTTTTTAGAAAGCCAGAGAAATTTTACAGAAGTAATCATGAGTTTAATATATTGTCTAAATCACAGCAACATTATATTCAACATTTTCACATTCTTTTCTGGTGAGTCTAATTGTATAAAAAGGAATGTTCTCATCAGTTTAATGATTTACATTTGATTGCAATCAGCAAGAGCTTCAACTGTGCATCCAATGGAGAATCATACCATCACTAACAGCAATTTTTAGCAGCACAAGTGCAGACTTCAGAAGTTGCTGTAGATTACAGAGCAGTAAGCAGACAGTGTGTGCTCAATTTTTAGCCATAATTCATACAGTAAGTCTGGGCCTTGGTTTGAAAGGATAATTTAGAAAGCAAAATAAAAAATAGAAAATGCTGGAAATACCCAGCTGATTGTGACAGCATCTTTAAACTTTTGTCCAAACTGGAAAAAATTAGAAACATGATGGCCTGGAATTTCCAATGGCCGAATAATTATTTCTACAGCATAGATAGGAGGAACGCTTTGGAACTCTGCAGAATAACCAACATAACAAACTCGGATTGAGTTGCCCTAGAATTTGAAGAATCATTTTGGTCACCTTCAAAATAGTCTGATCCTACAAGCATGACAGCCACTAGAATCCTGCCTTGGTTTATTTGGAGTTTAGCCTGTCCCCACATCACAGTTATGGCAATTTTTTTCATAAACTGAAAACTAGTCTGGTCTCGCAACATCTTATTTTATAGCTGCCGTTCTGAAAGTTCTATGCTTCCACTTCTATAAGATTAATTTGTTGATATTTACTTTCTACTGCACTGCAAGTATGGCTGTGATCATTAGGAGCAATCAGATACTTGAAGACTATTAATTGTATTCATGCATTCTGAGACATAAGGCAAAATTTCCTCTTTAATACTTGAATGTAAAACGTTGTCCAGCTGGATTGTAGAAAAATGCAGACAAAGGGATTAGCACAATCAAAATACACTTCATGCAATATTCAATCTGTTCACTGTACAGTACATCTTACTTGAAGTGAACCAGATAAAAATAACAGATTCTTTATCTTTATTGCAGAGCTTCAGCAAGCTACCAGATCTATCATCTAATCTGCTTGAGTTTTATCCACAAAGTGGTTACTCGAGAAAATCAGTGTCAGAATTATCATGAGCTTATCTGTAGCATGATCTATCAGTTGATTCAGAGCAGGAATGAAGAATGCCTGGAAGCAAGTTGAGACACATTCTCTCTTTGTGAGTCTCATGGCACACTGAAGGACCATATGAAAGGAAGACAATGAACTGAAGAATATATTATGAACAGAGGTTTATGTCAATATGTTGGTGCTGCACTCCTCATTATTGTACTCAACACATCTCCACTTCTAAACAATATTTTGCATGCTGATAGCAAACTACGTTCACCATGGAGACTCAATATTCTGCTAAAATAAATTAAGAAAGTAGCACCACATTGTATTCAAGAATGCACCCAGAGACCCCTCCACAAGCAAAAATGATTTCCATGGTACTGTGCATGCATCGCTGTAGCTGTAGGTCTAAGTTGCAACTTGGTATGTGCTCCAAATCAAAGTGGAGTGTATCTGTTTGCTGTTGGTTAAGATGTAATGCTCTATAGGTGTACAGCCTTGCATTTGTGCTATTTTACTATAACTGATGCGTAATTCCAATTAATGCAATTTTCAATTGGTTGTATGTGCAGAGCATTTTATTTGAAGTGAACCAGATAAAATTAACAGATTTTTTAATCTTAATTGCAGTGCTTCAGCAGACTACGAGATATATCATGTAATCAGCTTGAGCTTTAAATGGGCAGATGGGGTGGTGTTTATTAGTAAGAACTGAAATAAAATCAGTACTAAGAAGGAAAGTAAGGTCAGATGGTGCAGAATATGTGTGGGTGGAATAAATGAACCACAAAAGTTAAAAAACCGTAGTTGGAATTATGTACCAGCTTCCAAACAATAATCAAGAGCTGGGGCACGAGATTCACCAGGACGTGGAAAAGATGTGTAAGAAAGTCAAAGTTACAGTGATCATGGGGGATTTCAACACTTGGGTGGACTGGAAAAACAGGTTGGTAGCGGATTGCAAGAAAAGGAATTTGTGGAATGTCTATGAAATGGCTTTATGGAACAGCTTGTGCTGGAGCCCATTAGGGAACAGGCAATACTGGATTTAGTGTTGTGCAATGAGGTAGACTTGATAAGAGAAGTTAAGGTGAATGAACACTTTGGAGGCAGCAATCACAATATGGTTGAATTTACTCTGCAATTTGAGAGGGAAAAGATAGAATCAGATGTCTCGGTATTATAGCTGAAAAAAGGCAACTATAGACCAATGAGGCAGGTTCTGGGTAGAATTGGCTGGGAGAAGACCCCAGCAGGAAAGACAGTGGAACAACAATAGTATGTGTTTCTGGGACTAATTCAGCAGACACAGCAGAGCCTGATCCCAAGGAAAAATAAGCATGGTTCGGAGAGGATGAGGCAACCATGGCTGACTAGGGAAGTCAGGGATAGCATAAAAATAAAAGAGAAAGCATACAACGTGGTGAAGGGCAGTGGGAAACCTGAGGATTGGAAAGTTTACAAAGGCCAAAAGAGGGGAACAAAAAAAATAAATAAGGAAGGAAAAGATTAAATATGACGATAAGCTAGCCAGTAATATCAGGGAAGACTGGAAGGGTTTCTTTAGATAGATAAGAGGCAAAGGGAAACAAAAATGAACATTGGCTGCTGAAACATGACACTGGAGAGATAATAGTGGGGAACAAGGAAATGGCTGAGGAACTGAATAATTACTTTGTGTCAGTCTTCACGGTGGATGACACAAATATTATCCCAGAATTTCAAGAGAGTGAGGGGGCAGAGCTGGGTATAGTGGCCATCACCGAGGAGAAGGTGTTAGAAAAACTGAATGGCCTGCAGATGGATAAATAACCTGGATCAGATGGACTACACCCCAGAGTCCTAAGGGAGATAGTTGAAGAGATCGTGGTGGCATTAATGGTGATCTTTGAGGAATCACTAGAGTCAGGGAGGGTCGTCGAGGACTGGAAAATTGCTAATGTGACACCCCTGTTTAAAAAGGGAGTAAAGCAAAAGACAGAAAATTGCAGACTGATTCACGTAACCTTGGTCTTGCATAAGATACTGGAACTCATTGCGAAGGATGAGATTTCTGAATACTTGTAGGAGTTTGATAAAACAGGACAAAGTCAACCTGGTTTCATCAAGGGAGGTCAGGCCTGACAAATCTGTTGGAATTCTTTGAGGAAGTAACGAACAGGTTAGATCAATGAGAATGAAAGATATTGTCTATCTGAACTTCAAGAAGGCCTTTGACAAGGTGCTGCACAGCAGGCTACTGAGTAAGATAAGGGCCCATGGTGTTAGAGGAGTCCTGCTAGTATAGATAGAAGCTTGGTTGTCTGGCAGAAAGCAGAGAGTGGGGAAAAAAGGGTCTTACTCAGGTCTTGCTGGTGACAAGTGATGGCCCACAATGCTCCATGTTGCGACCACAACCTTTCACTTTGTACAATAACAATTGAGATGAAGGAACTGAGGGAATTCTGGCGAAGTTTACAGATAATACAAAAATATTTAGAGGGGCAGGTAGCATTGAGAAGATGGGGAGACGACAGTAGAATTTGGACAGGTTCGGACAGTGGGCAAATAAGTGGCAGTTGGAGAACAATATGGGAAACTGTGAGGTTATGAACTTTGGTCAGAAGAATAGAGGCATGGACTATTTTTAAATGGAGAGAAAATTCAGAAGTTTGAGTGCAAAGAGACTTGAAAGTTCTAGTCCAGGAATCTCTCAACGTAAACTTGCAGGTTGAGTCAGTAGTTAGGAAGGCAAATGCATTGATGGCATTTATTCTGAGAGGACTTGAATATAAAAGCAAGGATGTACTTCTGATGCTCTATAAGGCTCTGTTCAGACCACATTTCGAGTATTGTGCATGTTTGGGGCCCATATCTCAGGAAGGATGTACAGGCCCTAGAGCGTGTTCAGGGGACATTCACAAGAATGGTCCCAGGAATGAAAAGCTTAATATATGTGGCATGTCTGAGAACTCTGGATCTATACTTGATGGAGTTTAGAAGGATGAAGAGGGATCTAGTTGAAAATTACAGAATGCTGAAATGGCCTGGACAGACTGGATGTTGGAAAAATGTTTCCATTGGTAGGAGACACTAGCACCCAAGAGCACAGCCTCAGAGTAAAGGGAAGACCTTTTAGAACAGAGCTGAGGAGAAAAGTCTTCAGCCAGAGAGTGATGAATCTATAGAATTCATTGCTACAGAAGGCTGTGAAGGTCAGGACATTGAGTGTATTTAAAGCAGAATGAGATAGGTTCTTGTTTGTCAAAAGGATCAAGAGTTACAGGAAGAAGCCAGGAGAATGGGGTTGAGAAACTTATCAGCCATAAGCAGAGCAGATTCGATGGGCTGTTTAGCCTAATTTCTGATACTTTGTCTTATGGTCTTATAGTCTGAATGTACATGTGATCCAGATATATCCCTTTTTGTCTTTAATGATTCCTTTGTGCCACTTTAAACTAAAAAAAATAGTTGATATGTGTTCCGTTCATCCATTTTCAAGACCCTGAGCAGAGGCTGATCAGTAAAGTCTTTTTGGGACCATAATCGCTAGAGGGAGAAAACTGTTAACAATAACTTTGAGGGCTGATGTCAGAGAGTCAGTGTGATCAACACCTGGATTGATCTGGGCAGAGGAATCAATTCAGTTCTGATGCTGTGACTTTGTTGCCCTGTGCCCGGTGCTCCAACTCGCAACAAATACAGCCTTCAGCGAAAGATGCCTTTTCTTAAGCGACTAGCTTGAATTAGAGATGCATTCCTCTATGTCTGCTTTACATTATGTAAACATAATAATTGTGACAATAAATATATTTCAAGCTAGTGTCTCCTCAACTATTCACCAGAAATAAATAAGCTGAAGAGCAATTGTACTGTGTGGTGTCACAAATGGTATTTGTGACATATTGCAACCTATTCTGGTTTTCTGATTTTATTATTGCAATCAAGATTGGAAAAACCTTACTGAGAAATTGAACTCTACTTTTTTTTGAGCATCAAGTTCTGTGAAAATACTATTCCAGAGTTACATACTGTAGGATCAGATTCAAAAGGAAGGATCCTATCCATTGACTCATAATAAAAACATCCCCCTCCTTTGAATTATATATTCTCTTGCTTTTTAAATAATTGCACATGTTATTAAAATTTGTCAGTTACAAACCACTGAAAATATTCATTTGGCTTGATTTCCGGCTGTTCCAGTGCAGTAAAGTGGGATTATGTCAGTACAGTTGATCTTTGGAACTGATATCAGCACTGAAAAGCAAATTAGCTGATAGAGAAACCACGTGAATGGTGTTGAAATCGCAAATGAAGAAATTCAGAGACACCCAGAACTCTCACTAGAATCAATAATAAACAATTAAGATGTTCAGCTAACAAAGGGTAAAAATCAGTGAAGACAAAGGAATGTTGTTCTGTATAGCCAAAATGTGAGGATGCATTTCAGAAGATCAAAACAGAGATCAGTAAAAGTTCATTTGTCAGAAAGACCTATTGGCAATAAGTGGTCCCAATAAATAACAGACTGTTTTGCCATTATTAGTTGAGGTAGAATAACCATAGAATGGTTACAGCACAAAAGAAAGGAATTCAGTTTGGTGAGTTGTTTCTTTGCAAGAACAGAACATTTGGTCCCAATGCCTTTTTTTTCCCCATGTAACCTTGAACATTTTTGTTTATTCAGATACTTTTCCAATTTCTTTTTAAAATCACTATTGAACCATCTTCACACTGCCCGCGAGCTAGGCATCCCTGACCTAACCCCACAATATGCAGCACATTTTTAAATCAGATCACTATTAGTTCTTCTCCCAAGCATTTCAAAGTTGTTTCCTTTGGTTCACAACACTTTCACCAAAGGGAACAATTTCTCTCTCAGTCCTCTGTCTAGGTACATAGCCCAGAGTGTCCCTGTTCTTGTAACTTGTTTAGAATTGCACCTTTGGTTTATATTATCTCACCTTTTTTTTTCTCTTTCAAAAAATACATAACTTCATATTCTTCTGTATTAACTTTCATTTGCATTGAGTGTGCCCATTCCATCAGACCATTCGATACTCTCTTGAAATTTCTTGCTCACATTCTCGTAGAGTCACGGAAATTACTAAATATAAGCAAAGGCCTTTTTGTCTATCATATTTGTATATGGTTCATGATGTTTGCAAGTTTTGAGTTAACTCCATTTTTTGAAATTATACATAGTCATTAATATATATCAAGAAAAACCAGCATTCTGGTAATAAGTCTTTGGAACCTCTGCAATACTCTTACTAACTAACTGAACATGTTGCTCTTCATCAAATGCCTTTTTTGTAAATCCATGTACACCATATTAACTACATTAGCCTCATTCACCCTATGTAGATTGTTTAATCAAATATTCAACAAGTTGATTAAACCCATTAGCAAGTCCAGATTGACTTTCTTCAGTTATGGTGGTAACATAATGTTTTCCCACTAGGTTATCAATCCAAACCCCAGGCTAATGTTCAAGGAAATCAGTTTGAATGCCACTATGAGAGATGATGAAATTTGAATTCAACAAAAAAGATTGTGGAATAAAAAGGTACTCTGATGCTGACCATAAAACTGTTGTCGATTGCTGTAAAAGTCCATCGAGTTTATTTTATGTCATTTAGGGAAGGAGGTTTATTGTCCTTACATGGTTTGGCCTGCAAATAACTCCACACCCACAGCAATGTGGTTATGCCTTAATTGCTCTGTGCAGTAAGTGTCCTCATAGCCACAATGCCCATATCCTATGAAAGAATTTTAAAAATTCTCTCTCTTTCAAATGCTAATTTTGTCACAAATGATCATTCCTAAAGCTTTTCCTATGACTGAGGTTAAATTGACTAGGCTCTGTATGATGGATTTATCCTTACAGTTTTTTTTTAAATGAGTGCACCATTTGTAATTCTTCAGTGTCTGGCACAATGCCCGTAACTAAGGAATATTGAAAGATTAATGTCAGTTCCTCTGGAGTTTCTGACCTTATTTCCCTTAGTATACTTGGTTGTAGGAGAAAGTGAGGACCGCAGATGCTGGAGATCAGAGCTGAAAAAGTGTTGCTGGAAAAGCGCAGCAGGTCAGACAGCATCCAAGGAGCAGGAGAATCGACGTTTCAGGCATGAGCCCTTCTTCAGGAATCAATCCTTGGTTGTATCTCACCCAAGGTGGTCACTTATCAGTGTTATATGCGGCTATTAGGTAGCTGTTTTTGACCACTGTGGACACACTGGGACAAAAACATTTTTTTTTCTGTACTACATACTTCCATGACAATAACTATATATCTTGTTTATCTAATTCATCCTCTGTGTTTATTCTTTAGCCTGTCAAGTACTTCAGTGGCCATCTTCTTCACTTCTATTATTTACTTTAATGGGATGTTGACATTACTGGCAAGACCAGAATTTGTTGTCCAGCCATAATTGCCCTTGATTTTATCTGTATTTTCTTCTTTGGAAAATAAGATGTAACACATGGGAGCAGAAATACACCCAGTAACCACCCAAGTTCAGTCAGCTAATCTCCAAACATCGTGAATAAGAATCTAAAGCAATAGTAGAGACTTTTCTTCTGAAGTCAAATAATTCTGGGTCTAACTTTTAACAAACTCTGGCCAGAAAGACTCAGGGCATCAAAAGATTTTTTCTTAATTAGTTAATAATGTGGACATCACTGATCAGGCCAACATTTATTGCCACTAATTGCCCAGAAGGAAATTAAGAATCAATCACATTGCTGTGAGCCACAGACTCAGACAGTAGTAAGCCAAATGGGGTTTAACAACAATTAACAAGGTTGCGTAGTCACCACTGAACTAGCTTGTTATTAAATTCACATTTTACCAGCTTCTACGGTGGGATTAAAACTCACAAACCCAGATCATTAAACTGGCATTCTGGATTATTAATCCAGTAGCACAACCACTATACCGTCACATGCCGGTACTGACTTCTGTCATTATTTGACTGTTCATGGCAGACTGCAACTTCATGGCAGCTCTAACTCGCAAGGCATCATACTGATCATTGAACCATTGGCTCTGCACTTTGTGATATCTAGATGACCTCCGTGGAGTCTCTGAAGTATCTCTTTATATATTGCTTTTAGGATCACAAAACTTCTTTTGAAAATGACTGACTATCCACTATTACTAAGTATTTCTATTGCTCACAATGTTCTCTTAAGACAGTCTATTATCTGGAGGAGATTCAGATCAACCTTTTTGTCAGTATGCTCTGACTTGCTTGGAATCTCCATCTTTTACCTGTGCTGCTCATCTAACAACTTCTTGAAAACCAGTAAAGTATTTACTCAGGTGGATGAATATCCTTTTATCTCCGAAGTCAATGAGATATCTTGCTGTTTAACTTAATTAAAGGTAGCTCTTGACAGATTGCAGTATTTTTCTGTTTTCCCTGGGACATACACTTGCCAAGTTATATCACATTAATCTTAGTCAAAAATATTGTATTTGAGATAGTATCATGAAACATTATTTGAAATATAGGAGTGTGACCAAAGATTTGTGACCTCTCTGGATCCTAACCTGTAACACAATGAGATAATCAAATCATTTTTCTCATGTCTATGTTCTGGCTGAAGCTTCCTTTGCAATGGCTGCGGAGAGTCATAGAGTCATGGAGTCATGGAAAGAGACCCTTCGGTCCAACCCGTCCAAGTCGACAAGATATCCCAACTCAATCTAGTCCCATCTGCCAGCACCCGGCCCATATCCTTCCAAATCCTTCCTATTCATATACCCATCCAGATGCCTTTTAAATGTTGCAATTGTACCAGCTTCCACCACCTCCTCTGGCAGCTCATTCCATACACGTTCTACCCTCTGCGTGAAAAAGCTGCCCCTTAGGTCTCTTTTATATCTTTCCCCTCTCACCATAAACCTATGGCCTCTAGTTCTGGACTCCCCAACCCCAGGGAAAAGACTTTGTCTATTTATCCTATCCATGCCCCTCATAATTTTGTAAACCTCTATAAGGTCATCCCTCAGCCTTCGACGCTCCAAGGAAAACAGCACCAGCCTCTTTAATCTTTAATCTGTATCAAAGACCGAGAAATTAAATAAACTGGTTTCATCTTGACATCATCTTGGAGATGCAAGAGTATAGCTCCTAACCCTGTGGAATGTGCATCTGCTGCCACAATTATCAGATGTTTTCCGAGTACAGTGTGGCAATTTGTTTAAAGAAATGAACAGTTCCTTCAATCTCCTTGAAGGTTTTCATAGTTTTGTAGCTGATTACCAGCCTTGAACATTTCTTTCAAGTATTTTGCGAAAATGGTTCATTTATGGTTGATAAATTTGGTTAAAACATTACCATTTGGTTGACCATGCCAAAGATTATTTGCATGTCCCAAAACCTTTTAGTGTTTGGACTTCTGGTGGTCAACTATTACGCCTTGTCCTGAACAATCTAACCTCAAAGGTTTATAGTTATCCTGCAAAATTTACGATTGTCATTGACAGTAAGTTCTGCTATTTGCAATGCCTTTAACATTTCATGAATTCACTGATTATGTTATTTTTTCATAGCATCATGGATTACCACATCATCCATGTGACAATTAGTATTTCTTTGCTTTGTATAATATTGGTCACTGTGCATTGTAAAATTTCTTGGAATAAAAAATGCAAAATGGAAGCTGATTTATACCTAGGGACATAAAATTATGATCAACAATCTTGGTGCTTGGTTGAATAATGTTTGCCAGAATCCACTGTTGGTACCCATATTTGTAAAAGAAAAAGGTCCTTTGGCAAATTTATTATATTGTCATCCAAAGATGATAGGATGGATTTCCTTTTGTGTCATCTTGTCAAACTCTGTTAAGTTAACACAAAGCCAAGTCTCACCATTTACTTTTGGGACTGTTGCTAGCACTGTACATCATCTGATCAGTTCTGTAATTGGTGAAATTACACCCCAATTTAACATCTTATCAATTTCATCATTGATCTTATGAGATATGGTAACCTCCTTGAGTGAATGAGCAAATTAGTTTGCCACCTCTGGGTAGAGTGATGTGACATTTCAGAATCAGCTTTCCCAAGCCTTGGGAACAACTGAGAAAGTATCCCACTGTGTTCTTGTATGATTCAGTAAAAGATCCAACATTAAACAGTTTTCCCTGTGGAGCAAAGATAATTGCTGATACTCCAACACATAAGAGCTTCAGTCATTCTGTTTTTCTTGTGGTGAACATCTGTGGTAATTTGAGCTTTCATTTCCATGTCTGTGTCTTCTGGACTTTCTAGTATAATATGGGTTACCTGAATTTGAAAACAACTGCAAGCCATTCAAAATGGTGTGCTAAACCAGAAACTGTTGGCCCCGAACGTGTCTTAAATTTTGTTTTGAAGGTGCTTATCTCACCTAACATTGGCCAGAATGTCTTGTCAGGAGCCTTAATTTCTCCTGAACGTTGGCTACTTGTTTTCTTTACTGCTTATCTCATGGACTCTTATATTATGTTTGTAACAGATCAATTTGCTTAATAAAGTCATAGAGTCATAGAATCAAAGAGATATACAGCACAGAAACAGACCCTTCAGTCCAACTCATCCATGCCGACTAGATATCTTAACCTAATCTCATCCCATTCCCCAGCACTTGGCCCATATCCTTCTAAACCCTTTCTATTCATGTACTAATCCAGATGTCTTTTAAATGCTGCAATTGTACCAGCCTCCACCACTTCCTCTGGCAGCTCATTCCATACACATACTACCTTCTACATGAAAAAGTTGCCCCTTAGGTACGTACCTTTTATACCTTTCCACTTTCATCCTTAGCAAAAACATTTTGAGACTTGCAAATTTTTTTGGTGTGACTTGTTTCTCCACAGAGATAATATGTTGCACTCCTTTTGAAGACTCTTCTTCTCAATGTGTGTTTTTTAAAGTCATACCACAAGCAAATAAAATTGGTACGGTTTTTCTCACTTCTGGTTGTTTTGGCTGGCCATTGCATGGGATTTCTGAAGAAAGGGCCAGGAATGTTTGGCCAACCCATGTAGATGTTTCCATTAGAAATCTTGGTATTTTCCCAATATATAATCCAAATTTGTATCCTACTATGAATCACTGGGGTAGTGCATTAGAAATGAAGCTGTACTATTCCTGAATCCATTACATATGTGAGATGTTTTAATCCAACTATCCAAACTCTCAGTTTACTTGACTGATGAATTTGGGTTAAAAGAAAATATTCATCACATTTCTGTACATGGCAAGAAAACAAATAGTTATTCAATAAGCATTGTTTTTAACCAATAGAAGAAATAAATATGAATGTGTACATTATAGCTCTCCAGACCTTAAATTCTATCCCATTTTTAAAAATTCACATACATATATTAACAAAGACACAAAGAGACCACAGACACAAACTTTATGTGTGTGTAAGCTCCAAAAAAGTAAATGAAGCCCACACCAGGCAGCAGTCTGGATTACAGATGTTGATAAAATGTTTTTCTTCAGTTTCCAATTCCTTTTGACTTTTTGATGAGGACATGAGATAATGGGCATTCAGATTCTCGACATTTCCTTTTCCAGCTGAGGACCTTTCTTTTCAGTGTCACTGAAGATTTTCCTTACAGGAAGGAAATGTACAGAGAGAATAAGTACCTGTTTGAAATGTTATTTTACTTCTCCATGCACTGAAGGGAAAATGAGAGAGATAAATTCTGTTTCACAGGCTGGGTATTTCTGCCATGCTGTTCAAAAGCAAATCTCTAACCACTCGCCAACAAAACAATTAAGTAAGTGTTACTATGCTGAGTACTCCTGAACACAGATAACTGGTCTGATTGAAACTAAAATTAGAAGTCCAAATTTGAATGTAACTGCTCTGGACACACACCTAAAGGTGTCGAGCTGCTTAAATAAGGCCACTCTGTCGATACTATACACACTAGAATCCATGATGTGGAGATGCCAATCTTGGACGGGTTGGACAAAGTCAGAAGTCACACAATATCAGGTTATAGTCCAACAGGTTTAACTGAAATCACAAGTTTTCGAAGTGCTACTCCTTTTCCACTTCAGCTGATGAAGGAGCATCAGCGCTCTGAAAGCTTGTGATTTCAGATAAAACTATTGGACTATAACCTGGTGTCAAGTAACTTCTGGCATTACATTTCAGTAGCTCGCTTTAAAAAAACAGTTACATCTTTTTCCACTGTCTTTTGGATTACTGCAGTATCTTTACCCTTGCTTAAATCCATAGTCTATAAAGTGGTTCTGGAGATAACACAGAGACAGGAAGATGACATCAAAGCCTTAGTCAAGCCTCTCAATTTTATTGGAGGTGGTCTTGGCCCTGACTTTACAGCTAATGGGTAGAGCCACCAACTCCACATTAAATCCCAACCAGACTGAGATATCAAAGTAAACCTGTGCTGGGTGAACTCACATTTCTCCATTATCTATGGCTTGAAGTGATATCTGTCGTCACAGGTCACTAATAATGTAATTAATTAATAGTTGGAGCATTCTTTCAAGAATCTTGATCAAATAACAGGGTGAGTCCATTACATGTTGCATTATTAACTCTTGCATTGTGTTGATCACTTGGAAGCATGTAGCTGTGCTTATCTTTCTTTCCTATCAATGAATGCAAACCAGTTAGGGAGAAATCCTGTGAACTGTGATTGTCTCATATTGGGTGAAAGAAGCATCAAAGAAGGAATTATGCGATGGACATTATGGCATGAGAACAGGAAGACAGAATGGGAAAATATTTGTCACAAGTCTGAAACTCTGTTGAAGGTACAAGGAGATGACTTCTCTAACCATAAGTATATATTTTCATTTCAGCATTTGAGGTTGATAAGGTATTACAGATTGCATGCAATACAGACTATAATTTATTTGAAAATTAGTGAAGTTGAAATAACTCCATAGAGGTTGGTATCCCATCACCAAGTCATCCTTTATTTACATATGCACGATATACTGCCTGTGGCCAGCCAGCTCAGAGTTATTCTACTGAACTGAGGAGATTCTAAATGTCCTGTTCATATTGGTCAGCCAGGACTTCCTAATTGGCCCAGGTAAACAATTCCGATCAATTATCTCATAGTCATTGAGATCCACCTAGTTCCAATCATTACAGAATTGTGGTATGAAAGGTATTTGATAAGGTTCCCCATAGTAGGCTCATTCATAAAGTCAGGAAGAATGGGATACAAGGAGATTTGGCTATCTGGATTCAGATTTGGTTGGCTGACAGAAGGCAGAGAGTGGTTGGAGATGCAAAGTATTCTACTTGGAGGTCGGTGTTGAGTGGGGTCACGCACTGTTCTTGGGCCTCTCCTTTTGGAGTTTTTATAAATGACTTGGACGAGGAGGTTGAGGGGTGGGTTAGTAAATTTGCAGGTGACACAAACATTGGAAGTGCTGTCAATAGTATCGAGGGCAATTGCAGGCTGCAGTGCAACAAAGACATAAATCAGAACTGGACTGAGAATTGGCAGATGGAGTTCAACCTAGATAAATGCGAAGTGATGCATTTTGGAAGGTTGAACTTGAATGCTGAATATAGGATTAAAGACAGGATTCTTGGTAGTGTGGAGGAACAGAGGGATCTGGGTGTGCAAGTACATAAATCCCTCAAAGTTGCCACCCAAGTGAAAAGGATTGTTAAGAAAGCATATGGTGTTTTGGCTTTCATTAACAGGGCTATTGAGTTTGAGAGCCGCGAGGTTTTGCTACAGCTCTGCAAGTCCCTGGCGAGACCACACTTGGAATATTGTGTCCAGTTCTGGTTGCCCTACTATAGGAAAGATACAGAGGCTTTGGAGAGGGTGCAAAGAAGGTTTACCAGGATACTGCCTGGGCTAGAGGGCTTGCCTTATGAAGAAAGATTGAAATAGTTCGATCTTTTCTCTATAGAGTGAAGGAGGAAGAGAGGAGACCTAATTGAGGTATACAAGATAATGAGAGGAATAGTTAGAGTCAATAGTCAGAGATCTTTCCCCAGGGCAGGATTGACAGGTACGAGGGGTCATGGTTTTAAGATATTAGGGGAAAGGTCTAGAGGAGATATCAGAAGTAGGTTCTTTATGCAGAGAGTTGTGTATGTATGGAACGCGTTGCCAGCGGTGGTGTTGGCAGCAGAGTCATTAGGGACATTTAAACCACTGTTGAACAGGCACATGGAGAGCAGTGAGTTGAGGGGTGCGTAGGTTAAGTTTTATATTTTACATTAGGATTAAACTTAGGCATAACATCGTGGGCTAAAGGGCCTGTTCTGTGCTGTACTTTTCTATGTTCTACATTCTAAAATACAGACATATACATTTAACATGACTAAGGATAACAGTTACATATAAAGTTGAAAATGAGGCCAACTTCTACTTGCTTGTCTGAAGATTCTTTTTCTGAAGGGAAGGGGCTGAAACATTAGGTCAGAATTCAACAACTGTGATGGCTTCTCTAATCAAATAGTTGGAAGTTGCTTCCACAGATGGTCTAATCAGAAAAGGTCCTGGCATGAGTTAAGGTTTCTTTGACACTGCTAGATGTCCCTTTTGGTAGTCTGTTTCCACAGACGATCCCTGGATAAGCTTCCTCCTATCTCCTTGTTGAGAAGCAGTAACTGCTTCAAAATCTTGCTCCCATGGTCTCTGCACAAAATTGTGGCTCACAGCCAAACATTCAGAACATTTACAGTTCAGAAGTTAAAGTAGCTGTGAACCCAAAACTGTTGAATCATGCTTCCATATTAATTTATGGGCTATGGGGTACAGATTCACTACTAGTCTTTTAGTTGAAGTCATGAATGTTTCAGTTGAGTAAAAAATGAGGTCTGCAGATGCTGGAGATCACAGTTGAAAATGTGTTGCTGGTTAAAGCACAGCAGGTCAGGCGGCATCCAAGGAATAGGAAATTCGACGTTTCGGGCATAAGCCCTTCATCAGGAATGAGGCTTTCCTGATGAAGGGCTTATGCCCGAAACGTCGAATTTCCTATTCCTTGGATGCTGCCTGACCTGCTGTGCTTTAACCAGCAACACATTTTCAAATGTTTCAGTTGACTCAGTCATTAGCTTGCAAGGCTCAAATTCTTTCAGGCTTTTGGTGGAATGTTAAGAGATATCACATCCCCAAGAAAAAAAATTACAAGAAGTTTATGTTCACCCTTGGAAATGCTCATTGATTTTCAACAGGCCTCTTATGACTTCTTCCTGAGATAATTACAATTTGGTCCCAATGTCAAAGAATCTGCAAAAGTAATTATTCTAAATATAGACCAACAATCTTCATGAAATATATATTATTATAATGATACATTTCAAGATCTGGCACATAATTTTTTCCCTTTGATAGATTTTTCTAAGTTTATTATCAATGACAACACTAAGGATGTGTTAATGTGGAATTCAGTGATGGCAATGGCAAAGAATGTCAATAGTTAGATTCTCTCAGTGAGGTTATCATTGCCTGGCACTTGTGTAGTATACATTTTACTTGCTGTTGTGTGAATAAATGAATCTTTAGAAGTTACTATTCATATTACATTAATCTCCACCTTGGGTGATAATATCACGCACAGTATCTGGAAAGTTGCAGTTGAATTCTACCCTAGGTCCTTGGGTTCAGTTCATCTGTCCATGTGTGAACCAAAACAATAATGAGATCTAGAGCTGAATAGGCCTGGTGTCATGCAAACTAAGCATTAATGTGCAGGTTACTGAAGAGCAAGTGCTGCTTGATAGCATAGTTAACAATCCCTTCCATCAATCTGGTGATGATTATAAGTGGCTTGGTGTGGCTGCAATTGGTCAAGTTGGGTTTGGTGTGTTTTTATTGGATATGTCATAGCTGGACAATTTTCCATATTGCCAGGTAGATATCAGTGTTGTCGCTCAAAACAGAATAGTTTGAGCGAGTATTTGATAAAAATAATCTCAATGAGTTTTGAGAATCAAGGAGTATAATAGATCTGAATTTATTCTTTCACCAAGAAATGATATGCAACCAATGGACTAAATAGCCTCCTTTAAAACAACAAATGCCTCAAGGACCTCACTGGACTAGCAGAGGTCATTGCATAAATCCTGCACTGAAAGCAACAATGTCTTTATTATTTCCAGCTAGGAATGGTTCATTTTAAAGTATAAATTTGCAGAACTGTGCAATGACTGCATTCCAGTGTCCATCATTTTGACTTTGAGCTATTTTAATTAAATTATCATCCCATGATAAAACAATGATGCAGGGAATAAAGTGCATGATGCTGTAGAAAGCTCATTTGATTTGATTTCAGTATTTTACTTCTTTATTATTCTATTTAAAATACTCTAACAGATGCTGAGCAAGTTATTCTGACACCATGAATGTTTAATCACATTAGTGAGTTAATATAGGAAAGTAATTCCAAATTTACTTGTAATTTATTCTCTATTAATTGTCACGCATTGACAATCATGATCATACTTGGACCTACATTTTTGCAATGACGAAAAGCTTTCCATTGTTAAGAATCCAAAAGCACTGTTCCTGAACAAATCATCTACCATTTTCACACATTTGGGTGCTTGGTGGGAGATAAGATTATCATGGCAGCTCAAAGTTGCTCGTCTATTTTTCAGGGAGGAGCTGTGAATACAAAACAACGGTAACCTATCTCAGGTCTGTAAAAGAAAAAGTGACCTATGCAAATTAGGCATGGTAGGCTCATGATAATGTTTTGTGGAGTTTTTGGTTAGATAGGGTATTCTTTTGGAGAGGTAAAGTACTTCTTTTGGATTTGATCCTGTGATATAGGGAATGTCAAGGACCCTTCTGAAGATGTAACGTGCCCTGAGAGAGAGAGATAATCCTTTCGGATTATTAAAAGTAGACATGAATGAAGTGTGTAATGAGTGCTTTAAGACATTGGAACTGTCAAACTCATTCGAACTGTTAAGAAAGCTGTCAACACAACTATCAAAAGGAACTAACAAACTGAAGTGTCAACAGATCTGTCAAAATGAAATGTCAAGCTGTAAAAACATTTGAAACCTCTGTCCTTTATTTAACTTGAAGTATCTACTTAATTTTAAAAACACAAATCATCATTCAATAGTTCACTCTGTCCATTGACCTAAATTTTCATTACAGCATTAATACCACATGACGGATTTCATAATTTTCTACAATCATAGTTGGGGTGCTTTTCAGATCATAAGTTTGTCAGGTTCAAGAAATTATAGGCTCTTTGAAGTGCCTATAATTCCGATTCTTACTTTTTTTAATGGATGAAGTTAATTTCAATGTAGTGATTTTTTTCAAGCAACTTTTTCATTCTAAAGATTATTTGTCTTGTAAGACTTTAATTCGTCTCATGTCATCATTGGTCTACATATCATGCCATGGCAGAAATGGGAGAGTTGGCATGATAAGCGTCTTTCGTGTGTGATTTACTTGCTTGCTTGTTGGAACTCACTTTGCATGAAGAAGGAGATGTGGTTTATTGTTGTTGAAAAAGATATGTACGTGCAATTCTATGTAACCCGTCTTTCCCTCTAATTTCCTGAATAATCTTACACTTCTTAAATGATTATCCTAGTTTTAGATCTACATTGGAAATGCAAGATGCTAAAGAAGTACATACTAACCTGATTACATCTGGTTGAACTAACATTGAGGCTATTCTTCTTGCCCCTAAAGTTGCTGCTTTTTGGTGCTGATGCTGTCTCTGGAGCATCAGTCCTTCAGATTTGAATGGCCTCTTCATATGCAGTTCTCCAAGTCATAGCCCCAGTTTAGCAGCTCACTATCATTTAGTAACAACAGTTTGATATAACAATGTAATTAACATAACTAGTTACTCCATGTAAATTGGTTTTCTGTCCCAGGAAGGGTGCTACAAAAGATAGCATTGGAGATTGTAATTTCGCTATTGATTAAACCAACCAGAGGAGCAATGTAAAACTTGCGCCCACACTTCCTCCCTCACTTCCCTCCAAGGCCCCAAGGGATCCTTCCATATCCGCCACAAGTTCACCTGTACCTCCACACACATCATCTATTGCATCCGCTGCACCCGAAGTGGCCTCCTCTACATTGGGGAGACGGGCCGCTTACTTGCGGAATGCTTCAGAGAACACCTCAGGGACGCCCAGACCAACCAATCCAACAACCCCGTGGCTCAACACTTTAACTCTCCCTCCCACTCCACCGAGGACCTGCAGGTCCTTGGACTCCTCCACCGGCAAAACATAACAACACGACGGTTGGAGGAAGAACGCCTCATCTTCCGCCTGGGAACCCTCCAACCACAGGGGATGAACTCAGATTTCTCCAGTTTCCTCATTTCCCCTCCCCCCACTTTGTCTCAGTCGGTTCCCTCAACTCAGCACCGCCCTCCTAACCTGCAATCTTCTTCCTAACCTCTCCGCCCCCACCCCACTCCGGCCTATCACCCTCACCTTGACCTCCTTCCACCTATCACATCTCCATCGCCCCTCCCCCAAGTCCCTCCTCCCTTCCTTTTATCTTAGCCTGCCTGGCACCCTCTCCTCAGGTGCATTGGTTGGCATGGACAATCTGAATGATCATGGGAGCTGATATAGATATAAGGTGACATGGTTGTCATGAGTGGGGAATAGAGAATGCAGGTGGAAGTTTGAGAGAGTATGCAAAGAGTGAGGGCAATTTTTTAACAAAATCTTTAACAAAGTGCCACAGCACTATGACACATCTCCTGCTAGGCTGTCTCCCTCACCTCATGTGAAAGTGAAAATCTGGACATAAATATTATATCTGTGTATTCATAGTCAAGTATTAGAAATTCACACTGTAGTGGAAGGTCAGAATTTTTCACTTCTAGTTCAGCAGTAATAAATAGTATGTTATGACCCACTTGGGAAAGTGTGCTGATTGTCATGCACTACCACTCTTGGGGTCACCACAAAATTAATACCTCAATTAAAATGCACAACTTTTTTGTCTGCTGAAATCAAGTCAACGGAAAGCACTGACCAGTTTTCCAAACTGAACAAGAATTATATTTATTATAAATAAGTATATTTTAATCACTTTTAAGCAGCTATGAGCTAATAATGTGCTGCTCTGCTAATTAAAACTGTAACCATCTTTTAAAATCCCTGATCACTCACAGGCACAGAGACATAATAATAAAAATAAAACATTGGCTTAATAAGAAATAGCAAAGGGAAGAAGTACTTTGTAAGAGTAATCTATAAAGCCCCAAACACTAGTTCTGCAGTGGGGCACAGTGTAAACCAGGAAATATGAGAGGCTTGCAAGAAAGGTACAGCAATATTCATGGGTGATTTTCACATGCACATAGATTGGAAGAGTCAAATTGGCAAGGGTAGCCTGGAGGCAGAGTTCATTGAATGTATTAGAGATTTTTTCTTGGAGTACTATGTTGTGCAACCGACCAGGGAGTAGCCCACTCTGGATTTAGTATTGTGTGATGAGGAACAATCAATTGATAGCATCATAGTTAAGGATCCTCTAGGAAGTTGTAACCATTGTATAAAAGAATTCAAAATACAGTTTGGAGGTGAGAAAGTGGAGTCCAACAGCAGTGTTCTGGAATTAAACAAAAGAAATTATGTAGGCATAAGGACAGATTTGGCCCGAATAGATTGGGCAGGAAGCCTAAATGGCAAGATAGTGGATGAGCAGAGACAGATGTTTAAGGAGCTACTCAATTCCTCACAACTAAAATATATCCCAATGAGAAAGAAACATGGTAAAGGGGGTTTAATAAAAATCCATGGCTAAACAACGAGATCAAGGACAACATAAAGTCCAGTGAGCTGTTGGAATCAGTGGGTTTGTAAGTGGATGTCCATGTTGATTTGGTCACCAGAAATGAAAATGGAGAGGTCCACGAAGGGAAAGGAAGTGTCCAAGATGGTTCAGGTGAATTTAAGGTCGGGATGGAATGTGTTAGTGAAGTTAATGAACTGTTCAACCTCCTCAAGGGAATACAAGGTGGCACCGATACAGTCATCAATCTAGCAGCGAAAATGGTGGGAATGGTGCCGGTGTAGCTGTGGAAGATGAACTGTTCCATGTACCTGACAAAGAGGTAGACATAGCTGGGGCTTACTTGGGTGCCCATGACTACCCCTTTGGTCTGGAGGAAGTGGGAGGATTCAAAGAAGAAATTGTTGAAGGTGAGGACCAGTTTAGCCAAACGAATGAGTGTGTCAGTGGAAGGGTAATGATCGGGTCATCCTCCTTCTTCAAAACCAAAATTTCCCTTCCCATGTGGGCATCTCTTCTACTTCCTGCACCACCCCAAATGAACCACACCCCTCCAATCATAACAAAGACTGAAACCCCAGTCCTCACCTTCCAACCCACCAACCTCCGGATACATTGCACCATCCTCCAACATTTCTGCCACATATAAACAGACCTCACCACCAAGGATATATTTCCTTCCCCAGTCTTATCTGTTTTCCGGAGAAACCATTCCCTCTCCAACTGCCTTGTTAAGTGCACATACCCCCTCCCCCCACCCCATATCCCTGCCCACCCTCCACTCCCAGCACCTTCCCTTGCCACTGCAAGAAGTGCAAAACCTACACCACCTCCCTCCTCACCTCCATCCATTGCAGCAAAGAATCCTTCCACATCTGACAGAGATTTATCTGTACTTCCACACACATCAACTACTGTGTACGTTGCTCTCAATGTCGTCTCCTTTACACTGGGGAAACAGGACACCAACTTGCAAAATGTTTCAGAGAACATTTCTGGGACACAAGTATTAAACAATCCCACTGCCTTATGGCCAAACACTTTAACTTCCCTCCAACTCTGTCAAGGACATGCAAATCCTGACCTCCTCCACTGCCCAACTTTAGTCACTTGACGCCTGGAGGAAGAAAGCCTCATCTTCCACTTTGGGACCTTACAACCACATGGGATCAATGTGGATTTCACCAGTTTCCTCATTTCCTCCCCCCACCTTATCCCAACCCTAATCTTCCAACTTGGCACCACCCTCTTGGACTGTTCTATCTGTCCAATTTCTTTCCCGCCTATCTGCTCCACCCTCCTCTCTGACCTATCACCTTTACCTCCACCTTCATCCACCTATTGCATTCCTAGCTGCCTTCCCCCAGCCCCACCCCCTTCTTATTTATCTCTCAGCCCCATTTTGACCACCCTCCACCCCCACCCCAGCACCCTTTTCCTGATGAAGAGCTTATGCATGAAACAACAATTCTCCTGCTCCTTGGATGCTGCCTGACTGGCTGTAGTCTTCCAGCACAACACTCTTCGACTCTGATCTGCAGCATCTGTTATCCTTGCTTTCTCCGACATCCTGGTATATTAAAGGAAGTGGTGGTGGAGATAGTGCATCTATTGGTTACAGTATTCCAAACTTCTCTGGACATGGGAAAGGTTCCAGTGGATTGGAAAAATTCTAATGCATTTCCCTGGTTTGAAAAGGGAGGCAAAAGGTGGGAAATTACAGACTGGTTAGTTTAACATCTGTTGATGGGAAAGTGTCATAATCAATTATCAAGGAAGCAATATCAGTACATTGGGAAATGAAAATGCTATCCATCAAAGTCAGCATGGTTTCGTGAAGGGCAAATCATGTTTGAGTAATTTGCTAGAGTTCTTCAAAGATGCAACAAGAAAAGTGGATAATGGGGATCCTGTGGATGTAATATATCCAGAAGGCGTTTGATAAGGTGCTGCACAAAAGGTTAATTCACAAAGTTGGATCATATGGGATGAGGGATAATTTAGCGTGGGTGACTGGCCGATGGACAGATGACAAAGAATTAAGGTAAATGTATTTTTTTCTGGATGGTAAGATGTAACTAGTGGGGTACCACAGGGTTCAATCCTTGGATTCCAGCTATTTACAATCTGTATTAATGACCTGCATTCACTGATAGAAGGCTCAATGGCTTTAAAACCATTATTTTCCCATGTTAGTTCATAATCAAAAATGCAGAAAATAAAACTAGACGTTATTTAAAATGATAAAAATGAATTTGAAAATTCATAAACATTTTTCCAGAATAATCAGGACTAGGTTTAAAATTTCAGCGATGAACAGGACTGTTCTGCAGCCTTAGAGTATTAGTGGAAACTGCAAACATGAAAATCCCCTCTTGTGAAGTGAAACACTGCTAAAAAGCACCATTCTTGCCGCAATGAATCAGAACCATTTTCACTGAAACGCAATTCTCCTTAGCTTTGAGAACTCTTAGCTTTGAGAATTCGCATACAGAATGAAGATAACATTGAAGAATTAGCACATTCTTTTCTACAAAGTCTTTTGCAAATAGTTTAAAAATTAGAGTATGTCATAAAATAGTCAAAGGAAATAAATTAGTTACTTCCTTTCATACCAAGAAGAGATTTCTAGATGAATAGAGTCTACCAAAACAACTTTGTAAAATTGGGAATAAAAACCAAAAGAACTGAAAGAAATGTAAAATCAGAACTGTTTCAGATGTCAATTTTTAGATGAATTTTGATGAAGGACTTTCAAAGACTGATACTAGTTACTGATGTGTTATAGGAACAGTGACCTACCCTACAGGCATTGCAAATATCAAACAATATATATTGCTTGATCACTGTTAAAAGCATCCATAATGGATTGTAAAAAAAAATCCAGAGACACATAATGACTGATCACACATCAACAGGGAGGTCTGAGTGATATCTGGTGTTGGTGTAATATCATCAGTATTAAGCAGACCTATTCCCAGCAAAGATATGCATATTTTTAATGATAAAAAATGCAATGCTAATCACTTGCCTCAGTTACATGACTAGCTTGATCAATACCATATAGCACCCATGCTTTTACGGTGATGCAGTTTCCCAGAATAGCAATCACACTTATTCAGTGACATTGGTCACTTATTAAAAAAATAGAAAAAACATTTTCAGGCTGAATCTATTTTATGACAACGAAAATTAACAGCGCATTTGTCAAAAAGATCAGAAAACAGTCTGACTCTGAAAGCATTTTCAGGCCAGTGATGCAAAACTTAGATATGAAAAAAAAATGGCGTGACGGTTTTAGACAATACAGGAAAAAGTAGATCTCCATGTGGTAAAGGACCTTGAATTTAAAACAGGAACTGTATCATGGCCTTGGAATATTGAATCAAGTGCGTTCTATGTAGAGGAATTAACAAAATGTCCTTGAAGTATGTGTGCATAAAGATAAGTATAATTACCACTAATTTGACAATCATGTCAGTTTTCTAATTATACATCTGAATATTATTTTGATTCATTAAATAGGACAAAGCAATGCTATCCAAATGCAAAAGACATTAGTTTCTAATGCAAAAAAGGAAATTGTGCAGTAATATGGCTACATGAAACAATTTTTTGATTTGCAGCTTCTCATTTGCAGCTTTTCATTCTCCTTTCAAGTATGTTTCACCTTCAGTGTGTATCCCTTTTGCAATAGGGTAGCTTTGAAGACTTGTATTTTTGTAGAACACAGAAACACATTGATTGCTGGTGTTAATTGAAGAGGGGAATAGAAATAAGGAAATATATTTGATTAAGAAAAATTAAGAACAATTAAGAATTATAGTTTAATCACAACAGCTCATTTCATTGTATGGAACTTTATCACTTCTGGAAGCTGATGAAGACTTTACTCTGAGTTCAATAAAGGGCAGAAGAGAGGTGGGGAAACCATTTTCAGGTACATACCCCAACTCAGTAAGATGAATGTACTGTCAATACTAATTACAGCTGTTAATTAAATTCTTCATAATTAAATGGAAGGCTTTTTAGTAGGAGGGGTGGAGAATGGGTCCACTGACATTTCAATTTTCTATTCACCTCAAGGACAGTGCAATATGTACCGTACCCCTCAACTGAATGTGCAATTTTCTCAAAGGTGTCTTGCTATTCAGACAAAGTCTTTAGACCAAGGAATCATCAGGATAAGGAATTATCTTCCTGTCAGTTTGAACACTTTCATCGCACACAATAAATAACTGTCCACTTTCTGAAACAGTGAGCAGCAATGGCTCTTTCACTTGCATTTATATGAGCCAACTATCTTGATAAAATAAATAATTTTTGCTATTTAATTACCAAGTATACTTTAAATTGCAAGTGCTTTATATGATATCATGTAAATTAATTTTGGCAAGGAAGTGCATTCTCCTCACATTGATGCACAGTAGCAACAATATCTACCATCTACATGTTACACTGAAGTCCTTCAACAAGGCTCCTTCAACAGTACCTTCCAGACCAACAATTTTCATCACTTAGAAGGACACGGCAGTATTTTCATAAGGACAAAGTCTGTAAGTTCCCCTCCAAGTCACTCATCATCCTGACTTAAAACAAATCATAATTCCTTCAGTGTCACTGGGTCAAAATCCTAGATCATCCTTGTTAACAACGCTGTGAGTATATTCCAAAGACTGTATCAATTTAAGAAGACAGCTCACCAACATCTGTTTTGGCACAATTATGGCTGGACAATAACCATTGTTCCAGCTAAAGATGCACATATGCCATGAATGAATGAAAACAAAAGTTGCAAGAATCATAAGCTTTAGATCAGCCTGAACTCAGCACTCATAATTTCTGTGCTGTTAAATATCTGCCTCTTGATCTTAATTCATTTGTGATGATACAAAATGGCTCTGTGAAGGACAAAGGATTAACTTGTTGGACAAAATGCACTTATTTTCAACATCTTTCGATTTTGTCTTCCACCTTTCAATTAAGCCTTTTTTTAAACAATTTTTTTCAATTTTTACGAAGCTCTGCTGCTTCCCATTTTGTGATTTAAGCAGCTTTAAACTGACATTTAAAAACATTAATCAGAATAGGTTTTTCAAGTGCTTTAATTAGATAAAGTGGCTTGACAGTCTCTATTATGTACGCAAATTGTAATTCCAGAACCAGGCCTCTTTTACGCTTTTGAATTAAAATCCACCACAGTTATATAAAGGCTGTGCTCAAGAGGAGCTAAACCATGTTTTAGTATTTCAAATCTCTGACGCTTTAACAAGGGGTGAAACACTTGACTTTGTTTAATTCAAAACAACCTGAAATTCATGAACAGGCCTGAACAGCTATATTGGTATCTTGTCCCTGTAGCATTGGTTAGTGTTAGTTTGATGTTGAAAATGAAAGATAGAAGGCACTTTTGAATTCCCCTGACTTTTTCTTCTCTTTGAAGTCAATTTGCCATTTAGCCACACAGTCCACAAAGTCCCATGACTCAACCAATGCTAAGTTTGCTCAGGGTATATGATTTGTGAAGCAGAATGGATCGCAACACCACAATATTCATGGTATTATTTAGATTTACAGAGTTTGCTGAAGTATGGAAGATATTGGAACATGAAATACTGTTTTGGCTAAGTTTTTCACAAGGTTGTAAAAGGGACAAAGTTGTATGATATGTCTCACTGCTTGTGATGATGTATACGTATCTGAGTAGCACAATACACAGGTATCATTAACAACTTATACCTCAAATGCTATTAGCTAGACAGGGAAAAGAATTCAAACAATACCTTCAGTGAATACAGTAGACATTCAATCGCAAGCTGAACAGCTTATATTTTAGAGTTGATCCTACTCTGCACTTTCTCTGTAGCTGTCACAATATATTCTGCATTCTGTTGTTACCCTGATGTATTTATGTAAGGTATGATTTGGCTGGTTAGCAATACATTTTGCTGTATCTTGGTACATGTCACAATAATAAATCAAATCATCATAAAAGCAAAACATTGTTATAAGAATAATTAGCATAAAAGAAAGGCAAAGTATGAAAAGATAAATAAATGACCAGCAGAGTTGTTACTCCCTAGATATTAAAGTAAAATACAAGAAATGATCAAGGGTACTTCTTGAGAAGCCCCGACTAAACAGGAAAATATGGATTTCCCGTCCTGGTAATGAAATCATGGCATTCCAAACTGCATTGGTATTATCTGCACAAGCTTACCTCATGTCAAAGTGAAGTAAAATTTCCAAAGGTTACCCTCAACAATCACTTATAAAACTAACATTTGTGGACCAATCGCAAAAATTCTTTTAACTTACTGATCCGAGCTGAGGAGATGTAAGGTTCCTGCGGTCTTGCCTATTTTGGGTTACCCAATCTCTCATCCCTATAGCCTCTGGAGTTGCTAAAGTACACTTATAAAATATTTCTAAAATGTGTGACACCTTTCCTTTTTCCAAATTTATATAAATGGTTACCTTTAAGTAGTTCCATTTTTAAACTTTTGGCTGCCACACCTTGATGTTGCTGAGATGCAGAATTTCTTGAATGACTAAGGAGTGGAAGTATAATGCTGTAAAGTAGAAAGATCAAGTATGAAAGGTTAAGGATCAGAACACTAGCAACAGACGTTGTCTTCTCAATTGTTAATAGAAAATGAAATAAGCAAAATTAGAACATTAGAGAAACAAATACAAAGAGGTGCATGGAAAACTCAGTAAAATATTCTGAAGTCTGAAGACAAGTATAGTTCATAGCAACATCTGTTGAAATTTTAAGACAAATAAGCAAAATAGTCGAAGCTGAGCTAAGTAATGAATGTTTTATCAGGGAATAACATGAACTAGTTACAAACAAGAGGAAGAATAAATTCTCTGCAGAGAGGATTCAAAAGTAATAACAAAGGCAATTATTTGAAGCCAGAAAAGTTGCTGGAATTAAAGTAGTGTAGTAAATCACTTGGATACTTTAACTTGCTGAGTTAAATGGATTCTTTATTTCAACATCAGGGTTTAATAAACTGCTGTATAATTTCAATATAGTTACAGTGAGTAGTATTTGATGACTGAATTCATTCTGTCATCTGCATCCATTTGTTTATGGCTTACTGCCTGCAGTCTATTTATTCTGTTAGTAAAAACACACCTACCAACCTTCATTATTTCCACTAAATGCATTTGAAATGATTTATTGTGTCCTTTAGTGTGCAACCATGGAACAAAATAGGTGTGTATTAGAGCCTGTCCACATGTGTATATGGTGGATTGCGGTCAAAAGTGGAATTATGTGTATAAATCAGGAACAGTGGACTGAATGTTGGTAAGGCATCAAGTGGAAAATGGCTCAATTTCTCATGAGTACTAACCCACTGCCAACCTTTCTTTGGTTCTAAGTGTTTCATGTATTGTTTCACAGATTAGTGACCTACCAGGCAACTTTGTTTGAATACCTTCTGATTGTTTTTCTGCCCAAGCATTGAAGCTTGCTCTCCAATATCATAAATCTATTTCTTGTGACTGTGATTATGGTACGATATACTTACCTGTCATTGGTGATATGTCTACAATGTATCCCATCTACAATGCCTCTGCTTTGTAGGCCATACTTTATTATTGCCCTTATTCGTCTCATCTTAAAAGCATTTTACACATTATAACAGAGTACACAAACCTATCGACACATTCATGGCCTCCACTTTCTACAGGCTGAGAGGGTGACTGGATAGGACCATGAGTCTCATCATGGATCACCTAGATTTTAGACTAGATTTTCTGAGCTATAATCTGGTTATTTGGCTTGGAATGGGGTTGGCCATTGATTGGAAGTCTGCACCAGGATTAACTCATTCCTTAACCCATAGTTCAGTTTGTCCCTGTTCCCTATAGTATTGCACTAAATTGCTGTACTATACCCATCATCTTGATGTAGTCATAGTTAGAAAGTTTCAACTGTTTCTTAATACTAAGCACATCACTTAAGTCTAATACAGAGTGCAAGTTTTTTTTAACTTAAAAGCCTTTTGCCTGAGGCAGTATCTGTTAGCTAAAATCTAACTGGTCCTAAATGCATCCAAGCCCCAGACTTTATTTACAACCTCTCTGGAAAAGATCTCAAGGACAACATAACCTTGTTATAAAGAACAGCATCATCACATATACTTCCATTCTACCCACAAAGATTCGACATTGTCTGAGCTGATTTCTTTCCTCGATATTGTTTATATCTTTTTAAAAAAATAATGCAACTACCTCTTCTTTTTATCTGTCCTTTATAAATACTGAATATCACTGGATACACACAATGGGACATTTTACAATGTAGTGGAATTGAGAGTGCAGCATCTGCTTTGCTTCTTTCTTTCTCTGCTGCTCGCCTTTCAAAAAGGCACTGATACGCAAGGTGTGGTGCATATTGATAGAGAAGTTGTTGCCATTTTGAATGATTAGTAGGAAAATCTTTCTAATCATTATAATAAAAGTTGCCATGCTTCAAAAGGAGCTTTAGAGTGACCTGGAAATATTTTCCTTATCCCATCTTTGAACATTAACTATTTTGTAGAATCATAGAATCCTTACAATGTGGAAACAGGCCCTCTGGTCCAACAAGCCCACACCAACCCTCTGAAGAGTGACCCACCCAGACCTATTCTCCTACCTCATTATCCCATATTTACCCTGATCAATGCACCTAACCTGCACATCCCTGAACACTATGGGCAATTCAGCATGGCCAATTCACCTCACTTGCACATCTTTGGATTGTGGGAGGAAACCGAAGCACCCAGAGGAAACCCACGTTGACACAGGGAGAATGTGCAAACTCCACATAGACGGTCGCCCGAGGTTGGAATGAAACTCAGGTCCCTAGTGCTGTGAGGCAGCAGTGCTAACTATTGAGCCACTGATTTGAGATGTAAAACAAAGATCTGGCAGGAGGGTTTGTCTTGAGCATAAATTCTGCTTTCTGTCCACAGATGATGTCAGATTTGCTGAGTTTCTCCAGCAATTTCTGCTCTTGTTTCAGACTTCCAGCATCCGCAGTTCTTCGTTTTATCTTTGCTTCATGATTTTTGGGCCTTCTGTGTTGTCAAATCACATGTTACGTATGGAAGAGAAGCTTTGTCAGGGTCCAACTGTACCCCCACAATTCCCCAGTTTTGCCTTCATTGGTGGCCCTAGCGAGAGTCATGATGGCACTACTCAAGCGATTATCAGAGCCCAGGGGCCACTTGATCACTTCAACACAGTGATCCATTTCAGAAAATTCAGAGGTAATATTTTGGGAAGCTACTGGAGGCTACTGGATTCTCTCCAAACAACAGTATAGTTTCTTTCTTCCCTATCACTACACCAGCAGATTTGCCAATGTCCAAGTTGATCTGCTGACATGGTGCAATCTGAACTAGACCTCACTAAAGTCAAGGAGGAATTCTGAACCATCCTCTTCAACTTTTCAGCATCTGCTGCCTGCTGCTCCCATTGCGATTGCCTTTCACAAGTGATCTAGATTACAAGCAAACATTAGTCAAAGTAAGAATCAGGGTAAATAAGATAGTGTTGGTGAGTGCTGTGTAATGATTTTTGGTGTATTTATACAGTGATAATCTAACTAGATAATGGTAGAATTGGCTGTCTTTTTACTGTGGTCTGCACAGAGAAGCAGTTGAAAGTATTGAGTGGAGGTGATGAACTACTTAATGGATTCTCAGTCATGGAAGGTAAATCACATGGCAACAACCTTCCTGTAAGTGATGGCAGAAACATATCCTAAAAGTGATTTTGAGTTAGATGGAGTGTCCCTTGCAGTTAAAGCCTTTTAGTAGGCAGAAGAATAAAGTAGATACATTTGGAAGGCTGACAATTCTAGAAGGAAAACAGCCATCTTTGTCTGATAGGGATGAATCATAGGTTATCAATCCCAGAATGTTAAGTGGTGCTTCAGGAATAAAAGATGACATACATCCCTGTTCACTATAAAGAGAAATACACAAGGCAACTACCGACCATTTAGTCTAAAATTTGCTGTCGGGAAATTTGTATGGAGCATAAACTGGGACAAAATTAATTGATATTTGGAAAAGACATCAGCTACTCTTTACAAAATAAATGAATAGTGTTGGCTTGGATATACAGGTGACAGTCACAAAGATTGCTGGTTACAATTCTATGTTTTCAAATTTCGAGTAAAGAAGATAGTAAGAGATTTCAGGAGGACCCAGACACTCTGGTTTAATGCACAGACACATGGTGGAAAGGTCTGGCACTGAAAATATGAAATTACACATTCTATAGGAAGAACAAGGAGAGGTAATGTGAACAATGGTACAATTTTAAAGGGGAAGCAAAAACAAAGAGAGCTGAGGATAAATATAATCAGGTTTGGTGGAACAAATAGTTTCCTTCTGTGATGTGTTGTTCTCTAATTAAATATGGGATGGCAAGTTCAGTCAAATTTCTGATTGCACTGAAGACAGTTTACTGGGGAAAAAATGCCAAGTATCTAGCGATAATACTAGTTGATCTAGTGATGATGAAGTATCAGTTTTAATCTACATCCTAACATTATCACTCCTGAGTCTTCAGGATATGAATTTGAGCCTGACTCTGGAATTTGAGCAGAGAAATCAAGACTATAACTTCAATACAGCACAGTGAGTGCTACACTGTCAAATGTGGTATCTTCTGGAGAGCAGAAAATCTACTTTCTTGAGTGACTTGAGAGAAAAGAAATGACACAAACTTGAAGAAGAATAGGTGAATAATTCCTGTTGTCCTGACTCTTTCTATCAATCAATATCATACAAATTAATTATGTATGTATTACCTCTTTGCTACTTGTAGGACCATGTGCACAAAGTGGCTGCAGTTTCCAACTGTGTTTACACTTTAGATGTATTTTATTATTTGTAATTTTCTGAAGTCAAGTAAGGTGCTTATAAATACAATTCTTTTCTTTTATGTAACATGCACATGACAGATTCATTACATTAATCTTGCATGAATATCCAAGACTTAGCAACTTAAAGCTAAATTTAAATTTAAATATATTGTTGTTTTCCTCGTTTGATTAAACAATAATCACTCACACATCTTCATCAGAATTTGAGCTATATCTGTAGTAGAAGGAATTTGTTTGCAAACTTATGACATGAGAGCAATTTTGTTACTTTTCTTTCAAACTATCATGCTTAGGCCAGTGCTTAGCCAAGAAAGATGGCTGCTGATATCCAATTTTCTTTACCTTTATTGTTGTACGTACCAGCCTGTGCAACAATCCCAAATCAGTTGTTTTCTCTATTGCAGCTTTTTAAAAAATCTAATCTATTTTCTCATCAATCCATTCAGAGATGTTATTGTATATCTCTGGAGCAGATTGGGAATTGAACCTGGGCCTCCTAGTCCAGTGAAGTTACCACTACATCACAAGAAGGCCCCAAAAACATTCCTGATAACATAGTATAATGCAACCTTGAAACTCTAGCTTCTCATAAGTAATCTCTTTACAACCACTTGTACCTCAAGACAGATTTGGGCAGCTTTCCACCTGACAGAACCTATCCTGCACTATTGCAAAGCTCATGCAATTGTGTTGACATTGCTAACTGAGGCTAAGCTGCAATCCAATTATGAAGTGGCATATGTTTGACTGGCTTTAGCAAATTGGTAAGCTCCTCAAAAATGGTCCACAGAGAGTATGTAAGCTGCTACAAATCTCTAACTCTGTTACCATGAAATTGTAACTCTAAAATGTATCTAATTGTTACCAATTGATGGTGTAATTTAACCTTACACGCGATGTCCTTTACTCATTTGTACTTCAACAAGACAGTTTAAAAGACTTGCATCTTCATATATCTTTCAGTAAATGAGCATGCCACAATTCAGATCTGTCTCCAGCTTGAAAAATTGGTTGTTAGGCTTTTCTAATTGACTCAGATAATTAACTGCGCCAATTCACTCAAACTGAAACAGGTTGGGGCAGCGATCTGTTATGAGCAAACAAAAACTACTGCACAATGAATAAAGAAGGATTGTAATAATGTGTTATTTTCAATTACTTCGAGGAGCAATGTTGCATCCTCGGCTAAGTGATTGATTCAGCAGGCCCTGCTCCCAGTAGCCCCTGCAAAACCAGGGAGTTTGTGGCACAGACAGACAGCGGTGGTGAGTCCCCTTCTGGAAACACTGCAGTCTATATTAACCTATTTCTTATCAACGTGTTCAGAGATGTTATTGTACACCTCTAGAGCAGGATGGGAATTAAAGCTGAGTCTCCTAGTCCTGTGACATTACCACTACATCACAAGAGGGTCCCAAAAACATTTCTGCTAACATAACATAATGCAACCTTGAAACTCTAACTTCTCAAAAGTAATCTCTAGGTTAATCCATGGTGTTGCTGGGGAAGGAGTTCCCGTACTTTGACACAGTGACTTTTGAGGGAACGTTAACATGGTTCCAAATCAGAATAATGTGTGTCTTGAAGGGGAATGCGCAGGTGGTGGCATTTGCACATCTAGTGTCTTTGTGGTATCATGTGGTAGAAACCGTAAGCTTTGAAGCTGTTGTCTAAGGATTCTTCATGACTTCCTGTAGTGATTGGGCCAAAGGACGATGCCATTTAGGACTGAGATAAGTTTATTTTAAACTGGAGGGTTGTGTATCTTTGAAATCCCCTGCCCGTTGTGGAAGCTCATTTCTGAATGACATCACAGGTTCTAAAAAGAGACAGTGCAAGATAGCAGACAATGATACATCCCTCCCAGATCATCTCAATGCCTTCTATGCTCGCTTTAAGCAGAATTTCAGTGAAGAGGTAACAACTTTTCCTACAAGTCCTGATGAACTTATCCCAACAGTCACTGCATCAGAGGTCAAATCAATTTTCCTTCATGTCAATCCAAGGGAAGCGATGGGAACAAACAGAGTACCAGGCCGTACACTCAAAGCATGCACAGATCAACTGGTAGAGGTCTTCTCAGACATCTTCAATCTCTCCCTGTAGCAGGCCACTGTCCCTGCCTGTTTCAAGAGGGCCAACATCTTCCCTGTGCCTAAGAAGGCTCATGCAGCATGTCTCAATGACTACTACTCAGTGGCCCTAACTCTGGTGGTCATGAAGTGTTTTGCAAGGCTGGTCATGGCATTAATCAACTCCAGCCTCCCCAAAATTCTTGATCCAATCCAATTTGCCTATCAGACCAACAAATCCATGCCAGATGCTTTATCACTTGGCGTTCTCTTTTCCCTAGAACATCTGGACACCAAGAACATCGATGTAAGAATCCTACTCATTGACTACAGTTCAGCCTTCAACACTATTATTCCCTCGAGACTGATTATTGAACTTAGTGATCTCAGACTAAGGTTCACTCTCTGCAACTGGATCCTCAGTTTCCTGACCTACAGGCCACAATCAGTGAAGATTGGGGACAATATTTCATCCTCACTAACACTCAACATTGGAGCCATCCAGGGGTGCATGCTCAGCCCCCTCCTGTACTCACTGTATACCAATGACTGTTTCGCAAAATACCAGACTAATACCATTTCCAAGTTTGCTGATGGCACCAGCATAGTCAGTTGAATCTCAGATGGCGACGAAACAGACTACAGACAGGAGGAGGAAGACCTGGAAAAATGATGCACTGAGAACAAGCTCGTTCTCAATGCCAGCCAAACCAAGGAACTCATTATTGACTGTTGGCGGGATGTTAATCATGCCCCTTGCACATTAACAGCATAGAGGTGGAACGAGTGGAGAGTGTCAAGCTCCTGGGAGTGGTCATCCACAACAAGCTTTCTTGGACTCTCTATTTGGATACACTGGTTACAAAGGCTCAACAGCATCTCTTCTTCCCCAGGCAGCTGAGGAAATTTGGCATGACAGTAAATACCTTTGCCAATTTTTCTAATTGTGCCATTGAGAGCATTCTGTCTGGATGTAACACTACCTGGTATGGCAACTGTATCATTCAAGATCGGAGACGATTACAGAGAGTGATGAACTCAGCCCAGACAATCACAAGGGTCAACCTCCCATCAAGAGAATACATCTACCAGATCTGCTGTCAAGGAAAGGCCGCCAGCATTCTTAAAGATCTATCCCACCCTGGCAATGTTTTTTCTACAACCTCTAGCATCGGAGAGAAGGTACAGAAGCCTGCACACAAACACCAGTCGCTTTCATCACAGCTTCTACCCTATTCTTGTTATGAAACCGAAAGGGCTCACAAACTCTTAACATTTGCCTGTACCTGTTTTTGTTTTGCCGCTGTTTACCTGTTATTTACTATCTATGCCACTTAACAATGGGATCTGCCTGTATTGCTCGCAAGACAAAGCTTTTCACTGTGCATCAGTACATGTGACAATAAATCCCATTCAATTCAATTCAGTATATTTAGAGCAGAGATTGATAAATATCTGATTATCAATGGGGGAAGATATTATTGGACAAGTGTGGTTAAGCAGCATTGAAATATCCAATCAACTATGTTTGTATGGAATGATGGAGCAAACTCAATTGAGTCAATGGCCTACTCCTGTTCCTGCGTTCCTAAGGGTCTTTGTTCTCTGTCAGTTATTGCATCTCTCAGACTCCTTCTGTCTGCTATTTGCTTTGTGTGTCATGGATTTTATGCAGTACAGCTGTCTTGAACAGCTGCATCTTTGTTTGGACCTGAGGACATTTCCTATTTGTAAACATTTTGCCCTAATCAGCAGTTTCTCCTGCTTGTTTTTGTTAAACCAGTTGTTAAACTGGCACCATGGATAGATCTACCATTGTAAATACAATCCTCTGTCAAATAACCATCACTGGTTCTGCTCAACTATGAATTTGGGGTTCAATTCTGCACTTTTGAACCTGTTGTTTTAGACTGTACCGTTCACAATCTGTATGTACTGTACCTTTGTCTGAGTTAAGAGTGGCTATTGTCTGACTCTCTGTACTTTCAATAACCATTTTTTTAATTTACAAACGATTATGTAGAATTCAGTATTACAGCTCTCTGGTATAAGTGCTCTATCGTCTCTTCCAAGATTTCAATGGCAAATGACAGCTGATGTTTGTGCTATATCATCATGTCATGAACATATGCTTAATCATTATAGTATTTCCCTCTCCTGGTTTCTCTCAAGTCTTGCATTAACAGAGTTTCAACACTTATTTTATACTACTTGTGTCCTCCATTTGACCAGATCACACTTCCTCTCCCCACAACCCATTACAGCTTCCCACCCCATGCAGCCAAAGTCTGAATATCAGAGCTCAATTATTTGTGGAATTTTACAACTCATTCTGATCTTGTTCTTGTTATTGCTGAATGAAAATGATGATCTTCCACTGCCTTTGTAGTTCAAGGATCACATTGCAAGATAATTGATAGTTCTGCTCTTATTAACTCAAAGTCTGTGGTAATTAGAATCATTCTTTCTCCTTTATTTTAGTAGAAATAATGATTTTCTTTTCCTATATATTCACACTGAGTTTCAAACAATATAAGACTATGATTGTTCTACATTTCTGAGAACTGCATCTTCTGATTTCCAATCTTTGATCTAAACCCCTTTTGGCCTAGCACCAATTATCATAAAATCTTCACTCTGTGTCTTGAATTATATCATTTTCTTTGTTTCCATTTGTCATGCTCAAAGTCTCTCACTCTTCTGTAGTCTCGTGAAGTTATATTCAGTCTGATCAAATAGTAATATAATTTCAATTTTGTATACTTTGTCCATAAAACTCAAGATTGTCTTATTTAATTGCGTTTGTTCTGCAGCATAGGCTGAGATCATTATTTGACTTGATTCATGGAGTTATAGAGATGTACAACACAGAAACAGATCCATTGACTCAATTCATCCATCTGACCAGGGATCCTAAATTAATGGTCACCATTTGGCCCATAGCCCACTAAACTCATCCTGTTCATATATCCATCTAGATGCCATTCCCAGCTCTGACAATCACTTTCTTGGGTCTATAACAAGCGATAGTACTCCCCTGCATTATAAGTATTGTCAACCTGTACTTTAACTTTCCTCAGGAATGGGTGTGGTAACCTCTTCGAAGTGGATAAGCACATTGTCTAGTTATCTTGAAGTATTATGAAGTAATATTCTTGTTTGAACTATCTTGAGCCTTGAAAAGGTGATGGAAATTCATTTAAAAATTCTGTTCCTTTGTCATCTTGCAACACTGCATCCATTATTTTCAGAAGACATAATTCTTATGTGTCTATTTAAAAAAAAATACTTTGATCTTTAAAATGAAAAGTCTGTCATCATTTGTGATTAAATATGATAGCGAACTTATACTTGAAGATCGTCTTATCGCTGGTTGGACACCTACCATGACAATCTGTCAGCTAACATTGAAAACTCTGTGCCAGTGTCTAATTTAAAACATGTCTCAAAGTCTTTCACTTCTAGTGTAACTCTCTAGAATCTGTTTTCTTCTTTGACTCCAAGATGGTATTTTTACTTTGCTGCTGTTTGTGTAATTCTTCGGATTTTATCGTTATCAGGTATATTTCCCTTACCAGGAATGTTCTCCTCATTGGAAGATTTTCTTTGTGTGACAAAGAGTCAGTTGCACAGACTCAATTTAAGTCAGTGAAAGTGTTTGAAGTGCTCAATCTTTCCACAGCAGAAATATTGAATTCCTCTGGGAATTCTTTTTGTGTGTGGAATTGCTTTATCTGACAAAAATTGAGTATCCTGACATGCTTTCTGTACAGGTATCCCCCGCTTTTCGAACGTTTGTTGTCACCACTTCGCTTTTACAAAAGACTTACATTAGTTCCCATTTTCACTAATCAAAGAAGTCCAAAGAGGATTTTCGCCTTTATGAAGAAAGGCAAAACTTTTCCCATCTTAACTAATACTTTTTTGTTTTATGCCATTCCAGCTTACGAAAGGTTTCACAGGAACACTACATTTTCGGATAGCGGGGATAGCTATATTTACTTCCTACTTCTCTGGGTCTTACGAGGGAGATGACATAATCTTGAAAGATTGTCAGTGAGATGTTAACACAGAAGGATCATCTGAGTAGAATCTTTGAGGTCTTTCTTTTTTTTTTCAACATTGCCTGTTACATCTATCGTTTCTGGGCCAGGATGACAAAGATGGTAGACCAAATAAAGCAGAGATTAGTCCAGCAGTCACTGTTACCTGTCTTAGTCTGGGTGGTGTGGACACTGCTGCAGTCCCTTCTCAAATGATCATACAATGGAGCAAGTGCCAATATTTTGGACTTGTTGTGTTGTCTTGTTCTTAACTCACTGACAGAACAGGATATTGGTTATGGCAAGGTCATGTTCCATTGCAATTTCCTTACCCTACTTGTTACACTTTGAGAAATAATCATTCTCCACAACACTGGAGTTGAAATCTCAGATTCTCTCCAGCTAAGACTTGAACTAAGAGCTACTAAAGGTCTGTGCAGAACCCCTCCTTCATTTTGTCTGTACCTGGAGTACAGTAGCTTATCAGTTGACAGCAATGTCATGTCGATCCTCATTAGGTTGAACTGGCAATCTGACATATTCACTTATCCTATTGGAGAGTTGCTGAGGTGTCAGACAAGCTCATTTTGATGGTGAAGGCAAGCCTGTGGAGACATTATTCCTTTTGTATTGGAAAATCCTTCTTGTAAAATGTACATGTGCCACCTTGCTACTTCAGTTGACATTGGAAGGGACATACACTTTTCAAACAAAAATCCAATGATTCTTGGCAAGGTCTTGTTTGCAATCAGTTATTTTCCTGGTCTTTAAAGTGGTTTGAAAAGGTCCCAAAGCCCTGGTTCTAAGCTTGGACCTAGAGAACATAGAACATAGAACAGTACAACATACTACAGGCCGTTTGGCCCTCGATGTTGTGTTGACCTTTCATCCTGCTCTAAGAGCAAACTAACCTACATACTATTCATTATACTAACTTCCATGTGCCTATTCAAGAGTCGCTTAAGTGTCCATAATGTATCTGGCTCTACTACCACTGCAGGCAGTGCATTCCACACACCCACCAGTCTCTGTGTAAAGAATCTGCCTCTAACATCTCCCTAAATCTTCCTCCAATCACCTTAAAATTATGCCCCCTCATGATAGCCATTTCCATCCCAGAATAAGTCTCTAGCTATCCACTCCATCTATCCTTCTCAGCACTTATTTATGGGAATGTGAATGAAGAATCAGTAGACAGGTGTTTAAGGTAAAAGTAGTCTGTATTGATTTAAGGTAGAAAATAAATAATGCTGCTAATGGGTGACTCAATAAATTCTAAGAAGCTAAAACAAATAATACAATGAAAATGCAGGGGTACACTAGTACTTAAAATACACCATGAAAAGAATTAGCCATTATTAGAACATTATCCTACAGAGAAACAATGGTGTTTAATTTCAGATTCTTAATCAGAATTCTTACCCTTGAGAACCCAATGTACTCTGACTAACCACCTCTCCACTCTGCTAGCTAGTTTGGAACTTTGGGGTCTTGGGAATTAATACTCAACACACACAATGCTGTTTTGAAGTGCACCTGACTGTTCTGGCTTGTCATACCCAGAGCCAGGATGAAGACTTTGGAAAATGTCGGTTCTTCAGTTTGGGTTGAGTCCACTGATGTGGTAAGGTGCGTAATGGATCTATCGGGTGAGCACCTGGTTTTCTTTACTATCTGCTGTGTTGGCGAACTGGGTTTTCACCTTAGGTTGTGTCTGAGGACTTGGCTGAGTTGGTCTTTGCTTTGAGTTGCCAGTCTTTAGTTGATCAGTTGTTGAGGTTCTTGCCATAGGTGTCTGGGAAAGACCCCTGTATGGAAGTTTTTGTTTGGATTGTATGCTCAGGTGAGATCGGGGCCAGAAGTTTTACTGACCATGGACATCTTATCTCCATGTCAAGTCTATAATTTTCATTCTGTTCTGATGTTCTCTTCTGAAGTCAATTTGTGTTTCCAATGGTTAGAGTAGGTGTGAATGGATTTTGATCAAAGTTGAATGTTCTGGGAACCTGGATTCAAATCCTGCCATGGCAGAGTTCACAAAATAATCTGGGAATCAAGGGGCTAATGATGACAATGAAACCATTGTTGATTATTGGAAAAAAACTCATCTAGATCTGTCGTCCCTCCCTTTATGTGATTCCAGACCTACAGCAATATGGTTCACTCAGCCCTCTGACAATTACGATGGGAAACAAATGCAGGCCTAGCCAGAGATGCTCACATCCCATGAGTGAATTTTAAAAAGTAACTTGCATCTCTCTAAATTATACTGGAAAATCGCATATGAGAAAAAAAAGTGATAGAATAATATGCAGTGTGGCTGAAATGATGTAGTTGGAACAAAAGGAGACACCCAAAGAGCATAAATACCAAACTGGACTTGTTGGGCTGGATGATTTGCTGCTGTATATGTTATGTAATTATTTGCATGCAATCAATTATTTTTACAAACTTATGCAATATGTTTGCACTTTTTTGATACTGATTTTCAATCAAATGTAATACCTTTATCAGTACTAAATGAGTCAAATAACATAACCTGTCAAAATATCTGACACCATATAGAATGATTTTGACATGCAGAAAGCAGTGTTCAAAAGCCGTGCAAATGGGCGAGCACGGTATAACACAAGCTCATTAGCTGCTTGGATGAGTCAATAAAGGATCTGTGAGTTATTTGGCACCCAGTGAACTATCAGCTGGAAACCTTGGTGCAACACTCAGCTCACAGACTCCAAGGTGGGAACTCAAGTTCCGCATTGCTTATCAAGTCTAGCAACAGCATCCTTAATGGGGAGGTGTGATTTAATCAGGAAGAGAAAACACTCAAGTGCAAAATCTATAAATTTCATATCCTGTACAGTGTAAATCACACAGGTTATCACTGTTAAATGGATCCAAAGCTGCTTTCCAGGTTGAAATAAGAGCAGTGGACTTTTGTAAGTGTTATTGGAAATAGATGTCCCCAATTTTGTGCCACCTCTGGTTGATGACCAGCAGCAAGAAGTGACAGTAATCATGCTGACATAAATTGAAAATGATGCTTGTATCTATATCAGAACAAATATCTAAGTGGTGATAAGTTAGCTGGACCAACCTTTTGATTCCTCTCCCAATAATAATAACTTGCATTTACATTGTAATGTAACTTTGATAATGAAGTTATCAAACATAATGTGATGCAGAACAATAAAAGGTTATATCAGAGAAGTTGCTAAAAGTTCAGAAGTTAAAGAATTTCTTAAATAAAACAGAAGAAGTAAAGTCCCCATATACTAAATACACACAGTGTGGCAGCAAAAGTAAAGCAATAATCAATGTGAAAGCTTTTTCCAAGAAATGCTGGCACTTGAAGTATTGCTTTTTACTAACCAACCACAATTACAGAATAGTTAATTTTACAAGGTCTCAATTACATTGTTCTTAAATAGCAAGAAAAGGGAATTCAAAAAGCTGAATTGAAAAGTCAGGAAAAAACTTCCCTTTTATTCACCAATATGTTTAATGCACTGGTCGCACTGTATCACTAGCATTGGATCCATTACAGTGATTGGCTGGCTCCCAACCAGAAGGTGGCAATGGTAGAGGTGTACAGCTGGGGAAAGGAATTGTTCAGGCTTTGTGCACCCCTTCAGTAAAGAGACTAGCATCTGGGATGGAGCCACAAACTTTACAAATGGACAGAAGTGGGGGATGTGGCAGAGCCAGGAACTGTGAACCCAGGCTGAAGAGGGGACTGAAATCCAGGAAGCAAGACAGAGGGAGAGACATTCAGGAGTGAGCTGCAACAGATCCATTGTGTTTGCAGGAAAGAAATTTGCTGCTGTTGGCATTGCCAAGCAGATGATGTGGAATTGGTGTCTTTGAGTGGGATAGGTCGAAACTCAAGATTTGCAGCAAAGCATTCAAGGACTTAAAGGTAAAGCTCATTCCACATTGCTACTTGCAACATGAGGAGTTGAAAATTTAATCAAAGCTACCATGGTGGTAACATTCTTTACGTTCAAAAATCTCTGATTGATTAGATTACTTACAGTGTGGAAACAGGCCCTTCGGCCCAACAAGTCCACACCGACCCGCCGAAGCGCAACCCACCCATACCCCTACATTTACCCCTTACCTAACACTACGGGCAATTTAGCATGGCCAATTCACCTGACCCGCACATCTTTGGGTTGTGGGAGGAAACCGGAGCACCCGGAGGAAACCCACGCAGACACAGGGAGAATGTGCAAACTCCACACAGACAGTCGCCTGAGGCGGGAATTGAACCCAGGTCTCTGGTGCTGTGAAGCAGCAGTGCTAACCACTGTGCCACCGTGATTGGTAAAAGGTAAACAGTGGATTGGGTCAGAACTGTTCAGAATGGGGTTGAGCTCAAAGTAATTTTCCTGTGATTTGGAGTATCAAACACTGGTCGTCTATTAAAGATCATTTCCTTAAAGTAAGCTTCTCTGTATTTGTAAATTTGATTCCAGTGAAATCCAATATCACTGAAATAGAAATTTTGCACATGTCATGCACTTAAACTTCATGTTGCAAATATAATAAATATGAAGTTTAAATATTTCAATATTTTTTTCATAAAAATAGCAAAGGACAATTGCCTTTTTTATTGAAAAATCCATTACTTGGAGGAAAGAGAAAGTAACATTACTAGAAGTCCTCACAGAGTTACCTATCGACTCTCAGTAACAACAGTTGTTATTATTACTCAGAGATATCTATGATCTTGGCAACTTAGTGACCAGCAACTTCAAAGAAAGTTAGACTGTTGGCATAAATAAGAATTGAGTGAAAACAATAATAAGTTTCATATAGATATGGGTGGCATGGTGGCTCAGTGGTGAGCGCTACTGCCTCACAGCACCAGGGTCCCAGGTTTGATTCTAGCCTTGGGTGACTGTCTGTAAGCCGTTTGCACATTCTCCCTATGTCTGCATGGGTTTGCTCCAGTTTCCTCCTACAGTCCAAAGATGTGCAGGGCAGGTGAATTGGCTCTGCTAAACTGCCCATTGTGTTAGGTTCATTAGTCAGAGGGGAAATGGTTGCTCTTCGGAGGGTCTGTGTGGACTGATTGGGCTGAAAGGTCTGTTTCTGCCACATAGGAACACACTCCCACACATTGCACCAACACACACATGTATTGACTTATTAGAAGCAGCTTAGGTACTCTGATTCAAAGCTGTCAGATCAATACTTCACTGAATTCTGTCTAAATAAAAGTTAATTTATTCGTTTTTATTTCTGATTTTTTGAGATTTTCTCTGTTTCACGTAGTCAAATTTTGAACAGAGTTAAAAATGTAAAGCCCAGTCTATGTGACCATGTAGGGAAGCAAGTGTTAGGGATCCTTCAAATGCGAATATGGTTGTTTTGCTAAAACAAGCACTGTCTTCTTTTAAGTAACTTGCATTTCTGGACAAGGCAATTGCTTTTACAACATGCTGATACTGACCTTGGCTGACTGTCATTTGAAGGATTAATGGCAGCGCAGAATTTGCTGAAGACTATGGAAATCTAATACCGGCCTGAAATTTGCATTCAAAAGTTTTAATTTAAGGCAGGATTGGAATTGTTATGGCATTCCCACTATGTTTTGGGGAAAGGACGCACACTATTCTTGGCTCAGTGAAAAGCTGTAGTTAGTTAAAAGGCAGCATTCCTTTTCCACATGAATGGGCTTAGGCAGCTTCAATCTCAATTGTTCCTTATTGCAGTGATACTCTAATGATAGCTATTGAGCATGTGAGGAAGAAGCCTATTGTCAGATGAAACCATACATCAAATTGTATGAGCTATCTGATAGATTTGCTGTTGTGATTATCTTTCCTGGCTGTAACCTACAAGCTGAAAATGTGTTGCTGAAAAGCGCAGCAGGTCAGGCAGCATCCAAGGAGCAGGAGAATCGACATTTCAGGCATGAGCCCTTCTTCAGGAATGAGGAAAGTATGTCCAGCAGGCTAAGATAAAAGGTAGGGAGGAGGGACTTGGGGGACGGGCTTTGGAAATGCGATAGGTGGAAGGAGGTCAAGGTGAGGGTGATAGGCCAGAGTGGGGGTGGGGGCAGAGAGGTCAGGAAGAAGATTGCAGGTTAGGAAGGTGGTACTAAGTTCGAGGGATTTGACTGAGACAAGGTGGGGGGAGGGGAAATGAGGAACCTGGAGAAATCTGAGTTCATCCTTTGTGGTTGGAGGGATCCTAGATGGAAGATCAGGCGCTCTTCCTCCAGCTGTCATGTTGCTATGGTCTGGCAATGAAGAAGTCCAAGAACCTGCATGTCCCTGGTGGAGTGGGAGGGGGAGTTGAAGTGTTGAGCCATGGGGTGGTTGGGTTGGTTGGTCCGGGTGTCCCAGAGGTGTTCTCTGAAATGTTCCACAAGTGGGCGGCCTGTCTCCCCAATATAGAGGAGGTCACATCGGGTGCAGCGGATGCAGTAAATGATGTGTGAGGAGGTGCAGGTGAATTTGTGGCAGATATGGAAGGATCCCTTGGGGCCTTGGAGGGAAGTAAGGGGGGAGGTGTGGGAGCAAGTTTTGCATTTCTTGAGGTTGCAGGGGAAGGTGCCGGGAGTGGAGAGGGGTTGGTGGGGGGTGTGGACCTGACGAGGGAGTCACAGAGAGAGTGGTCTTTTCGGAATGCTGATGGGGGAGGGGAGGGAAATGTATCTCTGGTGGTGGGGTCCGTTTGGAGGTGGCGGAAATGACGACGGATGATACGATGTATATGGAGGTTGGTGGGGTGGTAAATGAGGACCAGTGAGGTTCTGTCCTGGTGGCGATTGGAGGGGCGGGGCTCAAGGGCGGAGGAGCAGGAAGTGGAGGAGATGCGGTAGAGGGCATCGTCGATCACGTCAGAGGGGAAATTGCGGTCTTTGAGGAAGGTGGCCATCTGAGTTTTACGGTATTGGAACTGGTCCTTCTGGATGCAGATGCGGCGGAGATGAAGGAATTGAGAATATGGGATGGCGTTTTTACAAGGGGCAGGTTGAGAGGAGGTGTAGTCTAAGTAGCTGTGGGAGTTCCTCGGTTTATAGTAAATGACCGTGTTGATTCGGTCTCCCGAGATAGAAATGGAAAGGTCTAGGAATGGGAGGGAGGAGTCTGAGATGGTCCAGGTAAATTTGAGGTCAGGGTGGAAGGTGTTGGTGAAGTGGATGAACTGCTCAACCTCCTCGCTGGAGCACGAGGCAGCGCCGATACAGTCATTGATGTAGCGGAGGAAAAGGTGGGGGGTGGTGCCAGTGTAGCTGCGGAAGATGGACTGTTCCACATATCCTACGAACAGGCAGGCATAGCTGGGGCCCATGCGTGTGCCCATGGCTACTCCTTTGGTTTGGAGGAAGTGGGAGGATTGGAAAGAGAAGTTGTTCTGGGTGAGGACCAGTTCAGTCAGTCGAAGGAGGGTCAGTGGAAGGGTACTGGTTGGTACGGCGGGAAAGGAAGAAGCGAGAGCTTTGAGTCCTTCGTGATGAGGGATGGAGGTGTACAGTGACTGGATGTCCATGGTGAAGGTACAGCGATGGGGACCGGGGAAGCGAAAATCATGGAGGAGGTGGAGGGTGTGGGTGGTGTCCCTAACATAGGTGGGGAGTTCTTGGACTAAAGGGGACAGGACCGTGTCGAGGTATGTAGAGATGAGTTCAGTGGGGCAGGAGCAGGCTGAGACAATGCCCCACCGAACTCATCTCTGCAAACCCCACCGAACTCATCTCTGCATGTCTCAGCCTGCTCCTGCCCCACCGAACATCCATAGAGATGTTTCTGTGCTGTACATCTCTATGACTCTATGAGATGCATTAAATAAATAGATATAGCCACTCTTTGTAACTCAACCTCTTAACCTTCAGTTAGCAGTTCATATGTATCTGGCTAACCCTTTTTGCTCCTGTCAGTGAACCCCTTCAATTTAGTGGGAATATGATGGACAAAAGCAAATTAATGCAAGAAAAGGATGTTTATTATTTTTAAAGTAAATTAACCTTGTAAAAGAAAATCACCAAATTAATTCAGCGGTTAATGTTACATTTAATACAGAGTATAAGCAGTGTGAGAATTTGAAACTATGCTGGGAACAGGCTGTTTGCTCATAATACGGACAAAGGAATATCTAAAGCGACCTTACTAACCTTCACCCCGTGAGGTCATTTGCACTGAACCAAACCTCATGAAAATTGGTATTATTATGATCCATTCCTAATCATTTTTCCTATAAGATTTAACAATAAACAATAAAAGCCTATTTTGACTAAGCTTCAATGACAATGTTCTTTGGTGGCATGCTTCTCTTGAGATGTCTTCTTATAAGTTGAGACAAAGATTAGATTAGATTAGATTAGATTACTTACAGTGTGGAAACAGGCCCTTCGGCCCAACAAGTCCACACCGACCCGCCGAAGCGCAACCCACCCATACCCTTATATTTACCCCTTACCTAACACTACGGGCAATTTAGCATGGCCAGTTCACCTAACCCGCACATCTTTGGACTGTGGGAGGAAACTGGAGCACCCGGAGGAAACCCACATAGACACAGGGAGAACGTGCAAACTCCAACACAGTCAGTCGCCTGAGTCGGGAATTGGAACCGGGTCTCAGGCGCTGTGAGGCAGCAGTGCTAACCACTGTGCCACCGTGCTGCCCACAAAGATATTCTATATACTTTAGAAATTATACTGGACAGCAAGTACAATCTTTTTCATATATTTGTTTGAATATCTAATTATTTAATAAAGTGGAATTAATGATTGCATGTAAATAGAGAGTAGAATTATCATTGCTGTATCTTTAATTACCATATACTCAGTGATATGGTAAAAATTACTTTAACTTAATTGAGAATCAAATATTATATTAAACATTTATAAGCAACTATTTAAAGATTATACTTGCATATTTAATTCCTCTCAAACTAATAAAAACACCACAATGTATTAAAATGTTTACATTTGGATACAAGGTGATAATAATAATGTTTTACTCTACTAAGTCGTTTCTGCTATAATATGCCTGCAGATATGTTCTACCCTTCGATAATTCTGCTCGTTTGAAAATATCTAACATATAGTATAAAGTCCTACTTTGCAATCAGTAATTTTCTGATTTTAGGTGGTTCGTTATAGACACTGGTCTTATTTTAGGGAATATGAAATAAAGAAGGCAGTAGTCAGGTGTTTCAGGGCAAAAGAATCTCTGCGTTTATCTACAAGACAAAAGGTAAGTATAACACAAGAAATATAGGTAAAAGCACTAAACGGTGAAGTTAACACCATCAGTTATATAGAGGACAGTAATTAAACACACTATTAAATTAAACATGGATTAAACCCTATTGGAATTTATACAGCACTTTTAATCACATACTCTTTACTCAGACTTTTTACTCTTGGGGTCCCTGCATTGTCACTATCCACCTGCCCCTCCCACTAACTAGGTTAGAAACTTTGGGGTCTTGGAATTTTAAGCTCACCACTAAAATTTTGAAATATACCTGGTGGTTCTTGCTTCATACCCATTGCCTGAATAAAGACTTCAGGCTGGATAGGTCTTCAGTCTGGTTTGAGTTCGCTGGTGTGGTAGGATGGATGTAGGATTTATCAGGATTTCCTTATTTTCTGATGGTTTTGCTGGCATGGTTTTCACCTCAGGATCCGTCTGAAACCTTTGTCATTGGTTTTCAAAGGTTGTCAGTTCTAAGGTCTGCTGGTTGTGGTCAGTTTCCATTTGTTCCCTTGGTTCAGAATAGCCTTGTGTTGGTAATTTTCAGAATTGCTATTGGGATCTGCTGGAATTGGACTGTTGGAATTCTTCTTCTGGGGATCTCTGTTTGGAATGCCTCCTGCAGATAGCTGCTGGGGAATAGCTCTCGGAGATAGATGCTTGGGATCCCTCTTCTGGAGATGGCTGAGGGAAGAGGTCTCTCTGGTGAGGTCACGGCCTGCAATTATCTTGATTGTGGGTCCCTCAGCTTTGTGCCAAGTCTGCACTTGCCATTGTGTTACTGGTGCTGTCTTTGAAGTCAGTTGGCTTCCTGATAGTTAGGAGTTTGTGTGAATGAATATTGATTGAAGTTGAGTATCCGGTATCTGTGCGGGCCCGATACAGTCACTGCTGGGTACACCGATTTGTAAAAGTTTGTTTCAGTCTAGAGCGTTAGGTGTGGTTGTTTATTTTATTCAAGTGGAGGTGTAAGTTGGAACTCCTGGCTGAACAATGGTTCCAAGCAGCTATCTCTGTGTCTGTGTATTTTTCCCAGAGCTCAGCTCAGCTGCCCCCTTTACTTTTAAAAGCTTTGAAAAATCCAGAACTTTGGTCCAGTATTTTGGATGATGGGGAGTTTTGATCAATTCTACAGTAAGACAATTCATTGTGGGTTCCAGCCTATAGCTAGTAATGCTGGCTAAGTTCCTTTTGATTAATACTGATATATTTCTTAGTTGAAGTTTTAGGCTGACAATGATTTTGACTGGAAAGTTTTATCCTCTTGGGAGTTAAAGAATGCTTTGACAGGCTTATTCTGACAAGGGTCAGTTCTTCAATTATTAATGAATAAGCTGGAGATTTCAACCAGTTGCCTCCAAATATAGTTTTCATATTGACAGCTCTATTAACAACATGGATAGCAAAATAATTATTTTCATTTGGGAATGCGGGTGTGCACGATAATATTTGAATGTTCAAGATCATGGCTGTTTCATGTATTGACTATAACTCTAGATAAAGTTAGCCAGTGGCAAGGATAGAATGCTGAATTGTCCTCTCAATTAACCATACTCTGTGTCGATATACTCTGTGCTATACTCTGTGCTATTATTAGCAACATTAAGATATTTTCAAACAACTCAGAAGTGTTTGGTTCAATAAAATTAATGTGAATTCCTCATAAATAAATAAAAATTCTTTAAAAAAACAATATTTTGGGTAGTAATAGACTTGAACAGATACCATGAAATTGCTTTCTTCATTACCAATTATTTCCTATATATTGTGAACAACATTTAGTGTTTGTTCTGAAATGGAATTTCAAAAGAAAAATTGTTGATTATTCCAGTGCAAAGGGAAAACAGAGGAAGTAATTTTCTAAATATACAGAAGGGAATTTTCTTGTTCAGTGTGTCTCCAGTCCAACATGGATAGAAGAATTGAGGTAACTAGTTGTGAGAGTGAAGTGGATTAAATGATGCTTGTTTAAATGGCCAGGTTTTAGGAAAACAATGATTAAAATATCATCAGGCAGAAAAAATGTGGAAAGGGACAAAGAACAATGATGGTAAAAATACTCAATCACAAAAGGAATAAAAGTAATTGAAAATGGGACTTTGTGCTGAAGTGGACTGTATTATAAAGTGGTGTAAGTACAGAAATTGAACAAAGGGAGGCTTCAAAACAAGACATGATTTGGATGCAGTGGAAGGAAATCCCTGGAAAGAGGATAGGAAAGGCATTCAAAACTAAAGCTCCAGAGAGGACTAAAGCTATAAAAATTAAAATAAATCACAAAAAGGAAGATTTATTTTTTTATTACTGAACTTTCCTAACATATAGTTACCAATCTTGCTCAGAACTCATAAATGACCTAGGCTCTGTTTATTTGAAGAACTGAGTTATGTTGTCAATAGTTGAAAAATGTGGTGCTGGCAAAACACAGCAGGCCAGGCAGCATCCGAGGAGCAGGAGAATCGACCTTTCGGGCATAAGCCCTTCTTCAGGAATGAGGTTGGCGTGCCAAGTGGGTGAATAAAAGGTAGGGGGGAGGGAATTTGGGGGAGCGGCGCTGAGAATATGATAGGTGGAAGGAGGCGAGGGTGAGGGTGATAGGCCGAAGAGGGGGTGGGGGCGGAGAGGTCAGGAAGAAGATTGCAGGTCAAGAGGGCGGTGCTGAATCTGGGATTGAGATAAGGTGGTGGTAGGGTGGGGGGGTGGGGGAGGAGAAATGAGGAAGCTGGAGAAATCTGCATTCATCCCATGTGGTTGGAGGGTTCCTAGGCAGAAAATGAGGTGCTCTTCCTCCAGGTGTCATGTGGTCAGGGTCTGACAATGGAGGAGGCCAAGGACCTGCATGTCCTTGGCAGAGTGGGAGGGGGTGTTAAAGTGTTCAGCCACGGGCGGTTGGGTTGGTTGGTGTGGTGTCCCAGATGTGTTCCCTGAAATGTTCCGCAAGTAAGCGGCCTGTCTCTCCAATGTAGAGGAGACCACGTCGGGTGCAGCGGATACAGTAAATATGTGTGTGTGGAGGTGCAGGTGAATTTGCGACAGATATGGAAGGATCCATTGGGGCCGCCATTGCCAGACCCTGACCACATGACGCCTGGAGGAAGAGCGCCTCATCTTCCGCCAAGGAACCCTCCAACCACATGGGATGAATGTAGATTTCTCCAGCTTCCTTATTTCCCCTCCCCCCACCTATCTCAGTCCTAACCCCCGGATTCAGCACAGCCCTCTTGACCTGCGATCTTCTCCCCGACCTCTCTGCCCCCACCCCCTCTCCGGCCTATCACCCTCACCCTCACTCCTTCAACCTATCGTATTCCCAGTGCCCCTCCCCCTCTATCTTTTATCTCAGCCCACTTGGCACACCAGCCTCATTCCCGAAGAAGGGTTTCAGTATCCAGTATCTGCAGTCCTCACTTTCTCCTTATGTTGTCAATAGGATAGTACAGATAAACACCATTCCAGTCTTGACTGACAGTGGCTGTTAGTCACATGACCTGCACCCTGGCTCCTGGCTCATTAGCGCACTTTTATGAAGAACATTTATGAAAAAGATAAGGTTCATTGTACAGTAAAGGATTAAGCCTAATACAACAAAAAGCAGTAAAGGGTAATTTAGAAATGGATTAGCAGCTAACACAAAAAGAATGCTAAAATATTTTCTTTTTTAGGAAAAAGGGCAGTAAATGAAATTATAGGGCTGATTAGAAAGCAGAAAAGCAATATGTTTCTATTTTTTGAGAGCGCTGTTGAGGTATTCAATGAATACTTCACTTCAAACTTCACCAGAGAGAAGAATGCTATCAGGTGGCAACACAGAGGAAACAAAATTAACATTGGATAAGATAAAAAGATGGAAATAAAGTACTTACAATGGTTGACAGCACTTAAGGTAGAAAGTGCAGACTAGATTGGATTCATCCTAAATAAGTAAGGAAAGGAAGATGGAAATTGCAGAAGTTTTAACCATAAGTTTTCAGTCTTCCTTCTTCATCAGACTAGTGCCAAAGAACTGACGGATTGCAAAATTTACAATTCTATTCAAAAACTGGGAAAACAACAAATCTGATAAGAACAAAAACTTAGTCTAATAGCAGTGGTAGGGAAACTTTTAAAGACTATAAAGGGGACAGAATTATCAGTAATTAGAATGTTATATGCTGGTAAATGGAAGTTAGCCCGGGTATTAAAAGCATATTACATTTCATGAATTTGTTCCAATCGTTCAATGTAATAATAAATAGAGTTGGTGAGATAGTATGTTTGAAGTTGTACTCATGAACTCTGAATAAATGTACATTAGTACTTATTAGTGGACTTGCTAGAAAAAATAAAGATACAATGGGCAGCATTGTTCGAAGGCAGAAAAAAATGGCTGAATTTTAAATGGTTGTTTCTCCGACTTGAGGAAATTATTCTGTGATGTTCTCAAGCAAACAGTATTAGAATAATTGCTTCACAAGAAGGTAAGAAAATAAAATTTGACAAACAAAACAAGAATTATGAAAAACAATAGTCAAATACAGAACTTTGCAGACAACCTCTGGTCGATGATCTCCAAACAGAACCAAATCCATCTGTGATTACATTCTACGTATGACCTTTTCGCCAGCTTTGAATCCAACTCAATGTCACCAATACAGAAGGATGCAATCTTGTTGGTAACTTATCAGAGACGTTTTTCAGAAGTTTAAGCAGCCATTGACTGATTCCATCCCTCATCCACTCTTTTTCGAAGAGCAATCTGGCAGCTGCTCATGTGTGACCTTCCTTATCTGAATATCACAACCATTCTGTAATTCCATTATTGTTAAAATGAGACATTAGGAGAAAGCCTTTCATCTTGCACCTATTATAATTTCATTTGATATTACTGCTGAACAAGTTGGATACCAGAATTAAATCTGACTTGATTGATCATATTTTCTTTCTTTTTCTTAACATAGCAATCTTTCACTAACATTTGAGCATGCACAGCTATAGATCTATTTTAAACAGTAAAACAAAAGTTTATTGCACAAAAGGCTTAAATTAAAATTGCCAAACTAAGCTGTCAAACTAAAGCGTAGTTTGAAATATTTTAAACAAACATCCCAAAAGAAAATTCCATCTTTGTTTTAAATTCCATTGAATTCCAGGGACATTTCCATCCCATATTATATCTGTAAGTTTGACTTAACTGATTTTTCATCACTTTCCAAAGTAAAGCCTTACTTTTGATTCCTTACACTCTTCAGGTCTTTGACTTTGGCAGTACAGGTCTTCAGTATTGCTGAAAAAGACACATACTGAAGTTCTACACAATTAAGTGATTATTTCTACAATTGAGACAGAGGTACAGTAAAAACCAGTTCTTGGATTTTCTCAGCTTCAAATATGCTGTGCAGATTTCTAAATTGATCAGGACATTTATACAAACAACACTCTTCCACAGAGATGCTTATGTCCTTAACTGCTCTGACCAATCTCTTTCTTTTTTCTAAGAGAACCTACACTTGCAAATAATGTCAATCAGGCTTCCTTTGAACTGTCAAAATGTTTTCAAACTCTGCATTTTTTGTCAGAAAAATCAATCCTTGATGATTTTCAACCTAAAAGCACACTAATGCCATTCAATGTTTTCTCTCTCCTGTTAAATGCATTCACAATATAAACAAACTTCCATTAATATTCCTGGAGACCTTCATTCTTTTACTCTTGAACACATACCAGTTGAACTGAGTAATTTTATGCCTTTTACCAGAAATAGATCAACACACATGTCACTAATTCAAAATTGAGCGTTTACATATATATTGTCATTTGTTTTTACATCGCACATATGTCAACCCACCTGGCCCAAAAGAATGAAAATGTTTCTTTAAGAGACATTGTTATTTCCCATCAAAAATATTTTAACACCGTTTCTATAACGCATTAAAAGTTCTATTGTATTGACACTAAATATATAATGAGTTATAATAACAATCATCATTTTATATTATTCTATTTACATTACAGCACTCAGTTTTTTTCAGATGTGGTCTTTATAAAATGTGTTTTAACTTTTTTATCCAGGCACATGAATAATGTTGAAAACTGTACAGAGGTTTAACCCTTACCAAAAAATGTGGAGGTGCCAGAATTAGACTGAGGTGGACAGGTCAGAAGTTACACAACACCAAGTTTATTTGAAATCACAAGCTTTCAGGGCACTGCTCCTTTGTCACTTCATGAAGGAACAGCACTCCGAAAGCTTGTGATTTCAAATAAACCTGCTGGACTATAAACTGGAGTTGTGTGATTTGTGATCACACCAAAAAAGACACTAAGTTGTCCCAAAATATCAAAGGATTGTGGTCTGTATGAATAACAATTTCTTCAACATTGGTGTTGGATATTTTCTAAATTGATGCACAGCAAGCACAAACCTCAATAACTCCATCACTGCTAAATATTTCTGTTAATATATTGTCAGTTCCCTTGAAAAATATCTAACCAGCCATTTGACTAAGACCTGGTCAGTTTGCAATAAAACTGTACCTACACTGATGTCACTGGCAGCAATAATCAGTTTGAATGTTGTCTCTTAATATGGCACAAGTTAACAGGCTGGAGATAATTTAGTCCAGTCCATGAGCTGAGTGCATAACCGTGAGTGCACTGATCCTTTCAGCAACACCATGGTGATCCTGGGCCATTTGACTAATTGTGTATGGACTGACTCTTCAAACAAGAATTATTCGAGTGCCAATCTTTGGCCTTTTCCTCCATAACCTGCATATTACTTTTTAAGCCAAATTATTACAAGCCATTTGGATACAGTACTGGCTCAATGGTAGATATTAGAGGGTGGTGATGGAGGGTTGCCTTTTAGAATGGAGGTCTGTGACCAGCGATGTGCCACAAGGAACAGGGCTGGGTCCACTGCTTTTCGTCATTTATAGAACTGATTTGGATGTGAATGTAGGAGGTACAGTTAGCAAGTTTGCAGAAGACACCAAAATTAGAGGTGCAGTGGACAGTGAAGAAGGTTACCTCAGATTACAACGGGGACTTGATCAGAAGGGTCAATGGGCTGAGGAGTGGAAGATGGAGTTTAATTTAGATAAATGTTAGATGCTGCAATTTGGAAGGGCAATTCAAGGCAAGACTCATACACTTAATGATAAAGTCCTGGGGAGTGTTACTGAACAAAGAGACCTTGGTGTTCAGGTTTATAGTTCCTTAAAAGTGGAAACAAAGATAGAAAAGATAGTGAAGAAGGTGTTATTGACCAGGCCAGATCCCCTCAAAGTATTTCAAGAAAGTAGCCCAGACCCTAAGTTTGCTAATTGCTTTAAGCAGTTGTAACATAGATATTACAGGAAGGATACAGCTGGTTAAAACACTTAGTTTTAAACAAAATTTGTTTATAAGATTACCGAATGAAATACAACCAAAATAAAACAGAATACAGAATAAGTTAGCCTATCTGAAAATCCAACAGATCATCCCAACTTAATGATGCTGTTTCAATTTCAACAATCCCTATAAACACCGCTTGGCACAAAAGGTAAAATCAAACACAGGGTCTTACAAGAGAGACAGAGATTGCACCATGGAACACCCACTTCCATGGAGCTGTTTCTTGGATCAGCAAACTCAAACTGCCTGACTGCTTTCAGTGAGTAGCCAGATAGCCAAGAAAAATCAAATCAAACCAGAAAAAAGCTGAGTTGGAAGAACTGGCCACTCCGCTTTCACTGTACAAATTTTTTTTATAAACTTGAAAGCATTTTCCTGAGGCAGTATCGGTTAGCTGTCATGAAATTGGCCCTAAAACCCAACCAACCTAGACTTTTCAGTGCTTGTGTCTTTTATGATCTCTCTGAAAAAAAGCCAAGGACACAATACCCTTGTTAAAAGAGTAACATCATCACAAAGGCATTTTGTATGCTTTCCTTTATTAGTCAGAGCATCGAAAAAAGGAGTTGGGAGGTCATGTTGCAATTGTACAGGACATGGATTAGACTACCTTTGGGATATTGTGTGCAATTCTGGTCTCCCTGCTATAGGATGGATGTTGTGAAAAGTGAAAGAGTTCAGAAAATATTTACAAAGGTGTTGTCAGGGTTGGAGGGTTTGAGCTATAGGGAGGCGTTGAATAAGTTGGGGCTATTTTCCTTGGAGCATCTGATGCTGAGTGGTGACCTTATAGAGGTTTATAAAATCATGATGGGCTTGGATAGGGTCAATAAACAAGGTATTTTCCCTGGAGTGGGAGAGTCCAGAACTAGAGGGCGTAGGTTTAGGGTAGGAGGGGAAAAACTTTAAAGAGATTTAAGGGGCAACTTTTTCATGCAGAATGTGATGCGTGTATGGAATGAGCTGCCTGAGGAAGTGGTGGAGTCTGGTAAAATTAAAACCTTTAAAAGGCATCTAGATGGGTATATGAATAGGAAGGGTTTAGAAGAATACGGGTCAGGTGCTAGCAAATGAGATCAGATTAGTTTAGGATATTTGATTGGCATGTGTGTGTGTGAGAGCATATAGGTGGTGGGGTCATTGACCGAGGGTCAGTTTCCGTGCTGTACACCTCTATGATCCTGTGACACCATTGATGGTGTCTTGACTTGGCTTTGTTCGCAGTTGAACAACCTTCTCTTCCTCTTTCTACATAGGATGATGTCTGTTAATAAAAATGTATGGACATACAGGTTACAGTTTTCCTCATGGAACAATCTCTGATCTATACTTAATGATATATCTCAGTAGGAGGAAAAGTTGATGCCATTATGCAAAAGTCCCATGAAAAGAAAGTCATATGTTTCTTTGGCCCCTGTGAAGTATTTGTAATGCCTTGTCTACTCAATTGGGGTAAACTGTGTTTGATAGTCACCCACTTACTCAATCAAAGCATATGTTCTGTGACTCTAGGTCATCTTAATTAAGCCTGTGAATACATGATTTTACCTGGCAGGGAACAACAATCTATCTCATTTCACAGGAAGAGCTTGTCAAGACAGTGGAATGTGTCTTGATTTCCAATTACACACCACCTTAATTTAAGAAAAGAAATGGTAAGAAAATAATATAGGTTTTATTTAGCTGATGGCAATGGACTTGTATAGACTATACAGTTCTGTCAGCTCCTCTACACTAAGCAGCTCAACCTATACATATTGTCACCAGGTTACAGTCCAACATGTTTATTTGAAACCATAAGTTTTTGGAGCCCTGGCTCCTTCCTCTGATAGCTAGTGAGACAAAATACATCAGAAACAGAATTTGTGAGGGTCATGCAACTTATGTGAATACATTGAACAAACCAAAATGGCTATTAAGTCTTTAATTAAGTGGAATGGAGATGCAGGTTTTGATTAATTCATATGTAAATCCCAGAATTGCTTTCAAGTCACTGCCCCAAGATAACCTAAGGTCTTATCAGAATAAAGGTGACACCCAATGCATTTTAGGTGTGAGGCCTTATTTCGAGTCTGTCTGTCTCTTAACATGGAGTCAGACTGGTTTTATTTCCAAAGTGGGAATTTATAAATTGCCACATTGATTGACTGTTCACAGATCATGTGCTTTTTGAACAAAATAGAAAGAATCTGCAAATACAAATCTGAAATGCAAATTCACCCAATAGATTTATATATGTGTGCGCACGTGTATATGTGAGAGAGCAAGTGTAGGTGTGCATGTGCATGCTTGAGAGAGTGTGTGCACAAGTGCTTGTGTGTATGTGAGTTGTGGGAGCATATGTGTGTGAGAGTGTGCATGTGGAAGTGTGTGTGTTTGAGAAAGTGAGCATGTTAGTATGCGTGTTGTGTGTGTGTGTAAGAGACTGTGTGTATGACAGAGAGCGAGAGAGGGAGAGAGAATGTGTGCGCGTGTATGTGTTTCAGAGAATGTATAGTGTGGTGGGGTCACCTGCAATGTGATATCATCCAAGATCCCTGTTCACAGCAACTACCCAGCCATCAGAACAACATCGAACACAAAACCACACAACCCTGTCATGGCAATTACTGCAAGACGTGTCAAAGCATAGACATGGATACTACCTTTACATTGAGAACACCACTTACCACATGCATGGCAGCTACACATGTGACTTGGCAACATTATCTATCTCATTCGCTGCAGGCAATAATGTCCCGAGCATCGTATGTTGGTGAGATCAAACAGACGCGAATACAACGGATGAATGAACACCATGCAACAATTGCTAGACAGGGATGTTCCCTCCCAGTCAGGGAACACTTTCATGGCCAAGGACGTTCAGCTTTGGATCTTTGGACAAACATCCTCCATGGCGGACTTCGAGACACACAACACAGTTAACGAACAGAGGCTGATAGCCAAGTTTGGTATCCATGAGGACGGCCTCAAACGCGATCTTGAGTTCTTGTCACACTACAGGTGACCCCATCACACTACACACACATTCTCTTACACAAACACACACACACATTCACACAGACCCTCTCTCATACATATTCTCTTACACACACACGTACACATACTCACGTTCACGCATGCTGTCTCACAGGCATATCTTCCCTCACACTCACGCACACTCTCACTCACGCTGACATGCCCGTGCAAACTGGCGTGCACACTCTCACATACATATACTCCCTCACACTGACACACAGTCCCTCTCAAGTGCATGCAAACACATACACTCACTCTTCGTCACAAACACAAACATACACACACAAACACCCTCTCATACACATCCACTCTCTCCGTCTCACACACATCCTCTCTCTCCCTCTCACACATACAGGCACAAACACATATATATCTCTAGGATGAATTTGCATTTGCAATCAAAAAGCACATGATCTGTAGACAGTCAGTCAATGTGACATTTTATAAATTCCTACTTTGGAAATGAAACTGGTCTGACTCCAGGTTGAGACACATTCGGACTTGAAACAAGGCTGCTCACCTAAAATGCATTGTTTGACCTGAGATGTCACCTCTTGGGCCGTGACTTGAAAGAAAATCTGAAATTTACATATTAATCATTCGAAACCTGCACCTCCATTCCAACTGGTTAAAGCTATCTAGGTTTGTTCAATATATTTGCATAAGTTGCATTAACCCTTGATCTTATACTTATAAATTCTGGGTCCAATATACTCTCTCTCACTAGCTGCCTGAAGAGGGGGAAGGGGGTCTGAAAGCTTGTGGTTTCAAATAAACTTGTTGGACGATAACACAGTGTTGTGTGTTTTTTGACTTTATCTGCCCCACTCCAATACCAGCACCTCCACATCATGATTAACATATTGTGACAGAGGTGACTGATATATGCCTGGTATTGTTTTATTGTCTGTGTCTACGTCCATCATTTGTGTAATCATTATACGATATGACATTTAATTGTCAAGCAACTTGTTTGTTTTAAAAATTTGGAATCTAGTCCTCATTACAACGATTGCACTGCACTATAATTTATTCTTGTATGTGCATGTCACTAATGGTAACATATTATGGAGAAAACTGACCATGCCTTAACAGTTGTGGCTTTTTAATTATCAAAGTGCAAATGTGTGCAATACATATGATTGCACATGATAATGTTTCAATTATAGGGGCTGGAATAAATAAAGCACAATTAGTTCATTTAAATTCTGATGAAGTTTTAACACTGCAGTGATAATGCAGCAGCTATCACGTGGTCATGTGCAATGAAATTTCATAGAATGTAAGCTCTGTCTCAGCTGTGTAAATGTTAAAATATCCCTGCAATTTCTCATTTGAGAAAGCACTCTGCCTCAGTTGGCACAGAGTCCCACTTGCTGACTGGGAATATTTTAGTATTTATTAATTTAGTTCAGAGAAAATATACAATCCCTCCATAAATCACAATATTAGTAGCACTCTTATGAAATTCAAGCCATTACATGAAAGACTTCGGGTGAAATTTCTTTGTTAATAAATCATTATTGCTTGGTATGTTAGCCGATTCATTCACATCAGCTGTTATTGTGGCAAAGTACTGCTGCTGGCTCACATCGGTCTGTATAATGGCTTCTGATTTTTATTCCCCATATTAAAAAGTAATTGTTCTAAAATTGTTGATGTCTTCAACACGATTGTGCAATTAGAATTCCCTTCTTTATCTTTTAGCATTAAATATTAACCTACATGTTCTCAGGAGGTAATTGGGAATAGTTGCTTCAAATATTAGGACTGGTTAATTTGCAGTCACACTGAGTAACATAATTAATTTAACAAAGGCATATTATTTTGCACTCATATGCTGCCAACAAATTATTTATTATTCTAATTTAACATAACTCCAAATAACAACAATATAACATTAAAGGAATAGAATCATGACATTTTAATGGTGGAAAAGACTATGGGGTCAATGATTAACCAAACTGGAACTCACTGTGATACAAAGTCCCTAAAATGCTCACAAGGGACAACAATTCTCAGAATGTGCATTAATAATTCTCCTAGAATCCCATGAATTTAACGTATCTTTAGTTGAGATTCATTCAAACGCCATGTGGAGTTTAGTCAATTACCTCTGCTTAGCTTATTGACTGACTTTAAACTGTTTTCAAGGATATGCAGAAGGAGAGCTGTCTAATCCTTTCTGAAAACATTTGTGGTGATTCAAATCAGATAGAATGAGAAAGCCTTGATAAGGCAGAAATAATTTGGTTTTGTGGCGGAGTTCTGATGGAGAGTTACTGGACTTAAAACATTAACTCTGCTTTCTTCCTCCAGATGCTGCTAGACCTGCTGAGGTTCTCCTGTAATTTGTATTTTTGCTGCAAAGTATGAAACTGAGATGCAAAGGAGGTTCTTCTCTCAGAGGGCACTGAATGTCCTGAATTTTGTACTCCAGAAGTTGTGGAGGCTAGATCACTGAAAGTATTGAAAGAGGAGGTAAACTGATTTTTGAAATATCAGGGAGTTGAGGGCTATGAAGAATTGAAGAAAGGAGTTCAGGCTTGGGGCAGATCAGCCATGATCTTGTGGAATGGGGGGAATCAGGTGACTCAGTTTGTTTTAGCCCATGTGTCAGCCACTAACCATTCCCCCATGTCCACCACACCAATTCCTAGTGTGACATTTTATACCTACTTAGGTTTCCATGAAAAGTTGCAGGAAGTATTGAAACCAGTGGACTCAAGTGTCTGGGGAGGTGTGTGTCAATCATGCCTTAATTGAGCATTCAGAACATGGAGAATGCAACTGGACCCTCCACAGATTGATTACAAGCTCAATGCATTAAAGTCAAGATTGGTTTAGAGCCAGTTTCATGTCAGGCTGTCAATTTTACCAGTTTTAAATCAAATGCCCCTCCACCATATACATTGTCTCTACCTCAAACTTTCACGTTCTCCCCTAATAAAATTCAGCCCAACATTCCACATCAATAATTCTTCATTGAACGGGGATATGTCAGAATGGTAACTAGATGTTTGTACTTTTTTACTTGTTACATATTATCTGTGTATTTTGAAACCATTACTACTGGAATGGACAGGAGTTTTATAATTAATGCACTGCAAACAGCAAGTGATTGACCATAACATGAATGATGGTCCCTTAAGATTGAAAAGCTGGAATTTCAGCTCTGCAGTGCGCACATTGTAAGTCATATCAAAAATACCTAAATTAACTGGCAGACAAATGTTTAAGCTTATTGGCAGCACACTAACTTAAAATTCATATAAAGCTGAATACCACCTATCTGTTATAAATGAATAACAAAGACAGATACCAAATCTTCTGTATCATTTAACAATGTCAATTTAATTCACTAAGAGGAAAATGCTTGATATTTGACTGGAAATGCATTGCAACTGATAGAAAATGGTGACTAATAGTCCTAAGAAAAAACTAAATTATGCAGAGGATTCACTTAATTTATCTAACCACTATCTGTGAAAGCCCAGGATATCTTATCCAATAATATCTAATAATTTAATTTATTTGATATTGCTTTGCCACTTCAAGGTTTGCAGAAGGTTATAAGTTGTAAAATTCCTTTGAATATTGAGATCACACTAATTGGCTTAAGGGCTTATTAATCATTCATGTGCAAGTTCATTGGAAGTTCTTTGCGTTTAACATTAGAAGATGAAGTAAATACTTTATTTTACGTATCTTAAAATCATGTGAAGATCTTGTTTCCCTCAACTAACTTGCTTTGCATCTTGCACAGCTGGTGAAATGAATAACTGCAGTATCATAGAGAATTTAATCTACCTTTAAGCCACTTACAAAAGAGCAATCCAATTAAGTAGCACCAGGGCTAAACTACAGCAAATATCAAGTGGTTTGTGTTTATAATCTGAGCCTTCAAAATAGGATTACTAGCTGTAATGGGGAGGCAGGAAAGTGAAGTTAGGGCTACAACCAGATCATCCATGATCCTTACGAATGGCAGAGCAGGAAATTTGTTTTGTAAGACTGAATACCCTACTTTTGCTCCTATTCCTTTTGTAATGCATTTGGAAATGTTAGGTATTGGTTACTTTTTTCAATATTTGTCAATGTTTTCTTGGGGGATTAGAAACCAAGAAATCCAGGTTTTCTGAAAATTCTGCTGTTTTTACCTGCAGCATATCTTTCAGATCGTTTTTCTCCAGTTGTCTTTCCTGAATAATCTCTGCTGAGCAACCTGTCAGGCAAGAGAGGCTGCAGCACGAAGACCCACTGAATATAAAAAGAGATAGTGACATATCGAGAGATTACTGTCATGGAGAGTGGGGTTTAGGTGTTCTCCGGAAGATCACAAAAAGCATTGTTGACTCAGAATAAATTGCAATTTAAAAATGGGCGGAATGTGGTCTGTTAGGTGGATCATCGTCAGAGCAGATGGTTGTTGATGGTTGACCAAGTTCATGGGGGTAAAACTTGAATAAAAGAAGATCATGATCGGGTGAACATTGTAGTTGGAAAATGAGACTGGTATTGGCTGTGAGATATTCGGAGGTTTGGTATGGATTGTGGTGGAGTTCTGGGTAAAGAATTTTGGAAATCTGGAAATATGAAGTGAGTGACAAATATCGACGACAGAAGATTGAAGTGTTGATGCAGCATGGCTTACCAACATTGTATCTGCTATTATTAAGATCTTGGACTCCAATATATCAGAACCATCTACATTTGTGCTCACACTTCCAGAATATTGAAGTGTTCTTGATAGTGTTCAGAAACATGTCCCGACACATTCATTTTACAGACATAGTGTGCTGCTGATGACGTCATTCCCTAATAAAATATCAAACCCCACAATGCTCAACACGCTTGTCAATCAAAAATCTAACAAAGTCAGCCATCACTGTATTCAACAACACAGCCTCCAATGTTTTCTGAGGAATATTCAAAAGCCTAACTTTGTTCTACTGAACAAATACATCTTGAACATTGCAAAGTAAGCTATTCAGATTCATATCTGGCATAGGGTAATCTCCACAGCTCTTGCTTATTGCATGGAAGTTGTGGTATGCTACACAAAACTTGTACAAAGCAGAAAAAAACTTTATCATGTCCAACTGTTGTCTTTTGCCCATGACAATACTGACAAAAATGTGGTCCTTGTGAAGAAGGCTTCAGTAATGGGTGTGATGGCTCACTGCTCCAGTGTCTGTCTTAAGTTTTGGTGCAGCAGTTCAATGGTAGTTCTTCAATGTAGGAGATTGAGCTATTCCAATGTGGAGCCTCTTTGTAGAAAGATAGGAAAAACAATAAATGTATTTAGTCTTCCTCACAACTACAGTGATCCTCTGAATCAGTTTAGCTTAGTTGGCTAGCTTGTTGGTTTGCAGAGCAGTGTGTGTTCAATTCCCATTACTGGTTTGAGGTTACCATGAAGGAGTCTCTTTCTGAACCTCTTCCCTTATCTGAGGTCTGGTGGCCCTCAGGTTAAATCACCACCAGTCACTTCTCTCCAGTAAGTGATTAACCCCTATGGTCTGGTAAGGCTATGGCAACAGTATACAGCTGACACAATATTTTTTGAAATTCTGTCACTGTTGTGATGTAAAAAAATCAGCAATCAATTTGTAGAGTGACAACTTCTGTAAGTAGCAACTTGATAATCACCAGCTTATCTATTTTTTGTGATGTTGAGCAAGAACGATATTGGTCAAGATTTTGTTGTATTCATTCTTGGTCATAAATATATCAATCACACAAGAAGATTGATGTAACAATTATGTGGAATATTTATTTGAAGATAAGACAATATACAAATCATGTCCACTAAAAGTTAACTATAGTGCATCTGATTTCTACCACTTCTGCTTCAGACTGAATGATAGGTAATGACTCGGATGCATCATATCATTTGAGTTGAATTGACAACCATTTAAGGTACACATCATCAAAGGTATATGTATATCATTATCACATGAGGCAGCAGGATAACTCCTTCCTCATTTCAGAAATGGTGCTAACTAATCTGTTAGATCTATGCAGAAAGGCTGACATAACACAGTTTAAATCTCACCTGGAAGACATCACCACCATCGGTACAGCTCTCCCTCAAAACTGCACTGCACTCTAGCACTAGAGTGGATGTTAAAGCCACAACCTTCTGTTAAGAGACAGAGGCTATCAACGGAACCAACAAAGCTTGTTTTATACAGTCACAGAGGTATACAACATGAAAACATGCCCTTTGGACCAATTAATCCATGCTGACCAAGGTTTCTTGAATTGAAGTAGTCCAAGTTGTCTGCATTTGGTTCATATCTCTTTAAATATTTTGTAATGGTTGGAATGAGGTTCAAGTGAATCTCATTGGTTGGTCCAACTGGCTGGTCAGAGTCCATGTTCTGTGCACATGTTGATAAAGGATAATTTGGTGATGGGGCAGTGGCCTCTGTTGACTCGTTTCAGTGGTGACAAGAGAAAACAGTATGGTCCTCAAGAAAATTGTTTCACAACAGTCATTTTGAATTGGGGTAAGCATTTCTGGAAAAACTAAAATAGCTGGTGGTAATGGAAAAAACAAAACGGGCATCACAATCAGAATTGAAACCTTAAGGGATCTGGGAAACTAGATCATTGTAGAGGGTGATATGTTGCTATGTGGAGCAAGAGTGATTGTCCTGGTAAAGGTCACTGCCAGATACTGGCCAAACTCCACTAGCATAATCCATGGGTTTCCAAAATGGAAATGTTTGGAAGAAGTTACGTCTGGCGGCCAGGATTGGATGCTGACATAGCTGCATTGGTGAGGCAGTACCCAGAGTGTCAATAAGTACAAAAATTACTGCCAACAGTGCCATCACATTCATGGGAATGGCCGGGTAAACCCTGTACTTGGTAATACATCAACTATGCTGATCCTTTCATTGGCTCTCTATTCTTGGTCATTGCAGTTGCTCATTTAAAGTGGTTGGACCTGTATAGGGTTCATTCAGCAAACTCAGGGATGACAACTGAAACCTGCAAGCATCATTTTATGATACACGGACTCCAGGAAGTCATGTTCATGAGCAATGGGTTGTCATTTACCAGCAAGGACTTGCATATTTCCTCAAGTCAAGTGGCATTCAACATGTTCGGACAGCTCTGTACAATGGTCTAATGGAAAGAGCAGTCCAAACGTTGAAGGCAGCCTTGAAGAAACAGCTTACAACTTCACTTGACATCAACCTGTCCTGTTCCTGTTTGATTATTGAACCACCGTCATGTAAACATAGAGATAGCTCCAGCAGAGTTATTGATGGGGAGAAGACTCTATACCAGGTAAACCTGATATTCCCAGAACTGGTGGGGGAGGGTGAAATGGCAGCAGGAACACCAATGCTGGCCACATGCCTCCTCTAAGCGGGATAAACAGTTTATTGCAATGGATGAAGTTTGGTATCATAACCACAGCAATGGCCCTGCATGGGTACAAGGCAAGGTTGATGCAAGGTCAGGTTCTGTGACATACAAAGTTCAGGTAGGTGAGGCAGTCCTGGACAAACATGTGGATTATCTGAAAGATGCTACCATATAAATAGGGCAGGAGCAAAACATACCTGGTCCCTCAGAACAGCCAGAAAGGTCTGTCAGAAAGCTTGGGTTCTCCCCCTCCATCTAGCATCAAAGAAACCTCAAATTCTGAGATAGATGCACTGAAGGAGAGGAGGAACCTCTCCCGAGACTCTCCGGGCGCAAGAGACAAGGTTACAATCAACTGCACACTGCCCGTGTCTGAGGTCAGAGTTGGAGGAACCGGACCTGAGGAAAAAATGTCCCAGAAGAAGTTAAAAGATAGAGAACAAGTCTACATCCCTGGACTTAGGGATAGAGGGCTGTAGTGATTCGAATCATGGTGGATCTCATTGACTACAAGATCCTTGACTGGGGCTGTTAACCTGGGTCAGTTAGGGAGCCCTGGCTGACAGATATAAATAGGAGAATCAAAAGATTCCCTCGTTCTAAGGATTGGCTATAATCTGGCTGGTCATGTAAATAAAGGGTGACTTGGTAACAGAATACTAGTTATTTCACCTTTCCTATCCATGCACCTGTCTAAATGTTTTTTAAATGTTGCAAAAAGTCATAGAAGTATATATTATGGAACAGGCCAGACAGCATGGAAACAGGCTATAAAGATAATGTAAATTTGCCGTAGTCCTACTATATGGTTGCCTTGCAATGGAGAGAGACAATCTGGTGATGGGAGAGGTTGGGAAGACTAAGCCATGATAAAGGAGAAGAATGTGAGTACTGCAGTTGCTGGAGATCAGAGCTGAAAATGTGTTGCTGGAAAAGCGCAGCAGGCCAGGCAGCATCCAAACAGCAGGAGAATCGACATTTCGGGCATGCGCTTCTCCAGCAGCACATTTTCAGCTAAGCCATGATAAAGTTCACCCCATGGATTTCACTGAAGCTTACTCCCCTGAGACTTTCAGACGTAAAAACCCTACAGTGCGAAAAGTGGCGATTCAGCCCATCAAGTCTTAACAGACACTCCCAGACCCAGCTCTCCCTCTCCACCACTACCCTATTCCCTTAACCCCACATTTACCATACTTTATCCACTTAGCCTGCACATTGTGGGACCATTTACAATGGACAATCCACTTAACCAGCACATCAGGATGTGCAGTGGTGTGTGGCTGTGCAACGCTGGTATAGTGGGGAGCATAGCTGCCTTTCGGGTAGTTGACCCAGGTTCGATTCCCAGCATTGCAGTGGGGTGATTTTAAACCAATTTTCTACAGTTCTATGACTCTAAAACCCTAAGATCAAAGTAATGACATTGGTTGTTGAGTTGCTATGAGAGTACATGAGTACACAATGGCTCAGTGGTTAGCACTGCTGTCTCACAGTAGAAGGGACCTGGGTTCAGTTCCACTCTTAGATGACTGTGTGTGTTTGAAGTTTGCATGTTCTCCCTGTGTCTGTGTGGGTTTCCTCCAGAAAGGCGGTCTGGTTTCCTTTCATAATCCAAAGATGAGCAAGCTAGGTGGATTGGCCATGGGAAATATAGGGATAGAGTTGTGGTAGGTTTAGGTGGCTTTTCAGAGGGTTGGTGTGGACTTGATAGGCCAAATGGCCAGTTTCCACACTGTAGGGATTCTATGATCTTTTGACAGAGGGAGGAAACTGGAGCATCTGATAGAATCTGAGGCAGACATGGAGAGAATATAAAAACTCCACACAGAGAGTCACCCAAGTTTTGAATCAATCCCAGGTCCCTGGCACTGTGAGGCAGCATTGTTAACCACTAAGTCACAATGCCACCCATAACAGTGGTTGTGAGGCTCCAGTAGAAGGAACGGTCCTGCCAATCAGGTACAGATAAGACTGAGATGCTTCTATAAACCCAAGTAACAGGGCATAAACAGACAGTAAGCTGATGGCAATTGGATACTTAGTTCTGAAAACCAGGATATAGAAAATAATGTGTTGAATGGAAGACAAAAGAGAAGAAATGACTTTTCTATTGTATTTATCTATTCAATTCTAATTACACATTACTCATACCAATTGAATAAATTTCTTCAGTGTTTCCAGAAATGAGAAAATAACAACAAAGACAAGAAGCTGTTAAGGATCACAGCATCTTATAAAAGAAGCATATATTTTGCTTGCAGTGTAAATGATAATATCTGGAGTCTGCAAGGTGGTTGTGAAATAAGATCAGAAGTAATCATTAGTGCAGACCACGATTTAATGATTTCTAATTCAGCCTTGCTCCAAAAATACTAATCTTCTCAAATGTCAGCACACTTCATCTGTGAACATAAGGACCCATACTTATTCACCACACAGCACTGCTGTGAAAATATTGATCGACCCTCGATTGCTGACATAGTGATGCTGTCAAAATAACAAATTTCACTCAATTGCAAGCACAATACTTGGATGAAAATTGCACAACATTCTGAGACCTTGTCTTGGTTACATTTATTGCCAATATATCTGCTTAATGACAAAGAGTATATTTCTTGTCAATCTTTCCTTTTGACTCATTCTGCTACTCTGTACTCTGCAGCATTATTGATTAATTTGTTTTCAAGCATTTTAAAATCCAAAGAGCACTTAAACAGACAACAAGTGTGAATTATGCTTCTGCTTGAGGCAATGTTTGAGTTGAAAACTGGGACAATTTCCAAAAACAATGACAGGGCTTTTCTTTTTATCTTAGCAGCTCAAACAGTGTAGAGTTTATCAGCCTACTTGCAAAATTCACCCTTGCTCATAAGGTTCCCATTTGTGAATTAGAAAGGCAAAACTTTGGAAGTAGTGTAATGGTTTCATAATGAGTGAATGCAGTGGAAAAATGATTTGCTGCTGTGAAGCATTCAAGGGAACTGGGGAGTTTGAGATGGGGATAAAACCACCAGAGATCATTGAAACCAATCCAATTTTCCTCGCTAATCATTTCCATAGTCTGCACCATAGCTACCTGACAATTTTAGAGAAGGATCTACTGAGACAGGCTAGGGATTCACAAATAAGTAGCCATGGAGATGTGGAAACCTTGATTGTGGAAAGTCATTCCTACTGACAGATTCAGCTGCTAACTCTGTATTGATCGAGGCTTCATCAACTAACCTTATTCTTCCATCTGGTCCTCCCCCTCCATCAATTCCACCACCCCCATTCTCTCTGCCCACACCATCATATATCCAATATTAATTGATTGGAGACCTGAAACACTCTATCTCATGGCTCGCCACCTTTCTTACGCAAATGGAAACAGACATTTCATTATCCGATTGGATGATTCTTGGTTGTCAAGATGTTTTTTCTTTCTGATCTCCAATCTTGTTACAGTCAATAACTGGAAATATTCAAGGAACTGAAGCCAAAAGCTCCATTTATATTGTGTTGCTGTAATCGTTCCCCTAGGTTGCACCCAATCAAGTTCTGTAGGTTAATATTTCATTTCTGCAGATCTCCAGACAATCCCAGAAGGTTGACAGCTATAAAGTGGTAAATATAAGCTCACTGCAACCTTCAACTTTTAACGTCTGGCTTCATTGAAGCACAGGCTACATCTGACAGCCACACTGCAATTCACAGATGGATTAAAGTCGAGTGTGAACAAATTCCCATTCAGCAGAACCATGACCTGGAAGGGTGCTCTCGACAACCATTCAGTCCCAGACCTCCTGGAAAGCTGTCAGGCTTTGCTGTATCAACAAATTTGATGGTACCCAGTGTGCTTTGACACTTTATTTCACGTGTGATGTAACAAAAGGTTAGCAGACACATGTAACAAGTAGACAAAGGGATGTTGGCTTTTATAGCAAGGAGGATAGAGTGTAAAAGTATGGGAATTTTGAAATGATTCTACGAGGTTTTGGTGGCATGACTCCTAGTTGGGGAGAGGGATGCAGAGATGCAGGAGAAATTTTTTTTTCAGTGTGCCGATAACTATGCCTAAACAACCAGCTTATGTTTCAGCCTACAGTATGTGGGGGTGTCATTCCAATTTCAGCAGAGGGACATTTAGGACTTGCCCCCTCACCAGACACCATTGTAAAAATTGCAACTTACGCCACAGTTTGATGGACTTTGAAAAATCAAGGATTCTACCTGGAGAACGTCCTTATCTAATGTTGTGATTCTATGCCTGAGAATCACTATTTTAAGTTAAATGATTGATTCATATGGAAGGCCATGACCATGTTCCTTTGGAGATTCACTAAAAAGACAATAAATTGAAATAATATACAACCTATGTGCAGCACTGTGTGGTCCCAGCTGAAATAATTCACTGAATATATAATAACTGTTAAATTTACACTATTTTGACATATTTATCTGAACTTTGAGAACACAACTGTATTCAAGTTGATGGTGCAGCCCTCAACTAATGCTATTCAATCACTCTCCCATATAAATTATCATGATACGGTGTAGTTTTATTTCCATCATTATGTTCATGCACATTCTTTGGCTGTTCCACTCTGGCCTAGAAATACTAAAGGATTGTCCATTTAAGATGGTGATGAGGACTAAATTTCTTTTCCTGAAGGGTCATGAATCTTTGGAATTTTATATTGAAAAATTAAACTTGAGTAACACATGAAGTATAAGAAGTAACAGAAAAAGACTGAAAATAATCAACAGATCTGTAAGCATTTGTGAACAGAAAAACAGAGTTAAAATTTCAGGTTCATGGTTTTTCACCAGACATCTAAATAGTTAGAGAAGCAACAGTTTTTAAGTTGAAAGCCTAGATACCCAATAGAGTGTTGAAACAGCTACATCCCAGGGACAACATTATTAATTGGCAACTTTATCTCTTTTATTTATTCTATCAATTGTACAGAATTGATTTGCACAGGATAAAGAAGAATCAAGTGGATGTAATATCTATAATCGGTACTTGAAATGGTCTGGATGATTGACAATTTTAGAGGGTTGTGATGAATGTTGTTTTTGTAAGTAATAAGCTATGAATAACTAGAGTCCAAAAACATTGTTTTTAACCAATTCTATTGTTTCTAAAGAGTATGCTGGTCTATATAAGTGTGAATGGAGCAAAAGGACATGGAATTATCACACCTTGGTCTGGATGTTGTAAAGAGCCATGAGGTTAGCGGAGGGACAAGGCTTGGTACAGCTAGAATTAAAGCTATGGAGGAGAGTCAGTCATGAGTTGTCTTAAAGGTGGTGTGTGGGTGATGAGGATAGCCAGGAAAGAGCTAGAGGGCTATTTTGAACTAGCTGTCACTATTACAACATTGGCAAAATCCCAGAGCACTGAGGCTGCCCTGACAGACTGGTGGTAGGATCAACTCCTGTTAGCATCTACTCTCCCACGCCAAATAAAAATCCTTTCTCAGAGAAAGTAAGGACTGAAGATGCTGCAGATCAGAGTCAAAAAGTGTGGCGCTGGAAAAGTCAGTCAGGCAACAGCCGAGGAGCAGGAGAGTTGATGTTTCATGCATAATCTATGAAGAACTTACGCTTGAAACGTGGACTTTCGTGCTCCTCGGCTGCTGCCTGACTGGCTGTGCTTTTCCCGCATCACGCTTCTTGACAAAAATCCTTTCTCTCCCATTGGGCAAGTTTAGCAGAGATATTTTCAAATTCCAGACACCTGCCACAAAGATAAAGATCCAAGCCAATCAGCTTGAAGGTGAGAATGGAGTAAGCAGAACAATTACATTTAGCTTTTATCAGCAATTGTTTTGAAAACTTGGATGGTGATTTTGATGTGAAGTTGTTGAACTAAGTGTTGTGTGCAAGGTAAAGCACGTTTTCTTGAGCTTACATTGAGCTGTGTGGAACAGTGCAAGATAACAAAGGCAGAGAGTTTTGAGTGAGGAAAGTGCCGAGAATTTCAGTCTCAGGAAGCTCAGTATCATTCTGTTTTACTTGCTAGAAGTATCATGCAAAGTCATCAGCAAATCTGCATTTGTTTTCCCCAAAGGAAGCCATGTCCACTGCAGCAAACACAGTGCATCAAATTCGAAGAAGTACAATAAATTGTTGTCTCATTTGGAAAAAGAGTGATGGAGAGAAAGCAAAAGGGCAGATGTTGCATTTCTTGAGTTTGCACAGAGAAATCAAGGGGGGAAGAAACAGTATGTTAATGATGAGTGAGGAGCAACCATTAGAAAATTCTTCTTTTAGGGGAGATTATTAGACTTAAAGGACAAGTTATTCAATGTGAGAGCAAGTTCAATGGGCAGAAGAAGCTAGAGACTGATCGGATTTTCATTTAAGGAAGAATTGGATAGTTTTTAGATCATTTTTGGGAGGATGGCAGTGGAAACTGGAAAATGTTGCAGTGGCTGAAACAACAATAAAGTTGTGGATAAATTTTTGAGGAGCTTTTTAAGGTGAACAAATCAGCTCTGTAGGCAAGAGTAGGCAGAAATGATGCATCTTTCCAATGTATTCACATCTTTCCAATCATGAGGCACCTACAACTGTGCATAACACTCCTGATGAGGTCTAACAAGTGTCTAATACAAGTTAAACATCACCTCCTTGCTCTTGTACTATGTGCCCCTATTAATAAAGCCAAATACACTATATGCTTCATTAACTACTCTCTCCATCTCTCCTACTACCTTCAATGATCTAGACACATTACATACGAGAGTGCCTTGCCCCAATGTCTTGAGGACTTTGTTTAAATGTTGTTTATGTGTGTTGTGACTGAAGGATCGGATTACAAAACAGTTGCTTTCTTTCTGTTGTTGCCTACAAAGGTTCTTTGGAACTAGTTGCAATAGATCCAGGAACTGCAGCTGTTCTCATCTACAAAGCCACTGCATTAAGAGTGACCACAGAAATGGATGAGGAGCACATGTATTTTGAAGTCCAGCATCAGCATCAACATCCAACAGATTCAGAGCAGCGTCTCAGTGCAGAGCTTTGAGTAAAGCATGCTCTGGTGATGCACAGAAAATACAGGAGACCCCACAGTCACTCATCTTCCAGTCCTTCAGATGAGAAAAAGTCAGACAATGGTGCCACATGCTATCTACAAATAGTGCTATATTATGATCTCCAGAGTATCTGCAGTGCTGTAACTTTATCCATTATGGTCAATGAAGATCAGAAGTCTCCTCCACATTGGATTCCCACACAGGTCAGGTCTGGGATTTGACAGAGCACAATACTGAGAGAGGATGCAATTTAATTTTTAAATGCTTTGCTCTGGACAGCTGCAGGACATTAGACAGCTTTGTGACAGGTGATAAGGATATATGACAGCTGTAGACAATAAATTCTACAAAAGGAACAACATCTTCACACTAGATTGCAGCAGCAACCTGCAGAGTAACGCAGCGGGACTTCTTTGTGAACCTCATTTAATGGAACTGAATTTCTTGAACTCATCTTTCACTGACTGTAAATACTTTGATGCTGCTGAGACCAGCATCTCCTGTTTAAATCCAACTTCAAACACAGCTTACCAGTTTGATCTTTCTGCACATTTCCTGTTGTTTATAACAGTTAAGGTCATATGCTGATGAAACCTTCATAATACCTGCTGGTCCTTCGTTCCCTCTTGACAAAGTTTCTTGTTAGTCTGGGCGCTGTAGAAAGGATAGCTATTGCACAGGCAAGCATAGAACATTATATGGTGCTTAGGATGCACAATCATTTTGGCCACTGCAACTAAAATAATAGTAATGTGCTCATGAAAATAAGCATATATTTAAAAATATGCTAATATATTTACACCAAGATTTCACCTGTGTTATTTATGTGAGCTTATACAGTTTTATTTTTCCCTTACTTGACCACCACATCCTACATTGCAGTCTCAAACTGTCCAATTGGAATGGAGGGAGCCCATCCTATTTTTGAACTTGTTGACCTTGGAGTTTTGGTTGGCAAACCGAAAAGGGGATTTGTGCCTAGAGGACCCAGGTACGCCAAACGTGTCCTGAGCAGAGCAACGTTCATCTTCTTTGAAACTTGTACTCTCACAGAGTTGGTGATGACAAGCATTGTAGAAGTGGTGAGACCAGACACATAATACTACTTTTGTTCAGTAAAATAGTAGTAAGAGCTTTGAGGTGTAGGGAGCCATGAAGGTAATAGCAGAATGAGATCAGTCAGCCCATCACCTTTGTAACAGTTCTGTGTCAGAATGATGCAAAATAAATCCCACTGCCCTGTAATCTCTTCATTAGCACACATTTTTCCCAATCACAAATTATTATCTAATCGGTCTTTCAGAAGGTACATGATTTCGATCTCACCGTTTCCGGAGGCAATGATTTTCACGGTTTAGCAGTTTGAAATAAAGATGTTTCCTTTAAATTCCCGCCTCACTTTATATAAGAATTTATGTTAATAATCGCCTTTACAATTCTCCGAACAAAATAATCTCCTTTTTACTTAGACTATCAAAACTTAACAATCTTTTTAAAAATCCTGAATGAATCTCCTCTTGCCCATTTCTGCTAACAAAATTATATCTTAACTCACAGATCATCCTGAACTTATGTTTATAAAGGGACACATGCTAGGCTTCTGTGTCAGCTGTGGTTCATACTGTAGCACTCCCATTTCTATATTACAAGGTTGCAGTAAGACCTACTGCTGAGCTTGATCATAAATCAAAGCTGATAATCCAGTGGGATGACGTGTTAAACCAGGATCCATTTGCCCTGGTTGATGTAGAAGATCCAATAACATTATTTTGAAGAAGAACAAGAGAGTCCAGGATGGTGAAACTATCCAATGAGGAGAGATTGAGAAGATTGGGTCAGGTATACACTAGAGTTTGGAAGAATGAAAGGTGATGTCAAAGAGGCAGACAAAGTAATTGGGGAGATGGCTCCAGACCAAAGGGACATGGTTTCAGAATAAGGAGCGAGCTATTTAAGAATGATAGGAGGATGTATTCTTTTCAACAACATGGGTTGTGAATCGCTCAGCTTCTCTACTCCAGAGAACTTTGGAAGCTCAGTGATTGAGGAAGTATCAGGCAAACAAATGATAGATTTCAAGACACAAATGACAAGAAATGTAGGCATGGAGTGAGATAAAAGTATGAAGGTAGAAGATCAGCTATCGACAGCAGAACAGGCTTTAGAAACTAAATGATCAACTCCAGTGATAATATGTTGATGCACTCTGGCTAATGTTTATCTCATAACCAACATCAGAAAAAAAACCAGATTAATTGATCATTATTAAATTGCTGTTGATGGGAATTTACTGAGTTCAAATTAGCTGCTGTGTTTCCCACAGTATTGACTGCACTTCAAAAAGTACTTTATTAGCTGTAAAGCACTTTTAGAGATCTCTGGTGGCTATGAAAAGTGAAATTCTTTCTTTTTTCCTTCTTTTTAGGTAATTCCTATAACTCAGATTTGTGTTAATAGAAAAAATGACATGAGGAAGTAGAGTGAGAGAGAGAGACATATTGGAAGCTTACCAAGCCCATGCCATTGGATCCCATGCACATCTTTGATCCCCTAATTCAAAGGTAGTTATGAAAACTTAGTTATGATTCCTCAGCCAAGTCCATTTTTTCATGATTGTCAATACTAGCTCGAAGGACTAAATTTCTGACTATGGCACCTTAATGATTCATAATCCACAACTATGAACTTGGCATACTTGGGAATTCACTGCTATCTATCATACCAGAAGAACTGGCATCTAAAAAACCTCTTGTGGGAATGACAATCCTTCCACTCCATTGATTGGACATTAATTACATATGCACCTGTTTTGTTTTTTTTTGTCAGGAGAAAGGGAATAACTTCGAAGAAAAAAAATCTGTCTATTTTTGTGACAAGTAGCACATTTTTGCATACACAGAGTCAATTGTTACCACTAACTGATACACATCAAATTGAATCTCTATTATACTATGATATAGTTTTCCACATAACCTCAATCAAAATGATATATTGATTCATGACAAATGTTTATACTTCTGGCCCTGCTCTTTTTGAAGTAAAAAGTTCATTCTCAAAACGTGCTCTTTTTAATAGCTCAAGTAAGAATAGTTCAAGATTGAACTTGTCATGATTTTATCTTGTCCCCAATTTTTTTTATCTGAGGTTGTACAAAATTGTACTTAACAATTACTTGCTGTGATACTATTATAACATCATGGTATACATGGTCAGAATATTGGTTTTAATTTCATTCTCGAGGTTGTTAAACTGAAGGCTGCAAGAAAGCATGCGCCATGTACATCAAAGGCTCTCAGATCAGTCATTCCCTTTCAAAGACTGGATGATATATTACAGTTCAGCAAAAAATTATGGGTGGCACGGTGGCACAGTGGTTAGCACTGCTGCCTCACAGCATCAGAGACCCGGGTTCAATTCCTGACTCAGACGACTGACTGTGTGGAGTTTGCGCATTCTCCCCATGTCTACGTGGGTTTCCTCCGGGTGCTCCGGTTTCCTCCCACAGTCACAATGATGTGCAGGTCAGGTGAATTGGCCATGCTAAATTGCCCATAGTGTTAGGTGAAGGGATAAATGTAGGGGAATGGGTGGGTTGCGGGTCGGTGTGGACTTGTTGGGCCGAAGGCCATAGATTTAGAAAACAAACAAACTATCTGTATCTTTCCAAGATGTTATTATTGAAGAAGTAGCAACATAATAAGAGCCTAAGTAGAAACAGCATTGATTCATAAAGAGAAAGTTGCAGTTGTCAGCTTTTGCTGCATTATTGTTTCTAAACTACATTCATGCCTTGGATATGAAAACCAAAATAGCTTGTAAAAGTTGATTATAATACCCGAATAGAAGATTTGTTGGGACTTAAGATGGGCCAATAGGGTTGCAGATGGGTTTGCATTGGCTAACAAAGTTGATAAGTATGTGGGGAATTAAATTTGATGCTTGTGAAAGGTTGCACAATAGTTGGAAAAGTGGCTAATTCTTCACATTGAATTGAATTTAACTGGCATGGAGAGACTTGGAAAGTAATTTGAGAATCATGGTAGACCTATCACTTTCAATTTTTTGGCAATATGGCAAAAATAATTTAAATTTTGAGAATAGAATGTTGAGAGATGTAGCCTTAATATAAATTTACGATCCATATGCCAAACCTATCCAATCTTGCCCCAAATCCAGAAAATATATTTATATGTGCATTGGAGAAAGAGTAAAAACTGATACCAGTCTTAAAGAAATCCTAAAAAAAAATTGTTCTTCAAAAATAAGGTAATTGGTGGGATCCAGCTGAAACATATAAAATATTAAATCATCTGGACACACAGAAACTCATTTACTCTAAAGTTTGCCATGAGAGGATTTTGCTTTTCTATAACATATAACTTATCTTAAGACAAATTTAAGGAAAACAACCCTTACTCAAATAGTAATACATGTTACCAATATTAGCAAGACAGAATGCTACAATTAAGCCCATTACAGATATTCTAAATGCATTAGGAACTGCAATAGAAGAATTGTGCAAGCAATGGAATAAATGTCAATATTTGAATTGTATTTTCTGATCCATGATTTTTCTTATTTTCTGAATCTCATAAAATGTACCATCAAGGTCAATGTGCAGTATCATTTGGAACTTGCAATACTGATATTCAAAATTCAGTCCTGGATCAGAAAATGGGCTGAGAGAACCCACTAGGAAATTATGAGGAACACTAATCAACATATTGTTGTGTATTCCTGGACAGCAATGTTCCATGTCTGATGTGTGTGTCTTATAACATGGCCAACCAATTGAACATCCTCTCCACCTTCCATCTCCTTAACACATCAGAATATTCATGCAGTCATTGAAGTGTTGAACAGTAAATTAGCAAGTAGTTCAGTAAATTAGTCCTTAGTAACTTAATAAAGGAATAATTATTTCTTTGCAGCACCTACTACTTCACAGAATCTTTGCATATTGGTAAATTCAGACTGCAGTGTGCTATTCACAGTTGTCAACCACCAAGAGACCCCCTGAGATGTCAATTAGTATTTTTGATTTGTATTTGTTTTAACTACTGGCATCTTACTCAATGAAATAGATGTGACTCACTGCTGAAAAATGAACATTAATTAGAAGAATGAATGAACTTATTTCAATTCTCTGGTGATTTAATCTTACTGAGGAAATTATTGACAGATCAGTTTGGGTTTTTCTCATTTTCTTCCAAAGGAGAAGCTTGTATATTTGCATAACTATGTTTCAATATGTTTTTTTTAATGTTCCTTATTTAACACCCAATAATGTGAATGATTTTCATTGGGTTGAGCATTTGAAAACCTTGCTGTATTATGAAAGCAATGTTGTGTATGTACAGTGCTGATATTTTTTTGGACAATTTAGTTCAACTATCAAGTGAATGCAGGAAAATGAAGCTGAGATGTAGATCAACCATGATCTAAATTGAATTCTACCTCAGGCCAGTGGGTTTGAATTGCCTCCTTCTTCTGCTAATGGTCCTGTATTAATTCAAGAAAAAAAAACTTCCAGTGCTTGAATAGAACTGAACATTTCAAACAAAATTAGATTTCTCATATTTTGAGTTATTAAAGTTATGAAGTCTATTTCAAGAGTACTAAGTGCAATTCTAGTTGGAGTAAAGTACCCTTACTGTAAGGCATAAGTTATATTTTACCCTGCACCCTTTAGTTAAAAGATGTTTTTCCCTCCATGACTCGGGGAGTCCAGAAGTAGAGGGCATAGGTTTAGGGTGAGAGGGGAAAAATATAAAAGAGACCTAAGGGGCATTTTTTTCACACAGAGAGTGGTACGTGTATGGAATGAGCTGCCAGAGGAAGTGGTGGAGACTGATACAATTGCACCATTTAAGAGGCATTTGGATGGGTATATAAATAAGAAGCGTTTGGAGGGATATAGGCTAGGTGCTGGCAGGTGGGATTAGATTGTGTTGGGATATCTGGTCGGCATGAACGGGTTGGACCGAAGGGTCTGTTTCCATACTGTACATCTCTATGACTCTATGACAAAGTGTGAACTGATAATGGCATGGCAAAGATAATGGGACATCAGGGGCCTTAGCTTGAGTATTTGGAAATCACACCATGAGAAGGAAACAGGGAATGACAACTGGGAGTCAGATGATGGGGGATTTTGGTATGTATCAGATTCCAATTTAGTACAGAAAAATAATGTGAAAAGAAGGAAGATTGGATTCACAATAATTTAGATTTATGTAATATCTTTAGTTGTTAAAGCATCTTAAAATGAAATGAAAATAGTTGGGTGACTGTTAAAAGGGGTAGGGTAAGAAGCAATCTGTGCAGGGAACCCCTGTGGCAGTTCCCCTTTATAACAAGTATACCATTTTGGATACTGTTGAAGGGGATAATATACCAGGAATAAACCATGGGTTACAGGTCTCTGGCACAGAGTTTTTCCCTGTCGCTCAGAAAGGAATGGGGTAAAGGAAAAAAGCATTAGTCACTGGGGACTTCATAGTTAGGAAAACAGATAGGAGATTCTGTTGGAACGAGAGAGACTCACGGTTGGTGTGTTGCCTCCCAGGTGCCCCAAGTTGTAGTCCACATAGGCACCAATGACACAGGTAGGAAAAGGGATGGAGATGTAAGGCAGAAATTCAGGGAGCTAGAGTAAAAGCTTAGACCCAGAACAAAGAGAGTTATCTCTGGCTTGTTACCTGTGTCATGTACTAACGAGGCGAGGAATAAGGAGACAGAGGAGTTGAACACATTGCCACAAGGATGGTGCACGAGGGAGGGATTCAGATACCTGGATAACTGTGGCTCATTCTGGGGTAGGTGGGACATCTAAAAACGGGATGTTTTAATATCCTAGAGTATCAATATCCTAGGGAGTGGGGCCCAATTTGCTAATGTTCTTTGGGAGGGTTTAAACTAATTTAGCAGGGGGATGGGAACCTGAATTGTAGCTCCATTTTACAGGAAGTTGAGAGTAGTGAGGTCCTGAATAAGGTTTCAAGGTTGCAAGAGTGTACCAGCAAGCAGGAAGGTGGTTTGAAGTGTGTCTACTTTAACAGCAGGAGCATCTGGAAAAGGGGGGATGAACTTGCAGCATGGATTGGTAACTGGGAGTTCAATGTTTTAGCCATTTCGGAGACATGGATAGAGCAGGGTAGGAATGGTTGCTGCACGTTCCGAGATTTAGATGTTTCAGTAAGATCAGGGGAGATGGTAAATGAGGGAGTGGTGGGCATTGTTAGACAAGGACAGTATTACAGTGGCGGGAAGGATGCCTGAGGACTCATCTACTGAAGTAGTATGGGCTGAGGTTAGAAACAGGAAAGGAGACGTCATCCTATTGGGAGTTTTCTATCGGCCTCCTAATAGTTCCAGAGATGTAAGGAAAGGATTACAAAGATGATTCTGGAAAGTAACAAGGCAATTGTTATCAGTGTCTTTAACTTTCCAATATTAGCTGGAAATGCTATGGTTCGAGTACTTTAGACGGGCCAGTTTTTGTCCAATGTGTGCAGGAGGGTTCCCTGACACAGTATGTAGACAGGCCAACAAGAGGTGAGGCCACATGGGATTTGGTATTTGGTGATAGTGACCAGACTCACATTAAGTTTACTTTAGCAATGAAAAGGGAGAGGTATATATCGCAGGGAAGAGTTATAGCTGGGGGAAAGGCAATTATGATGTGAATAGGCAAGATTTAGGATGCAGAAGGAAACTGTAAGGGATGGGCACAATTGAAATGTGGAGCTTTTTTTTAGATTAGATTAGATTTCGTCCAGTGTGGAAATAGGCCCTTTGGCCCAAAATGTCCAAACCGACCCTACGAAGAGTAATCCACCCCCCTCTGACTAATGCACCTAACAACTTTGGACAATTTAGCATGGCCAATTCACCTGACATGCACATCTTTGGAATGTGGGAGGAAACCAGAGTACCCAGATGAAACCCACGCAGACACAGGGAGAATGTTCAAACTCCACACAGACAGTTGCCCAAAGCTGGAATCGAACCTGGACCCTGGTGCTGTGAGGCAGCAGCGCTAACCACTGAGCCACCATGCTGTCCCTAACTGCTTTACCCTCATTCACCTGTTATTAAAGGAACATCTACTGTGTGTCCTTGATAAGTATGTACCTGTCAGGAAGGGAGGAAGCAGTCGACCAAGGGAGCCATGGTGTACTAAAGACGTTGAATCTCTTGTCAAGAGGAAGAAGGAGGCTGATGTAAAGATGAGACATGAAGGCTCAGTTAGTGCTTGAGAGTTACAATTTAGCCAGTAAGGCTGAAAGAGAGAGCTAAGAAAAGCCACGAGGGGACCCGAGAAGTCTTTGGCAAGTAGGATCAAGGAAAACCCTAAAGCTTTCTAAAAGTATGTCAGGAAAAAAAGAATGAGTAGGGTAAGACTAGAGTCAGTCAAGGACAGTAAGTGGAAAGTTGTGCAAGAAGTGTGAAGAGATAGGAGAGGCTCTAAATTATTATTTTTCATTAGTATTCACGCAGGAAAAAGACAATGTTGTTGAAGAGAATACTGAGATACAGGCTATTAGACTAGACAGAGTAGAGGCTCACAACGAGGGGGTGTTAGTAATTCTGGAAAGTGTGAAAATAGATAAGTTCCCTGAGCTGGATGGATTTATCCTAGGATTCTCTGGGAAGCGAGGGAGGAGATTGCAGAACCTTTGGCTTTGATCTCTATGTCATCATTGTCTACAGGAATAGTGCCAGTAGACTGGAGGATGGCAAATGTTGTCCCCTTGTTCAAGAAGGGGAGTAGAGATAGCCCTGGTAATTATAGACCTGTGAGCCTTATTAGGATTTACAATCATCTTGAAAGGAATAAGTTGTTTAGGGATAGTCAACATGGTTCTGTGAAGGGTTGGTTAGGCCTCACAAACCTTATTGAGTTCTTTGAGAAGGTGACTAAACAGGTGAATGAGGGTAAAGCAGTTGATGTTGTGTATATGGATTTCAGTAATAGGATTCCCCATGGTAGGCTATTGCAGAAAATATGGAGGCATGGGATTGAGGACGATTTAGCGGTTTGGATCAGAAATTGGCTAGATGTAAGAAGACAGAGGGTGGTGTTTGGTGGGAAATATTAATCTTGGAGTTCAGTTACTAACGGTGTGCTGCAGGGATCAGTTTTGGGGCCAGTGTTGTTTGTCATTTTAAAAATGACTTGGATGAGGGCATAGAAGAATGGGTTAGTAAATTTACAGATCACACTAAGGTCAGTGGAGTTGTGGATAGTGTGAAAAGCATTTGCAGTTTACAGAGTGACATAGATAAGCTGCAGAGCTGGGTTGAGAGGTGGCAAATGGAGTTTAATGTGGAAAAGTGTGAGGTAATTCACTTTGAAAGGAGTATCAGGAATACAAAATACAGAGGAACCTCGATTATCAGAATATCAATTATCTGGATATTGGATTATTCGAAGGAGATCTCGAGGTCCCGATAGAAACATTACATTGAAAGCTTCCAACACCAGTGGCATCTTTCGTTTATATTGATTAAAAATAAACTCGGCTTACTGAAATGCTGCCGAGAACAGTCCTGGACATCAATGGGAGCCCAGGCACTACCACCAAACAACTGACCTCCTGCCCCTCTCTCTCTCTCTCTCTCTCTCCCCCCCACACTTTTCGTGGAGTTGTACACAGGCGTGGACCTGAAACCCCACTTCCCCAGATAATCTCTCCAACATTGTCCTATACAGGGCAAAGGTGGAACCTGTCAAAAGGTTGCAATAAAAAGGTGTGTGTGTGTGTGTGTGTATGTGTTATTTGGAGACTCAGTCTTGTTGTAGGTGCCCAGTCCGTCTGGCCTGGAGAGGGCGCGGGGTGGACGGGGGGGGGGGCAGTGTTGGATGGGGTTAGGTTGCGGCGTTGGACAGGGTTAGGGGGTGGAGGGTAAAGTGGGTGGCATTGGATGGGGTTGGGAAGAGTGGGGAGCAGGGGCAGGGGCGGGTGGAGGGCGGTATTGGATGGGGATTGGGGGCATGCGGGGGGGGTTGTTGGATGAGGTCTGGGGCGGGCGGGAGGACGGGGCATGGGGGATAGGTGGGGTCTTGCATGCGGTGTGCTGCTGCCTAGCCTCCTGAACGGAGGGCGGACTTGACAGAAGACTCGGAAAGGCATTGAATCAATTAACCAAAGAATCAATTATCTGACCGAAATAGTGCACGCCCATCTCTTTCTGATAACTGTATCTAACAGTTACAAGGACAGAGCTTGGAATCCATCCTTTTGGAATTTCACAACTCCCATTGCAGTCAAAGAACAGAATATGAAAATCCCTTAGGGATTGATGACAAACAAAAAAGCGAACAAAAGCCAAAAAAATTAAATAGTTCAACATACCTCAGTTATCTATTGATATCAAAGGATTGATTCTCTACAAATAAGCCAAAAACTGGCACAGATTGAGAAATTGCCTGAAAAACTCAGCAGGTCTGGTAGCATTTGTGGAGAGAAAGCAAAGTTAATGTTCTAGGTCCAGTGACACTTCTGAAGAACACATCTCACCACAGTTCAAGTTTTAGAAATGAGCTGAATTGGATATTAAAAGCAATTGGAAGCTAAGAGGGAAACTTTTGGGCTGATTGCTATTAAATTCCCTCCCACCCCGGGTCGGCAGCAGCAGGAGGAGGAGGATGAGTGGCGAGGAGGTGAACGCCGATTTCCATGAGCAGCTCCGGCTGCAGCGGCTGTTGGAGGGTGGACAGGCCGAGGAGGCGGGGGACCATGTGAGCACGTTCGTGGACGCAGACGGCACCGAGTTTGAGTGGGACTGTGAGAGGATGGCCTGGTTCCCCAAGATCAATGAAGATTTTCTTGCAACCTATCACGCAAACTATGGTTACATTGAAGAGAACCCTGAGAATACTGGAAATTCTACCACTGAAACCGAGAAGACAGCAGCAGTTCTACAAAAGACCCTAAAGAATCAAAGCAAAAAGGGGAGAAAAGAAAAGTGGATGCAAGCTGGATTGACGTTGAGGAGCAGAGGAACACAAATGTGTATGTGTCTGGACTACCTCCAGATGTAACAAATGATGAATTTGTGGAACTCATGTCAAAATTTGGAATCATCATGCAAAACCCTGAAGCAGAAGAATAAAAGATTAAATTGTACAAGGACAAAGATGGAAACCTCAAGGGGGATGGTCTCTGCTGCTACTTGAAGAAAGAATCTATTAACCTTGCTCTCAGATTTTTGGATGAAACTGAATTGAGGGGATATAAGCTACATGTAGAAGTCGCCAAGTTTGAGATGAAAGGACAATATGATGCCAGCAAAAAGAGGAAGAAAAGCAAAGACTACAAGAAGAAATTGCTTCTGCAGAAAAAGCAGCTGGATTGGAGACCAGAAAGAAAACCTGGCAGTTCCCGATTACAATGTGAATGAGTTGTAAACCTTAAGAACATGTTTCATCCAAAGGATTTTGAGGAGGATCCATTGGTTTTGAATGAGATCAGAGATGCTGTTCGACTAGAATGTGAAAAATTTGGTCAAGTCAAAAAAGTACTTATATTTGATAGACACCTTGCTGGAATAGCCTCTGTAGCATTTAAAGAACCAGAACAAGCAGATCAATGTGTCCTGATGCTTAATGGAAGATGGTTTGATGGACGCCAGATAACCGCTGAGACGTGGGATGGTGTTGTTGATTACCAGATTGAAGAAACTGTAAAAGAAAGAGAATACCGTTTGAAGTCATGGGAATCATTTTTGGAAGGTAAGTCTGCCAATGGCCCAAAGACTACAGAGGCAAGTGGTCAAGCATCTTTAGAAGTCTCAGCTCCTCCAGAGGATAGCACAGAATGGTCTGAGGACAATGGAAAGCAATCAGCAAGCAGTTGAACACCTTCAGAAGATCATGAAAAGCTATCAGCAGAGTAACGCTGTCAGAGAACAATACAAAACCTACATTGGACAGTGCAGCACTTTCTGGGGACCATAAATACCAAGATGTGATTCATTCTATATCTGATACGGAGAAGGGGGAAGAGAAGTGGATTGAAGAAAATTTATCTACGGACAGCAGTATTGATGGACAGCAGTATTGATGGAAGTGTTGATGATGCAGAAGAAGAGCAGTGAGTTCATATTGGGACCTTACTTTTAAATGACTGCTTCAAAACACCATTTTTATCTGAAATATTGTAGAACACGACTGGACATCTGGTGTGCAGGTTTTTAATTGTCAAGTTGACTGCTTTAATTGAAAGAATCTTTAATATAGTTAATATTTGGTGTCAAACATGTATTTAAGGATTGTGCCATTTTATGCTTAATTGAGAGAAACCTTTCCCGTCTTAACTTCTTACCCACTGACTTCAATAACCTTTCTTCTCTGTTGGGAATATGTTGAAGTAAAAATGCAAATAGTTCTCAAAAAAAAACATAGCTTTAAATTAAGGGGTGGTAGGTATAGGACAGATGTTATGGGTAGATTCTTTACTCAGCGAGTCGTGAGTTCATGGAATGCCCTGCCAGTAGAAGTGGTGGACTCTCCCTCTTTATGGGCATTTAAACGGGCATTGGATGGGTATATGGAGGATAGTGGGCTAGTGCAGGTTAGGTGGGCTTGGATCGGCACAACATCGAGGGCCAAAGGGCCTGTGCTGCGCTGTATTTTTCTATGTTCTATGTTCTATGTTTTCTATGAAATTGCAGTATTTGAAATAATCTTCTAAAAAAGGAAACAACTCCAGAAATTTTCCTCAATCTAGTAAATTTCAATACAAATATGTGCTCAGAAAGTTAAGACTTAACTAAGGAAGGATCAATGATGCACTGGACAGTTGAGAGTTGTAATTAGGAGAATACAAATAAAAGTACCCAACAAGACAAAGCAGCCTGTGTTACCCAGGATGAAGCATTTGGAACTCTGTCCATATGGGAAACAAGTACAAGAGGAATTAGAATTTGAAAATGATTGGAGTAGCCTGCCAAGAGCAATCATCCAACACTGGTAGAGATGGAAAGGGTGAAAATATGGCTGAAGTTTCAGGAAAGAAAAAGTGAAGCTCAAAACAAGCATTAGAATGAGAACAAGCATTTAAGGTAAGGATGCCAGAGATGAACTGAAAAATCTAACAAGTTAGCCGAACATGAAGTAGAAATTTCTGGAGAAACTCAGGGCATCTGGAGAGAGAGAACTAAAATAACCATTTCTGAAGTTAAGATTCCAGTGACCCTTCTTCAGAATGAAAGATCCAATAATTTCCTTGTCTTGTGTGCTCACTGCAGTATAATTTATTAAATTGCTGCTATTCACAGTTTTATAAATTTATGAATTCAAAGGGTGATTGTCCTGCATCAAATTATTAATTTATTTGTCCTTGCTTATCTGTGCTAGAATGTTCATCAATCGTCTATTGTTTTTGTGAGCAGAGTATGATTCATGTTGGTATGGCTTGGTTGATGGGTTTTTTTGCAATGATTTTAATATGTCAAATGCAATCAACAACATATTTTGTTGCAATTTAAGTATGCCAAGTTTTCATTTTTAAAAAGAAAAATCTCATGTTATGACAAAAAAATCTATTTGGAAAAATCAAATCAAAATTCTAATGTTGACGTACCATTGTAACCCTATCCAAGGTCAACTTAAAAATAAGATTCAAGTACAAGCAACATATAAAAAAAAATACTGTCTGAAGCTACATGGGACGAAAGGAAAATGGGGTACAGAGATTTCTCAAAAAGTTTGCAAATGGGCATAACCTTTGTCTGACAGTTGAAATTGGATCTAATCAAATGTTCACCCATGTAAAATATATTTTTTTGCATAAATTTAAGCTTGTAATTGTGAGATCATTAATAATATTAAAACTGATGGGCTTTATGTTGAAAAGGCATATAAAGGTAAATGAAGTCAAGACAAAGGAATTGAGTTAAGGTGTAGACCAGCCAACAGTTGGGTCCTTATTCCTTTAAATGTTCAGATATTGCAAATACATTGTATATTTTTGATAGACTTCAAAACTTGAAACTTTAAAATTTGGTGTCCTACAGACTCAGCTTTACTATAAACAGCAAACTATAAATGGCAAACAATTATCATTGGTAGCAGCTATCATCAACCTTCAGCTGATAAAGTATGATTGTGTGTAAAATCTTTCCAAAATGGAAGGGCTGGATTTCACAGGTTCTGAAATCTCAGTTTCAACTCAGACTGGAAATCAGACAAATGGAAGCTGAGGTGAACAGCAATCCAACCTATCTTCTGCTGAATAAGGTCCAGGATGTATCTCTCATCCTCCCAGCCTGTTGCCTGGCTGAAACCAATAGGACTCACTGGCCAGCAAGTGGGCATGAAGTGACAACCATCAGCAAAATGAGACTAGGGATTTCCTAATTACTTTCCGACTGTTGTACAAAGTAACACTTCTGAAAGAGTTAATGTTCATGTCTTGGTTAACTCCACCTGTATGCTGATGTCAAACAGTCATTGGGTTGGAAGAAGCAGTCCAGCACAATGTCCAAATGGAGACTGACGAGTCATTTATGGCTTCCTGAAGTCTTTGTGATTTAGATTAACTGATTCATGTCATTGTATCTATTGCTGTTATGCAATGAACTGCACCATACAGGGTGAGACAAGTGTCATTTCTCACAAAAAGCCAATAGCGGTTTGTGCTCTGCTGCTGCTAATTAGGTAGGCTCTTTCACCCTGCACAGAAACATGGTTCATTGAGTCCCTCATGGTATAGTAGTAATGTCCCGATCTCAGAGCCAGAAGGACCTGGTTCAAATCCCAACTGTTCTAGAGATGTGTCATAATATGTCTGAACAGGTTGGCTAAAAATATATAGAAAACAAATTTGGTTGTAGTAAACAAGTCAGTAGTGCTTGATTCTACAACAGACAATATTGTATGCATTAGTAGGGATATGGCAAGGCTGCAGAGCTTAAATTTGATGCATTGGTTGTGGAATTTATGAACTGTCTTTATTACTTGCTGCTTATGCTGTTTGATTCACCAGGTTAATTAATTTTTAATTCTCCCCATATCATGACATCTCCTTAGTCCTAAGAATTAAATTTACATCTTTCTTGAAAGTCTTCATTGTTTTGACCTCACCAGTTTCCAATGGCAGAGAATTCTATAGGCTCACCACACTCTGGCTAAAGAAATCCTCCTAATTTCTGTCATAAAAGGCTTATCTTTTGAATTGATACTTTTGAAGAAGTTCTATCAGAGTTTGATAACTAGTTCAATGAGAACAAATAAAATTCTCAAAGGAGTAAGACTTTTCAGTCAGCATCCGTGGTATACCAGACAAAATTTCATGAAATTTCCTTTACAGATGAGTACAAAACAAACTATACATCAGCCAAGGCAAAGTTATTTCAGATTTATTTCATTCCAAAGAAAGTAGACTTTTAAGGAAACTAGTCAGATTATGGTGAAAGCCGAAACTAGGATGACTTACAGAAAATACTGGAGATCAATAACCTTACCCAATCTGACACAGTGGAATCACTAGCTGGCTCAATACTTCTTATCATTACATTCACTTGGAGTAATGGGTATAGAAGTGTCATACCCATCCAGCTTTTAAAAAAAATGGCACAATCCCTTGGTACTAAGCCATATGTTCTGTGATTGGGAAGCTGTCAACCTCTGGCGCAACTCCAATGTATATCATCAGGTTATAGTGGGACTTGTGACTCTTCTCAGCAATCTATTCATAATGAATAAACTATTGGAAAGCTTTCATTACTATCCATGAGGACTTTTGACACAGTGAGAGTTATTTCACTCAGCTGGTAGAGTGTGATTTAATGATATGTGCCTTTAAGAATGGCTTGTTCTGTCCTATTCCTATTGAAGAGAGAATGTTGTCAATTTGGTGCCAAGGTGTCTGTCCTTGGGAAGCAGAGTAAATCGCTTTTTTAAAAAAAACTTAGACAAAAGAAGCATAAGTGGGTGGAGTCTTGCTCACATGGACCTAAAGATTTAGATTTTCTTTCATTTGTTGAAGTAGGGGTTTTAGTGTTGAAGCTGCTAGATACAGCTCTCTCTCTCTCTCTCTCTCTCCTGCTAAAACTTGAGCTGTCTCTCAGCTGCTAAATTAATTCTTGGATTGGATGATATAACAAATGAGGAAAATCTGTTGTTGAATTTACCTTTACCAAGGTTGTGTTTATGGAATGCTGTTAAATTGGAATAGTTGTTAAGTAGTAGTTAAATAATATATTATTATTTACTAAGTATTTTAATAGAGTTAAAGTTATGTCAATTCTTCTATTATTTGTTTGTATTTTAACTGTACTGTAAGAATAAAGTGTATTTTGCTTAAAGACTAGTAGTCTGACCAATCGAATCACATCTGGAGCATAACACATTCCACTTGCCTGTAAATAAGATTAAAGTTAGGGTTGAGTCTATCTCCTTGATATATTTTGAGAGTACTTTGTCTGATCCATGACAGTGAGATGAAGAAGATGCTCAATCAGTGGTGGAAGGCTGCTCGCCACTTCCACCTACCAAATCATAACTTATCAAAGATGGAAATGATATGAGAGAAGATTCATCAGCTGCATTTAAACACCTCCAAATGAGCTTTGTTATGTAATTGCTCTTGTCCATACACCCTTGAAGATAACAGGCTCCTGATAAGAAAATTGCAATTTGACATTGATTCTTCCATTCATAATCTCCAACCATCTTTCCTGACCTATATTTCTTCCATGTTTATGGTCAAGGGTTGTATGTTCACTGGCTTCCAATCAGAAACTGCAGTTTATGATTATTTCAGGTCACTTTTCCTTCTGAATCAAAAAAATTAAAAAAAGGAGCCAAGTATTTTGTTGACAGTGGGTAGTGTTTCTTTGCAATCACCTTTTGAGAGGGGCTAAGACTTGCAAATCTGAAATGTTAACATTTTGAAAAAAATACTGACGTGTGTCAATCCAAGGAGGATAATTCATCTGAAAATTGACATTTCTGCTGGTTAGTGATAATGATGGATGTATGAAGTCTGATCCATTTATCACAGTGACAATCAATACTGTGGCTGTCTCTGACATTTAAATGCTATTCTCTTGATACACACGTACAGCCTTTGCAGGGAAGGGTCTTTCCTGTTAGAGTGCGATCAATACTTTTTATTGGCTTTGGAGAAGAACCTTTCCTGTGCTTCACATTGCAACTCAAGCATTGCAAGTTGAATTTACACAGTGTATCACCGATGAAGAATCAAATTAGTTGATCCTATGATTTCTGGTGTTGTGAGAATCATAGAAATAGGTTGTTGAAATTCTCGCATTGTTTCTTCTTTTTCATGTCGATGCAGGAATCACTGAAAAGGCAAGCATTTGATGCTGTATCCATTATTGCCTTTGAAAAGACTGGCTTGCTCAGGCCACTTCAGAGGGCAGTTAACAGTTAACCTCTTACTGATTTATTTCTTGAAATGATGATAGTGATACCGGATGGGTTTTCATGACAATCAATAATCATTTCATGGATACTATTACTGGGACTAGTTTTCAAGTCCAGCCTTTATTCATTGAATTGAATGTCCAGTTTTAACAAATATGGGATAATAATCAATATTGGGCAATTTCATACAATGCTTCTCTCTGTGAGCGGCAGTGAATTATTTCATTCCACTGCCCACACCATGCCTCGATCAAGTGATATCTTGACCTCATCATGAGTGGAAGTACTCACCAGTGAGCCTTTTGGGATTTACACCACTGATAGCATACTTAATTCCCAGCTGTGTATCAGATGAAACAGTACAAGCTGTCAACCACCATCTATAATGTATTGCACAATTCTAAAGGCATAGTTGAAAAAGGGAAGGTGGCATTTCTCTTCACCAACAGGGACCTGGACTCCATCATAGAGTCATAGAGATGTACAGCATGGAAACAGACCCTTCGGTCCAACCCATCCATACCAACCAGATATCCCAACCCAATCTAGTCCCACCTGCCAGCACTCAGCCCATATCCCTCCAAACTTCTTATTCATATACCCATCCAAATGCCTCTTAAATGTTGCAATTGAATCAGCCTCCACCACACCCTCTGGCAGCTCATTCCATACACGTACCACCCTCTGTGTGAAAAATTTGCCCCTTAGGTCTTTTTTATATCTTTCTCCTCTCACCCTAAACCTATGCCCTCTAGTTTTGACTCCCCGACCACAGGAAAAATACTTTACCTATTTATCCTATCTATGCCCCTCATGATTTTGTAAATCTCTATAAGGTCACCCCTCAGCCTTCGACACTCCAGGGAAAACAGCCCCAGCCTTTTCAGCCTCTCCCTATAGCTCAAATCCTCCAACCCTGGCAACTTTCTTGTAAATCTTTTCTGAACCCTTTCAAGTTTCACAACATCTTTCCAATAGGAAGGAGACCAGAATTGCATACAATATTCCAACAATGGCCTAACCAATGTCCTGTACATTTGCAACATGACCTCCCAACTACTGTACTCCATACTCTGACCAATAAAGGAAAGCATACCAAATGCCTTTTTCACTATCCTATCTACCTGTGACTCCACTTTCAAGGAGCTATAAATCTGCACTCCAAGGCCTCTTTGTTCAGCAACACTGTCTAGGACCTTACCATTAAGTGTATAAATCCTGCTAAGAGTTGCTTTCTCAAAATGCAGCACCTCGCATTTATCTGAATTAAACTCCATCTGCTACTTCTCAGCCCATTGTCCCATCTGGTCAAGATCCTATTGTAATCTGAGGTAACCCTCTTCGCTGTCCATTACACCTCCAATTTTGGTGTTATCTGCAAACTTACTAACTGTACCTCTTACGCTCGCATCCAAATCATTTATGTAAATGACAAAAAGTAGAGGACTCAGCACCGATTCTTATGGCACTCCACTGGTCACAGGCCTCCAGTCTGATAAATAACCCTCCACCACCACCCTCTGTCTTCTACCTTTGAACCAGTTCTGTATCCAAATGGCTAGTTCTCCCTGTATTCCATGAGATCTAACCTTGCTAATCAATCTCCCATGGGGAACCTTGTTAAACGCCTTACTGAAGTCCATATAGATCACATCTACTGCTCTGCCCTCATCAATCTTCTTTGTTACTTCTTCAAAAAAACTCAATCAAGTTTGTGAGACATGATTTCCCACGCACAAAACCATGTTGACTATCCTGAATCAGTCCTTGCCTTTCCAAATACATGTACATCCTGCCCCTCCAGATTCCCTACAACAACTTGCCCACCACTGAGGTCAGGCTCACTGGTCTATAGTTCCCTGACTTGTCTTTACTGCCCTTCTTAAACAGAGGCACCACGTTTGCCAACCTTCAGTCTTCCGGCACCTCACCTGTGACTACCCATGATACAAATATCTCAACAAGAGGCCCAGCAATCACTTCTCTAGTTTCCCACAGACTTCTCGGGTACACCTGATCAGATCCTGGGGATTTATCTACCTTTATCCATTTCAAGCCATCCAGCACTTCCTCCTCTGTAATCTGGACATTTTGCAAGATGTCACCAGCTATGTCCCTACAGTCTATATCTTCCATATCCTTTTCCACAGTAAATACTGATGCAAAATATTCATTTAGTATCTCCCCCATTTTCTGTGGCTCTACACAAAGGCCGCCTTGCTGATCTTTCAGGGGCCCTATTCTCTCCCTAATTACCCTTTTGTCCTTAATATATTTGTAAAAACCCTTTGGATTCTCTTTAATTCTATTTGCCAAAGCTATCTCATGTCCCCTTTTTGCCTTCCTGATTTCCCACTTAAGTATACTCCTACTTCCTTTATTGTCTTCTAAGGATTCACTCAATCTATCCTGTCTAAACCTGACATAAGCTTCCTTCTTTTCCTTAACCAAACCCTCAATTTCTTTAGTCATCCAGCATTCCGTATACCTACCAGCCTTCCCTTTCACCCTGACAGGAATATACTTTCTCTGGATTCTTGTTATCTCATTTCTGAAGGCTTCCCATTTCCCAGCCATCCCTTTACCTGTGAACATCTGCCCCCAATCAGCTTTTGAAAGTTCTTGCCTAATACCATCAAAATTGGCAGTTCTCCAATTTGGAACTTCAACTTTTAGATCTGGTCTCCATTAGTGCTCTGCTCAAAGGGCAAGATAGCAGGGACAAGGTACCTTGACCCCAATCCTGATGCCTCTTCATCACAAAGTGACAGTGTGGTACCCAATAGGTACCCAGCTAGGCAAGATGATCTTACAGGACCTCAGAAATCTCCTTTGAGAACACTTGTCTCTGGAATCCTTTTTGCACATCAAATTCTTTTCACCATGTTCTTGAGCTTCACACAACATGGCACATCTTTTAATCTCTTGCATACGCTCACTGATTTATCACAGCAATGGCAGGATTCATCCTGACCTCCATTATTTTTCCAAACAGATTACACATTATCTGTCTATCAGTTCCAGGAGGAGTTTTAATATTGTGTAGCAATCGTAAAGGTGGTAAAAACAATGACTGCAGATGCTGGAAACCAGATTCTGGATCAGTGGTGCTGGAAGAACACAGCAGTTCAGGCAGCATCCAAAGTGCAACGAAATCGACGTTTCGGGCAAAAGCCCTTCATCAGGAATAAGGAAGTCAATCAATCTGTCAAGACAACAACAAAAATAAAAGTTGCTAAATTAGAATATTTTCATGTCATCTTCACAGTTAATACCTTTCTTTCACTTTGCAACTTTTGCTTTCATTTCCTTTTCTGTTTTCACATTCCTGTTCATCGATCTTCAGGACTGCTTGTTTGCCTTTCCTAGGTTTTGTTTTCAGAGTATTTGTTATCGAGTATTCAATGCAACAATTTTAGAGGTATTACAATATTTCATACCCAAAGTTCTATTTTTTTTAAAAATAGGTTGTTTAGATGAATGCATTTTGCTTTATTTCTAATTTAGCAACATCTATTTTTGTTGTTGTCTTGACAGATTGATTGACTTTATGATTGCTACACAATATTAAAACTCCTCCTGGAACTGATAGACAGATAATCTGTAATCTGTTTGGAAAAATAATGGAGTTCAGGATGAATCCTGCCATTGCAGTGATAAATCAGTCAGCATATGCAAGAGATTAAAAGATGTGCCATGGTGTGTGAAACTCAAAAACATGTTTGTCAATTTATATCGCTCTGACACTTGTAACACAAAAAAATGCATCTATCTCTTAAACCTCCTTTTCTTTTAAAAGATGCTGAATTTGTACATTAATTGTCAATGAAGGACACAATATTAAGTTAAAGCTGGTAACGAAGTGTTCTCCAAATCATGAGATAATTAACCCAATGACGTTTGATATCTCTGACCTAGAAAATCAACAATTAAAATTACAGTCTCATTCTTGCAAACTCTAAATTCTTCCTAAAGATTTAAAACAAATTTATGTTAGAAAGAACACTAATGTTTATTTCTGTCATATTTCCTTATCTCAATCCAATGGTAAGCAAACTGCTTAAAAATTTACCTCATGAGTCTGCGGCTTCCATTTTGATTGCAGCAAGGGCAGAGAGAACGAGGAGCAGGGGGCTGCCAGGAAGGTAAACAAACCTTTTAAAAAATATTTGGGCAGTGGCGGAATCCGAGACACTACCTACACTCCTCCTCTAACCAAAATAAAGGACTCTATGGTGTATTGATAAGGTAAGGATTTTCTGGGTTTTTAAAAATATTATCATGTGATTGGTAAAAAAATACTTTTCATTCCTTTTTCATAACTTTAGTCTCAACTTAGATAAAGCTTAAGAGTAAAAACTGTAGGAGATCTCAAATCTGTGTTACGTTCATCTTGCTCAATATGGAAGCTCAGGGACACGGCTGATGTCACTGACTCCTTGACGTGCAGGAACTGTGTCCAGCTGCAGCTCTTGTTAGACCATGTGATGGCTCTGGAGCTGCGGATGGAATCACTTTGGAGCATACGTGATGCTGAACGGGTCATGGATTGCACGTTTAGTCAATTGATCACACTTCAGATTAGAATTGTTGAGGGAGAAATGGAATGGGTGACCAAAAGGCAAAGAAAGAGGATGAAGGCAGTGCAGGTGTCCTCTCCAGTCATCTCCCTCCAGAATAGGTATACCATTTTGAATGCTGTTGGGGGAGATGGCTAAAGATAGGTGAAGCTTTGGAAGATTATCAAGAATGTAGGACCAATCTGAAATGAGGAATTAAGAGGGCTGAAAGGGTCATGAGATGTCCTTAGCGAGAAAGGTTAAGGAAAACCCAAAGCCTTTTATTCATATATAAGGAGCAAGATGGTATTAGGCAAAGGTTTGGCTCACTCAAGGACAATGGTGGAAAGGTATGCGTGAGGTCAGAGAAAATGGGTGAGATTCTTAATAAGTATTTTGTATCAGCTTTTACTGAGGAGAGGGACATGGCAGATGTTGAGGTTAGGGATAGATATTTGATTACATTAGTTCCAGTTGACATAAGGAGGGAGGAAGTGGTGGGTGTTCTAAAAGACATTAAGGTGGACAAGTCCCCAGGTCCGGATGGGATCTATCCTAGGTTGATGAGGGAAGCAAGTGAGGAAATACCCGGGGCTATAACAGATATCCTTGCAGTATTCTTGAACACGGAGGAGGTCCCAGAGGACTGGAGAATTGTTAATGTTGTGCCCTTGTTGAAGAAGGGTAACAGGGATAATTCAGGTAATCACAGACCTGTGAGCCTGATGTCAGTGGTAGGGAAACTACAAGATAAGATACTGAGGGATAGGATATATACCCATTTGGAAGAAAATGAGCTTATCAGTGAAAGTCAGCATAGTTTTGTGCAGGAAAGGTAATACCTGGTCATATAAACCTAATAGAATTCTTTGAAGAGGTGACAAAGTTGATTTGTAAGGGAAGGGATGTAGTTGTCATATAGATGAACTTCAGTAAGGCATTTGATAAGGTTCCTCATGGTAGGCTGATGAAGAAGGTGAAGCTGCATGGGGTCCAGGGTGTACTAACTAGATGGATAAATAAGTGGTTGGGCACCAAGAGACAGAGAGTAGTAGTGGAAGGGAGTGTGTCAAAATGGAGAACTGTGACCAGTGGTGTTCCACAGCAATCCATGCTGGCACCACTGTTTTTGTGATATACATAAGTGATTTTGTGGTCTGTTTCCCAAATTTGCAGATGACACTAAGATTGGTGCTGTAGCAGATAGTGAAGGGGACTGTCAGAGAATATAACAGAATGTAGATAGATTGGTGAGTTGGGCAAAGAAATGGCAGATGCAGTTCAGTTCAGATAGATGCGAGGTGAAGATGCAAAGCTATACAGTAAATGGAAAGGTCCTGTGGAAAATTGATGTAGAGAGAGATCTGGGTGTTTAGGTTCATTGTACCACGAAGGTGGCAACAAGGTCGGTAAAGTGGTCAAGAAGGCATATGCCATGCTTTCCTTCATCAGACAGGGTACTGAGTACAAGAGTTGGCAGGTCATGTTAAAATGGTATAAGACTTTGGTTCAGCCACATTTGGAATACTGTGTACAGTTCTGTTTGCCACATTACCAAAAGGAAGTGAATGCTTTGGAGAGGGTGCAGAGGAAGTTCACCAGGACATTGCCTGGAATGGAGGGTGCTAGCTATGTGGAAGAGTTGAGTTGATTAGGGTTATTTTCATTGGACAGATGGAGGTTGAGGAGGGACCTGACTGAGGCCTACAAAGTCATGAGAGGTACAGACAGGGTGGATAGCAAGAAACTTTTTCCCAGGTTGGAGGACTCAATTACTAGGGGTCATGAGTTCAAAGTGAGAGGGGAAAAGTTTCGGGAGATATACATGGAAAGTTCTTTATGCAGAGGGTAGTGGGTACCTGGAATGCATTGCCAGTTGAGGTGATAGGAGCAGAAATAACAGCATCATTTTCGATGTATCGAGACAGATACATGAATGTGTAGGGAACAAAGGGATACAGATCCTTAGAGAATAGGCAACAGGTTTAGATAGAGGACCTGGATCAGCACAGACTTGGAGGGTCGAAGGGCCTGCTCCTGTGCTGTAATGTTCTTTGTTGCTTTTCTTGTTCAATGATTGTTTCCCTCTCTTTATTTCTCTTTATGTATCTGATTTGATTAAATTTCTGTTGATTTTGCAATTGTTTCTCAATTTTTCAGGCTTGGATTTTGGTGGTGACAGATTGCCTCCTCATCATTTTGAAAACTGCTGAAGGGCATTTACCATTGCTGTGGGAGCAGGCATGGAAGTTGATTGTATTTCATTCATTCACACATTTCAGAAGCAACTGACCATTTCAATCAAAAGCTGCCTCCATTCTTGTCTGATTTTGTTGACCAGGCTGTGTAAAATGCTGTATGTGCAGGTTGGACTTAGCAGGAGCCGGTCTGTTCTTTATTAATTAGTTTGGATAGCCAGGGTACCATTTTAGAGATATCATGCCCCTCTGGATATGTTTCTGAAATACCTTTGCAGAAAGTCAGCTGCTCTTTCGGACATGTATAATGCTGTTCAGGACAGCTAGGGCGCCTCTTGGAATCGTTAAAATGGGTGAATAAAATAGGCATAAGTTCTTTAGAACATATAAAGTGAACTGGAAAAAATGTCAAGAGAAACTGTCAAAGATTATCAAAAATGCCAAGAGGACACATCAAGATGAACTGACAAGTGGAACTGTCAGAAGTGTCAAGGCATATAAAATTCCTGGCCTTAAACATTTGACAAAAAGCTTATCTGATCTTTTATTTAAAAATGTTATTTTGTCACTCAGTAAGCTGACATTAGCCTGAAGTAGACAAGCAGGAGGCTGGAAGAACACAGTAAGCCAGGCAGCATCTGGAGGTGGAGAAGTCAATGTTTCAGACTCCTGAATAGGGGTTATGCCTAAAGCATTGACTTATCCACTTCATGATCTTGCCTGGCCTCCTGAGTTCTTCCAGTCTCCTGTTTGTCCATATTGGATTCTAGCATCTGCAGTTTTATTTTGCCTCTGATACCAATCTGAAAGCCACCATTATTAGACAAGTGCTGCATGACTGATTTCACTACTTTTCATTATCACACCATTATATTGCCTCTCATTTTACAGTTTGACTGACAGCTACAAATGGCTATGGATTTATGAAATGGGATTATGAATGCTAATTCTTATTATTGTAAAGAACTTACATGAAATATTGGTGATTTTTGGGTATTATGCAATTAAATGCATGTTAAAAGCAGTGAATTTGTTTTAATGAATTAGATTGATTCATATTTAATAACAAAAATGTGCAACAAATACTTAGAACAATAGTTTATTTCATCTCTGCATGAATCTTGACATCTGCTTATTGCGGACATTATGTGAGTTTGAATGGTAGCTATAAGGACAAAGGCTGGTGAGTTTGCTTGAATTCATATTAATTTGACATTGGGTTTGTGAAGGGCCATGGGGAATGGGCAGACAGACATAATTGACATGGGGGCTATTGGCATTATGATAGTTGACTAGAAGACATAGGTTGACAAAAGTAGTCATAGTGGTTTTATACATAGGCATAGTTTGCTAAGGAGAATGTGAAGTCTTAGAAGGATTTAGTAGAGGTGCAGAGGCAGGCAGAAAGGATGTTAGAGATTTAGGGGAAGTGGCACTCGTTCCAGAGTCAACTCTCAGAGAATCCTGTCACCCGAGAGTAAGAATCCCAACCTCAGGGGTATCTTATTTCAATTCAGGCCCGCCAAGGAGGGAATTGTCCAGATTCTATATTCCTGACACGAGAGAAAGATCCAGGTTGAAATCACTTTGCTTAAAGTGATGCATTATTTGTGTCAACATCTATCAAGGTTCAAGATGTTCTCCTTGAACTCTACACTATTTTCAACTCAGACCTCCAGCCAATGAAAGCATGAATATCTTTCCAGCTGAAGAGTGGAGGACACTGTTAACTACTCACACATATTCCAAGGTGGCCATTTTGGCAGGATTTGACTCGGTGAATAGATTAGTCTTTGTAAAGATGTTATCAGATTTACTTGATACAGACATAGACTTCAGATGTTTGAATGTAGGACATAGAACGTAGAACATTACAGCACAGCTCAGGCCCTTCTGCCCTTAATGTTGTGCTGATCTTTTATCCTATTTTAAGATCAAACTATTTTACTTTCATTTTACTATCATCCCTGTGCTGTTTAAATATCTCTAATATATCTAACTCTACTACCACTGCTGATAGTGCATTCCTTGCATCACTACTCTCTTTGAAAAGAACCTACCTCTGACATCTCCCCAAACCTTCCTTCAATCATCTCAAAATTATGTCCACTTGTGATAACCATTTCCAGCCTGGGAAAAAGTCTCTGGTTATCCACTCTATCTATGCCTCTCATCATCTTGTACACCTCTATTAAGTCCCCTCTCATACTCTTTCATTCCAGAGAAAAAAGGTCTAGCTCCCTGAACCTTTCTTCATAAGACCTGCCTTCCAGTCCAGGCAACATCCTCATAAATCTCTTCTGCACCCTCTCTAAAGCTTCCACATCCTTCCTATAATGAGGCGACCAGAACTGAACACAATATTCCAAGTGTGGCCTAAGCAGGGCTTTATAGGGCTGCAGCATAAGCTTGTGGCTTTTAAACTGAATCCCTGTGATAATGAAAGTCAACACACCATATGCTTCTTAACAATCCTATCAACTTCGGTGGCAACTTTGCGGGATTTATGGACGTGCACCTCAAGATCCCTCTGTTCCTCTACACTGCCAAGAATCCTGCCTTTAACTCTGTAATCTGCAGTCAAATTTGACCTTCCAAACCTTACACCTTTCCAGGTTGAACTCCATCTGCCACTTCTTAGCCCAGCTCTGCATTCTGTCAATGTCCCATTGCAACCTACAGCAGTCCTCCACACACTATCCACAACTCCACCAAACTTTGTATCATGGCTAAACTTAACACCCTTTCAATTCCTCATCCAAGTTATTGTAAAAATCACAAAGAGCTGAGCTCCCAGAACAGATCCCTGCAGAGCACCACAGTTCATCAGGTTCAAGACTGAATACTTTCCATTAACAACCACTCTTTGTCTTCTATCGGTCAGCCAATTCTGTATCCGAACAACAAAATTTCCCTGCATCCATTGCCTCCTTACTTTCTGAATGAGTCTACCATGGGAAACCTTATCAAACGTCCTGCTAAGATCCATGTACACCATATCCACTGTTGCACCTTCATCAATGTCTTTTGTCACATCCTCAAAGAATTCAATAAAACTGGTGGGGCAAGATCTGCCCCTCACAAAGTCATGCTGACTATCTCTAGTCTAGCTGTGCTTTTCCAAATAATCATAAGTTGTTCTCCTTAGTACAGGTCCCATTTTCTCCAGGAGGTATCCCAGCGATCTAATTATCTAAAGCCCTCTTTCCTACACCAGCTCTGCAGCCACACATTCAGCTGCACTCGCTCTCTGTTCCTATGCTCATTAGGCACCGGTAGCAACTCTGAGATTATTACCCTGCTTGTCCTGCCTTTTAGCTTCCAACCTAACACTTTCTCTTCACTTTTCATGTCCTCATCCCTTTTCCTAGCTATGTCATTGTGTTTTATGACTTCTGGCTGATCACCACCCCCTGAAGAATCCTGTAGACATAATCCGAGACATCCCTCATCCAGGAGGCAACATACCATTTGGGAGTTTTGTTTGCGTTCACAGAATCTCCTGTCTTATCTTCTAACCATTGAATTCCCTATCACTATCACTCTCTATTCTTCACCCTTTCCTTCTGAGCCACAGAGACACGCTCAGTGCCAGAGTCCTGGCATGTGGTTGTGGTCATGAACCCCAACAGTATCCAAAGTTTATACTTATTATTGAGGGGAATGGCCACAGGGCTCCCTGCACAGTCTGCCTATTCCCTTTCCCTTTCCTGATGGTCACTCAGCTACCTTTATCCTGTAACTTAGATGTGACTACCTCCCTATAGCACCTCTCTTTCATCCCCTCAACTTCCCGAATGATCTGAAGTTCATTCAGCTGCAGCTCCAGTTCCCTAACGCGGTCTGTGAGGAGCTGGAGTTGGGTGCACTTCTCGCAGGTGTAGTCAGCGTGGTCACTCATAGTGACCCTTCCTTCACACAACCTGCAAGAGGAGCATGCAACTACCCTGGCTTCCATCCCCTCTGCTCTAAATTGCCAAAAGAGATAAAAACCTTACCAACCCTCCAGAGTTTTTGTTTCGGTTAGAGGGGAAGGACGGATGAGAGACACTACACGTATAGTGTTTCAGGCTTAGCCACTGCAAAAATATATTAGTTCACTTACCCAGCAGTCCCCATGTCTGATTCCGCTGATCCATAAGGTAAGTATTTTATATTTCCAAACTATCTATATAACTCAACATCCTAGTGAATCTTTTCTGAACCCTCTTCAGTTTAATAATTCCTTCTTAAAACATGGTGACCAGAACTGCAAACAGTATTCCAGGAGATACCTCACCAATGCTGAAAATGTGTTGCTGGTTAAAGCACAGCAGGTTAGGCAGCATCCAAGGAACAGGAAATTCGACGTTTCGGGCCAGAGTCCTGATGAAGGGCTCTGGCCCGAAACGTCGAATTTCCTGTTCCTTGGATGCTGCCTAACCTGCTGTGCTTTAACCAGCAACACGTTTTCAGCTCTGATCTCCAGCATCTGCAGACCTCACTTTTTACTCGATACCTCACCAATGTCCTGTACAACTGCAACATGACATCCCAGCTGCTAAACTCAAACAATATTCAACAGATTCCTCATCTCCCCTCCCCCACCTTATCCCCGATCCAACCCTACAACTTGGCACCACCCTCTTGAACGGTCCGATCTGTCTATCTTCCTTCATACATATCCACTCCACCCTCCTCTCCAACCTATCACCATCACTCCCACCTTCATCTACCTATTGCATTCCCAGCTATCTTCACCCCAGCCCCAACCCTCTCCCATTTATCTCTTAACACTCTTGGCCCCACCCCCTCACATTTCTGATGAATTGCTTTTGTTCAAAACATCGACTGTCCTGCTCCTCGGATGCTGCCTGACAATAGACAATAGACAATAGGTGCAGGAGTAGGCCATTCGGCCCTTCAAGCCAGCACCACCATTCATTATCATCATGGCTGACCAGCTGTACTTTTCCAGCACCACACTTTTTGACTGCTATACTCAAAGGGCTGAGCAATGAAGGCAAGTGTGTTAAATGCCTTCTTAACCATCCTGGTATCTGTGAGACCAATTTCAAAGGATTATGTATCTGTACCCCCTAGGTCTATCTGTTTGACAACACTATCCAGGTCCCCAGTAGTAATTGTTTAAGTCCTGCCCCTGTTTGTTCTTTTACCAAAATACAACACCTCACATTTATTCAAATTAAATTCCATCAGCCACTCCTTAGCCCATTGACCCAGTTGATCAAGATCTCTTTGTAACTTTAGATAACCTTCTTCACTGTCCACTGTACCACCAATTTTACATTTACTAACATGTCTTCTCTACGCTCATCCAAATCATTTATATGAATGTCAAACAAAAGTAGTGCAAATACCGATCTCTGTGGAAGACCACTGGTCACAGGCCTCCAGTGCGAGAAACAACTCTCCACCATCACCCTCCATCTCTAACTGTAAAGCCAATTTTGTATCCAATTGGCAAGCTCAACCTGAATCCCATGGGATCGAACTTTACTGATGAGTCTACTGTGCAGAACCTCGTCAAAGGCTTTTCTAAAGTTTAAGTAAACAATGTCTATTGCTATACCCTCAAGAGTCTTTTTGGCTACATCCTCAAAAAACTCAAAACAAATTTGTGGAACATGATTACCTTTGTACAAAACCATGCTGACTATGCCTAATTTGCTCTCACCAATCCAAATGAATGCAAATCCTCTCTTTCAGAATCACCTCCAACAACTTATCCAGCATAGATGTCAGGCTTGCAGGTCTATAATTCTCTGTACAGCTTTTCTTAAATAAAGGAATGTCATTAGTCAGCCTCCAGTCCTTTGACACTTCACCCCTAGTTATAGATGATACAGATATTTTTGCTAGTGACCCTGCAATTTCCTGATCAACTTTCCACAACGTCCTGGGATACACTTGATCAGATCCTAGAGATTTATCAACCTTTTTGTTTCTAAGAACTTCAGCACCACCTCCTCTGTAGTGCAAACTGTTTACAAAACATCAATATTTATTCCTCTGAGTTCTCTAGCCTCCATTTCTTTCTCCACAGTAAAAACTGACATGAAATATTCATTTAATATCTCTCCTATCTCCTGTGGTTTAACTCAAAGGTGGTGTAATTGATCTTTAAGAGGCCCTACTCTCTCTCTAGTTGCTCTCTTGCTCTTAATAATTGTAGAATCTTTTCAGATTATCCTTAACCTCTTCTGGCAAGGCTATCCCAAATCCCCTGTTTGCTCTCCTGATTTCCCTCTTAAGAATGCCCTCTACACTCTTTACATTCTTCAAGAGATTCATTTGATCCCAGTTGTTTATCTCATTTAGATTTGCCAAGACATCTAATCCTTCTTTCTGGCATTTGTCATGCTACTGGTAGCAAGTAGAGAAGGATTTCCATATGTTATACTCAGAAAATGATACACTCAATCATAATTAAACAGGTAAGGATTACTATGTATAATTCAATAGCTACTTACATAACTTCTAAGTTACGTGAAGGGCACAAAATTTCAGGGTCAACACAAGAGTAAATATACGTTACTTTAGTGTCAGGTTCTGAATACAAAGTACAATGACTCAGGAATGCATTCAGACAATGGTTAACGTCTTTCAGGAAAAGTGTTTTATGCTTGATAAGTGAAGATTGCCATGCAAAATCAGTTCATGCTTTCAAGTCCAACCTTGTTCCTACATCATCCTTTTCTATGTTAGATCACTTTGGGCTTGAAGGACTCACGTGTGCAACTGTAACAAAATCTCAGTGGCATGGGGTGGGAGTGGGTGGGTAGGTTGGTTGGCAAGTTCCAAACGTGAGCTCCTGTCAAATGCATCCCCACCTTGAGCCAACTTCACAATTCAAGTGTCACTTCCAAGCTTGGTAGCTGTGAAAGAGCATTCTTGATGTCGTTCAATAGATTGACAATTGGTCCAATGACACTTGCTCACAATTGGTCAAAAAGGAAATGTGTATGTGAAGATTCAAAACTAATAAACAGCTTTTCAGTATCGACCACTCTGTTCTCACTGAACAGAAACCATTCCCACTCCTCTGCCTCCCCACAGAATCAAGGCCATCATCTTGCCTCTACCCAGGTTGCTTGGAAACACTGTTATTGTCGCCGACAATTAGATCTTCTAGTTAATGCAATTTTCATTAAATACTTATAAAGCCTATTTTTGTATTCCCCTGGTATTATTTTCATACATATACAATTACATTTACTGATTAATAAACATGTAACTTTTGAACACACAGGAATTCAATGTGAGCATCTCCTGCACTAATTTGATCAGCTTATATATCCAGGACCACACCTTTTGACTATATATTACAGGTGTCTACTGAACATATCCTTGGAACATAAGCTTTGTATTATCAATTCATTCAGCAAATGGAGCTAATTATCACCTTTACTTTTCTCCCTAGCTCGTTATAACCATGTATTTCATCCATTTATCTTGTCCATATCTCTGCAAAATATTAATTTGGACGACAAATAAGAAACTTCTGTTCCAGAATGAAAAGGAGGATAAATCAGGTAATAATCAGCAATGTACGCTTTGGGGTACATTTGAGAATCCATAAAGCAAGGTAAAATTAAAACTTCATGCGAGGTAACAGATGTAAATTTGTTAAAGGCAAGTCAAATTTAACGTAACAAATAGAATTTTGTGAACAGTAGATGTTATGTATATATGATTTTTAATAAGGTGCCTTACAGCATCCTCATCACAATAATTCAGTGGTATGAGTTAAAAGTATGCTTTAGAAGTTGGACAGGAATCAACGATGTAGGAATAATGGACGTCACTTTGATAGTAAAGAAACTGGAAAATGGTTTATGCCAGGGTTCGATGTTGGGTCAATTCTTATCCTCAGGAAACATGGTTTGGATTTAAACATAGGAGTTTGATATCTAAATTCAATGACAATACAAATGTATGATGTTTGGAAAACTAGAGAAGGTTTCAGAATCACAGAGAGGTACTCAGAATAGACAGATGGGTAGCAAATACATTTTAAAATGTAAGGTAAAATGTATAAAGACCACTTTTAAAGTTTTGGATGATGGAATTAATGGGAAAAATATACCTTAAACTAAAATATAAGAACACTCCAGTTTTTTTTTTAAATAAAATGAGTTGCCAGAACTCGTTGTGTGTTAAGTTACCAATGGAACCTTATAGAAAAAGAGAGGGAGAATACTGCACAACTCATCTCTGTCTTGCATAGAGCTAGAAATGTGATCAGTTGTCATTCAGCACAAGCGTCTCTTCAGGAGTAATCAACACAGTAATACTTCTCCCTTGGTTTTTGGGCAAGTGGATACATCTTTGTGTTTGGATGAGTTCTTTTTTTAACTTGAAACCATCACCAAAATTGGGTAAATTGAAGACTTTAGATAATTTGGTTAAATCTTTTCACATTTGATATGACTCCACAGATCCGAGCATGGGTTTCCGGTGCACTACCCCACTATGTCGTGACAATTAGAAAGTTGCCACGGTTCTACTCGACTATTATTCATAAGAGAGTGACAACTGAGGTTTGACCTAAGGGTCACCACACATCAGATGATGAGAAGACGTTGAAAAGTAGAGTCCTCACAGTCACCTCAGCTGGTGCAGGAATCAACCCTTTACTGCCTTTCTGCATCACAAACCAGCCATCCAGCTAACTAACTGACACTCTAATGTCAAAGGTAATCAATACCTGAAGAAAAATAAGTCATCACCATAATCAACATTTCTGGATGGGGACAGAGCAAGGAACTGGGTTCCATACCATGATCGAGTCTATCCTTTGTCTTAGACTTTGTTTTTCCCAACTTAGTGTTGTTTCTGTTGGTAATCATTGTCTACTCTTTTTTAACTCTTCACTCAGATTAAATAGTATTCATCTAGCACAGAATATAGCTTCTGTCATCTTCAGCTTAGATTCTTGGACTGTTCTGATTATTGTATGACTATATCATCTCTGACTTATATTGACCCTGACTCCAAATTCAATGGCATTATGCTCAATTATTTGATTTAATAGAAGTATTTGAAGTTCAAAATATAAGTTGTTGACATTGTGCTTACGTAACTGAAGTTGCAAAGTTAAGTAGTGCCAATATGAATGCTAATAGGCACATCAGCTCAGCCCACGTTGTTCATTATAACAAAAAAAACATATAAAATCAGAACAGCCATTGGCCGTTCAGATCATCAAGTCTGCTGCAGTGTTTAACATGATCATGGCTAATTGTGTATCTCAACCTCATGAACTTGTGCTCACTTAATACTTCTTGATATTTTTATCTTTTTTTTTCTTAAATATTTTCAGTTTGTTCAACTCCACAGACTTCAGTTATAGAGAAGTCCATAGGTTCACCATCCTCTTAGTGGTGCAATTTCTCCTCATCTCAATTGGAAATGGCCTCTCATATAATCTGAGAACATGACTCCCTTGTTCTGGACCCCCAGTCAGGGGAAACATTTCCTCTCTGTCCAGTCTGCCCAGACCTGTACATAATACATACCTTTCAGTGAGATCATCTCTCATACTTCAAAACCCCAGTGAATAACAGGCTCTGTCAACCTAATCACTCCTCATATAACAAACTTGCCATCACTGGAATCAATCTGGTGTACCTTGTTTCATTGCCTCTCTTGACAAATGCATCGTTTCTTAGGTAAGGCAACTAAAACTGCTCACAGTATTCCAGTTGTGGTCTCACTAAAGTCCGATACAGTACAGTAAGACTTCTTTGCTGCTATACTCAAACCCAGTTGCAATGAATGTCAATATACCATTTATCTTCCTAACTACCTGATGTTACCTGATGCTTACTTTCAATGACCAGTGTATTCAGCCACAAAGGTTTCTTTAAACATCAATCCTTCCCAAACTACCATTATTTGAGTAATGTCATTCAGTTTTCCTACCAAGATAAAGATCTTCGTATATATGGATTTTTAATTATATTTTTAAAAAAATCACACAACACCAGGTTGTAGTCCAACAGGTTTAATTGGAAACACTAGCTTTCAGAGCACTGCTCCTTCGTCCGGTGGTTTTGGAGCACACAATTGTAAGACACAGAATTTATAGCAAAAGTTTAGAGTGTAATGTAATTGAAATTATAAGTTGAAAAATACCTTGATTATTTGTTAAGTCTCTCATCCATTAGAATGACCATGTTAGTTTCACTTCTTTCATATGTAAATCACAAAACTTTTTTAACAAGTTACATTCTCAGGTTAACTTTAACAATTGGTTTCAACCTAGATAATGTATTGAAGGTGTTAAGCCCCCTGTGTGCTGTTGTCTGTGCCATCCAGTTTACACTGATTCTAATCTAAAAAGTGAGTTAACAGAGTCTTACAGAGTCATGCAGTTTTTGAGAAAGTACAATGTAACTCTGCAAGTACAAATTCACCCCACAAATGTGTGCTGGCAATGGTCATAGCATTGTTCACAATTTCTAGGACATTGGGTCCTCCCAGGCTGGAAACAGCAATATCTCTTGATTCACTATGCATTGCTGCATGAGAGATGTCGCAGAGGCCCTGAAAAGGTGAATAGGTAGTTCATTATAATACAATGCATGAGACAAAAACAGGAGGAGAGCACACAGGAATTGCAGCCAATTGACTCTATTTCTATGACTTTACAGGCCCCATATTTTAAGTGGGGCATGTTCTATAACCATAAATGCCGCACTACTTCGGTTTCTAGTTGGTGTACAATCTGCCCGAAAGATCTTCACAGAGAATTCCAGCACTTCCGACAAAAGTTTTGGTGCCTTCATCGTGCCCCAATCAGCCACATTCACTTTTTTTTGGGTGCTACCATAACTAACCAAAGACTGGATTCCGTGGACAGAGGATATCTACTATACTTCCTCTCAGCCACTCCCAGCTCCTGAAACAGTTGTCAAGAACAAAACAAAAATTCTGTAACAACATTAACCAAAAGCACTTGAAATGATATATACAAAACTAAATGATTCACCTTTGTTCCATTTGTACCTGCTTTCTGGGTGCCTTTGCTCATCCTAGTGTTCTTATGCAGTTCAACTTCAGTAGTCACAGTATGATTAGTGGATTATTGTCTATCAGTGGGGAAGCCTTAAGATGGCTTTACAGGATAAGTCTCATCAGCTCTGGGCTTTGCTGTATATCTTCGACTGCACCATCTCGACATGATGGCAGCAGTCTGTGCTAGCTTGCTGGGAAACAACAGTAAGGACATTGGTAAAGTGGTGATGGTGTGTGCATTAATGTTATCTTTGTAAAGATAGGTAGAAGGACTGTGCTTCACAAAACCCCTGGCAATCTCCATTGAATCCTTACAATGCAGAAGCAGGCCATTCAGCCCATAGAGTTAACACCAAACTTCCAAAGAGCATCCCACCCAGATCTATCCTATCTCTGTAACCCTGCATTTTCCATGGCTAACCCACCTTTCCTGCACATCCTTGGACACAATGAATGATTTAGCATGGACAATCCACCTAACCTGCACATCTTTGGACTGTGGAGGAAACTGGAGTACCCAGAGGAAACCCACATAGACACTTGGAGAATGTGCAAACCCCACACAGTTACCTGAGGCTGGAATCAAACCTGGGTCCCTGTGAGGCAATAGTGCTAACCACTGAGGCACTATGCCACCCAGGATGATTTCCATTCCAACCAATGTGTTAGAGTACAGACTACTGTTTATACTTGCGCTGCCATGTTGACAAGTGTTCTGAAACTGTGTGGCGTTAGCATAGTCAGAAATTTCACCGAGGTGATGAAACATTTGTTTTCTGCCTTGTCTGCAGTGAAAACGAAAACAATAGCCAAAAGATACTAGATAATAGTGGTGCTATATCAAGTCAGCCAGTTCTGCACTAAAAGGCATTAGCTACAGAATCAATACAAGGGAGCTGGACTCCTCCATGGTCCCTGACCACAGCTTATGTGGCAAGCTTAACAATCTACTAAATATCTCCGTGTGAGCGTCCAGCAGGTTTCCCCTGTACAGCACCTTGTTAAAGTTCTCATGTGAGTTCTTATCAGCAGAACCTGTCTGTGATCTTGTCTTCCAATGAGTTGGCACAGGACCTAGCCATTCATTTGCTCTGACTTTAGCATTCTTGTGCCGGGGACTCAACATATATTCAATCCCATATGTGCAGAGCATTACTGTCTCAAGACAGTTCCAGTGATGCAAGAGTGTCTGTAGTGGCCCTACTCTCTGCTGCTCCCTTATGTTATGTGTTATCTTGCACTGCAAGAGAATGGGGAAAACGTTAGTGAGTGACCACATTGTGTTTGGGTGATGCAATTACTATTAGTTGAGTAGCTGGAGGTATGTGCAATCTGCAACATTGCGATGTATATGAGGGAGAGTATCTGGATGTTTGGCCTGGATCCTGCTTGCTAGCAATTACTTAAGTGTGAATGGTGAGGCATGGTGCATTGAGACTCTCAGAGAATTGTGGAATGAGGAATGAGGAATAGGTGATATCTTGTGAAGATATATTCAGTGACCTTTGCTACCCATGTGAGCTCATTGAACTTCTTGTTGTCAGTGTCTCAGAGCCTGACTCTGGGTATTGCTCCAATTCTCTTCTTAGGGTATGTCCACAACACATCCTGAACACCTGGAGGAAAAATAGTGCTTCTTCTTCCACCTTAGCAGACATCTCTAGTCGGAAACTGCTCTACTTCTGATTGTTTCTTTTCTGTCCTTTTGTTCCTCTCTAGAAAATATATAACAGTTTCTCTAAGATTGCAGAAGTACCAGGCTCCCTTTAAGACTTGCAGGATCACTGTGTATTATGCTGGCCACACATATATGCAGGACCCCTGTCAAACATGCAGTCATTCAGGTATAGAAGCAGTACAGAAGTGTAAACTGCCTACCTCTCTGGGACTGGGCATATCATGATCACATAGCATGATTCCTGTATCTGAAGTGGGGGGAAAGGAAAAGGTCCATCACAATTGTGCGAGTGTAACTAGGTAGAGGCTTAAAAATTGCAAACAATGGAGTTATAGAGTCATACAGTACAGAAACAGATCCTATGATCCAAATCATCCATGCCACAAGGTATCCTAAACTGCAGGATCATAATGTGCATCGGTATGCTATGTAGCATTTCTCAATGCAGACTGCACATCAAAATGTGTGACATAGATTAACCATAATGATTCCAGGGGTGGAATAATATGTGATATACCAGGGATTCTGATACTGGGGCATCAAGAGTCTATTTAATAGTAATTTTTTTTTAATATGAATTATGCTGAAGGACAAAAGGAAAATACAAATTCCTCTGTTCATAGAATTGTTTAAAGAAACATTTAACAGAATACAAAACCAGTTTATACATCTGTGTAAAAAGCTCCACTTCACAGATAAAAAAGAGCAGCTAAGGTCAACTAAAGAGATAGGGGATGGTATAAAACTAAAACAAGCTTACAAACATACAAAAACAGCATAGATCCTGCTGAATGGGAAAGGTACAACAAACAGCTAAGGGCTACAAAGCAGCCCACAAGAGCTACCAAAAGGGATTATGAAAGGAAACCTGACAGGGACATCAATATAAATAAAAGTAGGTTTTATGCTGACATATAGAGAAAGCAGGTGGGCAGGAGCAATGTTAGCCCACTGAAGACTGATAGTGGGCATATTGTCAATGACCATATGGGGAAATGGCAAACATACTAAATAATTACTTTGTCTCAGTATTTACAGTGGAAAAGGAGGATAGTTTGCCAAGGCCTCGAAGAAATTAATAGTGGATTGGAAACAGACGCTGAATAAAACTAATGTCAAGTAAAACATCATTAATGAGGAAATTAATGGAACTAAAGAGTGACAAATCCCCGGGTCCTGGTGGTTTTCATCTAAGAGTGTTAAAGGAAGTATGGAGCACATGCAGATGTCCTAACTACAGTATACAGAGGAACCTCGATTATCCGAACCAGATGGGCAGGCACAATTTTGTTTGGATAATTGCTTATCAGTTAATTGATTCAATGCCTCTTCTCTGGGTCTCAAAGCTTTCTGTTAAGTCTGCTCCCCATTCAGGAGATGAGGCAGCAGCACACCGGACACGAGCCCCCGCACCACCACCACCCCCCCCGCCCTCCCCAAACCCATCCAACACTGCCTCCTGCCCACCTCCACCCCGTCTCCCATCCTCCCCCAAATCTATCCAACACCACCCCTTCCACCTGCCCCAACCCCATCCAATACCGAGCCCCCCACTGCCCCCAAAGCTGTCCAACACCACCCTCGCTCCCACCCCACCCCCGTCCAACACCGCCCCCCCATACCTCCAACCTCATCCAACACTGCCCTCTGCGCACCTCTGTCCCAGTCCAACACCGCACCCCCCACCCAACCCCAAATCTGTCCCAATACCGCCCCCGCCAGACCTTAACGCTATCCAACACTGACCCCATCCACCCCCGCCCCCTCTCAGGGGCAGCCAGACTGGGCAGCAACAACAAGACTGCTGTTGTTGCTGCTGCTGCCTTTTGGTGGGGTGGAGTGGGGGATGGGGGGTGAGTCTCCAAATAGTAGACACACACACATACACACAAAACTTTTTACTGTAGCTTTTTGACAGTTTCCACCTTTGCTCTGTACAGGAAAATATTAGAGATTACATGTCTGTGTGGAACTCCAGGGAAAGTGTGGAGGGAGAGAGAGAGAAGGCAGGAGGTCAGTCATTTGGAGACAGTGCCTGGCCTCCCATCCGTCCAAGACTGTTCTCAGCAGCATTTCAGTAAGCTGAGTCCACATTTAATCACTGCAAACAAAAGACATGATCAGTGTTGGAAACACGTCTTTGATGTAATGTTTTATCGGGACCTCGAGATCTCCTTCGGATAATCCGATATTCGGATAATTGATATTCGGATAATCGAGGTTCCTCTGTAATCTTTAAAAGTTCCCTAGGTAGAAGATTACTATTACTAGACACAAGAGTAATATTACAAGATACAAAGGGAATATTGGAAAATTGTGTGTTAGCCTGCCTTTTGAGAAGGGTAAAGAAGGAAACCAAGGGAATTATAGATGAATTAGCCTAACATCTGTGGTGAGGAAATTGTTGGAGTCTATAATTAAAGATGGGGGTGATTGACCTTTGAAAATGTTCAGTCAATCAGGGAGGGCCAGCATGGATTCCTGACAGGTTGGTCATGCTTGACAGGTTTCACCTTTGTTCTGTACAGGAAAGTATTAGAGAGTACATGTCTGTGTGGAAATCCAGGGAAAGTATGGACCTCATTGAAGTTTTTTAGGAAGATACTGGACAGAAGAATGTCTACAGACTTTATTCAAATGGAGCTCCAGAAGGCAATTATATATATCTGATATTTCACTGTTACTTGATGATCACTTTCTATAATTATCATATCTAAGAGTACGAATCATTTATTACCTTCAGACCTGCCCATGCCAACCTGTTGTATAGTGCAGCATGATTTGTATGATGTCCCTCTAGCAGTTAAGTTTCTTTGCTCATTTTGCTTCTTTCCAGCTAAATCCTAATGTGTAAGATAATGCAGCATCTTAAAGTTAAGACTCTGTTTTCTCCAGGCTGGAGATTTTTTTCCTTTCTTTTTCTTCATGTGGTACTCTCCAAAATATTTATGTTTTGTTCTTGACCTTGATCTTTTGCGGGCATTTCTGCAGTAGTCTGTTCAAGCTGCATCTTTAAAGCCTTCAAAATCTCTTCAGTCTAGTTTTCCTGCTTTGAATGTGTAGTGTGCAATACAGTTTCTATCATTCTTTCCCAGTACTGTCCCCAGAGTTGTTACAGTCAGTTCTTCTCTCACACGATGGTTGCAATCTTGTGCAGTCCCGCATTATAGAAAAATCATGTTTTAGAAACAGCACTTAGACTGTTGGCGATGTAATTGCATTATTGACAACATATGATTTAAAAGTTTGAGCTTTAGAAACAGTGTTCCCAATTCACCAATTGCATTACAGCATTGTCAAAATGCACAATTTAGCAAAATGACCTGTATTCATACTTATCCAGGCTTCTTATTCACTTACGCTGCTTCACCATTGTTTTGCCAATTCTGTCTCATATCACTTCACATTTCCACAGCACCAGGGACTGAATTTGAACACAGCCATCCAAATTGACCCAGTATTTCAAAGTTGAAGACTGCTATTCTCCTTTCTTGCTGTTTTTTAAAATGGTTGTTTTCTTTCATGTCTGAAAATTTCCAATTTTAGCTGACACTTGTGACATCCTGTTTCATGTAATGAGTAATAATGGTCACTACGTTGAAAGTGAAAGTAAGTTACAGCAAAGGACACATGACTATGACAAGATACAATTGTACAATATATAAATGCATTTCTCCAATTAGCAGCCTTTGGAAATATGGGTTCTATGGCTCGAAGAAGGACCATAGACAGAAAAGATAGCCATCTCCGTCCCAACAAGCTTCTCTGAAATGTTTTCCATCTGGCCAGTAAGACATCCAACCACTGGCCACCAGATTTAGAAATCTCAATCATGCTTATGAAAGTGACATCTGCAACATCTTATGCAGCACCCATCCCTTGTGGAAGTATTACTGAGTCTTCACAGCTGTTTGCTCTCTGATTGGACCTTGGGAGCCCATCTACGTTCTTTAATTGTGTCTGTAATTTTTTTCCCAAAATCTGGGACCCATCAAACCCCATAGTAAAATCCAGTACAATATTGCCTGAGCTTTATTTTACATATAGTTACAAAATGGTCCATAACTCAAGCATACTTGTGAGGAGCCCTTATACTGTTTAGAAAGACAATTACAATTTGCAATTATAATGAATGAATGGCTGGAGTTCACTTATATTGTAATTCTGTGTTTTTCGTTAGAGCTGCAAATGAACCTTTAAATGAAATTCAGACACATTGCATGCTGATGATAATCATTAAATGTTATTTCACAATTGTGCAATAAACCTTTGACTTTTCACAGATGAGAAGTAATAATTCCACATGCAATGCAAGTATCAAACCAGTCAGATAGAATAAATTAGAAATTGTTATCAGAAACCAATGCTTTAAATGACTGCAAATCAATAGCATAAGGTATTGCACTCATTTCACACACATTCTTGATTTGTGGCTTGTCAATTCAGATCAATGGTGGGCAAAGCTTAAAAAATTCACCAATCATGGAAACATAGAGTTTCCAGACCAAAATAAACCAAGAACTGTTTGCTCTACCTCTACCATCCTCATAATTGTAGGCTGTCAACAACATGGATATGTAGAATGCAATTATAAGCAAGAAATGGGTAGTGGTACAAAAATAGAATACTGCAGATATTTAAAATTTGCAAGAAAAAATAGAGAAGTTATTTCACAGAGCAGGCAGTGCCTGCAGGTAGAAAAGAAAGTTAAAATTTCAAATCAATGCTAAAAGCATTATATGAAGCTAATAGAATGATTACAAAAGATTATAAATATCTGCTGAGGCTTAATAGCTTTTCTTATTCATAATACATATCTCCTTTTGACAATAGCAGCCAGGTTACACAGAAGGCATTGCTAGAATTATAAATAAATGCATAAAATCATCTTGCAATAGGTAGAGGATTAGTATGATGTTGTATGTTTCATTTCACTGGGAATTGCTTGAATTTCCTTCGATTGGAAACAAAGAATGGAGTGATTCTTATTCTTGGTTAATGTAATTGGACCAGATAGGAACCGTTGCTGGGTAAATGTATGAATTGATGATTACACAATAAAACTGCATTAGGTCTTTTGCTCAGTGTAATATGAAAACTAAATGAATCAACTTTTGGCTCTGTAGGCTCATAAGAAATTAATAAACAGATGGTATACCATGTATGAACAGCTTATTAACAGGCATTATGAAGAGGTCCAGTTACAAATAGCTAATTGCAAGCAAATACAAGCATGGAGGTTTTTGGTCTGAAAATTGGTCTGAAGGCTAGAGATAGTACATTTGAACACATTTGTTGCTTTGATCATAGGAATTCAACAGGAACAATCAGTAAAAACAGTTTTGAAATGATTGTCAAAGGCTGGCTGATTAGGAACAAAAAGTATGTGCAGAGGCCATGGAAATGTAAGAGGACTTAAGATTGTTTTTACTCAAAAGTGTTAATTAGAAACTTGACATTGGGCACCATGTTTTGAGGAGAACTTTTATAAGACAATAATACCTTCTCAATAATGAAACTCCTGGGAGGAAAAGACTCCTTTAAATATTTTTTAAAGGCCTCAGTAATGGAAAGAAAATCCCAAAGGTGGAATCCAAGGCTGATTTAAGTCAGACACTCTTGGGTTGTTCATGGAGACTTAGAGATGAGATAAAACATGAAAAGAGAAGGAAGGAAGAGTTGTTCTAATACCTGTGATCTTTATTATATCTTTATTGTTTACGCAATGTGTCATGACCACCTGAAATTCTGGATATGCTCAACATATCCACAAAATTGGTTGCAGGGTATTCTAATTGACTGATAAGGTTGAATAATAATAGAACAAACTATCATAATTTAAAACATTAAAGAAATTGGTAATCCCAGCCTGGAGCTCAAAATGGGTTGCTGTCATTGGTAAAACATAAAGATGGTAATATTCACGTGAATTGATAATTGTACTATTGGTTTTAATTATTCATTGATGTGAAGTTCTATTCACTACTGCACCTTTCCAATGTTTTTTGTTTGTGTGTTACATTTGGTGAATTTCCCAAACCCCTAATTAGTAGAAAGTTAATTTTAACATGTAATTTTAGATTTTAGAGTTTGCTGCGAGTCATGTTAAAATTAACTTTCTACTAATTAACTTTCTACTAACTCAGGGTTTGCGAAATTCACCAAATGTAACACACACACAAACAAAAAACATTGGAAAGGTGCAGTAGTGAATAGAACTTCACATCTATGAATAATTAAAATCATAAGTACAATTATCAATTCACATGGATATTATAGTTGACTGAGAAGGTTCTTTCACTATGGAGGTGAAGTGCAGGTGGCTAAAGACAGTTGGAGCATTTCTTCAAAACTGGAGATGATGCAATGAGTTGATGATTGTAATCGGGGAATCAGATTGTTTTTGAGGCAAAACATTTTTGGAGAATAGACCTTGAGGAGGTTTCAATTTTCAAACCTATTGCTCTGTTCTGATAGGTGTAGACTAAGAGTCTGACTGTTTGTCAGTGTTAAAGCAGACTGATTCACGTTTTCATGAAGTGTGATTGTTGACATTGATAACCATGGGCAACTGCACATGCGCGCTCATTGAGAATGTGTGGTTCAAAACATTGACATTATCATGCACACTTTACTTGTGACATCATGCACAAATGCATTACTGTGTATGCATCAGGGAAGTGTACATAATTTTGCAGTAGACTTCAGTAGAGGGGAGAGGGATGTCAGACACAAGACAGATGTAGTGGGGAATTTATGGGGTGAGAAGGGAAGAGAAGGAGAGCTCAGAAGCTGGGGGATTGGGGTGGGGATGATCGAGAAGGAGAGCCCAGGGGTCAGCAAGGAGGGGCGAGAAGATGCTCTCCAGTTCTGCCATCTTCTGTGCTCTTCCCGCCTGCTGGACTCTCTTTGCTGCCCCATCTCCACCTGTCTTGTTCTCTTCTCCATCCTTGCCTCCTCTGTATCCTTTGCCACTCTTCTCGGCTGCTTTCTCTTCCAGTTCTTTCCAGAATTCTAATCTCACCCACCTCCAATCCCAATCCTTCACTTTTGAGCTCCCATTTGTAAAGATGATGTCTTTATTTTTCTGCATTCTTAATTGTAAACTGATTTTTTTTTAATAAATGAGTTGTTTTAAAACCAAGGGCTGCAAAATGTTTTAAAAGCATGTGACCTGATACTGATTATAACCACTGATTGCACAAGGTGCTGAGAGTAGTTTGTAGACAGGCTGGAGCTTGTGCACAAATGGAGTTTCAATTGGTAACACCTGGCTGATTGGACTTAGACCGCTGACCTGTTATCAGTGTTAAGATTTAGAGACAGGTGATCAGATCTCCAGCTCAGGAGCTGGATTTGTGCTCTGCAGCAAAACAGAATTTAAGCATGACAGAAACCAATTTATTTTTAATTCAGTGGTTGCTGAATGCTGTGATTTTTTTAATCAATGAGTCGTAAACTTTTCTAAAAACGGTAGAAATCAGTGGGAGCATCCAGGGAACGAAGATTGAGAAGCAGCATTCCGATCTCAAGAACCACTTCGGCAGATCTTTTGAACAGAGCTAACTGAATGCTTTCCCAATTTTCTTTCTGTCCATTACACCCATGTGTTTTTTTTAAATGTGTGTGTATACCTTCCATGGGGTTTAGAGTTTTAACTAGTAGGGTCATATTTGTTTACCTGCAACTAGAGTCTATACTTTTTGCAACAAACAGTTTTGATTAGATTAGATTCCCTACAATGTGGAAAGAGGCCCTTCGGCCCAACAAGTCCACACCGACCCTCCAAAGAGCAACCTACCCAGACCCATGCCCCTACTCCTAACACTACGGGCAATTTAGCATAGCCAATTCACCTAACTTGCACTTTGGACTGTGGGAGGAAACCAGAGCAAACCCATGCAGATAAGGGGAGAATGTGCAAACTTCACAAATATAGTTGCCTGAGGTGGGAATTGAAGGCGGGTCCCTGGCACTGTGAGGCAGCAGTGCTGACCACTGAGCCACTGTGCCACCCATTTTGTTTAAGCACAGATACCTGGTCTGTGCTTTCTGTCAACTGGGATCTAAAAATCAGGTAAACTAAAGATTTTTGCATACTTTCATAAAATCTTTAACTTTGGTGACAATTCTGGAAATATTGAGCCTTTATTTCCACAGTAAAGCATAACACTTTGTCTCAAAGTTTTCACTACGTCCACATGATAACAGATCAGAAAGTTCACTGAGTGATCTTTCGAACTAAGCATGCCTACAAATCACTGTTAGAACTTTTGGACATTTTGTCAATCATTTCATGTGTGGCAGCTATTTTAAAAGTCCAACAAAATCATATTTTAAGTTTAAGAAAAAGCTTTCATACAATTTGTGCTGTGGACATGTCAGGATGTTTGCCTATCTGTGAATACCTGAAACCATGTAGAATACCCAAGCCTGTATGATATTATCTGAGTGATTCCTATGTGTTAGCTCTTGTACAGATAACTTAAGAAAAAGTTCCTATTGAGACAGGTCTCTTGATGTTTATTAACACAATCTATTTGCAGTCTATGAGAGCTTAGATTTACATATAGCCTGGGTTCTGAGCTTAGCATTGTTAGTATGATTACTGCTGCTACATGAATGACTACGGAAGGCAAAGTGGTTACCTACATACTGGAACGTAACATGTAATGATAACATGTGATGTAATGATACTATTGGGTCACCAGATTTTAATAAAAGTACTACTAATGTTTTACCGTCAATGTAAATTATAATTAAATAAAATCATAGCTTTGATATCCCTCCTCCTCCATGTATCCACTGTGCTGCATTTCGCTGTCGATCCTATGCAGAATTTTTTAATGAGATGTTAGGTTTGACTTATATATACAGTTTACAGAGAAAAAGAAAGAAATGTTCTCAGAAAGGAAAAACGAAAGCAATGTGATCACAGTAGGTGTAACACTTATCCTTGTACCTCCTCACTCCTCACTGTCTAAGATCCTTAACACTCCTTCCAGGTAAAGAAGAGAATTATTTACATCTTTCAATCTAGTCAACTGTATTAGCTGCTTACGATATAGGCAGCTTTTACATTAGCAAATCCACTTGCAGACTGAGTGACTACATTGAGGATGTAATCCTCCACCTCCACCTCCTCCAAGACTTCCGTTTCCCCAACCTCTAACACCTCATCTTCACTATGGACATCCAATCCTTCTACACCTCCATCCGCCATGACCAGGGCCTGCAAGCCCTCCGTTTCTTCCTCTCCTGACGTCCCCAACAGTACCCTTCCACTGACACTCTCGTTCGTTTGGCTGAACTGGTCCTCACCCTTAACAATTTCTCCTTCGAATCCTCCCACTTCCTCAGGACCAAAAGGGTAGCCAAGGGCACCCGAATGGGCCCCAGCTATGCCTGTCTCTTTCTTGGCTCTGTAGAACAGTCCACCTTCCATAGTTACACCATCACCATTCCCTACCTCTTCCTCCGCTACATTGATGACCGCATTGGCGCTACCTCGTGCTCCCGCGAGGAGGTTGAGCAGTTCATCAACTTCTCCAACACATTCCATCCCGACCTTAAATTCACCTGGACCATCTCTGACATCTTCTTCCCCTTCCTGGACCTCTCTATCTCCATTAATGTCGACTGACTTGACACTGACATTCTTTACAAACCCACCGACTCCAACAGCTACCTGGATTACACTTCTTCCCAGTGCTTTCCTATTCCTTGGATGCTGCCTGACCTGCTGTGCTTTAACCAGCAACACATTTTCAACTACACCTCTTCCCACCCTACCATCTGCAAAAATGCCATCCTGCATTTCCAATTCCTCTGCCTACGCTTATCTGCTCCCAGGAGGACCAGTTCCACCACAGAACACACCAGATGGTCTCCTTCTTTAGATACTGCAATTTCCCTTCCCACATGGTTGAAGATGCCCTCCAACGCATCTCATCCACATCCCGCACCTCCGCCCTCAAACCCCACCCCTCCAACTGTAAGAAGGACAGAACCCCCGGGTCCTCACTTTCCATCCTACCAAACTTCGCATTAATCGCATCACCGCTGACATTTCCGCCACCTCCAAACGGGCCCCACCATCATGGATATATTTCCCTCCCCACCCATTTCCGCTTTCTGCAAAGACTATTCCCTCTGCGACTACCTGGTCAGGTCCTTCCTGGCACCCTCCCCTGCCATCGCAGGAATTCCAAAACCTGCGCCCACACTTCCTCCATCACTTCCATCCAAGGCCCCAAAGGAGCCTTCCACATCCATCAAAGTTTCACCTGCACATCCACCAATGTCATTTATTGTATCTGTTGCTCCCGTTGTGGTCTCCTCTACATTGGGGAGACTAGACACCTCCTCGCAGAGCGCTTCAGGGAACATCTCCAGGACACCTGCACCAATCATCCCCAAAGCCCGTGGCCCAACATTTCAACTCCCCCTGCAAGTCTGCCGAGGACATGCAGGTCCTGGGCCTCCTCCACCGCCGCTCCCTCACCACCTTATGCCTGGAGGAAGAACGCCTCATCTTCCACCTTGGAACACTTCAACCCCAGGGCGTCAATGTGGACTTCACCAGTTTCCTCATTTCCCCTCCTCCTAGTTCCAACCTTCCAGCTCAGCACCATCCTCATGACCTGTCCTACCTGCCAATCTCCCTTCTCACCTATCCACTTCACCCTCCCCTCTGACCTACCACCTCCATCCCCACCCTCATTCACCTATTGTACTCTTTGCTATCTTCCCCCATCCTCCTCTCTGACCTATCACCTCCATCCCCACCCCCACCCCCACCCCCATTCACCTATTGTACTTTTTGCTACCTTCTCCCCAGCCCCACCCCCTCCGTTTATGTCTCCACCCTGGAAGCTCTCTTCCTCTATTCCTGATGAAAGGCTTTTGCCTGAAACATCAAACTGCCTGCTTCTCAGATGTTGCCTGACCTACTGTGCTTTTCCAGCACCACTCTGCTCTAAACTCTGGTTTCCAGCATCTGCAGTCCTCACTTTTGCCTACATTGAGGAACATACCCATTTGTCCACAAGAATGACACTGACCTCCTGTTGTTTGCCAAAACACACCGTGCTGCAGTGATGAGTTAAGGTATGGAATGAATCGGAAACGTGACTAGAACTAGTGAAGGCTCATCATGCCTGCACCAGTTCTATGACCTAGTACTAATCTCTGCCTTTTCCCCATATCCCTGCACATAATTTCAATGCAAATAATCATCCAATAACCTCTTGAAAATCTCAATTGAACCTGTCTCTATCACTTTTCCAGGTATTGCTTTCCATACCCTGGCTACTTGCTGTGTGAAAACAATTTCTTTTTCTCACATCACTCTTGTTTCATTTACACATTATTTTAAATCTATGCCCTCTTGTCCTTTTTTTATGATCGGATACAACTTCTCCCTATCCACACATCATAGCTGACTTTTTATTTTAAAAACCTCTATCAAATCACCACTCAGCCATCTTATCTCCAAGGAGACAGTCCCAATTCCTTCAGTCTAAGTTTATCTTTCCTGGAACTATTCTTGGAACTTGTAAACAGCTTCCACACTCTTTCAATACAATCATATCTTTCCCATGATGTTGCACCCACAACTGTACACAGTACTCCAGGTCAGGTCTAACAAGTGTCTTGTGCAAGTTCAACAGTGTGTCCTTTCTCTTATGCTGTATGCCACTATTAATAAAGTCACAAATACTGTGTGCTTTATTAGCTGCTCTCTCCCTTATCTTCTCCTGCTACTTTCAATGATGTATGCACATATCTATACAGGTCCCTCTGCTCCTGTACCCCTTTAGAATTGTACCCTTATTGGATATTGTCTTTTGAAGTTCTTCCAATCAAAGTGTATCACCTCATTTTCTTCGGATTGACCATCAACCAAATTGTCAATGTCTTTTTGGAGTTCCATACTGTCCCTCCCCACTGTTTAAATTCTTCTAATTTTTGTGTTATCTGTAAACTCTGAAATAATCTCCCTCACACCAGGATCCTGATCATTAATATGTATGGCAGGAAAAGCAAGGGTTCTAATACTGACCCCTGAGGAACAAATATCCTCCAGCTGGAAAAATATCCATTAACTATTACACTCTGTTTCCTATCACTCAGGCAATGTTTTATCCACCTTGCTACTGCTCCTTTTGAACCATGACCTATAATTTTCCTTACAGATCTTTTGTCTGGCACTGTATTAAACACATTCTGGAAGTCCCCTCAACATTAACAGCACTTCTATCCATATTGACCCTTTCTGTGACCTCTCCAAAAGAACTCCAGCAAGTTAATTTAATCAGATTTCCCCTTTAGAAATCTGTGCTGCCTCTTCTTCAGCAATCAATCTTTTCTCATATGCTTACTCATTGTATTCTGAATAATTGGTTCTCGAAGTTTCCCCACTAAACAAACTGGTCTGTAATTGCTTGGATTATCCACATAACTTTCTGAAAATGCTGTACTGTCTACAACTCTTGCTTGCAGTGTTCTGGCACCATCCCTCCACACACCAGGCTGAAAGATTGCAAGATTTAACTAGCTTTGGCTGGGAGGAGAAACCCCCATGGTAAGCCTCACCATGTAAGTTATCTTAAGGAATAGAAGTTAACGGTGTGAAATTTGATTTAAAAGGCAGCAAACCACTGGGAGCTGAACTTTCTGAGCGAACGAAATGTCCGCTCAAGGAACAGCTTAAAGTGCAAAGGGATTCTTGATTTAATTTTTAACATTAGGAAGGATCTTTTCTCAAGTTCAAAATATAAATTATCTATTGAATAGTGTTTAGATGATGTGACTTTAGTTTCATTAATGCAGTAAATGTCTCAACAATAAAATCTTGTGTCATCCTTCCCATCAGTCACTGGAAATTCAAATACCTTTTTTAAAAGATATGAGCGTCTACAGAGATTATAAAAATATTTGACCATGGGGTGGCATGGTGGCTCAGTGGTTTGCACTGCTGCCTCACAGCGCCAGGGACCCAGGTTCAATTCCTGCCTCGGGTAACTGTCTGTGTGGAGTTTGCACATTCTCCCTGTGTCTGCATAGGTTTGCTCTGGTTTACTCCCACAGTCCAAAGGTGTGCTGGTGAGGTGAATTGACCGTGCTAAATTGCCCATAATTTTAGGTGCATTAGTCAGGGGTGGATGTAGGGGAATGGATCTGGGTGGGTTGCTCTTTGGAGGGTCGGTGTGGAGTTGTTGGGCTGAAGGGCCTGTTTCCATACTGTAGAGAATCTAATCTAATAATGTGCATAAGACCAAATTACAAGGGGTCAGCTGATTCCCTTCCTTGTCCCACTGTTTCACTGACCATGCAAAGTTTGAATTTAAAAAGACAGGAAATGTTGGCATAACATATATATGAATATTAATAGAAAGTTTAAAATTTAGAAATATATATTTTGTATATGACTGTTCTTAATGAAAAATGATAGTACTTTATTCCCTGACACAGACACACATAAATGCCCAAATATATTCACATCATCTAAGTCTTGGGAAAATATCATTGTAGAATGATATCTTGACAATACTTTGGACAAGGAACAGATACATTCAATAAATAAATGAATTAGTTGCAGAATTGTCTAAATGTTAGTCAGTAGCCAATGTCTCTTTGCTCACAAACTGTTTTCATTAAGGTTTTTTCCGGGATCAGGTATGGTTGGAAGATTTGTTTCTGAAGGTTGCGATAATAGACTCCAGATTTCTCTTCCAGATTCTCAAACTGCAGCATTGACCTTCCACTTGAGGTGAACTACTTTGGTAGGTTTATTGGTCAAACGTTGATGAGAGGTTTTTTGGAGAAAAGTGAGAGAGGGGTCAAAGAAGAATTCCATAGTAGCCAGTCTTCTTCGCTTTGCAAGAATATACACACATTCAATTATATTCTAGAAAATGCACCTTCATAACAGACAGATATTTTATGCAACAATTGGGTGTATGAAAATATATTAATTTCTCCTAATGGTAACTGTGTCATGTCTTTAGGTATGTGTACACTATATCTTGAATAATAAGCTATTTGCAGGACTGAGCCCATTCCACAAACAGCAGTCATAAGGAAAATGCTATCAATGCTTTTCCACTTAAAATGGTGTCTGAAGAATTTAATTTTTTTTTCAGAAGTTTCCAAATTATGTTATTATAAAACCCATTCACTACGGACTGAGCTGTCGCTGATAAATCCCGAACATTAGAGTACTGTTGTGAGGTCATGCAAGGGTTTAATTTAACTCCAAATCATATCTTTAATGTTAGCATCAAAGTTAGAGTGCCCAATAAGAAAGCAATGAAAAAACACCACAAAGACATGTATGCCATCACCGAGTCACCTTTTATTTACACATGGGGAATACCTGACACTGATGCAGCATTTTCAGAGCCAGCTCTCCGAGTGAATAGAATCTTTGACAATTCTGTTTAAATCTGTCAGCCAGGGCTCCCTGTTTAGACCAGATTAGCAGACCCAGTCAGGGAACTCATTGTAAGGGGTCCACCTGACTGACTTTGTTACAATCTCTTCATTAAAACTGTCTATATCTGTCAGGCTGGGCTCCCTGATTGGAACTAACAGCCCCAGTCCGGAACTCATATTCAATGGGGTCCACCTAGCTGACCTTGTTACAATCACTACATCCCTCTCCCTCCGAGTCTAAAGACATAGGCTGGTTCACTTTTTTTGTAGATCCTCCTGGGGCTCTTTAGCACTGGATTAGGTTCCTCCAACTCTGCCCCTGTTATGAGTGGCAAGAAGCTCACCCCTTATGCCCGGAGGGTCTCAGAAGAAGTTCATTCTCCTCCTCAGATCACAAAGACATTGAGGTTGCAACTTGCATCATGTCCATCTCAGATTCTGAGATATCTTCAACATTCAATGGAGACAGAGAACCAATAGGTTCCAGAATAATCAGAAAGGCAGTCAAGCAGCCATAGTTTGCTCCTGCACAGTTGGTGAGTTTTCAGCTTTCATATGGTCACGTGCTTGTTCAAGGCTGTTTCACCTACCAGAATATTTTAGGTCACTGGACCTGACCTTGTGTCAACCATGTCTCTTGTGTGGTTCTGCACAAAACCTCACCTCCTGAAGTAAACTGTCTCTCTCCCTTAGTGGAGTCTTGTATCTGGCACTGGTGTTCCTGAATCAGTTTCACCCTCCGCTTGCCACTCCAGGTCTGGGAGAATCTGATCTAATTTGGTGCGGAGTCTTCTCCCCATAAGCAACTCTGCTGGAGCTATCCCTTAATTTGCATGAGAGGTGGTGCTATAATCAAATAAGAACTGAGAGTGTTTGGTAATGAAGCTGTAGGCTCTTTCTTTAAACCTGCCTTCAAAGTTTGGATGATAGAAGGTGTGGAGCTGATCTGATATGATGAATACCATTCTACTTCAGGAAATACTCAAGTTCCCTGCTGCTAAACAAAAGTGCATTATCTGTTAACAACACTTCTGGGAGTCCATGTCTTGTGAAATATGCATGCAGTTTTTAAAAATTATTGTTGTCATGTTTGATGAATTAACTCTATGCATGTCCAGCCATTTTAAGTGGGCGCCACAATGGCCAAGGATAGAACCCTCCAACTCAGCACTGCCCTCTTGAACTTTCCTACCTGCCCATCTTCCTTCCCACCTATCCACTCCACCCTCCCCTCTGACCTATAACTATCATCCCCATCTGCATCTACATATCACGTTCTCAGCTACCTTCCCCCACCCCCACCCCTACCTTCCTATTTATTTGCAGGCTCCTCCCCATGCACCCCGTCACACACATAAATTCCTGATGAAGGGCTTATGCCCAAAATGGTGTCTCTCCTGCTCCTTGATGCTGTCTGACCTGCTGTGCTTTTCCAACATCACACTTTTCAGTCACAATAGCTAAGAACATTGAGCCAATAAAAGGATCTGCAAAGTAAAAGTGTAACCCCGAGTCCAGGGTTATCCTACTAATGTGGGGGAGTTGCTGGTGATATATTCTTTCCTTATGGGCACTCTGGGCACCACCTCACCAACGTGACTATGTTTACATTCAATCCTGACCACCAGACATAACTTCTTGCCAGCATCTTCATTTTGTAAACCTCTGGATGACCCTGGTGGAGTTCAGCCTGTATCCAACTCCCTTAGAGCAATCTCTCAGAATGAACTGACCCTCTGACAATCCTATTTATATCTGTCATCCAGGGCTCCCTGGTTAGACCAGATTAGCAGCCCCCAATCAGGAAACTCATTCTATGAGGTCCACCTGGCTGATTTTGTTACAATCACTACAATAAAACCCATTGGTAAAGTTGCGAATTGGAATCGATTCAAAGATATAATATTTTGTATAATATTTTGTCAAAGAGGGTTAATTAAATAAATATAACATTGGCCACTTTAAATTCTGTTGGAAACTTAGAGAAAAATGACCTCTGCTTAAATGGTACTTTTTGCAACCACTATGTTTCTCAAAATACTTTTCATCCAATCCAGAACTTTTGAAGTATAATCAGGTTTGCAACATAGAAAATGTAGCAGACACTTTGCAAACTGCAAGAAATAGTGTCATGGTAAGTACAGGTAATCTTTGGATTTATGAAATTCATTGGGGGATAACTATGAGGCAGGACACTAGGGATGATTCTCGTATACTTCTTTGCAAAAGTGCCTTGGGATATTATATAATGACACAGCAAGCAGATGGAACCTCAATTGTCTGTCTCATATAAAATTCAGTACCCCTGACAATGCAGCGCTCCATCAATACTGCATTGGAGTGTATGCTTCTTAAGCTGGAAGCCTGGAATAGAACTTGAACACAAAAACTAACAACTCAAACACAAAAGCATTCGCAATTAAGACACAGTCGAAGCTCACAAAAAATTGAAATATGCTTCCACACATTTCCCAACCATTAACATTTCAGGATGATTCAGAATAGGCATCCTTGTATACTTCATTTTTTAAAAGATTATGTTTTTTGTCTAGCCATCATAAAAAAAAATAGCTGTTTATAAATAAGTGTTTCATGGGAACAATGGTAATGAAACTCTTGAAATCACGTCCTAAATTCACAGTTCAATACCCACAGTGGGTTTATATGTTAGTCAATTATTTACCAACAGTTTGCATATTATTGGATTCCTGACCTAATAACATTCAATAACCATCGATCTGTCTACAAAAGGAAAAGAAAACACTGCTGACAACTGTTACTGTTTAAAATGTGGGCATAGATTGCCATATTTAATGGCCCCAACAGGAAGTATTCATTTGAACAAAGACTGCATTGCTCTGAGAATAATTTACTTCAATAAGTGTGTATGGGATTGCTTTTACCTGAGTGTTTGCATGATCAGGCTATAATTTTGCTTATGCTATGTGACTTGGAAGATGTAAGTTTTAAAGGTCAAAATTGCTTACAATTGATTGCAATGAAACCTTTAGTAACTGGTATAATTCTTTTTGTTTTAAAGTGTGTAATTTTGCAGTTACTGAACAGAATATTTAGTTATGAATTCCTTCCCATGCAAATCCCTTTTGTTGCATTGTTTATTTAAATGCATACACTTAGTCGAATTCTATATTGTCTTCTAGTTCCTTCCAAATCGTCACAATTTTGAGTTACAAAGATTAGAACATTTTTGTATTTCATTTAGCATACCATGCTATTTGATAAGAAGACTGCCTCAATCACTGTCACATTACATGTCACATGACTTTCCTGTATGGCAGTGAATGTGACTGCCTGGAACAGTTGCACAGAACAATTGATTCTGCCGTGTAAGATACTGACTCTCAAGAGGCGACCATATTCAAGGCTTATGCAAAGATTTGTAGCTTGCTGTGGGTATGTTCGCTGAGCTGGGAAGTTGATTTGCAGATGTTTTGTCCCCTTCCTAGGTGACATCTTTAGTGCTTTGGAACCTCTTTTGAAGCATTGTTGTACTGTGTCTTCCGTAATTTATTTTGCTCCGTTCCTACTGCCTCCACTTGCCGGTTCTGGTTGTTCATTGTTGTGGCCGTATATTGGGTCTAGGTCGACGCGTTTGTTGATGAAGTCCATGGATGCGTGCCATGCTTCTAGAAATTCTCTGGCTGTCCTGTGTGTAGCTTGCTCTTTGATTTTTGTGTTGTTCCAGTTAAATTTGTGGTCTTTGTCATCTGTATGTGTGGCTAATGAATTGTTACATTGACTCCACTCATTTGATTGGTGTCACATAACCTGTAGGAGGACTCAAGGAGTTCTAGTTAAGCTTTCATGAAATATGATCATGCTTACTGCTATCATAGATTAGATTACTTTTAGATTAGATTAGGTTACTTACAGTGTGAAAACAGGCCCTTTGGCCCAACAAGTCCACACCGACCCGCCGAAGCGCAACCCACCCATACATTTACCCCTTACCTAACACTACGGGCAATTTAGCATGGCCAGTTCACCTGACCTGCACATCTTTGGACTGTGGGAGGAAATCGGAGCACCCGGAGGAAACCCACGCAGACACGGGGAGAACGTGCAAACTCCACACAGTCAGTCGCCTGAGTCGGGAATTGAACCAGGGTCTCAGGCATTGTGAGGCAGCAGTGCTAACCACTGTGCCACCGTGCCACCCACAAGGTATCATGCAAGATACCTTTTTGTTATCTAACAACAATGACTTTTCTGTAGATACCTATGGCAGTAGATACCTCTGATATTAATCCTTAGATAGACTTAAGACAAAACATAGGAAAATTGATCACAATAAACTACCTCAGAACTCCCTTACCTAGTTTCATATAACGATAGGAGTGATAAATATCATAAAGTACCAGCAGTCATCATCTGGTATCACATAGTTGCAGTGGTATTTTCTTACCCCAAGGAGAAGAAATGCAAAAAAAATTCAAGTAATTGAGTATACCATTGTAGGTTGTTCCAGCTATAAATTTACTTGGAGAAAGGGGAGTAAGCCAGTGGAGAGAGAGAGATAGAGAGAGAGAGAGCAATAAACAGACAGTAACAGCCATATAAGCAGCAAAAAGGCAACCTCAGCATGCCAAAGGCAAAGTATTTAGAAGTCGATAAGAGTTGCAGAGGCAATACTCAGGCCTTGGAAAGAGTAAAATATAAACAACCACACTTAGAAAATACTGAGATCTTTGTGAGGAATGTTCTCTAATGATCAAGCAAAGGCTCCAGGAAGTAAACTTGGAGATCCCCAACAGAAAAGGAAACAGCTTTTTGAGAAAGTGCACAAAATCTAGAAAGGGAGGTCAGAAAAGAGAGTTCTCACTTTTCAAATGAGCTTTGTTGTCATCCATATCAGATACTACAAGATGCAAGGAATAGTGAAAAGACCAGAAAATATACTTGGGCCTGAGCTACAGAATCAAGAAAGGCATTCAGTTAAGCTGAAAACTGACAGAGTTGAAAAGTCAAGCAGAAGAAAACATGTCAGGAAAAATGGAAAATTAATCTTTCACTTTGTTGGCAAATTTCATAAATACTACATGCAGAGAAATTTAAAAACTTATGGTAGAAAAAGTGCTTGGAGCTTTAGAATGTCAAAGGTGAAAAAAAATCCATTCTTTCAAAGAAAAAAATGGGAAATCTCAACCTTGATTTAAACTCCCAGAATTCCTGATGTCCCCCATTATTGATCAGTTGAAAGGGTGGGAAAACCCTTTAAAAAGGAAGAAAATCTAATAATAAATACAAAAAGAGCAGTATTACAAAGAAACAACGGTTTTAAAATTTGAGGACAATAAATTATGACAGAACTATTGGAAATATAATTTAAAAATTTGCTGAATAATTCAATACTGATTTAAAGAAATGCAATTAATAAAACTGATGAACAAAGGCGATACTGCCACATTGCCGTGGTAATAAGTCTCGGAAACTTCATATTAATTTAGTTTAAACCAGCAGTGTTGAGGATAAGAATACAAGATTAAAGAATAGCAGATTACAAGTTAAATGAAAATGAGACAGAATGAAATATCATTGTAGCAATTAGAGTAATCATTGAATTCAGAAGACATAGATAAAAACAAAATGCTCACAGATTCAAATTCAGTGAAAGACCATACAGATACAAGACTGGACTTCATGGAGGAACAGTTTATAAGCTGCAGCATTGCTTCAGAATTAAACACTAAGACTAAAGCTTAGAAAATAAATATACTATTATATTCAGTCGGTTAGATTGTCGATAATGTTATTAACATCATATAAAAAAAAACAGAGAGCACACACCCTTTTGAAAATGTCCTAAATGCTTTTGATAATTACTTCAATTTAAAGCAAATAATTAAGAACAATCAAGTTTTAATTAAAAAAAGTTCAGCTTCCAAAAGGATCTGCAGACAATTTCATTAAGGACCTTCATTGATTAGTGGGAATCTCTATATATGGAGCTTTAAAATTAAAATTAAAATTCAGAAGGGGCAGAATTGTTGTTCAGTTTCTTGATTAAATTTGGTAAGATTTCTTGCAGTCCAAAGAAGTTTTAACTTTGTTGAAAACTATGCACATTATGCTGGAAACAGAAACCACAAAAACTCAGAGACAGATTCTGAGGTAAGAGAAAAGAAATCAACATCACCTCAAAAAGGCAACAAATTATATTAATTTTATAAGTTATGAGCACTTTGGAAAGGCAAATGACAAGCCCACTGAAGAGAGGAAGGCAAACACTTGATGCACTTGTGTCAGTGCTGTTGGGCAATAAGAACCCAAGCTGAAGAAAAAAATAAGTGAAATCACTTATGTTGGCATAAGGGAACTGATTAACATTATAAATATAAAGAAAATCTCATGCTTCACAAGATTGGTCAAAATGTTTAAGCCTCTATCTTGTAAAACAGTCAAAGGTAGTGATCAAACCTCTCCTCTCAATGAGACAGGAAGTTACACCCTCTGGAGCTGCCAGCCATTCTGATTGGCCAGCTGCTCAAGCTGTACCACAAGCACCAGAGTTTGGTAATGGAACTAATTACAAAAATAAGTTTGAATGAATTTCATTCCCATGTATGTAAGGTACATTGTAGGGGGTGGGAAAAACATTTAGCAAATTACCTTCTGATCGTGTGTGTCCAATGCACAAAAGCCACTTCCTGAAGACTGTATGCCTTTCTTTCCTGCATTGGTAAGCAAATCTTTAAAGAATGGCTATCCACTCTCATCCAATTGCCCATACTAGCAATATGATGATCTGGGCAGAGTAATTTTCAGTCAATTGAACTTTTAATGAGTCTAATTGACAATTATTTACGTATGGTAGCAGACTGCTGATTTTGGCACCTACCACTCACTGTTATGGCTTGGGAGTGAGTAGCACGGTGAGAACTGGGCTCGAGCCTTATTTTATACACCACTCTCCCCCAGGAGAAACAGATTGCGTTATATAAAATCTATCCCTTTATTTTAATCATTTTGTAGATGCCTATTCAGTATCAGACTGATCCGTGTCTGGTTTGCAATTCTCTACTCCAACATGACCTTCATTTACCTCTTGGAGAATTTATTACTGCATTGTTTCAGTTTTGATTATTCTGGATCCAGCCAACTGATCACTATCTTCCTGTGAGATGTCATCTCCAGTAGACAGCGACCAGTATTCATTGAGAGGAGAGGACAGGGACTAGTGTTTTGTCTGTATCCTAATAAACCATCCCAGGATCACTCAGTGAAAGGGCATCTGTCGCTCCTCATCTTTGTTGGTATCATCTTCAATTTGACTCATTTCAATGGTGTTACATTTGCTATGTGATGAACCTTTACATCAAAATCTTCTCTTTTAGTATTTCGCTGAAACAAGGTCTCTGTCAGCTCCATTACACTTCCCAGTTATATGTCAGAATGAAAGCTGAACTGCAAAACCTCAGGAGTACCCTCTCCAGTTTTGTTGGTGCTTTACTCAGATTGCTCTTGTAGATCTGCTGTCATGGACGGAGATCACTTTTCACTGCAAAAGTCTTCTTTAGCGGTGTACATTGAAATTCTCACATTCACAAATAATTGGCAAAAGCTTTCTTTCTCTGCTATGTCTCAGTCTCAGCTGAAGCTAGATCTGTACATTCAAATGCTGTTGTCTTTTCTTATACTGGAGCTGTCTCCATTGAGTTGTATGTACACGCAGGGTGAAATATTTATTCTGTTACAGCATGACAGATTTGCCTTCTTGCTTTTACCTTTTTGAGTTGTTTAGAAGTCAAGTCATGTGATTCTGACCACAGGTACTCTTTCATAAGCTCCAAAGAAAATTCTCTTCATTTTCTTCTGTTGGGAGCTTCATCACAGAGTTCGCCACAATACTTTTGGGATTCAGCTTGATTCCTTCAGATGTGTGCACTATTCTGAAGAACTGGCATCCTGTCATTCAAAAGCATTTCTCTGTGTTTAATTTGTTCCCAGCTTTCCTGGTTCTCTTCAAAGCTTCACATAGATGGCTGTCATGACCATTTTTATCTAAACTATATATTTGATTGTTATCTACTATGCCAGCTGCTTTTTTGAATTTGCTGTATTCTTGATCTACTTTCTGCTGGAACACATCCTATTTCACTTTAAGATCAAAAGGTAGTTGCTTGAATTTTTACTCTCCAAAGATTGTGTTGCATGTTGTCAGAGTGAAAATTCCATGTCTGGCTTCACCATCCAGTTGCCATTTCTGGTATCAAACTTGCAGAACATTTTTGTCTCTATCAATGCTGGGATATGATAGTGATTCCACTTTATGATTTGGTTAATAAATTTTGAATCCAGGCAGTATTGTAGCTGTCCATTTGGCTTCTCTCTCACTACGATGGACTGTGCCCCATTTGTTGGATTTGTCGGACTGGCAATCACTTTCTCGTCTTCCATGTATTGGAACACCTCAAGTTTTCCTTTTATTCTGTTGGTCCTTTACCAGAGGAATGAATCACTGGTGTCGTTGCTGGGTCAACAGTGACGTCATATTCAAAATTTTCAAACCAGAAACCATCCCAGTGAAATATTTGGGGTATATATACAATACAATATACAATATCCCTTCATTGTCATGTGTACTCAATCGTAGGAGTACAGTCAAAAGTTTTACAATGTCTGCCTTCTTCTGGTGATTTCTTAGGTTCCAGTACTCAGATACACTTCTTGGATACAGCAGAGGAATAAAAGTAGTTGCATTACTTACTGAGTTGAAAAGTAAGCTAAAAATAGATCAACATTAAAGGGTTGACATTACAGTATGGTAGTATCCACATGACATGCTAATTCCTGATGATGGGCTTATGCCTGTAACATCAACTCCCTTGGTCTTTGGATGCTGCCTGACCTGCTGTGCTTTTCCAGCTCCACACTTTTCGACTCTGATCTTCAACATTTGCAGTCCTTACTTTCTCCTAATTACAGCAAGGTAGGAAATTTCAAACAGACATTACAGAGTAGCAGCTCAGTGCTAGATACCAGTCCAATACCTATCCCTGCTCCGCTCCAAGCTTCCAGACCACTCCGTACCAACACTCAGCTGCTTCACGGTAATTTCCAGACTGCCTCCCACTCGCCGGTCTCCATACGGGACTTACTGCCTGCGTGCTGCTCCAGAGCTGCTTCCCCAGTCAACTCTGGTGTTTGCAGACCACGCACTGTATCAGGGCTCATTGCTCACTCTGTTCCGAGGCACATAGTCCACGCACTGTAACAGGGCTCACTGCTCACTCTGTTCCGAGGCTCATAGCCCACGCACTGTATCAGGGCTCACTGCTCACTCTGTTCCGAGGCACATAGCCCACGCACTGTATCAGGGCTCATTGCTCTTTCTGTTCAACTGCTCACAGCCCATATGCTATAGCAGGGTCCATTGCTCACTGTTTCATGGCTCATTGTTCACTCTGTTTGACGGTTCATAGCCCATGCGCTGTACCAGGGCTTATTGTTCATTCTGTTCCATGGCTCATAGCCTGCATGCTGTATCAGGGCTCATTATTTACTCTGTTCCATGGCTCATAGCCTGCAAGCTGTATCAGGGCTCACTGCTCCAGGGATTTGCTGCCAGCACCTACCACTGTTCCAGTATTTATCCCCGGTGTTACGGGACCGAAGAAGAAGTAAGAGAGTGAAATAAAAGGAAAAAGAAAAAGAACAGGTAGAGCAGTGGAGCTCCAACAGGGGCATTCTACTCTGCCGCCATCTTGACCATTTTGCCCAGCACCAGATCATCTTTTCATTTGATCAGAATGTACTTGTCTAACCTTCAGTGCTACCTGTTTCCTCATATGTTGAGATAATCTGGAGCTCTTTGACCTCTGATTTGGTTGTTCCAAGCTGTGAAATCTCACTGTGTAATGTTAGCACTGCATTGCTTGCTTTTAACACACCTTTCCTTGCGTGACCATTTCCTTTCAATTTTTCAACATAAACCATCTAGTATAGTTTGAGTGGGATGATGTTACTCTGTGTTCCAGTATCAACCTTCATTTTCAGATTTCTCCCGTGGATTTATGCCTCACTCCTTTCCTGTTTTGAATGGTTGTGTTTATTGCTTTTGTTTGGGATGTGTCACAGCCAGATACTTCATGCACATAATGCTCTGAGCACCCAGGTTTGAATCCGGCCATGACAGATAGTGAAATCTGAAATCCACTCATAAAAAATCTGGAATGAAGAGTTGAATAATGACCATGAATCCATTGTCAGTTGTCAAAACCCATCTTGTTCAGTAATATCCTTCAGGAAAGAAAATGGCTATTGTTACCTCATAAAAACCGAAAGAACTGCAGATGCTATAGATCAGAAGTAAAAACATAAGATGCTGGAAAGGTCAACAGGTTTGACAGGATTTGTGAAGAGAAAGCAGAGTTAATATTTTGAATTCTTCAGAATTGACTCCAGACCCACAGCAAAGTGGTTGACTCTTGACTGCCAATTGGAGATGGAGAATAATTCTGCCGCTAGCCAGCGATGCCCTCATCCCATGAATGAGTAAACAAAATAACTTATTTTGTGAAGGAGGGTCACTGGACCCAAAACATTAACTTTGCGTCTCTCCATAGAAACTACCAAACTTAGAGTCAGAGAGATGTACAGCATGGAAACAGACTTGTCCATGCTGACCAGATATCCTAACCTACTCTAGTCTCATTTGCCAACACCTGGCCCATATCCCTCTAAACCCTTGCTATTCATATACCCATCCAGATGCTTTTTAAATGCTGTAATTGTACTAGCCTCCACTACTTTCCTTGGCAGCTCATTCCATAAATGACACACCCTCTGTGTGAAAAAGTTGACCCTTAAGTACCTTTTATATCTTTCTCCTCTCACCCTAAATTTATGTCTTCTAGTTCTGGACTTTCCCATCCCAGGGAAAGGACTTTATCTGTTTAACCCATCCATGTCCCTCATGATTTTGTAAACATCTATAAGGTCACCCCTCAGCTTCTGACATTCCAGGGAAAACAGCCCAAGCCTATTCAGTCTTTCCCTATAGCTCAAACTCTCCTGGCAACATCCTTGTAAATCTTTTCTGAATCCTTTCGATAGGAAGAAGACCAGAATTGCATACAATGTTCCAAAAGTAGCCAAACCAATGTCCGTGCAGAAGCAACATGACCTTTCAACTCCTATACTCAATACTCTGACCAATAAAGGAAAGCATACCAAATGCTTTCTTCACTATCCTATCAACCTGTGACTCTACTTGCTGAGCTTTTACAATAATTTCCATTTCCATTTCATGGTATCTGTACCTATCATATTCTCAAACACACAGGTATCCTCCAGAGTTTAAATATTATGGTTTTTTTTTTAATCATTCACCCTGTTGTTCCAGCTCCAGTAACCCATCACTCACCTTCCTCCTTCATTCTAGATTCAGTAAGTGTCCTTTTCACAAATTCTGCAGATTGATCGGCATGCAGGAACTTTTCTGCTGTCAGTGAATTCATGTGGTCATTTCCACGTCCTGCACGTCTTTCTCTCTGTTTGCTGTACATTCCTTTATGCTGTTTTACTCCATTGATCCTTCTGCCATCCTCTTGGCTTGACTAAAAGCTAGCCACTAGAGTGGGCATCAACGTCATCTGTCTGCATCTGGTTTCATGCACTCTGCAGTAAACATGAGCTGCAATATTAAGAGCCTGTCCTTTCCAATTCGCACTTTCTGTACTTCAGGGTATGCAAAATCCCGAATTAATTTATCTAACAGCCTTTCATCTGTGTCCCAACACTTACATTTTCTGACTGCACTTTTTAATATTTTTACAAAGTTATCTATACTCTGAGGCTTTGAAATTCATCTTAGATGCAATTGTTTCATTTTAGCTTCATAACCATGCTGAAACTTCCATTAAATAATTACCTGTGTTTCTGCTGTCCTCTTTAACAAATTCACACCAATTAAATAACCGCAATCCTTTCTTTTTCTGATCATAGAAGGATACAACTGAAACTCTCTTCACTGCTTTTGTATGAGAGCCATCAAGGAGAGATGCTGCATGAAAAGTGAAAGCTGTAAGCCATGAGCTGTGGTGGGAGGTGATAAGCCTCCTCTACCAGAGCCTAAAAGCTATCAATACTACCTGGCTGATATCAGACTGATTGATAGTACCTCACTGATAACAGGCAGATTGCTTAAAATAAAAGCAAAATAATGTGGATGCTGGAAATTTGAAACAAATGCAGAGTATGCTGCAGAAAATCAGCAGGTCAAGCAGCAGTTGCTGGAGAGAGAAAGATGATTAATGTTTCAAGTCTGGTATGACTCTTCTTCAGATCTGAAGAAGCCATACACAACTCAAAAATGTTCCTTCTGCTGCTTTCTCCGCAGATGCTGTTAGACTTGCAGAATTCCTCCACCGTACTCTGCATTTATTTCAGATAGGTTATTTATCAGTCAGGATCTGCGTGAGTGAGAGATACTTTGCTGAATGGCAAATTAAGATGTTAATCCATTACCTACAGGGGGCATGGAGAAGAAAGATGTATTATTTTTCAGGGCGATGTGGGGCAAGTGACCCTGTGCTGTCAGTAATGAACACAGTCTGCATACAATCCAAGTGCTTGGCCACAGCCAGTTGTCTGCTTTGACTCAGCATGGCCAGGGAAAATGTCCGGTTTTCATTTTTGATTCAATTTGATTTATTGTTGTCACGTGTACCAAAGTACAGTGAAAAGTTTTGTTTTGTGAGTAGTATGGTCTGATCATATCAAATAAGGATATTCAGATCATCGGGCAATCAGTCCTGCAGGGACATCACAGCAGTCAGGGGAACAATGTATCACAGTGTATCATCTATTGGGAAACTGCAAACACAGAAGTCAAGACAGGAGTTGGACACATAGCAACAGGGATGGTGCAGAAAGAAGGGTTTTGGATACTTCAATAAATGGGGCTCATTCTGGGGTAGGTGGGAGCTTTACAAACAGGATGGTCTACATTTGAACCAGAAGAGTACCAATATCCTGGGGGGGGGAATTTGCTAATGCTCTTCAGGAGGATATAAACGAATTCAGCAGGGGGTGGGAATCTAAATTGTAGTTCAAATGTCCAGGGTTGAGAGAAATGAGGTCATGAATAAGATTTCAAGGTCACAAGAGTTCACCGGCAAGCAGCAAGGTGGTTTGAAGTGTGTTTACTTCAATGCCAGGAGCATCCGGAATAAGGTGGATGAACTTGCAGCGTGGGTTGGTACCTGGGACTTTGATGTTGTGGCCATTTTGATAGAGCATGGACAGGTATAGTTGTTGCAGGTTCTGGGATTTAGATGTTTCAGTAAGAACAGAGGAGATAGTAAAAGAGGGGGAGGTGTGGCATTGTTACTCAAGGACAGTATTAGGGTGGCAGAAAGGACATTTGAGGACTTGTCTACTGAGATTTTTTCTGTACATTTTAATTGAGAGTTTTATCAGAACACGGTTATGCTGAGGTGAGAAACAAGAAAGAAGCAATCACCCTATTGGGAGTTTTCTATAGGCCTCCAAATAGATCCAGAGATGTAAAGGAAAGGTTAGTAACGATAATTCTGGTTAGGAGCAAGAGTAACAGGGTGACTCTGGGGAACTTTAACTTTCCAAATGTTGCCTGTAAATACTTTAATTTGAGTACTTTAGATGGGCCAATTTTTGACAATGTGTGCAGGATGATTTCCTGACACAGTTATGTTGTTACAACATGGGGTAAAATCTCCCAATTAATTTAAAAACAGCAACACAAAAAATATTTATCACGTGTAGTAATCTGTAAAAATTTGAGTGGCCAAGAACTATTTAAAGTAAAAATTAACAACTTTATTTCTTACAGTATAACAAAGAACAATTAATTAACAACTATTTACAATTCCTTCCTCTAACGTATCTTTTACCTTCACTTCCATAATGCTGTTCTGATAAACTCCCAATTAAGATGTACAGAAAAATTCAAATTTTAAAACCAGCCAGCAGTTGAATTTTCTTTCTATCTTCAGTGGTAGATTTGCTCCCAATGTCAGTGTTGAGGTTTTCCACTGTGCAAACTCTTTCTCAAGACAAGTACCTCTCAGAGAGTTCTGGCTAGCAATCTACAGCTGTTGGTCTTGTGGCAGTTCTCCACCCAACTGTTCAATTTTCCCCTGTCTTATACCCCAAAGCATCGGATTGTATCATTGGCTTTTACAATTGTCAATATACTCAATTCAAACTTGATTGGAATTTAGTATTTTTCGGAGTATAATGTAAACTGATTGGCCTAATTCAAGTCTGTTTTGTCATTTTCAGGCAACCCACTACCCCAGTAGCTGGAGCACATGTTACATTGTGTCTTATTGAGAATACTTGGTGCTATCACTGCTAGCTTTTACTCTCATAAAGTTAAACAACACACACACATCTTCATAACAATGTAGACAAGCCAACAAGGGCAAGGCCACATTGGATTTGGTACTGGGTAATGAACCTGGCCAGGTTTTAGATTTGGAGGTAGGTGAGCACCTTGGTGATAGGGGCAATAATTTGGTTATGTTTATTTTAGTGATGGAATGGGATAGGTACATAACGTAGGGCAAGAGTTATTGCTGGGAGAAAGGCAATTATGATGCAACTCAGCAAGATTTTGGATGCATGGGATGGGGAAGGAAATTGCAGGATGGGTACAATTGAAATTTGGAGCTTATTCAAGGAAGAGCTACTGTGTGTCCTTGAAAAGTATGTACCTGGCAGAGCAGGGAGAAGTGGTCGAGCAAGGGAGCCGTGGTTTACCAAAGAAGTTGAATCTCTCGTCAAGAGGAAGGAGTAGGATAAGATGTGAAGGCTCAGTTAGGGCGCTTGACAGTTACAAGTTAGACAGGAAAGATCAAAAGAGAGGGCTAAGAAAAGCCAGGAGGCAACGTGAGAAGATATTTGCAGATAGGATCAAGGAAAGCCATAAAGCTTTCTTTAGGTATATCAAGAATAAAAAGGATAACGAGATAAAAGATTACGGCCAATCAAGGATAGTAGTGGGAAGCTGTGCATGGAGTCTGAGGGGATATGGGGAAGCAATAAATAAATATATTTTGTCAGTTTTTACAATAGAAAAAGACAATGTATTTGAGGTGAATACTGAGATACAGGCTACTAGACTAGATGAGTTTGAGGTTCACAAGACTGAGGTGTTAGCAATTCTGGAAAATGTGAAAATAGATTAGTCCCTGGGCCAATTGGGATTTAACCTATGATTCTCCAGGAAGCCACAGAGAAGATTGCAGAGCCTTTGGTTTTGATTTTTATGTCATCATTGTCTACTGGAATAATGCCGGAAGACTGCAGAATAGCAAATTTTGTCCCCTGTTCAAGAAGGAAAGTAGAGGAAATCCTGGTAATTATAAATCAGTGAGCCTTACTTTGGTTGTGTGTCAAGTGTTGAAAAAGGTTATCAGAGATAGGATTTATAATCATCTAGAGAGGAATAAGTTGATTAGGGATAGTCAACACGGTTTTGTGAAAGGTAGGTCATGCCTCACAAATCTTATTGAGTTCTTTGAGATGGTGACCAAACAGGTGGATGAGGGTTAAGCGGTTGATGTCGTGTATATGGATGTCAGTAAGACATTTGATTCATTCCACACAGTAGGCTATTACACAAAATACAAAGGCATGGGATTGAGGGTGGTTTAATGACTTGGATCAGAAATTGGCTGGCTGAAAGTAGTTAGAGGATGGTAGCTGATAGGGAATGTTCATCTTCGAGTTCAGTTACCAGTGGTGTACCGCAAGGACCTTATATAGGGCCACTACTGTTTGTCATTTTAAAAATGATCTGGATGAAGGCGTATAAGGATGGATTAGTAGATTTCTGGAAGAGTAAGGTCAGTAGAGTTGTGGATCTGCTGAAGGCTGTTGCAGGTTAGAGAGGGACATGGATAAGTTGCAGAGCTGGGCTGAGAGGTGGCAAATGGAGTGTAATGCAGAAATGTGTGAGGTGATTCACTTTGGAAGGAGCAACAGGAATAAAGAGTACTAGGCTAATGGTAAGATTCTTGGTAGTGTAGAAGAGCAGAGAGATCTCGGTATCCATGTACATAGATCCCTGAAAGTTGCCACCCAGGTTGGTAGGGTTGTTAAGAAGGCATATGATGTGATAGCTTTTATTGGTAGAGGGCTTGAGATTTGGAGCTATGCTGCAGCTGTATAAAACTCTGTTGTGGCTGCACTTGCACTATTGCGTACAGTTCTGGGCATCGCATTAATGGAAGGATGTGGAAGGCTTGGAAAGGATTCAGAGGTGATTTACTAGGATGTTGCCTGGTATGGAGGGAAGGTCTGATGAGAAAGACTGAAGGACTTGAGGCTGTTTTCATTGGTGAGATGAAGGTTGAGAGGTGACTTAATTGAAACATATAAGATAATCACAGGTTTAGATAGGGTGGACTGTGAGAGCATTTTTCCTGGGATGGTGATGGCTAGCATGAGGGGACATGGCTTTGAATTGAGGGGTAATAGATATAGGACAGATGTCAGAGGCAGTTTCTTTATTCAGAGAGTAGAGGGGCATGGAACATACTGCCTGCAACAGTAATAGATTTGCCAACTTTAAGGGCATTTAAATAGTTGTTGGATAAATATATGGATGAAGTGGAATAGTGTAGGATTGATATGATTCAGATTGGTTCCACAGCATTGAGAGCCAAAGGGCCTGTACTGCGCTGTAATGTTCTATGATCTGTGTTCTATGTTCAACACTCTGGTCAGATCTAGGGGCTGTTTGTCAAAGTTATAAAGAGATCTGGGTCATATGCAGTCCAGAGAGTTTATTTGTTGATTTGTGAAGGGGTGCATCAAGAGGCCTGTAACGGCAGGTGTGCTCACTGTCAGATGGGGTGGAGGGAGTCCCAGCTGAGGGTGAAAAAGAGAGGCATGTGTTCAGATAGGAATAAAGGCATTGATGGGGCAGGAACACTAGTTTTTTGGGGGATATGTGGAACAGTATTTGAGAGCATGTTGGGCTACAGGAGAGAACAATTATTGTAGTGGCAGTGACCACCAACATTGGCTTCTCAAGGAAAGCTAAGAGGAGCAGATTGGGCATCACCAAGGTTGAATGTCAGGGTTCAGGAGATAGGGAGAAACATTCAATGTGGTGGTTAATTGCAAGTGAGTGATGCATGGAAATGGGCTATTGGGTAGTGAAAGTTAAAGGGGACATGGAAACTCCTGGCTGGGGTGGGGGACTACCTGGTGACCAGACAGAATCTTGTGCTGATGATATCTAATGCAAGCTGCATTCCTTGCCATCGCTTGTGATTCTTCAGGTACAGAGCCATTACCTGGAGTGGGAGAAGTCAGTGTCAAATTGATGGACAAAAGTGCAGGTTTCCTGTCTGCTGGATGTTAGGACATTGAGAAGGTTATTGCATGAAACTTCACTAGTATGCCACTCTTATCCCCATGCTGTTTTGAACATGGTGAGGATGCAAAGATGTTGGTCTTTCAGTGGGTATCCAGTGAGTAATGAGTTGATCTGTGAAAGGTGCTTGGTATGGTAGGAGTAGAATCAAATGAAAGGGATGCTGTAGGTGTGGAGTAGGTAGTTAATAAGATAAGCCAAGAAATCTCACTAGGTTTTCCCACAAAATACTCTCCAAAATATGACACAGCTGTTGTTTGGCCAAAAAAAGGTAAGTTTGAGCACATGTTCTATTCTTGCCCCCTTATCATTTCCATTGGATCTCTGCAATTTAAATTTATTTAAAGGTAAAAACCAAACCAGAAATGAGAGATAAAATTAAATATTTGCAAAAATGAATGGTTTCTGGCAGGAGGCCTAGGAAGACTAACTCTTCTACCTTTCAATCTTTCCTAATCTACTACCTTATCAGGGGCTTTCTTTTGTTCTCGTCCTACCCACTCCTTTTCTCAAAACCTATAACGTCTCTAACTTTTCCCAGTTCTGATGGAGACATTGTTCTGAAAAATGAAGTCACAGGTGCTGCTGACCTGCTGCCTGTTTCCAGCATTTTCTGTTTTCGTTTCAGATTTCCAGCATCCACAGTGTTTTGATTTTCAATTAAGTTTAACTCCAGGGACTCAAATATACAGTACTAGAAATCCCATACGTGCTGCAGTATGTATTTTAAAGTTTAACAACAATCTGGGATTAGATTCAAAGCTGCAAGAAAAAGTCTCAATGGGTTTGAATTACGTTCTAATGCGTAAGTGTGGGGCATAAAGAATGAAAGCTATGCGTACCAGAATTATATGATGTAATAAATGTTAAGATAGTAACACATTGCAAAAGAGTGCTGGTTAAAACCCTGATCCTTGGAAATGTGGAAAAACTAAGATTTTAAATTAAATACATGAACAGAGAAAAATATTGAGTGCCCACAGAAAATCAAATTGAGGGAGCAATAAAAAGACCAAGAGAAGGGCAAATCTGTTTTAAAAGTGAATAGTTCCTCAGAGGAGAAGTTGGGACAAGGTAAATTAGAAGAGCATTCAACAAAACAAAGGTGTAGGTGCACAGTGAAGTAAAAGAAATGTCTGGTTGGTGGAGTGAGCTAAGTATTTGTATCAAAAAGCAAAGAGTAGTATCTTGGAAAATAAAATAGCAACAATGGCATCATTGTGAGAGATCAGGCATACAGAACTCAACCTCACAAAGGCAAGCAGGATAGTAACAAAAATAAATTGAGAAAATTTTTCAAGATTATAAGTTCAGCCAGAAGGACATAGACAGAACAGGGAAGTGAAAGGTGATTACCGTAGCACAGCAAAGGAAGTTTAATAGTGAGAGTGGAGGAAAGTAAATTCATTTTTAATTCACAGCCCACTTACAAACCAAAGTGAGAAGGAAGGAAAGGTACTGATTATCGTGAATAAATGAAGCAAGCTTAAACTTCAAGGAAATGATTAATTTACTAATGTGATTACTTGCTCTTTCAATGCAAGAGCATGGTGTTGTATATGATACAATCATGTCTTGCTTTTTTCTGAAAATGTAGTGAACAATGGGAGCAAAGCTATATAAAATGGCTATATAAATCAACCACTCATGGATAATTTATTAAAACATTTTTTTACAGGAAATAAAGGACATATAATTTGCAATTCAAGCAATTAGTGGACATTGAGAGAAGAATGAACTGCTACAAAGCAGCAGATAATATCTGACCTGATAAAATGCAACATATTTCTCCTCAATGGTGTTTGATTTTGTTTTACACACAGTTAAACAGTTAAGCAGTGACAAAGGAGAAACTGAGAAGGTAGGTAAAGAATATAATGCAATGAGATCACAAAATTCTGGCACAAGGTTGACATGCAAATTAGGAAAACAACAAGAAAACTAGGTAACTCCAAGTGACGATGAAATTAAAGAGAAAACAAGAAGGAAAAGGTGAAAACTTCAATGATGTGGACACAAAAAAGAATGGCTCAGGGAAAAGTGAGGACTGCAGATCCTGGTGATCAATGTTGAAGAATGTGATGCTGGAAAAGCACAGCCAGTCAGGCAGCAACTGAGGAACAGGAGAGTAGACATTTCAGGCATAAGCCCTTCCTGATGAAGGGCTTATGCTCAAAATATCAACTCTCCTGTTCCTCAGATGCTGCCTGACCGGCTGTGCTTTTCCAGCACCACACTCTTCGACAAAAAGAATGGTAAGGAACTAGAAAGGGAGCCAAGTGAAAAAAGTAACAGATAATATGAAAAGGAAGTTCATTATACAATTTGCATGCTTTTGGTGTTGACTCTGCATGCTATATCCCGAAGGTTGCGTTATTGCATGGGCTAACGAAACCATGGGTGAAAGACCAATGCTCTGCAGATTTATGTGGCTAGAAATTCTGGCAATTCACACATCAAGAGGACTTTGTCCCCTTCCAAAAGCTGTGAATATCCCTTTCATCTGTTTGTAAATGGTCCAAGATTATTCTCTACCATTTCATCTTCTAAAAGCTAATACACAAGTGATGTAACAGAGTTCACCACTCTTACACAAAATTAGAGGAATGATTTCATAGAATCTCTACAGTATGGAAACTGGCCCTTCAGCCTAACAAGTTTACACTGACCCTCCAAAGAGTAACCCACCCAGACTCATTTCCCCCTACCCTATATTTACCCCGACTAATGCATCTAACCTACATATCCCTGAACGCTATGGGCAATTTAGCATGGACAATTCACCTAACCTACACATCTTTGGACTTTGGGGGGAAAGCAGAGGAAACCCACGCAGACACAGGAAGAACGTGCAAACTCCATACAGATAGTCTCCTGAGGTTGGGGTCGAATCTGTTTCCCTGGTGTTGTGAGGCAGCAGTGCTATCACTGAGCCACCATGTCACCCACAAAGGTCCAGATAAGGGAAAAACATTATAATTCCTCCCCCTTATTATTAGTCTTGTACAAGGTGGCTGACAATCCTTCCCCCATGCAAAGCTGGATTGGAAATCCAAAACTTACAATGAACAGAATTTTATGGAGTAGTTTCGGCTCCATAGACTGACCAGAAAACCAGGGTCAATTCAACTCCAATCTGCAATTGTGGTAGCGATGATTGTATCTCATGTAGAGCAGGTAAATCACTATCTGCTGTATTTGCTTCCATCTTGCTTTCCAAAGCACCAACTCAGTCTACCCTTACTCCAAAGCTGGTGACCAATCAGATGACCAGGAATTCTTCAGCTTCATTGGCATGATCAAAAGCACTGACCGCTCCTCGGAGGTGATGGTCTCACGGTATCATCAGTGGATTGCAAATCCAGAAACCACAAGGTTCAAATCCCGCCATGGCAAATGGTGGGATTTGAATTCAATAAAAAGTCTGGAATTAACAATCTAATGATGACCGTGAATCTATTGCCGATTGCTGGGAAGAAAAAGACCCCATGTGGTTCACTAATGCCCCTTAGGGAAGAAAACTACCATTCTTACCTGGTCTGACTGACATAGAGTCATAGTGTCATATAGATGCACAGCACAGAAAAAGACCCTTCAGTCCAACTTGTCCATGCTGACCAGATATCCCGACCCAATCTAGTCCCACCTGCCAGCACTTGGCCCATATCCCTCCAAACTTCTCCCATTCATATACCCATCCAAATGCCCCCCAAATGTGGCAACTGCACCAGCCTTCACCACTTCCCCTGGCAGCCCACTCCACACACGACTCCAGGCTCTTAACTGCCCTTTGAGCTGGTGACCAATTGGGTTCAGCAATAAATGCTGGCCTAGCCAATGATGTCCTCATTTCATGAATGAATAAAAAAAATTGTGAACCTCAGAGCAGCAGCCAAGAGAAACCTCAAGCTCATAATTCTAATGTCCAACCTTTCCACCTTCACCTATCCCAATTAAGGTATTTGACTTATGAATGTCCTCTTTCTGCACTGCAGTAGTTATGTGATTCAGTGAATAATATTATTAATGGAAAAACATATATGCTAAGTAAACATGTGGATTTGACACTTCCCTTTCGTGGGATGCCAAAGGCTCCAAGGCTGTCCATTCTTCCAGCCTGTCTTCTCCTTGAAGCATTCAAACAAAAGCTCAGACTAATGTTTGTTTATTCATCATTGCAGCAACATTCCAATTATCATCAGACAGATCCCAGCTACAAAAATCAATAATTTGATGCCTTTAGTGGCCTGTTTGTATGTGAGTGAAGGAGGGCTCCCCGTTCAGGTTAATGATGTAAAATGCATCCAGGTCATTGATCATAAGAATTCAAACACTAAAGAAATGTAGGAAGGGGCCAGTTTGAGTGTTAAGTTGCAATATTTTCTGAAAGATGGGTCTGTATGCTCGGTCAAAGAGTTATTATCCATGAAGGTAATAGGATTGATACTCACTACCTTGGGTTTCCTTACTGATGCTGTGGTGCTTTCCTTTGTGAGCCATATTTGTTCAAAAGGTTATCAGCCTGCTGTTCGTTCCCTGTGAGCTTCCAAGTTCCCACCCACCCTATCCGAATGCACTATTGAAAACTGACTGAATGTGAAACTGTAGATGTTTTCAAACAGATCAATTTTGATTATATGCAACAGGGCAGTACAGTTTTTAGGAAAGTGGAAAATCAAAGACACATGACTGGAAATTGAAATAAAATTGCGGAATTCTTTCACAAATCAGTGAACAGTCACATTCAGCAAACTGGTGTCATGGAAGTAAAAAGGCAGTGGTCAAACTCAGTCGCTCAATATTATCAAAACATCCTTTCACTACCATGGGAATCATTACAACCAAATGACTCACCCTGATGAAAGCACATTCTGGCTGGGACGAAGAGTTATTTTCAAAGTGAATTTCATCTACCATAGCTGGAAAACCTTCACCCTTGTAACGTGCACATCCATGCCCATCATTTTTTATGTGCTCATTTTCTTTTGTGTATCTTTAAAAAACTGCAACATAATTGACATATTCTTAGTGGAAGGTGAAAACTTCTGGCTTCGTCAATGATTTGAAGCATTTGTGATGGCACCTCAAGTAGCGACAATTTAACATAGTTGGAGAGTGAGTCCCACTGTGCATTAGAGCTAAATGCTTTAAAGTGTAGTCATTTAAGACATCGATCTTAATTGAACATGAGCTTGTTGTTTTTTGCCCTGGGAATAATGTGTTTTAAGACATGCAAAGATGCTCTTGCATGAAGTCACTTTTGCAGGTAAATACAAGTCTGTTAAGTGGAAATTCTCTGTAGGTGTCCTTGATTACATGCTTGGGAAAGCAAGTAGAATTCAAGATCTCCAGGAATGCATCAGAACTTGAGACGATAAGTCCTAGGGTCTATTTCAGCTGCCCACCAATGTTGCCTTTAAACTGCAGGAGGTGTGTGGCCATATGGTAATTGGGAATGTTTCACGCAGTGAACATACAGACTGTTCAGTGAAAGTACGCTTTAAAATGCTCACGTACACAACCATGCAATAATCTAAAGCAGAGTCTGTGTAATGCAACAGAGCTGCCAGGCACACCGAACAGAAGTTAGAGGGAAAATTGCACTGTTCACATAGCTTCTGTTGAATACTGAAGGTTAAAGCCTTCCCTGGAAATTATAATTTGAGGATTTTATTGTGAATGATTACTACAATAGATGCTTGTGTCTTGAAGAAACAGAGTGCAATTTGCAGCCTGTGTGATGCTATTTATTGGCCATCGTGTTCTTTTGCAACAAGCATGTGGGTCAAGCCCAGAATGATTATCAAGAGCCTGAGCAACGCAGGCTTTGATTTTCTTGCTATTAATTTGAATAGAGTGCAATAGTACTCAGTAGTGTCTCAGTGTGAGCCAAGAGACTGAAAGGTGGAAGACACTCAATATATTTCTATTTCCTTTTGTTTCACTTTATCATTGCCTTCAGTTATACTCGTTGTGCTGCCATAAGAAAAGTAGCATTTTAAGGAGTTTGGATTTTCTGACTGGAGTTAGATTTTGACACCAATGCAAATATGAAACTAATCCAATTTTCTTGCCCTCATCTCAAAACTGACATACTGGAAACATCAAAATTTCATCAAGAAAATTGCTGCCATGTTAAATGTGCATTCACCCTTATGCAACTTTTACATGCTACTAAACATTATAGGCGTGAATACAAACCAGAATCTTAAAGCAAATATTGTAGATGCTGAAAGTCTGAAATTAAACTAGAAAATTCTGGAAATAATCAACAAATTGCATCCAGGGATGGAAAAATAGAGTTAATGTTTAAAGTCATTCTGATAAAAGGTCACCCTATAGATTTGCTTTTCTTCATCCACAGATGCTGCCTGACGTTCATAATCACAATGTGGAGGTGCCGGCATTGAACTAGAGTAGACGAGGTCAAAAGTCACACTTCACCAGATTATAATGCAACGAGTTTATTTGAAATCACAAACTTTCGAAGCACTGTACCCTTCACCAGGTGAAGGGCAGCCCTCTGAAAGCATGTGATTTAAAGTAAATTTGTTGGACTATAATCTGGTAAAGAGTGACTTTTGATCTTGACCTTCTTAATGTTTCCAGAGTGCAATTTGCTGAGATTTATTACGGAGTGTTGTAGCAACACAGATCATGTGAAATGCCATGTGGACATTTCCTGAATATATTTCTAATCACTCAGTTCGGAGATGTTATTCCAATGCCTCGAAACGGGTGAACTTGAATGTAGGTCTCCTGGATCAGAGGAAGGGACACTATCACTGCACCATTACAATCCAACAGCCGTTGTTGGATACTTCTAGATTAGCAGATACATACTTCTAGAGGTTGACAATAAGTTTGACCTTAATAGGTTCCCTGAGCTGTTCTTTATGTATTCTATTTAACTTCCAAGCAAACAGGATCCTGGATTTATCAGTTGAGACTTAAAGTACAAAAACACAAAAATTATAAAACACCTTTATAAGCTACTGGTTTGATCTCAACTGGAATATTTTGCTTAATGGTGGTTGCTGCACCTTGAGAAAGATATGATTAATTTAGAATGATGCAGAAAAAGAAATACACAAGTGGTTCATGGGATGAGGGCCATCAGTTTTGGGAAAACTGGGATAGTTCACCTTTAGAGAAGAGGATATTGAGAGGACAAATGATTAATCACGATTAATAGAGTTGTGAACAGATTAGATGACAAGAATCTTATTTATTGGCAGTTGAGTCGAGAAACAGAGAACATTAATTTAAGGTGAATCACAAAATAACCAAGGTGGCATGAGGCAAACATTTTTATTTAGTGAATGGTTAGTTTCTAAAATGTAATGATTTTGAGTGTGGTTGATTCATTCACAGCTTTTAAAGACAAATGGATAATTACCGAAAGAAAAAAATAAACCGTTGTGGGATAGACTGAGCTGCTATTACAGAAAATTGGCATTCACATTTGGGCTACCCAAACAAGCGAAGGTGTCTTCTCTGCTTCTTCTCCTCTCCAATTCTCTCTTGATATCCTGCAAAACACTAGCTTCCTAAGACAATACAAGTAATATTTTTTTCTGCTCCTCTAGTAATTTTACACATCTTGAGTTCAATTCTACATGGGTACATGCTCCCATCCACTTTTTGTAAAGACATCTTACACCTGTCTTGCTTTGGGCTGGAGTCACACCAGCCATTAATGTATTATTTCACAATCTTGCACAGAATTTGCTCACAATGAATCAAAATATTATCTACTGAAACCAATGTTGACCCAATCTATTTTGATGAGCTCTAATTGAACATGTAGCCTCTACTTTTAAAATACTATTCAAGCTACTCTACAAGTGACCAATTTTCTTAAACTAGTGGAGATAACTACACCTTTTGCTTTTCCTAAACACGTTGCATCATCAAAGGTAGGACTTACCTTTAATGAAAATCAGTCAGTGAATCAATTAAACTAGTATTCGTAAATTAACCACAATAATCTGTCCAACATCTTAAGGAGACATAACTCTTAACACATTCTGCAACATTCATTCCACACTGATTCCTGCATAACTGTAATCATCTGCCGTTAGCTCTGCAATTTGTAGGAATTCAGTTTACCTTCTATTTGACATATCCTTGCATACTTCACATAACAATTCATAAGCCAGAAATCTTATTACCAAAGAATTGCTAATTAAAGAGTCAAAATTTCCTTCCATGTTACCAGGGACCTGTTTCAGAATTCTATCACATCCACACCTTCTTCAGTCCTCCTCTATCCTGTGCTTTACTTTCTCAATGCAGCCACGCCTGAGGCACAGCCACCCCTACTGCCCCCACCTCGGTAAAAGTGATGATTTTAATTTAAAAATCATTCCATGGTTTTGTCACGTTTTAACAATCATGGCATTAAAATAATATTGTACTGAAATTGCTTGAGTAAATCTAATCAAAAGGAATAAGATCATGTCACTAGTTAGTTATTGTTGAATCAGTCTGTACAATATTCTGAAGGATTGAAACAGGCTATAAAATTTAATGTTCTTCAGGTAAGTTAAGAGAAGCCTTAACAGGCTACATTACAGTTTAAACTCCCTCAGTGTTTTGATCTAAGGATACCCATCAAACTTTAGGTATATGTATATGTGGTTGCATTGAAATTTCTTCAGAATATTGTCCAGTAAAAATTAATCTTCAACCAGGTATGTAAAAAAGTAGAGACTACCCATGGTGATTGGCAAGTTAAATTAGATAATTTATTTTAAAGTCTCACTATTCAAGGTAAATTAGGTAATTTCGAGGAGTAGAGGTAGAGTCGCAGGTAAGTAGGATAATGAAGAAAGCATTTGGTATGCTTTCCTTTAGTGGTCAGAGTATTGAGTACAGGAGTTGGAAGGTCATGTTGCGGTCAAGTACAGAACATTGTATAAGACTCTGGTGCTGCCGCATCTGGAGTAATTTGTGCAGTTTTGGTCGCCATACTATAGGAAGGATGTGGAGGCACTGGAATGGGTGCAGAGAAGGTTTACCAGGATGTTGCCTGGTATGGTAGGAAGATTGTATGAGGAAAGGCTGAGGCACTTGGGGCTGTTTTCATTGGAGAAAAGAAGGTTTAGGGGTGACTTGAGAGAGGTGTACAAGATGATTAGGGGTTTAGATAGGGTTGACAATGAGAACCTTTTTTCACGTATGGAGTCAGCTAATACAAGGGGGCATAGCTTTAAATTAAGGGGAGGTACGTATAGGACAGATGTTAGGGGTAGATTCTTTACTCAGCGATTCGTGAGTTCATGGAATGCCCTGCCAGTAGCAGTGATGGCCCCTCCCTCTTTATGGGCATTTAAACAGGCAGTGGATAGGCATATGGAGGACAGTGGGCTAGTGTAGGTTAGGTGGGCTTGGGTCGGTGCAACATCAATGGCCAAAGGGCCTGTACTGTGCTGTATTTTTCTATGTTCCATGTTCTACTGGTTAGGCCACTTTTGGATTATTGCATGCAATTTTGGTCTCCTTCCTCTTGGAAGGATGTTGTGAAACCTGAAAGGGTTCAGAAAAGACTCGCAAGGTTTTTGCCGGGGTTGGAGGATTTGAGCTATAAGGAGAGGTTGAAAAGGCAAGGACTGATTTTCCTGAAGCATCGGACTGAGAGGTGGCCTTATAGAGGTCTATAAAATCATGAGGGGCATGGCTAGGATAAATAGACAAGGTCTTTTCCCTGGGTGGGAGAGTCCAGAACCAGAGGGCATAGGTTTAGGGTGAGAGGGGAAACATATAAAAGGGATCTAAGGGGTGGTGCGTGTGTGGAATGCGCTGCCAGAGAAAGTGGTGGAGGCTAGTACAATTGCAACATTTAAAAGGCATCTGGATGAATATATGAATAGGAAGGGTTTGGAGGGATATGGGCTGGGTGCTGCAGGTGGGACTAAATTGGGTTGTGATACCTGATTGGCATGGACAAGTTGGACCAAAGGGTCTATTTCCATGCTGTACATCTTTATGACTCTATAACTCGAAGAATAATTTTTAAAATCTTCAGCAAATCCTATCTTTAGCTCAGAGATGTTTAGTTTACAGTCAAAGGGTCATAGATTCATAGTATTTATCTTCTGTTGCATTTTCTTTAAATACACAAAGCATTCAATGGCCTTTGAATATTCAGTGACAATGTAAGGGTACAGTATCAGTGTTCAACATGGCTAGCTAGTTAGCTAATTGTCATAGAACTTGAAATTAGTGACCCAACAAAACTTGCAAAGGATAAAATATATTCATGAATTATGGTACTGGATCATTAAACATGAATGAAACTAAATATAAATGAAACTCAAATTGAATTTTAAAAAGCCATAAGTGAGCACCATTTAAATATTTAGTTTGTCTGTGCTTATCTTACCCAATCAAAGAAAAGCAAACATTTGGAGAGTTAGAAACATAAATTCACGTCAGATTGACACAATGTGAAACTTTCCACTCTCTTGAGCAGAGTGCACTATGACAAAAATAGGAGAGAACAAGTTGAGGATGAAAATTTAGATACTCAATGCCGAGTCAAAAATTTCCCAAAATTACCCTTAAGGTTAAAACGGTGACTTTGAATCTCACCATTAAGCAGGAATAACCTGAATCCATACATTTGTATCTCATTAACATCTCATTATTCTTCGAGTTATAAAGATGTTCAGCATGGAAATAGACCCTTTGGTCCAACTTGTCCATGCCAATCAGGTATCACAACCCAATTTAGTCCCACCTGCAGCACCCAGCCCATATCCCTCCAAACCCTTCCTATTCATATATTCATCCAGACGCCTTTTAAATGTTGCAATTGTACTAGCCTCCATTGATAAATGGCCTTTGCCTGGACTTCATCCAACTTTATCTTCACCACAATGTCCCTGCATGTTCCATGGGCACCAACCTCCTCCAATTTCAATTATACAAGTTGGCATTGGAAACCCTCCACCCTCACTCCATCATTACGACTACTCTCAGAATAAGTCTCACACCACTTTCAGCCCTTTAACCACTTTCATGATTCCATTTGGAGGTTACCAGACTTGATGGCATATATAGCTTTTTAGCATGAAGGAAGAAGCAGGCAGCATTAAACAGTCAAAAGTAGACATGTTGCTTGACTATCTTGTTCCAAATCAATGTCTCAGATGAACCAGAAACTAATGTGATGCACTTTACATGTGCATCAACCAGATAGCTATGTTTGAAAGTTATAAAGGAACAGGGAAAGGGAGATTAATTAATTGTGAGGTACTGCCACAATCCACAAAGGGATTTGTCCAATTTTAGTCCAGGAGATTAGCCAAGGTCATCAAAGTCTTTGCAGTTCAGGCATTAGGTCATAGTCATGCAGGTTAACCAGAGTGCTGTGGAGATATTAAGTTGGGCATTGGGCCAGTCTCAGCTTGGGCTGTTGAGCCAGGTCAGTCTGGGGAATGTGTCACAGTCAGTCCTTAGGATTTGGACAATAATGGTCAGGAGCTCCACAAAAGGCAACCCTGAAGGGTGTTGGTTAGCTCAGTTGGCTGAACATCTGGTTTTCCTTATTCGAAGTAATACCAACAACTTGGCTTTAGTTTCTATACCAGCTGAGATTGCCATTAAGGACTCTCCTTTTCAAATTCTCCCCTCACCTGAGGTGTGGTGATCCTCAGGTTGACCATCCATCAGCCATTTTTCTCTAAGAGAGCAGCTCTAAAGTCTGGTTGAACTGTAGTGACTTTAACTTTACCTTTTAGTCCATGGAACTCTGGGGAATGTCTGAGTCAGAACTTCATTAGAATGCCTTGGTGAGGGAGTGACTGCAGTGAAAGAAAATAATTCAAAATAGAAGGGTGTGATCTCATAGAGCATAGATGGGCATAAAGAGCTCTGTGGGAGGGAGGGGCTTCCACAGAGCTCTATCATTCCAGGCCTACAGGAAGAGAATGTACAACAAGAATGAACAAGGGTACAACAATTTCAAAGTCATAGCTTGTTGGGATGGTCATCAGCCATACAGGGACAGCAGTACAAAAAAGAACACGAAGGATGATGGATGCAATACTATATCTCAGGCAGACCCTGCAATTCATTGACAAGGACACAAAGCTGAAACTCCACTGCACAATAATAATGCAAAATGCTTGCAGCCACATGTGGAGTGATCAAAGTAATTTGCTATTTTTCCCTTTGGGGACAGAGGAAAATTGTCTGAACTTAAAGCCTTGGTACAAGCAATTGCATTAATCAAGCATGCAATGATTCAGTAATGCTGCCCGTCTGGCTACAGGTTGCACTTCATCGACAGATCATTCATTATCTGTGAATACATGGAGCAAATATGGCCTCAAGCTATCATGATCATTCCATCGTGATCACTAATTGCCTCCTTGTCATGTCAGCAAAGCAAATGTAATTAGATGCTAAATTAGAAGCTCCACCTCGGCTTGGAATATCTGAACATATTCTACAGCTACCACTGGAAGACAACACTTTTGGAACTGCCACATTGCACACTAAACTGTAAGTGAGCAACAACATGGTCTCTGACATGTATTTTTTGGGAGTGGGAAGGCAGGGGGCTGCAGCCATCATGGTAGCTTACTGATAGACTTCCACTCCCCAAATGTAGCAATATACATTTGGGTAAGTTTATATACCTTAGAGCATCTTATCGAGACATGTCATTGATCTCCTTGTGAAGCCTCAATTGCACAAATTATGTCAGACAGTGACATAAGTCTTCATTTTGATTGATGTGAGAACTCAAGAGTACCATTCATGAAATGATATTCTCTTTGTCGCATTTCCTCCAGAATAACTGCTCATGCATCTGCAATGGACATTCCAGGGGCTAGGATCAGTGTGGTGGTTGCTTCAAATGAAAAGGGAAAATTGAAGGACAATTTGAATATTCATGATTAATGGCCAAGACTATGGGATTTTCTTTTCCTGGGACTGAGCACATGCCTGGGCTCTGGTAGTCCTCTTAGTGTCAGACACCTGTGGTATTTCTTTCTCAGTCATCTGCAGAAACATGTCAGTGATGTGCTCAGTACATCATGCTCCCAATTCTAATCTTGAAAGAATACCACTGAGGTGAAAATCTTTGAACTGATGGAGGGTGCAGGTCATCATTTTATTGGCACACCCTCTGAGGATTGAATGGCTTTATGCACAAGTGTACAGGAAGAGCTAAGGATCTTGGCAGAGGTTCTCTGGCACTCATTAATCCCTGCATTAGAAAAGAAGGAATTAGTTATGCAAAAGGAATAATAGGTTGTGCAGATTAAGAGTGAATTAGGAAAGTGTTAATGGGAATGCAGTGCAGCATAGCACAATGAAGATTATTGGGTTAGTTCGGCATTGAAGTCTCCCCATCCTCCTCTTCTCCCCACCGTGAGCAGTCACACTCTTCTCTGACCACTTTGAGTATTTTCTCTTCACAAGCTATGAAAAGCCTTATATTCACCAGCTTCCTTATCCTCAACCAGTCTTTGCCTGGCTGTGAGACAAAATGTGGTATTAAATATGATGGAAGTGGATGGAAGGACCACTGGTAGGGACACAGAAGCAGGAGAATTGGTGGGGTGTCCTCAATGAGTGGGCAGGAAGTTCAGGGTTTGTTGTTAGGGAGGATGAATTTGAGGATAACCGGTGAATGGACATGTCACATGCTGTGATGAGAGTTATAGTCCAAGAGCCTTTGAAAGACTTGTACAGAGGCAAGTTTAGAGTGATTGGTGGCCATATGAATGTAAAGTAACAGAGAGATGGTTCCAAATACACTTGGGAGCAGAGAAGTTCATTAACCTTCTTTGCTGCAAAACACTCCATTTTACTCAGTGCAACATCTTCTGTGATAATAGTGTATCAAAACAATGTAATTCATAATTGAATAATGTTGAAGAGCTTACAGAGTAATAGAGATGTACAGCATTGAAACAGACCCTTCAGTCCAACCCGTCCATGCCGACCAGATATCCCAACCCAATCTAGTCCCACCTGCCAGCACCCGGCCCATATCCCGTCAAACCCTTCCTATTCATATACCCATCTAAATGCCTTTTAAATGTTGCAATTGTACTAGCTTTCACCACATCTTCTGGCAACTCATTCCATACACATACCACCCACTGCATGAAAAAGTTACCCCGTAGATCTCTTTTATATCTTTCCACTCTCACCCTAAACCTATGCCCTCTAGTTCTGGACTCCCTGACTCCAGGGAAAAGACTCTGCCTATTTACCCTATTCATGCCCCTCATAATTTTTTAAACCTCTATAAGGTCACCCCTCAGCCTCCAACGCTCCAGGGAAAACAGCCCCAGCCTGTTCAGCCTCTCCCTGTAGCTCAGATGCTCCAACCCTGGCAACATCCTTGCAAATCTTTTCTGAACCCTTTCAAGTTTCACAACATCTTTCCGATAGGAAGGAGGCCAAAATTGCATGCAATATTCTAACAATGGCCTAACCAATGTCCTGTACAGCTGCAACATGACTCAATACTCTGATCAATAAAGGAAAGCATACTAAATGACTTCTTCACTATTTCTATCTACCTGTGACTCCACTATGAACCTGCACTCCAAGGTCTCTTTGTTCAGCAATACTCCCTAGGACCTTCCCATTAAGTGTATAAGTCCTGCTTAGATTTGCTTTTCCAAAATGCAGCACCTCACATTTATCTGTATTAAACTCCATCTGCCACTTTTTAGCCCATTGGCCCATCTGGTCCAAATCCTGTTGTAATCTGAGGTAACCCTCTTCGCTGTCCACTCCACCTCCAATTTTGGTGTCATCTGCAAACTTACTAACTGTACCTCTTATGGTTGCATCCAAATCATTTATATAAATGACAAAAAGTAGAGGACCCATCCTTGTGGCACTCCACTGGTCTCAGGCCTCCAGTCTGAAAAACAACCCTCTACTACCACCTTCTGCCTTGAGCCAGTTCTGTATCCAAATGGCTAGTTTTCACTGTATTCTATGAGATCTAACCTTGCTAATCAATCTCCCATGGGGAAACTTGTTGAATGCCTTACTGAAGTCCATGTAGATCACATCTACTGCTCTGCCCTCATCAATTCTCTTTGTTACTTCTCCAAAAACTCAATCAAGTTTGTGAGACAAGATTTCCCATGCACAAAGCCATGTTGACTATCCCTAATCAGTCCTTGTCTTTCCAAATACATGTACATCCTATCCCTCCGGATTCCCTTCAACAACTTTCCCACCACTGAGGTCAGGCTCACTGGTCTATAGTTCCCTGGCTTGTCCTTACCACCCTTCTTAAACAGTGGCACCACGTTAGCCAACATCCAGTCTTCCGGCACATCACCTGTGACTATCCATGATACAAATATCTCAGCAAGAGGCCCAGCAATCACTTCTTTAGCTTCCCACAGAGCTGTTGGGTACACCTGATCAGGTCCTGGGGATTTATCCACCTTTACCCGTTTCAAGACATCCAACACTTCCTCCTCTGTAATCTGGATATTTTGCGAGATGTCACTATCTATTTCCCTACATATATCTTCCATATCCTTTTCCACAGTAAATACTGATGCAAAATGTTCAAAACTTTGACTCTCCTGCTCTTCGAATGCTGCCTGGCTGGCTATGTTTTTCTAGCACCACACTTTTTGACTTGAAATAATGTGCTAGTGGCATGAACACTGGAAGTTCCCCTCTTCTCTCAAAGAGTTGTGAATCTTCGGACCTCATTGCCACAGTGGGCGAGTTGTGAGGACAGATTCCTCACTTATTGTTAAGGATGAAATAGATAGATTTTGGATCAGTAGTGGAAATGAAGGGTTGTGGTGAAAGGGCAGAAAAGTGGACATGAGGAGTGTTGGTTCAGTGATGATTCTAAAAAATGGCAGGACGGGCACTAGGGGCTGAATGGTCTATTCCTGTACTTATTTCATGTCATCCTATGGAAAACGAGCACTTCCACATCTCCTGCCACAAGTCCATGAGAAGCGTGCCAGAGAGCCTGGAGAATTATTTATCAGATGATGAGTGGAATATTGTGCAAAAAAACTCAATCTAACCAAAGTGACTGCATCTTATGAACTTCCTTTGAAAAACCAATAGCTGAAAATGGGAAAATTCAACCCATAATGTAATGCAATAACAAGACTTAAAAGAAAGATTCCCTTCCAAATTGTTTATTTGTATATTCAATATACATTCAAATTTAGTGCATATACATTTTATTCTCGCATTCTAACATTTTATTAGATAGTTTGAAGCTGCTGGGTGATTTTATTAGATAGAATTAGCATATTTATTCACATGTGTTTCTAACATTTAGTTCTCTCTCTTCTATTAAGAAGAGGGTTGAAGCTGTAAATATAAAAACATATTTGTGATTGAATAAACTTGGCTCTTTATTGGAGTTGTACTTGACATCTCTTATTAGCAAGTTTAAAAAGCACGAGATTGTAGACTGTGATGTACTTACCAGCTAATTATCAAGTTCCTTAAGACATCAAAAATCATCTGTTTGTACTGATCATTGAACTTCTTCAAAACTGACATTACAGAAGGTACTCGTCCTGGATAACTTGTTTCTTTAAGTATTGAAAACAACTGTCCTCTTGAACTCAAACTGAAAAATGTATCACATGCAGAATTACAAGCATTGATATGATTTACCACTTTGTCAAGATACATATCAAACTATTTAAGTAACCACAAAAGTTGGCCTGCCCATATCATCAGCATTTGAATGCATTTTTTAAATTATATAATACATTACAATGAGTAAACAATTTTTAAAGGACATGTGATGAAACTTTATTTGGGTTTGAGCAATGTGGGCTATGACAAGTTTAGTGATGGCATTGGATGTGATATCAGTGAGGCCCATCTTGTCATCTTATTACATCACTTATGCCTTTGACAAGTGGAGCAGTGAGTTTCTCAGTAGTCAATGGTGAATTGCCATTAAAGAAAGATTATAGTTTGTGAAATGCCTTATTAGTGCCGTGACTCACCTGATTAATCTTCAACGTCCTATCTTGCCAAATGCACCAAGCAAGCTCGATGTCAAGAATTCTCATCATGAGAGCCAGAGCAGATACCTAGTGACTTCAGCTCATTGTTTGCTCCAAAGGATCATCAGTGGGCACCAACATCTCAGGGCACACTCTTTGAGAGAATCAGCCACATGCACATCACATTCTGACTTTGATATCTGACAAAAACCATGTCCAGGAACCCTTGTTGCACACTTTTGATCCACTCATAGTATGCTTCTGTACTTTAATGCTATGCTTCCGGCTATAGTGTCAACTATCATTTAACCTTTCCACTAATGGAGGAAACTTATCCTCAGGGATGTGACTGTAGAATAAGGGGACATTCCTTTAAATAGGCGATGCAAAGAAATTTCTCAACTCAAAAGGTAGTAAATGTGATTGTAATTCTCTCCTGCAGAGAGTTGTGGAGGCTAATTCACCAAAAATATTTAAGGAAGTGGCAAAAAAAGATTTTTGAAGTGCTATGAAGTTGATGGCTATGAGGACCTGACTTGAAAGAGAAATTGGGGTCAAAGCAAATCAGACATGATCTTGTAGAATGAAGAGGCAATGTTGTGGGGTTAAATGGCCTACTCTTTCCCCTTTTTTTATGTTAATGTAAGTTCATATTTTTAAACCTTACCTTAGCAGACCTTCTGCAGCAACACGACAAGCCCAAGAATATCATAACTGGCAATATCATAGTGTGTCACAAGTTCAGGAATGTAGGGGAAAATTAGATCTCTGAGTTTCTCCAAAGCTCAATTGTACACCCTATCACCTTCATGCTCACCCTAGCCCCTAATTCCAGCCCCCACAAACCTCTCCTGTTCTTGTTGTGCTTTCTATAGGGATGAGGTCATGCAGTATCCTCCATGCAAAGACATGCCTTGGCAAAACATCAAGATGGAGGGAGAAATAGGTGAATGCTAGCTTGTTCCAAAGAGGCCATTCAGAATAAAAGAGACACCAGTTAACTGCAATAAGCAATGAATTGGCTACAGTTACAATGTTCGAAAGACATTTAGATAAGTACATGAATAAGAAATGTTTGGAGGGATATGGGCCAAGTGCAGGCAGGTGGGACTAGCATAGTTTGGGATTATGATCGGCATGGATTGAAGGGTCTTTTTCTGTGCTCCATGACTCTTAGTCATCACGCAACTAAAAAAATTAGAATAACAAAATGAATTTGTGAATTTTAACAGGCCATCTACATAATTCAAAGCTTAAAGAGTCATTAAGTCAACAGATAATTGTGCCTAGAAATGGAGTATAAAGCCTAGCAGAACACAGAATCATGGAACCCTACAGGGTGGAAGCAGGCTATTTGGACCATTGAGTCTGTGCAGACCCTTTGAAAAGGATCCTACCAGACTCACCCTCTTTACCCTATCCCAGTAATCCTGCAATTTCCTGTGGCTAATGTAAACATCCCTGGACACCATGGACAACTTAACATGGCTAATCCAACTAACCTGCATATCTTTGGACCATGGGAGGAAACTAGAGCATTTGGAAGAAACCCACGCAGGTGCAGAGAGAATGTGCAAACTCCACACAGACGGTCACCAAAGACCCAGGTTCCTTTCACTATGAAAAAACACTGTGAACCATTGAGCCACCATGCCACACATGGAACTTTTAAAAAAAACAGGATGAAGTCTCCATGAACTGGCCATCTGCTTGCCTGATGTTTAGAATCAGGAATAGCAACTGTGAAAATGAAGGCAAATTCTCAACAATAACTAGAAAGGGAAGGAGCTAAAGAAGTTTGATCACAAGAAGCATCCTACAGGCAGTGCTAACAGTGAAATTGAATATTTTGAAGTTGTTTCATTGGATGAAATCAATAATTAGTATTTTGAACCTGTTATGCAGTGCAAAGGGGACTTTTTTTTCAATTGAGGCATGATTTTGATGTTTATGCAATTATTTTGCCTTAGGCTGATCGGAACCAAAATTGTAAATATTTTAATCAACCTGTTCAGATAGTTTAGGAACCAGCATAGTAAACTAAATTGATAGCTCTTGGTTATCATTAATCAACAAAACATACATGTTTGTTCTTATTGACACAGTTTTTTTTACTTTTTCCTGTTTGTTCGTCATAGAATCACATTGAAAACATTGAATTTTCATACATAATGAAACTCAAAAGGCTTCAGCATGTGATCGTTAGTTAAGTTAATGTTTCACTGAAAAGTACTGCACTAGAGAGCTCTCAAACCTCCACTAGACCACATAAAAGGGTCAAAACACTAATTATTCCATCACACCTAATGAACAAACATCAACGTGCTCAATTTTCACTGCATTGAAAAGCTGAAGAGTTGGGGAAAATGGCCTTGTAGCAAATGAAACTGTATCAACACTGGCAAAATAAGAAAGGGAAAAGTAAGTGATTGATAAAATAGTTTTAGTGAAAGACCAATGGTTTTAAAAATAATTCTGAAATTGGTTTTGTCTCAGCTTATAAAATGCAGAAGCCAATTAAATCTTTTTCAAAATGTGATGATTCGCGTGTTGGGGACAGGAAAAAGATTTTGAATACTCCCATTTATCTAACCTTCAGATGAAATGTGGTGATAAGGCTCTTATTGTTTGTGCAGTCTATGTCATTATTTAGTTGTTTATACTATATGACTGCAATTACTCAGCATTGGTCTTTCATCAGCTCTTGCAACAATAAGATGCAGTTTTTGAATCAACGATTCTCATACCAAAAGGAATTATTATCCTATTGCATTATGCCAACTCACTCAAACAGCAATGCATTTCATCCCAATACCCTCTTCTTTCAATTTTTTTTCAACCTGAAATGTTAATTCACTTCCCTTTGTTAAAATAAAAATACTAGGGATTTTATTTTTCCACTATCCCCAGTAACTCTTTGTAACCAGACATCTTGTCCAAGCTGTCCCTCTATCTAAAGAAAATAAGCTTAACTCTTTAAGCAAAAAGAAATTGCTTAACCTTTCCCTACAGAGTTCCTTTAGAATAAGGTAACATCTCACAGTGCTTAACTAGAGGGGAGTCAGAAACTAAATTACAACAGTATTCCAAAACATTGTAAAGCACCATACACAGAATAAAATGCTTTCATGTGCAATATTCATCATTAATTTAATAAACGTGATAGCCATTTTATTAGCTATAATATCAAACAATCCACAATAACTAAGACAAGCAGATAATCTTTATTTTTGATATTGTTGTTTTTGGAGGAATTTTGATGATTCCTGTGATGCCATCTCTCTTCTTGAAATCAATTCAAGTCCTTTCATATGAACCTGAACCGATTTCAAGTTGTTGCATCTAAATGCAGTAACTCCAATCATGCTCTCAGCAATGCACTGCTCTGACAATCTAGATGTGCCCTCAAATTCTAAAATAGTATGGGTGTCCATAACCTTCTGGTACTGAATAAAACAAAATAATGAAGGAATTTAGAGAGTTGAGCAAGTGTTCTGTTTTGAGGGTGGTTCTAGTAGAGATGTAAAAAAAACAATATTGTGTGGTAAATTAATATATTGAGATAAATATGTGTATGTACATTAGCTGTACATATGCATTAAGCAATACATATCTAACATATATGAAGCAATAATTTAGATATTTTAGATATATTAGAAACACGTGCAAACTAATGTGTGCTGAAACTACTTTAAATGTGTTAAACAATGAGTCTCAAAGCCTATTGCCTGTCAGAGACCCCTCTTTATGATGGCTTGTCTGGAGAACTCTGGGTTCCTGTCACCATTCACAACCCAAGATTAATACTGTTCTGAATCTAAAATTACATGTTGTATCATCATTCCATGGTATTTTCAGTACCTTTCCAGAATTCCATTGTGCTAAAATAACATATCCAGGTGGTCCCAAGACAGCTCAGACTGATAAGTTTATTCTACATGATTACTTTTCAGTCAAAACAGGCTGTTTTCACATTGGGCCTGTCTTCCAGTACTTTTCCACTTTATTTCAATTGCTTATTGCCATGTTCAATTAACCCTTAACAATTAAACCTAAATGGTCTGGTTTGAAGACATCATTTTTTAATTATCACTACAGTGAGAGAAAGACAAAAACATGCTCAGTGAGGTAAGACTGGTTCAAAGAAAGAAAATTATCCAATAAATGACTCATTGAAAATCCTGGTGCAATTTTCATGAAAACAGTTTTAATGATGAAATTCCAACAGCCCACCCCCAACCAACATGAGGCCAGCTGAGAGCTTTATGAACCCAAGCACTATTATACATAATTTGCCAGGTTTTCTGTTCCCATTCTGAGGAAAAAAAAGACTTTCAATTAATGTCAGGAATAATCTCACCCAGAGAGTTTTGGAGGATAGATCACTGTATGTACTTAAAAGAAGGTAGCTTTTTGAAATATTGCAGAATTGAGGCGTACGAGAAGCTGACATGAAACAGGTATTCAGGTCTGGGAGTGATTAGCCATAATATCATAGAAGTAATGGGGAGACTTGTGAGGCTGAGCCATGTAATCCCATGGAAATTCACTCTCATATATCACTACCAATGAAGTAAAACTTTGTGGCAATTTAATTGTGAGTAAAAGCAAAAATCAGAGATTCTTTACTGTAATAATGCCAGTATTATTGTAAAGCATTTCTTAACAGTTCATGCCACAAAATGACATATGCAGTAAGTTTATGTTATTTAATGAAACCGAAGCATGAAACCTTCCAAATTGTTCATTCATTGAACAGAAACAAAATGAACAAAGAATGAATTCTCCAGTTACTGGCTCTGAAAAAGAAAGGCACAATTGAAATTATGTGATTTCAGGTCATTGCAAAAATAATAAACAAAGCCACAAAGCTCTCTGAACTATTCTAGCCTCAATTTTAATTGAGAGAATTTCTCACATTAGAGGGTAGGTTTTGTGAGCCTGAGTGAAGCACTCTTGCTTACCATAAGAATAAGTCCAAACATACCTTGGATGAATATCTTGCACTTCAGCAGCCATGGAATTAAGCAGATTTCACAATGCATTTTCTAATTCCAACCTAAAGTAACAGAGTGCCAGAACAAAGAATTACACTGCCTGGCCTGCTGTGCTTTGACCAGCAACACATTTGCAGCTGTGATCTCCAGCATCTGCAGACCTCATTTTTTACTCAAAGAATTACATGCATCAAGGTGCCTAAAGTAAGATTCAAAATGAAGTCAGTAGCCTCAGTGACCTATTGACAATGACAAAAAGGGTAGCAACATTTTGAAATGGATCTACACTGGACATATCCTTGTGCCTAACCCCTGAAACATGGCAATATATAACGAGGTAGAGGTTATATTTACCTTCAGGCATCTTGACTATTTACAAACATGAGGCAAAGAGGCATGGGTGTCTGTATCAGGAGATGTGCTCAACTCAAAATGATTCTTCCCCGCCCCTCCAGAAGCTGTCTGCAGGTCAAGCTAACCCAGGCATTAACACATTCAATTAATTACTTTACACAATATCTCCCCTAAGATTTTGTTTTACTTTAGTTAACTCATTATATAACCATGTATGCAACAATATTATATTTACCACTACCCATTCTGCCTCCAAGTCTGGCTTCACAAATCCAAGAAGATGGAAAGTTCCATCATTCCTCTGGAAAGCATCTGTTTTGGACATGGAGGATTCATAGGTCTTTGGCATGAAGTTTGTTGAATTGATTCTTTGTGTTACTTCTCCACTGATGATCTTTTACCTCACAGATTGCCTTCACAGAGAATGTTGTGTTTTATGAATGCCGATATTAACCCATTATTGCATAGAGGTTAGCTTTAATGCAATGAATGTCCATCACAGAAGGTAGTTGCACTGGTGAAACAAATACTTAATTGTTTGTTGTATCCAGGATTTCTGAATCAGACAATCCATTTCTAATTGAATGTGCTAGGCCTCAGTTTTTGCCAGGATGGAGAGTATCTCCGCGTGGCAAATATGGATTGATAACTTCGACAGCTGAACCCCACACTCTCTTATTTTCATTGGCATTGAATTTTGGATGCAGCATTGTTTATGCCTGTAAAATTCCTGAAGGGATCTGGCCAAGAAATAAATCAGCTGCTTCCACTGAAATGAAATTTTGGAACCTGGATGATGGAGATCAGATCAGGTAAAAGCAGATTTGTTATTAGTGTATTCATTTGGAACATGCAATGTATTCCTTTGGAAAAATGAGGCATAGCAATAGATATAGTCCCAGGACATATTGGGGGTAGGTGATGGAATCTTTATGGGGTTGGTGGCATTTAATATGCGTTGGTGGTGGGGATCAATTTGCCCTTTGTGCCAGTTAACTGTGCAAAGTATTGTCTCTAAATGGTGCATGAACTCCATGGAGTTATCTAACTAGCCAACACCTGTCAACAAAGTAAACCAGTGTCACCCTGTCAAATAATAACTCTATGAGTTAAATGCTGAGTTATCATTAACAAGAAATTGAACTAGAATAATCGTATAAATGCTTAACTATAAGTAAAGTTCAGAAGCTTGGAATTTAATGGTGAATAACTTCCCTTCTAATTCTTCAAAAGCTATCAACTATTTACATGGCACAAAATGAGGTGAAGTGTGATGCAATATTCTCCAACTGCCTGGATGAGTGCAGCTCCAATAACATTCCAGAAACTCAATCCTCGACAAGACTTGGCTGGCATCTCACCCAGTACCCTTAACATTTGTTCCCTCCACCATGGATGCATAGTGCCTACAATGTGTATTTTCTATAAAATGCACTGCACTACAATGACTCTCTATGTCTACTTGGACAGCATCTTTCAAACTTTCAACCTCTGTCAGTATAAGGACAACAGATACATCGAAACACCACCACAAGCAAACTCCTCTTCAGGCCTCACACCATTTAGACTGGAGCTGAACCATCATTCCTTTATTATGTGTTGGCTCAAAATCCCGAAACACAATCCCTGACAGGATTGGAAGTTTACCTACACAAAATGAACTACAGCAATTCAAGAAGGCAGCTCACTATTCCTTTCTCAAGGATAATGAGGAATGGGCAAAAAATGTTGGCTTAGGTAACCCCAAGAGTGAAAATTGGCAACATAATTTCTTTTTTACAGTGACCATGTAAGTTACGCCATAAAGTCTTCCTCTTTTGGAACACATCCTGGACATGCAGCTCATCTCCCTCAAATTGTTGTCCATTGATGTTTTGAGTCAACCTTTGACTTTTTCAGATTCAATCAAGTTACTGCAGGATGACTGTTCACACAACAACCAATCATGCATCCTGCAGTTTTCAATCATGTTCTCAGGATTTGATTAATTTGCCAATATTTGCTTAAGTTTCTTCAGAGAGATTGGAATTGAAAACATTTCTACAAATTCTATAAATTCTATGACATGTTCTCTGTTGACATTATGACACAGTTCTTTTTATGGCAAGATATGTATTCTTATTTTTAAATTATTTTTACATTTTAAAACAAAATATTTTTTAATTCAGCCATTATACTTGGAAAGCCTTCAAAGTTTTCTCATGGTTGACCTTTACTTTGTTGGTTGATAGGGAACAAATGTTTCTTCTTGCGGTATTTTGTTCTGCAGCAAGGACACTGATGCTTAGTAGCTGATATTTTGCCTGCCTTTTGTCTCTGTTTGTCATAAATCTGTTTAGAATATTTTACTTTACAAAGTTAATGGATTTTGTCGCTCTTTTGTGATAAGGTTATTCTTTTCATCAATATTCTTCTCTGATTATTCCTGGTCTTTGCTTCCAACACAATTTCAATAGCTTTGCATAAAGTTAAATATTCTTTGCATTGTATTATAACTGACTGATCAAAAGTTTAAACAATGTTGTCTTATATGAACTTCAATTGCAAGGCATTATATTCACTAGTTTTAAATAATCTGTAGAGGTCATTAATGACATTGTCTGTAAATTCAACTGTAAGTTGAATTCTTCGGTTGTATCTGCACCATTCAAGAATTCTTTTGGTTTTATATTAAAGTAATTGACAAAAGATTTTATATTGATATGAAAAGTAACCACCTTCTTTTATTTTCCAGCAATTTATCAAAGCATGAGCTGCAGAACCTATTGATTCTAACAGTGCAGTAATGTGAGCAGTCGAGAGTGTAGTGCTGGAAAAGCACAGCAAATAAGGCAGCATCCAAGGAGCAGGAGAATCGATATTTCGGGCATAAGCCCTCCATCAGGAATAAATGAAGGATTTATGCCCGAAATATTGATTCTCCTGCTTCTCAAATGCTGCCTAACCTCCTGTTCTTTTCCCGCACTACACTCTTGACTCTGATCTCCAGCATCTGCAGTCCTTGCTGTCTCCCAGTAACATGAGCTGTTTTTAGTGAGGCAAGAACAGAGCTGAATCAGATAAACTAGAACCAAATGTTAGTTTAAAAAATGTTGAGAAACCGTGGTCTACTTTCAAAGAGGAGACGGTTTAGGCATAGTAAAGGTTGATTCCTTCAAAAGGGAGAAGATCCAAAGCTCCCTGGATGACACGAGTGATAGAAATTAAGCAAAATCAGAAAAAGAAAGTATGCTTTTGCCTGGTATCAGATGGTAAATACTTTAGAGGACCAAGATGAATACATAAGGCAGGTGAGAAAACAAAATTGAGAAGCCAGGAAAGATTATGATACAGGACTGCTAGATATCATATAGAAGACTTTGGAGTTTCTTTTTTAACCAGATCAATAAAGGATGGTGAAAGGAGGACTAGGGCCAATTAAAGACCAAAGAGGGGATTTACATTTATATAGGCAAGACATATGGCTGAGATGTTAATGAGAACTTAGCATTTGTCTTTATCTACAAGGCAGATGCTGCCCATTCCAATATGACAAAGGAAAACTCTCAGTTCCAAGAAGTGTTCAAAACTGATAAACAGGAGATCATGGATTAGCTGTCAGTATTCAAAGTTGGTAAAGGAATGGGGCTAGTTGCATCCAAATATACTAAAGGAAGTGAGTGGATATTGCGAATGCACTGAAAATTATCTTTCAACTTTTGTTAAATTTGGGTATTGTGTCCAAGGATTGGAGAATTATGCTTTTGTTCAAAAGTGGTTTTCAATGTAGGTGCAGCAGTTACAGACCAGCCAATTTAACCTCGCTGGTGGGGAAATTTCTATAAACACTTATTAATATTCACATGGAAAAATGTGGGTTAATTTGAAGAATCCGAACAGATTTGTTTTGGTGAAGTCATATGTAACTAATCTGTTGGAGTTTTTTGAAAAGTTTGGAGAGAGTGCTGATCAAAGCAAGGCTGTTGATGATGTATATGTGAACTTCCACAAGCCAGTCAATCCAGTGTCACATAACAGACTTACAAGGAAATTTATTGGTCATGAAATAAAAGGGAGATAGTAACGTGAACACAAAATGGCCCGAGGATAGAAAATGAAGAGTAATGATTCTTGGGTATATTTTACACTGGAAGGTTTGCAGGGGAGTTCTCCAGGGATCAATATTGTGACTCTTGCTTTGCCAAATATGTACAAATGATCTTAATCTTGGTGTGCAGGAGACACTTTGCAGGTTACATAAAAATTTGGGAGAATTGTATACTGTGAAGAGGAGTATGTAGAATTCCTGAAGTACATTGAAATATTGGTGGAGTGAACTGATAGGTGACAGATGAAGTTTAATGCAGAGAAGTGCAAGTAGATGCACTTAGAACATGAAGAGTTAGCATTAATTAACGTGTACTATTTTACAGGACTTGTAAAAGCTGAGATAACTGGCTGTGGACGTACATAACTCATTAAAAAGCAGGACAGATTGAAGGATCTACTAATAAAGCATACAGTATTATAGGCTTCTTTAATAGGGACATAGATTACAAAATCAAGGTCGTTATGATGCACTTGTATAAGACACAGGTTAGATCTCCGCTGGTATATTGTGCATAGATCTGGGCACCATACATCAGGCATTAGAGAGAGTGCAGAAAAATTAGCAGGAATATTTCAGGAATGAGACTCTCAGTTCTGAGGAATGATTGGGTAATTTGCAATTGTTTTCCTTTAGAGAAAAAAGCTAAGAAGACACCTGAATAAAGTTTCAAAATCATGAGGGTCTGGACAGAATGGATAGAAATAAACTGTCTCTATTTCTGAACAGATGGAGAACCAGAAGGTACACTTTCAAGTGTTTTGCAAACGAAGCAAATGTGAGATGCAGAAAAAATTTTCACAGAGCGAATATTTAACATATGTTATGCACTGACTGGAAATGTGGCAGAGACAAGTTCAAGTGAGGCAATCAAGAGAACATTGAATAATTATTCAAATGGAAAAAATGTGCAGGTCACAGGAGTGTGGGGGATGCAAAGTGAGAGTTTATCACTAAGCCAAAATGTTCAGAAAGTTGGTGCAAATGCAATACACTTCCTTCTGCACTGTAACGTTTTTGTGTCTCTGTTGTTCTGTTTGGTGTTCGCCTTTGAAACATTTCTAACTCTCCGAGAAAATCTTTTTTAAAGTCCAGTCTTGTGTTTCTGTTAGGCAAAGTTGTCTCTAAGCTGTGCAGCTACTGGAGGATTTGTGCACACCACCTTCTATCTTTTGATTCTGCAAACCATTGCCACACATGGAGGTTGGAGGTCTGTGCAAAATTTGGAGGGAATGTACCTGTTAGGACCATCTCTGATCTTGAATCTGCTAGAAAATCTTATTCGATTTTCCTTTGCTACCTAATGTGTTGATCAGTTTTCCCACTTGAAAGATAATTTAAATCTGCGTAGTATCAATGTTATTTTGAATGTTATGCCCTGTAAGCTTGTCTTCTTATATTCATATTTATAATTTTATTTCAAATGATTGGAAAGCTCTCTAGGGTCTTTTCAGGTCTTCTTCTGTTTACCAGTCTTGGTTCATTTTGTGCAATGGGACTGTAATAAATTTAACTAATAATGCCTTATATTTATTTATTGACTGTTCTGTAGTGGTTGGACATCCAACTTTTACATATTTTTGTTTTATAGAGCCTTTGTATTTTTGAAATTGTTTCCAGTTTTAAAATTCTGCACCGTAACATCATTGTTCTAATCAAGTTTTTAAATTTCTTTTCAGCGATTCAAAAGTTGTAAATTCTCTTAAGGTTTCCAAAAGGTTTTCAACTTGATCTTCTTAGTTTTAAGACTTGAATTCAACAATTCCTGCCTTATTTTTTGTTGCTTCTTGTGAAGTTTAGCACCTTTTTGAAGAAAGTGAAGGATTTGTGCCCTTTTTCGATCTTGGGATGATTTGTGCCTTTCCTGTGGATGAAACTTGTATTTGCGTGGTTTCCATCACTAAGATATATTCTGCATTTGTAATAACATTTTCTTACTCTGAAATGATTTTTAGATAGGACCTTATTTTAAATTTCGTATGTAAGTTTTATAATTACCATTCAGGACTGCAACAATGCTTATTTTAACAGATAAATATTCCCATTTTATTTGTCCTCTCTCAACGCTGGATTTTGCTCTGTTCAGCTAAGTTTCCGACTATTTCTCCAAAGGTTTCAATTTGCTGCTGGATTCTCCAGTATTTGCTTGCTGTACACCTGAACCCTGACTCAGATATGTTCCCTTCATCACAGTGCGGTGGTCTGTAGCCATTCAGTTTTCACTGAGTTGGTCTGCTCATCTCTACTTGTCTTTTTCATCTGAGTACACATACAATGCCATTACTGCTTCTCCGAGCCTGTGCTAACTGAATAAGTTTAAATGCTTTCAGTTTCTGACTAAATGTCTGAGCCTTTCTTAAAACATCAATGCTCTTAATTTGGTAATTACCTCATCTGAAAAAAAAAGTTTTCCTTCTTTGTCTTCAGATTTTGTTTCACTGTTGACCTCTTTTAGACTTCAGACATCTATGTCTGCTGCTGCTACCATGATATATTATGATACCTAGGTACCAACCACTGGACACTACAGTTGGGGTAGAGTTCTTCATCAGTCCTCTTCCTTATGTTGCACTAAAGGGCTGGTCAGCAGCCCATGATGGCAAATGAATAATGAACAATCTTCAGCAGAAGAGTCTTTTTTTATATATCAATATGTAGTTTATTATATTATGGTAACTACATACAGGTTACATTAACACTTGGCCACATTTTATTACTGGTAAGAAGTAGACAAGACATTGGTGTCCCCATGAACGAGACTGTACCTGACTCCAACTGATACTCCATCCAAAGGTATGTGACACCAAGAGACAGTGGGTGCAGCCTGTCTCAAACATCTCGCTCAAATGTAGGGGAGGTGATGGTCCACTGATATTATCTGTGGACTGTTGATCCAGAGACCCTATTAATGTTCTGGAGACCTGGGTGCGAATCCCACCATGGTGGGTAGTGGAAATTGAATTCAGTAAAAATCTGTAATTAAGAGTCCAATGATAACTATGAATTGATTGTCAGAAAACTAATATCTCACTTACAAATGTCTCTTCAGGATGGAAACTGCAATCTTAACCTGGTCTGGCCTACATATGACTCCAGACCCACATATGACTTTTAACTATTAACTATCCTCTGGACAATTCGTGATAGGCAATAAATGCTGGACAACCAACGATGCCTTTATCCTGTGAATAATTTAAAATGAACTCTTTCAGAACCAATCTCTTATATGACAACAATTTTTCACTGCTTGGAACATTCACCTGTCTACAAATATGGCTTCCATCCAGAATCTTGTTCCAATCTAGTGAACAGTGCCAAAATATCCTTTTGATGCACATAAATCTTTGGTTCAGTGTTAATGAGCCTGATGCCTCAGAAATGCAAACACATCACCATGAGTATTGGCAATGAGCCAGCTTATCAAAGTCGAAATCAAGCCAAAAATGGAAGCATTAGATGTTATGAAGCCTCTTGTGATTTCCTCCTTGTTTGGTAGATATCTATGCATTCAGCTATATTGGTCTCGAGGCCTGCAATTTCCTCCTTGAATCCTTTTGCCAGTCCACATCTCTCCTTCTCCGTTTCTTAGATTAGATTAGATTCCCTACAGTGCGGAGACAGGCCCTTCAGCCCAACAAGTCCACATCGACCCTCCGAAGAGTAACCCACTCAGTCCCATTTCCCTCTGACTAATACACCTACCACTACGGGCAATTTACCATGGCCAATTCACCTGACCTGCACATCTTTGGACTATGGGAGGAAAACAGAGCACCCGGAGGAAACCCACGCAGACACAGGGAGAATGTGCAAACTCCACACAGAAAGTTGTCCGAGGCTGGAATCGAACCTGGGATGCTGGTGCTGTGAGGCAGCAGTGCTAACCAGAGATCCTTGTTTATTATTCTGTGGCTATTTGATGCTTCCATGGTTAAACACATTCAGAACTTGGAGTTATACCATTAGAGCTTGAGACACCATCTCTAAAGCTCACCCTTTTGTTATCTCATCATCCCTCACAAACACATGCGGAAATTATATCATCAGCACAACCATGTGCAATTGGAAAGTTTGATGGGAAGGGAATTGCCGACACATGGCATTTATACGATCAAGGGGATGCTCTCCTCCAAGGATCTGACCTCCTAAACCTTTGAGGTCCTTGCCAGTGTCTTGCACACTTCAAAGCTCCTTTTCTCCCCCAAAGACAAGGTAAAAGTGAAAAGGTAAAATGATGACTCATGGAGGCATGATTCTTGGACATTCCTCTGAGACATTGCAGGTTCAGTTTCAGCAATGTCCTCTCTTACCATTGAGAATATACAGAGTGTCTTGACCATGGTCACATGGTTGCTGGAACATCTAATTCTGATTCCATTTTGGAAGTAACATTTGAAACTGCTTTCATCACCATTCAGGCAGGACATTCATAACAAATTATGACATAAAAGCATTTCCTTCTCTCCATTGCTACGCACATTTTTGGATGTTCAGAATGTGTTAGTTATCAAATGTATCACAGCAAATTGAATGAAGAAGGAGGATATTTGAACCACTGTGTAATGGTAGTACACTAACTGTGCTTTCTTGTTGACAGGTGGGAACTCATATACAGAAATGGATATTTTATTTGTCTACATGGGTTAATTACTAGGTACTATCTTAAGACCATTATTCAACTAGTGTGAGATATCACAGCATTCAGCGTTCATCTTTTCCTGAGCCATTACATTGATGTGTGGTTTACAGCCACAGCAGACATCATGAATGACACAACGAAAGTTTTATTTAGCAGCAGATTAATTTGCGGTACTACATGTGTACATAATCCTGGAGCATTAGCTCTCTCCAATGTTGTTTCTTATTGATTTGACCTGTTCCCATTTCTGATCATTTTGTCATGATATCTGCAATGTAACTTGTACAGAAATGGTTCCTTTTAGAAAAATTCTCAGCTGAAAATATTGCATTATATTGAGCATTTTACAACTGAACAGAAAAGCTCAATTATTTGTACTTTTGTGAGATTAAAAAAAGATGCAATTGCCACAACAGGATAAGCCTTTAAATCCACCTCATCCAGTCATATTATTGTAAACCACTTATAAAGCTCAATAGGAGAAAGATTACACTGGATCACATCAGTTCTACATTCCAATTTAAATGGGTATATGCACCTCTGGAATGTTTCCATTTATCCTGCTTCAGTAAACATCATAGGATTTTTGAATCAACACACTTTCACTCATAGATACAGCAAGTGAAGAAAAGAAAATGACACTGACACAGTTGGCAGTCAGTTAATACTGAAAACTAGCAGCTGTCCCTGAAGAGGAGTAATGTTCAGTTTCTGTGTGTCACGTCCTGTGTTATAGAATTAAATATTAAATGTACTGCACCAGAGAAAATCGTGTAATAAAGTTCAACAAATGTTGTTAAATATGAAGTATTAATGACGAGTGCAGGTCCTTAGCGAGATCAGTGATTAATCTACAGAGGATCTCTTTCTCTCGAAATGGGAGATGGTGCATTGTAATGGTAAATGGTTAGCAGCTGAGATTTTCCATTTTGTATTGGGATAAGTATCTCAGATGCTGTTACATTTACCAGTGCCCAGGTTGTGTTACCCAATGTGCATAAATATTTTTCATTTCGTTATTATGTCAGCGAAATGTTGTTGCAGGCAGCGAAGGAAGAAGGAAGTCATCCCCATGATGGGGCTTTCTAATGTCAAACCGACTCTGATGCCATATTTAAAGGCAAACTGGATGCTACTTGACTCACTGCAAACCAGGAGAATTCCTGAAGCCTGCAGTGATCACCCACATCAGTTGAAAAATGCTTGTGAGAAAGTAAAAGCTGGCACCCAGGTTGAGTGATGCTGCCTTGTAATGGCTGCTGGATGGAGTCACTGAGAGAAGGACATCCTATTCCTGGGGGATAGCAACAAGAGGAACATCAAATCCAGTGTGGGACCACTTGGAGCACAGGTTAGTGCTAGTGGTTCTCTCAAATGGTTTGCTAGTGGTATGGGAAGAAAACAAATGAAATACGGTGCTCCATCTTCTCTCTGCTAGCTCACACCCACAGTCTTCACTCAGTCTCCCTCTGCCACTCTGTAGTCATCTGACGAAGGCTCACAGCCTACAATCCTCAGCATCACATAGATGATGTACACTCAAGGGTTTACACCCACCTCTTGCTCGAAGATTTAAACCCACTTCTCGAACACTGTGCTTCCTACTCATTGGGTCCAGATTAGAGTAGTGTTGGAAAAGCACAGTAGGTCAGGCAGCATCCGAGGAGCAGGAAAATCGACGTTTCAGGTAAAAGCCCTTCTTTTGCCATTTTCCTACTCACTGGGCCTGGCACAACCTCACTTAGATGTGGGTGTCATGTTTCCTCCATTGCCATAATGACTACATCTCATTAGCAATAAAGGTGTTCCCTGATGCTTTTAAAGACACTACATAAATGCAACTCTTTCCCTTGGCCTCAATTTTAATGATTGGATCGCTGTGATCAACACAAACCAGAATTGCTGCCTGGATCTGCTACTCCAAACTGTGCCCTTGTTGAACTGGTTGTATATAATCTCATCCTTGTAGCAGCTGCCTGATGGCCAATGGCACTCGAACTGCAGAAAATACCTTTTCTTGTTGGAAGACAGCAGCAGAAACAATATACCTAATTTTTCAATCATACTCAGATTGCCATTCTACTTTTTTAGTATGTTTAGAAAGTTCTGCATTATTGACAAGAGATCTCAATCAGGGCAACTTTAGAAATGCAGAACACATACTTCAAATCTGACAAGTCCTTTACAGTCAGGTTAGTCAGGTGAAAACAAATTATACCTTTTTTTTCACAGCAGTCAGTTACCATGTTCTATAATTTTAAGTATCACAACTATGGGTGGCATGGTGACTCAGTGGTTAGGTTAGTACTGCTACCTCACAACACCAGGGACCTGGGTTCAATTCCAGCCTCAGGTGACTGTCTGTGTGGAGTTTGCATGTTCTCTCTGTGTCTGTGTGGGTTTCTTATGGGTGCTCCTGTTTCTTCCCACAATCCAAAAATGTGCAGGTTAGGTGAATTGGCCTTGCTAAATTGCCCATCATGTTCAGGGATGTGTGGATTCAGTGCATTAGTCGGGGTAAATGTAAAGTAATAGGTTAGGGGAATGGGTCTGGGTGGGTTATTCTCCGGAGGGTCAGTGTGGACTTTTTGGGTCAAATGTCCTATTTCCATACTGTAGGGATTCTATAAATCTCTACAGCTATTTAGACAGTTCCTGTAAAATGTTGCGAGGTTAGAGTGCCCCAACACCTCTGGTCTTGAACCTCACCCCTCCAACTGCAACAAGGATTGAACCCCCCCCACCCCATTCTCAATTTCCACCCAATTAATCTCCAGATAAAGCGCATTATCCTCTGCCATTTCCACCACCTACAGTCAGACCCCAGCACCAAAAATATATTTCCCTCCCCACCCTATCTGTGTTTGATGCAGACCATTCCCACCATGACTCCCTTGTTAGGTCCACGCCCCCCACCCAGCACTTTACCTTGCCACTGCACAAGATGTAAAACCTGTGGCAACATCTCCCCTTCACCTCCATCCAAAGCCCCAAAGAATCTTTTCACATCTAGCAGAGATTTTCGTGCACATCCACCCACCTCATCTACTCTATCCATCGTTCTTGATTGGTCTCTACATTGGGGAAACATGACACCAACTCATGGATGTTTCAGGGAACATCTCAGGGACTTACGCACCAAACAACTCCACCGTCTTGTGGCCGACCACTTCAATATCCCTTTCCACCCCCTCAAGGACATGCAAGTTCTGGGCTTCCTCCATTGGTAAATCCAAGCCACTCGACAACTGGAGAAAGAATGCCTCATTTTCTGCCTTGGGACCTTTCAACCACACGGCATCAATATTGACTTCACTATTTTCCAAATCTCCCCTCTCTCCACCCCATCCCAGATCCAATCCTCCAACTTGGCACCACTGTCTTGACCAGTCCATCTTCCTTCTCACCTATCCACTCCACCCTCCCCACCGATCTATCATAATTACCCCTTACCTGTATTCCCAGCTACTTGCCCTCAGTCACTCTCCCATATCCCCTATTTATCTCTCAGCTGCCTTTCCCCCTCCGCGTTCCCTGATGCAGGGGCTATGCCCGTAATGCCAACTCTCCCGTTCCTCGGATGCTGCTATGCTTTTCTAGCGCCGCACATTTAGACTCTGAAGTAAGGGGGCAAAGGGTAGGGTATCCAGTAAGTAGCACAGGTAAGAGGTGTGTCAGGTATGCAAGGTGACAGGTTGGTAGAGTGCTGATTGGTTAAGGGAGATAGGGTGCAAAGTTGCCAGGTAGAGTAGGGTTCACTGTCATGGGGGTTGGGTACCAGGGAAAGACAGTGTGTCAGGACCTGGGCAAAGAGGGGGATGTGAGGGGTCAAGGACAAGTGTACTCATTGTACTGGTTGAGTTGTGGTTAGTTGTTGATTTAATATTTAATAGTTATCCAGGAGTTGGACTAAGTTTTTAATAGGCTATCTTTTCTTGAGTAATTGTATACTTAACTGCAGTGGAACCTCCCCAAACCTTCAATTTAAGGGGTTCCAGGTGTAGTAATGTTGCTTATCAGAATCTTCAATTTTCTGGGCGATTCCATTTGAGTATTCCACAGGGTCCCAATGCACAGTTCTCATCTATACTGCAGAAATTAATATTTGACCAGCAGAAAATCTGGATACGTTTCATTTAACAATTACCACAAAAAGTGAATATCCAGCATGATTGACAGACATTGGGGATTCTTTCATGAGCTCAATAAGTTGTAAAGAGCCTGTCTTTTTAAAAAAACAACAAAATGAATTACAAGAACCAAGTTGAGCATGTCATCATTCAATAGCGTAGTTACCATCTCAAAATCGTTCTTCAACTATATTCAATCAGCATGATGTTTGAGCTTAGTTTGATTATGGTCAATGATGTCAGTCACAAGAATCAATATTGATGCAGACACTAGAGAAGATGAGGACTGTTGATGCTGGAGATCAGAGTCGAAGAGTGTGGTGCTGGAAAAGCACAGCAGGTCAGGCAGCATCCGAGGAACAGGAGAATCAATGCTTCCCGATGAAGGGCTTATGCTTGAAACATCGATTCTCCTGCTCCTATAGCTGCAAACACCTTCTGTACTTCCTGCATGGTAAGGTCAGTAATGTATTAACAGTTATGATGATTGATTTCATGAATGGAAATTTGTCTTGGGATACTGACAAGGATATCTGTTCAAATAACCTTCATTTTGGAAAAAATGTTTTAATCCCTCTGAAATCCTGACATGTCCACATATCACACAATGCTTAATGTTAGGTATGCTATTTCTAAATTCTCTTCTCTAATATTATCATTGTTATCATTGACCAAGTGCATATTTCAAAACAATGATCAGCCTGACTGAGTTAAATAATACCGAGGAAGTCCTTCATTGAGACAGAGCACCACTGATGGGAGTGAGAATTATTAGGTGGCATTAATTTTAGAAAAAAAGTATTTGAGGCTAAAGGTGATCTCTCATAAAACTGCAGAAATAAAAGTAAGATTGACATAAAAGAAACGGATGATGTACCATCAATGAAGAACAGTTTAATCACCTAATTTCATAACAATAACACATGATGAAATAAATTGAATTTGGATAGCACCTTTCATAAGAACCTAAGAAATAAGAGCCAAAGTAAACAGCACCGCCCTTGAGCCTCCTCTGTTTTTTTGATCAGATTATGGCTCCTGCATGTGTTCTTTTCCCCCACCTGCCCACATATTACTTGCCTGAAAAACTGAAAATCCATCTATCTCCAACTTAAGAAACCTCTGGGGTAGAGAATTCCAAACATTCACAATCCTTTGAGTGAAGAAATTTCACCTCCTCTCACTGTTAAATGATGGAATACGTCAGTCTGTTAAAGTGCCCCCTTGTTTAGGATTCTCCAGCTAATGGAAATGAATTCTCAGTATTTATCCTCTCAAGTTCCTTCAGAATGTCAGTCTCTCTTCGTAGATGAGAATCCAATGGGTTTTAACTATCCATTTTACTAACTTTAATACAATATACTCTCTCTTAAATAATGTATGACTCAAGGCATTTCACAGAAATATTGTCAAGCAATATCTCAAGGAGAACCACCTAAGATGATGTTATGATATGTTCAAAATTTTGGTCAAACAGTCAGGACACAAAGGGAACTCATAAAGAGGGACAGGAGAGGTTGAGAAATGTAGGGTGGCATTTCCAGAACTTACATTTCCTTACTCAGAGGCAGAAATCTTACCAACTGAGCCAAGCTGTCATCCAAACAGTAGGATGAGATATATGAAGCTGTTGAAGAAAATATAGCAAGTAAAAATATTGTTATGTTGAATGTGCATTATGGAATGTGATTCACAAGCCCCATAAAAGCAATTGTGTAAAATCTTCTATTTTAAGAAAACCTTGCTCTGGATAAAATGTCAATTAAATTAGAGGCCTGTGGAATTTCATTTAATTGCCTTAAGCTATTTTCCAGCAATACAATAGAGCAAATTTCAATCCATATATCTATGTGAATGCTTCAGTTGCTTTGTTTGAACTAACTGCTCGCAAGATGGATTACTGCATACTCGTGGAGAAATAGACAAAAGCATCACTTTGAGATCATTGGATTGATCTAACCTCAATAACCTTGTGCTGTTCTGTTCTGGGTAGAACTTTTGAGAATTGGACTTGTGAACTGCTGACAATATATTTTCTTGACAATAAATGAATGACAAGCTGCAAAGTGTGTTTATTAGAGAAAAAAGAACATACAAATTAGGAGCAAGTGTAGACATTCAACCCTTCAAAGTGGAAAAATGTGGTGCTGGAAAAGCACAGCAGGCCAGGCAGCATCAGTGGAGCAGGAGAATCGACATTTCGGGCATAAGCTCTTCTTTCAGCTTATGCCCGAAACGTCGATTCTCCTGCTCCTCGGATGCTGCCTGGCCTGCTGTGTTTTTCCAGCACCACATTTTTCAACTCTGGTACTCCAGCATCTGCAGTCCTCACTTTCTCCTATTCACCCCTTCAAACCTGCTCTGTCATTCTCATCTGATTGTAGCCACAATTGCACATTCTGAATTACTTCCAATAAATTTTGACTTACTTCCCCTCATTAATAATTTGATTTAGTGCTTTAGAGTATACAATACAGGTACACCAGCTTTTTCTTTCACTTGTGTTTACTTTCTGTGCTTTGTGAACTTCTAAATAAGCCTTGTTGTCTATTCCTATATCCTTTGTGAGGTGAGAGAATGGCTGTCATTGGCAGTGAGCTAAATCAACTATAAAAAGGCTTCCTGGTCATATCTGTGAATTAAAAAAAAGAAACAAACAAATAGCAACTTTGATGGTGGTGAGGTAGGTTCATTGTTTTCAGATGCAGCAGCTGCATTAGCAACCATGATTTTTTTTGGTGCTCAGTTGATTTTGCCATGATTAGCAATTAGACACAGTTATGCCTTGCTACAGAGGGCACTTTTCATGAGATCCACTAATCTGAGTGAGCACTCAGCATTGTTTGTCAATTAAAATCCCTCACGATTCTCCATGACCATTGTAAGTGAAATGAAGCAGACTTGGTCTGCTTCTCTGAGTCTGCACAGCAAACCTTGAGAGCTACACTCAAAATATTTGTAACCAATGATGCTAAAATTATATCTGTAGAAAGCATTATTGACATTACCATAGTATTTGTCAAATAATATTCTTTCTCATGTTATTATAGATTTCAATACAGGGAATCTTTTTTTCAATCTGTCCAAGTGACCTTACAAAAAATGTAACTGAATTTACATGATTCCTTGACATTGTTCCAGTCGAAATAAAAAAAAAGCATTGGTTGGAATGTGAAAGTTGCTGCCACAGGAAGTAGATGAGGTAAATAGTATGGATCTATTTAAGGAAAAGCCCTGTAACTTAATGATGGAAAAAGGAGTAAAATGATGTGGTGATAAGATTAGATTAAATAAGGGTAGGAGGAGGCACATATAAAATCATAGTATCATTGAGAATAGGAGCAGCTGTAGGCCATTCAGCTTCGCAGGCCTGTTACACCATTTAATGTGATCATGGTTAATCATCCAACACAGTTCCCACTTTTATTCCACATTCTTTGATCCTTTTGGCACTAAATGGTATATCTAATTCCTTCTTGAAAAGCTTCAATGTTTTAGTCTCATCTACCTTCTGTGGCTGAGAATTCCACAGGTTTACCACTCTCTGTATCAGTCCCATATATCCTACAACATATCCTTAGAACTGACTCTTAGTCCTGGACTCCCTTACCAGATTTCTGGCACTTACCCTAGTCCTGTTAGAATTTTATAAATTTCCATGAGATCGTTGATCATTCTTATGAACTCTAGTGAATATAATCGTACACGATCTAATGTTCCTTCGTTTGTCAGTCCTGCCATGCCAGGAATCAAGCTGGCAAATCTCAATTGCATTCTCTTCATAGGCAGAACATCCTTCCTCAGATAATGGGACCAAACTGCATACAGCTATCCAGGTGTGGTCTCACCAAGATATTGTGCAATTGCAGCAAGATATCCCTGTTCACCAACTTAAATCCTCTCATTATGAAGGTCAACAAAATGTTTGCCTTTTTCACTACCTGCAGCACATGCATGATTACTTTCAGTGACTGGTGTACAAGGGCACCCAGGTCTGGTTGCACTTCCATCTTTGCTATTTAATATCATTCAGGTAATATTCTACCTTCCTGTTTTTCCAGCAAAGTAGATAACTTCACATTTATCTACATTATACTTCACCTACCATGCATTTTCTCACTCACTCAAGTTGTCCAAATCACAATGAAGCATCCCTACATTCCCCTCCTAGCTCACCCTTCTGCCCAACTTTGTGTCATATGCAACCTCAAAGATATTGCACTTAGTTTCCTCATCTGAATAATCAATGTACATTATGAATAGCTGAGATCCAAACACTGATCCCTGCAGAACTCTATCAGTCACTGGCTGCCTCTTGGACAATAGCAATTTACTTCTATTCTTTGTCTCCCAAGTGCTAGCCAGCTTTCTAGCAATGTCAGTACACTGCCACCAATCCAATGTGCTTTAATTTTACAAGCATATGGAACATAGATTACTTGGTGGATTGGCCTGTTTGCATGTTGCAAACCTCTGAGAAGTAATGTGGCTTAACCTTACAGCTGGGTGAGCAAACGTGCAAGAATCTGATTCTGTACCAGAGTCCTCAATGATTCTAGCCTTTGACAGCCTTTTCACCACTATATACCTTGGCCCCATTGTACTTTTTCCCATTCCTCATTTGTTCGTCACAATGACTATATCTGTGATACTAGTTACTGCAATTGTGTCTGTTTGGAGGTCTGGTTCCTCTCAACTTGTGTACTGAAGATAACCCGATTCCCATTACTTCAGAAAGAGAGCAGTTGGCTCGGTACATAACTCTATTTATGGGTTCAGTCTTCCCTTCAGTTCTTCAGGGCAGTCATCCCAATCTGCTTCATACTTGTGCTTATCCATTCGGATCAAAAACAGTCCTTATACATGAATAATATCGCACACTGCCCTTTCTAATCAACACTGAAAATGTTGGGAATATGAGCAGGTCAGACAGAATCTGTGAAAGTCACTCTACTAAATTGGTGTCCCATTCTATAAATATTTGTCTGCCCCAGCTTGGTCTTGAATCTCATTTCAAATCATTACAGCAACTTGTGTTTTTTTTTGTCATTTATATGGTAGTAATGATATATTTAATCATTCATTACTGCTATTTCAATTTCTGGAAATTACTATGTAAGGCTTTAAAAAGCCATAAAGCCTAGCATCATTCTTTTGTCTATAGTAGAATAAATATTAAGTAGTAACTTCTTTTGGTAATTTAGCAAGAACTTTACTGTAAATCTTCAATATTTTATCAGAAACAGAGAAATCTGGTTCATTATAATTATATCAATTGTGTTAAATAGATTTTATCTGAATCAGCTAATATGATAAGTTATTTGAGTAATAATTTTCATGAATTAAACGACCATTAGTATTCTACTTTTTTTATTCTTTTCTATTTTATATTCTTACCAAGAGCCAATCCTTACTCAGGATATTAGTTCCACTAACTTGACTCTTGACATCCTCTTTTCTTTCTGCAGAACTGCTACCATCCAATTCAGCTTAATGCATTTTGCATGTTTGTGCCATGAAAAGCAGATGGTTTTTCTCTTGCCCATTGATCTGAAGACATGCGTGGAGTCTAACTTAAATGTTGCTGTGTGTAAGGTCCTCTAGTATGGATGTATTTTTGTCGAGCATTTATTTGGGGTACAAAATGTTCTCAGACCTACAGAGCAAAAACTAAAACAAAAAAAAGGTTCATTCTTAATGTCATTGATAGATATAATTCATATACTAATTTCAGAATCTGAAATTGTGACAAAATAGCCAATGGCTGCTCATAGCTAATACAGCAGAACAGGGCTGACAGTTACTTACTCAAAGTTGCTGAATGTGCATAAGACATAGATTGTAACATTTAACATTTGATTAATGTAATCTTCACAAGTAGAACAACAGCAGCTCTGTAAACTCAAGATTCAGCTGATGCACAAGACATAGATAAGAACATCTCACAACTTATTTGTTGTTTAATCAATAATTATAGATATAGATTCTGAATTAGTAATAGATCCACACAGATATTGAAGTACACTAAAAGCATTAAAGGAAAAGATTCAAACCAATTTCAGACAGTAAAAGCACGCTCTCATGTCATTGCAGGGAGAAATGAATAAGGTCCTGAAGTGATAGGCAAGTATTCAATTAATTGGCAGTTAACGCGGTGAAGCTGGCAAATATTATTTGAATACAATATCCATCGTGAAAGGTTTCAAGAAGGGAGATAAGAGTCTGGAAAACATCATGAAGGACTGCAGGAGTGGACCACAAGCCTGTCCATCTCTTAGTCATTTTGCTGAGGCAAGCTTGAATTGTATAAAATGCTGTACCCTAGAGCCAATCACAAAGGGATAACTTGGCTCCACTGATCTATTGTATTCAAAGAGGGGTGAGTGGTCTCTAAGTTCAAATTGTATAAGTTTAAACATTCTGAGATTGTATTTAAAAATAACAAACTTTGTATTTTATTGCTGTATTATTAATATTCTAATATTAAAGATCACACAACACCAGGTTATAGTCCAACAGGTTTATTTGGAAGCACTAGCTTTCAGAGCACTGCTCTTTCATATGGTGGTTGTGTTGAAGGAGCAATGCTCCAAAAGCTAGTGCTTCCAAATAAACATATTGGACTATAATCTGGTGTTGTGTGACTTTTAAATTTGTAAATCCCAGTCCAACACCGGCACCTCCAAATCTTGACTAATATTTAAGAGATATTCTAATGTACCAGACTGTGCTGGCATGAACAGAACTTTTTCATAGCTGGGGAATTACCATACCTAGTCCATTCAGCTTCCAGTGCCACTGGCATGTTTGCATTAAAGGCAAACACATAGACATAGACTTTTGATCCTGAGTTGGGAGAACAAAACCAGATCATTTATTTGCTCCACATATTTGACTTGGGTGGGAAAAGTATCCTGAAAGTTTGGATTTTTATTTAGTGATAATGTTGTTTGTCACATATATCTTCTTTCAACTACATGATCCCTAATACCAAAAAAAATCTTTCAAGTGTATAATCCCTGAAAACAAACATTAGAATTTATGGTATCATTTTAAAGAGTGCTCAAACTGTTAAGTGACAGGAACTTGACTGTGGCAATAAAAGAATAGGAAATTAGTCATGCAACACTAATCCAGTAATTGTTGTTCTCTGACTTTATCAACCCATAAAGCAAAGTAGAAAGAAATGTGTGTTTATAGCATTCCGGCCTTTTCTTCCCATTTTGTTTTTAAAGTGCATGAGTTGACAGTCTTCAATTCCTTTTTAACAATGCCTCTTGACTATTTTGACAGTTTCCTTTGTCACAGCCATTTGAATGTTGCTTTGATAAGGTTATTTACAGTTCCATGAAGTATGACAGTTTATGCATTTTCTTACCCACTTGATGCACACTTTTAACAATACCAAATGGGATGTTACTTTTTTTCAAATATGCATGAGTGGAGTGGTGAAGGTTGGTGCAATTACAGCATTTAAAAGGCTTCTGGAGGGTTATAGGAATAGGAAGGGTTAAGAGGGATATGGACCAAGTGATGACAAATGGGTTTAGACTAGGTTAGGGTTTCTGGTCGGCATGGCACGTGCGTACATCTCTATGACTCTATGTCCCAATATTGAATCCAAAAGCGTATCGAGTTCTCAAAAGAAAGGGTATCCAGGATATCCAAATAAACTCACAACATTCAGACCTGCTCCTACCAGGTCTAATCAGTGCTCTGTACTTTTCACATACCTACAAGATTAAAATCAGGTATGTCTGCTGGCCAACTGTCTCCACAAAATGCACAAACATGAAACATGACATAACACCGTTCCTGCATCCATGAAAATGATAAATACTGCACTTGGGGCATCGGCTATAATTTCTGGGCTCATCTGTCATCTTTGTAGTGACATGATGACTGTTCATTTTTATCAAAATCCAGGATGAAGAAACTGAATTATTTCTGGAACCAGAGCAGATGCCCTTTCTGTGACTCTAAATCATTCTGACCTGTAACATTTATGTAGTTGGTCTATTTTAAATTCGATGTTAAGCCATTTTTAATCATAATATATTGAGTAAATGCTGACTTGGTGGATTAACACAAATTGCTTTTACCCTGTTAGTTCAGATGTTAAGGTAACAATCCACAATTCACTGGTTCTCGTGATTATTTGATATTTTGATCCCAGCCAAATATATAATCTATCAATCAAGAATAAGATTAAATGACTAGAGGATGTTATCAATTGCATCGAAAATGTCATTTCACTTAAAGTTGCACAGGATTTGGAAGTTTGCATAGTTAATTTGTACAATTATGTAAAGTGTTTTTAATAAACCTTGAAGTGTTCACTTTTGGGATGGACAAAGTCAAAAATCACATGACACTGGGTTATAGTCCAACAGGTTTTTTTGAAACCACAAGCTTTCCTTCTTCAGGTCACTCGTGAGAAAAAAACACATTGGAGACAGAATTTTAAAGTAACAGATCAAAGGGTCATACAACTAATGCAACCTAGATGACTGTTAAGTCTTTAACCAGTTAGAATGGAGGTGCAAGTTTTGCTTGATTGACATGTAAATCCCTTTTACCCCGAGATAATTTAAGATTTTAGCAGCATTAAAGAGGTGACATCTTAGGTTGGACAATGTTTTTTAGGTTTGAAGCCTAAGTTCGAGTCTATCTGTGTCTTAATCAGGAGTCAGACTGTTTTTTTATTTCCAAAGTGAGAGTTTATAAAATGCCACATTGAATGACTGTCTACAGATCGTGTGCTTTTTGAACAAAATAGAATGTATGTGCAAATACAAATCTGCAAATGCAAATTTACTCTCCTACACACTTATATTCCCTCACACTCACACACTCTCTCTCTTAAGCATGCACTCACATCATCTCTGTCTCTCTCTCTCTCTCTGTCTTTGCCTTACACGCACACACACACGCACACACATAAATCAATGGGATGAATTTGCATTTGCAGATTTCTATTTGCACATTATTTCTATTTTGTTCAAAAAACACACAATCTGTAGCCAGTCAGTCAATGTGTCATTTTATAAATTGGAAATAAAACCAGTCTGACTCCACATTAAGACGCAGACTCGAAACAAGGCTTCATACCTAAATGCATTATCTGACCTGAGATATCACCTCTTTCATACTGATAAAATCTTAAGTTAATGGGGCAGTGACTTGAAAGAAATTCTGAGATTTACATATTAATCAATGAAAACCTACATCTCCATTATAACTGATTAAAGACTTAACAGCCATCTAAGTTGGTTCAATACATTTGCATTAGTTGTATGACCCTTTGATCTGTTACCTATAAATTCTGTATGCAATGTGTTTCTTTTCTCACCAACTACCTGAAAAAGGAACAGGGCTCCAAAAGCTTGTGGTTTCAAATAGACATGTTGGACTATAACCTGTTGCAATGTGATTTTTGGCTTTTTTTAACCCTGACATAAATAGTTGATATGTTTAATAGACTTTGTCAGAGAAAACAGGCAAGTCACAGAAACACACTTTTGAATTTCTTGTTTCAAAATAAATAGATTTATAAGATCTATTCACTGCAGTCACACTCTCCACAACATGCTCACTGTGATTTAGTCTTATGCTTTTACTTCAAAACTTGAAAATGAATCTTGTGGTTTAAGCCCCATTACAGAGATGTAAAACCATAATCTAGAATCATGTCTTATATTGCGCTGACAGACAGCTACACTTTTTAGAGAGGCTATTTTTCCAAACAGACATTAAACTGAGGCTCCTTCTTGTCTTGCAGACAGATATAAATGATCCACTAACACTGTTTCAGTGAAGAGAAGACGGTTTCCTCCCAAAATTCTGCTCAATATTTATTATTCAACCAACATGACAGATCTAGATTCCGTGGTCAACGCCTCATTTTTTTTCTCTCTCTCTGAGAGCTTGCTGTCTACAAATTGGCTGCCACATTTCTTCCATTTCAACAATTACTCTGCTTCAAAAGTACTTAATGAGTTGTAAAGAATTTAGATATGTTCAAATATTATGAATGGTGCCAATTAATGTATATTTTATAACTTTCTCCCGTGTGTTCAGAAAAATGAATTTACAAATCAATGGCTGAATTATTAAAGCAGAGCTTTGGACAGCATTTTCTGCATATAATCTCAGTGGTATTGGAATCAATAAATCCAATATTAAAAAAAATCATAAATTGATCTAATAACGAAGAGAAGCTGAAATGTAACCCTGACACATTATGAACATGTTTACTTCTAGTTTTAACAGATATGAGCTGGGAAAATATAAAGTTGTTGCTAGCAATGGAGAAAAGAAGTGTATTCACTTTTCTCTCTAGAATAATTTTGGACTAGAGGACAGTTTTGTTTTAAAAAAGGAGATTGGATCCTGGTATTACTTGGTATGGTACAGCTAGTTCTGGTAATAGATGTTTAAATGATCTGTAGCTCAGATATACTCAGGCATGTGACCTTGCTTTTGTAGGAGTGAAAATAAGGACATATACTAGAAGAATTGATGTTTCAATGGAACAAAACATAAAAGTGTTTTATTAACCTTGCTGTGGAAGTGCCAGTGTTGGAATGGAGTGGAAAAAGTCAAAACTCATACGACATCAGGTTATAGTCAAACATTAGATTAGATTACTTACAGTGTGGAAACAGGCCCTTCGGCCCAACAAGTCCACACCGACACGCCGAAGCGCAACCCACCCATACCCCTACACATACCCCTTACCTTACACTATGGGCAATTTAGCATGGCCAATTCACCTGACCCGCACATCTTTGGACTGTGGGAGGAAACCGGAGCACCCGGAGGAAACCCACGCAGACACGGGGAGAATGTGCAAACTCCACACAGTCAGTCGCCTGAGGCGGGAATTGAACCCAGGTCCCTGGCGCTGTGAGGCAGCAGTGCTAACCACTGTGCCACCGTGCCACCCACGTGTTTATTTGAAACCACAAGCTTTCGAAGCACATGGGAGAAAGATATAATATATACATTATGTGGCACCTTTCATAACATTTGAATCAATTCTTAGAGTGACTGGTGAAACAAACAGCTTCTGAAAGCATTGTGCTTTATAGAAAGTTAAAGGTAATGCAGTTGAGCTTTGAAGGAACCATTGAAATGGCTTGTGAAGGTCATTTTCTTCATACATGCAGAGGTAAGTGGCTTAGATATGAACCATTACAGGAGTCAAGGAAGCAAACATAGACAGCCTTTTATTTGAGCAAGTGCATGGGAGCAGAGAGGATATTTAAACACCAGTGGTGGATGTAAAGACAAACGGAAGAACATTTATGTTGAGGGAGGTATGGAAAACATGATAGTGATGGGTTTCAAGATAAGAGAATAATCAAGGGTGAATCAGTACTATGTGTGGGAAACTGAGGGAGGTAAGAATAGTTGTATATCTGAGTGATAAACTTGAGTGGAGGCTTGGGAGCTTTGGCGCTACTGATTCTGGAAGGTGTGAACAATCTTTCAGTGCTCACTCCTGTGGAATCCCTTATTTTGTTGTCTTTGATCATTATACTGAGGAAGAAGCAATAAAACAGTCCCGTGGTTTACAGTTGACAGTAACAGTGTTCTTTGCCTGTAAGAATTTAGCTGGACTCTGAATGTTCCTTTAAAAAGACCTAGGTTAATTCAATCTAATTGCAGTGCATTGACCAAGATTTTTTTAAATTAAGTATTGTGTAAGAGAGGAGTTCCAATTGGAATGAAGACAGACAAGACTCACAAAGCATTTACATCTCCAATACAAGTCATCTTACTTGCAGAGTATAAGTCATCATTCAGCTTTGCCAATACAAAGTTGTAATGCTGTCTTGGTAAATGAATCAAATATCTTAGTAAAAAAGAGTAGAAGGTTTAAAATGTACATATTACAATTAAAAAAATGATTTTTTTGGCTGATAGTGTTTCCTATCAAGAGTAAAACTGCAGGAAGAGCTGCCAACCATTTCATAGTGCCACTGCAAGAGGTGAGCACTGCCACGGCTACACTGAGTCCCACAGATCAAAGTGCCAGGTATCCAGGATGCAAGTTAGTTCAGAGGTCTCAGTGGAGTCAGGGGAGGAAGTCCAAGAGTGAAGAGATTGGGGGCTAATTTGCAAGCCCCTAAGAGGGAGAGGAGACATGTAGGGATATACCATGGGAAATGCCTCTGTCTAGGAAGGGTCCATAAGGGATTTCTTTCCTGGCTTGCCCTTCATTCAAGCAGCTAACCTACGAGGATTTGTCATTGTCCCTGAGGTCTTTCCACTTGGCCTAAAAATTGTGACTGGGCAGGATCCCTTCCCCTCTTATTGTCAGTTCAAGAGTTAAGTAGGCAGTGAGAAAATACAAGCCACACCCCTGTCTGCAAACCCACTGATAGGACACTATAAATGTTTAGGCCATTGGTATGGAACTTCTATTTATCAAATTAAGAACATTGCATTTTAAAATACGGTTGTATTTAATGGTTGTTGTATCTATCATTGTGACTTCATTCCTTGACAATGAATATCTAAGCTAAAATCAGATCTGAGCCAAATCTTCCACATGCTGTTGACTCATAAACATATTGCCTACTTACAATTAGAATGTTTTACCTGATGCAAATACAAAAATCACTATTGATTTGAGTGTTTTCAGCCAGTCCAAAAGTGAACAAGGCTATACTTTTCACAAGCAACAAAATATATTCAGATATTATCCTCATACTCAAGGTTGTGGGACATACGTGCTTAAAGATTTGGCTCCGTGTCTCAAATGCACAAAGCTGCAGATACCAATTTATAACATTGATGCAGCTTGTCAATCAGAACTCAACTTTAACAGATATGTGCCCTAATTAAAATTGCACTTTCCATTGTCAATGTTTCAAGTGTGAACTCAAAACATTAACTCTGGTTTCTCTCCACAGATGCTGCCAAATTTGTTGAGTTTCATCAACAATTTCTTTTTTTGTTTCAGATTTCTAGCATTCATAGTTTTTTTTTCGTTTATTTTGTTTGAATTTCACTTCCTCAACTCCAACATGAATACCTGGCTGTTCTTGAACTCTGTCTCTCACGTTTCCTTTATTCCACCAACTCTGTTTATGTGTACTTTCAGCTCTCTGGGAATTTAACAATAATCATTTAAATTTCACAGATTGAAATGAACAACTCTTAGAATCTAATTTAAATGCAGGCATTTGCATGTCCACATTGAGAGATTCTTTGAGTTGTCAATGCGGTCGATAAAGGATGGCGACTTTGTCAATCTTGCAGGTGTCATTCATAAAAGATTAAATGCCTGCTGCATTGCATTTTCCATTATGAGAAAATGAGAAATTGTGTCATGCGATCACATAGACACAAGGAGATTCCTGCTGCTGTCAGATCTCCAAGATGAAAATGTTCTTGTCAAGATAAAGTACAGCTTTAGCATTTGGCTCCTTACTGAGACTCAATTTACTTGACTAAGCCTTGTATCCTAATTTCTTTCAGCTAAATAGATATGTCAACAACAGCCATTTTCTTTGAACTGCTGATACCTGGACTGGCTGAGCTTTCAGCCATAGCAATACCTCACTTCTGTTTGAATCTTCATACTGAATTCTAGGCACAGACTGGAAAGAACAGACACTGCTGCTGTACTGATTTCTCCATCAGATGATCATGGAGTCATGCACAAAGGCTACTTGTCACTTGAGATTATCTGCCATTTTTCAATTGATTATTAATGAATAGATAGGATAGCATCAACTTTCACACATATCAGAGGTTAAAACTAGTTTCAATGTACTTATCAGGAAACAAGAATGACTATGTAAAATATATCAATGTACTTATTTTTAATCAACTTTATGATATCATCATTTTTAACTGTACACACAAAACATTTAAGAAAAGAACTTCCTGAAGAAACTCAGTGGTAAAACACCCTGCATATTGTAGGTTGAGTCTTTACATAACAGAATGATTTTACTTCTACTCCTTGAAATGTGATAAGTTAATTCATCCCAATAGATGTGCGGCGACTGATTAGAGAAGGGAAAATCAGCAAAGGCTGCTGCTGATGCTATATGCAAATCCTTGCTGCTAAAATGACATCAGATTCACATGCATGAACCTGTGTGAAGGTGGATGCAATTGGAGTATTGTGTGCAGTTTTGGGCCCCATTTCTCAGGAAGAATTAACTTGCCCTGGAGAGTATTCAGAGGAGGTTCATGAGAATGGACCCAGGAATGAAAGGCTTAACATTTGAAGTACATTTGAGTACTCTGGTTTTATACTCAATGAAGTTCAGAAGGATGAGGAGGGATGTAATTGAGACATGCAGAATACTCGGTAAAAACAATGATTGCAGATGCTGGAACCCAGATTCTGGATTAGTGGTGATCGAAAAGCACAACAGTTCAGGCAGCATCCGAGGAGCAGTAAAATTGACGTTTCGGGCAAAAGCTCTTCATCGGGAATACAGGCAGAGTGCCTGAAGGGTGGAGAGATAAATGAGAGGAGGGTGGGGGTGGGGGGAAAGTAGCATAGAGTACAATAAGTGACTGGGGGAGGGGATGAAGGTGATAGGTCAGGGAGGAGGATGGAGTGGATAGGTGGAAAAGGAGATAGGCAGGTACGACAAGTCTGGACAAGTCATGGGGATAGTGCTGAGCTGGAAGTTTGGAACTGGGGTGAGGTGGGGAAGGGGAAATGAGGAAACTGTTGAAGTCCACATTGATGCCCTGGGGTTGAAGTGTTCCGAGGAGGAAGATGAGGCATTCTTCCTCCAGGCGTCAGGTGGTAAGGGAGCAGCGGTGAAGGAGACCCAGGACCTCCATGTCCTCAGCAGAGTGGGAGGGGGATTTGAAATGTTGGGCTACAGGGCGGTGTGGTTGATTGGTGCAGGTGTCCCAGAGATGTTCCCTAAAGCGCTCTGCGAGAGGCGTCCAGTCTCCCCAATGTAGAGGAGACCACATCGGGAGCAATGGATACAATAAATGACATTGGTGGATGTGCAGGTAAAACGTTGATGGATGTGGAAAGCTCCTTTAGGGCTTTGGATGGAGGTGAGGGAGGAGGAGTGGGTGCAGGTTTTGCAATTCCTGCGGTGGCAGGGGAAGGTGCCAAAACAGGAGGGTGAGTTATAGGGGGTGTGTGAGTGGGGGGGAGGGGGGAGAGCGTGGACCTGACCAGGTAGTCACGGAGAGAACAGTCTTTGTGGAAGGCGAAAAGGGGTGGGAATGGAAATATATCCCTGGTGGTGGGGTCCGTTTGGAGGTGGTGGAAATTTCGGAGGATGATTTGATTTATGTGAAGGTTGGTAGGGTGGAATGTGAGCACCAGGGGCGTTCTGTCCTTGTTATGGTTGGAGGGGTGGGGTCTGACGACGGAGGTGCAGGATGTGGATGAGATGTGTTGGAGGGCATCTTTATCCACGTGTGAAGAGAAATTGCCGTCTCTAAAGAAGGAGACCATCTGGTGGGTTGTGTGATGGAAGTGGTCCTCCTGGGAGCAGATACGGCAGAGCAAATTCGATGGGCTGAATGGCCTAGTTTCCGCTTCAACCTTTCATGGTCTTATGGTACAGACTTAACCTTGCACATACAAGATGGCCATTGAGGCGGTTGTTGACAGTGTAATGTGAGTCAATACTTCAAAAGACAAGAGAAGAAATTCAAGGGAAGAGCATATAATTGATAGCTAGTTACCATACTTCCTATATAAGCAGACTCCCTAAATAATCATAACTCAAATTTCTTCATTGAGTGACAGGTTCAGTAGTGGGTGATTGACAGAAGAAAACACTGGTTGATCAATACACTCGAAATTAAAAATGTGCTCAGTATTATTTTTTTGTAGAGATAAACTTGCATTTGTTTAATGCAAGCTTAAATTATGCCAACATTCCTTATGGTCCATTAGTAATTTTGAAATACTTATGTTTTTGCTTTTGTTGTATAATATAGAGTATTCGACTGAAAAAAAAATGCATATCTGACGAGACAACCCTCAATAAGGTGACAGATTTGTTACTTGAATAGTTTCTTTCAAACTTCAGTATGGTCCAGAATGCATTGTAATGACTGAAGTGTAGTAAGTTCAGTATAGGAAACACAACAGCTGATTTGCTGACGGCAAAGTCCCACAAATGGCAATGTGATAATGACCTGTTTTAATGATATTGATTGGGGCAATAAATACTGGCAAGCACAGGGATAGTTCCCTTGACATATGGAAAAACCCGAGAGGGACAAATGGACCTTCACTTAAAATTTCAACTGGAAGATAACAGCATTAGCGAGCAGCACATGCACAGTACAGCATCAAAGGTTTTGCTTGGCCTGTACACACAAGGTCTTATGGTGTGGTGATGACAATTTTGTTTTTTGTAAGATAAATGCTATTACTGAACCATGCATGGCAGATATAAATAAAGCTAAAGTGAGCACTGCAGTTGCTGGAGATTAGAGCCAAGAGTGTACTGCTGGAAAAGCACAGCCTGTCAGGCAGCATCCGAAGAGCAGGAAAATTGATGTTTCGGGCCAAGGCCCTTCATCAGGAATGAATCTAAGATATAATTAAGGTTACATGCCAACAGAAATCATGGCACATCTCTCATCCATCGCTGAATCTCTATAATTCACCAAATTCAGCACTTACGAAGGCAATTATGTTGTTTGTATCAGTTAACATAAGACAGCAATGGGACAGTTCTTTTATACTTGCTGAGCAAAGAAGTTTGCAATGAATACTTGTAAGCTTGAGTCTGTCATATAGAGAAAGAACCTTCAACAATCAAAATAAATCTGAAACATTAATTACGACAAGCCTCATGTAAAATCACAGCAGGAAATACATTTTCAAAAAAATTAAATGAGGCCCCTGATCCTACTTTCAAATTTTAAAATGTTTTAGTTGTTTTATCTTCACCTTTAGCTTCACTGTGTATGGCAATGTGAATGAATGTCTATTGCCACTGAGTTGAATAGGTAAACAAGATTTTGCACATATCTATAATAATGTCTCACTATTTCTCTGGAAAAGCAGAACTTTAGTAAAGCTTATGTCAAAATTCCTCATGGAAGGCTGGTTAGCAAGGTTAGATCACATGGAATGAAGAGAGAACTAGCCATCTGGATACAGAACTGGCTCAAAGGTGGAAGAAAGAGGGCATTGATGAGGGTTGCTATTCAGACTGAAGGCCTGTGACTACTGGTGTGCCACAAGGATCGATGCTGGGTCCACTACTTTTTGTCATTTATGTAAGTGATGTGGATGTGAATATAGGAGATTTAGTTAGTAAGTTACAAATAACACCAAAGTTGGAGATATAGTGAACAGCAAAGAAGGTTACCTCAGGGTGCAATGGAATCTTGATCAGATGGGCCAATGGGTCGAGGGTAGCAGATGCAGTTTAATTTTGATAAATGCGAAGTGCTGCATTTTTGGAAAAGCAAATCACTCTCCAGTTCCTATACACTTAATGGTAAGATCCTGCGGGGGTGTTGCTGAACAAAGAGAACTTGGGGTGCAGGTTCATAACTCCTTGAAAGTAGAGTTGCAGGTAGATAGGATAGTTAAAAAGGAATTTGGTATGCTTTCAATTCTTAGTCAGTTCACTGAGTATAGGAGTTGACAGGTCTTGTTGCAGCTGTATAGAACTTTGGTTCAGCCACTTTTGGAGTAATATGTGCAATTCTGGTCTCCCTGCTATTGGAAGCATGTTGTGAAACTTGAAAGGTTCAGAAAAAGTTACAAGGATATTGCCAAGGTTTGGAGTGTTTGAATTATAGAGAGAAGCTGAATAGACTGAGGTTATTTTCTCTGGAGTGTTGAAGGCTGAAGGGTGATCTTATAGAGGTTTATAAAATAATGATGCTGTCACTTTAAAGGATTATTTTGTCCTTTTTTTTGTGAAGAGAGGTTGTAAGGCAGATGCTCCAAACTGGCAACTAAAACAAGTGAACAACTTGTGAGGCTTTGGGACGTTTATTAAGTTGGAACAGTGGAAATAGCCTGAATGGGTGTGGTCATCTCTCACAGATTCAGGTATCTAAGTTTTGGGATTTTTCAGAGACATCGTATGCAATTGAGGTCTCAAAAGAGTTGAAAGCTTTGGTGAATGATTCCTAGCTGCTACTTTCTCTAAATTCTCTCTTGAAGTTCATTTCCCTCTTAGATTAGAGAACTGCATGTAAGAACCTGTGTCTGAATTTGCCTTTTTGCCAAAGTGTGTATTTATGGGATGTTACTATATTAGAGCAGTTAATTAGTAATAGATACTGTATCTATTATTTGGTTAAGTTTTCCAATAGTTCAGTTATTCTAAATTCCTCTTTCTTTTATTTGTATTTTAACAATAGTGTTTAAACAAATTGTGTTTTGTTTACTGGCAAGTAGTTTGACCAGTCGCATCGCATCTGGAACATGGCTCTTCACATCTACCTTTAAAATAAGAAAAGTTAGAGTCTAGGCTACCTTCTTAAAATATTTTGAGGATAGCTAGTCAGGTCCATAACACTATATCTAGTAATTCTCCTCTCAGCCTACTCTTTTCGCAGGACTTCTCAAATCTATTAACATATCAGATGTTCCTCATACCTGGAGTGAAACTCGCAAATTCTGCTGAATATTTCTGCATTCTTTCTAATGTCTCTCATCCTTCCTAATCTACTATATCCAGAATCAGATGCAATATCCAGTTGAGTCCAAATTGGTGTTTTATTCAAGTTTAACACAGTTTCCTTTCTTTGGTACACTATAAATAAAGCTTAGGAATCAATATCCTTTATTGAAAACATTCAATAACTTGTGCTGTCACCTTCAGCTATACATGCACATTTACATCCAAGTCCCTCTGCTTCTGCATACCCTTTAGAAATGTATCCCGTATTTTGTACTGTCTGTCTGTCTTGCCTACCAAAATAAACCAATTCAAATTTCTCTGAATTTAGTCTGCTACATGTCGACCTATTTCACCAACCTGTTTATGTCCTTTTAACGTTCTACACTATCTTCCTCACATTTCACAATACTTTCAAGTTTTATATCATTTGCAAATTTTAAAATTGTGCACTGTACACTATGTCTTACTTATGAAAATGCATCAGTAACATAGGAAAGTATGGTCAGATGCTTATTGGTGAGTTAGAGATGTCAATAAGCCGCATTTGATGATATTTCCTCTATAACATTTAGAATTTTATAACAGTTCAGTAGACAAGGATCTTCTTTATTACTGCACACAGTTCACTAAAATACAAACTGCTTTTTAATTGCCTGGAACCATCAGATCTTATAAAATGCAAAGAATAGAAAAAATTCACAGCAGTAATAATTTAAACTTACATAAGCACTCCTTTTCATCAAGGGAATGTCAAATATTGCTATTGTTTTTCTTTCTTGTCGACAGTCTGCTGCCATGAGGCATTCCATTAAGCACATGACTAAGGACTAACAAAACCCTTCAGAGCTCTGGCTGGTGAATATGAGTGACAGGTGGCTCTGGGACAAATACCTGCAACCATATATGAGAAACTGTATGCACTAGATTAACCTGGGCCTCCAGCAAGCCAACCTTTTGACACTAGCCAAGTCCTGTCATTGTAATGTGTGCTATTCCTTTATGTGATTAGAAAGGAAACAAGCTCTCCACTTACATGGCACTTTTTAATGCTTCTGTGACATATTTCAACACGTTTCAGCAGTAACAAATTCCTTTGCAGCACAATGACTGTGAAAAAAGCAAACGTTGCAGCCATTTTACACATGGCAAAGTCTCTTGAACTGAATTGAGAGAAGTAATTTATTTTGGAAACATTTCTTGAGGTAGGGAATAGCAGCCAGGTTACAAACACAAACTTCTGCTCTCTTTCAAATAGTGCCTTTAATTTGTGAAATTGGTATTTGTGTTTTGAGCGAACATATGATGTGAAATATAGCACCAAAATATCAATGTGGGTTTATCGAACATAATTGCACTAAAGTGATGGGATATCTATTTGCTGGTGAGATTTATCACGGACCCTAATAGAAATCGTGAAGTCTATTACTTGTTTATTGCTCATGTTGTAACTATGCAGCTCAGATTTAAAAACCAGTATCGAGAGTTGAGCTAGGAGCTCAAGAATAACCTCAGGTAAAACTGTGAGGAGATTAACGAGGACAGCTCAGCACTTCAGAAATGTTGATGTGCAACCCCTCAAAGACAGTGCATAACTTCAAGAATGAAGCCACGCAAAGAGAGTTCCTAAACCGTGTGAGAGGCATCATAGGCCTAAAATAATTAGTAAAAGTCATAGATTTAGCAATGATCCTCAAGAGAAATGGCAAGAAATTCTTCAGACCAAAGGTTGTTAAGTTTTGAACTGCATTACCGAGAAAGACAGTGGAAATATATTCCCTTGGTGTTTTCTCAAGGTAACTGAATATGTAGAACACTAATTTGTAGGGTTTTCATTAGCAGGCTGGGATGTGTTATTAAATTGGTCAGCTCTTTCAAAAAAATAAGTACAGATTTAATGAGCTGATTGACCTCAGACTAAGCGGAAAGCAATTGTTGATTTTCGATGGAAATAGCATGCGGTTCCCCATATGTCATCATCAGGCCACCTGACCAAAGCAGTCAAAATATTCATTGACCTTAAGTGGGGAATAGAAAAAGAGCACACACACGCACATACACATGCACTCATTATTATAGTCACTTCTTAAATGGATGTCTTTGCTCATTATGTTGGACAGGTTAAATTCTGTTCAATATAGTTCAAAGGCACACAACATTTGAGTTTTGTTTGCAACTTTCATCATAAATCATGCATGAATGGTACCACTCACATATCTGTCCTTTACTAGGACATGTTCAAGTGTCTGCTGGCACTAGGAACCATAGAATCCCTATAGTGTGGAAGCAGGCCATTTGGTCTATCAAGTCTGCACTGACCCTCCAAAGAGTATCCCCTCCAGAACCCGCCACCCCACTCACATCCCTATAACCGTAAATTTTCCATCCATTTGATCTAGATGATGGCAGCAGAACAGCAGTGCAGCATGCAGGCCCCTCAGGCTTTGAGCCCATAGCTCATCTATTCTGTTCACTTTTATAATCTTTCTTTTCCTTTCTCTGTTTTTAATATTTCCAATTAGTATAGTTTATATCAAAATTCATCTTGTCTTAATTTAAAAGCTTCAGCTGAAAGTTTCTCCTGATCCAGATCGGGTGGCTTCCAACAATCCAAAGTCGCGGTCTTTCCCGGCATGGTGGTCTCAGCCTGTAGAACGGTCTCCTGATGTCATGGTTTTATCCCTTGTGGAGGTCTTGTCAGTGGTCCAGCTTAATCTTCATCCAAAACTTCCGGCCTGGTGTTCTGACAACCTGGCATGGCGTTCTTTTACATGAGTGTGGTCATGTCCCAGCAGTGTTTTCTTCAGTGAAATATTCCGGCCCAGTGTTCTGACAGCCTGGTATGGCATTCTCGTACATGGGTGTTAGTCTTGTCCCAGGGGCATTTTTTTCAATGGAATATTCCAATCTGCTGTTCTAACAGCCTGGCATGGCATTCTCGAAGATGAGTGTTGGCCTTGTCGCAGCGATGTTTTCTTCAGTGGAATATTCTGGCCCAGTGTTCTGATAGCCTGGCATTGCACTCTCATCCATGAGTGTTGTTCTTGTCCCGGGACATTTTCTTCCATGGAACATTCAGACTTGCTATTCAGACTTGCTATTCAGACAGCCTGGCATGGCATTCTTGTCCATGAGTGTTGGTCTTGTCCCAGGGGCATTTTCTTCAATGGAATATTCCGACCTGCTATTCAGACAGCCTGGCGTGGAATCCTCATTCATGAGCGTTCGTCTTGTCCCAGCAATGTTTTCTTCGACGGATGCTTAGGCCCAGTGTTCCAACAGCCCCATGCAGTGTTTCCATATGGGTGCAGCAGTCTAGGCAGTGATTCCCTCAGGCAGTGTCTTTCAGCCCAGTTTTCCTAGCATGGCAGTGTGGCCTTCTCACCATGGATTGGTTGATTAGCTTCTTCCGAGACCAGGAGCCTTCAAATGGACTTCGGTGAACTTTTGTCTTATATTTACTTTTATTGTCGCTTATGAATTTACTTATGATTTCTGCCATTAATGTAGGTGCTTTGGTAGCGTGATTTATAACACTTTTCATTGTATTTTTCTTTTAAAGTACACATGATAATAAGTTCTACTTCTAGCCTGCACATCCCTGGAAACTATGGACAATTTAGCATCACCAATCCTGCACATCTTTGGACTGTGGGATAAAACCAGAACACCCTGAGGAAACCCATGTGGACTTGGAAAGAATATGCAAACTCCACACATATCATCGCCTGAGGCTGGAATCAAACCCAGGTCCCTGTCACTGTGAGGCAACAGTGCTAACCATTGAGTAACCATGCAGCCATTCAAATGATAACATTCACTTAAATGAGTTCACACTGATATCAGATATCAAAGAACGAATAGAAACCCATTTTATGTACTTGTACTAATTTCAATAATAATCGTTTGATGAAAGTATTGGGAATCATTTATGCATATTTTCTGACAAAGAGTTGAATTCAACCAGCAGTAGGTATCCATTGTGCTAAGATCATGCCAAAAGTAAAATATTAGGAATTTTAATACATAATCTGTTTATATGTGTTAGCTATCTTTGCATCAAGCCAGATGTGCTGAAGTGATATTTTCTGGATCTGTACATGTCCTGAAGTTTACACTGTTACTATTTTCATTCTAGTTTTAATTGTTAATTTCATGAAGTTACAATTGAAGTGCAAACCAGGATTGCCTTGCTCAGATGGCTTTATCATTTAGAATTTATGATGTGGCTATCAAATCATTGTAAAGTGCCCAACAAATAAACAGGCAAAACCTCACTTTAAGGGCCTATAGATGATGTTTAGATCCATTGCTGTAAATTAAGAGCTTCATCAGTGAACATAACAGTACTTTTTCAATATATTGTTACATTGTTGGCTAAGCTATAGATACCCTAAATACCAAGCCTTGGACATAGAAAGTGACAATACAAATATCTGTTTCACTGAGATATGTATTGGATGAGCCAAAAAGCCAAATTCTTATCTTGCAGATGTAATAGTAATTTAAGTGATCAAAATCTGCAAATAAACTCTATTCTGAATATTAAGCAAAATTATTTGCTCCCAATATCTTTTCATTTGACCTTAATATCTCGACATTTCATCAGATGGAACAATATTTATGAAGCTATCTCCTATTCTGGAGGAATCATCCAAGGCACTGCAGCACACCAACTCAGCATCATTCAGTACTTTAATTAGAACTTTAAAAAATTTGATCATATAATTGCTGTGTTTGCCCTGATGAATAAACACAAATCTCATATGGTTAACACAACAAATACTGATTGATAATAAACAGCCTCGGCCGAACATTTCAACAAAACAATTATAAAACAGGATTTTTTTTTTAATTGCATTCTGTTGATTGTCTTTTTATTGACTCTATAGAAAGTGCTGTGTGGTGCTTTTTGTGTACTTGCATAACCTTGATGAAAGTGAATTTTATCATCCTGCCTTGTTGTAAGCAAATCTTGTTGTAAGCAAATCTTATTCTATTCTTATGTTTCTTCCATACTAGCACTTCTCACTGTGTTTTTGCTCTTCATTATTGCTACATTTAAATGCCATGTTTAGCAAAAAGTCCCTTCAAAATGCTCTGTCGCTAATTACAGACAGAAACTTAAGAGGTGGTTTCCTGACTAACAGTTGAGATGCTGACTGCAGTGGCAATTAGAGAACTCCCTCTTTTGATTAACTGGGTTAAAGGATCATGAATATTCAAAACATTCCAAGGCTATATGAGAGATCTTTAATTCCCTGTTCAGAGGTTGTAATGGGATGGTTGGTCAGCAGTGCTCAATTGTTCTATGTTTGAGAATGTGAGTCTGATTGTTATTGGTGCTCACTGTGTGTGATTGGTGAAGCCTGAATGTGAATGCCAAAAAAAGGAAAAGGAACTGGAAGTCAGACCAGTTGGACGAGGGGGCCAGGTGTGAGGGGGTGAGATGACGAGGTGCTGGGGTGGGTGATGAAGGGGAAGGTAGTCATGAAGGGGCAGTTGGGCTGTTTCAGATCCTGTGAAATAGTTTTGGTTTCTTATCAACAAGATCAGTGGCCAAAATTCAGTCTGTACCATTTGGCTATGGTGAAAACAGAGTTGAAGAATGTTGGCGTTGGAAAAACACAGTAGATCAGGCAGCATCCAAGGAGCAGGAGAGTCAATGTTTTGGGCATAAACGCTTCATCAGGAATGTGGTGAAAATAGTTGCCATACCTGTACGAGGAATAGCACTGAGTACGTGATCAAGGGAAATGCACATGGAACTTTCCTCTCATTGAAAAATGATGCGAAAAGTGAGAAAATATGAGATAATGATAAAATCTGAACCTTGTTTGAAAAATGTTGCAATTTCACCATTAAGTCTTAAATGACGAGTTCAGAATCCTGCTATTTATCAGTGATTATCTTACTTCCATGTCCTTGCATCTCCTTAAAGCCCCAAAGCACATTTTTCGTACACCACTTCAAGTTTGTCTCTCCTATACCAAGAAACTGGAGAAGTCCAGCATCTATCTGATTCATGTTGCTTTATTAACTCACTGATTTCAGCAATGACTTATGGACTACCAGCATCAGTATAAGTTACATTGCTTCTTTGAGCACAGGATCTTCCATGCCCATTGCCTGTGAGATTTGTGTAATTTTTGTAGTGCACAGGGAGAGGCAGGCAGCTTGTTACGATGAAGAGAACTGAACGTTCAAGGGGTGGACATGTCACTGTGTGGCTTTAGGCTATAGCTGCAACAGGTGCCAACAGCTTATGTGGCAAAGAGGAGTGGTTTGTAATGAGTTCAAGGGGGATTCATGGTCAGTCAGCAGATACTGCTGTGGTAAGTCAAGGGGATGGTCCAATCTCAGCAAATGAACTTTCAGAGGCCAGAGATCTGTGTCTTTGCAGTTTGGAGATTAGGCAGTGGTAGAGGGTACTTCAAATCCAAGACATCCTCAATACTTCAAGGATTTTTGTTCTTCTGAGAGCTTGGGCCAGTAGATAAGCACCAGTGATCAGGGCCATCAGATTTAACCTGCTAATTTCCCCACATCACAATGCCTATAAAAAGATTGTGAGGATGCGTGGTGTCCATTAATGGGAGATTGAAGTGGCTCAATTGGCTTCTTGCCGGGTCACAGCACCATTCACGTTCCCAGCCCCGGTTGTATTGCATGATGGAGAACTGGTGTTATTATGTATTATCCCACCAGCCCTCACTCTCAGTTCAGCCTCTTCAAGTTTCAGAAAATTGAACCCTTTGAACTAAATATGTGAAGGTTATATCCTTATCCAGCCTCTATTGTCTGAAACACAACAGCACCATGAATCTGAACAGCAGAGATCAAAGTAGGTTCAAAATGAGGCAATACTCCATTCTGAAATGCTATTTTATTAACCTTCAATGAATTCAAAAACTGACACAAGCAAGCTGTTAATTTGGCTCCCACAAATCATGACACTTGCCATTTCACCTATAACTGTGTCATGCTTGTGGTGAATAGCAAACTAGTAATCGGCATTGGAGAAGATAACATTGAGCCACATGTGAGTTTTATATGCCCTATTATTTAATAATGTGAAGACAGCATGAGGATTCTACAAATAAAATAGGTAAGTTAAGTGATTGGACAAAGATAGAATATGTTGTCAGAAAATGTGAACTTCAGTTTCACAAGTGGAATAGAAAAGCAGCATTTGTAGTGAGATTGTAGAAATCTGCGGTATTGAGGATCTGGGTGTCACGGTTTATGGATCACAAAAAAAATTATACAGCTGCAGAAAGAAGGAAATGGAGGGTTGTCAATTATTTAAAAGGGAATAGACTATAAAACAGTTGCAACAGTTATAAAGGACATTGGAAAGACTATATCTAGAATGCTATGTACAGTTTTGGTCTATCTATTTTATAAATGATATAATTAGAACTGTATCAGAAATAATTCAGAGAAAGTTTACTCAACCAATGCTTGTGTTGAAAAGGCTCTCTTATGAGGACAATAGGACAGTTTCAGCCTGTGTCCATTGATGTTTAGAAAAATGAATGATGATCTTGTTGAAACATACAAGATCCTGAAAGGACTTGTCAGGGTGGATGTTGAAATAACATTTCCCTTGTAGGGGAGACCAAAACTAATGGATACAGATTGAGAATAAGGAATCTCCCATTTAAGATGGAGGTGAAAACATTACTGTTTTCCCTGAGGGTCGTAAATCTGTGGAAATCTCTTTTCTTGAAGAACATGGGAAGGAGAGTAGCGAGGATTTTTAAGACAAAGGTAGATTAATTAGTGACAAGAAAAGGGAATCAAATTGGGGTTGGAAAGAAAGTGATATTGTGGTTATAATCAGATGATGATTATAACAAATGGTTAAGCAGGCTCAAGGGCCTGAGGGCCTACAATTACTCTGAAATCATATGTTTGTGTTCATTTGTGGGCACACGTATTGTGTGACATTACATTAATTTGGAGCTCAGAGTGAGCACGAATAATAAAGATTCTTCATTTTAAACTCAGAAAAACCTATTACTGAAATATTTAACTGGACCATACAGTCCAAGGTTAAGAAACTAAGCTTTTGTCCAGACAAAACATATTAGCTGTGTGCAGTAAAAATTCACATACATGACATGGTGCAGGTAACAGAATCCATTTAGACCTTCTCAAGGTTTTGTATTTTATCTTTTTCTTCATTAAACTATCATTGAAAACATTTCAATACATTTATACGGAAACATCTCACACATTTACAATGGAATAATTGTTTTGCTGAAACAATGACCTTTCAATGATTAGATAATTTAGAATCATTTAGCGAGCTTGTCACTGCCTGGGACTGGTGAGGAAAAGTTAATGCATATTCATTCCTGATTGGATTCAACAATAATCCAGCAATTACCATCTTCCATGTAATAGCAAATTCAGTTAAACAGAATGGCACACTTTAACAACAACACCAATTTAAATTAATAATTAGAGACTGAAACTTATTCAAAGAAGTAAATCCACATCTACATTTCCTTGTTAAAAGTGAGCTATAAAGGTTCAATTGAAATTAAGGTTCAGAACCTCTCGCAGTCTCCCACTAAATTTTCATTAAATGCCTTTTTAAGTTAATTCCATAAAAATAAATAGACCGCAACAGATTATGTACAAATAATCCTCTGGGTGGAGCGCATTGAGAAATAGAAGGCAAAGGAGGATCACAGTACAACAATGGAGTTTGATGCTTTTCTGTTTGGTAGCAGTATTGAATAAATTGCAGTGTCTGTTGTTGGTTTTGATCCTTCCCACCTGATCTTTTCTTTGCATCCTTCACATAAAAGGAATATTTGTCTCACATCAGCCCTGTGACTGTAAGATCATTTAATCCTTCCCCATTCCTGAAGCTATTTAAGTGCTTCAAGTTAAAGATGGTTTTGAAAATGGCAATGAAGGTAGAACAGTACAGCAAAAGAACAGGCATTTCAGCCCAACCTGTCTGCACTGACATGATACCCAATCTAAATTAATCCCATCTGCCTGCAAATAGTCCATTTCCCTCTATTACCTGACTGTTTACATGTCTGTCTAAATGTCTGTAAAACTTTGCGAACATATTTGCTTCTACCACCTCCCCTGGCAGTGCATTTCAGGCACCTGCGCCACTCTAGGTAAAAAGAAAACTCACCTCACACATCTCCATTAAACTTTCCCCTATCCATTTTATACATATGCCCCCTGGTATTTAACATTTTCAATTTGGAAGATTCTGACTATTTATCCTATCCATAAATGTCATTATTCTATATACCTCTATCAGATTTCCCCTCAGTCTCTGACGCTTGAGGGAAAGCAATCCAAGTATGTCCAACCTCTCCTTATAGCTAATATACTGGAATGCTGATGATTTCATTTGTAGTTGTGAATGGAGATGAATACAGAAATTTATGTTACCTCATTCCTTACCCATAAGAGAACATCATACTTGATTCAATCAAGCAATGCCCACATTCCATGAACAAATAATAAAAATGAAATCTGTGGCTTCAAATCCTACTTCAGGACTGACGCCAAAGTTCATTTGACAACAGCATGGTACAAAAGGGAGGCTGCAGTGTCAAAAGGGAGAGAGGAGAAGAAAGGCAGGTGGGACAACATAATATGGTAAGGATCAAAAATTCAGAATCTCACTGATAGCATAAAATTCAGCAATTACATTTGCCGACCTGAAAAGGCAGGTAAAATGTCATGACTGCAGGTTGGGGGAGTATTTGCACCTCATTAAAACGCGATTGACTAAATTTAAGCATTTGTTTCCAATTGAGTTCTACCCAATTAAGAAATCTGATCCTGCAGATCCCCAACTACATATAAGATGTGTGTACTCGGTGTCCTTGACATCTTCCTGAACTTTGGGGAAAGTATTTGTTTTTAGGTTTTTTTAACTCATTGACAGGATGTGGGCGTCACTGGCAAGATCAGCATTTGTTGCCCATTCCTAGTTACCCAGAGGGCAGTTAAGAGTCAACCACATTGCTGCGGGTCTGAAGTCACAAGTAGGCCAGATCAGGTAAGGACAGCAGTTTCCTTCCCTAAAGGGTATTAGTGAACCAGATGGGTTTTTACCACAATCAACAATGAATTTATGGTCAACATTAGACTCTTAATTCTGGACTTTTATTCAATTCAAATTCATAAACTGCCGTTGATGGAATTTGAACCCGAGTCTCCAGAACAGCACCTGGGTGCCTGGATTAACAGTCTAGTGATAATTCCTCTAAACAACCGCCTCCCTTGTATTGTGGTATAATATGTCCACACAGTCAAAGGGCAGGGAATATAGCTTTGTCTGGAGGATGGATTAAAAACTGTAAAGCTGAGGCCAAATCAACAGGACAAATTTGGAGCATTGCCCAACCAGGTGTAGAAGGATGGCCATTGCAGCACTTCCTGAACTGTCCTGTTTATGGTGCTGGCTGGCCAAATAGCGCAAGGTGTCAATTATTTCAAAGACTGGAAACTTGTGCAAGATGGATGGAAGGATTGAGAGTATTAGTTGCAGGCCTCTCATGCCAAGGCAACTGAGGAGTGTTGTCTTGTGACCTCCTGAAGTGAATCTGACCATTGTGTGCTTGCCCCAACTCACTGTTGTAGTACACTGGGATTCAAGACCTCTGTTCCCAGAGTTACCATAATTTTGAAAAACATCACAAAGTCCCCAGTTTGCCTGACTGACTATCTCAGGTTAAAAGAAAACATTTGTCATATTTCTACACTTAACAGGGGAACAGCTACTTATTGCAAATAGGTTTTTAACCAATAAAACAACACAAATCATAACTTATAACATCCTATAATTTAAACTCTAACCGTATTTTAGAAAATCACATACACACGCAAACAGGCACACGATGAGATAAGATGAGACATAAAATATTAGAGATAATGAACTTACAAATGAAAGTCCGAGAAGTCCAGTTCTGACACCAGTCTGGATAACAACTATCGATGAGATGCTTTACTTCAAATCATTTGCAATTCCTTTTGATTTATTGTTTAGAAATTGAGATTGTGGACACACAAATTCTAAATCTTTCATTTGCTGGTTGAAGTTTAACCTTTCCAGTGACAACAAATCTTCATCATCATATTGCAGTTTGTGTTAAACTGCTGAAAGCAAGTTAACTGTTCCATTTCCAACATTCACTATGACTCTAACTCAATGTCAAGGCTGTGATGAAATCAGGCTCTTAATGACTGTGACACAGCCAGATCTGAGAGTCAGTCCACAGATTACTGTGGAGTAGGTATCACTTTATTAATGACTTTTTTAATCATTTTACTCATGATTGAGAGACCGAGTGATAAGGCAGTAACTGGCTAAGTTAGATCTGTCCTTTTGTGGACAGATGATCTGAGTAATTTTCTGCAATGTAAGTTAGGTGCCAGTCAATCTTGTACTGAAGTGACTTTGTTAAATGCTAATGCACAGGAATTAAGCGTTATATTAAGAATCATCAAAGTTACTCGGTCTAGCAATCATAATTTCACATGCAATAGACAGGATACTGTGATATGAGATGTCTCCAACCAATTCAGCCTTGTCTATTCTAGAAATGTTGGTCTCTGTCTTGTTAATCGATCATAAAACATAGGAACAGAAGTAGGCCATTCAGCCCATCAAGTCTGTTCCACCATTCAAAGAGGTTGTGGCTGATTTGATAATCCTCAACTCTGCTTCTCTGCCTTTTCCATATAAATCTTTATTCCCTTACTGATTAAAAATCTATCTCAGTGTTAAATATGCTTAATGATCCAAATTTGACATCCCCGTGTGATAAATAATTCTAAAGGTTTACTATGCTCTGAGAGAGAGAAAAAAAAACTGCCTCCTCCTCATCATCTTTAATGCACTGTAGTCAAAAAATCACGGGTTCAAAAATGGACATCCTAAACTGACCGGAGGAGAAAGTGAGGACTGCAGATGCTGGAGATCAGAGCTGAAAATGTGTTGCTGGAAAAGCGCAACAGGACAGGCAGCATCCAAGGAACAGGAGATTCGATGTTTCGGGCTGAAGAAGGGCTTATGCCCGAAATGTCAAATCTCCTGTTCCTTGGATGCTGCCTGACCTGCTGCGCTTTTCCAGCAACACATTTTCAGTTCATCCTGAACTGACCCACAACCACAGAAATCGGGCCTGACAGAAAATTGGCTAAACTGAATTAAACAGCAGCCAGCAGTGATTAGCTACAGAGAACAATAGAAAACCAAAGACAGAGATGGCACAAAGGTTCAGGGGAAACCAGTTATAACCAGCCTGAGGATTATGTGTTGGTAAAGTATCAGTCAGACTTTCTGACACCTTAACTTCCAGCAAATGCATGAGGATGTGCACTATATACATCCCTGGCATGGCAGCAGTGAAGAAGGGTGGTGCGACACCATTGATGTTTTGAATTCTGCCTATGATCCCATTGGCTAAAAGTCACAGAAGATTCAGGAATATTTGGATCAAGAGATGATTAAAAAAACATACTTGGAAGCCAACCTCTCAGTGAAGACTCACAGAAAGATGCATGGCAGAAGACCATATGACAAGTCAAGAAGACCCAGAAGATTGCCCTGAACCATCAGATCCATCTTCATGGGAGGGAGCCAGCCCTACTTTGAAAAGGAAGGAGATTCCATTTGCCCTGCTCAAACACATGATTCAATGCAGGTAATATCCTGTCTCAGACAGAGTTAGGTAAAGAGCAAATATTGTGAGAGTTTCGGAAATGCTCAATATTGTTTTTAATAAGGAATGTTTTGTGAACTTTATCCATCTCACTGATAAAAATACTTAGATAAAGTGTTTTTGTTATATAAGCTGGTCAAAGCGTCCAAAGCATGGACAATGGTACAACCTCATATTCAGAGATTATGTCCTCTTATCCAAGACTTTCCCACAACTGGTGTCAATCTTTTCCTGCCTAGCCTGACAAGTCTCTTAAGTCCCTGATACAATAAGTTAGCCTCCCGTTCTTTTAAACTTCAATGAGTTACGCTGTTCTGTAGATTGGTTGTGCAGATACTTAAATCTGCACATCGTCCATTGTTTTGCTGCTACCATGCCAACAGCCCAGCATTCTAATATATTATTGCTGCTGTTCCTGGCACCTCCACTATATTCTGTATTCAGATAGTATTGTGATGTTTATGTGCTCTCAGGACTGCGTTTTTTTCTGATTCTGTATTTTCATCGAACTGGTGGTAAGATGGATGCCTGTGTGGCAGATATGCCTCATGGTAGTGGTCGCATGAACATGACATGTCAGAGAACATATTATCACTGTACTTCTAAGCCAAATATCTTCCATTCCATACAGAAAAATGTATACATTGTTATTTACAAATTGGACTACCTCAGTTACCCTGTGAGCAGAAATTCCTCCCCATCTCAATGTAAAGGGTTGTTCTGAGGCAGTGCCTTCTGATCTTAGTCTCTCTTATTAGGGCAAACATCTTCACCACATCCAAGTTGCTTAGTATTCTGTAAGACTCAACATATCTCCCCTTACTCTTCTAAACTTCATCAAGTCCAGACCAAAAATCCTCAACTGCTCTCATATGACACCTGCTTCATTCTTGGGATTTTTCTTGTAAACTCCTCTGGAACTCCTTCAAGTCCTGTGCAACCTTCCTTAGAGACAGGGCTAAAACTGCTTGAGATATTCCAAATGTAGTTTGCTCTTGGATTCTAGCCCTCTTGAAATAATTCTAACATTGCGTTTGTCTTCATAATTGCCAACTCAACCAATTTGTAAACTCTAAGAGAATTCTTAAATAAAAATCACAAATCTTTTTGTGCTTTCGATTTCCAAAGTCTTTCCCTGTTTAGAAAATAGGGAAAGTCTGTTCCTCTATTCTTCTAACCAAAGTGCATAACCTCATACCTTCACACATTATTTTCCATCTGCCTCACTCCTTGCATGTTCAAGATCTTCTGTAGTCTCCACTCTTCCCCAACACTATCTGCTCCTTCACCTACCTTTGTGTCATCTGGAAATTTAGCAACAGTGCTCTCAGTTCCTTCAACTCATATCATTAATGTATAATGTTGTGTCTCAACATGGACTCCTGCAGAAGTCTACCAAAGAGACTCCTTTATCCCTGCTTTATGCTTTTTGCCATTCAACCAATTGTCTGTCCATGCCAGTACCTAGCATTCTGTTTGTTTTCATAACTGTCAACTCCGAATAAAGTGACTGTTCCTTTCCTGTTTCCAACTTCCACCCTTACTGACTCTGTAGACAAACTCTTATCAATGACTTCACTTGATGAAGAACTGAAAAGTGAATATAGGGAGTGAGGTTGGAAGTTAGAAGGTAGGATGAGCAGAGTAGTAATCTGAGGATTGCTGCTGGTGCCACGGGCTAGTGAAGCAAGGAACAGAGAGCGAGTGCAGATGAACACGTGGCTGCAGGGCTGATGTAGGAGGGAGGGCTTCAGAGATATGGATCATTGGGATACATCCTGGAGAAGGTGGGACGTGTACAAGAAGGACAGTTTGCACCTGAACTAGAGGAGCACTGATATCCTGGACAGAAGGTTTGCTAGAGCTCTTCGGGAGGGTTTAAATTAGATTGGCAGGGGAGTGGGAACTGGCGCTATGGATCAGATGATGGAGTTGGTAGTGATCAGCCAGATACGGCATGCAGAATGTCTGTGAGGAGAGATAGACAGTTGATAGGGCAAAGGTGTAGTCAGTGTGATAGGTTGAAGTGTGTCTACTTCAACACAAGGAGTATCAGGAATAAGGATGATGAATTTAGAGTATGGATCTGTGCTTGGGACTATGATGTTGTGAGCACTACAAAGACTTTGTTATCACACAGATACAAATGGTTGTTGGATGTTCTAGGGTTTAGAATCCACTGCCAGCAGTTGCAGTAGAGTCAGATACATTAGGGACATTTAAGCGACTCTTGATAGGCACATGAAAGATAGTACAATGAAGAATACATAGGTTAGTTTGATCTTAGAGTAGGATAAAAGGCTGGCACAATTTTGAGGACCAAAAGGCCTCTACTGAGCTGGACTGCTCTATGATCTATGTTCTGAACACCATGGGCTCTTATCTTATTTAACAGCCTCCAGTGCTGGACCATGTCAAAGGCTTTCTGAAAATCCAAACAGATTACTTCCAAAGGATTTCCTTTATCTAACTTGCTCATTTCCTCAAGAATCTCTAACAGATTTGTCAGGTATGCCCTGCCCTTGGTGAAGCAATGCTGACTCAGCTCTGTTTTACCAGATACTTCCAAGTACTCCACAATCTCAAAATAAACTCTAAAGCCTTGCCTATAACGGAGATGATGTGAACTGGGCTATTGTTTCCCTCACTTCAACCTCCCTGCCTTTTTATACAATTGAGTTACATTAGCCACTTTCCGGTCATAGAGTCATAGAGTCATAGAGATGTACAGCACGGAAACAGACCCTTTGGTCCAACTCATCCATGCTGACCAGATATCCCAACCCAATCTAGTCCCACCTACCAGCACCTGGCCCATATCCCTCCAAACCCTTCCTATTCATATAGCTATCCAGATGCTTTTTAAATGTTGCAGTTTTACTAGCCTCCACCACTTCGTCTGGCAGCTCATTCCATACACATACCACCCTCTACATGAAAAAGTTGTCCCTTAGATCCCTTTTATAAATTTCCTCTCTCATCCTAAACCTATGTGCTCCAGTTCTGGATTCCCCCACACTAGGGAAAAGACTTTGTCTATTTATTCTATCCATGCACCTCCTGATTTTATAAACCTAAATAATGTCACCCCTCAGCCTCCAACATTCCAGGGAAATCAGCCCCAGCTTTTTCAACCTCTTTCTATAGCTCAAATTCCCCAACCCTGGCAACATCCTTGTAAATCTTTTCTGAATCCATTCAAGTTTCACAACATCTTTTTGTTCAGAAAGAAACCATAATTGCATGCAATATTCCAAAAATGGCCTAACCAATATCCTGTACAGCCATAGTATGACCTCCTAAGTCCTGTACTCAATTCTCTGACCAATAAAGGAAAGCATATGAAACGCCTTCTTCACTATCCTACCTACCTGCAATTCTATATCCAAGGAGCTATGAATCTATACTCCAAGCTCTCTTTGTTCAGCCATACTCCCTAGCACCTTACCATTAAGTGTATAAGTCCTGCTAAGATTTGCTTTCTCAAAATGCAGCACCTCGCGTTTATCTAAATTAAGCTCCACCTGTCACTCCTCAGCCCAAAGGCTCATCTGATCAAGATCCTGTTGTAATCTGAGACAACTTTCTTCTCTGTCCACTACACGTCCAATTTTGGTGTCATCTGCAAACTTACTAACTTTACCTCCTATGTTCACATCCAAATCATTTAAAGAAATGACGAAAAGTAGTGGACCCAACACCAATCCTTGTGGCACTCAATGGTCACAGGCCTCCAGTCTGAAAAACAACCCTCCACCACCACCCTCTGTCTTCTACCTTTGAGCCAGTTCCTTATCCAAATGGCTAGTTCTCCCGGTAATCCATGAGATCTAACCTTGCTAACCAGCCTCCCATGGGGAACCTTATCAAATGCCTTACTAAAGTCCAAAAATATCATACCTACCATTCTTCCCTCATGAATCCTCTTTGTTACTTTTTCAAAAAAACTCAATTAAGTTTGTGAGACATGATTTCCCACACACAAAGCCATGTTGACTATCACTAATCATTCCTTGCCTTTCCAAATATATGTACATCCTGTCCCTCAGTGAGGAAGTTAGAAAGTAACAAAGGGATCAGTTCCATTTATCACTTGTTTTTTTATGTCATACTGGGGACACAAGGGTTAAATATTCCACTGCTAAAATGACTTTCTACGGTATCAATTGCATGCCTGTCATCTTACAGGATGGGACAGGGCATCTCAGCCCAAGGGGGAAGATGGCTGACTCTCAGAGAACTGATTTCTCTGGAGTCATACATGTCGATTCCACTTGCAGCCTCAGACAAAGTTATTTGTCCTCCCTGGGCAAGGCTGATAGTCTTGGTCATAACCCTATTCACTGCCTCCTGCTCCAATTATCATGTTTCCCCTTTCTCTTAACATCGGTATATGAATCCCACATTGCGAACTAGCAAAATCCTTCTGTTTAAATCTGGTCCCACCCACACATGATCATGAAGAATATGGTAACCAGTCCCTGTAATCCATCCACCAGTTATCACAGGACATCGATAATCACTGGGGCTTTTAAAATTATAATTACCCATCTTAACAATGTAATGACAATCAACCATGTGACTTACAGACCTTTTGTATTATTCCTATAACAAGTACTGCCTCTGTGTGTAGAGCAGAGATTCGTGGAGAAGTGTCACCACAAGTAGATGCGCAACTACCTTTGGGGACATTGAGAATCTCTCGCCGGCTGTCTGATAATAAAGCATCTACTGTTGTTCTGAAACTTGTGTTGTCCAGATTTGTGGAACAAAATATACATCAACATTTGGTACTGTGACTCGGACACATTATCAGTGATCTGTGTCATTGCCTCGTGGTTACTTTAAAGCATGGCTGCATTGATTAATGTTCAATTGGCGACAGAAGTTATGGCAATATGAAGAAACATGTAAACAGCATAGCAAGTGAGGAACCTTTAAAGGAAATTGAGACTTTGTGTTCCTCATGCAAAGGACTGGCACTGAAACAAGAGGCTGAATAACCTTCTCTGCGAGAGCCACTTTTATTCTTGCTCAACAAGCTTGCCTAGGAGTGGGACAAATTTAATAGATGGGATTGTTTACACTATTTTCCTGGACAATATGTAGGCAATACTTCTCTTACATGGGGAAATGGGATGTATTAATGACATGTATAAAAAAAGGGAACAGGAGAAACAGCGTAAAGAAGCTAAAGCTGAATAAAATAAATAAGAGGGGCTAAAGCAACAAAGTTGTAGAGAGAACCTTAGCATTTCTTGGGTTCCCACGGTCAGGTCTGACATCCCAATCCTGTTTGAGGAGGGAAGGAATGATACTGAGGTAGAGGGGGAATGGGGATGTTACCCTAGTGCACCGCTGCCTTCCGTTGAGCCACCTATGACTCCATCCCCACCGCTGTACCCAAATCCTAAGCAAACCTGTATAGCTGATCAGGTCAAGATGTGCTCTAGAAAACCAACAGCACCCAGTTACCTTTGCACTGGAGTTCACTATCTCCATGTCACCACCCTCAAAACTATGCTCCCCATCAGACAGCTACTGAAAGCCAAGGCAGATGAGGAAGATGAGACAGCAATTATCAGGGTCTATGTCCCCTGGAAACCTCAAGAGATGAACGTGATAATGAATCTGTCTCTGGATCGCTAAAGATAAACATGCTCAATTTGCCCAATATATCCAGCGCACAATTCAAATGGACAATGCCACAACCTGGGATCTGTTTGCCCTTTGTTGTACAATCTTGTCATCAGAAGAAATTACGAGGTGGCAGGAGCAAATTGACGAGGGTGACGGAAATGGACCAGTCCACACTTATGATGATTTAAACAACAGATTCAAAGAGGACACCTTGAGTGCCGCAGACATGGTATGCACATATAACATGGATTGGTCTGAGAACACCAGGACATAGATGAGGAGAGCCTTTATTTACTACTGGGATGGCCAGAACAACTCCAAGTTGCACTCTAAAGGTCATAAAAAACTGAGTTTGTTCAGCTGGCCCACGATCACAACGCACCTTAAGCCAACACTGGTGAATTTCGTTGGGACCGGAAACCACTGACCTGCCACTTGAACATGAGGACTTCACTTTTTATTGGATGGCAGCTCCTTTATTTCACCCACAGGTCAGCGATGCTTCAGATACGCGATTGCTATGGATTCTGAAGTGTTTGAATGTGAAGGCTATGAGACTCCATTGTCAGTACAGAAGGCTGAATTATTTGCCCTCACTCAGGCTTGCATCCTGGTGGAAGCGAGTTCAACCAATATTTATACATACTCTCATTATGCTTTCGGCCTTGCTCACGACTATGGCAACTTATGGGAGTATAGGGGATTTTTAACCTCCATGGGGCAACCCATTAATAATGCTGTTTTTGTGCATAATCTTTTTCAAACCTCACAGTTACCATCCAGCCTAGTGGTGATCAAATGTTCAGCCCACACTGGTGCCGCTGACAGAATCTCCAAGGGCAACGTGCAAGTTGGTGCCACCATCAAGCAGGCAGCCTTATGCCCCACCTTCCTGGTTCTGTTGGGCTCACAGCAACATCTCATCACAAAAATTATGAGGACAGGTATGCCAGACCTGGGTGAGATACATCATTTACAGGGGGACAACTCTGCAGAGGAACACACACTGTAGGTCACAGATGGAGTGCACTCTTGATGTTCATACCAAGCTGTGGGACAGATCTGTGTTCCTTCTTTGCTTTTACCAATCTTGGTGGATTATGTACATAACTGTGTACACTGAGGCTAGGAGGGAATGTTCAGCACTTTGCTACAAACCTGGTGGCACCCTGATTCCCAAAACAATGGCTGAAAAACGAGCCAAAGCATGCTTGATCCACAAAAGGGCAAATTCTGGAAAAGGGATGCCTTGCAGTTCTGGGACTACTCCCTTGGTTGGTGGGCCTTTCAAATGTCTATAACCAGATTTCATAGAATTACAATGTTATAAATATTGTTTGGTAATAGTAGATGTCTTCAGCAGATGGATTAGGCAATCCCAACCACAGAAAACATGGCTGCTACAGTGGTAAAAATATTGTTGAGGGAAATAATTTCCCGCAATGGACTCCCAGATACAATAAGCTCAGAAAATGGGCCACACTTCATAGCTAAAATTAACCAGGGGATCTGCAAGGAACTAGCAATAAAGCAACAATTCCACTGCACTCACCACCCAAAAGGGGCTAGAGTGGTGGAACGAGCAAATGGTACCCTAAAAAAATAAGCTGGCAAAGCGAAAACAGGGAACAAGCCTAAGTTGGTTGAAGGTCCTGCCATGGGCCCTGTTCCACATGAGGATATCCCTTCTAGCAAAACTGGTCTGTCTCCTGCTGAGGTGGTTTACAGGAAACCCATGAGAAACCCATAGGGACCTGAGATAGTCCGATACTCCCTCCCCAAGAGACTAGCTATGAACACGCTGGAGAGGAGGTGAGGGCATGTCTGCAGGGGCTAACCAAATCTCTCCAGAGGTAGCTTTCACAAGTACATCAGGCTTATTAAGAGGACGGTGATCCGTCTGAACGGGACTACCAAACTGCTGAGCCAGGGGATTTCGTCCTGATAAAAGACTGGGAACGAAAGAAGCTGGGACCAAGATGGAAAGGACTGTTTCAGGTGCTGCTGACCACCCCCACGGCTGTCAATTCAAGGGCAGCCCTGGAAGATACCCACAACCGACTACAAAAGAATCAGTGCGGAAGCCGACACCAACTAAGGACAAAGCTGCTTTCCATACTTGTGACCTTGGTGACTTTGGGAAATCGGGCCTTGGGAACAGATAGATTTCAAACGGACAGCCCTAAGTTTGGGGGTGGGGGTAGCATCCCTTTGTGGCACCCATACCTTTTCTCTGACATGCAGTAGTTGAATGGCTACTGCATCAAAGCATTTCCAGTGATCTTGCTAACACCAATGATGCATGGGAATGGCAGTTGGCAGGTATAGCCTGACCTTATTCGGGGACTGGTATCGCCCTAATTACAACCAATCGCATAGACCTCCCTCCCTCGTCATTCTCAACACCATCAACTACACAATTTGTTTCAGACGGGAAGGGAAACCCTCTTATGGTACTTATGTGAGGACGAGTAAGTACTGTTTTGCTATTCCCTGGGTCGAACCTGTTCAGAATTTAACAGAATATGGCTACTTTGTATTTGATTGGTCTGCTGTCCCAAACAGAACATCAGGCTGCCTCTGGAATAACCTTGCTCCCAGGCTGGAGAGGGTCATATTACATGGGGTATGTTGTACCCTACCTTCTCTTTATAGACAACTTACCCTTACCCCCGAGACACAGCAGTTCCTTCACCAGATTCCTCACCTGAGTGGGAATGTTCTCTCCTCCAATGGGAACCTATTTACATGCCCAAGAACATAGTAAGCTCAGAACCATATGGGAAAGAGCCGCCAATGGTACGGCTAGTGCTTTAACTGAACTTAAAGCAGAGCTACCTGCAGTTAGGACTATGGCCGTCCAGACTTGTTTAGCCCTGGACTTCGTGCTGGCTAAGGAGGGTGCTACAGAGTGCTGCACCTCCATCCCTGATGAGTCCACTAACATCACTGATCTTTCTAAACACATCACACAGGAAATCCAGATTCTCCAAACTATTGACAATGGGTTTAGCAATGGCATGGAGGGGTGGCCACTAGGGGTCATTCTTGGAGGACTGGGAGGCCTGCAGGTACATATTGGAATTACAATACTAATCGCAATCACCTGCATTCTTGTGCTCCGATGCTTATGGCCACTGTTGTCCGACTGTTTTTGTTATAGGTTCTGAGGGGACCTGGTTGATCATCAAGTGATCAACAGGAGGGAATGACGAAGTCTGAAAGCCATAAAGGGATCAGTTCCATTTTTCACTTGTTTTTCATGGCATACTGAGGACTCAAAAGTTAAAAATTCCACTGCTAAAATGACTCTCTGCAGTACTAATTGCATACCTGTCTTCTTACAGAATGAGACAGGACGTCTCAGCAGGGACAGGGGGCTGGCTGACTCTCAAAGAACTGATTTCTCTGAGGCTGCGCATGTGGATTCCACTTGCAGCCTCAGACAAAGGTATTTGTCCTCCCTGGACAAGACTGATAGTCTTGGCCATAACCCTATTCATTACCTCCTGCTCCCATTATCATGCTCCCCCTTCCTCTTAACATAGGTATGTGAATCCCACATTAAGAACAAACAAAGTCCTTCTGTTTAAATTTCCTCCCATCAACACATGATCATGATGAATACAGTAACCAGTCCCTGTAATCCATCCACAACTTATCACAGGACATCGACAATCACTGGGGCTTCTAAAATTATAATTGCCCATCTTAAATAATTTGACAACAATCAACCATTTGACTTATAAACCTTTTGTATTTTCCCTATAACAAATACTGTCTTTGTGCGTAGAGCAAAGATTCATGGAGAAGTGTCGTCATAAGCAGATACATGACTACTTTTGGGGATATTGAGAATCTCTCACTGGCTACCGTTGCACTGAAACTTGTGTCATCCGGATTTGTGGAACAAAATATACATCAGCAGCAGGATTCCCTCCAACAACTTGCCCACCACTGATGTCAGGCTCACAGGTCTACAGTTCCCCAGCTTTTCCTTCCCATCTATCTTAAATAGTGGCACGATGTTAACCAACTTCCAGTCTTCCAGCACCTTACCTGTGACAATCAATGATACAAATATCTCAGCAAGGGGTCCAGCAATCACTTCCCTAGCTTCCCAAAGAGTTCTAGGGTACACCTGATCAAGTCTTGGGAATTTATCCTCTTTTCTGCCTTTCAAGACATCCAACACTTCCTGCTGGAATATGGACATTTCTCACCATCTATTTCCCTACATTCTGTACCTTCCATTTCTTCTTCCACAGTAAACATTGATGCAAGACACTTGTTTAGTATCTTCCTCATCTCCTGCGGCTCCACACAAAGGCAGCCTTGCTGATCTTCTGACTCCAGTAATTCCGAAAGATCACCACTAGTGCCTATATGATCTCCTCAGTTATTCCCTTCAGAAACCTGAGGTAAAGTGCAGCTGGTCCAACTTCTGATCTTTCAGCCTCCCCAGCACCTTCTCCTCAGTGATGACCACCATACTCATCTCTGCACCCGAGTTTCTTGAAGTTCTGGGATCCAGCTGGTGGCTTCCATCATGAAGACTAATGCAAAGCACCTACTTAGTTCCTCTATCTTTCTTTGTTCCCCATTACTACTTCACCTGCCTCATATTTCATCTTCTCCTCCACTTACTTTTTAAAAAAATTCCTTTTATTGCTGTTAAAGAATTCCAAATCCTCTGGCTTCCCAAAAGTCTTCAACATATTTGCATGCTATTTTTGGCTTTTATGCTATTTCTGACTTTCCTCATCAGCCCTGGTTGTTATGTTCTTGTCTTAGTATATGTCTCCTTCCTTAGATTAATTTCTGCTGTACCTCCCAAGTCATCCACAGAAACCCCTGCCATTGCTGTTCCACTGTCTTCCATGCTAGGCTCCCCTTCCAATCAACTCTGGCCAACTCCTCTGTAAAGTTTGGAGCTGTTTTTATTCAGATTGATTCCAGATCGGACCTGAAAGTGCACCTGATTCCAGCTCCTCTGTCTCAAACCACCTTGGAGGGGCTCCTTCATCTTTAACTCCCTGAACAAGACTTCCTCATTATGCTTCACCAAATCCAGAATTGCCTGTTTCTTAGTGGGGTCTATCATAAGCTACTCCAAAAAGAATCTCATAGACATTTCATGAATTGCTTTTCTTGAAATCTGCTCCCAATCGATCTTCCCAATCCACCTGCATATTGAAGCCCCTGATGATTATTGTACTTTCTTACATGCCTTTTCTATCGCCTGATTTGTTTTCTTCCCACATCCTGATTTCTGCACGGGGGCCTGTATATAAGTCTAATCAGAATCATTCTTCTTAGCGATTCATCAACTCAGCCCATGCAGATTCTATGCCTTCCGAACCAATATCATTTTTTGCCAGCAATTTAATTTCATTTCTTATTGACAAAGCATTCCCACTCCCTCTGTCCATCTGCCTGCCCTTTCAATAGAATGTGTTTCCCTGCATATTTAGATCCCAGCCTTGATCCCTTGCAGACATATTTCAGTGATACAAGATCCATTTTGGAAACTTAACATGACATAAATTTGTTGCATGCCTTGTCAGTACAAATTTACGCTGTGAAAATATTTGTGTCTCTCAATTGAACTAAGCATTTCTAAAGTTTGACAGGATTTGAGTTTTATGGGAGGAGAAGGCTGCTCTGAGGTTCTCTGAGCTCCACTGGGGAACAGTACAATGTTAAAATACAAGTGATGGATTCACCCTTTGCACTGTTCAAATGTAGGAGCCACATGGCAGTCCCAGACTATAATGATTGATGGTGAGGTGGGGGCTAAATGTACATGTAGTTATGAAGAACAAACAAGGGAGTGGATGGTGTATAAAATATTACGAGCAACAGCTGCAATAGGTTACTTCAACAAGTAGTCAGAAAAACTGTCTCTGTCTCCTTCTTACCGAGAGATAGAGTGCATCCATTCATGTCTCTCATATTCTTTCTTGATGTGGATGTACTGGTGTTGGACTGGGGTGGACAAAGTTAAAAAAAATCACACAACACTAGATTATAGTCCAGCAGGTTACAACCTTTCAGAGGACTGTTTCTTCATCAGCTATCTAATGAGGCAAGGTTAGAGAAGACAGAATTCATAGAAAAAGAACAAAGTGTCGTACAACTGATGTGATGTATTAAACAAACCCAGACTGCTGTTAAGTTTTTGATCACATAGAATGGGGATGCAGGTTTAATTGATTAATGTGTAAATCCCAGAACTTCTTTCAAGTCACAGTCTCAAGATAACTCAACATCTTATCAGTAGAAAAAAAGGTGACATCTCAGCTCAGACAATGAATGAGAGGCGTGAGTTTGGAGTCTGTCTGTATTCCAACCTTGAGTCAGACTGGTTCTATCTCCAAAGTAGGAATTTCAAAATGTCACATGAACTGATTTCCCATAGATTGTGGAGGAGCTGGTGTTAGAATGAGGTGGATTTTTAAATTTGCCTGCAGATTGTGTGTTTTTTAACAAAATAGAATGTATCTGCACATATAAATTTACCCCATACGTGTGTGTGTGTGTGTGTGTGTTTGTGATTAGATTACCTGCAGTGTGGAAACAGGCCCTTCAGCCAAACCAGTCCATACCGACCCTCCGAAGAGTAAACCACCCAGACCCACTTCCCTCTGAATGCTGCACCTGACACTATGGGCAATTTTGTATGGCCAATTCACATGACCTGCACATCTTTGGACTGTGGGAGGAAACCGGAGGACCCAGAGGAAACCCATGCAGACACAGGGAGAATGTGCAAACTTCGCACAGACAGCCACCCAGGGCTAGAATCTGAACCTGGGACCCTGGTGCTGTGTGGGATCAGTGCTAACCACTGAGCCACTGTACCACCAATTGTGTATGAGAGAGAGTCTGTGTGAGTGTAATCATGTGTAAGAGACTGCATGTATGTGTGTCTATATATATGCTTGTGCATGAGTGTATATGACAGAATGTATAATGTACTGGGGCCACTTGTTGTGTGAAATGAACCCAAAATCTCAGCTGAGGCCATCCTCATGGATACCGATCTTGACTATCAGCCTCTGCTCAGCGACTCTGCGTTGTTACGTATCCTGAAGTCCTCCTTGGAGGATGCCTATCCGAAGATCGGAGGCAGAATGTCCCTGACATTTGAAGTGTTCCCCAACTGGAAGGTAACACCCCTGTCTGGCGAATGTTTTGCGGTGCCCATTCATCCATTGTTGTTACGTCTGCTTGATCTTGCCAATACACAATGCCTGGGGACATCCTTGCCTGCAGCATATGAGATAGACAACATTGGCTAAGCCATATGACTACTGTTGTAATGAAACCTGTGTCATCCGGATTTGTGGAACGAAATATGCATCAACATCAGGATTCCCTCCAACAACTTGCCCAACACCGATGTCAGGCTCACAGGATTATCATTCCCCAGCTTTTTCTTACCACCTTTCTTCAATAGTGGCACCATGTTAGCCAACCTCCAACCTTCCAGCACCTCACCTGTGACTAGCAATGATACGAATACCTCAGCAAGGACCTCCCAATGTACATGGTGGGTGGTGTCACCATGTGTGATGGTAGTATCCATCTTGATACTCTTACATGCCTTGCAGTAGTCGCCATGACAGGGTTGTGTGATGTTGTGGTTGATGTTGTCGTGAAGACTGGGCTGTTTGTTGCGAACAATGGTCTGTTCAAAGTTTGGCGGTTGTGTAAAGACGAGAAGTAGAAGCGTAGGGAAGATCTTGGCAAGGTGCTCATTCTTATCAATAATGTGTTGCAAACTGCAAGCAACATGGTGTAGCTTCTCTGCTCCCGGGAAAACTTGGACAATGAAGGGTAACCTATTGGTCATATCCCGTGTCTGTCAACTGAGGAGGTCATCAGTTTCACTCTGTGGCACATTTGAAGTGGCAATAGATGAGTTGAGTGTTGTACACTGTTGTTATGACGGTGTTCTTCAACACCTTCAGGTGTCCATCACTCTCAAAGATAGTGGAATCAAGGGTTATGGAGATAAGGTAGGGAGCGGATACTGATTAGGAATGATCAGCCATGATCATATTGAATGGCGGTGCAGGCTTGAAGGGCTGAATGGCCTACTCCTGCACTATTGTCTATTGTCTATTGTCCCATGATCATGCCCCACTAGCTACCTGATGAAGGAGCAGTGCTGTGAAAGCTTGTACTTCCAAATAAACCTGTTGGACTATAACCTGGTGTCGTGAGATTTTTAACTTTATACTCTTTCTTCATAAATGAGCTACTATCAGGTGATGCAGCTGTAGAGCAGAAAGATGATTTTCTTGAAACTAGTCCCATTCCTTATAGCTGCGGACACTTTCTTTAGCATTGATATCATTTGTAATTTTCCCCTATTTATCATGAGATGTTCACTAGAAACAAAGTACTTTCTTAAAAAAAAGCACTGTATGATTCAGAAGCATGTGCCCTTGAAGAACTAGGAGTGAAAGAGGATCTTGCAAAGTCCGGTGAAAGTTTTCAGAGATCACGTAATGGTCTCTGCCTGTACGAAGAGGATGTTTGCTGAGCATCACCTCTATTGGCAGGAACCGAGGACTACTCTATTCTACTCTATTTGAAAATGGAAGAACAGAATGATAATAAGTGCATGTAAGTAATTTTGGCTAGTTTTCTTCATAATGTCTTTTTTTTTGTCAAAGTCTGCTTATTCCTGAATGTAATACAAAGATAAAAATATCCTAATGTCTCCTCACTCCACGAATGTAGTGTAGTGATCAGCATATGTTACTCAGGATATAATCAGGGTATATCTTCATTACCGAGGATTCCTCTTTGATTATAGTATTGCCACAGCCCTGAAGATTATATTAAATACTCTCTTTTATTTCACTTCATATTATTTTTTTCTCTGTTAATGTTTCCTTTGTCTTTTGAACAATGCTCTGTTTTGTGCTTTGTGCAAAGCATGATCAGTGGTGTTATGGTTGAAACTCCTTTTGTCAAATTCACACTCAAATTATGTAGTCATTATTCTGGATAGTATTAATCATAATTAGCTTGGATCAGATTCCCTACAGCTCAAATACACTGTTTCTCATAATAACTTTTTTAAATATGTGGTGCTCTGGCACATAAGAACAAGTCTAGGCTGCTCAGCACATCAACCTTGCTCCACCATTCATTCAGATTATGTTTGAACATCTACATTAGTATATTTTCTGTGCTGTTCTTATAGCTTTCAATGTCATTAATTTCCTTGTGTTTCCTCATGTGGGAAAATCTACATCGAGAAATCATAGTTTTCAAATAAAGGGTAACAGATTTAAAGTAGAGATCGGGAGAAATTACTTCTCCACCAGGATCATGAATCGGGGAATTCATTATCCCAGACTGTGATGGATGCTGGGACTTTGAGTAAATCGAGGAAGGAAGTAGACAGATCAACAGAGGGTAGGAGAATGGAGTTTGAGCAGAGTTGAGATCAGCTAGGATCATTTCAAATGACAGAGCAAGCTGGCAGGGATGAATTGCATACTCCTGCTCATTAAGTTCTTCTGTCTCCAGAAGCCTATCAATTTCCTTCTTCAAAGTTTGAACTTCCACAGCCATCAGAACAGGGGAATAGAATTACAAAGAATCTCCACTTCCAAGTGAAGAAATTCATTCTCATCTCAGTATTAAGTTGTCTGCAGTACTTTGAGAATGTGATGTCCAGTTCGAGACTCCACCCCCCTTTCCCCCAACCCAAACCCCCACAATCCACTCTCCCCACCACCGTATCCCACCCCTACCAACTCCAGGGGAAGTAGTTCACATATTGCTGTTAGACCGTTAAAGTGTTTCTGATAAATTTGGAGATAGTTGCTTATGATGCACTATGAGATTAATGGCCATAGCTTTTATTTTAAAAATCAAACAAATAATAGTTAGAGTATGCATAAGGCTTTAGGAACTATATTTTCTGATTTTTGCACTCCCTTTCTTTTTTGAAGTAAATGTGAAACTCGCTGCCAAGTAGAATGGTACATTGGTTGGTGTACATTCCAGAAAGCAACCAGTGTTAATTCTCGTAATTTACATCGGCACAGCATTTTTAAAAGTTTGGAATTGTCACAGGAATTTTAAGACATATATTGCCACACCAAAGGCTATTCTGTGGATTCCACTTTCCTCTTTCTGTGAAACCTGGCCTGAATGTATCTGATTAAACTGTGAGTAATCCTATTATATTTTAATCAGAATGACTGCCACTCTTGATGTCCTTTTGTCTTACCAACTTTGAAGAGTAACCTTGGATGAAATACTTAATTACTTGAAGGGACGTATTTTCCAGGGTTAAGGAGAAGAAGTGGCAGAGTGGAACTAATTGGGTAGCTGTTTTGAAACCTGTGACACAAGTAAGATTAACAGAATGGCTTCCATTGTTGCATCATTCTGTGATTCTATGGAAAAGGGAGGCAGAAAATATATCCTGTAGAATTTGCAATCCACCAGTGATTTCTAGAAAATTGCTGACATGGTGCGAGGATGTTTTTCTTCCTTGCTCTTGCATAAAACTCAACTAATTTCTGACAGTTGTCAGTGCTTATCAAATCCTCTTGATGAAGTCAGAAAGTTCCAAAACCTGTCAGCTATTAAAACGTAAGCATGATCAGTCTATAACCTGGCTCCCTCCAATTAAATTAATATCCTGTAATGTACTGACAGGCATTCAATATCCTCTGTAAAGCTGCTGTGAGGTAAGATATCAAACCAGCTCTTTATTTAATACGAATGTCACTTAGGATGGTTACTCACACAGTGATCCATGAATGGATGGACAGGGACTCATTAGCAGTGACTCCTTTCAAGCCCCACAAAAATGTGCTGTGTTAAGACAGAGTTGAACTCTGCAGCTTCCTTCATTAATTCCCCAAAACTGCAATCTGAAGTGTTGAGCAGTGTGCAGCTCTGAATTGACAACTACAAATTATTACAGTAACATGGAAATTGTTAAGCAAACAAGGGTCAGTTTCCTTCAGTGAGTCGCTTTATGTCACGCAGTAAGATGAAAACATGAAGTTATGTCTATGACTGACAATGGCACAGGCTGGATGCTCAGAAAAGGCTTTTACACAGACAATTAAACTTATAATTTCTACTTTGTCTTTAATGGATGAATCAGAGTTTTTTCAATTCCTGGTGTATGAGGTTAAAAGCTATATATTAAGAGCTAGATTTGATCATTATTGATGTCAGATAACGTGAAACTGGGACCTACTGGAGCAAGGTTATAGCAAAGTACTGCTGATTCAGGCTTCTGGATACTGTGAAAAGTGTTAAGAAATATTCAGCAGTTCACACTAGCATTATGTCCAGTTCTCATCTATGTGAGGTGGCCAGAACCTGCTCATGATATTTACATATATGTAAGTGGCACTGTGCAGACTGAGAATTGCTTTTATATGATCCCAATCAATTCTGATGAAAGCAGAAACATAAAAACCTTCTGCCCACTGGAATGCTTTTGAAAAAATGTCCATAGAGGAACTACTCATCATTAGAGACTGGTTGGGCAGGCACAGGGCTATGGAACAAGTTGTTCTTCAGCCTGATGGAAGGTTGTAACCAAGCTATACACAGAAGCAACTGGCATTTCAGATTTTATCAACAAAGGAAAGCCTTTAGATTCACTCAGAAGGTGGCCTCTGTCCAGGTTTGGGTGTTCCTGTTTACAATTGGTAGCTGCCCTAGCAACATTTTAAAAGGCAAGGTATTAAGATGCAATTGGAGGTTTTTAAACATACTTTGTGTTTTAAAGAGAGGCTTTCATGAATTGAAACAAAAGTAACACTGATATTGAAAGTTCTACAGCAAATTCTGCTTTCTTTTTGAACAATCTCTATTAGGCATCAGCCAGGTGAGGTTATGGGAGGGTCCCCAAAGCACCTATGATTGTTGAGTGCAGGTAAGTAGAGAATGCAGTCACCACCTATGCTCTATAACTGCATTGTGGTAGGAAAAAGCCTCACTGATGTCAAGCTTGTAAATTGAGAGTTGAAAAGTGTGGCGCTGGACAAGCACAGCAGGTCAGGCAGCATCTGAGGAGTATGAGATTTAATGTATTAGGCAAAAGCCCTTCATCAGGAATGCCTTTCTCTCAGTCGTTAATGCTGAGTGCCATGCCTGGCATAATGAACAATGATTGTGATCAGTTGCAAGATGATATACTTGACCTTAATTTACTCTGTCAGGAAAGGACGTAAGAGAATATAGGTTCTACAGAATTTGCATGAGTTATTGAATGAGCAGCTCCAGAATATTGCTATACTCTTGGTGACCTTTTGGGCCATTATAAGCAGTACCAACACTTTTCCAACAGGAAGACAAAAAAAAAATAGTGACCAGGCTGGTGTGCAAACTCTAAAGAATGAATGATACTAGTAAGCAGAATGTATTCTTGGGATAAGCAGCAGAACTTCAAGATGTTTTCTACTTTTTGGATATGATAGTTAATGGCATGAAAACTAACTTAAAATGGACATGGAAGTGTAGCATTTGAGGAAATGAATATGGAAGTTTCATATCCATTTCCTCAGATGCCACACTATAGATGATTCTGAATTTATTTTCTCACCTATTATTCAGGTTCAGGGTGCAGGAGATAGTCCAATAAGCATGCAAATGCAGACACATTATATTCATTATAATAAAAGTAACTATCCATATTCTGTATATCATGCCAATCTTTATTAAACAGAGACCCCGAAGTTTCTTTGAATCTTCTTTATTCACCAATTACGGAAGAAACTGAAGTTGGTTAAGCATGCTTGTGAATCAGTCTTCATTAAAGAAACTCCATCCCTCAAGAGGATATTGCCGATCTTTCATTTCTCTTCAAAGGTGAGAGTAGATGCAGTGGACGTGAGGTGCTTCAAAGATGAAGGTCACCAACTATAAGATGACAAACGAAACCTTATTTTACTACTTCAGGAATGAATAGAAGAGAATGAAGGTGTCAATTATTTATTTGATAAGGAGCTCCTGAAGCTTACTATACTCTTTGGTAATGGTATAAATGACACCTTTGATCACAGCTCTGCTGTCTCTCTTGAGAAGAATCAGTGTATTTTCGAAAAAGGTGATAAAGTGGTGCATTTGACTATTCATTTCAGTAAGGAAATCAATACAATGCAGCACTGAACACAGTTTGATGCAGAAACTTCTTCATTTGAATACATGCTCATATTAAATATTCTTCCTATTTTGAGTACAGCTCTTGTAAAGATGCTATCTGATGATAGTGCTTAAATCATCTGAGTCATCAAGCAACTCAGCATAATGGATACAATGCAGAAGCTTCTGATAGATCCAACCCTGATGTAGGTATCTAAGAGGGTGTAGTTTCCTCAAATTATTATGAAGTTATAATTTCTTCATCTTCAAAATGATGTTCAAAATATTTTTCATTTTTGTTTGTCTCTGCACAGTTTGTTTCTGTGTGGGATATTTCTTTCCAAGTTATAGCAGCAATAAAGGGTCGGTGTGAACTTGTTGGGCTGAAGGGCCTGTTTCCACACTGTAAGGAATCTAATCTTATTATCAGAATCACAACTCAGGTACCAGCTGTTGTGTGAAGCTGGCATTAAAATACAACTTTATTTGTCTTCCAAAAAGAAAATAATATTTAAAAATATCTGCACTGTTCTTTATTAAACAGAGACCCTTAAGTTGTTTTGTATCACATTTATTCACCAATCACATAAGAAATTCAAGTTGATTCAGCATGCTGTGTATCAATTTTCATTAAAGAACTTTCATCCCTCAGGATCACAGAAGCGTACAACGGATCATTTGTCTCTCTTTAGGTGCGATTAGATGCAATGGAAGTGAGGAGCACCGAAAATGAAGGTGACCAGCCACAAGGTGATAAATTTGACCTTAGTTTACTATTTTAGGAACAATGGAGAATGAAGATGTCACTGATATCAATATCTTTAAAATTGCTTGTCACTTGCCCAAAAACAAATCAAAAATAATGTTGGAGATTGACTATGTATGACGGTTGATAAGACTTACAACCTATGTTAAAATAGTATACCATTACGGCATATTATTTTCTAGTTTGTGTAATGCCTTTTCACGTTAAAGATTTCAATCACACACTTCTTGTCATTCTATACCTACCTACATATTGATTATACCTGCTAGTGTCTTCCTGTCCTTCTTTGCAAGACAAGGGTGCCACAGGCCTGAGTTCTCTAAATATTGGATCTATCAATCAGTTTGACCATACTATTTATCCCTGATCTCTTCTCTGCCTGTTCAGTCCCCTTTTCCCCTTTTCTCTCTTTGTGCCCTTCCCACCTGATTCAGTTATTCAATCAATGCAGTTTCATTCTCCATTCTGGCACTGAGTAAATGCAAAATGCTCATAGTGCTTTTACCATAAAACTCAAAGTGCAAAGGTAATAAAAAAGGTCTACAATTCTAGATTCAGATAATACCAGCTCTGTGTTTTTTTGTCTCTTCTTCTCAACAGGACTGTGATTCCCAAAAGGGTTCAGTTCTCAAAAAAAAGGCAAATCTAAAATTTTTGCTAAATATTCCCTTTTATTTGACCTCACCATGCCTAACATCCTATAGCTGACCATCTTTGTCTTTTCGACCCTGCTACTCAGTTCTTCCTTCTGGCTCAGTTCATAATACTCCTATCTCAGACAGAAAACATTACTCAAGATCTTCTGCACTTTAGGATGTTTCTTTTGCTCAGTTCTAACTGGATGCAGCATTCTTGTAACTGCTCGAACTCCACTACTTTGTTCTGCCAACACATGATCTTCATCAGCTTCACATTGAGAACTACCCTTGAAATAAAACTCCATAATCCTAGCGATGTTCAGTATAAATAATTTCCTCCAAACTACTTCCAAAATCACATGTTTAAATAGGTGATTTTGATCCTGGATTTTCAACATTAAGAGAGGGAGCAGTAGTCAGAAACATTTTCTGGCTCAACCCAGCTGCCTTGGATTTTTGTCTATAAATATGGGATTTCCATTTTGCTGGGGAGGTACAGTTCCGTACTGCAGCTGGATCCACTGATCTCCAAAAGGGTTCAGCAACTGCAACAAGAGGCATCAGTTGCAGAAGTTCACTTTTTGGAAAGCTCACTTCAATACACTGGGACTTGGCCTATATGTAATAAAAACACTAAGATACGCCAGCCCTCGCCCCTCACATGTGTTTACAATGTCTTTCCATTCACTTCCCATGGCTCTTCTTACTCTTTATGCCAAGCAGTGCCTCTCAATAAACCTGCATCCCCCACTTACCCTTCATGTGAGCCAATGGCATTTCTATGCCCATTCACATAGTAAATATCCTGTCTGGAAGTAATTAACTCTATAGTAAAAATTATCTTCTTAATAAACCTTAATAAAAGTCTCACATGAATTTATTTCAACAAATGTCAATTAACCAGGGCATGAAAGGATCAAATGAAGACTACAAAACTTTAACATTGCTTTACCTTGTGTGTGTAAATATCGAGCAATTGAGGCATAGATCTAAGAAAATCAGTTTGCAAATCAGGCAATGCTTTTCCTTGGGTATAGCTGTTTCAACAAAATACTGGACGTCAGGGCTTTCAGCCAAGCTGCATTTTGCATTCTTGGTTCATGAGTTCATATCTCACTATGGAAAATTATGCAATCGAATACAATAAGTAAGGACATGTGTAAGATTCTATCAGAAAATTGATTCTATTGTTGCTGAATTTGTGAGCCAAGTCCTACAATTGGTTTGCTAATGTCCATTAGTGAATTGTATTTGTGCCTTGCCCACAGTTTAGTTTTCATGTGACTCAAGCCTCACAGCAATCATGTGAACTGTCCAATCAATTCATGTAAGATAACACTAAGATGAACATTGGATAAACCAACATGCAAATATCCAGCTTTATATTCCCATTAGAACACAGTAGAGTACATTTTGAGCTTACAGAATAGAGCATAGCAATTGATCTTGGACTAGCAGTCTGGTTTGTCTCCCATCATTTCTATTTCCATTGAAATAAACTCTACAGATTCTTTGTTCTTTTAATTTTTTTCCAGCACCATACATATCATCCCTTTGAAATCAGGATTTGGAGATGCTGGTGTTGGACTGAGGTATACAAAATTAAAAACCACACAACACCAGATTATAGTCCAACAGGTTTGATTGGAAGAACTAGTTTTCGGAGCACTGCTCCTGATGAAGCACCTAATGAAGGAGCAGCGGTCTGAAAGAGAGTGCTTCCAATTAAAACTGTTGGACAGTAACCTGGTTTTGTGTGATTTTTAACTTTGAAATCAGATCCAACATGATCAAGTTTGCATTGACTGGCCTCCATTTTGCACTGAAAATAAGACAGCAGCTTACCAACATTATTATGGCCATCATTATTATGGCATAAACCAATTAACAACTTACAAGGTAGAATTTAATAAGATATACCTGTACCCACTTACTAGAAACTTGTATACACAAAATTGTAATGTATAATTGTAAATGTATGAAATGAGCAAACATCCCACATCTATTTATGTAACAGGGGTGGAAAGGAAGTTTCTATCCCTCCCATTAGCTGATTCACTGTGAGTTCAGAGCAGATTGCAAATGATCTATCTCTGCAATTATCTAATCATTTACTTCCTGGCAAGCATACTGATATTCAGAATCACGTTTAATTATTGTGGTGTGTTTCCAGTGACTACAGATTTTGTGACATACAGAGAAACAAAATCAATGATATTGATTCCAGGATAAGGGAATATACTGCTCTATTCTGTGCTAAAATCTAATTCGTTTGTGTTATTGTTTGAAAATTATGATGCAATAATTCACTTTCAAGATTGTAAAAAGAAGCTAATAGTATCTTTATTATGTTTAACACCAGTTTTATATAATTATCCAAAAGAACATGGTATTAATCTAAATTTTGTTTCTTTTAATAGTTTGTTCTGTTTAGCCTTATATAGTGGAGAATTTGTGTAGAAAACTCATGTGACTATGTATTCCTCAAGTGCAATGATGCATTATGCTTCAATGGCTCAGTGGTTAGCACTGCTACCTTACAATGCCTTGGGCTCAATTCCTACCTATCTGCATGGAGTTTGCCCATTCTCCCTGTGTCTGCATGGGTTTCCTCTATATGCTCAGGCTTCCTCCCATTGTCCAAAGATGTGCAGGTCATGTGAATTGGCCATGCTAAATTACCCATAGTGTCAGGTGCATTAGTCAGATGTAAATAAAGGGTAGGGGAATAGGTCTGGGTGGATTACTCTTTGGAGGGTTGGTGTGGACTTGTTGGGCTGAAGGGCCTGTTTCCACACTTAGGGAATCTAATAAGCAAACTTTGTTTAAAGATAAAATCATTGTTTTTAACCTCTAAGATTTCTGAACAATGTTATTCAGGTTGTTTCTTATCAGGTGACAATCAAGTTATTATTCTGTGTTGCACGTCTCTTACAGTCAGGCGTTTTGGCAGCATTTAACTTGGAGACCTGCAGAATTACATTTCTTAAATATTATTAAAATGAAGCATGAAGTCAAAAAACTCTGTCTTTCACACGTTAAATCTTAAATGCAAGGAAACAAACTTTAGAAGGGGAAGCAGCAATATGCATTAGGTATATGAATTAGCTAACTAATGAAGCACAAACCAGGCAAGCTGACTCTTATTAGTCTGAGCATTAAAACTGTATTGGCTTTCTATGTCATCTATTTCCTCATTGGAAAAAGTTCATGTATGGACATTTCCCTTTGTCTACATGGAACAGAGACCCTCTGTGTGAAAATATTTAGCTTCTAGAACAAACAAATTAACCACCTAAATTGGTTTCTAATGTAATTAGATTAGATTACTTACAATGTGGAAACAGGCCCTTTGGCCCAACAAGTCCACACAAACCCGCAACCCACCCAGACCCCTTCCTCTACATTTACCCCTTCACCTTAACACTACGGGCAATTTAGCATGGTTAATTTACCTAACCTGCATATTTTTGGATTGTGGAGGAAACCAGAGCACACCCACGCAGACACGGAGAGAATGTGCAAACTCCACACAGAGAGCTGTCTGAGGCGGGAATTGAACCCAGGTCTCTGGCGCTGTGAGGTAGCAGTGCTAACCACTGTGCCACTGTGCCGCCCACTTAACTCTAAGAGCAATCAATTTTACTTTGTGACTGTGAGTTAATGTTTTGAGTCTGGTTTGAGAACTTCAAAAGTTCAGAAGAAGAGTCATAACAGCCTTGAAACAATAGCTCTGTTCTTCACTCCCCAGATGCTACCAGATCTATTGAGTTTCTCCAGCATTCCCTGTGTTTGATTCAGATTTTCAGCATCCACAGTATTTTGCTTTGATTTTGTGAACATTGCCATCATATATAATTCAGACTCAGTCTTCAATTTTTTTTCTTTTCCTCTTTCCCCTTTGCTACATAGGAATCTCGGACTTAGGAACAGAAAAAGGCATTCAAAACTGCTCATTTAATAAGATTTTGTTGTGGACTCTAATCTATTTTTTATGTCTGCCCCCAAGACTGCCTCAAATCTAACAAAACTCTACCTGACTCGGTGTTGAATAAATTCAGTGAACCGGCCTCTACTGCTTTTGGGGGAAAAGCATTTCACAAACGAAAAGGCCACTGAGAAGAATAATGTTCTCTTCAACTTTGGTGTTGAAAGGGTATCCTCTTATTCTTTAATTTTGTTCTTAGTTCTATCTCACTCACAAGTGAAAATATAATTGCCATATCTATCCCAACAATTCCCCGCAGACTTTTAAATATTTAAATGGATCACTCATAAATTCCAATAGGTGAAGGACCAACCTATTCAACTTTTCTTTATAAGGCAAAGCCTTTGTACCTGGAATTAGTTGAGTCACCACTCAGTAATTTGTGCAAAATGTTTTTTTTCCATCTTTTTGATAAAATCAACAAAGATGTAAGTCAGTTTTGTTTTGATTTTTTTTACATTTTTGATCTTATTTGATGGGTTCAGTAAGAAGAGAAGGGCAAAGGTGCATCATGAATTGCTAAAGATGGTCTGGTAGCCAGTTTATCCAATTCTCACCCTTAGCCTCCTAAAGTGTGGGCTTAGCTATTATGCTCTGCATTAGCCTTATTCATCAGTGTACATTAACATAAATGAAGCATTCTGCATGCACATATTTTGAAATTGAAGTTTAATTCTACACACAAATACTATTGTATGGTATCTGTATTTTTATTACAGTGAACTTTACCCTTTCGTAATCTTTGATATTTTATGCTATTTCTTTAACTCGACCAGCTACAGCACTGAAAAGGATGTAGTCACTGTTGTATTATAGGAAATATTTGCTTAGTATTCTCCAAAATATTACCCTTAACATATAGTACCATGCTATCATATTATTTCTAATATTGTTTTTTATCTAAACTCAAAATGAAAAGTCATTCTAATTTTTTTAAAAAGTGTGATTTTGGAAGGAGGTCCGTTTGTTTGGAGTAGGAGGGGCATCACACAGAGAGAATAAGACTCATGAAATAAGTTTACTACAGGGAAGCCAGTGAAGCAAACAGTTCAAATATATCCAAGAGACAATGAATGTGTTTCGAGAGAGAGAATGAAAACAGTGATCTAGGAGTAGATGGCACTCATCCATCAAAAAGATGATAGGCTCACAGGCCTAATACACTTCTCCTGATCTTTTCATTTTCTTTGGTCCATTTGGCTATATTTAAAACCCAATAAACATTATCAATACTTTTCAAAAAAATAAATAGTAAGTTCATTTGAGTTGGTTACTCATCACTCTGCTCATTTACTGTACAATGATTTGGATTAGAGCTGAAAATGTGTTGCTGTAGAAGGGCTGATTCCTGAAGCAGGGCTTATGCCCGAAACATCGAATCTCCTGTTCCTTGGATGCTGCCTGACCTGCTGCGCTTTTCCAGCAACACATTTTCAGCTCTGATCTCCAGCATCTTCAGTCCTCACTTTCTCCTCAATGATTTGGATTACACAACAGTCACTCAGACTCCTCTCAATTTTGCTTCCATTCTTTTGTGAATGGAAAATTTATGAACTTATTTTTAGTTGTCAATGACATTATTTCCAAAAATAAAATCTAGTGATCTTATTTCTTAGCAAAAGGGATATTGTCGAATGCTTGCAGAGGTGCAAGCTAGGATAAAGTAATGCTGCATTACATTTCCAGATATTTCATAGATAATATAGAATTATATGTAGTATATTTGACAGAAAAAGGCCACTTTGTCCAATCAGTTCCTATCAAAGGTCATGATCCACTTGAACCTTCTCCTGTCTTATCTCATTTAAACTTATCAGTTTGATGGTATATTCCCTTCTCCCTAATATACTGATCTAGCTTCCCTTTAAATGCATCTTAACTGTTCCCTTCAAATCCCAACAGTAGCAAGTTTGACAATCTTGCAATGTCTAGGTAAAAAGAGTATTGCAAATTTCCTGTTGATTTCTGGCAGAGAATTATGTTTTTTGGCACTTAATTTTGTTCCTACCCCATTCTGTTTACTCTATCAAAATTATTAATCATTTAAAATTCTCTTAGAACGTGCTTCCACATTTCTTTATCAAGAGAAAAGAGATCAGTTGTGTTCATTTTCTCATGAGGCTGTAGATACTCTGCAGTAACTGAACATAAAGTTATTGCAGAAAAGAAAAAAATATTGAAATGATGTAACTATAGAGATTTTATACATGTGTATATACTTATATATATGTTTGTGTGTATGTGTGTGTGTGTATAAATATATATTAAACTATTTAGAAAGATTTGATTGCAAACAACAAAACAATATTTCCACCTGTTTCCCTAACTATTGTTACAAAGACTAGAGTCAAGAGAAATTATCCTCCTATCTCAAATATTTAAGATTCTATTCAACTGCCTCCTTCCAATTTCTTTCTGTTTTAGCATAGACTATAGAGATAATTTTACAATTCTTCACAATGTCTGTGGGTATGGCTTTTTTACAATTCACTGGGCATGAACATTTTCATGTCTAATATAATGAAGACTGCTTTACAATCTTTCCTGGTTTGGAAATTCCTTGGAATAGAAAATGCTTTTGCTGAGAGAACTGATTCCACTGAACTGAACCAGTCTTTTTTTTTAACCTTCTGAACTGAATTGAAAAAATTGATTCTTCCACTCTGAAGTCAAAACAGACTAATGGCTTTTTTATGTTTTCTCTGTAGGCCATAAACTTACCAGTATAAACATCTTATCCATTAACATTTCAGGGGTTCAACCAGGCATTTGCATGCTATAATATGTATTCCTAGCAATTTATTTGGGTCACTGTCTCAGAATGGCTTTCTGACTTTTTTCAAAGAAAAATACTCCCATATATTAACCAAAATCACTTTGCCTCTGTTTTAAAATCAAATTTCTAGAGATGATAATTATATAACACAACAATCATCACACCTTCAATAGCGTCTTGTTTTTGTGTTTTCTTCTAAACACAGCTTCCTGAAAGATAGTTTTAACTTTCATTTTCTCTTAAGACAGCTAACTTTTAACTTTAGTCGTAACATTGAATTCTAATAACGATTAAATACCTACATCTGAATTTCCATTGGCGGATCTCAATATATACTTGGATTTCCAATAGCAACTTCTTCACTAACAATAATTACCCATCAACTGATAATGATCCTGGAAAGTAGTCATTACTAATTCTATACTTTCTCTTGTAGCATAAGTCTCCTAATAAGTGTCCTCTTGATAAATGCTAAATTCTGGCTAATGTAAGTCTATTTGAATACCCCTTTTTGCATCCAGGACTTGAAACAATCAGTCCAAGCTATGTCAATACTGATAACTTTCTCCATTTGCTTTTTGCTCATAACCAATAGAAAATTTAGCTAATAATTCCTATAGGGGCATAGTTTCTATGAAGATTTTATTTACTGCAGAGTTCATGGATTCCTGGGCACATTCGTAAGAGGAGGCACCAGCCATAGGATTTCCAGTGCTGGAGACATCCAAATATAAGTGAGTGATTTTTAATTGAATCAGGATTAGAAATAGTTTATTTTACTACATTGAAATGTAATCAATTCCATACTAAAGTAGTTTATCCTCAAGCAGAAGACTTTCAACTCAACAATGTTGTCAATCATTTATAAACTTAGAGACCTGGGGGAGATAAGATAGTGATTCAGCTACTCATGTGAATTGATTGCAAAAAGAATAATGAGAGAAAAAGATTTACAGGGAGATACTGTGTATGGTGGTTAGAACCTGAAAGGTAAACCAATTTCATTCGATAACCCATCAAGATCAAGCATTTCTAGGAGTCACTACCCACTTTTCCATGTGCTCATTATAATGTGTATAATGCTCCATGGAATGTTTTTAGTATTAACAGCACATAGCTAAATTAGTAACGTGAGCTAACTCTGACTTGAGCTTTATATCCAACAAGAGACCATCATCATTCTTAAATGTATGTACCTCTTAAATGTATGTAATTCTTTTAATGAAGACTGACCCCCTCTTCTGTCTAAGACTGTGTATAGACAACCTTCTCACTATGGTCTTAGGAGCCTGGACTAATACCAGCAAGGAGGGTTGGTGACACTGAATCTATCAAAGGCATCAAGATTGTTCCAGCTGAAACCAATCTAAAGCTAGAACGGCTTATCAACATTAGTGTCAGGTCAAAAAATATATAGTTCAGAGATCAATAGTATAAATGCACAGTTAAACAAACTGAATATTCATGGTCCAATCACAATCAAGCTCCTTTTGGAGTATTCAAGAGAAAAAGTAACAATTTAATAATATTAGAATGTAAGAACAAATGAGTTTGAATATCATAAGCTCCGGGATGGAGACAGGAAGACATCAATCTGCTCTAAGAATAGCAATCTAATCAGCGAAATGATGGAAGACCATCTCCCTCAGTTAATGGTGACAAAAAGGCAGATCAGGGAGAACTGCAAAAAGCAGTTGGAAAGTAAATTGTTCAAGGAAATATTTTAATAAAATTATTCCAAATTTTGAAATTATAGTTGAAAGGAAATGTAGATTTATGGCTAGTGATGTATTTGATGTTTTACCAATGACATCAACAGTCATGTGCCAGAATCTGAGAGTAGACAAAGACCTCACAATATACTCTGTAATATTGTATAAATAAAGAGTTTTACAGAAGCCTTCCAGAGTCAGAGTCAGAGTCATTCTAAGATGTAGATAAGCCATAGGTTGTTTAAAGACACATCCAAATAGAATCCAAAACCAGTATAAGAAAAGGTCTGCTGCTTTAAGAGGCCAGTGGCAGGCCTCACTCAGGAGTAAGGACCAAGGTAGGAGGAAAGAGAGTTTAATTGACTCTAGAACAGCCAGGGAGGGAGGAAAGCAGCAACAGCAGCAAGAAGGCTTTCAGTGATCCCTAATGCAAGCTTTATTGATCAGGCAATTGACAACAAGAGAGACCAGCCCAGGAATCTGCAGGAAACATGGCAGGGTTTGTTTTTGAGCACCCCACATGGCAATACTCTGGCTTGTGCTGGATAAATCTAGTAGCAATGGTAATGGCACCCTTAAGCATTTAAATGCCCACCTATATACATTGATTGACAATGGCCAGTCCATAATCCTTCTAACCCAGACTTGATGAGCACGGGATAAGTAGAGCAATGGTTTGGCATGGAGGGAAGTAGCATCAACAACTTGCATTCTGCCCCCTTATTTACTGCTGTTCCTCCATTCAAACAAGTCTCAAAAGTGGTATTAAAATTCACCCATCGAGTCGCTAGTGAACATTCAGTATATCAAGTATAATTAAATAATAAAAGGAGTCATTAATTGCTGATGCGCAGCTTCTTCATCCCCTCCCCATTGCAAGCCTTTTGGAATCCCATTCTGTCTCCAACACACAGGATCCAGGGCCATCCTTCAACAATGTAATTTTTAACTTATGCCCACACTCCTTCCTGTCCCAACAGAAAATCCAGCTCGCAAAAGATTAAATCTGACTGAGCAAACTTGTATACAACAGTTCTGGTAATTTATGATCTTGAACTAGAAAGTGGTTATGATAACAAAAATCCAATGAGTTATTCATGTCAACTGAAGAGAATACTTTACGCGACCTCGCTTGTGTATGTTCCTCATTTCCTCTCCCCCCCACCTTAACCCTGATCTAAACTTCCAACTTGGCACTGCCCTCATGACCTGTCCTTCCTGTCCATCTTCCTTCCCACCCTCCACTCTAACCTATCACTATTACCTCCCACCTCCATCTACCTATCGTGCTCTTAGCTACCTCCCCCCTCCCATTTATCTCTTTAGCCCCTTGATTCACAAGCCGCATTCCTAATGAAGGGCTTTTGCTTGAAATGTCGATTCTCCTGCTCCTCAGATGCTGTCTGACCTGCTGTGCTTTTCCAACACAACATTCTCGACTAGTATGATTCTAGCCGAGTTATATGGGTGATAAATTATCATAAGTGAAAATATGCACAGTTAACCAGAATGAAAACATAAAAGTGCTATTGAATGTTAAAATAAAACTATTCATGCACGCACGAGCAATTCATTATGTGCAATTAAAGTTAATGTTTGAGTCCAGTGACCCTTGTTCAGAATTGACATGAAGAAATATTACTGGACTCAAAAAGTTAACTCTGATTACTCCCTCCACAGATGCTGTCGGACCTGCAAGGTTTCTACTGTTATTTGTTTCAGATTTCCAGCAACTGCGATTGTTTTATTTTAGCAAATCATTATATGTTGAATTCAAACATGAATGTCATGGAGAAAAAAATTACCTATTTGGTCAATGTTCTACCAATACTCTACTCAACACTTGTACTTCTTAAAACAAAATGCTAACAACATTTCAGAATTTGACTGTACATTCTTCAAGTATATCTGCTTCTTGTAATTAGTTCTGACTATTGGCTGTTAGCTTTGTTTTTCACTTATTCAAAATTTCTAGGACTACAACGAGTTAATTTGTAAAATTCACAATTCTTGGTAAGCTTTTGCAGTTTGCATCAAGAAACATTGAAGCATAAATGACAAAAAGAAATAGTAACAATATGCAGTTAGTCACAGCTAAAATACAGGGCTGTGTGTCACTGAAAAGGTTTATTCTCTTTACCACTGGATTTATGGGACCATAGGATCAATTCTTCTTTTAAGCCATTGTTACACCAAAACTCCATAGCAGCTGATAAAAAACATAATCCATCAACAGCATTGCACTTACATTATAGGCACAGCCAGAGTCCATGCAAAATATATCAGCACAAAAACTGGTGAACAAAAGGATTGTGTGTTTTCAGAAATACATGTTTAATTTGTCATATACCGTTTTCTATTGTTAAGGTAGCATTATAAACTGCAAAAGGTCGAAACCGATGCAGAGAACTTTACAAATCCAAATTAGATTAAATAAAAACAGAAATTATGACCCTGATTTTCAACTGGGTTTGCGTGAGTATGTCATCTAGACTGCCCTTTGTGGAGAGATTGGTTTGGCTGGGCATGTAACCACTGAAGTTGAGAAGGATGAAAGGGAATCGCATTGAATTGTATAAAATCCTAAACAAACTGGACAGTATAGATGCATAAGGGATATTTTCGCTGGCTGTGGAGTCTAGAATCAGAGTTACAGTCTTAGGAAATGGGATAAGCTATTTAGGACTGAGATGAAAAGGTTCCTTTATCCAAAGGATAATGGAACAATGGATTTCTCTACCACAGAAGCCTCTGGAGGCAAAGTCACTGAATATATCCAAACAAGAGATTTTATTTTAACTGTTAAAGCTATAAGGATGTGAACAGGAAGCAGACATATGATATTGAGATCAGTCATTATCATATTGAAAGGCAAAGGAGTCTGAAATGATTGAATGGTCTACTCCTGCTCAAAATTTCCATATTTCTATGAAAAGTGAAACCTCACTCACTGCACCATAAATAAGATCTGGGCTATTTTAACCCAATCTATTTGCCAAATTCCACGGTTAAATCTCCTCCCATTGTTGGAAAGAAACAACAACTACTCACATTGCCCAAAAACTGACTACTGAACACAAAGTCAGTGATCAGAACAATTTCTACACCTCTTCATTGGGTTATTTCAGATTCTGAATAATGTGAAGTCCACAGCACTTTACTGTTGTTTTATTCATAACAGAATGTAAATCATTCACCGTAATCACACCGACTTTGCGAAATTCAAAGAGACAGTGATGGGGTGGTTGGCTAAATTTGGGATTAGACAAAACTCTTGCTCCTCTTGACTGGGTAATTGGACAAGTTACTTGGCATCTTTATTGCAAGTGACACTTCATGTTAATTTCATGGCTGCCTCCAGGGAACTGAATTTTGTACAGGGTTTTTTTGTAAAACGGGTGCAATGTTTGCTTTAGACATGGGTAATACACAATTGTGATTTGTTGTGTTCCAATAGGTCCGTCAGTTCTTTCAATCAAAAGTGTGTACAGATTTTCTGCCCTTCATTTGAGACCAGGATCTCTGCGACACGATATGATGAAGAGTTCCTCTCCGCCCCAAACAGATTATCTACTCATTGTTTCACTACTGTTTGTGGACCTTGTTGTTTGCAATTTTGATTGTTGTATTCATATTTTATTATGTGACTACACATCCCAAGGTCATGAAAGACATTATATTTTTTGTTAAATTGAATAATATTTATTAATTAAGAAGATCAATGTCCAAAACAGTTATATGGGGTCAGATTAATTGGAATACAATAAAATCAATTTTAGGTTTATAATACCTTTGTGTAAATAAATAAGTAAGATAATTAACATTCGTGAGCTGTCGGAGGTATATATACATGGTGTTAGAACTCCTGCTGATTTTTCATCATTTTTATTTTTTTTTAGTGATTTTTGAATAGCCACCTGGAAAAGATTTGTGGACTTTGAGACAGTCTGCAGTAAACTTAAAACAGCAGGGCAAACTGGTTGTTTGTTTGTGAGGCCAGGCCTGAAGGCTAATTGCCGTTTGAACCTTGATTATAAAAGATTCTCACAGATACAGTATTCCTGGAAACAGCATTGTGTTTAAATAGATAACAGAAGTTGGTTAGTAATGAGGTAAGTACCTGTAAATTGGTTCTGGCAAATCTGGAAGAGACCTTACGTTCAAGCAGATGGCAGTTGTTGAATGGTAATTGAGACCTCAGGAAGAGGTGATCCATCTGTCATGACGGAACTAGAATTAGAAATTGTTTCTTTTGAACAACATTTTCTGAGAGATGGTTCTGGGCTTCTGCTGATACATCATGAAGATTTAAAAGTTCCCTGTCCAATCTGCTACACAGAGCTCTGGAAGCCTGAGGAATAGAGAGCAAAGTTAGAAGTATCAATGTATCTGCCTGGGTGAACTAAGAATGTGATCTTGATCAATATTTCAGAAACATAGCCACGACAATGTGAAACAACACATTGTGAAAGCCAATTAATAATCTGGCCAGTTTTGTAATTTACTTTTATTTATGCCTTCATTGTGCTTGTTTGTCTTTCAGTCTTTGTGTGAATGGGCGCTAATAATCAATGTTTCAAGTTTAAACCATATACATGAATCAGCTTACTGTGTTGTTTGATGTTCTCTCTGCTAAAGTTATTGTGTATTTAATTAAAAGTTAAATCTTTTGTTTACAATCCAAAACCAGTGACTGGGAATTAATTATTTACAAAGTCCGAAAGTGGTTTTTCAAAGGCCTGGTTAGGAAAAATTCTCGTGACTATTTAAGGTCTAAAATGATTTAGTTTTGCTGTGTTATCAATACAAAGTTAAAATGGCCAATTTGACTTGGCTGTGTGTTTCCACACCATAACAATTGGAACATGATGTTTCATTGCTAGCAGAGTTCTGGCTTAACAAACATCAGAATCAAGTACTAAATATTCCTGGATCCAAGGTTCCCAGGCAATAGGGAAGGAATGAAAGGAGGAGAGGTAATAGGATGGAATCAGAAGAATTTAACAATGCTGCTGAGAAAGGATATCCTAGAGAATCAAAGACAGAATGGTTTGTTTTGACTGAAGAAACAAGTGATGTTATTAGTGGGTGTATGTGACTGTCCTCTAGCTAATAAACAAGATATAGAAGGACAATTACAGAGTTGGAAAGAAAAAAGTGAAATGATCATATGCAATTTAAATTATCCTAACCCAAATTGGGATAGTAATAATGTAAAGAGCAGAGAGCAGGATAAACCTCTGTAGTATGTTCAGGAGAATTAAGTTGCTCAGTACATTTCAGATCCAATGAATTATGAGACATTGCTGGAATCAGTTTTGCGGGATCAGATGGGTGAAATGTACCAAATGCCCATTGAGCACCATTTAGAGAACATTAATCATTGCATCATTCAATTAGATTAAGGATGGGGAAGACCTGAGTGTGAACCTGCCAGTCTATTCTGGTCAGATAGGACTAAAGCACCATGCAATATGATAGGTAGCCATCATTATCACTTTTGTCTTTTGGGCCATCTTCATACTTTGGTCACTTCTCATTGTTTCATCTTCTCCTTATTCAAATTAATGGCTGTGAAGTTTTTTGGCCACTTTTCAACTCGTGTAAATTTTAACCATCCAGACTCTTGACAATGCCAATGCACTGAGCCACTTCCAACCCCATCCCTTCCCTCTCCCGCCACAGCAATTTTGATTAACCAATGTCAGGCCTGAGGTAAGGCCTCATGCACACACAATTGACTGACAAAAGGGGAGTTGAGAGACTGGATAAAAGCAAATTTTGGGAAGTGTTTGGCTGAGCGCAGGGCAAGACCAGAGTTAGAGAAAAATCTCCATAAGTGGAGAAGGAGTAAAGGGGTGATATCCGAACTTGGTCAGATATTAGACCAGAATAATAACAGCTGCCACCTTGATTCCCTCTCCGGGATGATGATGTGTAGCCCATTGGTTGACATCGTTGTCTGGATTGCCAGAATATGATTGTCGGAAACTCTAATTGGGCAAGAGACTGGGATATTTGTGCCAGGTGGTTTGTCTCAGCATCAGCAAGTTAATGTCAGAATGGTGTCTTGTGGGTCCATCCCAACAAATCCCCCCTGATGTTTGAGTGTAACAACCAAGGGGTTGTGTATAGGATGGCAAATGGGAGCTCAAATTATTACTACCAGAGTACAGATACCATGGGTGACTGGCAGGGTTTTTCTACAAATAGATGTTTGGTACAGGCCCAGAGTAAGGACTGGCAATAGGGCAACCAATCCCTGGGATGGTCACCATGGGAAATATATCCTGTACAGGATTAGAAATGGTCTAAAACTAGCCTGAAGTGCACTTCTACACATTTGTCCAAGAACTACCCCAGGATTGCAAAATGGTGTGGTTTTAAATCAGGCAGATAAAATCCTGTATGGCAATATACATTACACATTGGTACTGGTGGTGTTAGACATATCCTGAACCCAGCTGCCAGAGTGGCACACTTTCTAACTTCAGAAATTATACTTTTATTTGACCTGTCAGCTATTGGGATGGATAACAGGGATTGACATGGGGGAGGCAAGGGTCAGGCTTACCTTATGCAGTAAAAAGGATATATTGAATGCTTTGGCAACATCTTACAGAGTATTCCACAGTCAATACCGTTGATTTAGATAAGAAGCTCTGACATTTGATCAGCAAGTCAAACAGACCTTGAATAAAATTAATCTGGAGAATTGGCAAGATGCCGAGGGGAAAATAAAACAAAATCAGGCAGACCAACATCTGGTAATGGTGCTAGAAGGGTAGACCAGGACCATAAATTAGATCATCAGGAGAATGATAGATGCTGATTGTAGGCAGCTGAATAGGGGCCTGTGCAGTGTCTACAGCCAGTAGATGATAGAATATTTGAGGGAGAATCTTGAGCAGGTTAAGCAGAGACTAGTCCCATTTTGGATGAATGATGAGCAGATAGAGCACTTGTTCCCTGGGAAGAAACACTCCAATGTTTCAAATTGTCAATTACAGCCACAAACCAAGGTCTGGTTTAATGATGATTGAAAGGCACCCTAGGAAAGGTGGTACTGGGGATCCCGATCACAACATCAAACCAAAATCGGTTACGAGTCTTCAAGGTGTAAAACATCTGGGAGGGAGTATGGTTCAAATAACATGGCACCCTTCCATACTCCGTTGAGAAAGAGAGAAAGCTCGTAGTTACCACTCTGGATAAATGTCAGCAGAAAAAGGAAATAATTATATGCCTCTATCCTGTATATTCAAATGAATTTGCCTCGCGTGGTTTTCAGATGAACACCACTCCAAATTGAACTGTCATGATCCAAAGACTGAACACAAGCATCACCAGGGAAACATATAGGGAAAGGAGATTACTGCAACATAACTTCCCTAAAACACTCTGAGCACAGAACCTTCACAAATGTACACCTAAAACATAACATTTTGTATTAGACCACAGATACCAACCAGGGTCTGCCTAATCGCGCTCACAGGCACCCACAGGAGGAGTGAAATCTTTGTCAATGTCAGTGACAAACTCAGAAAAATTTTAGGTGATTATTGGGAGAGGTACAACACTGCCATTGAACTTCTACTATATCACAGCGCGTCTGGGCACACATCAAATATTTGCTCTTGTTAATCAGTAGACAGAAATTCTGGGACTGGGGCTCAAATGTGCAGATACATCCAAGGATATGTCTCCTCTTACACCTTCCCCAGAGCATTGTTCACCTTGTTTACTTTGATCTATCTCACCACATTAATGGCTAAATTTGTCCAATGGAAGTTGGAACTCATCCAAAGACTAACTATAGACTCTGTGCTCCTACAGCGGGAGCCAAAAATCAAACAATCCAGAGTGCTTTGCAAAGGGACTATTAAACTATTGCTCAGTATAAATTTTACTCTATTGCGTTCTGCTGATTGCCAAAGAGGCTTGAGGGGAAGCCAACATATGTAAATATTAATTAAGCCTCAATTTATGCATTAAGTTTTTTGTCTGTAGTATTGTTAAGCTTATTGATGCACATAAAGAAGATAGTGTATAGGGGGTTGTCTTATAGGATGGGGAACCCAGATACCAGGCTATCTGTCTGAGAATTGATACATGCATGGTCTGAGCCTATGATTTCATTTTTGCTGGATGTTTCAAGGGATCAATAGGAAGAACTGTGCTCAAAATTTGGCATTCTAACTTGTCTCACAGGCCTGACAGAAAATTAGCCAAACTAAATTAAGCAGTCATTGGCTGCAGAGAAGAGTGGAGACCGAGGTCAAAGAGGTAACAAATGTTTGGGGGAACCAGTTACAACCAGCGCCCAAGGGTTGTGTATTGGAGAATTACCGATCAGACTTTCTGGTACCTTGATTTCCAGCAGTGCCTGAGGATATATTTTATGGAAATATGGAATTCATATTTTATGGAAACAATGAGAGGTTTTGAGGTGCTTATGACAATGATGTCACTTTAAAATGGTTACTTTGTTTCAGGTGTTTTTGAAAAGGTGTTGCAAATGAAGAGTCTCGGGACAGTTTAACAATGAAGGGGAGGGGCCTTTTCTCCCAGTTCAGGGTCTTCTCATTTTATTTTAGCTGTAGCAGTCACAAGATGCGTAAGTACCAAATGGGTTGCAAGCTTCAGTGAAGGATTCTTAGCTGACTTTCTCTGAAATCTCTTTGGTTGTTGTTCCCTTCTATGTCTAAGAATCTGTGTTTGATTTTTGTTTTTTTCACATGGCATGTATTCATGGGATGTTACTATATTGAAACAGTTAACTAGTTAAGTTGCTCTATAGTTGTAGTTGTAGTTATAGTTATCATTGCACAATAGTAAAGTTATTCTAAATTCTGCTTTCCTTTGTTTGTGTTTCAATTAGAGTGGTTAAATAAATTGTTTTTCTCAACGCAAAGTGGTTTGACCAATTGCATCACACCTGGAACACCTACTTCACATCTCCCTTTAAAATAGAAGAAAGGAATGGAATCATGTATGTATCAATTCTCAGATGGATAGCCTAACTGATACCTGGGTTCCCCATCCTAAGAAAACAACCCCCTAAGAATAAGGTCTAGGCTACCTTCTTAAAATATCTTGAAGGGGTCCAGCTGGTCCATGACATGCAACCATATTGGATGCAATTAACCTAGCTCATGGTCCCATTCACCAAAGGCCACAGAACATTCTGGAATGTTTGGAGCAAGGGAGGATAATATTACACAGATGGAGGCCACACACCCCTCAGCAAAGACTCATAGGAAGACTCATGGCAGAAGATCGTGTAAGAAACCAAGAAGACCCAGGAGATGATCTGCTCTGACCTGAGAGATCCAGCCTTACATTGAACAGGAAGGAGATCCCAACAACTAATCCCCTTTCACAGATGGAGAGAGCTGGATAAACAATAAGTACTGTAGGAATTTGGAAAATGCTCATATGGTGATTTCAATAAGGAATATTTTGTCAATATAATTGAATTGAACTGCAAACCAAAGTCTGTGACCATTTGCCTGACTAATTGACAAGAGTTCTTGGTAAAGAACTTTTAATACATAAGCTGGTCAAAGTGTCCAGAGCAAGGGCAACACAATAAAAAAGAAATATATGGGCCCTCTTATGGTTTTGTGATAGTGTCGCTATTCCTGAACCAGGAAGCTGATGTTTAAGTCCGACTTGCTCTTGAGGTATGCAATGACACCTCTGAACAGGTTGATTAGAAAAATAGGTTACGTTAGAAAAATAAATAAAAGGGGCCCAAGGAGAGAGGGAAAAAAGTGATTGTTAGCTACTGTAAATTGGATTTCAACAATTGTTAATTGGGGTATAGTTAGTACATGGATTGTAACAGGAGTAATGAGGTGTATTAAAGACCAGGAGGAATCAGAGGTCAAGATAAGAAAGCAACTGAACACTTTTTATCTGTCTACACTAAGGAGGAGGATGCTGTCAAAAGTCATAGTGGAAGGGAAAGTGGTTGGAATACAATGTGGCCAAAAATTGATAAAGCAAAGAAAGGTCACAAACATTTACAATTGGTAAGTCAGCTTCACTCATTAAACACAGGCTTGGTTGCAGACGATTGGAGAATTACATTTGCTCTAGCTTTGTGGGCGGCATGGTGGTTAGCACTGCTGCATCACAGTGCCAGAGACTGGGGTTCAATTCCCGCTTCAGACAACTGTCTGTGTGGAGTTTGCGTGGCTTTCCTCTGGGTGCTCCGGTTTCCTCCCACAGTCCAAAAATGTGTAGGTTAGGTGAATTGGCCATGCTAAATTGCCCTCAGTGTTAGGTGTAGGGGAAAGAGTCTGCGTAAGTGGGTTGGTGTGGACTTGTTGGGCCAACGGGCCTGTTTCCACACTGTAAGTAATCTAATCTAATCTTGTTCAAAAAGATTATATGTAATATCTCAACAATTGAAGAGTACTTTAATTGTAATTATATGAAAGATGGTTGAAATGATTGTCTAGTTTAAAAAATTAAAAACCTGCGGCAAATAAAAAATATTTAAAGAAAGTCAGCATGGATATTTTAAGCCAACTCATGTTTAACTAACTTGATTAAACTTTTTGATGAGTTAATTGAAAGGGTTGATCGGATATTATGGGAACATTTGTGAATATTGACTTCCAAAAGGCATTTTAAAAAATACAACTCAACAACCTTTTTATCAAAATGGAAGTCTATCATAAAAAAGCAAAAATGCCAGCATGGATATGAAATGGACTGACAGTTGGGAAGTGGAGAGTAGTGGTGAATATTTATTTTTGGAGCAGTTGGAAGACATTCAGTGGTGGCTCCCAGGGGTCAATTGTAAGATTTATGTTTTTTAAAAAAGTCTATATTATTGATTCACGAGGCACAGTTTTGAAATTTGTAGATGACATAAAACTTAGAATTATCGTGAGCTGTGAAAAGGATTGAGATAGATTTCAAGAAGATATAAACAGGCCCAAAGGATGTGAAGAATTAGAGAGGATGCAGAAAAAAATTAATGAGGAAGGTTCCATGAATGAGAGACCTCAGTTATGCCAGAGGAGTTGGGGCTGTTCTTTTGAAAAAAGGGAAGGTTGAAAGAAGATTTGATAGAGCAGTTAAAAGCATTGAGGGGTCTAGACTCAGTCACTAAAGAGAAACTGTTCCATTGGCAGATGTATCATTCAGAAGAGGATAAGGTATTTGACAAAAGAATTAAAGCAACATGAGGAAAATCTTTTTAAAAACAACATGGTTAAGACTTGGAATTCACAGGTAGATCCAACTCAGAAGGGAATTGAATAAGTTGCTGAAGGGAAAGGAAATTGTACTGCTATGGAGAAAGGATCAAAATGTGGGATTAATTTGGATTTGCAAAATTATACTTGAAGACTTGAACTCTGTGAATTGAATGATCTCCTTCTGTCCTGTAACCATTCATGATTCTACAATTCACCTTGATCAAGTTTTTGCAACTTTTATAAAAATACTGTAGTATATGTTGTGTTGAGTCACAGAAGATGTGTGATACAGAAAAACACAGAAAATAAGTGCAGCAGTAGGCAAATTAGTGTTTTGAACCTGACATATGATTCAATATGATCATGGCTAGCCATACAATGTCAATACCCCACTCCCGTTTGCTCTTCATAACCCCTTAATCACTTTAGACAAAAGGGCTATGTCCAGTTATCCCTTGAATATATCTAACATAATAGCTCCAACAGCTTTCTGTGGTCAGGAGTTTAAGGCACCTTTAAGGTACTTATGATGTCATCACCATGTCATGGTATTTAACCAAATATTGTGTAAGGGTGTAAATGTCTGAAAGAGTTCATGCTAAGGAGTGCCTTAGACCCCACCCATTAGGATGTCAGTGGAATAAGATCTATTGTTCTTATGCTTGTTATGGTTTCTGTAACAATGCCTGTAAAATCAGTGTTACTTGTATGTAATTATCATCATGTAAAAAAAAACTACCTCTGTTTAAGACAAGAAAATCTTATAATTAAACTACAACATGTTTTGTCTTCTACTATGTAACTCCTCATGGCTCTTGTAGACCTGTAACCTAAAAGGATTTGGTGGCAGTTAATCTACCCCATAATGTTCAATTCCTGGATTTCACAATATGATTGTTAATAAAACAAGGTGACGAGAAGTGCAGATTGTATATCACTGTTCCCCAAAAGTTGGGCAGTTTTGGAGGTCTGAACTCATTTTTAGTCACAGCTTGAAAAATGTTCCTCATTCTGACCATCAACACGTGGAAGAACCCAACTTAAGAGATCTTTGTTCTGGCTAAATGGTTAACACTGCTGCTTCACAGTGCCAGAGACCCAGGTTCGATTCCACCCTTGGATGACTGTCTATGTGGAATTTGCACATTCTCCCTGTGTCTGTGTGGGTTTTCTCCAGCTGGTCCAGTTTCTTCCCACAGTTCCAAGACGCCTAGGCTAGGTGCATTTGCCACGCTTAATTACCCGTAGTGTCTAGGAGTGTGCAGACTCGGAGGAATAGCCAAAGGTAATACAGGTTTACAGGCATAGGATAGGGAGTTGGGTCTGATGGGATGCTCTTTGGAAAATAGGTGTGAACTTGATGGGCTGAATGGACTGCTACCACACCGTAAGGACTCTAAGTTTGTGGCAAGGTTCAACAAAGCAGAATCTACAATCAATGGTAATAACATTGTAGACACACTGCAGCATAAAAGTGTACAGATCTCTCTGGAGCTAGAGTATTAGTAATTCCAAGGCAATTATAGATTGCATCAGGTGCCATGGATTGAGGAGTGGCCTCGAATTGGATTTAAGCCAGACAGCAAATGGTTATCACTGGCTGTGTCAATATAGGTAATGTCTCTGGCAGACAAGGGAAAACTTGATACAGAGCAAAATCTCAGATTTATTGGCAAGGAAACTGGAAATGAAGTGTGTTGTTTCCTCAGCGAGCAGACATCACAACACTAAGAGAAATCAATGACCTCAAAAGCTGTTTGAAAAGAGGTTGAAGTCCCAGGAGCATCAGAGAGCCAGAATTAAAGCTATAAAATGGCACTTCAAAAATTAAAGCAGACGAAATCCAATGGAAGAAGAAAAGTAGGAGGCTACTGCAGATGTAATAAAGGAGAGGGAGGTCCATTATCAAAACTGTGGTAAAGGCAGGAAAAAAATATTCAAACTGCTGACAGTGGGAGTCATCTTAGAAAAAAAACAAGATTCATTCATTAAAACTGTTAAGGACACAGGAGTTATTACAATGTCCACAAATAGGAGGATTCACCCACGGAAGTCACAGAAAAGGTGTTAATCCTCTATTTTACTTGCAAAATCCATTGATCTTCAAGATCTTCCATTTTACTCTCACAAATTTGGAAATTGCCATTTTTTTACCACAGAAACATTGGAAAAAAAACCTCCCTTGCAGCATTACACATCAGTAGCTTTGTTATATTTCAAAACTAAAAGCATTTTTAAAAAGATATGGAAACAGAAGGATTTGCCAGGAAGACTTACTTTCAGAGATGGGCAAAATGTCATGTAGAAACCAGAAGAATGTAGATGCTGCAAGTCAGAAACAAGAACAGAAATTTCTGGAAAAACTCAGCAGCTGTGGCAGCATCTATAGAGAGAAATTAGAGTTAACATTCTGCAGGAGGATCACTGGACCTAAAACATTAACTTCTGTCCACAGATGCTGCCACACCTACTGAACTTTTCCAGCAATTTCTGCTTTTGTTGTTATTGTTGAAGATGTAATGTATATTGGACATCTTGGAGAAACTAAAACGATTCACTTACAGAATAGCTTCCAGATTTGAAATTCAATCTGAAGCTGAACAAATTCATTGCAATTTATAAACAATAATGAGTATAGTTGATGGCATTACAGCTCAGAAAAATATAGAAGAAGCCAAAGATACTTTTGATGAAGCACTGAAGTCTTTTTAACAAATAAAATTATTCAAAGAGCTACATTAATTACAAGAGGTTAGCATTCAGGAGACTCCATAGTTCATTCCATTATGAACTTTCCAGATTAGTGAATAATGTGACTATAGTAATTTCAAGTCAGAATATATAAGAGAAAGAATTATTGGAATTGCTCATGAATATTTGAGAGATTTATTACATTCAAAAGAAGATTTGACTCTACAGAAAACTGTATTGGTGAGTGAAGCTGCAGTCCAAAAACAACACAGATCAATTCTAAGAGGAGAAGATCAATCTCATCACAGGAGGTCAGCACAACAAAATCCCTGGAGACACATGAGAAAACAATACATCAAGCAGGACAGACATCAGATATTAATATTCATGGTTAATGCTAGTCCTGGAGCAGTCATTGTGGAACACCAGTTCAAAGGACAACCTGAAAAGATTTTATAAGATTCTCTTGGTTCAGGGAAGGATTCAGAGAGATGACAGAATCCATTGATACTTCTTCCCAAGTAGTAGATAAGTGTGTTAACCTGCTCTCCATTGGATTCATGTCAATTAAGAAGCTGTTTGAAACCATAGTAATTGTGTATTCCATGTCTGTTAATTCACTGAACTATTAAATAGATCTGAAATCTTTAATATTACTTGTGGAAAAATCAGGATCAGATCATTTGGTTGCATTGTCTGTTTTTAGCACTTAAAGTTTTTTTTATATTGTTTTGGTTTTGAAAATATTGTTGGTGATGGATCTTTGTGTACACATTTAGAGTCATAGAGTCATCGAGATGTACGGCATGGAATGAGACCCTTCGGTCCAACTTGTCCATAACAACCAGATATCCCAAACTAATTTAGTCTCACCTGCTAGCACCCAGCCCATATCTCTCACCCTTCCTATTCATATACCCATCCAGATGCCTTTTAGATTTGCACTTGTACCAGCTTCCACCACTTCCTCTGGCAGCTCATTCCATACACATACTCCCCTCTGCGTGAAAAAGTTGCCCCTTAAGTCTTTCCCCTCTAACCCTAAACCCATGCCCAGTAGTTCTGGACTCCCCCAACCCAGGGAAAAGACTTTGTCTATTTATTCTCGTGATTTTATAAACCTCAATAAGGTCACCCCTCAGCCTCTGATGCTCCAGGGAAAACAGCACCAGCCTGTTCAGCCTCTCCCTATAGCTCAATTCCTCCAACCCTGGCAACATCCTTGTAAATCTTTTCTGAACCCTTTCAAATTTCACAACATCTTTCCAATAGGAAGGAGACCAGAATTGCATCCAATATTCCAAAAGTGGACTAACCAATGTCCTGTACAGCCACAACATGACCTCCCAACTCCTGCACTCAATACTCTCTCCAGTAAAGGAAAGTATACCAAATGCCTTCTTCACTATCCCTATTTACCTGCAACTCAACTTTCAAGGAACCATGAACCTGCACTCCAAGGTCTCTTTGTTCAGGAACACTCCCTAGAACCTTGCCATTAAGTGTGTAGGTCCTGCTAAGATTTGCTTTACAAAATGCAGCATTTATCTGCACTAAACTCCATCTGCACTTCTCAGCCCATTGGCCCATCTGATCAAGATCCTGTTGTAATCTGAGGTAACCTTCTTTGCTGCCCACTACACCTCCAATTTTGGCATCATCTCTAAACTTACTAACTGTACCTCTTATGCTCGCTTCCAAATCATTTATATAAATGATGAAAACGTGTGGACCCAGCATCAATCCTTGTGGCACTTCTCTGGTCGCAGGCCTCCAGTCTGAAAAAACAACCCTCCACCACCACCCTCTGTCTTCTACCTTCCTGCCAGTTGTGTATCTAAATTCCCTGTATTCCATGAGATCTAACCTTGCTAACCAGTCTCCCATGAGAACCTTGTCGAACGCCTTACTGAAGTCCATATGGATCACGTCTACCGCTCTGCCCTCATCAATCTTCCTTGTTACTTCTGTAGATAGCACCTTACAAAATGGCTTCACTCAGTAAGATTTTTGGTGATTTTCCTAACAAATTCAAAGATGTCTGCCATGATGTTATTTGTACCATTTTTTTTCACTGTTTAAGATACAAAAACAAAGAACAAAAAACAAAAAAATTACAGCATAGGAACAGGCCCTTTGGCCCTCCAAACCTGTGCTGATCCAGATTCTCTATCTAATCTGTCGCCTATTTTCTAAAGATCTGTATGCCTTTGCTTCCTGCCCATTCATGTATCTGTCTATAGACAATAGACAATAGGTGCAGGAGTAGGCATTCAGCCCTTCGAGCCTGCACCACCATTCAATATGATCATGGCTGATCACCCACAATCAGTATCCTGTTGATGCTTTATCACCATAACCCTTGATTCCACTATCTTTAAGAGCTTTATCCATCTCTTTCATGAATGTATCCAGAGATTTGGCCTCCACTGCCTTCTGGGGCAGAGCATTCCCTATATCCATCACTCTCTGGGTGAAGAAGTTTCCCCTTAACTCTGTTCTAAATGGCCTCCCCCTTATTTTTAAACTGTATCCTCTGGTTCTGGACTCACCCTTCAGTGGAAACATGCTTTCTGCCTCCAGAGTGTCCAATCCTTTAATAATCTTATACGTTTCAATCAGATCCTCTCTCATCCTTCTAAACTCAAGTGTATACAAGCCCAGTCACTCCAATCTTTCAACATATGATTGCCCCGCCATTTGGGAGTTGACCTCGTGAACCTACACTGCACTCCCTCAATAGCTAAAATGTGCTTCCTCAAATTTGGAGACCCAAACTGCGCACAATACTCCAGGTGCAGTCTCACCAGGGCCCTGTAGATCTGCAGAAGGAGCTTCTTGCTCCCGTACTCAATTCCTCTTGTTATAAAGGCCAGCATGCCATTGGTTTCTTCACTGCCTGCTGTACCTGCATGTTTACTTTCATTGACTGATGTACAAGAACACCTAGATCTTGTTTTTCTTCCCCTTTAACTAACTTGACTCTATTTAGATAGTAATCTGCCTTCCTGTTCTGCCACCAAAGTGGATAACCGCACATTTATCCACATTAAACTTCATCTGCCATGCATCCGTCCCCTCACCTAGCCTGTCTAGGTCACCCTGTATTCTCCTAACATCCTCCTCAACATTTCACCCTGCCACCCAGTTTTGTGTCATCAGCAAATTTGCTAATATTTCTTTTAATACCTTCATCTATATCATGAATGTATATTGTAAACATCTGCAGTCCAAGCACTGAACATTGTGGTACCCCACTGGTCACCTGCCATTCTGAAAGGGACCTATTTATCACTACTCTTTGCTTCCTGTCAGCCAGGAGAAAGTGAGGACTGCAGATGCTGGAGACCAGAGTTGAAAAATGTGGTGCTGGAAAAACACAGTAGGCCAGACAGCATCCGAGGAACAGGAGAATCGACGTTTCAGGTGGAAGCTGAAGAAGGGCTTATGTCCGAAACATCGATTCTCCTGCTCCTCGGATGGTGTCTGGCCTGCTGTGTTTTTCCAGCACCACATTTTTCAACTTCCTATCAGCCAGCCAATTTTCAATCCGAGTCAGTATTTTGACCCCAACACCATGTGCCTTAGTTTTGCTCACTAATCTCCTATGTGGGACTTTATCAAAGGCTTTTAGAAAGTCCAGATACACTACATCCGCTGACTCTCCCTTGTCCATCTTCATAGTTACATCCTCAAAAAATTCCAGAAGATTAATCAAGCGTGACTTCCCCTTCGTAAATCCATGCTGACTCTGACCTATCCTGTTACTACTATTCAAATGAGTCGTAATTTCATCTTGTATAATTGACACCAGCATCCTTCCCACCACTGACGTAAGGCTAACCAGTCTATAAGTCCCTGTTTTCTTTCTTCCTCCTTTCTTGAAAAGAGTGACAACATAAGCCACCCTCCAATCCGCAGGAACTGATCCTGAATCTATAGAACATTGGAAAATGTCTTGATACATCTAGACAATGTTTTGATACATCGTAAATGATGCTATTGTGCCAGCTTCTACCACCTCCGCTGGCAATGCATTCCAGGCCCCCACCACCTTCTATGTAAAGAATTTCCCATGCATATCTCCCCCAGGCTTTTCTCCTCTCAATTTAAACTTGTAACCCCGAGCAAGTGAGTCCCCGACTCTGGGAAATAGCTTCTTGCTATCCACTCTGTCTTTACCTCTCATGATTTTGTAAGCCTCAATCAGGTCCCCCCTCAACCCCTGCCTTTCTAATGAAAACAATCCTAATCTACTCAACCTCTTTTCAGCACCCTCCAAATGAGGCAACATCGTACTGAACCTCTCTGTACCCTCTCCAAAACATTCACATTATTTTGGTAATGTGATCAGAACTGTATGCAGAATTCTAAATGTGGCTGAACCGAAGTCTTATATAACTGTAACATGACCTGCCAACTCCTGTACTCAATACTCCATCTGATGAAGGAAAGCATGCTGTATACCTTCTTGACCACTCTATTGACCTGCATTGCCACCTTCAGGGAATAATGGAGCTGAATATCCAGATCTCTCTGTACATCAATTTTCCCAATGATTTTTCCATTTACCATATAGTTCACTCTTGAATTGGATCTTCCAAAATGCATCACGTTGCATTTTCCAAGATTGAACTCCATCTGCCATTTCTCTGCCCAACTCTCCAATCTATCTGTATTCTCTGACACTCCTCTTCACTATCTGCTACTCCACCAATCTTAGTGTCTTCTGCAAACTTGGTAATCAGACCACCTAAACCTTCCTCCAAATCATTTATGTATATCACAAACAACAGTGGTCCCAGCACAGATCGGTATGGAACATCACTGGTCCCAGTCTCCATTTTGAGAAACTCCTGTCTTCTGTTGCTCAGCCAGTTCTCTATCCATCTAACCAGTACACCCTATGACTTCATCTTCTTCATCAGCCTACCGTGTCAAACACCTTACTGAAGTGCACGTATATGACATCCACAGCCCTTCCCTCATCAATAAACTTTGTCACTTCCTCAAAGAATTCTACTAAGTTGATAAGACATGACCTTCCCTGCAAAAAAATATGTTGCCTTTCACTGATAAGCTCATTTTCTTCCAAATGGGAATAGATCTTATCTCTCAGTATCTTCTCCAGCAGCTTCCCTACCACTGATGCTAGACTCACTGGTCTATAATCACCTGGATTATCCCTGCTACATTTCTTAAACAAGGGAACAACATCAGCAATTTTCTAGTCCTCCAGGACCTCACCTATGTTCAAGGATGTTGCAAAGACCCAGCTATTTCCTCTCTTGTTTCCCTTAGTAATCTGGGATAGATCCCATCCAGACCTGGATACTTGTCCACCTTACTGCCTTTTAGAGCACACAACTTATGCCAACTTGACATAGAGTAATTAAAGATTTATTCCTAACCTTAACATTTGCCATATCCGTCTCCTTGGTGAATACCAATGCACAGTACTCGTTAAGAATCTCATCCATGTTCTCTGACGACACACATATGTTTCCTCCTTTGTCCTTGAGTGGGCCAACCCTTTCTCTAGTTACCCTCTTGCTCCTTATATATGAATAAAAGGTTTTGGAATTTTTCTTCAGCCTGTTTCCTAAAGATAGCTCATGACCCATTTCAGCTATCTTAATTCCTCATTTCAAATTAGTGCTACATTCCCGTTTTCTCCCAAAGCTTCATCTGTCTTCAGTCATCTAGACCTTATGTACACTCCCTTTTCCCTCTGAGATAGTCTCACAATTTCACCTGTCAACCATGATTCCATAATCTTGCCATTTCTATCCCTAATTTTCACAGGAACATATCTCTAATCAACCTCTCTTTAAAAGCCTCCCACATATTGAATGTGGATTTTTCTTCAACAGCTGCTCCCAATCTATATTCCCCAGCTTCTGCTGAATTTTGGCATAGTTGGCCTTCCACCGATTTAGCACTCTTCCTTTAGGACTTTTAGGACCACTGTAATTTTTGTCCATAAGTATTCTAAAACTTACGGAATTATGACCACTATTCCAAAAGTAATCCCCTACTGAAACTTCAACCACTTGGCCGGGCTCATTCCTCAACATCAGGTCGAGTTTGGCCCCTTCCCAAGTTGGAGTACTTACATTAATGCTCTAGAAAACCCCCCTGGATGCTCTTTACAAATTCTGCTTCAATTAGACCTCTAATACTAAGTGGATCCCAGTCAATGTTAGGAAAATTAAAATCTCCAATCACCTACATCTCCAATCACCTGCTCCTACATCTTTCTACGATCTCTCTATATATTTGCACCGCTACTCACGTTCGCTGTTGGAAGGCCTGTAATGCAGACCCAACATTGTTACTGCACCCTTCCTATTTCTGAGCTCTGCCCGACCCAACCACCCCGTGGCTCAACACTTTAACTCTCCCTCCCACTCCACCGAGGACATGCAGGTCCTTGGACTCCTCCATCGGCAGAACATAACAACACGATGGCTGGAGGAGGAGCGCCTCATCATCCGCCTGGGAACCCTACAACCACAAGGAATGAACTCAGATTTCTCCAGTTTCCTCATTTCCCCTCCCCACACCTTGTCTCAGTCGGTTCCCTCAACTTAGCACCGCCCTCCTAACCTGCAATCTTCTTCCTGACCTCTCCGCCCCCACCCCACTCCGGCCTATCACCCTCATCTTGACCTCCTTCCACCTATCACATCCCCATCGCCCCTCCCCCAAGTCCCTCCTCCCTACCTTTTATCTTAGCCTGCCTGGCACACTCTCCTAATTCCTGATGAAGGGCTCTGGCCCGAAACGTCGAATTTCCTGTCCCTTGGATGCTGCCTAACCTGCTGTACTTTAACCAGCAACACATTTTCAATTCTGCCCATATTGTACTACTGCTTAAGTCCTCTTTAGCACCCCCTTCAACACAGCTGTGACATCCTGGCTGATCAGTGATGCAACTCCTCCACCCCTTTAACTCCCTCTCTTTCCCACTTGAAGCATTGATATCTGGGATATTTAGTTGCTAATCATACCCTTCTTTCAACCAAGTCTCAGTAATAACAATAACATCGTTCTCCCACGTATTAATACAGGCCATAAGTTCATTTGCCTTACCTACTACACTTTTTGCATTAAAACAAATGCACCTCAGACCACCAGTCCTTTTACGTTCATCATTGGCTCCCTGCCTACTTTTCGCCTTAGTCACACTGACTTCATTATCTAGTTCCTTACAAGCTTTAGTTACAACCTCCCTACTGTCCATTAAGTCCCTCATTTGATTCCAATCCCACTGCCACATTAGTTTAAACCCAACTGTGCTAGCAAAAGCACTCACAAGAACATTGGTTCCATTCCGGCCAAGGTGTAGGCCATCCAATTTGTAATAGCTCCACTTTCCCCAGAACTGGTCCCAATGTCCCAAACATCTGAACCCCTCCCTTCTGCCTCATCTCTCAAGCCACTCATTCATCCTGTCTATTCTTTCATTTCCACTCTGACTAACATGTGGCACTGGTAGCAATCCTGAGATTACTACCTCTGGGATCCTACTTTTTAACTTGGTTCCTAACTCCCTAAATTCTACTTGTAGGACCTCATCCCATTTATTACCTATTTCATTGGACCACAACAGCTGGCTGTTCACCCTGCCCCTTCAGAATGTTTTGCAGCCAAAGGAGATTACCCTGACCTGTGCACCTGGGAGGCAACATACCATTCGGGAGTCTCATTTTCGATCACAGAACCTCCTATCTACTCCCCTTGCAATTGGATCCCCTATGACTATAGCCCTTCCACTCTTTATTCCCGATCTTCAGTACAGCAGAGCCAGCCATGAACCTGGCTAGTGCTGCCTTTCCCTGGTGAGCCATCTCCCCAACAGTATCCAAAATGGTATATCTGTTTTGAAGGGAGATGACAGCAGGGGACACGTGCACTGCCTTCCTGCTCTTTCTCTGCCTTTTGGTCACCCATTCCCTTTTCCCTCGGCAATCCTAATCTGTGGTGTGACCAATTCACTAAATGTGCTGTCCATGACCCCCTCAGTATTGTGTCTGCTCCAAAGTGAGTCCATCGGAGCTCCTGAGCCATCATGTGGTCTAACAAAAACTACAGCTGACACACTTCCTGCACATAAAGGAGCCAGGGACATCAGACACATCCCTGAGCTCCCACATTGAGCAAGAGGACCATAACATGGGTCTGAGATCTCCTGCCATTTTTAATCTTAAATTGAAATTAGTCTTAACTTAGATAAATGAAAAAGGAAAAAAAAGTTTTTACCAATCACACTATATAAAAAATAGAGAAACCTTAACTAATCAACATACCACAGAGTCCTTTTATTCTGTTTAGAGAAGGATGGCGGGTGGAAGATGCAAAATATGCAGTGTCTCAGGTTCAGCTGCTGCCCTGCTTCCTGATGAAGGGCTTATGCTCGAAACGTCGAATTCTCTATTCCTGAGATGCTGCCTGGCCTGCTGTGCTTTGACCAGCAACACATTTGCAGCCCTGTATATCAGTTCACTCACCATTCCAGACTGCAATTCGACCACTTCCACTCAGCTCCTCACTGTCATCACTCCCGCAGCTGCTGCTAAGGAAGACCTCTGACGCTCGAGCTAAGTCCCTTTTAAGTGGGAAATTTACCTTTCCGGCAGCCCCCTGGTCCTCTCTCTCTCTCTCTCTCTCTCTTACTATGTGATCAGATTAGTTTCTTTTTCTTGATCTGATTATTTGGTTTGAATTACTAAAATTGGGAAAAAGTTTTATTCGCCAAAGCAAACTTTGAATTTGTCATTCAATCCTTTGAAAAAATAAAATGTCCAAACTTCACTGGTAGACCTCTAATACTTGAACTCGCAGAATCAATTTCTGTTCCTGGATTTTTGTTTCTTTTTTAATCAATGTTCTTTTAACTTGTACCTGACAAATCATCTTAAATTGTTGTTGTTAACTTTGTCACAAAGCAAGTAGCTCAGAGATTTGTTAACCTACTGTTGGAAGTTTTAATTGTGCACCTCAGCTATGATCTTCAGGTGGAAGCATAACATTTTTTAACTTTCCCATTAGTGATCAAACTTGCTTTGCATGTCTGGTAATCAGACTTTTTGTGTGTGCTCAATTCAGATTTAGCTGTAAGTCCATTTTCATTTATTCACTTTTTTTAAAAGTGTATTTCTCTTTTTATTAGTTTTAGAAATTTCCAGTGCGCTGGTGGTTTATTTGAAGGCTTTTTCTGTTCAGAGATGCAACCTTCAGAACTCTGTGACTACTTTGGATGATGGAAGGCCTTCTTTTCTCCCGGAAATCTCAGGTCTGTTTCTTGATCATTACTGCTGCTACAATTTTCTAGGCAGAATATGCCATCGTGCCACTGTCTGTTATTGTGTGATTTTTTTAAAAAAAAGGATCCTTACAACATGGAAACAGGCCTTTGGCCCAACAAGTCCACACCAACCCACCCCACCCAGACTCTTTCCTCTACCTATTATCTTACTTTTCCCCTGACTAATGCACCTAACCTATACATCCCTGAACACTATGGGCAATTTGGCATGGACAATACACCTAAACTGTACATCTTTGGACTGTGAGAGGAAACCGGAGCACCTGGAGGAAACCCATGCAGACACGGGTAGAATGTGCAAACTCCACACAGACAGTCGGCCGAGACTGGAATCAAGCCAAGGTCCCTGGTGCTGTGAGGCAGCAGTGCTAACCATTGCGCCACAAGGTGAATGCCACATGTTGGGATTGGGTTCAAGATGGAGTCATCAATGTGAGGACAATGTTAAGAACTGACTTCAGGCTTTAACCTAACATTACTTATTATATATTATTGCAAAATACTGCTCTACATGTTAATCATAGGTATACCAGGCTCTGACTTGCAGTAAAAACAAGTAAGGGCTAAACTATCTTTTTATGTTTTCATGTCAGTGTGCTCATATGAGTCTTGAAAAGTGTTCTAAATTTTCCCAGAATGTAATATTTATGCTTCACGCATGAAGCTCCATGACATAATTGCAGTCACACTCATGGTCCTGATGACCTACCACAACAATATTTTCATGCCAAACATATTTCATAAAGTTGAATTTCCTGGTCGAGATTGGGAATCTACAAAGTATCACACACAAAGGATGAAGTGAGAATGAATTGGAGTCCAATAGCAACATTTTAAACATATTGCAAAACAATTTTGAAATTTTGACTTCCTCCTTCAACTTACTTTTCAGCAACTCAAGGAATGCCACAGAATATGGAATTATAGTCATTGGTAGGTTGTTATTACTATTAATGTTTAAGCCATCATGTTAACATTTGCCTATCATTATGTAAAATTATGTACAAATATGTCACAATGATAGAATTTTAACTCAGTCTTTTCATGGAATAATCATTCATGACTAGTTAGATTGTTTCATCGCTGGATAAAATATGAGGAAGTAGCTATAACTGACAAAACTGAATGATTGATGCAAGTAGGAATTTGATGAACAACAAAAATATAATTACCCGTCAATGTCTCTTGGTTGATATCTTATTTACCAGCTTTGAAAATCTAACTCTAAACTTTGAAATTATTTTGAACATTTCAAAGATAATTGTTATTGTACTGAAAATTTATATTTGAAATATGTATTTCAATATATTCTATGACAGGTGTGACATATATATCTTGGTCATCAATTTTACTTCAGCAAAATTGTGCATTCGATGGCTGGTTAAAGAGAATTCAATGAAGACAGAATGCAAATGTGTAGGTGTGTTGCCATTCAAATAACTGTTTATATTGTCTTTCACCTTTAAATTAAAAAAAAATTCAATTATATGCTTCATCTTTAATAATGTTTCAAGATAGTTACTAGTTTTAAATTCACCATAGGTAAGAGAGAAGCCTGTGGCATACAGATTGCCGTTTGACAGGAACTACGATATAGGAACATGTAGTGAGTGCCATTGTAATGAAGACTATTTCAGTAGCTAAATTAAAATCTGATATTGAGATCTGAGATGCAATAAAACAAGAACAAGTTTTGTTAAACATTTCCAGCTTTGTCCAAATTTAATGGAAATATGTGTTGGTTGTGACTTCAATAGTCTGTGGAAGATATTTTTAGAGTCATACCTTTTTATATGTTCTCCTCCTGCTCCTAAATTGCTATGTTCCTATGTCAGAATGATCTGTGATTTGGAGGGTAACATGGGAGGTAGCAGTATTTCCATGTAGCAGCTGTTCCTGGTCTTCTAGTTTGGAGACACTGTTAATTTGCTTGATAATGTTGGAGGAGTCTTGGTGAGGTCTTGCACGCAATATTATGGTCAACACTGCTGCCATGTGTACCAGTGGTGATAGGAATGAATACTTAAGGTGGAGGATGTAATACCAGTCGTGCTGCTTTACCCTGGATGGATGGTGCCATGCCTCTTGGGATTTGTTGGAGCCGCAGTCATCCAGATAAATAGTGGGTGTTCCATCATATTCCTGACTAGTGCCCTGCAATGGATAAGCTTTGGGCAGTAGGGGGTTGTATTTATTGACCATGAACTATGTATTGGACAGTGATGTGGAATTACATAACTATGAGGAGATGTTTCTCTCCAAAAAACTATTTGCAGAAGTTAAGTCATAACCCTTAAATTAGTGATTGCTGCTATTTTAAATAAAGAGATAATGTTTGACCTTGAATAAAAAAAACACAAGCAATATTGATCATGTTCTGTACTGTACCAAGTATTCGCACAATTCCCACGGAGTTATTTAACATGAGGATGTTGATGGTTGGGGTTTCACTTGTGAAACTGCCTTTGAATGGAAAGTGTGAAGTATGTTTTTATACTATTTTTGTACCATTTTCTTAATCCAGCGATTTGAAATTTTGCATGTTTCAAAGTATTACCTCATTGAATTAGCTTTCACGATTCTAGTTTCAACAGAAATCATGCCTCACTCTCATGGCCTTGGAGGGGGGTAGTCTCTCTCTCTCAAAAAATGAGAATATCAATGAAGCGGAGATATCAATAAAGCTTGGAAGTCAGATACATCTTCGATAAAACCTCTGCTTATTAAATTTTACTTCCCATTGAGTACTTCACTGAAGGTAAATTGAATTTTCTAGCTTTAGATCAGAATTCCCTGGAAAGCTGCAGATAATAAATAAAATATTTGCTTGTTGCGGTACCTTACGTCCACTGGAGAGTTTTTATCCATCCACAAGTTTCAAAAACAGTGGAAAACAGTCAGGAGGTTTGTCCTGGGATTCCTCAACATTGACTCCACATCCCATGGAGTCTCATTGCTTTAGGTTTATCATGGGCAAGCAAACCTAAGGCTGGATATGACATACCACTGATGAATCAATACTCCTCCATGTTGAACAACACTTGGGAGAAAGCACTTGGATGATAAAGGTGCTAAATCTACTCTGAGTGGGGTATTTCATAAGATGAGTGCACAATGAGGTTAAGAAGAACAATTCACTTGAGACATGGGACAAGGCAAGACAAGGCACATTAATATCCTTCAGAGAAGGAAATCTGCCATCTTCACCTGGTCTGGTCTACATATGACTCCAAAGCCACAACAATGTGTTTGACTCTCAAATTACACTAGATTAGATTCCCTACAGTGTGGAAACAGGCCCTTCGGCCCACCAGTCCACACCACCCCTCCGAAGAACAACCCACCCAGACCTCTGACTAATACACCTAACACTATGGGCAATTTAGCATGGCCAATTCACCTAACCTGCATATTTTTTGGATTGTGGGAGGAAACCTGAGCACATGGAGTGAAACCCATGCAGACACAGGGAGAATGTGCAAACTCCACACAGACAGTCACCCAAGGCTGGAATCAAACTTGGGACCCTGGTGCTGTGAGGCAGCAGTGCTAACCACTGCCACCTTGTTCTCTGAAAAGGCCTAGCAAGCCTCTCAGTTGTACCAATCGCTACAAAGTCTCATTAAAGAAATGAAATCAAATGGGCCACCTGGGCATCAATCTAGGCAACAGAAAAATAAAACTGCAGAACCAGCTCAGTAGGCCTTGCAAAGTCCTCTTTACTAACCTCTGGGGGCTAGAGCCAAAATTGGGTGAGCTGTCTCACAGACTAGTCAAGCAACAGTGTGTCATAACCACAGTCATGGAATCATACCTCATAGTCAAATCCCAGATATGGCCATCATCATCCCTGTATATGTCTTGTGTCACCAGCAGGACAGAGCCAGCAGATCTGTGGCACAGTGGAAAACAGTCAGGAGGTTTGTCCTGGGATTCCTCAACATTGACTCCACATCCCATGGAGTCTCATTGCTTTAGGTTTATCATGGGCAAGCAAACCTAAGGCTGGATATGACATACCACTGATGAATCAATACTCCTCCATGTTGAACAACACTTGGAGAAAGCACTTGGATGGTAAAGGTGCAAAATCTACTCTGAGTGGGGTATTTCAATATCTGCTACCAGAAGTGGGTCAGCAGCAGTACAATGGATTGAGCTGGTCAGTTTCTAGCCTGAGTCTGCAGCAAGTGGTCAGGGAACAATTAAGAGTACAAAGCGTACTTGACCTCACCTTTACCAATCTGCCAGCTTTAGATGTATCTGTCCATAACAGGCTCCATAAGGTCAACCACTTTACAGTGCTTGTGGAGACAAAGAATTGTCTTTACGTTGAGAGTCTCCATCGTGTTGTTAGTACTATCACCATGTTAAATGAGACAGATGTTAAACAGATCTAGCAAATTAAATCTGAGCATGCACGAGGCACTGTGGGCTATCTACAGGAACAGAATTGTACTCCAGCACAATTTGCAACCTCATAGCCTGATATATCCCCCACTCAAACATTACCATTCAGTGGAAAGTGCAAGAGGGCATGTCAGGAGCAACATCAGACCTACCTAGAAATGAGGAGTCAACCTGGTGAAGCTGCCAAACAGGACTACTTACATGCCCAATGGCATAAGCAGCAAGTGACAGACAGAACTAAGCATGCCCCCAACCAGTGGATCAGATCTAAACTCAACAGCCCTGTCACATTCAGTCATGAATTGTGATGGACAATTAAACAACTCACTGGAGGAGAAGGGTCCACAGATATCCCCATCCTCAATGATGGAAGAGCCCAGCACATCAGTGCAAAAGATCTGGCTGAAATATTTGCAGCAATCTTCAGTCAGCAGTACTGAGTGGATGATCCGTCTCAGCCTCCTCGAGTCACCCCCAGCATCATAGATGCTCAGCTAATTCGATTCACTCCACATGATATCAAAGCTCATTGAAAACACTGGATATTGCAAAATGCAGTGGACCCTGACAATATTGCAGAAATAGTACTGAAGATTTGTGCTCCAGAACTTGTAGCTCCCCCTACCGAAGCCCTTCCAGTGCAATTACAACACTGGCATTTACCTGATAATGTGGAAAATTTCCCAGATATATCCAGTAAACAAAAAGCAGGACAAATAAAATCCAACCAATTACCATCCCATCAGTCTACTCTTAATCTTCAATACAGTGATGGAAGGTGTCATCAACAGTCCCTATCAAAACTTGAATCAATGGTTATCAGGGGGGCAAAATCTGTACTGGTTGGAGTCATACATGGCACTTGAGTTGTGGTTGTGAGAGATCAGTCAACTCAATTCCAGAACAGCTCTGTAGGAGTTCCTCAGGGGAGTGCCCTAGGCCCCATCTACTTCAGCTGCTTCATCACTAACCTTCCTTCCATTGTAAGGTCAGAAATAGGAATGTTTGCCAATGATTGCATAATATTGAGCACCATTTGTGACTCTTCAGATACTTATGTGCTCCTTGCACAAATGGAACAAGATCTGGACAGTATCCAAGCTTGGTCTGACAAGTGGCAAGGAACATTCACACCACAAATGCCAGTCAATGAACATCTCTGAAAAGAGACAATCTAACCACTGCTCCTTGACATTCAATTGTGTACCATCACTAAATCCCACATTATCAATGTCCTGAGCATCACCACATCAACTCAGTGGCTGTAAGGACAGTTCAGAGGCAAGGAATACTGCAGCAATTAACTGACCTCCTGATATCAACTAAAAGGTACAAGTCAGAAGTGTGATGGAGTACTCCCCTGAATGGGTGCAACTCCAACAACACTCAAGAAGCTTCACACCATCCTAATCAAAGCAGCCCACTTGATTGGCACCGCAACCACAAGCATCTACTCCCACCACTAGTGATGTTCAGTAGCAATAGTGTGCACTATCTGCAAGATGGAAATTCATCAAACATCCTTGACAGCACATTCCAAACCCAAGACCACTCCCATCTAGGAAGACATTGTCAGTAAATACAATGGAACACCACCGCCTGTTAGTCCCCTCCAAGCCACTCACCACCCTGACTTGAAAATATTTTGCCAAAACTGCTGTCACTGGGTCAAAATCTTGGAATTCCCTAACAGCATTGTGGGTCACCCCACAGCAGATGGACTGCTGTGGTTCAAGAAGACAATGCATCACCATGTTCTCAAAGGCAACAAGGGATGGGCAAGAAGTGCTGACCAGACAGCATGCACACATCCCATGAGGGAATTTTAAACAAATCACTTGTTTTGAATAATAAAAACTCATGCTGTTAAGATCAGTAAGATTTATAAAGTTATGATTTCCTCTGGCATTACTGAGGTTTGAGCTGATAATCTCAGTTTTCTACCTGCATACCAGACAGTGCTACTCATTAGAAGTGCAATAGCCTTTTTGATATAAAAAATACTTAAAAATACACAAATTGTTCTTATAACCATTTTAATTCATTTGCAAATTATGTTGACTTTATATCCAGCTAATGTTACAGAGTTGCTTTCTAAAGCAGTGCCATTATGTCAATGAGTATTATTGTAGTTGCTACCAAGAGTACAGAATAACAATGTCATAATGTGGATTTGTACCCTCCCTATGAAGACAGAGCAATAACATTTGTAACAATAGTGACCATTGGTCACTAGCAAATTGGACATGACTGGACACCATTCTCTTCAGATTAATGTCAATCAGAGTCAACATACTGTGTCAACCCACATTATAGCCATTCAGTTATTGGTTTATACATGTGACATTTATAATGACATTTGAACAGGGAGAGAAAGTGTATAGGAATCTGAGTGACTTGAGCTGTGGTGAAATTTGTGGCTGAATTAGATGAGAAGTCAGCAAACCTATTTTGACATCGGATGTATCTCCCTCCATCTTTTGTGTGTTTGATAAGTGGCAAGTTTCTCATGAGGCAATGGTGAATTACCAATTAAGGGAGGTTATTGCTCGTTAAATTACTTGTCCTTGGCCCAACTTGTCTTCTTCATATTCAGCTTTCCATTTTAACAAATTCACCCAACAAGGGAAATATGGAGAAAAACTTGACATGTAAGCCAATGTGGACACCTGTTGGAGACAACCTCCCAGGCCAAAGGTGTCAGCAGCACTCATAGCCCTGCATGCACCATGTTTATCTTGCTTCCAGGTGAGATAACAGGTTCTGAACACAGATCTCCATCCATAAAGCATCAGCTCTGGCCATGATGAGGTGATTGATGATGTCACCAAGCTTTTTTTGTCCCAAAGAGAGAAAATTATAACTACATGTTAGGTTAAAGCAGTTTCATTAATACAAAAGTAAAAAATCTACTACAATCCATTATTACCCTCGCTGCCAAAGTTTCCTTAGCAGATCTTGTTTCTCCCCTCCTCACTGCATCTTTGTGCAATCCCTGGTTAGATGGGGTGGGGGAGCCTGTTCCACAGTGGAGCTCTTCAGTGTTAGAGATTTGGTGGGTCGACCTTGGTGGCATTCATGTCTAGATGGGCCAGGCATGCTGGGAGTTTTCTTGCTTATGAAAGCAGACCTTCTTCATTTTGAACTTGACAGGGGTATGCAGTGTGGAGGTTAGGGGCCCAACCACTCCTGGACTGTACTGAATGGCAAAGTTTGAGGGACCTCAGTGTGGTTTCTCCTCCAGCCAGGTGCCTTTTAGCACTTGCCTGTTTCTTTGGGAGGAAAGGGCACCTACAAAGTATGCCAGGTTCAAAGTACTCCTGCCACTGTGCTTTTGATACTAAGAAATAGTAACTTGGGCAATAGAATGCAAGTGTATGTGTGTTGGCAAAAGACCATAAAAGGTTCTGGACCAGGATCTCCACAGCAACCACTAACCTGTTCATGCAGACAGCCAATCGATCACATGATTTGCTGCACTACTACAGCTTCTGGGCAATGAGGGCCATTATATCCCACATACCTGTCTGCTGCTCCTGTTCCTCCCTCTGCATGTGGATAAGGCATGAGTGCTTACATGTCAAGGTCCTTTTCTGCCTGGGGCTGAGCAGATGCCTGATATCAAGCTGTCTTCCAAAGTGCCAGTGACACTGAAGAGCTCCACTGTGGAACAGGCAAGTGTTACTTCCTCAGCCAGCTGGAGAGATATTGCAGTGATTTGCTCACGCGATCGTGCTCACTGGCACTGGAAGGCAAACGTTTCCATTGGGTTGTTAATATCTCAGTTCATGTGGAGTGCAAGAGGCAACCTTTGAGGCCTCAGAGCTCTTTCCTCAAAGGTTGAGAAAGTGGCTTCTCCATGGCAGTGGTGGCTGCAGGCCGAACCTGCAAATCACAAGACAGAGAAAGAGAGAGAGAAAGAATCATGGCCACTGGTTAGAAAAGGTTTGCAATGGAAGATACTGACAATGGAGTTAATGTGAGAGCTCTAGTAGAATGAAAAGTGGTACTTACTCATTTGGCATGGTATTGTTGTCTCCGTATCCCCTGTATCTCCACTTTCACCTGTGGAGGTGCAGGATTCTTTCCATAGAGGAGACCAGGAACTTAATAAAGAATAACCCTCCACCTATAACAGCTCACTGTGTCTTTTTCTGGGCTGTCTTGCCTTGTGATTGAGGAAACAAAGGGGATGAAAGTGGTTGGCATTTCTGATAGACCTGGTACAGGTAGATACAAGGAGGTGCGGTGCGCCAAAGGATTGAAGAGGCAGTGCCGATGCCATGCAGATAAAGAGGGGTATTAGAGACTGGGATGGATGAGAGCAGATTGCAAGCAATAGTAAACATGGTGAGCACAAACCTTGGTGGGAGGTGTGTAAAGTAGCTGAAAGAAAATGAGTCAGAAGTGGCAACAAGAAGAGCTAGTACTTACCATGGAAGGTTACACCTGAAACGTTAACTTCTCCACCTCCTGATGCTGCCTTGCTGTGTTCTTCCAGCTTGACTAACTCTGGAAGATTGGTAAAGCTAATTAATCATCTTATGGCACCTCTGGACATTCAGACCATGGATACAACACTGACCTAAGTAGGGACCTGAGACTAGGATGCCAGGATCAGGTGGCATAGCCTACGCTACGGAGAAGAGGTTGGCCCTTCCTTGCACGATCTCCTCATCAAGGACTACAGATCTCTGTCAGAGAATTGTGGTACCATCTTCCCTTCTTCTGACATCTTACAGAAGCATCCTTTAGCCCACAGGCAGTTTCAGAATCCCAGTGTTTGTCCTGGCTCACCGTGACTTTTAAAATGGCATTAACACAAAGGGTACTGGTCTTTAGTGGTGAGTTCTTTGTAGTAAAATTAGACCATGACAGATAGCATGATAGCTGACAAGGTAGTTAATGCAACAAGTTTGGTAAGATACAGTGGGAGAATTCACTTGACATCATGAAGAAAAACCTTCCAAAAGCTCAACGCTACTCAGATATAAACCAAAAAAAAATAATTCAGGTCAAAGGAAGTAAATTATTAGAAGGAGAGGAGGTCTTCTTCTCATCTCTTATTAATTTAGTCAAAACGCATGGGAACCTAAGAAAGTTGTGGTGGAAGAGAAATGAACCCTCAGTGAAATTTGCTTCAAGTGGGTAACAAAAAAAACAATGTTTCCCAATAATTGTAACTGTGATCATTGTGTGTCAATGTTGTCACTTTATAAGGATTATTTTATCCTGATTTTTGTTGAGGAGAGTCATAGAATCATAGAGATGCACAGCATGGAAACAGACCCTTTGGTCCAATCCGTCCATGCCGACCAGGTATCCCAACCCAATCTCGTCCTAACTACCAGCACCCGCCCCATATCCCTCCAAATCCTTCATTTTCATATACCCATCAAAATGCCTCTTAAATGTTGCAATTGTACCAGCCTCCACTACTTCCTCTGACAGCTCATTCCATACATGTACCACCCTCTGCGTGAAAAAGTTGCCCCTTAGGTCTCTTTTCCCCTCTCACCCTAAACTTATACTCTCTAACTTGGGACTCCCCCACCCCAGGGAAAAGACTTTGTCTATTTATCCTATCAATGCCCCTCATAATCTTGTAAACCTCTATAAGGTCACTCCTCAGCCTCCGATGCTCCAGGGTAAACAGCCCCAGCCTGTTCATCCTCTCCCTGTAGCTTAATTACTCAAACCCAGCAATATCCTTGTAAATCTTTTCAAACTTCACACTATCTTTCCGACAGGAAGGAGACTAGAATTGCATGCGATATTCCAACAGTGGCTTAACCAATGTCCTGTACAACCGCAACATGACCTCCCAACTCCTGTACTCAATACTCTGACCAATAAAAGAAAGCATACCAAATGCCATGTTCACGTTCCTATCTACCTGCGACTTCACTTTCAAGGAGCTGTGAATCTGCACTCCAAGGTCTCTTTGTTCACCAACACTCCCTAGGATCTTACGATTAAGTGTATAAGTTCTGCTAAGATTTGCTTTCCCAAAATGCAGCATCTCACATTTATCTGAATTAAACTCCATCTACCACTTCTCAGCCATTGGCCCATCTGATCAAGATCCCGTTGTAATCTGAGGTTGCCTTCTTCGCTGTCCACTACACCTCCAATTTTGGTGTCATCTTCAAACTTACTAACTATACCTCTTATGCTCGCATCCAAATCATTCATATAAATGATGAAAAGTAGAGGACCCAGCACCAAACCGTGTGGCACTCCATTGGTCACAGGCCTCCAGTCTGAAAAACAGCCCCCCACCACCAGCCTCTGTCTTCTACTTTTGAGCCAGTTCTGTATCCAAATGGCTAGTTCTCCCCGTATTCCTTGAGATCTAAACTTGCTAACCAGTTTCCCTTTGGGAACCTTGTCGAAAGCCTTACTGAAGTTCATATAGATCACATCTACTGCTCTGTCCTCATCAACCTTCTTTGTTACTTCTTGAAAAAGCTCAATCAAGTTTGTGAAATATGATTTCCCATGTATAAAGCCATGTTGACAATCCCTAATCAGTCCTTGCCTTTCCAAATACATGTACATCCTGTTCCTCAGGATTCCCTCTAACAACTTGCCCATTACCGACTCCAGACTTACTGGTCTATAGTTCCCTGGCTTGTCCTTACCATCTTTCTTAAACAGTGTTACCACATTAGCCAACCTCCAGATTTCCAGCACCTCACCTGTGACTATTGATGATACAAATATCTCAGCAAGAGGCCTAGCGATGACCTCCCTAGCTTCCCACAGAGTTCTAGAGTACACCTGAACAGGTGCTGGGAATTTATCCACCTTTATGCATTTCAAGACATCCAGCATTTCCTCCTTTGTAGTATGGACATTTTTCAAGATGTCACCATCTATTTCGCTACAGTCTATATCTTCCATGTCCTTTTCCATAGTAAATACTGATGCAAAATACTCATTTAGTGTCTCCCCCATTTTCTGCAGCTCCACACAAAGGCCGCCTTGCTGATCTTTGAGGGGCCCTATTCTCTCCCTAGTTACCCTTTTGTCCTTAATGTATTTGTAAAACCTCTCTGGATTCTCCTTATTTCAATTTGCCAAAGCTATCTCATGTTCCCTTTTTGTCCTCCTGATTTCCCTCTTAAGTATACTCCTACTGCCTTTATACTTTTCTAAGGATTCACCCGATCTATCCTGTCTGTACCTGACATATGCTTCTTTCTTTTTCTTAACCAAACCCTCAATTTCTTTAGTCATCCATCATTCCCTATATCTACCAGCCATTCTTTTCACCCGAAGTAAAGTAGAGGTTATGAACTGGTTGTAAAGTAGAGGTTATGAACTGGTTACTGTTTGGCTTAAGTAAGTAACGTAAGAGGCCTTTACATTTTTAAAAAACAGTTGTAACAATGGAAGGGGAGCAGCCAGCTCTCTCAAACCAGGTTTCATGTTTCTTTTAACTGTAGCAGTCAGAGCTGTTTGGGGTCCCAGAAGGGTGGGAAGCTTCCATAAATGCTTCCTAGCTGCAACTTTCTCTGAAATCTCTCTTGATGTTGTTTCCTTCTGGATTGTAGAACTGCATGTTAGAATCTAGGTCTGAATTTACTTTTTTGACAAGGGGGTGTGTTTATTGGATGTTACAATAATTAGTATTAGGTACTGTATCTATTATTTGGTTACATTTTCCAATAGTTAAGTTATTCTCAAATCCTCTTCCTTTTGTTTATATTTTAGCTATAGCGTGTAAATAAATTGTACTTTGCTTAATATTGAGAAACTTGAACTGTTGCATCACATCTGGAAGACACACTTCACGTTGACCTTTAAAACAAGAAAAAGTTTGAGTCTAGGCTATCTTCTATTTTGAGGGGGTCTGGTCTGGGCCATAACAAATTGTAAATCAGAACAATGCGTGAAAAATATTGCATACTATGGTACTGAATATCATTAGTGTAGTCAAAGAGGAGCTTATCAAGAGAGAAAAACATTCTGTTCCCTAATGACAGTAAATGAGAATGCAGAAAGATTTGAAGTTGGCATTACTAATCTGAAGCTGTTGAATGAAGCTTTATATTGTACATAAATTGTTCATTCAGACAATTCATCTCTGTGGTCCACGTGCAGTCATGTGAATCCAGCAATAGACTCGTCTTGAATTCAGTCAGCTATCAGAGTGCCTGTTTCTAAGTGCAAACTCATTAGTCCCATTTCCCTGCTCCGTCTCTGTATAACGGCAGTCTCATAGAAGGTGTGACAGGGCTATGAGGTAAATGGGAGGGCATGAGATGGCATTTGAGATGTCACGAATGTGTGTGCATATGAGAGTGCATGCGTGAGTCTGTGTGTATGTGGTATAAGAGGTGAGGGTTAAGGGGTAGGTTTTGTTTTATTGCTCGTTCAAAGAAAATGTCAACCAAATGCCAATTCCATGAGGCAGGCCTTCAGCCCAGTCTACATCCAACTACACCTGGCAGCCCCCACAGTCATTGTGGGATCACCCAGTCTGATTCCCAGAAAACCCATGCACCTGATACAAAACTCCCATCATCTGGACCATTTCCGAGCCCCAGATTTGGCTTGCAGAGCCAAAATGTTTCTCAACTCTAAAATGACTCAATTGATTTCTTCTTGTACAGCACCTGAAATTGGAGCATTTTACTTGCATTGTCCCTTCTCAGTTTTCTCACCAGCATGCATCACAAAAATGGCAACGTGCATTTACGTTCAGCATTTACATAACACAAAATATACCAACGTGCTTCACAGATACAGTATATAAAACAATATAACACTAAATATCATACAGTGGTATTAGGGTCAATTGACAAAGCTTGGTCAAGAAGATTTACGCTAGTGACAAGTGTCATGGGAACAAGAAGGGATTTCTCTCCTGACACTTTTCCTCCGTCATAACAGGAGCCCGCTAGTCTCCCAGTAGAGATATAATCTTATTTACAAAGCCTTGGCCAACTGTCTTCCTATCACTTTGAGAGATATTGTTTCATGAATCTCTTGTGATGTGCCAAGGGACATTTTATTACATTGAAAGCACTATATTATTGTAAATTGTTGCTGGTTAATGGATCATCCATGAATGTGAAATCGTGAACTTTTTTTTCTCTCTACTGTGCCTCATTTTGGGTTTACATGGAATTAAAGTTTAAATTTGGCTCAAAATGAGTCTCATATGAATTTTTCTAAAGCCAGTGCTCACTTGGTTGATCTTTATACTGTAACTCATTGATCATATGTGTACAGAACATCATATTAGTAAAAGTTCATTGGTTTAGAAAATTACCTGTACAACATGACATTTTCTATCAAACCACCAGAGATCCAATCTATTGTCTGACTGCCCACTAGACAGGTAAGCTACAAACCTGTTTTGAGTCTTTAACAATGTATACTGATTGTAATTGGAACACAAGAAATGATCAATTTCAACCAGTTTTGGTAATTAACATCAAATCTGCTTGGTTTCTGAAAGATCCCTATAGTGAGTTCAAGGGAAATTTGAACTCCAGTTCTGTCAGGAATCATACTCAACCACCCATGTATATTCGCAGAAGCATAAAGTCTCTTGTTCAAAGCTCATTTCAGAAATTTGAAGAGGACATATCTGGCACCAACCACACCATATCACATACTTTGCTTTTATTAGGAAAGCCAATGCTTATATCTGTTCCTAACAGGCACTCTGATAACTGACTGAACTCAGGAGTAGCCTACTACTGGATCCAGATGATTACACATGGATCTCAGGGGTCAATTGTCTGCAATGAGCAATTTATTTTCAAACATAAAGCTCCACTAAACATCTGCAGATTAGTGATGTCAAGTTCGAATCTTGCTGCATTCTCATTAATTTTCTGAGGGCACAGAATGTTTTTCTTTCTTGACGAGTTCCTCTCTGACTACACTAATGAGTTTCAATACTATGCCCTTCATCTGTTGTTTCAGACTGTCCAACACATGCTTGACAGCTATGATGGAGGTGGCGGGGGTGGGGGTGGGGGTGAGGGAGGTGGGAGCGGGGGGGGGGGGGGGTCTTCATGTTTAGCATTCAGTATATTTGTTGGCATCAGCTTTGAGAAGCTTGAAGTTGCCTTTCTTAAACAACTTCTCCCTGTTTCTTATTACCTCAGAAATGTGGCTCACCGAGCTCCAAGTTGCAAAAAGCTATTTACTTTTCTTTCTGCAGTTCGCAACTGCAGCCGTTTGACAGCGACTAGTGAGACAAGTGAACTGCATCATTTTAAGTGCCCACCGAATTATATTAAGTATAGAGGAGAAAATGCTGTATTACTGGAAATTTGAAACAAAAGCAGAAAATAATGAAACAGATCAAGGGTGAAAGAAGCCTAACATCTTTTTCCTACCATGACATATTAAAGTCAGAGCGTTTTTACAGCACGGGAAGAGACCCTTTGACCTATCATATCCCTCTTGGTCATCAAAGGTCTATCTATTCTAATCCTACATTCCAGAACTTGGCCCATAGTCTTCTGTGCTAGGGTATTTCAAGTGCCCATCTAAATGCCTCTTAAATGTCATGAGTGTTCCTGTTCCTTGAACATAAGAAGTGATTTCAAATACCCACCCTCCTTTGGGTGAAAAACATTTTCCTCAAATCCTTTCCAACCTCCTGCTCTTAACTTTAAAACTGAGCCCTTGATTATTGACTCACTACTGCAAATCCTAGAATCATTGAATCCCTTTAGCATGGAAGCAGGTCATACTACTCACGAGTCCACACCAACGCTCCAGAGTGTGTCCTTTCCAGACCCACTTCCGAACCTATCCCTGTAAACCCACATTCTCCATAGCTAATCCACCTAACATACACATCCTTGAACACTATGGGCAATTTGGAATGGCCAATCCACCCAACCTACACATCTTTGGACATCTAAGGTGAAATGTTTCTGCCGTTCTACTCTGTTTACGACCCTTATAACTTTGTATTTCTAGATCAGGTTCCTTGTCAATTTTCTCTGCTTCAAGGGATACAATGCCTGCCAATCTAATCCCTCATCATAGCTGGAGCACACCAGCCAAACAACATCCTAGTAAATTTTCCCTATAACTTTCTCTAGTGCAGTCACAAACTTCCTAGAGTGTGGAGACCAGAACTGCTCACAGTTCTCCAGTTGTGGCTTAATTAATATTGTAAAATGGGCCAATAAATTTCATTGCTCTTGTATTCAGTTCTTTGAGTAATAAAGGCTAGCATCCTATATACCTTCTTAACCGCCTTACCTATGAGATCTCCAGTCTTCAAGGATCTATGGAATTGCAATCATGCCTCTCTGATCCTCTGTACTTCCTTGATGTGAATTTCCTTGCCTTTTTAGTCTTCCCCAGATCTCCTCACACTTTTCAGGATTATATTCTATTTATCACTGTTAAGCACATCTGGTCAGCCCATCTATATTGTCCTGCAGTCTAAGACTTTCCTCCTCACTATTTACTACATCATGAATATTTGTGTTAGCTGCAAATTTACTGATCATATCTCCTATATTCATATCTGGACTATTACTGTACATACCAAGCCTATGGTACAGCACTGGACTCAGGCTTGCTATCACAAAAACACCCTTCAATCATCAACCTCTAAACTACTACCACTAAACCAATTTTGGATTATATTTACTGAATTTGCTTGACTCCCATGGGTTGTTAATGTCTTAACACCTCTGCCATATGAGACCACGTCAAAAGCCTTACTGAAGTCTATCAACTGCACTACCCTTATCTTCCCACCTAGTCCCCTCCTCAAAAAATTCAACCAAATTTGATGGACATGATCTCCTCTTGACAAATCATGCTGACTATTCTTGATTAATGCTTGTCTTAGCGGGTCTATTATCAACAGTGAAAACCTCTTTGACCAGGCTTTCTGTCATTTGTATTAATATCTCCAATTGTGGCTTAATTTTATATTTTGTTGTACAGCACATCAATGGAGAAAGAAGCAGAGACAACATTATCCTAACTTTTGTCACTTTAACCATTGACAACCCATGCTTTCAGCTACCTAATTGTCAAACTATAGAAATTCCTCTTTCCATTCCTCTCTCATCCTTTAAAACACTTCTTAAAGTTTAACATGTTGATCGGTTCTCCTAATATCCTTTTATGAACCTTTGTGTTAAAATGCATTTGGTAATTTTATTATGATATGAAGGTGCCAGTGTTGGACTGGGGCAGACAAAGTCAAATATCACATGACACCAGGTTTACTCCAAGAGGTTTATTTGAAATCACAAGCTTTCAGAGCGACAGTCCTTTGTCAGGTGCAGTGAGAGACAGCCAGAACATATAGGTAAAGAGATCAAAAGATCATACAGTTGGCATAGATGGAGTGAACAAATCTAAAATGGCTGATGGAGAACTCTGGTAGAAAGGAGATGCAAATTTCAATTGTTTAACACGAAGATTCGGAATCTATTTCAAGTCACTGCCTTTAATTTAAATAATTAAAGGTTTTATCATGTATGCCTAACTATAAGTTTTCCTAAAAATTATCTTATAATGTTTTACTATGTTAACATTACCTAGTTAATTGAGGTAGTTGCTTGTTGCTGTTTCAGATTGTAACATCTCATCTAAACCATTTGCATGTTTTTATCATATTAATGAATACAGAATAGTTAAACAGTAACACATTAAAAATTCAGCAAACATTGAATAGCTAACACAAGGGTACAATTCCCACAAGATAAACAATGACAGAAGAACAGTGAAAATGCCATTTTTTTCTGTGCAACACCACAGGCAGAAAATATTAAAGAAAATAAGTAAAATGTCATCACTTAACAAAACCAGCCACTTGTTTGTTCAGAGAGATTCCATAACCATCTTGTTTTGATTTCTCCATAATCACACGGAGCTGTAAATGTGTATATTTTTATATGAGTTGCACACTAGATATTTATGTCGAACATGTGGTGCTGGAAAAGGTCAAACAGCATCCAAGGAGCAGGAGAATCGACGTGTGGGCACAGGTTTTGCAATTCCTCCGGTGGCGGCGGAAAGTGCCAGGAGGGGAGGGTGATCTTTTCGGGGGTGTGGACCTGACCAGGTAGTCACAGAGGGAACGCTCGTTACGGAAAGCAGATAGAGATGGGGAGGGAAATGTATCTCTGGTAGTTGGGTCTGTTTTTAGGTGGCGAAATGGCAGGGGATGATGTGATGTAGAGAAGGTTGGTTGGGTGGAAGGTGAGGACCAGAGGGATTCTGTCCTTGTTGTAGTTGGAGGGGTGGGGCTTGAGTGCGGTGGTGCGGGAAGTGGATGAGATTTGCTGGAGGGCATCATCGACCATGTCGGAGGGGGAATTGAGGTCTTTGAAGAAGGAGGCCATCTGGAGTGTTCTCTGATGGAACTGGTCCTCCGGGGAGCAGATGCGGTGGAGGCAGAGGAATTGGGAATAATGGGTAGTGTTTTTACAGGAGGTAGGGTGGGAGGAGGTGTGGTCCAAGCAGCTGTGAGAGTTGGTGGATTTGTAGAAGATGTCCATGTTGAGTTGGTCACCAACAATGGAGATGGAGAGGCCCAGGAAGGGAAGGGAGTTGTCCAAGATGGTCCAGGTGAACTTAAGGTTGGGGTGGAATGTGTTGATGAAGTTGATGAACTGTTCAACCTCCTCATGGGAAGACAAGGTGGTGCTGATAAATTCATCAATGTAACAGAGGAAAAGGTGGGGAATGGTACTAGTGCACCTGTGGAAGACCACAAGACCATAAGATATAGGAGTGGAAGCAAGGTCATTTGGCCTATCGAGTCCACTCTGCCATTTAATCATGGCCAATGGGCGTTTCAATTCCACTTACCTGCACATAGCCCTTAATTACTTGCGAGATCAAGAATTTATCAATTTCTGCCTTGAAGACACCCAACATCCCAGTCTCCACTACACTCCATGGCAAGGAATTCCACAGGCCCACCACTCTCGGGCTGAAGAAATGTCTCCTCATTTCCTTTCTAAATTGACCCCCTCTAATTTTAAGACTGTGCCCACAGGTCCCTAGTCTCACAGCCTAATGGAAACGACTTTCCAGCTTCCACCCTTTCTAAGCCATGCATTATCTTGTAAGTTTCTATTACATCTCCCCTCAACCTTCTAAACTCGAATGAATGCAATCCTAGGATCCACAGCCGTTCATCATATGTTAGGCTTACCATACCAGGGATCATCCCTGTGAATCTCCGCTGGACACGCTCCAGTACCAGTACGTCCTTCCTGAGGTGTGGGGCCCAAAATTGGACACAGTATTCTAAATGGGGCCTAACCAGAGCTTTATAAAGTCTCAGAAGCATATCTCTGCTTTTATATTCCAACCAGCTTGAGATAAATGACAGCATTACATTTGCTTTCTTAATCACGGACTCAATCTGCAAATCAACCTCGAGAGAATCCTGGACTAGCACTCCCAGATCCCTTTGTTCTTTGGCTTTATGAAATTTCTCACCATTTAAAAAATAGTTAATGCCTGCATTCTTTTTTCCAAAGTGCAAAACTCCGCACTTGCTCATGTTGAATTTCACCAGGCATTTCCTGGACCACCTTCCTCAACTGTCTAAATCTTTCTGCAGCCTCCCCACCTCCCCAGTACTACCTGCTTGTACACCTAACTTTGTATCTTTCGGGCGAACTTCGCCAGAATGGCCCCCTGTCCCTTTATCCCGGGAGAGGAAGAAATGGAGGGCATGAAGACCCTCGTCATGGCGGATGAATGTGTACAGGGACTGGTTGTCGATGGTGAAGATGAGGCGTTGGGGACCAGGGAAACAAAAGTCTTGGAGGAGTTGGAGGGCGTGGGTGGTGTCCTGAATGTATGTGCGGAGCTCCTGGATCATGGGGGATAGGACAGTACCAAAGTATGTGGAGATTAACTCAGTGGGGCAGCAACAGGCCGAGACAATAAGTTGGCTGGGGCAGTCAAGTTTCTGAATCTTGAGTAGGAGGTGCAGATTTCCCAAATCATGAGGGTGGAAGCTTTGGGTGGAAAATCCCCTGAGGTGGTGAGGTTGTGTACAGTCTGGGAGATGATGGTTGAGTGATGGGAGGTGAGGTCAAGAGGGCAGTAAAAGGAGGGTCTCTTCTTGTTGGCACCTATCCCAGATCCAAACTCACAACTCAGCACTGCTCTCCTGACCTGTCCTACCTGTCCATCATCTTTCCCATCTATCCACTCCACCTTCCTCTCCGACCTATTACCATTACCCCCACCTTCATCCACCCATTGCACTCTCAGCTACCTTCCCTCCAACCCCACCATCCCCCTACCATTTATTTCTCCACCCCCTCGGCTCACAAGCCACATTCTTAATGAAGAACTTTTACCTGAAACATCGATTCTCCTGCTCCTCGGATGCTGACTGACCTGCCATGCTTTTCCAGTACCACACACTCGACTCTGATCTCCAGCATCTGCAGTCCTCACTTTCTTCCACTGGATATTTATGTTACCTTTCAGCATGCTCATTGTTTGCAGATTGCGTTCAGAAATTGATGTAAAGAATATCTGTTCCTTACTGAATGTATTCCAGTGACAAGTTGTCACAGATGTTTACATTTCACGGCTGATTTTTAGCACCAGCATCATGTGCCCTGGAAAAACAAAATGTGGCCTTAAACATCACAGGCAGAAAATGACAAGTTGTCAGACTGATTTCTTCTCAGTGGAAAGCAGATTAAAGCTGAATTTGTTGTCTGAGGCACAGAACTGGTTTTTACTGATTCATGGCTTGCTGATTGCAGAGTCCAGATCTAAATCAGACTTTTTTGTTTCTCTTCAATGGATGAGTGGAAACAACATTAGTTCCAACCGCTGCAGGAACATTCCACTGAATATTATCATTCCACTGAAAGCCATGCCAATAGCTTTACACGAATTCATCACAGTTTGCCTGGATAAATTTAGGCACTAAACTGTATATCAGATGGAGCACATTTTTCAGCTTGTCAGGACAATGAAACAGCAATCACCAATGCTTTGACATCCCTGGTCTGCATCTGTTAATGTTGGTTTTGCTTTCAATTCAACTTATTTCATTTTAATACATTTATCATCCATGTATAATTTCATTTCTGATTCCTTTTTCCTTCATCTGAAGGACAGAAATCTCAGATAGATATTAGATTGGTGAGGAAATATTCTTCATCAATCTCCTTGCTCCATCATGACCCAAGAGGTAGAAAGTGCAAGATGAGCAAAATGCTGATTTATGAGCATGGGATTGGGTTGAATCAAAGTCATAACCACTGTCTAAGTTCAATGCTAGATCAAACAAAGTAAGCATGAACATTAAATGTCAAGAAAAGGAACTGTTTTGACTCTCTAAAGACTGACAAAAAGCTGTAGGAGATAAACAGGCTGGTTATGTTCAGACCAGGTACAGGTCAAGTAATGTGTAAAGGAAATTTGAGTTAGTGATAGAGTGCATGCAACTGCTGCTAACTGTGATTTAAATTGTCTACCTATCATTTTAAGCTGGAGCCTTTTTCACCTTTGCTCTTGGGTCCTGCAAAGGTTCAGTGACAAATATAGTCAGAAGGCCAAGCAGCAAGTGAAATTCCAATGAAAACACACCCACCTTCTCACCATGAGCTGAAAACATGCCCCTTAAGACCTATCTTCAGTTTATTGATTTCCGCTACCCCAGACACTGTACAGTTTCAGCATCACTGACAATATCTGCATGTTTCCAATCTCCCACTCTCCCAACAAAGTCCCCCTCTTCGCTCCTTCCTGAAAATGCTCACAAAACTTCAAGCTCTAAAATGCTAACTCGCCCTCTTCAACAATGTTGACTCTCTTAACTTTGGCCAGCAAAAAAAAACAGAGAGTCAGGGATGGTGACCATTTTTTCAGGCTGGGGCGAACGGTGAGCTTGTCAGGAGGGTGCTGCAGAGTCTGGAGTGCAAGTTCTGCTACTGAGCAGTCTTTACATCTGCGAAGATAAGCTTTGAGTAAATTTCATTAAAAACCAGGGAAAATATAGAGTGATCAGCCCAAATCTCTATGGCCTGGCCATCTGATCGCACTGGCATGGGGAATAATGCAACAATCCAGGCAGGATAAAATCACAAATGGAAATTTTAATTTCCTGTGTAAATACACTGTATATGTTAGGACTTCCTCACTAGCTTGAGCTGAGTCATTTCGCATTTGCTATAACAGAAGATTAATCTGCCAGTAGAGGTGATATACAAACTCCAAACACTTGCCTCAAAGTAAACATAATCTTGAAGCTAAATTTTACCAAAAATCAGCAAAGTGGTCATTATGGGGAGGTTCACAGGAGATTTCTCTCTGTGAGTTCTAGTGATTAATCTCATGCACCTCGTTGCAGTTCACCCTAATATGTATGCACTCTGCCTCTATGGCACCCTGTTTGCATTATTGTGCACTCTGCAATGGCGGAAGTACTTGACATTTCCATGATGTTCTAGGTTTCACAAAAGTGGTGTCAAATTCACAACCCAGCTGTGCTCCAGGTCAAACGCTCACTGTGGTAGTTATACTTAGTGAAATGCACCTCTGTGGCATCATTGCAAGGTGGCTCCAGGGCCCCAATGTTCTTCCTTTGAATTTCATTAAATTGTTTCATTATTTGTATCCTAATTGCAAATTGAATACACTACAAAATGTTAAATCTGTACTGACAGTATGCAGACATTGTTAATAGTGTGACAATCAATGCCTGTCAATAAACTAATAAACTTCTCTTGTCCAGAGAAAATATGGAATTTCATTACTTGAAACTGTAACTTATTGAGGTAAAAATTGTTCACATCACAGTCTAACAAAGCATACCATGGAAAACTCTTCTTCATCAAAATCTAGATCTTCAGGAATTGTTGAACTGATGCCTAACTACCAAAAGAAACTCATGAAAAATGCACTAAATGAAGCAGTTGTTTTGCAGCTGACTAATTTTGATGTTAGTGACTATTCTATTCCAATGAGATTAATCACGTGAAGCCAAGAGGTTATAATACATGAAAGGTTAAATCTGCTGTCATTTTGATATATATTACTAGTTTTTCCAGTTTGATCACATAAAACCCCTTTGGTAAACCTGTAACTTACTGGCTATTAAGTACTTGTCTAAATTGTAGTATCACAGGACGTGTATTTCTGCTGCTTCCAGGAATGTGCTCTCAAAATTACACAATCTGTTCAGGGATGGGCACTTCTTTTTTTGCGAGATTTCATTCTGCATTGTAAATGTACTCATATCACTACACACTCCTTGTTAAATACCACTTTTGGATTATTTTGAAAGCCAATAGTACAGGTGCAAGCATTTCATCCTGCAGATTGGTTTGTGAAGACTCATCAGTTTGGAACCAAGTATAGAAGTGGAGGTGAGAATGTATTGCAACAGGAATACCGTATAGATTTGAGAAGAAGAGGGCATTGCATATCCTGTCTATTTTCGGCATGGAAGCTTTCTGGAAATGAATGAATGGAAATCCAGTGTTGTGGTTTAAATAATATGACTAAGCACATAGGAACTAGCAGTCATTTTTCCTTTCAAAATGATACATTCATTACTTAAAGTCAGTCAGGAGGTGGAGTATGCTTTTACCGCAATGAAACAGTCATAAAAATGTTCTTGTATCTTTCTTATGTTCCCCTCATCAGCGAATAATAAAGCTGTGTTGAATGCTGCTGCAGCCTATGCTTTCTTGCAGATAAGTAATATCTGGTCCATAGAAAGTGCGAAAGAAAAAGAGAGAGAGAAATTTTTAAAATGTTTCTAAAATGTGTGATGTTGTAAAACATCTATGAACTCATGCCCATGTTTATGTCTTTATTAGAGATGAGGGTGTACAATGGTCAAAGGAGCTGCTCACTCCATATCCAGCTCTTAGCTGTACCATGCAAACACTGAATAAAGGCATGATAGATGTAGCTTAAGTTGGTCCAAAGATCCTGCTTCAGTGATATTTTTAAGAAATATTGGTAATGTACTGATATGCCTTTTCAATGCCCAGTATATTGTATTCTTTCAACTTCAAAGATCAAGATATCTGAATTTGTACTGAATGGTGTCAGATTCAAGACTGTTTTGTATGTTGGCTGTGTCCACTTGGAACTGAATTAGAACAGTTCATTAAACTTATGACCATTTACAGCTGACAGACCAAGGCAATTTTCATGTCATCTCAGCTGGATATAGAACCAAAATCATTGAAATAAAAAGGCTTTGTATTTTGCTCTGTTCCTCAGCTAAGCTATGAAATTGTGTAATTATTACTGTCTACTGGGCAGAACAGCAGCATTGAATAAGACACATGCTCTGTTTCTTCATGAGAATTGTCCTTACATTACTAAAAAATTGTATGTGCCTTATTATTCAGTTTGGTAAAAAGCTGCTACCATCATCTATGCATTGCTAATGAATGATGGCAAATAAAAAAAGAAAACTCCCAGGGAATCTGACAATGAAGTAAATTATGACCAAGTAAGAATAAAGACAAGTGAAGCTCCAATTTATTGTACACTTTGTCAGCATACTCATGTGGTGATTGAAAAATATGTTTAATGTGAATAAAATTTTAAAAAACAACGTATTTTTGGCATATTTTTGATTCTAAACTAAATGTATTTCCTCAATATTATAAACAGCAGTGTCCAACGACACCATGGATTGACTCCACATATGTGGAGACAGATGTGCAGCATCCACAACAGCTAAAGTAGAAGACAGCTCACAGATGCCTAATTAATGGCTTTGAGAGCAAACAAATAACTTCATTAAATATAAATTACCAAGCTATTGTTGAAGTGATTGTTTGCAGACTTGAAAGTTAGTTAATCTCCTTTAAGTGGAGCATTTGTCTGTTTGGGTATGGTGACTACCAAATTACTGAAAATTATATCGGAATTCACTAATTTACAATTTTTAAACTGGGTTTCTCATTACTTCTCCCCAGTGCCAAAGGTAATGGAAGTTCATTTATATTGATGTTCAAGCTTCATTTCAGAGCAAAAGATGCAGTTATATGGAGTATAATGCAGGGAAATAAGAGGTTCTCTATTTGACAAGAAGAATAATGAAGCAGACTATTTAAATGGAGACTGCAGAGTACTGCAGCACGAGGAATCCGGGTGTCTTTTAATGTAAACTGTAAAACTTCAGCATGCAAGCATAACAAGTAAATGAGATTTTAGCTTTTATGGAAGGGGAATGCATCCATAAAAGTCTTTCTACAACTGTACAGGGCATTGGTGAGATTGCACCTAGAATATTGTGTACATGTCTGGTCTCCTTACTTAAAGAGACATATATTTGCAAATCAAATGAAGGAAGGTTCATTAGAAGGATTATGAGAAGGGGCTTGTCTTAAAATGAGAGGTTAGAGCAATATTGAATATGAGAAGAATGAGAGGTGATCTCATTGAAATATATAAAATGTTGAGAGAGCGTGTCAGAGTAAATGCTGAGAGAATATTTCCTTTCATGGAGAATCTGTGACTATAGGAGCAGGTTAAAAGTAAGCCAGGAGGAAAAAACATACATTTCCTAAAACCACTGCAAATGTATTGCTTTTTTTTCCCTTCTGGGAAGGATCGCCAAGTTCATACAGAGATTAAGGGTGGAGTGTTGTAGGTCCTGGGTGATCTGGCTTTGGCAAAATCTGTGACAGAATCAAGCGACAAGGACAGCAAAGTCCATTTCAACACCAAGATCATTTTGCTCTATTCTTTATTCATTTCACAAGTGGTGTGGCAAGATTATCAACAGGAGCAATGATTGAGAGGAATTAATGCTTGTTAAGTGTCTTGTTAATGCGTCAACCCACATCACTGATAATCAGATTCCCATCGCCAAACAAGCTGGACAGTGGGAAAACTCACCAAGGAAATCAAAGTGTGACCTGGTCAGATGCAGTTGCATCAGCTCCACACAACAACATCTCATGATCTAGTTGCAGTAGCTGAAATCAATTGTTCCCCATGGACAGTGGCATCAGAACTAGCCAACCCATCATGATCATGTTGGTGCTGCCACTATACACTGGCAGTCTGCTTTGAAAGCACAAACATATACTGCATGGCACACCGGTAACTTGCAGTGAAGACTACAGGTGAGACAATTTATACGGGGGGACAGACACCCAGCTTACACACTGGACCAGACTACATTTCAGGGTTGCTCTTTTTCTTTCTTAATGTTCACTCACTTTACGTCTTCCTGCATGCTCACAGTGTCTGTGCCATGCCTCACCTTGCCAATTAGCATAGTCAAACAACCATGCTGCTTACCTTTACTGTGCTGGTTAGCAGTCCTCAGTCCACTTCTTGCTACATATCCGATCTATGTGCCCACAACTTACACAGCAAACACACTGCACATGCAGCTAGCAAACAGCCATGTATCCAATTCTGAGGCAAGTAATCCTCACTGAACTCCATCGAGGGAACTGTTCTGACACATTTAGTCAAAAGCTGCCTCCAATACCAACCCAGGGAATTGGCCATGATCAGGTGTCTGAGCAGGGTGGGCCTGGCCAGGGAACTCATACGGTCTTGCCCGAAATGTCGACTCTCCTGCTCCTCAGATGCTGCCTGACCTGGTGTGCTTTGTCCAGTGCCACACTTTATCTATTCATACATCAACAGCCAAGGGAACGAGTCATAGTCAGGTCATTTGCTTTGCAGTGCCAAGTCTACGAGGATGGGCGTATATGATTGGGGAAATCTGTTGGATAAGTCAGGGGTCTTGACATATCTTTCTCGGGGCAGTCTAGTCCTGCTGTTTGAGGAGGTTAGCCAAGGTCAGTCTGTGAGGTCTGCCCACAGAAATGTCTGTAGCCTAACATGGTCAGGTTAAGGCTGTAAGCCGCTGAGAGATGACTGCCCACAGTTGTCTTCCATTACACCAGGACTCAAAATTGAACATTGGGGAAGAAAATGACTGCAAGTGTACTTGAGGTTGGTGACATATGTGACTTGACCCATGAGGGAAAAGGCAGCATAACACTATCCAAAGATATTTTAACGGGGAAAACATTAGTCACATGCCAATAATCGTATTCTGGGGCTAATAGCTCTGCAGATGATTATAAGCACTTCACACACATATCTACCTTTGTTTTTGGTTCAGAGCTAAATCAAAATAAAGCTGAAGTTGTTTGATTGAATCTACTGCTTTAGATCTTCTTGTTTCCTTCACTTATTAAAGTATGTTTTATCAATCTCTGGAGCGCGCTGTTGAAGATCATGAACAAAATATTTCCAGACTCTAAATAGCAGACGCTATGGCGAGAAATTTGGGAGAATCACATGAAATTTCAAGCAAGGCCTTTCTCGGTGTCAAGACAAGTTCCCATTCAAGTCGCAAACATTAAAGTAATAGTTTTGCTAATGAGCATCATGTGTCCTAATCATGGGGATTATTGCTCATTATTATCCTCATTGCTGCATGGTAGTGTCCCTACCTTTGAAGTAGGAGGCCCAGGATCTGCTCTTGAGGTGTGTCTTGACATTTCTAAACAGGTTGATTAAAAATATCTATGTAGTCTCTTATTCTTCCACTCACTGGATATAAACTAAATGCTGAGAATATCTGACATTAAAGTCAGACTGTGTCTCCAGTACGCTACTTGATGTCAAAATGGCTGCCAAGGCTTTCACATTTCAGAATATTGTAGTTGACTGTTGTGAAAGGGATTACATTCCTCTAGTTAGCCTGTGTCTGACACTTCTATGTTACTAAACATTATCAGAATATAACTGTATATCTTCATTTCTGAGAGAGACATGAACAAAACCTCCATACTGAAATCGGAGCTCTCTTCTTTCATTAAAAAAGAATGGCTAGAGTAAGATTATCAATCTCCAGAATATCAATGAAACAATGTGAGTTGCAGTATGGAGACAATATGTATGTAAGAGAGTAAACATATTAAGCATAACTTAAAAGACATTTTTGTCATAAGGCTTGCTAATATCAAATGTTTACTTCAAACTTTAATTTATTGTCACATATGGTGCAATTTGCAGTGCATGCTAATAAGGTGATCACAAACACCAGTTTATCACTTGTGCCATGTTATAAATAGATAGTTAATGGGATACTTTCCTGTCAAGTTCACAATATCTAATGATGCTGTTAAGATAAAATTTGTAGTTAGGTTTGTTTGGTAGTCATGGTGAGATCACCCATGGGGCATAAGCAAGTTAACACTGCCTTGTATTATGGCTGTATTAAAAGCTGAAGATGTAAGTGGATGCCAATAATGGGTGCTCCCATTTTATTAGGACTTCTCTGTGATTGATGATTTTTTGAAAAGTGAGAAAATACCATGTATGACTAACTGTGAACATCAAGGGTTTCTTTCAAGGGGGGCTTGCACCACAGCCCATGATCTCTCTCCCAGCCCTGGTTAAATCTTTTGCTGCAAACTCTCAAGGTGTGGTGTCTAAAACCATTTATCAAGCTACAGCCACACACAAAGTCCAAAGGCTGTAGCATGAGTTATTATGCTTAACTTATTAATTGTTTTCTTTACCCGTTTGTAGTCTTTTAATGATCCATGTACATGGATTCTTATGTTTTCTCTTGAGTTCTGCTGCTTCGAGCTTTTCATCATTTAGATAATACTGTTCCCTGTTTTAAGACCAAAGTGAAAGTTTTTACATTTGCCTATACTGAAACATATTTGCCAAAGTTTTGCCCAGTCACTTAATATATTATTGTCTCTGTAGTTTTCAATTACACTGTTTACAACACTGCTATTTAATTTATTCCTCTGACACTATGTCGTCTAATCTGTTTAATCAATTTAGTTGAACTTGATTTCTCATCTCATTAGAAACAGATTCCTTAGAAGATAAACCACCCAAAAACTCACCAATATTACACTGATGCAGAGGGATTTGTTACAAATGTTTTGTTTCTGCATTCCTTATATCGTTCATTACACAGTGGAACACAATGCCACAGCTAAAACTGTGTGCTCTTACAGCAATGAGGAAAATAAAGCCAAGATTTGAGTACATTGCATTCAGATTTATAGTGACTCAAAATCCCATTATTCACCATCTGTTTCATTAGATCTAGATCACTGCCGATCAGGTTGTAGATGGCAGTAGCTGCGATAGGAGAATAATGTTGCACATCTAAGGAGTGACTTAATTACAAGACATTTGAACCTATGATTGATGCCAAGTCATATAGATAAAAACAAATGAATTGAGTTTTGTGTTGACAAACACTGAAATAGTATTAAATTTAATTTAAAAAAGAACATTTTTTTAACATTTCCGTTTTTAAGATGCTGGAATTTTCATGCTGTGAAGTAAAGGTTATGCATCTGTTCCCCAGCTTTATTATTTTTTTATTTCAAATTTTGCTTTGACTCTCACATCCCAGATTAATTTGCAAGGGAAAGCTTGGCCAGTTAACCCATTGCCACTGAGCTGATGTTGTGTTACTATCTATAAGTAAACAAGAACCAACAATCCTCCTTTATTTCACAGGAAACAAACAATGGACTGAATAAAAGTATCTCGCTTCTCCCTGCTGTAGTTTGCCTATAAATTATTTGCACAAAGACTGAATGGGACTTCATACAGGTATAACTTCATTCAATTTTTTTTCAGTTTGGAGCACTGATCTATTTCCTTGCATATAGAGGTTAAAAAATGGGTCTACTTGAAGTGCTCTAAATTGTTAAACAATTTGATACAATATATGCAAATGATTTCTGTGTTGGGAAATGCCAGGAACAAAGAGTATAAACTTAAATCATAGAACTCAATACTCAGAGTTAAGGTCAGCAAATTTTACACTATGTATAGCTGCAATGTTTCTCAAAAAGCTGTCAAGGCTCAATCAATGCCAACTAACGCAACTAAGGTTAATCAGACAAGGTTATGAAAACAAGGTGGCTAGATTGAGTTAAGATATAGATCAGCCATGGTGTATAATGGACTAGGAGGAAGTTAAATTGCTTAACAAAAACTGGAAGAACTAAGGGTGCTGTCAATCAGAGACAAAGTAGAAAAAAAGCTGAGTAGGTCTGGCAGCATCTGTGGAGAGAAATCAGAATTAACGTTTTGGGTTGAGTGACCCTTCCTCAGAACTCTGAAGGAAATCGACCAGAAACATTAACTCTAACTTGTCTCCACAGAGGCTTCCAGACCTGCTGAGCTTTTCTAGCACTTTCTAGTTTTGTCTGTGAGTTAAACTAGTTACTCTGCATCCTGCAGATTGAGGCATTCTTCCTGCATAAAGATCAGGGTGAACTCAGCACCATTCAGTCGGATCAAACTGTTCCAATTTTACAGCTGTTTGGGCAGTGAATTGGCCAAGTGTGACACTTCTGCCCCTTAATGGTAGCTATCTCACCTGTGAGAGCTGTCAGCCAAACAAAAGGGTAGTAAGTCCAATCAGAGCAGTATCATAGGCAGTGGCAAACATCACTGGGACTACAGGTGGACATCCATGGAAATCAGGATTTTAGTTAGATCCAGGCTGGCAGCCTCCATGATGAGGGGAGATGGAGTGGCAGGCTGCTGGGAGGGATGAAATGCAGTAAGGGATATCTACCTTCAGGAATGGGATGGCTCCGATGGGGATAGGATGCCCCAAAAAAAAGGATTCCCTCAACAAATAAATGTCAAGAAGGCCAATACTGGGGAGAAATTTGAGACAAGAGTTTTAAGTCCCATGTTCTTTACTTGGAGATCCTTGGCGATGCAGCGAGGAAGAGGTCTCTGGAGACAGACTTGAGAACACTCACCCTCTTCCAAAAAAAAACAGGATATTTATGCATTCTCTGTTACAATGATTACATGCAGCAGTGAAATCAGTGCTTGTCACCTCTCTCTAAACGTTATGCCCTTCCACAAACATTTGTCAGTGACATCATACTGAGTGGGTGTTGTTTGGTACCTTGTGAAGCTGCGATAGTTTATTTTCCCAAAGTCTTAATGACTAAGCAATGTTCTGTAATTGCCCCCTTACAATGCTATCCATTTTCTAATGTTCTTTCATGGGGTTATCTGTTTTTACCATTTGTCATTTGTCCTCTGACCATTGGCGTTTATGTCAATTGTCCTTCAATCCCTGCTGATGGGATGTGGGATCCTCTCTTATCTACAGCCATTTGTCTAAAGGAATTCAGCTGAATCCCTTAACATTAGTTTGTTGGTTGCACTTATAATTCCACTATGCCTGCATGTTTCAAATGTGATAGCTATTACCTAAAATGTCTTTAATTTTGGTGCCGTCAGACATTCCTTTCTACATTTTACTAAATATGAAACTTTGGATGAGTTGGTACCAGGTGCTCTTTATTGAGGCTATCATGCATAGAGCTGCCCATATGCTGGAATCTAATTAAATTCCTGATGTCTAATATGCTAAAGCTACTAATATTATTGTATGAATGTAAATATGTGTACATGTTTATGTACTTATAATTATTTAAGAGTCTTAATCTATGTCAGTTTCTTGCCTTCTATCCATGCTAAATAACAAGTTTTAAATTAGCTTGCTAAAAGGCTTCCATCCAAGCTTTCCATCAGAATGTCTGATGCCGACATTCCTTCAGTCTTTCTCACTAAGATTTCTATGAAGCACTTCATTATCCTGTCTGGTTGCCTGCCTTGAGTAGAAGGTCATAATTCTGATTCTGGAAACTGCTGTGTTCATTAAACAATTTTCCAATTCCTGATGAAGAGCTTTTGCCCAAAATGTTGATTTTCCTGCTCCTTGATGCTGCCTGACCAGCTGTGCTTTTCCAGCATCACACTCTTGGCTTCAACGATATTATGCCCACTAAAACCCAAAAGCAGCCATAAAATGTTACCTTCAGCTCCAACTGCCATCATATTTTAATTATCAGCCTTCCTTCTTAACCTTCGTTTACAAATGCTTGAATAAAATATCAGTAGCATTTGGAAGGTGACCTTAAGTGGAATTAATTTGCCCATGGGCACATGAGCTGGTTGGATTTCACCTATTGAGGGTAAAATACAACCTGGCACTATGTAAGGCAATGCCACAGCACTGCTGGCATGGTGCACAATTTTATGTACATTTGCAACCATTGCTAGCCCATTTCTGGGTGGGTGGGGAGAGTGGATGTGCAAAATTGTATGCAAAATGCCACCCATAAACCATAGTCTACATATGAAGAAACACTCTGAACCATTGATAACCAATAGCTATGAAATTAAGAACATCACAAATCAGGCCAAGTGGCCTCCTTTGAGGCCTTTTCTTCCTGCCTGGATTTCTTACCTGCATTATAAGGTAGGCTTTCAAAATTTGCAAATTATTTTCACCTTTCTTTGCTATCTGCTGTCACTAGTCCGTCAATACAACCAGAATAAAGGAGGTAATAGAATATGGCAGGAATTCATTTTAGATAACCTGACATTGTCCTAGCAGTTGTAAGGATGTTTCCATAACAACACCTCCACAATTACATCAAGCAACATCTTTAAACTTGCTGAACTACTGAAACTCTTTTCCCTGCTGGAATTGCATTTTATCACCAGCAAACTTAGTCTAATCACAAATCCTGCTTCATAACAAATCCACTTTACTCCCACCATTGCTCAATTTACATGACAGCTGATAGTATTTCCTACATATGGGTAAAACAGCAGCAAATTAAGCTTAACGGACAATTACTTTCATTAAATGCATTTGCTAATGTTTTCTTTGTGTTGGTAAGGTGAAAGAAATGGGACGGCTTATCTAGAATAGTGTTGCACACAGATTTGCTTAGATGTAATTTATGATTTCTAACTTGTGTCCCCTGCTTTGCTCGTATACATATGGTTTTTAAATATAATCTCTGCTTCTTTAAACCTTCACAATACATTCCCTGTGCAGAGGTTGTCTCAAAATGCGAGACAAATTTAAGTACATAAAAACAGCAAAATTGCGCATGCTAATATAGAATGGTGTTGCACTGCACCATTAGAATCAATATTCCCTGCTATTTATTGACCATTGTTTTCTTTCATGTTTTGCTTCCATTTGGTAAAAAAATATAATTGCCTGACTAGATAAATGCAGTTCATTGGTTGATAGACTCAGGGTAATTATCATGAGTCACTGACGCTGAAAAGGTTTAATAGAAGCTGCATTCCATTTAATTATACTGCCTTTGAATATCTATCTTGGTATCCCTTCCATCACTTGAGTATATACATTTAAAATATATGCCAGCCAATAAAAGCTCTTTAAACCTGAGCTATATTTTTTTTAAAAAAGGTTGCCAAAGAGATGCTGTTGACTAGTTTGAATTGTGATATGGGGAGAACTTTCACTTTATCATGTGCTGAAACATGAATGTATCTGCCACCTGGTTTAAATATGAACCCAATGAAGCAAATGGAAATCAGACACCGTGTATGATGAATAGATATATCCTCTTCCGTGGCTTTTTACCACTGCGTCGTCAAAGTGAAATACCTGTATTGCATATTTTTAAATGAAGTTCAAATACAAATATCAGAGTTCAAAGTTTGTAAGAAGATTTGTAGCTCGGGTGCTCGTTGTTGTGGTTCTGTTCACCGAGCTGGGAATTTGTGTTGCAGACGTTTCATCCCCTGTCTAGGTGACTTTGTCAGCGCTTGGGAGCTTCCTGTGAAGCGCTTCTGTGATGTTTCCTCTGGCATTTATAGTGGTTTGTCTCTGCCGTTTCCGGTTGTCAGTTCCAGCTGTCTGCTGCAGTGACCAGTATATTGGGTCCAGGTCGATGTGTTTGTTGATAGAATCTGTGAATGAATGCCATGTCTCTAGGAATTCCCTGGCTGTTCTCTGTTTGGCTTGTCCTATAATAGTGGTGTTGTCCCAGTCGAACTCATGTTGCTTGTCATCTGCGTGTGTGGCTACTAAGGATAGCTGGTCGTGTCGTTGCGTGGCTAGTTGGTGTTCATGGATGCCGATCGTTAGCTGTCTTCCTGTTTGTCCTATGTAGTGTTTAGTGCAGTCCTTGCATGGGATTTTGTATACTGCATTGGTTTTGCTCATGCTGGGTATTGGGTCCTTTGTCCTGGTGAGTTGCTGTCTGAGAGTGGCTGTTGGTTTGTGTGCTGTTATGACTCCTAGTGGTCGTAGTAGTCTGGCTGTCAGTTCAGAAATGTTCTTGATGTATGGTAACGTGGCTAGTCCTTGGGGTTGTAGTATGTCCTCATTCCATTGTCTTTCCCTTAGGCATTTGTTGATGAAATTGCAGAGATATCAGTTTTTGGCAAATACATTGTATAGGCATTCTTCTTCCTCTTTTTGCAGTTCTGGTGTACTGCAGAGTGTTGTGGCCCTTTTGAACAGTGTCTTGATACAACTTCTTTTGTGTGTGTTGGGGTGGTTGCTTTCGTAGTTCAGGACTTGGTCTGTGTGTGTGGTTTTCCTGTATACCTTTGTGGTGAATTCTCCGTTCGGTGTTCACTGTACCATCACGTCTAGGAATGGGAGTTGGTTGTCCTTTTCTTCCTCTCTAGTGAATCAGATTTCTGTGAGTGTGGTGTTGATGATTTGGTGTGTGTTTTCTATTTCTGTGCTTTTAATGATTACAAAGGTGTCATTTACATATCTGACCCAGAGTTGAGTTGAATTTGCGGTAAGACTGTTTGTTCTAATCTTTGCATTACCACTTCTGCTATGAGTCCAGAGATGGGTGAGCCCATGAGTGTGCCGTTGATTTGTTCATATATTTAGTTGTTGAATGCGAAGTATGTTGTGAGGCACAGGTCCAGTAATTTGAGTATGCAGTCTTTGTTGATAAGTTCCCCGTCTTGCTCTCCAGACATGGAAGGAACAATACTGGCCAAAGGACTCAACTATAACCACAGGGACGCCAATACAGCAGACTCCCTAGCAGCACTAGAATGCACACTCAGAAACAATGGACTGACAGAATAGACACAACAAATAGTGAAACAAAGTATCGTACCCCTGATAACAAGGAAAAGACAAACACACAACCTCAACACCATGGAGAGGGAAGTACTAAAAACACTAAGAAATGATAAGAACATAATCATACTACCAGCAGATAACGGCAGAATGACAGTCATCCTGGACAAAGCAGAGTACATCCAGAAAGCACAACAACTACTTGAAGATATCAACACCTACCAAAAAAGAGGGTTTGACCCCACCCCACAGTTCACCAATAGGATAAACAAAACACTGAGGAACCTGCAAAAAAATGGACAGATAACCAGGTTTGACCTACAGGGAATGAAACATGAAAGAAACACCACCCCCAGATTCTATGGACTATCTAAAGTGCACAAACCAGACATCCCACTCAGACCCGTAGTATCACTACCAGGGACACCATCACACAAACTGGTAAAATCACACATTCGATGTAACGGCATTGTTCACCTCTATCAACAAAACCCTAGCCAGAGAGACAATAGCCAACCTGCTGGACATACAGAACAGACAACAAGACGGGGAACCTATCAACAAAGACTGCATACTCAAACTACTGGACCTGTGCCTCACAACATACTTCACATTCAACAACTAAATATATGAACAAATCAACGGCACACTCATGGGCTCACCCATCTCTGGACTCATAGCAGAAGTGGTAATGCAAAGATTAGAACAAACAGTCTTACCGCAAATTCAACTCAACTCTGGGTCAGATATGTAGATGACACCTTTGTAATCATTAAAAGCACAGAAATAGAAAACACACACCAGATCATCAACACCACACTCACAGGAATCTGATTCACTAGAGAGGAAGAAAAGGACAACCAACTCCCATTCCTAGATGTGACGGTACAGAGAACACCGAAAGGAGAATTCACCACAAAAATATATAGGAAAACCACACACACAGACCAAGTCCTGAACTACGAAAGCAACCACCCCAACAGACACAAAAGAAGTTGCAACAAGACACTGTTCAAAAGGGCCACAACACACTGCAGTACACCAGAACTGCAAAAAGAGGAAGAAGAACGCCTATACAATGTATTCGCCAAAAACGGATATCTCTGCAATTTCATCAACAGATGCCTAAGGGAAAGACAATGGAATGAGGACATACCACAACCCCAAGGACTAGCCACATTACCATACATCAAGAACATTTCTGAACTGACAGCCAGACTACTATGACCACTAGGACTCATAACAGCACACTAACCAACAGCCTCTCTCAGACAACAACTCACCAGGACAAAGGACCCGATACCCCGCATGAGCAAAACCAATGTAGTATACAAAATCCCACTACACAAAAGGACTGCTTAAAACACTACATAGGACAAACAGGAAGACAGCTAACGATCCGTATTCATGAACACCAACTAGCCACAAAACGACATGACCAGCTATCCTTAGTAGCCACACACGCGGATGACAAGCAACATGAGTTCAACACTACTATTATAGGACAAGCCAAACAGAGAACAGCCAGGGAATTCCTAGAGGCATGGCACTCATCCACAGATTCTATCAACAAACACATCGACCTGGACCCAATATACCGGCCACTGCAGCGGACAGCTGGAATTGACAACCGGAAGCGGCAGAGACAAACAACTATAAATGCCAGAGGAAACATCACAGAAGCGCTTCACAGGAGGCTCCCAAGCACTGAGGATGTCACCTAGACAGGGGACGAAATGTCTGCAACACAAATTCCCAGCTCGGTGAATAGAACCACAACAACAAATATCAGAAAAAAGGATTGGGTAGAAAGTGACTATTTCCTCCATCACCTGTGGTTGTGTTTTATGTTATATGTAGCTTGAATTATTAGTCCTTTAATAGAACTATTCTTAGATAGGACAGAATGGTATTTGCTGCAGGCTGATGTACAAATTAATGATAGTTCTGACACTGTCAATTATACTTTCTTATTAACATTGTGACCACTGTGCATTTACATAAACTCAAAACAACCTGAGTTGCTTTACATCCTCTTTAATTGGCATTTTACATGGTGTGATGCTTGCACCATTATGCAATCATTGGCTCATTGATTAGTGTGCTTCAGAAAAATACAACTGAAGTAAAATAAAATGGATGTTAGTGAAATAATGTCTGATGCACAAGGGCCTCTGGCCGTTAATCCAAACCTTGCAAGTCAAAGTTTTAAGCTGGTTTCCTGTGTATTTGAGCCCGAGTAAGATTCTGTGAGATTTACATGTCAGTTCATACTTTGATGACATATCTCAAAAGTGGGCCTTAGCTCAGTCTTACATGGCTTTTAACTGTTCGTAGGCACTACTAAAAGGATGAGCAAGGTCTTGTTTCATCAATACCTAAGTTATAACTGAAATGCAATAACCTAATCTCTATCAGCTTAAGCAAAAATAGGACAAATTTTAACAGCAAGCGTGGATTTGTCTGAAGTGTGTCAGTACATAAAATATGTGTCTAGTTACTGAGCATGTGCAAAAGGAGCTGTGTCATAATGATGTCAGGTCACATGGAACCGGAACATGACCTACAGGGCTGTCAGTACAAGGTACTCTCTCTTAACTGCCTCTGTATATAGCCTTGTTTCATTAAGTCATTCACCAGAGTGGATATCAGACATGATGATAATATTAACAAGAACTAAAGAGCAGAAGGCAGGCTCTAAGTGTCCAAAGGAAAAATAATGATGGTAATCTACAAGTCCAATTCACTTTCCTAATCTGAAGTGAAGCCCAATGGTTATAGGGTGAAATAACTACAAAGGACAGTATCTCATCAACCTTTGCTTATATCTGCATAGTATTTGACCTTGGTCCAGCTTCCTCAGAGGCAGCTTTCAGAGTGAACAGAACCTCTGACACTTCTGCTCATTTTTCTGTCAGAGAATCATAAGTGTTTGGAACTCAGGTCTCCTGCTCTGGGGGAGCATTTGGTTTTCTAATCAACCTGCTCAGAAATGTTTTTACATATCTCTGGAGCCGATGGGACCTGAACCCATGCCTCCCTGATCCAGGTCAGTGACTCTACCATTGAACCATAAGAGAGCATCAGATACTTCTGTTTATATCTGTCAGCCAGGGCTCTCTGATTAGCCCAGGTTAAGAGCCCCAATCAGAGAATTCATATTCTATGACGTCCATCTGGCTGACTTTGTTACAATCACTACATAGGAAAGCATGAACTATAGACTTCCAGGTAGACTTAATCACTAAACTGTGAAATAGGAAAGCTGCACAGAAGCTAACAAAGAAACAGAGAAGGCTTACAGCAAAATACACAACAGAGAACAACATTGAATCAGCCACAGCAAGTAAAATAATATAGATCAAAAATGCTCACAGAGAAAGGAAAGGAATGAGTACTCAGAAACTTCACTGACAGAAAGCATGCAAGGGAATGGGGTATGGTTCAAGCAATGGAGGAACTCCACCGTGGTAACCAATTTTATGAAGTGGTGTGAGTGTAAACAGACAGAACAGGATCAGAGTGTAACGACACAGCAAATTAAACATAGACCATAGTCGTGTGCAGGAGTGCCAGCAGAAAGGAGTACAGAGGCCATAAGGCCATGAGGCCATAAAAAAGTAGGAGTGGAAGCAAGGCCATTCAGCCCATCGAGTCCACTCTGCCATTCAATCATGGTTGATGGACATTTCTATGCCACTTACCCGTACTCTCCCAAATCTCATAATTCCTTGAATTTATCAATCTCTGCCTTGAAGACACCCAACGTCCCAGCCTCCACTGCACTCTGTGGCAGTGAATTCCACAGGCCCACCACTCTCTGGCTGAACAAATGTCTCCTCATTTCTGTTCTAAATTGATACCCTCTAATTCTAAGGCTGTGCCCATGAATCTTTGTATCCCTGCCTGATGGAAACAATTTTCCAGCATCCACCCTTTCTCAGCCATGCATTATCTTGTAAGTTTCTATTAGATCTCCCCTCAACCTTCTAAATCTAATGCATACAATCCTAGGATCCTCAGCAGTTCATCATGTGTTAAGCCTACTATTCCAGGGATCATCCGTGTGAATCTCCACTGGACACACTCCAGTGCCAGTATGTCCTTCCTAAGGTGTGGGGCCCAAAACTGGACACAGTATTCTAAATGGGGCCTAACCAGAGCTTTATAAAGTCTTAGTATCCCCTCACTGCTTTTACTATCCAACCCTCTTGAAATAAATGACAACATTACATTTGCATTCTTAACCACGGACTCAATCTGTAAGTCAACCTTTAGAGAATTCTGTACTAGCACTGTCAGATCCCTTTGTACTTTGGCTTAATGAATTTTCTCACTGTTTATAAAATAGTCCTTGCCTGTGTTCTTTTTTCCAAAGTGCAAGATCTCGCATTTGCTCACATTGAATTTCATCAGCCATTTCTTGAACCATTCTCTTAAACTGTCTAAATCTTTTTGTAGCCTCTCCACCTCCTCAGAACTACCTGACTGTCCACCTAACTTTGTGTCATTGGTGAACTTTGCCAGAATGCCCCCTGTCCCTTCATCCAGATCAATTATATATAAAGTGAACAGCTGGGTCCCCAACACTGAACCCTGTGGGACACACTTGTCACCAGCTGCCATTCCAAAAAAGAACCGTTTGTCCCAACTCTCTGCCTTCTGAGAGACAGCCAATTCTCAATCCATGCCAGTAGTTCACCTTGAATACCAAGGGCCCTCACCTTACTCAGCAACCTCCCGTGAGGCCCCCTATCAAAGGCCTTTTGGAAGTCTAGATAGACCACATCCACTGGGTTTCCCTGATCTAACCTACTTGTTACCTCTTCAAAGAATTCTAACAGGTTTATCAGGCACAACCTCCCCTTAATAAATTGATGCTGACTTTTTCTAATTTGACCCTGCACTTCTAAGAATTTAGAAATCTCATCCATAACGATAGATTTCCTGAGTTCTTTCATCAGCCATGGTTGTCTAATACCTACCCCCACCCCCACCCCCAACAGGTAATCTTTCTTTTCTTGGGGATGTACCTCTGTACTGTGTCCTCATTTACACGTGGAAACTTCTGTCATTGTTGCTGTACTGTCTTCCCCACTAGGCTCTGCTTCCAGTCAATATTCGTCAGTTCCTCTCTCACACCCGTGTAATTACTTTCATTAACCGTAACACCATTACATCTGACTTTGCCTTCTCTCTTTCAAACCGCAGACTGAACCTTACTATATTATGATCACTGCCTCCTAAGTGTTTTCTGACTTTAAGATCTTTTATAAAGTCTGGCTCATTACGTAGCACTATGTCCAGAATAACCTGCACCTATGTTTCCTAAGGGTTATGATTCTATACTCAGTGGAATGGCTGGTACAGCTTTAGACATACTTCAGATTGCAAACAACAAAAACATTGTTGTTTGCAATCCTAACAGTGCAAGAGGATTGGCAGATCCTTTATTTCTCTGCACACGGTAATGAGGATTGATGGGAATGAAAGCATTAAGAATGATAGTCACCATGGTCAGTCAATAGGCAGCATACTGGACAGTGGTTTGTTCCTTCCGAAAATATTTACAGGGAATTAATTTAGCACACAAGTTGCCTCACAACGCCAGAGACCTGGGTTCAATTCCCACCTCAGGCGACTGACAGTGTGGAGTTTGCACATTCTCCCCGTGTCTGCGTGGGTTTCCTACAGCTGCTCCGGTTTCCTCCCACAATCCAAAAATGTGCAGGTTAGGTGAATTAGTCATGCTACATTGCCCATAGAGTTAAGTGAAGGGGTGAAATGTAAGGGTTGGTTGCACTTTGACAGGTTGGTGTGGACTTGTTGGGCCGAAGGGCCTGTTTCCACACTGTAAGTAATATAAAGTCATTAATTTACTAGAATCAACAAGTTTGGATCTTCCTAATCTTTTGGATTCATGTGACATGTTTCTTGAAAATATATTATCTGTTTTGGAAAGAATCAGTCCTTTCTTGAAACATGTAAGAAAAAGTTGTTTCTTGATTGTATAGAACCTGCTCAGGAGATACAGTAATTACAGTCTCAGTTAGATGAAGAAAGCTTTGTTGTATGAGGAGGAGAAAGCCTCTTGTTTATATTAATTTTCTAAAATCATCATGAATATCTAGCTGGATAAAACTCTGTAATTAATCAGCAAGGACTTAATCTTTCAAAAAACAATACCACAGAGAGAGAGCAAGAATCTTCATTCCCTTATGAAAGACAGTAATCACCCACAGAAGTAGATTATCCTTTCAAGTAGCTCTGCAAATCACTGTGCCACACAAGGGCTCACTATTAGTGCTGCACCAGTAGTTTGATTGTTTGATCTCGATAATTGAGGCCTACTCTCTAATGGGGTCCCTGATATGTCCTTGTTGCATGTTAGTAGCCTAATTGCAGCATGTATTTAAGTTATAACATGACCTAGAAAAGGAAAAGTTCCTGTGGAGAAACGTTTGTCTCCTTACTTCAGGTAGGATCTTCAGAGCACTCTTCATTCTTCTTTATAACTATTATAGTCATCCTTTAGTCAAACACTGAAAGTGATGAAAATTAGAGTAAGAATTTCATTTCCTTGACTTGCTTCTCAAGAGGCTGGAATCACATGACTCCTTGGATCTTCTGTTGTGATTCAGTTTTTCATTGATTGGTCTTCACTGCACCTGCATTCGAATCTTCACCTGAGTCAGAGCTCAAAAACTGGCCATCACCAGAAGTTGTCATTCTTCTCTGTCAAATGAAATGATAAGACTGCAAACAAATCCTTCATATTGCTTAGAACAACTATCTGTTGTTAGAGACATGTGTGGTGGGGAAAGTGAAGTAAAATTGTGAAATGCTTTTGGTTATATGTTAATGGTAAAAGGGGATGCTGTAAAAAATAATTTGGGAGTGAGGAGATGGGAAGATAGAGTGAAGCAAATTATAGATGACATTAGATAATGCAGACTGTATTTTGAATAGATACAGCTTTAAGAAAGATGCTCACTCTTATCATTCCCTGAATATAATTATTGAAAGAAAGCCTATTATTGTTCACTTACAGGAGTGTTGATCTCATAGGCCCCTTTTAAAATTCAGCAATAGACAATAGGTGCAGGAGTAGGCCATTCTGCCCTTCGAGCCTACACCACCATTCAATATGATCATGGCTGATCATCCTTGATCAATATCCTGTTCCTGCCTTGTCTCCATAACCCTTGATTCCACTATCCTTGAGAGCTCTATCCAATTCTTTCTTAAATTAATCCAGAGACTGGGCCTCCACTGCCCCCTGGGGCAGAGCATTCCACACAGCCACCGCTCTCTGGGTGAAGAAGTTTCTCCTCATCTCTGTCTTAAATGGTCTACCCCGTACTTTTATTGGCCAGATATGACACCTGCACAATCATTAGCTCTCCTTCAGATTTTACCTTGGCCAAAACCAGTGATCCTTAAAGGGAACTCTGGGGATGCAGAAAGAATCTTGCATTTAACATATTTATTTACTCTGATGTTCAGGCAGAAGGAATGGAAGTATTTCTCCTGTCTCCACATTCAGACAACTATGAATGTTTTTCCATGCTCATTTCTTTCTTGAATTACCAGCCCTCAATGCCACCCCTCTCTCCATCCACCAAGCCCCAAAACTTTCACCAGTTGCCTCACAACTGTTCCCCCAGGGTCACCATTGTCAGAGTTTGAGTTCCCTGCAAATGGTCAGGTGAGCTGCAGCATAGCTTCCACAGGCAGCTGTAGCTCACCATCATGCAAGTGTTAAAGATAGAATCCCAATTTAGGATGGTTACAGCCCTGTGTATTCTGGAATTCGTTGGGCTTGTTGACTATGGATCTAAAGGTTGTTCAAAAGTCTCTCAGTATGAATTCATGCACCCAGATTGGGAGCAATACAATTTCCAACCAGTTCAGCAGGTCTTTGCTGAAGTTAACACAATTGTTTGCTTGAACAGCACTAATTCCATTAAGATGGGAGCAGTGAATAAAAATGTTTCATTATGAAATAATACAGGAAGAAATAAGTTTCTTTTCAATATTAAAGAAAACCAAGAGATGATTTGATGGAAGTGTGAAACGTTGTAGATTTTGATAAGATAAATAGGAAAAGAAAATCTTTCCTCATATCATAGAGCTGCTAATTAGATGGTGCAAATTTAAGACAGCACCAAAATAATAAATTGAAAGATTAGGAGATTATTTTGCCTTGCAAAGATTTGTTGAAACAGGGACTGTCCAGACAAGAAAGTAAAATCTGTGAAAGTCAAGCATAATATTTTTTATAAATAAGCAAAAATGTAAATGAGTGCCTGAGGGAAGGAGGATCTTTGTTGATTGTTCCTTCAGAAAATTGGCACAGGCAACTTGTGCCAATTGGTTTCCATCTGCGCACTGCAACTCTGAAATTCTATGATCCAGTAACAATGTGCGTTGTGATTAACAGATTTTTTTTCCTTTTGTTTTGATGGTATTAGTGTGTTTTGACTTTAATCTTATTCACAGATTGCATACTTCAACAAAACATACCAGTGCACCTCTGAGATTAAAATAAGTAGTGACCAGATGGGCACATATTTGTAAGCCAAGCTCATCTGCCTTTGCTAATGTTGTGAGACTGACTCTTTCTAAACTATTCAATTGCATACACCAGTGCTTCACAGTTGAATGCTACAGATTTGGTCAAAGAAGCCTGAGTATAGCCATGTTTTTACAGGACTCCCAGATTTTGAGTTGCTCCTCAAGGACAAATAACACTGGCTGTGGTCAACTGAAACAGAAATATTTGCAAATGCTCTTGAGTTCCCTATTAATGTATGGCATTTCCAATGCTGTAAGAAACAAGTGTGTTAAAACAGGACAAAATGCAATATCCACTAAGTAGCAACTTTCAAGAGAGGTTCAGATTTTATCTTAAGCCTGGAAAACAAATAATGGTTGACTGATTCCCCTTACTAGCTGTTTTGATTTCTTTAAGCTGTCTGTGATACTGTTGATGTTTAATAATAAGTTTTAATGATAATAATTCAGATGCATTAGCATATTTATTGAGGAACAATTTGTAGATGATTGACTTAACATTAAATGGCCCACACATCAGACCCCAATAATTTGCAAATCATAATGACTGAACAGAAATGGCAGGCATATAAAACAGAATATTTTCTAGACCTGTAGGATCACACAAAGAAACATTACTGGAATGATAAGATAAAGCAAAAATCATTTTCTGAAATAGAAACCAATCATTCCCGAGCTCGAGTAGGGTGAAAGGTTTCTCTTTTAAATAAGGATTGCTTGGCAGCAAAATTATAATCTAAATAATGATTTCAGAGATTGTCTGACTCAGAGATAGAAAAAAAAATCAGAAGTTTCTACTTTGTTGTTAAAGCATGAGGTCTGTCAAAATGCAGAACACCCAAAAATACATTGTTAAAACTGCCAACATATTTTGGAGCATACTGAAGAGAACAAGGATTTTAGAGTCTGGTCTACTATGGAAAAAAAGCCTGAACAAAAAATACCACAAGTATTGTGGAAATTCATAGGTACATCGATCATATAAAACATTATTTACCACATCACCCTACACTCACCACCAATTTCAATTTGGTGCTATAGAAAGGTTACTGATCTTAACATGATGGACAAAGAAACCAATCTCAGCCACCTCTTCCAAAAGTACATGTGGTAAGATCAGGTGAGGGTACAGACATTATTGAACATAATTATTTTCAGGGAAGTGTCAGAGAGCTTATCTTCTGAATCCTCATACCCAGGTCCCAGTTCCATGAGTCTATGTGACATTACCCACATCTCTTTTTGTTCATGCATAGTAGTTCGTCTAAGAGTAAAGATATAGTTAACTCCTCACCCCACATCTCCCATCAAGATCTTTCACCATACTCCTTTTAAGCATACACATTTAACTGATCATATTTGATTATTTATTCGCACTCCACTCCTCCAATATCAAGGTTACTTTTAGTGACCTGCAACACGATCTTTGGCCCTCTTGACTGATGTCTATCTTTGTCAATTCCCAGTGGGGAAACCTCATTGCCAGAGTGGGAAGGCAGCTTCCCATGATACCTAGCTCCTGGGCTGTGATCCTTATGAAGAACTAACTGTATCAGCAGAGGCGAGCAATTACAGAAGAAAAAAAAACTGATTCAAGAAAGAATAGTCCAGAATTTGAACAAGCACAACTTCTTGAGAAAGGATATTCTGAAAATAAAAATTCTGGAGGTGCAGAAACAAAGATTTCCATACTTATTCTAGGGCAAGATGGATGCCTCTTTATGAAGATAATGTTGTCACTTGCTGTGTGAGGTGGTTGTGATGCAGAGAATGATATTCTGGGAACTTTATCAGAAAGTAAGACTGCATCATATTTAACAATGGAATAAATCTCTCGGTGTTCACCTATAATTACATTGTGTATTATACCCAGCACTGGAGACTTGCTTTAAAGTTCAACCTGAATATTAGGCATTTCCTGTGGGTGTGTCTTCATACAGTTATTATGTGGCTTGATAGTACTGCGTGATGACTGTTAGCTGGGTTTTCAGTTCAGCAGTCTCTTATAGGTGAAGACTTCTCCAACTCAAGCTTAATTTGAATATATCAAATTCCTATTTCATGCTGAACTTTAAGCTTCTTTTAGACACTCCTCAGCTTTATTAACTCCAGTTCGGATTTCTGCTTCTTTACTGGAAGGATACATCCATAACTGGTTAGTGGGACTCAATTGCTAAGTTCACTGTCATCTTCATGGATCAGTAATCTCTGAATCTTCCTGTACTTTGTCCCTATTGTGCGATGTTCCTTTCTATGGTCTTGTCTTGGTAGACCTTGAAGTCCTTCCCTCACTGTTCCCTATCACTGCTAGGCTTGTCTTCACCTGTACCTTGCCATTGATCTAGTTCCACAGACTGCAGCTTCAACAACACTCAAAAAGCTCAACCAGTACAAACCCATCCACTTCATTAGCACCCTATCCATTGTGTGAACATAAAGTCCTTTCACTACTGACAAGCAGTGGCAACAATATAAACCATCTATGAGATGCATTGCAGCAACTCTGCACGACTTCTTTTACATGGCCTTCTGAATCAGAAGCCAATCCCACCTATAAGGACAAAGGCAGCAGGTTCAGGGGGAAACCTCCACCTGAAATGTCCTCTCCAAACCACACAGAATCCCAGCTTCATTTACTTATTGCCAATTCTTTTCAGTCACTGGGTTCACGAGAATGATTTCAGAGTTGAGCGGGTTGTGCTACAGGAAGAGATTAAAGTCAAATGAGTTTACATTTTTGAGATTCAGAAGAATGAGAGGCAAACTCATTGTTATGTCATAAATTTTAAAATGGCTGCCGGTGCTCAGACAGTATATTGTTGAATGGCAAAACAAGCTTGAGTTACTGGATGGTGTACTCTCACTCATATTGAAGTCCTCAGTAAAATCACAAGGAAGTAATTATATAGGAGAAGGAAGTGGTTGTCAATGCTTCTGATAGCGATGAGATGAAAGACGATATATCTGAACACTGCATTGTCACAAAGGATGGTGTTCATTTTGACTGACTTAGCCTGGAAGCAGAGCAAGAATTCAACTAAGCAAAGTACTTTTGAATACCTCAAGATAATAAAATGAGAATTAAGGTGAAGCACTCATGATGAAGAGCTCACGGTGTTTTTTTGTGTGATGCAGAAGGATAAATCTGAATAAAGGAATATATGAACAGAACTTCTTCAATGTGGGCATGCTGGGAAGAAAAGTGGCAGTGAGTTAAATTTTATATAAAAACCGAAAGGACTGTGGATGCTGTATATCAGAAACAACAACAGAAATTGCTGAAAAAGCTCAGCAGGTCTGGAAGATCACACAACCTGAAATGTTCACACTTATTTCTCTTCACAGATGCTGCCAGATCTGCTGAGCTTTTCCAGAATTTCTCTTTCTGTTTTGGATAGAAATGTAGGACTTAAGAGCGGGAGTAGGCAATTCAGCCCTTTGAGGCAAACGTGAGGAGTGCAGATGCTGGAGATTAGAGTCAAGGGTGTGGTGCTGCAAAAGCACAGCAGGTCAGGCAGCAGCCAAGGAACAGGAAAATCGATGTTTTGGACAAAAGCCCTTCATCATGTTTCTGGATGAAGGGGTTTTGCCAGAAACGTCGATTTTCCTGCTCCTCGGATGCGGTCTGCCTTCTTGTGCTTTTCAAGCACCACACTCTTGACTCTAATTCAGCCCGTTGAGCCAGTTCTGCTATTTATCATAATTATGGTTGATTTATGCAGGTCTCAACTCCATTTTCCTGCCTGTTCCCCATAGCCTTTTATCCTGTCCTTTGTTAGAAACATGCCTATTTCTTTCTTAAATTGTTGATTTGTCCTGCATCCACGGCACTCTGGGGCAGTGAGTTTCACAGATTCACAACCCTCTGAGAGAAATAGTTACTTCTCATCTCGGTTTTGAACCTACCTTCTCTCATTCTATGTCTATGACCTTATGGTCAAGACTGGCCCACGAGGGTGAACATCTGTTCAATGTCTACCTTATCAATCCTCTTTAGCATTTTCTATAATTCAATCATATTACCTCTTCATTCTGCTGAATTCCAGTGAGTACAAGGCCATGTTATTCAGCCATTTGTCGTACAACAGTCCTTTCATCACTGGAATCAAGCTGGTGAACTTTCTCTGAACTGCCCCCCAGCGCCAACACATCCACCTTCAAGCAAGGAGACCAAAACTGGAAACAATATTCCAGGTGGAGTCTCACCAACACCTTACATAATTGTAACAATACTTCATTACATTTATAATCCAATCCTTTTACAATAAATGTCAGGATTCCATTTGCCTTTCTTATTACATGCCGCACCAGCCTATCTACTTTCTACGATTCATGCACGGTGATTGCTCTGTACTAATGCACTTTGAATCTGCTTCCTGTTTAAATAATACTTTTTATTTTTATTTTTCCATCCAAAATGGACAATCTCATACTTATCCACATTAAACTCCATTTGACAAATTATAGCCCATTCTCCAAGCCTATCAATATCCACCTGTAAACTCTTGGTCTCCTCACCACTGCCTTCTTCCCCATCTACTTTACAATCATCCATGAATGTTTCTACATTACGCTCTGTCCTTGCTTGCTGAACATTTTGATAGATTGTAAATAGTTGAGGTCTAAGAACTGAACCCTAAGACACCCCACTAGTTATGGTCTGCCATCCAAAGAATGCTTCATTATTCTGAACATCTGCTTTCTGTCAGTCAGCCTATCAGTGCTAATACCCTTAATCCCCTGGCATTGAATTTTTTGGATCAGTCTTTTATGCAGTACCTTATCAAATGCATTTGGGAAGTCTAGATATACCACATCAACTAGATTCCCTTTATCCACCTTACCGGTTACATCTTCGAAGAACTGCAGCAAATTTGTCAAGCATCACTTGCCCTTCATGAAACTGTGCTGACACTGGTGAATTAAGCATTATTTTGTTTCTCCCAAAAGGACCTATTATTCATGTCAGGGACAGCTTAACCAAAAAAAAAGCTTTTTAATGAATATAATATAAAACAACGTCTGAGTGATCTTCAGGGAGGAAATACTTACGCTGAGGACAAGAGTCAATGTTCGAAGCTAAAGTTTGAGATATGCAGGTTGCTGGATTTAGATTTGGATAATGGAGTGGCTAGTTTAATCATCAAGACAAAATAAACATGTGATTCTCATACTTTACATTAAAGATAAATCAAGTACACATTCAAGTATTTTGTCTTAAGTCTAAAGAAAATATTTTTAATACATGGCTTCAGCTTGTTGCATTACAAGTCATGAAACAAAGAATGAAGATATTATCAGTGACTGAAAACACCAGAATGCTTGTTTGCAAAATATTGTTCAAACAGAAGAAAATCTAAACAGAAAATAAAAAAAAACCAGATCAGTCCAGGGAAAAAGATCAAAAACACAAAATCAAATCATCTCAGGTTGTCAGCTCCTGAAAGAATATTAGATAATCCACAATGATCTCAAGCAACATATCTTAAAAGTAAGATATTTCTTATGTTGTGTTTCAACCTGATATAGGATAAAAATAATATGCTGAACTAATTAGGTTATTTACTTTATTGCAGTTTTTACAACAGCGATGAGAAGTAAATCCGGACTCCAGTATTAAGGAACTGAATACTTATCCCCCTGAAAACGATATCACTTGTACGGACTTCAACTAAAGCCTGTATTTGTATAATATCACACACAGTTTCTCTATCATGAAATCTCGTCTTACCTGTGTAATGATTGTAACAAAATCAGCCAGGTGGACCTCATAGAATATGAGTTCCTTGACTAGGGCTGTTAATCTGGTCCATTTAAGGAGCTCTGGCTGACAGATAAGGTCAGGGATGTCAGGCATCGTGCTCATTCTGACACCTGGCTCTGAGGGAGCTGGATCAGTGCCAAGGACTCTCCACCTGTGAAAAAGAGGGTGACTTGGTGACAGGATACTGACCTCTGTCGATTATTACCGATTGCAAGATCTGACAGGTTAGTTCACTTTTGTGGACATTATAAAGGAACAGTAAACCGCTTTTCACAACTGTATAAATACCCAATCCTTCGCATAGAGGATTTATACACAAAGCTAGCAGGGAGATTTTCTTCATGAAGCTGCACATCAACCTTGTTGAATTATAATTGCTGTTAGATGAGGATTCTCAGAAGTATGCAACAATTAATACCCATATGAATATGTACCAATATTATTAGACTGCCATTTGGGTATTTTCAGACTGTGCAATTTTTCAGTAATGATAGAAAACATTTTACAAGGTCTATCCCAGGTCACCATTTATCTAAATGACATGGTATTAACAGGGAAGACTATAAAAGAGCACTTAGAGAGCGAGAACATAGTCCTTTGATTTTTCTCCAAGGTAAACGTACTCCTGAAAAGCAGAAAATGTGTGTGTTCCAAGCATCCTACTTGGCTACAGAGTCAACAAGACTGTGTTACATCTGTTGTAAGATAAAGTGAGGGCACATAAAGGTATCCTGCCTCCCCCATTTATTTTGGAGCTCATGACTTTCCTTGGGCTGGCGAATTAATTCAGACATAACCTGACCTCCAAACGGGCACCTTTCCAGCAATTCTGAAAAAGGGTCGTCCTTGGAAATGGTCAAAGAGTTAGAGAATCATAGAGATGTACAGCATAGAAACAGAATCCTTGATCCAAATCATCCAATGCTTACCAGATATCCTAAACTAAGCTATTCCCATTTGCAAGCACTTGGCCCATATCCCTCTAAAACTTCCTATTCATATATCCATCCAGGTGCCTTTTAAATGCTGCAATTGTACAAGCCTCTACCACTTCCTCTGGCAGCACATTCCATAAACGCACCACCCTCTGAGTGAAAAGGTTGCCCTAGGTACCTTTTATAAATTTCCCCTCTCACTCTAAATCTATACCCTCTAGTTCTGGATTGCCCCATCCCAGGAAGAAGTCTTTGTCTATTTATTCTATCTATGCCCCTCGTGATTTTATAAATCTCAGTCACTGATGCTCCAGGAAAAACAGCCCTAGCCTACTCAGCCTCTCTGAGAGCTCAAATCCTCCAACCCTGGCAACATGCTTGTAAGTATTTTCTGCACATTTTCAAGTTTCACAATATCATTCCGATAACAAAGAAACCAGAATTGCACACAATATTCCAAAAGTGGCCTAACAAATGTCCTGTACAGCCACATGACCTCCCAACTCCAATACTCAGTGCTCTGACCAATAAAGGAAAGCATACCAAATGCCTTCTTCACTATCCTATCTACCTGTGACTCCACTTTCAAAGAGCTATGAACCTGAACTCCAAGGTCTCTTTGTTCAGCAATACTTCCTAGGATCTTACCATTAAGTGTATAAGTCCTGCTAAGATTTGCTTTCCCAAATGCAGCACCTCGCATTTATCTGAATTAAACTCCATCTGCCACTGCTCAGCCCATTAGCTGATCTGATCAAAATCCCGTTTTAATCTGATGTAATGTTCTTCGCTGTCCACTACACCTCCAATTTTGGAATTATCTGCAAACTTATTAACTATACCTGCTATGTTCACATCCAAAGCATTTATATAAGTGATGAAAATGAGTGGGCCTAGCACCGATCCTTGTGGCACTCTACTGGTCACAGGCCTCCAGTCTGAAAAACAACCCTCCACCACCACCCTCTGTCTTCTACCTTTGAGCCAGTTCAGTATCCAAATGGCTAGTTCTTCCTATAATCCATGAGATCTAACCTTGTTAACCAGTTTCCCATGGAGATATCTTGTTGAACACCTTACTGAAGTCCATATAGATCATGTCTACTGTACTGCCCTCATCAATCCTCTTTATTATTTTTTCAAAAAACTCAATCAACTTTATGAGACATGATTTCCCTTGCACAAAGCCATGCTGACTATCCCTAATTGGTCCGTGCCTTTTCAAATACACGTAAATCCTGTCCCTCAGAATTCCCTCTAACAACTTGCCCACAACCGATGTCAGTCTCACTGGTCTATAGTTTCCTGGCTTGTCCTTACCCTCTTTCTTAAATAGTGGCACCACGTTAGCCAACCTCCAGACTTCCAGCACGTCACCTGTGACTATCGATCATAGAAATATCTTTGCAAGGGGCTCAGAAATCACTTCCCTAGCTTCCCACAGAGTTCTAGGGTACATCTGATCAGGTCCTGGGGATTTATCTACTTTTATGCACTTCAAGACATCCAGTACCTCCTCCTCTGTAATATGGACATTTTTCAAGATGTCACCATCTATTTCCCGATATTCCGTATCTTCCATATCCTTTTCCACAGTTGACACTGATGCAAAATACTCGTTTTGTATCTCCCCAATCTCCTGCAATTCCACACAAAGGCCACCTTGCTGACCTTTTGAGGGGCCCTATTCTGTCCCCAGTTACCCTTTGTCCTTAATGTATTTATTTTTTAAAAATTGGATTCTCCTTAACTCTATTTCCAAAGCTATTTCATGTCCCCTTTTTGCTCTTCTGATTTTCCACTTAAGTATACTCCTATTGCCTTTACACTCTTCAAAGGATTCACCCGATCTATCCTATCTATACCTGACATATGCTTCCTTCTTTTTTTTTAGATTAGATTACTTACAGTGTGGAAACAGGCCCTTCGGCCCAACAAGTCCACACCGACCCGCCGAAGCGCAACCCACCCATACCCCTACATATACCCCTTACCTAACACTACGGGCAAGTTAGCATGGCCAATTCACCTGACCCGCACATCTTTGGACTGTGGGAGGAAACCGGAGCACCCGGAGGAAACCCACGCAGACACGGGGAGAACATGCAAACTCCACACAGTCAGTCGCCTGAGGCGGGAATTGAACCCAGGTCCCTGGTGCTGTGAGGCAGCAGTGCTAACCACTGTGCCACCGTGCCGCCCCCTTGCCACCGTGCCGCCCCTTAACCAAAACCTCGGTTTTTCTTAACCAAAACCTCAATTTCTTTAGTCATCCAGCATTCCCTACACCTCCCAGTCTTTTCTTTCACCTTAACAGGAATGTAGTGTCTCTGGACTCTAGATACCTCATTTTTGAAGGCTCCCCATTTTCCAGCTGTCCCTTTACCTGCGAACATCTGCTCCCAATCAGACTTTAAAAGTTCTTGCTGAATACAAGTTCCTCTCCATCTAAATCATTAACACTATGGCAGACCCAGTCTATGTTTGGGAATTTAAAATCCACCACCATAAGGCACCCTATTATTTTTACAGATAACTGAAATCTCCTTACAAATCTGTTTCTCAATTTCCCGCTGACTATTAGGATGTCGATAAGACAATCCCAAAAAGATGAACATCCCTTTCTTATTTCTCAGTTCCACCCAAATAGCTTCCCTGGATGTATTCCTTGGAATATCCTCTTTAAATATAGCAGTAATGCTACCTCTTATCAAAAACTCCATTCCCCCTCCTCTCTTGCCCCCCTCCCCTTCTATCCTTTGTATCACATTAGTATCCTGGAATATTAAGCTGCCAGTCCTGCCCATCCCTGAGTCACATTTCTGTAATTGCTATGATATCCCAGTCCCATTTTCTTAACCATGCTCTGAATTCATCTGCCTTCCCTGTTAGGCCTCTTGCATTGAAGTAAATGCAAATTAATTTATCAGTCCCATCTTCTTCTCTGCTTTGTCCCTTCCTGCCCTGATTGTTTGACTCGCTCCCTTCCCCAATTGTTCAAGTCTCAGATTGATGTTTCCTCTCTATCTCCCTGGAGCCCCCGTCACCATACTAGTTTAAATCCTCCTGAGCAGCTCCAGCAAATCTCCCTTCCAGTATATTAGTCCCCTTCCAATTCAGGTACAATATACACTTCTTGTACAGGTCACTTCTACCCCAGAAGAGATTCCAATGATCCAAACATACTTCCATACACCAGCTCCTCAACTGTCACGTAGCCAAGCCACAGCTTTCAGGGATGTGAAGAAACAGCTATCATCTTCTGATGTGTTGGCACACCATGATCCCAACTGAGATCAGTTATCAACATGCAATGCCTTCCTATACAGCATCGGAGTGGTATTAGCTCATAGATTGCCCAATGCAGTAGATTTGGCATGAAGATAAGAGGCTAGCAATTAGTATAATTGTTATCCCCAATTTCACTTGAAGGTGCAACCGGCCCAAAAGCTATCCTCACAGCTATCCTCCAGGAGACGGATCCCAAACAGTTAACTCCTTGACAGTGATCCCCAGCAGTTATTCCTCAGGAGGCATTCCAAATAATGATCCCCGGAAGCAGAGTTCCAACAGCTAATTATTTCCGAGTGCTATCTCCAGAAGACGATCCTGACAGCAATTCAGAAACCTACCATCCCAGGCCTGTTCCACACCAAGGGAATCAATAGCAACTAACCACAACCAACAGATCTAAGTACCGCCAACCTCCTAAAACCACCAACACCACAAGTCCTCCTACACATCCTCCTACCAGCCCAGAAAGTGAGGAAAATCAAGTAGTCACTCGATAAATCCAACATACATCCTACCGAATCAGCAGACTCAACCCAGACTAAAAGCCTACATTGCCCCGTCTTCACTGAGGCACAAGATACAGCAAGCGGGAAGAATCAGCTGTATTTCAAAATTGTGAATTTTTCCCCAGTGGTGAGCTTAAATATTCCCAAACTTTCCAACCTAGCTAGCAGAGAGGGGAAGGTGGGTGGTGACATTGCAGGGAACCCCAAGGGTAGAAAGCCTGATTATAGTGCCTGTGATTAAGACTGTTGTTTAGGTTCTAATAGAGTTTAATCTATGTTTGATTTAATAGTATATTTAATTAGTGTCCTCTGTATAATTTTTAATTATTGTATTCACTTTTATTTCTTGTATCATACATACCTTTTAATAAATTAAGAGTTTTATTTTTGCCCTGAAACACCTGTTTACTGCCTTCTTCATTTCATATTCCTAAATAAATCCAATATCAGAATCATGGATCTGGGGGTGTTTCAAAACACCTAAAAAATCAGCAAAATCACTGATCGCAAACCAGAATCCCTACACACCACCGATGGTATCAGCACTGGAAGAGTCTGTAATGGTTTTAAATTTTTTGGTTCAACTTACAATCACAGCTAACAATATCAGGTTTTGGATGTAGAAAGATCTGGTCCTGGCAAAACTGAAACAGCAGGTGGTTATGGGGGAAACCATTGGGCTGTCTCATCCAGAATTGAAACCTTTCTGGATGTAGAGAGATCAGATCACAGCAAAGGAACAGTATATTATTATGGGGAGCAAGAGTGATTATCTTGAGCAAAGGTTGTCACCAGATAGTGGCTGAACTCTACAAGAATCATCCAGAGGTTATCAAAATGAAGATGTTAGCAACTTCTATAATGAATAAGTTATGTTTGGTGGCCGGGATTGAATGCAGACGTAGCCATGTTGATGGGACAGTGCCCAGCGTGCTAACGAGGACAAAACTTACCACCAGTAGTTCCCCCACATACATGGGAATGGTCAGATAAACACTGGACTCAGGTACATGTCAAGAATGCAAGTCCTTTCATGGGCTCAATGTTCTTATGAATGTCTACTCAAAACCATTGAATGTTAATAGGTTCTGTTCTTCAAATCTGGGGACAACAACAGAAAACTTGCTTGCAATACATGGAAATGTTGGTCATGTATAACAGGCTATCATTTATTAGCAAAGAATTTGAATATTTTCTAAAATCAAATGATACTCACCTTATAAGGACAGGTCTATACCTTCCATCATTCAATGGCAGAAAGAACAGCCCAAACTTTGAAGAAGTTTTAAAGAAACAGCCCATAGCTTCACTGGATACCAAACTGTCTCAGTTCCTATTTGATTATAGGACAACTTGTACAACTAAAGTGATAACTCCAGCAGAGTTGCTAATGGGAAAAAGACCCATTAAAAATGGGTAAAATCTGATCTTGCCAGACTTCCAGGGAACAGGTGAAACAGCATTGTAATGCCAATGCTGGACACAAGACTCCGCTAAGCAAAATGTGCCTGGCTCCTCACAGTCTTCCAGAACCTGTGGGTTCTCCCTGCATCAAATGTTAAAGCTACCTCAGAATCTGAGATGGACAGGGCAAATGTCACAGCCTCAAAGACTTTGCTGCCTGAGGAACAGATTGCCTTTCTTCTGAGACCCTCTGGGCACAAGAGATGAGCTACTGTGTATTACACATTGCCCATATCAGAGGTAGAGTTGGAGGAACGTAACCCGGTGCTAAATGCACAAAAGGAAGAACCGGACTGGGTCTTCACACTCAGTTGTGGAGGCATGTAGTGATTGTAATGAGATCAGCCAGGTGAACCTCATAGAATTTGAGTTATCTGTTTGGGGCTTTTAATGTGACCCAGTCAGGAACCCCTGGCTGACATATAAATGGGTATGTCAGAAAGTCTATTCACTCTGAGAGCTGGCTCTAATGAAGCTGTATTAGATTTCCTACAATGTGGAAACAGGCCCTTCGGCCCAAACAGTCCATACCAACACTCTGAAGAGTAATCCACCCAGGCCCATTTCCCTCTGACTAATGCATCTAACACTATAGAACATAGAAGGATACAGCGCAGTACAGGCCCTTCGGCCCTCGATGTTGCGCCGACCGAATCCTACCTAACCTATACTAGCCCAATAACTTCCAAATGCCTATCCAATGCCCGCTTAAATGACCATAAAGAAGGAGAGTTCACCACTGATACGGGCAGGGCATTCCATGAACTCACAACCCGCTGTGTGAAGAATCTACCCCTAGCATCTGTCCTATACCTACCACCCCTTAATTTAAAGCTATGTCCCCTAGTAACACCTGACTCCATTAGCGGTAAAAGGTTCTTAGTATCTACCCTATCTAAACCCCTAATCATCTTATACACTTCTATCAGATCTCCCCTAAACCTTCTCTTCTCCAATGAGAACAGCCCCAAGTGCCTCAGCCTTTCCTCATAAGATTTTCCTACCATTCCAGGCAACATCCTGGTAAACCTCCTCTGCACTCGTTCTAAAGCTTCCACATCCTTCCTATAGTATGGCGACCAAAACTGCACACAATACTCCAGATGAGGCCGCACCAGAGTCTTATACAACTGCAACATGACCTCAGGACTCCGGAACTCAATTCCTCTGCCAATAAAGCCCAGTACACCATATGCCTTCCTCACAGCACTATTTACCTGGGTGGCAACTTTCAGAGATCTGTGTACATGGACTCCAAGATCCCTCTGCTCATCCACACTACCAAGTAGCCTACCATTAGCCCAGTAATCCATCATCTTGTTATTCCTACCAAAGTGAACGACTTCGCACTTAGCTACATTGAATTCCATTTGCCACATTTCCGCCCAGCTCTGCAACTTATCTATATCCCGCTGTAACCTACCACTTCCTTCCTCACTATCCACAACTCCACCGACTTTTGTGTCATCCGCAAACTTGCTTACCCAGCTTTCAAGTCCTTCCTCTAGATCATTTATAAAGATAACAAAAAGCAATGGTCCCAAAACAGATCCTTGTGGTACACCGCTAGTAACTGCGCTCCAAGATGAACATAATCCATCAACTACTACCCTCTGTCTCCTTCCAGCCAGCCAATTCCTAATCCAAACCTCTAATGTATCCTCAATGCCATACCTCCGAAGTTTTAGCATTAGCCTACCATGGGGAACCTTATCGAACGCCTTACTAAAATCCATATACACAACATCTACTGCTTTACCCTCATCCACTTCCTTGGTCACCTTCTCAAAGAACTCAATAAGGTTTGTGAGGCACGACCTGCCCTTCACAAAACCATGCTGGCTATCCCTGATCACGTTATTCCTACCCAGATGTTCATAAATCTTATCCCTTACCATTCTCTCTAAGACTTTGCCCACCACTGAAGTCAGACTCACTGGCCTATAGTTGCTAGGGCTATCCCTACTCCCTTTCTTGAACAATGGGACCACATTCGCTATCCTCCAGTCCTCTGGTACTATTCCTGTTGACAACGATGACATAAAAATCCAGGCCAATGGCTCTGCTATCTCCTCCCTAGCTTCCCATAGGATCCTGGGGTAAATGCCATCAGGCCCAGGAGACTTATCTATATTCATCCTTTCCAATATTCCCAAAACCTCTTCCCTGCATATTTCCAGGGCATCCATTCTAATTATTTGTGATTCCATATTCACATCAGCAACAGTGTCCTGTTCCTGAGTGAATACTGATGAAAAGTACTGATTTAATGTCTCTCCAATCTCCTCCGCCTCCACACACAACTTCCCACTACTATCCTTGACTGGACCGATACCTACCCTAGTCATCCTTTTATTCTTGACATACCTATAGAAAGCCTTTGGGTTTTCCCTAATCCTACCAGCTAAAGACTTTTCATGTCCCCTTCTCGCCTCTCTTAGCTCCCTCTTTAGCTCCTTCCTGGCTACCTTATAACTCTCTATCGCCCCTACTGAACCTTCACGCCTCATCTTTACATATGCCGCCTTCTTCCCTTTCACAAGGGACTCCAATTCCTTACTAAACTATGGGCAATTTTAGCATGACCAATTCACCTGACCTGCACATCTGTGGGAGGAAACTGCAGCAAATTCATGCAGCATGTGGGAAGAATGTACAAACTCCACACAGACAGCCGCCCAAGGCTGGAATCGAACCTGGGACCATGGTGCTGTCAGGTAGCAGTGCTAACCACTGAGCCACCATGGTGTCAAGGACTCTCCTCGTGGAAATAAAGGGTAACTTGGTGATAGGATACTGGCCTCTGTGGAGTTATTTCAACCCATTTTAGTACAACAAATATTTGACTGCAAATCAAAGATTCTTTTTCTTGAGTCGCTGCTACCCTGCAGCTTATTACTGCATCCAAATGTTCCTCCAGAGAATGTAATGAAAACTTACCACAGAAACATTTACCAACCCAGTACACCTTTAAAGATGAATTACAACCATGAGTGCTTCAAGAGCACAGAGTGTGGATTCTAAAGGGATAGAGGCATACATGCACTGAATGCAGGATTTATTTAGAGAACAGCTTGATTTGGCAGGAAACTGATTAACTAGCAGTTGTGAGTAATTTCATTTGACATTATCACTTACGCCCAGCATTTAGATAAGTGTAAATGTTTTGAGAAAGGATCCTATGTAACAGCAGGTGGGAACACAGGAGTGGAAAAGAGACATGTTTTTTTTCAGACATATGATTTATTTGCCATACTTTCATCAAACAAGTTACTATATTAGTTGTGTGGTCTATTCACATTGCAATTTAACATTAGTGTGAGGTTGATGAGACTTTTCAATTGTTGGAGATTCGTGGGGTATTTATTAGCTGCTAACTGCCTCTCAAAAAAGGTGGGAAGTATATGCTGCTTGCTCTGGCAATATCACTGCTCTTTGTAGTGGTGCTCATTTCTGGATTTGGGCGGCAATGACAACATAGGGTACTTTTTCTTTGAATCCTTATCAGTAGCCAGGCATCTTGCCTATTGCCAGTGGAAAATCTTGAGCAGGTTGTGTAATTTTCTGGCTGGTAGGGTTGAGATAGGTTTGTATGTAAACCTCAGAAAATATTCCCTTACAACTTAATCACAATATTAACGTGTGCTAATCTGTGAGACTACAGTCAATAAGCCAGTGGCAAATGTGATTGGAATAATAGGCTTTGTTGATTCTTGGCTTTATAAAGTTTATGCATTAATTACAAATTAAAAAGAAGGGATTTTACTCCTTTACACATCTTTGGTTGGGCTTCAGATTGATTATTGATTACAGTGCTAATCAATATGCTTTAGGAAAGAGATAAAGACCTTTGAGAGATCAGAGAGGGTGTTTAGCAGGATAATATTGTAGTATAAAGGATGAAATGCTAATGTGACACAGAAGAGATCATCACAGGCAGTGGTAAAGTTGCTTTGATTTTGATCTGTCTTTGAGGCATATGACATGAGAAAAACTTAGTAGTTCATTTCTTACATGAAGTTAATGTTTCCCTTATCTCAGCAAACTTTGTAAATATTCTTTAGCAGCAGAATGAGACCAAGATAATGATGCATGCCATGAATGAGAGAATTCAGGATGTTGAGAGTTTGGAAAAATTGGGATTCTTCTTCTGAGAACAGTGAAAGTTAAAGGAAAAACTGGAGATATTCAAACTTAAAATAGTTTTTGATAGTGCAACTAGATTAAAACTATTTCTGCTGAAAATGAATCTCCAAATGAAGGTCACATTTAAAAGAAATAGAGACAAAATGAAGAGAAACTTTCTCATACAAATCCATGATAAGATCTGGAACATACTACCTTAAAGTGCAATGGAAGCAGATTCCATTGGAACTTGTATGAGGTATTTGCATCTGCATTTCATGAAGTCTATATTTGTGTAGTCAAGAAAGGATGAAAGGATTAACTTGTACATTTCTTTCAAAAGGCCAAATGTTTATCTTTTGTACTGTACAATTCAACGGTTTGACACAGAACCAAGAACTAAAGGAATCAGTATTAAATAAATACATTGTGAGCTCATTCACTAGCAAATAAAAAATCCAATGACTTTGAAAATTTATGCCATCAGGGAGACAAGAGTCTTTAGTTCTGCCTCAGACACTTTTTCTTTTGTATTACACACTTCAATCTTTAGCATAGATTCTGTTGTTTCTTTGGTTCACAGGAAGAGACTTCGAAAACATATCTTAATACGGACAACTGAGAAATTTGTTGAATTTTCATATCAAAGAGCACAAACTCTGACAGATGTAAAATAACATATCCTTTCAGCTTCTGTCTTCGCAAATGACAAAGTTAAGCTTCAACAGATTATAGTCCAACAGGTTTATTTGTAACTACTAGCTTTCAGAGCACTGCTCCTTCATCGGGTAGCTGTGGAGCAGGAACATAAGACACAGAATTTAGAGCGAAAAATTACAGTGTCATGCAACTGAAATGATATGTTGGACAAACCTAGACTGCTGTTAAGTCTTTCAACTTTTAGAGTGAGTTGCAGGTTTCAGGGCTTGTAAGTCACATTCTCGAAATAACTTAAGGTTTTATACAAAACAATGACACCTCAGCTCAGATGAAACATTAAAGGTGAGAGGTTAGGGTGTGTCTGTATCCCAATCGTGATTCAGACTGGTTCTATTTCCAAAGTGGAATTTATAAAATATTTCATGGATTGACTGCCTGCATTGACTGCCTGCAGATTGTGCAATTTTTGAGCAAAATAGAATGTATCTGAAAATATAATTCTGCAAATGTAAATTCACCCCATAGACTTATATGTGAATGTGTGTGCATGAGAGTGTGTGTCTACATGTGCGTGCATGTGAGTGCGAGTGTGCGTGAGAGAGTGTGTGCACATGCTTGGTAAACTGTGTGTGAGAGTGTGATGGAGGATACGCCTTTGAGTACATGGGTGTGCGTGTGGGGGCTGTACGTGTATGTGTACGAGAGAGGGTCTGCATGAGTGTGTGAATGTGTAAGAATGTGTGTGTATATGTGCTTGTGTGAGTGTGTGTGTGAGAGAGTATACAGTGTAATGGGGTCACCTGTAGTGTGGCATGAAGCCAAGGTCCCTTTTGAGGCCATCCTCATGGGTACCAAAGTTGGCTATCAGCCTGTGCTCAACGAATCTGCATTGTTGCGTATCCCAACATCCACCTTGGAAGATGGTCATCTGAGACCAAATGTCTTTGACCACTGAAATGTTCCCCAAAACGGGGGGGGGCACCCCTGTCTGGTGATTATTGTGCGATGTCCTTTCATCCGTTGTTGTAGTGTCTGCCTGGTGTTGCCAATATACCATACCTGGGATATCCTTGTCTGCAGCGTATGAGGTAGACAACATTGGCCGAGTCACATGAGCACCTGCCACGTACATGGTGAGTGGTGTCCCCATGTGTAATGGTGGTATCTGTGTTGACATTTTGACTTGTCTTGCAGTGGTTGCCATGACAGGATTGTTCAAGTGTTGGCAAATAGGACTAGATTAGGTTCAGATATCTGGTCAGCATAGACGAGTTGGACCAAGAGGTCTATCTCTATGACTCTATGACTTAACAGCAATCAAAGTTTGTTCAATATATCATTTCAGTTGTATACCACTCTAATCTTTCACTCTAATTTCTGAGTCTTATGATCCTGCTCCACAGCTACGTGATGAAGGAGCAGTGCTCCGAAGGCTAGTGCTTCCAAATAAACATATTGGAGTATAATCTGGTGTTGTGTGATTTTTAGCTTTGTCCATCCCAGTCCAACACCGGCTCTTCCACATCTTTGCAAATGGCAGTAACATAGGATCCTGCTTTTAATGTATTTTGGAAAGGATGCATGGAAAAATTGAAGAATGGGGTTTGTGTGGAGATTAGCCAAGTTATTTCCTAAGTGTTTTAATACTATTAGATAGTAACTGCAATCTGATAAATCTTTGTGTTCTGTTCACAATGAAGGATCTAAACACTATCATTGCATTCTATATGTGTGGATTCTAGAATTTTGTATTTTTATTTCAGATGCTGAACATTGATAGTTTAAAAAATCTTTATTCATAATGATGTTTGTAATTGAACATGGCTTTGATTAAATGTCAGCTGAACAAGTTATAGAGACATTTACCTTACCCTGCAGACATTAAATTTTCTCTCAGATTAATTGCCATCTCAGAAGTTTTTTTAAAAATTTCCAAGTTAAAAATAAGTTTTCTGAACTTGCATAAAAATTAAAAATAACAATATCCAAAATTCACCATAACAAAGTTTCATACCCATACCTCTGAATGTATTTGTATCTCTCTTTGATTTCTTGTTTGATGTTATCAACACAACTGCCAACTAAGGACAGCATGTGGTATTGTAACAGTGGCATCAGAAGAATTAACAATTTTCAAATGCAGTGCTCAACCAAAGCCCTGTCAACCCTCTCAGTAGGACAGAAAAGACTCTGCGAATAAACAGGTGCAAAACATTGTCTCTTTCCATTCTCTCCAGTGTCCTGGTCAATAATTGTTCTTCAAGAAACACCTAAAAAACAGATGATCTGGTCTTTCCCACATTCCAATTTGTCAGGTTTTGTTGTCTAGCCCATTTTGAAATTGCAACAGCAGCTGCTCTTCACATATTTCTTTCTTTGCTGTCAAGTGCTCAAGAATGTCCTGAGGTCATATAAGTTGCCTTATAATTTATTTTTTTTCTCCCTTTTCATGACCAAGATCACTCAAAGTACATCAATACAAAAATAATGTGGAATGCATTCAGAAAGCATTGTGTTTTATCAGTTGAAGAGTCATTGGCTTCTTCTCAGCTCATTATCTAATTGTGTGCATGTTAAATATCGAAATTTATGAGAACAAATTTCTGAAACCTGCAGGGAATTGCAGTCTCTAACATTCAGATGCCATACTTAAGTAGCGTTGAATCAACACTTCACTCTCTGCAACCCAGGAGCAGTACTCAACCTCAGCTCGTTAACCTCATTAAACCCTTGCGATATTAGGCAAAAGCAGCATCATACTCAAGCAATGCAGTGGAACCCTCTTCGGCAGTTGAACTCTACAGGTTTACAGAGTGCTGCTGTAATAATAGTCACAGCAATGTTAGTACAGTCTGTAGCGCCGTACATGGGGAAGTTAACGATGTTGGAATATCCCACTTCCTGGGCTGCTTTACTCTCCTTGTCGTGGGAGAAAGTTATAAAATGGTATAATCTCAAGAAAATAGTATCAGTGATGTACTGGATGCATCTGAGGGTAAGGAGATTCCATACAGGTGACCAGTTGTTCCTTGGGAAGGAGCTCTTACCTCAATGGCCATTAAGATGTCATGGCCACCCATTCCTTCTGAGTGTACATCATTCTTCAGCAGATGATACTGTTCAGTGGTGATGGACACTTTTAGTCTGTGCCTGCACTAATTCTCCAAGAGCTGTAGAAATAACAGCAAGGTCAGGAGATTTCAGGTATGGTTATTCTCCTTCAACTTTATCAAGGATATTCAGCTGCAGCCTCTCCCTCTGGAAGACTGCCCAGCAATCATGGAGGTTCCTGATTTTGCTAGCCTTTGTTATGACATTGTAACAAATATCTTCTTTGATTCTATCATCTCATGTTTAGCAATGACACAAGCAATCCTTCAAGCACCTGCTACCTGCTGTACCTCAGATGAGTGATCAGAATGTCAGAACAATAACAAGCATCAAGCACAATGAAGCAATGTGTTGTGGTCTCACATAAAGCGGCTTAGGAACTTTGCCTTTACAAAGAAGCCAATTTCATGACTCAACATGAAGTTTTTGAAATATGTTACCAATGCAGATGTATTTTGCAGATCCAAAATTTGAATGCAACATTGGAGAGGTTAAATTCAGGTCCCTCTCCAATGATAGCATCACCACTCCCTCAACATCACACACCACGCCATCTTATACTTACAAGTAGACATAGAATGTGGCAGCTCCAAAGTGTTGTATTCTAGGGTCAAGTATTAAATGAAATGCAAAAATGGCAAGCCCAGGTGAACTTGCATACCTGATATCACACAAGAGGAAGCAGTTAAGGGAAAATATGTCACAACCATGGTTGCTTGAAGAAATCAGTTTAAATATTGATTGATGCCAAATGAATGAACTTTCAATTATATCCAATTTGTTGGCAGAACGATGGCAACGCACATGATTACATGATTAATATAATTGCCCTTAGTGGGGCCTCACATGCAAAGACTCACATTCTGTCACTGAAGGGAAAAAGATTATCTTTCCCCATCTACTCTGCATTGGTAGTAGTCATTTTGTCTCCCAATTTTATACAGTTTGAATTGGTGCAAAGATGGCAAGGTTTCAACCTCATGTGAGAGAGTTACAGGCTCTGCCTAAGATAAGCAAAGATCCTCCATCCTTCATATTTCCTTCTCTTTTTCTGTCTTTGTGAAGCTCATGACCTTTCAGTCACACACACCCACTTTCTGTTTCTGTTTAATCCCCATGGCCACGTTCTTATCAGCCATTCACTGATCTCATACTGAGGCTAAGGTGGTTGTCACTTGTGAAAAACCCCTTTCCCTTCTCTTCCTGTTCCTTCCTATCTTCCCAAAAATGCCACCATTCTATTCAAAAATTGCATTCATTCACTACAATTAATCTCTCAGCTACGTGGTTCAGTGAATCCCGGACCTGAGCTTCAAACGTCCAGTAGGACTGCATGGATCAATCCTGTGATGAAATTCCTGGCTATTAGTGTCTAAATCCAGGACTGACCTTGTCCTGGGAGGATAGTCCTGATTAAACATGACATAAGTCAAAAAGTGTGGTCAGACAGCTTTTGAGAAGCAGGAAAGTCAATGTTTCAGGCACAGGACAGATGCTGCCTGACCGGTTGTGCTTTTCCAGTGTCACACTTTTTGACTGTGACTTTCCAGCATCTGCAGTCCTTACTTTCTCCTGAACATGGACATGACCCCAGATTTGATATCTCCACAGCAACCATCTAACATGTCTCATGTTCCTTGACTGGTGGTTCTGGGCACGCAGGACTGACCATGACCCATTTCTGGGATTTCAAGGACACAGATCACCAGAGTCTGGTCTGACAAAATGCCTGACTGCCTGAGGCTAATCTATGACAAGCCCTTGACTGAGTATAGCAGCACACCGTTTGACCATAACTCCCTTTCGCTCTACTAAGGACTTTGGCTTTCAGGCATAGTTATCTGCTTCAGGAAGATGTGCGTTTCTGTGTATGCTGATGGTACTTAATGTGATTTTGACGTAGCACAATGCTATAGAGGTGCATGTCCATCTTCGTGACTGTTCAGTGCTCTGAACCATGACAAGCTACCTTTGCGCTAAAAGGAAAGCCAGAGAATCTTTCAGCATTTAAGTTATGACTGAACAGCCTACGTACGACAAAGTAATGCAAATCAAAGGGGAAGCTGGCAGCCTCCAAGTATGCACAAAGTGAAAGAGATCCTGAAGGATTGAGATAATGTGTGAGTTGTCCTGAAAGTAGTTGCTATGATGTGATGTGGATGACGGTTTGGTGAGACCAACTTTTGTGAATGAAATGTTTTGGAGGACAGTGCCCATGGAACTTGAAGTAGGCCTCAAGAAGCAAATAGTGAGCTGGTTCCCCTGGGAAACTGCTTATGACTTTCATGTTGGGAATTGGCTTTGTCTACTTTCTCAGTGAAGGTGGGGAGAATTGAAAAATGTATTGAAGTGAGGAGGGATTAGGTAATAATGAAATTCAAATACCTGGATTAAAATAATTGCTGTTTATTAGCGAGATTCATAACTCAGCTTTTAAACCTTCAGCGGAACTCAGAATATCTTTTTCTTGACAGTGAAAATCTGACTTTTCAATCTCACCATATTTGTTTCTTTCCAGCCATCGCCATATTGAATTTCTAACTATTGCCAATGCCACTCAAAGGAGGGGAAAATCCTGCCTGATTTCCAGTTTGGCTGGGAATGAAGAACACAGTCAAAGTCTTAGGATAAGTTCTTGGCAATTTATAAAAGAGATGAGGAGAAATTTCCTCACTCAGAGAGTGGAATACCTTCTTCATCACTTCCCTTTTTATTATTCTTCCATTTCCTGGTTTCCCTCCCCTAAATCACATCCAAGATCCCAAATGGTATTATGGAGATGTTTGAGTTTAACCAGAGTCTGTCCCAATACTTATTAATACCCTGCCTGTAGATTCACTCTCAGGTCATCAGAAGATGGCCAGAGATAGTTATTTCTCAGAGGCAGCAATGTAAGACCCTCCTACCTGACCCAGTATAGGAAATGAGTTAACAATCTGTATTGTACCCTCAGAATAAGTAGTACAGTTGCATATTTAGCAAGGAGTCTTACCTAAGTCAGTAAGCGATTCATCTTTATGAGTGGGCAGTGAGGCCAGATAAATGAATGCATAATCAGCATCAGTACCACAAGAAATTAATATGTATGAGACTTTGAATTTTGTGAGAACATATATCAAAGGTATCACTGTTGCATTAGCATATGTGCTGGGATTGATAAGGACAAGGAGATTGTTTTTCATTTGATATGTCACTAAATCTGAACTTTGACAAGTACAGATGAAGCGAACCCACAGCTCAAAGGAGAAAGCATGAACAGGAGAAGGCCTATTAGCCCTGCCAAGGGAGAGGCATGGTACATTGCACAAGAAGAAGGCAGCTGCGTGATTGCATATGGTGAGGATTGGTAACCAGCATTAGAATGAAAATTAATTTAATCAGATGCTGGCATACTAGAGAGCATATGGAAATGTGAAGCATATACAACAGTGCTACTCCTTCATGCAATTCTTTTTGTTCTCTAGTAAAGGCACTCAAAGCCTTTAGTCAACGCCAAGCCAAAGTCAAAGAAAGAACCTGAAGTGTCCACCTCTGGGGACACTGCTGCACCAAATAATGCACTATCACCAATCTCTTCCACAACCAGCACAAGTACAATTGCACACTCACATTGCAGAACATTTAGGTTCAGGAGCACTGTTTGGTAAATATATTGCACACATGTTCTAGCAGTTGATGGAGACTGATATAGCTGAAGTCACTCTCACTCTAAGGATTCCTGGGATCAGGCTTCTTCTGAACTCATGCTGATGATGCACCACTGACGATAATTATAAGATGTCTGCTGGGCATGCAGCAAAAAGTAGGGGATCTGAGATTCCACAGCTTTGGGTTGGTTTTAAAGGAATCAATGCAAGCCATGAGTCCTGTCTTCTTCCAGCATTTGACTGCATGGTGTCCTCTGTAATAGGTTAGTGACTTCCTCAGGCAGCCAGTCCCTTAGACAGCTAACCTCCTCTCTGACCTGCACTCTGTCATTCTGAGCATAGAATCCGTATAGCAGTGGCAAGGCTGGAATGAGGAACATAGACCTTACTGCAGGTGCCTCTTCACCTCGTACACCAAGCTCATGCCAACTGTATTGGAGGTTTTCTTCCAGAACATTCGCATGGTGCATCATCCTCTCAGTCATTGACCCCTTGCTTCCAAGGATGTCCCAGTGCCAAAGGGGGATGCTTCCCAGGAGATCAGAGTCCCAAGGCCTCAGGCTTTCATGGGACACTGAATATTTCCCTCCAGTCAATGGGGTAAAGTGTTGATTAGATTATTTCCACCTCAGCTATTGATGTTAGGATTGTGCCAAGACATATTTCCCCAAACAAAAACCTAAAACGTTATGAGAATATAAATTTAGCACGGGTGTTCTAAAAAAAGATCAATTTATCACTTGTAAATATTGAGCATTTTATTGGCTTCACTTTTTTTCACATTAATATCATTGTATTTTTGGGACTAGGTTAATTAGATTGCTAAATATATATTGGTACGTCTCATGGGTTAGTATACATTGACGGTTACAATGTAACATGGGAAATTTTATTATACTGAGGAAGTTATGTAGCTTGTTTGCAATAGTTTTTAATTGAATGTTGGTGTTTAATTTTGCCCTTGCCTGACCATGAGTTAAATATGCAGGTTTGGCTGGCCTTTTCTGATTCGCATTGTCAAGGAAAATGTCAGAGTTACACTGACTAGGAATAGGTGACCTATTGTAGATGCACTCACAACCCTATAATCATGTTACAGGATTGGTTGATCAAATAGACTTTGTGTACAAAGCATGTGTCTTTGGAAAGAGTGTTCACTAGTGAGTATGCCCTTCAAGTTAGCATTGGAGACAGATTCGGTAGCCACAGCACAGAGGTTGGAATGGAATTGGTTGATATCCAGAGAAGACAATGGCATCATGTCCTTTAAGAGCTTTACTCTAGGGTGGCTTTGTGTATGTGAAGTTGTCCCTGGTATCCTGTACATGTTCCTCCGTTGTCCTGGCTGCACGTAAAGGCTCACACATATTCATGTCCTTCTCAGTCCCATCAACTTCATGTTTATCTGAATGGGAGTCCTGTTCCTCCCTCTTATCTTGCTGCAATGATTCTTTGAGATGCACAATCCCATTGCAGTGCGCAGCAAGCCTTAACTAAGCCTTAACTAATTTGACAAGCCTCTCCAGACAGGCGAGATTTGCCACTGGTTTGTCCAATGATGGTTCTGGTGGACTGCATGCCTCACTGGGTCAATGATCAGGCATAGAGTGGTCAGCCCTTGACATTCCAAAGTTCAGCTAATAACCTGGCCTGTGACTTTAAACTTACAGGGAGCTGCAAAGTGTACAAAATGATAAGGACATGAGTTCTGTGGAAAATGAGCATAGGTCTGTTTGTTTTTTTTCCCCTGTGGTGGCAGATTATGTTGCAGATCCAAGGAGTGAAAGCCTTTGTTGTTTGACAAAGCAGTTGGCTGTTCCCAGGTATCGTTGATTTACAGAATACAATCAAGGGAATCTTCCCAAAGCCAATGTCTTTGTTTGCCTGTCTGCGCTTATCTGTGGAGGATTTAATGAAGTTGTTTGAACAATAGAAAAGGTCAAAGGTCATCTTTTCCATGTAATCATGTGTTGTAGTTCTGTAATGTCCATGTGTCACCCATGTTGTCCTGGAAGCAACTGCTGCTGAAAATATTTGTAGGAGTTAATGGGAAGTTCAGGGAGAAGAAGAAATCAGGGTTCTGGGATTGCTTGGGAATGACAGGGAGCAGCTCAATGACCTATCTGAAAGGGTTCATATGCTCTAACTGGAAATGTTGGAAGTCAAGATCATTTGCAAACTGAATGTAGATATATTTCCCTCCATGGTCATGAAGAGCATTGAAGAAGTGTTCAGATGAAGGTAGTTTTGGTGAATTTGGAACCGGTTACTCCATGGAAAGCCCAACTGTCTCTTTGTTTTTTTTTCCTTATTAAGGTTTCTATTAGCACTGAACCATAAAATCTATTATACTAATTAATTACTGAAAATAAACAAGACCTCTGCCAAAATTGATATAGTATGGACTTCTGTGAAATTTCCTACATTCAGAGGATCATAGGTCGACTCGTTATACAATTCCTGATGTGAGAGGGTTCCTCTGTGAAACATATTTCTATCTGGGCTACACAAGAAAGACATAAATGAACAAGGAGATTCGGGCTGTCTTCATAACCAATCATAGAGATCCAACATATCATCCATCATAAAATACAAGTGCTTCTTAAATTATTAAAGGATTTTTGCCTCCACCAGCTTATAGAGAAATCTGTTGCATACATCACTGTATCTGTGATTTCCTAATATCTGTTTTAAACCTGTTTGGTTCTTCCAACCTCTCATCTTTTGCTCCATTTTTAAAATTTTAAATTGGGAATATTTCATGGGATTTACTTTTACTGTGATACTTTAATACTGTATATCTAGGTGAGGTTCACTTTCTGCCTCCTAACAAGGTTAACATGATTTCCACCTTTATTATTACTAACTCAATGCCCTGACTCAAGGAAGACAGATCGAAGTTTTTTGCACCACCTTCAGGCCTTGAGCAGTACTGTAAAATACTGAGGATTTATTTTCCTTAAATATGCTACAATTTTAGACATATATTTCAGCAATCTGTTTGATTGCAGCCCCAGTAATTGAACATGAAAGATAATATCTTAATTCAACAAAAAGAAATCAATTCAAATCATGGCTAAGGTAGTTCGATGAATGAGACAGCATTTGATGTTGCAGACATTTTAAAAATGCAAATTAGTGCAAGAGACAAAACATGAAAGAAAATTCTAGAATTTTGCTTTCTTCCTACATCAGATGCTAATAATGAAAGTGCTGGAAAATGTGTAAAAACACTTTCTGTTAAATACCATCTAAAATGTCACATGCAATGTTTTTGTATTACAAATTATTAGAAATGACATCAGAATCAAAAAGTCATTTTGGAATTTAAACACCATTAAGAAGAATAAGTGTGAACCAAAATAGGGAAAGAAATAAACATACATTTTATTCTGAAGCTATTTAGATGATGTTCATTTGCAGAATTTTTGAGGAACTCTGCTTTGGAAGAAGCTTTAATTGATGAGAAACTTTGCAGAGTTGCACCAAGGAAAGTAACAGAACTCCAGAGTAGAATTGGACACGCTATCAATTCCAATAAAATACCTTCAAAGGGCTATCAGAACATTTCACTTATACTGTGATATAGCAACAATATACAACGTGTTTAACTACACAGTCAACCAAATTTTCCTATGGCCTACAGCCAAACCAAAAGCAAAAATGTTGTAATACTGTCATTGCAACTTTTCTTCTGTACAAACTCACATGAATGTTTGATGGATGAGAGTGCATAATTTAACTGTATTTTCTAAACTTGTAGGGCTGTTTGAAATGCTGCAGTGTCAGAGGACAGAGCATAGAAAGAGTTATATAAGATTGATAAAGCCTCCACATCAAAATACTTGTGAAAAATTGTATTGTAAATCTTTGGATATGATGTGCTATATGAATAATAAATAATTTCAGGTATTATTTTGAGTAATGAAAATTAGTTTTTTTTGGATATTTTGGAATATATGTGAATTCAAAGCTCCCTTATTGTTCTTTTTTCCTGGTGGGAAGGAGTAAAAGTTCATATTAAGTATAAATATTAAATTTCAGATTGATTTGAAATGTTTATCCAGTGCTGTTGTCTGAACTACTCAATCAAACCAACATTTTCTGTTTGTATATAAAACGTTCAACATCTTTGTATTTTGTTTGTATAAATGTCAAGATATGTGTTAAAGAAGTAATTTTCTGATTGTTGTGAATTATAGGAGGATCTTCTTCAAAAGATATATCTGGCAGAATAGGAGGAATAAGAAGAAATGTACTGACAATAGAAAAGACTAAAAGATGTAAGTGCTTGACGAGATAGTGGAGACATGCAATTGATATTCTCTTTAAGGCCAAGAAGATGTTAAAACATTATGTGGATGTTAATGTACAGTAATGAGATAGCAATATGTTTGGTAACATGACAGTCTGTGCATAGTGTACTTATCTAGAGTGGTGCTGGAAAAGCACAGCAGGTCAGGCAGCATCCGAGGAGCAGAAAAATCCACATTTCGGGTAAAAGCCTTTTAGCATCTGCAGCCCTCACTTTTGCCTACTTATCAAAGGTATAGGTCTTGCAATGGTGTAAATAAAGGAGTTTTGAAGAACCTAATGGAGTCAGACCTTAGTTCTACAGTGTCTACAAAGTACCCAAAGTGATATCCAAACATACGTTGGACTAATCCACAAAACACTGTAGCATTGAAGGTGGCAGGACAGGTGGAAAGAGCAGTAAATAAAGCATAGAGTATTCTCAGTTTTACTAATAGGTGCATAGAGTACAAGAACAAGGAGGTAACATTGAACTTGTGGAAGACATCAGCTGGGCTATTGTGTACAGTTATGACTACCACATATAGGAAAGTTGTGATTGCATTGGACAGAGTGCAGATGCAATTTATTCAAATAGTTCCAGATCTGAGAAACTTCAGTTATAAGGATAGTTTGCAGAAGTTATGACTGTTCTCCTCGGAGAGAAGAAATGTGAGAGGAGATCTGATTAAGGGTTTTCAAAATCATGAGTGTCGTGCATGGCTGGGACAGGGTAGATATTGTGAAGCTGTTTCCACTTGTAAAAGAACAAGAATTGAAGTGATGTGCAAATGCAGCAAAGGTGGTGTAAGAATAAAAGTCCTTTCACACAGCAGGCTGTAGGGGTATAGAATGCCCTGCCTGGAAGAGTAGGCAAGTTCATTTGAGGCATTCAAGCAGTCAATTTTTCTTTGAATCATAATTGTATGGAGGGATATAGGGAAAAAGCAGGTGACTGGCACTAGATAATAGACCTGGTGAGGGCACAATGGACCTCTTTCTAAACTGTAATAATTTCTGTGATTCTGCAATGGTAACACCTTTAATAACACTAATCTAGAAAATTGGTACCATTGTGAAAAAACTCAAGGGGAGCAATCTGTAGGTAACCTTTCCAAGAGAAGAACCACAATATTTACTTCAATGAAAGATATAGTGAGAACTGAGAGTGATGACAATTCATTGCTGGCTTTCCACGGCCATTTGAAAACCCCATTTAATGATCCTGAAAGATTTGAGCATTGGTAGTTGAGGGCAAAGCTATTCCACAGACATCAAATTGCTGAAGTTATTTTTTCCAGGTTAATATATTGTGTTCAGTGGGGTGCATTGCTGAAAATGCCTTCAATGGATAGGAGGTAGAACAGATCCCCGCGGAGTATTCAGTGCATACTTCAGCCCAAAACAGAATCCCAAGGCTAAATTAGATTACTTTACTTCCTTAATCTCTTAGATTAGATTACTTACTTACAGTGTGGAAACAGGCTCTTCGGCCCAACAAGTCCACACCCACCCGCCGAAGTGCAACTCACCCAGACCCATTCCCCTACATTTACCCCTTCACCTAACACTACTGGCAATTTAGCATGGCCAATTCACTTAACCTGCACATTTTTGGACTGTGGAGAGAAACCAGAGCACCTGGAGGAAACCCACAGTTAGAGATCCCAAATAAGGCTGAAGAAATGATCAAATTCTTCCTTGCAGACTGGTTTTAAGAGATAGGATTTATAATCATTTAGAAAGGAATAAGTTGATTAGGGATAATCAACATGGTTTTGTGAAGGGTAGGTGGTGCCTTTCAAACTTATTGAGTTATTTGAGAAAGTGACCAAATAAATGGATGTCGGTAAAGCGATTGATGTGGTATATATAGATTTCAGTAAGGCATTTGATAACGTTTCCAATGACAGGCTATTGCACAAAATATGGAGTCATGGGATTGAGGGTGATTTAGCAGTTTGGATCAGAAATTGGCTAGCTGAAAGAAGACAGAGGGCAGTGGTTGATTGAAAATATTCATCCTGGAATGCAGTTACTAGTGGGGTACCGCAAGGTCCACTACTGTTTGTCATTTTTATAAATGACGTGGATGAGGACATAGAAGCATGGGTTAGTAAACTTACAGGTGATGCTGAGGTCGGTAGATTTGTGGATAGTGATGAAAGATGTTGTAGGTTACAAAGGGATATAGATAAGCTGCAGAGTTTGGTTTAGAGGTGGAAAATGGAGTTTAATGCGGAAAAGTGTGAGGTAATTCACTTTGGAAGGAATAACAGGAATGCAGAGTACTGGGCTAATGGTAAGATTCTTGGTAGTGTCGATGAGCAGAGAGATCTCAGTGTCCAGATACATGAATCCTTGACAGTTACCACCCAGGTTGAAAAAAGTTGTTAAGAAGGCATACAGTGTGTTAGCTTTTATTGGTAGAGGGATTGAGTTTGGGAACCATGAGGTCATGCTGCAGCTATACAAAACTCTGGTGTGGCCACACTTGGGGTATTGCACACAATTCTGGTCACCACATTATAGGAAGGATGTGGAAGCTTTGGAAAATGTTCAGAGGAGATATACTAAGATGTTGCCTGGTATGGAGGGAAGATCTGATGAGGAAAGGCTGAGGGACTTGATGCTGTTTTCCTTCGCAAGAAGAAGATTGAGAGGTGACTTAATTGAGATGTATATAGATAATCAGAGGGTTAGATAGGGCGGACAGTGAGAGCCTTTTTCCTCGGATGACGATGGCTAACACAAGGGGACATAGCTTTAGATTAAGGGATGAGAGATATACGATAGATGTCAGAGGTAGTTTCTTTACTCAGGGAGTAGTCAGGGTGTGAAACACACTACCTGAAAAAGTAGTAGTCTTGTCAACTTTAAGGTAATTTAAATGGTCGTTGAATAAACATTTGGATGAGAATGGATTTGTGTAGGTTAAATAGGCTTCAGATTGGTTTCACAGGTTGGCACAACATCAAGGGCCAAAGGGCCTGTACTGCGCTGTAATGTTCTATGTTCTATGGTATAGGTAAGCTAGTTTGTGTAAACATGAAGGGCATATGTCCAAAACATCAATTCTCCTGCTCCTCAGTTGCTGTCTGACCAGCTGTGCTTTCCCAGCATCACACTGTTCGATTCTCATCTCCAGCATCTGTAGTCCTCACTTTCTCTTAAGTGAGAAAGTCCAGTTTATTTGGAACTGTATCATTGTTAGGGTCTACAAATCTTTGAATCAGGTGACGCAGAATGCTCAAACACATGTGTCAATATACTGGACAGATCAAACGTAGGGAAAACATTGAGTGATAATCCATTGCAATATTGAGGCGTCGGGTAAGTCTATGTGTTGAGCAGGTCCAAATGCAGCACTTCAATGTTCAAAAGCCCCCATAAATATAGGAAAGAAGAGGAAACTCTGCAACAGCTAATTTAAAGTTCTCATGTGTGGAGCTAAGAAGCAGTATAGAAAGAAAAATTGCCCATCACAGGGTACACCGTGTTTTCAGTGCTGAAAAATAAGAACCTTCTAACATTTCAACAATTCCAAATATGTACACAAAGGGAAAACAAAAACAAGAGAATGTTTCTGAAAGCAGGAACTCCAGGAAATTGGGAATAAGGAATGAAACAAGAATGCAAATTTTCCAGAAGTAAAAGAATAAAAACAAAAAAAGTTGGTCCATTACTTCAAAGTCACTTTTTTTTTCAAACCAGAGTTCAAACTTGAGACAGGAGTCAGAATTACAAGTGTGGAAGTTGTAGGTATCCAGCCATTAAGAATTAAATTGCAAAGCCCATGTAGCACAGATTCCCCAGGTATAAATGTCAGATAACACATAATAACAAGGGATGAGAGGTTAATATGACCCTCAATATTTTCCAGAACCAAAGAATATTTTAATTAAACAGAAGTGCACATCCACAACTGGGTTTTCTGAAGCAAGTAGGTAAAGTTGTATAGCTAGACAATGAACAGATTTCAGCTGAGATTTCTCACATTTTTTTTTAGAGCCTTGGCAAACTCAGAAGTTAAGATATTGCATTCCTTCAAAATGCTAAGTCCATATGTCTATATGTTCCAAGAAGGATATCACACCCATTGCTGGACAAGGTTAGAAAGGAATGCAGCTGGATACATCATAGAGGTGTAATACCACACATTACTGAGCCAAACATGGCTTGTTACAGTTCCTAAGTTGAATGGTGAGCTTATGCTCTGTATGGACCTGGCACACCCAAATAAAGCAGTCTAGTAGGATATCAGGAGTACACTGTGTTCTGGGGTAAATAAAAGAATCTTGATGAAATACACTGGGATCTGTTCTGTGTCACTCAATGTTAGAAGGGATACACTCCTAACGCATAGAGAAGCCCACACATTAACCAAATAAATATCCAAACATTATTCTAAATGAAACCAAACCATCAACCAATTCATTTTGAGGCCATTGAGTCAAATGGCCCCTATATCTACCAGGAAAGCAGTGGGAATAGACTGGAAAAGTGGGAGAGAAGTGGTAAAGGTAAGACTAGAAAGAATTTGAAGCTCAGTTTATCAAGCATTGACATAAGTTGAAAGGACATAATGAAGATACAAGGTAAAAACAATGACTGCAGATGCTGGAAACCAGATTCTGGATTAGTGGTACTCGAAGAGCACAGCAGTTCAGACAGCATCCGAGGAACATCGATTTTGCTGCTCCTTGGATGCTGCCTGAACTGCTGTGCTCTTCCAGCACCACTAATCCAGAATAAAGAAGATACATTTCAACTACAATTAAGGGGCAATAGCCTCCAGGTCCTGTGAGTTTCAGGAAAATTGTATTTTCATGTAAATTTCACCCAAGGAGTCCCTGAGTATGGCATAATCTTAAACATCATGCTGATCCTAGATGCTTGAATAATTTAATAAGTTCAGTTTTTTTCCTCAGACAAAAGATACAACACATTTTTCTCTTTTTGAAGACTAAAGAACCAATTGTATAATCTCAGCACTTCTGGTTAGTTTTGCAAATCTACTGCATCCTTCAGAAAATAAAATACTTTGGACAGAATCCTAATAACACTTCATAATATTGTCAATAGCAAATGAAATGACACTTACATTCTATCTTTCTTAATGCAGTGTTTGAAACTCATAAGACATATTGAATCAGGGTTATCTCAAACCAATTTTAATTCTGCATAATTTAATTCATTTGGCTCGAAAGATCACACATCGGCATAAAACACAAAATCTGTGAACATTTGACTGACTATAGACATAGCTCCTCAAAATAGGATGGTTGTTCTTATTTTTATCTGTAGCAAATTTAGGTATTATGAGACTGAACTAAACATTTCGGAATGCTGATCTTTGGGTGACGATACAGAAATGACTATGCCGTCCATCCACCCAGCTTGTCAGAATGATATTAGAATTAGAATCCCTACAGTGCGGAAACAGGACCTTTAGCCCAATAAGTCCATGCTAACCCCCCAAACACTAACACACCCAGACCTATTTCCCTATCCTGAATTTACCTTTGACTAATGCACCTAATCTACACATACCTGAACACTATGGGCAATTTGGTATTGACAATTCACCTAACCTGCACATCTTTGGATTGTGGGAGAAAACCGTCGCAAACCCACACAGACACAGAGAGAGTGTGCAAACTCTACCCAGATAGTTGCCCGAGGCTGGAATTGAACCTGGGTCCCTGGTGCTGTAAGGCAGTAGTGCTAGCCACTGAGTCACTGTGCCGCCCTTTGGGAAATGCATTAACTTTAATGAATTTGCAAATGAAATCTGTTTGCTGGTCATTAAGAAATACTCTGTGATCTCCATTTGTGACTGGGAACCTTGAATCACAGAATCATCCTTGAACCTTTAGAAGGAGTAGTGAAATCAATGCAACTATTTTTAATAATTCTATCTCCTTAAAGGACAAACATTCTGGAGCATAAGTTCTGTACATGTTTATCAAATTGTAAGTTTACATTTGATTATGAGAATTCTCTTTCCTTTGTTCTCTGAATTTTCTTTCTCAGCTTCCTTTGTTGAATCTTTTGGGAAATTATCATGTATTAACATTGCTAAACAATGGGATTGAAATACATTGTGGATGGACGCTTAGCAGGGGCTATGCCTCCTCCCAAATATAGGGCTACATCCATCTATTTGCAGTGTGCCTACCACTCCTATGGCAGAAATTAACTAATTCAGCACAGAACAAAGCTTAAGTTTTGGATGACAACTCAACTTAGGGGGCGGCATGGTGGCTCAGTGGTTAGCACTCCTGCCTCACAGTACCAGGAACCCAGGTTTGATTCCAGCCTCAGGCGACTGCCTGTGTGGAGTTTGCACATTCTCCCTGTGTCTGCGTGGGTTTGCTCTGGTTTCCTCTCACAATCCAACGATGTGCAGGCTGGGTGGATTGGCTGTTCTAAATTGCCCATAGTGCTAAGTGCATTAGTCAGAGGGAAATGGGTCTGGGTAGTTTACTCTTCGAAGGGTCGGTGTGGACTTGGGCTGAAGGGCCTGTTTCTACACTGTAAGGAATCTAGTCTACTCAACAGATCAACAAGATCCATCATTCAGCACACCCTGATCTCTGCAAGCTAATGGCAGAACATGTATGGGCATCCATTTCTGTTGATACTGGCAGCCTGATTAGTTTTAAGAGCCATTGTCAAAAGCTGCTATACACTTGAAGAGATACACAAAAATTATAGAGTTTTGTTTGCGCTTCAAAACGAATGTGGAATATAGTTATTGACACCATATGTTTTTGGTTAAATTTGATCATTTTAAACTAAATTTAATAATATTGACTTTTTTAAAATCAAAGGCCTGAAACTAAAATTGGAATCCTACACCTTCTGAAGTCTAATGCTGAATATTACGTATGAGCCAACACTGAGATATACACAAACCTTTATGCAAAGAGTAGACACTGAGCTGATATGGTCTCCTAAAACTCCTCTTCAGATACATAGAATTGAGAATCTATGATGCAGTATTCATACTAATTTCATTTGCCAACATTAAAGGGGACCTAATTCATTAATCTCCTTCAAAAACACTGCAAAATCCTCTGTATTGAACACAGACAATCAATAGTATGGCTTTAGTGAGTGGCTTTAAATTAATACTGAATATTAAAATCTGCTGGTCAATGAGCAATGTCCAAACCATTCCCTAGCCCATACTTCTGGTCTCTAAACTTCCAACATTACTGCAGTGCAATTGACCTTTCTATATATAAAGTGAAACACACTGTCTATACTTTGATTGACAAAAATGAACTTGACACTTCAGGCATTTCATTAATTTACCATGCTGAGACTCATCTGCAAAGTTAAATTGTACAATTTATTTGATTGCAGTGTTGCAGACAATGAGGATTCTGCAAAACTTTCATTGCAAACAAGCTGAGTGATTGGGGAATTGTTGGAGTACTGCATGAACAAACAAGGACAAATTAATGGGATTGACTAGTCAGGAAAGCAAGATCAATAATCAATCATAAAGCATCCCTGTCGGGCAAACTTACCTCAAAGGTTAAGCGTTTGTCATGTAATTAATTTTGGCTGGATATTTCACATTTAGCTTTGATCAATAAAATGAACAAAACCTTCAATATTCAATAAATGATTTTATAAACTTTGTGCTTAGTTCAACCCTACATGCAGCAGAATAGAGTTAAATTCAAAGATATTATGATCTTTTCTTTGTATTAATATAAATTTTTTGATCAATCATCAAAAGCAGAACACATTTGTAGCTGTTAATTACAGATACAATGGCTGGTCTGGAATACTGAGATCAAAGAACAATCCTAAAAATATTTAACATTTTAAAGACTAATGTTGGAATTAGGTTCAGAGAGTAGAATTTAATGCCCTTTCCTCAGGGAGATTTGGTGTTGAAAGGGATATTTACTCAAATGGAAGCGTGTGTGATGAGTGCCCCACCACCTTCCTGTAAGAGCCCCAACTCTGCCACCATTAAGTAAAAACAATGACTGCAGTTGCTGGAAACCAGAATTTCGATTAGAGTGGTGCTGGAAAAGCACAGCAGTTCAGGCAGCATCCGAGGAGCAGTAAAATCAATGTTGCAGACAAAAGCCCTTCATCAGGAATACAGGCAGAGAGCCTGAAGGGTGGAGACATAAATGAGAGGAGAGTGGGGGTGGGGAGAAAGTAGCAGAGTAGTAGCTCTATCCTACTTTAATCATAGCGCACAAAATGGAAATTGGGTTATTTTCTGAAAAATTCCAGGGTTCCAAGGAAACAATACAGAAATGGCAGTAGCAGAATTGATCTTGCAGAGATTCAGCATTGACATGGTGGGTCGAATGGCCTCCTTTAATGCTGTAACCATTTCATAATCTCACCCAAATCAGCATAGGCTTCAAGGACATTTGGTCAATGAGGCCTCATCTCCTAATTTAGGATTTGTTATCCTTCCAAAGACATCAGCAGTGGTTATATCCTCACCAACTGCATGAAAGCATTTTGAGTATGTTGAGGTTGTCTTCATAGAATCCCTATATTGTGGAAACAGGCCAGTTGCCCCAACAAGTCCATACTGACCCTCAAAAAGGATCCCATCCAGACCCATTCCCCTATCCTATTACTTTACATTTCTCCTGGCTAATACACCTAACCAACACATCCCTGAACACAATGGGCAGCTTAGTATGGCCAATTCACCGAGCCTGTACATCTTTGTGACCATGGGAGAAAACCAGAGGAAACCCATATGGACACGGGGAGAATGTGCAAACTCCACAGAGACAGATACCCAAGTCTGGGGTCGAACCTGGGTCCCTGACACTGTGAGGCAGTAGTGCTAACCACTAGGTCAACATGCCACCCTATGTCTTTTTCGGAGGAATGGACCAGCTCCCAATACTAGATCTTACAGGAGTCAGTCAATCTCAGGGAGGATTGCTGAAGGTCCCAAATTCACTAGTTGGGAAATTCATTTCTGCTGGTGTCCTCTCCCTCTAATCAGCCCAAGGCAGATACTGACTGTGTTGATTTGGAGATGCTGGTGTTGGCATCTGGGGTGTACAAAGTTTTAAATCACACAGCACCAGGTTAAAGTCCAACAGGTTTTATTGGAAGCACTAGCTTTCCAAGCGTTATTTCTTTATCAGGTGGTTGTGGAGTACACGATTGTAAGACACTGTGCTACAAATTCTGTGTCTTGCAATCATGTACTCCACAACCACCTGATAAAGGAGCAGCGCTCCAAAAGCTAGTGCTTCCAATTAAACCTATTGGACTCTAACCTGGTGTTGTGTGATTTTAAATATTCTGTGCTAGAAGTCTTCTTGAAGTTTATTAGAGTGATTCATCTCATGGTGCTCTGATGGGGCTGCAGCACCATCCTGATAGTGAGGGTACTGCTAGGAATTGGCCAAGCATGTGCAATTAGCTGAGACCCAGCAAAATAGGTCACAGCTGGTGTATGTAAAACCCTCGGCACAGATTGCTGTGTGATATAACTTCCAGCAATCTGAAAACTGTACTGAGAGATCAATGGACCAGAGCACAAGATTGCTTCTAATTTGACACTGAATAACAATTTAATTCAAAGTAAGCCTGAGGGAAACTACTGTCTATAATGGAAAATTAATCACATTGCTTGAGCTTGTGTTTCAATTTTTTCAATGAGTTTAGAAGCAACTTGAATCAAGAGAGTGGCTTTAAAAAATTGAGATTTTCCAAGGAGAGTGAATGAAAAGAATTTGACACCAGGCCATAAAAGGAGATATTAGGATAGCCAAAGTGGTAGGATTTACAAAATGTCTTCTAGTTGTAGAGAGGTTGAAAAGTTTAGCAATTGAATCCGAGAGCTATCAGCTGAGGCTGCTGAAGTCATAATCATCAATAGTGGAGTGTTATTTCTCAAAATCAGTTTGTCAGTATAACTTTCAGAGACATAATGAATCAATATACCTTTAAGAGACATGCTCAATAGCATTATCAGAATTATATCATGTGACATAGGATTTAAAGATCTCAAGACAGTATCTTAACTTCAATCACCTGAAGCATGACCTACTATTGCAAGTAATTTTGTATATTTTAATAGCTTAATACTAGCCTAGAAGTGATGAGTAAAATCTTATGATACCGAGGCTCAGTGTCTTTTTTGACTGGTCTCATGAAGGGTTTCTTTCTGTAATGCCGACTGAATGTGCTTGTATTATTATAAGAACACAAGAACATAAGGACTAGGAGCAGGAATAGGCCATCTGGCTCTTCGAACAAACTCCACCATTGAATAAGTTTGTGACTGATCTTTTTGTGGGCTCAGCTCCACTTAATTGCCCTCTCACTATAACCCTTAATTCTTTTATTGGTCAAATAATTATCAGTCTTAGCTTTAAAAACACTTAATGAGGAAGTCTCAACCACTTCACTGGGCAGGGAATTCCATAAATCCAGAACGCTCTGGATGAAGAAATGCCTTCTCAGTTTCAGTCATAAATCTGTTCCCCTAATTTTGAGGCTATGCCCTCTTGACCCAGTTTCACCTGCCAATGAAACATCCTCTCTACTTCATTCTTATCTATTCCCTTCATAATTTTATGTATCTATATGGTAGGCAGCACGGTGGCACAGTGGTTAGCACTGCTGTCTCACAGCGCCTGAGACCCGGGTTCAATTCCCGACTCAGGCGACTAATTGTGTGGAGTTTGCGCGTTCTCCCCGTGTCTGCGTGGGTTTCCTCCGGGTGCTCCGGTTTCCTCCCACAGTCCAAAGATGTGCGGGTCAGGTGAATTGGCCATGCTAAATTGCCCGTAGTGTTAGGTACAGGGTAAATGTAGGGGTATGGGTGGGTCGGTGTGGACTTGTTGGGCCGAAGGGCCTGTTTCCACACATAAGTAATCTAATCTAATCAAAAAAAGATACCCCTCCTTCTTCTAAATCCCAATAAATATAATACCAATCTCCTCATTCTCTCCTCACAAGTTAACCCTGTCTACTCCAGAATCAACCTAGTGAATCTCCTCTACACCCCTCCAGTGCCAGTACATCCTTTGGATGTAGGTCTGCTCACTGAGCTGGAAGTTTCATTTCCAGATGTTTTGTCATGTTCAGTCACTTAGTAGGATGACAAAGTTTGGAAATGAGGCTTCCAGCTCAGCAAGCAAATCTACATCCAGAACCTCAACCTGAGCTGCAAATCTTCTCAAAACTTGCTAAGTACATCCTTTCTCAGGTCAGGAGACCAAAACTACATACAGTATTTCAGATGTGGCCTCAACAGCACCTTGAGCAGATGCAAAATAACCTCCTTGCTTTTAAACTCAATCCCTTTGGCAATAAAGGACAAAATTACATTTGCCTTCTTAATTACCTGCTGTACCAGCAAACCAACCTTCTGCGATTCCTGAGGCACACCGCTACTTATTGATTAATGTTTCTTTGTTTCCTGTTAATTAACTAATCTTTTATCCATGTAATACCTTGCCCATAAAGACTTACATCATTATCTTATGCACATTGTTGAATGCCTTTTGGAAATCTAGATACACCACAATGGATCTCCATTGTCTATCATGCTCATAATGTCTTCATAGAACTCCAGTAGATTAGTTAAACATGACCTGCCTCTCACGAACCTATGCTGCATCTGCCCAATGAGACAATTTCAATCTAAAATTCTTGCTATTTCTTCCTTGAGAATAGAATAGATTCAAGCATTATCTCAAAAGCATCTCATTCACTACCTACCCGCCCCTGTGTCTCCGTCTCATCTGCCTCCTCGGCTCACAGCTTCATTTCTGATAAAGGGCTTATACCCGAGACATTGATTCTACTGCTCCTTGGATGCTGCCTGACCTGCTGTGCCTTTCCAGCACCACACTCTCAACCTTGATTTCCAGTATCTGCAGTCCTCACTTTTATTCCATCTCATCCAATCCTAGCTCGACTCTACCTCTCTTTGCAGGCTGAAGCACTCAGCAATGTTAAGATATCCCATAGGAGGTCATCATCCTTCCATCGGTGCCAGTTTAAAACAGTGCTGCAAAAGACAAGCATTGGCCTTCTGGAGTCATCTTGCACAATTTATGACAATTGCAGTGGGCTTAGTAGGGAAGTAGAAATTGGTGATCCAATTTGCAGACGGGGTCCTTGTGGTCTTGGTGGTGGAGGTAGGACCATCACTTTCCTCCAAGACCAGCAGAGAAGACCACAACACTGGAATCTGCCTGCCTTGTCCAAATTGGTCATCTGTGTAAGATTGAACAAAAACCTCCATCATCAAAAGTACTGGATAAGACACTCGACTTTTTAAATATATAAAATACTGGACAAAATCCTGAGTTCAGGCTACAACAAACATACCACAGAGCCAGAATGATTTCTGTCTGGGACTATTGTTCAGCCTGGAGTACAACTTTAAGAGAATAATTAACTAAACCTAGCATCTAGACTGAAACTAACTTTTACACCATGGGCTACTGAACACAGACTACAAAAATACCGAACATTCAACTTCAATCAAAACCTATTCACACATATTCTTAACTAGTGGGAAACCAAATGACTTCAAAAGGACCAACAGAAACATAATGGAGTGCTCAGATTTGGTTCAAAGATAAGGGACTCACAATTAGTATTATAACAGACCCCAACCTCAACTGAAAATGTGATCCCCATAGCAACCCAAGGATGTGTTCTAGGCAGCGATCCCTGAGAGCAATTCCAAGAGCTACCAACACAGGCTTGTTTTGAACCAGAGGGAACTGACCATGACCAACAGATCTGAAAATCTACTAACTTCAAAACTCACTATCCTGAATGACACCACTCGGCTTCAGACATGCTCAGAGGTGAAAACTGGGCCTGCAAAACTACCAGAAAGTAAACAAAACCAAGTTCTCATCTGATATGTATACTACGTATCCTACTGCATCAGCAGACTGAGGCCAGACTGAAAGCCTACACTGTCCAAAGTCTTCGTTCAGGCACAGATACAGCAAGCGGGAACAGCCAGCTGTACTTCAAAATTATATTTTCCTCAGTAGTGAGCTTAAACTTCCCAGACCCCAAAGTTTCTAACCTAGCTAGCACCTAACCTAGGGAGGGGAAGGCTAGTGGTAAGAGTTGCATGGGACCCCAAGTGTAGGAAACCTAATTAAAGTTGCTGCAATTAAAGCTGTTGTTTGTAGGTTCAAAAAGTGTTTAATCTGTTTTTAATTTATAGTGTATTTAATTACTGTCCTCTGTATAATTGATTGTGTTAATTTCACTGTTAATTGGATTTCCTGTGTTATACTTACCATTTTGCATTTAAATAATTGCAGGGACTCTTTTGCCCTTAAACAATCATCTACTGCCTTCTTCATTTCACATTCTCTAAATAAGCCAGTGACCAGAACCAGGGATCTGGGGGGTGATTTTAACAACTAAAATCAGCAAATTACTGATTACCAACCAGAAACCCTACGCCTGGGTCACTGATGGCTCAGCCATCTGGAGGGATGTCTTCCATTGCAGGAGAAAGGTCAATGACCTTCACTGCCCTGCCAGAATAAATGCCAACTTATTCTTTGTTGAAAATGTGTTGCTGGTTAAAGCACAGCAGGTTAGGCAGCATCCAAGGAACAGGAAATTCGACGTTTCGGGCCAGAGCCCTTCATCAGGAATTCCTGATGAAGGGCTCTGGCCCGAAACGTCGAATTTCCTGTTCCTTGGATGCTGCCTAAGCTGCTGTGCTTTAACCAGCAACACATTTTCAGCTCTGATCTCCAGCATCTGCAGACCTCACTTTTTACTCAAAGAACTTATTCTTTGTGCCAAGTCACACACACTATCTGCTACCATACCTCCCACTTCTATTATTCCCTCTACTGCATGTAACATTTCCCCCCCATTGTTGCTCATCCACTCAACTCCCTACACTGTATTGCCTCTGCACCTCAATGTCATTCACTCAAGACATTTCACCATCTTTATCTCATTCGCACTGAATTTAATGGCAATGTCATTCACTTTCATTGCATTCAATCCTTCCTTTTATTTTGGTGCAGGAGGAAATACCTCATAACAGAGCTAAAAGAGCTGATATGGGAGTGGCATGCCTAACATTCAGTTCAACGTCCCTTCTGAGGAGAGGGCTTTGACCCTGACTTCTCTAAAAAGCCGAATGCCCATATCAGAGCTGCTGGGCTGGCATCAGAGGCTGTGTTTGACTAATATTCTGGAACACCTGAAAGAAGGGTGTGCCCCTTGAGGTAGCTGAGCACGACTCCTTTCCAACCTAAAAGCATGGCCATCTGAAAGACATACAATGTAACTGCCAGGGACACTGCTGGCACATGTGCAAATGTAACACTGACAGAGCATGGTGACATTGAGCAACATGTCGACTCTCTTGACTGATGACTGTTGCAAGGGCTCATGCCCGAAACATCAATTCTTCTGCTCCTTGGATGCTGCCTGACCTGCTGCGATTTTCCAGCAACACATTTTCAACTTTCTACACTAAAGAGCAAATAATGCAGGGCAAGGAAAGAAAGAGGTACTGTGAGCATCTGATTAGGCACAAGGTGAGTGAGTGCCAAAAGAGCACGCAAAGATTTATCCTGGTAGGTTTTACCAGAGTGAATGCCTATTTCTGTAGATATAGGAAAAACGTTTTTTGTTGCTGCAGTGCAATGATAGTTGGCAGTGCACCCTGAAGTGCTGCATTGAACTGCAGTAGTCTATAGTCAATAAATCCAAGATGTGCCATAATGTTGAGAGTGTGGTGTTGGAAAAGCGCAGCAGGTCAGGCAGCATCCAAGGAGCAGGAGAATTGATGTTTTGGGCATAAGCCCTTTATCAGGAATCCTGATGAAGCACTTATGCCCAAAACATCGATTCTCCTGCTCCTCGTATGCTGCCTGATCTGCTTTTCCAGAACCACACTCTCAACTCTGATCTTTCGCAACTGCAGTCCTCACTTTCTCCCCATGCCGTAAAGTTGCAGAGAGATTGACAGTTGTCAGATACCAGCATGTGTGGATGTGACATGCATGTTTATAGTATCTCTGTGGTAGCTGTCCATGGACAGTGCTCTGAAATGTTGATTCTGGATGTCCAAGATGGCAGTCTGAAGGAGCAAGTGACAAACTAGTGACACCACCTTCCTACTCTGACTTCCATATCAGGAATTCTCAGCATCTGGTTTCCAAATGGTAAATGGTAAGATTAGAACCTGCATATTAATTAGGTGAGCCTCAGAATTAATAGGTATCTTACTGCTCCCTAGTGAATATTTGATCTTGACCCTTATAACTCTGCTGGAGTTACTCTTGGCATCGAGATAGGTTTTTCTCCAACTCTAATGCAATTTTCCCAGATTTCTCACCATAGCCCATATCATTCAGGACCTTATAAGATTCTATCCTTTGCATCAGAGGAATGTAATATTTGCATATAACTACTTTCTGTAATAAATGTCCATTGGATTCTTCAATACTATTATTTTGGCACACCATTTCTTGTTATGATACTTGCAAAAATATTAGTGCATCAGATTAAATACCCTACTGCAGTTAAAACAGCCGGGAGATAAAGCAGTGAGGAATGTGGATGCTCAAAAGTTGGCATTGGAATTTGAGAGTGAGAAGATGGGTGGAGGGGAGCAAACATGGAAATACTTGAAAACAAGCGTAAGAGTTTTAAAGTCATGCTGTTGCTGGATGAGGAGCTAATGTAAGTCAGTGAATAAGTAATGGGTGATTAGGATTTGGCACAGGCAGCAAATATTTGGATGAGTTCAAGATGATGGAGAGAAGGAGCTGGGATCCTCACTATGAAAGGGTCAGGATAGTCTTCAGACTTGAAGTTTTCCAGTGTTGATTTCCTCGCTCTCCCTCACACTTTAATCTCTCCAATCTTGTTAGTTAGCTTGCTAATATTAAATTGGAATAAGATTGGGAAGCAATCTGGTTCCTTCTTTGACCACTGGACCAAAAGAACTCCACATCAAAAGAAATATTCTGCAGTTATCTCATCACATCGTTTAGAAATATACGTTCCAATGGAGTACACAGTACATGAATTCCAGAAAGTGTTGTCAGAACGAACAGAAACAGCCATTTTTCCTGTAGCAAGATTGTGCAACAAAACAATGAGATGAAGAAGTAATTCATCAGGCCTAGATTTTCCGCTGGACAGGCAATTGTTATTCCAGTGTAGGAGGGAATTACACGTGGGGACCTTGTGGAATCCTCATCATAGCACACACCATAGGAATTTCTTGCAAAATGAAAGATTCTTCTTGGCAATTCCTTTCCACTTTCAAGCTTCCTAGAACCCACATTGAAATCAGAAACTGCAGAGAATAAAATTAAGTAATCAGTTATTCAATAAAAACTGTTGTTAATCTAACTTCTGAGTAATGATTAAACTGACTCCAGACTTGGCTCAGGCCCTTTTCCCAGCTGCTTTCCATCCCCCAGACTCAGACAGCTCCTCTCTTCATCTGTGACCCTTATTCCCTTGCTCCAGACTTGCACCTCACTTTTCCCACACCAAGCTGTCATTGGACTCAAAGTCTCCTCACGCACTCTGGATCAAAGCTTACAAAGCACTGAACAACACCCTTACCCATCTCTGAACCCATATCCCCTCCCTCACTACTGGAACAAATCTCCCTTCACCCCCTTAAGACCCAACCTTTACATCCCAGGGGAATGGTGTCCCTTCCCATGTTAAGGACCTGACAAACTTCCCCTGGTTTTCAAATCTGACCTTAACTGTTATTTCCCAACCCCGAATCTCCCTCACTACATACCACTTCCTCTTTGTCCCACATCTCTTTTATCCACTCCAGTCCCAATCTGCCTCCACCTGCCCTTCCCTGTCATGCCACCCACTCTCCCTGCTCACCAAACCTCTCTCATCTACCCCAACCTACTCTATCCTTTGGATCAATTACCTGACACCTAACCACCTTGCATTGCTACCTGCTTGCAACCTACCACCTACTCAAGTGACATGCTAACAAGTCAGCATCTTACCGACCTGATACCCTATCCAGCTAGCCCCTTACGCACTTGACACCCAACATACCTGACATCCTACTTACCTGACACCTGACCGTCATTGTGAACTTACTGTTTGACAGAAACAGTAATTATGGTGATCTGTGGTTCTGGATCTTTCAATGTCAGAATGCAACAGTAGACCACTTTGAAAAGGAGTATTGTTGCACACTGAGAGAACTGTCAGAATGGATGAATGTCTTTGCATTTCCTAAGGAGCGTTGATTGAATTTCCTATTCGAAATGCAGGAGTTTCTTTTTGTTGGACGGCCTTTTGTTAAAAGAAAGGGCAATTGGCGTGACATTGCCACCCCTCAGAGAATGTGGTCCAATCTATTTTGGACTGAGGAAGGAGTATTGACAAAGGAACCATGCATTGTGTATGGTGTATTTTATAGCAAGATACCCTTGACAATAAATAAATCAAATCAAAATAGAACTGACCGTTCTTTTAGAATAGTGGCATGAAATCTGTAATTTTTATGTGAACAGGCAGACGTAACTGAGTAAATATTTCTTTAAAAAGGAACAGATAAATTATAGAACATTTCCTCAACACTATTGAAATGTTCAAACCTTAAAGATTCTGAAGTGGGGTTTGAAGCCACAATATTCATGATACTTGAATCAGAATATGACAAGCAAGCTTGTTGTTATGTCTCAGTATCAATTTACAATTGTGCCTTTAAGAGATATGCTCATAACCTGAGAATATAATATTCTCATATTCTGTCTTACCTCAGATCACTTGAAACATGATAATCTAGTGGAAACATACTGCTTTTTTGTAAACTATTAACTTAACATTAACTAGGTACTTGTGTGTCTGAGGAATTTAATATTTCTATGTGAGTTATTTTTAATAAATATCTATTAGATTCTTCAATACCATGACATCCTTGCCCAGTTTCTTATATTAGGGGACATGGTATAAACATTGTCACATCAAGTAAACTCACTCTTTGTTGGTAGTACACTCACTAAATCTCAGTAAACATGAACATTTGAATCATGGAACCAAGTGACAAAGAATTTGTTTAAGTAGCATTTGTCTGTCTTTCAATTCCACTTTTTTTATATATTTAGGATATTTGCTACTGATAAGGAGAATGATATTAATATATTTTGCGTGAGAAGAGTGTGCTGGTTGGGAGGGCCATCGTTGGTGAGGAGGCACAGCAAGATCAGTTAACTATAAATCTTAGCTCTCAGTCCTGGCAAGTAGATCGATCAGAGTGTCACCATGCAAATGGCAGTTTGCTCGATCCTTTTTCTTCAATAAAAAGACAGAATGTGTTTACAAATTACTTTTGCCAACATAGATTCCTGTGTATTAATATCTGCAGCTTGTAGTGCATGCAAATGCATCACACTGTGAGATTGAATGATTTTCTTAAATTGATTTATGGTGGAAGTCTTAGCACACACTGGGTTATTTAGTCAAGATTTGGAGATGCCGGTGCTGGACCGGGGTGTACAAAGTTATAAATCACACAACACCAGGTTATAGTCCAACAGGTTTAATTGGAAGCACACTAGCTTTCGGAGCGACGCTCCTTCATCAGGTGGTAGTGGAGGGCTCAATCCTAACACAGAATTTATAGCAAAAATTTACAGTGTGATGTAACTGAAATTATATATTGAAAGATTGATTGCCTGTTAAGCCTTTCATCTGTTAGAATACAGTGATAGTTTCACTTCTCTCATGTGTAAATCACAAAACCCTTTTTTTAAAGTTGCATTCTCGGGTTAGCTGTTAACAACGGTGATAGCTAGACAATATGTTGAAGCTGTTGGTCCTCTGGGTTCTCTGTCTAGTCCATGATATTTAGATTGATTCTAATCTAAAGAGTGAAATAACAGAGTTTTACATAAATTCATGCAGTTTTTGAGCTCAGAGTTCTACATGAATGCATGCAGTTTTTGAGCAAAGTACAATGTAACTCTGCAAGTACAAATTCACCCCACAAAATATATGTGTACATGTGGTTCTTTGTCTGTCTGTGTGTGTGTCTATCTGGGTTGGGGGTTGTGAGTGTGAGAATGTGTGTGTGTATTTGTGTGTAAAATGAGTGCAGAGTGTTTAAAGTCTGTGAGGGGTGCACGTGCGAGTGTGTGGGTGTTTGTGTGCACGTCTGTGTGTACCTGTGTTCATGTGTATGTGAGAGTATGTGTGTGTCGGAATATCTGTGTGTGTGTGTAGTGCAATGGTGATCACCAGTAATGTGACATGAACCCAAGGTCCCGGTTGAGGCCTTCCCTATGGGTACCGAACTTAGCTATCAGACTCTGCTTGGCCATTTTTCTCTGCTGCCTGTCCTGAAGTTCACCTTGAAGGATAGTCACCCGAAGGTCTGAGGCTGAGTGTCCTGGACCACTGAAGTGTTCCCCAACTGGGAGGGAACCCTCCTGTCTGTTGATTGTTGTGTGGTTCCCTTTCATCCATTATCGTAGTCTTTGCTCGGTTTCCCCAATGTACCATGCCTCCGGGCATCCTTGTCTGCAACGTATAAGATAGACAACGTCGGCTGAGTCACTTGAGTACCTGCCATGTACAAGGTAGGAGGTGTTCCCATGCATAATAGTGGTATCTATGTCCACAATCTGACACGTCTTACAGCGTCAACCATGACAGGGTTGTATGGAGTTGTCCTGAGAGCCGGCAGTTTGCTACGAACGATGATCTATTTGAGGTTTGGTGGTTGTTTAAAGGCAAGTAGTGGAGGTGTGGGGAAGGCCTTGGTGAGGCGCTCATCCTCATTGATAATGTGTTGCAGATCACGAAAAATATGGCACAATTTTTCAGCTCCTGGGAAGTACTGAACAACAAAGGGTACCCTGCCAGTTGCAGCATGTGTCTGTCTTCTGAGGAGGTCATTACGGTTCCTTGCTGTGGCACATCGGAACTGGCAGTCGATGAGTTGAACATCGTACCCCGTTCTTGTGAGGGCATCCTTGAGTACTTCCAGGTGTCCATCATGCTCATCCTCATCTGAGTAGATCCGGTGTATGCGTAGGGCTTGTCCATAGGGAATGGCTGTTTAATATATTTTGGGTGGAAGCTGGAGAAGTGTAGCATTGTGAGGTTGTCTGTGGGTTTGTGGTAGAGTGTGGTGCTGTGGTGTCCATCCTTGATGGAGATGCATGTGTCCAAGAATGAGACAGATAGTCAAGAGTAGTCCATGGTGAGTTTGATGGTGGGATAAAACTTGTTGATGTCAGTGACTCAGTGACTCCTCGCCGTGGGTCCAACAGGAAGAAAATGTCATCAATGTACCTGGCGTACAATGTTGGTTGGAGATCCTGCATAGAAAAGAAGCCCTGTTCGAACCTGTGCATAAAAATGTTGGCATATTGGGGTGCAAATTTGGTCCCCTTGGCTGTTCCATGTGTCTGGATGAAGAACTGGTTGTCAAAGATGAAGACATTGTAATCGAGGATAAAGCGGATGAGTTGTAGGATGGTGTTTGGAGATTGGCAGTTGTTGGTGTTGAGTATTGAGGCTGTTGCCGCGATGCCATCATTGTGGGGGATGCTGGTGTAGAGTGCGGAAACTTCCATTGTGACGAGTAATGTTCTTAATTGACTGGTCCGTGGGTGCTGAGTTTCCGTAAGAAATCCGTAGTGTCGCGACAGAAGTTGGAGATCCCCTGTACAATAGGTTTCAAGATGCCTTCCACATAGCTGGAGAGATTCTCACATCGGGTCCCATTGCCCGATACGATGGGACATCCCGGTGTGTTGGCTTTGTGTACCTTTGGAAGGCAGTAGGAGTCACCTACACGAGAAGTACGTGGGATGAGGGCGCGTAGGGAACTCTGAAGGACTGGATCCAAAATTCTGATCTGTGTGTTTAACTCTCGGGTGTGTTCTTTGGTCAGATCAGCTGATAGTTGCCTGTAGTGTTCCTCGTTGTTCAGTTGTCGGTACACTTCCTTGCAGCAATCTGTTCTATTCTGAATGACAATGGCTCCTCCTTTATCTGCTGGTTTGATGACAATGTTGTGATTGGTTTTGAGATCCTGGATGGCATTGCGTTGTGAACGGGTGATGTTTTGCTCTACCTTGTGGGCACGGCCGATGAATCTGGCATTTATATATTTCCTGACAGTTTGAGCATTCATGTCAAGCCCAGGGCAGCGGCCCTCCGGTGGGGTCCATGTTGACACCTTCTTTGGTCAATCCTGTACAGATCCCTGTGATGACTGTTCCAGTGGGCTCAGTGGGATCACTGCCGGCACCTTGAAAGAATTCCTGGAGTCTCATTCATCCGATGAACTCCTCTGTGTCTGCTGCCAGAACCAATGGGTCCAATTTGGTGGTGGGGCAGAAGTTGAGACCCTTACTCAGGACTTCAATCTCTTCCAGTTGAAGGGTGTGGTCTGATAAGTTGACAATAGACTTCCCTGCAGTGATAATGTTGTCTACTGTGGTTCCAGGGCAGGCTTTGCTATTACTGGTGAGAATGCCAAGCTTCTCCAGTTTTTTGATCTTGGCGTGCATGTACGTGGTGTAGTTTTGTCGCCTTGTCTGTTTGGCAATGTCACATAATTGTACTGCTGTATCCTGTGTGTAGGCTGTGAGCGTGGACTCCATCTGAATTTCAAGATTATGGCGTCTGCTGTAGAGTTGGTGCATGAGATGATTGAGGAGTTTACGAGAGTTGCGGTGGCAAAGTCTCTCTGTGTAGTCTATGTTGTAGGTCGACCTAAGTGGATTCATGATCCGTAATCCTTTCGGGATTTTTCCTGCTTGCCTGCATTCCTGTAGAAACTTGATGTCTGTGTTGATATGTGCAATCTTCTTGGAGATCCTCTCTACTTTAAGCCGACGGTTAGTGGTGTCGATAGTAGCCATGATTTGGAGATGTCGGTGTTGGACAGGGGTGTACAAAGTTAAAAATCACACAACACCAGGTTATAGCTCAACAAGTTTAATTGGAAGCACACTAGCTTTCAGAGCAATGCTCCTTCATCTTGTGTGATGAATTTGTATTTGCAGGGTTACATTGTACTTTTCTCAAAAACTGCATGCATTCATGTAGAACTCTGAGCTCAAAAACTGCATGAATTTATGTAAAACTCTGTTAGATTGATTAGAATCAATCTAAACATCAGGGCATAGACAGAGAACTCAGGGGGCCAACACCTTCAACATATTATCTAGTTATCACCATTGTTAACAGCTAACCCGAGAATGCAACTTTTAAAAAAAGGGTTTTGTGATTTACACATGAAAGAAGTGGAACTATCACTGTATTCTAACAGATGAAAGGCTTAACAGACAATCAATTTTTCAATGTATAATTTCAGTTACACCACACCGTAAATTTTTGCTAAAAATTTTGTGTTAGGATTGAGCCCTCCACTATCACCTGATGAAGGAGCATCGCTCCAAAAGCTAGTGTGCTTCCAATTAAACCCGTTGGACTATAACCTGGTGTTGTGTGAGTTTTAACTTTGGATTATTTAGAAGTGTTTTCCAACAGCAGAATTAGATCTAATGCTGAATATGCTCGTAAGAATGGACTAACTGAACAACAGCAGCATGTTGTCCTTTGTAAATGATCCAACATGACATATTTCTGATAACATAGACCAGTTGTTGGGTGTTATAGCCTACATGCCTGTGGTATTTGGTGAATGAGGGGTCATAGAGATTTCCAACCCATGCTGCGTTCCCAGGATGTATCTGCCTAGTCTAAGAACTAAGAGTGACAGTTAACTAGTCTTGCTGAATCTCCATGCCAATATGGCCCAACAAATCAGTATCTTATAAGTTGTTGCTGCCTTTTTTGAATCAGTTTCTTGTGTGCTAGTCCTGTTGAGTGCAAGACAAAATCTTTGACCCCTCATCTGCCTTTAGCAGCTTTTGCTTTTATACTATATATTATTTAGACAATTTAAATAGTGTTTGCTGAAAAAAAAACCCAGAAGGTCTTGCAGTATCTGTGGAGTGAAAGCAGAGTTAATATCTTGGGTCCAGTGACCTTTCTTCAGAACAGTTCTGAAGGAAAGGCACCAGATCCGAAATGCTAACTCTGATTTCTCTCTACAGTATGCTACCAGAACTGTTGAGTTTTTTTCAGCAAACTCTGTTTCATTTCTGATTTCCAGCATCTGCAGTTCTTTGATTTAATTATTTTGCGCAATACTATGAGAAGTATCTCTATTAGCATCTATTAGATTTGAATTTTCAGTTTGGTGACAATAAAATTAGAACTTCTAATTTATTACCTTCAGGCAATTGATGTCAGAATGTTTCCCTAAACTTTTCCTGACACTGTATTACTGGCATTAACAGATATACTTACTTAATTGAATTTTTTTTACATTATGTATGTTCCTTGGGAATCATAATGACAATATTTTTGCAGGAGTTATAGATAAAAAATTGCTTTTACAAAATGTTTTTGCTAATTTTGAGACTGATTGATTTTTACTTAATTTGGGAAAAAGAAATTAAAACCTTCCTAATTACAAAATCTGGGACAAGTTAACATCTTATTAAGGTCAAATATACAGTACAGAATAACTTGAACTAATGGATTTTAATCAGTGAGTCGTGAAAGTAAATGGCTATAAAACAAATGGCCCTGATATCTGTTAAAAAAACCGAATGTCTTGCCTTTTACTGTTCAAACATGGATAGCACCAGTCAGAACTGAAAATACTGCAGTGTTATCCAGCAAGAATCCAGTATTTTCAAGTTATTATACATGCACTGTGATCTTCAAACTCCAAACAACATTTATCAACGTCGTTGTTATCAACACAGAGCACAGTTTTGTCATCACAAGGATTTATTAATGCTGCATTCAAGGATGGTTAGAAGGTCACTATTCTAGGATGGAGAAAGGGGTCAGTCATTCAATGGTAAATCCAAATAAATTCTCATCTTAGTTCTTCATGTGTATTAAAATCTACACCATTGCTGGGATAATCATAAAAAACAAAGGCAATTCATGAGGCAACCGCATTTCTTGAATTGATGGAACAAGTTCTATTCATTTATCTTCCTAAATCAAACATTTAATATCAGAAATCCTTTTGAGAAATAATTGCTTGGATTTGCAAAACATTGCTAAAAAGAGACACAAAGAGTGTGTCCTGATGATTACAAGATGAAAAATAAGAAACCCTTTCAGAGTTTGACATCTTGTATGTCCATACTAATGAGTGCAAAATGAAAATCCTTGTTGCATTCAAGAAAATGAAACTTCCTAACAAGCATGAGGGATGTCTGTTAATTGGAGAGACTATATAACCTAGGCTTATTCTCTTTTGAACAAGCAGAACTTAATATAAGTGTTGAAACTTATGAAGACTTTTGAAGGAATGGATAGGGACAAATTGTTTCTACTGGATGGAAGTTTGGTAATCAGTAATGAAATGTTCTGGAAAATCTGTGTGAAAATGAGAATTTTGCTTTGTACAAGTTGTTTACAATATATAAAAAAAAATTCACACTGGGAATTAAGTGTTCTCCTGAGAGAGGTGAAAACCCATGTGAATACCACACCAATTGGGAAAAACGTTCTGAGAGATTTTTCTCGAAGCTCGTTAGAGTAGAGTAGTTTTTATTTGTCATTTCTATCATACACAGCTGATACAGTAAAAATGAGATGGTGTTCCTCCAGGACCAAGGGTGCTGCATGGAAAGCACAAACTACATGAGTTTATAACATCTCTCTGCCTCTAATCCCATACAGTGCCCACCATTTAGGTGAGGTTATCATTTGGGATTCAGTGCTTTCAAAGGCTGAGGAAAACAGATTCAATCATTGCCCACAGAATAAAATTAAATTGCTACCAAAAATGAAAAAAAGGTCTGTTTGAAAAGAGGAACATAGTGCGACAACTTTAATTTGTTTTCTTCACTGAAATCACAGAGGTAAACTTAAAAATATGCATTACCTGCTGGATGACTGCAAATTAATAATATTTGGAATTTGAATCTTTCTGACCCATTCAAAAAAACTCTAATTTTTTAGGATGAGAGATATATGATCCATTTAGTAGTTTTAGTAACAATATAATCAAAATCTTGAACGCACTCCCTGATATGAAAACAGTTGGTTAAAGAAATTTAATCTAGACTTACATTTTTCAAAACAGCATCCAATTAGATAAACAAAACATTTCCATGTAATTCCATTTTCATGATCTCTTTCAATAAAATGTAAGTGTAATTACATTGCATTTAAGGAAAAATGATCCACTTATCACAACCAAGATCTGTCTTAGCTGAAAATTGGTTTCTAATTACTTAGAAAAACGTACTCATTATTCCATGATAAAATTGATTGATGACTACTATAGTTAAACAGTTCCAGCCCCACCTTCTGGATCTGAATCATCCAGTATGATCACAAAAAAGTAAATAGTCATCTATCTGCCATTTCTGGTCTTATGCTTGACTCAATCATATTGCTTTTACCTAAACAACCTGACAGTCAATTAAACCTTGATAAAGTGAAGTGAAGGTCTGTGTTCTGCTATCTTGTATCAGCTTCAGCCGATTGTGTGTTTGAATTTATGTTTTTTGATCTTTCCCATCAATAGGTGGACTTTTTTGAAATGTTCTTATGACTATCTGTCTTTATTTGACCAAATGATGGCAATACCTCCTACTGTAACTGTTTTTGTTCTCAAAGGAAAAAAAGAGAGATGCAACAATAGATTAATTTTGTGAATAGAACAGGATTTGTAGTTCGCCCCTCCCTCCCCTTTTATGAAAAATGAAAACGGCAAAATCTGCATTTAGCTGCTGTGACAAAACTCTGATGAAATGTTCTGGACCTGAAATGTTAACTCTGCTTCTCTACCTACCCTCTGCTGAAATGTTTGAGTATGTGTGCCTTTTATTTCAGATTTCCAACATCTGCAGCATTTTGCGTTTCATTTCTGTGAAGGGGTTAGTCTGCAGTTTGAATCTTCATTAAAAATAACATAACAAAGGTGTCATGGCTGATCTGACATTGCAGTAGGAAAATATTTACTAGATCCATCGTTCCATGAATTTGTTTAACTGTTGGAAGTGTTTTGGAGATTAATGAATGAAGCTGGAAAAGGAATGAACATGATTGCATGTATTTGTTTCATACGCATCATTCACCCAGCTATGTACTTTTCTGCTGTCTAAATTTGTCTGTCATCCTAGAAGTGATCTATTCTAACTCAATGCTGATGACAATCAATTCAGCCTAGCAGAATAATAACAGAGTGAGGGGAGGAGTGCACTTTAATTGAACTTGTAATAATCTTTGTGAGTATGTTAATTATTAGACTAAAGAAAAACATAGTGATTCCTTTGGCTAATTAATCATAACTAGCACAGACTATAAAGCAAATCAGTCTTGGCAATCATTTCATTTTCTGAGATGGACTCGACCGCTACAAATTGGGTGGGCTTCACCTATACAGTTTATGTTAAAAATGGCACGATGATATCGAACCAGCAATCCCACTCCACCACACCCCAGTAATATAGAGGAAAGCAGGTGCTAATTCCAGAACTCTGTCTGCCCCGGGGGCAGAATGGCAAGCAACCTGCTGGGCTTGTTAAAAAAATTGACTTCAATGCCTTTGTTTCCAACTCTTTTTTTCCTTGCTGGAAAGGGGATGGGAATGAGATACACAAGGTATACAGGTCAGACCATAAACAAGACAAGTTGCATGAGCAGCAATAGAGTCAAGTTTAGGAGGAAAAGCACAACAGGTTTGGCAGCATCCGAGGAGCAGGAAAATCGACATTTCGGGCAAAAGCCCTTCATCAGCCCCACTCTAAACTTGACTCTGATCTCCAGCATCTGCAGTACCCAATTCCATGTAGCAGCAATAGAGTCTGCTGTTGAAGGCCACAGCATTTGGTTGTTGATTGACTTTGCTTATTCCCTCTTAATACCTCACATAAGAATTAAAATGAAACTGAGAGGGAAGGCAGCCTTCAGATTTGTGGGCAGAGCCGACTTCGACCCTGACCCCTCTCAGTGGGAATTGGCGGGCCGATGCTTGCAACACCATACTGCAAGTCATAGAGATGTACAGCATGGAAACAGACCTTTCGGTCCAACCCATCCATGCTGACCAGATATCCCAACCTAATCTAGTCCCACCTGCCAGCACCTGGCCCATATCCCTCCAAACCATTCCTACTCAAATACCGATCTACATGCCTTATAAATGTTAAAATTATACCAGCCTCCACCAGTTCATCTGGCAGCTCATTCCATACACGCATCATCCTCTGCGTGAAACATTGCTCCGTAGGTCTTTTTTATATTTTTTCCATCTCACCCTAAACCTACGCCCTCTATTTCAGGACTGCCCCACCCCAGGAAGAAATCTTTGTCTATTTATCCTGTCTATGCCCCTCATGATGTTATAAATCTCTCAGAAATAGAAAGAGGAGTTGGGCATTCAGTCCCTCAATCCTCCCAGCCATTCCATAAGATCATAGAATCCTACAGTGTGGAAGCAGGCTCAGTGGCCCAACAAGTCCACACCAACCCTCCAAAGAATAACCCACCCAGACCCATTCCTCTACATTTACCCCTAACTAACGCACCTAACCTACACATCGCTGAACACTATGGGCAGTTTAACATAGCCAATTCACCTAACCTGTACATCTTCAGATTGTGGGAGGAAACCGGAGACCAGAAGAAAACCATGCAGCCACAGGGATAATGGGCAAACTCCACATAGTCTCATGAGGCTGGGATCAAATCCGGGTCCCTGGTTTGGTGAGGCAGCAGTGCTAACCATTGAGCCACCATGCCGTTCCACATCACAAGTGGCAGTGATGGGATCATGGCTAATTAGCCCTGGGTCTCAATTCCTTTTTCAGACAATATCCTCATAGCCCTCAATTCCTTGATATCTCAAAAACGTTCTCCTCTTTAAATATTATCAGTGATCTTGCCTCTCTATCTCTTTGCTGGAGAGATTTTCAAACATTGATTGCCCTCCGAGTGAAGAAACTCCTTTACATTTCAAGTTTAAATAACAGCCTCTTAATTTTGTAATTATGTTTTAAATAAGTGCCTCCTTATTCTGTAACTACGTCTTCTAAATAGAGACTCCTCATCGCATGGAAATACCTTTTCAACATTTACCGTGTCACCTCCCACCTCAGAATCTTGTTTATTTCGTTAAGATCATGCTTTATTCTTCCAAATTCTAATGACTAAAAACATTATCTATTTTGCTGTTCATTTTTTGTTCAATTTTGTGGGTTATAGCCATTGCTGGCTGCTCATGCCTTGAGAAGGTGGCGGTGAGCTGCCTTTTTGAACGAAGTCAATCCCTTCATCTCAGGAATAAGTTCATTTGAACTATCTCTGATGCTAATATATATTTTCTTAAATATGGGGACCCAAATTCTCACAGTACTCCAGATGCACACTCACCAATGCCTTGTATAGTTGCAACAAGACTTATTTTTAAACTCCAACCCCCAAACAATAAAGGCCAAAATTCCATTTGCCTTCTTAATTACCACACTGCCTGCACGTTAATGTTTTGTGCTTCATTCACAAGAGCACCCAGTTACCTCTGTGCTGCACCTTTCTAGAATCTCTATTTAAATAATAATCTGTATTATTCACCATACTAAATTGCACAACTTCAGACTTTGTTATTTAAAACTCCATCTATCAAGTCTTTGCCCACTCACTTACCCTAACGATATTGCCTTGCAGAACCTTTATGCCATCATCACAACATGCTTTCCTATTTATTTTTATATTGTCAGCAAATTTGCATGCATTGATCTCTATCAGGTCCACCAAAAAATTAAAATAAATAATCAATAATTGAGATTCAAGGGTTGATCTTTGTGACACTTATTACATCTTTCCACATTGAAAAAAAAAGCCATTAATGCCTATTCTCTGCCTTCTTTGTGGTAAATGATCTTCACTCCATGTTAATATATTAATAGCAATACTAAGCTCTGATCTTGTCCAATAACATTTTATGTGGCATCTTACAATATACCTTCTAGAAATCCAAATGCCTTATATTTACCGGTCCCATTTTATCAACTCTACTTACTATATCCTCAAATAGCTCCAGCAAACCTCTCAACTATAATCTCCTTTTCACAAAACCATGTTAACTCGGTTTGATTGTAATCGTTTTTCTAAATGACCCTCTATTTCTTTCTTAACAATGGCATCTAACATACAACACAACAGGTGTGGAGTTAATTTGCTATGGTAATATTTTCCTGCTTTATGTTTCTCTTCTTTCTTCATCGGGGGTCCCATTAGCAGTTTTCCAATCTGTTGAAACCCTCCATGACTTCAGTGAGTTTTAGAATGTTTCAATGTCCCCATTATCTTTGCAGCCTGTCCTTGAATGTCTTGGATGTCTGCCGTCATGTCTTAGGGATTTGATTGCCTTCGGTTCTATTAGTTTGTCAACAACCTTTGCCCCGCATGATAGAGACTGTACAAGACCTTTCCTCACAGTTCCAACTTTATCGGTTATCTTTAGCATATTTATGGTATGGTCTACTGAGAAGACCAATGCAAGATACATATCTAAATTATCCACCATTTCCCTGTTTTCTCTTATTGATTCTCCAGTTTCATCCCCCAGGGGTCACACCCTCACTTTTGCTACTGTCTTTTTATATGCCATGCAAACTATTGCTGTTTGGTTTTATATTTCTTGCTAATTTACTTTCATTATTTTTAGTCCCTTTATATTGGCTTTTTTACTCATCCACTGTTAATTCTTAAAAAAATACAATTTTCTGACCTATCACTAATCCTCACTTCTTTCTATATTTAGTTTTGTATAGAACCGACTGGGTATAATTGTCGAGACATCTGCTGCATGTTGTTAAGAAATCGGTCACCTTCATTTATTGAGGCTGTAACCAGATCTAATAAAGGAATTGCAAATGGATGTCTGGTCCACAGAAAAAATGGTTTAAAGGTTAAAGCCGTGTTCTCGTCATATGCTGTGAGCTACAAGTGGGCTCATTACATCTGCTGGGTTTTATCTTCTGAGATCAAGTGTCTTCTGTCTTATAAAGGTAATCTCTTGTTTCTGTAGATGAATTTTTATTGGACTCAGAGATAAGCAGGCCAAAAGTTTCCCACTGTGGGCTAGGGTGCTGCTTTGTCAACATGATCTGGCCTTAAGACTGTTTTTCATAAGACCTGGCAGGAGCAGAAATTTTCCCAATGATGGGATTCCTTCTTCAGAGCAAAAATTCATCCTGTGAAAGCAATAGGGATAGGATTAGTTTTAGAATATTTGAATCACTCAGGCCTAGTTCTTTCTGCAACCACAGTGCCATTTTTGACAGCCACATTTGTAAACAAAACTGTACTTGACAAAGATTTACATATGCTCACTTGCTTTAAAGTTGTCTTTCTAATGCTAAAGCAGCCTTGAGATTACAAAACTTATTTATGTCCTCACAACAGAGAAAATGTGGACAGTTATGTCAGCAAAACATGAGGATTTGTAGTAAAACCATATCAATGGGAACATAAATTAGCATCCAATTCAGGTGTGGAATGAATCAGGGAATCATTTAGCCACATTTCAATATATTCATGGGAAAATCACTATTTATAGCTGTCTGTCTTTCCAAAATTAAAAACAATCTCAGTACTCTAGGCCTGCCTATTGATGTCATGATTTGCGTGTGTGTGTGTGTGTGTGTGTGTTGGAGGGGGTGGGGGTTGCGGCGGGTGGTCATGCACAGCTACATTTGGTTCTTATAAACAGGTTTTCTGGCACCACGTCTTGAGAGACAGATGTCTGTTCACAGATCATAGGAAAAACAGATGGAAGTAAGATGGGTCTTCTCGTCCCACAGCAGACAGAAAATTTCCTGATAGCACTTTGAGCTGTAATAAACAAAAAGAATCAAGACAAATGAGGCATTACTCTTTTCCTTTGCTGTGAAAATGTTGAAAGGCTCATCACAGATATCATTGCAATTTTCAGATTTCCTTCATTTGCCCTTGGGGGCAATTGTGTTGTTTGGATATTTTCACATCCAGCAGATTGTGGGTTAAGAACATATATCTTGTAGAATTTGACCTGGCAATTTTAAATGATGCCTGCATACCTTCAGTTATGCATGAGCTCCATGACTCCCCGATCCAATATCAAAACTGAACTAACCAATGAAAACCCACCTGCAATAAAGCTTCATGACACTCATTAAGTACATAAATCGTTATTTAGTCTGTAAGATTGCCAACGCATTTGTTCATCCAACTGTGGAGTACACAGTTATTGAGCAGAATGAACAGTGGCATTCCCAAAATGCACTGGCTTACATTGAAATAATGCTCCAGTTTTCAGTCTGGAAGTCATTTTGTCATCAGAATGAAGAGCAAGATCATTAAAGGTGAAGTCATTGACAGGGAAAGACTTGGTCTACTACATAGTATAACTAGCTAAAGTAGTTCAGTTCCCAGCTTTTAATTAGACATGTAGGCTGTAAGGTTTATTCATCCACAGCAGTTGTCTTCAAGTGCAGCAATGAACAAGACAGCAATTCATTTCCAGCATATATTTTCTCAATTTCAACAACTTTCTTCAGAACTCATCTATAAAATCATAAGACCATACAAAGGAGAAACAGGAGTAGGCCATTCAGCCCTTCAAGCCTGTTTCACCATTCAACAAGATAGTAGCTGATCTAACATTCTTCACTTCCACTTGCCTGCTCTTGCCCTTAACCCTTGATTTCTCACTGATCAAGAATCTATTTGTCTATTTCAATCATAATTATGCGCAAGGACTCTGTCCTTACAGCTCTCTGTGGTAATGAGTTCCGAATCCACTAAGAGAAAAAATTCCTCTTCATCTCAGTCTTAACTTGGCTCCCTTAATTCTGACATTATGCCCTCAAGTCAAGTCTCTCAAGAATCCTATCGGTCTCAATGAGATCACCTCACATTCTTCTCAACTCTAATAAAAGTCCCAACCTGGTTAACCTTTGCTTATGAGGCAATCTCTCCATCCCAGGAAATCGTCCTATTTGCACTTCTTTCTATCTTTCATTCATGCAGTCTGCAGGTTATTTCTAATTAAAGGTAATTACGGTCAATAATTACTTGAAGGCACTCCGTTGTGCTTTGGCTATTTTGACATATTTTCTACAATTTAAAGTTGTATCCCTATAGTGTGTACAGAACTTCACAAAACTAGGGTTCCTATATTATTCTTCCCTCAGAGCACTGCAAGTTTTATAAACTGAAACAAAATCAAAATAAAACAGAAAAAAGACATTTTAAATTACAATTATGAAGGACATTTTTACAGAGAAAGCTTTAAATACGTGCCAAGTTTTGAAAAGATTTTCATAATCATATTGATGAACTTAGAACTACAGAATAGTAAAACACACTTGGCAGATTGAAATGCTTTTTAAAGTGCAGTTACATTAATTTTCTATGAAATTAGTTGAATGCCCTCATGTACTGGTGAAAGATTTTTATGCAGGCAGGAAAATCAATCCTCTTATTAATTCATGCACTTCATGTGTTCTAAGGTTCAAGATGCATGAAACAACAAAGAAATGAGGAGATTCTTCTGTTAATCCCGGGCTCTGCACACTTTGAATTTTTCTGTTCATAAACATAAGACACTACATGATGCAAATGACTGGTAATTTGCAGAATTTGTGTTTTGAATGTGCCAAATAGGCAAATGTTCTTAATCTATGGCCCTTGTGAATGCCCACTGCTCCAGCTCAGCAAGACCTGGCCCCTCCAGCACTCACAAGGCTCCCATCAGGTATCCAAACAGACACTTGGATTGGTACCTCCAAAACAACAGTTCAGAAGCTCTCCAAAAATTAAGACAAAGCAGTTTGTTTGAGGGCTAATCTGACCATTCAAATATCGACATTGAAAAAGGCTTGTCATTTATCTTTCTTTCTTTACTGTCTTGTGATTTTCCATCTATCTCTCTGATTAACTTCTCCCGCATTTAGCTATTTAATTCCTATGGGAAGCAGCTCCTTCAAATCATAATGAAGCTGTCTGGGTTTGAAAGCTTTACATAATACCTTCCCCAAGTTTCTTTCCCAAGTGTCGGAATCATTGATTTATATTTTTATACCTTATCTAATTAGCAGCTGAGGTAAAACCTTTTTAACAATAATTTTACACATTCTTTTTTCTCACCCATTTCTCCCCGAGCCTTTGTACTTAGAATCCCTACAGTGTGGAAACAGGCTGTTAGGCCAAACAAGTCCACAGCGACCCTCTGAAGAATATCCCACACAAAACCATTTTCTTTACATTACCCCTAACTAACACTCCTAACCTATGATTTGGAGATGCCGGTGTTGGACTGAGGTGTACACAGTTAAAAATCACACAACACCAGGTTATAGTCCAACAGGTTTAATTTGAAGCACACTAGCTTTCGGAGCGACACTCCTTCATCAGGTGATTGTGGAGGGCTCGATTGTTGAAGGTGTTAGCTTCACCTTTACCTTATTGTCTAGCTATCACCATTGTTAGCAGCTAACCCGAGAATGCAACTTTAAAAAGAAGGGTTTTGTGATTTACACATGAAAGAAGTGAAACTATCACTGTATTCTAACAGATGAAAGGCTTAACAGACAATCAATTTTTTAATGTATAATTTCAGTTACATCACACTGCAAATTTTTGCTATAAATTCTGTGTTATGATTGAACCCTCCACAATCACCTGATGAAGGAGCGTCGCTCCGAAAGCTAGTGTGCTTCCAATTAAACCTGTTGGACTATAACCTGGTGTTGTGTGATTTTTAACTGTGTACTCCTAACCTACACATTCTTGGACACTGTGGGCAATTTAATATGGTCATTTCACCTAACCTACACATCTTTGGACTACAGGAGGAAACCGGCGCACCTGGAGAAAACCCACAATGCGCAAACTCCACACAGACAGTCGCCGAAGACTGGAATCAAACCCGGATCCTTGGCGCTATGAGGCAGCAGTGTTAGCCTCTGAGCCATCATGCTACCCCGATTCACATTGTATATTAAGAAGTGATGAAGGAAAATTTATAAAAATATTTGTGGCAACGTTAGAGAACTTTCTTTTTCTTTGCTGGCTTCATTAGATCAGAGGTTGAATCAATCTGACAGCGGGAATACTCACCCTGAATGGGTAAACCTTGCCGAAAAACTGATTGCATTGAGCCACTATGCCGTTATTTGGGAAGCTTGATTTTTTTCAATCCTGCCATCGATGACTGGTTCAGTACATGGAAAGAATGTGTTACACTTTCCAGGCAACTGACACTGGGTGGATTAAAAACAATGAGTAATTCTCCAGACAGATAATGGACTTGCAACTTTTTCAGTAATTAGGAACCTTACGTTCTTGGAGACATCAGATACTAAAACCTTTCAAGAGTTGATGGATGTAGTTAAGGATTATTCCAATCCAAAGCCTCATCTAATTCTGAGACACTACCAATTTTACTTGGTAATTTGAGGACCAGGGGAATCTGTATCAGCTATTTGACAAGATTAAGATGATTGGCAGAAGCATGTGGCTCCAGTTTAACCCTTAATGTGGTGCTTAGAGATTATTTAATATGTAGGATAAATGATGTAACCATGAAAAAGTGCCTACTAGCTGAAGCCCAACTGGGTTTCAAGCAAGCATTACAACTGGCTTAGTCATTGGAAAATGTGGCAGGTGGAGCATATGAGTTTCAATGTATTTTGATGGAAATGGACATCCTCGCCAGGCCGACTGAGCTTGGGAACACCACTCGAGTGTAGACAATTGTACAATCTCACTTACGACTTATCCTGATCGGCGGACTCTAGGTCATCCCACAGCAAAATCCCAAAACAAATCTAAGCTTCAGCCAAACGGTTAAAGTTTTCTTCAGGATCCAGGGTAGTAAGGTATAGTAGTTACTGCTGGTATGAGGAATTGTGACAGCAAAAGAGTCCCATGAGACCTAAATTAAGTAAGAAAATTTATAGGTCAGTATCCAGGAGAGTTCATATCCTGGAAAGTCCATCTAAATCTGATTTGGAACAGTCAAATCACTCAGCAACAACCAATTCAGAGCCGATCTAAATAAACACCTGGTTAAATGGCCACCCAATTCTACTCATGGTGGCCATTTCAGTGATCACAGAACCAGACTTTAAAAACTTTGCTCTGGACTTCAACCATTAAGTTTTTACAGTACCTTGTCTGGACTTAGGACCTATGGTGGGGAACATTTACAGATTAAGGGAATAACTTTAGTTCTGGTCTATTCTGAGAAACAGCTGGCTCAGTTACCATTAATGCTAGCAAACATGGGGCATAATTAGTTATGAAAGCTTTACCTAGATTGGCTCAAAGTTTTACAATTAGAAAATGGCTGCCTGAGCGAAGATCTAATTAAATACCTGAAAGTCTTTTTAGGAAGGTTTATGTACTAATAAAGGAGCCAAGGCCACATTGCATGTTGATCAGGATTCTGCCATATGCATCCAGTGCCATTAGCCTTATGGGCAAAAATAGATGCAGAAATTAGAAGAGTGGAAAACAAAGGAATTGTCAAACCAGTCCAGTTTGAGGAATGGGCAAGACCAGTTGTCCCAGTTAGAGTCATAGAGTCATCGAGAAGTACAGCAATGAATTAGACCCTTTGGTTCTACTCATCCATGCCGGCCAGGTATTCCAACCCAATCTAGTACCACCTGCCAGCACCCGGCCCATATCCCTCCAAACCCTTCCTATTCATATTCCTATCCAGATGCCTTTTAAATGTTGCAATTGTACTAGCCTCCAAAACTTCCTCTGGCAGCCTATTCCACGCACCTGCACCACCATCTGTGTGAAAAAGTTGCCCCTTAGGTCCCTTTTATATCTTTCCCCTCTCATCCTAAACCTATGCCCTCTGGTTCTGGATTCCCTCACCCCAGGGAAAAGATCTTGTCTATTTATCCTATCCATGCCCCTCATGATTTTATATACCTTTATAAGGTCACCCCTCAACCTCTGACACTCTAGGGAAAACAGCCCTAGTCTCTTCAACCTTTCCTTATAACTCAAAGTTTGACTCGTTGGTTGGCTTTGTGGGAATTCTAAGCCTATCATAAACCACTTTTCACAGCTGGATAAATACCCAATCACTCACATAGAGGATTTATATGCAAAACTGGCTGGGGGTACTGTCCTTCATGAAACTGGACACAAGCAATGTGTATTTGCAATTGTGGTTAGATGAAGATTAATTAATACCCACAAAGCTTTGTACCAATATACAAGACTGCCATTTGGGGTATCGTCAGCCTTTGCAATTTTTCAGCAGATGATGGAGAACATGTTACAAGGTCTACCCCAAGTGGCCATTTATTTGATGACATGCTAATAACAGAGAAGACCAATAAGGAGCACTTAAACAACTTAGGCATCATCCTTAGATGTTTCTGTCAGGTGAACATGTGCCTAAGAAAGGAACCATGTGTTCCAGGCAACCCAAGTAACCTACCCCGGCAACAGAGTCAACAGACCCATTGGAAGATAAAGTGAAAATGATCAAATGTACCCTGACTTCCAAGTCTGTACCAAAGCTTACATCTTTCTTTTGGCTGATGAATTATTATGGAAAGTTCATATGTAACTGGCCTCCAGCCTGGCACTTTTGCATCAACTCTTAAGAAAGGGTCAGCCTTGGAAATGATCATACAGCCAACCATAACTTTCAGTGAAGTGAACAAACTATTATCCTCAAAAGTGTTGATAGACTATGATTCCTAGCAAGATCTTATGTTGATATGTATTGCCTCTCCAGACAGCATTGGGTTTGTATTAGCTCATTGTTGGCCCAATGGAGAGTAGTGCCCAAAAGTATGTGCTTTCAGGGCTTTAACTAATGTAGAGAGTAAATTTGGCCAAATAAAGAAGGAAGTTTAGCGGCCATGTGGGCGGCACGGTGGCACAGTGGTTAGCACTGCTGCCTCACAGCGCCTGAGACCCGGGTTCAATTCCCGCCTCAGGCGACTGACTGTGTGGAGTTTGCACGTTCTCGCCATTCTCCGGGTGCTCCGGTTTCCTTCCACAGTCCAAAGATGTGGGGGTCAGGTGAATTAGCTATGCCAAATTGCCCGTAGTGTTAGGTAAGGGGTAAATGTAGGGGTATGGGTGGATTGCGCTTCGGCGTGTCGGTGTGGACTTGTTGGGCCGAAGGGCCTGTTTCCACACTGTAATCTAATCTAATGTTTGGAATCAGGAAGTTCCACCAATATCTTCATGGACATAAGCTTGTAATAATAACAGATCTCAAACCCCTGTTAGGTTGACTTAAAGAAGACAAGGCAGAGCTGGCCACAGCTTCAGGCTGAATTCAGCTGTGGGCTCTAATACTAAGTGCATATAATTACAAGTTGGAACACTAGGAGTTCTATTAGCAACTGTGAATGCATTGAGCTGTCTCCCATTGGCAGATACGCCATCAGTTGTACTGCCACTGGAAGAATCCAAAATTGTTTTAAATTTTCTGTCACTCATGTGTGACGATCAGATTTTGAAAGCAGAAATATCTGGTCCTGGCAAAACTGAAACAGCTGGTGGTGATGCAAGAAGCCAACAGATCATCACAGCAAGAATTGAAATCTCTTTGGACCTGTAGAGATCAGATCACAGTATAGGACAGTATATACTACTTAGGAAAAAAGAGTGATTGGCACAAGCAAAGGTCAACACCAAATGCTGGTTGATGTCTACCTGGATCATCCAGGTGTTTCAATATGAAGATGCTGGAAAGATGTTATGTCTGGTGGCCAGGATTGGATTCAAACATAGCCACATCGAGAAGGAGAAGGAGCACGCGGTGTCCACCAACACCCTGGAGTTGTTCAGGGAGAGGTGGGCACTGCAGGGAGTGGAGTGCATTATTTCCCCCTCCAACTCCATTTTGATTTATTCCCTCCCCTCCCCTTCACTGTTTGATCACACAGCATTGCCCTTTGATGCGAAGGGCACAGCTTGTCACTGGCCACCCGGGTGTTTTCCTATCTTCCTGGTGGTGGAAATTGAATAAAGATTCATGCACTTTGTGTCTCTCACATCTGCGCGCACACATAACATGGGTGCTGGGAAAAAAAAACAGGAATGTTGCTTATTTTCCTCAGCACCCATGTTGTGTTAAGAAAAAAAGAAAAAAAGAAGAAAAAAGAAAAAGGGGAAAAAAAAACAAAAAAAAGAAAAAAAAAGGAACAGGAATGTTGGCCTTTGCTGAAAAGGGTACTGCTTGTCACTGGCCACTCTGGTGTTTCCCTTCTTCCTGGTGGTGGAATATAAATAAAGATTCATGCACTGGTTTTTCACTGTGTCCGACACCTGCACATGCACGACTTAAGCAACAGTAGCGGTGGAGGCAGGCCCTTGGTCGCAGCAGTGGGGGCAGACCTGTTGGGGAGGCGCCCCAAGGCAAGTCCCAGGCAGCCCCAAAATTTAGTAGTGGGCAGCAGCAGTGGAGGTGGGCCTCCAGCAGTAGCAGTGGTGGAGGTTGTGGGAAGGGGTCCAAGGTGAGTCCCAGGCAGCGATGGTGGAGGCAGGCCTCAGGCAAGTCCTAGGCAGGCCCTTGGTCGCAGTGATGGGGGCAGACTTGTTGGGGAGGGTCCCCAAGGCAAGTCCCAGGCAGCCCCAAAATTGAGTCCCAGGCAGCAGCAGTGGAGGTGGGCCTCTAACAGCAGCGGCAGAGGTCCTGGGAGGGGCCCCAAGGCAAGTCCCAGGCAGCAGCAGTGAGGCAGGCCCCCAACGGTAACAGCTGAGGCAGGTCCGGGCGGGGTCCCAGACACCAGCAGTGGGAACGGGCCCCAGGTCAGCAGCAACACTCCCTTGACCTGGGTGAGGTCCAGGCTACAGGCCCAGGACTCAAAGCTCTCATCTCCTTCTGCTTCTACCTTCTCCTCTTTCCTCTTCTTCCCTCCTTCCTCTTCTTCCCTCCTTCACTCCTTCCCTCCCTCAATGTGGGGCAGCTGATCCAGGGAAAGTCCCCTTACTCTCAGACACAGTCAAGGAGGAGAGTCCTTGCACACGCGCACACACTGATCCAGCTCCCTCAGAGGCAGCTCTCAGAGTGAACCGGATGTCTGACTCCATTTTATTTTCTTTTTTTCCTTAAGATACAGAGAATAAACAATGATTACATAACACTTTATTCACTTCCACCAACGAAAAGAAAAGAAACACCTGAGTGGCGAGTGACAGGTAGTGTCCCTCTCATCATCTCTCCTTCTCCTTTTCTTTTTTTGTAGAACTTCTGACGCTTTTGATTATTTATTTATTTTTTAACTCTTGCCGTGGACTCGCCTTGGGTGACTCGCTTTGGGCACCTCCCCAGGACCTCCGCCGCTGCTGCTACCAGAGGCCCACCTCCACTGCTGCCGCCTGGAGCCTACCAACATCCAGCAGCAGAGTATGGCGAGCCCAAAGGTCCCAGGACCCAGTCGCATTTATGCCGGGGTAGCCACTGCCTTAGGCTCGGCTGTCCCAACCCCGGCCACAACCGCAACCCCCTTCTGGCACCTAACTAAACGCCTCAGGGTCAAGGCCTATTCCCACCCCAATATGACCATCGAGGCCTGCAGCAAGGCCATGACTAGTGTGGTCGGCCCACTGGCCATCGTCACTGCAGCCTGGATGCACGGGAAGGCCGTCTTCTTCCTGAAGGCCGAGCAGGCGGTCCACCTGGCCTTGGAGAGGGAGCTCACTGTGGGCGGGACACATCTGCCCATCAATCCTTTGGAGATCACGGCTCAGAGAGTTGTGATCTCTAGCATCCCGCTCTTCTTTTCCAGTGAGTTCCTTCTTCCCCACTTCAACACCTTGAGGAAGATCCTGTCAGCTGTCCAACCACTCCTGCTCGGTCTTAAGGACCCTGCCCTCCGGCACATATACTCCTTCCGACGCCAAGTGTTCATCTGCCTGGCGTGGGAGGAGGTCACCGAGGGCTCCTTTACCCTCCTCCACGAGGACGCGGCCTACCGCGCCTTCTGGACGGCGGACGACGTGCGGTGCCACCTGTGCCGCGAAGTGGAGCACGTAAGAAAAAACTGCCCCACCCAGAAGGCTGCCCAGCCCACACCAACAGCTGGGGGTGGCGCCGCCACACCCACTCCCCCTCCCCCGAAGACAACACCACAAGCCCCGGCAGCGGGGGCTAAGCCAGAGGCTTCCAATGCCTCAGCCTCTGGTGGGGATTGGGAGTGAGCGTCCGACCAGCCAGAGAGCGCTCAGGAAGACGCAACATCAGGCCCACCCACGGAGAGACCACCCTATCCCCTTCCCCTACACCTAGCCCACGACCTGCCCCGCCCCAGCACAACAATGCCCCTGCGGGAACCCTGACCCCCAAACCCGTAACTGATCCTGGCCCCACTAACCCCACACCCAACCCCCGCCCCGTTACAGAAACCCCTGGGGCTTCAACGCCTGCCCCTGCTGCTACAACACCTGGCCCGGGGGCCCCTGAGCCTGAGCCCAGCCACAAACTGGCACTAACCTGGGGGGATCCACCGCTGCCTCACCTCCTGCAGCGGCTGGGGGGGAGACCTCGGGCCCCATGACCACCAAGGTGGGTGGGGAGGGGGAGGCCCATAAATTCCAAGGCGGGTGGGGAGGAAGCTGGAAGGCTCAACGCTACCGTCACCTTAGAGGAGTTGACCGGCGCTCTCAACTGGCTCTCGAGGGGCAAACCCCCGGGGCTGGACGGGCTGACTGTGGAGTTCTGCAGCGCATTCTGGGACGTCCTGTGGACCGACTACGCACAGGTCCCGGGGGAGTGTCTAAATGCTGGGGAGCTACCCCTTTCTTGGTGCAGGGCGGTCATCGTCCTGCTGCCAAAGAAGGGAGACCTTCGTTCTTTGAAGAACTGGTGTCTGGTCTCCCTTCTCAGCACGGACTACAAAGTCTTCGCCAGGGTGTTATCTTCTCACCTAGTTTCCGTGCTGGCCCACATGATTCATCCGGGCCGGTCCTACACGGTCCCAGGCCGGAGGATACACGACAACGGGACCTGATCCATTTCTGTCGATGGGCTGGTCTGCCGAGCACCTTCCTGTCTCTCGACCAGGAGAAGGCATTCGATAGGGTCGATCACAAGTACCTGCTCAGGACTCTGCGGGCTTGGGATGCAGTTCGTCGCCCGGATCCGATGTTTTTACGCCACCGCAGAGTGTCTGGTTAAAGTTAGCGGGTCCCTGACGGCGCCCCTTCGCTTCGGGAGAGAATTACATCAAAGCTGCCCCCTGTCTGGCCAGCTGTATTCCCTGTGCGTGGAGCCTTTCCTGCGCCTCTTGCGGAGTAGGTTGTCAGGGCTGGTTCTGCGCTGTGCGGCGCAGGCACATGGGTGGTCCTCTCGGCCTACGCTGATGACGTGCTCCTCACTTTCACCGACCCGGCTGACCTGGGGAGGACGCGTGAGTGCCAGGCCGTGTTCTCGGCAGCGTCTTCCGCCAGGATCAACTGGGCCAAATGTTCCTGACTAGTCGGTCCATGGCGGGTGGACTCCCTGCCGGAGAAGTTACGGGGGTTCAGCTGGAGTACTACCCATCTCCTCTACCTGGGGGTCTACCTCAAGCCCTGCGGGGGAGTCCTGGCCGGCCAACTGGCAGGAGCTGGAGGCCAAAGTCTTGGCTCGCATAGGCTACTGGGCAGGACTGCTCCGAGTGCTATCTTACAGGAGCCAACTGCTGGTCATAAACCAGCTGGTGGCCACCATGCTGTGGTACCGGCTGGTCACTTTGGTCCCCCCTCCTGGCTTTGTCGCTGACATCCAGAGAACGTTGGTCAACTTCTTCAGGGACAAAAAGATGCACTGGGTCGCTACGCAGGTTGAGTCTCCCAATTGAGGAGGGCGGTCAGTCGCTTGCGGCGACACTTAGGAGTAGGCTCGACGTAAAGGTAGTGCGCCCTGGCGATGTATTGTTTCCGCCAGGTGCGTAACCTCAACTACGACACGCAGCTTCTGTTCGTCGACCGTAACGGTTTGGAGGTCGCCCTCAAGACGCTGCCTCTCTTTTACCAGGACCTGATCACTGTCTGGAACCTGGTCGAATCGTGCCGCGCCTACCCTCCGGCAGGAGTAGCGGCTGTCATCAGGGAGCCGTTGCTCAGGAATCCCCACCTCCGTGCTCACGGGTTCGAGAGGGGAGGGTGACCAGGGTCAGGGACGTGATGGGTGCTGGGGCCCTGGGCTGGACGCTGCCGCAGGACATAGCGAGCAGGGCAGCGGTAGACATTCGGTACATGGCCACTATCATCCAATGCCTTAAAACGGTGGTGCTCGGACCCAACGTAGTGCACCGGTTGGAGTACGCTTGGGTGTGCGGTGGGATCCCACCCATGCCCACCCCAGCTCGGACGGATATCACATTGACCCCAAGGTCCCGTAATTCCCGTGGGAGCCTGTGCCCCACAACCTGAGCCGCTTCTGGAATTTTAATTTTGTCCCTTTTTCTTAAGAACGTAAAAAGGTGGGTCCTACATTGACTGCTTCTGCACACCGTCCAATTCTTCTCCCTCATCCACCGTCCAGACACGCCTTGGCGTGCTCATTTGCCACCAGGCGTGAGGATCCCCAGTGGAAGGCTCTCTGTGGGGGAGTCCTCCCCCTTTCTCTCGGCGATCTGGGGTGGAGGGTGCTGCACGCAGCGGTCCCCTGCAACCGCAGATTGCGGTGGTTAATGGACTCCCAGCCCAACTGCCTGTTCTGTGGCACTGTGGAGTCCGTGGACCATGTGTATATTGGGTGTGGACATTTGCACTCCCTTTTTGATTTTCTTAAAAACCTCCTCCTCTGCTTTTGGTTGCACTTCAGTCCCGTGCTCCTGATCTTCGGGCACCCGCTACGCAGGAGGGAGGGTGGGTCTGCACCTGGGCCTGGCCAAACTGGCCATAAACAGGTCCAGGCAGCGGGCCGTGGAGGGGGCCATTAGAGCCGACTGCCTGCCCCTCTTCCGCGGTTACGTTTGAGCCCGGGTGTCCTTGGGAGAGCTGAGGCTGAGGGAGCTGGATCAGTGTCAAGCACTCACAATGCGTAAATAAAGGATGAATAGGTGATGAGATTCTGGCCTCCTCTGTGAAGTTATTTCAATAATATTAGACAATTAAGAATAAAATAAAGGCATTTATTGTAAAATAAATGAAGAGAACAGAATAAATGAAGCTGTTTATGCTAGACACATGTTTAAAGGCTTTGAAAGACATAATAAGATTCAATCCCATTTATCTGAGCAGCATTCCTATCCAATGCAACCCAGAGAGTATTCCTTTCTCTACCACTTCCATTAGGCTTAATTTAACTGTGGTTTCAATTCCCAGTCTTGAGAATCCGATAGCCTTCATACAAATGAGCTTGGAGATTTTCAGCTTCAAATTGTTTATACTTTTCACCAAATGCTGCTCATTTGGAACTCTGAAACGTATCTCCTTTTGCTGAGCTAACCTATATCTTGATGGTTCCATGTTAATTTCTATGTACAAGAACAATTGTTTTAAACTTCTAGCTTCAGCTAAGACTTGTGCAAACTGAAATCAAAGTAGCTTTCTTCAAGGTGTAGTTAATACAAAAATAAATGTCTGGAACTTTCTGATGGAAGCCTCATGGACTACATGGGTTACTAAGTTGCTCGTAAAAACTCCCAATGTAAACAAAACCCTGTTGTTCTCCAGGAAGTCACTGTCTCACGCAGTTTTAAAAATAATCACCATGGTTGTACAAATACCCATAAGTTAATTATTAAACTCAGAGATAAAATCCTATATACCTTTAGTCAAAATCAAAAATCAAAAAGAAATTATATTAAAATACACATAAATCACACACCTTATCTAACAGAATAATCAGAATATTGTTGATTTAAGGTCAGACAGTTTTGTCTTTGCTAATGTGAAGTTTTTGAACCATATCTGTGACAAGACACTGCAGTCTTACATTGTTTAAGATTTTTTTCATTGAAGTTGTTAGATGCAAAATATTTTTCAATGCGAAACTTGTCTTTTCTGGTTGAATATTCTGTTGTGATCTACATATTCAGTAGATTGTTCTTCGTTTAAGGAAACTTAACATTTAGTGTATAATGCATCTTGAACAACTTTCAAAGACTGTGTATTCTCTGCTTTTTAGAACGCTGATTCTAGACTTAGATCATTTTTTGAGAGACGAGGTTCACTGACAGAATTATCTACAGATCATCCTTTCAAAACTAAGCTCTTGTGAAAAGCTTCCATAATTTTTGCGATCAGGTATTTTCCTAAATGATTTGAATGTATAATCTATAAACTCTCTTGGAAGTTGTTATCTGCTTAATCACTTCCTTAACCCTCTATCCCTGCCAAAACTTTATGCATGGAAATTTATGTTGAAGATTTAATTGGCAGATCTTTAGTCAATACCTGGACAGGAAAATGAATCAACAATCAAGTGTCAACGTCCTTAAGAGAACCCTAAGTGAGTAAGACACAAAGTGTGAACAGTTCATGAAAACTGCTTGGGCTTTCAGTGACAATAGCATAGAAAGTCCAATTTTCCATTGAAACAGAATGCCTCTGGATTCAGGTTGACATTGTACAGTTGTGTACACCAGACCTTGCAAGTTATCCAGCTCTTATTATATTTTGTCATTTTTAAAATTTTTGTTGATTTTACTTTGATGAGCTTCCTCATGATAATTTCTCATATCTCTGCTTTTTGAAATAAGGGTAATACTATTCCAATCTGACACACTTCAGTCAGGAAGTGATCCAGTTTAACTGCTAACATTGTCATGATCTCTAGCAAGTAGAAAATGAATCTGCTAGATTCCCATCAGAAGCACATTTTGAGCTAAAACCCATTATATATTATTGAACACAATGTTGGAAACATTTATCTATATTATTAGCACATACTTCCCAACACAGTTATAACATAGGTTAGGAACTCTGAGTGGAACTTGGCTGCAGTTGTGAAACTGGACATGGTGTAATAGTAATGAACAAAGGATAAAAGGACATGTACAGCTTTCTATTATTTCAAAACTAAAATATCATTTTGCTAAAACTTTCATAATCAAACTACTAAAACATACTTATTGTTGGAGGCTGTAACTCTAACTGGTTTAAAATGTTTAATTAAAACTAATAAGAGTTGACAGAGTAGTTACCTGCAAAAGTAAGAAAGCAAAGACAATCAACATGTTGGTACTGTATATTCATTATTATCTGGTGCAAAAATGAAACAGGAACAGTGGTTTGATCATGGCTTACAAAACAAATAATAGATAATGTTAAATCTAAGGAGAAGACATATAAAAGTGACAGGTCTGAGGACTAGGAGCATTTTAGAATTCAGCAAAACAGGACAAAAAGTTTGCTCAACAGGAGAAAAAGCAGTATAAGAGTAAACTTGCTAGGAAACACAAAACCTGACAGTGAAAGTTTCAATAAATGTGTGAAAAGAAAAGAAAATCGATTAAGACAAATATACCTTGCAGGTCAGAAGTGCAAAAATTATGTTGGGAAACACAAAAGAAATGGACACATTTTGGTTCTGTCTTCAAAAGCAGAAGACACAAGTAATTTCCCAGAAACGTTAGAGATTCAAGTGCTTACTGAGAAAATCAGAGTTAGTTTTTTAAAAAATTGTAAGAGAAAGTAATGGGGCTAGAGGCTGTCAAATCCCCAGGGCCTAATAATATGCAGCCCAGAGTACAGATGCATTAGCGGTCATCTTCCAACACTCTGTAGACTATAGATTACTCCCTACAGATTGGAGGTGGCAGTTACGACTGCACTATTTAAAAAAGGAGAGAAAGAAAAAGCAAAGAACTACAGAACAGTTAGCCAAACATCAGTAATGGGGAAAACCATAGATTCTATTATATGTCAACAGAGGATATATTAACAGAACACTTGGAAAGATTAAATTGGATTAGACAAAGTCAGCATGGGTTTATGAAAGGGAAATCATTGTTAGATAAATTTTTGGAGTTTATGTTTTGTAGATTTGACGAGCACAATTAAGAACTATTCGACAGACCAGAAACAGTGAGTAGGAATATATGGGATTGCTTTCTGGTGGGGGGTGGGGGTGGGGGTGGAGGGTTGGGGGGTGGGGGGGGTGCAGATAGTATCTGGTGGTTAATTACAGGGATCAGTGCTTGGGCCCCAGCTATTCATGATAAATAAAAATATAATGGATCCAAGTTTTCTGATGACTGTGAGATTGTGAAGGAGAAGTGCCAGAGAAACAGAAGGAAATTGGTGGGCATGTCCATAGGCCCTTGAAGGCACCAGGTAGGTACAGTGATTAGAAAGGCACATGGGATATCTGCCTTTATTACTTAAGGCATTAGACGCAAGAGCAAAGAGATTATGATGGGCAATGTTAGTTGGAGTAACTGTACAGTTCTGGTTGTCACATTAAGGAATATTTTTGCACCATGATGTGAAGGTGCCGGTATCGGTGTCGGTGTCTGACTGGGATGGACAAAGTCAGAAGTCACACAACACCAAGTTATAGTCCAACAGATTTATTTGAAATCACAAGCTTTCAGATCACTGCTCCTTCACCTGATGGGGTATTTAAAGTAATGAGGGGTATAAATAAGGAAGACAGGAAAATAATTTATCACTTAGTAGAGGAGCAAATGAATTCAGATTTGCTGGAGTCCCCAATGCCACAGTCTGCCAAATGCTGCCTTGATTTCACAATTCTGATAAGATGACAATCAAGTAGCATTTCTGAGCCTGGTACGAGTATGCTCCATACACTTTTCTTTTCACTTATTTTCTTTTTTTTCTCTCTCTGTCTTCTTGTTTTTCTTTGCTTTTCTCATTTATTTTACTTGCTTCTTGTTGAAGACTTCTTTGGCATCAGTGGCAGCAAGTGAGCCCAGCACAGGCACGAGTGGGTCCAGTGTACACTTGTGGCGATGGCCTCACAGACAAGTTTGGGTTCCCAGAGGCTGCTGCATTGATGACGCAGACCTAGTACCAACTCCTAGCTGCTGTGGTGGATGGTATGGTGCACATTTATGGAGGCAGCAGCAATGGCACGTTTGGGCCCAGTATAAAGCCCAACAGCATTGGCAGTGGCTGCATTGGGGTGGTGAGCATGAAGCAGATCCATGGTGTCAGCAAAATTAAGTTTGGGCCAGTGTAGTACCCAGTAATATCGGTGGCACCTGCATTGGTGAGGGTGTCAGTGGAAGCAAATTGGCAACTTTATTTTCAGTGTCAGTGATGCGGTGAAGAGGAGCTGTGCATGGCCATCAGGCCCACGGTCATGGTAGAGCATTTAACAAAAGGACTGAAAGTTGAACACGTTTTCTTCACTTCCGTTTCTTTCTGCCCTTATATTCTATGTTTTAGTTTATTTTTCCATGTATTAAGATGGTGTTGGAGAGCGGCAACACAACATTTTTAACTGTATTTTGTAACAAAATACTCATCACAATAAACAAATCAAATCAAAGCCAAACACTTTCACCTCACCTTACATCTGAAATTCAACCTTTTTGGCCATGTTTGAACCAAAAGGGTCAAGCGCTGAGTGGTCCTAGTGGAACCCAAACTGAGCATCAGTGAACAGGTTATTGCAGATTTGAGCTTGATAGCACTGTTTGTGACCTGATTTATTGCTCAGCAGTTGGCTAACAATAGACTGGAAGGGCAGTAATTGATTAACTTTGAATTGCACTGTAATTTTACCTTGTCCCTGGGCGATTGTCCATTTTGCACAGTTGATGCCAGTGTTGTAGGTGTCTTGAGACAGTGTGGCTAGTCACATGGATGGAGTTGTTTTTGTGAGATGCATTCAGGAGGGTTTCCTTACTCAGTATGGAGACAGACAAACGAGGGGAGAGGCCATTTTGGATTTGGTGATCAGCAATGAGCCAGGACAGGTGTCAGATCTCATGGTGGAAGAACACTTTGGTGACAGTGACCTCAACTGCCTCACATTTACCATAGCCTTGGAGAGGAAAAGGGGCAATCACCTAGGGAAGATATTTAATTGGGGAAAAGGAAATTATAATGCTGTCAGACAGGAGTTGCGAAGTACAGACTGGGAGTAATTGTTCCACAGAAAGGGCACAGCAGACATGTGGAGACTGTTCTAGGAGCAGTTGTTGCGAGTGATGCACAAATTTGTTCCTCTGAGACAGATAAAAGGAGTAAGATTAAGGAGCCTTGGATGACGAGAACAGAGGAGCTTCTCATCAAAAGGAAGAAAGCAGCATATGTAAGGTGGAGTAGGCAGGAATTTAGCACAACTTTCGAGGATTACAGGCTTGCCAGAAAGGAGCTCAGAAATGGACTGAGGAGAGCCATGAGGGGGAATGAGAAAGGCTTGGCAGAAAGGATTAGAGAGAACCACCCAAATGGAAAGGGTTGTTAAGAAAGCATATGGTGTTTTGGCTTTCATTAACAGGGGAATCGGGTTTAAGAGCTGCGAGGTTTTGCTACAGCTCTACAAGTGCCTGGTGAGACCACACTTGAAATATTGTTGGGGTGGCACAGTGGCACAGTGGTTAGCACTGCTGCCTCACAGCGCCAGTGTGAGGCAGCACTGCTAATTCCCCCCTCAGGCGATTTACAGTGTGGAGTTTGCACGTTCTGCCCGTGTCTGCGTGGGTTTCCTCCAGATGCTCCGGTTTCCTCACACAGTCCAAAGATGTGCAGGTCAGGTGAATTGGCCATGCTAAATTGCATGTAGCGTTAGGTAAGGGGTAAATGTAGGGGTATGGGTAGGTTGCGCTTCGGTGGGTCGGTGTGGACTTGTTGGGCCAAATGGGCCTGTTTCCACACTGTAAGTAATCTAATCTAAACTAGAACCCAAAGGCATTTTACTCATCCATGAAGAGTAAGAGAATGATCAGGGAGAAGGTAGGGCTGATCAGGGATAATGTAAGTAACTTGTGTGTGGAGACTGAGCAGAAGGGGAAGCTCTAAATGAGTTTTTTTACCTCAGTTTTCACTAAGGAAAGGGATTTGTTGGGAATGAGAACTTTGAGGAGCTGGAATATGGGGTTGAACAGATCACGATTGATGAAGTTGATGTGCTGGAAATTTTGGCAAACATTAAGATTGATACGTCCCCAGGGCCAGGCCAGATTTATCCTAGATTGCTGTGGGAAGTGAGAAAAGAGGTTGCTAAGCCGCTGGTGAAGCTCTTTTCTCCCTCACTCTCCACAGGAGTCATACCGGAGGATTTCAAGGAGGTGAATGTTGTACCTCTTTTCAAGAAGGGTAATAGGGAAATCCCTGGCAGTCAGTCTTACATCTGTGGTCAGCAAAGTTTTGGAAAGAATTCTGAGGGATAGGATTTATGACTATTTGGTGAAGCATAACATGATTAAAGGCAGTCAGCATGGCTTTGTGAGGGGCAGGTCATGCCTAACAAATCTTATTGAGTTCTTTGAGGAGGTGACAAGACAGGCTGATGACAGTCGAGCAGTAGATGTGGTGTATATGGACTTCAGCAAGGCATTTGATAAGGATCCCCATGATAGACTCATTCATAATGTCAGGAGGTATGGGATACAGGGAGATTTGGCTGTCTGGATTCAGAATTGGTTTGCTGACAGAAAGTAGAGAGTGGTTATAGATGGAAAGTATTCTGTCTGGAGATCAGTGTGGAGTGGTGTCCTGCAGGGGTCTGTTCTTCAGCCTCTGCTCTTGGTAGTTTTTATAAATGACTTGGATGAGGAGATTATGGGGTGGGTTAGTAAATTTGCAGACAACATAAAGGTTGGAGGTGCCGGTGATAGTATTGAACTATTGCAGGCTGAAGCGTGACACAGACAGGATGCAGAGCTGGGCTAAGAAATGGCAGATGGAGTTCAACCTGGATAACTGCAAAGTGATGCATTTTGGAAAGTTGAACTTGAATGCTCACTATAGGATTAAAGACAGGATTCTTGGCAGTGTGGAGGAACAGAGAGATCTTGGTGTTCGAGTACATGATCCCTAATAGTTGCCATCCAAATGGAAAAGGTTGTTAAGAAAGCATATGGTGTTTTGGCTTTCATTAACAGGGGGATTGAGTTTAAGAGTTGCGAGGTTTTGCTACAGCTCTACAAGTGCCTGGTGAGACCACACTTGGAATATTGTGTCCAGTTCTGGTTGCCTAACTATAGGAAATATACAGAGGCTTTGGAGAGGGTGCAAAGAAGGTTTACCAGGATGCTGCCTGGACTGGAGGGCTTACCTTATGAAGAAAGGTTGACTAAGCTTGGACTTTTCTCTCTGGAAAGAAGGAGGAAGAGCAGTGACCTGTTTGAGGTATACAAGAGGCATGGATAGAGTCAGTAGTTAGAAACTTTTCTCCAGGGCAGAATTGACTGGGACGTGGCGTCAGTTTTAAGATATTAGGAAGAAGGTATAGAGGAGATGTCAGAGATAGGTTCTTTATGTAGACAGTTGTGAATGAATGGAATGCGTTGCCAGTGGTGGTGGAAGCAGAGTCATTAGGGACATTTAAGCACCTGCTGGACATGCACGTTGACAGTAGTGAATTGAGGGGTGCGTAGGTAAGATTATTTTATTTTACATTAGGATTAATCCTCGGCACAACATTGTAGGCTGAAAGGCCTGTTCTGTGTACTTTTCTATGTTCTATGTTTAACTTCTAATGTTATAGATTTGATATTCAATTATAGTCCTCTATTTGAATCTTCGATCTTCTCAGAGATAAACAAATTATACAAGATGCTCACATTTAATGTTTTTAAGCAGTTTTCAGTTTTAATCATTTGATCCCTCCCTGATAGATTATTTAAATGATATATTGTTCATTCATTGTTTTAACCATTTATTTGAGAAAAATTAATGCATGGTTGATTAAAATAAAATTTTACCAATGGAAAAACAAATATATCTGTTTCACACACATGTATTCTACATGATTTGTTTATTTATAAGCATATAAATTAGGATCAAGCCATAAGGCACCTCCAGTCAAATCCACCATTTAATAAGATGCTGGCTGATTTGATTATGGCCTCAAATCCACATTCCTGCAAGAAGATAACTTTTTGCCCTCCTGAGCACATTACATTTGAAAACAGAATGATTTATAGGAGATCTGCCTTGAATAAATATTCAAGAATTATATTTTTAGTCTACTGGTCAAAAAGAAGAAGCAACTGAGAAATATTTACTAGCTAACAGAACATATCTGTCTGGATTCTAACTTCCAGTTTAGGTGTATAGCTAATTCCTGGCTCCATAACCCTGAAAAGAGATCTGGTATGTCAAATGTTCATGTTACAATTCCCTGAGAGTCAGATTGGGCAGCTGTAGACTGTGTGATGAAGCCGCTGGTGTGGAGGCACACTGGGTGGAAAGCCCAGACAGACATAAAATCCTTTTCCATCTTGCACCCCTCATATCCCCCTCTCCCCACTACAAACTCCATATTCACCATCCAGTCCAACTTATGCCAACTCATATCCACATTAATCCTCCCCCACAGCTTCCTTTTTAATCTCCATGCCATTCCATGCCAACCTCAGCTCTCCTACTCCCTTTGTGCCCCATTAATCAACATCTGCCACTCTTGACACCCAAATAATCACTTATATTCCGCCATGCTGCTGTTGGGAAACTTTGGTCTTCCATTATTGAGGAGGAGAAAGTGAGGACTGCGGATGCTGGGGATCAGAGCTGAAAAATGTGTTGCTGGAAAAGCGCAGCAGATCAGGCAGCATCCAAGGAGCAGGAGAATCGATGTTTCGGGCAATCATGACCTGAAGAAGGGCTTATGCCCGAAACGTCGATTCTCCTGCTCCTTGAATGCTGCCTGACCTGCTGCACTTTTCCAGCAACATGTTTTTCAGCTCTTCCATTATTGACACCATATTTAAAGCCCTAGTTGTCGCCAAATCAAATTCTTCCAGCCAGGACTACCCTTTTGCAGTACATGCATTGTGGGGAAAAGGAAATGGTCTGAGGAAACATGGTGCCACTAATGACGCTTCATTGGAAACAGAATCACACATTCATGAACATTTTGCCATTTTACATCATCATCTGTTTGATTATCTGCCAATTTACCTGCAGCTGTAAGAACAAAATTATAAAAGCGAACCATCCTTTTGCATCGTATCATGTTAGAACCCTGTCTGAATGAGTGCTAATCTTTCCTTAATGCACAACATGTCACACTATCCTATCATTGTTCTATGTGAGAGCATGACACGTTGAAAAAGTCTTCAAACAGTTCTTAACATTAAGTTTTATCAAACAAAATGAAAAGCAAAGAAAGAACATACAAAGAGTGGCACGGTGGCTCAGTGGTCAGCACTGCAGCCTCACAGTGCCAGGAATCCGGGTTTAATTCCAGCCTCAGGCTGTCTTTGCACATCCCCCGGGTGCTCTGGTTTCCTCCGCCAGTCCAAAGATGTGCAGGTTGGGTGAATTGGCCCTGCTAAATTGTCTATAGTGTTAGGTGTAGGGGAATGGGTCTGGGTGGGTTGCTCTTCGGAGAGCCGGTGTGGACTTGTTGGGCCGAAGGGCCTGTTTCCACACTGTAGGGAACCTAATTTAATCTAAAGAGCTGCATTTGCTTCTGGGACTCACCAGGAATTGCTTTCCTTTTGAGCAAAGTGCATTGTCAACAATGCTCATGATTACAGAGGGTAACCCCTGTCTCCCAACAGCTATTCTTTAATGACATCCTGCCCGTTGAAATGAAATAGGAATCTGACAGTTCTCAAGGAAATATTCAGCATGGCAGATTACAGAGAACCTAATGTAGACTTCTCAGGTGTGTTTCTAATGGTTACACGTTATATGCACGTTGACTGATTGGAGCCACTTCCCATTGACGAAGTCAGCTCGGTTATAATATGACATTTTCAATGTGAGATGTGTACGGTCCGCACCTGGATTTGTTGGCTTGGCCGACAGTGCAGGCTGCAGCATTGATCTTGCACAGGGGCACAGAGAAACAAGATAAATTAGTGTCACCTGGCAAAATTTGCATTAGTAAAGCCATAATATATTTATGGTTTGACAACTGATTAATTCCTCACAAGTCCACAGTGGATCTTTGGAAATAGCCAGATGCACAATAATTGAGTGCAGCTGTCACATTGACAGCTACTGGTATCAGTCGGTCACCCAACCCTTCAGTTTACAAGTCTTGTTCTAACAGATGACACATTTCTGTTTCAGTGTCCCAGAACATCCTGTGCTGGGTCTGCACCTTTCTAACCGGGAATAAAATCTATTGATCACAATAGATTCTGGGCCCTCTGTGCCTTCCCTGCATCCTGAGGGAATCTTCACTCATGATGTCTTCATATGGAGACTGTTTGGCAGTCGCTTGAAGTTACTGCTGGCTCTGCAATTGCCGATGGATTGTTCCTCCTCAAGTTATCCTGCATTTGTTCAAGAGCCAAGCAATGATAGCACCTGCTGGGACTGGATGGTTCCAGTTAACCTGTGTGGGGCATATCAGAAACAATAGCACATTCAGCGTATGCACTGCATAAGCTGTTGCCACATGTTGCAGGTGTAATACTGACTTGGCACGGCACTGCACAGCAACTACCTTCCCCACTGGGTGACCGCTGCTGACAAGTACAGCAGGCTAGGTAAAAACAATGGCTGCAAATGCTGGAAACCAGATTTTGGATTAGTGGTACTGGAAGAATACAGCCATTCAGGCAGCGTCTGAGGAGCAACAAAATTGACATTTCGGGCAAAAGCCCTTCATCAGGAATAAAGGCAGAGAGTCTGAAGCGTGGAGAGATAAGCTAGAGGAGGGTAGGGGTGGGGAGAAAGTAGCATGGAGTACAATAGGTGAGTGGGGGAGGGGATGAAGATGATAGGTCAGGGAGGAGGGTGGAGTGGATAGGTGGAAAAGAAGATAGGCAGGTAGGACAAGTCATGGGGACAGTGCTGAGCTGGAAGTTTGGAACTAGGGTGAGGTGGGGGAAGGGGAAATGAGGAAACTGTTGAAGTCCACATTGTTGCCCTGGGGTTGAAGTGTTCCAAGGCGGAAGATGAGGCGTTCTTCCTCCAGGATTCTGGTGGTGAGGGAGCAGCAGTGAAGGGGGCCCAGTAAGTCTCTGAGCTTACTTTCACAATCAGGACTCCCGCCCACCTTCCGAGGACCCCTTCGCCCACCTCCAACACACTGCATCCACCTGGACACCCCGCGCTGGCCTATTACCCGCCTTCGACCTCTTCATTTCCAACTGCTGCCGGGACATTAACTGCCTCAACCTGTCTACCCTCCTCCCCCACTCCAACCTCTGACCCTCACAACGAGCCCTCCAATCCCTCTGCTCCAATCTCAAAATCACCATCAAGCCAGCAGATAAAGGGGGGCACAGTAGTAGTCTGGCGCACTGACCTCTACACCACTGAAGCCAAACGCTAACTCGAGGACACCTCTTCCTAGCGCCCCCTCGACCATGACCCCACCCCCATCACCAAACCATCATCTCCCAGACCATTCAGAACCTCATCACCTCAGGAGATCTCCCACCCACAGCTTCCTACCTCATAGTCCGGGAACCCCACACTGCCCGGTTCTACCTCCTTCCCAAGATCCACAAGCCTAACTACCCATCCCATATTCCCAATTCCTCCACCTCTGTCGTATCTGCTCCCAGGAGGACCAGTTCCACCACAGAACACACCAGATGGCCTCCTTCTTTAGAGACCACAATTTTCCTTCCCACGTAGTTAAAGATGCCCTCCAACACATCTCGTCCACATCCCGCACCTCCTCCCTCAGACCCCACCCCTCCAACCGTAACAAGGACATGCCGCCCCTGGTGCTCACCTTCCACCGTACCAACCATCTCAAAAACCAAATCATCTGCCGACATTTCTGCCACCTCCAAAAAGACCCCACCACCAGGGATATATTTCCCTCCCCACCCCTTTCTGCCTTCCGCAAAGACCTTTCCCTCCGTGACTACCTGGTCAGGTCCACGCCCCCCCCACAACCCACCCTCCCATCCTGGCACCTTCCCCTGCCACCGCAGGAACTGTAAAACCTGTGACCACACCTCCTCCCTCACCTCCATCCAATGCCCTGAAGGAGCCTTCCACATCCATCAAAGTTTTACCTGCACATCCACTAATATCATTTATTGCATCCATTGCTCCCGATGCGGTCTCCTCTACATTGGGGAGACTGGACATCTCCGAACAGAGCGCTTTAGGGAACATCTCTGGGACACCCGCACCAATCAACCACACTGCCCTGTGACCTAACATTTGAATTCCCCCTCCCACTCTGCCAAGGACATGGAGGTCCTGGGCCCCCTTCACCGCCACTCCCTCACCACCAGACGCCTGGAGGAAGAACACCTCATCTTCCGCCTTGGAACACTTCAACCCCAGGGCATCAATGTGGACTTCAACAGTTTCCTCATTTCCCCTTCCCCCACCTCACCCTAGTTCCAAACTTCCAGCTCAGCACTGTCCCCATGACTTGTCCTACCTGCCTATCTTCTTTTCTACCAATCCACTCCACCATCCCCCCGTCCCTGACCTATCACCTTCATCCCCTCCCCCACTCACCCATTGTACTCCATGCTACTTTCTCCCCACCCCCACCCTCCTCTACCTTATCTCTCCACGCTTCAGGCTCTCTGCCTTTATTCCTGATGAAGGGCTTTTGCCCGAAACATTGATTTTGCTGCTCCTCAGATGCTGCCTGAACTGCTGTGCTCTTCCAGCACCACTAATCCAAAGTACAGCAGGCTGCCTGGCTTTATGTCAGTACCAGAGAACTGTCAGGCTGTAAGTTTCGAATGAGACTGCAAAGTGCCAAAAGGTAAGGCAGAGATGCTGTATCTCAGAAGGGACAAACTGAGAGAGAAAGTTAGTAGCCCTGAGATCTCTCCTGTTTTGAATTTTCTGTCCAGACATGCAAAAGACCCCAGCAGCAGCAATGCAAAGAAGGGTATCAGTGGGCTCCAAGGTGCAGTATTTAAATAGTGCATTGTATTCTAAATGAGTCGAGATGTGCCACAATGATGTGGTGAGACTGTTGTGTTTCCTGTGGAGCTTTCTCTGAGTTGCTTTTGAATGTGGGTCAAGAAGGATGTCCACAGCAGCAAATGACAAGCTGCAATTGCCAGGTAACCAATCACACTTTCATCTCGGGGGGATTGTCGCCATCTAGTTTCCTGACAATCTCGCATATAACTGAGGTGAGTTGAGATAGTCATGAAATACTGATGCAAGCCAATAGTCCCAAAGATACTCAATAATAAGATTCTAATTCAGCCATTAGAAGCCTGGGTGGAAAATCAGGTTTTGTTTCCTTGACATTGAGAATCCAATTTTCCTGACTTTGGCATATTTTCCCAACTGATTTATGATCATGGACAGGTTTTGGGGAACATTTGGGTGGCATAGTAGCTACGTTGTTAGCACTGCTGCCTCACAGCACCAGGCACCCGAGTTCGGTTCCAGTATTGAGAGACTGACTGTGTGGAGTTTTCACACTTTCCCTGTGTTTGCGTGGGTTTTCTCGAGGCGCTCCAGTTTGCTGTCACATTACAAAGATGTGCAGATTAGGTGGATTGGCCATGCTAAATTGTAATAGTGTCCAGGGATGAGCAGGCACATTAGCCACAATAAATACAGGTTAATGGAGATCAGGTGAGGGTCTGTGTCTGTATGGGATGCTGTTCAGAAGGTCAGTATAGGCTTGATGGGTCAAATGGCCTCTGTCTGCACTGTATGGATTCTATGCTTCTAAGATTCCGAGCCAGTGACAAGCTCTTATAGGCATAATATCCAGACAGCTTGTCCAGTACAATTCCTCGTCAATGATAGCTACAACTTAACCATTGAATTCCTACAATGTGGAAGAGGCCATTCAGCCCATAGAATCTTCCAAAGAGAAGCCCACCCGGACCCACCCTCCTTACCCTGTTTCTATAGCCCTGCATTTTGCATGGTTCATCCACCAAGCCTGTACATCTTTAGTATGTGGTAAGGTACCAGAACACCAAGAGGAAATCTGTAAAGACATGGGGAGAATGTGCAAAAATCTATAAAGACAGTCGCCCAAGGATGCAATTGAACCTATGTCCTTGGTGCTGTGAGGGAGCAGTGCTAACCATTGAGCCACCGTGCTGCACAGGATGTTGATAGTGAGGAATTATGTAGTATTGGTAATGCTGTTGATTATCCATGGAAACTGATCAGGTTGTCTCCTGTTGGAGCTGGTCATTAGGTGGCATTTGTGTGCTGTGAATGTTGCTTGCCACTTGTTCCTCCAAATCTGGATCTGGTCTGCTTCAGTATCTGAAGTGTTGTCAGTGGTGCTGAAATCGTGCAATCATTGGCAAACACCCTCACTTCTGACCTTATGATAAAGTAGTAAAGATGGTTAGGCCTAGAACACTAACCTAAGGAGCTCCTGCAGAGATATTCTGGAGCTGAGATGACTGAACTCCAACAATCACAACCATCTTCTTTTATATCAGGTAAAACTCCAATCGGCAGAGAGTTTACCACTGATTCCCATTAACTCCAGTTCCACTTGGGTCCCTTGATGACTTGTCAAGTCCTGTAAGACTTGACCAGCTATATCAATGGTATTGTGGCAAAACTACTCCATAGTAGGCGTTGAAGTTGCCCACCCAGATTAGATCCTGCACCTTTGCAACTCTCAGTATTTCTTCCGAGCATTGTTCAACATGAGGAGAGCACTGTTTCATCAGCTGAGAGTTGCATGGCAATCAGCCATACTTCACCTGAGGCTTGAGACTTTATGGGGTCCAGAGTCAATGCTGAAGACTACTTGGGCAGGTCCCTCCTGTCTGTATACCACTCTTCTGTCACCTCTGCTGGGCCTGTCCTGCCAGTGAGACATGACAAACCCAGAGATGGTGATAGTGGTATCTGGGCCCCAAAGTATTATTCTATATAAAGTATGATCAAGTATAATTATGTTAGGCTGTTGCTTGACTAGTCGGTAAGAGATGAAAATGTGTTGCTGGTTAAAGCACAGGAATTCCTGATGAAGGGCTTATGCCCGAAACGTCGAATTTCCTGTTCCTTGGATGCTGCCTAACCTGCTGTGCTTTAACCAGCAACACACTTTCAGCTCTGATCTCCAGCATCTGCAGACCTCATTTTTTACTAGTCGGTAAGAGACCTCTCATATGTGCCAGGTGACTTGCTTTCAAAAAATGCAACAACCCGTCAACAATGTTTGGCTTTTTAAAAACAGTATTTTTCATATTTCAGTCCACAATAAAAAATACAGACAAATAAAAAAGATATGTTCTTTACAATATAAACATTAAAGGTGTTTCCTAGAATGTCCTTTTGCAAGATAACAATCCCTTTAAAGAAAGGTTCCATATGCAACAGCTTATCCTCATTTAACCTTGTTTTTATACCATACAATAAGTGAAGTTGCTTCCCTTAATCTTTTATTAACCTTTAGACAGCTGAAGCATTAGAGTTTAGCAAATATCGAATTCAATTTCGAACAAGTATCCAAGCGTAAGTGTTGGAGCTTTGTACTACACGTGGTAGGTTAGAGGTTATGCATTTCAGCAGTTCTGTTCTGTAGTGGCTTTGTCATATAATCAGTGCCATTAAAGGGAAAACTCCTGCTAAGAATAGTACTTAAATTATGGAGCAGATTTCTATTAGAATTAAAAATTAGAGAGTTTTTAAGATTGATGCCTGATCTACAATGCTAGTTTTATGACCAGAAATCAAAACGACCATCCACCTGAATGATTTAAGTAAGGTTTCTTCATACACCATAAACCAGATTTTTGAGTTGTGGTGCATTGGATGTCAGACAGACCAGGCAGAATTTCATGTCCTTCTCTCGAATGACTGGCCAATTAAAGATAAAAATCTGCAATGAAGTGTTGAAATATGATAAGGTAGCAGGTCAATGATGTTCAATTTTGCCAGGAGTCTAAAATTTGTGGTAGCATTTTGACTGCTATTGTACACCCTTGTCAACTTGTCTTCAATTCAACTCAAAATCTATATTTAGAAAGAATTGATGGTGAAATGAGTTCAGGTGCAAAATTGGACATTTTAAATTAACCCATATCCAGAGAACTCAGACCAGACAGAAAATTGTCCAAATGAAACAGCAGCCAAGAGCTACCTGTTTCAGATAACATTGGAAACTAAAGTCTAAAAACTCAGAAATGTCCAGGGGAATCCACTTTCAAAAAGCACAAAGGGTTGTCTATTGACAAAGTATCAATCAGACTTTCTGGCATCTTGACTTCCAGCAAATGTGTGCTTTATACCTCCCTGGCATGGCTACAATGAAGGGTGTTGGTGCCAGTCCATTGGATGCTTTGAACCTAGTTCATGACCCTATTGGCAAATACCACAGAACATTCTGAAAGGTCTGGTGCGAGGGGGGATGAAAATATGTACCTGAAGCCATACCCTCAGTGAAGGCTCATAGCAAAACTCATGACAGAAGATCATCCAGATCCTCCAAAATACCCTAACAATGATCAGCCCTGACCTGCAAGACTCACCTAAGTGGAAGAGAGCCAACCCTACATTGGAGATGAAGGCGATTCCAATGGTCAAGATTAAACCAAATCCTGTGTCTGTTTGTCTGCCTAATCAACAAGAATACCTGTGTAAGGTGTTTTTAATAAATTAACTGGTTGAAGTGTCTAAAGCACAGACAATATTGGCGTACCTGAGTACGCACAATTAGAATTTTCTGCAAACCTGCCGAAGTCAAACCCTACTAGCGTTGAACTGCCAGATGTCCAGCTTGAGTGTGAATAAGAGGGCAGCAGCCCCATGTGATGACCAGGATTCAAGTGAGTGAAAGAGATTTCTAAGCAGTGATTTGGCCATAAAGCAAGCACTTATAACATGAGACCAAACAGCCAAAGTATAGAACAAAGATAATCCAGGGTGCAGGTGCAATTGAGCAGAGTTTACTGAAAGCTGAACCCTGTCATGAATTGATACCTGTGCCCATGCTACACATGGTCATGGACCTGGAGAAAACAGAGACAAGGAAACTGATTCCAGGGCTAGAGTACCCACAAAGTGACAAGAAGCTAAATATTGGGATTGGAGGTCCATGAGGATACAGAGAAGTAAGAGTAGAGTTGGGTCTCAGGAGGCAGAGACGGTGAAAAGCATCACAGACCCAGAGTTACAGAGAAGCAAAGAAACAGTCTGTGGTGTCAAGGATTTATGTCAGAGAGATAAAGATAGAGCAGTAAATTGAAAGGAAATAATAGAAAAAAAAAGGCACATTGCTCAGAGTGGGAAAAGATAATCAAAATGTACCTGAATAGGAAACGTGCTAAGTGGATCAACCATTGCAGTGAGCAGATATTGCGTCCAGGACCAAGGAATAGTGATAGATAGACTGGATCTAAAGCCATAAAAATGAATCCCCAAGCAGACAGAGGAAGAGGTGGCCAAAATCTTTAGCAGATTGTTAAAGCAAGGAGTCCTATGACTTATAGAATCAACCAATAACTTACCAATATGGCCAGTTAAGAAACTTGATGACTCTTTGCGGCTCACCATTGATTACAGGAAACTAAGTAAAACCACCATAAACAGGGCATTGCCAGTAGTGACTGACCATTAAACCATAACGGCGGCAAAATATCTCACCGTACTGGACATTAGTAATGAATTTTGGTCCATGCCCCTCCACTGACACTGGCAATGTGAATTCACCTTCACATTTCAGGGCCAGCTATGCACATGGACCTGCTTATCCTAGGGTTTTCACAATTCTTCATCAGCATTCCTTCAGAGACTGGCTAAAGGACTTAAGAAGTTTTCCCGACCCTACTGTTTGGTACAATACATTGACCATCTCCTTCTGCAGGTAAAGACAAGGACTGAAGCTTTGATTCTGTTAAAGGAATTGTTAACCTTCACCACTAAAGGATGAAAGGTTAATCCCAAGAGGCAAAGATCATGAGGTCCCGGGTGTCACACTTAGAAACTATACTAGCTCAAGGGAAGCATGGAATAAACGGGACATACAATAAGGCCAGAACATGTTTGTCCCTCCACAGGGATGTGAGCATGTTTTGTTCATTTATGGGCTTAGTTGGATACCTGCCAATTAAACTCATCCGCAGGAAGAAGGAATTCTTCCAGAAAATAACTATGGACTTTATACTCCAACAACAGGAGCCAAGAAATTAATGCATCTCAGCTGCATTCTTTAAGGCCTATGTAAATTGTTGTGTTGCATGAATTTTGCCCGATCAATTGCTGCTAACTGCCAAAGAGGCTTGAGGGCAAGACAGCATATGTCAATACTGACTAAACCTCAATTTATTTGTATATGATGCTGTTAGGTTTATTGAAATGGGAGAAAAAAACATAGTTGATGCATAAGTTTTGTTGTCCCTGTACAATGGGGATACACAGGGAGTTAGCCTATCCATCTTGATACGTTCCTGCAGGACTGCTTGGTCTGAGCCTGTGATCCCATGTTTGTTCGAGGAAGAAGTGTGGTCAAGCGACCAGGGGCCTAAAACTGGACATTCCAAATTGAAGCACAGCTGGATCAATTGGGTCTAACAGAGAATTAGCCAATGTAAATGAAACAGTCACCAGCAACTATCGGCTATAGAGAACAGTGGAAATCAAGGCCAGTGAGCTCAGAAATGTTCAGGAGAACCAGTTACAACTGGCCCGTGATATTTGGAGACATATCGGTCAGACTTTCTTTGGCCTCCAGCCAGTGCTTTAGGATGTGCACGTTACACCTCGCTGCATGGCAACGTTGAAGGATGTTGGCACAGCTCCATTGAAAACTTTGAACCCTGTTCATGATCTCGTTGGCCACAGGCCACAAAACATGTAGGAAAGTTTGAGGTAAGGGGTGATAAAAACCATACACCTTGGATACCACCCCTTCAATGAAGATTCCAAGCAAGTCTCGAAGCAGAAAACCCTGTGGCAATCCAAGAAAACCCAAGAGAAGATCAATCCTGACCTGTGAGACTCACCTTCAATGAAGAGAGATAGCCCCGCATTGGAGAGAAGGGAAATTCAAACGGCCCAGCTCAAATACATAGATCATTGCAGATAATAACTTTTCTCAGACAGAGAGAGATAGATAGAGAGTAAATTTTGTCAGAATTTGAGAAATGCTGACATAGTGTTTTAATTAGGGGTATTTTGCTAATAAGTGTGAGTTGAACCACAAACCAATTTTTTTGTTCCTTTGCCCACCTCATCCACAAGAGTGCTTGTATAAAGTGTTTTAAATATATAAACAATATTCCCACAGCACAGACAACACCTTTTTAAGCAAACCAGACACCAGGACTTCATATACCAGCTTATATTGGTGAAGAGAGCCCCACATGCAGAAAACTATTTTGAAAGATCAAAACTCAGACTTCTCAAATATTGATAGAGTACCCATTTATTCTACAAGATTTCTGCATTGTCTTCAAGAGGAACAATGAAGTAAAGTTGTACGTATGAAGTTTACACTATGCAAAAACATAACTGTCAAATTCAATATGGTCAACTATCATAGCTTTGGGAAAAAATAATGCTTTGTTTGATACTTATAGCAAAAGTGTAATCATTCAGCATTTTGATTCAGTGACAATGAAGGAACAGTGATACAGTTCCAAGTCAGGATAATGTATAGTTTCAAGGGGAACTTACTGATGATGGCGTTGATCTGCATCTGTTCCACTTGTCTTTACAGATGATAGGGATTGTGGGTTTGGAAAGTGCTGTCAAACAGGCTTAGTAAGTTACTGCAGTAAATTTTATTAATGGTGGACACTTCTGTCACTGTGCATCAGTGCTAGAGGGAGAACATGTTCAAGGTGGTGCAAGCTGCTACATCCTGAATTGTTGTTGGAGTCAAGTGCAGAGTACTGCGTCACACTCTTAACTCTGTGCATTGTGGACAGAGAACAGACTGGGGACTTTGGAGGTAAATTACATTTCTCAGAATTCTCAGCAATTCACCTGCTCATTGTAACCACATATTGATCTGACTGATATATTTATGAACTGGTCAAATAGATGGATCCATGCTTATCCAATTTGAAAGAAAATTAAATGTGATTGACACTAGAGGGTCAGGAGGAAGGTAAGGGAAATATCCTGAGCACAAAGGATTAAAATTAAATTGTGTGAAACGACTGTCTGAATGCTTAATATTAATAAGACATTTTATTTGAGTTAATGCCACTTTTAAAATAACATTTCATACAAATGAATTTGGCATTCACATATTAATATTGCTTAATACAATTTAGAGTATTTGTACTGTAAAAATGCAAAATTCACCTGACAGCCTTAAGCCATTGTGTTGTTAATCTGTCGCATATATATTTTGATTTTTATGCTCTACTAACCACAATCAATTTGCTCTCAGAGGAAAATTAGAGGTTTGAGCTGAAGCCATGCACATTTACATCAGTGCAATGAAAATCCTGCTGGTGATAAAAATACTTGTACAAGTACATTATTAGAGACTTCCTATTCATAACATTTGGCTAAAATCATTGTTGAGGCAAATCTCAACACAGTGTGATGAAAATATGAGCATATCTCAGAGAAATGAGTGCATGACGTGATCAGGACGTTTCAATGAATATAATCTGATACATTATCAGCACTGGCATAGAAATCAAGCAGAGCTTATCTGTTTAGTAGTGCAGCAGGTAAACTTCTGGCTGAGTTTTAGGATTTCCTGAAGGATGGTGGTTAATAGATGAATAAAATACATTGGTGTTTTGGTAATACGATAAAAAAAATGTTCAGTTGTGTGTAAGAGCACTATAAAACAAAAACAGAACAACTGCTAAGTATTTTCTTTTAACCTATAATTGTCTGTCAACTGGAGATTTTGAAGATTTTAACTAAATCTTCTCATTTTCGTGATGACTCCAAGTGTAATGGGGCTTTATTCCTTGTATTCTATCTGAGTCAGTCATGACAGCAGGTTGAGAAGGAGAAGACTACTAGCTGGCAAGGCATGGTACACACTTAACAATGACATATCTGCTGAAAAATCTGTGGAACTCAGCAATGTTTACAATACTATATACTCCAATAAGTATAATTATTGGAATAAGATTCTTTTCAGTTAGTTATGACATTAACTTTGCTCAATTTCAAGTTGGGATAGATGTTTTGAACAAAGGGACAAAAACAGATAAAGATGAACATGTAATTTCATAACATTGGCTGGTGAGTGGACTTGTCAGCATAATCCTGAAGATTGAACTGGGGAAGGAAAGGCTCGGTTTTTAAAAATTTATTCATTTTTGTGGGATGTGGGTGTCACTGCGTCGCCAGCATTTATAGCCTATCCCTCGTTGCCCTTGAGAAGGTGGTGGTGTGCTGCCCTCTTGAACAGTTGCAGTCCACATTCCATTACAGAGAGAATTCCAGGATTTTGACCCAGTGACAGTGAAGGAACAGCAATGTATTTCTAAGTCGGGTTGGTGAGTGGCTTGGAGAGGAACTTGGAGATGGTATTCCCATTTGTCTGCTGATCTTGTCTTTCTAGATGGGTCATGGGTTTGGAAAGTGCTGTCTGAGGATCATTGGTGAATTTCTGCAGTGCACTTGGTAGTTAGTACATATTGCTACTACTGAGCATTGGTGATGGAGAGAGTGGATGCTTGTGGATGCGGTACTAATCAAGCAAGCTGCTTTACCTTAGATGTCGTCAAGCTTCCTGAGCGTTGTTCGGGCTGCACTCATTAGGTAAATAATAAGTATTCCTTGGCACTTGTGCCTTGTAGCTGATGGACAGGCTTTCAGGAGTCAGGAGGTGAGTTACTCTCTGTAGTATTCCAAACTTCTGACCTGCTCTTGTAATCACTGTGTTTATGTGGTGAGCCCAGTTAAGTTTCTGATCGATGATACTTCCAGGACGTTGATAGCAGGGGATTCAGTGATGGTAACACCATTGAAGGTCAAGGGGGGATGGTTAGATTATCTCTTGTTGGTGATCGTCATAGTCTGGCATTTGGGTGGCATGAATGTTTCTTGCCACTTGTCAACCCAAGTCTGGATATTGTCCAGATCTTGTTGTATTTAAACATGGACTGGGAGTCGCAAACAGTGCTGAACATTGTGCAATCATCAACAAACATCTCCACTTCTGACCTTATGATGGAGAGAAGGTCTTTAATGAAGCATCTGAAGATGGTTGGACCTAGGACACTACCTGGAGGAACTCCTGTAGAGAATATCCTGGAGCTGTGATGACTGATCTCTAACAAACATACCCATCTTCTGATGTGTTATGTATGACTCTAACCACTGAAGAGTTTATCCTTTGATATCTGTTTTGCTAGGGTTCCTTGATGCAAGGAGAAGGCAAAGTTAAGAACCTTGTGAGAGGTCATACATTTCAAGATACTTTTCAAAGACATTTTATAAGATGTTGCAGTGCATCTTCTAGATTGTAAACACAGTTGTTTATCTGTGGTGATGGGATGAATATTAAAGGTGGTAGATGGTACGCCAATCAAGTGTTTGCTTCGCTTTGGACACATAGCTTGTGTTGTTAGAGCTGCACCTAACCAGAAAATTTGAGTGCACCCTATCACATTCCTGATTTGTGCCTTGTGAATAGTTGGCAGGATCTGAGGAGAAAAGAAATGAATTATATGACACAATCTCTGACTTGCTTTTGTGGACACTGCTTAAATGATTAGTCTAGTTTAGTTTCTGGTCGACAATATTCTCAGAATGTTGATCATGAGGAATTCAGCAAAGGTAATGCCATTGAATATCAAGGGTTAAGGGATACATTCTGTCTTATTGGGATGGTCATTTGTGTTGTGTAGAAATTACTTGCCACATACCAGTCCAATCCAGGTCTTGCCGCTTATGGACGCAGACTGCTTCAATATATGAAGATTTATATATAATTCTGAACAATGTGCAATCATTTGTGAACATCCACGCTTCCAACCTTATGATGGAAGGAATGTCATTAAGTGAAGCAGGTGAAAATGTTTGATCTAGGGTATTACCTTGATAAACTCCTGCAGAGATGCCCTAGATCTGAAATATTTGACCTCCAACAACCTCAATTATCTTTTTTTGTGCCAGCTTAGATTTCAACTGTGTGTGTGCATGTGTGCGTGTGTGTGTTACCCTCAGTTGCATTGACTCCACCTTTGCGAGGACTTTATTCCACATTTGATCAAATGGTGCTTTGATGTCAAGGGTAACCACTCTCACTCCACCTCAGAAGTTCAATTTTTTTGTCAGTGTTTGAACCTAGGCTGTAATGAGGTGAGTATTAGTGAATAATTGTGGGTTGTCTTCTCTTGAGATGAGAGAAAGAAGCAGATTGAACAAGATAAATATGAGTGGAGCTGAGTCACCCTGAATGAACACAAACTAAAGTTGCTGATCAGGTTATTACTTAACAACTGTTTCCATCACTTTTCTAGTGATCTTGTAGACTGGCATGGCACAAAAAATTTTGCATATTTTTTTTCTAAGCAGTAGCATAGTATTCAAGAGGAAGTAATGTACTCCATTACCTTCCTGACTTATACCTGACAGATGGCATTTAAACTTTGGACAGTCAGAAGGTGAGTTGCTCACTGCAGCCTAACTTTTGACGTGCTTTTGTAGGCACTGTATTTGCACAGCTAGTCCAGTTCAGTTACTGGTCAATGATGGCTGTCAGATTATTGATAACAGAAGATTCAGTAATGATAATGTTGTTAAATGTCAAAGGGTGCTAGTTAGATTCTGTCTTGCTGGAGTTGATTACGTGGGAATGAATGATGATGGTTCAAGTTCTAGAGCTGCAAAATGGAACGAGGTTGATCCATGTTGTGTCTGTTTCTGTAATTCAAATGTATCACACCAATTACAAGTGGGACTGGTAAATAATATTGAGCGTTCTTTATTTGAGGTTACAGTCACGGATACATGTTGCTGAAGACCTGTTAGTAGCATTTCTTGCTTAGTCAATTCCTGTGTCACAAGATACATGGCAGCATTTCCTATGTGATGTATACTGTCTTTGGGCATGATTTGGAGGTGCTGGTGTTGGACTGGGGTGTACAAAGTTAAAATGTAGTGGCACTTGTGTGTAATGAGGTTTACTTGCCACTTGTCAGCACAAACCTGGCGATTATCCAGGTCTTACTGCATTTGGTCATGGCCTGCTTCAGAGTCGAAGGAGTCATGAGTGCTGAACATTGTGTAATCATTGGTGAACACTCTCATTTCTGACCATGAGCTAGAGGGAAAGTCATTGATGAAATGGCTGAAGATGGTTGGATCTTGGACAATAGCCTGAGAACCTACTGCAGAGATTCCACCCATTGAAATTCTATCTCTAATTGTGAATAGATCTCAGCATGCATCTTCCCTTAATGTATAAGAAGATTAAATGTTCTTGCTATTTTGCTTGCTTGTTAGTGTCTGAAACTGTGATCTTCAGCATCTACCAACTCAGAATCTTATATATTTCAATAAGATCAGTTCTAATTCCTCAAAACCACAAGGAGTGCAGGTCCAACCTGCTCAACTGCTCTACATAAGAAAGCATTTCATTCTCATCTCAAGTCTCTTTGTGGAATATGTCCTGAATCATTATTATTAGTCCTTACTGACCCCTTTCATGTATTATCTTTGAGGACTGTGTGTCGTGAGTTCCACTTTATGAAGTAAATTTTCAATTGCAGAGTCTGGTTTGAAAATAGATACAAGCAGAAGCAATGTTCTTCACTTTATACTCAAAATTATCAAGGGCTAACATTTCCAGTGGGAAATTGTTCAAAAAGTTCAATAGCTTTCTTCGTCCTATTTAATTTCAGTATGCACAGCATATTCACCACAAAATTAAATAGCTTATTGAAAGGATTCATTTTTGATAGATACTGATGACATGGTGCAAGTTTCAGTATTGAACTTGTGCTGTATCGTTGCCTCAATTGAATAAGTCTTTGTTGCAGTTGGACTTCCAATTATGTGGGTGTGTGTGTATATAAACCAATTGAATAATTCAAACTAGTCCAATAAAACTTTATAAGGCATTGAATTTCAGTGCACTCCATGCCATTATTTTTCTATTAAAATGTTAACTATCTGTCATGAAAATGTAACTATTTGTATTTCTGCTGCACTGAGAATTGACTAGTGATCCGTTTCCTCTTTATGATTGTTCTCTTCACGTTTTAAAAAAGTCGATTGCTATTTTTCCTGATCAGTAGCATTCATTCAGGAGCTGCCACATTAAGTTCATGCAATGTAAGAACTTCACATGCCTTTATTTTAATTCTGTTTCTTGCCATGTTATTTTCTTGCTGTTTTATGCAGCTATTAGAAGACAGATCTATCCAGCTATTTATAGCGTGGTAAACCATTAGGATGGCTATGGTTTAAGTATCATGCTTTTAGATTAGCTGAACTTAAAGAAAAACAACAAAGTGTCATAAGTCTTTTACTAGCTGAATCGTATATAGTTGCAAAAATCTAACACAACAAACGCAATCTATTAATTCGCGTTATAAGTTTCAGTCAAAGCAAGTAACAAGTCACCTTATCAGTTCAAGAAAAAAAGATAAGTTCTCTCAAAGCAAAAATATTTTGAATAAATCTTTTGGAGTTTTGTCAAATCATTTATGAATGCAATTACTGTTTTCTGGGGGATGGTGGGGGGACGGCGGCGTGGAGGAGGGGGTTCTTTCCATGCACAGGATCATTGATCTTATACCTTAGTTTTGAGCACAAACAATTCCACCTATACTCTTCGCAGATCAACCGACCCATCTTTCTCACCCTTATCCGAAGGATTCTACCCTCGGAATCTTTTGCCACTCACCAGGAAGACAAGCCTTTTAACCAGGCTGAATTCAAAATTTAGAATGTGCCTTAACTTAGCTTTATGGTTTTCCAGGAGCAAGTTCCTATCTGCCAATCACATTTTTCTTTCTCCAATCAGAAGTCTCATTCATTCAAGGACGGATACTTCATAACTTTAGTCCTTATGTCCACAAAAGAATGGAGGTTCTTTACTTTCTCACTGTTTGTTCCCTCAGAGCCTTGGATGTCCAAGCTGGCGAGGTGTTAATAATATCACACAATGAAATATCATGAGGGAAGATATTGGATAAGGAGATGTAAGTAATAAAATGAAATAAAATATGCAGAGTCAGAGCCTTGAGTGGGGTGATGGCAGGGGATATGTGGTGTCAAACATAAATGGAATATGTAAATAAAATAGATTGGAACCATGAGGAAAGAAATGCAAAATCACATGACCACAAAGTGGTGGTTCTCTGCAGTAGTCTACAGCAAAGGTGAAGTCTTGAACCTGTATATAGCTAAGGTTTACATGTTTCAAAGCAAAGGTAATGACTAATCACACATCAAAAGACTCCAGCAATATAAACCAACATTTCTTCTTGACTAAGCCACAGTATGTGACAAGCAGCAGGTGAACAGGAAAAAAGTACAGCCAACAAATGAACAGTATGTGGAGTACAACAACTGGAGAGGTCATTACTATCACCAGAACATTGGAGCAAGATGTAGGTCAAAACCAGGCTGAACAGTGCCTGAATGGACACTGCAGATTTACAAGTTATCAGAATGTGTGATAACGAGCAGGTTAGTATATTCTGAGTGTGCAGGGGACATTGTACAGATGATATTCAAGTCTGGCAGGGGATAAATGAGGAAATACCCACATCAGCAAAATAATTAAAACAGCCACTCCCTGCTTCAGCTTTAGAAAAAAATGCAATTAGGGCACATTTTAAGAAATGTGTCCAGAGATTGGGAGAAGGTGTTCTTTGTTTATTAATGATTCATACTGTTTCACATAAAATTGTGGAAATGTGGATTTAAGAAATGAATTAATCTAAGACTGAATAATTGTGGGCATCTTAAATGAAACATTGGCACATATTTATGATGTTGCAGTTTAGAGACGACTTAGTCATAGGGCTATTGAGCACAGAACTCATCCATGTCCAACTCGTCCATGCTGACCAGATATCTTAAATTAATCTAGTTCCATTTGCTAACATTTGGCCCATACTCCTTGAACATCTTCCTAATCATATACCCATCCACATACCTTTTAAATATTGTAATTTTACCAGCCTCCACCACTTTAGCTGGCAGTTTATTTCATACACACACCATCTTCTGCATGAAAAAGTTCCCCTTAGGTCTTTCCCCTCACATCTTGAACCTATGCCTTCTCATTTTGGGCCCCTCTGGGGAAAAGACCTTGGCTCTGCATGCTACTCATGATTGGTTTAACCTCTATAACATCACCCCTCAACCTCTAACCCTCAAGGGAAAATAGCCCCAGCCTAATCAGTCTCTCCCTTGCTTAAACCCCCCAATCCTGGCAATATCCATGTAAATCTTTTCTGAAGCCTTTCAAGTTTTGCAAAGTCCTTCCTATAGCTGGGACAACAGAATTGAACACAGTATTCCAAAAGTTGTCTAACCATGTCCTGTACAACCAAAACATGGCTTCTGAACTCCTATACTCAATGCACTGACCAATAAAGGCAAGCATACCAAACAACTTCTTCACTATTCTATCTACCTGTGACATTACTTTTAAGAAACTATGAATCTGTACTCAACTCCCCAGGGCCTTACTGTTAAGTGTATAAGTCCGACCTTGATTTGCCTTTCCAAAATACAGCACACCACATTTATCTAAATTACACTCTAAATGCCACTCCTTGGTTCATTGGCCCATCTGATCAAGGTCCCATTGTACTCTGACGTAACCTTCTTCACTCAAGATTAGAGTGGTGCTGGAAAAGCACAGCAGGTCAGGCAGCATCCGAGGAGAAGGAAAATTGACATTTTGGATAAAAGCCCTTCATCAGGAAAACGTCAATTTTCATGCTCCTCGGATGCTACCCTGACCTGCTGTGCTTTTCCAGCAGCACTTTCATCTTGATTCTGGTCTCCAGCATCTGCAGTACTCACTTTCGTCTAGTAACCTTCTTCACTATCCACTACACTGGCAATTTTGGTATCATTTGCAAAATTACAATCATATGTTCACATCCAAATCATTTATATAAAATGGCAAAAGGTAGTGGACCTAACACCGATTCTTGTGGCACACTGCTGGTAATGGCCTGCTGTCCAAAAACCAACCCTCTACCATTACTCCCTGTCTCCTACCTTCGACCTAGTTCTGTATCCACATTATTAGTTCTCCCTTTATTTCATGTGATATAACCTTGCTAACCAGTCTACCATGCGGGACCTTGTTCATCGCTCTGCCTTCATCAATACTCTTTGCTACTTCTTCAGAAAACTCAATCAGGTTAGTGAGACACAATTTACCACACACACAAAGCCATGTTGATTATCCCTAATCAGTCCTTACCTTTCCAAACACAGGTAAATCCTGTCCCTCAGAACTCCCTCCAACAACTTGTTTATCACTGATATCAAGCTTCATGGTCTGTAGTTCCCTGGCTTTTTCTAACCACCTTTCTTAAATAGTGCAACCATATTTGCCAATCTCCAGTCTTGATATTGTGACAGTACTTTCATATTTCATCATTATAATATAATTTTAATTCATTATGTGATTCATATAAAGGATATTCCTGGGAAATAGATTGAATTTTTGTTTTGTTGTATATGTTAAAAGCTTTCTAAACTGTTAAGTATCATTAAGGCCATATATCTAGGATTGCCTTCTAATTAGGAATGTCCAATGGCCCAATTCTGGAAGTTCAATTTAGTGAGGTGGATTTCAATGATGACCAGCATGCTCTCTGCAGAATGGAGGGATATGCAGTGCCAATGTTAAAGTGTTCATTTGAAGAATAATGGAAAGAAGATGGGTAAGGGCTGTTTCCCACTTTAAGGATACCTTAGTGGAAGTGGATATGAATTAGAGGTAGGTGTATCACTATAATGATAGCTGGAGGAGATCAGACATGGCTAAAGGTAACAAAAAGGGTCAGCCCCTATCGTATAGTACGGAGTTCTTTGGATTCAGTGGCTCAGTGACAAAGACATGGTACACATTTGTGCTGTAAGCTGGCAAGTTTCAGACACTGTGTGTGATCCATGCACCCTTGCTACAGGCACAAAATTATTCTGAAGTGTCTGCTTGGCTTCTTTAATTGTCTTTCCCCCTCAGGGGTGTTGGGCTAGGACTTCATTTGCAAACTTCCCCTGGCAAAGTTTTGTCAAGGCACCATTCCAATTATATATTTTTCACTTTCCTCATCCTCAACCTTGGAAAATTTCTCTTCGTCATCTCAGATTTCTGCTGGAAATTAATGGCAATGGAATATTTGAAGATGAATGATTGATACTTCCTATCGATGGCTGCACTGTAATGTTGGTAATTTAATTGAGAGATTCCAAATAAAGAATAATGAACTTGAAGAAAAATATTATTTGAAAAATCGAAAATGTGAGGAATAAATGTATTTCTATCGTAAATTAGAAGTAATTTGTTAATACTAAAAGATGATAGTTTAGCAGAGCCATGTGACATGATGACATACAGCTGATTTATTGCAGGCATTGACCCACATGAGTTAAAAGAGAAAATAGAAAAAGAATATATTTAGTATTGTCTCTTATCAACAACAATGTGACTTCAAGACTGAAGTATAACCCAATATTGTACATACTGATATGTTATTTGATCACAGAGTGCATCACAAATGGTCTTTGGAATCAATGGGAAAAAGTTAGAGACATACAATATCAATTAAGAAGAGGACCTCTAATTGTTTTGTTGATATGTTATGTTTCACAACCCTGGGTCACAAGGCTAATGACTGTACATCAATTCCCACACCAGATGAAATTAACTAACTCAGCACAGCTCAAAACTGGGACATTAAAAACACAGCCATACTGAGCCATTGATTGAACTCCACGTGGACTTGCTATATTTCAAAATCTCTGGCCACTTTTTTTCATGAGAAAGCAACATGAAAGGAAAATTTCAGAAAAACAGATGGAGGATCTAAAATTATTATTGACCCTTGTTCAAACAAAGCCCAGTATTAACACAGCAACATCAACCTGATCAAGCTGGGATTACCTTGGATTTCTGCTTATCCCTGCTTTTCAACTAAATTGTCAATACAATTTAAATAGGTTTTGCAGCATCATAACAATATTATATTACAACCACATGCCCAGCACTGACTTATTGACATTGGCAATGAATGTTTTCAACATTATTCAACAAATGAGAGTTATGTTACTGTGCTGAACCAATTAGATCAATGAGTTATTGATTGAGAGTTAACTCCTATATACATTACAATATTGCATCATTTAATGAACAAGTGTCTGCTGTACAGCATATTTAATCAAATATACTGTCTTTGTGATATCTTTTAGACCTCTGTTTGAGCAACATCCTGATAGAGTAAGTGGAATCTATAAATTTTTTGATGATTTGAGTGCCTTCAGCAACTTAAGCAAGATTAGTTAACACAAAATTATAATATTCACAAATTTAAACTGATGGAACAATACTCTTAAGGTCTTTTTTTGTAAGCTTTCCAATATGTAAATAGTAACACTCCGAAAACATACTGAGAGACACTTGAAAGCAAATGTTGCTAGATAATCAACAAAACTAAGAACCTAGCATGATTTCAGATGAAGTAATCATAAAAAGTGCAAAGAATTGTCATAGCATCATACAGCACAGAAGAAGTAATTTGGACTGAGTGTGTGTTACAGAAGATGAAGTACTAAAGATGAGAGGTGAATGATACTTTCAGGTAAATTCTGAATTAAGTGGGAGCTACCACTCAGTCTTGTTTGACAGGGATTTGAACTTTGAGCATGTATGTTTTAGACCTCCCACCAAGACCTATACCATCATGAAACAGTTATAGGAATATGGCGAGGTTTCTGGAATACCTAAATCACTGCGAAGAGTCCACAGAGGCTCTAAGGGTAATATGATACAACACAAACGTATGTAAATCCTTTCTGTCAATACTTCTCTCGTTTTCAATAAAATCTATTGGACATCGATTCAATCCATGTTTCATTGCAGCTCGCTTGCCCGTGGATGCCTTTCCAAAGGCATCCGTAGCTTTCAACCATGACCACTATTTCTTCACTATTGGCGGGAAATGTAGTCCTTCACAGCATTGTGGAAGTTTACCAAGTGAACTGCAGCAGTTCAAGTTGGCAGCTGACCATTACCTTTTCAAGGATAATCAGAGATAAGTAATAAATGCTGGTCCAAGCAGCAATGACAAATCTCCTGAAAGAATTTTTAAAAAGCCTCCAATTCTTTATTTTAATAACAGCTAATTCAAAGAGGGAAAAAAAAAGTTTCAAATCATTCATACACGTCCAATGCACATTTATACTTAAGGATAGAAGACCAGTTCCTTCATTTCCAAGTATGACTGTTTCTTTTTTCATGTTTCTCCATCTGGGTTCTGGGTCGGCAGACAAGAAGCGGTGGTCTCTTTGATTATCTTTATTGATCATATTCCTCAGTGCACTTCCTGCTTTTAACAGTCACAAGGTAATTAGTGGTTTCTGTAAAACTCTTCAAAAATAATGGTGTACATTAATTTCAGGCAATATCAGTAAACTCATATCTTACCTTTCTTGAGGAATGATCTGTTGTAATTCAGCTTCAATGTTGGGGCTGTAAAATACATGCAAGGGCATAATTAGTCTACATAAAGGTTAGTCCACTAGAAGCTAACATAGACCTATACTCGGACAGGCATCGCTAGTCCATTTACATGAATTGGAAGGAATTGTGTCCCCAAGGCACTAATTTTTGGAAGTTAAATGTTCACCAGCTAGATAAATGCTGTGTCATCAAATAACCTTGAATAGTTAGAGGTTGACAACTCTATTAAACTTTGCTAAGAAATTCTTCAACTGTCTTATCTTTACTTGAGGAAGACCTAGGGACACTGTTCTTGTCAACATTTGCTTCAGTCTTTTTACACCAGAGTACAGGCTGCATTAGTCATTCTAAATTGAATTAGGATGTTGGGTCTCTGGAGTCTACATTTCTTGGCTGTGTCAAAAAGCCCTTGGCACATATAGCAAGTCACAAAGTTATAATGTAAACAACGACTTCAGCATAGGAATTTATCAAAACTTTGCTTCAGTCTTCTGCTAAAAAAAATGCAATGACATAAATGGCGTTGATTGCATCATGTTGTTATTTCCATACATTAAGGTGAAAATAGCATAGAAATCATTTGGCTTTTCTATTTGTCTGAAACAATTGAGGCACTGTTAAATGGTTTATCTCAGAAAGCACTCCTTCAATTATGAAAATTATTAGAGACGTAGATGTATATCTTCTATGTTGGAAACACTTGATATTCACAATACTGGAGATATCCCCTGGGAGCATTACAGGATATAAAAATACGTTTCTGTTATCTTATTATTTTTATTTTACATAATTTTTACTATTGTATAATTTCCCAGTGGTACCAAATTTGAAATCAATAGCTTTGCTTCTCCTTGCTTAAAAATCACTATTTGCATATATTTTTATTTTATTGGAGTGCTTGCTTTGGTGAAAAATCTTTTAATGAACCACAATGGTTGACTTAGCCCAGTTGGCTGACAGGCTGGCTTGTGATGCTGAGTGGTAATTCCTACATTGGCTGAGGTTACTATGAGGTTACCTCTTCCCTCTCCTGAGGCATGATGACCCTGAGGTTAAACCACCACCAGTTGTCTTGTTCCAATGAGAGAGCAGCCCTATGCTCTGGTAAGAATATGGCAACTTTACCTTTTTACCAATATCAGCATCACATTTCAGCTAACCAATAAATAAATAAAATGAAAGTAAATAACTGTAGATAAATGGAGGCATTCAATCATGACACACAATGATCTATGACTTCTGCCCTGTAGAGGCTGCAGTATAAAACAAAAGAAGGCTAGTTTGAGTTGGTGCTTAATGGTAGCATTCCCAGAAATTCAATGTCAAGCAGGTGAAAGAAGGCTATGGTTTCTAAGGAGGGAGGTCCTCAGTTTCAGGTCATTTATTGAGATCAGGCTGACAAACTACTTCCTATGTCAAGCAGCTATCTCCAGAATGTTAGGCCTGCAATATCAACAGCATAGTGCATATTCAACCTGCTGCTTCCAGCTGAAACTTCTCTCATATGATTTCTCAAGTAGATTTCACAGTGCAATTTATCTGGATATCATGATTGACTTATTGGAGTCAATAAGTCCAATATTATTGCCCAATTATATTGCTTGGTGTTACATAAGAGCATAACTGAGGAGGAATAAGAAGTGATGGCAGCAGATGAACAGGAATCTACTAGTTGACAGTTTGTCTCTTTTCAACAGCTGAGTATCGGTTTTGCATTTTACAATATCCTAATTTCAAGGAAGGCTGCTGTAAGACCCTTAGTTTTATGTCTATGTGAGAAGATGTGTCATTCATGCTGCACAATTGAATATGAATGAATATACCAGCTCCAGCTGCATACTCAAACAACACAGTTTCATGTCTGCACAAGTCTTCCAGAGTAACTATATATCTGTTTCTATTTTCAGGATAGCTTTGGTCATAATATCAAATCTAGACCTGTACCTCATTGGAGTGATGAGATGACAGGGGGTAAAATGAGCAGATTAAATCAAATAACATTAATTTCTCACCAATGATGCATGATTTAGTATTTCTTGAAATCAATTCATCACTTAATATATCAATACTTTCAAGCAATTATCTATATTACGAAATATAATCAGAAATACAGACTGACAGCAATTGTGAGTGTTACCTGACCTTTCTGAAAAGTTTTCCGTTCTAAAGTATTGCACTTACCATTGCTCTACTAATTTAAATTTTATAGGAGTGATTCATTTCTGACACTGACTAATTTAATTCACTTAATACATAGATAACCATAAAGTCTTTTAATATGTTTGAGTTATGACTGAACTTTGTGAGATCTGGGTTATTCACAATTCTGATTATGTTAACATGCATATATACAGAACTGGCATGATTTACAATATACATTCTTTGCACTAGCTAAATGCAACACAAAACATTTTTGACAGGTTAGTATGGCTTTTTTTTTCAAAAGGTTATTTAGCACTGAAGTAAATATAACTTGCTTTTATCTTCACTTTTGACCGTATATATTGCACTGGATTTGAAAAGCTAAGCTAATATTTTCAAAGTCACATTAGTGAAATGAACTTTGAAATAAAGTCAAATTAGTTTCGGATTTTTTCTATCACTTTCTAACACAAAATGTGGTCTTTCTTTCAAGATTATCAAAAACATCTTATTCATTGCCAACATCTATTTTTACACAGAGACTGAAAGTTTGGGAGAAGATTGGTAGCTCGGGTGCTCGTTGTTGTGGTTCTGTTCGCCGAGCTGGGAATTTGTGTTGCAGACATTTCCTCTCCTGTCTAGGTGACATCCTCAGTGCTTGGGAGCTTCCTGTGAAGCGCTTCTGTGATGTTTCCTCCGGCATTTATAATGACCTGTATCTGCCATTTCTGGTTGTCAGTTCCAGCTGTCCGCTGCAGTGGCCGGTATATTGGATCCAGGTCAACGTGCTTATTGATTGAATCTGTGGATGAGTGCCATGCCTCTAGGAATTCCCTGGCCACTGCAGCAGACAGCTGGAACTGACAACCGGAAGCGGCAGATATAAATCAGTATAAATGCCGGAGTAAACATCACAGAAGCGCTTCACAGGAGGCTCCCAAGCACTGAGGATGTCACCTAGACAGCGGACGAAATGTCTGCAACACAAATTTCCAGCTCAGTGAACAGGACCACAACACAGAGACTTTGATAACATTGGGTTTCCTACTAAGCACTGTTCTTTTGCCTTTGAAGAACCAACTGAAATCCTGATCGCTGGTAAAGAGTGACCCATTGCAACAGAGAGCAGGAACTTCAATTTATTAATTGAAACTCAAAACAAAATAAATAAAATTCATCCAGCATTTATTGGAGCAATTAAAAAAAAGTTCATGCATGTCAATGGGCAATGTTCATTTCTTTATTATAATGAGAAACAATGGCATTCATGAAATAAATTATATGAGCTACAGTACTGCAATTTCTTTAAAAGATAACTGCTGGCAACAGATATCTTTTGATTTTTAAAGAATCACCTCATTGATGTCATACAAGCAGGATTTTCCTGGTTAACAGAACAAATCTGTTAAATTCTATCTGTGCTATTGACTGTTGTGAACATTTTGTGAATTCAGATAAAATGTCCTTATTTTTGACATTTTTTAAAAAAACAAATTGCTTGAGTTCACCTTAAATATGTGTAATTTGATTAGATTTTTAACTAACAAGGGATTCGGGGGATAAATAGGAAAATAGAAAAAGTCTAATCAGCCACAATCGTATTGAATGGTGAAGGAGTCTTGAGAACCTGAATGGTCAATTCAGGCTTCTACTTCCTGTGTTCTTGTGTTACTGTATCAGTCAACAAGGCCCTTTGTCATTTTGCTTTCTGATCCAGCCTGCTGGATTTTTACCCAAAATGTTGATCTGTTCCAGATGCTTGATATTTCTTGCACAGCATTTCAATTTGTCCTCCTGAAATAACTGCACAGAGGCTAGTATCCCATCACAAAGTCACCATTTATTTTCGTGTGCACTGTACATGGGATGTAACCAGCCAGCTCAAAGCCAGTCCTTAGACTGAAGAGACCTTCTGAATGTCCTCTCTATATTGGTCAGCCATGGCTCCCTGATTGGCCCAGGTTAACAACACCAGTCAAGGATCTCATGGTCAAGGAGATCCACCTGGCCCGGCTTCCAATGACTCCATCCCTCCCTGCCTAGATCCCAGGAGTGTAGGCCTCCTCTTTCTTTTGTAACTTCTCTTGAGATGTTCTCACCCCATGTTTTGTTCCTCTGATTCAGACTCAAACAGAGAGGCATGTATCAGAGCACAGTCTGTCTCTTACACCCCAAGTGTCTCAGGATGGTTTCTGCCACTTTTTCTGGTGGTAACAGTATGGAGACTGCATCCATCTTGGGCGCTGAGGTTTCCATGATACTGGACAGAGGGGGAAGTGTTCTCATGGCTTCTCACAGGCCTTTCTGGTTGATCTGAGGGGCCAGGTATATTTTGTTCCTGCCGTGTTTGCATGAACTTTGCTTTCAGGTGGCTCATGCCTGAAACATTGATTCTCCTGCTGCCTGACCTGCTATGCTTTTCCAGCACTCCACTCTCAACTCTGTTCTCCAGCATCTGCAATCCTACTTTCTCTCAGTTTTCAAGTGATCCACATGTTTGTTCAGAGCCGCCTCACCTACCTGAACTCTATATGTCATGGGATCTGACCTCGCATTGACCTCGCCTCGTGCCCATTCAGACCCACTTCCAGGGTTCTGGAACCAAACTTCGTCTCCTGAAGTAAGAGGAGGCGTCTGGCAGGCATTGGTGCTCCGGATGCCACTTCACACTCAACCCATGCTCAGAAATATCAGTTTAACTGGTTCAGAGTCTTCTCCTGATCAGCAACTTTGCTGCAGCTATTCCTGTAGTTGCACAGGGACTGTCCTATAATCGAACATGAACTGAGACAGTTTGGTATCGAGTGGCTTTCTTTAAGTCTGCCTTCAATGTTTGAACCACTCTTTCTGTCGGACCATTGGACGATGGATGGCATGGAGCTATACAAAGATGCTGAATCTATTCGACTTTAGGGAATATTTGAATTCTCTGCTGGTAAATGGTGTCCCATTGTCCTTGACAAATACTTCTGGGAGTCTGGATATAGCAAACAATGCTCGCAGCTTTATAACCATCTTGGAGTTTATCGAATGAACTCTGTGCACATCCAACCACCTTTAACTACAGTGACCAGGAGCATTGAGCCCATGAAAGGACTGGCACAGTGGATGTGTAACTGAATCTAGAGTTTACCCAGCCATTCTCACAAATATGAAGGTGCTGCCAGAAGTAAATTTTGTCCGTGTTGGCACTCTGGACACTGTCCCACCATCGTGCCATGTCAGCATCTAATTCTGGCATCAGAAATAATGCCTTGGCAACATCTTCATTTGCATGACACTGATGGTGATCAGCGAATATTTGGCAGTGACCTTTATTCAAGACCATCACTTTTGTTCCCCATAAATAATATGCTGTCCTCTATGATGATGTGGTCTCGTCATATCTGGAAAGATTTCAATCCTGGTTGTCATGACCCTTCTGTTTCCCTCATTACCACCAGTTGTTTTAGTTTCACTAGGACAGGATTGTTTTGTGTCCACAGTCACATATTGTCAGTGATGACCGCAAGGGTGTCCAGAAACTTTAAAATCAGAGTGGACTCTTCCAGGGAAGGCATGGCTGGTGGAGCTACACTACTAGGAGGCAGCCCAAGGCATCCGTATTAGTTACTTGGTCTCCTGGACATGATTCCAACTTGTACTTGTATACACTGAGGATAAGGGCCCACCGCTGAATTATACCAGATGCTATGCATAATACAGCTGTGTCTTCTGTAAGTAACCCTAGCAGGAGTTTGTAATCCATTACTGTGGAAAATTTATGTCTGTAAAGATATTGGTGGAACTTTCTCACACCAAAGATGACTGCCAGACCTTCCTCCTTTATCTGGACATATTTGCATTAGGCATCAGTCAAAGTTTGGGAAGCATACATTAATCAGATGAACTTCTCAATTAGGCCAACAGTGGGCCAACATTAACCTGATACTGTAGAGGGAGACATCACATTGTCAGCACCACCTCTTGCTTGGGATCAGAATGGGCCAACATCTTAGATGACGATAGCTGCTTTTTCACTTCCCTAAAGGTTACTTCTTGGCTACGTGACCATTTCCAGGGCTGACCCTTTTTCAATAGCAGATGTAAGGTTGCCATGATGAAGGCCACATTACGTATGAATTTCCCACAATAATTCACTAAAGAAAGACCTAAGCTCAGCTCCATTCACCACATCCCTCCCAGTCCTCATGCCCTACATTTTTTAATGCTCTAAAACCTGCCCCTTTGTGATTCACCACAACACTTGGTTGAAATGGTTTAAATAGATCCTATTTCAAAGTACAGCTTTGTCCAACACTGGTGCCAATTTGCAAAATCCAAGCCTTTCACATGGCTCTTTGAGAGACACATATAACTGTTTAATCTGTTTGCCCCAACACAAGTTGATACTTGGCTCAGGCAATAAACCAATGATTATTATTTTTGAGGCTTTGGAGTCTAATTTAGATACCAGCTGTCTAGTTTCTCTTGGCAAATACAGCTCTATATATGTCATTCATTCCAATATGGATCATGACAATTGAATAATTCCCCTCTCACTTCAAATTCTTCTCCAGCTGCTGCTGTGTTTAACCCTGGCAAGGGCAGGCAACATTATCTTCTGAAATCTGTTCATTGCTGCTGGGATTGTCATTTATTTATTTGATTGTTCTGTCCTTCATCACTGCCACTATGCAGCACACTCTCTCCCCACTCAAGTAAGTGCCTGCACAATGTTTCTTTGGTCAGTTTATCCATCTGTCCCAAAGTCCTTTCTCTTCCATGTGTAGGAAGTTGATTAAGGTTTTTCATCAACATATCCTGGATCCTGATATCACTCTGACTCTCATATAACTTTAAACAATGGATTAAGGCAGGAGAATAATGTCTGCTTCCACAGAGCACAGGATAACAGGTAACAGATCAATCTAGTATGCACTTAACCTTTTCTCGACAGGAGTTGAATTTTATTGCCCTTTGCATTGGCCTTTGAATAGATTTACTTCACTTAAATCCAATCAGGAATAATAGATCAAAGTATTATCCTCTGCAGTGACCATATTGTTATTAATAAAAAGAGCTAAAATAATTTTCATCCCATTGAGGGGAATATTTGAGCACAACATTGTTCATGCTGCAGTGCAAATGAAGTAAATTAACAAACTTGATCAGAGAAGCAATTATAAAACTGATATGAAAAATTCAGATGCCCTGGAAAAAGCATCTCGAGTTAGAAGAGATTTGGGGAACGGGAAAGAGAAATTAATTTTAACTCATATTTTCAGGTCAAACATTGGATGTCAAAAATAGTTAAAACAACCTATTTAATGGCATTAAAATAAAAACAGAAAGCTGTGAATAATGGAAATTGGAGACAAAAATAGTCATGGAGAAACTCAGAAGATCTGGCAGCATCTGTGCAGAGAAAAACAGAGTTAGCGTTGTGAGTCCAGTGATCTTGGTCATTCCCCAGTACTATACAACAGTTTAGTAGCAGTTTGATGTAACAATGCAATTAGCATAATTGAGTTACTCGATGTAAATTGGGTTTCTGTCTCAGGAAGGATGTTACAAAGATAGTATCGGATATGTAATTTCCCTATTGAATGAGCCAACCCTAGGAGCCCAGCTATCTCAAGAACAGTTCTGCTGAAACTCAGATCTATTATACCACTCAAAAAATTGCAGCATTGTCTCATCCATTCAATAGTCAATCAAGGTGAAGAGCTTGCATATCTGTCTGGCTTGATTCAATTTGGTAGTGAATACTGTAAGCTTCCTTGTTTAACGTCTCAGTTCCATTAATACCTATTCAATATCATCAATCAACGTAGCCAGATTGTGTATCTATCTAGCTAATCGAATCCAATTTCCAGCACACTGTTCACTTTTTCCCAGCATGCCATGCAGTTTGCCAAAGTTGCTTTCATGTCCCAAAAAAGTTATTATCTTATTTAACAGCGAAATTGCACTACAAAAAAAAATAGCGCAAAAAAGCAATGTAAGACACAGAGGCACTGAAGCATCTATGTGCTGTAAAAGCAAAGCACGATGGCTGTGGGCCTCCTGGTAAACACACAGTGAGTCAAAGAAAGTGAGCTAAAAAGTGCAATATACATCCTGTGTAGATGCAGGAGAAAGTGTGTGCCCCTGCATTCTAGATAACTTCATAGAAAATGCAGGTTAAATGTCTCCAAAGTAAAGCCCTGGAGGGCTGAAATTGCCTATGAGTTAATCTGAAGGAAGCCATGATACTGAGGTGAGGCTGATGGATTGGCAATGCCAACTTATCTGGACGAGATTCAAATTTTCTTCTTTTTTTTGTATTTTATCACATTTTCTAACTTTTATCACACTGCTCAAGAAAGCAGAAAATTTTATCCGAGATCTTCTAGTTTCACACTCAATGCTCCTTGTGAGCTCTGGGTGAGACTAAAACATTAATTGCTCCACAAATCTCCCTTCATAGTATTGTTTGTCATGCAGAGGAGCTACTTTAGTGACATTGGTGTCATCCTGGGCCTCCAGCCCACTGTCCAGCTCACGCTGCTCCATGCTTCCAGCCCACTGTTTTCTGACCCTCACACCAATGATGTCAACGTTGCTCCAAGGTAAGTTTTAAAAAAACACTTTAAAGACATTTAAAAAGAAAAAAAAAGCAAAACAAAAAAAGGAAAAACAAATGAAAATAACAGACAGAGTGAAGAAACCTAGGCTGAAGAGCCGGGAGACTGCCTACTGTACAGTCACCATCAGAGTGTGGGAGGGAGGAGGAGAACATAAGAAATAGAAGAAAATTTTGGCTGTATCTGATCATGGCTGCTGTGCCTGAGGCTATAACCCCTCCTTCATGCCAGATCCTCATAGCCCTCAATGACTTGTTAATTCAAAAATTCTTCTAACTCTCCTTCAAATACTTCAGTGATCCTCACCTGCACAGTTCTCTGGAGTAGAGAATTTCAGATATCCATTACCTTATAAAAGCAGAAATCCCTTTGTGAAAGCCATCTCATCCTGTAAATATATGCCATAGTTTGTGACTCCACCACCCCAAGTGAATATATCTTATCATCCACTTTGTCAAGCCTTTTCAGAATCTTGTATGTTTCAATAAGATCACCCAGTTTCTTCTAAACTTTAATGAATAAAGGCCTAAGCTGTTTAGTTCTTGATAAGTCAACTTCTTCATCAACTTAATGAACCTCTTTTGAGAAAGTCTGTAATGCCAGTATATCAGGGGCCGCGGCACGATGGCTTCACCGCGGCAGGGACCTGGGTTTGAGTCCCACCTCAGGCAACTGTCTGTGTGGAGTTTGCGTATTCTCCCCGTGTCTGTGTAGGTTTCCTCCCACAGTCCAAAGATGTGCAGGTTAGGTGAATTGGCCATGCTAAGTTGCCCATAGTTTTAGGTGTGTTAGGCAATGGAGGATGGGTTACTCTTCAGAGGGTCAGTGTGTACTTGTTGGGCCAAAGGGCCTTTTTCCACACTGTAGGCAATCTAATCTAAAAAAAAATCTGTTCTTCAATACCAGGTCCATAACTGTAGGCTGTACTCCAGAGGCAGGTACACTCTCTTTAGTTATGACAAGAGTTCCCTATTTTTAAAATCCAAGCAGCAATAAAGGTCAAAATTCGATTTGCCTTTTTAGTTATTTTCTGCACCTGCATACTCTCCTTTTGTGTTTCATACATAAGAACACCTAGATCCGTCTGTGCTGTATTTTATTGAAGTCTCTCTCCATTTAAATCGTAGTCTGCCATTTGATTCTTCCTAACCTACCAAAGTGCATGAACTCCTGCTTCCCTGCATTAAACTCCATCATGCAAGTTTTTGCATACTGACTCAACCTACCTATATCTTCTTACAGATTCCTTATGTACTCATCACATATATTTCTATCATCAGCAAATTTGCATATATTCCTCCACTTCACGAATACATATAGTAAATAATTGAGGCCCTAAGACTGACTAATTATTTCTTTCCAACTTGAAAAAGTCTAGTTAATCGCAATTCTCTACCATCTGTGTGTTCACCAATCCTCAATCTATGCTAATCATTACCCTCAATACTATAAGCTCTATTTTGTGCAATAACCTTTCATTCGACACTTTATCAAATGCCACAGTTTTGATGAAATGTCTTGAATTTAATTTTTGTGGAAACAAATTTAATGTGTTTATCACTTTCCATGGCTTATTATATGAACTTAGCTCTTTTTCAAAGGCTATCTTGCATTTGAAAACAGAAAATGAACAAATACTTTTTTATTTATTTTATATAATCATAACAAAACCTTTTATGAAATGACCCTTTTGAATATCCTGGAAGTTATTCTTCATAATTTTATTATACAAAATGTTTAGCACTCTGTTTATGTAAAACTAGAATAAAAGAGTGTGATGCTCATGGAACTTTTAGACTCCTGTCAGATTGAGTGATTCATTGGTTATTTTGAATGATATATATTGAACCCTCAATCTTTACCTTAGAACCAACTCATCACTGATGCCTTTTCTTTCATATACTCCTCTTATCTTTCTTTAATGGGGTATCAACAAAGGGAAAAGGCTTGTTAGCAGTCATATATATTCCAAAAGACTGCAAGTGGGAATATATTCTTAATCATTTCTATGACACCCACTGAAAGAAGTGACATAAAGTTGTTCTTTATCTATGTTGGAGATGAATATTGGTAAATTGAATGTGAAAATAGTATAGCATGTTTACAACCTGAGCTTTAGACTTTACAATTATAAGATATGTTAACTCATTTGGGAGGATGGTTTGGATTGCTGAGTGATGCCAACAGTATAGGTTTAATTCTAACCCTGGCTGAGGTTGTCATGAAGGACTCCATTTCTTAACCTCACTCTTCACGCGAAGTATGGTGACCCTCAGGTTAAACCACTATGAGCTGTCTCTTCCTAATGAGAGTACAGCCCTGTGGATCATGAGATTATGGTGACTTTAATTTTATGTTTTGAGTTTGGCACACAATTTTGAATTTGAAGCATATTTAATGAGATGTATCAAATTTTACACAGGTCCGTTTTTAAAATTTAAAATTGCCCTCTCCTGTCATAATAATTTGCAATTACTTAGTGTAGAAAAAGTACCAAAGTGCTTTACAAAGCTGTCAATAAAAGAATCTGCTTTTGCAAAGAGTATTTAGTTCTTGAATGCTGAATGGATTAGAGAACATGGAATCTGTAACTCAGAGACAAATGAATGTAGTGTTTTTGAAAAGCAGATCATTCATAGGCAGAGAGTAGTGTGTGTATGGAATGAGCTGCCAGAGGAGGTTGTGGAGGCTGGTACATTTACAATATTTAAAAGGAATCTGGATGGTATATGAATAGAAAGTGCTTAGAGGGATATGGGCCAAATATGCAAATGAGTCTAGATTAATTTAGAATATCTGGTCAGCATGAACGAGTTGAACTGAAGGGTTTGTTCCAATTCTGTATATCTCTATGACTCTATTTAATTATCTGGTTCCTGCACAACAACCACTATATTAATTTCACTTTCCACAAAGTAAACAAAAACACAGGTAAACAAAATGTTGATCTTCCTAACCCAATTCCTTTAGTCAGTGACTTGAATGATAACATAAACTAACAAGTTAGATGTTTTTGCTTATTAACAAACAACAACCGATTATTAAAATGTGTACTTTTTTGCCAATTAAACAACATATCTCTAATTATACAAATATAATTTTACCTATCTTATCTCAATTCCAAAAAGTTTATACAGTCCTGTGCTTTCAGTTCCCACAAGTCTTATGGCTATACTGGAGATTCTGAGAAGATTTTCTTTTGGACAAATCTAGGAGAAATTACAATGTGTTAACTATACCTGATGGACTGATGTTAAGCTGCCTTTAGACCTAATTGCAGCACACAGAAGAGAATGTATTTACCTAATGGTTATGCGCCTATTTATAAATAACCTGTTCCTCTCCATGTTGGCAGAAAATGTTTAGCATATCATAGAATCCCTACAGTCTGGAAACAGGCCATTAGGCCCAACAAGTCCACACTGACCCTCTGAAAGAGTAACCCACCCAGACCCATTCCCCTATGACTTGACATTTACCCCTGAGAATGGGCAATTTACCATGGCCAGTTTACCTAACTTGCACATCTTTGGATTGTGGGAGGAAACACATACAGACACGGGGGAATGTGCAAATTCTGCACGGATAGTCACCTGATGCTGCAATCAAACCAGGATCCCTGGCACAGTGAGGCAGCAGTGCTAATCACTGAGCCACTGTGTCACACTTAACAAATAAAGCATGACACTTTTCTTTCTGGAATGTTAGACAGGCTAAACTGTCACTACAGACAGAGGTTACAAAATAGTGACAATGGATTGACAGATTTCAATCACTCCTGGTCCGACATCTGTCTATGGAATACAGAATGCTGTTTAAGTTAGGTTTAAAATGAGCGTTTTTGACAGTTCAGAAAATTAATCCAGTGAATAGCTGTGGTATACCAAACAGACATGTTTCAAGTTTAATGCTGTGTAAGCTGCTTTGAGTCAGTTAGCATTGCTGTTAGCACAGCAGCCACAACTTAGGAAGACAATGTTGTCTCAAGCTTCAATCTCTGGCCATTATCCAGTAACACCACTGGAAGCGAATGTGTTGGAATTTATGCAGTTACATATTGCATTACTGTGATGATCCTTTATGACCACTTAACTAATACAAAGCTCCTTATTTGAACATTGACCACTTAGGTTGATGTATTAATGCCACTGGCACCTGTAAAAATCTACCCAGCAAATGTCAAAAGTTTTGTGAAGGAATCAGAAAAGTTGCAATTGAAAATTATTTGCAACTCTAACCAAACAGCTACAATCCCTCTTTGTTAACATTGCAAGAATTAAACGCCATTTTCAAATTTCCTGGATGATCCAATTGAATGCATGAGCACATTTAGAAGTCAAGATTCATTGGGATGCATGATTGCTGCCAATAACACTTTGCAGCACTATCATGTTTAATTATTTGATATTCTATTGTGTATCTGTTGACACCTCACCATCCTGCAAGCTGTTAGTCAAGATTGTAGGTATGGTTGCAGAGAGACTGAAATAAGCAGTAAGCTTGAAATTGTAAACATTTAAAGCAATTGTAATAAAGAGCCTGTACGCACATAGAACCTGGTGAAAATCATCTCTACAAACCGCTGAGCTACAAAACACAAAAACAATATGGCCAGAGTTAAGATCCATGGGACAGCATGCATCTAGGAAGGAGGAGGCAGTTTCAAGTAGCAGTATATCAGATCTACCACATTACTGACATAGCCAGAAAGTCTGATATTTATCTGCCATTTTGGGGTCAGATTCACACAATGCCACTTAATTTTCTATCCATGACCCTGTTAGTAGAACCTGCATCTACACAGTTGGAAGGTAGTACAACTCTCCTCATTAGATATATTAGCTTCCACAAAGGTGCTGGTTATGACTGAGACTACTCATGCCTAAATTGATGGCAGAGAAATCCCAATCAGCTTTTTTACCTCACCGATTTTACTTATCTTGGACAGGGCAGATGGTGGCTGTCTATCTTACAAGTAAATTAAAATAGTGGAAAAACTAATGCATCTAAGGCTCTATCATTTTCTCGTTGGTACCGCCAATCTCCAGTTTAAAAAATTGATGAATTGGCAGAACTCAGAGGATTTTGTCCCTTTAAATATGACTGCACTGTTTTTAATTATATTGAGCTAGCGTGAATTTAAAAATGTACGAGGTACATCTTGGCCTCCCCACCTGTGTGACTCAGTTAATTGTCTACTTAAATTATACTGGCCTGGTAACACTAATCCAAAGCATTACCTGGACAGTCAAACATTTCATTAAGGTGAATTTTGAATACTAACTCATGGACAGTTAATGTGATACTGACAAGCAAAACAAGAATTATGTGCAGTTATAGTAGAGCTGCGAGATAAATTCCCAGCTACACAAAAGGTTACAGCTCAGAATGAACACATTCGGCTCATGGTGCCTGCACCGAATGCATACTTCCAGCTGGAGCCCTATAAACCTGCACACCAATTCAATTCAAATCATCATTCAATGATTTCTTGAATGCCTGAAATGAACTTGTCTTCACCACATTTCCAAACAGTGCATTTTACATCCTAACATCTTCAAGCATAAATATTGTTTTCTCACATCATCCTTACTTGATTTGACATCCCTTTAAATCTCTCACTTTTTATGTCTATTTACTCTGTTCAATCTGAAAATCTCAACGAAATTTCCTCTCAGCCTTCTTCTTTTCAAGGACAAAAGTCCAAACTTCTTCAATCTATCCTCATAATTGAATTTTATCATTCCTAGAACAATGTTTGTAAATCAATTTGCTGTGGGTCTGTGTTTGTTCTGACAGAACAGTTGGAAGGTTAGCCAAACAGACACACTCATATTACAAATAGTGGTTTGTTTCAGGTTATGAACCCATTTATCTGTTGGGTGCATCCTTTGCCTTGACTCTTTCACAGCACTGGCATCTCGATTTTTGGCTTTCCTGACCAATCACAGATTCTGGGCAGGACAACAAACCAGATATGTCAAAGAAAAGATATCTTGTGAAAAAATAATCATTAAAAGGGTCAGAATGGCTGTACTGCATAATTGGCAACCACAGGAATAGGAAGTGACTTGGGGAGGTTAGTTCTGAGTTTGTCACTCTCACCTGGAAGCCTTGCTCTGGGGTCTGAGGGTAAGATGAACTCTCCCAAGGATGGGAGGAGGAGACCAGCTCCTTCACCAAGAAGGCAGGGATGTAAATGGCTAAGAAAGCTAGCGTGAGTTGAATTAAGGCACTTTGTACCTGTGGACAGTGCCCCAAAAGGGTCTGTACATCAGGGGTGGCTCAACAGACGGATAGCAAGACACTATCAGGTGGAAAACTGCCAGGACACATACATACAACAATTTTGCAACTTCAAATATTCTTCTCTCTCTCTCTCTCTGTAAGGTGCTCGCATCCTCACCTGAGCAAGCCACACTGAGTACTATTTCACAATCCAGTCACAGACTTACAGTCTCAGATTTCTGCAGGAGAGATGAGTGCACAACTCTAGCAGGAAATAGAGAACTCAGCTGGGTATGGGAAGAGTGCTCTCCAGTGATAGTCTGGTGTTCAAATGAATATCAGATGATTATTGGATAAAAATGGTGTACAGTTGTTGCTACTCTTCTTGATCCTCACCAGAGATTCAAGGTGGAATCATATAAAATGTGTCCATGCTGTGGGGTAAGCAGAGAACTGGGAATTGAAAGAAAAGATGAATGAAGTGCAAGATGGGCATATATATTTCTGAGAAGTTGAAAATCATGTCTCAAGCACACAAGGTACTTGAGCATCAGCCTTTCACCAGGGCACAGTTGGAATTATTCATTCTCACTCTTCCAAAGATTCCCAATTTGACAGTTTCACTGAACATGCACTCCTCTCTAGCTCTCACCTTATTGACTCGGGGAAGTTCTACAGTTCCACACAGCTCAGCAAACTCAAGCACTGACTGCTTAAAAGCAGAATGCTGGGTGAAATCCATAGTTAATTATCTCTTTGAATAATTTGTCTGACAGTTCCAGGTTAAGGCTAGAGAATTGGATGGTGTGGCATAATGCCAGGGAATCTGCTGCCCAAATGAATAGGGTCAGCCAGCAACCAATGCCACTGTCTGTGGCTTGAACCCAAACGACTGTCCCTTTGCAATTCAAGTTCTGCCAAAAGCAAAAAAAATACGATGATGCCAAGATCTGAAAGACATCATTGTGTTTATTCTGTTTTCTGCCTAACAGCTGACCAAATTAGCGAGCTGCCAGTTGGGAAAGATGATAAGGGAATGCTACAGTTCATGGTATGAGGACCAGATTACAAGCTGTATATCAGAAGGGTGGTGGGCTGGTTCAAAGGCAGAAGTTCATCAATTAGGGATAAGTCTGGAACTTCAGGATTTATGGAGAAGGGGGTTGTGGTTGACTGCAAAAAGGGCTATATAAAGGCTGTGAATGTCAGAAGAAATGCTGGATGATTCCTTGAATGGCTAAGAGGAGCACTCCTGCTCCACCTGGCCCACAGGAAGTGCCAGAAAATCACTTCCATTCTTTGAGCAACACTTCCATTCATTCTTTCACTGGAAGGTTTCTTGAAAAATAAGTAATCTGACTGGTAGTAGTTAAATGTAACTCAGGCTCCCAATTCCTGTGTATTGACAAGCAAAAAGCTTCTTTACTCACTCACAAACCCAACTGGTTAGATGAACAGGATCAAAGATGTAGGTGAACATTTAGTAATGCCATCCTAATGTGTCAGGGTCATATTTCACACCTTTAAGTCATTATCATAGAGTCATTGTGATGTACAGCACAGACACTTCGGTCCAACTTGTCCATGCTGACCATATCCTAAAATCATCTCGCCCTATTTGCCAGCATTTTTCCCATATCTCTTTAAATCCTTCCTATTCCATCTAGATGCTTTTAAGTGTTGATTGCACCAGCCTCCACCACTTCCTCTGGCAGCTCATTTCAGACACGCATCACCTTCTGCACGAAAATGTTGCTCATTAAGTCCCTTTTAAGTCTTTCTCCTCTCGTCTTAACCCAAAGCCCTCTAAGTTAGGACTCCCCTACCCTGGGAAAAGACCTTGGCTATTCATCCTATCCATGCCCCTCATGATTTTAAAAAACTCTATACGGCCATCCCACAACTTTTGATACGCCAGAAAAAAATAACCCCAGTCTCTTCAGTCTCTCCCTATAGCTCAAACCAACCTGGCAACATCCTTGCAAATCTTAACTGAACCCTTTCAAGTTTCACAACATCTTTCCTATTGCAGGGAGACCAGAATTGAACACAGTATTTCAAAAGTGGCCTAACCAATGTCCTGTACATCTCTAATATGATCTCCCAAATCTCTACTTGATGCATTGACCAATAAAGCATACTAAATGCCTTCTTCACCATCCTGTCTCCCTGCATTTCTGTTTTCACAGGACTATGAACCTGCACCCCAAGTAGGGTCGGATGAAGCAGCAATGCACTTTGCGCAGTCAGAACAGATGAATGGTTTTTCCCCAGTCTGAACTTATTGGTGACTCAGTATGTGAGATGAGTGAGTAAATCACTTCCCATACTCAGAGCACATGAATGGTTTCTCTCCAATGTGAACTTGCTGGTTTTCCAGTAGGTGGAATGACAGAGTGAATCCCTTCCCACATTCATAGCAAGTTAACAGTGTAACTGCATTGATGCATTTCCAGCTGGGAAGGATAAAGAAATACCTTCCTGCAATCCCTACATTTCCTCAGCTTCTCCACAATCTTACTGTGCTGCTGTTTTGACAGGTGAGATGAATGTTCAAAGATTCATCCACACACAGAGTTGTGCAGAGGTTCATCAAGTGTGCACGCTGCTTTTTCCTTTCATTTTCAAAGTCTTGCAATAATTAGCTCTGGATAAACAAAGATACTGTCAGATCTGGATGTGGATTTGACTTCACCAGTTGCAAACTAACCTTCCAAACAGAAAAATAAGCAATGACAGTGAAACCAGAAGAACACACATCACATTGTGGAACTGAGGGAATTAATCTGATCATTTTTGGAGCTTACATTTGGGGAGTGACATTAGCACGAAAACTGCTGGATTATCATTAAAACCCAACATTAAAAACAATAGTTGTTAAAATAAACTTACAGAGCTAGAGGTGGGAGAGGCTTTTTTATATATCTATAAATTGACCTTGTTAATGCTTTCTAATGCTAATACGCTCAATCCTTTTAATTTGAAGAACTAGGTACAATTACAGAAACAAAACCCTGGAAAGCTGAAATAAAAACAAAATGCTGGAAGTACCCAACAGTTCTGTCGGTGTCTGAAATGGTAACAGATGTAGTAACCATTGCAATCCTGAAGATGTGTTTAGATGATCACAAAAAATGTGTTCAACAATTTTCCCCACCATGACCTTCCTGTTCCATTTTTGGTTACAGAGCTGGGCTGAGGAATATTAATATCAATGTCAATGCTTTAGAAAAAGAACAAATATGAATAGAGACAGAAAAAGATTAAAAGTAATGTGGTGCTTTGTCAAAATCAGGCACAACTATCAGTACATGACAAGGTTACAGGAGGTTAATGGTCCCTAAAAGAATTTATAATAGAAGGAAACAGTCAAATCAGTATTAGTTCAATCCTTCTAGAGTCTCAGACACATTCTCAAAGGATCTAACAGTGTCAAAGATGAGTTGCCAAAGCTATTGAATGTCTGAGAAAGCTGACTTCACAATAGCATTTTGATATGAAGACCTGTGCATTATCACCACAGGAGCAAGGTGAGTAAAAGTTTGTGACAGACAGTACCAGTAAATTCAAAACATCATCGTGTTGAACTTTTGTTATTTCAAGGGAATTGTTTCACCTAAAAATGCTCAATGTTTTAAATACCTGAAGTCTTCTATCATTTTGTAAGCCCTGCACAAGTGATAACTGTTTGTATTTCAGGCTTTCCAAGATATTAACAAATGTATAAATCATCACTGATTGATGATTAATTATGTCGTATAAAATGTTACATTTGTCAGCAATCTATATCATTTATTAATACATTATATTTCCTAAATCCATGCATTCTTGCATTACTTACCTCAAAAGTGTTAAAAGGCTGATAATTGGGAACATAAATCTCTAAACATTTCTTTCTCCAGATAGTAAGCATTATTTTTGGAAAGCCACAATCTGTCTTCCAAATTCAAACTGAAGGAATTATTTGTAAGTGGTAAACCTATAAATTATGGGAGAGTATCTCTACATTCTTCAGAGGTCAGCAAGAAATATTACTTGCACAGATCCAATCACCTGGTACTATTCAGCCCACCTTATGCTTTCACATTTATTATTGTAAGATATTATGCAAAATTATAGCAATTTTTCAATTTATGCATTGGATTTTCTTGTCTTGAAAGATTTTGATTTCCCGTTGTTCCAAATCTTCATTTAAGTTGAATATTCATGTTTGAAATATTCACAAACATTGACCTGATTGACTTTCACATGGTTAGTTGTTAGGTTATATTTCCATTGTTATTTAATAGCTATTTCAAAACATTGGTTAAGTAATACAAACAAGTGACTGCTTCTTGAAATAATACGTCCCAGAATAGTCATGCAGCAAATGCTTTGGTCAGAATGGGTGGCTAATTTTATTTTGCATCACTGAGCAGGAAATGGAGGTTAGTCGTTCAACAGTCCAGTTTAAGCCTCATTTATTTTCTAATGATGTCAAGAGGACTGAAGTTCAGGTCTGCTGTGAGATTTTCTGCAGATGTGCTGGCACCCATTTTTCATGTAGTCATGAAACTTAAAATGATCCTCTATAACATTTTCTCTCATATTGTGTGGCATAGCATCACAGGATGATACGCAACAGCACTTTCAATTAGAATCAAACAGCTGTTTGCACCTGACCTGAAACTGATCTATGCTGCAGCAATAACATCTATGTGGTGTCTCAGTTTCACATGATAAGTGCTTTCTTTGACATAGTTAGAGCTTTCTGCTATCTGTAGAGCATTCAGGTGTTTATCTTGTTATTTGGTGATTATGCTAATAATGGTTTTGAATTTGGAAATGGATTCTAGATCAGCTAACCCTATACCTTTCAGATAATTACATGACATTATAATATGTAATGCTTTTGTATATACATGCCCAGATCTCACTTTCAGTCAGATTGTATGTACAATGGAGTCAACATGTTCAGACACTCAACTATTTTTATAGAACATACAGTACATCAACAAACTCTGAACCCAGATTATGTTCATATATCTATGATATTGTAGTATTGCAAATAGTTAGCATTATAAAGAAACTTCAAGGTATCTGATTCATCAAGAACGCAATGATCTGTCATTTATGTTACGTAGGTTAACCCATTGAAAATCACAAACCACATCAGATATAACTCCTTTACAGTGTATCTCTGAAAGTTAATGCTACTCTGTGTTCCTTATTGGTATTCTGATTAGTAGTCCTGTTTATCATGTGTGAGATTTGGGTTCAATTAACTCATGTGAAGGATGATTTATAAGGTGCTGCTTCTCCAGATGGGGTCACGAGATAAGGTAGGAAACTACAGTCTGGTTAGTCTACACTCACTGTTTGGGAAACAAAACTGAGGAGCAGAATTAATCTGCATTTGGAGAGGCATGGATGAATCAAGAATAGTCAGATAGTTTTGTTAAGGGAAGTTCATGTTTGACTAACTTGATTAAAATTTTTTGAAGAGGTGACCAGGTGTGCAGATGAGGACAATGCATTTGATGTAGTCTCCTTGGATTTAAGCAATGATTTTGATAAGGTCCTGCATGAGAAACTAATAACAAAGGTAAGAGCCCCTGGTAACTAAGGAAATTTGGCAAATTGGATCCACAATTGGGTTGAGTGACAGGAGGCAGAGGACAATGGTTTAGATTTAGATAGATTTTAGATTACTTACAGTGTGGAAACAGGCCCTTCGGCCCAAACCGACCCGCCGAAGCGCAACTCACCCAGATCCATTCTCCTACATTTACCGCTTCACCTAACACTACAGGCAATTTAGTATGGCCAATTCACCTAACCTGCACATTTTTGGACTGTGGGAGGAAACTGGAGCACCCGGGGAAACCCACGCAGACGCGGGGAGAATGTGCAAACTCCACAATCTCCAGAAACCAGACCACTGCTTACTGATTGTGCAAACTTTAGACAATGTCCAAAAATATAAATAAATGAGCAAGCAATCAAAACAAGTAATGGAAAACCTAACATCAAATAGTTGATCTTTTAAAAAGCACTGATGGAAGAGAGGTCCTTCATATTATTTAATGTTGTGTTCAGTTGTGCATGTTTAAGAAAGGGCACTAGAAGGCATTAGTAATTGTAGAATGGCAGTGCTGGTGAATTATCCTGTAAACTACCCTTGTAAGTTAGAAACTGGGTAGCTATAACATGGAACCTGCATTTAAGATGTTGTTTTCTTTTTGTTCTATAAGCTAAGCTTCTGTGTAACCAAACATCCATACCATATCAAGATGACAAGTCTGCATATGTGTATATCTCAAATATCATTTTTTTATGGTATTGGATTGTCACACAGGGCCTAACACATAGACAATTTGGAACTTAATTTCCCCAATTATTGCGAAGCTAGTTGTCAGGAAGCTATGTTAATTTGCTACATCCCAGCATCTTTCATGAAATCAACTGTATATGAAATGTTGTGCAAAAAACATTTGCATTTGCCACTATTTTATCAAAGAAATGTCATGCACTGACCACTCTCACAAAGAGGTTGTCTGTTATTTGCGCTGAGCAATGCAGCATCATTGACTGATCACTGCATAATCATTAGACATGTAGCTGAAAGCAGCTAGTGCCACAGATGTTAACAGATACTGTCAGTGTTACTGAAACTGCCAAATTGATCGTAATTGCAGATTGAGCCTCTAACTAATGCTTTTTTGATTCTTGACAAATTCCAGTTTAAAGCTCTACTGAACTCAAATCTGATTCATTTCACAAGTATCTATCTTCTTTTTAAACATCAAGTCTTAAAATACAGTCAATTGTCTATTTATTAATTTCATATTAGAAGCAGATATTCAGCCAGTATAAGAACAAAAACACCAAATATGGGACAAAGGGTTTCAGTTATATTGTGCAGCTGTTATACATAGTTAACTGTATTACAAGCAATTGGATAGGATATTATGAATATAATTGGTGGCATCAATAGTGAGTAATACATTTTTGCTGTCTGGTGTACTGATTCAAAAATTTAGTGGTGATGTCTGCATCAATAGCTGTACCTCTTGTTCAAGGGAAAGAGCATTCCATAATCAAAGAGCTCTACTATTTTTCTATTGGGGCACTTCTTGCAACTCAATAAGAAATCAGTCTTGCATTTTTGTTTAAACTTGCTGAGATTATCTAAGAGAGCTATTCTCTCTGTTTAAACTGTCATTCAGAAAGTTGGCACAGTGGCTTTGTGATTAACACTGCTGCCTCACAATGCCCAGGACTCAGGTTTGATTCCGGCTTCAGGTGACTGGCTGTTTGGAGTTTGCATATTCTCCCCATGCCTGTGTGAGTTTTTCCACCCCACCCCACCCCACCCCAACAGTCGAAAGGTATGCAGGTTCAGTGGATTGGCCATGCTAAATTGTTGATAGTGACTAGGAATGTAAATTTAACCATGCTAAATGGGGATACGGTGGGGGTCTGGGTTGGATGCTTTTCAAGGGTTGATGTTGACCCGATAGTCAAATGGCATCTGTCCACATTGTTGAGATTCTTCTACAATTTTCAATGATATGAGTACAAATTTTAAAAAAAAAGCTAATATTGGAAACCTGAAATAAAAACAGAGAACGCTGGACAAACTGGACAGGTCTGGCACCATTAGTGGAAAGAAAAACAAGATTACATTTTTGTATCCAGTATGACTTAAAGAGAATAAGATCTGAATGGTTTTCTCAAAGCATATCCAAATTAATAATACTGCCTTTGTAAATAATACAACATTGTAAGTGAAGCTCTGTTATTTAAAATTGAATTTGTAGTTTTTGAGACAGAATTTAACTAAAACAGAAACAGAAAAAGAAAAGTGAAAGAATAGGTAACTGAAAATGGAGCCACCCAGTTTCTAAGGAAACAAAAACAAACTCAGTTTTAGGAATCAAAACTTCATGCAAAATGAACCGAATGTGGTGCAGAACAGGCATAGCTCAGATCAGAAACTAAAACCTGATTAATACAGCTACTTCTGTTATGAAATATCACATTGATGGGTCTACCCCAAATTGATTGAGTTGAGAACATCCTACCATTTGTATTGAAGACTGTTCCTCATAGAAGCTGGGCTGGTTTCACAGTGTTGTCAGCTAGTGATCAGAATCACTCATGGGAGAAATGCTGCAATTCTTTGTGAGGTGCCCATTGTTTTGAAGGACACTGTGATTGTATGTAATAAATGAAATCTGATTAGACAGTTGAGCCAACAGATACAATCTGTCCTATTTGTAGCTGTCATTTAACATGAAATTCATAGTTCATATTTAACAATAATTTGTTTGCTATTTCATGTTTAACTCATGCCAATTCTAGAAATTAGACCAAAGGATAGCTAGTATTTAACATTTGCATTACTGGTTTTGTGTTCCTTTCGTTCTAATTCTTGCAATTGTGTGCTTCATTCTTTTATAAAAGAACTGGAATTTCAAATGTTGTCTACATTTTTTTTAAAAAAGGGTTAATGGCCTTTATCAATTTATACCAAAAGCATTTCTGCATATAATGAGTTAGGATCCATGCTTCCGCCTTGCAAAGGTAAAACACATACATTTGAGTTTATCTCAGGAAAGTTTATCTTCAATGCAAGAGAATTCTGTTTTTAAAAGGTCTGAAATCTAATATTCAAACTTTCTAATTTGGATCAAAGATTTTCATTACTTCACTTGTTTTCCTGTCTTCTCCTATCATTTCTCTGTGGACAGCAGAGGAGTTACAACAGTAGCAATTCTGGAATAAATGTTAATCTATCTGCTTGAAAACCTTTTTTTTGTTATCTTGTGTTTAGACACAATTAAATTTGGCTTAGCATAGAAATGATGGATGGAAGTTATTGTGGTGAGAATGGAAGTGGCCAGATCCTCTAAACAATACAAGAGGCTGAATGCATGTATGACAGTAGTCGGAAAACACCTAGATTAAGTCAGATGTGAGAAAGGAAAGGTTTTTGTAACATCCCAATCATGGCTGAATGTCAATTCGGCTCATTTATGAATACCTGGACACCAATGATCCCTGAATGCTTTGGATTTTAGTGGTGGCTCAATGATTAAATGAGTGTTGAATGGTTCTCCTTTGCTTCCCAAATGCCACCCTCTCAGGTTTGCCTACTGCCTTGGAGAGGTGGTGAAGGGAAGGTCTGGTGAGGTGAGCTCTTATCAAAAAGCACTCAATTCTAATCATTGTGAAGAGCATCAGCAAGACAGGGATGTTGGGGGATGGTGGGATGGGAGAATGACTGGTTTAATGGCATTGGATGTCATCCCGTCACACCTGCCTTCAATCTGTCCCCATATAACTCTATTTTTACAACCCTCTGCCGGTCCCACTTCCTGTGTTCAGTGACATATCAAATGGAGTTCTTACAACATTGCCCATAGTTGCTGGTACTGGAGAGTTGCCAGCCACTGATTGCCCAGCAGCCCTTTGGACACAGAATGTTTGCCTCTAGGGCAAACATTGGACAAGACCCAACTCTGGCCTGTTAAGTGTCTGACAGACAGTTAGCATAGTTGTATCTCTCCCTCACGGAAATGACACAGGATTCCCACTGCTTCTCCAAGCAGTTGTCAAGTATCCCTTTGTCCACACTGAATCTCAGCCAGCACAGATGGAGATATTTTTCAGTGCTAACTTTACAAATGAAACTAAATAATTAGATTTAATTCTGTCATTTCCAGGCATTATTTTGTGCAAAGTGAAGCCCTGATGTTTATGAGATTTCTATTCCTGGAAAACATTGCAAATGGTGAAATCGTCAATGATGACCATGCAGTCAATTAGGTAGGTTTCAGCTATCCAAAATTTTGGTATTTACAAACATTGTTTCAATAAATAAAAACAATGTTCATGGAATACATTAACAATTCCAAAACCTCAGCTGTATAATTAATGCAAACTGCTGCTAATGAATGACAAGCTGACTGGATCCTCGCTACAAGTGGGATCATTTAAGAGATTTGCTACTTTATAACTAATAACAAATATTTATTTTCCTCATTAGCCCTGGGGAGTGAAACTTATGCCTGGTAAATTTAGCCAGCTTATTAGTAGTCACATGCTGCAATTACTGTGGAAAAGCAGAATGGCTCAGTCACAAGACATTTATACTCACACAAAATGACCATTCTTAGTGAAAAAGTGATGAATCTTGGCAGAAAAAGTTCATTTCAGTGGGAAAACATTGGCTGATTATCAGATTGGAAGTGGTGCAGCATGAATAAGCTGGAGACTGAAGAATCAAACAGAAGGTGGAGACCTAGCAGTGGCTGAACAATGATGTATCCATGTTTTAATGTCCTTTAAAATATGCTCTTTAAAAATTCTTGTAATCGTTTGTGCAAACTTTGACAATCAAGTGAATTCAGCTAAAATTTATGAACAAATGTGTTTACTCCCTATCATGTGTATTTCAAAGTCAATTTGGTTCATTTTCCAAAAGTTGCATTGTGAGTTGAGTTTTGGTTTGGAAATTTTCTCTTTTGAATAAGATATACTAATTCCACTTATAAATAAAATACTTCTTTTCTCCTGGATTTTGAAGTACCATTCTTCACAAGTTTTTTTTTGCTGTTTTCTTCCCATGTTTCAATTAATTCTCTCAACATTTATTCTTTTTCCCAGTCCCTGACTGTTTCTCAGGTTTACAAAGTAGACAGGCAAGAGGTTGGAATAAACCAGCAAGCCAGGCAGCATCAGGAGGTGGAGAGGTTGATGTTTCAGGTGTAATCCTTCTTCAGGACTTCTGTGGGAGGCAGAGAGCTTCTTCAAAGTGGGCATCCTTTGAAGAGGTTTTGCAGTGAAACCTGGCTAGAGAGGAAAGAAACTGCAGATGCTGAAATCCAAAGTAGACAGGCAGGAGGTTGGAAGAACACAGCAGGGCAGGCAGCATCAGGAAGGGGAGAAGTTGACATTTCAGCTGTAGCTCTTCTTCAGAAATGTTGACTTCTCCACCTCTGGATGCTGCCTGCCCGGCTGCATTCTTCCAGCCTCCTGCCTGTCTACTTTGGATTTCAACCTTTGCAGTTTTTTTTGTCTTTCTCAGATTTCCAAGACATCAGTTCAAAAGCTGCACTAAGTGGGAGAAAAGACAAAAAAAGTATATGGATTAAAAGTACAGAGATGAATCGTTCACACAGGTTTTGAGACTGAGATCAAAATCAATGGAGCAAGATATACTTGAAGAGGAATGGCCGAGAAAAATGCTGGATCAGGAGAAGTAAGCTAGATAAAGAAGTTAGTTGAGGGAAAATTGAAATGAATGAAGGGACAGAGGCAAGTAAATGTAAAAGTGGCTGGGAGAGGAAAACTAAGTAAAGAAATAATTCAAGAGGAACAGAAGTCAGGGAAGAGATTGAGAAACGTAAATGCAATCTTTAGTCAATGATAGTCAATAGTAGAGAAATTGGAGTGACGATGGACAGCAAGGTAGGAGCAGAAATAAAGGAAGGTACTAAAACAAAAAGCGAAGGAAAGAGAGCAAGAAACAAACAGAAGAGAGTCCAGGAAATGGCATTTAAGAGATGATCACCCAAAATGAATAATGGCAAGATAGGCTTGCGGGACCTGATGGGCTATTCCTATTTCTATATTTATAATATAGAATATTATAAATTAAGAATATCCTAATATTAAGAAAATAAGAAGGAACTGAAACAAAGTATGGTTAGATTGAGTGAAAGCATGTATTCAGGTCTTGAACCTATTCTTGTCAATCTTTGCAACTATGTTTGCAAATAGTTATAAATAGAAGTGATTTCATGTCACTTTCTCTAGTAGTCCGTGATTCTTATGCATAATGACTGCTTTGTGACACAATTGCATGAGGCCTTAATAACAATTATTCTCAAGCAATTTTTCAGAAAAGCGGTGTAGTAGTCTTGAATGAGTAGTTGTTTTTTTACTGCCATCTACAAGCAACATATTCTTTGATTTGAATTTTGATTCTGAGGAGCTGATATATCATTGTTCTTATAATAGTCACTGTCATGTATAATATCATAAGTCACCTACTGATCAAATGCAGCTTCATCGGTTGGTGCAAACCATGTCAAGTGTAACAATTCTGAGTTGCAGCTTCATCAGAAACTTGACAAGAAAGCAACAGTTCAAATCTAGTCAATTTTTTCAGTACCTCTGCATTTAAGACAGCACTTAGAGCAATTAAAATATCTCTTTATGGAGCAGAGAAACATCAAAATGTGATACAATAAAAAAGAAGGCAAATACACAAATAGTAGCATTCTGTGATACTTATCTTTTTTTAATAAAGTCAGGTATACATGAATTGGCCTTGATGTTAGTAATTATATACAAGGAATGGTATGGGAGGATAGGTTTGTGATCTAATGTTGGTATGGCATAACTTCTTGCACACATGCTCAGTAGCTATTCTTAAAAGTGTAATTAACTCTTTACATCTCAACCATAACAATTATTACAGTCAGATCCCCATTACCAATCCCATTGCTGTGAGGTATGCTTTCCACCACTTATTGGTGCCATTTCTGGCAAATAAAGTTGTTGAAAGCTAATCAGTAATCAAGAATAAACCTGCCTTTCTCCCTTATCTGTATATGACCCATTCTGCAGGTCAGTTAATTCAGTTGCTGGACAGGTAGCTTGATACATGTAATGACACCAAGTACCTGCACCAGTTGAGGTTACTAGAAAGTTCCGGCCTTCTCAACCTTGCTCCTTGTCTGAAGTATGGTTACCCTCAAGTTAAACTCACCACCAGTTGTCTCTCTCTGATGACAGATTAGGATTATAGCAACTTTTATAATCCTTTTTTAATGATCAAACAAAAGGGAGAGACCTATATTGCTAAATTGAGTGTGTGCATTAAATGCACAGTAATCAAAATGAATTGTGTTTCGAACTATCACTGTTAACTTAATTAAGGATGGTATTTAATCAATAACCAGAAACGCAACAAACTGATTAGTTAAAAGCTGATTTTGTCAAAACTATTATGAGCCAGTCAATGTACTTAGATGTTTCAAACAAAAGAGGACTTCAAGGAAAGTAAATAGATAAAATGATCAATGCAAGGAGTCCAATGACAAAAGCAAATATGCCAGACAGACACCTGGCATATCATTGTTCTTATTGTAACATGGCTTAACTTGGTCACAAGATGTCAGATTAAAAAGAAAATTTAGAAAAGGCAGGGGAGATGGAATATTAATTGAAGAAACAATCACAGTTGTGAGAAAGGGCAACATCCTAAAAGGAGCAGCAAATGAAGCTATGTGAGTTGAATTGAGAAACCAAAAGTGAAGGTATTCACTCAACCTGGAGTATAGAGCTCAAACAGTAAGGGAGAGATAGAAGAGAAAATGCAGAAACCAAATGCAGTACACGTAGGGGAATTTAAATACCCAAATATGAACCCGGATGAATCTGTTGTAAAAGATGCAGAATTCTTAAAATGTATTCAGAAAATCTTTATTTTAGTCAATAAGTGGCAAGTTCAACAAAAGAAAAAAACAGTTCTAGACTTGATGTTTGGGAATGATTTGGCAAATAAGAGGGGTATCATTCAGTGAACATTTTTGTGGTAGTCATCTGTTAGATTCAGAATAGATAAACAGATTTAGAAATGGTTATTGATGTGATGACATTTTCTATGTTAGCCTTTATAAGATATATCACAAAAATCTGGGTTTTAATTGAGATAGATAACTGGAAGTTCATTGACAACTGATAATGCACGTTAATATAATCCCTCAAACTTATATACAATCCAGGTTCTATGTTTATTTATGTTACCATTACATTACATAAATTGTTCACTGACTGGTCAACTAACTAGCTGGCTTACATTCTGGCTAGACATATAGTAAGGTGGGGGCCTGCAAACCTTTATACTAAATTTATACATTTATACTGTCCCAATGGCATCCAGCTATTTTAGAAGTATAGTACTTTTCTGAGGTCTGTGTAATAAAACAGACATACAGCAAGTTGAAAGTTTTACTTTGACAAAAGGAAAAACTGAACTGAAAACTGCTACTTAAAATGTAGATTAGTGTCATAGGCATTCAAATAGGATATAAAGAGGGTTCAAAACCAATAGGTACCTGCAAGAAAAGGAATAGGAACCTAATTTACCTGGATAAAGAACCAACAGTTATGAATAAAATAAAAAGAAAGAAAGATTTTATGAAAGAGCTTTAGAACATTGGAACAGGAATAGATGATTCAACCTATTGAGACTGCTCCACTGTTCAATACAATCATTGCTGATTGAATATTTTAATGCTTCCACATTATCCCCCATTATCCCCATTTATACCACTGTCAGTCAGAAATCTATCAACTTCTATTTTAAATAACTTTGAATGCTGAGCTTTTGCAAACCTCTGGATATAGAGAATTCCAAAACTTCACATCCCTCAGAGTAAAAAAAATATGACTGCTATTCTCTATATTTTTTAAATTGTGCCCTTTGGTTTTAGACTCCTCAAACAGGTAAAGCATTTCACCTGTACCTACTGTGTCTATTCCTTTAATATGTTATTGGATTGGGGGAGGAGGAATTACAGTGCTATTAGGCAGGAACTGAGGCACCTAAACTAGGAACAAATGTTCTCAGGGAAATGCACGACAGCAATGTGGATATTGCTTAGGGAGCATTTGCTGGTAGTGTAGGATAGGTTTGTCCACTGAGGCAAAGAAGGGATGGTAGGGTGAAGGAACCTTGGGAGACAAGGGATGTGTAATATCTAGTCTGGAGGAAGAAGGAAGCTTACTTAAGGTTGGAGAGGCAAGGAACGGACAAGGCTCTAGACGTTTTGTAGGTTAGCCAGGAAGGAATGGAATAACTAGAAGAGGGCATAAAAATGCTTTAGCGGGTAACATTAAGGAAAGCCCTGAAGCATTCTACACTTATGTGAGGAACAAGAGGATGGCCAGAGTGGGGATAAAATCGATCAGGGATAGCGGAGGAAACTTGTGCCTAAGTTAGAGGAGGTAGGGTAGTCCTTATTGAATAGTCTGCTTCGGTTTTCACTAGTGAGTGGAACCTTGTCATTTGTGAGGACAGCATGAAACAGGCTGATATGCTTGAACAGGTTGATGTTAAGAAGGAGGAAGCACTGAAAATTTTGAAAAACATAAAGATAGATAAGGCCCCCTTGGCCAGACAAGATATACACAAGATTCTACATGAAGCAAGGGAAGAGATTGTTATGCCTTTGGCGATGATCTTTGCATTCTCACTGTCTACTGGAGTAGTGCCAGATGATTGGAGGGTGGCAAATGTTATTGCTGAAAATGTGTTGCTGGTTAAAGCACAGCAGGTCATGCAGCATCCAAGGAACAGGAAATTCAACATTTCAGGCCAGAGCCCTTCATCAGGAATCCATGCTCTGGCCCGAAACGTCGAATTTCCTGTTCCTTGGATGCTGCCTGACCTGCTGTGCTTTAACCAGCAACACATTTTCAGCTCTGATCTCCAGCATCTGCAGACCTCACTTTTTACTGGCAAATGTTATTCCCTTATTCATGAAAGGGAATGGGGATAATCCTGTGAATTTTCGAACAGTCAGTCTTATGTCTGTGGTGGGCAAATTGTTGGAGATGATTCTGAGAGATGGGATTTCTGATTACTTGGAAAACCACAGTTTTATTATAGATAGTCAGCATGACTTTATAAGGGGCAGATTATGACTCACAAGCCTTATTGATTTTTTTGAGGATGTAACAAAACACATTGATGAAGGTAGAGCAGTGGGTGTGATGTATGTGGGTTTTAGCAAGGCATTCATTAAGGTTCCCCATGGTAGGTTCATTCAGAAAGTAAGGAGGCATAAGATACAGAGAAATTTGGCAGTCTGGATATAGAATTGGCTGGCCCATAGAAGACAGAGGATGGTGGTAGATGGAAAGTATTCAGCATGGAGCTCAGTGACCAGGAGTGTTCTGCAAGGATCTGTTCTGGGACTGCTGCTCTTTATGATTTTTATAAATAACTTGGATGAGGAAGTGGAAAGGGGGGGAGGTTAGTAGGTTTGGCAATGACATAAAGGTTGGTGGAGCAGTGGATAGTGTGGAGGGCTGTTGTTGCTTGCAACGGGACATTGACAGGATGCAGAACTGGGCTGATAAGTGGCAGATGGTGTTCAACCTGGAAAAGTGTGAAGTGATTTACTTTGGAAGCTTGAAATTGAAAGCCGAATTCAGGGTTAAAGGCAGAATTCTTGGCAGAGTGGAGGAACAGAGGGATCTTGGGCTCCATGTCCACAGATCCTTCAAAGTTGCCATCCAAGTTGATAGGGTTGTTAAGAAGGTGTATGGTGAGTTGATTTTCATTAGCAGGGAGATTGAGTTGAAGAACTGCAAAGTTATGCTGCAGCTCAAGAGAGCCCTGGTTAGACCATCCTTGGAATATTGTTTTCAGTTCTGATTGCCTCAGTAAAGGGAGGAGGTGGAAGCTTTAGAGAGGGTGCAGAAGATATTTACCAAGATGCTGCCTGGACTGGAGAGCATGTCTTATGAAGAAAAGTTGAGGGAGCTAGGGCTTTTCTCATTGGTGCGAAGAAGGATGAAAGGTGACTTGATAGAGGTGTATAAGATTATGAGAGGTATAGATAGAGGGAATACTCAGAGAAATTTTCCCAGGCCAGAAATGGCTAACCAAGGGCATAATTTTAAGGTGATTGGAGGAAGGTTTAGGGGAGACGTTAGAGGTTGGTTCTTAACACAGAGTGATGGTCGCGTGGAATGCACTGCCAGCAGTGGGAGTAGAGTCAGATACATTAGGGACATTTAAGCGACTCTTGGATAGCCATATGGATAACAGTAAAATGAAGGGAATGTAGGTTAGTTTGATCTTAGCGTAGGATAAAAGGCCAGCACGACATTGAAGGCTGAAAGTGAATACCTTATGATGTCTGCATTAACTACATCCAGGCTGATAAGATAGACAGGAAGAGCAATGGGGCGGCTCGTACGTTTGTGCTGTTATTTTACAAGAGAGGAAGGGTTCATCTAATTTCAGGCCTAACCTTATTGGTACCAAGAGTCCAGTACTGAGGGGATATGGTGACTGATAATTGTAGTGTGCAGTTGTTCTTTGTATCGGTCTGATCTCTGTTCTGCACCATATGTTTGCTTAATTCAACCTGCTGTTTAGAGACTTAAACAAAACAATTAGCAATTAAGTCACTGTAAGCATGAGAGACAAAACTGTTTAAAGCATTAAATAATATACCTGTTCTACAATTAGAAGCAGGTAAATGAGTTCAATAGATCTCTGAATGAAACACAACAATAAAGATTAAAGGTGAATTTCATGATAATACTCTTAGTTTGAGGGAACTTGCACTTTGATGGAACTCTTTCAATATACCTTGTATCAAGTGCAAAGCAATTTTCTAGCTGCTTCATTTTCAAGATCTTGCTGAAAATGAAAGTCATGCACACCCATTTCTCTTTCCCAAGATGATTAATCATAGTCTATGTATATCTTCCAGTACACAAACTTATAGATAGAACAGTGAAGCTATAATTTTGGAAATTTGTGCTTGAGAAAATTGCAAAAAAGCATCTGACCTGTTCAGACAGAGAGTTATGGCCTTAGCAACTTAGAAGTGTTACCCTATATCTGTTGTAATGAGGTGGCAGTAATTTTAGCTTTGTGGATCTGATCTTTAAAAATGGCTACCCACTCTTCCCATTTTCTTGGTTCGGTGAGCAGGCTGGATTGGGAGTCAGGCCAGATGATGCAGGAAGAGTTGAAGAGTCTGAAGATTCCATAGGAAAGCTTTCTGGGGACTCCAGTAATGTGTTCAAAGTTTTAAAAAAAGTAAAGTTAAAAAAAACCCTCCAGTGCTCACCCTTTCACTACTCACACTCTCCATGAAGCTGCCTCATCCATACTATTAAAGGTCCTGCATGCATCCTCATGACAACCACACTGTCCATGCCAATCTGTGCCACTAACTCGTTGGCTCCTCATAACTCTGTTTTAACCTTTGTCTCTGTACCAATTCTTCAATGGCTCTTTACAACTTCATTCCATCTTCCATTCTCCCATGGGGTCTGTCACCTATATCACCCTATATGCATTTACCATTAATGTTGTGGTTCTGCTCGCCGAGCTGGAAGTTTTTGCTGCAAACGTTTCGTTCCCTGGCTAGGGAACATCATCAGTGCGGTGGGAGCCTCGTGTGAAGCGCTGCTTTGATGTTTCTTCCGGTATTTATACGGATACCCGAGCTACAAATCTTCAATTAGATTTACCATTAACCATGCAGCCCCCCCCCCCCCCCCCCCCCCCCCCCACCCCACCCGTAGCTCCCATGCACATTATGCATAGCTACCCATCTCGCATGATCCCTTAACATCCTTGGCCTCAGTTATCCCCACGGACCTTTGTAGCCTACATGCCAATACAGTGGCAAATCATAATCCCAAAAATTACCTTTCCCCTTCCCTTTCCAAGCCAACTCAGCTAGTATCCACCATGGATACAACTCAGGCAGCATGCTGATAGAAAATAAAATAATTTGTCTATTGATGATGTCACTACTTCCTTTTGCAAAACATACTCTCATCAACAAACATTATTCAATACATTGAAATTTCCTCAACTAATTCCCTCTGGAAACATTTTTTTACTTTTATGCTCAATCTATTATGTAAAGAAATATTTCATTTAAATACGTAATTCCTCATGTCAACAAAAATTTCCATTTTATAATCAATTTCTGCCATCAATCAAAATACTTGCTTGATAGGCACACCATTGTGAGAGCAATAGTTTGGGGAATCAGTCATGCAGCATAAATCCTATAAGGGCTTAGGTCAAGAGGAACGCTAAAATAGTCAGCACTTTTTTTCTCTTAAATCACACAGTCCTGTCTGTTCCTGTTCGAAATTCCACTTTCTTTTCCTTCCCAACCCAATCAGCATTAAGAGTAACAATACAAAAACAATCTGAATCTATTAAGGGATTACTTTTAAAAGTAGAAATTTGGCAATTATTGCTTAACTGTTCACCTTTTAGTTTCTCTAATCTCTGTACTCAAATGTACTGATATGTTACGTGGTTCAATTATTTGGTTCACTAAAATTAATGGATTGCCTCATCTCATAACATTTAAAGTAAATAAATGTCAGGGTTGAGTTAATGATCCCAGCTTAAATGTCACCCGGATCATTGTGCATTCACAGTGTTTCATACAAATAGAAGTAGCCAAATGACCTCGCTGGAATTTGCAAGAGCAATTAGTGAATCTGATTAAATAACTTCCTTGTGGATTTCCATAATATAGACAGTGTTATGATTAACAGAGGCTACTGTTAACTGCTTTTACTTAAAGCCAAGTTGCATCACTCACTCAAATTCTGAAAGCACTGGAATGAAGCAAACATAGGCAGAATAGATTGGAGGTACTATTAAAAGAGATTATTTCCAACTTGCAACTGAAGTTGACAAAAATAGTCTTGCAACATGAAAAAGGCAAAAATTTCATTTCCAAGTTGAGGGCGGAGTCAAGACTATCTCTGACATTGTTAATTTAACTTGACAGAAAGTGGCCTGGATGATTTAGCATTCATTCTGGTGAGGTAGGCACTAATAAAATTTGACCCATTACCTTTGGAAAGAGTACAGCCACAGGAGCAAAAGGGTGCTTTGTGAAAAGCTTACCTCGGTGATCTAAGACATTATTATAGCTATCTTATTTTAAATGAAAAGCATACAAATTCTCATTTATTCATGTTCAATACACTCCCAATACCAACTCACATATCCTCATCAAAAGGACACCTTATCGCTTCACAGGAAGCCTTGCACTTAACCAAAAGTGTACCCTTTCTCTTAAATGGACTGTAACAGATTTAGACATGTTGCTTTAATGTCTAAAGCCCACCAATTCAAATTTGTACTACCCGCAAAAGAATAATGTATCTGCTTGAAGATAGCTGTGTTCTTAAATGTGCAGTTACCTCACATTTGGGAACTACAATTTGCGTCCATTACCATTCCCCCAACCCCATCAAAAATGAAGGGTGAGAGCTTGAATGTTAGGACTTGGGCTCTGGTGCCATTTTGGTAAAAGAGCAGTGCCCTTCTAAAATGAGTAAAATTCTCCAACAACACAAAAATCCATATAATTTGCACCAAAAAGAGCAGGTCCAAAACAGCATTAATATTTGTAGTTCATAACAATATGAAGAAGCTAATTCCACAGATGAAGTCATTAAAATCCTTCATGATGTGTTTTAAAGAGTAATAACTAGTTTTTGAGCTAGCCCCAAACTAAGACAAAAAAAAACAAAAATTCGAAATCAGCACCTTAACATAAAAAGGAAATTGAATGTCCCAGTTTTTAGGAAAACAACACACATTAAAGTTTGGAAACCAAGACTTGGGCAAAATTGAACCTGTTTCAAAGATAGACAAGGATACACACCAGTACAAGCTGAGCGGTAGCTGTTGTGAGTACAGTGGGCAGAACAGGCAAGTTGAAAGAAAAATCAAAGGCTAGATTCAGAAGCCAAAAAAAAAGTTGTTAGGACTTGTTTCTGTTATTGGAAGATAGCATTGGCGGTTCTAAACTGATATGACCATGCATCAGGTGAGGCCTTGCAATTCACTATCATTCAGATGGTATAACCGAATCTGTTAAGCTCCTGGGTGATGCTCACCTTCTTTATTAAACACTTCCTCCACCTCCCTTACCTATCCTATTAATTTAACAATAGATCAATTTTATTGTGGATACCTTTCTCCAGACCCAAATAACAAGTTGTTCTAGTGAGAGCCAATTTAACCAAGTGTTCGTGAACAGAATGTAGGTTTACATAAGAGGAATTAATATTACAAAACATATAACACAGAGATTAGAAAGAGGACAGGCCAAAAGGGTAAATAAAAATAATTGCACAGATCAATCTCTGAATTGCTCATGAAGACTGCTTAGTTAAAGGTTGCAGCCTTTACAGTGGAAATTATTGATCGTGTTGACATTGTAAGGAGAACAATTGCCTTCTCAATCCTTAGTATTTGCAGGTTGGTTGAGATTCTAATACTTCTGATTCCTTTTAATTGTGATTGAATTCTGGCATTCAGGACGAGAGACCATTATTTGTTGTCCTGCTTCCTTTTCAATTGGTTTGCAGCACTCAGAGTTGGAGATAAAGGATTTTACCTGCACAACATGTGTAGCTAGCTGATAGATCTTCAGCTGTGACCATCACAGCAGTCAAACCCTCAAACTCAGGCTAATACATAGGGAGACATTCATTACTATCACTCCACTTCAGATATATTGAAACTCCCTTTTAACACCTGTCCTTGTGCATTCCTGGAGGGGAAAACAGATATGACTGTAAGAGGTGGCATTCTGCTGAGAGTGGAGAGATAGTCACCTCTACCCCCACCTTCCCCCAACCCCTCTCCCACCACTCTCACCGCTTGGTATCTTCTTGTTTGTAGCTTCCCTGATCATTTATATGTGCAAAAGGCTATTATGCTTGAGGATTGGTATCAGTGATTTCGACATCGGTTGTGTTTGATGTGGATGGCGGTGAAGTCGTGAAGGAGGGATGGTGATACAAGTGTTACTGATGACAAGCTGGCTCAGGACTGATAGACTCTCTTTAAGCTATATCTTTCTTTTTATCTTATTCTTAAATTATTCAAAATTGCTCCAAATCGGGCAATGAATGAAAGCTTTTCATTGTAAAGTTTTGTATTCTTACTATAAAATGCACGTGACAATAAAATCATTCATTCAAATTCATTGTCTTCACACAGAAGTTTGCCAGACAGCCTCTGAATTTAAATGCACAGTTTTGTTTCTGTAGCAGGCTCCTTTTAAAAACTAGAAATGAAACAATGTCTAAAAATATTTCAAGGTTTCGATTTGCCATCATAACAAAATAATCAGAGTGAATTGAAGAGGACATGTCATTCTTAGTGAAGACCATGCCTGTGGAACTTTGGTAGGTTATACTGTGTTGTTGACTAGGGATCAGGGAAGCTTTGATAAACATAGATCAAATCTAAACTTTGATATCCAGACTTATAATTCTGTTGGATTTTGCTGTTTAAAAGATACAAAGTATCTATCCAAAACTTGGAATAATGGTTGTTGAATCCACTGAGAGCATACAAGCAAGACTGTAGAAGGTAGAGTCCAGATCCAGAAGTTAAGAATACTTAGTTGCAGGTGATTTTGTTACCTAAAGACAACATTGATGCATCTACCCTATCCATAATGATGTGAGAAAGTTCTATCTATATATGTAGTGAAGACCATGTCCTTGAAAGTTGGATAGGCTGTGTGTTGCTGTGGGCTAGAGATCAGGTTAGTCCTAAAAGGAGAAGAGTTGGAATTTCTTGTACAGAATAAATAGTTTGATGAGTTTTGTGACTTAATATTATCACTAAAATCAGAGTGGACTGTTGAGCCAATTTGTAAGATCAGGCATTTGATGTGAAGGATATTCTTTATGTTTGGCTACAATTTGTCTATTAATTTAATGGCAACGTTACTGGGTAAGTGATCCAGCGATCCAGGCTCATGCATCAGAGAGTTATAATCCAACCATGATAGATGGCAAAATTTGAATTTAATTTTTAAAAGCTGGACTGAAATAGCTGGCCTGAGGATGACCATACAACAATGTTAATTACTGTAAAAAGCCCTTTGGCTTATAAATGGCCTTGAGAGAATGATATCTGCTATCATTACCTGCTTTATGTGATTCCAGATCCACAGCAATATGGTTAACTTTGAAATGCCGTCTGGGCAATTGAAAATGAGCAACAAATGCTGGCCTAGTCATTGATGCACACATCCCATGAAAAATTAAACAAAACTCATTTTAATTTTGAATGTTAGTGGACATGATAAATAATATTTCACATTTGCTTTGTAGAAACTTGGCCAATTCACCTGACCTGCACATCTCTGGACTGTGGGAGGAAATCGGAACACCCAGAGGAAATCCACGCAGGCACAGGGAGAATGTGCAAACTCCATACAGACAGTCACCCAAGGCTGGAATTGAACTTGGTACTGTGAGGCTATAATCTTCGAGTAAAAAGTGAGTAAAAAATGAGGTCTGCAGATGCTGGAGATCACAGCTGCAAATGTGTTGCTGGTCAAAGCACAGCAGGTTAGGCAGCATCTCAGGAATAGAGAATTCGACGTTTCGAGCATAAGCCCTTCATCAGGAGTGAGGTCAGCAGATGCTGGAGATCAGAGCTGAAAATGTGTTGCTGGTTAAAGCACAGCAGGTCAGGCAGCATCCAAGGAACAGGAAATTCGACGTTTCGGGATTGAGTGTAAGAGCTGGTAGGTCATGTTAAAATTGTACAAGACTTTGTTTAGGATGCATTTAGAATACTGTGTACAATTCTGGTCGCTACATTACCGAAAGGATGTGGACACTTCGGGGACGGTGCAGAGAAGGTTTATGAGGACGTTGCCTGGTATGGAAGGTGCTATTTATGAAGAGAGGTTGAGTAGGTTAGGATTGTTTTCATTAGAAAAATGGATATTGAAGGGGAGTTGGGAGGGGTGGTGGGGGTGGGGGGGTACCGGTGAGGATACCTGATAGAGGTCTGCAAAATCATGAAGGATATAGACTGGATAGATAGATATAAGCATTTTCCCAGGGTGAGGGATTCAATAATGAGAGGTCACACGTTCAAGGTGAGAGGTGAAAAGTTTAAGGGGTATACTTGCGGAAAGTACTGTACGCAAAGGGTGGTAGGTGTCTGGAATGCATTGTCAGCAGAGACAGTAGAGGCAGGCACAGTAGATTCATTTAAGTTGCATCTGGACAAGATGCATGAGCAGTTGGGGAGCAGAGGGATACAAATCCTAAGGAATTGGGCAATAAGTTTAGACAATGGATTTGGATCGGCGCAGGCTTGGAAAGCTGAAGGGCTTGTTCCTAGGCTGTAAATTTTCTTGTTCTTTGTTGTCCATTATGAATTCACCTGATTCTAACTGCAAGGACCTACTTTGTCTTCACCAATCTTTTTTTCTCTTCACATACCTACAGAAGCTTTTGCAGTCTGTGTTTATGCTTTCTGCAAGCTTACATTCATAATCTAATTTCCATTTCTGAATTAAACCCTTTGTCCTCCTCTGTTGAATTTTAAATTTCTCTGAGTCCTCAGGTTTGTTGTTGTTTTTTTTTCCCAGCCAATTTATATACCTCCTTATCGGCTTTAACATTTTTCCTGATTTCACTTGTTAGCTATAGTTGCGTCACCCATCCTCTTTCACTCTTGCGCCAAATAGGGATGTACAATTGTTGAAGTTCATCCATGCATTCTCTAAACATCTGCCATTGCCAAGGGCTCGATCTCTGTCCCGCAATGGGATCGATCTCTTGATCCCCATGCCGCCACATTAGCATCTTGCTGGTGACCACCATTCTCTCTCGCCCACACTGAGCTCAATCTCTTGAATCTTATAGCACAAGGCATGGAAAAATACTTCAAATTAGTGCACAGTGAACAAAGTAGGAAAACCTTCAAATGACAACTTGGAATATTATTTAATTTGGAATCTCACAAAGCAAGCAACTTAGTCCTTTATTCAATTCAACAGGGCACAGAGTAAGACAATGCTTACCCTCATAAATAATTTCAGCTTACTGCAGTATTGTTTGCAGAAGTAATAAGACCAAGGCATTTACCACTCTCCAAACACAGAAAGAAAGCATAGCAGCGTGTAAGCAATTTTTTTCAGAGCAGCTGAAATATCAAGAGTATTGTCAATTGTCTATATGGTGATTAAGTATTGCAATTAGTGTAATATTTGGATGGAATACATGTTAACATCAGAACGTGATATGATTCAATATTGCTGATTCAGGCAAATTGGTGAATTGAAACATTATTATAATAAATAAAGATGACTGGATGGCAGAGAGGACAGTTGCACAGAAGCAGATGGCCCGAGGAAATTCAGAGATAATTGGGAATTGAAAGAGTATACAGTATGAAAATTGAAGACTCTCATTCTGTAATTGACCTCCCTATCCTCAATTCTCTGCCAGAGCAATGTAATTACTTTAATATGATTAGCATGTTAAAATTCAACAGTTAATTCAAATGTACCATTTAAATAGTCTACATGAATGATTTTGCACAATCATTAATCTTAATCTTAAAAGCAACCACACATCTTGATTTATACAGTTGTCTGAGTTTACATTGCTTTATTCCTGCAAGCTAAATTATGGTTAGAAATTATGAGCTGATGTTCACTTCACAGCAAGAGTTAAAGAATTTCCTGGTGTGACATTCCCATCTTAGGGAAAAGTGCTCAGCATGCTGATTATTTTTGCTCTACGGCAGATGTGGGATGGAATTTGACCACCACTCCCAAATATAGATTGGGATGGCTTTAGGGATTTGTAGGTTGGGCCCATTAAAAGATCTAACTTGTTTGTTTGGGATTTTGTCCCAGCTATTTTGTTCACTATTTGGCCCTGTAGCCTTTAACCCACACCCCTTACACTCCTTCACCTCCATCAATCTATTATGTGCCTCCAGTGCCAACTCATCATAAATTGTGAGCTCTGCCTACCCTTAATGGCTGTTCATAACTTACATGCTAACCCATCCCTCCAACCTCCTCCATTCTTCTTACATCCTACCTTTCCTAGTCACCCAGTATCCACCATGGACACTGTGGATGAAATAAAGTTTTTAGAAGGATGAGATGAAATAAAGTTCTAAGTATCTATTGCAGTGTTTCATCGATCAAAAGGAAAGCTCAGTTCATGTAAGCCCATTCAGTTTACTTAAATCTACTCTGTTACTTAATACTTTATGCAAACAAATGTTTGTATTAATAACACAACGTCAATGTCAGCTAATCACAAAAATAACCTCCAGACTAGTCAAGCAAATTGTGCATTTGCAGCCCCTCCCACTGTGATGATCTGTTGCAGAAAGCAGTCAGATATAATAGAAATAAAGTCAGTGTAGTGTTCCAATCCCATGGGACTGCTCTCCAATTAGAGAGAGAGAAATGAGTGGTTGTGATTTAATCTGAGAATCACCACCTCAGGTGAGGGGAGAGGTTGAGAAGGATAGTCCTTTATGGTAACCTCAGTTGTAGCAAGAATTGAACCCACATTGTTGCCAATACTCTACCTTATAAACTAGACATTCAGAGCTGAAAATGTGTTGCTGGAAAAGCGCAGCAGGTCAGGCAGCATCCAAGGAACAGGAGATTCGACGTTTCGGGCATAAGCCCTTCTTCAGGAATGAGGAAAGTGTGTCCAGCAGGCTAAGATAAAAGGTAGTGAGGAGGAACTTGGGGGAGGGGCGATGGAGATGCCCTCACCTTGACCTCCTTCCACCTATTGCATCTCCATCGCCCCTCCCCCAAGTCCCTCCTCCCTACCTTTTATCTTAGCCTGCTGGACACACTTTCCTCATTCCTGAAGAAGGGCTTATGCCCAAAACATCGAATTTCCTGTTCCTTGGATGCTGCCTGACCTGCTGCGTTTTTCCAGCAACACATTTTCAGCTCTGATCTCTTGCATCTGCAGACCTCACTTTTTCCTCAAACTAGACATTCAGCCAACTAAGTTAATCAACTCCCAGATGCTGTGATGGCATCTAGGATTTTGTCAACAAACACCTATTGAAATTGGCAGTCAAGCGTCCGCAAGCCCTCAGCCAGTAAAATCAGGCCTGACAGAAAATTGACCAAATTAAATGAAACAATTACCAGCAGCTATCAGCTGCAAAGAACAGTGTAAATTAACATCAAAGAGTGCACGGGGAAACAGTTGCAATCAGCCCAAAGGTTGTGTAATGGAGAAATGCTGATCAGAATTTCTGATACCATGACTTCCAGGCAGTGCCTGAGGGCATGCACTTTATACATGGCAACAGTGAAGGATGTTGGCACAACCCCATTGAGTGATTTGAACCTAGCACATGACTCCATTGGCCAATGGCCACGGAACATTCAGTAAGGACCAGGGTGAGAAAGGATAAAACATGTAGCTCCTCACTGAAGTCCCAGTGAAGGCTGAGTAAAGACTTGACTTGGCCCAGCAGTGAAGCTTCATCCACCTGGAGAATGAGAGACAGAGAGAGAGAGAGAGAGAGAGGTAAGATCTGCCTTCACCAGCAAGATCCACCTTCATTGAAAAGAGCCACCCACTGTCAGACAGGAAGGAGATTTCAATAACCAAGCTCAAATATGTGGATAGAGTTAGTTAGAGAGTAAATATTGTAGGAATTTTAGAAATGTTTATCTTATATTTTAATAAGAATACTTTGTTAATAAAATCGAGTTGAATAAAAACCAAATCTTAAGTTCCCATGTCTGCCTCACCAACAAGAGTGTTTGATAAAGTGTTTTTAATAATATGGTTGAAGTGTTCAAAGCACAGACAGAAAACAATGTATGCAGGATTTCGTTATTCTCACAGATGCAGGCAGGTAGTTTAATTTCCAAAATTAATGAGTAGAGCATTTATGTAACTTGACACATTACAAGAGCATTTATATCTTCATTGCAAATTCATAGAAGATACTATAAGGTGATATAATTCTTAAAGCAAAGATTAGATCTATTTGTCCTGTATACAGAATTGAAATAGCTTATCCAATTTGTAATTCATAATCTGTATGCCTTGCTGCCCTTTTAGACCATTAGCAAAAATAAGAATTGGCAGAATTGCAATCAGGAATTCAGGATTTGAGTCTTGACTGCCATTTTTAAGGTCCACAAAATCTCCATGATACCACGAAAATCCAGCCAAACCTGTTGAATTCTATATCAGTGGCCCTGAAACTTTACTAAGAACCAATACATTATTCCAGATGACCTTCAACCTAGAATTGATGAAATGGCCGGCAGTGAACTCCATCAGAAATGTGCAAACCTCCTTGGGTCCATCGATTTTCCTATGAGCAGTGATTGAATGAATCTTCACATCACAGGCCGAACATCACCAAACATGTCTGGAATCATTTGTGAAATAATCTAGGAATTCTATTGATACTTTACAAGCTTTCCTCTGAATCTCTACCTATTAAGAGCTGACTCAAGCTCTGCTATAACCATGGAAAATGTCTTAGAAGATATAAAGATCATTTTAATTCATCTGAAGAGAAGTGCTGGTCTTTGTTGTGAGTTGAAAAAAAATTGCTGTCAAGCTGTTAGGACTTGAAAGAATCTTAGGGTAAGTTATGGGCAAAGTGACTATTTGTTTTTTTGCCTTTTTATGGTGAATTATCATGGAGGTTACTTCTAATTTGATTTTTCTTCTTTGTTCTTTCATGGGATATATCGCTAGCAAAGACAGAATCTTTTGCCCATCCCAAGTTGCCCTTCAATTGATTGACTTGCTTAGCAATTCATAGGGCAATTAAATGTTCATCACATTTCTGTAGGTCAGAAGTCACATGTAGGTCAGACCAGGCAACTATGGGAGATTAAACAAAACAAAAGCAAATGCTGGAAAAATGAAACAAAAATGGAAATTGCTGGATAAACTCGACAGGTCTGGCAACATCTGTGGAGAAAATGCAATGATAATGCTTTGGGTCCAATGATCTTTCTTCAGCACCTGGTGGAAAATTGTCCTTCTTAAAGGATATTAGTGAACCAAATGACAATCTTTGGCACTTGTTTCAATTTCAATTTAATTTCATCGCACCATTACAGAGGCGAGCTTTCTATTCTAGATTTATTGAAACTTTGTCCTCAAAGTATTAGCCTGGATCCCTGGATTAATAGGCCAGCATCTGATGCTTACAAGTCTCAACAGCCCATTCTATTAACGCTACTCATCTCATTTTTGCAATTTGAAACCAGGCATTTTTTTCTATCAGCAATTCAACTTGAACCATTGTCTATCCATTACCTTCACTAGACAATTGCATTTTTCAAAATTATGATTTTGGATGTTATGTTTGGCAAACTTGTATAGCTAAATAACTTTTCAGTTTAGATATTTGGTTATTTATCACAGGAAAATAAAAATTGAGAAATTGCCTTTGAATAATCTTTGAAGTTGGCCAGGCAAAATGCAACTTTTATTTTCTTTATGAAAGCATGTTGGATTAATGAATAGATGGAAAAATAAGGAAGTCATTGCCATTATGAAATACTTGGTAAGCCACAGTTTTATGATTTTGTCCACATCAGCAAAATGCACGAAAGTAAGTAAAATAACGACTTGGAGTGAGTGCAAAGAAGGGTTTGGAATAACACTTGGGATAAAGTTATACTTAATAGGCAACAGAGGTTAGAATTGCTGTCCTCAGATTGGTGAAAAGTAAGAGAAATTTTATAAAGAAGTTCAAAATGACAAAAGATTTAGTGAGACAAAGCAAGAAGTTTTCTGCTAGTAGGAGGCTTGCTAATCAGAGGATCCAATTGAAAGCACTGCCTGAAAGGATATTGAATACAGCTTTAAAAGCTTGTAGTAACAATGTTCAGAAGGGAATTTCATATATGGAAAGGAAAAATATGCAGAGCTACATCAAAATAGTTGGAGAGCAGAAGCAAAAACAAAACCAGAAATTTTCAGAACTGAGGAAAGGACACTGGACCCGAAACCTGAACTCTGAATTTTCTCCACAGATGTTGCCAGAATTTCTCACTTTTTCCAACAATTTCTGTTTTTGTTTTTGTCTCTGATTTCCAGCATCCTCAATTCTTTGATTTTTTTTTGGGGGGGGGGGAGAGTAGAAGCAATTGGATATCATTTTCAAGAGTGAGTAAAGCATAATGGAATGAATGGTCTCTTTCATCTAATAACCGAAGTGGAACACCATCACTGCGCTCCTCAAAATGGTGGAAATATTCCTTGACTTTTACCTTATTATTTAATGGTGAAGACTTGGAAAAGTGTACATGTAGAAATAAAAGTGGAGCAGTGCCAACTCATGTTTTTTAAAAAAAATCGCTGAAATGTATATTCCTTGGCAGCTTATTACGAAAAGTGACTCTGAGCAGGGCAATTTCAGGAACACATTGAGATTAACTAGATAAATAAATCTCATCTTCTGCAGTTTTTATGCTTGGAAAATGTCTGAATGCACTGGAGTCATTACTTTATGAAAGATTTAAATTAAATTTTTAAAATCCTTACAAGAAGCCCAAAATATTTTAATGGTCTCTTTGCTGCATTGATGTAGACGGAATATGAAACAAAATAACTGCATTGTAGTTTGAGTAAAGGCTAGATACTGTTTTTATTCATATTTTCATAGAACATTCATCACACTTTTGGATATGTATTACATCAGCTAAACATATGAAAATTACGCATGAAAATGTCTCTGCTCATTATAAATCTCTCCACAAAGCATAATGCCAAAAAGCTTAAGTGGATGAGTTTTAAACTTCTTTTTTAATTCAATTGTAAAAGACTTTTCTTTCAATGATCATTTAACCTGATTAGTGAAAACAGCAGAATAATGACCGAGTTTTAACAGCAGATATGGAATCATCATCTTTAAATCTTTGACCAGTTTGCTTGCAGCATGTAGGCAATAGGCAAAAAACATGGAGGAACTGGCTGTAGTAATAACAAATTCGGCTGATTTTCACTTTGATTGGTCTTTAGTAGGGCTGTCATGACATCCACTTGAGCTGTTTTGACGGCCATATTCAATGGTGCAGTATATCGCTCAGGTAAAAGCAATGACTGCATATGCTGGAAACCAGAGTCTAGATTAGAGTGGTGCTGGAAAAGCACAGCAGTTCTGGCAGCATCCGAGGAGCAGTAAAATCGATGTTTCGGGCAAAAGCCCTTCATCAGGAATACAGGCAGAGAGCCTGAAGGGTGGAGAGATTAGTATATCTCTCACACTTTGAAAACTAATGCTGAGGGATGAGTTGGAATGTAATGGCAAGACTTTCAGCTGTGCGTTTCCTGCGATGTTGTAAATTAGTTGGGGAGGCAATCATCTTGTGGTATTGTTGCTAGACGATTAATCCAGAAACTCAGCTAGCATTCTGGGGACTCAGGTACAAATCCTCCCACAGCACGTTTTGAAAATTTAATTTGATTAAAGAATCTTGAATTAAGGGTCTCATGATGACTACAAAATGACTGTTGATTTTTAGGAAAACCCATCTGATTCACTAATATCCTTTACTGAAAGAAATCTGCCAGCTTTACTAGTGACTTCAGACCCACATCAATTTGGCTGACCCTTAACTACAATCAGATATTGAGAAGAGAAAATGGGGAAAATTATCTTGTTAATCTTGGAAAGTCTGTTGGTACAAAAGATAAGGTAGTTTGATTTTTGATCCTTAACTGCTGAAGATGTCCACCCAATATCAATGACTTGGCCCTTCAGGTGCTGGACTGGGATGGACAAAATTAAAAATCATGGTTCTTAAGCCGAACTCCATCTCCAGGTTATAATCCAACAGGTTTATTTGGAAGCACAAGCTTTTGGACCACCACACCATCAGGTGGTTTTGGAGAATAAGATCATGGTCACAGAATTTATAGTAAAAGGAGTCCAGTGTCATGGAGATGTGATGCAGTAAACAATCTGAGATTAAATCTTTCATTTTATAGAATGGGATATGCTGGTTAGATTTGATATGTAAATCCCAGAACTTCTTTTAAATTACATTCTCAAGACAGCCTAGGTTTTTAAACAATAGGTGTGAAGTCTGTCTCTGTCCCAATGCTATGTCAGACTGACAAACCTACCATGTATGCGGCGATGCATAGTTAGGAAGCATGACAGACTAAAGTGATAATGTAAGTGACAATAAACACTGAAATGTGGTGGACAGGCACAGAGCTGACTAAAAGACACATAGAACAAGCATGCAATAGAGAATTGCAAGAAAATAAAGCATCATCGTAAAAACAGCTTTGATTTGATAAATTTGATTTGGTATTTTTCTGAAAGTACCTGAAGTACAATTAAAACCTATGGCTGAGAATAATTTTAACAATAATACTTGCTGCATTTGTTATGTAATACAATTGTAAACACAATGGTAATAAAATCATTTACAAATACACAGCACATTAGGATCAGTTATTGAATGCTGCTTCAGTCAGGAGCATTGCTCCATCGAGAATGCAGATGAAAATTTCAAATGCTCAATAGCTTCTGCAAAAGTTTTAATATTTCAGTTTCAATGGATGGCTAATCGTTTAAGGTTTGCTGCCTTCCATTCTGAATTTTCATTATGCATTCCCAGATACTGGCTGCAAGTACGAATTGTGAAACTTTGCCTTCATTGTGCAGCACATTCTTTGTATGAAAACCAAAATCTTCTGGGAGCAGCAATCAACTTCTACTATTGTATCTACGTTTTTTAGCTTTGTTCTCCTCCACAGTTCTGGTCCCAGTTCCAATGCTAAATGCCTAAGAAATATGTTGAATCCTCATTGTGTAAGTCAACCAGGAGAAGTTCACAGTGCTAGGGAACTGGGTTTGATTCTAGCCTGGGGGGACTGAGTGGAGTGTGCATGTTCTCCCTGTGTCTGCATGGGTTCCTCAGGGTTTAGATTAGATTAGATTACTTACAGTATGGAAACAGGCCCTTCGGCCCAACAAGTCCACACCGACCCGCCGAAGCGCAACCCACCCATACCCCTACCCCTACCCCTACATTTACCCCTTACCTAACACTACGGGCAATTTAGCATGGCCAATTCACCTGACCTGCACAGCTTTGGACTGTGGGAGGAAACCGGAGCACCCGGAGGAAACCCACGCTGACACGGGGAGAACGTGCAAACTCCACACAGTCAGTCGCCTGAGGCGGGAGTTGAACCTGGGTCTCTGGCATTGTGAGGCAGCAGTGCTAACCACTGTGCCACCGTGCCGCCCACAGGGTGTTCTGGTTTCCTCCCACAACCCAAAGATATACATGTTAGGTGAATTAGCTATGTTAAATTGCCTGAAGTGTTCAGGCATGTGTAGGTTAGGTGCATTAGTCTGGGTAAATACAGGATAATAGAGTAGGGGTATGGTTCTGGTTAGGTTACTGTTTGGAAGGTCAGTGTGGACTTGCTGGGTTGAAGGGCATGTAGGGATTCCACGATTCTTAAGCCAAATTCCATCTCTGGATAAGGACTGAGGTAAATGGGTAGGATGCATGGTGGTAGGGTGGGTAAGATGGTAAGATAAAAAGGTTGATAATGTATTAAAAAGGTAGGGTAGGCGTAAAGTGGTAAAAGATAAAGGGATGAAGGTTCATGTTAAATTCTACTGATGTTACACATAGCCTATGAATGGGGAAAAGGAATTCTATTGTAGCTTTCAGAGTGAGATCCTAAGAGATACCTGACCAAAACATCGTTGTATATATTGATATTTTGCAACAATGTTTTTCTTGTTTTCAAGGAATAGTGCCTGTTCTACTGATAGTCTCCAGTGGTGCATCCTCTACCCCTAGGTAAGTCAAGAAGTCAAAGGGATTTGGTAACAGGAAACCACCTCAAATAATCCTTTCTCAGTCCATGTACTGGCAGACGTGGAAAATGCCATAAGCTGCGAGGAGTGGGTATATGGGAAAATACCACTTTATTAGAGCAGTGAAGATCTACATCCCACAACAAGGCAAAGAAATCCAGAAGATCAAGAAGAAAAGAAATGAAAAAAAAGTGTTCACCACTTTAAGACCATCAATATTTTAAGAAAACACAATCAGCAACTGAAATCTGATTACTGACAGAGAAAGACAGCAGCAACCATGGAAACAACAAAAAGCAAGCTCAGCACGCTAAAGGCAAAACTTCATTTAGAAGCTGATTAGAAGTGATGGGCAAGAGTTTCTGCTAGGAAAAGAGTGAATGAAGGCAATACTTAGAAACTATAGAGCCCTTAGCAAAGGAGACATTGCAAGGAGTGGCCAAAGCTACAGGAGGTTAAGTTGGATACCCCTAAGAGATAGTGAATAATGGCACAACGAAGCAAAAGGGAATGTAAATGAATGTAAAAGAGAGTTCTCACTACTCATAACAAGAATCAACACCATTGACATTAGGTGAATGAGGTTCAGCTACAAGGAACAGTGAAAAACCAAAAAAGTAAATTTACTGGAGCTACAGGAATAGGAAACCCAATGTATTCTTAAGCTGAAAACAAGAAATGCAATGAAATCAGGTGAAAGAGCCTACCAGAAGAACAGACAAGAACAATTTAAACTTCGAAAGGATCAGAACTCAATAATTAAACCAAATTTTAATGCACAATTTGATAATGGCCACAATTAGACAACTTTATTTTGAATTTTACGCAAAAGTAAGTGCTTACGTTTTTGACTTTACAAAATGGGAAACATTTGCTTTATCCAGGAAGAAATAGGAAGATAAAACAAAAAAAAAATTGGATACTGGAAATTTGAAACAAAAATAGAAACTTATTGAAAAATTTTCAGCTGTGGAAGCATCTGTGGAGAAAAAAGTAGAGTTAACGTAAGATTTAGAAGGAATTTGCAAAGGCTGGAAGATTTGCGCTATAAGGAGGGGCTGAATAGACTGGGGCTGTTTTCCCTGGAGCGTCGGATGCTTGGGGTGAACATATTGAGGTTTATAAAATCATGAGGGACATGGATAGGGTAAATACATTAGGTCTTTTCCCTAGGGTGGGGGAGTCCAGAGCTTGAGGGCATAGCGTTAAGGTTAGAGGGTGTTATGTTTATAGAACGAGCTAACAAAAGAAATGGTGGAGGCTGGTACAAATACAACATTTAAAAGGCATCTGGATGGGTAAATGAATAGGAAGGGTTTAGAGGGATATGGGTCACGTGCTGGCAAATAGAAATAGATTAGGCTAGGATATCTGGTTAGCATGGACGAGTTGAACCAAAGGGTCTGTTTCCGAGATATATATCTCTATGATGCTAATATGTATGACTCTATGACTCCAGCGACTGTTCTTCAGAACTTTTGAAGAAAGGGTCATTGGACACAAAATCTCCACAGATCCTACCTGACCTGCTGACTTTCTCCAAGAAGTACCAAGACTCCACCTCGGCTACAGAAGTCAGGAAAACCCAGAGATGCGTAGCTACCATTTTGATGATTAACAAATGTGAGAAAACTCGAACAAAAAAACGCAGAAAACCTCTGTAGATAGTACAGAGATACAGGGTAGAATCTTTTAGGTGTCTGAACAATGTGGACTACCACAATGTTTATGGCAGAACCATGAAAAAAGTTGATAACATCTATCTTGATATCGGAGCATCTCCCTCGATCTTTTATCCTTTAAACAAGCAGCATAGTGAGTTTCTTGTTAGGCAGTGGATAGTTGCCTATATAGCTTGTTGAAAGTTGCCTTTACTTGCCTTTATAGCTTGTTGAAAACCTTGTTGATAACCCAACTTATCTCATTAATATTTGGCATTCCGTCTTACCAAACAAGACAATGATAAATCTCAATGTGGAAATCATAGGAACATAAGGATATTACTAAATCAGTCAGTCCTTAAAGCCTGTTTCACCATTCACAGAGCATGGCTGATTTGTGGCCCAAATCCATATACTTGCCTTTGGCACCTGCCTTTGTTAATATTTGGCTTAACAAAATATTATCTGTCTCCGATTTAAAATTAACCACTGATCCAGCATCCACTGCCATTTGTAGAAAGGAGTATCAAGCATCTAACACTGTTTGTTTATCAAAGTGTTTCCTAACAACTCTTCTGAATGTTCTGTCCCTAATTGTCAGACTATCCCCCTATCTCTGGAATTCACAACCTGTGGAAAGTTTTATTTTATCTACCTGGCCTTTTCCTGTCTATATCTTGAAGATTTCAATCAGGTCACACCTTAATCTTCTCAACTCTAAAGAAAACAGGTTTAATTTTGTATAATTGCTCTTCATAACCTAACCCCTGAGTCCAGGTATCACTCTTGTAAACCTTCATTATACTCCTTTCAAGGCCAGTATATCCTTTCTAAGGTATGCTGCCCAGATCTGCTCACAGTACTTCAAGTGAGGTCTAACCAATACTTTTATCACTGTAGCATAACCTCTATTTATGCTCCAACTCTCTAGATATAAAGGCCAATATTCCATTAGCTTTCTTGATTACTTTCTGCATCTATTTGTGACAGTTTAAAGATACATGCACATTACTCCCACCCCCAAGACTCTTGAACATGAACTGTATTTAACTTCATGCCATTTAGAAAATAGCCTGATCTATCCCTTTTTTCAGTCTAAAATGCTTAGATTGAACTCTATCTGCCACAATGTGGGCCAACTCACCTAATTTGTCAATATTCCTTCGTAATTTTATGCTCTCATCTACACTGTCTACAATGCCATCTAACTTTGTTTGGAAGCACTAGCTTTCAGAGCACAGCATTTATAACATAAGTTTACAGTGTGATATAATTGAAATTATACATTGAAAAAGACCTGGATTGTACACACAAGTCCAATATCAGCCCTTCCAAATCATGACCTAACTCTGTGTCATCAGCAGATTTGGATATAAGACTTTCTGTGGCCATTATCCAAGTCATGAATAAATAATGTGAATAATTGAGGCCCTAACACAGATCTTTGTGGAATATCACTGATCATATCTGTTAATTTGACTACCCATCCATTCTCCCCACTTTCTCCTGCTTGCCATTCAACCAGTTTCCCAATTGTCAATAATTTTCCCTCTCTTCCATGAGCTCCTACCTTAGTTAACAATCTCTTATGTGGGATTTTATCAAATGCCTTATGGAAATCGTATAAATCACATCAATAAACTTTCCCCTGTTCACTACCTCAGACATCTCGTCAAAAAATTCAAAGAGTTTATCAGCCATGGCCTACCTCTCATGAATCCATGCTGGGTCTCCTCCCCCTTAATGAAATCAGAGCAGATACCGAGCAGATTCAGCTCACCGTTGTTATGAACTACCGCCTGTTGAACAGTGGGCACCAAAATCTCAAGGCAGACTCCAGTGACATTGGATACATGCTTTCCATATTCACAAACAATAGAATCCAATATGTACCAGCCTCTAAGAACCGGCATAATAAATCCTGACCGACTTACAGGAAGTTTCCACATTTCAAAACTACACCTTGGGCTGCTACAGCAAGTATCATTGTAATCCTGCTCCAAAGATATGGTCTATTTAGCAATACTCACACAGTTCATGGAACATATCTCTGGGCTCTTTGCTCACTGTCAAAAGCAGTGAGTGCCTGGATGCTCAATAGATCCTGATGGTGCATTGTCTTTTCTTGCTTTGTTGTGTTTTGCCCCATTCACATACTAGGTTTAAATTATTTCTGTCTTGCCTTTCCATTTAGCACAGACACAAAGGATGGGACAAACATGTGGCTGATGGAAAGGATGTCAGTCTTTCAGCAGATATTTTCTGAATTCTGTGTTGTTGTGGGAACAGCATGTGATATGATGGGAGCCAGATTTCAAATGAGAGATGCCATTGAGGTGGGGTATGTAGTTAGTGAAGTAAGTTTTATAAGGTATGATTAAAAATAAAATTCTAGGCCTCTTTAGTGATTGGAACCAGATTGACCTCCCGTTGACTATGAGGTCATGAATTGGGGGTTGTTGACCTAGGCCAATCAGGAAAGCCCTGGCCAACCAGTATCACCAGGAGATTAGAATCTCCTCAGTTGAAGGGACTAACTCCAAGCTGGTTGGCCACAGCCAGTGCACCGTAGACAAGTAAATGAAGGATAACTTGGTGACTGGATACTGGCCCCTCTGACTGACTGTATGCAACTCAGGCCTGAGAGTCACAGAATTTGGCACAGTAATACCAAAAAGATCTAATTTTAAAAGCTCGAAAGCAGTAAATTTGTACAAGTGAACAACAATACAAATTAATTATTTAATTCAATTCATGATTATGGGCACCTATCTGGTTGAAGATTCTGATACAGTATTATAGAAACAAAGAGTTAAACAAAACTGGAAATTAAAAGAAATACTGCAACATTGCTGAATTATAGAGTTGAGCGAGCTCTCCAGTCTTCCAATATGAAAAAAAGTTGTGAATTCAAGAACACAAAAATCTAAGATGTTTTCTCTATACCATACCTCTTTAACAAGATGACATAATCTTCAGATAAGGCAAAGGCATTTAAGACTGAGAAGAGGAGGAGTTTTTCCAGTCAGAAGGTAGACAATTCTGAGACTTCTGAATCCCAGAGGACCATGGGACCTTAATCATTGAGCCTATTCAAGACAGAGATCGATAGATTTCTAATGATATCAAGAGATATGGAGGTTATATGGGAAAGTGGCCTTGAAGTACATGATCTATCAATATCTAATTGAATGGCAGAATAGGCTAAATAGGCCTCCAATGTTCCTGTGTCCCTATTGTAGGTAGCAGAAATGTCCCTTTCAAATAAAATAACAGGGAACAGCATAGTGTATTCAAGATTGCAATGATACAGATTTAAAACAGCTTCACAATAATGTGATTAATCAGCAAGTTGAGAAGAAATGGAAGATGCACAACAGGACCTTCAATTCGACAACAATTAGGGATAGGCAAAAATAGTATCTTAGCCTGTGTCGTCCACAGCCCATGAAAGAATAACATCTTAACAGCTTCAATATGGATGGTGGACATACTGAACACAAGACTGACCTTCATGGAAGTAACAGTTCTTAAGATAGAGCATTGCCTCAAAATCAAACACCAAATGCAGAAACAGCACACAGTTACAAAATTTCAGAAAAAGTAATGGTTACACATGGTAAGGCCTTAATATAGCACTGCAATCTTCTTTAGAAATGTTACTGAGCTTTTTACAGGTGAAATTGGTGACCTGCATGATCCAGAATTCTCAAAACTTTTTTATATGAATGGATATCAAACTGATTTTAAGCTTGAAACTAATATCAGAGTCATTGTCCTCTCAAACCAGTTACTATGACTAATGGGGCAGAAAGTTTAGTCTTTGGTTGGACTGGTTATTTGTGTTTGGGAGATGGTAGGAGTTCCAATAGAGTCTGGAGTTGAACAAGAGGCTGTAGTACAGAATGGGGGGAGGGTGTCAGGTTTGATTGCAGGTTAAATCTGTTCAGCATAGGTGAGAGATTAATGGTTGGAGGGAAACAGGTTCTTGTTGGGGAGTTCAGTTAGTAATTGGGTGTTTTGGGGGATCATTGGAAAATTGAGAGGAGTGGATTTGGAAGACAAGGCTGTCAGTTTTATCATGAGCCCAAGCATTAGAATAGGTTTTAATTCCTCTAAACTTTCCTGGATAAATATCAAAGTCAGCCAGTCAGAACCCTTTAAAATCTCTGACTTTATCACAAAGTTGAGTATTGTGGCTTTCAGATATCAGGCAATTGCTGATGAGAAGTTTAAGCTTCTGGGTGATTGCATGATCAGTGCATCAGACTTTCAAAGGGTCCTGACCCATATTCTTCATTGTACTTCTAATCTCTGGAAATTGGAAAATTAAAAGATCTAGGCCAATGTGTAGATTTGCTATTACATAAGATTTTTAACAGTCACAGGAATTGCAGATTACATAATTAAAGGGTGTGACACCTAACTGGTCCACAATTTTGATTAAAAAGAAACTGGATGTTGATAAACTTTGAAATTTGGTGAAACAAGTTTAGTACACACTTTTTAAGTATATAATGTTAGCCTGCTGTGATAAAATTATTAATTTACTGAATGCTTTAAGGCTGATAGTTGTAATAGTAAAATGGTAAACATTATTGTGAATTGTGTTCCTTGAAGTGTAATAAATGGAATCAAAATATTCCTTGTGTCATCTTAGCTCGGTTTTATGACTGAGAAAATTGTGGATGCAAACCTTACTTCAGAATTTGAGCATCTAATTTCGAATGATACTTGAGTACAGTCCCATGGGAATGTTCTATGCTTAGATATACAGCAGGTGAGTTTTAACTTCATTACTTGAGCAGCTAAACAATTCTGAATTGAGAAACCTCTGGAGGCAAAGTTGGTTCATCTGCAAGAACAAGCACATGGATGGAAATGTGCAGCTGCTGGTTCTGAAGCAAGCAGAATCCAAGGAAGATGTTGTGGTGTGCATGTCAATATTTATTACTCAACTATACTGGTGTTAAAATTGACCACTATAATACTGGTCAGTTAGCCACTTGCTGCTCATTTTTCAATCGCGGCTCAGGCATCCTTATCTTTGTGTCATATGATTATGGGTTATCCATTCTTTGGGGTGAATGTCATAAATTAGAATCATGAAATCCCCACTGTTTGGAAGCAGGATATTCAGCCATTAAGTCCATGTCAACTCTCTGAAGAACATTCCATCCAAACTCACCCTCCCACCCATCCTTGCATTTCTAAAAGTTAATCCACCACCTACATATCCTTAGACTGTGGAAGGAAATCCACACAGACACAGGGAGAATGCGAAAGCTCTACACTGACAGTAACTTGAGGGTGGAATCAAACCCAGGTCTGTTTCATTGTGAGGCAGCATTGTTAACCACTGAGCCACTGTGCTGCTGTACTACCCAACATCCACAAGCCTGACTACCCCAGCCGATCCATTGTCTCAGCCTGCTCCTGCCCCACTGAATTCACCTCCACCCACCTCGATACTGTCTTATACCCCCGAGTCCAGGAATTCCCCACATATATTTGGGACACCACCCACGCCCCCCACTTCCACCAAGACTTCTATTTCCCTGGCCCCAAATGCCTCATCTTCACCATGGATATCCAATCGCTCCATACCTCTATTTGCCATGACCAGAGCCTTTAAGCCCTTTGTTTCTTCCTCTCCAGATGTCCCCACCAGTACTTTTCCACTGACACTCTCAGTCATTTGGCTGAACTGGTCCTTATCCTCAACAATTTCTCCTTTGAATCCTCCCAATTCCTCCAGACGAAAGGGGTAGCCATGGGCACCTGCATGGCCCCAGCTATGCCTGTCTCTGTCAGCTACACAGAGCAGTCTATCTTCTGGAATTATACCAGTACCACTCCCTAACTTTTCCTTCACTACATTGATGACTGCATCAGCGCACCTCGTGCTCCCATGAGGTAGTTGATCAGTTCATCAACTGTATCAACTCATTCCACCTCAACCTTAAATTCACCTGGACTATCTCTGACATCTCACTCCCCTTCCTGGACCTTTCTATCTCCATCAACAATGACTGACTCAGCACTGACATTTTTACAAACACACCAAAACCCACACCTATCTGGATTACACCACCTCCCACCCTCCCTCCCTCCTGTAAAAATGTCATCCCATGTTCCCAATTCCTCTGCCTCTGTTACATCTGTTCCCAGGAGGACTAGTTCCACCACAGAACACACCAGATGGCCTCCTTCTTTAAAGACCGAAATTACCCCTCCCACATGGATGATGATGCCCTCCAATGCATCTCATCCACATCCCACACCTCCATCCTCGAAACCCACCCCTCCAACTGCAACATGGATATAACCATCCTGGTCCTCATCTTTCACCCTACCAACCTCCACATAAATCGCACCATCTATTGACATTTCTGCCACTTACAAATCGACCCCACTACCAAGGGTATATTTCCCTCCTCACTCCTATCTGCTTTCCGCAAAGACAGCTCCTTCTGTGACAACCTAGTCAGGTCCACGCCCCCAACAACCCACCCTCCCCTCCTGCACCTTCCCCTGCCACGGCAGGAATTTCAAAACCTATGCCCACACCTTCCTCCCTCACCTCCATCCAAGGCCTCTAAGGAGCCTTCCACATCCATCAAAGTTTCACCTGCACTTCCACACAGGTCACTTGTTGTATCCGTTGCTCCCAATGCAGTTTCCTCTGCCTTCTTGCAGAGTGCTTTCAGGAGCATCTCTGGGACACTCACACCCAACAAGCCCGCCACCACGTGGCTGAACATTTCAACTCCCCCTCCCACTCTGCCGAGACATGGATGTCCTGGCCCTCCTCCATCATTACTCCCTCACCACCCGATGTCTGGAGGAAGAACAAGTCAACTTCCACCTCAGGACACTTCAATCTCAGGTCATTAATGTCGACTTCACATTTCCTTATTTCCCCTTCCCCCACCTTACCCCAGTTCCAACCTTGCAGCTCAGCACCATCCCCATGACCTGTCCCACCTGTCAATCTTCCTTCTCACCTATCCGCTCCACCTTCCTCCCTGACTTATCACCTACCCCCACCTCCATCCACCTATTGCACTCTCAGCTACCTTCTCCCCAGCCCCATCCACCTCCCAGTTATCTTTCCAAACCTGAGGCTTCCAGTCTCATTCCTGATAAAGTGCACCTGCCCGAAACATCGATTCTCCTGCTCCTCAGATGCTGCATGACCTGCTGTGCTTTTCCAGCATAACTCTGGTCTCCAGCATCTGCAGTCCTCACTTTTTTCTGTGGTACTACACTGTCAATTGTAATATTGGTCAAAAACAGGCTTGGGTAACTATTCCTATACCCAAGCTAATATTTCCATCTTAACCAATAGCATTTCAATATCTTTGTGGCATACAAATTGAAGTTTTTTGTGTGTGCAAATCGTTCTCAATTGTTGTAAAGATAGTACAGAAAACCCAGTTAGCTTGTCAAGATGAAATGGATATGTAATGAGTGAACACTTTTTCATGCAAATAACAATTATAATTTAATGAAAAGCTAATTGGAGTATTTCAGAAAAATTAATAAAGATGTTACAATACATGAAAAATGCAACAGTGTTTAATTGAGAAATTAATAAAAATATAAACAATTACATATACCATGTCATCGAATAAAAAGATGGATTTTGAATGTTAACATTTTAAAACATGTTTCAAACTACATATGCTAGAATTAAAACGATTGCTTGGGGATGTGGGGTTGTGTGAAGGGTGGGTGTGAGCAGGATTTCAAACACTGGTACATATCATTGGAAATTACTGTCTATTAGGAGCTGAGCCAACAATAGCCCCAGAGATTAGTGTCATTGGATAACATTGAGATCAGGAAACAACAGTAATTGCTGAACCAGCTGCTGATACATTAGCTGGGAACATTGACAAACAGCTACTGTTCCGAGTTAGATCATTACCATTGATACAAAAACTTTGCGACAACAGCTATTTCCAAGTTGACTGAAATAGATTATTTGGTGGCATATATATACAAAGGAAAGCTCTCCAGCAGGAACCATTTAGTGATTTACATCACTGCACTCGACTAATTACACTTGACAAGAAAATTTAGTTGGGTAGAGATTGATACACCATTGAATAAGAAGAAAGAATGTGAAGGATGTTGAAAACATTCAGAATCTTATATGAAAACTAAAGGCTTGAGTTTACCATTGAGGCAAAATCAGAAGTTGGCAGACTTATTTAAAGGGGCCTGTTCAATCTGATTTCTATTCGTGAGAGGAGTAGAGGGCTGGGGTCAAGTTGTATCTGTGACTCTCAGAAGCAGACCTGATGATGGGCAAAGGGTGGATTCTTGTCGTAGAGTGGTAGTGTCCCGACCTCTCAGATTTAAAGGCCAATCACTCTACAGACACTTAATATCATTTACAAGCATGTTAATTAGGGAAGAATCTAAGGGGCGAGTATATGAGCATCAAGGCAAACAGGTGAAAAGTCCTACTTCAGTTCACTTGATAATCCACAACTCTTAGTTACATTAGAAGCTGATAGCTCCCCCTTAACACTCACTCCTCTCATTTCCATGCATTCATGCAACTCACCCAACCCAATCACCATAGTCTCTCACATTCCCTACATGTGATCTCTGTGCCCATTATTGTCCAACTTGCCATTACTTCCCTTTTTGCCTCTAGTGTCACCTTCGCAACTACTTAGTCAGTCTGCATTATTAAGAAACATGTGGAGATGAAAAAAGTACAGTTCTAGCAATATGATACAACTTTCAGTCAAACATTCTTGATAGTGAAAAGAAGTCACCTATTATTAAACAGATTGAAAAGGTTTAAATCTTCTCAAGTGAGTTTTTTTAATATAAGATCAAACTGTTTTTAGATTTTAGATTTTAGACTTCTCACAATCTACAAATGTCTAATTTTTCAATAGCTATTTTAAATAGTAAATGAAACTATGAACTCAGAGCCCCTCTTCCAACATGATTAGAGATTTTGAAACTCACCCAAGCATTCATAACATTACAATAATACCTCTTGAGAAAATATGAGCAAAGCCTTATTGAAATTTGAAAAACCTCCTTCGCAAATAAAATAGAGAAGCTGACTTCAATTAAAGTAATTTTATCTTCACTCCCACGATAGCTTCAAAATATTTTTCTTTCCTGATTAAGATGTTGGGGCGGCATGGTGGCTCAGTGGTTAGCACTGCTGCCTCACAGCGCCAGGGACCCGGGCTTAATTCCCACCTCGGGCAACTGTCTGTGTGGAGTTTGCACATTCTCCCTGTGTCTGCATGGGTTTCCTCCCACAGTCACAAAGATGTGCAGGTTAGATGAATTGGCTGTGCTAAATTGCCTGTAGTGTTAGGTGGATTAGTCAGGGGTAAATATAGGGGTGTGGGTCAGTGTGGACTTGTTGGGCTGAAGGGTCTGTTTCCACACTGTAGGGGATCTAATCTAACATATGACCATGAAGCTTTAACATTCCTTATTCATCTTCAACTGCATTTATATTTATTCCAACAATATGACATCCACAGAGTGGGTTAAGGGTCATAACAACAACCAAAGTGGCGTTGTTTGGACTCAGTACGAAGTTTAAATGGTCCTACTAACTTTATGAGTAAATTTTCTTGAGTAAATTATGCCCTATCCCCATCTCCTGCTGGCAACAATTGAATCTATTAGAAATGGAAGCAGGACTCCTGCATCCAGTTCTCACATTTTTTTTATGTTTTTAATTTTTAATTAATCCACAGACTCTTCTCAATTCCACAAAATCGAACGTCAAATATAAATTATGTTGAGCTAACAAATAAAACAAGTCAGATAAAAATAAATATAAACTAGGTGTTTTGATAATTACATTTCTGGTTTTTATGGTTTGTGTAAAAAAGGGTACTGATTGACTTAAAAATTATAGCTTGACAGTAATATGCTAACTATCTTTCAGAAAAATAAAATGATTTTGAAGCATTTTCGCATTACGTAAAATATATTTTCAACTGCTATGTTTAGTTTCATTGAAACAAACCATAACATATTGTACCAGTCTCTGTGGTTAACTCTCAGAAGATAATGGGTTTGATAGACTCTTCATTGCAGTGGACCATTTCAGATATTGACACTGAAATAAAGCTGTTTAGAAGAAACCTTGGTACAGAATGAGTAAAACAAAAAGAACTGTAGTTAATAGAGTGACAGCTGATAAATCACAACAGCATAGATAACAAGGGAATCAGAGCTGGATGTAAATAGCTATAGACAAGGACAAGAGAGGGTGAGATGAAAAGAAGCAACAACACTGCTAAAGCATATATGAAGGAATTGAAAGATGTAAGAAAGTTTTGCAAAGAGAAACAAAAGAGGCAAATAAAGGTGGTTACAGTATTTGATAATTCAAGTTGGTTTGCATAACGTTGATTTCAATTAGATTAGATTCCCTACAGTGTGAAAACAAGTCCTTCGGCCCAACAAGTCCACACTGACCCCCGAAGAGTAACCCACGCAGACCTATTTCCCTCTGACTAATTCACCTAACACTTTGAGCAATTTAGCATGGCCAATTCACCTGACCTGCACATCTTTGGACTGTGGGAGGAAACCAGAGCATTAAAAGGAAACCCATGCAGACACAGGGAGAATGCACAAACTCCACAGACAGTCACCCAAGGCTGGAATTGCACCTGGGTCCCTGGTGGTGGGAGGCAGCAGCACTAACCACTGAGCCATGGTGCCACCCCAAATTCCCATAGCACGATAATTGTGGCCAAAATATGTAAGTGTGGTTTTGTTAAATGTGCATTTGAGTTGTGAAGTTTCATATGGCAAGAGGACAATATCAGGAATTTAGACCTGGAAGACACCAACTTCACATAGAATTTTTTTTGTTGCATGACTTGTGGGTGTGAAGTATGAATATACGTAATAGATTCCTTAATATGCAAATAGTTTTGAACAAATGTTCAGCCTTGAAGTAGGATAACACTTAAAATTATATAAATTTGTAAGATTGCCTGTTTTCAGTTATAGGCCTTCAGTTATATGGTTTGACATATTAATTAGTCTAGAATACAAGGATTAAGTCAGAATCTCAGGAAAATGTCAGCACCAAACATAGGAAAATTAGTAATTTTGATGAAGGAATCCTCTTGTGTCACAAAGTTATATGCATGCATCTGCAAAGTGCTGGTGACAATATCAGAGGTTAAGTACAAACTGAATTTGAACAGTTTGTTTCCAGTACAAACCAATGAAGTGATATTAGGAAATCTACAGTTATTGTTAAAAGAGTTATGCTGCTCTCTTTCATGGAAGTGAAGGGCTAGATTTATTGTGAGGTTAGCATCTTGCATGCCTGTGAAAATATCATGGGAGCAAATGCAGCTTTTTGATTGGCTCCCTCCACTTTAATCTTTCAATCCTCAAATTTTAATTATAAAGAAGCGACTTCCATCAATCTCCAGAACGAAGTTTCACCCTCAGAGAGATACTGAGCAATCAGGATATAGCAGCTCTGTAGTGACCGCCATGCCAATGAGACGGTATTTCAGGTGACCTGTGAGGAAGAGAAATATTTGATGGCCCGGAGTCCAGGTTCATCCAGGATTTTCTTGGTTCTGTTGAAAAATGGTGTGGGAATGATATTACTTCTGATTAGCACTGGAGCCTGGGAAAAGGGAAAGCTCCCCTTTTCAGTCGCCAGTAGCCTGCAGAGGTATATCTTCCAAGCTGTATGTTGGTTCTGGTTTTTCCGACAACCCAATAAATTTGAGTAGGAGTGGGATGAGTGACTTAAGTAGACATTGATTGTGATAGCAAGTGATATCATGATACTGCAAAGATTACAGGACCTGACAGCATTTTGGCAATAGTACTAAAGACATGTGCTTCTGAATCTGCTGCTCCCGTAGTTAAGCAGCTCCCATGCAGCTACAACACTGGCAACTATCCAACAAAGTAGAAATTTCCCAATTATGTCCTGCACACAAAATGCAGGTCAAATCCAATCTGATCAATTACCTCTGTCTACATCAGTCTACTCTCAACCGTCAGTAAAGAAATGAAAGTCGGCATGAGCAGTGCTATCAAGGAGCATCTACTTACCACAGCTGGATCACTGATGCTCAGTTTGGGCTCTGTCAGGGTCAGTCAGCTTCTGCCCTCATTAATGCCTTTGTTTAAACATGGGCAAACATGAATTCATCAAGGTTGCATTTGACTGAGTGTGACATTAAGAAGCTCTTGCAAAATTGGAGTCAACTGCAATTGAGGGAGAAACCCTGAGCTAGTTTGAGCCATTGATGCCATTTATAAGGTGGTTGAGGTTGCTGGAGGTCAATCATCTCAGTTCCAGGACATCCCTGCAGTGCCTTAGCCTCAACTATCTTCAGCTGCTTTATGAATGACTTACCCTCCATGAGATGATTGATTCCCAACAACCATGCCCATCTTCTATGTGCCTAGTATAACTCCAACCAGTGGAGGCTTTACCCCCAGATATGATTCCAGTTTTGTCACAATTTCTTGATTACACACTCTGTTGAATGTATTTTTGATGTCAAGGGCTGTCACTCTCACCTCAATCCTGAAATTCATGTTTTTTTTAAATCCAGGTTTGATCCAAGGCTGCAATGAATTAGTTGAGTGGTCCTGGTGGAACCCAAACTGGGTGTCAGTGAGCAGGTTATTGATAAGCAGGCGCTGCTTGATCACACTGTTTGAAATTAACCTGATGGGACAGTAATTGGCTGGGTTTTTATGTACAGCAGATACCTGAACAACTTTCCACATTGTTGGGTAGATGCTAGTGTTGTAACTGTAATAAAACAGCTTGGCTCACCTTGCAGCAAGTTTGGAGCACAAGTCTTCAATACTATTCTGGGAATGTTATCAGGATCCATAACTTTTGCAGTATCCAGTCTCTCCAACTGTCAAGTGAATTGAATTGGCTGAAGACTGGTATCTGAGATGCTGGGAATGCTGGAGGAGACTGAGATGGATCCTTCAATTGGCACTTCTGGCTGAAGATTGCTGCAAATGCTTCAGCTTTGTCCTTTTTGCACAGATGGGCTGGGTTCTTCCTTCACTGATGATGGGGATATTTTATAGAGCCTCCTCCTCTACTGAGTTGTTTAATTGGCAACCTCCATTCATGACAGGCTATGGAAGGACTGCTGAACTTTGATATAATCCATTGGGTGTGAGATCAGTTGAGTATGCTTGTCAATTTGCTGTAATGTGGAAAGTGAGTCAATGTACCCTAACAAAACTTGACCAGCTTGCAGTAATCCTTTTTAAATCAGACATGTTACACAGTGAGATAGAAAAGGGCACAAGAGTAAGGGGAAGGTCCAAGGCAACTTTATTGAACAATGAAAAACAATATTTATCAGACTCTACTATTGTACGTTAATTAAACTCTATCGGAATCTATTAACTTCTTGATAGGACTCATCAGTGTATTGTCTAAAATCTCTAAATAAACGGTCTCAAATCTAGAGAAGCTATCTCGTTCTGACATGGACTTCTGAGGATTCACTATACCCTATCAGCAGGCCACTGCTGTTGAATTTGTCTGAAAAGACTAGTGATATTCAATCGATCAGCCTGGGACAGGCTTGCAAATGAATTTTAATCACATACTGTCTATTCCAGCTCTGCAGTTTGTAAATTGTGACTAGGTTTAAACTTGACTTCCACATTTCTAGTTTTAATTCATACCTATGAAAAATTATAATATTTCTGGAACAATCCTGGAGGTCATGTATCACCTGACCCCAAATTGTCCACTTAAAGTAGTTGCATAAACATATTGCTATTTCCACCTCCCAGTTGCCAGTCCAAATGCCTGTCTGATCCATGGAAGACATCCATGGAATCCTGATATAATTTTGAGGGACAACTGGGCAAAAGTTGTGTTTTACATCCTCCACCAAGTTGTTTTGAACAGTGAAAAGTTGAGGCACCAGCAAGTAAGTGAAACTATTCTGGAGGTGCAACAAGATTGCATCTCCTAGCTCTGCAGGCTTTTGCCCTCTCCACAATCAGCCAACTGCAGGCCTGAATTAGCTTCAGCATATTCCTCATTCCTGTTAAAGGATTCTGGCCCAAAACGTCAATTCTCCTGCTCCTCGGATGCTGCCTGAGCTGCTGTGCTTTTCAAGCAATACACTCTCGACTCTGATCGCCAGCATCTGCAGACTTCACTTTCTCTTATTCCTGCTACACTATCCTGGAACCTAAAAACAGTGCAGGCCTCCCACACAACAAGACTAGGTGGCTACCTTGTCTTGCCAATTATTCATGCAATTATTATCATAAACTTTCTGGCTGGAGACATGATAGGCTGTTCCCATCCTATTAAATTCTATTTTTATTCCTTCGTTTTGACCTTTGTGAAATGAATAATAAACTTGAAATCTGAACAGAAATTCCTCTCAAATCTTTGATTACATATAATGTGTGAAGGAATGTAAAGGGATACAGTATATGGAAAAAGCTTGCATTAAAACATTTCCTGAGTTCCAATATTGCTCTTTTCATTAAATAATCTTGTAATATACCTCACTCTCTCTAGGCCTCATCAAAATAAAACTGAAAAATTAAACCGTGTAAAATTAAACCTTAACTTAGAACAATTGCAAACCAAGCATAAGTGGAATAGTTGATGGGGGAATTTTTTTGCAGAAATTATCATTGCATGCTGTCTTAGTCAGTCTGCAGTCTTATATGATATTCATTGTATGTGAGGCATTTATTCACTCATAAGCTCAGCACTTTTAATTATTTTTGGTAAGTCGATCAACTTATAAATTTGATTAATTAACCAAATATCTTGCTGTATTTGTGATGCAGAACTATTGCATTCTTTTTAAAGTAAATTAACCAAATCCTTTCCCTCCATATTACACTGGAACACTATCAGATCTCATGCACAAATCAACTTCTTTACAACTTCATTGCCTCCTTCACTTTAGTTGTGAATATCTTCAGCCATTAATCAACAGTTACAACTTCAAATTTTAATAACCTCCTTAACTTGTCTATGAATTTGTTAAATGATAATCTTCTTTGTACAGGGTAACATGTCTCCACTTGCTCCATGGTTGAAAAGCATTATTATGAATTGAAAAATGACTCCAAACAATTGAGCTATGAACCAATTTGCAAATGATGAATTGGTTTTTCGTTTTAATTAATTTCTACATTATCTCATTTTGTTGAAGGTATGTACCATGCATGAAGTATTGTATTTTCATTATGAGCAAGCTGTTGAATTCTCAATGTGTGTATTATGATTAGGATGTGATCTCGAATCACTACTTGGCCATTTCTTGCCTGTAAATGGGTGACCAGGACAGGAAAACTGACTGGGAACCTTCAGCAGTCATTTTATGTCCATGGCTCCATTTAATTTAAGAAAGCCTTTGAATGGTTCCCAGTATTTCCTTCTAAAATCAGCAAGAAGTTGTTGTGGTTCTGCTCGCCGAGCTGGAAGTTTTTGCTGCAAACGTTTCGTTCCCTGGCTAGGGAACATCATCAGTGCTGTTGGAGCCTCATGTGAAGCGCTGCTTTGATGTTTCTTCTGGTATTTATATTGGTTTGTTCTTGCCGCTTCCGGGTGTCAGTTTCAGCTGCAGTGATTTTCAAGAAACATCAAAGCAGCGCTTCACACGAGGCTCCAAAAAGCACTGATGATGTTCCCTAGCCAGGGAACGAAACGTTTGCAGCAAAAACTTCCAGCTCGGCGAGCAGAACCACAACAACGGATACCCGAGCTACAAATCTTCAATCAGATTTCAGCAAGAAGTTGTTTAAATATGCTAACAAAATATAATAATTATCATTTTCATACATTATTAATTGGAGTGGTGCAATGCAGATGATGTCTTGAGATACCAGGCACTCAGGAACCCACTTGTAGTGAATGATGAAATCATTAGAAATTACTTCACCTCAAAAAATGTTCTGCAAAATTATGTAAAGCTTAAATAAATGATGCAAATGGAGATATGGATTGGGATTGTAGAACACTGAGCCAAATATAATGTGAATCCAATTGCAATTCTATTCTGGGAGATTTGAGCCATGCGTGGAGGCAAATGCATTGCCTCTAAGGAACCAATTTCTCGCTTGTGGTTAACAAGGCAAAGCAATGTGAGGCGATGAAAGATTGGTGCAAGATCAAAGCATCATGTGAGGAAAGTAAGCACTGCCCCGAATTAACTGTTAATCATGATCACAAATTATTTGCACATTATTGTAATGAAATCCCATGAAATGTGTGAAGATGATGAGCTCACTCTGTAATGTGTAAACAGCCAATGATGTCAAGGAGTCTGAAATCTGAAATTTGCATGAAGCCTTCATCTTTCTCAGTCTTTCTAGCTTGCCTTATGGAATGTGATGAAATTGTTCGTTTAGCATCAGTCACTAAGCACAAACCTGAATTGAAGGCAGAGTGATGCTGCTAATATTCCCCATTGTAATCTGGAATGAACCTTGGCAAAAGATCATAGACCCTTTACTAATCTTCACTGCTACAATCATACAGAATTGTAGGTGTGGACATTTGCTGTCAGTGTTGTTGCAGTAGCTGGCCCATGACTGTCACAACTCATACTGGACACCACAGAGCCTCGTTATACATTGCTTTTCCAAAAAACAACTCTAAATCTAGTGATTTAGAGTATGAACTGGTCTGGAAACTCTCCTCTTCATTATTACTCTGTGTATTTTAAGTTTAATTTTCTGGTTTCTTTTCTCTGTCCTCCTAAAAGGATTTTTACTGTCAAATAAATAGACATTTCAGTACCCCTTAATCTTCCTGAAGGTTTCCTAATCTCTGGAAGGAAAAAAAAACACAACTGTGCACAAATGTTTGAGACGTGCTTCAACTATTGTGCCAAAGCAGTGCGGTGGTTCAGTGATTAGCACTGCTGCCTCAACTCCAACTTTCGATGACTTTCTCTGTGGACTTTGTGTGTTCCCCCTGCATCTGCATGGGTTTCCTCCCACAGTCCACAGATCTGCAGGTTAGATGGATTAGCCACTGTAAAAATGGGGTAACGAGGATGGGGTGGGTCTAGAGGTGGAATCCTCTTTAGAGGGTTGGTGCAGACTCAAATACGCCAAATTACCTTTTTCTGCACTGCAGGGATTCTATGAAAGTGTTTATCACCATTGAAATGATAGCATTTGATCATTCCTGATCAAATGATAGTGATTTCTTCTCATTTGTGCCATCACTTTCATTTGGGACTAGCTTTAAGAAGTCTAGCAAAAATACAATTCAAATCTGAATCACATTACCGTAGCTGTGGGTCTGTTCTACTTCTTAGGTTCCATCTAGTTTTCTTGGAGATTACTGACTGCTTTAAACAAACCTAACAAAGCAGAAGTGAAATCATTACTTGAGGGATAAAGGACTAGAGGATATGATGATGGGAATGAGTTAAAGTATGATGAGATTTGAGAATATTATCCCCAGCATAAGATCACTTGGCTGAATGGCCTGCTTCTGTGCAGGAAAGGACAGTGTAATTGTGAAGTCTACATTAAGATTGTAACAAGATGTCACGTCAAAAACAATTTGGTTTTCAAATTGTCACTTTTCAACTTAGGATCAAGAAAACAGAAGGACATAAAACTCTCCAGAGCCTCAGTTAAAAATAATGAACATTTTGATACAAGCCTACTAAGGATCCACGTAATCAAATTACTGATGGAAATCTTTACTGTACTGATTGTTTTAAATAATGGAGGTCAGCGTTTTAATTTCAACTTGAAGTTGTTTTACTTAAAATGGTATAGAATTGTTCTCAAAGACACTGTACTGTGCCCCTCAGGTTTATTTTTTAGTTTTGCATTTAATTGATTCGCTCACATTTTGACCTGCACTGCTTTAAGCTACCAGCAGAAAAACCTAGAATAGAGAAACCGTGTGCTGACAGAGCGGTGTCAATATTATATCAGCTGGTGGCATCTTTTAAAGTGGAGAGGACGCATTGTGTAAAGTGGGTGGCTGACTCACAACCTCTCGCCTACCCTCAACCTGTTCTCCATATTGCTAGGTGGGTAAGGAGTCAGGAAGCCTATTAACTATTAAAATCTATTGAGACCTGGATAATTGACAGCCACTTAAGGACATCAATTCACCTCTGTTGCAATGTTACATTGGATGAAAGACAGAGGAGCAAAGGCAGCCAGCACAACAGATTATACGTTCAGTTCTGACATTATACATTTCTAATATATCTTCAATCCAATTTTTCCCTGTAGCTAGCAATGGGAGAAATCAATAACGTAAGAGTTTTACATAACTTCCTCTGCTGCTGCACTAAATAAGTGACATAGCTGTGGAAACATAAATCAACAATGTTTCACTCTATGTTTCATTAGTTTTTCAGACTTGGCAAGATTTTAGTCAGTACAGTTAGCATGGATAGAATTGCAAAATTCTGTTAGAAACTGCTACTTCAACAAACAAGATTTGCAATTAAATTGAACTTTTCTAGACACCACGACATCCAAAAGCACAATACTGACAATAAGACTTTTGAAGCTTAGTTACTCTTGTTATGCAGGAAACACAGCAGCCAATTTGCAAATAGCAAACTCTTACAAACAGCAATGTGATAAGGCCCAGCTAATGTGCTTTAACGATGTTGAAGGAAGCATAACGATTGACCAGGACGCTGAGATAATCAGAGAGATCAAACAGGGCGTCAAAGAAATACATAATCCAAAAGATCTCATTGCTAACAGTGAATCATTCCCTCAGTACTGCAGTGATTTGTCAGCCTGGGTTTTCACCAAGGTTTTAGATTGTTATGTAGTTCTTTTAGCTCAAAGGAAATAATATCAATTGAGGCACAGCGAACTTAAACCAAAGACTATCTAACTTTCATTCAGTTGTAGCTCATCATCGTTTTATTTTGTGGCCCTATCAGCATAAAAGTTGGAATTGGCAGAGGATTAGAGTTGAGAGTGTGATGCTAGCAAAACATAGCATCCGAGGAGTGGGAGAATTGACTTTTTGAGCAAAAGCCCTTTATCAGAATGAGGCTGTGAGCCCCTAGGGGGTGGAAAGATAAATGGGAGGGGGATGGGGCTGTGAGGAAGGTAGCTGAGAGTGCAATTGGTGGATGGAGGTGGGGGTAATGGTGATAAGACAGAGAGGATGGTGGAGCAGTGTGGGATATAGGTAAAGTAGTGTTACTTCTGCAATCATAATTACTTATGCAAGGTAAATGCACTCACACCAGTGTATAATTGTTTCAACCAAGAGCTGAGTCAACAAGAATGAAAACTATGTGAAGGAAATATATAATTGTTATTGTATTTGCTAAAATGTGCATACAAGAATGAAACGTGCCTGCAAAAATGGTAGATGTTCCAGACAAATAGATAAGGTGCTGTGAGGATGTAGGTTAAGCCAGATATGCTTGTACAAGCAGTAGTTATAAGTATCTGTTTCCCACTTCTGCAAAAACACAAAAACAAACCCCAATTAAAAGGTCATAAGGATTAATATAGTTGGGGAAAGGTCACAAGTGGGAGGTAGTAGTGAAGGAGGATATACCTAACAATGGACCACAGCAGGATGTGGTGAAATGGCCAAGTAAAATTTGTACTTCGTTATGCACAAGGCCGGTTAAAGCAAGAGATAAACAATAGCAATGGGCACCAGGTTTGAAGTAGAGAATCCTATATAAGATATGTACTTACTAAACTCTGAGTGTCTATTTCAGGCACCACACTTGCAAGCGTATAATAAACATACTGATTGCTTCAGATCTTGTCTCGAACTGAAATTATTGAAGTGAGTGAGCTTTGTTTCTCACAAGCAGATAGGTGGCAAGGAAGATGGATTGGTAGGACAGGTCATGGGGTTGGTACCAAGTTGAAAGGTTGGAATTGGGATAAGGTGAGGGGAGGGGAAATGAGGAAACAGGTGAAAGAGTGTACCCTCAGCTGAGGCAAGGCTGACTGCAGAGAGGTAAGGTGTCAGCACATGGCTACAAGTGTGGAGCAGAGCATCTGGAAAGAGAACCGTTTCTGGAGGTTTTGAATTTCTGATAGGTACTAGTTGCCCTGTTCAGATCCAAGTTATGTTGGTCTGAATGTTGTCTGTAGTCTATGTGGGATCAGTCGGTTCTGTAGGCAGGCACAGAGGAAGGAGATGTGGCTGTGATAGCAAGTCTGCTTTAGGATGTGGCTGAAGTGCTTCAGGGCAGAGGAGATGACCTATGGGTTGCTATGAGTGAGAGAGAGAGAGAGAGAGAGAGAGAGACTCACTAAGATCCTTGTAGAGCGAAGAGGAGAACTTCTTCAAAGTTGCCATCCTTGGAAGAGACTTTGCAGTAAGGTTAAAATCAACTAGGCAAAAATCCCCATCCATGGATGTTGGCTTCAGATAAACATTAGCCTTGTCACATCCCTGACACATTTAGTCACCAGTTCAATGTCATACTTTAATGTTCATTGATAGGTGAAGCCTACCTTAAAATGTTGGGTCTTTAATGCATAAAGACTTTATTGAGACAAGAGAAAATGTTCATGTTGTGGTTGCTGCACCTATTTTTGAAAACCCTAGACAACAACATACTCCTAATTAAGACCACAAAATATAGGAGTTGTATTATGCCATTCGGCCCATCAAGTGTGTTCTGTCATTCGGTCATAACTGATATATTTCACAACCCTATTTTCCTGCCTTTTCCCTGTAAACTTTGATCCCCTTACTAATCAAAAATCTATCTATCTCTTAAATACACTTAGTGACCTGGCCTGCCCAGCCCTCTCAGGCAATGAGTTCCACAGAATCACTGCTGTCTTGCTGAAGAAATTCCTCTTCATCTCAGTTCAAAAAAGTTGTCTCTTCACTCTGAGACAGTTCCTTCTGGTCATTGTCTCTCCTACTGGTGGAAACATCTTCTCCACATCCACTCTCTCCACACCCCTCAGAATTTTGTAAGCTTCAATCAGATCTTCCCCCATCCATCTAAATTCCATCAAGTATAGACCTCAACAACTCCACATATGACAAATCTTTCTTCCATGGGATCATTCTTGCAATCTGGTCCCCCTCCAATGCCAGTATATGCTTCCTTAGACATGGGGCTTAAAACTGCTCAAATATTCCAAATGAGGTCCAACCAGAGCTTTGTACAGCCTCCTCAGTATATCTCTGCTTTTGTAATCTAGCCCTCTTGACCTGAATGCTAATGTTGCACTTGTCTTTCTAACTGCCAATTGAACTTGGATGTTAACTTAAGAGAATTGGGAGCTCGAACCCCAAGTCCCTTTGCGGTTCAGATTTCAGAAGCCATTTCCCATTTAGAAAACGGTCTATACCTCTATTCTTCTGATCAACATGCATAACCTCACACATTGTATTCCATCTGCCACTTTTTGTCCACTCTCCTAATGTATGCAAATCCTTATGCAGCCTCCCTGCTTCTTCAACAATACTGGCCCCTCCATTTTTCTTTCCGTAATCTGCAATCTTATCAACTATGCCCTCAGATCCTTCTTCCATAACATTAATGTATAACATCAATAATAATGGTTCCATCACTGATCCATGCAGAGCTCCATTAGTCGTCTGGTGCCATCTTGAAAAAAGGCCCCTTTATCCCTATTCTGTGCCTTCTGCCAATCAGCCAGTCCTCTACCTTGCCCCAAGCATCATGGGCTCTTATCTTGTTTATTAGCCTCCCGTGCTGCACCTTGTCAAACACCTTCTGAAAATCCAAATAAAACATGCTCACTGGCTCTCCTTTGTCTTACTTGCTCATTACCTCCTCAGAGAATTCTAACAGATTTGTCAGGCGTGACCTCTCCTTAATGAAATGTATGGACTCAACCCCATTTTATCATGTAGTTCCAAGTACTCTACAATCTCCTCCTTATTAACAGACTCTAAAATGTTACCAAGCATTAATATCAGGCAAACTAGCCTATAGGTTTTCTGTTTTCTGCCTCCTTGGGTGTTACATTAACCATTTTCCAGAGGACCGTACCTGACTACAGTAATTCCTAAAAGATCACCACCAATGCCTCTACAATTTCATCAGCTATCTCCTCCAGAATTCTGATGTGTAGTGCATCTTGTCTGGGTGATTAATGCACCTTCATATCTTTGAGCTTCGTAGCACCTTTTCATTACTGACCACCTTACTCATTTCTGCTTCCTGGCTGTCTTGAAGTTTTGTTATGCTGCTGATGTCTTCCACAATGAAAACGGATGCCAAGCACCGATTCAGTTTCTCCACCTTTTTGTTGTTCCCCATTATTACTTCTTCAGCCTCATTTTCCTACAGTCCAATGTCTAATTTTGCCTCATTCTTTCTTTTTAGATAGCTAAAAAACACCATCTTGCAATCTTCTTTTATGTTATTAGCTAACTTAACTTCATATTTCATTTTTGAACATAGAACATCTTCTCCTTCCTTATTGCTGTTTTAGTTATCCTCTGTTGGTTTATGAACACATCCCAATCCTCTAGCATTCCAATAAACGTCACCATATTGTATGTTTTTCTTTCACTCTTATGCTGTTCCTGACTTCCTTTGTCAGCCATAGTTGCCCCATCCTCACCTTAGTATGTTTCTTCTTCCTTGGGATGAATTTCTGTTGTGCATTCTGAATTTCCCCCCCAAAACCCATGCCATAGTTGCTCCACTGGCTTATCTGCTCGGTCTCTTTACAATTAGAGTGGTTGAAACTATGTGGATCTTATTGACTATTGGGTCCCTGAATTTGGTTCATAAACTACTCAAGTGTAATATCATTATATCTGATGCCAATTTCTCCCTCTCAAAGTGCAAGGTGAACTCTGTAGTATTATGGCAACCGCCCCCTTAGGGATCCTTCCGTCATCAAGTTTTCCTCATTACATATCACTAAGCCCAAAATTGCCTGTTCCCTAGTGGGCTCTAACCACAAGCTTCTTCAAAAACAACCTATCCCATAGACATTCCATCAATTTATTTTCTTGGTATCCATTACTAACCTGATTTTAAAGTTCCCCATCATATTGTAATGCTGCTTTTCTTACAGGCCTTTTCTATCTCCTGATTTATTTTCGTCCCCCCATCCTGACTGCTGCAGGAGGCCTGCACATAACTCCAATCAGCATCTTTTTGACTTTGTAGCGCCTCAACTCTATCCACACAGATTCCACACTTTTTCACTCTAAATCACATCTTGTAATCAATTTAATTTTATTTTTTTACAAACAAAGCACCCCCCCCCCAAAATCCCCTATCCTCGCTTGTCCTTTCAATAGGACACATATCCTTGGATATTTAGCCTTGATTCCCTTGCAGCAATGTCTTTGTGATACCCACAATATTAATCCTGCCGATTTGAATCTGCACTACCTTGTTTTGTATATGATTTGGAGATGCCGTGTTGGACTGGGGTGTACAAAGTTAAAAATCACACAACACCTGGTTATAGTCTAGCGGGTTTAATTGGAAGCACACTAGCTTTCAGAGTGACATTCCTTCATCAGGTGATAGTGGAGGGCTCAATCCCAACATAGAATTTATAGCAAAAATTTACAGTGTGATGTAACTGATATTATGCATTGAAAAATTGATTCTCTGTTAAGCCTTTCATCTGTTAGAATATAGTGATAGTTTCACTTCTTTCATGTGTAAATCATAAAACCTTTTTTTAAAACTTGCATTCTCGGGTTAGCTGCTAACAATGGTGATTGCTATACAATATGTTGAAGGTGTTGACCCCCTGTGTTCTCTGTCTATGCCATGATGTTTAGATTGATTCTAATCTAAAAAGTGAGATTGCGGAGTTTTACATAAATTCATGCAGTTTTTGAGCTCAGAGTTCTACATGAATGCATGCAGTTTTTGAGCAAAGTAACCCTGCAAGTACGAATTCACCCCACAAAATATATGTGTGCATGTGGGTCTTTGTCTGTCTGTGTGTCTGTCTGTCTGGGTTTGGGGTTGTGAGTGTGAGAAAGTGTATGTGTTTGTGTGTAGTGAGTGCAGAGTTTCTTAAGTCTGTGAGGGGGAGCATGTGCGAGTGTGGGAGTGTGTGTGTCCACACCGATCCTCTGACGAGTAACTCACCCAGACCCATTTCCCTGTGACTAATGCACCTAACACTACGGGCAATTTAGCATGGCCAATTCACCTAACCTGCACATTTTTTGGATTGTGGGAGGAAGCCGGAGCAAACACACGCAGACATGGGGAGAATGTGCAAACTCCACACAGACAGTTGCCCGAGGCTGGAATCGAACCTAGGATAATGGTGCTGTGAGGCAGCAGTGCGAACCACCGAGCCACCAAGCCCCAATAAATCTTGGCAGTGCAGCACACCCTCAGTACTATATTGAGAACATTGGCCTGCTCATGGAGATTTGATCCTGCAACCTTGTGATTCAGAGACCAGAACAGTATTCACTGGTCCACAACAACCCCTACAGAATTAGAATTTCTACAGTGTGGAAACAGACCCTTTGGCCTAACAAGTCCATACCGACCCGCTGAAGAATAACCCACCTAGACCCCTAAATACCACACCTAACCTACACATCCAGGAACACTACAGGCAATTTAGCATAAACAATTCACCAAGCCTGTACATCTTTTGAATGTGTGAGGAAACCAGAGCACCTAGAGGAAACCCACACAAACATGGGGCGAATGTGCAAACTCCACACACACAAGGCTGGAATTGAACCCAGGTCCCTGGTGCTGCGAGGCAACAGTACTAACCACTGAGCCACTGTGCCAGTTTGTAGTAATTAGTAATGTCATACTAAGAAACCGTTGGGAAATAATAGTCATAATACCATTGAATTGCATGTTAAGATTGACTGTGACATACTCCAATTATAAGCAAACATCTTAACTTTACTTCAAGTCAATAACATTTGTTTGAGAGGAAAGCTGTCTAAAAGTTAATTTAGTAAGTGAATTGAAAGTTTTGTTGGGTAATACAGAGTTTGAAAGTTTTAAGGAAACATTTTATAAATGTTGAGCAACATTGAAAAACAAACTGCAGCAGGAAAGTCCAATCCATGGCCCACTCTTTCATTTAGGTAAGAATCATTTAGATTAAAAGAAGAAGCTTACAATGAGCAAACAAAAAAAAAGTAGCAAATCTGGGATTAGCAAAAGGACATGAAAAGGTTGATGAAAACAGTGAAAAAATTAAGTTTGAGTAAATTAGCCAGAGATATCGAAACAGATGTAATGGACTATATTAAGAAATAAAAAGGGAGTAGCTAATGTCAATGTTTTCTGTTTGATGTAAAGACAGGAGAAATTATCATAGCAAGGAACTCATAGCAGCATTGAACAAATATTTTCTCTCTATTTTCATAACAGAAGACCCAAGTTTCATATAAGAAATGAATGGCAAACTAGAAGTTAAAATGAGTGACAAATTAAGGCCGTTAATATCAGCAAATAGAATTCAACAAATCTCTGGAAACTGAAGACTTACGTCCTTAGGTTCCAGAAGAAATGACAGCAGAGATAAAGGATGTAATTCCTAAAGGTTTTTTTGAAATTCCTTAAGATTTGGGCATAGTCCCATCAGCTTACCCATGTTAACAAATATTACAGCATTTTTCAAGAAAGAAATGTTAGAGAAATCAGTGAACTGTAAGCCAATTAGTCTCACAACACAACACAATTGCAAACACTGGAAATCAGAAACAAAAACAGAAATTACTGGAGAAACTCATTAGGTCTAGCAGTATTTGTGGAGTGAAAGCAGAGTTAATGTTTTGGGTTCAGTGATTTCAGAACTTCTGACAAAGGGTCACTGGACTCCAAACACTGACTCTGCATTTTCTCTACTGATGATTCAGGACTTGCTGAGTTCATCTAGCAATTTCTGTTTTAGTCTCACAACATTCCTTGCAAAATTACAGTTTCTAATATTAAGAAAGTCTTATTGAAATACACTTGAAATGAAATGATTAGAACAAGTCAAAGTGATTAATAGAGAAGCTTTTTATTAGAGATTTTTGAGGATTTATCAAGTACAATGGATAAAGGAGAAACAGAAAGAGTGATATTATAAAATTTCCAATCATCATTCAGCATGGTGCCACATAAAAGGTTCATAGACAAGATCAGGACTCATGACATTGGAGATAATTTGTTAGCATGGACAGTAGTAAGGTTGATGGATAGGAAGCAGAATATGGGCATAAATAGCACCTTTTTCAAGGTGGCAGGCAATGAATAATGAAGCCCGACAAAGATCACTGTTGGATCTTCAGCATTTGCAATCTATGTTAATGACTTAGCTGAAGAGACAGAGAGTAATGTGTCTATGTTTGCTGTTAATACTAAGCTAGATGGAAAATTAAGCTGTAAGGAAGTAACAGAGAAGCTGCAAAGAGATACACACAGGTCAAGTGAGTGGACGACAGCAGATGTAGAGAAGTTTGAAATTATTCACTTGGTCATAAGAAAAGACATTCAAAATATGTTTAAAATGGTGTGAAACTTCTAAGTATAAATATTTAAATAGACTTGGTTGTGCAGAGAACACAAAAGTTAGCATGCAGGTTGAGCAAACAATTAGGAAAACAGTTGGCAGTTTGTCTTTTTTTGCAAGGGGATTAAAGTAAAGAAAGCTTGCTAAAATTACACAGAATTTTGCTCATGCCACACTTGGGGTATATTGTGGAAAGATTGGATTCCACATGTGAAATAAGACAAACTTGTATAGGAGTCAATACAGTAAAAGTTCACCATATTGATCTGAGATTAGGAGTGGGAGCATGATGGAGAGTTTCAGTGGTGAAATTATAATGAGAGACAATGTAAATGGAGCCTTTTATCTCTGCAGATAAGAGGGATGAGAGACAATCTCCTTGAAATATAAGATTTTGAAGTGTTTGATAAAATAGATGATGAATAATTATTTCTACTGGATGTGGAATCTGAAAGGCTGAAATTAAAACCTAAAATTAAAAATCTAAAAATAAACAAAAATTATTATACTCAAAACATTGTGAATCGTTGGAATTTTCCATCTCAGAATGGTTTGGATGCTTCATTATTGAATATAATTAACACCGCAGTAGTAGCATTTTGGTCTGTGAGGGATTTGAGAGGTATGGTCAGTGAGCTATAAAGTAGAGTTGAAGTGCAAGATTAGTTATGGTTGTGTTGATCGTCCAGCTCAATTAGCTGGATGACTTGGAGCCAACTGCACAGGTTCAAGTCCTGTGTTGGTTGATATCACCATGATGAGCCTGCTTTCTCAACCTTGCCCTTTGCCTGAGGCATGGTGACCCTTTGATTAAATTTGTCACTCGTCACCGCTCTCTGATTGACAAGCAGCCAACTAGGACAATGGCAACTTTATGACACTATTTATTAAACTCAGAATTACTTTTGATTTATTAACAATGTTTGATCCCAGCAAAGACTTAACTTTCTTATGTTATAGCTGTTTCAAACTGATCTTGGGAAATTTTGTAATCAAATAATTGAGAGTTCTTTGTAAGAGGACTCAAGGCATCTTTACAGATTCAGTTATTACTTTCACTAAAGTAAATCCTATCAGGACTCATGACTTCTGTTAATGGAAGTCCCCAGATAAGGTGACCCTTAAATAGCATGCTGTCTCTGAAGGGTCTCCATGATTAGCCCTATGATTTGTATTGTGCTTGAATGTTCGGTATAAAATGTAAATCTTAAAATGTATAGACCTGTGAACTATTAATCCTTGGGATCAGATATTGAAGGAACATATTAGCTGGCTTCTCTGGCAGTTCATTTTTCTCCTCTATTTCTTCACCTCCAATAACCATGTTGAGAGATGCCTTGAGTTCTATTATAAAGAACTCTCATTTATTTGGTTACAAAATTTCCCAAGATCAATTTGGAAGAATGTTAAATCTTTGATGGCAGGAACCATTGTTAATAAATCACATGTAATCTATTCCTATTGGTCTGTAAATTGTCTAGTATTCCCTTTTAAAATTCATTACCAATGGGTAATTATGTACCAATATTTTGAGTAGTACCAAATGCTGATGTTCAATATCAGACACTTATTTCCTCATCTCAATACTCCCCCCACCCAATCTCCATTCCACTCAGTGCTGGATCTGTATTGATAGATCTTGAAGATTTGGTGAGACCCAATGCCCCATAAATTCTGGCAAGTCCCATGGCAGCACTCAGTACTTGAAAGAGTATTGTGTTTTCACTGATTTGTAAGGCTGGGTTCTGCCTCTTCCAAGATCTGACATTGTGGAGTAAATGGTAAGAAGGCAGATTAGTTAATTCCATCCCTCACTCCTTTGCTGGCTCTATGTGAGTTATATCTATACAATATAGTTGCATCTATATCCTTTTTCAGAACTAGAGTAGACATTATAGCCTGATCTTTTGCCATTCATGCATTCTCAACAGTATATTTGGGTCAGGTTGGAAAACGCTGAAAATGTGTTGCTGGAAAAGCACAGTAGGTCAGGCAGCATCCAAAGAGCAGGAGAATCGACGTTTCAGGCATGAGCCCTTCTTCTTCCTGAAGAAGGGCTCATGCCCAAAACATCGATTCTCCTGCTCTTTGGATGCTGCCTGACTGCTGCGCTTTTCCAGCAACACATTTTCAGCTCTCATCTCCAGCATCTGCAGTCCTCACTTTCTCCTCAGGTTGGAAAACCCCTTGACTTTCAACATATTTATTTGATATTAATAATTATCTATAAACCATCAATAATGACTGGTTTGGTTCTCCAGCCAATATAGATTTGTGAATTATTTGTGCTCATATTCAGGAATGTACTAACTATCATTGATGTTTATGATGTTTTATTAACAGAAACATTTCCTTGTATTAATGCAGAAGTTTATTTTTCTCGAATAGTTCCTCTGTGTCAGCAATATCAGTGTTTTGTCAGCAGAGTTTAAAATAAACATGGATATGCATGTTGTTGGCAAGTCCAATATTTAGTATGTAACAGAATGCTGCAGCAATTTTTAGTTAAATGCTAAATCCATCAAAAATGCTGTCAAGGTTTGATAGTGGATTTGGTGGGATGTAACAAAACCTTGGGGGTTAAGTGATCAAAATTAACACACTTATTCATGGCTATATGCGTATATTAAGCAATGATAAATATATTAAGCAGTAAATTTATGTAGTTAGTGCAAATATATATTAAGTAGCTTATATATATATATCAGTTAAATATATGTGTAAAGCAATAGAAATATGTGTCTATATAAACAATATAAATATAATATATATATAGGATCCTAGCACAGTTCATGGTCCTGGTCCAAGATCAAGATGAACAGCAAGTAACACATGTACTACGTGGCAACATGTCTCACTGCCTCCTTACAGTTGTAAATTCCAGCCTAAGGTGAAGTCCACTAAATCGGGCAAAGTCCCTGATATTAGTACTATTCTAAATCTAAGATTCCATGCTGTATCACCATTTCATGGTACTTTCAGCACTTTCCCAGGTGTTCCATGAAACAGAAAAAAACATCTCCAGGTGACTTCATGTGACGGTCCAAAATGACAAATCTCATAGACAGTTAGTTTCACATGGTCATCTCTCAGTCAAAACATGTTGCTTTTGCATGAGGACTGTTTTCCATGTACTTTTCTACATTATTTCATTTGCTCATTGTCATGTCCAATTAACTCTTAATGATCTGGTTTGAATACATCATTTTTAATCCTACCACTAGCAATGCCATTTGTTGCACAACCAGGATAATATCCTTTTATGCCTTGACAACATTTTTGTAGTAGAAGTTGGACTGTGTCTCAAGCCAGTTGCTAATGAGCAGAGCATTTGTGGAGGTCCTTGTATATACAAGCCTCAGCTCCAGACAGTCAGTGAGCTGATGGCACCAGGAGCAGCTCCTGGCTCCATCTGTAGCAATTAGGCTACTGGTGATTAGTCTTAACCCTCAGGTATATGATGTAGGGACACACATTTTACATGTTGACACTTGGGCAGATGATGAAGAGCCACCTATTTTACATCTTTTCTCTGTCTCCACCATTAATAATGCCTTTGTTTTGTGCACTAGATGTCCACACCATCTGCTCCTTCTGCCCCTCCTCCACATCTGCCAAAACCATATAAAAATAATTCTCCAATATGATTTAGAATCTAGAATCCCTACAGAGTCTTCGGCCCAACAAGTCCACACCGACTCTCTGAAGAGTAACTCACCAAGATCCATTCCCCCAAGCCCCTATATTTACCCCTGACAAATGTAACTAATGCACACATCCCGAAAACCTATGGGCAATTTAGCACAGCCAATTCCAAAACTCTTAATAAAATTGTAAAATTAATAAATCATCTGATTTATTTTTTTTCTGTTACAACTAAAATGAAACATATTCTCTCCTATGTGTTAAGTGGAGAAATATTTTGAAGATAAAAATCTCAATCCCTTTCAAATCATTGGGATGTTTATAGTACAGCTAGAGCTTATACAAATGAGCAAGGCAACATCCTTCAGTAATTTCGTTCCTTTTGCATGGTTTTGTTAATCCTGTACACCCAACACTAAGCATTTATGAGATTGATTGCAGTACTCAGCAAAGGCGCTATCAGGGAAATTGCCCTGGTTTAAATTAACTCTGAATAAGAATTAAAATCTATAAGTCATTTCAATTTTGCTAAATGGATGAGAGAAGCTAGAGTGACAGATGGGTGGAGAGTGTAGTTTTCCGAGTAGTTTGGGAGAGGGTAGGATGCCTGGTGAATGTGGAGAGTAGGGTGCCATATGAATGAATAGTTACAATGGCAAGTAGGTGAGGGGATAGCCAGCCATAAATTGGATTAGTGCCTAGGGTAGGTCGAAGTGTCAGGTCGGGAGTGGGGTTGGCATTGAGTCTTGGAGCCATGTGTTTCATTGGGAGTGTTGAGTTGAAGGATTTAAGTAGGTGCAGAGGGGTGAGTGTCAGTGTGGTATTTGACACAATATGGTCAGTGTCAGTTGGTGCAGGTGAATGAAAGAATAGGAGTAAAAATGTTAAATTGTGGGCAGAAACTTTTATGAAGTTGAGAGCTGATCTGGCAAAGGTGGACTGGATGCAGATATATGAGGGAGTCATTCAAAAGCAACAATGTAAAGATGTCCCCAAAAAGAAAATGGTGGTACTGCCGTATCGGGAGACCCATAGTTATTCAGAAGCGTAGACAGTAATTATAAAACAGATAAAGGAAGCTTAGAACAGTCACTTACAACTTAATTCTGTAAAGAAAATAGGAAGTATAAAAGGAAATTTGATAAATGAAGAGAGAATATCAAAAATGTCGACAGATTAAATCAATGAAAATCCAAAGATGTTTATCAGCACAGTAAATAAGATGAAGATGGCTAAGGAAAAGGTAGAGACAACAGGGATGTACAAAGTAATTAATACATGGATTCAAATGATTTGGCCAGGTTCTCCGTGAGTTCATTTGATTTCTTCAGAAAGGAGTGAGATGATGAACACATTGTAATTAAAGTGAATGAATGTGAAGTAAGATAAAATAAGCATAATGAGAAGGGCAGCATTGAAAGAACTGTGTTCCCTGAAGGTGGTAAATCAACAGGACCAGATGAACCATATCTCAGGTTGTTAAAAGAAGCCAGGGAAGAAATTCAAATTCTCATTAGATTCAGACAAGTTAGCAGAGGATTGAAAGTCTGTAAATGTTGTAAATATTTTCACGTTCCTCTGGAACAGGTGCAACTTGAACCTGTGCTTCCTAGGTCAGTGATATGGACACTATCACTATGTCCTTGTTTAAAAAAGGCCAATCAGTCTCACTTCAGTGGTGGGCAAATTATTAGAAGCAATTCTGACAGACAAGAGGAACTGTCACTGAGAGAGGCATGGATTAAGGGAAGATAGTCAGTATAGTTCTGTTAAAGGAAGGTCGTGCCTCACCAGTCACTTTAAATTTTTGAGGAGGTAATAAGGAGAATTGCTAAGTAAGTTTAATAAATGTCCTCCATATGAATATTAGTAAAGCATTTAACAAGATCCCATATGGCAGACTGGACAGAAATGTGAAAGCCCCCTGGATAAAGGGGAAAGTGATGAATCATATCCGAAATTAGTTCAGTGACAGGAGAGGAAGCGTAATGATCAATTGATGGATGTTTTTGTTACTAGAAAGCAGTTTACAGTGGCTTTCTAAAGGGCTCATTATTGGATCCCTCAGTGAGAGAGTCAAGGAACAGAGGGTATAATCTCAGAATAAGAAGTCGCCCATTTAAAACAGAGATGACAAGGTTTTATCCTTCCCAGGTGGTAGTAAATCTGTGGAACTCTTTACCGTAAAAAGCTTTTGAGGTTTTGTTGTTAAGTATACTCAAGACTGAGATAGACAATCTTTCAATCAGTAAGGGAACCAAGGGTTATGGGGAAAAGCAAGAAAGTGGAGTTGAGGTTTATCAGATTAGCCATGACCTCATTGAATGACGGAAAAGACTCAATAGGCTGAGTGGCTGATATCTGTTCCTATACCTTATGGTCTTATTGTTTTATGGTCTTTCAGGTACATGTAAATGATTTGGACACAGGTGTGGGGAGACATGATTGTTACATTTGCAAATGACATATAAACTGGCCAGGTAATTGACAGTGAAAGGAATAGTTGTCCACTGCAGACTGACATCAATGATTTAGTTGAATGGACAGAAATGCAGAAAATGGAAGCCAATCCCAAGAAGCATGGAGTAACCTATTTTAGGAGGGCAAGCAAAACTAAGGAAGAAATAAAAAGATATTAAGAATGTTAGAGGAAGTGAAAGAGCTTGGTTTATGTACACACTTTACTGATGGTAGCAGGATAGGTATATAAAGAAAGGATATAGAATGTTTTCTTTTATTGGCCAGGTATAAAATACTAAAGCAGAAATGTATCGCTGAAACAGAATAAACTGGTGGTTAGGCTGCAGCTGGAGACATGAAGAAAAACCTATACACCCAGTGATGGTGGGTCTCTGGAATTCAGTGCCTGGTTTGATAGTGGAGTTAGAAACTTAATCCATTTAAAAGGAACTTGGATATGCACCTGAAGTTCTGAAACTTTTAAGACTCTGGATGATAGGATAATGGGTGGCTGGCTTTATTTTTGATAGTGTAGATGCGATGGGCTGAATGGTTTATCTGTGCAAAACCGTTTGTGTGGTTCTGTGATCAATGTTGGGTTCAGAGTCGTTGTTTAGGCAAGGATAAATCTGTCAGATCATAGGTGTGGGATTGGGACATTCAGGGGGCTTAGGATGGGAGTTAAAGGTCAAGGGTCAGGAGGAGATGGCTTGGTGGATCAGCAGTGAGTCAATGGTCCAGTTTAGTGGTTACCCAAGCGTTAGAGTTGAGTTTTACTCCTTGAACTTTTTTTCTGGGATCTGATAAGGTGAAGTGAATTGTGCAGCTTCCAAACGTTATTTGTGCAGCTTCCAATGGTATAATCTATATGATTTACCACAACGTTATTTGTGCAGCTTCCAACCAACTAGTTAAAACCTCTGTGTCAAAGGGACTTTTTTCAGAGAGCTCCAGATGTCAGATAATTGCTGCCAAGAAAGTTCAACATCCCAGGCAATTCCTAACTGGTCAACTACATTCAGATTTCTACATGGTCCTGAGGCATAACTCCATATAGTGTACCCTGCAGAAGTGACTGTCTGGCAATTGGGATGTTTTGACCATTATGTTCACAAAGGTCAAGTTAGAAATCTGCTCATGTTTGAGTCTCAGTCAATTTCCCTGCTGTACAATAAGCTTCACATTTTACAGTCTGCACTGCTCACTCAAAACTATATTTTCAGTACTTTATCTTTAACCTTTGACCAAGAACCTTCAAAATCCATAGATGCTTGTAATAGCACCTATTGCTCCTTGCACTCCAGAAAGCAAGGATAATAGCAATGCCAGAGAAAGAATTGAGGCAACGTGGGAAGAAGGGGAGCTGAATGCCAATAGGAAGCACAGTAGTGAGTAAGCGATGATTTAGATTGTGCCCTTTCTTCATGAAGCAATATTTACTCTTCAATTGTTTTGTGATTTTTAATGATCTTTAATGATCGTTCCACTCTATGTTTAATCCATGTTGATATGTCAAATCTCAAAATCTGAGAATCTCAAGATATCATCCAACCTTATAGCTTTGCAGTTAAAGCTTTAAATTAAATGAAGATGTAAGTTCTATAAAATACTTCAAATGTTGTTGCTTCTGAAAGTAGAAAATGCCACAGGGAATCTAACAATGATTCAGAAGTGGTAATTGCAGTTGTGGTCTTGGAATGTTCATTATTTTTCATGCATTCCTCATAATGAGTCTTTGTACTTCACTGGCCTTATCCAGCTTCATATTAAATCAGATGATGTTGTTTCTGATTAAAATTTAATCAGGATAAAGTGAAAGGATTTATTTCATTTATTTGCCATTACCCGAACACAACATGTAAGCATGGTACAAGCAGTTTCGATTTCAGCAATGCATGTTGATAGAGTGAGCATTTAAACTTGAGTTTCCAGATCCATTATGGTATAATCTAAATGATTTACCACAGCGTTATTTGTGCAGCTTCCAACTAACTAGTTAAAACATAATGCTGAAAGGCATTTCTAGTAGTTTGTTCTAAGATGCAATTGCATAATAACAATTTTAATCCAACAGTGAGCATTCATTGGTGATTAATGCACTCATTTGTAACATGGACAGTCTGAGTTGCTTTTTATTTTCTGAATTTAACTTTAAAAGCAATTGGTTTTTCTAATGAGTAAATAGCAAAGGCATTTTGTTTGGTCAATTAATCACTTGGGTGCCTTTTCACCAGGACCTCCTCATTATCCCTCAGACTAAGTGACAGTGTTATGGAAACTGGCTTAAATGAAAATTACAATTTGTTGTTGGTCTGTGCACTGAGATTGCTATTAGTTTTATTGGACTGGGGAATAGGGTTTGAGAGGGATGAAGAAACATGGCAATTACCATAAGACCATAAGACAGAGGGGTGGAGGTAAGGCCATTCGGCCCTTCGAGTCCACTCCGCCATTCAATCATGGCTGATGGGTATTTCAACTCCACTTACCCGCATTCCTTGTGACATCAAGAATTTATCAATCTCTGCCTTGAAGACATTTAGCGTCCCGGCCTCCACTGCACTCTGCGGCAATGAATTCCACAGGCCTACCACTCTCTGGCTGAAGAAATGTCTCCGCATTTCTGTTCTGAGTTGACCCCCTCTAATTTTAAGGCTGTGTCCATGAGTCCTAGTCTCCTCGCCTAACAGAAACAATTTCCTAGCGTCCACCCTTTCCAAGCCATGTATTATCTTGTAAGTTTCTATTAGATCTCCCCTTAATTTTCTAAACTCCAATGAATACAATCCCAGGATCCTCAGCCGTTCCTCGTATGTTAGACCTACCATTCCAGGGATCATCTCCGCTGGACACGCTCCAGTGCCAGTATGTCCTTCCTGAGGTGTGGGGACCAAAACTGGACGCAGTACTCCAAATGGGGCCTAACCAGGGTTTTATAAAGTCTCAGTAGCACAATGATGCTTTTATATTCCAATCCTCTTGAGATAAATGACTCAACCTGCATGTTTACCTTTAGAGAATCCTCGACTAGCACTCCCAGATCCCTTGTAATTTGGCTTTATGAATTTTCTTACCGTTTAGAAAGTAGTCCATGCTTGTATTCTTTTTTCCAAAGTGCAAGACCTCGCATTTGCTCACATTGAATTCCATCAGCCATTTCCTGGACCACTCTCCCAAACTGTCTAGATCCTTCTGCAGCTTCCCCACTTCCTCAGTACTACCTGCCTGTCCACCTAACTTTATATCATCGACAAACTTCACTACAATGCCCCCAGTCCCTTCATCCAGATCATTAATATATAACATGAACAGCTGCGGCCTCAACATTGAATCCTGCGGGACACCGTTTGTCACCAGCTGCCAGTCCGAAACGGAACCTTTTATCCCAACTCTCTGCCTTCTGTCAGACAGCCAATCCTCAATCCATACCAGTAGCTCACCTCAAACACCATGGACCCTCACCTTACTCAGCAGCCTCCCGTGTGGCACCTAATCAAAGGACTTTTGGAAGTCAAGATAGACCACATCCACTGGGTTTCCCTGGTCTAACCTACTTGTCACCATTTCAAAGAATTCCAACAGGTTTGTCAGGCACGATCTCCCCTTACTAAATCCATGTTGACTTGTTCTAATCCGACCCTGCTCTTCCAAGAATTTAGAAACCTCATCCTTAATGATGGATTCTAGAATTTTACCAACAACCGAGGTTAGGCTAATTGGCCTAAAATTTTCCACCTTTTGTCTTGATCCTTTCTTGAACAAGGTGGTAACAACAGCGATCTTCCAATCCTCCGGGACTCTCCCTGACTCCAGTGACTTTTGAAAGATCTCAACCAACGCCTCTGCTATTTCCTCAGCCACCTCCCTCAGAACTCTAAGATGTAGCCCACCGGGGCCAGGAGATTTATCAATTTTAAGACCTTTCAGCTTTTCTAGCACTTTTTCTTTTGTAATGGCAACCATACTCAACTCAGCCCCCTGACTCCCTTTAATTACCTTCCAAATACTTTCAGTGCAAAGGTCTCGGGGGGGAAAATGAGGTGGCATTATTGATAATATGTCACCTACCCTGTGATTTCATCTTTCGTTTGCAGCATTCATAATGTTTGTAGAATGGCACAAGTTCCCCAAGAAAATCTGGAGCAACTGATGGTAACTATATAATGACTTTGTGAAACTCCCTGTCTCCTCTTGCTATGGCTTTGTGCGGGAACTGTAGTAACATGCTTCTCTGATTTGTCATAAGCGTGTGTCCTGTGACATAAGCATTCAGCTACCTTCAAACCAATTCAGTTACAATCTCAGTATAAGCCAGGCTGTTTTCAGTGAGCTTGTAATGCTATGCCTCTGGTGTCAATTTACACTTCTTATATGTATTTCTCTTAAATCTTCACTTGCAGCCCACACTCGGTGATTAAAAAGTACTTCCTACATGCAATGAACAGTTTGCTCTTTAGCTTCCTTTGAGTTGACAGTTGCTGAGTGCTGATGTTATATGGCAATCTGTTTTCACTGCTTCAGTTTTCCAATTGTGAGAGATTTAGTACATCTGTGGGCAGATAAGGTGTGATTATTAACGTTGTGTTCCCTCCAATGCAAGCTAGGCCACATGAAAGGATCCTGAAAAATGAGGTGATACCGAGGTAATGAGATGAACAACATACTTCTTGATGACAGTGTATTTATCAATTGTCATCTGATCTGTGAATAATTTAAAGAAAATGATAACTTCCAGTGTTACAGCAAACATTGTTCACTACGAAAACAATACATCTCAGTGAATTGTGTAACAGGTCTGCTCATAAACTACACTGGAGCATTTACATCTTGTAAAGAGTTGGCTGCATTGCAAATGGCATCACATGCTGTAACCTACAAAATCATTTGGGTGCCATTTGACCATCGTTGTGGCAATTGGTGTAGAGGCAGGGGGTGCCAGTAAGATATTAGGGGAACACATTAAAGTAAATCTTTGATGTCAGGTAGATTTCCCAAGGAAATCCATGGATGTTAGCATTTTGTGACTTCATTGACATGCACAAGCATGTAAAGGGGCAGCAGGTAAGTTTGTCAGGGGCACTGAGAAATCAGGCACACGGTTTGCAGGACTGCAGAAAAACAGTTGTGTCCCTGCTACCTCAGACAAGTGAGCATGTGTCTGCCTTCGGGAGTGGCATGGTAGCTCAGTGGTTAGCACTGCTACCTCACAGAACCAGGGAACCAGGATCGATTCCACCCTTGGACAACTGTCTGTGTGAATTTTCACAATCTCTTTGCATCTGCACAGATTTCCTTCCAGTGCTCCAGTTTTCTCCCACAATCCAAAGATGTGCAGGTTTGGTAGATTGGCCAAGGAAAACACAGGGTTGCAGGGAGAGGTGAGAGGGTGGGTCTGGATGGGAACCTCTTTGGAGTGGCAGTTGGTCTCATTGGGCTAAATGGACTGCTTCAGGATTCCTGATGAAGGGTTTTTGCCTGAAACAATGATTTTCCTGCCCCACTGATGCTGCCTGACCTGTTGTGCTTTTCCATCATCACTCTAAACTTGACTCTAATCTCCAGCATCTGCAGTACCCACATCTGCTGAAATGGACTGCTTCCACACTGTAGGGGTACTATGACTGGTTGGCAGCTTCCATGGAGAGCCAGGTTCAGCATTTTCAAGCCTCAAGCAACAGGGAATGAGGGACTTTGACCTCAAACCAGGTTCCCCTGCTTCACATGGAGAGAGCAGTGCTAGTATGCACTAATCAGGAGGAGGCACCGTATACTACACATGCCTGCCCCTTCCCCTAAAAATACAGTCACGTCTCAAGAGACTCTTTCTGTGACCCTCAGCTCTGTTGGAGCTCAAGTTGAGAAAGGTTCCCCTGCCTTTGGGCAGAGAGTATGCAACATTTCAGGACACTCTTGACAAAAATAGTCCAGGTGTCACTCAACCCAAGCCTCCAAGGCCAATGGTCCCCACTGCAGAGAAGGCTCCTGCACTGCAGTTGCGCACCCGGGACTGCACTGTAAGGTAGTGGGAGGGAAAGAAAGAGGAAGAGTTCTGAGGGCACATAGGTGACACAAGTGACGCTACATTGTAAATCTGTTTTGACATCCATTAATGTATGTTCAGTTTTCACCATCAGATGTGTGTGCATCTCTTGGTCTTGCTGCAACTGCAATGTTGCAAGTTACAGAGCTCACTCATCCTTCACAACACACAACGTTCCATGATCCTGGTTGTGGAGTGAGCAGCTCCTGCACCATGTGCAGGCAGTGGGTAAATTACAGGTGGCTGCTGCTTTGGCACCTGGGCTCCATGCCTCCAGGTAGACAAACACTACTGTTGTTTCACAAATATTGCAAGGTTCAGTGTTATCTTCCATGTTATGGTCAGGTAGCTTGGGTTAGACTACATGTCAGGGAATAATGCCAAAGCTTCACCAAACATGAGTAACTTGTTGATGTCTTTCAGCATTAGCATATGGTTGTCTTTTGATGAGAAATATTGGGACAGTGGAGACCAACAGTGGGCAGGCTTCAGCCTATTAAGCACAAAATTGATTTTATTCAGCTTTTCCCATTTTTAATGGACTATGTGGTTACATGGAAGCCAGTAACTCATCTGCTCAAAGGAGCTGAGTGTTGGCTGAAACCAGCAGACATTGGGTTTTGCTGTGGTTAGAAACACAGGTTCAGCTCAGAAAATCAGAAGTTGGAACCTTTAGTAGAATTGTTTAAAGCCGTAGCAGAGGACTGTTTGTGCTATTTGTTTTTTTTTTAATCAGTGAAAATGATCTGGAGAAACCTGATCAACATCACCTTTCAAGTTTGATTCAAATTTCTATACTCCTCTTGAGATCAAACAGTAATTCCTGCTCTAGACTACACAAGTCACAAAAAAAGACCAAAGTCTTGTCACTAACTTGCTGTTCCTTTGCAATATTTGGAGTATCTTTGACCTATGTCTTCCATTCCCTACCACTGCTATACTGTGTGTCATTGATCTTAAATTGAGCCTGTGTCAGGTCATAGAGTTATAGAGATACAAAGCTCAGAAACAGACTCTGTTTCAGTCCAACTCATCCATGATGACCAAATGTCCAAAATAAAACTAGTCCCATTTGCCAGCATTTGGCCCAAATCCCTCTAAACTCTTCCTATTCATATAACCATCCAGATACCTTTTAAGCATTTCAATTGAACCAGCCTCCACTACTTCCTCTGGTAGCTCATTCTATATATGCACAATCCTCTGCATGGAGAAGTTGCCCCTTAGGTCCCCTTTAAATCTTTCCCATCTCACTTTAAATCTATGCCCTCTAGTTCAGGACTCCTTTCCCCTACCCTGCAATAGTCCCAGCTATTCAGCCTCTCCCAAAGCTTAAGCACTCTAATCATGGTAACATCCTTGTAAATATTTCCTGAACCCTTTCAAGTTTAACAACAGCTTTACTTTTGCAGGGTGACCAGAATTGAACACAATGTTCGAAAAGAGGACAAACCAATTTCCTGTTTAGCTGTAACATGACCTCCCAATTTGTAAACTGAGGAACCTCGATCATCCGAACATCAATTATCCAAATTTCAGATTAACTGAACAAGACCTCAAAGTCCCAATGTGTGGATATACTGTATTATCCAAACATTTGATTATCCGAACATTCAATTATCCGAACAAAATACCACCTGCCCGTGTCGTTTGAATAATCGAAGTTCCTCTGTACTCAATGTATTGACCAATAAAAACAAGCGTACCAAACACTTCTTCACTATCCTGTCTGCCTGTGACTCCACTATCAAAGAACTATGAACTTGCACTCCAATGCCTTTTGTTCAGCAACACACCCCAGGATCTTACCATTAAATATATGAGTGTTGCCCTGGTTTGATTGTTTCCTTTCTCTCTCTCTCTCTCTCTCTCTCTCTCTCCTGGAGTAAGCAAGGAAGGTCAAGGAGGGTCTGGATATCAGTGAAGGTTGGGAGATGGAGCATAGCAACTAAGTGACACAGGCAACAAGTGGGGAGTGACCAGTGTGCCATGGGATCTATCATCCAGATGGAGTGTAAGTTTGGATTGTTGAACAAGTCACTGGAGTATGGTTTGAATTTACTTCATTCTGATACAGAACTATGGGTAGTACCTACTCAGTGAAGACATAAACGTCATGAAGAACATCTCAAGGAAAGCCATGTGTAATATGAATGCACATGTGGAGAAAAGCCGTACTGATGATGCATTCAAGAAAATAAAGCATTCCCTTGGGCTAGTACATACTTCAAAGGGCAAAGCAGAAATGTATGATTTATTGACTTAAAAGATTTGTGGTTTATAAGCTAGAGAGATTTTAAAATGATACTTGAAGTTTTTGCAGTGTTAGTTTCCCTCAATTGTTCAACTAACATCAGGATAAAAGATACAGCAATCTCACATAATGAAACAGTGGAGATGGTTATTCTTACATTATCTTATATTACAACAATGGCTACATTTCTAATACATTTAATGGCTGTAAAGCATTTCAAGATGTCTAGTAGTTGTGAAAAATGCTCTATAAATGTAAGTGCTGTATAGCTGAGTATAAATCACAGAAGCTGTGCTACTTGCCCAGTACCAGGGTTGGGGACGTCTTCTCAGGTCTGGATTGAGAGCTGAAGAATGTAGTTTTCATTGCTTATTTGGGTACCTACAACATTAATGGGATTTAGAAAGAAAGTCTGCTGAGGCAGTATAAATAGCTGGTTACTAAATTTAACACAGGCCATAGGCAACTTGACAGATGACAATCACATTCAGATAGTCGGATGTTTATACTTAGAGGACACATCTTGATAGTTAGAGGACTGCTTCAGTTTCTTAACTTGGGGGAAGAATATGCCTGCATTGAAAATATTTCTGCAAAGTTTCACTGGGTTAATTCTTGGGATGAAGCAACTGGCTTATGAGGAAAGGTCATGCAGGCTGGGCTTGTTGGGTGATCGGTGACCTTATTAAAATATTTTAGGTATCAAAAGAAAGATGATTGTTTCCTTACCTGAGAGAATCCATAATGGGGAGAAAACAGAGTTAAAAAAGGGGTCTCCTATTTAAAATGGGGATGAGGGGGAATTTCTTTTCCCAGAGGATTATTAATCTTTAAAATCTGTCCTTCAGAAAGCAGTGAGGCTGGGTGAATAACCGTACATAAGGCAAATTTAAAGACAGTTTTGATTGACAAGGCAGACAAGAGTTCTGGGGGTGTGGGCAGGAAAGTTGAGTTATGGCCACAATCAGATCAGCCATTATCTTATTGAATGGTGGGCAATGCTTGAGAAGTCAAATGGGCTACTGCTACTCCTATTTCTTATATTCTTAATGTATTCCCTCTTTTTAAATCTGTATGAATTTGCAATTGAGCATGCAGACTGCAAACAATGTCAATATAATTGTAACAGCAGTTTTCTCTAAAAAAAATCAAAAAGGATTTTATAGTACATTTCTGCATTTGTGAAGGTTTTTAGGCACACCGTTGAATTCTGACTTATTTATGTGGTCTCTGATATGCTATTACACCAAGTGCTTCATGTTCAAGCCACATTATCAGGGGATTTTGAACTTTGCACCTGGAAATTATGACATAATCTATGGTGTGTGTTATTGAATGTGCAAAGTCAATTATACCAATTAAAGTGTTTCAGTTTAGAAAAGTGAAAGAGTTACAATATTCATTTTACAAAGAACACATTGTGCAGAGCAATCCCTCTTAATAAACTGAATGAACCTAAAAGGTATGATTGTCAAATTAGGCCGCCTGTGGCATTGGAAGTGTTTTACAAGAACTGAACCTGATTAAGATCATGGAGAGCTTGAGCGATCACATGGGTTTATTCATTGCCTCTGTGATATGTAATGTCAGTGCTGGATCGTGCCTCAGATCCCTTATTGGTGACTGCAAATCTGTTATCATTGGATAGCTGAGTCAGTGATATTACAATGGTCTCTGTGAACAAATCAAAGCAGTTACCAACCTGCTCCTGCTTTTAACGTGATGAAATTAACAACTATCTGTAATAACGCAAGAATCAGTGTAGTATTTTTGAAATATTTCTACAGAAATGCTGTCTTCAGTACAGGTGAATGTACAAGAGTAATGGAGGCTAAAAGAGATAAAAGGAATACTTTGATTCGCAAAGCACCTTTTGTGACATTTTCTGGGTTCATTTTTCAGTTCAGAAATTATTTTGAAAGGTGATCACCGCGGTAATTCAGTCATTTTACAATGAGGTCCCATAATCAGCAACAAGTTAACCAGCTAATCAAATACGCTGAGCAACAGCTTGTTTGAGGGGTAGGTCAGTCAGCACATCCAGGAGAAAACCCATGCAAGCATTTCAAAACCTGCTCGAGTAATTGTTTCATCTCTACTCAGCAAAGCAGAATTGGGCCTTACTTTAAAACCTCAAACAAAAGATAAAATCTCCAACAGTGCAGCTGTGCTACAGCACTGCAATGAAATATCAGACAGGATCATGTTCTTAAAAAATCCAGAGTAAGACCTCATTCTCATTACTACCTTGTGATTCATGCAAGGATGACAGTCCTGCGCCATAAACGACAACAGAGTAATTCCATGACTCGTTCACTCTTTACCTCAATCAGTTTAGTGAATCATCCTGTCAAGATTCAGGCATTTCATTTATTACTAAAATGGGAAAACATTTCCTCTGTGAATTATGTGAGGAAAAAACATTAAACATAGTTTTAAGCAATAGATTTCTCACTTTATTGTGCCTAGATCACATAGGAAATTTTCATCTACCGTTTAATAAATTTTGTCTGTTCAAAAGCACATTATCCAATGTGGTATAAAATTTCTTCAGCAGTATTACATCTCAGTGACAAAGCTCTTTGATATATTTAAACTTTTTTTTCTCATGCTTTTATAACTGCAGTACAGCAGTTACAGCTAGCAAAGTAAATGGGTTCAATGTTATGTTTGTTTGGCTAAGTGTGTATTGCATCTAGGATTTGGAGAGATATCCATCATGAGGCCGAGCGAGTTTTTTCAGCATAACTACTTCTTATATCTCATTAGCAAACTAATACGTTTCTGTGAAATCCCTCACAACCAATTCCAACCTAAACCTATCATGTGTCACTTACTGGAACAACTCGTCACTCAGTTGATATTTGCCATAACTTTGGCACCCCTTAAGTCTTTAAAAGTTCATGGTGCATGTAAATGAGCATTGGCATTCAGAAGCTGCTCTGCACGGTCAAGGATGTTTCCACAAGATGTCAGAGAATGGAAAGCTGGCTCAGCGGTTCTCAGATATCTCCTGGTGGGATGTTGTAGCATGCATGTGCTATTCTTCATTCTACTGCAAATCTCATAACAACCTCGCTGTAAGCGTCATTCATTGCAAAACATTTTTACCACAGGCCCTAATGCCATGTTGTAGGTACTGCCAGCACTCCACCAATCCTGCAATGAAATGGCTGGTTGGCCCCGCAGGAACCACCTCTGCATTCTCTGTGGGTGAGTGTGGAGGTTTCAGAGGAATATTGGCATCCTGCACTGCCCGCCACCTCAGCTATTGACACCTCAGTGGGAATAAGAGCCTGAGAATGTGAGGTAGCACAATCCAGTGAGCACATCACAGAAACAATCCCCCACCTGGCCAAGGAAGAAATGTCCAATGTCACTGGCACTCAGACGACTACCAGAAAACAGGCATTTGCTCAGCTCCAAGCAAGGAAGTGTTGTTAGCACTCAATTTTTTTTTTACATAGACAGAGAGGAACCAGAGTGCTAGACAGTTATGTGGAAGGCAATGAATCACATTGCCCAGAAGTTGCAGCAGTGCAGTAAATCATACGACTTTCCAATCTGCTTCCAAGGACAGGCTGGTAGCTGATGAGAGAGCCTAGTCCAGAATCCTCAGGGTCTATTGAAGAAGCACATTCCCCCGCTGCCCCTCAACACCTCCCCCATTGGTCCAAGGACATGGCAACAGGAGAATGTAAAATCAGGCCCCACTCCAGGTGCTTCTTTCTCACAGGGACCAGGGTGATGTCAAGAGTCACCAAGACAGTGAAGGAACCACAAAGAATCCCCTCAGAAGTCTCCACTTAGGACATGCCAGATGTCATCCCATTTAATTAGAAACTCACTGCTGACAAGTGAGAACCTCACCTTGCCTTTGCCATTGAGGCAAATGCTTCTAGCATTTCAACATCGCTGGACTCTACATTTGATTATACCACAAACCTCATGAGAGCTCATGATGCCCAGATTCCTATAAGGTTTTGCCCAGAGTTTCTGCCATTCATTTGCTCCTGTGGAATTTTATAGCTCAATACTTTTTTTTGTCTTTGCATGGAAACATTGCATTAATTTTTTTATTCATTTGCTGTTGTGATCTTTCTAGTGGGTAAGTGGCAGTAGATTAATGAATTTGTAATCAATATTTCTTGCAAACCATTTCTAGATTATGCTGAATTAGAAGGACTATATCAGATACAAATATTTTATGCATTCCACTACTACTCATTGCTGACGCATTAGTTATTCCCACTTTTACTCCTATTTTATGCTTCAGCATCACATGCATACAAGGATATAACAACAAATGACTCAATACTAGAGAAAAGTGAGACCCATAAACTTGGGTTAAATTTCAGGCTACATATCTATGCCTTACATATAAAAGAGCTCAGTGTTAACTCTAACATAGTTGATGAGTTTAGAATGTGGTGATTTGGCACATCTCCCTATAGTCCTCTGTCCACATCTGCTAAAGTCCAAATGAGAAATCCTGTACAGCCGTCAATATTTTCATTTGGTAAACAGAGCCAGTTGCATACATTTGGAAAGTTTGCACACTTCAGAATAATGAATTCTGTAAGCTAGCAAATTGAAGTTGAATTGAAAATAATGTCCATCACCCACTGACTGCACTAGAGTTTACTTGATATTCATACTAATTAGCTCAAACGAGGACACAAAATGCGCAACATTCACAAGAACAATAACAAAGGATGAGAATTCCATCTCTTAAGCTTCTTTCCTTGATAAAATGACAATCTGATAGTAGAGGCAGTCTCAAAATCAATTAATTACATCATTTCATGATCCTTCATTTGATTTTATTCAATTGATTTTTAGTGCAGTCCTGATTTCTAACCATTAAAAAGTATAACTTAATAAATAACATCTGCATCATACTTGTGACATAAACATGCAAAAGTGAAATTTGATGGCAAACTCTTTTACGCTCCTTGGGCCAATCACAACCATACTTGGTGAGATAATACTTCAGACATAGGAATATGTTGTTGAGATCTTTCTGCTCCATCAATGAGAGATTTGGTGTCCTAACAGTGGATCTCATGGTTTCGCCCACTTTGTGTCCCCACGACACTGTAACTCATATATGTTGTAATCAACACAACCCATTCATTCCCGGGAAAAATCTGATGAGCTTATAACATAAACCCTTGTCTTTCCTTTCCATTTCATTTGTCGTCTATTGTTTCTCAGATATTGCTTGGTCCATGAATTTATATTCTGAGGCATGACCTATTAAGAGACAGATGATGCACAGCCAAACAGAATGAAGAGGCTAGTGTAAACATGCACAAAGTCGGCAGAGAGTCTGAAAATGCATTAGAGTAGACTAAAGTAGTTTTTATTTGTAGTTTCTACCATATTCAATTGATACAGTAAAAATGAGACAATGTTTCTCCAGCATTGAGGGTGTTGTATGGACAGCACAAACTACACAATTGTACATGGTATAAAGTGCATAAGAAGTGCAAAACACGCAAGTTATGTGTAATAGAAGATTCAATGCTGCATGTTGGAGATCAAGGCCAGAATTTCCCTAATAAAACAGATAACTCAAATTGGGAAAATCCTCAACATGCCAGATCCACATCGGTAAAAGTATCTCCAAACACATTATTTTTGCTCCAAGGGAAGAGGGTACATTTGTATGTCATAAAACTGAGCCCTTTGACTCCAGAAGTAAAGTGTAGGTGGATACAGGGTTGTTGAGTGTTGAGGTGGGCTGTTTAGAAGATGGTTTATGGGATTAAGAATACATAGAATCCCTACAGAGTGGCAGCAGGCCATTTGGCCTACCAAGTTCACACTGACCATCTGAAAAGTATCCCATCCAGACCCACCCACACATCTGCATTTCCCATGGTGAATCCACCTAACCTACACATCCCTGGACACTATAGCATTGCCAATCCACATAGCCTGCACATCTTTGGACTATGGGAGGAAACTGGAGCAAGAGGAGGAAACCCACACGACAATCAAGACTAGAAGTCACCCAAGACTAGAATCGAATCTGGATCCCTGGTGCTGTGAGGCAGCAGTGCTAACCACTGAGCCATGCCACCCAGGCTTCTTCCCAGTTCTTTTGGAATTTGGTAGACCCTTTATCCATCATTCCTTATGCCCACTCACCCTGCATTCCATTCCTCATGCTAACTTAAATGCTCCTCCAACTCTATATCTACTCATACCCTTCATGTCGATCCATAACCATTTGTGCACCATCCATCCTAAGCAGACATGAGAAGCCATATGGAGATGAGAAAAATATAAATCACTAGAATCTAATACTGCTTCCTCTGCTATATTTTTGATGGTGAATATTCCTTCTTTAAAATGGTTCAACTCATTGAAATATCTGCAATTGATTAATATCTAACAAAAACAAACAAATTTCTACTCTGTAGCTATTCAAAGATTCCTGATTCAACTGTAAATCCTTTGTGGATCTTCAGAGTTGTTTTTCTCTCTGGAAGATGGGTGGAATATAATTAAGGTGAAGGTTTCCATTCTTGGTGAGTTTATTGAAGATTGTTATAATTGCTATATTCTTCTTCATTGTACTGCTGAATTGGCAAGGCCACAATGACTTCATGTAAACATCATGAGAAGATAATCGATGAAGAATGTCGGAAAGATAACACAAGTTTAACTAAAGGAACATCTGAACGTTAACAAACATAACAATGAAGCCTCATGCTTTGCCAGCACAGTGGGGTATTGAGGCTTCCCAAGGACAGAAGCTTAGAAGTACATGAATTTGCCCAACTGTGGCATAAGACCTGGAAAGGGTGTTTTTGAGCCATGGCTGCTTGGTATCCTGTCAGTAATTTCCAGGGTCTAGATTCCTGGTGTTGAATACAAGATTTGTAAATTGCAAATAGAGAGAAATGGGATATGCAAATACATGCAAGTAAGCTAGTCATAACTGTTGAGCCACTTAAGGCTTGATGGGAAAATTGGCAATATTTTTCTCACTGTTGAGAATTTGATTTTTTTCATTCTGTTCCAATTTTGTCACCATACCCACTACTAATCTCACAGCAGCATGGAGTAGAAAATTGCATCCCGTGTTTCAATAAATGATGTAAATGTAGATAATAATACTGAAAATGTGAGTGATACAACAGATGTTGCCTTTTCTACAGCTAATAAAATATTCAAAGTCTTAAACATTGAAGTAAGAGGTGTAAACATAGATTTTGATCCAGAGGATTTTAAAAGTGACACTCAGGATTTCAAATGATTAGCAAAGATCATACAGCAAAGATTGTAAACCTCATTAAACTAATTTGAAGTTAAGTAAGTTAGAGAAAATGGAAATATTTGTTGTCAAATATGTTTTGAGTATAATACTTTTGTGTGCATTTAAATACTTGTGCAATTAAAATTTTTAACTTAAACAGTTGCTTGAAGTGAATTATTGATGAAATCTTGGATATAAGAAATGCTTGAAGTAAATTGCTTCACAGAAATATTTTTCATGATCTGATTTGTAGTTTCTGTACCTGTCTCATTCAGACCATACACCCTGGGGCTGAATGCCTCAGCTTAATACTTCATAAGAGCATTACCTCTTTCTTTCAAAATCCTATTTTTAACTCCATCCCCTTATTTCCCATACGCATGACATCTAGCACAGTCGGCATTAAATGATTCTGTCCTTCTCCACTTTACTTATCACTAATCATATGCTCCACTTCCTGCTGTCACCTTCTCCTATCTTGCAGTCCTGGTCCCTCATTTCCCTATTGTGCTCCATTCAAACGTCCAGTCAATTTATATTCCCTTGTCTGAAAGACCCTGATCCTTGATTTTGATGTGACCTATTCACTGTCAGGTGTATTTATTACAATATGCATTGAAAAGTACTGGTTGGTGTGTGTTCATTCACCGGCACAATCTTAAAGCACAGAAAATAAACGAAAACATGGAATCTAAACCCAGCAAAATAAAACAATAGAGTTCATCTCATCATCTTATCTCAAAATAAAGTCAGGTGGGCTTTGGAATAGCTCCCACCTGCAGCTCAGCTATGAGTCTGGATCCAGGTTCCTCAACTCTGATGCCTCGAGTTCCTGCTGCACAGTTGCATTGATGTAACTGTGCTTTGCCGCACTGCTGCCCTGAACAAAGAATCTCCACTCTCCAGTGTTATCACACCTCCACCAACAGCATCAGCACCGTGAGTTCACATTGGGCCAATCTCACCATTGTTGGTGCTGCAGGGCCCTGTGCTGGGACCAAACCCACCACCGTTGTCACCCCGGCTGTCAGTTGACCAGTCATCACTGTGTACCTGGAGCCTAGGCTCATCCTAGGAGTCTAAAATGGACGATTAAGCCTGGGACTTGCTCCTTGCTCACTGGGAGGCATTGGGCTGGAATAGAACCATATCTGCCACTGCTGGGCACCTCCTCCTTCAACATTTCCAATTCCTGGGTCCATGCTGCCTTCTTACCTTTCAAGATGTGGAGGTGTCAGTGTTAGACTGGGGTTAGACAAAGTTAAAAATCACACAACACCAGGTTATTTTCCAACAAGTTATTTGAAAGCACTAGCTTTTGTAGCACTGCTCCTTCATCAGGTAGCTTTGGAAAGCTAGTGCTTCCAAATAAATCTGTTGGATTATAACCTGGCGTTGTGTAATTTTTAACTTCTTACTCATCCACAGTCCTTCACTTGAGATGGATGCCTTTGATCTCCACCGTTTGCTACTTTTGAAAAAAAAATATGATTGATCTTTCTACTCCTATTCACTAACTAGGCTAAATATGATCATCACCGCCCAAAGCCCAAATCACTTATGCCCTCGACATTTAGTAAGTTAATAACAATTTCTTATTCCATTGACTTTTGGGTCCGGTCAAGATTATGATCCAAACATCTCAGCCTGAATTTATCACTAATCTGATATGTCAGAAGCAAGAGTAGATCAGAAACATGTGAGGGATCATCAATGGATTTCTTGAACGTTGCAGAGTTTGAACATACAGTGTTCACAAGTTGCCATCAAGCAATTTCTCACCCAATCCTGATTGAGAGGTTTGGCTTCCAGTCAATGCAAGACAGGTTGGTGCAGGCTCTGTAAATGTGGCTCACAGTTCAAAACGTGAAAAGTTGAATCATGTTGAACATTTCAGCCTTATTGTCGTACTCCAAATTGCAATTTCACTGTGAAAGGAATTGTCCTTTACTTCAGCTCCTGTAATTGAGGAAGTGTTGTAATGTCATCAGATCACATGGAATAGAAAGCTGGGTCTGTCAGGCTTCAAGTAAAATATCCTCTCTTACCACCATTTGGATATAGTTACACTTAATAAAACCTATTGCCGTTCACTTACAAAAGTGTAGGTTTCACATTACTACTCTGCTCTTGGGTCACCCACTCAGTTCCCAAACTTGATGAAAGCAGGTAAAAAATGAATTGGAGACAGATTTAGTTTTGAATTCTGATTTTTAATAATTCAGCATCCTCTTCCATCCAACCAATTGCCCCACCACGACACTGAATCAAACATTGTCATGAGGAAGCTACTATAATGTCAGGATTGGTTTCCGTACTATAACATTTGCAGTATCTTATCGAAAAAAATACTGAAAGGTAACTTTGAAATCAATCTCTGTGATTACTATGATGGTGCTTCATCATTTCCCTTTTCTCCTATCTTAAAAATATTATCAACTTTTATCTCAATAAATGAAGGGTTCAGAGGGACTTGGGGCAAATAACAGCAAATGGGACTAGATTAATTTAGGATGTCGAGTCAAAATGAGCTGAAAATGTGTTGCTGGAAAAGCCCAGCAGGTCAGGCAGCATCCAAGGAGCAGAAGAATCGACGTTTCGGGCATGAGCCCTTCTTCAGGAAGAAGGGCTTATGCCCGAAACGTCGATTCTCCTGCTCCTTAGATGCTGCCTGACCTGCTGCGCTTTTGCAGCAACACATTTTCAGCTCTGATCTCCAGCATCTGCAGTCCTCAGTTTCTCCTGTCCAGTCAAAATGGACAAGCTGTACCAAAGAGTCTGTTTCCGTGCTGTACATCTCCATGACTCTGACTCTAAATGGACCTATCAATTTCATGCAACCTTCATTTCTTAAAATGTATTTCAGAATCTTGCTCTCCTTTCTTCTGTCTCTCGCATTCTGTAGAAATTTCCTGCAAAATTAAACAATGATAAAATCATTTCCAATTCCAGCGAATTGATAAAATTGTAGCATGATAAAGTTACACTTCAATATATAAAGTTTATGTCAAATTAGGTACAAATTTTGTGCAGATGGAACAGAACTGAAGAACAAGATTTAAAGGAAATGCAAATCAACATGGTGTCATTTTTTTTCTAGTTTATTTCACTGAACAGATGAAAATGTTTTTATGAAAAGAATTCTCCATAGTTAATGTTAAAGACCAATGGATTTTGAATTGAAAATTAAAAATAAAAAGATATTAAAGAATATATGTAATATATTTCCTGTCCAAATGAAATAAGTACTGACCTCTACACCGCTGAAGCCAAATGCCAACTCGAGGACACCTCTTCCTACTGCCCCCTCGACCATGGTCCCACCCCCCATCACCAAACCATCATCTCCCAGACCATACAGAACCTCATCACCTCAGGAGATCTCCCACCCACAGCTTCCAACATCATAGCTCTGGAACCCCGCACTGCCCAGTTCTACCTCCTTCCCAAGATCCACAAGCCCGACCACCCTGGCCGACCCATTGTCTTAGCATGTACCTGCCCCACTGAACTCATCTCTACCTACCTTGACACTATCCTATCCCTGATGAAGGGCTTATGCCCGAAACGTTGAATTTCCTATTCCTTGGATGCTGCCTAACCTGCTGTGCTTTAACCAGCAACACATTTTCAACTATCCTATCCCCCCTAGTTCAGGAACTCCCCTCATACGTTTGAGACACCACCCACACCCTCCACCTCCTCCAAGACTTCTGTTTCCCCGGCACCCAACGCCTCATCTTCACCATGGATATCCAATCCTTTTACACCTCCATCCACCATGACCAGGGTCTCCAAGCCCTCCGTTTTTACCTCTCCCGATGTCCCAAATAGTACCCTTCCACCACACTCTCATTCATTTGGCTGAACTGGTCCTCACCCTTAACAATTTCTCCTTTGAATCCTCCCACTTCCTCCAGACCAAAGGGGTAGCCATGGGCACACGTATGGGCCCCAGCTATGCCTGTCTCTTTGTTGGCTATGTAGAACAGTTGATCTTCCGTAATTACACCGGCACCACTCCCCACCTCTTCCTCCGCTACATTGATGACTGCATTGGCGCCACCTCGTGCTCCCGCGAGGAGGTTGAGCAATTCATCAACTTCACCAACACATTCCACCCTGACCTTAAATTTACCTGGATCATCTCTGACACCTCCCTCCCCTTCCTGGACCTCTCCATCTCCATTAATGATGACCGACTTGACAATGACATTGTTTACAAACCCACCGACTCTCACAGCTGCCTGGATTACACCTCTTCCCACCCTACCTTTTGCAAAAATGCCATCCCGTATTCCCAATTCCTCCGCCTCCGCCGTATCTGCTCCCAGGAGGACCAGTTCCACCACAGAACACACCAGATGGCCTCCTTCTTTAGAGACCGCAATTTCCCTTCCCACGTGGTTAAAGATGCCCTCCAATGCATCTCGTCCACATCCTGCACCTCCGCCCTCAGACCCCACCCCTCCAACCGTAACAAGGTCAGAACATCCTTGGTGCTCACCTTCCAGCCTACAAACCTTCACATAAACCAAATCATCTGCCAACATTTCCGTCACCTCCAAAAAGACCCCACCACCAGGGATATATTTCCCTCCCCACCCCTTTCCACCTTCCGCAAAGACCGTTCCCTCCATGACTACCTGGTCAGGTCCACACCCCCCCTACATCCCACCCTCCCATCCTGGCACTTTCCTCTGTCACTGCAGGAACTGTAAAACCTGTGCCCACACCTCCTCCCTCACCTCTATCCAAGGCACTAAAGGAGCCTTCTACATCCATCAAAGTTTTACCTGCACATCCACTAATATCATTTATTGGATCTGTTGCTCCCGATGTGGTCTCCTCTACATTGGGGAGACTGGGTGCCTCCTAGCAGAGCACTTTAGGGACATCTCCAGGACATCCACACCAATCAACCACACCACCCTGTGGCCCAAAATTTCAACTCCCCCTCCCACTCTGCTGAGGACATGGAGGTCCTGGGCTTCCTTCACCACCGCTCCCTCACTACCAGACGCCTGGAGGAAGAACGCCTCATCTTCCGCCTCGGAATACTTCAACCCCAGGGCATCAATGTGGACTTCAATAGTTTCCTCATTTCCCCTTCGCCACCTCACCCTAGTTCCAAACTTCCAGCTCAGCACTGTCCCCATGACTTGTCCGGACTTGTCCTACCTGCCTATCTCCTTTTCCAGGGTAAAAAATGAGGTCTGCAGATGCTGGAGATCACAGTTGAAAATGTGTTGCTGGTTAAAGCACAGCAGGTCAGGCAGCATCCAAGGAATAGGAAATTCGATGTTTCTGGTCCTGATGAAGGGCTTATGCCCGAAACGTCGAATTTCCTATTCCTTGGATGCTGCCTGACCTGCTGTGCTTTAACCAGCAACACATTTTCAACTATCTCCTTTTCCACCTATACACTCCACCCTCTCCTCCATGACCTATCACCTTCATCCCCTCCCCCACTCGCCCATTGTTCTCTATGCTACTTTCTCCCCACCCCCACCTTCCTCTAGCTTATCTCTCCAGGCTTCAGGCTCACTGCCTTTATTCCTGAAAGATTTTGCTGCTCCTTGGATGCTGCCTGAACTGCTGTGCTCTTCCAGCACCACTAATCCAGCAAATGAAATAAGTAGTCAATTACATGTTTTCTTTCGCTGTAGACATTCAACTTATCCAGCAAATACAACTGCACTTATATACAGCAAGGTCCAAAAAGTGACATTCAAATAATGATTGGAACACTTGTTGAGGGATATTTGTTGAGGGATAAATATTGTCCAGAATGCTCTCCTTCAAAAGTTTTATGGATCTTTTACATTGGATTATTACAAATGTTGGCTTTCAGAAATTTAACATTTGCACAAAATGTTATGATGATCAACATGAACAATTTTTCCATCTATGTTAGTCCAGCTGCTTAGCGGATCACCGATGGGACATTGATGGTCCACTTTATGCCTGAAGATGACAACTTAGTTAGAGACAAAAAAACCCTGCAGATGCTGGAATCCAAGTTAAAGAAGCAGGAGGCTGGAAGAACACAGCAAGCCAGGTAGCGTTCGGAGGTGGAGAAGTCAATGTTTCAGGTATAACCCTTCTTCAGGACTAGGGGTGGGTGTAAGGCAAGCTGCAGATAAAGACGAGGGGAGGGTGACGGGGACAGAGGATGGTGAGGTAAGCCTAGGTGAACACAAGTAGAGGTTACAACGTGGGAGGAAAGAATCCGGCTGGTAGCTGGAAGGAAGGATTGATCAGAGGAATGGAACAGAAGGGGTTGGCAGGAAGGCGAATCAGGGATGAGAAGGGGGGATTTGTTTGAAATTGAATAACTCAATGTTGAGTCCTCCAGGCTGTCGGCTGCCCAGGCAGAAGATGCAGTGTCGTTCCTCCAGTTTGCCATCTGATTCACTGTAGCAAAGGAGGAGGCTAAGGATGGTCATGTCCGAAAGGGTGTAGATTACATTAGGTTCCCCAACAGTGCAGAAACAGGTCCGTCGGCCCAACAAGTCTACACCAACCCTCCGAAGAGCAACCCACCTAGACCCATTCCCCTGCACCTAACGCTATGGGCAATTTAGTATGGCCAATTCACCTAACCTGCACATCTTTGGACTGTGGGAGGAAATTGGAGTATCCTGAGGAAACTCACGCAGACACAGGGAGAATGTACAAACTCCACATAGACAGTTGCCTGAGGCCGGAATTGAACCTGGGTTTCTGGCACTGTGAGGTAGAAGTGCTAACTACTAAGCCACTGTGCCACCCATTTGGGCAGTGACTGGGAGGTCAGTTCAGCCCCTGTGGGCCCAATTGAGATGCATGGCGAAATGTTCCCTTAGTTTACGTTTCAGTCTCCCTGATATAGAGAAGACCACATCAGGAGCAACAGATACAGTAAACTGGATCAGAGGAGAGACAGCTGAACCTCTGTCTCACCTGGAAGACTGTTTGGGGCCCTGGATGGATGTGTGAGGAGTGATGTGTAGGCTGGTCTTGCATGTTTTCCAATTGCAGGGGAAGGTACCTGAGGTTTCGGGGGGCTTTGGGAGGGTGGCATGAACTAAGGATTGGCAAAGGGACTGGTCCTTGTGGAAATCAGAGAGGATTGGGGAGGGGAAGATATTCTTGGTGATGGGGTCTACTTGAAGTTGATGTAAGTGTTCAAGGATGATATATTGGATGCAGAGACTGGTGGCATGGTCGGTGGGGACAAGGGTGACCCTGTTTTTATTGCCTTTAGAGGGGGTTAGTTCAGGGCAGTGGAGTAGGGGATGGAGGAGGTACGGTGGAAGGCTGCCTAAATGACATCACTGCATTAGGTCAACAGACCAGATGTAGCAGTCAGTGTTGACATTATGGGCATCACCAATGCCTGTACAGATTTCTGAGTGCACAGTTTTTTGCAGTTCTTTCATCTGGGACTTCGATCATGTATGTAACAGCAGTAGATTAGTGCAGCTTATCAATGGGAATGCCAGCAAGTCCAGGAGAGGATGGATAAAGGGAAACAACAGAAAGGACTTTCCCTCTTTGAGAACAAGAACTGCCATATTCAGGTAAATTTTCAGTGTCAGTCTTTCAGTGGGGTTAGTGGTTTAGTCAGTCAGGGTTTAGTCGATGGGGGAGTGGGTGGGTCAGTGGGCAGTTACTCAGATGAAATTGACCATTTGCATTGGTATGGAAGAATAGCTGGGTTGGGTTGAGGGGATACTCATATTGGGTCAGGAGGATATGTGGGTCAATGCAGCATATTGGGATGTGCAGTCAGGTCAGGTCTTGAGACAGTCTGTTTTTATTGGGGCCACATGGTATAATCTGGTCATGGGGCAAAGCCAAAAATAGCTGGAGAAACTCAACAGGTCAGGTAGCATCTGTGGAGAAAAAGAAAAGTCAACTTTTTGGGTCCAGTGACTCTTCTTCAGAACTGATTGTACCTAGGAAAAGGTTGGCATACATGGTTCGAAAAGGTTGATCATTGAGGTAGCTTGTTCACATTGGGGAAGATGGTACAATCAGGTTCAGAATATCAGGCCAATAAAGCATTGAGGAGTATGTGCTGGGGAATGTGGTAACTTTGGTTTATCAGCAACTAAGTTGAATAGCATTTCTGGAGTAAGTGTCTAGATAAACAATATGTATCTAGTCCAGGTTTCTATCATTGAGATTAATATAAGAGACATCACATCGTAACTGGGGAAAATACAGTGGATATGCTACAATTGGATGGCCACTGAAGTCCTGGAGAGTGGCACAGTAGTTAGCACTGATGCTTCATAGCATTAGGGATCTGAGTTCAATTCCACCTTTGGGCAACTTTCTTCGTGGGAATTTGCACATTCTGTTTGTGTCTGCATGGGTTTCCTCTGAGTTCTGTTTTTCTTCCACAGTCCAAAGATGAGCAGGTTAGGTGGATTGGCCATGGTAAATGCAGAGTTACCAGGATTGGGTAAGAGAGTGGCTCTGGGTGAGATGTTATTTGGAGGATCAATGGGCTGAATGGCCTACTTCCAAACTGTCAAGATTCTATGACTCCTGGCCCATAATCTCTTTAGTTTCCACTATTATTCTGCCTGTTATCATTAATTTGTATTTTCTAGTATCTATTTGTATTTTCTAGTTTCCACAAAGTATCTGGAAACCCTTTATATCCTGAATGCCTTTATTAAAGCTACCTGAAACATCTCTACATTAAGGGGAAAAATTCCCACTCATTCCCTTCACTCATGAAACTCTCTAGTGTGATTGTCACACATACGTGATTGTCTGCTGGTTACAAAGATAGTAATAGAGAAAAAAGTCATTTTAATTTAATCCTCCTTGATGTAAGGTTCCTCTGAGGTTTTGAAATGATTATTTTTTATTTGATTGCATGTGATCTCCCATCAGACACAGGTCATGTCGATGATTGATCAGTGCCAGTAACACATAAATGTGCACAATGACTGCTGTTATTCCTTGTAATTTTTAGAAATATCATTAAAAGTCGGTTAAGGTCAGCCAAGGATATTGTATACAATAAAAGTCTAAATTAGACGGTGGTAAATGACAAATTATTTTGTCCTACAATAAAACAAGAGTGAAAAAGAGGACACAAATCGCATTAAAAATGAAGATAAGTCTGAGAAAGCCTATCAGTTCAGAAATGAACAGGTACATTGCACCTCACTGCAATCCCAGCAGCTAAATTAATACATTTGTCCATTTTAAAATATAAAATAAATAATTTTGCTTGATTTCTGAAAGAACTGTGGCAAAGGAAATATTACTTGGTAATTTGAATCACAGAATCCCTCCAGTGTGGAAGCTGGTCATTCGGCTCATCCGATCCACTGAAGAGCATCTCACCCAGACCAATTCCATCCTGTTATTTAGCACTTCTTATGACCAAATCACCAAGCCTGCACATCCCTGCACACTGTGGGCAATTTAATATGGTCAATCCACCTAATCTGCATATCCCTGCACACTGTGGGCAGTTTAACATGGTCAATCCACCTAGCCTGCACATCCCTGCACACTGTGGGCAATTTGACATGGTCAATCCACCTAACCTGCATAGCTATGGACTGTGGGAGGAAATCAGATCACCGAGAGGAAACTCACAAAGACACGGGGAGAATGTGCAAACTCCACACACACATTTTCTGAGGGGTGGAATGAAACTCAGGTCCCTTGAGTCTGACTCAAGTATGAATGCTAGGATGAAGAAGAGATTACTACACTGAAAGGGTGAGGGAGGCAACTCAATTTATAAAGGGGGAGGGGAAGACAAGAGTGCATGGGATGGAAATGATGGAAGGAATATTGTTGACAGCAAGTAGCTCCCTGGCTTCCAGGTGGAGGAAGAGAGCACTATTAGATTTGGCAAGCTTGCTTACTATGCTTGAGTCTGGAAAGGGATAAAGTTGATAGTTGAAGACTCAGAAAGATGGATTGGTTGGAGACTTGGGGAAGTGTGAAGCCTATGCAGTTAACAGGGAGGTCTCCCAGGAAGGGGATGTTTACATTTAAGCATACTTGAACCATGGATCATCATGTAGCACATACAATGCTTGGGCTTAGTACCTCCCTTGTTGTCGTGGTTTGATGGAGATTTGCACACAAACAGCTAATGGCAAAAAGAGAACATTTACTTACCCAGATTTTCCCGGGACTAGATGATTTGAGCTATAAGGAGAGGCTGGATAGACCAGGACTTTGTTCTCTGGAGTGTAGAAGGTTGAGAGGTGACATTACAGAGGTTTAAAAAAATCATGAGAAGCATAGAGAAGGTGAATAGCAAAGGTCTTTTCACTGGGGTAGAGGAGTACAGTTCAGAACCAGTGGGTATATTTTTAAGTAATAGGAGAATGATTTAAAGTGGACATGAGTGGCACCTTTTTCATATAGAGAGTGGTATGTGTAGGGAATGAACTGTTAGAGGAAGTACCGAATGCAGGTACAGTTACAACTTTTAAAAGACATTTGGATAGAAAAGTTTGAGAAATACGTGGGTCAAATGCAGACAAGTGGGACTAGTTTAGTTTGGGAAGCTTGGATGGCATAGATGAGTTGGTCTAGCGGGTCTGTTTTTCTCTGTATGACTCTGTGACTCTATGACAAAAGAGCAAACTTATGAAGAGCAAAGTGTTGCTTGTATCATCTGTCTGCACACAGTAGGATCTTTCTTCCTGTCTTATTGTGTCTCAGTGCAGTCCTGAGATCTACAGCTTATGTGCTGGACGCCTGTCCCATAGTAAAGCCTTTACCTTGGAGGTTGGGTCAGGAGACCCTGGAGGGGATTGGGAGGGGGCCGGGGGGACATTTATGACTAGAGAACTCATTGTGCTAGTCATGTACTGCCCAGGGACTACACTTCTTGGATTGACCTCCTCCAGGGCTGAGGGCTGGCAGGCTGGATGGAGGTGGAAGGTTCAGCCACCTCTAAAATGGCTTAAGAGAAAATTTCAGGAGGCCTCTATGTGGTTCCTCCTCCAGTTTGAGCCCATGGCACTGTGCCATGTGTAGAAGGGGGCAGCTGTAGTGAGTACAAGTTTGTCTGTCCTCCCACTGATTTGCCATTCCGAGTGAGCATTGCCGGCTAAAGTGATGGAGCGCAGGGTCTCTGCACATATTCAGCAGAGTTTAAGGATGATTGGCTGGTTCTCCATGGCAGCTACCAACCTGCCCATGGTGGCACTCAGATGTTTGATGCCTGATGCAGCAGAGTTTTGTTAGCAGCATTTTGGTGAGATCGCCCAGCTCCCCGCAGAGAAAAACAAATTGTTTTCTGCTTTTGCATCTGCTTGCACAAGTGCAAAATGTCCCTGGCTGCTGACACCACTGAGTCCCCTCCTGCCTGGGGGTGAGCACTAGCAGGGTCTCTAACAATCCTCTGAGTGCTTCCAACCTGGACTGTTATTCCTCGGCCAGCTGCAGAGTAGAGTTTTGCTCATCAGCAGATGCTCCTGACTCTAATCTAATCTAGAAAAAAGAACCAGTAAGGTGGGAGTTTCTGAGCTGGTGGGAGTCCAAGAGGCAGCCTGGCCTATGCTTCTGCTGAGGCCCTGTGTTGTCTTCCTCAAAGATGGCTGAGGTTGTAACTTGTGGGTCAGGCCTCTTGACAGCAGCCAATGTGGACATCAGCTGGTGTCTGTGGCAGATAAAAAGAAAAATCATCATAACTAAGAGGTAGAAATAGTGGCATGTTAACAATGCATTTACCTTGGCAATATTGGGAGCTAGGTACAATAATAAACAATGCTTTTCAGTTAATTGCCAGGAAATTGATGTTTCTACATCCCAAATGAATACTTTCAATCCTTTCCAATGTCCTGGCTCTTTCAATCTGGTTTTGGACCATTTTCTCCTGCAACATGAGAAAAAGAGGGATTGAATGAAATGAAAGTGAGTGGCATAGCTGTTGGTGCTGGTTTAGATACTCAAAATATGACAAGTTAATCCAAGGAAATGTGTAAGTCACACAGAGTACATATAAGGGGTTTAGTGGATGGGTGGGGGATGGGATATGTGCTGGAATGCTCTGGTGGACAAGAGCAAATGAGAGAAGATATGAAATGCAATAGTGAGGGAGATAGATATTAATCCTTAGCAGAATGATGAACTAACAAGTTAACGCGACTGAAAGTTTGAAGGGAACACTAGTGGCACTTATCTTGGTCAAGCAGAGAAGATAATTGAACTTCTTTCTGTACTGCTGTGTACTGTTCCATATGATGGTGATCATATTGATCCAGGTGGTAATCTCAGGCTGCGAGAATCTGGTGTCATAGATTATTCTATTGGTCCTGGAGAAGCAGATGGCCATCCTCTGCATCACCTCATCCACTAGAACCTCCAGATTCCTGTCCAGAAAGCAATGAGTTCATTTCCCCTTCCTAACCTTGTCCAGAGCACATGTCTGCAAATGTGCAGGCCATCTCATGATGTCACCATTTAACTGGACCAATGCACCAGCCTTTTAAAAATTGTGCGATCATCAGGGAAGCTCAAATATCCTAGGATAATCCAGCAGTGGCCATTATGCCCAGTTACAGTGAGAAGGAGATTCAGCTATTGATTTTACTCTCAGTACCTCCATTTATAAAGTTCATGATTTCATTTCAACCATTTTTTTAGAATCACTACAGTGTGGAAACAGTGCCCAACAAGTGCACATTGACTCTCCGAACAGTATCCCACCCAGACCTATCCCCTTACTTTATCTCTGCATTTCCCATAACTAATGCACCTAGCCCACATTTCCTTAACACCATGGGCAATTTAGCATGGACAATCCACGTGATTTGCAAATCTTTGGATGGTGAGAGGAAATCAGAGCACCCAGAGGAAACCCACACAGACACAGGGAGAATGTGCAAACTCCACAATCATCTGAGAGTGGAATCAAACCCATGCCTCTGGAACTGTGAGCCAGTAGTGCTAACCACTGAGCTACCGTGCCACCCATGACAACATTTACATATAATCCCTCTAGTTCTCTGTTCCTCATTCCCTTTCCTTCTTTTAAGAAAAATATATTGCTTCTCCTCTATTTTCATAAAAGATTATCACTTCTACCATCTCTGCATTATATTTCTTCACCTTCTTATGAAGGTCATTTGGCATTTCTTGGCTTCCCCTAAATCTGTCCAGTTTCCTACTCATCAGCAAGTAGAATATCTGAACAGGAGCACCAATTTCTTCCACTGCAAAATCAAGGAAATGTGTTTGGAGAAACTCTGACAGGGTTTGGCCTAAAGGTCCAATTTCCTCTGTCAATACTGGAGCTTCCAATGATTCAATGGTTCAGCCTCCATCATGGGCATTGTCAGTTTCAACTTCTCCTGTATCTGCTCCATCTCAACTAAGGGTCTTTCAACATTGTCTGCCAGGACTTGTTGCTTGTATCATGGAATCCTGTCAACTACAACAATAATATAACATGAAAATTGAACACACAAAGATGACCCAAAGAGCATGAAGCAAGGATTCTGTATTCTATTGGCATAAGGTCATTAAAAATAGGAAGGAAAATTAAGGTTGAACAAGGAAATGTTTATGCATTGTACTGAGGTATTCCTTTGATAGCCTGTTCTCCCTACCTATCAGCCCACTTCCTACCCAACACATTCTTTCTTTCCATCGAGTGACCACTTGATTGCATCAGCTACACTTCCTCACCATTTCTACCTGATGGTAAAGATACTGGAGAACTGGTCAGCTGCATTGCAGAGTGCCCTCCACCATCATTGTCATCTGCTATAAGAGATCCCCTTATGATTACCTATCTTAAAATCTCACACAAAAGATGCAGATCAAATATGCATCTTGAGAGAATTGTTTGTAAATGCAAACTCAAAGATCTGACACAATTTTAATAATGCTCCACTGACTCTGACTCCCTGTAAATATGTTAGATATTAAATGCTGTTACTGGAGTGAAGGGGAAATAAGTGCAGTGTGAGAAATGTGTGACGTTGCAGTGAGTTTGCTATTGCAGGATCAAAAGTAAAAGTTTGACTAATTTGCAGCTGAAATTTCAAACTGGGGTCAGGAATCAAATTCCAGGATCTAATCCCATACCAGTTTGCAATGGTGATGTAATGGTACTTTAATAGGTGGCACAATTTCCATAGACACCAACAAGTTTCGAAAAGAGATTCAAAATTTATGTTGCTATGAAAGAAAAACATGTTGTGATGCACTGCAACAAATGAGTAAAACAAAATTAACTAAGAATATTTTTTTGTTACAAAATTATATTTAAACTTCAAAGAAGAGACCCCTGTTTAACCTTAACATGACCAAAAATCTCCCAGCAACCAAAGCTGAAGACTTCCTTTGATCTTTCACGATGAAATCATCAGGAAACATTGTCAGGTAGACTGCAGAGCAAGTAACATGGCCCTTTTGTTATGCTAAATTTAAACCCATAGTCTCAAAATATGACAATTTTATAGATCTCGTAATTAGAAGAGGTCACGTCTCTGATTGGATTGGAGATGAGTTTGATCACAATTATTGCACTGGGGCTGTCTGAAGGCAAGGCAGGGCTCTGGAGGGCAAGGCTTAAAAGCAATGGCATTCAGGACTCAGCTGGGAAGTTGATGGGTTTTTCTGACAATCACAATGGATTCATGATCATCATAAAACTTTTAATTCCAGATATTTATTACAAATATTTAATTCCCTGCCATGGGTTCCCAGAACATTGTCTCCATCTCTGGATTAACAGTCCAGCTATAATACCACTAAGTCATTGCCTCCCACACCTGGAAGACAGGTTGCAGGTGGGTTTACTCTATCATGTTCCAGACAACTTGGTCTTCTCAATCATCAAGTTAAAAATCTTCTTCTGACTCGTTTTCAGCTTATTAACATGCGCACCAAGGAGACTGAACATCAACTAATTAGAGGCACCATTCACTTGCTCTTTCTACAGTTTTCCCTTTGCTTTGAAACGTTTGCACCCTTCTGCCCACAACAACTGAAAATCCAGGACATAATTTCTAGAGTGAGCATAGTAGCATTGTCGAACTGCATGAGATAATTTCATACATATTTCAAAACTACCAAGCTCTATGTTTCACTCTGAAGGTGGCATTATTATGTGCTATCAAGCAATCCCACTTATCTTGAGGAAGAACAGTTTCTGAGTTGAATAATATCAGACAACATGACTCATTCTAGTGTAGTCTATTTGCTCATAAACATATTGTGAGCTGGAAAGTTTGGTACAGAATAGTTCTCTCATATCAGTGCTAATAACAACATTCATAATTTATTCACTCTTTTCAACACCAAATCTCATACAGATAATACTTTTTGCATTGTTGGTAGACCATTTTCTCCAGTGTTCCAGTTCTGCAAATTTTCAAATGATCAAGTTAATCTACTTTTGTTGATGCTATTAAATTCAGTATGAAATATGCACATGAACAAGATTGCAAGAGATGATAGCTGCTTTGAAGGAGGAGCAAAAAATTCAGATTTAAACAGAAATGTAAAAAATAGATTTTCATACTGCTCTCTGTGTTTGCCAAATTCAGGACAAATCTACCATTTCTTTTGCTGTGCTTTCATTTATGCATCTCTTCCATCTTGCTTACCGGAATGTCACTTTGTGTTTAAACCCCTTACCAACTGACTACTTGTCAAATCTTTCAAATATAAGATTTCCATTCTACCTTCAAAGTAATGTATTACTGTTTCTGTTTTGAACATTATGAAAAGAATATAAAAATGTATTAAACAAAGGTAGGATTACCAAATTGAGTGCATAAATCAATCAACTTAACATCTTGTTGCATGTGCTTTTAGCGTTGCCAACATACAATAGCCTATCTGATGTTTTTCATACAGCTTTGTTTTAATTGAATTTTAAAACAACTGCTGCCTATAATTAAAACATGTTGTGTTCTTGTTGATGAGACCGAGCGTAACATAATGGAATACCATTGCAGGAACTGTACATATTGACATGCACCACACTACAGCTTAAGTTTAGACTCCAAAAGGTTACTGTTATGATTCATTTCCCACTGAAAGTATTACAGCTCTAGCTGTCTCAAATCATGATAATTGTTGTGTTAGCTGTACCTTTTGTGATGATACACAGTAGAAAGGTGAGGGACAATCCTCCTCCAATAACTGCAAAACAACACACCAGCAAGTTTGTCCATGTTGCATGCCTCCTGAGCTCATTTGGTAGTAACCGCGGACAATAAGCTCTGCGTGCTGTGTTTTTTTCTTGAATCCAAAATGACCATCAAAATCAGTTTTAAACAGTGTCTTAAAAAACACTTCCATATTTATTCTATACACAGTTCCTTATTACTTTTTTGTTTTATTGACTCGTGAGCATCACTGACTGCTCAGCATCTATTGCCCATCCCTAGTTGCCTTTGAGAAGGTCGTGGTGAGCTGACTTCTGTAATGGCTGAAGTGGTGGACTCAAAATGCCCCTAGGGTAGAAATCTAAGATTTTGACTCAGTAACAATGACATATTTCCAAGTTAGAAATGTGCATGGCTTAAAGGAGAACTTGCTCCCATGTGTCTAGTGCCATTGCCTTTCTAGATGGAAGTGTTTATGGGTTTGGAAGGCGCTGTTTTAAGATTTTTGATGAACTTTTGCAGTACATCTTGTAGATAATACATATTGCTGCTACTGAGCATCAGTAATGGGTGGATTTGATGCTTGTGGATGTAGTACCAATGAACAGGTGGCTTTATTCTAGATATATTAAGTTTCTTGAGTGTTGTTGGAGTTGCATTCATCCAGCCAAGTTTGGAGAATTCTATCACACATCTGACTTGTGTATTGTAGATGGTGGACAGGATTTTGGGAGTCAGTAGGTAAGTAACTTCCTCTGTATTCCTAGCCTTTCACCTGCTATTGTAATTATTGTATTTATATGGTGAGTCCAGTTGTGTTTCTGGACAATGGTCACCCCAGAATGTTGATAGTGGATGATTCAGTTATGGTGACTCCATTGAAAGTCAAAGGGCACTGGTTAGATTGTCTCTTATTGGAGACGATCATTGCCTATTATTTGTGTGGTGTGAATGTTATTTGCACTTGTTAGCTCAAGCCTGGATATGTCCAAGTTTTGCTGAATTTAAACATAGACTGCTTCAGTATCTGAAGAGTCATGAACGGTGCTGAATGTTATGCAATCATTAGTGAACATCTCCAATTCTGACCTTATGATGGAGGAAAGATCATTGATGAAGGAGTTGAAGATGATTGGGCTTAGGACACTACTCTGAGGAAGTCTTGCAGAGATGTACTGGAGCTCAGATAACTAATCTCCAACAATGACAACTAATTTCACATCTGTCAGTTATGATTCCAATCAGCGCAGAGTTCCCCTGATTCCTATTGATTCCAGTTTGCTAGGGATACTTGGTAATGTACTCAGTCAACTGCAGCCTTGATATCAAGGCTGTCACTCTCACCAATCTCCAGAATTGATTTGTCTATGTTTGATACAAGGCTGTAATGAGGTCAGGAGCTGAGTGGCCCCAGCAGAACCTAAACTGATCATCAGTGAGTAGGTTATTGCAAAGCAGATACTGCTTAACAGCACTGTCAATGACATCTTCCATCATCTTCCTAATAATTAAGAGTAGATTCATGGGAAGTAGCTATATGGTTTGAATTTGTCCTGTTTTGTGTACATGATATACTGAGGCAATTTTCTACATTCTCGTATAGATGCCATTTTAATACCTGAACTAGAACAGCATGGCTTCGAATACTGCTAGTTCTGGAGCACCAGTGTTCAATACTGTTGCTGGAATGTTATCCAGGCACGTATCTTTTGCAGTATCCAATGCTTCCAACTGTTTCTTGTTATCACGTAGTATGAATCAAATTGCCTGAGAATTGGCATCTGTGATGCTGGAGACCAATGGAGGATGCCAAGATGGATCATCTACTTGGCACTTCTGGCTGAAGATCGCTGAAAATGAATTAAAATAAATAAATTAATTAAATGACCATGTTTGTCACATAAAGAATTGCATTTGTCAACTTTACTGTCCTTTTAAAAATTAGTGTATCACATTCTGTTTTTCAGCGACACATAAGACAGGAGAAGAGACTTCAATAATTAATGAAATACACTTGATTCTGCAATCAATAAAGACTTCTGCTGGTCAACAAAAGTCTTTGTCTTCAGAATAATTTTTGTTGAAGTCCTTGGGAGAAAAAAAGTAGAAAATCAGAATCTATTAGTTACTGAGCACATATTGCAAAGATTCATAAAGATGCTTATTTTCTACCTAGAGTTGAAGAAGCATTGTAAGTTCTCAAAATACAAAGCATTTCTGCAATCTCAAATTGGTCCATGGTTTTAATTAGCTACCCATTTCTGAACAGGATTTTGAAAGGATGGCACCAAGGAACTTTATGACATACAAGAATGCTGTTTGGGCACTGTAATGCCCCCGTCACCATTATGCGCACGATAGATAAAGCTTTAGGTGACTGTAATTTCCAATTTCTCCATGTGTATCTTTGGTTTAAGGAGACTCTTGCAAGACTAGACACTGCCTTGATCTGCCTGTCAAAGTTTACCTTTAAAATCAAATCAGCCAAATTTTTTGGACAAAATACAGTAACTGTGATCTTTGTTATCAAGAAAGGCATTACTCCTGATGACAAGAAAATCTGATTGGTAAAGGAATGGCCTTAGTCTAAGACAGGGAGAGAGGGAAGGATCTGTGTGGGTTCCTTGGTCTAGCTGGTTACTATTGAAGGTTTGTGCAAGGCTATGCACAGTTGGCTGCCCCACTCCATGATTTGCTAAGGAAACCAGAGAATGCTGAAGGAATGTTTGGGAAAGGATGCATGAAGCATGATATTTCACTGGGCACCCAAGAGATTTGGATTCCAGCATGCTAGGACTCCTTTTGTATTCTCAAACAGAAGCTTGATTATCCCATTACCAATCCTTGGCCACATAGATTTCCAATTCCCTGTCTTACTGGAAACCAATGCAGATTTCCTTGGCCTGAGATCAGTGTTGACATAGAGTCAAGAGCAGTAAAGAGTGGTTATCATTTATGCCAGTCGGAGTGTCCAGCTGAATGATAGGAATATGGAGAATTTTTCAAGTATGAAACTCAAATTGTTAGCTTTGATGTAAGCTGTTCTCCAGATGTTCAGAGATATTATGATGAGTTCAGAATTTGAAGTTTTTACCAATAGCAATCCACTCAGCTACTTTCCATTATCTGCCAAGGTAAGGAGCAAGGAGATTGGTGACAGTGGCAGCCTTGATATCAAGGCTGCAGTTGACCGAGTACATTACCAAGTATCCCTAGCAATAATGACCTGGAGACAAGGAGCTCCCTAACGAAACCTGAAGTGTCAATGCATAAGGGTTTGAGTGAAATGGGGTCAGTGAGAGTTGAGGAATCCTGGAGTGACCTGTGTGCTGTGAATCCAGAAGATGCGTCCAGTGTGGGGAGTCCAATTTCTGCCTTGGTAAACAGTGAAGTGAGGATATGCTGGCACCACCTTCGCTCTGTGTTCTACTTCTCTAAACTCCGCCTCCTCTAAGCACAATAAAGATAGTGTCCCCATTGATCTCACATACCATGCCACAAGTTTCTGCATCCAACAAATTATTCTCAAACACTTCTGCCAACACCAACTAGACTCCACCATCAAGAACACCTTTCCCCTCCCATCCCTCTCTGCCTTCCAGAAGGATTGCTCCCTTCACCAATCTTTGCTTTGTGTCACACCACTGCCCAACCCCCAGGTAGCTTCCCATGCAACCAGAAACAATCCAAAACCTGCTTGTACACCAGCCCCCCTCCCTCGCCTCCATCCAGGACCCCAAACAATCCTTCCAGGTGAGACAGAGATTCATCTCCCTCTCTTCCAACCTAGTTTATTGCATAAAATGCACTCAACGTGTCTTCTGTACATTGGGGAGACCGAATATAAACTTAAGGATCAGTTCATTGAGCATCCCAGTTGGGCCCACAGGGTCTGACGGGACCTCCCAGTTACCATCCATCTTTATTCCCCTTCCCACTCCCTTACTGACATGACCATCCTTGGCCTCCTCCATTGCCGCAATGAACCACACTCAGATTGGAGGAACAATATGTCATCATCCACCTGGGCGGCATACAGCCCATAGGACTCAATATTGAGTTCTCCAAATTCAAATAACCTCCCTTCCCATCCCCTGACTCCCTTCTCAGCCCCTCCCTCTCCTTTCCACTCCTTACTGCCACCAACTGGATTCATTCCCCCTACTGACCAACCAGGTCGTTCCCTCTACCTGTCTTCACCTATCCCCACTTCACCACCCTGCCCCACCTCCCCCTTTATCTGTAGTTCCTTCCACACCCACCCTCCAGTGCTAAAGAAGGGTTACACCTGAAATGTTGACTTCACTACCTCCCGATGCTGCCTGGCTTGCTGTGTTCTTCCAGCCTCCTGCCTGTATACAGGCAGAAACTGAAGCAACAAAGACCTAATGGGCTGTTGAACTTGCAGAGTTTTGGTTCCAGATATAGTAACAGAAACAAAAACACTGGTGCCCTATTTGAAAGAATGACCACAGGTGGAACCTACCTCTGCCCTGCTGGAGGGGGCTGTAGATGATGTCTTCTCATGTTTAAAGTCAGCATTCTGAGCTCACTTCTATGTGACATTTGGGCTAAGATTCAGCAGAGTGTCACTGATGGACGTATAAGTGAGACACTAGCTTCAGACAGGTTAGGCTTAATCAGAACCTAGGTTAGAGTCTGGCATGGTTTCACCTTTGACATTTATCTCGAACGAGCATCCCAGATAGCTTGAGCTGGCTGATGTGGACATCAGTAGATTACACCATGACTAGAAGGCCCAACAGCCAGCACCCATTGACAATGGAGTCTAAATAGTCATGGAAGCTGTTGAGGTGCTGGAAGAAGATCAGGGAGGAGGTAAGTGTCTTCTATCAGCTAGTTCACGCCATCCTTCCAGACAAATTCAAGTCTTGATAATAGTCCATGGTCAGTTTGGGCCATATGCAATAAAACAGATAACTGTATTGACCTGCCAGCAGTGCTCCAGCCCCAGGATAGTTGCTCATTTTGATGCCTATTGTCGAAATTCTGAGAAGTATATGTTGACCAAAGCTGTGAAGCGATTTTACCGCAGCCCGAGATCCCTGGTTTCCAAGAGACTTAGGGATGTCCTAACAATGTGTTTCACAGTTTTTGACCCCCCAGTAGTAGTGGGACTGAACAGAATGTGTTCACTAACTTCACACAGGCCATTCTGATTGACAACTAAAATGCCTCAACGATAGAGTGTTAGCACATGATTTGTTTTTCCATTTTAATGTTCCAAGTCAGATTCACAACTTTAAAAGCAAGATCTTACAGGAGATTTGCAAGGTTTACAACATTGCAAAGAGTCACACCGTCCCTTCATCCAGACAGTAATAGATAGTGAAAATAATTCAACTGCGCTCTACGTGAATATTTGCTCATCTTGTTTGCTGACAGTAAATGAAAGCTGCCTGAGTACCTTCACAACTGGGTTATGGTTATAATAACAACCTACATTCATCCACAAGTTATCCCCCATACTGTTTGGATGAGAGCTAATCTTCCCTGTGGACAATCTCCTTGGGCTCACCACACCATCAGATGGGGATGGTGAGGACAATGAGTGGATAGCTGAGCATCACACAGAGCTAAGCCTGGAATTTAAGATGACATTCAAGAGGGCTAAGAGAGAAAAGACTGAGAAGAAATATATCGACTGTCAGCAAGACTGAAAGTCCTGACCTTTCATGAGAATAATCCTTCAAAATCAGAATATCAGAGGTTGGAATAAAATACAGTTGTGGGGCCCTTCTAAGAGAGATGAGGAATCCTGGAGTGATCTGTATGATGGGAATCCAGAAGATGTGTCCAGTGCAGGGAGTCCTACTTCTGCCCTGTAGGGAGGATGCAGAAACTGAAGCAACAAGAGCTACTAATTATATGAGTCCAAGAGCTCCACCTGACCTAGACACCAATGTGGGTGATTTGCCACAGAACCTAGATCCTGTGGAAGGTACCTACACAAATAAGAAGCTAAGAAAGCTCAACTCTTACCATTTATACCAGAAATTGGTAGAGCAAGAAGAAAACACTGCCATTAATGGAGATTTGAATATTCTAGCCATCATGATCATATTGAATCTGCTAACCACTCAATTCTAAATGCTTGATGACATTCGTAAACAGGAAAGTGTTTAACAGTTGGGACCTACAGCAGCAGCTGGCAATGATGATGGAGGCACTGAACAGGAGAGTTTAGCAGGCCTGCTTGACTTCCATCAGCAGGTGGCGACAGTGAGGTAGGGTAGCTCGAGCTGTGAGATGGCCTCTCATTGAGAAGAGATGGTGTGTTGGGTGGGGAGAGAGTTGATGGAAAGGCAGAGCAGGCAGACCTACATGGTCATTCCATGTACATGATTTACCGAGTTCCTTGTTTAACCTTAATTTCCCTTCCTGATTGTAATTGCCTGATGCCAGTGGAATAAAGAATCTGTACTTCATAACCCTTAGGTCATCATTTTGTTCAGTGTTCATGTTTAGATTAGATTCCCTACAGTGTGGAAACAGGTCCTGCGGTCCAACAAGACCACACCAACCCTCTGAAGAGTAACCCACCCAGACCCATTTCCCTACATTTACCCCTGATTAATGCACCTAATATTATATTGTACTTTTTTATTTTAACCTAAGCAAAGGGAAAATGATTTGAGTGCAACTATGTGTTGTTTATTGGACCTTTCAGTATAAGTATGTCATTGCGTTTGCGACCAGAAGTATATGACTCTAAATTTCTGGTGAGATTATAACTTGAATATTCATTACAATTCTCCTTTGCATGCTATATCTTTAGAAGAAAACTTATGAATTATAAAGATCCCCAGAAGGATGACTTACAGTGCTGAATCTGAGCTTTCAGGTGTTAGACTTTCAAGGAAAAACTCATAGAACTGAATCTGGAATGAAGACATAGCTTTCAAATTTTAGACTGTCTTTGGTAGGTTTTGGAATTTTTCTATACCCCTAGATAAACTGGTCTTAACTTTCTGGGATAATTCTCATGATTCTCTGTGAGATCTCACAAGAAAAACATAATGTTGTTTCTCCATCATTTCTAAGTGTTTTTTTTTGGTCACGTTGAGAAGGTAAGACCCTTTGTTAAACTTGGAAGATACTGGGAAGGGATAAAGACTGCTAAGACCAATCATTTGTAATTAGAATTTCTACAGGAGCTAGGGAATATTTCACAATCCTTTAATGACAGTGGTTAAGAGTATTCATTGTTTATCCCATTGTTCAGCAAATTCCAAGATAATCTGCTGTCCTCGGTAAGCTATAAGGAAGCCATTTTAATGAAACTGAAAGTGCAATTTATTATCAAGTTCATGATACTCAATCTGGAAAAATAGGGCCTATTGCACTTTTAAATTAAAAATTAAACACATTAATCAAACTTCTCTGGAGAAGTCAGGAATCACGAACTAAGTTCATTTCTGGATTGCAAACCCCCACCCCCCAGTAGGGAGCTGAAGCTTTGAGGGGGGTTTCTGGAGGGAACATGTCAATACAGCTGGGGACCAGACTTGCTGGTGAATCAGCTGGGAGGAGCTGGAAATAGACTTGGGTCAGTTGAAATGTTCCCACAACAGCCGTTGCTGTAGCTACCATTAATATGTAAGTACAAAATATTGCAAAGAGAAGGCAGTGTTATTTGTATGATCCAAGGTACAGTGGATATGGGTGAGGAATACTCATTGGATAAATATTTTTCAAATATGATTCTAATTGATGCTGTTTAGATTTTTTCCAATTAATGTGCGTTCATGCAGTCTGTTACATTCAGTGTAAAAAATGAGGTCTGCAGATGCTGGAGATCACAGCTGCAAATGTGTTGCTGGTTAAAGCACAGCAGGCCAGGCAGCATCTCAGGAATAGAGAATTCGACGTTTCGAGCATAAGCCCTTCATCAGGAATAAGAGAGAGTAGCCAAGCAGGCTAAGATAAAAGGTAGGGAGGAGGGACTAGGGGGAGGGGCGATGGAGGTGGGATAGGTGGAAGGAGGTCAAGGTGAGGGTGATAGGCCGGAGTGGGGTGGGGGCGGAGAGGTCAGGAAGAGGATTGCAGGTTAGGAGGGCGGTACTGAGTTGAGGGAACCGACTGAGACAAGGTGGGGGGAGGGGAAATGAGGAAACTGGAGAAATCTGAATTCATACCTTGTGGTTGGAGGGTTCCCAGGCGGAAGATGAGGCGCTCCTCCTCCAGCCGTCGTGTTGTTATGTTTTGCCGGTGGAGGAGTCCAAGGACCTGCATGTCCTCGGTGGAGTGGGAGGGAGAGTTAAAGTGTTGAGCCACGGGGTGATTGGGTTGGTTGGTTCGGGCGGCCCGGAGGTGTTCTCTGAAGCGTTCCGCAAGTAAGCGGCCTGTCTCACCAATATAGAGGAGGCCACATCGGGTGCAGCGGATGCAATAGATGATGTGTGTGGAGGTACAGGTGAACTTGTGGTGGATATGGAAGGATCCCTTGGGGCCTTGGAGGGAAGTGAGTGTGGAGGTGTGGGCGCAAGTTTTACATTTCCTGCGGTTGCAGGGGAAGGTGCCGGGGGTGCCCTCCACCGCATCTCCTCCACTTCCCGCTCCTCCGCCCTTGAGCCCCGCTCCTCCAACCGCCACCAAGACAGAACCCCACTGGTTCTCACCTACCACCCCACCAACCTGCGCATACAACGTATCATCCGCCGCCATTTCCGCCACCTCCAAACGGACCCCACCACCAAGGATATATTTCCCTCCCCTCCCCTATCAGCGTTCCGCAAGGACCACTCCCTTCGTGACTCCCTCGTCAGATCCACACCCCCCACCAACCCAACCCCCACCACGGCACCTTCCCCTGCAACCGCAGGAAATGTAAAACTTGCGCCCACACCTCCACACTCACTTCCCTCCAAGGCCCCAAGGGATCCTTCCATATCCGCCACAAGTTCACCTGTACCTCCACACACATCAGCTATTGCATCCGCTGCACCCGATGTGGCCTCCTCTATATTGGTGAGACAGGCCGCTTACTTGCGGAACGCTTCAGAGAACACCTCCGGGCCGCCCGAACCAACCAACCCAATCACCCCGTGGCTCAACACTTTAACTCTCCCTCCCACTCCACCGAGGACATGCAGGTCCTTGGACTCCTCCACCGGCAAAACATAACAACACGACGGCTGGAGGAGGAGCGCCTCATCTTCCGCCTGGGAACCCTCCAACCACAAGGTATGAATTCAGATTTCTCCAGTTTCCTCATTTCCCCTCCCCCCACCTTGTCTCAGTCGGTTCCCTCAACTCAGCACTGCCCTCCTAACCTGCAATCCTCTTCCTGACCTCTCCGCCCCCACCCTACTCCGGCCTATCACCCTCACCTTGACCTCCTTCCACCTATCCCACCTCCATCGCCCCTCCCCCTAGTCCCTCCTCCCTACCTTTTATCTTAGCCTGCTTGGCTACTCTCTCTTATTCCTGATGAAGGGCTTATGCTCGAAACGTCGAATTCTCTATTCCTGAGATGCTGCCTAACCTGCTGTGCTTTAACCAGCAACACATTTGCAGCTGTTACATTCAGTGACTCATTTTAGTTTGCAAGTTATTTCAGCAAGGAATGCACAGTGCTGCTTATGTATGCCATGGTATTTCAATTTGTATATTGTTTTGTTCATTCATGTAACTGGCCAAAGGATCCTAATTAAAGCTTTAACACTAATTCCAACATAGGAACCCAGAAGGTTCACTTGAAGTTGTTTCACATAAAATGGAAATTATCAGGAATGAATCCACAGCTATCACTGTGGACAACTCACATATGAGATTTCTCTCGTTTTTACTCTTTACTTAAAGTTGAACTATTGTTGCAAAGATAAGTGATGGATCAGATAGTGTTGTGGAGGTGGGGAGGCTGCAGAAGAACTTAGACAGTCTTAGAGATTGAGTGAAGAAATGGCAGATGGAATACAATGTGGGAAGTGAGGTTATGCTTTTTGATAGGAATAAGAGAGACATAAACTATTTTCTGAATGGAGAAAGGCTTTGGAAACCTGAAGACTTGGGAATCCTAGTTCAGGCTAATCTTCAGGTTAACATGTAGGTTCAATTGGCAGTCAGGTAGGAAAATGCAATGTACTGCTGAGCCTGTAAAAGGATCTGGGTCAGAATGCATTTGGGACATTGTGAGCCATTATAGGCCCTGTATCTGAGGAAGAAAGTGCTGCCATTGGAGGGGATCCAGAGGATGTTTATAAGAATGATCCTGGGATGAAAGGCATGTCAAATGAGGAATGGGTGAGGTCTTTGGGTATGTACTGAATGCAGTTTAGGACGAGGGGACATCTCATTGAAACTTGCAGAACACTGAGAGTTGTGGGTAGAGTGAACATGGAGAAGATGTTTCCACCATTAGGAGAGAAGAGGACATGAAGGCATAGCCTCAAGGTGAAGGGATGACCCTTTATAATTGAAATGAGGATAAATTTCTTCTGCCAGATGGTAGTGAATCTGTGGAACTCATTGTCACAGAGGGATGTGGAGGCCAAGTCATTGAATGTATTTAAAACAAAGAGAGAGTGGTGCTTGATTAGTAAAAGGATCAAGGGTTATGTGAGAAGGCAGGGCAATGGGTTGAGAAACATATCAGCCATGATTGAATGGTGGAGTAGATTTGATGGGCCAAATGGCCTAATTCTGCTTCTACATCTTATGTCACTTCTCTTCCTCATTTTGTTGGCAAGAACATTTGATGTGCACAGTATTATTCTCAATTAATTTAGTCAGTAGGGCTCAATGTAGTCAGAATCAAAAAGTGTAGCACTGAAAAAGCACAGCAGGTCAGGCAGCATCTGAGGAGCAAGAAAGTTGATGTTTTGGACATAAACCCTTCATCCTGCCTGATCTCCAGCATCAGTCCTCACTTTCACCTCAGTGACAGTCAACTCCTTCAACACATCAGGCTCACACTTATAACAGGGAGGTTCAATGATACAAGATACATTACATTCAAAATTTTATTAAACTTGCTAATGGCAACCCTCTGTTGAATTTGGACTTTATATTGGTTTTGCATCTGAAATTCCAGCCTATCAAATTGGAATTTGTTTATTATAGCATGTGTTTAAGTTGATCAATTCTTTTTCAAGCGTCTTTGCAATAATGAAGATGCCACATAATTGTAGAAAATTACAACATTAAAAAAATGTCATGGAGCACATCAAGTGTGGCACATATGTTTCTCTGAATGAATAAGATTCGGAAACAAAGAATACTGTCCTGCCTATTTTATGTAATAATTTAAAAATCACATATTACAAGTGAGTTTTTTTTTAATTTTTGAAAGGACATTTATGTGATCTTCTTCAATAATAGTTTGTGGCAGAAATGTCCACATGGATATAAGTTATATATTAGCCTCACCTGCAATTCTTTGTGATTATCGTGGTTATATTCTGTTGATACTGTTTAAATGACTAATAAAAGCAATCCATCACAATGTTGCTTGTCATAACCCTGCATTATCTTGAAGACATCTCAGTTTTGGTAAGAAATTATAATTTACTTTGACTCTCTTCTTAATTGTAACTTTTAACACCCTAATGAATTTAAACTGCACTATTACCATTTTAATTTTGAAAAAACAATTGTAATAGGAGATCCAAAGCTATTGTAAAATATTTCAGCTATAGTCTGATTAATGCCGAGTGTAAATTTAATATTGCCTATGTGCTTTTATATTCAATGCCTCCAGATATTAAAGAAGATTCAATTTACTTTGTTATGGATCTATTTCTTGTGCAGTCATTTTTAATGACCTATACATCAGTATACCAAAGAAACATTGTTCCACCATTCCATCAAAACTCTTTCCAGGTGATGTAGATTTTCTTACCTTACTCTTAATTCCAAATTGTCCTATTAGATTCAGCATAAAAATGTAAATGTTAGCTATCACACTGGTCTTGTAGTTAAAAAAGCACAATAATGTCTCTACTTCCTTAGAAGACTATGGAATTCGACATGACCAAAGATGACTCTTACCAATTTTTATAGTCATATCATAGAAAACATCCTATCCAGGTACATCACAGCTTGGTCTGGCAACTGCTCTGCCCAAGACTGCAAGAAATTACAGAGAGTTGTGAAACCAGTCCATCACGCAAATTCACCTTCCATCCATTTAGTCCGCCTATAATTATATCCAGCGGCAAGGTGGCTCAGTGGTTAGCACTGCTGCCTCATAGCGCCAGGGACATGGGCTCAATTCCTGCCTCCTCGGGCAACTGCCTGTATGGAGTTTGCACATTCTCCCCATGTCTGTGTGGGTTTCCTCCCACAGTCCAAAGATGTGCAGGTGAATTGGCCATGCTAAATTGACCGTAGTGTTAGGGGAATGGGTCTGGGTAGGTTGCTCTTCAGAGGGTTGGTGTGGACTTGTCTGGTTGAAGGGCCTATTTCCACATTGTAGGGAATCTAATCTAATTCCCACTCATTTGGGAAAGCAGCCAATTAATCAAAGACCCCTCCTACCCTGGTTATAGTTTCTTTCACCCTTTACCTTCAGGCAGAAGATGCAAAAGTTTGAAAACACGTGCCAATGGATTCAAAAACAGCTTTTTTCCTGCTGTTATCAGACTTTTGAATGGAGCTCTCAAATTTTAAAGTTGCCCTTTCTCTGCAACATCTCTTTAGCTGTAGCACTATATACTGCATTTATTCTAATACTTTGAAGTATTCATTCATGGCATGATCTCCTACATAGCACACAAAACAATACTTTTCACTGTATCTCAGTACATGTAACAATAATAAATCAAAATGAAATCAAATTATCTATCTTCAGTGCTCACTTATGTGCATACAGATATCTGTAATATTGTGATCCTTTTTTACAATATCCATTGTGTTTTGTAGATTTCCATTCTGCTCCATCATTATCATCTGAAATGCTGCATATATTACACCAATTTTAAATAGAAACAGAAGTAGGTCACTCTGCCCTTGCAGCCTGCTGTGCCATTCAATAAAGTTATAGTTGATCTGACCACTTCTGTATACATGAAATAAAACAGCTCCAAGATAAACTCTTTGGAACCATTCTCAATAAATGCTCCTTGCTAACAATTTCTTTCTTTCCTGCTTATCATTTCCAACTATCCATTTAATAATCATAGAATCCTTACAGTGTGGAAGCAGGCCTTTTGACCCGTCTGACCTTCTAAAGAGCATCACATCTAGACCCACCCCATCCCTGTAGCCTTGCATTCCCCATGGCCAATCCACCTAACCTACACATCTTTGGACTGGGGCAAGGAAATTACAGTACCTGGAGCAAATCCACACAGACACAGAGAGAATATGCAAACTCCCTACAGACAGTCACCTAAGTGCGGAATCGAACACTGGTCCCCGGCAATGTGAGGCAGCAGTGCTAGCCACTCAGTATGTGTACTTTTACTCCAGAAACCTCTTATGTAGTTCAATATTCATATTACCTACATCAGTTGCATTCAGTACATCTATCAACTGGAGCCAGAAATAAGAGTGAGGTTAACACCATTCACGAGTGGAAGAACAACTTCAAACCAGAGCAAATACAGTCATAAAGTTATAGAGATACACAGCACGGAAACAGATGCTTCGGTCCAACTCGTCCATGCTGACGAAATGTCTGAAATAAATGAGTTTTGAGAAGAGTTGTAGCTCAGGATGAAATTCTGAATGTAGGTTTGCTCGTTGAATTTCCTAGCTTCCCGATTGGAACTTTAAACAAACACATTGACTTGAATCCCATTTACCACCCCCTGAGAAAAAGAAAAGGAAATGACATCACCATTGGAAATGATGTTACCACAGGACATGACATCACCAATCCTAGGAAACTTAAACATATAAATAGGAAGCGGGCTATACCACCAGCGCTTCATTCGGAGGCTCATGGAAGATGTTACTTAGTATGATGACTCAATGTCTGAAAACGAATCTTCGAGCTCAACATGCAAACCTAAATCCAGTTTTAACTAAATCTAGTCCCATTTGCTAAGATGGCCCATATCCCTTTTAACCCTTCCCATTCATATACCTATCCAGAAGCCTTTTAAATGTCATAATTGTACCAGCCTCCACCACTCCCTCTGGCAACTCATTCCATACATGCACCATTCTCCACATTAAAAAAAAATGCCCCTTAGGTCTCTTTTAAATCTTTCTCCTCTCACCTTAAACCTATTTCATCTAGTTTTGTACTCATCCATCCCATCCATGACCCTCATGATTTTATAAAACTCCTCAACCTCCAATGCTCCAGGGAAAATAACCCCAGTCTATTCAGCCTCTCCCTGTAGCTCACACCCTCCAACCCTAGCAATATCCTGAAACTCTTTTATGAATCCTTTGAAGTTTCACAACATCTTTCCGATAGCAGGGAGGCCAGAATTGCATGCAGTATTCCAATAGTGGCTTAAACAATGTCTTGTGCAACCACAACATGATCTCCCATCTCCTACACTCAATGCACTGACCAATAAAAGCAAGCATACCGAATGCTTTCTTCATTATCCTTTCTACTTGTGACTCCACAAGGACAATGAACCTGCACTCCAAGGTCTCTTTGTTCAGTAACACTCCCCAAGACCTTACCACTAAGTGTATAAGTCCTACCCTGATTTGCCTTTTGAAAATGCAGCACCTCCCATTTATCTAAATTAAACTCTATCTGACATTCCTTGGCCAATTGGTCCATTTGATTAAGATCCTGTTGTACTTTGAGGTAACCTTCTTCATTGTTCACTACACCTCACCTGCAAACTTACGAACCATACCTCTTATATTCACATCCAAACTATTTATATAAATGGCAGAAAGCAATGGACCCAGCACCCATCTTTGTGGCACACCACTGGTCACAGGCCTCTAGTCTGAAAAGCAATTCTCCACCATCACCCTCTGTCTTCTACCTTTGAGCCAGTACTGTATCCAAATAGCTGTATTCCATGCTCACTTTGCTAACCAGTCTACCATGATAAAAGTTAGTGAATGCTTTGCTGAAGACTACATACATCACATCCACCATTCTGCCCTCATCAATCCTCTTTGTTACCTCTTCAAAAAGCTCAGTCAAGTTAGTGAGACACAATTTCCCATGTACCAAGTCATTTGACTATCCCTAACCAATCCTTGTTTATGTAGATACATGTAAACCCTGTCCCCTCTGGAATCCTTCCACCAACTGGCCTACCATTGATATCAGGCTGAAGATAAAAATATGGAAGTTGACATCTTAGATACGCTATTCTGTCATGAGTCATGTGAAGGTGTCATCTCACCTTCTGGCATTAAATTCCAGTGCCTGGATTCAGATTTCAAAATCGCATAGCAGCAGGTTATAGTCCAATAGGTTTATTTTGAAGCAATAGCTTTCGGAGTGCTGCTCCTTCATCAATCACGTAATAAAGGAGCAGTGTTCCGAAAGTTAGTGCTTCCAAATAAACCTGTTGGTCTATAACCTGTTGTTGTGTGATTTTTAACTCTGTCCAACACCGACACCTTTAAATCATAGATTCAGATTGAACTTGCCACAGAAAGATATGGCCTGTCTATTTTTAACAAGTACATATTTTTTGTCATTATCACATACATTCAAGTCGAAGACCAATAGATTTTTTTATTTTTACTGAATCCCAGAGGCATCTTATCAAAGTCTAACATATTGCACTTAACAAGACAAGTACAAGAATGGTCAAACAATTTGTACAATCAGAATTTGCATTATGTAATGGCATTAACATTTTTTATGTTAAGTTGTGCAAGTAGTTGGAGGTAGAGGTCATCCATGAATTAATTTAGAAAGGGTACAAGGAATTAAATAATGTACTCCTGTTCATTGACATTCTGAATGACCACTTCTACTAACTGTTGTATGCCCATCTCTGAACACTCTATGATTGCAGTGTCTGGTCCAGCCCTATGTTTCAAAAGTGTATCAATGCATTAATTTAATATTTACCCAGCTTCCTCCTTTCAATATATACTTCACTCCTTAATCTCCTAACTGTCCTACTCCCACATCCTTTGAGGAAAGCCTTTCCACAGCCCTTCACGAAGTTTAAAAATATTATTTTTCTCTCCATTTGTAACATCTCTATCTTTGCTTTTTTATGTATTTATTTTTATTTTATACTTTTTTTACTTGCCTATCCTATAATTTTAATGGAAGTCATTTAAATCTACAAATTTCATAGAATCACTTGAGTGCAGATCAAGGCCATTCAGCCCATTGAGTATGCACTGACCCTCTGAAAAACATCCCACCCAGAAGCCGACCCTTCCCATCCCCATGCCCTAACCCCATAACCCCACATTTCCCATGGCTAAGCACCTAGCCTGCATATCCTTGGACACTATAAGGTAATTAGCATGGCCAATCCACCTAGCCAGCGCATCTTTGGACTGTGATAGGAAACCGGAACACCTGACAGAAACCCATGCAGACATAGGGAGAATGTGCAAACTCCACAAACACTATCCCCTAAGGCTGGAATCACACATGGGTCACTGATATTTTGAGGCAGCAGTGCTAACCACTCCTGTGGTAAACTGACCCAAACAGAATGACTGCTTATTTCCATATCTCATCATCTTATTTCTCTTTCTTTATTCATTCATTGAATGTGGGCATTTTGGCTTGGTCAGTATTGCTTATCCATCCGTAACTGTCCTGAAGAAGGCATCAATGAGCCACCTTCTTGAACTGATTCTGTCCTTGAATTGTAGGTACTCTCATGAAGTTCTTAGAAGTTCTAGGATTTTGTCCTAGCAACAGTGAAGGAACAACAATGTAGCTACAATTTGGGATGGTATGTGATGTGTAGGGGGACCTGCAGATGGTGGTGTTCCCATGCTTCCGTTGCCCTTCTGGGTGGCGGAGGTCCCAGGTTTGGAAGGTGACTTCAAGGGGCCTTCTTGAGTTGCTGCAATGGAATTTGGAAGTTGCTGCACTGTTGTCCGTGTGCTTTGGTAATGGAGCAAGAGAAAGTTGACAGTGGTGGATGGGGTGCCAGTCAAATGGACTGCTGTAATTTACTTTATTTGGCTGGGTTTAAAACTGATCCGGTAAAATTCTCATTAGTTCATTAGGTTATCACTTATCTGGTAGGATTTAAATTTGATCTAAATTCCCTATTCATCCATGCAAAGGCAGACTTTCATATCTATCCTTAGTTAGTTATTGGAATTGACCTAAGTTGGAGATTTTAATCTTTTTTAAAATGTTTCCTCATACTAAACTATAGTTCAAATTGCCACTTTCTTCTCCATTCACATAAAATTTCTGCTCAACAGCATTTTAAATCTCACCATGATTACATTATCTACGTTATGGAATCAGGCCATTCGGCCCAACAAGTCCACACTGACCCTCCAAAGAATAACTCATCCAGACCCATTTCCCTCTGACTAATGCACCTAACACTATGGGCAATTTAGCATGGCCAATTCACTTGAGCTGCACACCTTTGGATTCTGGGAGGAAACTGGAGCACCTGGAGGAAACCCATGCTGACATAGGGGGAATATGCAAACTCCACACAGACTGTGACCCAAGAAAGGAATCAAAGTCGGGTTCCTGGCACTGTGAGGCAGCAGTGCTAACCACTGTGCCACCGTGCTGCCCCCAACAGATGGAAAGAAGATGTGATTAGTTGCCTTCTTGCAGTTAAGAAATAAATCTTCTTTTTAGTGCTCTATTCTCATGTCAATCCCAACTGATCAATGGTCACTGGTTCCCAAATATTCCCTTACCTTTCATTTCTTCTCTTTTTGATTCATTATTACTTAAGATTATATTCCATTCACCTTTATTAGTACCGAAGAATGAAAATATAATACAACCTTAACCAGGCCTTTACTGCTAGCCATCTGATAGTTGGGCAGCTTTTATAATGCTGCAACCCCCTCACCTTGGACAATAGGAGAGACAAATGAACAGTCAATGATGAGGTTGTATAGTGATGCAAGACTCATTCAAATCGAAAACAGTTCTGTACTGAATGGTGAAACTAGCTTTAACAAAGAGAACACAACCTTATTAAACCTATTGAGCAATAACAACAAAACCCTTTTCACAACATTTTGGATAAGAACAATAATTGTTTCTGCACAGGACCTCAATTCTTGAACATCGCACAGTTATTTTGCTGTTGTAAAAGAGATTAATGTAAGTTTGGAAAGTTAAAATTATTCAGGTGTGTTTGTTTTTTGAAAACATAGCTTGGTACTTTAAAAAAAAATCAAACAATATTTATTTTCGTAAGGAAGTAAGCATTAAAACATTGTGATGGAGAAATAATAGATTCGTAAAGCAATGTCTTTTTCAGGGGATATGTCCCTCATAAAATTCCTTGCACATGCTGGACAAGATGTATCTATAATGTGCATATTTGACCTCAGATTTCATATATTTACCGTAAAACCATGGCGGACCAAAGATTGGACTCACAATGCCTGAAAGATGTGTAGTAAGTTTTATGGAATAAGGAAATTCATGAGAGATTGACATACAAATGGTGGGATGCAACTGTACAAAGGAATATGAGATGATTGGATAGCTGACTGAGATACACTTGCATCGTTTTGTCAAATACACATACAATAAAACATTATGTAATGTTCTGTGTAAATCTAGCATAATTAAAAACACCAAACATAATATTGGGAACCAGTAAGAAGCTTGACAGTAGGCAACCACATTCTTGTTTGTTTTCACTCTGAGCACTCCAGTCTTAACAAAGTATTTTCAACATTGATCATGCAAGATTACCTCAATTTCCCAAAGAATTTCCCTTGATCGATCTTCTGGAGATATGCAGTTCAGCCTCTTCTGTTTCCTATCAACCTTTCACTCCTTCTCTATTGCCCAACTGCCAATCTTGAATGGGCTGCACTTAAAGGCAGTACATAAGTGAAGATTAGGGATAGGATCAAGTTTAAGTCATGCTCTACAATCTCTTCCAAGGCTAGAGATGCAATGATGGAAAGGCATCAAACTTGCACGGCAATGTCTTCCTACTGAGAATCAACAAGAAGGACATTGGCCTACACTGCTTCTAGTGATTGGGTTCATGTCATACTCTCATCACCATTTCCAGGTAAATGCTGCCAGACATAAAGATTATTTCAAAGCTGAGCTTTTAAATCTTATTCTTCCATACATTAAAGCAAAATCTGAAATGTGGTGCAGACTGTTTGAAATTCATGCTGAAGCTTGCAGTAGAGTGGGTTCTGCTAAGGACAAAGATGATGGTAGGAAATTAAGTAAGATTAACAAATGACTAATGTCTGTAGCTCCAGTTGATTAAGTTGAATTGACACAATGGAGATGAGATAACAATGAGAAACCTGAAAACATCATTAGTTAAAAAACTAAGGACCAACAGTGCCCTCTGCTGACAGCAGTGCCAGAGCCCTGCATACAGATTAAGGAATGAGAGAGCACTCCCTACTGGAAGAATTCTTTAAGGATATATAGTACCAGTGTTTAGGTATTAATACTGAACTAGCAATGACAGAGTAATGAGGCCAAAATCACACAAAGGTAAATACTTAAGTTTAATTCAATAATTATACATTACAACAGTGATTACATTTCAAAACCACAGAATTTGATGTATAACACTTTGGAACAGTCTGGGGTTGTTAAAAGACTGTATGAATGCCTTTTCTTCTTCTTTGTTTTGTGGGCTGATCAAATAATTGAACATTAAAATGACAGGATTCATTATTAAAGGCTCAACAATTTCACTAAAGCTGCTGCAAACAAATACAAAGAAAGCTGGAGAAGTTCAGTAGGTCTGGCAGCTTCTATAGAGAGAAAAACAAAGTGAACATCTTGAGTCCAGTGTGACTCTTGAAGATTTGTCATAGTGCTCAGACCGCTGTTGAGATCATCATGCTACATAATTCCAGTATGAGTGCTGCATGCATAAATTCACTCATTGCTCATATAGCTTCCTTAATTTTGGTCTCCAAATTTCATATCAATCACCAATAAGTCATAGTGTGTCCAGAATAAATCAAGGTGCCTAGAAAACTGCATCAGGATCTTCTCAAACCTGCCCTTCACTTTTATTAGCTAGCCTTTGCTGCCATCACAAATTCCTCCATGTTAATATTGACTGCGTAAACACTTCTGCTCATTTCGCAAAAAAAAACTAACGAGCCCAGGCTAATGTTTACCAGACCATCACAAGCAAGACTAAATAACTTCTACACACTCCATCACACTATTTGTATGTGGCATGACATTTGCTTGAGCTTATTTAAGCAAAGCATCCCATGCTCAATAGCAATCTGTGCTGGATGAATAGGGTAGGTAGGGTTCTTCCACCAGCTGGAGAACCAGCCGGGAGCCCCGTGCTATGTCTCTTTAGGAAGGCCAACCAAAGTATTTCACTTGGTAGTGATGGAATTGCCTGGGATCAAGAATCACGGGGGGCAGAGGTCTGGCAGCTCAATTTCCAATGTCAGAGCATTCTATCTGGATGTATCATTACCTGGTATGGCAACTGAGATGGTTACAGAATGTGGTGAACTTGGCCTGGACAATCACAAGAGCCAACCTCTCATCTCTAGAATCCATCTACCAGGCCCGCTGTCAAGGAAAGGCTGCCAGAATTCTCAAAGATCCATCCCATCCAGGCAATATTTTTCTACAACCTCCACCATCAGGGAGAAGGTACAGAAGCCTGAACACACACACCAGCCGGTTGCATAACAGTTTCTACCGTACTGTTGTTATGATACTGAATGGACTCACAAACTCTTATCATTCACCTGTGCCTGTGTTTTTGTTTTTGCTGCAGTTTACCTATTTTCCACTTATCTATGCTACTTAACTATGTGATCTGCCTGTATTGCTCACAAGACAAAGCTTTTCATTGTGCCTCAGTACAAGTGACAATAAATTCAATTCAATTCAAGTATGAGGGAATCCCAACTTCTTTGTGAACCTTCAAGCAGAGATGTCTTCTGTTTGCTTGTCATGCTTCCACTTAAATGACCATTGATTCAGGGCCTCAACTGGTGGTATAGCATCAAAGCATTTGACAGGGCCTTCCACATGGACTAATTGAGATGGAGGTGAATGTCAGCAGAATCCACGCGCATCCCCCTCCAGCCTAAGTAAATGCTTCTTCTACCACTGAGGAAGGCATTCCAATCCTCCCATTGTGTGCTCGTCTCACAGACAGCCCAGGGAATTGAGGAACTCAGATAGTCTGAGTTTCCTTTTCCAAACTACACATTCCCAGTCAGGCCTAAATGTGATTCACCCTCAGTGCCCCTTGGAGAGGTCCTGTCATTTATAAAATAATTGCTGAGAGGAAAGCTAGTGAGCATAATTAGTTTCACCAACATCCTAAGGACAACCGTAATAAAAATAAAACAAGGTTTCCTACCCCAGATATAGGTGAAACTATAGATCTAAAGGAAGTAACCCTCAAATATGGCTTAACCACTGTAAAACTAACAGACTGAAGAATGACGTAATTCACATTATGGAAAACATGAAGAAAAAATAATTAAGAAGTAGCATATGTTCAGTTCAAACACCGCTATATCAAAGTAATTGTTGCAAGTCTTTTGGGTAGCTATTGAATTTTTTTTTTCCCTAGAACAATCAACTCTTAAGCTACAGTACAGTGACACAGCTGAAACAGCATGCTGCATATTAAATATCTGCAGATCAGTGACTGAATTAAAAGCAGAAAAAGGATCTGCTCTTCTGGTCATTCAGAGATTGCAGACTGAGCTTGAAAGATTCAGTAAGTGAAGGCTTGGTGAGTTTCTGCAGTGAAATTTGTAAAGTATACAATGGCACCTTAGTGTGAATGGATTGATGTTTGTGTCAAGTGTCATGTTGTAACTGAACCCAACTAGGCAAGTATAGATCATTCCATGAAATTCCTGACTGTGCCTCAATAAAAAGGTTTTGGAGACTCCAGAGCTAAGCCAACTCATCACAGAATAACTACCTCAGACCTAATCTTTTTAACCTTGGCTAACCTTTCTGGTCAATGTTGATTCCAGAATCTTAAATAGCACAGAAATAGCATCAAATGTTATGGGTTGGGATGGGACAATGAATTATCTTAAATAAAATGAACATTCTACATTACAAAAATCTGGAAGGCTTTTGATATAACTTTTGAAAAAATATTATTATTTTTGCAAATTGCTGGATACTACTTGTGCATAAAAGGACTTGCTGTACTATTACTCCAGTCATCTGCCATAATTTTAATTTGAGGAAATCTTGGAAAAATTAACATGCATAGTCTCATGGCATATCTTTAAAAGGGACAGGGGAGTTATTCTCAGTGTCCTGCACAGTATATATTTGCGAAAAATATTACTGAAAGAGATAATCTGTTCAACTTCTCATTTGCTGTCCATGAGATTGTGTGGTGTGCGCAAATTATTTGCCACATTTCCTTGCATTATAACAGTGTCGAATTTTCAAAAGAGCTTCATTGACTGGAAAGCATTTTGGGACATCATGATGTCCTGAGAGATACTGGATAAATGCAAGATTTTCTCACTTAACATTTTCCTTTTGTTAAGGCGGAGTCTGTAAACTGGTTTGTATGGGCAATAAAAAGCTCATGGTAAAGTTGTGCCACATTTTCTAAACAGATTAGCAATCACAAACCTCTAACTTCACATCTAGTTGCTGGTTAGTCTCAATATTACATTGGCTCTTGCCTCAGTGTCATGCCTCAGTTGCATTCTAGATGGAACAGGGGCCAAGATAACTTCATATAAATATTTAATGCAATTGTCTCTTGCCCTTGCTTAGCCAATCAAGCGGCTTTATCTTCTTTCCTCAGAATGACAGTAAGGAATGGGAGCAGCTGTACAATTTCTAAGACTACAAGGATTTCCAGATGGAGTTTTATAGTGAATGTATTCACAATCCAGTTGTTCAGGCTTTGGCGACAGAAGTTCAAATCCCTTTGTGACAACTTTTAAGTGCAATTCATTATAAAACTAATGTCATTAATGGTGAGCATGACACTTTCTCTTTTTTTGCCATTAAAAGAAAAATCTGGTTTACTACTGTGCTTCGGGAGAGAAAATAGGCAAGCTTTACATAGTCTGGTATACATGTGACTCCAGGCACACAGAAATGTAGTTGACTCTTAAATACTGTCTCGCAAGTTACTCAGTTCAAGGGCAATTAGGAATGGGAACCAAATGCTGACCATGAAATAATTTTTAAAATATGAGATAGGCAGAGATTTCTAGTTTGTGCCCATGTAACTTAACCAACTTCTTCACATGCAGTGGCTAACTACAAGAATAGGGTAGGATTCCACTTTTGCATAAAGAGCATAATTTCAAACTGCCATAAGTCAATGTGGCTAACCAATTGATTCTTGGAACACTGCTACTTAAGGAAATCCACAATCCTGCCCCTATTAGATCCAAAATGGTGGGTCTTCAGGAAGGGTGGACAGTCAAAGTTTCCCTTAGCAGCAACAGCTCAATTCACAACAACGTATAACCAAATGACATCAAACAAGCAGCAGTTTAATCCTCAGTGATGCCACCAAAATGATGAAGCAGCATTTTGGGGGTGGAATTTTCCATTCCAGGTTAGGAATCTGGCCATCAGCTCAATTATGGATTGTGAGCTTATACAATACATTCCAAACCAGCCCACCTGAATTCCAAAAGTCTCATTTCATAGCAACAAGCAAGATCTTGAAGTTGGAGCACCATGTGAGGTCCCCACACATTGCCAATGCCACCACTTGAGCTATCTACTGAAAAAGCGATCTGGTATTTTTTCATTGCAACTGGTTTCTGCAACCTGGTGTGATTGCAAAGGGCAATGCATTCATGGAATAGGGCAAGGGACTGCAGCAGTGGCCTGGGTGAGAGGTTCTAGCCACCCCTTGTATAGCCCATTGACACTTCCACCTCACAAAGTTTCCTTCATCAATGGCCAAACCTGAGACCACCACTTTGGCTTGGATATCATCCAGCTGGTGTTGAGTTACTCATTTGCAATCAGTAATTAGCTGATATTTAGATGGTATGAAACCAGATGCCTGGTTCTGTCACTGGATTATTTAAGGATGTGAAATGAAGGCAGGAAACAGGTGTTTCAGGATAAAAAGAACCTCTGTATTTATTTGAATATAAATGGTAAGTATAATAAAAGAAATAAAAACAAATGTAATAAACAGTGAAATTGACAAGTCAACCATACAGAGGAGAGTAATTAAATACACTATTAAATTAAACACTATTAGAAGCTAAACAACAGTTTTATTCACAGACTCTTTAATCAAGCTTCCTACTCTTGAGGTTCCCTGCAATGTCACCACCCACCTTCTCCTCCCTACTAGTTAGATTGGATACTCTGGGGTCTCAGGAGTTTAAGTTGACCACTGGGAAAAACACAATTTTGAAGAGCCGGCCGTTCCTGCTTACCATGCCCAAAGCCTTGCTGAAGATTTTGGGCATGTGAGTCTTCAGTCTGGGTTGAGTCTGCTGATGCAGTTTTGGATTAATTGAATGAGTACTTGGTTTTTCTCACTTTCTGGTGAGTTTGCTGGCCAGTTTTCAACTCAGGGTGTGTTTGAGGAATTCTGAATGTGGTCGGTTCAGTGGTTTTTGGAGGTTGTTAGTTTTTATGTCTGGTGGTCACAGTTGGTTGTTGTTGTTTGCCCTGGTGCGGAACAGGCCTGTGTCAGTATTGTCAGGATTCCCCTTCCCCAGCTAGGTCTTGGAAATAGCTGCTGGAATGAGGTGTTCAAAGTTAAAACTCACACAACACCAGGTTATAGTGCAACAGGTTCATTTGGAAGCACTAGCTTTCGGAGTGCTGCTTCTTCAGGTGGTTGTGGCCTACCGAAAGCTAGTGCTTCTAATTAAACCTGTTGGACTATAACCTGGTGTTGTGTGATTTTTAACTTTGTACACCCCGGTTCAACACCAGCATCTCCACATCATGAAGTAGGTGTTGGAATTCTTCCTCTGGGCATCGCTGTTTGAAACAACTCCTGGGGAATGGCTGCTGATGTATCCTTCTCAGGAAGATAGCTGTTTGGGATCCCTCTTCTGGAGATGGATTTGGGGATATATCCTGCAGTGATAGCTCCTTGAGGTGAGATCAGGGTCTGTGATTATACTAATTGCGGACTTCTTATCTTTATGCAAAATCTGTGCTTGCCATTATTTTGCTGGTATTCCCTTTGAGGTCAGTTGGCTTCCTGACAGTTAAGAACATATGTGAATGAATATTGATTGAAGTTGAATGTCTGGTATCAGGAGAGACCCTATTCCATCTGTGTTGGGTGGTGTTAGTTCTGGTCGATTATTCTCTTAGAGTCGAGGTGTGAATTTCAGCTTCAGCAATGGTTCCAGGTAATTATCTCTGTGCCTGTGTATTTTTCCCAGACAATAGCCCAGACTCCTTACTTTTAAAAGTTTTGAAAAGCCCTGGGTTTTGGCCTGGTATTTCAGAATATGGGGATTTTTGCTCGATTCTACACTTGACACAGACCATCCACAATAATGTCATTGCTTGTCTCCTGAACAGAATGCGTTAGGCAATCAATCTGATCCCAAAATGCCCGGATTGAAAGAATTGGGATGCCAGTACAAAGGTCCTGCAAGCGTGTATTGATCATCTCCAATCCCGGACTCAACCCAGTGAAGGGCTTTTGCCCGAAATGTCGATTTCGCTGCTCCTTGGATGCTGTGTTCTTCCAGCACCACTAATCCAGAATCTAGTTTCCAGCATCTGCAGTCATTGTTTTTACCACCAGTGAAAAATTTGCCCTCAGGAGGTGTCTAGACAGATCTAGGAGAGTACTGCAATGCATCATGATAAAGGATCATGGCCACCTGCTGTCTATGTACACTGCATTGTGCCCTGCATCAAGGTACCATCATCAAGCCTTCAGAAAGGGAATGTTCCTGAGTATAAGAGAGAGATTGCAATTACAGGATCGAGAGGAGCAGGAACAGGCTTCTGAAAAACAGTTATTTTCTTGATATTTGGTCATTTATTAATGTGTCACATAGATGATCTCGACTTCATATGGAAATCTGTTTACTGCATTAACAGTCCTGTCATCGGCCTGTCCAAGCCCCGCATATGTATCCCATTGCCCTATGTTGTCATAAAGTTTTCTCCAGAAGGCTGGCATTTGCAGCAAACTGCTTAATACATTCTCCAGTAACATCACACCATCTATTGCTCAGAAACACTACCCTATAGTGTTTCTTTCAAGACACTACCCCATAGACATTGAGAACCATAGTTTGAGGAGCCATTACAGGAAAGAAAATGACCTTCTGGATAGCTGCAATGCCGACACATGCTCATACATAATCATGGCCTGAATCACCCAGTGCTCTCACCTTCAGTTTACTGCCCTGATCCCACTGACAATGGATCTGCAGAGCAATAGAGCGAGTGACAATATTAGTACGGCTGACTAGAGTGGGACTGGGTTCAGCACTTATGAAGCACCTAAAGAGAGCTTACAATGGTGCCCTTAGGAGCAATCTTCACAAAAAGGCTTTCAGTGGAAGAACTGAGATGATAAAGTGTTGCACTGACACATAATCAAAGAGAGAGTGTTAATGGATTAAATGAGCTGTAGCATTCAGCTACATTAGATGGGAAGATTCTTTTAAGCTAAATGAATATGATAAAATTAATACTTCAATGGGAAGCTTAGACACACAAATTGTGTCCTACTTTATAGTGGGTATGATAAGGTGCTAAAGGACTATAAGGCAGTTATTTGTAATGTATTATGTGTACTAAATGAATATTCATCACCTTTGACACATGCAATAAAGTCATAAAATATCATAGCCCTGTTTCTAATGTTTTTTGTGTAGTGGAGATGAGATTCATATGAGTTTCCATCTTCTTCTGCTCTCTCTGGTCTTTTCTTTTTGAAGACAGTACATGGCATTTGCTGCAATAAAGAGCTGCCTTTCTTTGTCTCGTTTAGTTCACAAAGAACTTTAATGGCTCCATATCAGAAAATCTGCTGTTCCAAAAAAAGAATTATATCTCGCTTGAAGCATTAATTAAATTCATCTCTCCACAGTTGCTGCCAGATCTACTAAGTCTTTCCAGCACATTCAGCTTTATTAAAATTTCCAACCTCCAACATCCACAATATTTTGCTTTTATGCTGGAGATAAGGTGTTTCATGGCTGCCCAAACCCTCATTGACATCTTTCTAAATAAAGCTGTTGGCTTCGTCATCAGCAAGTGATCAAACCCATCTCTTTTAAGCTGCTATTGGCTTTCAAACCCTGCAACAGCATTTAATTCAATGTCAGTCACGGCGCAAACCACAATCATAAGAGCACTTTACATTTTAGGATGTTGCCCACATTACAAAACTGAGGCTAGATCCCCATTAAATCCAGGTGTTCTTGCCATATAAGCTCTATTCTTGATCAACCAGGAATTTGATCTGATGATCTATGGAACTATCCCTAAAAATGATAGAGATTCTTCTTTCAACTGTTTGATTCCAACTCAATAATGTTTTATATCAGATTTAGATCTTATTGTCACATGTAGTCAAGCACAGAAGTTAAGGAATACAGTGAAAAGTGTCTAATGTTGCCACATACGGTGCCATTTGAGGTACAAAGGCATCTAGGTACAGAAAACTCAAGTACAAAGTAGTAAAAAAAACAAAGTTAAAAAGTTAAGCATTTACAGAACTTCATAGAATAAGTAGAAAAATCAAGAAATAAGATAATAGTTAACATTAAAGCCCTCCTTAATAAGATTTAGAAAGTTACAGGAACAAAGTTAAAAGTTCAACCGTCTTTGAGTACTTGCTGAGGCTCCAATATCCTCTGCTTAGCTCAGTCTCTGGGAGACCTGTTCACACCAACACTGGAGATGCCAGGGAGACCTCCTGAGCATCAGACTGCGATGCCACCACCACAGCTGCTGCTGCCACTGAAGCTGCTGCAACTAACCTCCTCGTGCTTCCTCCAGAATGTACCTGGGCAGGACCTGCACCCAGTTTCTGATCGTAGGACCCACTCCCAATCTCCAATCGTGGGACACACTCCCATTCTCTGATCATAGGACCCACTCCCAGTCTCCAGTCGTGGGACACACTCCCAGTCTCTGATCGCAAGACTGGCTCCCAGTCTCCGATCATAGGACCTGCTCCCAGTTTCCGATCGCAGGACCCGTCCCAGTCTCCGATCACAGGACCCGCTCCAAGTCTCCGATTGCAAAACCCGCTCCCAGTCTCCAAACACAGGACCCACTCCCAGTCTTCAGTCACAGGACTGGCTCCCAGTCTCCGATCACAGGAGCAGCTCCCAGTCTCTGATTGCAGGACCCGCTCCCAATATCCAGTCATAGGACCAGCTCCCAGTCTCCGATCGGGGGAAATGTTCCCAGTCTCCGATCAGAGGAGATGCTCCCAGTCTCCAATCACAGGACCACTCCCAATCTCCGATCACAGGAGCCACTCCCAGTCTCAGATTGCAGGAGCCACACCCGGTTTCCGATCGCAGGAGTAGCTCCCAATCTCCAATCACAGGACCCACTCCCAGTCTCCAATCACAGGTCCCACTCCCAGTCTCCGATCACAGGAGCCACTCCCAGTCTCTGATCACAGGAGCTGGTCCCAGTCTCTGATCGCAGGACTCACTCCCAGTCTCTGATCACAGGAGCTGGTCCCGGTCTCCGATTGCAGGACCCACTCCCAGTCTCTGATCGCAGGGCCCACTCCCAGTCTCCAATCACAGGACTCACTCCCAGTCTCTGATCGCAGGACTCACTCCCAGTCTCTGATAACAGGAGCTGGTCCCGGTCTCCGATTGCAGGACCCAATCCCAGTCTCTGATCGCAGGACCCACTCCCAGTCTCTGATCACAGGAGCTGGTCCCGGTCTCCGATTGCAGGACCCACTCCCAGTCTCTGATCGCAGGACCCACTCCCAGTCTCCAATCACAGACCCACTCCCAGTCTCCAATCGCAGGACCGGCTCCCAGTCTCCAATCGTAGGACCCACTCCCAGTCTCCAATCACAGACCCACTCCCAGTCTCTGATTGCAGAACTCACTCCCAGTCTCCAATCACAGACCCACTCCCAGTCACCAATCACAGGACCAACTCCCAGTCTGCAATCTCAGGACCCACTCCCAGTCTCCAATAGCAGGACCGGCTCCCAGTCTCCGATAGCAGGACCGGCTCCCAGTCTCCGATCACAGGACCGGCTCTCAGTCTCCGATCGCAGGAGCCTCTCCGAGTCTCCGATCGCAGGACCCTAGTCTCTGAACGCAGGAGCAGCTCCCAGTCTCTGATTGTAGGACCCACTCCCAGTCTCCCATCACAGGAACCACTCCCAGTCTCCTTTCACTGGGTAGGCACTGAGTCCCATTCTCACCATCAACCACCTGGTTGAGAGACCGCATAGGCCACCAACACACTGTCATGGTTCACCGAAAGACAACCATGCCAGGCCAGGAGGCGGCCACACCATGAAAGGAGGATGCCTCACTGAGTCTGTGCTAAGGTTGGGACTGGAAAGAAGAACAGAAACACAAAGAGAGAAAAGAAAAAGAGAAAGAAAAAGAGAAGAAAATGGGCAGTGCAGACAAGCTCTGTCTAAGTGTCCTACTCCACTGCCATCTTGAATTAAATATGTAAGGAGGAGAGAATGTGTGAGCAGTAGCAATTATTATTGTTTCACAATCTTACTGACAATGCAAAAATATTAAAAGCTTTCACAAGTAATAGGAAACCTTCCCTTTCTTACCCTCTTCTGAATAATTCATTCTGAAAGATGTGATTGTACTCAGCACATTTTCTGAGCTGTCCATTGTATAAAATTAGAACAGATTGTGATGTGGTGTGAAAAAAGATGTGCATTAAATAGTACCTTTCAAGATCACAGGATCTCCCAAAATTCCTCAAAGTCAATTAAAAATGTTTGAATTTCAGTCCATGTTATAAAGTGGGAAACACAACAGGCCAATGTATACACAGCAATGTGATAATGAAAAGATTATCTGTTTTAAACATTTCTACTGGGGGATAAAGATTAGCTCTGCCTCCAGGGATAAATCCCCTGCGCTTCGAAACAGTGTTAGGTGATTGTTTGCACACACCAGAGTCGACCAAGAGGATCTTGGTTTATCATAATTTGGAGATGCCGATGTTGGAGTGGGGTGTACAAAGTTAAAAATCACACAACACCAGGTTGTAGTCCAACAGGTTTAATTGGAAGCACACTAGCTTTCGGAGCGACGCTCCTTCATCAGGTGATTGTGGAGGGTTCGATCGTAACACAGAATTTATAGCAAAAATTTGCAGTATGATGTAACTGAAATTATACATTGAAAAAATGATTGTCTGCTAAGCCTTTCATCTGTTAGAATACAGTGATAGTTTCACTTCTTTCATGTGTAAATCACAAAACCCTTCTTTTTAAAGTTGCATTCTCGGGTTAGCTGTTAACAATGGTGATAGCTAGACAATATGTTGAAGGTATTAGCCCCCTGTGTTCTCTGTCTATGCCCTGATGTTTAGATTGATTCTAATCTAATAAGTGAGATAACAGTATTTTACATAAATTCCTGCAGTTTTTGAGCTCAGAGTTCTACATGAATGTATGCAGTTTTTAAGCAAAGTACAATGTAACTCTGCAATACAAATTCACCCCACAAAATATATGTGTGTATGTGGGTCTTTGTCTGTCTATGTGTGTCTGTCTGTCTGGGGTTGTGTGTGTGTGTGTGTGTGTGTGTGTGTGTGTGTGTAGTGCAATGGTGATCACCTGTAATGTGACATGAACCCAAGGTCCCAGTTGAGGCCCTCCCTATGGGTACCGAACTTAACTATCAGCCTCTGCTCGGCCACTTTCCTCTGCTGCCTGTCCTGAAGGTTTATCATAGTTTGTCTCATTTGAAATTCTCTAACACTCTCTCTATATTAGCCTTGATATTTGTGCTCAGCACCGATAAGTGGTACTTGAATCAACAGCAATTTGACTCTGAGGTGAAAATGCTACTTCTGTTCCCCAGCTGACACACCAAAAGAACAAAATTTCAATTAATGTCTTGTTACAACTTGAAAATTTCATTGATGTGTGTTCATGTGCCCATCTTCAGATACACTTAGTGGTAAAAAATGTTCTTATATTATCAACTTTTTTAACATAATGGGGTAATTTATGTGCATATTATGATAAACCTGCCCCACTCTACAAACATGGAAATCAGAAAGAAAATCTTCATGTTAGGATTAAGCTGTGAATTATGAAATAATACTGGAGGAAACTTTGCTATAGAACATTAGAAATATTCACTATCGCAAAGTTGTAAACCACAACTGCTAATTTGTTGCAAATATTGTTTTTTTTTGCCAGAACAATCTTGGATATCTTGGCCACCACCACTATGAATTCACCACCATTAATTCTTCCTGCTTGTGCTAGTTGAGCTATTGAGACCATGTGGGGAACATGCCCATGTATCACACTAGGGAGAAGACAGGTTCTGTTTTAGTTTAAAAATGAAGCTTTACTGCAGGATCTTAATAGCAATCTACATTGTACTGAATGTACATTTTTCTCTCTGGTGAGACCACAGGTTCAACTCAAAACTAAATACACATTATTATTTTAGTTACACACTGTTAACATTAAACACAATCACTTGGAAACTGGATAGGACACCTCCCAGGAACAGTCCTTCCTATCCTAATGGGCTATGCTTATATTGCGATCCTTTCAAGTACAAATTGTCGTGTACAACATTCACAAGTGGTGCACAGTAGCCTACTTGCTTTATAATTCAAATATCTGACCATTATCTGACATTTTTAGTAGGAAACATATCTGACAAAGATAATATCTCAAGAAACGAAATTGTGTTACCCATGCTAATTCATTTTAATGATTTAAAAGGCCAGAAATATGTACATTGTCTTCAGTGAATTGAACCATGGGATCGTCCCTGGACCAAAATAATGTAAATCAGCTGCATTGTTTAATTAAAGGCAAGTATTAACCAACATAAACCTTCATCTATGTTGTTATGCTCACAGCTGACGGTAATACTGGAGAAGTGAAACTCCAGAGTGAGACCTATTTTTATACACCATAGATTTTAATTTTGCTATGTTCAGTATTGCTAAAAGAAGACAGATTTTGGCAAAGCTTTTTATCTTGTACTCACAAGGAGAAATGGCAAGAATAACAATTCAAGGAGAGCACCAATATTTATACAACATAAGAGGAGGCTGCAGCTTGGTTGTCAAGTTGACTCTGATTAATAGAGGAATTGTGATTAAGAATGCAACAATTAATAATGATTGACAGTTAACTATAAAACTTTGTTTACATTTTTAATTAGACAGGTCAACTCTGATTGGTCGGGACATTGTCTTGAGAAATGAATCAGCAAATGATTATAGCAGATTTTGTTGAGATGAAACAGGTGCAGTATATGTATATGTTCTTCCTTTTTCAAGATTTGGAGATGCCAGTGTCAGACTGGGGTGTACAAAGTTAAAAATCACACAACACCAGGTTATAGTCCAACAGGTTTAATTGCAAGCATACGAGCTTTCGGAGCGACGCTCCTTCATCAGACAATCACCTGATGAAGGAGCGTCACTCCAAAAGCTAGTGTGCTTCCAATTAAACCTGTTGGACTATAACCTGCTGTAGTGCAATTTTTAACTTCCTTTTTCAAAGTAGAGTGCAGCAGCAGCACAAGCGATGATACTGTGAAGCCAAAAAGGTGTTTTGCCTATCGTACAAATTGCGAAAATATGTGAATTACAATGTTGGCATGAAATCAGCATTTAGGCCATGCATCCCAAAAGCTGGTGATTACACAATTGGACAACGTTTACTGGTTAATCCTGAGTGTGTAAAGAATTATGTTGACAAGTAATTTAGGATTGTCAGTTAGCTCACAGTGCAGTGAAATTGTGTGTACTGGAAGCTGAATTGAATTGAATTCATTGTCATGTGTAATGAGACAGTGAAAAGATCTGTCTTGCGAGTGATACAGGCAGATCAGCTATTTAAGTAGCATAGATAAGTAAATAATATGGAAACAGCGGCAAAAACAAAAACACAGGTACCAGCGAATGTTAAGAGCTTGTGAGTCCATTCAATAGTCTTAACAACAGTAATGTAGAAACTGTTGTGAAACCGGCTAGTGCATGTGTTCAGGCTTCTGTAGCTTTTCCCCAATGGTAGAGGTTGTAGAAAAACATTGCCAGGGTGGGATGGATCTTTGAGAATGCTGGCAGCCTTTCCTTGACAGTGGGCCTGGTGGATAGATTCTATAGATGGGAGGTTGGCCTTTGTGATTGTCTGGGCCAAGTTCACCACTCTCTGTAACCGCCTCCAATCTTGAATGGTACAATTACCATTCCAGATAGTGATACATCGAGACAGAATGCTCTCAGTGGCACACCTATAAAAGTTGGAAGGGTATTCACCATCATGCCAAATTTCCTCAGCTGCCTGAGGAAGAAGAGATGTTGTTGGGGCTTTGTAACCAGTGCATCCACATGAAGAATCCAAGAAAGCTTGTTGTGGATGACCACTCCCAGGAGCTTGACACTCTCCACTCATTCAGCGTCTGTGCTGTTAATCTGTAGGGGTGCATGAGTAGCATCCAACTGAAAGTCACTGATGAGTTCCTTTGTTTTGCTGGCATTGAGAGCTAGTTTGTTCTCAATGCATCATTGTTTCAGGTCTTCCATGTCCTGTCTGTAGTCTGTTTCATCGCCATCTGAGATTCAACCAACTATGATGGTGTCATCAGCGAACTTGTGAATGGCATTAGCCTCGTATTTGGTGACGCAGTCATGGGTATACAGTGAGCACAGTATGGGGCTGAGTACGCACCCCTGGGGGCTCCAGTGTTGAGTGTTGTTCAAACAATCCGCAGACACCTTGGACGAGTACTCCACCATCATCACAGACTTTATCAGCAAGATTGTGAAGGACTACATACTGAGAAAGTCAATCCGGGTATTTCTCAACAGGAAACCCTAGATGAATCAGGACATACAGAACCTGCTAAAAGCCAGGTGTGAGGCCTTCAGATCAGGAGACCTACTCAAATATAAGGAATCCAAATATCACCTTTGTAGAACCATTAAGACAGCCAAGGACCAATACCGATCCAAACTAGAGACCCAGACAGACACCTGGCAACTATGGCAAGGACTGAATGACATCACAGATTCTAAAAAGAGACAGTGCAAGTTAGCAGATGATGACACATCCCTCCCAGATTGTCTCAATGCCTTCTATGCTCGATTTGAGCAGAATTTCAGCAGAGAGGTGACACCAATTCTGACAAGTCCGGACAAACCTATACCAACAGTCACTGCATCAGAGGTCAGATCAGGTTTCCTTTGTGTGAATCCAAGGAAAGCGATGGGACCAGATGGAGTTCCAAGCTGTGCACTCAGAGCAAGTGCAGATCAACTGGCAGAGATCTTCTCAGATACCTTCAACCTCTCCCTGCAGCACGCCACTATCCCTGCCTGTTTCAAGATGGCCAACATCATCCCTGTGCCTAAGAAGGCTCATGCAGCATGTCTCAATGACTACTGCCCAGTGGCCCTAACCTTGGTGGTCATGAAGTGCTTTGAAAGGCATTAATAAACTCCAGCCTCCCCAATACTCTTGACCCACTCCAATTTGCCTATCAGACCAACAGATCCACGTCAGATACTATATCACTTACCCTTCACTCCTTGCTAGAACACCTTAACACCAAGAACAGCTATGTAAGAATCCTACTCATTGACTACAGTTCAGCTTTCAACACTATTATCCCTGCAACTTAGTGATCTTGGACTAAGCCCCACTCTCTGGAACTGGATCCTCAGTTTCCTGACCCACAGGCCACAATCAGTGAAGATTGGGGACAATATTTCATCCTCACTAACACTCAACACTACATATATTATTACAATTTTTTCAGTTGATTTAGATGCAATTGGTTCCTTCTCAACAATTTTTTGCATTCGCTTGGTTCTTTTTTTTTAGCTATTATCTCGTCCTCAGAACCTTAAACCAACTGGCAATGTCTTTCTGTGAAACTGCACTCTTGTCAGTAGGCAACAGCAATTTCTTTTCGTTCTACTCAATTTTCCTCATGCACTGAACTGTTTACCTCAATGTAACCAGCTCATTCAAATAAATGTAAAAGTCAAATTTCCACACACAATGATATCATTCAGAGAACTCAAAAATGAAACTGAAACTATGCTTTTCCCCTTCTTAACACACAACATAGCAACACAAAGCTTAAAGCTGTACATTGTTCTTTTGCTTTAGAACTCAAGTTTCCAAACAATAACAAAATCAACCTCTTCACCATCAATGCCAGATAGTACATATTTGCATGCACTGTTGGCTGAATGTAAAGATGAATATGAAAAAACAGAATATGATGCATTTCTAAAATTATGGTGAAGTGGAACAATGACAGTAATTGGAAGAGGCATTTGTACAGATCCTTGTTTGAAACTGCTTATCCAATGATATTGTAACTGACTACTTTATAGAACTCTGAGACTTGGACAAATATAGCCGCCACCTTAAGACCCTTGGGAATTAACAAAAAGTGCTATTTGAGACGGGCTGTCTGCATCAGCTGGAAGGATAAGGATACTAACATTAGTATCTTTGAAGCAGCAAACAGCACCAGTGTTGAGGTCATGATCATCCGAAACCAACTCTGCCAGGCTAGCCATGTGCTGAGGATGCCTGAGTCCTGACTGCCAAAGCAAATCTTTCTCGCCCAGCTCAAGGAAGACACTCAAATGAATGGAAGGCAAAGAAAGTGTTTCAAGGACTCTCTGAAGTCTATCCTCAAGAAATGGAATTTAAATGGAATTCCGAAAAAAACTGACTGGAGTATACTCATGTATGAAGGGACACATTTCTTTGAGAGCATTTGTTGGGAAGAGGAAGTATGGAAAAGGAACCAGAGAAAGGCATGCCAATGAGCTCAAGGCTAAGGACCATGTCCACTTTCTGGAAACACCCACTAAAAAAGTGGTTAGTAATATGGCTCTTGGGTTGGGCTCATCAGCCACTCATGGAGCCACAGAATCTGTGACCAATGACATGGAATTTCCTAGTGGACAATCATACTCATTAGTGAGTGATTGCTAATGACAAATGGCAATGATTCTTGAACATATAACATCATTTGGGGTGGTACGGTGGTTCAGTGGTTGGCACTGCTGCCTCACAATGCCAGGGACCCAAGTTTGATTCCCGCCTTGGGCAACTCTCTGCGTGGAGTTTGCACATTCTCCACATGTCTGTGTGGGTTTCCTCCGGGTGCTCCGGTTTCCTCCCACAATCCAAAGATGCGCAGGCAAGGTGAATTGACCATGCTAATTTGCCCATAGAGTTAGGTGCATTAGTCAGGGGTAAATATAAGGTGGGTTACTTTTGGAGGGTCAGTATGGACTTGTTGGGCCAAATGGCCTGTTTCCTCATTGTAGGTAATCTAATCTAATAATCAAAAGTCAACTATTGTTCTATGCGCCTGACTTGTCAGTGGCTCCTCCAGAAAATTGTGTGGTGTCAGATGTTTCTTTTAATTTTATCATTCCCTTATGAAGTTAACTTAAATAATCTTCAGCAACTTCAGTTAAATATAAACACAGAAATGAGTGAGTGGTTGATCCTATTATAAACTGTCCCATTTGGCCCAAGCCCAGCCTCCAAGATTCCAATGCTATTACAGCTTAACTCTTAAAAAGCACCCCATGAACATCTAGTAGCAAATCACTGTCCAAGATCAAGCTGATGCATGATTGTCTTCCAAATAATTTAACAGCACCTGTCAATTACCTAGTTGATGTTGGAACTATCATATCTTTTGGCTGCAAGATGTGTCCACAAGACATTGTGCCAGGACAACAGACAACTGGCTTCTCTGATGAACCCTCCTGCAAGAGATATAAGACAGGAAACTGACAATCCTGTACCTTACCTTTAACTAAGCCCAGTAGAATTATGTTGCTCATGTGGACCTGTTACTGTAACTGACTTTGAATTCCCTCACGTAAATAAAACAAAGAACTGAAGATGTTGGGGATCTGAAACAAAAACAGAAATTGCAGGAGAAACTGAGCTGGTCTAGCAATATCTGTGGGCAGAAACTAGAGTTTACAAATCCCGTCTGGTGACTCTTCATCACAAACCTCACACCCAGGGCTGGATAATAGTACAGTCCAAAGTATAAATGCTTCATCAGTATGGAAAGTAACATTGTGAAAGCAGTAAAAACCGTCTCTTCTTTTTGAAAAGCCTAATTTTATCATGTAGGAAAACATAATAATCAATTTACTCTAAAATGACAATGAGATGAATAATCATTTGATAAAGGATAAATAAAAACTATAACACAAAAACAGTCCTGTATATTTTATCAAATAGGCCCATGGTCATTTCATGTCATGAGAGACAAAAAGGGTCATCTCAGTTTAACCAAAAAATGGTATCTCTCATATTTGATCAACACTGCATCAAAGGTATTGTGCTCAACTACCTGGAGTGGGGCTGAGACACATGATCTTGTGATTCAGAGGTGAAAATGTTATCACTGATTTAAGGCTGGTACCCTGATATAGAAATCAATGCAAGAAATGCTGTAGGCTTGATATGAACTGTCTGAAGTATTTTGTTTCATATATTATTGGCTCCAAGATAGTCCCTACAAGTCTCTAATTAAATATAAGTCCAGCGTGATATGCTTCGTTACCTTGTACATCCTGATGATTTATAAGTTGATCTAGTACAACAAAGTTGCTCTGGGAAGGAACACCTCCTCCTGGGAGGGACAAGGTTAATAGTGTTCCCTGCCATACTCTTATATACTCATTAGGAAATGAGATCTAAAATGTCATAAATTAAATAGATGGTAATGTAGTGCAGTAATTATCAAGATTTAGAGTAGAGTGTAGGAATTTCAATGTGGCTCCCAAGCTACTTTGAATGTCGTCAGCATAATACTCATAACTAGCTATTGCTTCAATTATATGTGATTTGTCTGTAACCTCCATGGCACTTGCGTCAAGAAAAATTATCTTTCCTATGCAGCAAATGTGTAAAACCAGAATTAAATATACCGTTGTTTGAGATTCCCCTAAATGATTAATTTATTTCACAAATACAGTAAGTACTGGAAAAATTCATCAGATCTGGCTGAATCTGTAGAGAGAAAAACAGAGTTCATGTTTCAAGATCAGTGACCCTTCATCAGCATTAATTTATTTGTGCACTTCTTACTATTTTCAAACAAATATATTTCATTTTGTTTGCCATCATGGGGCCAAGTTTTGCTCAACCAGGACAACTCACAACATATTCTATGAGGTTGACTTTTCCTTTCACCTTTCGACCCAACGTTTTAAATAATAAATTAAATCACGTTAACCATGGAATGGTGAGCACAATGGTAGATCTGGAATATTAAAGAATAACAGAAACATCTTATCTCCTTAGCCAACAAAGTTAAATCATTGAGAAATAATCAGAGGATTGACAGAAGGTGGAAGTGAATTTCAATAAAATCAGATACAGAGAGAAAATATAGAGAAAGAAAGAAAAAAAATGGTGATCGATGAATAGATATAATCAGAGAACGGTAGGAAGAAAGTTAAAACAAAATCAAATTTCATGTTTTTAAAATTTCTATTAACAATGTCTACTTGTAAGAATGAATCTGACCAGTTTAACTGCTTTCCTTTCTGGACCAGTGTGTTTGATTGTCATTGGGTTTGATTAACATTGCTTGAACAATTAATACATAGCTAAAAGGTTTCTTGGCACTTAATTATTAATCTAAGTTGACTAGGAAATTGCTTGTTAAAACCAACGGTTTATTAAAATGAATAAAATGGCAAATGACCAAACACTGCATGTGAAAGCAAATGTCATAGAATAATAAGTTAACCAGCAGGTTCTTCAAAGGATCAATTTAGGCTATGTCATTTAAGTTTCAAAAATTGTTCATTATTTTCAAGTTATAAAATAGGCAATTATTGATGCAAGTGTTTTTTGAGTGAAACTACCCCTTTGTTTTGCTGTCCTTTCCTTTTGCACTTTGTAGCATTGTGATCAATGTCACGAATTACACATGGCTTATCACTACATCATCAATAAGTCTTTTTGAGTCCAAGATCATTATAGAATGCAATGGGACAGCGACTCTGTGCACTATATTTTGGCCTAAGAAGGGTGTTGGAATAGGTTTCACTATATACCTGTGCAGCTTTTAATTCTTCAAGTGAGATTCCTCTCTGTATCCGCATGACTTTTATAGACCTTTAAGAAAAATCATAATTGACTTGAAGCATTAACTCTGTTTCTCTCTCCACAGATGCTACCAAACCTGCTGAGTTTCTCCAGCAATTGTTGTTCTTATTTCAGGTTTTCAGCATCAGTAGTATTTTATTTTTATACTTATGAATAATGTCTATCATAAATAGAAATTATAACATTAATGTGTGCAAACAAGGCCTGACTAAATCTATTGTTGTTTTTCCCAATACTTTTATTTCCTTTATTTGACAGAAATAGCATAAAAACCTCATTCCTTTGTTGTCTTCTCGTCTTTAAATTGTGAGTGCTATCATTCTCTTTCAATAAGAATTACATTTGATTCTTTAATATTGCTTCACTTTACATAGGCTGGGTGACTGCTTTTAGTTTCTTTGTCAACTATATCACTAAACCACAATAGATCCGACCTTTATAAAGTAATTGCAATAGAATTTCATTCTTTTTCTGTCAAACAATTCTTATTCTCAGATATTTACTTCTTAATTCCACATTATAGCTTAGTACATTGCAGTCAATTATATCTCATTAAATAAAAATACATACAAAAAAGGAGCCATGAAATAACCATCAGTTCGAAGTCAACAGCAAAGTACAACCTGAGATAATAATGACTGTTAATAATGTCACTTGCAAGTCACATCCAATTACAAAGTCACAGACAGTCTAGGTGCATTTATCAGTCCAGGATTTCCTTCCTCTATAGTTTTAAAAGTTTACTGAGTGTATCCTGCTGATGAACGAAAAGTGTCAATTTAACAATTTCTCGACAGTAAATCACATTAACTTTACTTGATCTCCTGGGTTTTATTGCTGCTGAAGTATAGGAATCAATATGCTGAATTTAATTTTCCTTCATTTATTAATCAATCTGCAAAATGAAATAAGACCCTAAACATAGGCACAGGCATCAATTCTGCTAGTTGTGCCAGGTCTCATTTGGCAGGTGGCTCTCATCTGGGGTCAGTGGGTGAACATCTCAATATCCAGTGCGTGCAGGTGTCATTCGGGTTGCTACAATTAATGACAAGCTTCACCATGCACCAGGAAACTGGGGCTGCTGCCTCAATATGGCTATAATTGAACGGAATTTTATCTTTCTTAACCAATCCAGCCACAATTTCAAGCCCTGCCCAAGTATGGAGAATAATGAAGAGTGGTAAATCTCTCAGTAGCAAAACATCATAACCCTTCATATTATCTGGCTTTAACATCAGCCAAGACAATGTTAAAGCATTTTCAGCAACCTTCAGCCTGATATGAGGCGTGAATGATCCATCTCAGCCTCCTCTAGTGGCCCCGCCATCACAGTATTCAGCCAGCTCGATTCACTCCATGTGATATCAAAAAATGGTTTTAGACTCTGGATACTGCAAAAGCCGAAGGCCCTGACAACATTCTGACAATAGAACTGAAGGTATGTGCTCCAAAACTAGCCATACTTCTAGCTAAGCTGTTTCAATCCAGCGACAACAGTGACATGCATCTGACAATGTGGAAAATTGTTCAAGTATATGTCATGGACAAATGTAACCCAGCCAATTTACTCTTGATCATCCTACTCTCAATCATCAGTAAACTGATGGAAGGTGTTATCAACAGTGCTTTCAAGCAGCATTTGCTTAGCAATAACCTGCTCAGTGACGAGTTTAGGTTTCAGTTCTGCCAGGGTCACTTGAATCCAGACCTCATTATAGCCTTAGACAAACATGGGCAAGAGCTGCATTCCAGAGGTGAGATCAACTGACATTAAAGCTGCATTTTGACTGAGTGTAGTCGTATCACAGAGCCCTCACAATTGGAATCAATGTGAATCAGGGGAGTTTGAGGCATATCCGGTACATGGGAAGATGGTTTAGAAAGTCAACTATTTCAGCTCCAGGACATCTCTGCAGGAGTTCCTCAAGGTAATCTCAGCAGAAGCATTTTCAGCTGCTGCATCAATCGCATTCTCTCAATCATCAGGTCAGAAGTGACGATCAACATCCTGGGGGTTTACTTTGAGCAGAAATTCAACTGGGCTTGCCATATAAATGAAATTGCTATAACAGCAGCTCAGAGGCCAGGAATACTGGTGACAACTAACTCACCCCTGACTCCACATAGTTTATGTTAAGGGTGCAGTACTGGAAAAACACAGCCAGTCAGGCAGCATTCAACAGAATCAATGTTTTGAGCATAAGCTCTTCATCAGGAATGAGGCTTGTAGACCAAGGGGTCTGAGAGATAAATGGGAGGGGTGTGACTGGATGGAAGGTAACTGAGCATTTGATAGGTAAATGAAGGTGGGGGTGAAGGTGATAGGTCAGAGAGAAGGGTGGAGTGGATAGGTGGCAAGGAAGATGGAGACATAGGATAGGTCAAGAAGGTGGTGCCACGTTGGAAGGTTAGATCTGGGATAAGACTGATGGGGCAGGGGGGAGCGGAATGAGGAAACTGGTGAAATCCACATTGATCCCATGTGGTTGGAGGCTCACAAGGCAGAATATGAAGTGTCGGGTGATAAGGGTTTGGCACTTCATGTGTCAAGAGAATGTTGAAATAATCCCACTTGCCTGGTTGTGAGCAGCTCCAATAACACTCATGAAGCTCAACATTATCCAGGACGCTATTGCATGATTGACACTAAATCCACAAACATCCACTGTCTCCACCAACAATGCTGAGTTGCAGCAGTGTGAACTATCTACAAGATGCACTGAAGAGATTCACCAAAGACCCTTAGATAGCACCTTCCACACTCACAGTTATTTCCATCTAGAAGGAGAAGGGCAGCTTGGAGACACCATTACCTGTAAGTTTCCATCCAAGCCACTCACCATCCTGAATTGGAATGTTGTTGTTAAGTAATTTAGTCAAACATTTGGAATTCCGTCCATAATGCATTGTGACTAAGGGTCAGTTAGACTCGATATGTCAGCTCTTTTCTCTCCTTACAGATGCTGTCAGACCTGCTGAGATTTTTCAGCGTTTTCTCTTTTGGTTTCAGATTTCAGCATCCACAGTAATTTGTTTTCATGCATTGTGCGTTGACTGCTACAATACAGAAACAGATACCAGAATCAAATAAACGCTTTTAGCTCTATATTTTCAACACAGAAAAAAACATTGACGATCCCCAAATAGTCACTCCAATGAGCTCCTCACCAGACTACTTAAAAAAAGAATTTGTGAGTATATACTTCCAGATACCCTTTCTGTATCTTAAACAAAGACTTAACTATTTATTACATGCACAATAAAGTTAGGAGAGAGAAAGTTAAGCAGCATGGTAAGCTGATTAATGTCTGTGCTTTGAACTTAAAACATTTATTTTCAGGCCCTATTCACACAAAAGACAGAGAGATAAACAAACACAGTTCTGGATAAGTAAAAGTAATCTGGCCAGATTACTTAAATGGCTTTCACAATGCAATGTTTCACAGGTATACATGTGGACTGCTTTGTTCCTTTTTACTGAAACAATGATCAGGTTCATTTTCTCAGTTCATCTAGGCAAAGGCTGGAATAATTCTATCTCAGCTTTCTGCTCTTCAAGTTTCAGGAAGTTGGTACAGCCATTCAAGCATGGAGTTTTTGTATGTTTATGTTGGTTCAGCAGTGGCCCAGAGCCATTTCTTTAAAAAAAGGTTTTAAAAAAACTTTAATTCTGATTCCATCCTAATAGTATGATTGGCACTTCCTGAGATCTCAATTACCATTCAACAAATTATCATCCAAACTTGTCAGAACCAATTCCTAGGTAGTGACCTCATTAATAGCCAACACTACTATATGTTTAAACATAATGTTCTTACCAGGGTTGTTGTACCTACTAGAACCATTTTTAAAATCAAGGATGAACCTGCCTCCAAACTTGGCCTCACAAACAAACACAGCTTGTTTGATCTGTTATTTTCATTTAATCACAAGCCAAGGTCCACAGCTCATTTCCAGCTTTCAATTCAAAATTAAAAGAATAAGAAAGAAAATAATGAAAAATTAGCAAGATTTTTAACACTACCTGCAGCACATGGACTGCAACAATTCAAGAAGGCAACTCATCACCTCTCCAGGGTCATAGCTTCATAAAGTCATACAGTTATGGAAACAGATCCTTTGGTCCAAATAGTCCACGCTAACTATGTTCCCAAACCAAAATAGCCTCACTTATAGAGTCCTAGAATAACTGGAGATGGACAATAAATGCCTGTCCAGCCAGTGACACTCTTGTCCTAAATGTGGATTATTATAAAGAATCCTGCATATGAGTGACATTCTGTTTTTTTGCTCTTTGTCCCCTCAGTCAGAGATAACAGGCTCATATCATCATTGTCTTACCATGCCATTTAATGCAGATACACAACCAAAAATCTTACCAGGAATATCAGGCCTCCGTCTAGTCAGGAAGGAAAGCCCTTCACTCAGAGAATCCTGACTCAGTTTGTCAAGGGCAGTTTCTGATATTAGAAGCTCTGTCACGACAGTCAGACTCAGATCCTCTCCTCTTAAGTGTGAAGAGCTGAATGACGGAAGTACAATATTCATCTTTACTCTCTCTGCCCTATTGTAGTTTGTTTTGCCCCGGAATGAGAGGGAGGCAGGTATTATGAAAAATGAATGTGGGGGACACAGCTGTTACAGTCAGTGCAAGTGATATTTCCCAAGCGAGTGAGTAGACAGCGCAGAGGGCATGGCGGTTGACTGGTGTCAGGGTTGGGCTGGATTTTGGCAAGTGGAGATGTTGGAAGTGTGAGTTATTGTATTCTAGGAGCTTTTACTAATTCATTCACAAGCACTTTACATTTTCCACTCACAAATGCTTTATGGCTATTCATTCATAACTCCTTTCCTAACCAACTCACAAGCAAAATTGTTGTTCCTGTTTCATTTATTCATGCCTCTTCACTGTAAGACAGTTTTGTTCATTGCGATTCTGTAGTAGATTTTACTATCATAAGACAAACCAAATTTCAAACAACCTTTGCTAATTAAAACAACCCTTTCAAACCCATTCCTGCATTTTCACACCTTAGCAACCCTCGCTACCTCTGAATAAGTGTAGCATACTGAGCAATACCATCCCCACCATCATGTCTCCACAAAATATTATAATATTAATAAGACCTTACCAACAGTGAAGGGCTTTTGCCCGAAATGTTGATTTTACTGCTCCTCGGATGCTGCCTGAACTGCTGTGCTCTTCCAGCACCACTAATCCAGAATCTGGTTTCCAGCATCTGCAGTCATTGTTTTTACGTTACCAACAGTCTCCTGGACTTGAATAGATTACAGAATGCCAAACAGTTTCCCCAATTAGTATGTACCTGTTAAATACCTTTTAACTGGTCCGTTTTCTCTTCAAGAAACTAACTGGCAAAACAATGCTTAAATGAAATTGTATGCATGAATGAAACTCACACCAACAAATCCCACAACCCAGCTGCGACAAACAGTTTAATATCCTTTATTCTTTTATTAAGCACAGGTACAATTTCTGACTTCTTTAGAGCATAAAAGCCTGATATCTTTACTAACATTTACTAACCTAAAAGATAAAAAGACTAACACCCTTAATGATGGAAGCAGACCGGACCAACATGTTAATCCTACCAGAAGTAGAAGCCAACATTTAACACATTTTAACCCATCTCCTGTTTCCCTGGATAGAAGCCCCTCAAACTGTGGAGCACTATAGATAAAAAGATGTAACACTATAGTAATGGAATTTGAATATACACAAGAACTGTGTCTAAAGGATTCTATTGCTGCCTCGAAATATGCTACTTGCAGTTGCTGAAAAAAAGAGACTATTTTGCCACTCACCAATTTTGGCCGTTATTTGAACAAAATGCCACACAGGCAACTGAGATTGGTACAGCATCAGCCTTGGTTGGCGGGGAGTTCTATCGCACAGTTGGAATAATGTGAAAGATATTGGAGAGAAGATGGTGGCACTCATGCTGGGGGAGTTGAGAAGGACATTGACCTTCTTTAGTGCTGGATTGTTCCTCCAGATTACTGAGTCTTCAGAGCAGGCAAGCCCAGTTTGGTATTGTGGCCTTCACTTCTGGTCCTGGAGAAAGAGAAATACCTACCTGTGCATCATCCTGTCCAGCAAAGCAGGGCACCAATTTCTCCCTGTCTGCCATGACCCGGGCAAATGTTAGGAAATGTGCAGGGCAACTACAAACAAAGAGTGTGCGTCCAGGTGCACAGCAGCCTTTCAACTACAGGAATGCTGGTCAATTATAAGATCTCCAGTGAATAGTAAGTTGCTTCAGAAACAGCACCTGCTAAGAAGGAGTGTGAATCAGTCACTGTTCTTGCCCACATAAGGATCGAAATGTTGATTAATTTAGAAGGTTTTGTTAGATAAGGCAAGAAAACTAGTTCAGCCTCATGGTAAGGCTCACTTTCAATATGACTTTCACTTAACCAAAAAGAAGCATAAGACGCAGCCCAGAGTTAATATTTCTGATCAATAGATTTTTAAAAACCGTAAATTTGGAGGAATAAAATCTCATCTTCCGCCTGGGCACTACAGCCCAGAGGTCTCAACATTGAATTCTCCAATTTCAAATAATCTCCATTCCCAACCCCGACTCCCTTCCCAGCCCTTCTCTTCCACTCCTCCCTGCCACCAACCGGATTCATTTCTCCCATTGACTAACCAAGTCGTACCCTTTACTTGTTTTCACCTATCCCCACTTCACCACCCTTCCCCCACCACCCACTGCATATGCAGCTCCCCCCTCCACCCATCCCCAGTCTGAAGAAGGGTTACACCTGAAACGTGGACTTCCCCACTTCCTGATGCTGCTGGGCTGACTGTGTTCTTCCAGCTTTCTACCTGTCTACCTCCAACAAAAATTAAAATTTAGAAACATAATAAAATTGAAGCAAGAGAAAGAGGCAGCACTTTGGAAAAAGAACAAATAGGAATTACCTGTGGAAGACAAGAAGAGTTAAATGACAATTTTTAAAAACATTTTAATTCATGCACATAAAATATTTATTGTTCATTCTAAATTGTCCTGAAGGTGATGTTGGTGAGCTGACTTCATGGATTGTTGCAGTTCTTGGGGTGTTGCGACACCTACTGTGCTATTGAGGCAGGGAGTGAATGTTGATGACAGTTGATGGGATACCAATCAAGTGGGTTGTTTTGTCTCAGATGGTGTCAACTCTCTTGACTGTTCTGTGAACTGCACTGAACCAGGCTAATGGACAGTATTCCATCTCACAATTTGTGCCTAGTAGAGAGTGGAGGATTCAGGAAATGAGTTAGTTTCTACAAGATTCCCCTCATCTGCTCTTGTAGCCTCAGTAATTATACAGCTGGTGCAGCTCAGTTTGTGGTCAAGATAATGTCCAAAATGTTAAGAGTTTAGGATGATTTTGATATTGACTATCAAGGGATAATGGTTAGATTTTTCTTTTGTTAGAGATAGACATTACCTGGTACTTGTGTAGCCCAAATGTTACTTGCCACTTATCAGCCCAAATGTAGATGTCATCCAGCTCTTACTGCATTTGGACACAGACTGTTTCTGTATTGTTGGTGGCGCAATACTGAAAGAACAGGTAATGAACTAAGTAAAGAAACAAAAGCTATACCTGGGGGAGGTGTGGCTGATAGAATAATGCTGTACTGCCATTGGAACTTTATTTTAAGAAGAGAATAAAACCAAAATCAGTCTGGAAAAATAAAACTAAATGACACACAGGCTATATTCTAAAATGGTTGAACACTGTTGAGGGTAGAATACTCTAATGTGCCTAATCGAAAGGAGGTGCTGCTCCTTTAGCTTGCTTCAAACTTCATTAGAACACTACATGAGGTTGAGGACAAAGAGTTTAATGTGAGAGCAAGGTGGAGACCTGAAAGTACTCTGCATTGTTTTTGTTCAAACAGTGCTGAACAGCAATGTAGACTCCAAGTGTTGCACTAAGGTAGCAAGACTTTTCTTAATCATTTGCAGATAATAACGATTCAACAATATAGATTGTATCATTTCACTTCCAGCAACTTATTTAAAATAGTGCAAAGTTGTTTTAATTTGGCTTCAGTTTGGGTCACCAGACCCAAAACTTTAACTTTGATTTCTCTCTATAGATGCTGAGCTTTTCCAGCAATTTCTGTTTTTGTTTCATTATTCTCATAATGGTTTGCAAACAAATAATTCAGCAATATAAATTTTATTGTTGCATCTTCTGCACTGTAGTTAAAAAGATGCAAAGCATTTTTAATCAGTGTTCATAATTCACAAATATATATCAATTAATGTTGATAATGCTCCTCAGAATTAGCAAGGTGGATATTGGGAGTTTGATGCAATCAGGTGTTAAACTATGGGTGAACATAGACTGCATTGTTTCATTATTCCAGGAGGTGTGAGATCAAAAGATTAAATGTTTATAAATAGCAAACATTGCATGCTTACTTCAGTATGTATAAATTAACCTCAAACCCACAACATAGGTTTGCTCACAATCTATATTCCAATCGTGTTGCAAATGAATTCCCACATTAACTTATTTTACAATATTTTTGACATGCTATATTATTGGACTTACAGTTTTTTACATAATAGAAATAATAAGTGAGCCTGAATGAGACAAATATGGCTACGATGCTCAAAAAGCTGTAGATAGTATTATCAATGCCTCTGTTCTGCTCCTCCCCCAGCAAGCCAATTAAAATGAGTAACAATCGATATGGAAAGCTGAGGTTGTTGATCTGAATCATCTCAGAACATGTTGCAGCATATTAATAAACCGTTCTCCACTTCCATCTGATATGCATAGTTTAAACTTGGGAGTGCACAATGCTGGCTTTTGAACAACTTTTTAATTTGCAACTTGCTTGTCATTTTCAGGAATTCCTCACTTAGACACAGAACTGTGAAAGATTTTAGTTAAGGCCTTCTCTTACTAACTTGAGTGTCTACTGTCAGCAAACTCAACGCTTTATAAGAAAGAGAAGATGAGTTAATTTTCTGCCCTTCATTAATCATACTAAAGCTGCTAGTCCTGCACACCCAGACTAATGCAAATTAGTCAGCTCACAGGGTTTAGTCATGTCTAAAATCTAAACTACTGCCTTCTACAAGTTCTGACACAATGGACAATCTTTTAGTCATCTAATGTAATGGAACTGTAGTATTACAAACATTTTTCTTCACTTGAGAATAATAGAAGATTTTAAAAAATTTCTAAATTGTACACCAGTTTCACAGACGATGCTAGTATATCAATCAACTGTCTGGTTTTATCTTGAATGAGGGTTATTTAGTGTTTGTGCAGATCTATGTTTTCTCCATTATCTCCTCAAGGATGATCTCTTCACTACCTTCTCCATCTACTTTTGTACCCATGGCAACCTGCTTAAAATGTATACTCTCGTAAACTCATGTAATGTACTTTTCATCTAATGGCCATCACTCACCACAAAACAAAAGCCCCAATACACTGTAACATCCAAGTGACCTCCCAAAGCTTCCATGCCAAATTATGATTCTGTACCCACAAATCCACCATGGCCTTCATACTCCTTATGCTAACCTTTATCCATCCATCCGTCCCAAATGGCCCTGCATGCACCCAAGACCCCATCCGCCTCCATAGCTGTTTATAGTCCTCATGCCAAGGTGCTTCCCCATCTATACACTCTTTGCCCTTCCCATACTAAATGTCTTATTATTTACCATGGATAGACTTCAGGAGCCATGCTGATAGAAAATAAAATTATCTGTTTACTGATAATATTATATGTTATTGCAAGAGAAACTAAAATCCCTTTGAACAATTCACTGAAGTATTCAATCCCTTATTTAAACATTTCCAAGCTGCAAGCAGTTGGAGTTGTCCAGCAAAATGCTGTCTTGATACTGTGAAAATGAAAGTTTTGGGAATCAGTCATACTGCTGAAATACCAGCACTGTTCTGTTTTATAAATTTACAACTCCTTGACAGGTTTAGGGCTTCCTTGACAGTTTTCAACAATCCCAATTATATCCCAGTCATCAGTAAACTATCGGAAGGAGTCATTGTCAGTGCTACTAAATGACATTTGCTCAATAACAATATGGTCACTGATATTTATTTTAAATTCCACCAAGATAACACAACTTCCAAAATCATTTCATGGACAAAAGGATTGACTGTAAATGTGATGTGATAGTGCCAGCCCTGGATATTAATTCAATATTTGTCTCATTACAGAATCACGGAGTTCTCACAGAATTGGCATCAATGGGAATCAAGAAGAAAAGTCTCCATTGGTGGAAATCATATGTAATACAAGGGAATGTGCTTGTGATTATTAGTGGTCAAATATCTAAGCTCCAACATAGCACTACAGGAGTTCCTCAGTGTAGGTTCAACTATCTTCAGTTTAATCAATTACGTGCCTCAGCTCAGAAGTGGAGAAGTTTACTGATGATCTTATAATATTCAGCACCATTTATGACTTCTCAGATACTGAGGCAATTTGTGTCTACACTATTGCACGTCTTGGGCAACATCCAGGTTTGGCTGGTGAGTGACAAATAACATACAACTGTAAGATATTGGGATAGAAGCAGACCATTTGGCTCATCAAGTTCACCCTATCATCCAATTAGATTGTGGTTGATCTAATAATCCTCAATTTCACTTTTCTGTATTTTCCCTATAATCCTTAATTCCCTGACTGATTAAAAATCTGCTCATCTCAGCCTTGAATCTACTATTTACCTAATCTAAACAGCCCTCTGCAGTTAAGAATTCTACAGATGCACCACTGTCCGAGAGAAGGAATTCCTCCTCATTTCTGTCCTAAGTGTGAAACCACTTATTCTAAGATGATGCCCCCTGGTCTTAGATTTTCCCACAAGACAAAACAACCTTTCTGCATCCACCCTGTCAAATCCCTGAGAAAGTTAGGATTAGAATCACTACAGTGATAAGGAGCTCAAAACTGTTCACAATATTCCAATTGTAATCTGATTAATGACTTATATAATTTTAGCAAAACCTTCATACTTTTATACATAATTCTTTTTGAAATAAAGGCCAAAATTCTTCTTGCCTTCTCCATTACTTGCTGTATTTGGATGCTACCTTTCTGTGTCACTCACAAGTGCAAGAAGTGAGAATCTAACTATCTTCCCTTAATGTTCACTAGCATCAATACTGATGAATCGCCTACTCTTAACACCCTAAGAGTTACCATTGACTAGGATCTAAACTAGGTCAGCCACATAAATACAATGGCTATAAATGGAGATAAGGCTAAAAATTCTGTGACAAGTAACTTTCTTCCTGTCTTTCCAATGTCTGTCCACCAACTACAAGATACAAATCCAGAGTGTGATGGAGTACTCTCCAAATGGCTGGATGAATGCAATTCCACTAATATTCAGAAAGTCTAACATCATCCAAAGCAAAGCTGTCTATTTGATTAAACTTCTTCCAAAACCTTCAACAGTCACATTTTTTGCCACGATGCACAATGGCAGTAATGCATACCATCTACAGGATGCACAGCAGTAACTCACCAAGGGTCCCATTCCCAAACCCACAAACTCTGTCACCTGGAATAACAAGGGCAGCAAATGCATGGTTGCATAATCACTTCACTTTCCACTCTTGGTCACACATCATCCTGACTGAGAACTATATCATTGTCCCCTTCACCATCACTGTGTCAAAATCCTGGAATTCTCTTCCTAACAGCACTGTGGAGTCCTTACAGAGAAAAAAAACTGTAATAGTTCAAAAAGAGCTTAACATCACCTTCATCAGGCCAATTATAGATGGGCAATAAATACTCTATGGCATTACTATTGTTGAATCCCTGACAATCAATTTAATGGGAATGACCATTGATTAAAATCCTGGAGTTCCCGACCTAAGAGCACCTACACCAGTTGGACTGCAACAGTTCAAAAAGGCAGTTTCCCACTAACTTCTGAAGGGCAACTAGGGTTGGCAACAAATTTTGTCCTTGGTGATTATGCTCATATTCCACTCAGGAGTAAAAGAAGACACAAAACTGTCCTGTTGCATTGTGATGTAGTATCCTTCGAAATGGTAACCTTGCTGAGCAAGTGAATATGTATGATTAGTTTTTAAAAAATGTGTGCAGAGTTAGCATGAGTTAACTCTGGGCTAATTCAGAACACTCATATCCCATTCAAGTGTTCAAAGCAAGTTGTTAATTCTCCACCAAAAATAAGGGTATTCTTGAATGAGATCAGTAAACACACAAGTGGTTGAAGTGAAAGTTGTTGCCCAGGGTTACTCATTAATTTGGGGCAACTCATTCAAAATTGTAATAGATTTTATAGCAACAACGGGAATATTTGCAGGTAATGCCTGAATCACTGTTACAAATCAATGATTTTATGAGACACAGACAATGAATGTTACATTAACTAAACTCCATTTAGTTCCCATGCAGCTTTTATTGCTTCTGCTCTGATTCAGCTATCATTACCTTGTTAAGAAGTAATAAGTATGTCATTTACATTTTAAACGGTTAGTGTAGTTTTGCTAAGCATTTTTCTCCATATTTTGAAGGCTTTGTTTATGGAATCTTTTTGCATATTACATTGGTTATAAATTATAGGATGATGTATTGACGTAGCCATAGATTCAACATATAATATATTTTATCCACTGAGTGATTTATGTTAGATTCTGAAAGGAACATTTGTCATCTTCTTTCCACAACAATAGGCAAATAATCACTTTGCACTTGAATTGTATGTTTCTTAAAGTCATTGGGTCATAATTTAATTTGCCAAAGTCCAAATCCCAGGGTTGAAGGTTGATATATCAGAAACAAACTCTGGTCATATATTCTCAAAAAGTACTAAAGATCTGAAAAAAAACACAAGGTACCACTAGTCAGTGAAAAATAACATCAGCCACAACAAAAGCTCGAAAAGTAAATGAAGTGGCTGGAGGTGGGGAAAATGCCAACTCCTGCATGCAATTGCTCATGCATCAGAATATATAGCTGCTTCAAAGAAACAAGAGACCCTTTCCATGTGGAAATTGAGGGTCTCATGCATGTTGGAGGCAATATTCCAAAAGAATGTGCAATTACAATGGGTTAAACTGTAATATTGACCAGGAAAACAGTATGGAGGTTCTTATCTGGCAGGAGCTCCACAGAAGACTATGCAGGTGGCTTGTAGAAATTAGCACTGCCAGAAAGACACTGTGTGTTGAAGCCTCAGCAAATCCTTATAGTTAATGTGCCAAATGGTAAAAGTGGAATTGCTGTTTGTTTCCTCGGCAGGCACTGCACTGTTAGTTGCTGTTAAAGACCAAATCTCTCTTCATTTTAAATTATCATCTGCATCTGTTCAGGTACGCGATATTACTCCTCTTGACTAGAAAGATTTGAACTCGGGCCTTCTGGACCAGCAATAGGGTCCAGCAAACGTCTGCACTACAAAACTCCTTTTAACTTTCATTCTATGAGTCATCTCAGCTCACAATTAAGGACATTCATGTTAACTCTGCACACATTTTTTTTTAAACTAATCATACATATTCACTTGCTCAGCAAGGTTACCATTTCTAAGGATACTACATCACAATGTAACAGGACAGTTTTGTGTCTTCTTTTACTCCTGAGTGGAATATGAGCATAATCGCCAAGGACAGAATTTGTTGCCAACCCTAGTTGCCCTTCAGAAGTTAGTGGGAAACTGCCTTTTTGAACTGTTGCAGTCCAACTGGTGTAGGTGCTCTTAGGTCGGGAACTCTAGGATTTTAATCAATGGTCATTCCCATTAAATTGATTGTCAGGGATTCAGCAATAGTAATGCCATAGAGTATCAAGGTGAAGTGGTTAGATTCTCTTTTATTGGAACTAGATATTGACAGACAGTTGTGTAATATGAAAGTAAATTGCTATTCATTGAAATTTTCTGAGTGTGAAAAAACAAAATTCCATTAGTCAAGTCAATCAATATCTATCAAGGCAAGGAAGGTGTCTTCCGCTCCTGATCTTGTCTACTTATGGTTTGCTCAATGATTTTGCTATCGGTTGAGAATATCATCCTGAATTTTCAAAGCAATGACAAATTGACTATGTAGTCCCATCTGAGAACAAACCTCAAAAAGTATTGATTATAATTAAAATATTCAAGTTATGTTTTTTTTGTATTAAATTAGCTTCAAACATCTTTCCATTCCTTCTTTCATCCCTAAAGGTTTATTGTGTCTCCTTGGAAAGCAGCAGATCTTCTCAATTTTCAACCAGTTAACAAGTTATCTATTCTTCTTTTGTGATTCTAAACAATGAGTTACAGTATAGATGAACCTGGCCTCAACCTTCCTTGCCATTTATTCACACAAAAGCCTATATTTTCCAAGTCTAGTGGGAATTCAGCAGGAGTTGAGGGTGGAATGCAATTCATAACTTGTTAATGTAATGAGTCAACCATTTGACAATCATTTGATTGGAAGTTTTCCATTGGATGTTGAACAAGTAGTGTCATGGTTCATCAGCAGTTCAAAGGAACTTGCAGCCAAGTAAAACACCTCCAGATGCAACGAAAATACTGCTGTACAGAGAGGGAAGATAAACAAATAAGACCATAACTCTTTGACTCTGAGCACAGCAGGAACTCCAAGAAAGCTGCTCATTAATAGCAACAATATTGGTTAAAAATCACTTGATGAAGGAGCGCCGCTTCGAAAGCTAGTGTGCTTCCAATTAAACCTGTTGGACTATAACCTGGTGTTGTGTGATTTTTAACTTTGTACACCCCAGTCCAACACTGGCAACTCCAAATCAGAACAATACTGGTGACTATCAAGATAAGAAGCACAACCTGCAATGCACTGTACTGAGAAGACAATGCATAGTTACAAATAAAAGTATTTAACAATGACTTACATCTCCAGAAATCGTAATAAGAGAGTTTAGGTAAGGCCAACTCAGGGCAAGAGTTGCCTATTGCTCCTGATAAACATGTGCCTCTCTGCTCATCCTATAGTATCCTGCATTAATTATTGACAAGCCATTCCATCAAACTGTAAAACACAACTCTTATTGGAAGCAATGTGTAAACTTACCAAGCTCTTCAGGAATTCAACACAATCACTATTCTTCAACTTCACTTACAGCTTAATAAGGTATAATAAACAAGACATCTTGTTCGACTAGGACTTCAAAATATATATTGTCACTCAGTTTATTCCTTACAAGCATCAACACTAAGGCACTTATTAGGCTGATTTAAAAAGGAGCCAAAGAAAGAGAGTACTGTGAGACACATCAGCTGCTTGTAACACATGAACAGGAAGGTGGCACAAATTATTCAGCATTACAAACTATGCCAGATTACACATTACATATAATCGCTTTGTAGAAGAGCCCAGGATCATCTCATGCAGTGGATGGGGAAACAATTTTCACAGTCTGTCTGTTTAAGAGGACTGGAGAGGACTGTTTCTCTTGGCCTTTCAATGATAGTACAGTACCAAAATAATGTGCAACCTGTGCACACTCATACTTCATCCAAAAAGTACCATGCACCTACTGATACCCAGAGCCTCACACAGAACTAACTTTCACATTTCATGTTGCTTATCCTGTTGGATGGGTTATTTTTATCTTTATGCACCTCTTCTGTTTCCTTTACTTTGCATCCAGATAGCAGCTGTTCAGGAACTTATCCTCCACTCCACCTGTCCGCACTTTTCACACTTTTCTCATGTAATTCATGAGTTGTGCTATTACTACATCCTTTGTCCTTGCACTATGGCAGCTTTTCAATTTAATCTCCTTCCCTCCATTCTATCACAAAGTTTCTGTTTTTCCTTCTTCCCTGCTCCCACTTTCTCTTGCACAAACCCAATTGCACTTCTAATTTTTTCCAGTTCTGATGAAATGTGTCCAAACTAAAATGTTAACTGCATTTCTCTCTCCACAGATACTACAGACCTGCTGAGTAGTTCCATTCCTTACTATTTATAATGCTAAATTAATGGTTTATTCATTGTTAATGCAAGCTTAACACTTTTCTCTTGTCCCTTCATGAATTACATCGCTACTGGTGCACATTGTACAGACACCAGTTTAGATTGTCAGTGTAAATCAACAAACAGCAATTATAAGCAACAATTCTTGCCAAATCTGTGTTTAATCATTACATTCTGCATGAAGAAATTGGTGTTCACTTTGTGCTCTGCAATACTGAACAATTGACATCAGTTGTGACTGTGGACTGCAGCTTTAAACTGTCAAAAGCCATCTTTCTTGGAGCAGTGTGTTTGCAGCATGAATTGCCTTAAAATGCAAGTGTGAATGAAACTTTCATTGAACCTAACATTCACTTAAAGTTTACAAAGCTGTCGGTCACATACTGATGGAACTGCACTGATAACGCTTTGGGTCCAGATGGACATCACCCCAGGGTTTTAAAAGACAAGCCTGTGATGCATTTATGTTAATTTTCATAAATCCTTCTATCTGGGAAAGGTTCCATCAGTATGGAAGGTAGCAAATATAACCTCCTTGATCAAAAAAGGAGGGAGTCAGTAAAGTATCAGCCAGTTCGATTCATGCCAGTTGTGAGGAACCAATCATCTAATGAAGTTATGGCTACACGCTTAAAAAACTCAAGGTACTTTGGAAGAATCAGAATCGTATTATGAAGGGAAATTCATGGTTAAACAAAGGAGCATGTGCTGTGAATAAAGGGGAACCAGTATACATACCGTACTTGGATTTCAAGAAGATTTTTTTAAGCTGCTGCATCAGAAATGTTTGTGAAACATTAGAGCTCATAATGTACATGCTAACACATTAGGACGGTTAAAAGATTGGCTGGCACACAAAACAGAACATGCACAAATGGGTCTTTGACTGATTGAAAAGATGTGTTGATTTGAGCCCCATAGGGTTCTTCTCAAGAGTCTCAACAGTTAATTTATATCAATAACATGGATGAGGGAAATTAAGACATGGTGCCTAAATTTGCAGATAATACAATAATATTTGGATAGCATGCTATGAACAAGTCATGAGGAGTTTGAAGATGGATATTCATGAGTTAAGTAAATGGGCAAAAAAATTGGTTGATGTTGTATAATGTTGTATAATGTTGGAAAATGTGGAGTTTTTCCACACTGGCAGAAATAATAAAAGGGCAGAGTAGTCACAAAATGGAGAACAATTATGGAAATTCAATGTGAAAAGTGATTTAAGTATTCTGGCGCATGTGCACAAAACTTTAGCATGCAGATATAGTATGTAATCACAAAGACTAATCGATGTGTGTTCTGTGAGAAGAATTGAATATAAATAATAAAGATAATATTCTTCAAATTATATATGACATTGATGAGACCAAATTTTGAATGATGTGTGCAGTTTTGAGCTCTTATTTAGGGAAAAATATAAACATACTGGAGATAATTGAGTAGAGGTTTGCTAGATTTAAACCAAAGATAAGTTGTTTTTTATATGTTGGAGAGGCTGGAATTGTTTCTACTTTACAAGAGTGAGAAGTGACTTGGCAGAAGTGTATACATGCTGATTTGTCTTGACAAGATGCACCTAGAAAGGATGTTTCCTCCTTTCGTTGAGTTCAAAACTACTATTATAAATTTATTGGTTACCCTTGTAGAACAGAGACGAGGATTTTTTTTTCTAAATGTTGTGAGGCTTTGGAACTCTCACCCACAAAGGTTGGAGATGTTGGAGGTGATGTGGGGTGTTCATTGAATACTTTTAAGATGAGGTAGATTCTTATTAGGCAAGTGAGTCAAAATATTATCAGAGGTAGATGGTGTAGTGGTAGCATTAAAAATGACATCTTCAAACCCAATCATTAAGGGTTAATTGAACATGACAATGGGCAATTGAAGAGAAGGGGAAAATTATTGGTTTAGTGCAAGGCAGTTATTTTGGCTGTCAGGGAATCAGGTGGCATGACAACCTGGAGGATGATTTTCTGCCTATTATCAGGGCCTCTGGTGCCAGGAAACCTGAGTTCTCCAGACCAGCCACATGTTGGACATCTCTAAAGTTGTTTAAACTAATACTCATTAATTTTCATATGTTTCTAAAGATTAAAAGTAGATTGTTATATATGTACTGCTATATATATGTTTATTGCGAGATATATATATATATATATATACAACCTGCTAATAAATGTATTAATTTGGATTACTTAACCCACAGACTTACTTCAGTTACATTCCATCTAATTCACTACCAACCTTCAAGAGATAGAAACATGGAATATAAAAAACAATATTTATTGAATAGTGGAGCAGGCTTGATGGAACAATACTTGACTTCTGCTCCTTGTTCAAAGCTTCACTTGGAGATTGGCAAGCTTTCTAATTGAAAGAAACCTTCTCATTGAGTGAGGGCATACAGGGGGTCGCATGAGAATCATTTAGGACTGGATGTAGGTTTGCTCACTGTATTGGAAGGTTTATTTTCAGACGTTTTGTCACCATACCAGGTAATATCTTCAGTGAGCTTCCGAATGAAGCACTGGTGGTGTAGCCCACTTTCTATTTATATGTTTGAGTTTCCTAGGGCTGATGATGTAATTTCCTGTGGTGACATCATTTCCTATGGTGATGTCATTTCCTGTTCTTTTCTTTTTTCAATGGGTGGTAAATGGGATCCAAGTCAATTTGTTTGTTGATAGATTTCCGGTTGGAATGCCATGCTTCTAGGAATTCTTGTACATGTCTCTGTTTGGCTTGTGCTAGGATGGATGTGTTGTCCCAGTCAAAGTGGTGTCCTTCCTCATCCATATGTAAGGATACTAATGAGAGTGGGTCATATTTTTGTGGCTAGTTGATGATCATGTATCCTGGTGGCTAGTTTTCTGCCTGTTTGTCCAATAAAGTGTTTGTTACATTTTTTGCAAGGAATTTTGTAAATGACATTAGTTTTGCTTGTTGTCTGTAAAAGTTATTCCAACTTCATTAGCTGCTGTTTTAGTATGTTGGTGGGTGTGTGGGCTACCATGATGTTAAGGGGTCTGAGTAGTCTGGCAGTCATTTCAGAGATGTCTCTGATGTAGGAGAGAGTGGCTAAGGTTTCTGGATGTGCTTTGAAGCTTCTTTGGGTTTGTTGCTCAGAAATTGGCGGATTGTGTTTATTGGATGCAGTTCTTTTTGAATACACTGTAGAGGAGATTTTTCTCTGTTTTGCATAGTTTCTCTCTGCTGCAGTGTGTGGTGCCTCATTGAAATAATGTTCTAATGCAGCTTTGTTTGTGGATGTCCGGATGATTGCTTCTGTAGTTCAATATTTGGTCAGTATGTATAGCTTTCCTGTAGACGCTGGTTTGAAGTTCCCCATTGGTATGTCACTCTACTGTGACATTCAGAATGGTAATTTGTTTTTGTTTTCCTCCTCTTTAGTGAATTTTATACCAGTAAGGGTATTATTGATGGACGAAACAAATTAGAGAAAACCTGCAAGACCATCCTTACTGGTATAAAATTCACTAAAGAGGAGGAAAACAACAACATATTGCCATTCCTAGATGTCGCAGTAGAGCAAACAGCCAATGGGGAACTTCAAACCAGCATCTACAGGAAAATAATACATACTGACCAAATATTGAACTACAGAAGCAATCATCACGATATCCACAAACGAACCTGAATTAGAACATTATTTCAATGAGCCAACACACACTGCAGAACAGAAGAACCATGTAGAGCAGAGGAAAATCACTTATACAGTGTATTCAATAAGAATGGGTACTCAATGAACACAATCCACCAATTTCTGAGTAACAGACCCAAATAAGCAGACAAAACACATCCAGAAACCCTAGCCACTGTCCCCTACATCAAAGACATCTTGGAAATGACTGTCAGACTATTCAGACCCCCTGGCATCAAGGTAGCTCACAAAACCACCAACACAAAAGCCTTATACAGACAACAAGCAAAACTAATGTCAGTTACAAAATACCTTTTAAGAACTGTAACAAACACTACATTGGACAAGCAGGCAGAAAACTAGCCACCAAGATGCATGAACATCAACTAGTCACAAAACGACATGGCCCACTCTCACTAGTATCCTTACATACAGATGACGAAGGACACCACTTTGACTGGGACAACACATCCATCCTAGGACAAGTCAAACAGAGCCATGCACGAGAATTCCTAGAAGCATGGTATTCCATCTGGAACTCCATCAACAAACACATTGACCTGGATCCCATTTACCACTCCCCTCCCCGAGAAAAGAAAATAACAGGAAATGACATCACCATAGGAAACAATGTCACCACAGGAAATGACATCAACGACTTTAGGAAACTCAAACATATAAATGGAAAGCGAGCTGCACCTCCAGTGCTTTATTCTGACGCTCACTGAAGATGTTACCTAGTATGGCGATGAAATGTCTGAAAACCAACCTTCCAGCTCAGTGAGCAAACCTACATCCAGAAGCTCAACCTGAGCTACAACTCTTCTCAAAACTCGATCATTTATGACATTATTGTTCATCCTTTGAGAATCCAACCATGCTAAATTATTTTTAATCAACTGGTTCAGATATGTTACAACACAACTCAATTTCAGGTGAGACTTGAACTTCAATCTTTTGGCTAAAAGATAAGGTCACCAGTACTGTGCCACAGGGCCCCCTTCCTAATCTCCTACTTTAAAATGTAAGTTGAAATGTAATTAATGTAAACAGCAGTAAAAGGCATTAAACACGTTGAAATTTGTAGCACAAGATGGGGTTGGACTGTGAAAGCTGGCACTTGCACCTAGTACAATCAAGAAATTTAGAGGTTTAGAGTCAGAGTCACAGAGATGTACAGCATGGAAACAGACCTCTGGGTCCAACTCGTCCATGCCAACCAGATATCCTAAATTAATCTTGTCCCATTTGCCAGCATTTGGCCCATATCCCTTTAAATCTTTCCTCTTCACATAGCCGTCAAGATACCTTTCAAATGTTATGACTATACCAGCCTCCACCATTTCCTTTGGTAGCTCATTCCATACACACACTATCCTGTACGTGAAAAAGCTGCCCTTTCAGTCCCTTTTAAATCTTTCATCTCTCACCTTAAACTGATGTCTTCTAGTTTTGGATTCCCCCACCCTGGGGAAATGTCCTTGTCTACTCACCCTATCCATACCCCTCATGATTTTATAATCCTCTGTAAGGTCACCCCTCAGCCTCTGATTCTCCAGGGAAAATAACTTAATAGCCTGAACACTTTTCATTCAAGCTTTGTGGGGCTAAATTTTAATTCTGATTTAAATAACATATTTTATAAAATTGCGTAGAAATTCATATTTGGCAATCAACAACAATAATTTTTTTTTAAAGAAAGGACCTTCTCAAGCATGGTATTGGGAGAAGCACGACTACTACTCAAACTTTCACAGATGACGTGGCTTTTCCTCCCTGATTACCACCACTTTTTTCACCAATGTCCACCATCTGCCACTTCCCCATTCCCCCAGCTATGCATTTCCAGCACCTCTCTCATGTTGGCCTTGAGGTCATTGCTATTTGCTGACCCTATTGCACTATAGACCTGCTGTGAAGCCAGCAATAGCCAAACTTCAATACATTTTACCCAATGTGCATTTGTTTCTCTCTGCAAATCACTATAGCCCAAAACAAAGGAGATTGACGATAGGGACCATCACGATTGTCATCACTTTAGTTGCAAGAAATACTCTTCAAATTGCCAAGAAAAGGCATGTTCCAATTTTGAGGCCAATGATTTTTAGAATTGTTGTGTTTTCTTGTTCATTTTGTTATCAGGTCAAAGATTGTTTTATTCAGGATCATCACTGTGAACATTTAAATAAAAATAGAATAGACTGAAAATACCCAGCAGGTCATGTAGAATCTAATGAGAAACAGTTTAAGTTTTAGACACAATCTGTTTGCAGATCCTGGAAATCTGAAACAAAGTCTCTTGCTCTTGTATTGCATAATTTTACGTCTGGAATAACATTTTAGGCTTGTTTTGTCTGCTGACCAGCTATCTTATAGTTACGATTGAAATTTCTGTATCTGAACTTGGATGGTATTTTTCTACTAATAAACATTAATAATCCAGCTTGATTGTTGAGTTAGCAGATTAAAGATTGTCTTATTCAGAATCATCACTGTGAACATTTAAATAAAAATAGAACAGACTGGAAATACCTAGCAAGTCATGTAGAATGTCATGAGAAACATTCTGAATTTAGATTGTATTTTTCTACTAATAAACATTAATACACCAGCTTGATTATTATCGTCAGGAAAACAGGCCCAGGTCAATGTAATACAAACTTAAACATCCATAATATTGCAAGAACTTTGATTTGGAATTGTTTGTCAAATGAATACTTGGACTTTTTCTTATAAAGAGCAGCTGGTGAGAGGACATTTTGTTTTGGCAAATTACCAATCCAATGCTCTGGACTAGCATAAATGGGCCAACAGACAGCTTACTCTGTCTGATCTTTAAAATGATTTTTTTTTTCTACAGTCTACTTATGGAATTTCTACTGAAAGTTATTATAATTGATGTGTGGAACCCTGCTTTGAGCTACATAACAACAATTCAATCAATGAATGTTTGGAGACAATGGGGTGGGGCAGGAAATGAGAAACATTGAGCAGATCTCCTCTCAAAGGAATGTTCGGCAATACACAAAGTAGACCTGATTAGTGGGAAAAATCAATACTATGATAACACAACTGAAGAAATTGTTTGCTAAAGAAAATAAAGGAGAAACTATATAATAAATTAACAAAAATCTCACAATTTAAATGAATAGAAACAATTTTTAAAAATTAACAACCAAATTATCCTAGATATTTTCTGACTGCATAGTTCAAAGATCTTACTGTGTACCGCTAGTGGTCAGTGACCCATGCCTGCAAGGATTGTTACAGAAATATTGTCTTTCTTTTCATAAGCATGAATAAAAACTCAAAATGTGGAAGCTAAATTTAGACTGAGCTGGACCCTGTAATTTATAAATTGCAGAGCTGGAACAGACAGTATTCACACAGACTGCCCTTGGATAATCAGCTTCCCATTGAAACCGCACAGGCCTGGAACAGCCTGGTCAGGTATTAACAGCCACATTGTTTCAGAATGAACAGTTGTTTACATCTCTAGTGAATCTGCTTTCTTTGAAGAACACTATACAGACTAGGAGGCACCCAGCTCAGTAGGAGGCCAGAGGCACTTGACAGTTGAAGTTGAAAACCATATTCTTCAACCTACAAAGATGGAAAGTAGTCACCTTTTTGGGTCTTTCTGCCCTACACTCATATTAGATACAGGTCATTGAATCTTTGAAAAGGCCGCAAAGAAGGGGTTAAAAGCTTCCTATGCTTTTTGCACCTTCTGCAACATTGTCTCCAGAGTGACCACTTCTTGAGATGACCCAAAGACCAAAATCAGCCCTAGACAAAAGGAGAAGTCCCAAACCGATGACTGCGAATGCTGAAATATCAGCCAACCCTGAAGGACCAAAGAACAACCTATCACAGCCTTATTGAATGGGTATCACCAGTCCTGTCAGATAAACAGTTCAAAGAGAGTGGTAGGTAGGGACTTGTGGATAGGGTGTAGCGAATCCTCAGAACCCTGTGTCAGATATAGCTAGTGTAGATTGAGGTAGGCAAGCAGGAGGCTGGGAGAACACAGCAAGCCAAGCTGCATCAGGAGGTGAAGAAGTCAATGTTTTAGGTGTAACCCTTCTGTCGATTCAAGACTGTTTACTTTGAGATTTAAGTATTATTTATTGATGAGTCTTGTGAAGAGATCAATACAGTTTAATTAAAGGCCAATAGTAGAGGCTGAGGAATATTGCTTTTTATTGATGTAGTGTTCAATGAAGCTGTAACCAAAATAGAAATTGCTGGAAAAACTCAGCAGATCTTGCAGCCTCATTGGAGAGAAAACAGAGTTAACATTCCAGTGATCCTTCTTTAAAAAAGTGTTGGACACTCTGTTGACACTTCTCCCCTTTGTCTATCTTGCTGTGTAATGTACCTCAGTTAAAAAGGATTACTGCAAACCGGTCAAGGTTTGTCAGGGTATAGTTACCCATTTTTCACTTTACAACGTACTGGAACAGTTGAGATTTGAACCCAATCCTTCTGATTCAGACTATTACTGCCCCACAAGAACCCTTAGCCAGAGTATCCCAGATATATTTTCTCATCAGCCTGTTCAGAGATGCTATTGCACATCTCTGGAACAGGTCCGATCGAAACCCATGTCTCCTGGTCTGGAGGTAGAGTCACTACCACTACACCAGAAGAATCCTCAACTAGAGTACCCTATTCCTGCTGCCTCATGTTAGACATGGTAATTTTCATGGGTCCAGCTTGGAAGGAATGATTAATGAAGCCCGAAAGAATGTGCTGGAAGAAAGAGTTGCATTATTGCTGAGAAATTATAACAATGAGGAGAAAGGAAGATATTAATTGGGCAGAATTTACTGCAGAAATGCTGGTTTGTTTAGTGCTGCTTATATTTATTAAGATGTACATCATGCAGCAACTGCAGCCAGAAAGGTCTACTCTATGATTTACAAATTGCTGCAGATTGTTGGATGATTTCCACCACTCCTTCTGTTGACTTCATGAAAACAGCATCTTACTGACTATCCTCCTTTGACACTCAGATACATCGCTGAATTTGGACAATAAATATGAACTAAATCTGTCATAGATGCTTAGGGCTGGTACAAAGTGACACAATTAGCCTGTCAAGCATGTGATTTATGCTCCTGTATTTCACTTGATACTAGATTGTCTCAAATGAAGCATTTCAACTTTAGAACCCTTGCCTCCATTGGGAGAGAAAAAATTGCCCCTCTGTACATCAATGACTGGTATTCATCCAATGCATAAACACCCTTCACACTTTAATCTCCTCCTGCACTGCAGCACCAGTCATGGTTTAGGTGCCTGTGATAAAGGGCTGTAAACCATGCTTATGGAAATTAGTGAACAGTTATTGAATATTTACATTGCTTACAGAGACACCTTAGCAAGACTTCATTAAAACCTTCTTCCTAATAGATATTAACCCTTTATACTACACCTATCGCTCCTCCGGTAGCTACTTACTGTCTATAAATTATGTAGCTTTATCCTCTTTCTTAATTCCGCCCACCCAATACCACAGTTGGGCCCTTTGAGTCAGAAGCAACTACATTATGCCAGCCGAACCATGTCTTTGTTTTGTTTTCAGAGGAAGGGTAGGAATGCGGGAAGTCTGTGGAAATGGATGTGAACAGTATGATTGCTGTGTTTAGGATGGAGTGGGAATTAAGAGAACAAGAAATGGGTGAGAGAATGCAAGGATGGAAATGGAAGCCTGCATCATTTCCATATCCATATTCAGGTGAGTAACGCATTAATTTTGGTGCAGGGTTTAAGCAGTCTTCTGAGTGCAGAATTTGTAAAGGAAATAATCCCTTCTTTCTCTAATGGGTGGGATATCTCTTTGTCTTCACTCAATATCCACTTTTGGCTGGAAGCATCTGTGTGAGAGTTGGAGTAATGATTCAAGATGTGCATAAGTATAAGGGGCAAGAAGGTGACCAAAAGAAAATGGCCGACGTATGAAATTGACTAACTTAGCTATAGCAGCAGCACTAACACATAGTAGATGGCTGAAGTAGTAAACAAGTTGCAGCTGTTTCGAAGCAAGACCACAAGGTCAGCAGAAGTCAGAAAACAAGCAGCTAGATAGATAGCAGAATAATGAAACCCCTTGACAGATAACAAACCAGACAATGGGCGACCTTACACATAGCAAAAACAAGTCCAGACAGCAAAACCACAAGGCCGAAAACGAACCTCGTGACTGATAACGAGGGACAAACGTTGAGAAACAACTTGAGGTGGACAATGGGTGGTTGTCAGCTGCCTGGGAAGATTGTAAACACTTGAGGGGGAAATGTGTCCAGCTGCACTTGCAAGATTGGGGTAAACAAGTAATGGAAAAGTACCGGTTGCTCGAGATTGAGAATCACCTGACTCAACAGGGGGTGGAGTTTAAGGGTATATCAGGGGATGCTTTGTAACGATCAGGGTCCCTTTCTTTGAGGGGTACCCAACTCTGCAGACTTGCTAATTGCTAATAAACTTTGTTTTCCTGAATTTGTCTTGAGCTGACTTTTTACGTCTCACAATCTGTACGTTTCTTAAATACCATTTTAGGTTCTGAAAAGCTGATGCTATGTGTTCCAATTTATACCTTAGAGAATTCACAGCAATAAAGGGAACCATTTGGCCCATTTCACTTTTCGATGTTTTCTCAAGGAGCTATTAAATCATTCCCATTTGTGTTAACATGGGTTTGCATGTTCAGATAAACTCAGACCTGACCTCAAAGAGTTTCTTCAAATAGTATTCATTAACACTGCATGAATGATCTTGCCACCTGCATTGCTGCATCCAATTGTCCCAGTTCCAAATCTCTAGCAGAATCTCTCATATGATTAGCCAAGTCACAATTATGTCATAGCCTATCTCAGAGGCTCATCATATTTAAGGAATCTATCGATCTCTACATTCTCATGCCTTTTACACATGCTCATATATGTCATCAGGTCATAAAAATCATCTGTTTGAAAAATGTCCTCCAAAATATTCCCAAATTCTCACTTTATTATATAAGCGAATAAAGAAGCAAAGGTTTGCATTTTCCATAACAAATGAATCTGTACTGTTATGTCCTGGAAAACATTCTCAAAATCAAATATGTGCAAGATATATTGTTGCATATTTTTCTAATTTTGAAGTGTATGTTTTAAATTAAATTTTTAACATTTATGCCAATATTTAATTATAATTGCATAATTAATACTTTTGTAAATATTATCATGCTTTCTTTAAATATTGTTTTATAATATTACCCTTTCCCATTATTGACATGTCCATTTTCTTTCTGTGAAATGTAACAATGTCATTTTTGCTCACCGGGCTGAATGTCATGCATACTGTGCTGTACTGGGGCACTGTTATGGAAACAATTGATATTTTGTCCACACATTTTATTCATGGCTTTAAAAATTACAGGCATACCAGTCTGTCCAAAATGCAAACTATCTTCTCAAGGCTATAACAGGGCAACTGTAGTGTCTTTGCTGTGGGAAGGAGGCTGTTTGCCTTTGATAAGAAACCAATTAAGTTAACAGCATTACGAACCAAAGATGCATTGAATGTATCCAATGTTTATTATAGGTTTGATTAATTTGAAAGTCTCAGTACAGACACATATTTCTGATTTAAATCAGTCTACACCCATATACTCACATGTCCCCAATTCTTCATCACTTCATTTGTGCTCGTGTTAACTCCTTTGAAGATGTGACATTTTTAAATTCTATTTTCCACTTCAATCATATTTTGCCTGTCCTTTCCACTTGCACTTGCTTTATTTTCCTTTTGCAAATGTTATCTAAGCAAAGTTATTTAAAGTCAGAAATCTTGGGCTTAATTCTAAAACTTCGCAAAATGGGTGGGGGGATTGCCTTGAGCAATAAGCCTATGTTCCGTTGATTATGAATGCATTAATTTTGGACTGGCTGATATTGCAGAGCTGGAGCCATCAGTGGAGAATCAATATTGCAAGATGCTCGCTCCAACTCAAGCAAGATTACATTGTGCACTGTTTAAAGGGGCAGGTGTTGGCAGTAGCAAAGGGAAAGACTATGACCTGGGAAACATTAAAGAATGATTCAAACTAAGAGATTAGCTGCCAAGATTTTTGTAAGTACCACTGGGACCTTGGTTAAGGAGGCAAAATGAGAGAAGTCATATATTCTAAGGCTAACTTAGATGCTCAGGCTAACTTGAGTTACGCTTAAGACAGTGGGAGCACAGTGCGACAAGCTAAGCTCTAGGTGAGGTGCTGCAAATAGCTCGATGATCCCACACAACTTGTCAAGATCAGTGAATGTACTTTAAAATCCAAATTCTACCCACTGCACCACCACAGACAATGATGGTGGAGAGTTGTTTATTGGACCAATGGCCTAGTACCAGCAGTGTTCCATGAAGATCAATGTTGGGTCTACTTTGGTTTGTCATTTATACAGATAATTTAGATTAGAATACGGAAAGCACAGTTGTAAACTTGCAGATGACACCAAGATTGGTGGTATAGAAGATGGTGAAGAATGTTATCTAAGGTTACAAAGACATCTTGATCAATTGAGTCAATGTGCTGAAGAGTGGCAAATGTAGTTTAATTTGGATAAATGCAAGGTATTACATTTTAGTAAGACAACCAAGGACATGGCTTATGCAATTAAAGAGGGCCTTGGGCAGTGCTGTAGAACAGGGAGACCTATGGGTTCAGGTACATGATTCCTTGAAATTTGCACCACATGTAGATAGGGTGGTTAAGAAGGCATTTAGCATACTTACCTTCATTGCTCAGACCTTTGAGTATAGGAGTTGGGACATTGTGTTGAAGTCGTCCAAAATGTTGGTTAGGGCTCATTTAGAGTACTGTGTCCAGTTCTGGTCTCCCTGTTATAAAAGGAGATGATTAAGCTGGGGAGTGTTCAGAAGATATTTATTAGGATTTTGCAAGGAGTGGAGGGTTTGATTTATAAGTATAGACTGCATAGGGTGGAAACTTTCTTCACTGGTGTATTGGAGAGGTGACCTTATAGAGGTTTCTAAAATAATGATGCTATAGTTAAGTTGAATGACAGGTTTTTTTTTCCCTTGGGTGGGGGATTTCAAGAAGATGGATTACATTCTTAATGTGAGAGGAGAAAGATTTTAAAAAGACACAAGGGTTTTTATTATACACAGAGAGTGTTTCGTGTGTAGCATGAACTTCCAGAGGAAGTGGTAGATGCAGGTATAGTTACAACATTTAAAAGGCATTTAGATAAGTATGTGAATAAGAAATATTTGGAGGAGTATGGGCTAAGCACAGGCAGGTGGGACTAGTTTAATTTTGAATTATGGTTGACATGGATTGCTTGGATCAAAGGGTCTGCTTCTGTGCTGTATGACTCAATGACATTTTGACAGGCTATTCCCAGAGATAGCGGTGTCTAAGGAAAGTAAGAATGGACATACCTGAATATCCTAATGTTGAGGAGTAGTTGGTGATAGTCATGATTCAGCTGCCCATTCACTGAAACCAAGGACAACTGCAAGGTTGAAACTATTGAAGATTACATAATTCGGCAAGATTGGTCTTTGTGTCTTGGTTGGCTAAGGGTCTGAGGATATGGCTGTCAGATTGAGCTTGCAGCATGTGTGGAGTGAGTCAACAAATGAGAAAAATATTTTTGACTTTGTCTTCACTAATCTAGCTATCACAGTTTTATCTGTCCATGACAGTATTATTAGGAATGAATGCAACATAATCCTTGTGGAAGTAAAGTCCTCATCTTTACATTCAAAATACGCCCAGTGTATCTGGGAGGCTATCATCATAAATTATCAGACAGATTCAGAATAGATCTAACGGCTTATAACTGGATATCCATGAGATGCTATGGTTGATAGACAGCAGCAAAACTGTATTCCACCACAATCTCTTTAATTTCATAGCCCGCCACTCACACCCTTGATGAAACAGCAGCAAAGTCCTACACACCAGTTCCTCTAGAAACCAATACTTTAGAAAGTATGTGATATTATTGAGTACATGATTTGTAATAAAATAGTCCAACAAAAGCAAATGATTATTAGAATTTAGGAACCTAATTGTCATTGCAGTTAATCAGAGATCACAGTGCACTGTAACAGGAAAATGAACCTTGCATGACTACACAAAAGGTACAATTTATCTGTTATATAATTCATTGGATACCAAAAGAAGCACAATATTGGAGATCCATGTTGAGGTTTCTTTCCATCTATGTTCTACTACTACAGAGATTAGAGTGCTATTATCTGTGGTGGAAACCATATATAGATGAACTTAGATTGAAGTCATTGTTAAAAACCTGAAAAAGCTGTCCCCTCACAGGTTGGTATGGTAATTAATTCAAAATTGAGAGAGACCTTAATTAATATTTCTCTGTAATATACCAAAGTGAATTTTCTATTTCTTTCTTCCAATTTTTCTTTTATCACATCACTCATTCATGTCACACTTTATGCTTAAATCTTTATATGATAAATTAATAATTGTATTCATAAAAATCAAAACTTCTCATGGCAGATTAATGTAAAGTTATTTGTCAAGATTTAAATTAGTGCTGTCCCTCAAAGCAATGGTTTACCTTCACTAGCTGCTCTTACGTTTGGAAAAGATTCATAAGTTTGTTCCTCACAAAATCTTACCACTCAACCAAAGGTACTTTACAAAACAAAAACAAGTTACTCAATTGTACATCAATAATGCAGCATAGTAAACAAAACATCAGCACATTATCCACTCTCACAAGTTATCAGGTATATGAGATACATCTATATTAGGTATATGTATACTTAGTGTTCTATTTCATGTCACTACAGTTATATTTCCAGATGCAATTTGTCAATGCTAATTTTCTCCTTTGATTCTATTGCTTTGTATCAGATGTAATCTAAACCGCCACTTAAGATTAAGCCAACAGCATCGTCTTAAACAAGTAACTTACTTATGACTTTACACAATAGTGTCCTAGAATTGATGGTGATCCATATGTCAGATACAACACATTTGTCAACAAGTATTCTCAGATCTCTCCACGAACCATTTCTTCGTGGGTATTGTATGATCCTCTTAATATTCTTCAAGACTCTCCTCCTGCTCATCAGAGTTTTCCATAGATGCTTACTTTTATTTTTGGACATGGATAATTTATTTCTGCTTTTAGTGGCAAGCACTTTCTCATGCTATGTATTCTTTGTTGAGGTTTACAGCTCTTGATCTATAAAGTTTGCTTCATATCATCTTCTGTTCTTATATTCAATTTCCGACTGAAATACTATACTTGCACAATTGCAATAGCTTCTATTTTTGTTCATTGTACAGCAATTTTTGCAAATATTTCTTCTGTTATCTGTTTTTCTCTCTATCTTAAATTGTTGACTACAGTTAGGCACTGTTAAATATGTAAAAGGATCAATATAATAACATTCATTAACTCATTTTCAGAATGCTCGGGGTACTTTAATTCTTTGTGAGACCTTTTCCTTATCAGATGTAAGTTTGCAAGGCTAACGACCTTGCAAACTGTCGATAAAAACCTTACTGGAAATATTCTCAAATATATTCATTTTATCATTTTCCAGTTCCTCTATGTAAACTGGGCATAAATTTCAATGCATACAAACAGGGTAACAAAATAGGTCAGTTTGCATAGCTGTAACAAAAAAATTGTAAGTCCATTTATTGCAATTTCAATTACAATATAAAAAAAATTAGTAGATTGTGCAATAATATTGTATTTGCTTACCTGTGAAATAAGTTTACAGTTGATCTGTGGTTGCAAATTATGAGAGGGCTTTTGCAGATGTCAAACTTGTCTTGTCTGTCCTATGTGCACTTTTGCTTCACTGTACCTTTTGAAAATCTATTGAGCATGTTATTAATACTACACTATGTTGTTCCAGGTGATGGGATTTTGAAATGTCTTCAATCACCACCTTATTGCTACACAATGTGCTCTGTCTTCTGCCTGTCAAGAGCTTGCATGTTTTTGGAGTTTTAGCAGAGATGGATTTGTATTGAGTCAGATATCTGACAGTTTACCAGCAACTACATACACTAATATGACACCCCACTTCGATTTACATTTACAGCCTGAGCTATATGCTTACTTAACAAATGGCTGGCTGCTTGCTAAAATAACAACTGACTGAATGAACAGAAAATAGAATGGAGTCCTGTTATCTACATTACGATGCTATCTGTCTTAAAGACATACAATATAATCATATCTAGTCCATGAATAAACTGTGTAGCTTCACACTGTAGTGTGCTGTCTGTCAATTGTGGCTAAATGTACAATATACATCATAGATATCTGGGCTGCACGGTGGTACAGTGGTTAGCACTGCTGCCTCACAGTGCCAGAGACCCGGGTTCAATTCCTGCCTCAGGCGACTGTCTGTGTAGAGTTAGCACATTCTCCCTGTGTCTGTGCCGGTTTCCTTCGGGTGCTCTGGTTTCCTCTCACAGTCCAAAATATGCAGCTTAGGTGAATTGGCCATGCTAAATTGCCCCTTGTGTTAGGTGCAAGGGTAAATGTAGGGGAATGGGTCTAGGTGGGTGCGCTTTGGTGGGTCGGTGTGGACTTGTTGGGCCAAAGGGCCTGTTTCCACACTTTAAGTAATCTAATCTAAGTAAATATCCCATTGCTATCTGGTCTGATGCTCAAAGTATCACACATCTTCTTGTATGACAGATTATTGGCTGTATGGCTTGGCTGTATCCTCTGGATTTTTTATGACGTTCTCGAATTCTGATGTTTTGTCAAGTTAGAATAACTGTTTGCAAGCTTATTGGTTATGCTCTTGTAGTATTTTTTTCCTATTTTCTAACAATACATTCTGTACATGTATTGGTGATAAGATTTGTGTGAGGGGATAATTATGTGGATCTGTCTTCCAAACATGAAAGCTGCCAGTGAGGGTAAACCATTGCCTTGAGGGGATACAGATTTAACATGTCTAGCCATAAATCTGGGCAAATAACTTTTATTTAATAATAATTGATTCATACAAAACAGTATATCCTGTGTGACCATCATAGTGAGGATTGTGAGAAGAGGTGATAATGTGTTGAATAGCAAATTAAGTTAAATGGCAGATAATATGATGGTAAGCATCAATTAATTTTAGAATATGGAATAAAGCTAAAAAGATAAAATTAAGGACACTCTTCCTGAATGCATACAAGATGCACAACAGTGTCCAATGTGTATATCAATTACATAAACCTAGTTGTAATTAAAAGTATTAATTAACCTGAAATTTTAATTTTGTTCTTTCTCTTCACCTGCTGTGTATTACCACGTTTTCTGTTTTATTGTAACATAAAGCATAAACCATGAAATTACTTCCCACTTTATTTCAAAATATAAAATTGTCCACAATTGCAAACCAAATGTGTCAATAATCAGCAAAACAGAAGTATGAATGTGAAGTAATAAGTGGGAAAATAAATCAGCAAATTTTAATCAGATTTCAACAAGTTTGGTCAATACAACCTTAATAAGATTTTAAGATGCAATGCAAAGGATTGAGTGACTTTTCAATAATATATACATATTTTCTGTTTTGTTTTTAAATTACTTCAAGTGTAAACTGATTTCCATTATCTTCAATGTCAATTTAAAAATTATGTCATCACCCCACAAAAATTGCAAGCAGGGATGCAGTCAATCAGTTTCTACAGATTGGTCCTTTTGATGTGACGTAGTTTTCTGTTTGTCAGCCCATGTAACACATATCAGAGTTGGGTTCTTATTGACACCAATATCTGGAAGTTTATCAACATCTCATATTGACATTATATGAAATAACTCAACAGAGGAATGACGTGGTATCCCATCACCACGTCATTCTTTAATTAGACAGGAAAATTCCTTGGCACTGATCCAGCTCTCTCTGAGCCATATTTCAAACTGAGCAGGATGTCTGACGCCCCTGTTTCTATCTGTCAGCCAGAGCTCCCTGACTGGAGCTGTTAATCTGGTCAAATCACGGAACTCATATTCTATGAGGTCCACCTGTTTTACCTCATTACAGTCAGTACATGTCTGAAGGTAGTAATTTATTTATGAGTATTTCCAGTGTCATTATGATTTGTTTTAAAACAATTATTGAGGCCTGACTTTAGAAAGATTGAGATTATTTGCACCAACATTCTATCTTGTTTATCTGAGACTGTTTTGCAATCCAGAAAGGTAAGTAAAGGGGCCTCAAGGTTCATTCAAGGCTTCAGCTGATTGTGTTTTTCTTTTAGTCTCCAAAGAAATACCCAGGGTTGAGAGTAGTCTTTTAACCACAGGTTTACTTTGAATTTTGCAAAGTTCTTTAAATAGGATAGACATGTCAACCAGTGCTCCTGAGAAGAGAAGGATACATATTGAATAGATCACCGGAGAAGAGAGTGTTGGGATAAAACCCTGAAGGGGTTTCTCAGAGCTAAGTACAATGAAGATCAGAGGTATAACTTCATGATGAAGCTATCTACAGTTTCAGCTTAAAAGTTGAAATCTAAAATACTTAAAACTACCAAGCTGTTGTATTCTGGGACTCTGGTGTCAGTGTTACCATCTAGGGTGTGTTTTAAAGTAACATTCAAAAGTCTTTCTTTGCAATTTAGACTGGTGTGTTTTGTGATTAATGGAGTTATGCTTTCACTGTGTATTTAATATATATAGTTTGGTTTATTCTTTGCAACTTAATTTCTTTTGTTAATAAACTTCTGTTTAATTGTTAGAGCAAAATTTGCAGTATTATGTGTTTATTGAATGAGAGGCCATTTCATTAAAATGAAAAGAATTGAAAACATGATCTATCATGCCAGGTTTCAATCCAGATCCAACTTGTCCAGAAATAAACTTATCTGCAATTTTAATGCTCTCTCTCTCTCTCTCTCTCTCTCTCTCATATATATATATATATATATATATATAAAACATCTTAGACATGGATATTCAGTCTGAGTTATGAATATTTACTCATTAACATATTCAGAGATGTTAATACACATCTCTGGAGTAGGTGAAACTTGAATCCTGGTCTCCTGGTTTTGAGCTAGAGACTAACCACTGTGATATAACAGCCACTGTGACATAACAATCTGCTTATTTGAAATGACTATTTTATTACAGGCACACTTGATTGGTCTATCTAATTTGTTCACTGTACATTCAGCAGCTTTTTTAAGTAGAGAGTAAGTTGGAGACATTTTACACTAAATGTCATATGCTGTAATGTCAGCGATCTGTCTTATATGTGTATTGCCATTCTACGATCTCTACAATAATACAATGGCCATTTCTTGCAGTTCAAGCTGTCTCTTCAAACAGTGATGTTTTCTAAGATATACAGATACGGAACTGTACATTCCAGTATGCTTGATATGTCAATATCCATTAGCAACTACATTGGTGGAAGTAGTATTGGTTCAGTTTAGTTTTCTTTACAGTTTTCAGTGTTTTAAATCAGGTTACATACTGTTAGAAATTAAGACAATTTTGATAAATGTTTTGAGAAAATCTATTTCCAACTGTATTTCATGGCAAAGTTAGGAAAGAGACGAAAAATACTCCCTTGCATGGCAACTTCTGCTCTTATACTCAAGAAGTTCAACATCATCCAGGATAAAGCAGCATGCTTAACTGACACCTTAGTTGGTTGGCATCTCATCCACTCAAACAACCCCTCCCTCCAGAATTGACACACAGTGAATGAGACTGACATTCAGAAGGATTAACCATCTTCAAGATGCACTGCAACAATTCACCAAGGCTCCTTCAATAGCACCTTCCAAACATGTAGCCTGACCACCTTGAAGGTAAAAGGCAGCAGATGCAAGGGAATACCAGTATCTGTAAATTCTCTATTCACTATTATTTGTGTTTTTATTAGGTCAAAATCCTTTAATCCCTTGCCCTCCCTTGCAGCCTTTCGGGTGGACTCACACGACAGAAGATAACTTTCCCATGATCTGCTCAATGTCAGTTAGGGGTGGGCAACAAGTGTTGTATTGCCAGTTGTGTTCAAATTCCAGAAACAATTTTTTAAAAAAACTGTGTCATTGATATTATCCAAAACAATATCGTATTTGTCCCTTTGGGATGACAAATCCCGATGATACAGAATGCTGGGCTAGATTTTCCCAGCTTCTGATCAATGTCAGCAATGTTGAGACAGTTAGAAGACTGGCAAAAACAAGATTCATGATGTTGAGGAGAAAAAGACTCATCTCAGATTTCAACAATTAGAGGAGAACCCCACCAGTGACCTGCAAGGAGGCTGCTTGCATACATTAATATTTTATTATTATCTCATCTCACCTCATTTACATTGGACATGCTATTTTGCCAGGTACCAGAGAAACCAGACAGTGTCAATTCCTGACTTCAAATAATAGGAGTTATCTGTTGGATGCAGCTCCGCACATGTCTTCTCCACATATCCATCTTGAACGAGCAATCCCAAGGCCTCAGGACATACTTAATAGGCAGCAATTGCCTTCAGCAGTTAGGATTTCAACACTGCACTTTAGAAAGCACTCACATTTATATTGCCATGCTATTGTTGGGCCAGTTAAGGCACATGGACAGGTACCTATTTCATGCGTTGAAACAAAATACATTTTAAGGCTCTCCCTTGTTTTCTTAGCACTCACTTTGGGCTTGTTTGAATATTCATTACTGTCTCACATTACATTTTATCACAGAGTGTTAGCTATCTTGTCTTACTTGCCAGCAATGAACAGTAATGAGGGTAGGCATACTGGTCTATGGCACTGTGCAACATCAATGTCAAATCTGCTGCAGCAGCTCACATGGCAATGTAACTGAATGTGCTTCAACCAAATTATCTTATCTGAAAATCTCAGGAGAGCAGTCCTCAATCATGGGACTGGCATAACTATAGTGAGAAAATGTGGTCAGGTATCTTGAGTGAATAGGAAGTGCAGAGGGCAAGAAGGGTGGGCAATCTGGAAGATGGAGTGGATGAGTCCCTGAAATTTACACTTAGTCAAATTTTAGGAAAATTCAGCCCTTACTGTCTCTGTTTCTTACCCAAGAGATGAAGCTCAATTTCAGATCTTAAGGCACTGTGGTAACCTCCAGACCAGGAGATCCAGGTTCAGTCTCACTTTCTATGAAGATGTGCAATGACATGTTTGAACAGACTGATGTTCCTTATTTATTTTTGTTTGTTAAATTTCACTTCCAGCAAATTATTTTTAGTCTTGCTAGCATTTTCTACAATTAAACATTAAGACAATGTGTAAATATATTAAATATTTTCAACAGCAAATAAACTGGCCTTGATTTTTTTTAAAAACCAGTGAATATTTTCACTTTTTTCACATTACACTGCACAAGATACATTATGATTCAATAAACCTACCTCAATCTTTGTATGCAATAAAGGAGAGTGATGTGACACATACTATTAACTCACTCGAGGATAAGCAGTACTCCCCAGAAAAATAATACTTTCTCTCAAGAATGCAGTCTTACTGAAACATCTGACCATGCAAAAATTTAATAAAGCAGCAAATTTGATGACTGCTAAATAATTATAAAATTGTTTTAAGTAGTAAACTCAATAAATCTGAAGGGCAATAAATAACTGTACAGAAGATTAAACATATCACATACATTACAAATCATCGGTAACAGCATAAAAATAATACTCTTTCTGTCTTGAGTTTAATTTTAATCAGAATACATTACACCAAGGTTATTTTTAATACATGGAAAAAAGAAATAAAAATGAATCAGGTAATAGTTTTTATTAAGCAGATTCTCAGGATGTGAGCATCAGCAGTATTAATGACATTTATTGTCCCAATTCCAAGTTACCCTTCAGAAGATGATAATGAGCCAGCTTCATGAAACTACAGCATTCTATCTGGTGAAAATACAGTAACAGTGCTATTTAATAAGGGGTTCTAAACTTCAACCAAATATTGTAAAGGAGTGAACAATCTGGACTGAACTAAATCAGTTCTTCATTTCAATATGAGAGAGGTAGCAAGAGATTTTCCCTGCCCCTCAATAACATGGGCATTGATGAGTCAGTTGGGAAAATAATATGAGATTAGCAGCAATTAGATTCTTGATGTTGAGGGGAGAAAGCCCAATTCTTCAACCTGAATGGCAGGAGGAGAATCTTGCCAGTGATTGATGAGTGGACTTTCATATCCACTAACATGCATTAACAAGTCACCGTGCCTCATTAATATACACTTTCCCATTCTTTCATGTTGAAAAGAAACCAGAGTTCCTGATGTGAAAGTCAGAGAATGTAACTGGCAATTCTAGCTCATCATTTGCTCCCCCAAGCCTCTATCTTACTTGAATCCCTATCATCAAAATCTCAGGACATGTTCCACGGATAGCAACTACCTACAAACCCTTCACCCACCTACAGGCAGTGACATCAGATATATACCAGCCTCACCGTCTACAGGCTGAATAGGTTGGGGGGTTTGTTGCAGAGGTTTGTTGAGAGGTCATGTTGCAGCTGTACAGGACATTGGTTAAGCCACTTTTGGAATATTGTGTGAAATTCTGGTCTCCTTCTTATCGGAAGGGCGTTGTGAAACTTGAAAAGGTTCAGAAAAGACTTACAAGGATTTTGCCAGAGTTGGAGGATTTGACCTCTCTGGAGAGGGTGAATAGGTTGGGATTATTTTCCCTGAAGGGTGAACTTATAGAGATGTATAAAATCATAGAGTCATAGAGACATATAGCACAGAAAATGATCATTTGGACCCATAGTCTCGCTACCTGGACCAAAGACTCATGCCACTGTCCATGCTAACCAGATATCCTAAATTAATCTAGTCCCATTTGCCAGCATGTGGCCCATATCCCTCTAAACCCTTCCTCTTCATGTACCCATCCAGGTGTCTTTTAAATGTTGTAATTGTATTAGCCTCCACCACTTCCTTGAGCAGCTCATTCCATATACATACCATCCTTTTTGTGAAAAATTTGCTCCTTAGGCCCCTTTTAAATCTTTCCCCTTTTTTCCTAAACTTACGCCCACTAATTCTAAACTCCCACATTCAGGGAAAAGAAATTATCTATTTACCCTATCCATTCCCCTCATGATTTTATAACCTCTATAAGGTCACCCTTCAGCCTCCAATGCTGCAGGAGAAACAATCTCAGTTGATTCAGCCTCTCCCTATAGCTCAATCTCTCCAATCCTGGCAACATTCTTGTAAATTTTTTCTGAATTCTTTTGCCTTTGAACCCTTTTCCTCCAAACACAACAAGGATAGAACTCCTTGATCTTCACCTTCTATCCCAGCAAACATTGTTATCCTACCTGCAGACAAAGGACACTTGGCAGTCAATTCAAATCAATGAGACTGCATTGAGAAAGCGAATGCACTACTTGCAGGTCCCAATACTTACCAACAAGTGGTGATAGACTCTACCCCACAACTCGAGAACTGAATCAAAGCCCTACTCAAAACTCTTCAGAAATCTGGAGAAATAACTAAGACCAACTTCCAAAAAACGAAATTAGAAGGATCCTACACATGACACTTCTATGGATTACCCAAAATTCACAAACCAGGAGTCCCAATCAGAACCATAGTCTCTCTACCTGGACCAAAGACTCACGCCACTCCATCCACTTCACCCAAAAATTCATGAAGACAATCAAAGACACCAAAATAGAAGAAGATGAAATAACAGTCTCCTTTGACGTAACAGCCCTGTTCACATCCATCAACATCAACCTGGCCAAGGAAACACTGACTACACTATTAGAAGAACCAAAGACACATACACCAAACACAACCAACTTCATCAGCAAGGACAACATCATCAAGCAAGTGGACCTATGCCTTACCACTCTAATAAAACCTACAGACAAACCAGTGGAATACCTATGGGATCTCCGATATCAGGGTTCTTAGCAGAGACAGCAATGCAGAGACTCAAACAAACAGCTCTGCGAACCATCCAACCCAAACTTTGGGTCCGCTATGTGGATGACACCTTTGTCATCACTAAACAAAACAAATTAGAGGACATCTTCAAGGCCATCAATAATACTCTTAATGGCATAAAATTCACTAAAGAGGAGGAAAACAACAACAAACTGCCATTCCTGTACATATGGCGAACAGCCAATGGAGAACTTCAGCATAACAGGAAAACAATGCATTCTCACCAAATACTGAACTACAGAAGCAATCATCCCAATATCCACAACTGAAGCTGCACTATAACATCATTTCAATGAGTTACCACACACTGCAGCACAGGGGAACTACAAAGAGCAGAGGAATATCATTTATACGGCATAATCAAAAAGAACGGGTACCCAATGAACACGGCCCACTGATTTGTCTGCAATAAGCCCTAACAAGCAGACAAAACACGTCCAGAAACCCTAGCCACTGTCCCCTACATCATGAAATCTCGGAAATGATCGCCAGACTAGATTAGATTATTTACAGTGTGGAAACAGGCCCTTCGTCCCAACAAGTCCACACCGACCCGCCGAAGCGCAATCCACCCATACCCCTACATTTACCCCCTACCTAACACTACGGGCAATTTAGCATGGCCAATTTACCTGACCCGCACATCTTTGGACTGTGGGAGGAAACCGGAGCACCCGGAGGAAACCCACGCAGACACGGGGAGAACTACTCAGACCTCTTAGCACCATGGTAGCCCACAAACCCACCAACACACTTAAACAGTACCTAATGAACTAGAAAGACCCAAAACAGACAACAAACAAAATTAATATCATTATCAAAATACCTTGCAAGAACTGTAACAATCACAACATTGGACAAACAGGCAGAAGACTAGCTACCAGGATACATAAACATCAGCTAGCTACAAAAAGACATGACCCACTCTCACTTGTATCCAAGATGAGGAAGGACACCACATCGACTGGACAACGCATCCATCATAGGACAAGCCAAACAGAGCCATGCACGAGAATTCCTAGAAGCATGGCATTTCAACGTGAATTCAATCAACAAACACATTGACTTGGATACCATTTACCACACCCTGAGAAAACAAAACAGGAAATGGCATCACCACCAGAAATTACATCACCACAGGAAATGACATCACCAACCCAAGGAAACCTTAACACATAAATAAAAAGGGGACCATACCACCAATGCTTCATCCGGAGGCTCACTGATGATGTTGTCTAGTATGGTGACGAAACATCTGAAAATGAACCTTGCAGCTCAGTGAGCAAACCTACATCCAGAATCTCAACCTGAGCTACAAATCTTCTCAAAACTCGCTGTCACCTCCCCATAGGAAGGATGGGTTTGCACTGGAGGGATGATGAGGAGATTCACCAGGATGTTGATGGGGAGAAGTTTAGCTATGAAGAGAGGCTCAATAAACTTGTGGTGTTTTCTTTACAGCAGTGAAGGTTGATACGGGGACCTGATAGAGGTGTATAAGATAACAAGTGGCATGCATGGGGTGGATAGAAAGCAGCTGTTCCCCTTATTTGAAAGGTGTATAATCTGAAGAAAAAAAGCAGGAAGTTTAGAGGGGACTTGAGGAAAAGTTTTTCACCCAGAGATTGAAATCTCAAAACCTTTAAAAAGTACTTCGATGAACAATTAAAATGTAATAACATTCAAGGCAATGGCCTCGTGCTGAAAAGTGGGACAAGTGTAGATTTAGGATAATTTTTGTTGGTACAGATTCAATGGGTCAAATAGCCTCTGCTGTATCGTGTCATTCAATGACACTGAACAGTAGGAGCATCACCTTCAGCATGATAGAGCACTGCAGTATCAGGTAGGATTGAATTGACCGTTTGGTTTCAGTATGAGAGCTGATTGCAGTGATCACTCATTGACTGTAAATTTGAAAAACTTGAAAAAACAAACAGTCCTAGTTTGTTCCAGAATGCAAATGCAGTTTCAGTCTGCTTTTTGTTTTGTTTTGTTCACTTTTGCTACTGTTGTATACAAGTGAATGCTTTAAAAATGTTGATGGCTTTCCTTACCACAATAGGCTTGCATTGAACAATTGGAAGGTTGTTAGGCAACACTGGGCATTGGGAAAAGAGTAGCACTCCCTTTATAAAGTGTTCTCAGATCAGATGAGACTAAGGACTGATAACCTGTGCAAATTATTTCTTAAGTAACTACATTTGCATGGATACTATCTTGTTTTTGCAATTAATCATTTCAGTTGTGTCACCCGTGTGCCCTAGCAGCATTTGAATAGACTAGATTAGTTTAGATTAGATTAGTTACAGTGTGGAAACAGGCCCTTCGGACCAACAAGTCCACATCGACCCACCGAAGCACAACCCACCCAGACCCATTCTCCTACATTTACCCCTTCACCTAACACTACGGGCAATTTAGCATGGCCAATTCACCTAACCTGCACATTTTTGGACTGCGGGAGGAAACCGGAGTACCCGGAGGAAACCCACACAGATATGGGGGGAATGTGCAAACTCCACACAGTCAGTCGCCTTAACCCGGGTCCCTGGTGCCATGAGGCAGCAGTGCTAACCACTGTGCCACCGTGCCGACTACTTTTTTTAACAACTGCAGGAGTAGGCCATTCAGCCCTTCGATCCTGCACCACTATTCAATATGATCATGGCTGATCATGTAATCTCAGCATCCCACTCCCGCTTTCTCTTTGGTTTTGCTTCCCATCCCACTGTAGACATGGTGAAGGGCAGCCCTTGACTGACCACACTCGACCTGGTGCATAACGAGCTTTAATAATATCACTGGCACAAGGAATCCCAGAATGTTCAGCAGGGTCAAGAACTACAACCTCGGGAAAGAGGGAAGATGGAACAGGAAGGGCACCTGACAGGTATGGTGCATAAGTAATGACGTGGATTTCGGAGAATAGCATGAGACAACAGTGAGGGCTCAAACTAAGAAACCCTCCACAAACTCCAAAATTTAAATTAAATTTCTCAGAAAATACAGTGAATAGCTCTTTCGTCTTTGTGCAATCAAATATACCCCATCATTTTCTTTTCAATGCCATATGGTGTCGTCAATAGTGGATGTACTTCACTTAAACAAATACAAACCAGAAACAATTATGATATTTTAGTAATAAGAGTTTATTTTTGAACTTGTAAATTGGGACTGAAAAATCAATGTGCTGCATTTGAAATGATAACACTCAGATTCAACTCGCTTGTGCCATCAAGTGTACCAGGGCATCTCATTACCATGGGTGCCACTATAGGCACACTGTAAGTATTTCCATCCTTGGCTGCACCTTTTCAGCCCCATGCTATTGGTTCCCATGTCATGACCAATACCAGAAGCAATATATTACAATATTTTAGAACTAATTTTGAAAAGAAATTAATCACAAAAGGCTGCAAAGAGGTAGCTGTCCGAGGATCATGGATATATTCCTGACTGATGTTGACCTAATGTTATTTCCAAAAACAAATTAAAAAGGGTAATTTAGACGCTTTGAAACTAAGTATGTTTAAAGAATAGCAATGAAACTGATTCACTTTTTCATAATGGGCTTTCCTCAGAAGACAAAGACTTTGAAGATTTAGACAAAGACTCTCAGGTTTCACATTGCTAAAAAGCCATGACCATAGGCTCACTATTGAGTTAACTCGCTACCTTATTTAGAAAAGCCATGATAAGGACCATCAGAAGTCATTGGACTAGCAGCAGTCAATCAGGCAGCCAAGGCAATAAGCAGCAATACCTCGAATGTATTAGAAAGACTCTCCTTCAACATGTTCCAAATTCAAAGTCAGCTGAGGTGTTAACTTCCTGGCAAGCCAACTACAGGAAGCATTGTAGTTTACTGAGAACCGTTTTTTAAAATCATGACCTTGAATTTAACCAAAGCATCAAGTCACTTGAGAACATGCAGGCCTGTTGCAAAAGAAATTCAGAAAAAAAATCTATAAAACTGTACTGTTTCCTTCCTTATCTGCAACTAATTTTGAATGTATGAAGCTGTCAGTCACTGAAGCAAGAGAAACATTGAATTTTCTTTAAAATCTGAGGTTTATAAATAAATATCCTTATTTACTTTTAAGTTAGCAAAATCTTGATGCTGCAGACATCTAAAAAAAATGAGGCAACTACTGTAAGGCTGTGAGGGTAAGAATACACACCATACAGATGAAATCCCCTGGCAGGGATGGCAGTGGAGCAACAATGACAGGTACTTCTGGGTATAATGCAGAAGATGCAGGATCAGTTCCTTACAAAAAGGAAGAAATATCCTAAGAGAAGGCAGGGGTGGCCGTGGCTGACGAGGGAAGTTAAGAAACTTATAAAATCAAAAGAAAAAAGTATAACACAGCAAAGATGAGTGGGAAAACAGAGGACTGGGAAGCTTTTAAAGAACAACAGAGGATAACTAAGAAGGAAATACACAGAGAAAAAAATGAGGTACGAAGGTAAACTGGCGAAAAATATAAAGGAGGATAGTAAAAGCTTTTTTAGGAAAAAAATTGGTTAAGACTAAAATTGGGCCCTTGAAGACAGAAATGGGGAATACATTACGGGGAACAAAGAAATGGCAGAAGAGTTGAATTGGTACTTCAGATCTGGGGAAGCCACAAGCAATCTCCCTGAGGTAATAGTGGCTGAAGGACTTGAAGTGATGGGAATTTATATTTGCCAGGAAACGGTATTGAAGAGACTGTTAGGTCTGAAGGTTGATAAGTCCTCTGGACCTGATGGTCTACATCCCAGGGTACTGAAGGAGGTGGCTCTCAAAATCATAGATGAATTGGTGATCATTTTCCAAAGTTCTATAGATTCAGGATCAGTTCCTGTGGACTAGAGGGTGGCTAATGTTGTCCCACTTTTTAAGAAAGGAGGGAGAGAGAAAGCAGGGAATTCTCGACCAGTTAATTTGACCTCAGTGGTGGAAAAGATGCTGGAGTCAAATATAAAGGATGAAATTATGACACATCTGGATAGCAGTAACAGGATAGGTCAGAGTCAGCATGGATTTATGAAGGGGAAATCAAGCTTGGCTAATCTCCTGGAATTTTTTGAGGATGTAACTCTGAAGATGGACAAGGGAGATCCAGTGGATGTAGTGTACCTGGACTTTCAGAAAGCCTTTGATAAAGTCCCGCATAGGAGGTTAGTGAGTAAAATTAGGCCTCATGGTATTGGGGGAAAAGTACTGACTCGGATTGAAAATTGGTTGGCTGAAACAAAGAGTTGTGATAAACTGCTCCCTTTCGGAATGGCAGGTGTCGATCAGTGGGGTATCGCAGGGATCAGTGCTGAGACCGCAGCTTTTTACAATATACATTAATGATATAGATGATGGTATTAAAAGTAGTATTAGCAAATTTGCTGATGATACCAAGCTGGGTGGCAGGGTGAAATGTGAAGAGGATGTTAGGAGATTACAGGGTGACCTGGACAGGCTAGGTGAATGGACGGATGCATGGCAGATGCAGTTTAATGTGGATAAATGTGTGGTTATCCACTTTGGTAGCAAGAACAGGAAAACAGATTACTACCTAAATGGAGTCAAGTTAGGTAAAGGGGCAGTACAACGAAATCCAGATATTCTTGTACATCAGTCAATGAAAGCAAGAATGCAGGTACAGCAGGCAGTGAAGAAAGTTAATAGCATGCTGGCCTTCATAACAAGAGGAATCGAGTCTTGAAACTAAGAGGTTTTCTGCAGCTGTACGGGGCCCTGATGAGACCGCACCTGGAATATTCTGCGCAGTTTTGGTCTCCAAATTTGAGGAAAGACATTCTGGCTATTGAGGGAGTGCAGTGTAGGTTCACAAGGCCAATTCTCAGAATGGTGGGACTATCTTACGTTGAAAGATTGGAGCGACTGGGCTTGCATACCCTTGATTTAGAAGACTGAGAGGGGAACTGATTGAGACGGATAAGATTATTAAAGGATTGGACACTTTGGAGGCAGGAAACTGTTTCCGCTGATGGGTAAGTCCCGAACGAGAGGACACAATTTAAAAATAAGGAGTAGGCCATTTAGAACAGAGTTGAGGAGAAACCTCTTCACCCAGAGAGTGGTGGGTGTATGGAATGCTCTGCCCCAGAAGGCTGTGGAGGCCGTGTCTCTGGATACTTTCAAGAAAGAGTTGGATAGAACACTTCAGGATAGTGGAATCAAGGGTTATGGGGATAAGGCAGGAACAGGATACTGATTGAGGGTGATCAGCCATGATCATAATGAATGGTGGTGCTAGCTCGAAGGGCAGAATGGCCTACTCCTGCACCTATTGTCTGTTGTCTATTGTCTACTTTGACTATGAACTAACAATTAAAAAAAACACAAATTCTGTGACACGGCAGCATCATTTGTTTGGGATGTCAGTCTTCAGGATCCTTTTGGGTCCCTAGAAATGCAATTTTAAAGGGAGGTGATTTATTTATTTTTCTTTCTTTATTTGCTTGCTTATTTTCCATATAAGGCATGTGAGGCCTGTCTCCATCTTCAGGAGGCTGTCTGCCTGATCAGATTCAACACAGAGAAGCTCTGTTTATTTTTTTATTGCTGACATCAAAGTATTATCAGAGACATTGTCCCATGCAAGGTGAAATGGAACGTTTTTGTCTTGATTTGACAGCTGGTTAGGACACATCTCATCCTTTTCCTGAAATAATGTTCTTTATTCTGATTAGAATTAAACCAGTGGTTGACAGAATAATGGCATAAGCTCATTCCACTCTTTCTGCATCCATTTTATAGGTCACAATATTTTCAATGACAATTTGGATATTAGAGTGCATTTCCAATGTCATGAAAACTTGCTCATATCAAGCACTAATTCTTGGTAATCCAAGATTGAAGACAGGAAAAACAATTGTGGCTGTAAGAGCTGCTCCTTTTTTGAGGTATTTTAGGTGATGGAGGTGATATCCTCAAATTCCAGGAGCAGTAATTACTGTTTTATGAGCTGTTGCATTGTTTTGGAATTTTGGAGAAAAAAGATCAAAACAACAGCACTTTTAAAGGGAGGAAGACAAACAAAAGGCAGTGACCACATGGTCAGTGGGAGAGAGACAAAGAAACCGTAGCATGCTAACTGACACAGCAGTGAATCTGCTTAGTTACAGCCTTTGGTGTTTGAGTTCATGTATCTCGTGTACACCAACCAACCCAACCCAATCGTGTACACTTTAACTCCCCCTCCCACTCCACCAAGGACATGCAGGTCCTTGGCCTCCTCCATCGCCAGACCCGGACCACACGACGCCTGGAGGAAGAGCGCCTCATCTTCCGCCTAGGAGCCATCCAAACACACGGGATGGATGTAGATTTCACCAGCTTCCTCATTGCCCCTCCCCCACCTTATCTCAGTCCCAACCCCCGGATTCAGCACCGCCTTCTTGACCTGCAATCTTCTTCCCGACCTCTCCGCCCCCACCCCCTCTCCGGCCTATCACCCTCACCTCCTTCCACCTATCGTATTCCCAGCACCCCTCCCCCAAATTCCCTCCCTCCTACCTTTTTTCTCAGTCGGCTGGGCACACCAGCCTCATTCCTGAAGAAGGGCTTATGCCCGAAACATCGATTCTCCTGCTCCTCGGATGCTGCCTGGCCTGCTGTGTTTTTCCTGCACCACATTTTTCAACTCTGCATCTGCAGTCCTCACTTTCTCCTCCTTCACGTATCTCGGGACATCGGAGTGCATCTGGAAAAATTAACAAACAGCAAAATTCATAGCTGAGCTTGGAGGAACCTGCATGGGAGAACTCACAGCACAGGAACAGATAAGTGCAAAGTGTTTTTTCAGTGTAAATTTGCTGCATGTCTACAATAGTGAGTAGAGTAAGCTCTTTCTTGATTATATGTTTTATTGAGATCTGTCTCTTGATTAAATTGTAAAAAATATAAACCATAAGTACTAAGTTAGCCTGGAGCACTGTTTTTAGTGCAAAAAGACATTGCTAAATTCTGGGTCTGTGGATTGTAAAAGAGTAAAGGTGGCTTTTAGTAGAGTGATGTGCTCTTCCTGTTGGATGTGAAAGCTTGGGAAGAGTTTTTATACTTTTGATGATTATGTCTGCAGGAAGTGTCTTTGATTGCGAATCCTATCAGATCACAATCGGTTTGAGTGGCAGTTAGAAGCAATGAGGAACTAACAAGAGCGAAGAGCTGTGATAGATGGCAGTTATAGGAAAGGAGAAAAGCTAGGATCCAATCAGGTAGATGGGTTAAATTCAGAAAAGGTAGGAGGAGTAGGTGGGTAGTGCAGGATTCATCTGCGGTTATCCCCATCTCAAACAAGTATGCTGTTTTGGAAATTCTAGGAGGTAATGGGCTCTCTGGGAATCGTAGCATGAACAGCAAAGTTTCTGGTATCGAGACTGGATCTAATATAATGAGAGATATGTCGGGTTCCAAGCTATTGATTGTGATAGAGGACTCTCTCGTCAGAGGCACAGACAGAAGTTTCTGCAGCCAGCAGTAAAAATCAGAATGGTGTGTTGCCTCCCTGGCACCAGGATCAAGGACGTCTCGGAAAGGATGCCGAATGTTCTCAAAGGGGAGAGGGACCAGCAGCAGGTCATTGTATACATTGGAAATAATAACATAGGAAGGGAAAACGATGAGATTCTGAAGGAAGAATATAGTAAGTTCAGCAGGAATTTAAAGAGGAGGTCTTTGAGGGTAGTAATATTTGGATTATTCTAGTGCGACGAGCTAGTGAGAGTAGGATGAAGAGGATAGAGCAGATGAATACATGCCTGGTGATGGGAGAAAGATTCACATTTTTGGATCATTGGAACCTCTTCTGGGGTAGACGTGACCTGTACAAGAAGGACAGATTACATCAGAATCGGAAGGGGACTAGTATACTGACAGGAAGATTTGCGAGAGCTACTCAGAAGGATTTAAACTAGTAAAGTGGGGTGGGCGGATGGGACAGGATAGGGAGATAGTGAGGAAAAGGCAAGCAAGTCAAACAATCAGAGCAGGCAGGAACAAAACAGAGAACAAGGTAGGACTGATAAATTAAACTGCATTTACTTCAATGCAAGAGGCCTAACAGGAAAGGTAGATGAACTCAGGGTATGATTAGAAACATCGGACTGGGATATCATAGCAATTGCAGAAACATGGCTCAGGGATGGACAGGACTGGCAACTTCATGTTCCAGGATACAAATGCTGCAGGAAGGACAGAAAGGGAGGCAAGAGAGGAGGGGGAGTGGCATTTTTGATAAGGGATAGCATTACTGCTGTACTTAGGGAGGATATTCCTGGGAATACATTCTTGGAAATTACCTGGCTGGAACAGAGAAATAAGAAATGGTTGATCACATTATTGAGGTTGTATTATAGACTCCCTAGTAGTCAGTGAGAAATTGAAAAACAAATTTGTAAGGAATAACAGGGTACATATGGCAGGGATTTTAACTTTCCAAACGTAGACTGAGACTGCCATAGTGTTAATGGTTTAGATGGAGAGGAATTTGTTAAGACTGTACAAGAAAATTTTCTGATTCAGTATGTGGATGTATCTATAAGAGAAGGTGCAAACTTGATCTACCCTTGGGGAATAAAGGAGGGCAGGTGACTGAGGTATCAGTGGGGGAGTACTTTGGGGCCAACAACCATAGTTCAATTAGTTTTAAAATAGTGATGGAAAAGGATAGACCGGATCTAAAAGTTGAAGTTCTAATTTGGAGGAAGGCTAATTTTCATTGTATTAGGCAAGAACTTTCAAAACCTAACTTGAAGTAAATGTTTGCAAGTAAAGGGATGGCTGGAAATTGGGAAGCTATCAAAAATGAGATAATTAGAGTCCAGAGACAGTATATTCAGTTAGAGTGAAAGGAAAGGCTGGGAGGTTTAGGGAAAGCTCAATGACTAAAGGAATTGAGCTTCGGTTAATAAAAAGAAAGAAGCATATGTCAGGAATAGACAGGAGAGTTCAAGTAAATCCTTAAAAGAGCATAAAGGCAGTAGAATTATACTTAAGAGGAAAATCAGGAGAGCAAAAAAAGGACCTTTTGGATACTTTGGCAAATAGAGTTCAGGAGAATCCAAAGGGATTTTATAAGTACCTTAAGGACAAAAGGGTAACTAGAGAAACAGTAAGACCCCGCGAAGATCAGCAAGGCAGCCTGTGTGTGAGCTGCAGGAGATAGGGGAGATACTAAACAAGTATTTTGCATCAGTGTTTACTATGGAGAATGACATGGAAGATATAGAATGTTGGAAATAGATGGTGACATCTTGAAAAATGTCCATATTCCAGAGGAGAATGTGCTAGATGTCTTGAAATTCATAAATGTGGATAAATCCCCAGTACCTGATCAGGTGTACTCTGGAACTCTGTGGGAAGCTAGGGAAGTGATTGCTGGGTCCCATGCTGAGATATTTGTATCATCAATAGTCACAGGTGAAGTGTTGAAGATTGGAGGGTGGCTAATGTGGTGCCACTATTTAGGAAAGGTGGTAAGGAAAATCCAGGGAACTATAGACTGTTGAGCCTAACATCGGTGGTGGGCAAGTTGTTGGAGGGAACCCTGATGGACATGATTTACATGTCCATCAGTGGGCGGCACGGTGGCACAGTGGTTAGCACTGCTGCCTCACAGCGCCTGTAGACCCGGGTTCAATTCCTGACTCAGGCGACTGACTGTGTGGAGTTTGCACGTTCTCCCCGTGTCTGCGTGGGTTTCCTCCGGGTGCTCCGGTTTCCTCCCACAGTCACAAAGATGTGCGGATCAGGTGAATTGGCCAAGCTAAATTGCCCATAGTGTTAGGTAAGGGGTAAATGTAGGGGTATGGGTGGGTTGCGCTTCGGCGGGTCGGTGTGGACTTGTTGGGCCGAAGGGCCTGTTTCCACACTGTAAGTCTAATCAATGTATTTGGAAAGGCAAGAACTGATTAGTGATAGTCAGCGTGGCTTTGAGCATGGGAAATCATGTATCTCAAACTTGATTGAGTTTTCTGAAAAAATAGCAAAGAGGATTGATGTGGGAAAAGTGGTGGACATGATTTATTTGGACTTCAGAAAGGTGTTCGACGAGGTTCCTCATGGAAGACTGTTTGGCAAGGTTAGATCTCATGGAATACAGGGAGAACAATCCATTTAGATACAGAACTGGCTCAAAGTTAGAAGACAGAGGGTGATGGTGAAGGGTTGCTTTTCAGACTGGAGGCATATAACCAATTTTGTGCCACAAGGATCGGTGATGGCTCCACTTCTTTTTGTCATTTATACTAATGATTTGGATGTGAACATTGGATGTATATTAGTAAGATGGCAGATGACATCAAAATAGGAGGTGTAGTGTACAGCAAAGAAGGTTACCTCAGAGTACAATGGGATCTTGATCAGAGGGCCAATGAGCTGAGTAGTGGCAGATGGAGTTTAATTTAGATAAATGTGAGGTGCTGCATTTTGGAAAAGCAAATCAGATCTGAACTTATACACTTAACAGTATGGTGCTGGGGAGTATTTCTGAACAAAGAGACCTTGGAGTGCAGGTTCATAGTTTTTTTGAAAGTAGAGTCGCAAATAGATAGGATAGTGAAGAAAATGTTTGGTATGCTTTCCTTTTTTGGTCAGAACATTGAGTGTAGGTGTTGAGAATTCATGTTGCGGCAGTACAGAACGTTGGTTAAGTCACTATCAGAATATTGCGTGTAATTCTGGTCTCCTTCCTATTGGAAGGATGCTGTGAAACTTGAAAGGGTTCAGAAAAGATTTACAAGGATATTGCTAGGATTGGAGGATTTGAGCTATAGGGAGAGGCGAAATCGGCTGGGTCTACTTTTCCTGGAGCATCAACTGAGGGGTGAGCTTATAGAGGTTTGTAAAGTCATGAGGGGCATGGATAGGATAAATAGACAAGGTCTTTTCCCAGAGGAGGGCATAGGTTTATGACGAGAGGGGAAAGATCTAAAAAGGATCTAAGGGGCAACTTGTCACACAGTGGGTAGTGCATGTATGGAATGAGTTGCCAAAGGAAGTGGTGGAGGCTGGTACAATTACAGCTTATAAAAGGCATCTGGATGGGTATGTAAATAGGAAGGGCTCAGATGAATATGGGCAAAGTGCTGGCAAATGGGACTAGATTAGATTAGGGTATCTGTTGGCATGGACGAGTTGGACTGAAGGGTCTGTTTCTGTGCAGTAAATCTCTATGACTCTATGTCTCTGTAACTGGAGCCTAATATTGGACAGATTAAAGGGATAATTTATAGCCAAAAGAAGAATGCTGACTGAAACTGAAAAAAGCTTGCACAATTTGCATTACTCTGTGGATCATATTCCATGCTGTTGGAGTGGAGAAGCAGACAATAAGCTATTGGAAAAGCATCAACAGCCTTCTTCTCATATCAATATGAAGATATTCAACAATATTTAATCATTGAGGATTGAACCTTTTCGAAATTAATTTTTTTCACAAAGAATAATTTTCTTTCGATAATAGTGCAATATGAGCTGATCAAAGCGCCATTTGGAATGCATGTTGGACATTTGAGCGCTCAGTGATAAGATGGAGAAACATTATCCAATACACCTATTTACGCTTGTATTTGGACTTGGCTAGCAGAATGTACCAACAGCCAAGCAAAAGCTGTTCTCTTTTTTCCCCTCTCTGTGTCTCTTTTCACGAAAAGAGCCCATTTTGTGAAACTGGACTGTCAGCAGCAATAAGAATTCAACAGAATATCTCTCCACAGCAATGTTTCTGCAAAAAAAAAGTGATATTTAACCTTGACTTTAAAAAGCAGTCTGAGCTGAGAAACAAAGTCTATGGATCCACCACCAGTGAGTTTCTACTCATCTTCGTTTCTTTTTAATCAAACCTTAACTTGAGCAAAGCTAACTTCAATTTCTCAGAAATATGTATATTTTTCATGTGCTTGCTCAGGTTTTGTGAAAGTTGCAACACAAATCTTTAATGTTTTGAACTGGTGGGTTTCAGGAAAATAAAAATGACCTTTTAGTTGTTTAACAATTGTCTGGCTAGTTTTTTTTTATCATATCCCATAATCAGATAGAATTGTCACATATATCCTTTAAAAATATATAAAGATCTATTGCAAGTAAATATGGAATTGGAAAAGAAGGGAAAAAAATGACCCCTCCTTACTTGGTTCCAGCAATTAAATATCTAAAGGTGCATTTAGGATAGAAAGGCTTATATCTAAATATTAGATCAAAGAGGTAGATCATTAGCAATCATTTAATAAAGGAATGGCATGTAGTTGTGGATCATTGATCAGAGAGCATTTCCAAAGTGGAGCAAAGACAGAAACTGCTTGAGACCTTCAGCCGATAAAGACTTAAAAAAGGTCACTGGACATGAAAGATTAACTCTGCTTTCTCTCCACAGTTGTTGCACAACTGGGTGGCATGGTGGCACAGTGGTTAGCACTGATACCTCACACAGCCTCAGGCCTAGGTTCAATTCCCACCTCAGGCAATTGTCTGTATGGAGTTTGCACATTCTCCCTGTGTCTGCGTGGGTTTCCTCCGGATACTCCGGTTTCCTCCCACAGTCCAAATATGTGCAAGTTAGGTGAATTGGCTGTGCTAAATTGCCCATAGTGTTGGTTGTAGGGGAATGGGTCTGGATGGGTTGCTTTTCAGAGGGTCGGTGTGGACTTGTTGGGCTGAAGGGCCTATTTCCACACTGTAAGTAATCTAATCTAAATCCAAACTGCAGAGATGCTCCTGCAATTTTTGTTTTCGTTTCAGATTTCTAGCATAGAGTAAATTGCTTTGTGTTAGCATTTCTCAAAATAACACCATAATCCATTCAAACAAGACAATTAAAAATTATATATATTTTAAAATAAAAAGTGAAGATAGAAACCGCACAAACGTCCATGTTTTATGACTGATGAGTTAGTCTGTTTATTGCTAGAACCTGGCTCTTGGGAGAACTTTATGATCAACTTTACTTAAAATCCTCACCATCCCAACGTTTGTGAGTCTGCTGTCATTTCACACAAAATTGCAATGCAGTGAGGAGCCAAATTAACATCATTGCCATTGATTAATTCTAGTGAATATACTCAAGATAGAATTTGCTGGAAGCACAGCAGTGTCAATTATCTAGCTGGTTACATTAGTCCTTGAATATAATTAAAACTTTCACATCTATTTCCTCTCCATGTAAATGCACTTAAAAAAATGAAGCAATGATTACTTACAAATCAGGAGGCCAATTCTATATGACTGTGAAGGTCATTCTCTAGCTATTTATCAAGATCACATTCAGCTAAAACCCACATTGTCTCATAATAACCTCTTACTAATGCCCTAATCTAATCGCATGGCAGGATCTTTTCAACATAAAACATTCACTGGGCAGAGTTTAACAGGGTTTGGTGGAGTAGCAAATGGGACAGTCAGGGGGATTTAAACAGACAGAAACCAAAATCTAGGTTTGCCAACATCTGGGTGGTTTTGAAATATGCAGTTGGATTTATGTCAGCAAAGGAGTAACCATCCTACTCCTGATGGTGGGGAACTTATTTATGTTGCATTTACACACCATGAACACTCAAATGGGTGTCTCATGAAATTACGGACCGCCTTCAAGATTAAGTCCGTGGCATATAGGAAGCTGATGCTTCAACTTGACAGCATAAAGGATTGTGCACCAAGTGACATTCTTCAACCTCTGGATCAGAAATGAGTGTTTATCTTTGTCACAGGGTCATAAGTAGTGGAAAGGAACAACCAGCGAACTGTTCAGTCACAGCAAGAATAAAAGGGATGATGCTCAGTTAGGCTGGCAAGTGGTTGATTGTTGTCATGTCTGAACAGTAAGAGTAGGGTTGGGAGGTCCAGCAGAGGAGGGGGATGTCTGCAGGAAGCTTGCCTCAAGATTATAGGGCAGCACCTGCCGTTAAGGTCCGCTCCTGTGTATTCCAGGTAGGTAACTGTACCGCACATATCAGGTGAATCGTCAATTATAGGATAGCAAGCATGAAGTTCTGGCTGGAGGCAAGTCAGGTCTAGGATCTCTGAAAGTGGGTCAGAAGAGGCTGAAGAGAAGACCTAGATTAATGACAGGAAGGTAAAGGATGAGGAGGGTCAGTGTGACAGCTAAAGGATTGGATGTTCACTGGCTCCACATCAAGGTTGGAGACTTCATTTATTGAGAAAAGGAGTAATGTAATATGAGAATGATTGTTCAAGTGTAACAGAGAGAATGTGGAGTTGTACAAGTTGCATGTGCAAGGTTGCTGTGTTAGGAAGCTTAACTTTACAAAAGATTCGGCTGTTAAGGTACGAAGTCAATTTAGGAGGGATTTTAGCTGTGGTCTGTGGGAGGGTCATGCATTCCCAATGTTCATTGCAGCTGCTCTAGGAATGAAGGCCATTATTTGAGAAGAGAGGTGCTCCCACTGTTGCCCATCGCCTTCACAAAGTGAATTCACAGTTGTTCTCGCTGGGGACATATTAAACAACACAGATGCTGAAGGGAGCTGTTTAAAGAAATCTGTTTACTTATTTTCAAGAGTGCTCTCATGGCTCAAACGATCCTGCCAGCTGTTTGAAATAGCTGTCAAAATGTAATGTTTCATTCTGGGTAGCAATGACTAGCTCCTCAGGATATGGTTAATTACCCTAGTGCATTATTGCCATTGATTCACGAAAACATGTTTCAATACAGCACATGGATCAAGTTGGACAACTGTGAAGTAGATCATAGGTTTTTCAAAACGCACTTCTGCTCTCCAGTCTGCAACAGCAAAGCTTTGCAATCCATACTGACAAGGTTGTGCTGGATTGTTGATATATGCTGTCTAGTGTATAAACTTGGAATGGAAAGGGGAAATGACTTGCCACCTGTGGACATGGAGAAGCTCCTAGCCTCGTCTGATGATGTACTAAAGAGGAATATGAGGAAGAGAACAGCGATATTACAGCATTATTCCAAGATTTTAGTGTTATTCTAGAGACAGCCCTTAGCTTCAATCATTGTGCCCAGGAATTAGCACACATCACCCATCTTCATGAGCCCATCTCTGTCAGCCTCCATCAAGAGTTATCCCATGATTCAAGTTAACTACGCCTAAAGGAGGCAGAATTTCATCACAGAGTTGAAATGAGATAACTGTTGCTAAAGTACACCAGCACTTCTCATGCTAGTAAGTGGCTTTGTAATCTCTTTGGCATATCATTTATGAGGAGGACTGCAGATGCCATTTGGTCAGCCATGTTACATTCACTTCAGAATGCAAATCCCTCCATATCCATTATTATCTAATAAAGACTGACCTCTAATGCAGCATTGTAATGTTGGTTACACAACTGTGATGTCCCTCATTAGCCTTCATTCAGCACAATCACAAAGCATGGCAGTACTACATACCCTTGGAATGAATGTGTTTGAAATTTGACATTCATCTTAGTCTCGATCAATATTTTTTTTTAAACCATATCTGTCTTTGCTGCAGTAGCGAAGTTCTGATAAATAAGTGTAATGATTTGTATAGTGCTGTTTTTTAATCAAGTGCAATTTAATCTGCTCTTCACTGCTTGGATATACTTAACATTTCACATTGATTCTACAAAAGCACCTATGATCTTTCTTGTATTTCACAAGATCACAATCTAAGTCCAGACCTGAAATTAATTCAGTTTAGAATTGTTTATCCAATGAAAAAAGATCTCTGGTGGCATTAATCTGTACATCTTCACTTTGGCCAATATGATCTTTAAAATTTTCAATTGTTTGAAACTGTTGCAAATTGAAATGTTGCAAGGTAAACTGCTAACACATGAAAAACCACCTTGAGTTGAGGAAGAGTGTACAAATGAATTACCCTCAGTGGCAGGATCATATCTAAGAGGAACTTACAACAATGTGAGTCCATTAAAATCATTTATAGTCTCAGGAAGTCATTATCAAATGCAAAGTACTGGCCATTGATGCAGATCATTGCAGTTCACAAGTTTATTCAAAAAGAACCTCTTAGAAGCACTCACCATAACCAGTACTTCAATGGCGAATCCAGGAGTTTAAGAAATTCCTGACAGAGAAGCTGCTCACTCTATATGTCTGTCTCTGAACAAAGTCTGTCCCAGTTCCCTCACATGCAACCACACAAAAGAAATATCAGAGAGCTGAGAAACTTAAGCAATGAGTTTAGCCAGAGATTTTTCCCCAGGGCAGGATTGACTGGTACGGGGAGTCATAGCTTGAGGATATTAGAAGGAAGGTATAAAGGAGACTTCAGAGGTAAGTTCTTTACGCAGAAAGTTGTGAATGCATGGAATGTTTTGTCAGCTATGGTGGTGGAAGCAGAGTCATTTGGGACATTTAAGCAATTGCTGGACATGCACATGGATAGCAGTGAGTTGAGGGGTGTGTAGGTTAAGTTATTATATTTTACATTAGGATCAAACCTTGGCACAACATGGGCCAAAGGGCCTGTTCTGTGCTGTACTTTTCTATGTTCTATGTTCTATGTTCTAAGGCAACTTTTGCTAATGCTAATTTTGGAACTAGCTAACCAGCTTTGGCCTCAGATTTAAACCATACATTTCAAAGGTAACCAAAGGACCCTGAACTGTATCAACTTCCTTTGTAATTGACATCCCCTTTAACATTGTACTTATGTGCACAGAGATCTGAGTGCACAAGGGCGACAAGCTTCACATTTTGTCTTTATTGTTTTTCTCAGAGTTATAGTATCATTTTTTGAACTCAGTAAAACCTTGTTGCTCAAAATAAAAATTGGGGAGCGGTATATACTCATTAAAAAAAAAACAAAGCTTTGTTGGGACCAACGAAAGGATTAAAGGAAAACCAGCTCAGCCCCTTTGGCTTTCACCACAATTACTATTTATGAATAGTAGATTTACTGATACAAGTTTAAAATTTGAAATGCTTTATTTTCATCTTTTTATCACTGTAAATTTCTTTCGACTTGACATGCATCTAATTTCATGCTGTCCTTCAAATATATATGTATTATCCATTTTAGCTGTATTTTCACAGTCAACTCCTTGCATAATTTCTTCAACATCCACAAATCTGACCACTTTGCATGATGTTTCTGAATTGAAGCTATTTTTATAAATCAGCAAACAACAGTTTCAGCACTGATCCCTGGAATACCCAACAAGTACCTCTTTCATTTCACTGTCTAACTGCGCTAATGAATGCTCATTGTTCAAGCCAATTTCTTATTCATTCCAAAAGTTTAAACTGAATCCCCACAGCTTTGAGCTATACTAATAGCCTTTTATGTGAAACTTCAAATGCCTTTTTGAAGTCTGGAACCTTATTAATCAAATTGTTGGTCACTCAGCATATTTTACTGTTGCAGCTCATCATCAATTCTTTTATCATTTTGTCTTTCATTCTCCTCCATTTCTAAACAGTCTTTACGGTTGCAACATCACTAGAAGTCGCCAAGCCACTTGAACACACCATGTTCCCTCGCCAACATTTCTGAATCAGGCCTTTTGCAGTCATCCAGTGAGGTTCGGCGCAAACTGGAAGAACAGCATTAAGCTTTTCACTTGGGGACCCTGGAGGACTCTGTGCGAAGTTCAATAATATTAGAACCTGAACATTTCCTTTTGTCCTTTCCCCACACCCACTCCCCAGGCTGTGTCATGACACAGAGGAAACAAGGACTATAGATGCTGGAGATCAGAGTTGAGAGTGTGATGCTGGAAAAGCACAGCAGGTCAGCCAGTATCCAAGGAGCAGGAGAATCAACCTTTATCATGATATGGTCTGAGAATGACGCAGGCAAGCCATTTTCATTTATTTATGGTCCCCACTAACAGCTTTTCTCATTCACAGGCTTACTATCATCTCTCCCCTTGTCTGACTTGCTGTCTTTCTTGCTCTCTCTCTCTGGGCTTGTCTTCACCCATACACTCGCCTCCACCACCCCCCCCCACCCTTGCTCCATTCCCTATCTTCATCTTATATATCATCTTTTCCCAGCCACTATCAGTTCTGAAGAAGGGTCACTGGATTCAAAACAATATCTCTGCTTTCGCTCCACAGATGCTGCCAGACTTGCTGAGTTTCTGCAGTAATTTCTGTTTCTGTTGAACTCAAAATTACTATTCGGCAGGCAAGTATAGAACAACCATTCCCAGTCATTACTTGCCAAAAGGCACAAACATATGAGATGTATTAATTGAGAAAGCAGGGGAAATGGAAGATGTCTGTGACAGCCATGTGGCTCAGAACCAATACCATGAACAGTACAAATATCAGATGGTATGTCAGTGTTATGAAACAGATGTCAATCAGAACAATAACACAGCAAGAAACACCAACTAATCATATTGAGTATGGAACATGGTCTAAAGACAGTACCCATACCAACAACCAGCATTCTTAAAAATAGCAGTATCAAGCCAGTCACTGTCAATAATTATCAAAGTTAACATTGGAGGTTCCTTACTTCCATGGAGACAATGCTACTGCAGTCTGGAATAAGATAGACTAATGCTGCATCCCCCTTTTTTGCACATGGAAAGATCTTATCTATAGCATAGCCTCATCAGAGTCAGCACACAGAGTGTTAGTATCTCTGACATTCATCTTTATATCTGTCAGTCACAGCTCCCTGATTGGACCAGCTTAGCAGAACCAATCAGGGAACTCATATTCTAGGAGGTTCATCTGGCTGATCTTGCTACAATCAGTAGATCCCTCCCCGTCTGAGTCTGATGACATATACTGGTCCTTTTTCCTTTGAGAGCCTCTTGGGGCACTTTAGCACTGGATCAGGTTCCCTTGACTCGGTGTCCAGTTCGGGGTAAGTGTAACACAGGAGAGCTTGCCTCTTGCACAAGGAACGCCTCAGCAGAAATTTGCTTTCTTATTCTGCTGGCAAAGGCATTGATGCAGCTATATCCATTGCAACCATCTTGGATTTAGAAGTCCCATCAACACTTGATGGAGACGGTTAGCCCATTGGTTTTGGCAGCCTTTCTGACTATTCCCAGGAGCAGGATATGTGTTCCTCTTGCACTGTTTGCGGGTTTGTGGCTTTCATTTGGTCCACATGCTTGTTCAGGGCTGTTGGGCCTACCCGAACTGTATATATAACTGGTCCTGACCTCACATCACTCATGTCTCTTATCCAGGCAGGGTCATTCCAGCAGTTCTTACACTAGACTTCATCCCCTGTAGTAAATTATCTCTCCTGCTTGGCACAGCCTTCCTAATGCCATTTCACTGTCCCCCTCAGGCATGAGAAGATCTGTTTTAACCTGGGTGTGGAGTCTTCTACTCATTAGCAACTCTGCACATGCTATCTCTATAGTATCCTATAGGGGAGCTCATACAATGAAATGAGAACTGTAACACCTCCAGGAGCCATGTATTGAAAAAGATGCAGTTTTTACATTGCCATTCCCGAGTTTGACAAATGGACTCTATGCATATTCAACCACCTTAAGTGGGCATATACAGTGACTAAGTGCTCATGAAAGGACTTGCATAGTCAATGTGTAATTGAGTCAGAGGTTTACCTGAGCTGAAAATGTGTTGCTGGAAAAGCACAGCAGGTCAGGCAGCATCCAAGGAGCAGGAGAATCGACGTTTCGGGCATGCAGTCCTCACTTTCTTCTCAGAGGTTTACCTGGTCATTCTCATGGATGTGGGTGCTGCTGGGGATAATTTTTGTCCTTTCTGGCACTCTGGGCACTGCCTCACAAATGTAGCTATGTCTGCATCCAATCCTAGCCACCAGACATAACTTCTCACCAACACTTCATTTTGTAGACCTCTGGATGACCCTGGTGGAGTTCAGTCAGTATCTGACAGTGACCTTTGCTTGGGACAATCATTCTTGCCCCCCCATAACAATATGACATCCTCTACTGGTCTCTCTGGGTCCTAAGGATTTCAATTCTAGTTGTGATGACTCTTGTGACCGGAAGTGTATCCAGAAAATACAAAACCATTCGGGACTCTGCCATTGATGGTACCACCAGTGGTGTTTCTGCCAATGGGAGGCAGTTCAATGCATCCATATTCGCTGCTTGGCCTCCCAGAGAGTTGGATTGAAAAGTGTGGCACTGGAAAAGAACAGCAGGTTAGGCAGCATCCGAGGAGCAGGAGAATCGACGTTTTGGGCATAAGCCCTTCTTCTTCCAAAGAGTGTTCTAACATAATATTAGAGCCTATTGCTGAACTTAGCCTGAAGTTATATACGGCACTGCCTTGTCCTCAGTAAGCAGACCCAGTAGGGTTTTGTATCCATTATTATCACAATTTTTCACCCATAAATGTATTGGTGGAATTTCCTGACTCCACATATGATCAGGAAACCTTCCTTTTCTATCTGGGTGTATTTACGCTCTGCATTAGCCAAAGTCCCGAAAACATATGCTATTAGGCGTGTCACTTCATTGGGCCACCTATGAGCTAATACCACCCCAATACCAAATGGGGAGGCAGCGCATGTCAATACCAGATCTTGCTAGTGATCAATAGTGTGATGACACCTTAGAGGATTAGAGCTGTTTCTTCACTTCACTGAAAGCTTTAGCTTGACCAGACAACCATTTCCAAGACTGACCCTTTATTAGGAGTTGATGAAAATGTGCTAGAATGGAAACCAAGTTATGTATGAACATTCCATAATAATTTACCAGTCCTAGAAATAACCTAAGCTCCTGGACAGACATGGGAGCCGGGACACCTTTGATTGCCCTCACTTTATCTTCCAATGGGTGTAATCCAGTCTGTAGCCCAAGCTTGTCATTTGAAGTGCCTGAAACATACATTTTTCCCTACTTAGTTGTACACCCAGCTCAGAAAAACAGCTAAGGTCTATATCCAAACTCTCTAAGTGTTCATTATTTGTCTTTCCTGTTATTAGCAAGTCATCTAAATAAACAGTGACCTTGGGTCAACTTTGTAAAATGTTCTCCATTGACCACTGAATAGTTGAACAAGCTGATGACACCCTAAACGGCAGTCTCATATATTGATACAAACTCTTATGGGTAATATTGTAGCATATATCTGGGAAACCTCATCTAAACGCAATTGTCCAGCTACATGAAGGTCAGCCCTCCCACCAGTTTTGCATAGAAATCTATTATCCAAGCTGAGAAACAGATTACCATTCATTGAAAATCCCCACCAAGGTGAACCAACCTATCAAATAGGTGCGACTGATGTTGTCCAATCTGCTAACAGGACTGATTTGAAGATTTCTTTACTTTCCAGCCTTCTGATTTCTGCCTCTACTTTTGCTATAGAGCAAATGGCATTGAGCAGGCCTTGCAGAATCATGGAATTGCTTCTTGGTTAACTTGCAGGGTGACCTTGGCTCCTCTTATAGCCCCTAGACCCTCCTGGAAGACTTCTGGGTATTTCATTAGGATTTCACTCAGGCAGCTATTTCTTTAAATGAAAAATGTTGAGCAAATTGAGTGAATCTCTCTCGACTAATTATGGCCCATCAAGCTTAGATTCCTGAAGAAGGGCTTATGCCCGAAATGTCGAATCTTCTGTTCCTTGGATGCTGCCTGACCTGCTGCGCTTTTCCAGCAACACATTTTCAGCTCTGATCTCCAGCATCTGCAGACCTCACTTTTTCCCCAAGATTTTATTACAAATCAGTGCTAACTGAACTAATTGCCTTTCACAAGAGACCAGAACCATAGTTGCAGCTTTAATCTGTGAAGGTTCTTGAGTTTAGGTTTTCAGTCAATCCAAGGTTTTCCACAAACTTAAGGGTTGGAATTCCGAGCTAATTTTGTTAAAATCTAGCTCCGTGATCACTGAAAAGGCCCTGCCGGTAAATATCTCCTTCAGAACTGGATGACCATTTTAGTAGATGCTCATTTGGATTTGTTCCAATTTAGATGTTGCTAAGGAACTTAACTGTCCCAGATAAGATGTAGGTAGTTTTTCCAGGGTATACATACTCTTGGATACAGGCCTATGAGTTCCTTTGCTGAATTTTGGACCAATAGGAGTCTTTTGCTGTTTGGAACATGAATACTGGCAGCAACTACAGCAGCCTGGATCCTGAAGAAAATTTAACTGTTTGGCTGAGCCTTGACTTTATTTTGGGTTTTATCATGGTCTGACCTAGAGTTTATCTGATTAGGTTATGTCTAGGAGTGAGGCTATGCAATTGCCTGCAATCGAGTCGTGTTCGTAAAGTTCAGTCTGACTGGCGAGGGTGTCCACTTCCGTCTGAACATGCTGCAACTCAGTGAATTAAAGTCCGAAGCATTTGCCAATTGTCTTATGCTCCACTTAGAGTCATAGAGTCTAAGAAGTACAACACGGAAACAGACCCTTCAGTCCAACTCGTCCATGTCTGCCATATATCATAACCTAATCTAGTCTCATTTGCCAGCACTTCACCCATATCCGTCTAAACTCTTCCTATTCATAGACCCATCCATTCATGCACCCCCCCACACAACCCCCCCCCCCCCCCCAACCTATGCATTCTAGTTCTGGACTCCTCCACCCCAGGGAAAAGACTTTGTCTATTTATCCTATCCGTGACCCTCATAATTTTATAAACCTCTATAAGGTCACCCCTCAGCTTCCAGCGTTCCAGGGAAAACAGCCCCAGCCTGTTCAGCCTCTCTCTGTAGCTCAAATAATCCAACCCTGACATCATCCTTGTAAATCTTTTCTGAACCCTTTCAAGTTTCACAACATCCTTCCAATGGGAAGAAGACCAGAATTGTTGTGTTAGATTTCAAAAGTGCCCCAACTGATGTCCTGTACAGGCACAACATGTCCTCCCATCTCTTATACATAATGCTCTGATGGAAAGCATACCAAATGCCTTCTTCCCTATCTTATCTACCTGCGACCCTACTTTCAAAGAACTATTAAACCTGCACTCCAAGGTCTCTGTTCAGCCACAGTCCCCACGGCCTTACCATTAAGTGTATGAATCCTGCTGAGATTTGCTTTTCCAAAATGCAGCACCTAACATTTATCTAAATTAAACTCCATTTGCCACTCCTCAGTGCATTGGCCTTCTGATCAAGATCCCATTGTAATCTGAGGTAACCTCCAATTTTGTTGTCACCTGCAAACTAACTAACTACCCCTCCTGTGTTTACATCTAAATCATTTATTTAAATGACTAAAAGCAGTGGATGTGGCACCAATCCTTATGGCACACTACTGGTGATAGGCCTCCAGTCTGAAAAGTAACCCTCTACCACAAGCCTCTGTTATCTACCTTTGAGTCAGTTCTGTATCCAAATGGCTACCTATTCCTGTATTCCATGAGATCTAATCATGCTCATCAGTTTCCCATGGGGAACCTTGTAGAACACCTTCCTGAAGTCCAAATAGATCACCTCCACTGCTCTGCCCTCATCAATCCTCTTCGTTACTTCTTCAAAAACCTCAATCAGGTTCATGAGACATGATTTCCCATGCAGAAAGTCATGTTGACTATCTCTAATCAGTCCTTGCCTTTCTAAATTCATGTATATCCTGTTCCTCAGGATTCCCTCCAACAACTTGCCCACCGCTGACATCAGGCTCACCAGTCTATTGATAACTGGCCTTTCCTTACCACCATTCTTAAATAGTGACACCACATTAGTCAACCTCCAGTCTTCTGGCACCTCACCTGTGACTATCAATGAAACAAATATCTCAACAAGAGGCCCATCAATCATTTCCTTAGCTTCCCACGGAGTTCTAGGGTACACTTGATCAGGTCCTGTGGATTGATCCACTTTTATGCATTTCGAGATATTGAACTCTTCCTCCTCTGTAATATGGAAGTTTTCACTTGCCACATTTCCCAATGGTAAAGCCAGTTGTAGCGCCTGTTTGAAGTCCAGTGGGCTTCAGCTGATAGCCACATTAATCCCACATTCCAACATACTCTAAGTTTCTCAGTAAAGGATGAATCAAAATCCGAAGCATTTGCCAATTGTCTTAACCTAGTCAAAAATATGACACGGATTCCCCCAATTGTTGAATTGCTAAGTAAAAACAAAAGCCTCTTCTAATTAAAGAAGCATTTTGGTCATAATATTCACAAACTAAATCCAGCAACTCTTAAAAAGTATATGATGCCTCTGGAAAAGTTAGGCTTCTAATAACAGAAAAAGCTGTGGGTCCACAGGATGTCAGGAGAATTATTAAAGGGCCTGTTCCTGTGCTGAATCATATTGTGATGTGTTCATCTGCCCCAATGTTGTTTGCCTGGAAAAATGATGCATTCTTTCCAGGTACTGGCTCCAGTCTTCAATTGTAGGATTGAACAAATCAAGCTTCCCAAATAATACCATGACACATAAAATACTCACCCCAACTCAAAGATGACTGTTGCAAATGTGATTCTTCAGGATTGTGCTTTACTCTTGTCTTCACTGAAATAACTTCCCAGAATCTGGTATCCTGTCACCAAGTTATCTTTTATTTACATGTTTTAGATTAGATTACTTACAGTGTGGAAACAGGCCCTTTGGCCCAACAAGTCCACACCGACCCGCCGAAGCGCAACCCACCCATACCCCTACATATACCCCTTACCTAACACTACGGGCAATTTAGCATGGCCAATTCACCTGACCCGCACATCTTTGAACCGTGGGAGGAAACCGGAGCACCCGGAGGAAACCCACGCAGACACGGGGAGAACGTGCAAACTCCTCACAGTCAGTCACCTGATGCGGGGATTGAACCCAGGTCCCTCGTGCTGTGAGGCAGCAGAGCTAACCACTGTGCCACCGTGCCGCCCCTAAAGTGAAAAGTCCTTGACTCAGAGTTAGCACCCAGGGTGTCAGAATGGCTAACACTCTTCTTTTTATGTCAGCTAGGGCTCCCTGATTACAATATTAATAGCCCCAATTAGAGAAATCATAACCTATGAGGTCCAGCTGGTTGACTTTGACGCAATTGCTACACTCCTCACTAATGGATTCAGTATGGATATGTGCGTAAAGGCACGAATGCCTGATGCTTACCCACTAGGGTTAACCTAATGGTGGCTGAAAGAGTTAAGTGTATTTCATAGCAAGTACATTTTAATACTGCCATGGAATGAACCATCGGAGGAAGCAGGTCCAGTTACAACATTTAAAAGACTTTGACTAAGTACATGAATAGGAAAGTTTTGGAGGGATAGGGGCCAAATGCAGGCAGATAGGATTAGTTTATTTGGGAATATGGTCAGCATGGACTAATTGGATTGAAGTGTCTGATCCCATGCTGTACGAATCTATGATTTCATGATTCTATGATTATCTCTCTAGCACTGAAAAGTTATATTTTCAAAAGAATTTCAGCAGAAACAAAAAATGCAAATTTTGTTTCTTTCAATTTTTATTCCTTCTTTCACATATCTCCCTTATTCTCATCTGTTTGCCTTACCTTCTTTATCATTGTGATCCTCCAATGCCTCAACAGGATTTTGCCTATCATCTATATTGTTTTTCTTTTGTTTTATTTCATTCAAACTGTAAGAGGAACATTTTCTTTCTTCACTATTATCAATGGAACCCAAAAGCACCTCAGTTGTTTATATTTATGAAGAAAGTCAATCTGCAGTCTTCTTTCTGTATTCAAAAATCCTCATTGTGAGTGCATTATAAGAAGTATAAACACTTCAGACACAACTATATAGATGATTCATTGCCCATTCAACCTTCAAGCAAAAAATTTGATGGAGGGAGAAAGAGAAATTCCAGGAATTGTAAGATAAGGAGAAAAACATTAAAACTAAACATTGAACTACAAAGTGCAGAAGATTTCATTTTCATTCCAAGAACTTCCAAATGTCATGAAAGCCAATGTCATTGGAAGATTCCACTAAAATTCATCAAACCAAATACCACATCAGTGACAGCAACTGTGTTTCCCCTCAATCTTTGTATCCAGTAATCATCACATGGTAGGTTTTGGATTGGTTGATAAAGCAATGCTAAAAGATGGAAACACTTCACCCATCATCTATTTTACACCATTCCTCAGAAACAAGTCCCATCATGTAAACTTAGAAAATACTTGTTTACTCAGGCTCGATGCCATGGTTTTCCTTTACACTTGTTTGCAGGAATAATCTTTGGCTGACAGGATATTTACAGTGTAAGGAAGTGTTTTGAATAGAGAAATTAGATTTCCACTACAGTGATAAAAGACAAGGTGGGAATTGACCATTTGTTCACATTGGAATGTTGATTTACTTTATGGGATGGCAGTAGTTCCATATGACATTCAAGTGTCCTGGCCAATCAAACAATTCATGCGAGGAGCAATCTTTCTCCAGTGCTCAAGGGCACAGTGTTTTAGATGAAAACCCTTCTTTAATCTGTATTCTGATTTCACGGTCATATAAGTGAAATTACATTTTGATGCATTGCAGACATAAGCATGAATAAGAAACAATCTTCAGATTTAATCCTGTATTATTTGACTGATCAAAATATGATTGATACTTGTGTTACTTTATATTACATTGATTTGAAAATAAATAATCAGGAGAACTGTACAGCCTAATCAAGGCCTTCATCATTTCCAAAATTAAACCATGAGTTTAAATGCTCTTGTAAAAGAGAAAGCAAAAAATTCCTCCATACACTTATGACAGTATTCAACCGAACACTTAATTTAAAGCCTTCAGTCCTCCTGCCTTTAAAGAAGTGGGATAAGATTGTTATATGAGCCAAGGGGAGTAGATTAAGCAACCTTGGGGCTGTAATCTCAGTAGAACTGTATTTCTTTTCACAGAGAATTATCCTAAAACATGGAATATCTGAGATTATGTTCACTGACTCATTCCATAGGCCTACAGCTAAGCTCAGCATGAACATCTTACAGAAATTAATTAATTCTATCCAAGGTTCCTGAAATGATTTGTAATTCATCTTTAACTACTCACAAACCTGCTGTGAATATTCTTCAACAGTAATTGTCAGCAAAATGTTGCATCTTTTTAATGCGATAACACTTGTTGCTTACAGACACTAAAAACATGGTGATCAGCCTAGGGCTCACCCTTTCTGTCCACATTGTTTCTTCCTTTCCTCATTCTTCTATTTTAAAAAAATGTTTCAAGATCTTTTATTATTCTTACTTTGTGAAGGAGTGATGGTGATTGATTGGGAGCATTACAGTAGTTGAGGGCCCATAGTAGCGCAGTCTGTGGGCTGGAACAGAGGAGGATGCTCAACAGGCCGGAGAAGAGCGGCACAGTCAAAGGGCTGGAGTGGAGCAGGACAGTCAGTGGGCCAGAGCGGAGTGGCACAGTCAGTAGGCCAGAGCAGAATAGGATGGTCAGCAGATCGAAACAGTCAGCAGGCCGGAGTGGGGCAGGATGGTCAGTGGGGTGCTGGAAAAGCGCAGCAGGTCAGGCAGCATCCAAGGAACAGGAAATTCGACGTTTCGGGCATAAGCCCTTCATCAGGAATGAGGAGAGGGTGCCAAGCAGGCTAAGATAAAAGGTAGGGAGGAGGGACTTGGGGGAGGGGCAAAGGAGATGTGATAGGTGGAAGGAGGTCAAGGTGAGGGTGATAGGCCGGAGTGGGGTGGGGGCGGAGAGGTCAGGAAGAAGATTGCAAGTTAGGAGGGCGGTGCTGAGTTCGAGGGATTCGACTGAGACAAGGTGGGGGGAGGGGAAATGAGGAAACTGGAGAAATCTGAGTTCATCCCTTGTGGTTGGAGGGTTCCCAGGTGGAAGATGAGGTGGTCTTCCTCCAACCGTCGTGTTGTTATGTTCTGGCGATGGAGGAGTCCAAGGACCTGCATGTCCTTGGTGGAGTGGGAGGGGGGTTTAAAGCATTGAGCCACGGGGTGGTTGGGCTGGTTGGTCCGGGTGTCCCAGAGGTGTTCTCTGAAATGTTCCGCAAGTAGGCGTCCTGTCTCCCCAATATAGAGGAGACCACATCGGGTGCAGCGAATGCAATAGATGATGTGTGTGGAGATGCAGGTGAATTTGTGTAGGATATGGAAGGATCCCTTGGGCCCTTGGAGAAAAGTAAGGGAGGAGGTGTGGGCGCAAGTTTTGCGGGGGCAGAGCAGGATGGTCAGCAGACTGGAGCAGAGCAGGATTGTCAGTGGGTTGGAGCAGAGTAGGATGGTCAACAGGCCGGAGTGGAGCAAGATGGTCAGCAGGCTGGAGCAGAGCAGGATGGTCAGCAGGCTGGAGCAGAGCAGGATAGTCAGCGGGTCGGAGCGGAGCAGAATTGTCAGCAGGTCGAGGCAGAGCAGGATGTCAGCAGGCCAGTGAGACAGTCAGCAGTCATCGGGCCTGGAGCATAGCCAGACGGTCAGCAGGCTAGAGAAGCTCAGAACGGCTGGTGAGCTGGGTGCCTAGAGCAAGGCTGCCAACAATCAGTGGACTGGGACCCAGTGCGGTCGGCCTTTCATCGATACCAGTCAGCAGGTTATGGACCCAGTTGGGAGATCTCAGTGTGGGGGAGAATGAGACCATATGTGAACAGCCCGCAGGGTGGAGCAATTGCAGACTATAGAAGGACTGTAATATTTATGTTTTAGTTTTCTTTATTTTCTTAAATTATGCTATAAAAAACTGTAATATCAAATTTCTAACTTTTTCCTTTATTTCTCTAATTTTACATTTAATCTATTTTAGAACCTAAGGTTTGTACTCAAGATGGCACCATGTGTGGCAACATTATACACTTTTCATTGTGCTCCTGTACTTTTGCACTTGTACACATGACAATAAAACATAATTTTAATTCTTCTAATTCTGACAGCAAAGTGTTGGTCCTAACAGAAGACTTCCATTTTCCTGTGCAGTGGCCAAATGAGCACGTTATATTGTAGATTAAGATTCTGCTGCAGTTAATGAGTCATGAATCATTTGACTCCCATGTTTGGAAGAATGCAACTTGGTTAAACGCAAAAGCCCACCAAACTTTCTTGAATCCCTAGGTGATCAGCGTGGTAGAACATCTTTGAATGTAGGTTTACCATAGCAGAATGTGAGATACCTATAAGTTAGCACTGACAAGAATTACCTGCTCAGTGGGTTGGATTGAATTTCATGGTAAAAACCAAAAGAAGGGTGGATGCTAGAAATCAGAAATGTTAACTTGGATTTCTCTCCACAGATGCTGCTAAACCTGCTGAGCGCTTCCAGCAATTTCTGCTTTTATAGCGAATCTCATGGTGTTCATTCACACAATCTTCCGTTTTTACCATGTCAGTTATTTAATGAAGATACTGGCTGTATTTCTTGATGGGAACTTTTGAGTATGCGTGGAGGATTGAGAGATGCCACGCGGGTCCCCTGTTGCTCCCTGAAATTAGCCACTAGCATAAATATTTGGGACAGCTGTGACCTTGATGGGCACGGGGATAGAATTGTCAGCCAGACTTTCAGTGCAATACCTTCTCCAGTTGATTGTAGTCAGTGCAGGAGTGGTGTGGGTAGAGGGGAAACATCCTTAATCAGTGCCTGTGCAGTCTATCAGACACGTAAAAAAAACAGTAGAGCCCGTGGATTCAGGCGTCTCATTATTCACCGATGTCTCTTCAGTGTATCTTGGTCTGCTGCTTATCCCACTTGGGCCAGCAATCACGAGACATTGCTTTGATTGCTGGGCTTGCTGAAAATGCTGTCAATGTCATCCCCTTCTGTGCTGTCTTCACTGAATTATCAAGACCGCAATGATTCCAGCAATGGCATTGTCCTTGTGAGCTTCATGAGTGGATCGTCAATAGGAAATATCGGAAAGGTGGCGCAGCTAAACTGGGTCTTAGCATCCATTATAATGAAGCCTCAGGTTAGACCTGCATACAAAATATGGCATGGAGGTTTCCCAAGGAGATTGCTGTCATACCTCAATCAGGAACTCTGAGTTACACGTCAGCTGGTCGATGTTGACCATTTCAGATGAAGGACTTATGCCCAAAACGTCGATTCTCCTGCTCCCCAGATGCTGCCTGCCCAGTTGTGCTTTACCAGACTGTGGCTAATCCTGTGCAGTGTAATCAGATGGGCCCTTTAACCTGGAGTGGCAGTATTCCCTGACTGACTATAATCTCCCTTTGCTCCACTGAGAACTGTTCCTCTTTAACTTTCCCACATCTCTATTCGCTGGCAGCACAAGCAGTGTGTTTGTTATGTAAACGGCTGGTGTATACTACTGCTCTGATGTTAGCATAGCACAGTGATGTGTCCACTCTATGCCCATCTAATATTCAGACTGTTCAGTGCTTCATATGATCACAAGCTGCCTTTTTCTCCCTCTACCCAACGAAAAAGGTAAACTGCAGGGTCTGGTATCCCAATACTGAGTTTTAATGCTGCTGTACACAAATAACATCTCTAGATGTCTGTTACTCAGCAATAATGTCAGACACCTCTAAGAAAACAAGCTAAGAATTATAAGATGCCTGTAACTCAGCACAAATTCTTCCAGCATAGATTCATGACAAAAGCATACAAGTCATAGTTGGTCATCAGTTCCAATGTACAGTGATGAATGCCTAACGTAATGGCTCAGTTGGACTGTGAGCAGGCATCATGATATGATGAGGCTGGCAGTTTGCTGATGCAGAGTTGCAAAGACTAAGGATCAAGGACAATTGTGAATCAGACAGGGACGTCTGAAGAAGCAGCAGCAGGATGGTGGGTACAGGTAGCTGCCAGGAAAGTGCTCTGCCTTACCTCTTATATTTTTGTGCTGTTTGATTTCTTGGTAGAGGTAAATAGGGCAAGTTAGGATTTTAATAGGATACTAGACGCAAATTCACAGAAGCAGTCTAGTTACCGTTCAAGAGACTCTGAAAACGCCATTTGAGGCTGGAGGGTAAAATTGTACAACTTTTTCTCTTTTTTTGTCTTTTTTTTAATTCTTGCACTATTTTGTCAGGCCATTGCAAGGGAAGTTCCACTCATCATATTTAATACAAAGGCCCATGACAATGACAAAGCAAAGTAAGCTGACAACAAAGATGCGGTGATTTCTATCGTTTGTTTCTTTTCCTTTACTTGACAGTATTATAAATCTAGTCCGAAGTCAAGCAGACATCAGTAAGCAAGTAAGTAGCCACTCGCATTGAAGCATTTGACTGTGATAAACCAGGATATTGAAAGGACTAATATTCTTCATTTTTATGTTAAACTTTCAGAGTGTCAAATAAATAATGATGATACTATTAAGTTATCAGTTTTTAAAAAAAAATGTTATGGTATTTGTAAAACCGCAATGTAGAAATTTGATACTCCACAAATACTAACTGAGTTTCCTAGTGATAGTGATGATGTTGAGCAATAATTGTGAAGTTCTACACCATTAAAAAATCAATTCTACCTCATTCAGTAAGGTGCAACCTTACCATGGGTGTTAGAAGCATAACCATGGAAACTCTCATCAATTGATTTCACACTGATTGCAGTCTGGATATGCCTCAGCAGTGCACCCTCTGGAGAGGTGCAGACTTACTGGCATCAATATCTGGACTTCTACCTTATTCTGCTCTCAACAGACTTTAGAAGTTACTATTAATTTCACTGCAGTAGTGTCAGCAAATACTACTGTTTTCGGTGTGATTACCACTGCAAAATACACACCAATAAATTCAAGGTAACTTCTTTAATGTTTTTATTCCATGCTTAAAAGTACAGCATGATTTTGGAAGTATTGGCGATCTTTTCATAGAATGGATTTGAAAAAGCATTCTACAGAAATGTAATTGGTTTATACAACGCTTTTTTTTAATAAGGGCTTCCAAAGTTGCTCTTTAATGTTACAGGAATGAATGGGACCACACTTATTTAAATTAAAGAAGCTTCCAAGTAAAAAGGATTCTGACAGTTTCTGAGACCAAAGAGGGCTTTCTAGTTTTGACAAAGTCTCTTGATGTGAATTATAAGTTTTCTTTCAATCTCCAGCAGAAAATTGAACAATAAAAGGTGATGAACCTTTATGTAGCACTCAAAGTCCTCTTCAATGACATTTTTTTTTACTCCCAATCTATTGGTTGCTGTTAGGAGAGGGCATTAGGCTAAGTGCCAACTATTAAAAATCACATGCAGCCTCTTTAAATGAGCACTAACAAGCAACTTAAGTGGCAATTAACCCCTTGATTTGCCCGGTAACATGAGCTTCACATTTTCCTTGCTAATCATGGGCTAAGTGATGCTTTGGCTCAAGATCTCAACTTGGGCACCTCAGCACGTTTTTATAAGCTATTAAAATTTACTCCAGGACACCCAGTACAGATGAGAATTTACATTACACTGAACTTATAAATCTGTATTATCATACCTGAAACCTAAGATAGCGTGATCATTGACAGAAATTGTTGGAAACATCTCAGCAGTATCTCTGGAGACAATTAATGTTTCAAGTCCCATGATCTTTCTTTGGAACTGAAAGGTTTGTTCTGAAGAAGCTGAAACGTTAATTCCACTTTCTCTCCAAAGAAGCTGCCATTACTGCTGAGTTTTCTAGCACTTTCTGCTTTTGTCGCTGGCATATGCCGTTCTTTTGTTTTTCTTTTTGTCTTATGATAGCCTACTAATCATGTACCGAATATATTTCTTTGTGTGGGATATAGGTAAAGTAGTGTTACTTCTGCAATTATAATTACTTATACAAAGTAAATGAACTCACACCAGTGTGTAGTTGTTTCAGCCAAGAGCTGAGCCAACAAGAATGGAAACTATGTGGAAGAAATGCATAATTGTCTTTTTGTATTAGCTAAAAATGTATGCAAGAAAGAAATGGGACTGCAAAACAATGGTAGAAATATAGGTGACTAGATAAGATGCTGTGAGGAGAGGCAGTTAAGCTAGATACACCTGTACAAACATTAGGTATAATCATTTGTTTCCCACTTTTACAGAAACACAGGAACAAACCCCAATTATAAAAGGGTCTTAACGATCTGTATGAGAGGGGTGGCACAGATGGAGGGAGTAGATAATGGTAAAGGAAGGATATGCCTAACAATAACCCACAGCAGGATGAGATCAAAAGGACTTGTGAGGCCAAAAATAAGCATTTTGTCACAGACAAGGCCGGATAAGGCAAGAAATAAACAGGAGTAATGGGTACCGGTCTTAGGGAAGTGGAGGATGTAAACAGGGGAGGAGCAATGAAATAAAAAAATATAGAAACCAAATTATATAAATATCGAGTATTCGTTGAATTTGGTATGTGAGTCCCTTGCCTTGTACACAGACAGACAGTGGACATCACACCATCTTGCAAGAGTAAAATAAAGGACACTACTGATTCAAATTTTGTCTCGGACTGAAATTATTGAAATGTGTGAGCTTTGTTTCTCACAATTGTTTTTCAAACTGTTTAGCCTTTCCAAACATGAAATTGTTCAAAGCAGAAGTTATAGCAGCCAGAGGAGGTGGTTGAGGCTGATACAATTACAACATTTAAAAGGCATCTGGATGGGTATGTGAACAGGAAGGGTTTAGAGGGATATGGGCCAAGTGCTGGCAAATGAGACTAGATTAAGGATATCTGTTTGGCATGGATGAGTTGGACCATAGGGTTTGCTTCCATACTGTACATTTCCATGACTTTATGACTCTATAAGGTAATGCTTTTATATTTTTATATTTGGAAAACAAATAAACTTGTATCAAAATATTTCAGTTATTTTAATCAATTGATAAGACACATTACAACATTCCTTTGGGAAAAGTGAGACTTCAACTTAGACCAATTAGTCCAAAGGTTTTTGCCATTGCACCACAATACACGAACAAACTGTTTTTGATATGTTTAATTAACTAGTGCAGATGTGCAATGATGCACCTCTGGAGTAGGCAAGGGTTGTTGAACCTATAGCTCAGAGGTAGGGATACTACCACTGTATAACAAGAGCTCCACAGAATGTTTAAACATTATGTTCTTCAGAGAAATTGAACTTGTTTGCATTACTGAGTTCATGGAATTATAAGATAAGATATAGTCAATGAAGATGGATAATAATACACCTTCAATCGGTGAATGGTGAACAGCCGATCATTGTCCCCTGTACTAGCTCAATAATCAAATAGGAGGCATATTTTGAATGTAAGCTCAAACGTGGAAACTGTACAGTAACCTGTGGAGTGGTATAGAGAATATATTTTATATATTCTATGCTTTCGGCAGAATCTGAAATTTTTCTAGATCCTGCCTGCCAGTCAATGTTTTCTCTTCCAGGGAAAACCTCCTGAACCAAAAACAAATCAGCAAGACAACACGCTGATGGTCAGCTTTATTAAATAAAGGTTCCAGGGATGAAAGGCTTGCCAAGCAAGAGTCAGAAGCCAGCAGCTCTTGTCACCAGCAGCATCAAGGAGGAGGCTGTGGATGCTGATGGGAGAGAACCCCCAGAGTCCCAAGATCACGTCGCGAGTCAGGGGAAAAGTGATGTGTCAGAGATGGGGCAATTCTTGAGTGGGTTAGTCACAGGGAACGGACTGTAGGGGAGTCAGAAGGAAGGGAGAAAAGAGTTGGCTTTCAACAGATATGCTTTGCATGGCATCCAGTTCCACCACTAGTCTTTCATCAAGGGACCTTCCTCATCAGCACTAAAGTAACAAGCAGCTCATCTCGAGGCAATTCAGTAATGCTGTGTTGACAACAGGTCTATCTGCTGCTGGGTTAATGCCAGTGGTGGCAAGCTGAGATCTAACAGTGGTCCTTAGTTAGACACTCAAGAGCTTCAAATAACAATAGGGCTGGATATTTGTTCATGGGTCTTAGCAACCATATTTAATCATGGATGGATGTAGGAAGGTGATGTGGTTTCTGTATCTTCCCCCAACTCCAAACCCCAATCTTCCTCTATTCTAAGCTCACCAACTGCAGAAGCAGAATATTTTGTCCCTGTTTATGTCAGGCAGTAGAATCATCAGAAAAGAAAAATCTTAATTATTTCACATTTTATTTAAATCACAAGCATATTAAATAATAGATATTTAAAAACCCAAAGTTTTAGAAATCTGAAACAAAATCAGAATATGATGAAAAATCACAGCAGGTCAACTAATAAACAACAAAGTGTAACAGATGCACCAAAATATTTATTTAAAAGTATTATCGTGAAAACATAAATGTGCTGTCAGTAAGACTAACTGATTTTATTCATAATGTATGTAACTGCTTTCCATTTATGACAAGTAGCATAAATTTGCCTTATTTGGTTTCTTAAACTGACACCAGGCTTATAGCCAGTCATGTGGAAACAAGTGGAAGCTAAGCTGTTTTCCATCAGGTGGCTGGAGGCAAACTTCATAATGTTCTTTAATTATATTCGATTTTAAAAAATGGAATTAGTCCGCTGCCTAATGAACCAACTCATCGCAGATCAGTGATGCTGCACATTATTAGTTATTGGACCGGTTTACAGCAGTTTTGCATTCATAATATAGTAATTTCAGGCAGTGTTATTACAGTGTGACTAACAATAAGAGAGCTTGGTTCAACTCTATGGGTCCCTATTGGATGATTGAATGTCATAGTCATACAGTCATAGCATCGTACAGCATGGAAACAGACTCTGCAGTCCGACTGATCCACGTCAACCATGTTCCTAAACCAAACTAGTCCCACTTGCCTGCATTTGGTCCATATCTTTCCAAACCTTTTCTATTCGTGTGCTTAGCCAAATATCTTTGAACTGTTGTAACTGTTCCTGCATCCATTATTTCCTCTGCAGTTTATTCCATGTACAAACCACTCTGTGCAAAAACACAGAAAGTGGTTGTTCCACTTGGCCTTTTTAAATTTTGCTCCTCTCCCTGAGCTTTGAACTCCTCACCCTTGTTATTCACCATATCTCTGTCCCTCATGACTTTATAAGCCTCTATAAAGTCACCCCTCAATCTCCTACGCTCAGTGAAAGAAGTCCTAGCCTATCTTTATAATTCAAACTCTCCATTCCTATCAACATCCTGGTAATCCATTCTGAACCACCTCTAATTTAATAAGATCCTGTCGCAGGGGGAACAGAACTGGACAAAATATGCCAGAAGAGGCCTCACCAACATTCTGAACAACTTTAAAATGGCATCCCAACTCCGATACTTAAATGTCTAAGCAATGAAGACCTGTGTGCTTATCAACTTCTTAACCACCTTGTCTACATGTGATCCAAATTTCAAAGAATTATGTCCCAGAACGCTTAGATCTGTCTGTTTGACAACACCACCCAGGGCCCTGCCTTTAATTGTGTAAATCCTGCCCTTGTTTGTTATACCAAAATGTAATACCTCGCATTTATCCAAATTAGACTTCATGTACCACTCCTCAGCCCATTGACCCAATTGATCAAGATCTCTTTGTAATCTTAAATAAGCTTCTTCACCGTTTACTGTATCATGAATTTTGGTTTCATCTGCAAACTGACTAACCACATCTCCTGAATTCTCATCCAAATAATTCATATAAATGACAAACAAAAGTGGATCCAGTACTTCATATCCCTGTGAAACACTACTGGTCACAGACCTCCAATCTGAAAAAAAATGCTCCACCTATCTGCTAATATCAAACCAACTTCATATCCATTTGGCAAGCTGCCCTTGAAACTCATGTGATCTAACTTTACTAATTAGGCCACCATGCAGAATCTTGTCAAAGGCTTTACAAAACTTCATGTAAACAATATCTAATGCTCTGTCCTCATCAATCTTTTTGATTACTTCCTTGAAAAATTCAATCAAGCTTGTGAGATATGATTTCCCCTGCACAAAACCATGCAGACCATCCCTAATCAGTCCTTACCTCTCTAAATGCATGTAAATCCTATCTTTCAGAATCACCTCCAACAACTTACCCTCAATCAATGTTGAAATTACAGATTTATTGTTGCCAGGCTTCTCCTTGCAAACTTTTTAAAATAAAGGCACAACATTGGAATAGCACGGTGGCTCAGTGGTTAGCACTGCTGCCTCACAGTGCCAGGGACCCAGATTCAATTCCTGCCTCAGGCGACTGCCTGTGGGGAGTTTGCACATTCTTCCCATGTCTGGGTGGGTTTCCTCCGGGTGTTCTGGCTTCCTCCCACAATCCAAAGATGTGGTCAGGTTAGGTGAATTGGCCATGCTATGTAGCCCATAGTATTAAGTGCATTAGTCAGGGGCAAATATAGGGTAGGGGAATGGGTCTGGGTGGGTTACTCTTCAGATTGTCGATGTGGACTTGTTGAGCTGAAGGGTCTGTTTCCATACTTGTAGAGAATCTAAACTAATTAGCCATCTTCCAGTCCTCTGGCACTTCACTCAGGGTTATAGATGTTGCAAATATGTCTGCGAGGGGCCCCACAATTCCTCCCCTACAATGTCCTAAGATATATTTGATCAGGTCCCAGAGCTTTATTAGATTATTTACAGTATGGAAACAGGCCCTTCAGCCCAACAAGTCCACACCGACCCTCCGAAGAGTAACCTACCCAGACCCATTCCCCCTGACTAATGCACCTAACACTTTGGGCAATTTAGCATAGCCAATTCACCTGACCTACACATTTTTGGACTGTGGGAGGAGATTGGAGTACCTGAAGGAAACCCACGCAGAAATGGGGAGAATGTGCAAACTCCACACAGACAGTCGCCTGAATCTGGAATCGAACCTCAGACCCCGGCGCTGTGAGGTAGCAGTGCTAACCACTGAGCCACCGTGCCGCCCACCTTAATGTTTTTTAAGGCTTCCAGCACTCTCTCTCTCCTGTAATGTGGACTGTTTTCAAAACATTAATATATTTTTTCTTGAGTTCTCTGGCCTCCATTTCTTCTTCCACAGTTAAAACTGATTAGAAATATTCAGTTAGTGTCTCGGATATCTCCTGAAGTTCAACACAAAGATTACCTAATTGATATTTAAGGGGTCCTATTCTCCTCTGAGGTGCTCCTTAGTTCTTCATATACTTGTGGAATCTCTTACATTAATCTTAACTTTATCTGCCAAGGCTATCTCATGTCCCCTTTTTGCCCTCCTGATTTCCTTCTTAAGAATGTCCCTCTACCCTTTCTACTCTTCAAGAGATTCTCTTGATCCCAGTTGTCTACATATAATATGATTCTTTCTTATTCTTGACCAGAACACCAATATCTTTATTTATCCATTGTTTCCTAATCTTACCAGCTTTATCTTTCACTCTAACAGACGACTATGCCTCTGAACTCTTATCATAATTTCGAAAACCTCCCACTTATCAGTCATCTCTTTACCCATGAAAAGTCGACTCTAATCAACTTTTGAAAGTTCCTGTCTACTCCCATTAAAACTTATCTTACTCCAATTAAAAACTTTAGCTTTCATACAAGGCCTATTCTTTTCCATAACTATTTTAAAACTAATAGAATTATGATCACTAGTCCTAAAGTGTACCCCTGCTAACATTTCAGTCACTTGATCCACTTTAGTTCCCAAGATAAGCTAACATTTTGCTACTTCTATAGTAGGTACATTTTTATGTTGGTAAAGAAAATTATCTTGAACACTTTTAACATATTTCCCACCATCCAAGCCCTTAACACTATGACAGTCCCAGGCAATATTCAGAAAATTGCTGAACCCTCCACCCTAGAGAAATTAATATCCCATACTATTACAACCCTATTATTCTTACATATGTCTGAGATATCTCTACATATTTAATCCTCAATATCTCTCTGACTGTTGGTGGTGGTGGTGGGGGTCGGGGGAAGGGGGGGCAGGGTGGATATGGTGTAATCCCATCAAGGTGTTCATCTGTTTCTTATTTCTATGTTCTACCTAAATAACTTTACTTGATGATCCCTCAGAAATGCCCTCTCTAAGTACAGTTTTAATGTTTTCCTTAAACAAAAATGCCATTACCCCTTTTCTCTTCCCCCCTTTGTTATCCATCCTATAGCATTTAAAACTTGGAATTTCGAGGTGCCAATCATGCCCTTCCCTCACCCAAGTTTCTTGTCATCAATATATGGAAAAAGTCTTTGGAATGCATTACAGTACTGAATTCTTTAAAAATCACATTGGAATGACAAAGAAGGTAAACATTTTATAAAGAAAAATATACTCCAGATGTCAAAGGGAAAGTACTGCACGAGAAATGCAAAAATTATAAATTTCATAGAAAATAATTGAAAGTAAAAAAAGGTGCTAAACTGAGTATAATGACTGGAATAAAGTATTAATGTATTTACAGTGACTGTTTCAGTGATCTTTATGCTGGAAATGAGAACCTCAAGTTAATTAAATAACTTGAGGTTTGATTTCTGCATTAACCACCACTCTGACTCAGTTGTAACATAAAACCTTGTGAATCATTCACAATGAACTGAACACATTTTATAGTTATAGTAGTCTCGCTTTGTTAAACATTTAATCATTATTGTATAACAAACAGTTAAAATTTAATGTTTTTTTTCTTGTTTTGGATTCAAATACAGTTTTTATGAAGAACTGGCATGAGGGGGAGATGGTTTTATATGCACTTTGTGCAACAAATCATCATCATGATTCCACTTTGAAGGAATCGGTTTATGAGTTCATTATATTTAAGCAACAGTGGAAATCTTCACTCAGTTATGCTTCATATACTTAGATTATTTGATGGAATATCTATTCTGTTTAGCATATCATATAAGCAAGCATTTGCTGTCCACGTCCTAGTGTTGCCAGCTTAGGCAATGCTCATTAGGTTGACTAAGATAAAAGCAAAATATTGCGAATGCTGGAAATCTGAAAAAAGTTACAATAAATACTAGAGAAACACAGAGTTTGGCAACATCTGTGGAGAAACAGAGATCACGTTTCAAGTCCAGAGTCATACCAAATTCAAAATGTTAACTGTTTCATTCTCCACAGATGCTCCCAAATCTGCTCAGCTTTTCAAGCACTTCCTAATTTGTTTCCCATTAAGAAATCTGAAATTGCTGACATATCAAATTGTAAAGTGAACCCCCTACGTAAACAAGTTTCTGTGATAGTATCGGTGCAAGACTTAGACACTCAGGGTGCTGTACATCAACTGAATCCTACATCACTGCATATTCTACTACAACATGAGCAATGGCATAGGGGATTTTTTTTATGATCCTTGTTGATGGCACTAAATTATGTAATTTCAAATTTGTAAAGATTGACTTATATCATTGCCCATCCTATAGGTATGTGTAGGAAAAGCAACATCCCTTCACTGATAATACTGCTAAATTATGAGAAAAGCTCATTTATGTGAGGGCTACATGACAGGGAAATTTATTTTATTGTTAACCAAGCAGAAATTATTTTTGTTTACTTTATGTGCATTATATATATCCAGCATTCAAGAGGTTAGTGATACACATTGGGGAGTGAAGGGAAATTGCATAGAAAAGCTGTCTGGATCTCACGGCCTATTGGGTTCTAAGTATCAAAAGATGCTTGAGGAACGTAACGTGCTTTTGTTGGAGACCAAACAATTAAGAGAAGGCCCAATCTAATTTTCTACATGACAGAATGCAAATAGGTTATTGAGTAAAGACTGTGAAGGCACTGGAAGAGGGCATGTGTATAAAATCATCAACTCTCAGGTGAGACGAGAAAATCAAGGAAAAAACAGTTTCCTCACAGAGTAGTCAATACAAGAATAGATTTCCAGCAAAATAATTCATGCTATGTTGATTAACTTCCTTTAAAATAATGAACATGTCACAGTTTAGGAAGTGAATTTAAGTTAAGAAAGATGAGAATGAATGTACCTTATGAAACGATTGCCCTTCAGAATGCGATAACTTATTGCTTACTGGTCAAATTTGGATTTGAGCTAAAAGAACCTTCGGAATCAAAGAGAAATTTCCAAGACTTTTATTTTAATAGCCTCCCATGAATAACTTTCTGGCCGAGAAATTGATTGAGTGTTTGTGCCTAGTCTATTTAACATATATATAAGGAATGGTTTATACAGCCAGTGGAAAGAAGTGTCACAACGAAGAACATTTCTGAGTTGCATACCTACTCATGTTTCTAGGAATTATAGAAGACTGGTGCAAATTAGTAACATTCTTGAAACACTCAAACAGCTGAGCATTGAAAGGTTTTGGAACAATGACCCCTATAAAAGAAAAGAACCAAACCAGCATATTTTTCTTTGCCAGGTAATGATTCAATTCCCTCTTGAATGTCTCAAGTGCCCCTACATCTACCACACTCCCATGCAGTGATTTTGCAATCCAAACCACTTGGTACATGAAAATGGTTTCCTCCTGTTGTCATTGATTCTTTTGCTAGTTACCATAAATCTGCGCTTTCTGGTTTTTGATCTTTCCACTAGTGTCTCCTCTCCTACTCTGTCCAAACTCCTCCTGATTTTTAAGTGAGCTTTCAAATTTCCTCTCAAACTTCCCTTCTATAACGGTAATGCTGCTAACTTTTCTGATTTTTCTACGTGATAGAAGTTCTCATTCCTGGAAGAACTGGGTACAATATTCCAATTTACAGTGAAACTGTGTTTTATACAGATTTAATGTAACTTCCTTGCTTTTCTGCTCTGTGCCCTCACTAATATAATCCGCATGCTTTATTAAATGCACTCATGCCCCTTTGTTTCATTTTATTTTCCCAGCATAGCAGGGTGCAAGGAAACAATATCCAAATTAAAACCAAGTGTTTTTGATGGGCTTGACTTTCTGTGTCACCTGTTCCTCATGTATTCATATTCTCATGTTAGAACTAGCCAGAAGAGGAAGATTATTTTCCCTAGTCATTTATTAAAAGACACAATGTCACATCTAATCACAATATGTAACTCTTCTTTAAGTTATTCTAGCAATTTTCCCTCCTTACACTATAGAAAATGTCAACCTTTTTCATTCTTCTATATGAAGAGTCTTGTGATTTAAATTTGTTATTCAGTATTTAAAGATGAAATGTGCAAAAGGGTTTAAATATTGATGACCAAACAGGTGTTGTTATCTTTTTTTTAGTAAGGTGAGAGTGATTGCCCTTAATATCAAGGCAGCAGTTGACTGAGTTTGGCATTAAGAAAGTCTGGCAGACAAAATTGAAGTCAATGAGAATCAAGGGAAAATCCTTCTATTGGTTTCAATCATGCTTAGCTCTAATGAAGATGGTTATAGGTTTTGGAAGTCAATCATGGCAGTCCCAGAATACCCTGCAGGAGTTCCTTAGTATACGCATTTTTAAATCAACCTGTTTGGAGCTATTATATTACTAGGCCTTCTAACTGAGAAGCAGGGTCACTACCACTTCACCACAAGGGCAACTATGTGGAGTTTGCACATTTTCCCATGTTTGTGTAGGTTTCCTCCAGGTCCTCTGGTTTCCTCCTACAGTCCAAAGACGTGCAGGTTAGGTGGATTAACCATGTTAAATTGCCTATATTGTCCAGGGATGTGCAGGCTAGGTGAATTAGCCATGGGAAATGGAGGGCTACAGGCTTAGTTTGGGAAGGTGTGTCTGGGTTGATGCTCTTCGGAAGGTCAATGTGGACTCGATGGGCTGAATAGCCTGCTTCCACACTGTCGGATTTCTATGATTCCATTTCTCTATTGGGATTTTGTGGCATAGTGCGAGTGTCCCTCACTCTGAACCAGGATGTTTCGGTCCCACCTGGTCCAGAGGTGTTTTAATGACATCTCTGAACAAGTTGATTAGGCAAATATTTAAAAGCAGCAGCAAGTTGCTCCCAAAAGAGACATAAACTTTGATGGGTTTCTCATTGTTTTCAGTCAAAGTTCACCATTACCCATGTCATTCATGTCCCTATTAGATTCCACCCTTTATTATATTTATTTTTTGTCACACAATAAACCTTTGTGTTGTCTAAGGATAGTGCTTCTTTTCTTGACACTCGGTACAGGTGTATCCTCTCCCATTCATCGCTAGATAGGTCAGACAAATGAAGATTAGTGGCAGGGAACTACACCGAACAAATCCTTCTTGTACCACATGTTGGTAAAGGTGACAGTGGTTATTTGGGCAAATACAACAGCCTGATGGCACAATGTAGGTGAAATTGATAAAGGACATTTAAAAAAAAATGTCCCAAACATTCGTAAAGGGCTTAAAAATAAGAACTTTCCAAGAAGTGACTAGAGGAGTTTTATGAAGCACTGACAGTCATTATGAACGAGTCATGAGCCACTGGAGAGATACCAGGTATTCCTGATGAAGGGCTTTTGCCCGAAACGTCGATTTTCCTGCTCCTCGGATGCTGCCTGAACTGCTGTGCTTTTCCATCACCACTCTAATCTAGAAACTGGAGAGATACCAGTAGTTTGGAAACAAGCAAATTTGATGACTAATCTGGTGGTGAAAACAGACAAATGAAAGTACAAACACTTCAGTCCTACCTCAGCAACATTTGAAGTTTGGAACTTACTATCAACAGCAGCATGTAATAACGCATTCTAAGGTATTTGACATGTACACTAACAGACAAAATGTAACACCAAGACACAAAGTGATATGAGGATGTGTAACTAAAAGCTTTACCAAAAGCTTTGTTCAAAGAAGAAAATATAATGAGGATGATTGTTAAAGAACTGGATAGATTTAAGGGAGGAATTCCAGAGCTTTGAAGTACAAGCAGCTAAAGGCATTTATGACCAAGTATGCAGGAAAATAATTTAGGGGTGGGTAAGATTCAGAATTAGAACAACAGAGAGATTTTGGAGGTACTAAGACCGATTATGGTAGTAGATGGTAGTCAGGCGATGAAGAAACTTGAACACAAGGACGAGAATTTTACCATTAAATTTTACTAATCCAGGGGGCAACATAGGTAAGCAAACAGTGGGTAAACCCAATAATTATCTCAATCAGCAGTTATCTACATGGATTGAGAAGGACAAGATTCGAGGTGACCAACCTTCTTGACTTCTTTGATTTGGAGATGCCGGTGTTGGACTGGGGTGTACAAAGTTAAAAAATCACACAACACCAGGTTATAGTCCAACAGGTTTAATTGGAAGCACACTCGCTTTCGGAGCGACCCTTCTTCATCAGGTGATAGTAGAGAGCTCAATCCTAACACAGAATTATAGCAAAAATTTACAATGTGATGTAACTGAAATTATACATTGAAAAATTGATTGTCTGTTACTCCTTTCATCTGTTAGAATACAGTGATAGTTTCACTTCTTTCATGTTGCATTCTCGGGTTAGCTGTTAACAATGGTGATAGCTAGACAATATGTTGAAGGTGTTGCCCACCCATGTTCTCTGTCTATGCCATGATGATCTAGAGGAAGGACTTGAAAGCTGGGTAAGCAAGTTTGCGGATGACACAAAAGTCGGTGGAGTTGTGGATAGTGAGGAAGGAAGTGGTAGGTTACAGCGGGATATAGATAAGTTGCAGAGCTGGGCGGAAATGTGGCAAATGGAATTCAATGTAGCTAAGTGCGAAGTCGTTCACTTTGGTAGGAATAACAAGATGATGGATTACTGGGCTAAAGGTAGGCTACTTGGTAGTGTGGATGAGCAGAGGGATCTTGGTGTCCATTTACACAGATCTCTGAAAGTTGCCGCCCAGGTAAATAGTGCTGTGAGGAAGGCATATGGTGTACTGGGCTTTATTGGCAGAGGAATTGAGTTCCGGAGTCCTGAGGTCATGTTGCAGTTGTATAAGACTCTGGTGAGGCCTCATCTGGAGTATTGTGTGCAGTTTTGGTCGCCATACTATAGGAAGGATGTGGAAGCTTTAGAACGAGTGCAGAGGAGGTTTACCAGGATGTTGCCTGGAATGGTAGGAAAATCTTATGAGGAAAGGCTGAGGCACTTGGGGCTGTTCTCATTGGAGAAGAGAAGGTTTAGGGGAGATCTGATAGAAGTGTATAAGATGATTAGGGGTTTAGATAGGGTAGATACTAAGAACCTTTTACCGCTAATGGAGTCAGGTGTTACTAGGGGACATAGCTTTAAATTAAGGGGTGGTAGGTATAGGACAGATGTTAGGGGTAGATTCTTCACACAGCGGGTTGTGAGTTCATGGAATGCCCTGCCCGTATCAGTGGTGAACTCTCCTTCTTTATGGTCATTTAAGCGGGCATTGGATAGGCATTTGGAAGTTATTGGGCTAGTATAGGTTAGGTAGGATTCGGTCGGCGCAACATCGAGGGCCGAAGGGCCTGTACTGCGCTGTATCCTTCTATGTTCTATGTTCTATGTTTAGATTGATTCTAATCTAAAAAAGTGAGATTTTGGAGTTTTACATAAATTCATGCAGTTTTTGAGCTCAGAGTTCTACATGAATGCATGCAGTTTTTGAGCAAAGTACAATGTAACCCTGCAAGTACAAATTCACCCCACAAAATATATGTGTGCATGTGGGTCTTTGTCTGTCTATGTGTGTGTGTCTGCCTGGGTTGGGAGTTGTGAGTGTGAGAAAATGTGTGTGTGTGTGTGTGTGTGTGTGTGTGTGTGTGTGTGTGTGTGTGTGTGCAATGGTGGTCACCTGTAATGTGACATGAACTCAAGGTCCCGGTTGAGGCCCTCCCTAGTTCATGTCACATTACAGGTGACCACCATTGCACTACACACACACACACACACACACACACACACACACACACACACACACACGCACACACACACACACACACACACACACACATTTTCTCACACTCACAACCCCCAACCCAGGCAGACACACACACATAGACAGACAAAGACCCACATGCACACATATATTTTGTGGGGTGAATTTGTACTTGCAGGGTTACATTGTACTTTGCTCAAAAACTGCATGCATTCATGTAGAACTCTGAGCTCAAAAACTGCATGAATTTATGTAAAACTCCAAAATCTCACTTTTTTAGATTAGAATCAATCTAAACATCATGGCATAGACAGAGAACATGGGTGGGCAACACCTTCAACATATTGTCTAGCTATCACCATTGTTAACAGCTAACCCGAGAATGCAACATGAAAGAAGTGAAACTATCACTGTATTCTAACAGATGAAAGGCTTAACAGACAATCAACTTTTCAATGTATAATTTCAGTTACATCACACTGTAAATTTTTGCTATAAATTCTGTGTTGGGATTGAGCCCTCCACGATCATCTGATGAAGGAGTGTCGCTCCGAAAGCTAGTGTGCTTCCAATTAAACCTGTTGGACTATAGCCTGGTGTTGTGTGATTTCTGACTTCTTTGAAGAAGTGATCATCTAACTTAACTGTGATAAGTTGTACAGCTAGACATTCAGAAGGCATTCATAGGAAAGAAAACAATTAGTTAAGGCAATATAAAGCAAAATATGGTTATGGATAATAAACTGGATGAAGGGGAGAAAACACTTTTTGAAGGAGTTATATAAGTATCAGTAGAACTAATGACTGTGATGTTCTGGAGATTGGTACTGGAACCATTGCTGTTACTAATTTATAATTATGACTTTGGCTTGAGTGCATCCATCCTAGGCAAACTAATCAAATTTATAAATCACATCAGATGTTACAGAATGAGTTGGACAAAGTATTTAAATAGGCAGAAGTTCATTCGGCAGTAACCCTTCATTTCCCATTCCTGATGAAGGGCTTTTGCCCAAAACATCGATTTTTCCTGCTCCTCGAATGCTGCCTGACCTGCTGTGCTTTTCCAGCACCACTCTAATCTTGAAAGTATTTAAGTAGCTGTGACAATGAAGTTAAATGCATACAAGTAGAAAGCATTGTACACAAGTAATATGGAAAACACAATTTCCTCCATTAATGATGCTGTAGTAATAAAGGATAAAGCTATGGTCAAAGCAGAAAACTATGCCAGGGGAAGTTATGATCAAACAATGTCCGGCATTTCCTTCATAAATGTCTCCATCTCTGTACTTCTCCTTCCCTTCCTTAACACGCACATTCTTGCCCAACTCATGTGTTTGGAGTTGAACTTTATTTCATAACAATACTTCATATATTATGTATTGTATTATAACTGTACTTCACCTTCATTGTGAAGAGCTTGCAGCATTTTACTGTGTTAAAGATGCCATATAAAAACAAGTGATTGTTTTGTTATTCTTGTTATCTAGTGCACTGGTCAAAAACCATCTCTAAGTCTATTAAGTGAGACACAAAGAAGACATTGTATGTTGAAAGCAATGCAAAGATGACCACAAATCCAAAAGTTTAGAGAGTTCAGTTATGAGACAAGAATAGAGAAACATAAACGTTAAGACCTTGAGAGAAATGGTCTGCTCAAGGGATAGAAGTTTACAAATAGTCTGGAAAAATAAATTTGAGAATTGCAGTAAGTTAATATGTAAGAGAAGAACAAGAGAGCCTTTGGAAGAAATGAACAAATATTTTCTTCAAGATGAATATCACAAAGTTATTTTCACACGTTTTTTTCTTCACTTCTGGATAACGTGCTGAATTCAATAATCCTTGAATCATTTAACAATCAATTAGGTGCTACAATGGAGAGACTTGAAGGCAATTCTCAGTGAATGAATAAGATTGACTGACTAGTGTTTCCGATCAGTAAGCATATTCCCCCTTGTCTTTTATTATTCATGTTGTAAAGAAGATATATTTGAATTCATTTTCTAAAGCATTACTAATGAATATGTTACCATGGTTACACCAGACATCTCTGTCAGTTATTTTACTCATTTGAGGATAACCTTCATGGGAATGATAAATAGAGGAATATCATAAAACCCACATACAAATATGCTTATTAAAATTATTTCCCTCTGTATCTTCATATCCCATGACAGAATTTTTCTTTCAAAATGCATTAGGAAGTTTTGTCAAGGATATAATAAGATCAATTGAAAGGAAACATTTGTTTTTGCAGAAAGTAAATGGAAGCATGTCTTACAAAAATTATCCTGCTCTTATGCCTACCATAAAAAGAATAGCTTTGCCTGTGCAAGGCAGAAAAAAATGCACGTAATTTCAGACCATGGTATAAGACCAAATACTTTATGGTTTTAACAAGTTGTTTTTCAAAAATAGACCTGATATATTGTTTCTATTCCAAAGTAGATTGACATTTTGCCAGTACAACTGGCACGGCACGGTGGCACAGTGGTTAGCACTGCTGCCTCACAGCGCCAGGGACCTGGGTTCAATTCCTGCCTCAGGCGACTGACTGTGTGGAGTTTGCACGTTCTCCCCGTGTCTGCGTGGGTTTCCTCCGGGTGCTCCGGTTTCCTCCCACAGTCACAAAGATGTGCGGGTCAGGTGAGTTGGCCATGCTAAATTGCCCGTAGTGTTAGGTAAAGGGTATATGTAGGGGTATGGGTGGGTTGCGCTTTGGCGGGTCGGTGTGGACTTGTTGGGCCGAAGGGCCTGTTTCCACACTGTAAGTAATCTAATCTAACTGTCACAGTGGACAAAGAAAGCTAATGTACTTTATCCATACAGTTGATATATCTATGTTATAAAGATAAAAGGACTTTATCTTCATATGAAGCTCTTCAAAAATGCTCTACTTTTTATTACAAGTGGAGAAAAGTCTGAAGAACTGTTAATCACCTTATCACCAAAGACACAGCAATACATTTTGTTCAGATCTGTATCGTCTCAATCTTTCTGCGCATTAACAAGATGAAATAGAACTGGGATTTTACAAAGTATCAGCTTTCATAAATTAAGACTGTGTTAATAGACTTTAAAAACAGCATAATGCAATTGTGGAAATACTGAAAGGAAATGGTTCTGCCACTTTAAAGAAATCCATCGAAATGACTCTGTTATGTCCCTTAATACATATTCCCACGTTTTGCTATACTTGCTGTAGTGCTTAGGACTTTCTACAAACAAAGCCAGTGAAAAACACAATGAAACATCTATAATTATGACATTAATCAATTATATGCAACTACATTTTAGCCTTTATGGAATGAATTTGGCTAGTAAAAATTGGATGCAAAATGTCTATTAATATAATCAAAACTAAGAGAATTTAAAGTTTGTCAAAACCCCAGCAATGAACCGAATATATTTTTACTGACTTAAATGCCCAACAATGACCAAATCCATGGAGTATTGTTATCCTGGACCTCCAAATAATACCTTTTTAACCTGAAGGCATTCCACATTGCCATAGTTCATGCACTGAAGAACTAGTTCTAATTGTTTTTCAAATACAACTCAAGACTGCATTGTCAGCATGTTTCATTCCAGCAATAATCCACATCGAAATTCCAATATTTTGATTGTAATGATTTGAATTAGCATTCGACTAAGATATCCAATTATAATGTTCCATTTGCTCATCTGTTCCTGGCTGCCCATCTCACTGCTTTCAAAATTTTGCATTTGAAATGCACTGATAATCATTCTGTCATTTTAATCATATTTTCCACCTATTATATAAGCAACATCACTCTCATAAGTACATTCTAAGATCTCTTTTCCTGTTTTCATTTTCTGTTGAAATGCCAAGCACATAGTCTATGTATCCACCACTTGGTGGTATGACAGATGTCAAGAATTCACCCTGGGGCAAGTTTTCTGCACAATATGTAGTAAGATCATAAAACAATTCATTCAGGACACAAATGGAAAGTATGACACTGTATTACATTTAGCAGAAAGTGGAAGAAGTCCTGACATGATGCTTTATTTGTTTTAAGCTATGTGTTAGCACTTTGTTGAACATAAACCACAACTGTGTTCTTCAAATGCCTTGACCCAGGATACTTCTCCTGTGTTTACATAGAGGTATGGAACACATTTCAAAATTATAGTTTGTCCAATATATAGTAGGATGAACTAAGATGAAGTCAAGTTTATGATAATGCTGATTGGAATATTGGACTTTCATAGATAATGCATTCTCTCAGGAGCTGAGAAAAAGCCATTAAAATGTGCAAATGAATCTTCAATGTATTTTACATATCGCACTACCATCTTCTTTGTTACAAAGTGAAAGATGACAAAAGAAACACTGAAAAGCAATTATGACTCTGTCACACTTTAAAGGATTATTTTAAAAAGGATTGTAATAACAATCATCTTCAAAATATTAACTGAATTGTGTTCAGAACTTCTCTCATAGCAATAGTTGTCATGGTGCTGAACCTTAACAGGTTTCTTCAAGAAAACACCGTTATTAAAACTGGATTAATGAAGAATGCTTATATCAAAGGATATATCAGGGTGCTGTTCCAGATATGTTCAATTTCCTGAGGAAAATCAATAACGACAAGTGATAGGAGAATTCTGAAATTCTTTCCCAACCTGGAAACCAAAACATCAAATATTCAAATGCTCTCTGTTTGATTCAGAAGGTTGAGGATTCAAGTCCCATCTGAAGGGTTTGATCACAAAATCAAAAGTGACACTTGAATACAGTACTAAGTACTGTGTGATTAGAGTTGCCATCTTTCAGATTAGACATTAAACTGAGACATAGAACAAGTATAGAGAAATCTTGACCAGTGAAGGTGTCAACTGACACACTGTCTCCATCGATGAGAAGTCACTGGATTACCTGTCAATCAATTAATTTAACGGTTTATAAAGTGAGCGAGGGTGAGTTTCTCACCTCATCAGTGGCCTCAATACTGGTGACTGATTCTTAGGTACTGCTTGTCAAGGGCAACCCCAGAGGAAATTCTGTGTGGAGGGCAAAAGTTCACTTTTCTTCTGATGTGGAGGGGAGGGTTGAGGGCAAGGAATAAGCAAGGAAAGACCTTTGCACCCAGCATATAATTACAGAAGCAGCAAGAAGAGAGAGAATTTATCTTCAGCAGAAACTGCACAATTGTTTCACCTTCTCACCACCTCTAGGAAGGGAAAACTTACACCCATAGTCTATCTGCAAGAGGTGGGTACAAAGATCTCAAATTACAACTAAAAAAAAGAGATCTCATAATGTCTTGGTCAACAAATAGGCCTCAAACACGAGGACTAAACAGAATAACTGTTTACTCAGTTTATTTCTGCATTTGGCACCTAGTTGAGTGCAAAACTGGCTGCTACATTCCCTTTCATACCTGTGTCTTAAAATAGTTCATTGACTGTGAAACCTTTTTAGGTGTCACAAGTGTGTGACAGATGTTATATAAATATTGGTCTGTCTTTGTCACCACAAGACTATAGCAACATTTTCACAACAGCAGCTGTGTAAGTGAGTAAGCAAGTGGCCCTGAGAAGCAGTCTGGTCCAAACTATGTGCTGGGTGCTTGTGTCTTCCTATGTAAAGCCTCTTTGTATTGCAGAGCACACATTGGATGAGCATTGGATGGCTGCTGCATGTAGGGAGCTTAAGAAGTACAGACATATACATTGCAAAGGTGTCATGAAGATAGTGAGGCATTGGCAAATATCTGGGGATGAGAAGTGCTTGTAGAAGGTGCCTTGAAATGCTGTTTTGCCCAGAGAAACATGAAGGCTCTTCACAGCCAGTGGAAGGCTGAAGTCACCAGGTCCCTGCTCTGACCTCCATGTCAAGAATTCTTGATGTTCAGCTTGCTCAGCACATTAAAATAGAAAGTTGAATATTAATCAGGCAACTCATGCCATTAATAAAATGTTTAACATGCTATAATCTCCTTTAACTGGTATCCCATTACTGCCTAGTGAAAAACTCACCTTGCAGCTTGGCAAATGCATAGAAGATACAGCAAGTTGCTCCAACACTGAGATAAGTCTCATCATATCACCATACCCCAAGTTGCTCAGACCACTGTAAGATTTTTTCCTGAGTGTCAAATGCCTAAATAACAATATCGAAGGCTCAGATTGTCTACTCTGGACCCTATTTCTTACATTCTCCTATCAATGCAATGTACTGCGAGAGAGATCATGCTAAAATTATAATCACTCAGAAAAAGCTCACCCATGAAGAGTAAAATAGCTTACATGGAGATAAGGCAAGAAAATAAAGTGAGGCTCAGAAGCTGAGAAAGAATGTAATCAACTCGAGACCCCATCTAATGTTTGAGATGCAGGAGTTTTGGTTTGTTGTATATTTTATATATATTTTACCTCAGAGCAATAGAGAGATAAAACTAAGACAATTCAAATTGCTTTAAGTATCTCAGCCATTGCAAGATTTTTATATATGCTCATGGCACAGGCCTTTCTGGAAGCTTTGAATTAATTCTAGGTCTTAGCCTTTTACTCACAATTTAATCAATCAAGCACAATCAACATTAATCAGTAAACAGACTAATATAATCAAACAAATCAATTAACCGTTGAATACTGGGAGTTCCGGCTTCCAACCCACGTGTTTCATGGCCTGAGGAAGGTAAGTTCCTTAGAAACGGAAATGAAATCATCCATCAGCTCATTAAATTCCAGGAGGGCCTATACCAAAGTCCCATGCACATTGCAGATTGATCTCCTGAACATTGTTTTATTTATTCCTGGGTTGTAGGCATTACAACGGCTAACATTTATTGCCCAAGCTGAATTATTCTGAACTAAACAGTTTGCTAGTATATCTCAGAGAATTGTGCATACTGAATTACAGTGCTGTGAATTTGAAGTCAGATATGCCAAAACGATAAGCACAAAAATAACATTTTTTTGACTCAGTGAAGACTGAAGATTTTTAATGATCATTAGTGAATCAACATTTTCACCACAATTCAGGCATTTCATGGTTTTGTTATCGATACTGGTGCTTTATTTCAGATTTTTACATTACATGCATTTCAATCCCCAAATTGCTATGGTGGATTTTAAACCTATGTCTCTGTAATACTAATGCAGGTCTCTGGATTACTGATTCAGCAATATAATCAGCAAGGTGCTAGCACTGGAAATGTTAGATGTGGGGCAATTTGGAATACAAGTCTCCAGTGAGTAGGATGGAATACCCTTCCCAAGTATAGCAGATAATTAAAAAGCAAGAAGGTAGGAGGTCAACATCACAGAGAAAACTAATGCTCTAAACATCCTTAGGAAAAGGAAAGGTTGATTTTTTTCATAAATGCAGGATGTAGAGCAGCAAACTAAGAAGGAAAGACCAATAAAATTTGTGGATGACACACCATAATCTGACTCGTCTTATATACCTCAAAACAGTACTCCAGTGTGACCAATATATTCATTTCCACATATGACTGTTTTTGTTTTAAAGTGTGTTTTCACCTCTGCATTTGCAAGGTTTCACTAAGGGCTGAATCATGAGAACAAGTCTTTAAGCTTGTGACTGCATATTTACACAGCTGTTATCAAACATATGGTCATCGATAGCTTTGTTATGCCAAAAAAAAGTCAAATATAATTTATAACAGGGGCACAGCACCATAAATAGTGACAGATAAATTGTTCTACTGCAAATGATGACAGTTCCAACTCTTGACGCAAACCTATTCTTGCAATCAGATCTATACACCCAGCGAGAATTATTTGAGAACATGCTAACATTTGTGACAGTTTTAAATACATCCAATCATGTTAGTGTTCTGCCTTTCTGAATTCTGCTAGGTTGTTCCTCGTTTCTCAGCTTTTCACCAAAACCTGTTTAGGCAGCTGCCTCCTGATGTCCTACTTTATTATGATGTTCTGAATCAATCACCTCAAATGTGCTCATTCACTTTAAAACTAAGTCTCTGTTCTAAATCCTGAATTATCTCTCTTTCAATAACTTGCTTGCATCGCTCAATCCCACTGGTCCTTCTTCCACCTGCCCCCATAGTACCTTTCATCAATCTATCTCCTGTTCTTTTTTTAACTTCTGACTAATAATGTCTCGGTTTCTTTCTCATCAATACATTCTCCTGTCTAACCATAAGCAGCTGATCCTTGATTGCTCTTCAATCCAGTTTATAAAAATATATATTTACTTCAGAATGTTTAATGGCATTTGAACTTTCTAATTGATAGTAACTACAAATGTTTCCAAAGAACACATAGGAATCACTGAATCATGCAAATCCTGAGCATTAGTGGATGGCACGGTGGCACAGTGGTTAGCACTGCTGTCTCACAGCGCCTGAGACCCGGGTTCAATTCCCGACTCAGGCGACTGACTGTGTGGAGTTTGTACGTTCTCCCCGTGTCTGCATGGGTTTCCTCCGGGTGCTCCGGTTTCCTCCCATAGTCCAAAGATGTGCGGGCCAGGTGAATTGGCCATGCTAAATTGCCCATAGTGTTAGGTAAGGGGTAAATGTATGGGTGGGTTGCGCTTCGGCGGGTCGGAGTGGACTTGTTGGGCCGAAGGGCCTGTTTCCACACTGTAAGAAATCTAAGGACTCAGAGTTTGCAATTATCTTCTTGAATTTTTAAAGTACTGCCTATTAGACCATCTGCTTCACCACCTCTTTTATATCTAGATTCTATAAAAAAGATTGAAAATTGCCTGAATTTGCTTGCCGAAGGTCAAATTCATGAGGGTATCATTCGTGTTATTTAATTTTAAATGAAAGGAAAGTAAGTACTAGCAAAAATCTGAACTGAAGTGACGCTATGCTGAGGTTTCATGCTGGACAGAATGACCAGAATTAAATATACATGTACAAGAGTGATCTTAATGTCAATGTCGTATGTTGTAAGTTACATATCTTCAGTGCAATGCAGAGATAACAGTAGTTTCCAGGTGTGCAACAGATTTATTTACAAGAATTGTAAAATATTGTAAAATTATAATATATGTCTGCAAATGCAAAATATCTGCAATCACGCTGTAGCTGATCATCTTACAGTATTTGATGTCTGATTATTTTGCTCAGAGTCCATACCCAGCGTTAACCTAAGAAGGGCTCATGCCCGAAACATCGATTCTCCTGCTCCTTAGATGCTGCCTGACCTGCTGCGCTTTTCCAGCAACACATTTTCAGCCTTAACCTATCAAGCACAGTGAACATAGATTGGTTACCATATGTTCTCATACCTGATCTCAGAATTACACTTTTTCCTGTACAATCATGAAAGAAGACAGCACAGAAAGGGCTATTAGACCAGAATAACTCTGCCAGCATAAGGAGTTTTAAATAAGTTTGAATTCTTAGGATTACTTGATATCTTAGACATTTTGACAGGGAGATAGGAAAGTTTTTTTATTAAGAAAAATGTCCAAAGCAATGACAATTTATGATATGAATATTCGATGTTGTGGCATTTCTCAATTTTGAGAGAGTTTTGCAAGTAACACAATAATTACCATTATAGTTGTCATGACTCTTGCCTTCAAGTGAGAAATTGTGCATTTGAGTCCCATTCCTGATAGTGAAGTCTGGGGTTTTGATGTACAGCTGAGAGATTGCTGCGCTGGTCATCTTTGAGCTTAGGCATTACCTGAAGTCTGAGTGGAATGGTCTTCTCTAAGATCCTGACAAGCATTAAATTCTCAATAGTTTAAAACATGTTCTCTGGTTATCATCTCATTGCAATGGGAAAGTAAATTCCATATTTTCTACATTGAAACACTGCCAAAACTACTTGATTGGTTAACTGCTGTAACACCATGTGTTTCCGAAAGGTGTTGAATAAGTGCAATTCTTACTTGTTTTCCAATTATTTTCAAACAGTTGTGAACACCTCAGGCCCTTTTGGAGAGGATTTGTTTTTGTAAGGTTTGTGATTTATTTGCTTTTTGACTTAAACTTGATTGAATGAAGGACTGCACAGAACTTGTTGCATCTCTTCCATGTATCTGCAGCTCTCTGAATTCCTAGACTCAGTTTCAGTGGAGTGCCGTTTCATTGCTAAATTGTCAAATAAGAAAAGGACACTGCTGCCATTGCACAGGCATTCACTTAAGTAAATTAGCAAAAGAGATGCAGACACCTAGTTGGAAGGAGCATCAATAATTGACTGAAATGTCCTTAGGAACTGGGCTTCAGACCCAGGTATGCATAGTTCCGAAAAAGTTACCTTGTTGGAAGCAGGATGTTCCTCAGTTTGGTTTTACTAAGTGTGGTTCACTCTGCTACAAACCAGTTTTGGTCGTAAGTGGTCAAATTGGCTTCAATCTTTTCATTTGCAACTGAAAATAGCCCAATGTTATTTTCAGTCACATTGTTTCCCTTTCCTAATCTGGCGGCTGACCCACATCTACCGGGGAATGTGTGTGCGCTTATTGTCAGCTCTTTTTGAGGCTTAATATCCTAAAGAAAATCTACCTTTTGGTAAGAACGTGCAGTTTTTGTCTTCTACAATTTAGCAATTTGCTCCTATTGCCCAGCTGCAGCTCAGACAGCAATTCTGATTCTCATGCTACCATTTTAAAATGTGGGAGAGATTATTACTGGCTCTAATGTTTCAGACAAAAACTGGACAATGAAGATAGTGATGCCAATGACACCCATTATATCTGGTAGAATGTACTTTTGACTGTCCACCTGTTAATATGTACCTTCTAATGTAAGTTGCTGTGCTGAAGTATGCAGAGAATAGCAACCCAAAGCACATTTCTGATCTCCATTCCCAGTAAGATTTTACTGTGCAATGAGAAAATATAAAAGATTATTCAACATTTGCAATATTTTGGTTTAGTTAATATTCCAAGCATTTCTTCCATGCAATCATAGAAAACTCCACAATTCAGAGGATGCATTGTGCTCTTGCTTAGATCAGACTTTTTTTTAATGCACAAGATCAATCAAGACATCTCTTTAAAGATTAAACAGAAAAAAAAACATTTAGTTTACATGAGTTAAAGCCTAAATTCCAAAAGCACAAGGTTTAGGAATCCATCAAATTGTAAGACTTCAAATAAATACAGCTTTCATAAAATTTCAATTAAATCAAGATATTTTGATGCATGTGTTTCCAACTGAAGATTGAGATGGAAAAACTAGTGATGTCACTAATACAGCAAGGAAAGCAAATCAGGCATTTGTAGTACAGTGTGCTCTTTGATATTAGTTACGTACACATTAATATTAATTTCCATTCATACAAAAGATTCTCAAATATATCTCTGTCCAAATATGTCGGCTTATAGTCACCAGAGATCGTACATTAACCTAATATCATCAGTTGCAATGTTCAAGAGATTAAAGGAGAAATCCACTGGAAACTTGCACTTGATTTCCACAAGAGAATAAGAATGCCAACAGTCCCACTTTTTATTGTATTGCTGAGGCCACCCTGATGAGATAGAAAGCTGCAGCAGATAATGGTTTCAAATGATATATTTGAATTGATGATTAATATCATAACTGCTAGGTTGGTACTGTAAAATTCAGCTCTCAATAAATATGATACTGTTTAAAAAACTTTGAATGACAAGCTTTAGGATTAATAAATAGTCATCAGTTTTCCTCTCCCAATGTGATGCGATTGAGATGGATTATAAAAGCAGACTTGTCAAATAAAAGCTCTTTGAAAAATGTTCCCTTTCCCTAATCATTTAAATCATTTAAGGCTGCAATACTGAAAGGCAACATTCTTCCCACACAGCAGGTTTAGTTTGATAGAGTAGACTGATTTCAAATAAGGTGTGCTTAATGACTCCTGCAGAACTATGGTTCTAAGAAAGGCAGTTTTAATGGTGATAGAAGTAAGATTACCTTAGCCAGCTGGCTAGTCCACTAAATACAACTGAATTTCTCCAAATATCCTTTTTTCATGTGATTATAAATTACAAGCATTGTAATTTATAATTGCAAAATTTGTTACATGGTTGTCATTATGTTTTATTAACAAAAAAACAATGGTCCAGACGTTTTTTCCAGTTATTTGCAATTGTATGTGTGATGATGCAGATTCCTGGGAGGAAGTTTAACTTTCTGATGAGCAACTCTCTTCCATTTAGATTCCTTCAAAATAGCTATATTTAAAGATCAGAGAATTTCGAGGATCCTGACAAATATATGTCCAGGACTAGAAACATTTGAGAATTTTAATAAAACAATTTACTCTTACTCCTTGGTAATTATTAAACTGAACTCCTGACTCACCACTGATACACCCAATCAGACGCTGCCAAGCAGACGTGACTGGATCCCTGACCACCACCCCCCGATCAAATGTGTACGCCTACCTGACTCCATAACCACTGCCCACATCCACTTCATCCTAAAGCACACCCCAGGATTATGACTCACTCAATTACTTCTTTCCCTCTTCCCTGGGATTGTTAAATAAGAAACAACACCTTAGTTTGCTTAGCTTGGTATTCATTATGTGCCTTACACTGGCTTGTGGTTCTTGCCCTTATTACTCATGTTTAGTCAATATAAAACTACCATGGCACCATCATGAGCTGTTGTTCAATTTTCATATGTCTGTTACTCTGATAGCCTTGATACTTTAAAGACATCTTTTCACCATTATGCTTTACAACACTTATGGAGTATATGGAAGTTAATTTGGCAGTTATGTAGCTAACTTAGTGGTGTAATGAATGCACTGAATTATGTTACAGGGGGTCAGGTAACAGATAATAGTAGCACACTATGATAGGCTAGTTAAATCACATGATAGATAAGCTAATGCTAAAGACAATGGTGTTGTAATGTAATAGGTTAAGTGTGAGCAGTCGCGAAAGTGAGGACTGCAGATGCGAGATTAGAGTCAAGATTAGAGTGGTGCTGGAAAAGCACAGCAGGACAGGCAGCATCCAAGGAGCAGGAAAATCAGATGTTTTGGACAAAAGTCCTTCATCAGGAGGAAATAGAAGTAGAGTCAGAATTGGAATCGTCATTGAATTGAAGAATGACGATATAGCAATCTCAATAAGGGGGAAGATGCTGCCATTGCTTATAAAAGGGGGGAGACAGCTACAATACATTCCTTGGAGAACCCAAGATCTGGAAAGGCTGAAAACCGTGTTGCCCAGTTTACAAGAGGGAGCAGGAAAGTGGTTAGAGCCTTTGAAGACAAAACCACAGGATGGTTGTTGGCTATGAAGTATTTGAAGGCACTGCTAATGAAGTTGGTGGTGCTCCTGAACTTAAGAGAGATAATGGACCGAGACCGCCTGAAGAATGTGGTGGATGATTGATGGTGCTGGGTTTGCTCGAATAAGACAAAGGGTATGCAGGCCCTTAGAGACTGTTACCCACCTAAGATCAATCCCAAAGCTTTGAGAGGGGGTCTTTGGAAGACACTGAAAAACCAGCAGCCTATCTAGAAAACCAATTAAAAAGGCATAGGCTTGAAACAGAACAGGACGTGGAAGGTAGCCAGCTGTTAACCACAATGTTCCAGACTTGTATTGTTGAGGCAATGGCCCCTCAAGTCAAATCTCAGCTGGAGGAGGTGGTGGATCTAACATCAATGGCCCACTGGAGTTCAGAGATCATAAAGACCATGCAGTAAGAAGGTACCAGAAAGACAAAAAGAAGCTGGCTGATCAACAGGAGGAGGTGCAATGAAAGTTGACACAAATGTAACTCGAGGAACTTAAAAAGAGTGAGAGAGAAAAGCAAAAGGATGTTGCCAGTGAGTTGATAGGCACAACTTAAATGAACAAAATGCTGGTCTACAGAGGGATAAACAGGAACCCATTGTACAGGTTAGTTTAGAAGGACAGTTGACGCCCATGATGATAGATACTGGAGATACTTACACTTTTGTCCAATCGCAGTATCCCTCCCACCTTCCCATATCAGGAAAATTTATTAAGACTGTAGGATTCTTGGGTAAACTGCAGTTGACAAGGTTTACACCAGCAAGTTTACAAATGGATAGTAAATATGTCTAAGGGGACACCGATTAATTTTCTAGGTAGATATGCCTTGCTGTAAATTAGAATTGAAATTGGAATGTATTCAAAAGGGATGAAGTATAGAAAGAGCTGGTTCTCAGTTGTTACTGCAGAGAGCTAGGAGAACCAACAATTATTGGATAGGAGACATAAAATATTACATTTAGGAGACTTGGGAAAAATGGAGGACAGATGTTTTAGCATTAAAACCTAAAGCTAAACTACCCAAGTCTGAGCTGCATTGCACAGTGATATTTGATGAGACTCAGACAATATTAGAAAGTGGTGGCACTGTGGAGTTGTCACCCCGCAGCAATTAATGAGTGAAGCTATAATAATAGGAAAGCAGCCAGCAGCACTGCAGATAAGAAACAACAAACTTCTGGACAAATGGTACAGTGTGCCAAGAGCCGCGCCCCATGTGACGCTGATAGTAAATGAGGGACATTAGTCCAAGGATTTGGGATCCATGGTAAAGCAAGCAGGAATGGTCAGTGATTGGAAAATAATGGCACCAGGGATCAGGAAATCTGGAAATAGTAACTATGCTAGAGTTGCAGTTTATATAATCGTGGTATGGAACTGAAAAGAGGTTGAGGTGGTTTCCCAATGGAGTATGCCAATGATAGCTGGAGGATGTGACCACCAAGATAATAAATGGTTCATTGGGTGCATGGCCAGCTATTTTATGGTCACAACATGACACAGATGTGGGGAGAGTGAAGTCAGCAAATCCAGTAGCAATAAGATTTAAACAGAGACCACACCCACTGAGAAGACCACAATATTCCCTGAAACCAGAGGCAGAGGAGGGAATCGCAGCAACAATACAGGGACTTCTAGAAGCAAGAGTGCTAAGGGAAACATGCAGCCCCTGTAACACTCCACTGCTGCCTGTCCCAAAAGCGGATGGATCTAAATGGAGACTGGTGCATGATCTGAGAGCAGTCAATGAGGTGGTGGAAGATTGGCCAGCAATTGTTCCAAACCCACATGCGCTGCTGATTAATATACCACCAGAAGTGGATTGGTTTTCAGTGATTGATTTGTGTTCAGTATTTTTTAGTACTCCACTGGCAGAGCAATGTCAATATTTGCTTTTATGTACAGGGGAAGGCAATACACTTATACTCGAATGCCACAGGGATTTAAGCATTTGCAGCATGGATTTAATCAGATGTTGAAGTTGGATATGCCGGGTGTACCATTGGGAAGTACACTAACCTAGTATGCTGATGATTTGTTAGTTTGCTCAGACTAACAAAAGCGATGCTCCAAAAGCTAGTGTGCTTCCAATTAGACCTGTTGGACTACAACCTGGTTTTGTATGGTTTTTAACTTTGCACACTCCGTCCAACACCGGCATCTCCAAATCATGACTACTATCAATACCTTCTGGAAAAGCTAGCATAAAGAGGTCACAAAATGTCTAGGCAGAAGCTGCAATTCTACGAGCATCAAGTCAAGTACTTGGGCAGACAAATATCGAAGGGAATTAAGTTGATCAGATAGAGGAAATAACTTGAGCCTCCAAGCCTGAGACGATAGGACAAATAATGATGTTTTTGGGGATGGCAAGATTTAGTTCAGACTGAATTGGGGCATATGCCGAAATTATGGCTCCCCTGAGGCAAATAATGAAGGAGGCAGGACATGCAAGGGTGAAGAGTGCAGTACAGTGAAATGAGGATGCTGCAGCAACTTTTAACACCCTTAATCAGGATGTAGACTTGCTTGCTGAGCTGAAAGGTTCATGTTCAGACGTTTTGTCACCATACTAGATAACATCTTCAGTGAGCCTCAGGATGAAGGCTCATTGAAGATGTCATGATAGCAGACATCATTGAGATACAGGGTAAGGCGACCTTAGCTGAACAAACAATGTGGAGACAAAGAGGAGCCAAGCAAAACCAAGAAGGCCTGTGGAGCACAGAGGAAGGTTTCTGGGTCGCATCTAACCCTTTGTTGACCATTCTCATCTCAGAGGCACATGGGTTGGATCACTGTGTTAGAGAGGAAGTACTGAGGAAGATGAAGAAGGATGGATTCTGGTCACCTTACTTGCAGCCCTCAGTGGATTACATATTAGAGTCATAGAGATGTAGAGCATGAAAACAGACCCTTCGGTCCAACACGTCCATGCCGACCAGATATCCCAACCCAATCTAATCCCACCTGCCAGCACCCGACCCATATCCCTCCAAATCCTTCCGATCCATATACCCATCCGAATGCCTCTTAAATGTTGCAATTGTACCAGCCTCCACCACATCCTCTGTCAGCTCATTCCATACACGTACCACCCTCTGTGTGAAAAAGTTGCCCCTTAGATCTCTTTTATACCTTTCCCCTCTCACCCTAAACCTATGCCCTCTAGTTCCGGACTCCCCGACCCCAGGGAAAAGACTTTGCTTATTTATCATATCCACGCCCCTCATAATTTTGTAAACCTTTATAAGGTCACCCCTCAGCCTCCGACGCTCCAGGGAAAACAGCCCCAGCCTGTTCAGCCTCTCCCTGTAGCTCAGATCCTCCAACCCTGGCAACATGCTTGCAAATCTTTTCTGAACCCTTTCAAGTTTCACAACATCTTTCCGATAGGAAGGAGACCAGAATTGCACACAATATTCTGACAGTGGCCTAACCAATGTCCTGTACAGCCACAACATGACCTCCCAACTCCTGTACTCAATACTCTGACCAATAAAGGAAAGCATACCAAACGCCTTCTTCACTATCCTATCTACCTGCGACTCCAGTTTCAAGGAGCTATGAACCTGCACTCCAAGGTCTCTTTGTTCAGCAACACTCCCTAGGACCTTACCATTAAGTGTAAAAGTCCTGCTAAGGTTTGCTTTCCCAAAATGCAGCACCTCACAGTTATCTGAATTAAACTCCATCTTATTGTCACAATGTAATGTATGTGCTCAAAATAATATCAGAAAGGAAATAATGACCCCTATAGGGCACATAATGGGTACCTGAGGGACCATTTAAGCATTTGGTAATCGACTTACGTGGACATGATAAAGACAGTGAGAAAGAAGAGATATTGACAGGTTGGTTGATGGGTAGAGGCAGCTCCATCAAAGATTCAGGTGCAGGCATAATAGTGGAATTCTTAACAAATGAAGTTATTCTGAGGTTTGGCATACCTTCAGAGATCAGGTCAGATAAGGGTCTGCTTTTATCCAAACAGTAGTTAAGTTGGTGCTGCAGACTTTGAGGATCAAACAGAGCTTTGGATATGCGTATCATCCCCAGTCGCAAGGTATAGTTGAACAGATTAATGGAACTTTAAAAGCCAAGTTGAATAAAATTTCCACAAATACCAATCTTAACTGAGTTGGTTGCACTGCCATTGATGAGCTACCATATACCGACTAACCACATGACAATCTTGATGGCGCATGAAATGTTTACTAGTAGACCCATGCCAGTGCCCAGGTGGAAGGGTCCGTATGAAGGACCTAGCTTGGAACAATTAGAGCTAGAACTTAAGCAGTATATGCAACAGCTAATTATGAAACATGAGTTTATCTAGAGACCCTTCACGGTAACCAAGGCATCATCCACGCTGTTCAAGTGGAGGGACGATTCACGTGCTATCATCTCAATCACTGCATCAGAGCTGTCTCACAATTGCAGAAGGACTCTGGAGCTGAGGTAAGTGAGGGTGAAGAAAGGGCAGCAGAAACCGAATGGGACACGCTGGGAATCGATATTCCTTTGTGTGACTTTGAACAGTCAGTGAGTGAGGTTTTCAGGGATATTGGTGCCTCCAGGGCTATCAGAGATGGGTCTGTGGAAGGTGAATTTTCTCCTGATTGTATGGCTGGAAACAGGTTGGGTTAGTCCTAAACCTTTCTACTCCTGTAAAGACTTGGGGACCATCAATTTGGCAGACATAGTGGATCTCGCCTGACAATGTTAATACGCTGCAAAGCCTAGCCAAAAGGTATGGAGGAATAAGGAGCCCACTCCCCTAACATGGCTGTCTGCTAAGTCGCAACCGTCATACTTCAACGTTCCCGTGCCTTGTAACTCTTCCACCTGCTCCCAATGGCAACGACGACAACCCCATTGGCCGTTTGATCCAAATCACTCACCGTTATTTATACAGCCCTATTGCTCTCTCTGGTGCATCCTCCTTCAGACTTCTACATCATACTGTCAGGATGAGTGGGGGAGGCAGCAACTCCAGCAGTGTTGCGGTTATGGTACTCCTTCGTCTACCAGTAAAAGTAACCAGACATTTTCCGTAGCTGATTTTGTGGTGCATAAAGGCTTGCGCTTTGAATGTTTTTCAGATGGAATGGTACTATTCCATTAGGCCACTTTGAAGACCCTTATGTGCTTGACATTGTGACTATCACACCTTTTGGTGCCGGTGCGATACAACATGAGTTTGTTATGAATTCTCAGCATATTCCCTTAGCAGATACCTGTTGGCTGTGTGGCTTGGAAGGGGGGCTGCATCTGATGCTTCCCTCTGGCTGGGATGGTGTCTGCACCCACATGCTGCTCCTCCAGGAGATTGTTATGTCACTACATGCCCAGTTTGATGCCCTATCACCACCAATTTTGCCCCACCCTAAACGGGAATATGTCCCTGATCCAGTGATACAAATTGATCGTATGGGTTAACAAGTTCAAGGCCAGACATTAGATTGTCATGGGCTGGGAAGCACTTATCCCTGCCATTGATATTAGCAAGAATGTTGAATGGATTAATTACAACCAGCAGAGATTTAGTAATTACACCGATTATGCCCTCTCAACATTAGCTGAGCAGTTGGATACAATCAGCAAAATTGCATGGCAAAATATGCAGGCCTTGGCCTGGCTGTTGGCTGAGAATGGTGGTGTCTGTGTACTGTTTGGGGAACATTGCTGTACCTTCATAACCAATAATACGATCCCGGAGGGATCCTTTACTAAAGCGATAGAATTTACAGAAGGAGCTTAAGAGAATGTGGGGTCTGGCCATTTTTTTTTTGGCTGGTTGGATAGCATTTTGGATGCATGGGAGCCTAGGTATGCCAAGATTAGGATTGTTGTGGTTATCATTGCATTTGTCTTTTGCTGTGCTATACTCTCATTAAGTTTTTTCAGTGTGTCTTACTGCGTGGCAATTCCCTGTCATTCTGATGAACTCCTGACCAATCCCCTCTTCCCCAAAGGTTCTGCCTCTCTATTACTATGATTTGATGTCCGTTGAAGTGCTGAAGCCTTGTCTGAGCGAAGATGCCTGAATTGCATGTGTGCTTAGATTGTGCAGGGTCTTCGGGTCTTTTCTCCTGTTCTAGCTGTTGTGCGATGGGTTTTTGGTCCAGTGACTCCAGTTACCATGGGAGAATCCTTTGAGAAATGGACCCTGGAAATTGTTTTTGCCCATTTTCAGGGCTGCAACTACCGATTTGGCCTTTATGCGTCCAGCTTTGTCGTATTCTTTCTCTGTGTGAGACCAATAGGTTTCAAAGGGGAAATATGGAATGTACGGAAGTTAATTTGGCAGTTATGTAGTTAACTTAGTGGTGTAATGCATGCACTGGATTATGTTACAGGGCTCAGGTAACAGATAATGGTAGCACACTATGATAAAGTAAAAAATGAGGTCTGCAGATGCTGGAGATCACAGCTGAAAATGTGTTGCTGGTTAAAGCACAGCAGGTTAGGCAGCATCTCAGGAATAGGGAATTCGATGTTTCGAGCATAAGCCTTTCATCAGGAATGAGCTCATTCCTGATGATGGGCTTATGCTCGAAACGTCGAATTCCCTATTCCTGAGATGCTGCCTAACCTGCTGTGCTTTAACCAGCAACACATTTTCAGCACACTATGATAGGCTAGTTAAATCACATGATAGATGGGCTCATGCTAAAGACGATGGTGGTGTAATGTGATAGGTTAAGTGTAAGCAGTAAACTAGTTAGGCAGAAGATGATTAGTTTAGAAAGACAAAGTATGATTGGTTATGCTATGCTGCCACATAAGCACAGGAACTAGAAACATATAAACAGAAGATGCTCCAAGAAGGGGATGGGCAGACAGGAAAAACATTTTCTGATTGCCAAAGCTTGTATTTGCAAATAAAAGTTTAACTTCGTGAAAGATTTTCTACATCTCCTGGTAATTTTCTCAGTGTATTGGGTGATCTTTCCACAACACACTTTAACAGTTACATAGTTTGTGTGATTTGCCTTTCAATGTCTGCGTTGAATTTATGACTTCTAGAATATGTTGAGCAATTTTCACTATCTTAGCATCCTCAACTTGCGTCATGGGGAGTGTTTTTCTGGACAGCACGGTCATCTATCTCCCTTGCTTGCATGTCATGTCCAGGTGATAAAATTACTATTCAATACAGATGCTTGGGAGCAGACAAAAGCAGTTTGAGGAGGATATCTTCAAGTAGTTTGTGGTCAGGCTCAGTTGTCACTGTTGCTCCCGAACAGACATTGGTTAACATGTTCACAAGCAAATACAATAGTCAGACATGCCTTTTCTGAGCAGAGTCAATTTGTTTTAATGCACTGGATACAAATGTAACTGTGTGGTCTTGCTGGCAAGCTGGAAGGGGATTTCATCATCATTGCAATACTTAAGCACTGGTTGTATCAGTGAAAGCTGCTTTCATTCAGTTCCCCAGAACCACGACAGTGGACTTGCTTAAAACAAAAATTAACACAATGAAAATTCAGGCAAGGGCTTGGGAAATAGTTCATAAATTGAACAAATCATTACGCTGCTTTCAAATCAATTAGTTGTTGCAGCTATACGACAGCTTGTCAGGATCTGGGGGGAAGCCTTTTCCTGACTGAGCAATAAGAGCATTTTGGCCCAGCCTCAAGTTCCTGATTTGGAGATGCTGGTGTTGGACTGGGGTGAACAAAGTTAAAAATCACACAACACCAGGTTATAGTCCAACAGGTTTATTTAGAAGCACAGTAGCTTTCAGAGCAATGCTCCTGATGAAGCTCCTGATGACGCTCCTGATCACCTGATGAAGGAGCGTCGCTCTGAAAGCTAGTGTGCTTCCAATTAAACCTGTTGGACTATAACCTGGTGTTGTGTGATTTTTAATCAAGTTCCTGAGCTTTCTAACAGTCACACCGAGAGTTTCTGATCACATTCTGGGATGGCTTCTTCCATAGTTTCAGTATGTCCAAAGACCAGCAAATCAACCGTTAATAGCTTTAATTCTGGGAAGATCACTATCTTCCATTGGCTGCATCAATACTCTTCTAGAGCAGTGCAAATGCCAAATAGCATGCAGAGCTATCTCCGTCTCTCAAATGACATTGAAAACCAGTTAGAAAACTATTGCTTTCATCTAGCACACTTGTCAGTAGCTATTGTTCAGAGGGTACTAAAGATTTGCTTTGGCAAGTTATGGCAAAAAAAATGTTTTCAGTGATTGGCACATGATAGTGAAATCTTTTCAAAGCTTTGAATCAATGCATTCAGTTTACAAGGATTTTCACTGTTACCATGTTGCTAATCCAGTAATTAGGAGTTGTCACTTTCTTATTACTCTGCTTCAAGCTCTTTCATGTTTACAGACAGCTGGAACTCTCCTCAGCAGATGCTATGTTGGTCCCGTACTCATCTACTTTGAGATAACATTTACCAGCAAGACATCTGAGTCTTGTAAAATCATCTTTGCGATCCTTTCGGATCTGTTGAGCTATTGATGGCTTAGTGTCTTGTGAAACACACCACATCTCTTCCAGTACACATGGGGTTATTAATCCTGGTTTCTGTTTTGCTTCAGTTGTGATGAGAGGATTTTGTTTAATGTCTACTATCTGAAATTGCAGGCTTTTATTGTTCTCATTGAATTGTCATTTCAGTTTCTTTTGTTTACCCTGGGTAAGTATCATTATATTTAACGCGACTACCTTATCTTGAGGCTTAACTTACGGGAAACCAACCTAAGCACAGATGAGAGAAATCATGCAGTTACATAACGCAAGTGTCTATCAAACACTTCATGTTCATTTGATGCACTCCTGTAATCATTTTAGCCATCAAAGCTTTCATCATCTTCAGAGCAGACAATGCCAAACTGCATTGCACACTGTTCAATCAGCCTCTTTGGCAGACATCTTCCTAACAGCCATCCATACAAGCTTGTTTTATACTTTTCTGGTTAAACACGTACAATACAGTGTAATCGAATATCTTGCAGTTACAGGATTGCATCATTCATATTGAGCATACTTCTCCTCAACATTTATATCTTGTCCTCTGGCCTTGATTAGATTACTTACAGTGTGGAAACAGACCCTTCGGCCCAACAAGTCCACACTGATCCTCCAAAGAGCAACCCACCCAGACCCATTCCCCTACTTTTACCCCTTCACCTAACACTACAGACAATTTAGCATGGCCAACTCATCTAACCTGCACGTCTTTGGATTGTGGGATGAAACCGGAGCACGCAGTGGAAACCCACGCAGACACGGGAAGAATGTGCAAACTCCGCACAGACAGCGCGGGAATTGAACGCGGGTCTCTTGGGCTGTGAGGCAGCAGTGCTAAGCACTGTGCCACCGTGCTGCCTCATCTTTTTGGAATTTCTTTTTTTCCCTAGACTGCTTTCATTCAGCTAAGAATGTTTGCAATGCAATGCCTTCATGTGAGCTCTCATTAATATGTTCAAATTGATGATGTTTAATTTCAGCTTCTGCATGTGTGAACACTTTGCTTGAGAAGTTTCTCTTCTCTGATGTGCTGTTGTGGCAGTAAACCTTATCCCCAATTATCCTACCTCAGACAGGATTTCAATTGTCCAAACTCAGGATTCAGCGAGATATACAAATGAAGTCACTCTGATCAATAGTCTACCTTTCTCCTTGAGCTACAAATATTGAGCAAATGTCATGCATAAGTAGCATCAGTGTGAGGTTCAAACTGTGCTTTCAAGATCTTCCTTGCCTGGCTTTTCTGTTCTTCAGTGAGATCAAAGCTACATGAAAGCTTGTAACAGCCTTTACTCAATACTGTTAGTGGAATTGCATCCCTTATACAGAGGGTCTCAATTAAATTAAATCTGTTGTTATTTCATAGATCCCCTTTAAAGTAGAAAAATTTCAACTCTGTCCCATGACTCTTTTCATTGCCATAGCTTCAGGGAATAGAAAACACACAACTTTTAACTGATCCAACAATTTACAGTTGAAGCCTTTTAATTCCTTACTGCTTCTTTCAGTGGCTGGCTGTCTTAAAACCCATTTATTTTCAGAAGTACACCACGGGTGGAATCTTACATGGGCCTGAATGATGAGGGCTATGGTGACATTTGTAGCAGAGTTGCATGAGAAGTCCAGTGAGGAGTCTTTCTACGTTGGGAACAACTAATTCTCTGTTATGGAACTGGCAAGAAGTGCTGAAGCCAGGTTCTTCACTCGACATCAGTGAGTTGCCCTTTAAAGAGGGATTATTGCTTTTTAAACCACCCTAAATGGCATTACTTACCTTATTAATATTCAGTTTCCTACTTAGCCAAGTGCACTGACAAAACAAGATGCTGAGAATTCATGATGTGGAAATCATTGGGGTCCTGATGACTTGTCACTGGTTGTGAAGAGCGTCTATATTGAGCAGCATGAAGCAGACACAAGGTTGATCTATAGGAACTAGCCATCCACACACCTTGTCCATAGACATTGGAATATGACATTTGCCAACCCCTGTGGATCCTCATAACACCCACCCCCAGACCTGCATTGCAGGGCACACTAACATTACAGAGGCTGCAGGAAGGAAGCCTTACACTTGGTCGGCATCCAGTTCTCAGATTTCCACACTGTAAGTAATCTAATCTAATCTAATTGGACCGGAGTGTGTCATGGAGAAACTGTAGGGAATAACCAGGAGACGTGGAGAGTTCTTCAAGAAGTAGGTATTTTATTTGCAAACAAAAAAAACTGACACTCAGAAAGGAGCTTCTCAAATACCTCTGAACCTCAAGGTCCATGGCTTTTTACACCTTTATGTTACCATATTTTTGTTAGCTTATCAGCATGCCCAAATGTTAGTCAGAATTACCTCACTCCAGATATACAATAAACCAATAATGTTAGTTTCTATTTTCTCTCTACTTCTGCCACTATAGTTTTTCCTATATTCTACTTAATATTATTTTAATGTCATGATTAGATATTTTACTACCACCTCTAATATGATTAGATTTCTTACAGTATGGAAATGGTCTTCCATCCCAGACCCTATTTAATTTTATACTAATGTCATGATTAGATATTTTACTACCCCATCTACCACAATGGTCTCCTGTCCCAAGCTGACCTGTCATAATTAGATATTTTACTATCCCGTCTACCACTGTCCCAGGCTGACTCTACTAACTATTAATTCAATATTTAATGTCATGTCCTAAATATTTATTGTCACAATCTGTTCCAAGCTGTCATGATGGTATTTAGCAGGCAAGGCTGACTTTACTAACTTTTGTTATCTCATCTCGAAATAGTGACCTTTCAACTCCAAATTGACTCTGCTTATTGGTGTAGAAGCATTCCACTATTCTTATTCCATCCTGCCACAGTGGTCCCATCCTGTCACAGTGACCTTTTGACATTCCACAGACCTCTTGTAACAGATCGCCAGTGGTCTTCATGCTTTAACCCTTCCCATGCTTTCATGCTCTTTATTTTCCATAACTGCAGCTCACAGCTATTTGCTCCTTCTCTCAGCGCTCACTCACTTGATACTTTGCAGTATCCATTCTGTTGTCCATATCAACTCCAGTAAACACAACACTTACAGCTTGTACTGTTACTGCCGTTTACTTCTTTATTTATCAGTCAGTTGAACACTAAGCATAAAATTGCATTAGGGCACAAACAAAGCTCCCTCAGACTCACGACTGAGACTTGGGTATTAGCCACACTGGCGAGGGATAGCTGGTCAGACTTCAGTCATTCACTTGAGGCTATCCTTCTCGGAACTCCAAACTCAGGGTCCTGTTTCTGTGATGAGTGTTCCTTTGTTATGCTACTGATGCCTTCAAACATGTGTTATGCGTTTTCTTTGAATCTTGAAAGTTTGACTCCTGCCCAGGACACTGAAGATTATCCATCCAAGGATTGTATAGATAAAATACAACTGTTTCATTGCCCTTCCTTCTAACATAGTAGCCTTAATAACCATGAAGGTCAAGCAAACTTTTAGCAGTCTTTATCACCAAATTCCTGCTCGGTTCTACCTTGCAAAGCAGACTATTGCTCCTGTGAAGATGGCCGTTGTAGAGACTCAGCTGCTAACCATTTTGGTACAATGTAGGAATCAACATGTAACCATTCGGCTACAATGCCTTGCCTTGTCATTTCAACTAGTGCAGTCAAGAAATCAGGCCATACAACTTACCATTGGGCAGTGATTTGTATCAATCTTACACCTGCACCGTGTGCTAGCAACTGACATGGCAAACACACTGCATATACAATAAGTAGGCAATCATGCTCAACCTCTTAGGGGAATAATCCTCAAAGATCATGGAATCGCCTGTCACTTGGAGCCCTGGAACAGTGAGTCAAAGTACAACCTCTGATACAAGCCCAGGGAATTGTCCACAGTCAGGGTGTTCTCAGCCAGGGGATCTGCAAGTCTGTATTACAGAGGTTAAGTCACAACAAATCCTGCGGTTGCATAGCAGTCAGATTAAAGTTGGGAGGTGGGGAGGTGAATTAGGGGCAATGCACTCAGCTGTTTACACGCTACGGGGATTCTGTGACTTTATAAACTGGCTCAATGTTGATCTCTGACCAAGACAGCTTTGGAAAGCAAGTGCTATTTCAGGTGCACATGTTTAATGGCTTCCACACAGAATGCACACAAAATCCACTTACAGCTGAAGGTAGAGTTCACAACTGTAACAAGTCAGCCAGTACATAAAAAGGATCAGGGGGATACACGCAGCAAGTACTTCACACAGAGGATGATGGGCGTATGGAACACGTTGCAAGCAGAGGTGGTAGAGGCAGGCACGGTAGATTCATTTAAGATGCGTCTGGACAGATGCATGAGTAGGTGGAGAGCAGAGGGATACAGATGCTTAGGAATTGGGTGACAGGTTTGGACAGTAGATTTAGATCGGCTCAGGCTTGGAGGGCCGAAAGTCCTGTTCCTGGGATGTAAATTTTCTTTGTTCTTTGTTTGTTTGATACAATTACATTTAACCAAATAATACAATGTTTAAAGAGAAAACTCTCTGTTCATTCCATATGGTGAGTGGAAAAATGACTGTACTGTGGCTGTGAGTCGTTACAGGCATTTGATACACTGTGCGATGGAACATCCAGTGACAAGTAATAAAAGATACAGAATGTGTTACAGCACATTCACTGAACACTGGGTGCCAAGACAGTGCCCTGGCCTTAATAGGAGGAACTATATGTTAAGGAGTACACAGTTCCCTTCATAAAAGTAACAATTAGCAGAGATCACCATTATACTTGTGCAATATTTCTAATGGCAGCTTTATCTTCTGGCAAGCATGTAAATGGCAAGAAAATCTCAGTAATATTTATTAGTTCAGACTGCATTTTATTATCCAGCAATTTTGACCAAATGAATGGCATATAATCAGCAGGTATCCACAAGAATGATCTAAAATTTACAAAATATGACACATTTATTAAAATTCCATTTGTAGATGACACAAAGCTAGATAGAGGGACAAACTGTATTGAGGAACCAAGAAATCAGCAGAAGAACTTGAACAGGCTAACACAGTAAGTACAGAAGAGACAGATGGAATACAATGTGGGAAAGTGTGAGGTTATGCACTTTGGTAGAAACAATAGGGGCTTGGATTATTTTCTAAATGGGGAAAGACTTCAGAAATCTGAAGCACAAAGAGACTTAGGAGTCCTGATTCAGAATTCTCTTAAGAATACGTTGCAGGTTACGTTGACATTTAGGAAAACAAATGCAATGTTAATATTCATTTCACGGCAGCTAGATTACAAGAGCAGTGATGTACTACTGAGGCTGTATAAGGCTGTAGTCAAACCACACTTGGAATATTGTGAGCAGTTCTGAGCACTGTATCTAAGGAAGGATGTGCTGGCCTTGGAAGGGAGTCCAGAGGTTTACAAAAATGATCCTTGGGATGAAGGTCTTGACATATGAGGAGTGGTTGAGGTGTCTGACTGTAATTGAAGTTCAGAAGGATGAGAGAAGATCTGACCGATACTTACAGAATACTGAGAGGACTGGATAAAGTGAATGTGGAGAAGATCTTTCCACAAGTTGAAGAGATAAAGACCCAAAGGCACAGCCTTAGAATGAAAAGGTGACTCTTTAGAACTGAGAGGAGGAGGAATGTCTTCAGCCAGAGAATGGTGAATCGGTGAAAATGATTCTTGCAGAAGGCTGTGGAGACAGAGTCACTGAGTGTCAGGGTGATAAGGAGGAGGCAGGAGGATGAGGTTGAAAAACATATCAGCCGTGATCAAATGGGGGAGGAGATCCAATGGGCCAAATAGTCTAATTTTGATAAAATCGTATGGTCTTATGAAGCTTGTGAACATTTGCTCTGAAAGAAGGAATGGATTGCAGGAACAAAAAGTAAAACTGCAGATCCTGGAAATATGAAAGAATGGATTGCAGGACAGTGGCTGCAAATAACAAATTACATTTTAGAGGGTGCTAATATTGAAGGAATGAACCCAAGATCCTTCAGAAGAGGAGTAAATCAGACAAGAAATGAATATGCCTCAGAAAATATTAGAGCAGTTGGTTAAAAGCCTGGATGTGATGAGTGCTAAGGAGCCACTTAAAAAATGTAGTAAGCACTGTCAAACCCTTGTGTTTGGGTTAGACAGTTGAAGGTAAAGGAAGGTCAGAAGGAGTTTGTGTTGTACAAGGGGACACAGAGTCTTCAAAGGGTTTCGAAGATAAAGAATATTTAGAGTTAGGGAAGAGCAGTGATGTCAACACCAGGATAAGAATTTCATATTGGAGGATCATGGGACCAGAAACCAGCATAAGTCAGTAAGCAGACAACTCGTCCTTGATGCTGAGCAGAGGTTTGGATGAGTTTAAGTTTATAGAGAGGAGAGAATGAGATGCTAGGCAGACAAATAAGGCAGTCATCAAGTCTGTAGATTACAAAGATATGGATGAGAATTTCAACAACAGACAGCTGTTACAGGGTTCAAGGTAGACAATGAAATAGAGTTGTAAATGCTAGCCTATGGTGGATAAGCCATTTGGTACAAAGTCAAATAGGTTGAAAGGGTTACAAAGTCTAGTTCAAACTGCACCACAGAATCATTGGCAAAATTGCAAGGCTTATGACATGTATGAAAAAGAAAAAATGGATTCAAACTTCACAATATTTTCCTGCAAGACATTGTGGGTCATCTGAAACTGGTTACCACAAACTGTCTGACAACATGAAAACAACAGAGGGATTGAGAGATATTGTTGAGAAAAAGAGTTGGGTGTCACATGTTCGTGTAAGCTGAACCATGTTAAGATGTCACCAAAATTCAGCTTATGGAAAATATAGCAGCTGACCATGCACTCTTAGGGTTCTAGTTGCCACAGAATGGAAAGATGCTGGCAACAAAAGTCAATTGTTTAAGATGTTCAAGTTAAAATTGACAAGAATAAAGCCAAGCATCAGCTGATAGAAGACAGGCACCGAGGAAAGGATAGTACAGTTAACAGTAACAGAACCTGCAGGGAGCTGGAGATAGGCACAGAAAGATAGAGTGTCAACAGTCACGAGGATGTCATTAAAGGCTTTGGTTGAGGTCAGCTCTGTGCTATGATAGATATAGAATTGTGAAGACTCAATTTATTGATCGGGGAAGCAGGTTGTGTGACAATACTTACAGAAAAGGGAAAGGTTTGTCGTGGTAATGCAGTGGAAGGCCCAGAAAGAATTTGGCTAATTTATACTTGAATGTGACTGATCAGGTCAAATCTTACAAAGTTTGGGTAAACAAATTTTACTGATAACTTCAAATCTCTCCCATTAAAGTTGACAACAAAGAATGAAGGTCACAACAAAAGAAGTGAGCAGGATGGAAAAAAGGGATTTTGCAATGGGCAAGTTTATCAAAGATAGAAATCAGTGAGTGCTTGAGCAGCTGAACATCTACAGAAGAAAATTAAATGGAAAGCCAGAGGTTAGGTGATTGGGAGTTTGAAAATGTAATTGCAAGTGGCTTAGAAGAGGGTACTTTATTTCCCAGACCAGTTGCAAAGGGGGTTGCTTTGTCAAGTAATGAAAGTTACAAAGAATGGTCAGAGATTTCCTTGTCTTTGAATTAGACAGTGGTAGTAGAGATAAGATAATGTGCGGATGTAAAGTTTACAGGAGAACAAGACGCCAATTAAACCAGGCTGGTGAATGGGGAAAGATGGGTTTGGATGGTGATTATAATAATCAAGGATGATCAGTTGTTCAGCACAGAATAAATCATTGGAAAATAGGGTAGGTGCTTCAGAGGGTAGAAATACAAATCAGATTGAATAATTTACTGAAGATCAGGGATAACGTTCGGGAGGTTCTGGATTAAGATGTTTCAGAGCATACAACACATCAAAACTGAAATGTTTCATTTCCAGTATATACACATGCTATAAAAGGCACACAAAACCAGCTAAACCAGCAAAATTGAGTCAGTGTTAATTCTATCCATGTGCACCCTTACAGCATTTCTCCAGATGTTGAACTAACTTGCATATAAGCAAACTAATGGTGCAGCAGCTAGGAATTTCCTGGGTTCACAATCCATTTATCATTTCTATTTGATAAAATGCACCTCATTCTGGCATGGCCAACACTATAACACAGTACGGAACAGAGGCAGGGAAGGCAATATGCATGAAAAATATGCATAAAATTTGATCATTACGAAGGGTATTGAGGTATCAAAACTAGTTTTGCTGCTTGAGCTAATTCAGAAGACAATTGCAGGGCGCTCTGAAAATGGGTGTTTATTGTAGACAGCTTTGCCCTTCTGAACTTTCCATTTCAGGTACAGCTAGACTTTAACATGGATGGTAAGGGTGATCTCTTAAAGCCAGAACTATATTGACCAGACAATCCAGGTGATGTGCATTGCAGTCTTCACTGACTGCAGCAAAGGGCAACAGTGGACAGACTGATATTAATATTAACCCCATCTTAACAGGTGGGACAGTGTTGAGGTATTGGGTCGAGCCATGGATTACATGTCCCTATCAAGCCATAGATGTAATCAACTAGGAAAAAGTGAGGACTGTAGATGCTGGAGATCAGAGTGGAGGGTGTGGTGCTGGAAAAGCACAGCATGTCAGGCAGCATCCGAGGAGCAGGAGAATTGATGTTTCAGACAAAAGCCTTTCATCAGGAATGAGGCTAATTCATTCAAGTGCTTGATGTGGTCCCCTGCTGTAAGCTGGCTAATAGGTTAAGGGACATATTCCTATCTAAAAGTGGTCATGCTGCAGTCTCAGTTGCATTGTTACTCAGAAGAAAAGACATTAATGTTTGGTAGCCCCAGTGTTTACATGCATGGATGCAAGCCATGGATCAATCCATCACCATAAAGATAGTTAACATGACTAAGTGTAGTGTAATGGAGAGGTGTGTGACATTTCATGAACACATTTACCATCCATTTGTGCACTGCATTTGGGAGCCTGATCTAATATGTATTGGTTCTGGGTGGGTCTTCCAAGAGTCAAGTAAAACTCAAGTGGGAGCTGCCAGCCTCGAGTTAATCTCTTCTTCTAGATCAGGAGAAGCAGGAACTGCATTCTTCAAGTCACTCAAGGATCTCATTGACCTACTTAAACTTGAGTTTTTCAGATGTTGCAAGGATCCACCCTTATGGATTCTGCTATTAAATGTCAGAAGTACAAAAATCCCAGCCACGCTGGCTTTCCTCAGCTGTTTTCAACCTGAGCTGCAACACTAACTCACCACCACCACCACTAACACCACCCCCAATATGTCAATTGCATGCAAACACTGGGGCCACCAAACATCAGGAGTCTATGCTTCTGTGTAACAACACAACTGAGACTGCAGCATGACCACTTTTAGATAGGAATATGTTCCTTACCCATTTGCCATCTTACAACAGGACAACACATCAAGCACTTGAATGAATAAAATTACTAAATATTCTTGTTACTTTAAGGACTCAACTATGAATTACAAATCACCGTCAGTGCTCAGTTTATTTTAATGAAGAAAAAGCTTGCAAATACGAACTAACAGCCAGCTTCATCGTATTATGCTTCTCTTGTGAACCTAGGAGCCCAATGTGGATTATGAATTGTCTTTAGGTTGCAGTCATGGAAAAGGAGATGGCCTCACCGATAGCAGTTGCTGGCTGGTATGGACTGCATCTCAGACATCCTTGTCTTCTCACCTATGTGTACTTTGAAGTTATACCGTGTTGCTATCTTATTTCCCATTTCATTCGTAGGTGGAATAAGAAAATGATATATTCAATTGAATAATTATCTGAAGAGGGAAAAAAACACTCCCATTTCCTGCCCAAAATTGAGGAATATAAGCAGTGTTTGTAAAGGCTGCTTAGGAATTTCTGTATAATTAAGCTGCTTTCATCAATTTTGCCAGGATTTATTCCAATGGATATACAAGTGATTGTGTGACTCCTTCCATATGTCACATCCAAGAGAAAAAAAAAATTGATTTAAAATACGTTCGCCAAATGTTTAACTCACTTTGTGGAAACAACTGGGGCCATCAGATAACTTCTTCCAGATGTTTATTTTTATTTGTTGTGTCTCCAGATGTTTCTCATATCTGACAGAATGATAATTGATTTGTGTACTTAATGTTTATTGTAATTAGAAATCTATTGGATTAACATGCCTGGTGCACTGATGTTTTTGATATGTGCAGCAGGCAAAGAAAGTATGAAGGGAATGCATATCTATAAAGCTATATGATCACAGTAAAAGTTTTTGGAAACTTTTAGAGAAAATATTCCCTTTGTTCGATGCTGGCATATTGTTTTGTCAAAGTAATACAACTACCTTGCAGTTCCCAGCTGAATGAGATATTGAAGCAAAAACATGGGAGGGAAGATTCAGGCTTAGACTTTGTGGATCATTGGACTTCTCTAGTCCACTTGAGCCAAGATACCCACATATCAGAAATCATTTCATATCGGACTGCATAGCACATTAAAAACAGGTCATTCAGCTCAACTAGTCCATGTCAGTAATTACATTTCACACAAGCATCCTATTTTCATCTAAAAGATTCACACACACGGGTTTAAAGATGAGAAACTTTGGTTATGTAGCTCAATAGGAACATTTGGAACTGTTTCCATCGGGCAAGACAAGGTTGAATGGAGATTTGCTGGAAGTATTCGCAATCATGAGTGATGAAGGCAGTATACAGGAGAAAACAAAACAGATGCTCCCATGGTTTTGATAGAAGTCAAGAATGAAGCTAGAGAAAGGATAATTAATTTGAGTTGGTCCAATTAAAAGGCAGAGAGATCAGGTCTGGCTAAGATGAATGGAACCAAAACTTGGCAAGTAAAACAGAAAAAAGGCTTGATGATAAACTTGCCATAAAATACTGGTCACCCTCTGCTTGAAGTTGTGTAGAATTCTTGGCACCAGACATCAGAATATCTAGGTGTGAAACAAACAAAGGAAAGGTTTAGGAGAATGGTTACAAGCATGAGAGACATCAATTGGAAGGATAGATCAGAAATATTGTTGCTCTTCTGAGGGAAGACAACATTGACAAGATTTGCTGGAAAATCCAATGAGTCTAGATATGGACAAAAAGCTCCCTTTGGTAGAGGAATCAGGAACAAAGGAACATGGATTGAAAATGAATGTTAAGAACCAGAAGTGACATGAGATGCAATGCAGTAGGTGGAATAAGAAAATGATATATTCAATTGAATAATTATCTGAAGAGGGAAAAAAAAGTTTCTGGTTATTGTAAAGTGGTAGGGAAATGACATTGGTTGATTCACTCTTGTGTCAAAAATTGTGGTGCTGGAGAAGCATAGCTGGTCAGGCAGCATCCAAGGAGCAATAGAGTCGACTTTTCAAGCATAAGTTCTTCATCAGGCTGAGCTTTTCTAGCACCACACTTTTTGACTCTGATATCCAGCATCTGCAGTCCTCACTTTCTCCTGATTCACTCTAGCAGAGAGCCAACACTAACATAATAGACCAGGGTTACTCTAAGATTTGATGACTAAGCAGTGACTAGACTGGGATGATTGATCAATGTTTTTTTTTCTCCATTGTTAAATTAAACATTAAACAAATATATTTACTATCAAACTATCTTCTTTAAACTATATCCCATGATTTTTACAAAGTGGATTTTCCTTCTAGAAAGTTTTGCATTATTTCTAATCTGACTGTCAAAAACAAATAGAATTAATATTCATCTACAAATCACAAATATTCCATGTGCATGTCCACAAATGTTATCTTTTTAGATGCTAGAGTACAAGGAGGACCAAATCTTGTTAATATTTAGAGCATAGAAAATTAAAGGGAGTCACGGGGCTGAGTTGAGTATGGTTGCCGTTACGAAAGAGATAGTGCTAGAAAAGTTAAAATGTCTTAAAATTGATAAATCTCCTGGCCCTGATGGGATACACCCTAGAGTTCTGAGAGAGGTGGCTGAGGAAATAGCAGAGGCATTGGTTGAGATCTTTCAAGAGTCACTGGAGTCAGGAAAGGTCCCGGATGATTGGAAGATGGCTGTTGTAACCCCCTTGTTCAAGAAAGGATCAAGACAAAAGATGGAAAATTATAGGCCAATCAGCTTAACCTCGGTTGTTGGTAAAATTCTAGAATCCATCATTAAGGATGAGATTTCTAAATTCTTGGAAGAGCAGAGTCTGATTAGAACAAGTCAACATGGTTTTAGTAAGGGGAGGTCATGCCTGACAAACCTGTTGGAATTTTTTGAAGAGGGAACAAGTAGGTTAGACCAGGGAAACCCAGTGGATGTGGTCTATCTAGACTTTCAAAAGGCCTTTGATAAGGTGCCACACGGGAGGCTGCTGAGCAAGGTGAGGGCCCATGGTGTTCGAGGTGAGCTGGTGGGATGGATTGACGATTGGCTGTTTAACAGAAGGCAGAGAGTTGGGATAAAAGGTTCTTTTTCAGAATGGCAGCCGGTGACAAGCGGTGTCCCGCAGGGTTCAGTGTTGGGGCCACAGCTATTCGCATTATATATTAATGATTTGGATGAGGGGACTGGTGGCATTCTAGCGAAGTTTGCCGATGATACGAAGTTAGGTGGACAGGCAGGTAGTACTGAGGAAGTGGGGAGGCGAGAAGGATCTAGACAGGTTGGGAGAGTGGTCCAGAAAATGGCTGATGGAACTTAACGTGAGCAAGTGCGAGGTCTTGCACTTTGGCAAAAAGAATAAAAGCATAGACTACTTTCTAAATGGTGAGAAAAATAGTAAAGTCAAAGTACAATGGGATCTGGGAGTGCTAGTCGAGGATTCTCTAAAGGTAAACATGCAGGTTGAGTCCGTGATTAAGAAAGCGAATGCAATGTTGTCTCTTATCTCAAGAGGGTTGGAATATAAAAACAGAGATGTGCTATTGAGACTTTATAAAGCTCTGGTTAGGCCCCATTTGGAGTACTGTGTCCAGTTTTGGTCTCCACACCTCAGGAAGGACATACTGGCACTGGAACGTGTCCAGCGGAGATTCACACGGATGATCCCTGGAATGGCAGGTCTAACGTATGAGGAACGGCTGAGGATCCTGGGATTGTATTCATTGGAGTTTAGAAGATTGAGGGGGCACTTAATAGAGACGTACAAGATAATACATGGCTTGGAAAGGGTGGACGCTAGGAAATTGTTTCCGTTAGGCGAGAAGACTAGGACCCGTGGACACAGCCTTAGAATTAGAGGGGGTCAATTTAGAACAGAAATGCGGAGACATTTCTTCAGCCAGAGAGTGGTGGGCCTGTGGAATTCATTGCCACAGAGTGCAGTGGAGGCCGGGACATTAAATGTCTTCAAGGCCGAGATTGATAGATTCTTGTTGTCTCGAGGAATTAAGGGCTATGGGGAGAACGCTGGTAAGTGGAGTTGAAATGACCATCAGCCATGATTGAATGGCGGAGTGGACTCGATGGGCCGAATGGCCTTACTTCCACTCCTATGTCTTATGGTCTTATATTACAGCTTACTATATACTAGCTAGCTTAATTTTCTGGTATTCAATGTTACCAACAGCATACACCATGCTTATGCACAACAACATTACAACAGAGGTCCACGTGAGCAGCTTTAGTAAAGATGTGCATCCACCATGAAGGCAACTCCCCTGTTGAATGTCCAAGCCAAACCTCTCACTGTGTCCCAAATATTTCTCAGTTTGCTCTACAATATTTTCTATGGGGACATAGGACGACCATTCAGTTCTTGGCTTGGATGTCTTACCAATGAAGAAGAACTGTTTGGGCACTGGTCTTATTTTGCCACATACTTAACCTGACTGTAACTGCAATATCAGTGAAAACAGTTGAGCAATACAGGGTTGGATTTTTTGGAGTGGGGCTGGAATGCTTTCCTCCAAATTCTCCTGACACCTTAAAGAATGCTCACAAAAGAAACCCTTTCTGTCACTTTAACTTGCTATTGGTAGACAACGGACAGAAACTTTCACCCGTCAGTGACAGGACTTGCAGACTCCAAGGTCTGCAAGGACTCCAAGACCAACTTGATTGACTGGCATCTTAAAGTCTCAGCAGCATGGTTCTCAGTACTGGGACTGCCAGAATGTCCACAGAGAGAGGAGGGGATAGCCAGAGTCAGTTAGTGTCAACCTTCTCATGTGTGGAAGCAGAGAATCCAGTCAGGGTGGAGTTGGGTTCAAATTGCCAAGGACAGGCAACAGACAATGATGTTGAGGAAGTTTGGGGTGACCCTTTGGGGGGAAGATTGGGGGAGGGTGGAGGTTCAGGGGTGTGTGTTGGAATGCACACCTCTCATTAGATAGACTCCCCTCACCTCCCACCTTTTGAACAATCTGTTGCCTGTCTGTCTCCTCCAACCATATGACAGTGTGTGGTGCATTCAGGGGGTCAATTGACTTGGTGACAAGTTCATTTGTCCCTTTCTTTAAATATGGCAATTGGGCAGTTAATTATGACAGCCACCCTCTGACCTTATTGGTGATTAACAGATTTATGGTGGGTTTGCCATCATTGTTTACATGTTGCCCAGCTGAAAGCATACATGGTGGAAGACGGTGAGGCAAAAAAATCACATCCTGAAAATGACAAGATCCAATGTTCCAAGAAATCCCAGCAAGAGTTCTTCAAATCAGTCAAATAAAATGCGTAAATGCTATTCAAGGTGTACTTAACACTTGTGCAACTTCAGCACGCAGTTTGCTGAGACACTGGAACTTTTCATTCATTTTAATTTAAGTTCCATCCACATCAAATAATTAATCTTTAGGCATATTACAGATATCTTCAGATTTGGGATGTTTAATTAGGTTGTTTTTTTTTCAATAGATGTAAGGAGCGACCCATTAGTTTAGCTGAGCTTGGGCTGCCTCCTGCATTTGAGTGAGAAAGTACTGCTTCAGATGACAGCCAAATGGTCCCAGTAGGAATGATGGCCACTGTTGGAACTGCAGTCCCCAGAGGGTTAATATTGGCAGCACCAAATACAAAGGGAGTTGGGGGGTTGGCGAGGTGAGCATCTATGGCTGGGGTGAGGTTAGCATACTCCATTAAAAAAAGGCAACGAAGAGAATGTGGATTCATCATGAATAAGGAGGGGGGAGGTAGAAACATTTAGGAAGACCAGGTTGGGAGGTAATTCCAATGGGCACTGGAGGTCTTTAAAGTGATTTGCCTACAACTGCCTATGAGATTAAGCAGTAAAAGCAGGCAGACTGCTCACTGAGTACCTGCTGCACCTCAATATGGGTACAATCCTTTAAAAGGAGTCCATCAAGTGGTCATTAATTGGCCATATTAGACGTCTATTCACCGATAAGGTGAAGGTAGACTAGACACCAGAAATGATACCAAATGTCATGGAATCTTACATCTCACCCCCACCTGCCAATCTGCCCTGAGCAACATTGAGAGAAGTGGCTGTGAAATCACAGTCTTTGAGAAAGTTTAACACTTAGTGCTTTTTACTAGATGTCAAGGACCATAATAATGCCACAAAAATGCCACTGTGGAAGTTATGGTATTGCAGGTGAGAAGCAGTGATTAATGCTTGGCAGAATAAAGGTACAGTCAGAGATGAGGTGATACTGTAAATTACAGGGGCAATGTTTCAGTGAAAGAAGGATAAGAATGAGATTGTCATTCCCATTTTTTCAATCAGGAAAGGACCGGATCTGATGCAAAATTAGAGGTAGCAATCAAAGCACAATGGAAAAGAGTGGCTTTGGGAAAAGGGCACACATTGTTGAGGAAAGTGGACAGGGATTAATGCCACTGAGAATGGTGGAAGAAGATCAACACTGGGGAGAGTAAAGCAGTTATTTGTAGTTCTTTGATTGCCTGAAACACTTAGCTAAATTAATTTTGACTATTATTATGCTACTAAAGATTGATCTTATGCAACAGTTTGGATTGCAGAATAAATGAGTAGATTGCCAAGGAAGCAATGACCTCACATGGTGCAGGAAATTTAAAGGTCCATTTCTCCCCAGGGCTGGCATTATGATAAATGAACCTATTCCATATAACAGCACTAAAGTCATTTCCTGATAATTACTGAGCGTAGAAATGTAATGTCACTGGTACCAAACTCCCTAAGTGGTAGCAGCTGGTGCTGAGAAAAGGGACAAAGCCTGGGGCACATTCATTTTAAAATCACTTATGATGTCCCTATAAATGTTTATTATTATTGTCCCTGTCACCAGCACAAAAATCTGCTGCTCTTAATTCAAATCAATCGGTTAATTCAAATTTCTTGAGCCCAGATTCCTGCTCTGTTCCAATAGTCTCATCAGCTGATAAAAAATTTATTAAGCAAGTAATTTTAATACCAAAAAATTTGTATGATCGATACTTTCCTCCATCAATTTTCATCAAAATCCTAATTCTCTGTGTGAAGAGGCTCCTGATCTCATTTACTTCTTTCATAAGTGACCTTAAGTCTATGTTCTCAGTCTTAGTCCTTTTGCATGCAGGATATTTTTTCCCCGTCTATTCTGTCCTGGTCCCTCATGATTTTGAAAGCTTCCAGCCTTTTCTTAGTCTCCTCTTCAACAAAAGGAGGTCCGACTTCTCCAATCAATCTTCATCAGGGCTCAGTGTTCAAGGTGGTCCACTGTGCTCAGATCACAGCCTGGGTGCCCAGGCAAAAGAACCACATTGAGACTTTTAATTTGTATCCCTGCCCTTCATCATCAGAACTAAAGCTTCCTGTTCCATTCTCAAATATCTTCTGCAGACTTCACAATACAATTATGCTTCCTATAGTGTACTCTCAGAACCATACCCAATTCTGCAGTTGATATTTACCTGGTGTGTTACATAAGTTTGGCAAAAGGTCCTTTTCCACTTTATCTGATACTATTTTTTAACAAAGCTTAGTATACAGTATACTTCACTAACTGCTCACTGTCTGTCCTGAAGGTTAGTACTTTCTGCACATGTCCACCCAGTTCTGCTCCTATGTACAGTTGAGGGTATCACACTTCATTTTATACTGAACCACAATGTTCTTTCGACCAAACTATGCCATAATACTTCTGCTCAAACATCATTTATGCACTCTATCAATTTGTCATGAACCTTTATGGATTTATGCTGTCTCCTCAGCTTACAGTGCTTCGAAAGTTTATACCATGCAGAAATTAAACTGAACACAAATATTTTGATCATTAATACAAATCATGAAAATCAAGCATCCTAAAATTAATCCAGGGAGAATAACTACAAATCTTATTCTAGCCTGAAAAATTTGCTACTGCCATTATTGTTTCATATCACAAAGTCAATGTTGCATCCATTCTTCTATTGTCCTGTTAATTCCATGACATTTAAGTCTGTTGTGTTGTTGCTCTGTATCAAATGCCTCAGGAACTCATGTGTATGACATCAACAGCATTACTTTTGCTATCTGCAAGAAACTCCAATAAGTTAGATAAATCCAACTATTCTTTAAATCTGTATTGGTTTATCATAACCAACATACATTTTTCAAACCAACAATTAACTCTATCTCAAATAATTATTTCAAGAGTTTTCCATACCAAAATTAAATGGGTCTAAAATGTTGATCTTTTGCTTACAAACTATTATGAACAAAAGAGTTACACTTGTACTTCTGTAGTCATCTGGCAGCCTGAATCTAAAAAAAAATTGAAAGATTAGTGCCTGTAAGAAAGAAGCTGGACCATTCGACTCCTCAGGTTTTCTCCACCATTCAATATGATCATCAATCTCAATACCTAATCTCACCCTTGATATCTTTAGCTACCTCCTTCTTGAAAATACATTGTTTTGGTCTCAACCACTTAGTGGCAGTGAATTCCATAGGCTCAGCATCCTGGATGGAGAAATTTCACATCTCAGTTTTAAAAAGGTTTATCCGTTATCCTCAATCTATAAGCGCTGGTTCTGGACTCCCTTACCATCAGGAACATTTTTCCTACATCTAACCTGTAGAGTCCTGCAAGAGTTGTATAGGTTTGTACGAGATCCCCTTTCATTCTTCTAAACTCCAGTGAGTACAAACTTAATCAACTCAATCTTTCTTTGTATGTCAGTAATGGCATTCTAAGAATCAATTGCATAAAACTTTATTACACTTAATCTGTAGCATGGGTATCCTTCCTCAGATGAGAAGACCAAAACTGTACACAACATTCCAGCTATGGCCTCAACAATGCCCTGTGTAAATGCAGCAAAATTTCCCTGTTCATGTACTCAAATCTTTTTTTCTTTGCTGCCTGTTTCAACTACATAATTATCAATAACTGTGCAAAAGACCTGGTCTCATTGAACATTCCCCTCTCTCAATGTATAGCCATTCAAGTGATAATCGGTCTTTCTATTTTTGTCACCAAGGTAAATAAGCTCATCTTATCCACATTTTATTGTTCCTGTAATGCATTTTTCAACTCACTCAGCATGTCCAAATCGCATCTCCACAGCTTTCTCACAGCTCACCTTTTGCCCAGCTTTGTGTCATCTGCAAATTTTGAAATATTACATTTAGGTCCCTCATCTAAATCATGAACATATTGTGAGTAATTGGGTTCCTAGCAGGCCTCTAATTTCTATTTCCATCCTTAAACATCTTTGGATGCATCTCATCTGGTCCTTATGCAGCATCAACTTTTGAGCATCAGTCTATTCAGTACGACTTCCTTCTCAAATTTAATTCCCCTGTAGTTACTGAGTTTCCTCCTGTCCCCATGGCCTGGGCAGTATCACTTCCCTTAGAGGAGACAAAGGATTCATTTTGACATTGGATATGCTCCCCATCTCGAGATGTAAGTCCTTGTTTTGGTCTGGGAATCAACCTCATTTCAACTTTTATTGCCTATAGAACTCTTTGAGATTCCCTTTACGTTAGCCAATGATCATTTTTGCACCACCAACCTCCTCTTGCAATACTTGTTCTGATGTTTTTTTGCATTTTTCACCTTCTGAATATTTTGCAATCAGCTTTGTTCTCAATTATGTTTTCTATCTGATACCCATCATTAACACTTTTCTCACCTTAATCTCAATTTCCATTTTCAACCAAGTAGGCCTTGGTTTACTTGCAGTGCCATTCCCTTTGAGCAACATCTCTCAAAAATATCTGAACCATCTCTTCTTCAAAAATAGTCTATTACTTAGTTATTACCACCAACTTCTGATTCCAGTCTATCTAACCAAGTTCTGTTCTCATCTCACTGAAGTCACTCTTCTTCCATTAAATTATTCTTACAACAGATTGTCCTTTTCCATTACCATCCTAAACATTATCTTACAATGATCACTGTCCTCCAAATTCTCCATCACTAATACTTCATCTACTTGGTCAAACTCATTCCCAAGAACCATATTTAACAATGCTACCTCTTGTTGGATGGACAAACACTGCCGTAAAAAAATTCTCCTGAACACAATCTCGAAATGCTTGCGCTTTGCTGCTTTTTGCATTGCCATTATCCAAATCCATTGTCAGGCAATTAAAGTCTCTCATTATAATTGTTCTGATGTGTGCATCTCTAATTTCCTCAGATTTGCTCCTCTATATCACTCCCAATGATTGGCGATTTATTAACTAAATTGAGGAGTGTAATGATGTGGAGATGTTGGTGTCAAGTTGGGGTGGACTAAGGAAGAAGTCACTTGATACCAGGTCATAGGCCAACAGGTTTATTTGAAATCACAAACTTTTGGAGCACTGCTCCTTTGTCAGGTGAAGTCCTCATCTGATGAACAGCAGCACTCCGAGAAATTGTGATTTCAAATAAACCTCTTGGACTATAAATTAGTGTTGCGTGACTTCTGATTTTGAGGTGTGTAATGACACCCATTTTGCTTCTTAGGGTTATGGACCAGGCCAGACCCCCCCTTAAAACATTTCAAGAAGTTAGCCCAGACCTTAAGTTTGATAATTGTCTTAAGCAGGTGTAGAGTGGATATTCCAGGAGTGATGCAGCTGGCCGAATCACTTAGTTTCAAACAAAATTTTTGAAAAAAATCAAGCACAACAAAACCTTGTTGAAGGAGGAGCATCGTCACATTAATTCAAGATAAATCAACTATCCTTGAAAAATCTTGGACATTCACATCCTGCAATGCACTTCTTAATCACCATTTTTTTCCTTGCCTGTACTTTCTGAACACCATTTAACCAGAAACATTTAGCAGCCAGTTTTACCCTTTCTTGGACCACTTTCAGTCCTGCCACATCTTAATTCCACATGCAAATCTGCACCTCACCAATCGTTTTGGATTACATGTTGCATATTTATATACATGTAGTGTGGCCCTAATTTAGAAATCTGCTTCTTGCTTCTTGCAATGCAACTTATTAACTTAATATTCTCTATTCCAATGCTATCTATCTCTCCCAGTGTTTTTGTATAGTTTAGTATGCTTTCCTGCTTTCCCTGATATTGCTTAAAGCTCCTACAACAGGACTAGTAAAATACCTTAAAGAACTTAATCACATATCAATTTAGTTGTGACCTATCCAGCTTGTATTAAATATTATCTTGCACCACAGCCAGTCCTAGGAATCTAAATCCTTGCCTACTGGATCATTATTTAAGAAATCCATTAATCTGCCCTATCTTATTTGTTTACTCATTTGCACAGAGCAATCCAACGACAATTACTTTTGAAGAGCTGCTTGCTAGTTTTCTACCAAGATCCCCAAATTCTGATAGAGCTGCATTTCCTTCCTATTTACATTGTTGATACCCACATAAACTATAACCTCCGGCTGTATACCCTCCACTCATAGAATATCCTGTAGCTGGTCTGACATCCTTAATCCTATCACCAGGAATGCAACATATTATTCTGCAATCAAATCTATGGATACAGAATTACCTGCCTATTTCCCTAACTAGTGCATCATGTATCACTACTGCTCTCAGTCATCTTTCTTCCATCCCGTTCGGATGGCCACACGTGCTGCCATTGGGTTTGACTCTTGCCACACTCCTCTGAGGAATCATTGCCTTCATCGATATCCAGAACTGAAAACCAATCAGTGTGCTGGTCCTCAGGAGACTCCCATATTACCTGCATGCCAGGCAATCATTCATTTGCTTACATATAAAGTCCTGTGGGTTTGACCACAACATTGAATGCAAAACCTCAATCTCCTGTTGCAGGAGCTTTAAGTAGTATTAGGTCAAACATGTGCAGCCAATCACACATCCTCCTACATGAGTGTCTTGTTCACATGTAGTGTCCATGACTTCCATCATGACACAAGGTAGGCATTCCATATGATTGAGTTGCCCACCTATATCTTAAAGTTGACTTTTGTACATGTAGAATTATATACTTCCTGTACTGGGATGCTTTAAAACTTACATTTTTGAAAACATTTTCTGACTTTGAGACAGACAGACAGAGACAGTTTCTAAAGGCAAATGTTCATTTTTTTTTAAATTTTGATTTTTGATTTTATTGTCACCTGTACTTAAATACAAAAGTGCAGGATAACAATGAAAAGTGCATAATGTCATCACACAAGATTATCATCTCAGATACACATACCTAGGTACAGAATCTTAAGAACAAGGTAGAAAGAAAGAACAAAGTTAAAAGTTAAACATTGCAGTAATTATGGTACACTAACACCTTCTTAATTTGAAGTAGGAAATAAATAAAGCTGAATGTTCAAACATTAAAGTCCTTTAGTGTTTAGCCATAGCATGAAAATATTTCAAGGAAATCACCTCAAGACTAGAAGTCCATGGAAGTCAGGCTGGGCCAAGAGACTGACACAAACCACCGAAGACTGTCATGCTGAGCCGTGAGTCCACCACACGGGGCCAAAAGTCTGCTTCACTCGGCCAGAAGGCTGCCACATCAGACCTGGAAGATGTCACACCAGAAGGCTGCCAAACCAGACCTGGAGGATGTCACACCAAGCCAGAAGGCTGCCTCACTGTGTCCGTGCCATGTCTGAGGCTAGTAGTTCTTGGCCCAGAGTCCAAGACCAGGAGAAGAAAGAAAAAATAAGAGAAAAAAGACACAAAAAAGAGAAGAAAAAAACAAAGAAAAAAAAAGAGAAAAAAAGGAAAAGAAAACTGACAGAGCGGATAACGTCCATCTGAAGCATCCTAATCTGCTGCCATCTTGGATTTAGGAATATTTCCCAAAGGAATACCTCCTTCTTACCTCATAAAATTCACTACTCAGCAAGCTTAAATTCTTGTAATAACCTTTATTTAAAGTGTCTTGATTCCTCATGCACCACATTCCTCTTTTGAATAAAATTCTCCAAATACTTACTGTGTCTTGTTCGCTCTCGCATAATATGACTACGTACCCCTTCAACAACCAAATGGATTCATTTTTAAAAAGCTCTCTTGTAGTCAGAGATTCTGATAAGCCACAAAACAAAGTTCATTTAGCTTCCTGTAACAGTGATTAACACCAATTGAACAAAGGGTTTTCAGTTGATTGACAGATAACTGCAGGTACTAGGCAGGCCTTATTTAAAAAGGCAATTTAAATTCTTTCAAGGTTAATTAGTTCTAACTTCTAGGCCAGCATCTGATTCAATGTAAGCTAAACTTGAGAAAGACATAACAGCTAAATTCCCACTTTGAATCAAATTCCCCACCCCAACCAAGTCTCATCTCATGCCAACATAGTCAAACTGTGCTCTTCTTTCCTGAAATACCAATACCACTTAAAACAGTGCAATAGGAATGGATTAGGTTGAACATTGTTCTGATTGCTTTCTGAACCTCGTCAAAAATTGTGCTAATTTTATCACAATGTGTGAATAAATTACTCGAGGTTGTTCTAAAAAGATTATAAAAACTGTGAGTGAATTGGCGTTATGCTGATCATCCAAATTATGAATAAGGACATAGTGTTTAAGATGAGAACTAAATTTAAATGATGGAAATTTTTTTTTTCATTTAGAAAGAATTTTTTTATCATGTAAAAATATACAGAGTTGAAGAAATAGTGGAGAGGTAAGAAAACAGAGCAATCCATAAGAATGCATGATTACAGAGTAGAAATAAGTCTCGGTGAAGACAGGGGCTTGTAGATAGATAAACATCAGCTCCTGGATTTCAGCTGTACATTCAGGGAGAACTGTCAACATATAGAAATGGAGAACATAGGTGCAGGAATAGGCCATTTGGCCCTTTGAGCATGCTCTGTCAATTGCTCTGATCATGGTTGATCATCTGATTCTTCCTGCTTTCTCCCAATGTCCTTTGATCCCGTTAATTCTAAGAACTTTATTTCTATCTTTCTTGGAAGTCTTCAATATTTTGGCCTCGACAGTTACTGTGGCAGAGAATTCCACAGGCTCACCAATTTGAGTGAAGAAATTCCTACTTACCTCTGTTCTAAAAGATCCTTATCTTTGGACTATGACACTTGAACTTTGGTCATCGAGAACATCCTTCCCGCATATTTAATCTTGTTAGAATTTTGTAAGTTTCTAAAAGACTCTGCCCCATTCTTCTAGTCCCAGCCACTCAAATCACTTCCCATACAACTGTCCTCCCATACCTGGAATTAGTCAAGTAAAGCTTCCTTGCATCTTCTTCAATAGCCAGAACAGCCTTCCTCAGATAAGAAGACCAAAACTTCATATAATACTCCAGGTGTGGTCTTACCAGTGTCCTGTGCAACTGCTTCTAGATATTCCCATTCCTGTAATTAAATCCTTGTCATTAAGGCTAATGTACCATTTGCCCTCTTCACTGCCTGCTGCAGTAACATGTTCACTTTCAGTGACATTTACGGACATTACACTGAATCTTTTATCTATTTGCTCACTTACATAGCTTGTCCAAGTCACACTGAAGTTTCTCTGCATTGTCTTCACAGCACACCCTCCCACCATGCTTTGTGTGTCTTCTTCAAATTTGGAGACAGAACACAAAGTTTCCCAATGTAAATCATTAAAATATATGAATAACTGCGATCCCAAGCATTGATCCATGTGGTACCCTAGCAGTCACTGCCTGCCAATCAGAAAAAGATCCACTCATTTCTACTCTGTGCTTCCTGTTCCTAGTTCTCAATCCATTTCTGCTTTAATCCATTACATGGGACATTATTGAAACACTGGCTTTACCTTCACATGCAATTCATCTTACTTGAGCATTAGTTTCAATTCACGCTTCTGCCCAACCTCCGACAGTAGTAACTGACAAATAAGTCTTGGACTGTTGGAGTTGGCAATAGGGATGAATGTGTGAGTGGCTGATTGAGACTCCTGTATTGCTCAGAGAATACACCTGCTTCTCCTGGCTTCATATCAAGCGTGCATTTAAAATAGTTTTACTGCTAATCTCTGGCTGGCATTCATTAGTGTCACTGAAGTCTCATGACGTATTAAATTCTAAAAATCTTTATTTCTTGATTTTCATATTGGGAGCAGTGATTATCATTTTCTATCCTTACCTTTAGACTTAGAAATGTCACTTTAAGTAGTTTGAGCTGTGACTAGCTGTCTGACAGAAACATTTAAAATAATGCAATCTTTTTTTTTCATTCTTCACAGAAGCTGTGTGGTCTTTCAGCTTTGAGGGAACATTGACTGTGTTCTATTATCATCACTCCACCACAGGTGATCACACTGTGACATGTTGAGGCCCCAAACTCTGGAATTCTCTCTGTAGATCCTCCCACTTCTTTACTTCACTTTCCTTCTCTAAGGCATTTCTTAAATCTTATGTCTTTGATTAATACTTTTGGTCAGTCAATCAAATATTCCTTATGTGACTCACTGTCATTCTTTATTTTACAAGGTACCTGTGAGGGACAATGGAACACTTCATTTTACAAAGGGTGCGATAGAAATATAAGTTTTTATTATTGAACATGAAAGTGATGATGATTAACTATTAAGAAAAAACTATTGATGTGGAGGTATGATGTTGGACTGGGGTGGACAAAGTTATAAAAAAAAAACACCAGGTTATAGTCTAACAGGTTTATTTGGAAGCACCAGGTTTCAGAGCTCCACTCCTTCATCAGGTGGTTGTGGAGCAAAGGCCATAAGACATAGAATTTACAACAAAAGATTACCATGTCATGCAACTGAAATGATATACTGAACAAACCTGGATTGTTTATAAGTCTTTCATCTTTTAGAATGAGTTGCACGTTTTAGTTCATTACTATGTAAACCCCAGAACTTCTTTTAAGTCATCTTCCTGAGATAACTTAAGGTTTTTAAAATTAAGGTGACATCTCAGCTTGGATAATGCATTAAAGGTGTGAGGTCAGAGTCTGTCTGTATCCCAACCTTGAATCAGACTGGTTCAATCTCCAAAATGGAATTTACAAAATATTACGTGGATTGATTGTCTGCAGATATGTGCATTTTTTCACAAAATAGAATGTATCTGCAAATATAATTCTACAAATAGAAATTCACCCTAAAAAATTATGTGCATTTGCAAGTATGTGTGTGTGTGTGAGAGAGAGAGAAAGAGATAGAGAGAGAGTGAGTGTGTGCATGTGAGTATGTGAGTGCACGTGAGAGAGTGCGCGTTTGCATGTATGCAAGCTTGGTAAAGTGTGTATATTGGTGTGATGGAGTATACGCATGTGAGAGGGTATGTGTGTTGGTTAAATGTGGGGGCTGTATGTGAGTTTGTGTTTGAGAGAGGGAGAGAGAGAGAAAGAGAGCATGTGCATGAGAGACAGCATGTGTATGAGAGAGGGTTGACGTGAGTGTGAGTATGTAGGAGTGTGTGTGTGTGTGTGTGTGTGTGTGTGTGTGTGTGTGTGTGTGTGTGTGTGTGTGTGTGTGTGTGTGTGTGTGTGTGTAGAGTAATGGTGTGATATGAACCCAAGGTTCTAGTTGAGGCCATCACATGGGTACAAAGCTCAGCTATCAGCCTCTGTTCGGCCACTTTGCATTGTTGACTATCTCGAAGTCCGCCTTGGAGAATGGTCATCCAAAGATCTGAGGCCCAGTGTCCCTGACTGCTGAAGTGCTCCCCGACTGGGAGGGAATACCCATGTCTGGTGATTGTTGCACGGTATCCATTCATCCAATGCTGTAGCGTCCACTTGGTCTCGCTAATGTGCCATGTCTTGGGGAATTCTTGTCTGCAGTGTATGAGATAGACGACTCTGGCCAAGTCACGAGTACTTGCTGTGTATGTGGTGGGTGGTGTCCCACAGGTAATGGTGGTATCTGTGTCGACACTCTGACAAGTCTTGCAGTGGTTCACCATTGTTTTAATTAAACTAACTTCAAAGTATTATTTTATGTCCCTGCTTAACTAATAATAAATGTACCTATGAAAATTATATGAACATAAGTAAACAGTTTGTAGAAAACTTATTTTCAAAAGCAAGGTCAAAGGTCATTTTGTGTGAGTGAGAGCAAGATACAGGGAATTCCAGACTAATGACACAGGTCTTTTAACTTGTGCTAGGTGTGCCATGGATAAATCTTACTTAGTTGAGTTCCTGAGTTGCTCAAGAATTCTTCCTATCTTACCCTCACTAGACCCCAAAAATATCCACATCAGCTGAATCCTGGCTTGAGTCCATCTGAAAGTGGGAGGATACCCCAATGTTTACTGGAGGAAAATAGCTGGTCGCAGAGACTATCAGGGTTCCTTGCCGAAAAAGTCTGCTTTGTCCATTGGACTGACACCGAGTAAAGTTCTACCTAGTGGTTGCAATTCGCATTGCAGGTATGGCCTTGCATTTGTGGAACAATTATCTTGCACACTGAGCCTGTTATCAGGACCGGGATAGGATCTTCACATGGTGCATGTGAGATTGCCATTGGAGGTAGAATGTACCCACAGGGGATTTCAAGGCTAAAGAGAATAATGGGTTATCTTTCAAATGACACATTTTGGCAGTACTGGTCATCCCAATAGACCAACAGCTGGAGCAGTAAGTAGCAGTTATCTACTCTAAACTCTCCCTCTGCATCTATTAAACATACATTTGATATTAGATATCTATATTATATCAGAGCTATTCCATTTTCCTGGTGTGATTGGAATATTCTATCTGTTTAAAATATCCAAGAAAAGGACATCAGTGCTAATAGCATTTCCAGTTACGTGATACATGAGGAGTAGACCAAAAGAAAATTCGGAGAAATATATTCGCGTGTTGGTAGAAAAGACTTTCTTATCCTTCTTACATTTGTGAACCTAAAATAATTTATGAATCAGCAAGAAACAAACTTTACAGATACTTCCACCTGTGATTTCTAATGATTTACACTAAAAGGATTTGTCATGAGTTTAATTTCTGCACAAAACTACTTCCTCTTCCTCCTGAGAATGCAAGCTGTCAACCTGTGTCGATATGAGAGGCCCCTCCAGTCTGATGGATGCTTCAGAAACCTGAGTTAGCATGCATTTTTTAAAATGGTTATCTGACATTTGACACAGCTTATTGGAATAGGTTTTGTGACATCGAGCAACGCGATGAGAAGTTGTTTTTAATCTGGGGAGGATTTTCTTTATTGCTTGTTTACCTTATTTCAAACATTTACCTGAAAATCCTGAAACAGGATTTACCATTGCTAATTCAACTATAAATTGTGCTGATGGCAATGAAAATTGAACTGTTCATTGCTTTCTTTAAATTAAAACTACAAATTTATTCTACACTGGGTCTACAGAGATCTTTTACAGGGATAGAAACTGGTAATTCTAACACATATCACTCAGTTGTGACAATATTCTAAGTTACATTGGTGGTGCTAGATTTTAGAATTAGAATGAGGTTTACTGTCACGTGTACTTAAATTACTAAAGAACAGGAATAAAATGAAAAGTGTACAATGCCACCAATACAAGGCAAAGTGTTAGGTACAAAAGAAATGAGTAAATAAAGAAAAAAATTACACAACATTACAAATAAACATAGCATAACTTAGGAAATAAGAAATAAAGCTGAAAAAGTTAGATTTTACAGTCTTTCTATAAGGACCTCCATGTAGTCTGACTGGGCTCCACTGGTTCACAGCCACTAGCCATCTTTGCTCCGGGCCCACTGGCCACCGTCCCCCTTCCACTTCGGGCCCACTGGCCACTGTCCCCATACCAGTCCAGGCCCATTGGCCACCATCCCCTCCACTCCGGGCCCACTGGCCACTGTCCCCACTCCACTCTGGGCCCACTGGCCACCGTTCCCGCTCCACTCCGGGCCCACTGGCCACCGTTCCCACTCCACTCCGGGCCCACTGGCCACTGTCCCCCTTCCACTCCGGGCCCACTGGCCACCGTTCCCACTCCACTCCGGGCCCACTGGCCACTGTCCCCCTTCCACTCTGGGCCCACTTGTCTCTGTTCCCACTCCAGTCCGGGCCCACTGGTCACTGTTCCCGTTCCACTCCAGGCCCACTGGTCACCGTCCCCGCTCCACTCCGGACACACTGGTCACCGTTCCCGCACTACTCTGGGCCCAGTGGTCACTGTCCCCGCTCCACCCCACGCCCACTGGCCACCGTCCCCGCTCCACCCCACGCCCACTGGTCACCGTCTCCGCTCCATGCTGGGCTCACTGACCACCATCCCCACTCCACTCCGGGCCCACTGGCCACCATCCCCACTCCACTCCAGGCCACTGCTCACCATCCCCGCTCCACAAAGGGCCCACTGGCCACCATCCCACTCCACTCCAGACACACTGGCCACCATCCCCACTCCACTCCGGGCCACTGGTCACTGTCCCCGCTCCACTCCAGGCCCACTGGCCACCATTCCACTCCACTCTAGGTCCACTGGCTATCATCCCCACTCCACTCTGGGCCACTGGCCACCGTCCCCACTCCACAAAGGGCCCACTGGCCACCGTCCCCGCTCCACTCCGAGACCACTGGTCATAGTTCCCACTACAGTCCAGGCCCACTGATCACTGTCCCTGCTCCACTCCAGGCCCACTGGTCACCATCCCCGCTCCACTCCGGACCCACTAGTGACCATCCCCAGTCTACGCTGGGCCCACTGGCCACCGTCCCCGCTCCACTCCCGGCCCATTGGTCACCGTCTCCGCTCCACTCCTGGCCCACTGGTCACCATCCCTGCTTCACTCTGGACCCAATGGTCACCATCTCCGCTCCACTCTGGGCCCACTGGTCACTGTCCCCGCTCCACTCCGGACCCAATGGTCACCGTCCCCAGTCCACTACGGGCCCACTGGTCACTGTCCCCGACACACTCCAGGCCCACTGGTCACCGTCCCCTGCTCCACTCCGGGTCTACTGGCCACTGTCCCAACTCCAATCCGGGCCACTGGACACCATTACGACCAGATAATACGGCTTGCTATCGAGAATCTATTTGTTTGACAACACAAAAGGCGGCACAGATAATCATTTATGAAGAGAAGGATTTTGGAAGAGTCTTTAGCTTGTGATTTCATTATGAGTTGAGTGTTAGTCATTGACATCTGTGTTCATTTGATATTAGATCTTAAAATAACTGATCTAGAGCTATTTAACAGAGCAAAGTGTGTAGTCAGCTTTCTACTGCCAGAATTGTTACAACCCAAGTTGGCTAACAGCAACAAAGTGAAAGGATACAGCCCTTTCCACTTGGTAAGGGGGGCAAGGGCAAGGTTAAAAAAAAACTGTAGTCACTTTCAATTGAAGTTTTCTGTCTCCAGGTTTTAAGATAGTAAAGTAGCATTGTTAGGTACAGTTAGACAACAGACACCGTTGTGAGTATTGTCCAAACATTGAAGAGAGTGAAAGAAATTAGGTACACGTATCTGAAAATAGAGGAGAATCTGAGTTACGTCGACCTGTTATAAAAAAAGTGGGTGGCCAATCAACATTCAAAATATGGGCAAACCTATTTGATTTACTAAATCATGAAAGTAAGGTCACTCAGTAAATGTCATCTTGCCCGACAGTTTATTATATCATTTATTTTAAAAGTACAAATACTGCACACCAAAAGTAGCCATTATCATCTATCAAACCAGAAGAACATTTACCCTTACTATGGTGACCACTGCTATTTTCTTTATGGGCATTCCTTAGGTAATGTCCCTAATCCATCAACTCTACTGGTTTGGACTGATAGGAACAAAACTGGCAATAAATGAAATTTGAAAAATTTCTGGCATCTCTGCAAAGTACTCATTAGCAAACTGGAAGCTTTTCCTGCTGAGCTAGTCTTTGCAATCTCTGTGGATGCTCAGTTAACCTGTGCATATCTGTGCACACCAAAAAACAATGGAGAATACAACTGTCATCAAGAATTCCACAGAGAATGTCTCAGTAATGTTTACTGCTGCAGGGGTTTTGGAAAATTAATAAAAATCAAAAAGCATCACTAAGAGAAAAACAAACATATCTTGAGAAATGGTTTTGCTAAGTGATTGATTCCTCTTTATTCAGTAGAGATCTGAAATATGCCAGTGGCAGAGATGATATTCCAGTATAAATATGAAATCATTCTCTCTCGTGCATGGTATGTTAAATCCTTGCTTATCTTATCACAGAGGTGTCATGGTGCTTGCGCAGGGAATCTAAAATACGAAAGCATTGTTTGTCAAATCAATTAATAAAATGAGTAAAGGGTTTGTTTTTTAATCATAAGCATAGTCACACAGTCAAAAGAAAGTAAACAGAGTTTTCCAGTGACATACTAAGCACCTTTTAAGTCCATCTAAAGGTCTGTCACACAGAATGGGGAATGTTCTGGAATCCCTTTCTCACAGCAGGGATCTGAATAAGAGGGACTGATAGACTTGGGAATTGGGGTCATGATCCTGTGGATTTTACTCTGATCTGGACTCACTATGAAAGTTGGACCCATGCTAGGTGTATATTATTGCAGAATGTAAGAGTCCTTGATTAAAATATCAATAGTCCTGGCATTTGCAGTAATGGTATGTTTGGGTAACGAGTGTTATTGCAATTTCCAGATCCTCTTCCTTGGAATTCCTATGCATTAACCCACCCACGTGGCATGGATAATGAAGGTCAAGTGCAATGCTAGATTTCACAACATGAATTTTTCAACAGTGTATTTTAATTCTTGGAAAGAAAATGTCAACAGAAGTGAATAAACTTCATTTTGTATCTTTATCTAAATAATTTCAGTGTGCAACTTGTTTGTAAAGCACATTCAAGAGTGGCCAAGAGTGGGAATGGCTTGTATAATGATTGGCTAACCTGCACCTCTTACAGACAACCTGTCCTTCTTAAAATAGTTCAGACCCTGCTGCATTCTGTAAACCTGTCAGTTATAAATTTAAAATTAAAAATACTTTAATGATCAGGTAGAGGGTTTGCCAAACAAATGCGTTAGGAAATGAAAAGGAGAGATGCTAACTTTCTGCAAGAAATTCTCAATACAAACCTTACAGCACATAGGTTAGGAGGTTGACTTTCAGAATCCAAAACGAGTGCACACACTATTACAAAAAATATTCAGGGACAGCCCAGCTGCAGGTAAGGGAGGGAAGTCCTCCTCCTTTACTCCTTTTCTCTTTCCTTCTCCCCCTCTTCCTGAGTTGGTCTCCAAATACCAAGTGGTGCAGGCTGTACCCTTATTTTAGGATATGAAGGATGCAGACCAGGACAGGCTTCTCCAGTTAGCACTAGAGGATACATCCCCCTTCCCCCTGACTGGAACCATTGCTCATGATGCTGTTGGTTGTTATCCAATTTTCTGCATGGTTCTCATTGGATGTGTGGTCTGGTAGTTTTAGCATTAGTCAAGTGTGTAATGAGAATTTAAAAGTGATATGCTGTGGAGGCAGGAAATCTGAAATGAAACCAAAATGTTCTGGAAATACTCAGCAGGTCTGGCAGCCCTGTACTTAGTGTCACCAAGCTCCTATTTCTATATGGTGTTTCATTGGTGGTTAGTATGGCTCATTACCGCAGGATAAAGATATTATGACTGCTACTAGAATAGCAGGTATTCAGACAGAAGATCATTTGTTGGGGTTATACTGGATCTTGTTAGAGTGGTAGCATTTGCAAATGTAGAACCCCTCCCTGATGAATGGTAAGGTCTGCTGAATCACAAGAGGTTGAATTCTATTCCCATGACCATCGCATTGGACTCTCTGTGTTCTCTCCTTCTGCTTTATATTGGTCAGAGAGAAGACAAGGAAAGGGTGGCATTGTTTCACATTGGTTAGCACTGCTGCTTCAGAACACCAGGGACCTGAGTTCGATTCCAGTCTTAGGTGACTGTCTATGTGGCACATGCACATTCTCCTTGTGTCTGTATAGGTTTCCACCCGGTGTTCTGCTTTCCTCCTGCATTCCAAAGATGTGCAGATTAGGTGGATTAGCCATGCTTAATTGTCTCGTGGTGTCCAGGGTTGTATAGTCGAGATGGATTAGCCATGGTAAATGCGGGGTTACAGGGTGGATCTGGGTGGGGTGCCTTTGGAGGGTCAGTGCACACCCAATGGGCCAAACAGCCTTTATCTGCATCGTAAGGATTTTATGATTCAACATTGAAGTCACTGTTCCTTCTACGCTAGGTCTTGGGTCACTTCCCCGATGGGCACCTAAATCTGGATTGTGGCAAATGTTGCCTGCTCCTACCTGGAAAGTCTCAGTTACCTAGATTGGATAAGTTCTGGTGACTTTTATACCTGCGAGATACACAGTTCTCAACCGATTGTGAGAATCCAGGTCCTGTTGGAGGATATGGTCTAGTTCATTCTCCATTTTGTTGGATACAGGCACCTCACATACTATTGAGGTGGAATAGGAGAAATTTAGTTGGTTTCATTGTGGAAACAGGCCTTTTAGCCCAACAAGTCCACACCAACCCTCTTAAGAGCAACCCAACCAGACCCATTCCCCTACACCTAACACTACGGGCAATTTTTAGCATGGCCAATTGACCTAACTTGCACATCTTTGGACTGTGGGAGGAAACCGGAGCACCCGGAGGAAACCCATGCAGACACGGGGAGAATGTGCAAACTCTACACAGACAGTTGCCCGAGGTGGGAATTGAACCCGGGTCTCTGGCGCTGTGAGGCAGCAGTGCTAACCACTGTGTTATAAAGTGTTATAAAATTCCAGAAGGAGTAGGGCCTTTCCTTGGGAGCATGCCTCCTCTTTCTGTATGTTATTCCTTCTCTCTGCTGCTTTTTCCACATCGTTGTTTTGCTGAGAAAAGGATTGTATTGGCTGAAACCCATTTGCTCTTAACAGTGACCATATAGTAGCTCAAACTGATTTATCAGCACCCAATGCCACTCCTTTCCAAAACCAAAGGTTCGCAAAGCTTTGTGTATTCATGTCAAAATCATGGTTCTGACTTCCTGCTCTTATCACAGTTTTAAAAGTCTTGAAGCTATCTTCTTCCATTAGACTTCATCCATTTTAAATTGCCCATTTGTGTCATTAGATCTGGTCCACAGCACTTCCAATGCTGCTACCTTGGTATGGATTAAATCTATATTCTTGGCTTTTCTCCAGTTATTATGCCTCATAGTAAATGATAAGTATTCCTTTCTACACTTCCATCTTTTCCAGGCTAAGGAATTGCCACTCTCCAGTTTTTTATTTGTTTGTGTTTTCTCTCAGTAGAACTGAACTCTTTTGCTATGAACACTTATCAGTAGTTCCTATCTATGTCTGTATCTTGTCCCTATGACTGTTAACACTTCCTTTGGTTTTGCTCTGTTTTTCACCTCTTTCTCATTAGCATAAAACCCATGACCTTTTGAGCCACCTTTCGTTGTGAAAGAGAATTATTTTGGACTTCTAACGTTAACTCTATTTCTCTCTACATAGATAATACTGGTTCCGCTGAACAATTTGTTTCCCCAGCATATTCTGATTTCATTTCAGATCTCCAGTATCCACAGTACTTTGTTTCCAGTTGCATTCTGCAAGAATTGTGTAGCCTTCAGATCATCTTCATGTAAGAAGTTAGAAAATAGGGGGTGATGCAGCAATCATTAATGCAACAGCAGTTTTATACATGAGTTTAACAATGGAGATATACAATTGGGGAAGATGTTGCATAACGTAACGGTTCTGAAACTGTCAATGTTGAAGTTGCGTTAAACTCCACCCAATCAGATATGTCATACAGTCTTTGAAAGAAGAATAAGGCAGTCAGCATGAGGCCCCAGTAGAGATACTGAAGTGTCATGTCTGGCTCCTGACAGTTTTAACAATTCTGCCCACTAGTCATTGTAATTTATACCTAACGCTATCATGCATTATATTATCACTGAGAGGCTTTTTATTTGAGGGAAAATGGAGTTACATTTTACATGTTTTGGTCAACTGAAGTGACCCCCTAATAATCAGGAATCCATTGGATGTAGCTGCCTTCAATTGTTACAATGTCAGAGTATGAACAATACTCAAGTAAAAAGTGAGGTCTGCAGATGCCGGAGATCAGAGCTGAAAATATGTTGCTGGTTAAAGTGCAGCAGGTCAGGCAGCAGCCAAGGAACAGGAAATTCGACGTTTCGGGCATAAGCCCTTCATCAGAAATGAACAATACTCGGCTCATCCCTTTCCAATAAGATCTCCAGAAGATATCAATCCAAAACATATTTTTGTCTGATTGGTCGCTCATGATCACTCAAATATACAGCAAATAAAGCAGTAAGGGAAGCTAAAACTATCTAGAAGCTCCCCCACTGATACAAGCCACCATCCTTGCTTTGCAATTCAGGCATCACAACTATATATCACTACCCCACAGTGGGAATGGTGGCAGGATACAGAGGTTAAGGCTGGCTGGTACTGCAGTGCTATCATGCGGAGGCCACATTGGAAGGGGTCTCTTTTGATCTCTCTAAAGACAAGCTGACAATGTATATGGGGTCGCTGACCTTCTCCATTTTCAGGACCTTGTGCAACATGCATTGCCACCACGAGCATGTCATAGCGCTCACCAGGAGGTGACCTCTGAAGCTCCACAGGATGCAACTTCCCATGTGGCTCAGGTTGGTTCAGGAGGAGTTCAGCTGGAAAACATCATGAGGTGATGGACTCTTCTCAGCAGGATAGGTCAAGCTGGCAGTGTTAAAGTCTAAGGTAGACATGAATATGTGCTTGACATTGTTGTGTCCACAGATTTGAACACAATTTCAAGATTGAGCAAATCAACTCTGCCATTTTTACAGTCACTTTTTCTTAGAAGAAACTTCAGGTGTTAATTACTCAACAGCAACAACAAAAGCATCAGGAGTTGGCACTGGCTGCAGAGTCATAACAGTCGACACACGGTGCCCAATGAACGTAAAACCAAGTCTACACACTTCAATGCAGCTACCTGAAGCTAACAGATTGGCAGTGCCGACAATGCCTTACATTATCCAGGAAGTTGTCTTCTACGTTTGCCAGCTACTGGGTGAACATTTGCATCCTCATGCATGAGGAGGAAATCCCATTCCAGTTGTCTTGTGTGTGACAGTGGCCCTCAATTTCTATGGCAGTTGTTTATTTCAGGGAGCCACTGGGGACTTCTGCAGAATCTCAGAGGCAACTGCTTACAAGTGTATCTGGGATGTGATGATGCCCTGCTTGCTCGGGCTCGCCTTTTATAACATTTTCCTTGGATGTTGCAGGTCAGGCAATCAGGGCTTGGGCTTTGATGCCATGGCAAGATTTCTGCCTCACCATCCCAACAGTCTTCATGAACAGGAAAGGCTTCCATTCTATGAATTTATAAATTATCTATGACCGCAGCAGATGGATCGTGCTGGCCTATGTATGTTATCCAGGGAACTGCTGCAATGCCTCTACTCAGGAACATTCACAGGAGTCTGTCTTCTTGGTGCATAAAAAGATGGTTGGTTGACAACAAGAATTATATTCATACAGAGCTCATAGCATTTGTCAGAAATCCACAAGAGCCACTGTAGAGCAACCTGTAGGAGTCCTGAAAATGTGATTCAGATTTCTGGCCCAGTCAGTTAGTGCAATGCAAGGTGAAGGAGTGGAAAGTCTTCTTTGAGCAGAAGGTTGAAGCTAAGGATTCTGGGATGATCAAGGAGGGACCTCACAAATACCAAAATGACAGGACCATGATGCAACGAGTTATATGATACCTTCCTAGACATCCATTTCCAGGAGGCTTGAGCAAGGGGAGATGTTTAATGTTCTGTTTGTCACGTACTGCTAGGGACTGCTGCATCCCAGATTCAACTCATTAACTGAACGGAATTTCAGTTTGCAGTTTTGGTTGGAACTAAAGCAAAGTTCTTAATCTGTCTGTGCGTGAAATAAGAAAATTAAGGCAGAAAGCTTAGTTGTGATAAATCTGGGCTCTGTATTAACTGCATGCACGCCTAACTATGACACCATGGATACGCTCATGAGTAGGGACTCATAGATGGTTGTGAAATTCTGTGTCACTCCTCCATTAAAGAAAACACAGATACTCACCAGGTCTGTCAATCCCACATTATAAGATTAGTCTGGTTTTGCTCTCCCTCTCTCTCTCTCTCTCTCTCTTCCTGCACTCTTGTAAATTGTCAGGATCCTACACTGTACCATTACAATAACTGCACAATCTTCAGGAGTGAGCTTTTAATATTGTGAAGTATAAAAATACTCACAATTCCCCATTATTCCCTCCAGTATAGAAACATAGAAACTAATCACAGAAGTCAGCCATTCAGCCCTTCGAGCGTACTTCATCATTCAATATGATCATAGCTGGCCCTCTATCTCAACACCATATCACAATCTTGTCCCCCTTAAGGAATGGTGAGAGTCACCTCTCAGATATGCTTTGCGATCTCTTATATTGAGAATGGCTAGCCTGGAGATCTCAGGCATGGAATTGGCCTTTGGCTTCTGCATCCCTGTAGATGTTAGTCATCTCTCAGCAACTTTTATGAACTGCCTATATAGATTTCACTCTCCTCAATCCGATATCCTGCGGATAAACTGATGGGGACAAAATGTGAATTTGTGAATACTCGTAATTTGACAAATAATTTACCAATTTGGGTGCAGTCACTATCAGTTGACTGTTTTCCATATAATGCAGGATCATGACCTCCATTTGACCTAATGTTGGAGTCCCAATCCTCAGCCCAAATATGTTTAGATTAGATTACATTACAGTGTGGAAACAGGCCCTTCGGCCTGACGGACTTTAGGCTCAATCTACAAACTTATTATCTTTTATGTGTGAGCCAAGTCCTGCGTGCTCTTTAAATAAAGCAATAGGAAAAAATATCTAATCTTACACTTTTAGTTTTATTCTAGCAGTAAGTGGATAAAGTATACAGGGCTCTGGGTCTAAACCTTTCTGTCCCTGACAAACTACTCAGTCAGTCAGTTCAGAAAGAAGAAAAGACGTATATCTGTCCCTGACACAGCCTTTTATACCATAGAAAACATCATATCATCACTCAAGTGAAATTGCCTTCTAATTGGCTATTGCTCCGACTCCATTCCCCGCCTCCTCGCATTTCCGGCTATCCGACCTCACGTGACCTTCCCTTTTCGAAGACAAAGGACCACCATGCAGTCTCCTTTCGAGCGCGAAATGTCCGATCACGTGACCTCCCGGAGCGCGAAACAGGGAGACCACGTGACCGCGCCCGCGACTCGGAGCATCACATGATCATCCTCTGCGCGCGCGTCAGAGGACCACGTGACCTCCGAGCGCCGAGGACACGCCCCTCAGACTCGACAATTTAGTTTCCAGGTAAGTTTTTTATATATATATATTTACAGGCTCAACAAGTCCACACCAACCTGTCGAAGCGCAACCCACCCATACCCCTGCATTTACCCCTTACCTAACACTACGGGCAATTTAGCATGGCCAATTCACCTGACCTGCACATCTTTGGACTGTGGGAAGAAACCAGAGCACCCGGAGGAAACCCACGCAGACACGGGGAGAATGTGCAAACTCCACACAGTCACCTGAGGCGGGAATTGAACCCGGGTCTCAGGTGCTGTGAGGCAGCAATGCTAACCACCGTGCTGCCCACTAGTGTCCCTTGTCACTTTTAAGGCCTGTCTATCTGAAGTCTAAATCATTGTTTTCTGTTTAAGATTTGTGATGTTACAATGAATTACACGACTCTTTCTTGACACTAAAAGGAATTAGGAGAAAGATTCGGCTGTGTGGAATATTTTGTAGTTATAATCACAAAGTTGAGATAGTGGGAGAATGCCCACTGAATGTGGTTACCAGAATCTGATACACCATCAGATAAGTGATTTTAATCCCTAGCTAGATTGTCCTTATTGTTTTGGTGGTATAAATTAGCTGCTGAAGCATTGAGATTTACTCCAGTTTCTTGATGCTCATTTATGTATTATCAAAAAGACCAACAGTGCAGGTCCAATTAACAAGAGGGATACTTCTGGAGGAACAAGCAGACATGAGTCATCTTTTAAATATGTACATTCCCATGAATATGTAAGAAATGTACTGACTGACTTAAAATAAATATATAAATACATTGAATTGGTTTAATTAGAGAATAATTGGACATTTTTGACAGTTATGACACGTGAGTGGATTTACTGAAGCCAATTAATGTGATAAAAATCTTCACACATTTCATGAAAAAATTAGCTGTAAGAAACAAAAAAAAAGATGAATTTTAATGAGTCCATTAACATTTTAGAATTCGCTAAGGGTTACATTTCAGACAAATTAACCAAAACTGAAGGAAGTTCATTTTCTTTAGCAGGCAGTTTAATACTTGCTGCAAAAAAAAATGGATTTCTTGTCACAAGTCATACCTGGATGGCTGGTTAGCAGGGAATGGTGGCTGGCTGGCTACCTAGTTGTCCTGCAAGGATGCCCAGCCAGTATTTTTCAAGCACTGGGACTCATTTGTATTATGCAGTGGTTTATTGTACAAAACCAATTGCAACAGAACACCAGGTAAGTGCTGGGCTGGCTCAGTATTGCATGGACCACAGGAAAGTAGGCTCTGTTTGGGTTAGCAGTGATGGTAACAGGTGCAGGAGCCCAACCTCTGCAAACATTTCCAGAGGGTTCTCTATAGTTGAGCTGTCACCTTATGTCAGTCAGAGACTGTGTGGTTGACAGTCCAAGCAAGGTGGTCCTAAACTTCGGCTGAGGCTTAAATAATTACTTTTCATCTATGAGTCAGGAGATTGCGGGTTCAAGTTCAAACTTGACCAGAAAAGTGTAAGCTCTCACTGCATTGCAGTGCTGTATTTTTGTCTTATAACCGAAATGCTAAACTAGTATCTTGTCTGCTCTCTTCAGGTGTTTCAAATGTTCTGAACAAACTAGACTAATACAGTCATAGAGCTATACAGCATAGAAGCAAACTATTTGGTCTAACTCACCCATGCCAACCAGCTATCCTAAATTAATCCAGTCCCGTTTGTCAGCATTTGGCCCATATCCCTCTAAAACCTTCCAATTCATGTACCCATCCAGATGCCTTTTAAATGTGGTAATAGTACCAGCCTCCACCACTTCCTCTGACAGTTCCTCATTCCCATACACGCACCACCCTCTGCATGAAAAGTTACCCCTTCGGTCCTTTTAAATCTTTCCCCTCTCACTTTAAACCTATATCCTCTGGTTCTGGACTCCGCTACCATGGGGAAAAGACCTTGAAGGAATTCTATCCCTGAAGGAACTAATTATTTGGTAATTATTGCATCTGTGAATACCACTTTGTTTGGACTAAAAAAATACATTAAACAAAGGAAGTCAAGGCAGAAAATGTTGTACATATGAAAATGAGTAACCCAGACTCATTGTGCGCTATATCTAAAATGTGACTTTATTCCAGCAGTAGGAAGAATGCTAAACACATCACTTCTGTTTATGTTCAAGTCAGTTTTGCCCAGAGGCAGACCTTTGATTTTTTTTTAACTGACGAGTTGCTGTGAACTCAGGAGGGATAAGCATAGTAATAATTACTTGATTGGTTCCGGTCAGGTAGTTATATCCTTGGGTGTGGACAGCACAGTAGACACATTCTGCTTGTGGAAAAGAAAGCACCAAAATCTCTCCATCTCGTTTCTGTTTGGGAAATAACAGAAAACTGCCTGGAAGCTGGCTTCATTCACTATTTTCCTGTTAACTGCACTCTCTGAACCCTCTTGTTGAAGGGATAATGAGAAAAGAAACACTTTTAGTGACGCTGATGGGGCAAATCCTTACCCAGTGAGTGAAAAACTGAGCATTGGGATATTCACAAGTTTGCATCATTCGCATTAAATTGGAAGGAATAGAAAGAAAAGAAAAATAAGCAACTCATCAAAATTTAATCTAGACTAGTATCAGGTCTGTGCTTCTTTGATTTAGTTTTCTCCTTTGCTCTAACTATAATATTTATGTCATCTCTTGTCACGTAGTGTGTTTATTTGTATGTGTATTAATTTTAAAAAGGATTTAAATCAGAATTATAAGTTAGCAATTCATGTTTCTGTCTTGCTGTTGGATTAAAAACAACTTTGTTAAAATAAAATAGTTATTTTCTTGTTAATGAGAAAACTGGCATGCCTATTTGTTTAACCTGAATTAGGTAAGCTGGACAATTTAATAGCTTAGGCAAAGTTGCAGGTATGTGATGACTCTAGAAAAAGTGGAGCTTGATTTCCAACATACTACTCCAGAGGTTGAGACATATCGGTTATTTATGGGAGCTTGCTATGCACTAAATGACAGTTGTTTTTCCTACATAACGACAGTGAGTGTGCATCAAAATTACAACAAAGTCTCCATTTTCTGCTACCCAGGCATCGAGAATTCTCATGCAGCCAAACCATCAGAAAGGTACCACCTGACTGCACGTATTTGTTCTTTCAGAGTACAATCATCTGAGATTCAATAACGGAAAATCAGAATTGTAACCTCCTGAAGATTCTAGCAAAGGTGGATTGGGTGACTTATCATGACTTGAACAGGCTTTTTCGCTCTGGGAACACATTGTCTGGTCGCCCATCTTAAAGTCGTAGAGTCATAGAGATATACCTCACGGAAACAGTACAATTCATCCATACTGATCAGATGGCCTAAATAAATTTAGGCAATTTACCAGCACTTGGCCCATATCATTCTAAATCCTTCCTATCCATATACCCACCCAGATACCTTTTAAATGTTGCAATTGTACAAGCCCCCACCACTTCCTCTGGCAGCTCATTCCATACATGCACCATCCTCTGTGTGAAAAAATTGCCCCTTAGGTCACTTTTACATCTTCCACTCTCAACTTAAATCTATGCCCTCTAGTTTTGGACTGGCCAACCCAGGGAAATGACCTTGGCTATTTCCCCTCTCCATGCTCCTTGTGACTTTATAAGCCACTATGATGTCACCCCTCAGCCTCCAAAAATAGCTCCAGCCTATACAGCCTGTCCCCATAGCTGAGACCCTCCAACCCTGGCAACATCCTTGTAAATCTTTTCTGAACCCTTCCAAATTTCACGACATCCTTCCTATAACCGAGAGACCAGATTTGTATGTAATACTCCAAACATGGCCAAACCAATGTCCTTTACAGATGCAAAGTGACCTCCCAACTCCTATACTCAATGCACTGCCCAATAAAGGCAAGTATACCAAGTGCCTTCTTCACTATTCTATCCATCTGCAACTCCACTTTCAAGGAACTATAGATCTGCACTCCAAGGTCTCTTTGTTCACCAACACTCCCCAGGACCTTATCATGAAGTGTATAAGACCTGACCTGATCTGCCTTTCCAAAATGCAGCACCTCACATTTATCTAAGTTAAACTCCATCTGCCACTCCTCAGCCCATTTGCCCATCTGATCAAAATCCCATTGTACTCTGAGGTAACCTTCTTCACTGTCCAGTACACCTCCAATTTTGTTGTCAACTACAAACTTATGAACTATGCTTTCTATGTTCACATCCAAATCATTTATATAAATGACAAAAAGCAGTAGACACAGCGCTGATCTTTGTGGCACACTGCTGGTCACAAGCCTCAAGTCTGAAAAGCAATCCTCCTCCACCACCTTCTACTACCTTCTTCTGCCTTCAAGCAAGTTCTGCATCCAAATGGCTAGTTCTCTTTGTATTCTGTGTGATCTCACCTTGCTAACTAGTCTACCAGAAGGAACCAAAGATTGCACCAAACACCATACAGGACAAACAGGCAGACAATTAGCAATCCATATCCATGAACACCAACTAGCCACTAAACGCCATGACCAGCTGTCCCTAGTAGGCAAACACAGTGATAACCAGGACCACAAATTTGACTGAGATGACATAACAATAACAGGACAAGCTAAATGGAGGACAGCAGGAGGGTTTCTAGAAGCGTGGCACTCATCCACGAACCCCATCAACAAACATATTGACCTCAACCCAATATCCTGGTCACTGCGACAATCAACCAGAACCAGCCACTGAAACTAGCAGGACCGGAACTAAATAAATTCCAGAAGACACTGTACAGCAGCGTTTCACAGGAGGTTCCAAAGCACTGAAGATGTCACTGACACAAGGGACGAAGCATCTGCAAATCAACTTCCCACATCAGCAAACATAGCCACAATGATGATAAGGAACCTTGTTGAATGCCTTACTAAAGTCCATATCAATCACATTCCTGCTCTTCCCTCACCAATCTTCTTGTTAGTTCTTCAAAAAAACGTAATCAAGTTTGTGAGACATAATTTCCCATGCACAAAGCCATGTTGACTATCCCTAATCAGTCTGTGCTTTTCCAAATACTTGGAAATCTGGTCCCTTAGGATTCCCTCCAACAACTTGCCCACCATCAATGTCAGGCTCACTGGTCCATAGTTTCTTGGCTTTTCCTTACCACCTTTCTTAAACAGAGTCACCACATTAGTCAACACCCAGTCTTCTGGCACCTCACTTGTGGCTCTCGATGTTACAATTATCTCAGCAAGGGGCCCTGCAATCATTTCCCTAACTTCCCTGAGTTTGAGGGTACACCTGATCAGATCCTGAATATTTATTCACCGTTATGCTTTTTAAGATGTTTAACACATCTTCCTCTGTTTTATGGGCATTTTTCAAGATGTTGCTGTTTATTTCCCCATGTTCTGTATCTTCCATATCCTTCTGCACAGTAAATACTCATGCAAAATACTCATTTAGCTTCTCACCTGTTGCCTGCGATTCCACACATAGGTGATTTTGCTGATCTTTAAGGTGCCTTATTCTCTCCATAGTTACCCTTTTGTCCTTAATGTATTTGTAGAATCCCTTTGGGAATCTCCTTAACCCTATTTGCCAGAGCCATTTCATGTCCCTTTCTGCCCTCCTGATGCTCCTCATAAGTATACTCCTATTGTCTATGTACTTGCTGTCTCTTTTTCATCAAAACTGTGCTGTATTTATGAGCATGTGGCCACTTGTTTTTATAACACACATACATCTTGTGGCAGCAACGAGTTAAGTCCTCACAAATACCATTAGTGTTTCTGATGCAACTGAGAGATTACTGTAACTGGCAACAGTCATTCCTTGTGCATGTCAGATACCAGGGAGATTAAGGTATCTCATTCACAGTAAAGCACTTTGTCATATCCTGCGATCATGATAGATGCAATATAAATGTGTGACTCTTTAAATGCATGATCCACATATGCCATCCAATTCTAGGCACCACTTATCAATGGTTCAATCATAATTATGCTGCCAAGGAGCTCATTGTCCACTGTATCCTGTTTGGGGGCTGCCAACATTCCCTATTCTCTTGCTGATAGGTGTAAATGTTCAGTCCAAAGTACTTACTTGTGGCATTACGATCATTGGAGTATGTTCATGACACAATGTAATTCACTGTACAGGAAAAAGACACGAGCTTTAAATGAAGGCAAATGAGTAAATGGATTTAGGATGTTTGAGAGTAAATTGCTCAGAATGTGCCTGCTCCAACTCTGCAGGCAAAAATGTGATTATAGCTCTGATTTTGATTTCATTGAATGGCTAATAAATCAAACCCAGCTTAAAATATGGTGACATTAAGCATTTTATCTATTAATTGGCCAAAGGCTAGCTACCTTCATCATTATGTCTTAAGAAAATGAAGATCAAGCTGGATAAATGAAAGTCATCAGCAAGAAATGCCTGCAAGTTGCAAGAAAAACTTATATTGAGCCATTTCTTTGTCATGATCTCTGTTTTGTTTATTCTGAAATAGTTACTGTTTGCAATCATTGGAGTGAAGGTTAAAACGTTGGTACATTACTGGTTAACACTTTGCTCCAAAAGCAATTACTGGCATACATGAGATGAAATTAAAAACAACTAATGGCTGTCAAGAAGTGCTGAAAAGAATTAATGAAGTAATTGGAGGCTAAACAATAATTACCTGGCACTGAAAAAGCTAATATCGCTACTAGATTAAGGCTCATTTTAACTCTGATCTGATGTAGATGAGGCATTCTGATTAAAGGTTCTGCTTGACTTCCAAAATATGAGTAAATACCTTCACACCAAACCAAATATAATGCACTACCTCTGCGAAGATTCCATCAAGAAGTGTACAAAAATGGAGACTGCTGCGTTTGGTCTGAACATTTATCCTCTCAGTGAATACTATTGCATGAAGTATGGGATTCTGAAAGGGTGAATGTTGGAGCCTGAATTAAGTTCTATTAAGTTTCTGTTTATGCCATACACTTTTGAGTGGGAAAGCAGGAGAATTGTTTTGGATCTTGAAGGGAACAGATGTGTCAATTGTGTCTCTTAATAGTCTTATTCAAATCATCTGACCAGATAATGTAACTTTTACGATGCAATAAACTACGTCTTATTAAGTTAGAGCCTCTTCTTGTTAAGTGATCATTCCCCCACTACAGTAAACATCATCAATGGGCTCTTGTGATACAGTGGTAGTGTTCCTACTTCTGAACCAGGAGACCTGGGTTCAAGTTCCACTTGCTTCAGAGGTGTGCCATGACATGTCTGAATAGTTTGATCTTTTAAAAAAGAACATATCAGCTCTTGGGCCCAGGAAAGTAGAGAGAAATGGTGTTAGTAACCTTTTAAACACCAGTGGAAAGGCATTAGGACAAGTTCCTAGCCTTCTTGATTTAGCATTCGAACATATAAGTTAGAATGGATGACAACATCATCAGTGATTTTCTGGAATGCTTTTTGGCATACTGGCCTCAATACTGAACGTAAGATGAAAAGTAATACCGACCTATATTTAAAACAGAAATCACGTAGTCCAAAAATATAACTTGTCATCATTTTCTGTGAATTCTGGTCTCAAATAATAGTCCATTGTCAGCATTTGGCCATTGAAATGTACAATTCTCTATGTATAATTCATACACTACGACTGGAGTACATTCCACTACATCAAAGGTGAGGGATTGTACTGAACTCTCACAACAGTCAGAAATGCCAATGAGTGAAATCTGCAGCCTACTGAGGCAATTAAAATATCAATAAAGATCCATTTTATGTCTCCAATGAATCTTTCCTAATGTGCATATGTTTCATTCTGTCAGGAACCTCGCCAGGTAAGGAAGGTGACAGTACAGCAAGAAGCTATTGACACATTAACTCACTATTATTTCAAACTATTAAAGGAGAAACAAAACACTAATGATACTAACAGGAGTAACTCCATTGTCGGAGACTGATTTGGGTAGTTTGCAACAAAGGGTGCTGGGTGTCATTGCACCCAGGTCAGTTAGAGGGCAGCACTAATCTTTAATGACCCTTGTTCAGGAATATGGGTTTCTTTTGCTCTGAGCTGGGCTAATCCATGGACGAGGAGCTGTTATAGTTGCACCATCCACAGCAGCAGAGGCATCAAAATTGCTCAGAACTAGAAGCTGCAACAGAGAGCAGTATCTTGGCTGTTTTAGAAGGAATTGTTTTGGACTAGGCCAAACCCCTCCAAACATATTAGGAAGATAACCAAGACCCTCACCTTTTCTTATTTTAAAGGTAAGTACAAGACATTGTGTTTCAGATGCAATTTGCATGGTCAAATTACTGAACTTTAAGAAAAACTGCAGTTAAAATACAGCCAAAATAAAACTAAAATAATTGGTTAAACTATAACTTTACTGAAATGCTTAAGAAAATAATCCGTATTAACTAGTTTGGGAGATTAGAAATGTAGTTTTTGCAGGTGGGGGAAGGGGTGTAATGGGGGGAAGGGAAGGGAAACGTTATACAAACGGTCACGGAATTCTTGTAGCATGTAGCATGTAGCATACTTAAGGCTAAGACTTTAATGAATATGGAGGGTCTTTTAAAGAAAATAGTTTAAGCTAGGAAATAATTTTAAAGTGTTGTAGTTGACCACAAAAAGAAGGAGCAGGGGCATTTCACAATGAAGCTTATAGTATGATAAGAGAAACAGGATAAAAGAACAAGCTGTAACAAACAAGGAACAAAGAATGCACATAAGGACAGCAGGATGGCCAAATAAGAAAATAACTAACAAGTGAGGTAATCGGCTTATGATAGGAGGGGAAAAGGGAGGCATGATTCTGCAACTTGTAAACTGAATAAGAAAGCTAACATGCTCTGTTTTGGTGCACATTTGTGCTTGATTGCAGAAGCATCCGGTCCTTGCAAGGCTGTAATAAATTGTTCTTGTTTCCAAGGCTTGGTCTCAGGCTGATTGATTTGTGAGTGAGTTCTATTTCTCACAATTGGGGCTCGTCCGGGATCCAACACTCCAACCGCTCGACACTCTTGGGACGACGGGGGAGGTGCACTTCACCAATTTCAGTGATCTCCGACTCCCTTGCTTGTCATTCGCGGTTTGGGCGAGTATGATCCGGACTGGGAGACCCTGGAAGCAAGGCGGGCAGACGCAGCAGGTTCGGTCGGGCAACTCTTGTACACAAGACCCAGGTAGGGAAAGGTCTTAAAGGATATAACCAGGTGACCGGGGGCAGCAGTATTTGCTGCAGGAATTGCCGTGGGAGAGAGCACACCAAAATGACCAGGTAACTCTGTGCACAGACCAAGGTAAGAAAAGAGACTTTTAAGTGTTGCCTTGGTGGTCAGGACATACGAAAGTACGGGGAATTGGTGATATATAAAATTAGGCATATGTCAATGGAAAACAGCCTGTGTCAGAAGGGCCAGTAGCTGAAGGACTACTGAGGGTGAACTTCGTAACTAACTTATGGCCAGACATCCAGAAAAATATTCAAAAGCTAGAGGAGTCATTGCGGGAAGCTCAAAGTGTCTGTGAGACATGGTGTCTGTGTGTGTGTGAGAGAGAGAAAGAGCAATACAGCAAGTAGAAAGTTTAGCCCTTTGTGATTCGGTTTGAATGCACATTTGCTTGTTGGTGATTGAATGTTTGCTTTGTTCCGGGAGCTTGAGATCCGGGACTGTTTTGAATCTGATTTCTACTATGGAAATTTTAACATTATTTCTTTTAAGGTTAAGGATTTTACAGATTATGAAATTAAATGTTAACTCCTGTTCTTTTTACAGGTCATGACTGCCTTACTATCAGTTTCTAACTAATCTCTTTTATCCTTACATAAGAGTGATTTATGGAAAACACTTGAAGTCTAAACAAAAAGCATATAATTGGTCAGATTAATCGGACGAGTAAGGTGTTTAGTCAGGACCCTGAAGGGGGTGTGGAAGAAGGTGACACCGGACCTCGTTAAGATTAATTAAATTAGCAACAATGGGAGGCACGGGGAGTTGTCTGTGTGATGATCGAGCTGTAAATAACGTTAAAGGGATATATCTCGCCTGACAGTTCTTTGGGGAGAATGTTGGGTAATTGGGAACACAACTCCCAGACGCGGGAGAAAGATAAGGGTACAGTGATAAACTATTGTTGTTTTGTCTGGACTAGAGAAAGTATTAAAGTGCCTGGTATTTTTTTTGGCCCAAATATGGGTCCGATGAGGATTGGCTGTGTCAAGATCTTAATATATATGTCAATTGAAAAGAACCGTACGGTCAAAAAGAGTCCGATTAGGCAGCTTGTTGGATAGGGAGCGCGGGTGTAAAATTATGTCCCATGAATACAGAGGAATCAGGGAAAAAAACAGAAAAAGAATGAACAAGGGAAGCCACAGTGGGATCCCTCAACGTGTTTGCCGTCCCCATATACTACTCCCTGGAACAAGCCTACAACTCCCGAAGTAGAACCGAGTCCAGACACAGAAAGGGGAACAGACACTGAACTAAAAGATGCAGAACCTGGGGGGGCTGAGAATCACTCGAGCCACCACATGTAATGGAGGGACAGAGATAATGGAAATTGTAAAATTATGTCCCTTACAAGAGGTTCTGATTGGGAAAGGCACAATCGGATATGTAAACGCTCCGTTAACTAGCAGTGGAGTTAGGGTCTTTAAAAAGGAAATGAAATGTTTGATAGAGAATCCAGTTGGACAAGCTGAACAATTAGAGCAATTCCTAGGGCCTAATTTATATACCTGGTGAGAACTGATGGCAATTTTAGGAACGTTATTTTCAGGGGAAGAATGAGGTATGATTAGGAGAGCGGCTTTATAGGAATGGGAAAAGAAGCACCCAGTTGGGGGAGAAGGGGCCCCAGCAGAACAGAAATTCCCAAATGTTGACCCTCATTGGGAAAATAATGACAGAGAAGATAGGGAGACAATGCGGGATCTACGAGAAATGATAATATTAGGAATTAAAGAGGCGGCACCTAGATCACAAAACTTTGTTAAGGCCTTTGAAGTACGACAGGAGAAGGGTGAAACCCCTTCTGCATTTCTTAAAAGGTTCAAGAAGGCCACAAGGAAGTATTCGGGAATGGATCCCAATAATCAGATAGCACAGAGACTCTTAAAGGTCCAGTTTGTACAAAATTATGGCCGGACATACAAAAGAAATTACAGAAATTAGATGGATCGAGTGAAAAACAGATGAAAGAACTGTTACGTGAGGTAGAGAAAGTGTATGTGAAAAGGGAAGACGAGAAGCAGAAACAGAAAGTCAAAATAATGGTGGCGGCAGTAGAAGAATTAACGAAAAGGAGAATGGGATCAGGGGATAACAGGAAGGGTAGGGGAGGACACGAAAGACAAGGGTCAGATACCCAGGAAAGGAGGCAACAGGCAGAGTGTTACCATTGTGGGAAAGTGGGGCGTTTTAAGCGGGAATGCCCGGAATTAGCATGAGAAAGGGAAGCCGTTTCCCTAATGACCTTAGATGAAGATTAGGGGAGTCAGGGGTTCCTTCCTCCTGAGACCCACTGGGAACCCTTGATAAATTTAAAGGTGGGACCTGAAGGGGAGGAGGCAGTATTTTTGGTGGATATGGGAGTGGCACGGTCATCCCTAAGTTTTAGACCTACTGGCGTTAAATTGACTAAGGAGCATCTTAAGGTTTCCGGAGTAAAAGGCAAAGAATTCTTGGTTGAAAATGTGTTGCTGGAAAAGCGCAGCAGGTCAGGCAGCATCCAAGGAGCAGGAGAATCGATGTTTTGGGCATGAGCCCTTCTTCAGGAATGAGAACTTTCTTCAGGAAAGGAGCAGAAAATACCACTTGTTTCTGTAATCAGAATAATACCGCACCCTTCCGATTAGGAAAATCACCTTGTGTGCACACCAGCCAAGCTACTCCCACAACCATTCCCCAAGTATTGAATGGGACATATTGGGTGTTTGGCTTAAAGGCCTACCCATTTATCCCCGGCGAGAGGTATGTTTGGAGTGGCGGATGTAACGGTTATGAGTGCTGGGACCATCCAGTTCAAACACTACCTCAAAATCAGAAAGGCTGGAGTGGCTGCTACTACCTTGCCTATATAATTCCCCACTTTGGGCTGTTAAAGAGAGCCCCAAAAATACTTCGGAATAAACAGGGAGGAAGGCGAGTAACCCGGAAAGTAACCGAAAGAGATCGCCTCCTCTGGTCTTTGATACCTATGTATGGGACCGCTCGAGCAGGAGTAGAAATACAAAAGTTGACAGCTTCCCTGGAAGAGTTGGCCAACAATACTGCTGATGTGTTGGCCGAAACCCAATCCCAAGTAGCAGCCATAACAACCGAAATGATTGCCACTAGGCTAACAACCCTTCAGAACAGGATGGCTCTGGATTATATTCTAGCAGAGAAGGGTGGTACCTGCACACTAATTTAAGAGGAATGTTGTATATACATACCTGAGATCTCCTCTAACATTACTGATATCTCCAAACACGTGCAAGACAAAATCGCCAAGATAAGAGAGGCCGGTAATCGGTACCGGAACAAAAAAGGATGGGAATGGAGGAATTGGGGATTGACTGGTTGGGGAAGTTGGTTAGTCAATCTAGCTATCTATGGATTATTGATATTAGTGGGTCTGGTGGTAGGGTTCAATGTCGTAAAATGGGTAATGAGTCGACTGATGACATCCCTTGTGGAAGGAACCCAAATAAATCATCAGATGCTTTTACAATCAGCAGGTGATATGCAACAAAGAGAAAGTCAAAGAATGCTTTTAGAGTTCGAGGGATGAACAGCACAAATGTAAAATGTAAGATTGTGAACCTCATCGCCAAAAGGTGTAAGAGGGCAGAACATAAGAAAATGAATTAAAAGAGACTTAATAAGTGCAGAAACAACAGTTTGAGAAAAAGAAAAAGGGGGAATTGTGGGAGATTAGAAATATTGTTTTTGCAGGTGGGGGAGGAGACGTAGTGGGGGGAAGGGAAGGGGAACGTTATACAAACGGTCACGGAATTCTTGTAGCATGTAGCATACTTAAAGCTAAGACTTTAATGAATATAGAGGGTCTTTTAAAGAATAAAGTTATTTCCTAGCTTAAAACTATTAAGTGTCGTAGCTGACCACAAAAAGAAGCAGCAGGGGCATTTCACAATGAAGTTATAGTATGATAAGAGAAACTGGATAAAAGAACAAGCTGTAACAAGCAAGGAACAAAGAATGCAGATAAGGACAGCAGGATGGCCAGATAAGAAAATAACTAACAAGTGAGGTAATTGGCTTATGATAGGATGGGAAAAGGGAGGCGTGATTCCGCAACTTGTAAACTGAATAAGAAAGCTAACATGCTCTGTTTTGGCGCGCATTTGTGCTTAATTGTAGAAGCGTCCGGTCCTTGCAAGGCTGTAATAAATTGTTCTTGTTTCCAAGGCTTTGTCTCAGGCTGATTGATTTGTGAGTGAGTTCTGTTTCTCACACTAGTTCTAATTAACTGTTCCAATGTAGCAACATTCCATAAACACACACTTGGCAAAGCCAAATTCAATAAAATAGATTTGTCACATGCAATTCTAGCAACAGGAAGAGAACCCCACCTTTTATTTGTAACAGAGAGAGGATTAAAAGCTTCCACATCCAACTTCAAGACCCCAGCTCTGCAGAAAGGTAAACTAAAAATCCTCCTTGTGTGGGAGCTTGACCACCCCCCCCCCCTCTACCCACCCACCATTCATGTTTCTTCCATTGTACCAAATTTATGTTAGACGGAACAAAGTCTCACAAGCTGTTTAATTGGTTTTGAGCAGTCTGCTCAGTAACTCTGTCTCAACCTTTCTTCACAAAAAAAATTAGGACAAAATGCATCTCGTAAAGCCATAGTATCATCACAGAATGCATGCAGCATTGTGCCCACAAAGGCACTGAGCGTCTCTTTCATTAACACAGGATCTATGAGGGTCAGCTTCTTGGACCCATCAGTGCAGCAGTGCCTATTGCTTCAGGTAGTCACTAATTTGTGCTCCTGATGAAGAATGATCTGATGTCATTTGGAGCAGTAAGCAACTAGTTTCCCGTGGTAGTGCAAGTGACTGTTATACAGTCATAGTATCAAACAGCCATACACATGGAAACAGATCCTTCAATCCAACTCATCCCGACCTTTCCGCCCCCACCTCCTCTCCGGCCTACCACCCTCAGCCAAATTCCCTCCACCCTACCCTTTATCTCAGCCCACTTGGCACACCAGCCTCATTCCTGAAGAAGGGCTTATGCCCGAAACTTCGATTCTCCTGCTCCTCGGATGCTGCGTGGCCTGCTGTGTTTTTCGAGCACCACATCTTTCAACCCATATCCCTCTAAACCCTTCTTATTCATATGCACATCTAAATGCCTTTTAAACGTTGTAATTGTGTCAGCCACCAACACTTCTTCTGGTAGCTCAGTCTGTATATGCACCATCCTGTGCATTGAAAAAATTGTCCTTTTGTTCCATTTTAAATTTTTCCCTGGAGGGAAAAAAAAATTGGCTATTTTCCCAATCAATGCCCTTCTTGATTTTATAAACTTTGATAAGGTCATCCTTCAGCCTACAACACTCTAGGAAAAACACCTCAGCCAATTCAGCCTCTCCCAGTCTATTCATCCTCAGTATAGCTCAAGCCCTCCAACCCTGCAACACCCTTGTAAATCTATTTGGAACCCTTTCAAGTTTCATGACATCCTTCCAACAGCAGTGAGACCAGTACTGGATAATGTATGCCAAAAGTGACCTCACCAATGTCCTGTATAACTGCAACATGCCCTCTCAACTTCTATACTCAATGCTCTGACCAATAAAGAAACGCATGCCTTGCTTGCTTCACTATCCTATCCACCTGTGATTCTACTTTCAAGGAACTATGAACTTGCACCCCTAGGTCTCTTTGTTCAGCAACACTCCCCAGGATCTTACCATTAAGTATACAAATCCTACCCTGATTCACCTTTCCAAAATGCAGCACCTCACATTGTTGGCTGAAACTGTTCATTCCAGCTTATCTGGAAACATCTATTGGGTTTAGGTTTGACACAGATGTCCAAAACATTATCGGTTTTGCCTCCATGATCAGCTATCCTTATGTTCAGGGTGTCATCAATTGTACTTATGTGATCAAGCCTCCTATGGACTGTCGATTTGTTATTAAAGGCTTCCACTTATCCAATATTCTGCTGGTATTCTGGTATGTGGTGCTGGAGAATCTTACAGGTGTGTGCAGAGTTTCCAGAGACTGACCTTGATGTCTTTATCCTCTGCACAGCTTCAGCAAAGGTCTCCTGGGTGACAAGGGTTATAGTCTAAAGAGCTGTCTACTGACACAAATGTATTGTCAACATAGACACAAGATAGTTTTAATAAGTATCTTCTATCTACCAGACCACAATAGAATAAATCAATGCCTTACTCAAACTGGTTGCCTAAACTGCTCTGATGGGTAGTCTTCAGTAGAAGCTGGTAAAAGTATCACACTAAGTCACGATGTGCTAAGCATTGCACAATCTGGAACTCCAAACAGAATTGGAGCTTGTACTGGAGTATGTGGGCATCGTCAGACAAAAATATATTTGTGAGAAATGAATATTCCAAGGTGGTAATGCTGTATGCTGGTATTGGCATGCATGCCTGGGAAACCTACAACACACTCATCCAAACAACTGAGGGCATGAACCATTATAGCCCTCATACTCAGCCATTGCCCTAGTAGATGTATTGCATACTCACATAACATTCTCTTCCTGCACATAAAGGTCTCCACAACATACAACCCATGATGTTCATTCGCTCAACCATTACAGAAACTGCCACCATCAATATCATGGGAGTTACCATTGAGCAGATGTTTAACTGGAGCATCAACATAAATACAATGGGTCCAGGAGACTGGAAATTCTACAGCAAGTAACTCATCAAAATCCTGTCTTCATGCACAAGTTCAGGAATTTGATGGAATCATCTTCACTTGCTTGAATGAGTGCAGCTTCAGCAACACTCAAGAAGCTTGACACCATTCAGAACAAAGTAGCCTGTTTAGTTAGCATGCCACTCACTACCTTCAATGTGCTCTTCCTTAAACACTGGTGCACATTTTGAGCAGTATGTACTTTTCAAAAGATGCTTCAAAGTAACTCAACAAACTGACAGAAACTTTAACAGAAGCGTTAAACCTGTAAAAACAAGGGGAAGCAGCACAATGAAGAACATTCATCTGTAAGTTCTCCTCTAAGTTACACACCATCTTGATGTGGATATATATCAGTATTCCTTCAATGGCTGGGTCAAAGACCATAGTGGATTCACATACAGATGGGCTGCAGCAAGTCAAGAGAACAATTATGGATGGACAGTAAATGTAGCCTTGTTGATAACAAGGAGGTTGGAAGAACACAGCAGAGCAGGCAGCATCAGGAGGTGGAGAAGTCGAAGTTTCAGGTGTAACCCATCTTCAGGACTGGACATGTCGACTTCTCCACCTCCTGCTGCCTGCCTGGTTTGCTGTGTTCTTCCAGCCTCCTGCTTATTTACCTTGGATTCCAACATCTGCAGTTTCTTTGTCTCTAACCTAGTAAAAGCAGCCCTGTCAGTGATGCTCACATCACAGGAATTAATAAAACAAATAGTCACTTTGGTGGTTTCTTCGGGACTTTGTACATGTTTTTATACGTTTTGTGCTCTCCTGTCCTGCAATGTCAAAGTAAATTGATTAAGGATCATTACGAGATCACTATTGATACTTATGCAAAACATTTCAGAGGCTCACTGAGGGACACTGAATATGAGGTCAGCAAACTAAGGAAGAATGTGATTGGATGGAAGTTATACAGGCATTCTGCAATCTGGATAGATATTCTGAAGTGTGATTGCAAACGTAGAGCTTCAAAGATTCCTGTGCTGGCAAATGGTACAATGATGTGACTTAGATTAGATTAGATTAGATTAGATTAGATTTACAGTGTGGAAACAGGCCCTTCGGCCCAACAAGTCCACACCGACCCGCCGAAGCGAAACCCACCCATACCCCTACACCTACCCCTTACCTAACACTACGGGCAATTTAGCATGGCCAATTCACCTGACCCGCACATCTTTGGACTGTGGGAGGAAACCGGAGCACCCGGAGGAAACCCACGCAGACACGGGGAGAACGTGCAAACTCCACACAGTCGGTCGCCTGAGTCGGGAATTGAACCCGGGTCTCCGGGGCTGTGAGGCAGCAGTGCTAACCACTGTGCCACCGTGCTGCCACTTAGGTGCCTGCAATCTGCCCCTTAAGTGCCACTTAGCTTCCCAGGCCAGATTGTACCAACAGATTCAAGAACAACTTCTTCCCCAGTGATATTAGAACTGAAATCACCTCTCAAATTTTAAGTTTATTGTTAATCTCACTCTTTGTGCACCTTCTTTGCAACCGTAACATTTTCATCACCCTGTTCTATTACCCAATGCACTTTGTATGGTATGATCTGCCTGTACTGCACACAAAACTTTTCACTGTCCTAAGGTACGTGTGACACTAATAAATCAAATCAAAATCAAATCAAAACATTCCAACTGTTAACCTTCTCCTCAACCATCAACCAATCCTGTTTAGTGAGGCTGGCTGTGGTGCGACCATCATCATCTGGAAACATTATGGATCTTTATTCCCTCACAGCTTCTACCATGAACTCAAGGGCCTCATCCACAAATCAGGAGTCTGCCCTTTCCATTTTGATACCCATGTCCATCTTTCATTTGTTTTTGCATCTTTGCTGTCCCATACGTCCAGTTCTCCTACTCTGCATAGTGCTGATGCCTTTTTAACACTGTGGTCTCAGTCAGGATTTACCAGCTCCCTCTGTCCATAACAAAGACGGAGATGCTCTCTGAATTCCCTGTCCCACATTTAAGAAAAACATATTCAGTAGCAGGGTACTGACAGCCTTGGATGTACCTGTACTGCAATAACCACAGCAAAAATTAGATCAGCCTTCTTGAGAGTGAACCCATGGAAGGCAAACGTCTGGATGGAGTACCTGACCATGCACTCAGATCCTGTGTGGACCAGCTGGCAGGAGTATTTGCAGACATCTTTAACCAGTCCTTACTACAATATGAGGTTCCCACCTGCTTCAAGAAGACCACTGTCATCCTAGGTGCCAAAGAAAAATCAGGCAACGTGCCTTAATGCATACTGGCCAGTGGCTCTGTAATCCATCATTGTGAAGTCATTGAGAGATTAATAATGACATCAACTCCATCCTCCAAGATTTCCTATTTCCAGTACAATTCTCCTACTGCCACAATAGCAGATGCCATCTCCCAGCCCTAAACTTATTCTTGGAACATCTGGATAACAAGAACACTTATGTCAGATTCCCATTTAGTGACTTTAGCTCTAACTCCAACACATAATTTCAACCAAACTCATCTCCAAGCTCCAAGACCTAGGACTCTGTTCTGTAAGTGAATCCTTGACTTCCTGACTGACAGACTGCAATCAGTAAGGATAGATGACAGCACCTCCTCCATAATAATTCTCAATACTGGTGTCTCCCAGTCTGTGTACTAAGCCCCTGACTAAACTACTTATACACTCACAACTGTGTGGACAAATTCAGCTGTGACTCCATTTACAAATTTGCTGATGACATCACTGCAGTGGGTCAGATCTCAAAAATTAAGAGACAGAGGGCAGGAAAGAGAGAACTTATCAGCATGGTGTAAAGACAACAATCATTCGCTCAATTCCAGCAAAATGAAGAGTTAGTCATCGACTTCAGGGAATGAAGTGGAGACCATGCCCATCTGTGTATCAATGGTGCTGAAGTGGAGGTGGTTGACAGCTTCAGGTTCCTAGGAGTAAATATCACCAACAATCCATCTTGTTCCATCCATGTGGACACCACAGTCAGGAAAGCACACCAAAACCTCTATTTTCTCAGAACCTGAGGAAATTCAATGTGTCCATAATGAATCTTACCTATTTTTATAGATGCACCATAGAAAACATCCTATCCCAATGCATCACAACTTCATACAATAACTACTCTGCCAAAGAGCGGATGAAGTGAAACTTGAAAAGGTTCAGAAAAGACTTACAAGGATGTTGCCAGGATTGGAGGATCTGAGCTACAGGGAGAGGCTGAACAGGCTGGGTTGTTTTCCCTGGAGCGTTGGAGGCTGAGGGACGACCTTATAGAGGTTTACAAAATTATGAGGGGCATGGATAGGATAAATAGACAAAGCCTTTTCCCTGGGGTCAGGGAGTCCAGAACTAGAGGGCATAGGTTTAAGGTGAGAGGGGAAAGATATAAAAGAGACCTAAGGAGCATCTTTTTCACGCAGAGGATGGTATGTATATGGAATGAGCTGCCATGGGAAGTAGTGGAGGCTGGTACAATTGCAACATTTAAGAGGCATTTGGATGGGTATATGAATAGGAAGGGTTTAGAGAGATAAGGGCCGGGTGCTAGCAGGTGAGACTAGATTGGGTTAGGATATCTGGTCGGCATGGACAGGTTGGTCTGAAGGGTCTGTTTCCATGCTGTACATCTCTATGACTCTATGACCGCAAGAAATTATGGAGAGTTGTGAATGCAGCCCAGCTCATCATGAAAACCAGCCTTCCTTCCATTAACTCCATCTACACTTCCCATTGCCTCAGGAAAGCAGCCAACATAATCAATGATCCTTCCCACATTGGTTATACTCTCTTCCACCTCCTTCCATTGAGCACAAAATGCAATTGTTTGAAAAGACAATACCCACAGATTCAAGAACAGTTTGTTCCCCGGTGTTATCGGACTTAATGAATGCACCTCTCATATAAAATAATTGATCTTTCTCTACCTCCTCTGTAGCTGTCACACTATATTCTTCATTCTGTTCTATTACTTGATGTATTTACACAAGGTATGATTTGTCTAGTAAGCACGCAAAATGATACTTTTCACTGTATCTCTGTACATGTCACAATAATAAATCAAATCAAATCAAAAATACTTCATCATTTTCTAAGTCGATAAGATTCCAGTCTATATGCAAATGAACACTGCCAGTTGACACAGGAATTTTTCCAGGATTACTGTCGATGACCCTGCACCTGTGTGAAGTTCACAAGAATTTAAACTGAGTTCCCAATTTTTCTGACTAGCATCATTCAGTTCATTTAATTACTGACCCTGGCCTATACCCATTTGCATGCCACTAAATTTATCTGTGGGCCCCCAACTGCTCTCCGACAGTATCCTGGAAGGATTCAAAAGCTAATGGATTGAGGTTGGTGGTGATTGCAGCTATCAGTAGTCATATAGTCTTGGAGGGAGAAGATCATCTTCTCAGAGGTTGGAGATATCTGACACCACCGGACACAATAACCTGAACCTCCTTTAACACAAGTGTTCAGCTGTGTTAAGGAAACAAAGTCACTATGTTTCCTGCAAGCTGCACATCTCTGCATCTCCACCCTCTTAATATCCAGCTTCTGATGTTCCACTCTCCACCACTCTCTCTCAAAAACAGCCCTCTCAGTTTTGCCCCTCTCTGATGCTCCCCTCTCCTCAACTTCAGTTGCTGCTTTCACTGCTCCACTGCCTTCATTGTTTCTCATCTCTCTGAAGATCTCCCCTCTGTTGCTTCCCTCTGTACTCTCCCCTCTCTAATTCTACCCTCTTTAACGTGTCCCTCATTGATACTCCCATCTCCATCACTCCCATTTCCTTCTTTGCTTCCCATTTTTCTGATACTCCCCTCTGTGATATTTCCTTCTCTGTTTTTCCCTTCTCTGCCTCTCTCTTCTCTAATTGTCCCCTTTCTGGTGTCAGTCAGAGATATGTAGGCTGCTAGTGCTCCTTTTGTTGCTCTTCACATGATAACCAATTAAAGGCAGAGTAAGTGGCACCCATTGTCATGTGACAGTATAAGCCTTCAAAGTGTAGGCAGTTAATTCTTATCAAAGATACTGTTGCAAAATCTTTCATACCCGTGGGTAAGTTGGAACTGAGTATTTAATTCTCCCTATTTCACACCAATTGTTTCAGATTCCTCAACTGCTTCTATACTTGCTTACCTTCTTTTTGGTAAGTTTCAAGAAACCAAGGGAAGTCTGTGATTAAACTCAGAGGTGAGTTGATTTATTAATGTGACTGAGTGATTTATCATCTGCCTCTCCCAAGTGGGGTTCATTCATGCAGGCGAACATGTCCAGTTTTTGCTGAAGTTTGCAGTTTTGAGCTGACTTGCCTTTGAACTGATGACATTCCCCATTTTAACTCACGCTCAAACCCAGTGGGTTGTGCACTGCCGACTGACTGATGTTGCTGCTAGGCACAGGAATGTCTAGGGAGGCATAAAGGTTCAGGGCTGGGTCATCTGAGATATAGTAGCTATTGCCTGCAGGCCACATTCCAGCACATCTCTGTCACTGCTTCCCCCTTGTGAAGTACATTTTGTAACAGCAACCTTCCTCTGACTTCGTCTCACTTCAGAGTGCATTGCACAGAAACAGCCAAATATAAGATAATAGCCTCTGATTCAATTGAACCTACACCCTTGCTTCATCTTCTTCGTCATCCTCCAACAATCAGAGCTTAACTGCAACAATATTCCCACTCAAACCTTGCAAAAAAAGCAACATAAATATCATTAACGCAGCTGTCAAAATTCCAGATAGCATCCACAATTAGACAATAGGTCTGGAAGGAATGTAGTAAGTTTGCCTTGTTAAACCTGCCTAAAGCCAGCAATATATGCAGCTGACATTTTTGACTATTTTATGTGAGCAAGCTGAGCACATAACATATTCGCTGTGAGAAATATGGTAATTGTATGAATGTTCCTTAGACTTTATTTCACTATTCAAAATTAAGCTCTCACACATTTCATGTATCATAGGGTAGCCCAGTGGGCTGAGTCAGTCAAGTTTGCTGAACATGAGTGGCACAGCAGCTCAGTGATTAGCACTGCTCCCTCACAGCATCAGGAACCCGGGTTTGATTCCATCCTTGGACAACTGTCTGTGTGAAGTTTGCACGTTCTCCCCTCATCTTTGTGGGTTTTCTCTGGGTGCTCCAGTTTCCTCCCACAATCCAAAGATGTGCAGGTTATGGGAACTGGCCATGTTAAATTGCTTAGGGGGGTGTAGGTTAGGTGCATTAGTCAGGGGTAAATACAGGGCAGGGGAATGGGCCTTGGTGGGTTACACTTTGGTGGGTCGGTGTGGACTTGTTGGGCCAAAGGGCCTGTTTCCACACTGTAGGGATTTTATGATGAAAAAGGATCAAAATTTGCTTATGTTCATATCTACATCCATCACCTCACACCATGCCCTTCAGTGTCAATTTTTGTTTTATTTTCTAACATTGACATTTTTGCACCCTTGACTATTGTGGGTTTTTAACAAGAAACGTAATTGTGTCAATCTTTTCAGATAGTTGCATGAGTTTCCTTTGTTTACTTCCTTCAGTTTTTCTGGTGGCACTGTTTCAGATTATATTGCTATAATTATGGAGCTATCTTGTCTCAGAGGTTTAGATATAAAGAGGTCGTTAATACTTTGTGAGGCCACTCAATTCTTTTTCTGCAAACATTACACTCTTGCAATTTTGGAGCTAGTTTCTGCTTTTCCATTTGCATGATATAAATCACACTAGTTAGAAAGTTCAAGTGGTTTATTTCTAGCTGTTGAAGTAGGAAATTTACATAATTACATTTAATTTACCATCAGAAAATAATCATCCTTTCAGAATGCTGAAAAAGCACTTTTTGAACCTCTAATGGAAGTGACTCTATTCATCCATGACTTTCTGCAGAATGTTGAATATATCTGTAATGATTGTGTCCATTGGAGCAGAGGTAGCAGGCTGGTGTAGGTTAAGATTATTGTTTTCCAACATCTCCATGTCAGGGGATTAAAACATCTTGCTATTTCTGATCAGATGCTCAACAAAGGTCCGAACTGCCTATTCAGGTAGATGTCTATGGTTCCCAGAAAGTTTTTAAAGAACCCAGACTTTTTTAATGTCCTGGTCAGCAGTCATGCTTTATCCAACACCTTCTTCTCTATTATATCGCTGTTTGTGGCACTTCATGGGTGCTCAAATTGGCTACCATATTTACTTACAGATAACCCTTTCAGAAAAATAATTAATTGATCATAAGAACGTAAGACATAAGAGCAGAATTAGGCCAGTTGGCTTGGTCATTCAATCATGGCTGATCTGTTTCTCAATTCCATCCTCCTGCCTTCTACCCATACTCTTTGGGTGGAACTTTGATCTCCTTGCCAATCTATTTATCTTTGCCTTAAGTACAGTCAATGACTTGGTCTCCACAGCCTTTGAGGTCAATGAGTTCCATAGAATAACTTCCCTCAGGCTGAAGAAATTCCTCCTCATTCTCAGCTCTAAAATGTTGTCTCTTCACCCCGAGGCTGTGCTCTCAGATTCAGACCTCTCCTATTCGAGGATGCATCTTCTCCATGTCCACTGTATCCAGGCCTGTCAGTATTCTATAAGTTTCAATCAGATATCCTTCATCCTTCTAAACTCTATCAAATACAGACTCAGAGTTCACAACCACTCTTCATATGAAAAGCTCCCCCTCCTCACAATCGTTCTCCTAAACCTTCTGTGGAATTATTCCAAGGCCAGCACATGATATGAGGCCCAAAACTGTGCACATATGGTCTGACCAGAGCCTTACACAGACTCAGTAGTACATCACTGTTCTTATAGTCTAGTTGTCTTGAAATGATTATTAACATTGCATTTTCTTTCCTAAATGCCAACTGCACCTGTATGTTAATCTTAAGAGAACCCTGAACTAGGACTCCCAAGTCCCTTTGCACTTCAGATGTCTAAAGTGTTTCCTCACAGCCTCTGTCTGTATTATTACTACCAAAATGCATAACATCACACTTTCCCACATTGTATTCGTCATTTTTTTTTTGCTCACTGTCCTAACCTGTGTAATGGCCATCATCTTTAATGGCCACCTCTGCCCCCGACTCCATGGTATGTTGCTGGTGTCTTCCATCATTAAGACTGATGCGAAGAATCTATTACATTCCTCTGTTGTTACTTTGTTCACCATTAGTACTTCACCAGCCTCCAGTGGTCCAATGTCCACTCTTATCATTCTCTTACCGTTTAGCTATCTAAAAGTCTCTTGCAATCTTCTTTTATATTACGAGCTAGCTTCCAAACATATTTCATCTCCTCCTGCCCTATTGCTTTTTATTAAGATGCTGGTTTTTGAAGGCTTCTCACGAACCATCACCACATTGCATGTTTTTTTCCTTTTGTGCTGTTCCTGACTTTCCTTGTCAGCTTTGTCTTCCCCTTAGTATGTTTCTTCTTCCTTGAAATGAATTTATGCTGCACTTCCTAAATTACCCCCAGGAACTTCTGCCATTGCTATTCTACCATCTTCTCAACTAGCTTCACCTGCCAATCAATCTGACAAGCTCCTCCCACAAATTCCCCCTTTTGCTTTGATGGGATCTAAACCCAGGTCTCCAAAGCAAACCTGAATTTCTAGGTCAGCCACCGAATCCCTGCCATCGCCTGCCTTATCTATATTAACACTAAAACTTCGGATGAGTTGGAGGTGGGAGTATTCCATAAGTCTATCATTGTAATTTTCTTTCTCATTCTTTCTTCGACAATTATCTGAAGAAATGGATGGTCTAATAATTAGGACAAGGTAGACATCAGGATGTCAGAGTTGAAATGACTTGAAAAAATCAAAATGACATAACATCAAGTTATAGTCCAACAGGTTTATTTGGAAGCACAAGCTTTCAGAGCACTTCTCCTTCTTCAGGTAGCTTGTGGAGGAGGACCATAAGACACAGAATGTATAGCAAAAGCTTATAGTGTCATGCAACTGAAATGATATATTGAACAAACCTAGATTGCTGTTAAGTCTTTTATCTTTTAGAATGGGCTGAAATTTTCAGTTCATTAGTATGTAAATCCCAGAACTTCTTTAAGTCACATTCATGAGATAACTTAATGTTAAACAAAAGGTGACGTGTCAGCTCAGACAATACATTAAAGGTGCAAGGTTAGAGTCTGTCTGTATCCCAGTCTTGAGTCAGACTGGTTCTATTTCCAAAGTAGAAATTTATAAAATATTACATGGATTGACTGCCTGCATTGACTGTCTGCTGATTGGGAAATTGGGAAACAAATTTGTAATGAGATCTCAGCTATCTGTAAGAATAATAGGGTGGTTATGGGAGGGGATTTTAACTTTCCAAACATAGACTGGGACTGCCATAATGTTAAGGGTTTAGATGGAGAGGAATTTGTTAAGTGTGTACAAGATAATTTTTCTGATTTTGTATGTAGATGTACCTACTTGACCTACTCTTGGGAAATAAGGCAGGGCAGGCGACTGAGGTGTCAGTGGGGGAGCACTTTGGGGCGAGTGAGAATAATTCTATTAGATTTAAAATAGTGATGGAAAAGGATAGACCAGATTTAAAAGTTGAAATTCTAAATTGGAGAAAGGCCAATTTTGATGGTATTAGGTAAGAACTTACTAAAGCTGATTTGGGACAGATGTTTGCAGGTAAAGGGATGGCTGGAAAATGGGAAGCTTTCAGAAATGAGATAACATGAATCCAGAGAAAGTATATTCCTGTTTGGGTGAAAGGAAAGGCTGGTACAGGGAATGCTGGATGACTAAATAAATTGAGGGGTTAGTTAAGAAAACGAAGGAAGCATATGAAAGGTATAGACAGGATGGATTGAGTGAATCCTTAGAAGAGTATAAAGGCAGTAGGAGTACACTTAAGAGGGAAATCAGGAGGGCAAAAAGGGGACATGAGATAGTTTTGGCAAATAGAATTAAGGAGAATCCAAAAGGTTTTTACAAATATATTAAAGACAAAAGGATAAGGACCCCTCAAAGATCAGCAAGGCAGCCTTTGTGTGAAGCCACAGAAAAGGGGGGTGATACTAAAAAAGTATTTTGCATCAATATTTACTGTGGAAAAGGACATGAAAGATATATAATGTAGGGAAATAGATGGTGACATCTTGAAAAATGTCTGTATTACAGAGGAGGAAGTGCTGGATGTCTTGAAACGCATAAAGGTGGATAAATCCCCAGTACGTAATCAGGTGTACCCTAGAACTCTGTGGGAAGCTAGGGAAGTGATTGCTGAGCCTCTTGATAAGATATTTCTATCATTGATAGTCACAGGTGAGGTGTCGAAGACTGGAGGTTGGCTAATGTGGTGCCACAGTTTAAGAAGGGTGGTAAGGACTAGCCAGGGAACTATAGACCAGTGAGCCTGATGTTGGTGGTGGGCAAGATGTTGGAGGGAATCCAGAGGGGCAGGGTGTACATGTATTTGGAAAGGCAAGGAATGATTAATTACAGTCAACATGGCTTTGTGCATGGGAAATCATGTCTCACAAACTTGACTGAGTTTTTGAAGAATTAACAAAGAGGATTGATGAGGGCAGAGTGGTAGATGTGATCTATATGGACTTCAGTAAGGCTTTCGACAAGGTTCCCCAAGGGAGACTGGTGAGCAAGGTTAGATATCACAGAATACAGGGAGAACTAATCATTTGGATACAGAACTGGCTTAAAGATAGAAGACAGAGGATGTTGGTGGAGGGTTATTTTTCAGACTGGAGGCCTGTGACCAGTGGAGTGCCACAAGGATCAATGCTGGGTCCTCTATTTTTCATCATTTATATAAATGATTTGGATGTGAGCATTCAAGGTATAGTTACTAAGTTTGCAGATGACACCAAAATTGGAGGTGTAGTGGACAGTGAAGAAGATTACCTCAGATTGCAACAGGATCTTGATCAGATGGGCCAATGGGCTGAGAAGTGGCAGATGGAGTTTAATTCAGATCAATGAGAGATGCTGCATTTTGGGAAAGCAAATCTTAGCAGGACTTATACACTTAATGGTAAGTTGCGGAACAAAGAGACCTTGGAGTGAAGGTTCATAACTCCTTGAAAGTGGAGTTGCAGGTAGATAGGATAATGAAGAAGGTGTTTGGTATGCTTTCCTTTATCAGTCAGAGTATTGAGTACAGGAGTTGGGAGGTCATGTTGCAGCTGTACAGGTCATTGGCTAGGCCACTTTTGAAATATTTTGGTCTCCTTCCTATTGGAACTTGAAAGGATTCAGAAAAGTTTTACAAGAATATTGCCAGGGTTGGAGGATTTGAGCTACAGGGAGAGGCTGAACAGGCTGGGGCTATTTTCCCTGAAACGTCTGAGTCTGAAGGGTGACCTTATAAAGGTTTACAAAATTATGAGGGGCATGGATAGGGTAAATAGGCAAAGTCTTTTCCCTGGTGTGGGGGAATCCAGAACTAGAGGGCATAGGTTTAAGTTGGGAGGGGAAAGATATAAATGAGACCTAAGGGGCAACATTTTCATGCAGAGGGTGGTACGTGTATGGAATGAGCTGCCAGAGGAAGTGGTGGAAGCTGGTACAATTGCAACATTTAAGAGACATTTGGATCGGTATATGAATAGGAAGGGTTTGGAGGGTTATGGGCCAGGTGCTGGCAGGTGGGACTAGATTGGGTTGGGATATCTTGTCGGCATGGATGGGTTGGACCGAAGGGTCTGTTTCCAAGCTGTACATCTCTATGACTCTATGAGATTGTGCATTTTTTGAGCAAAATAGAATCCATCTGCAAATATAATTCCACAAATGCAACTTCATTGTAACCTGATGTTGGATTATTTTTAACTATGTCCACCCAATCCAACACTCGCACCTCCGCATCATGAAAAATTCAGCAATGTCAGAGGTTTGAGAGGAGGTCCATGCCCAACTCCATGCAGGTATTAACATTTTTACTGTTCTATTTCCCACCAGAGAGGTAGTCAGTTAGAGCTGACTGATAGCAGAAGAGAACATGGGGTCAGGATTTTACAATGGGGATCATTTGGTCACAGGAACACAATCAGGATTTGGAGGAGAGGCACTGGTCAAAAGGTGGCTGGAGGCTTTGATTGTGAAAAGGTGAAAAGCTTGGAAAAAGGCAGAGCTGGTGTCCTCCTCGCAAGGAGAAAGCAACCTTGGTTGGAGAAAGTCAAAAACTTCATTGAAGGAACCATGAGGAAGATAAATGTGACTCCAGACCCACAATGATTGCTGACTGTACTCAAGTTCCTCCAAAGGCTGATCACCTATCACTCCTATGCTTGCTCATCTATATTGTTTCCAGGACCTTGAATGCTTTGTTCTCAATAGACTGTTCAAATTCCATCATGGCCTCACCATTCCACATCTTTCTTACCTATTTCATCCCTTCAATTCTCCCAGAAACCTGCATTTTTTTCCAAAACTTCACCTTCATTTGCCATCACTGGCAAATATGTCGCCAGCTGTCCAGTTCCTATGTTTGGAAATCCATTCTCTGACACTCTTTGCCTCAACATTTCTTTTAACTCTATTATGATACTCCTCAAATACTGTCCCTTTGATTAAGCTATTGTTTGTCTTTTTTGGCTCCATGTCAATTCTTGTCAGTTTAAGCATGTTGGGAATGATTCACTACATTAAAGGCACTGCTGAAGTGTAGTTCTTGTTATTTGAAATTTAATGCTGGACCCTTCCTCGAATAGATTTATACACAGCTCCCTATGGCAGTTTGCCAGCAGAGATCTTAGAAATGAAATATTTAAAAATATAATAAGTCCAGGCAGCATTAGTGTTTATCAATGACAGTGCCTGTTTGTCAAATTATCTCGATCTTTAATAATGCAGCTGCATTTAGGATGAAACATTTAGCTTAACAACATAACACTGAACTACCTTGTAGAATGCTGAGATTGTAAACTGAAGTGCTTGAATTCAGGCTGGTTAATATAAGTTTGATAAGAATCTCAGATTTTTCTATAGGTACAGGATAGTCAAAAGTACAACTGATCAAGAATGCAGGGGAAAATTCTTTGCTCAGAGGTTAGACTGTGGATGCTCATACCATGGTGTGGTTGAAATGAATGATATTGATATATTGAAGGGATAATGAAGAATCTGCTGACATTGTCCCCTTATAAAGCACCTCAATTGCAATTCTAACCTCAATTTCCTTCAGTTTCTGGAAAAAATTATCACTCAGTGGATACCCGCCGAAAAACCAACAACGCTGGTGTCCACACCAAATTTAAAAGGTCACCATGTACCTGCATGAGCACTGGCATTGTGAAGCTGCTCTCATCAGTGATGGTCATTCAGTCAGAAAATGGCAGAGAAGAGGAAGATGGCAGGGACCTAGAGGGCCAGTGGACAGAGGGGTCAAAAGTGCAGGGGTTCAGATCTTGACAGACTGGTCCAGTCTTGCCACCCCAGGTTTAATATGCACTGCATGGTATGGAAAAGGGGTATATAAGAAGGTCAATGACCTTCACCACTCCATCAGGATATGCACCACACTCATCCCTCTGTTACTTCACGTGTACCTTATCATTATAACTTTGCACAGTTCCCAGAAAGATACAGGTTGCACCTGACTGTGGGGTGAACCCACTCCTAATCCTGTATGTTGTCATTCCCATCTGTGTTTTCCTGTATCTTCCTCCCATTATAAATACAGGAGCCCACCGTCACAACTGTCATCCCCCTTCCTCATAACCTGCAGCCTCCAATGCTCACAAATATGTTCCTAAGTCTTCTTGCTGTGGTAGTGCCCCCAGTCTTGGCCCACCTCCTTTCATGACTAACCGAACAGCCAGACCTAAGAAGGGTATCCTTGACTGATGCATCTCCATTTCCCTGATTACATCTCATGCATTGGCGCCATATTTCTCGCCATAGTTGATCAGGCCCCTTGAAGATTTTGTTCACTGTCTCATTTTAAAATAGATTCTCTGTTCTAGTTTATGCAAAGACCATGAGAAAGTAAGAGAAGCATAACATAAAATCCTTAATGCATAAACCAAGCTAATCAAGTGCCTTACTTTATGGATCCATGCAGGAATAAACATGCAGTATCTTGACCATTAAACAGCAGAGGGAAACATGGGGCTTGGGAGATAACATTGGAACAGGAGTAAGCCATTCTGAGCCTGTTCTGCCATTCAGTTGGATTATGGCTGAACATCTACTTTAAGGTCTTTCCCATACTATCTGCATATCCCTTGACTTTATTAGTCTCCAAGTATCAGTCAATTGAAGGTTTAATCTCTCTACAGCCCTCTAAGTGTGAGAATTCCAATGGTTCACTACTCACTTAGTGAAGAAGATCTTCCTTATCTTGGTCAAAAATGATCGATCCATTAGTTTGAGAATTCTTTTTTGCCCTCTTAGTGGACACACATCTGTCCTGTTCTGCATTTAAAGAATTCAGGCTGGTTGCAATAATATTACCCTTCATTTTTCAAAATTAGAAAATACAGTTTTCTCAGTCTCTTCTCAAAAGCCAATCCAGCTATTTTGGGATTGGCCAGATACATTCCATTGCAATCCCTTTATGGCCAGTATGACATTCCTCAGACAAAGAGATCAAAACTGTGCACAATACTCCGGGTAGAATCTCACCAAGGCACTATGTAATCACAGCAAGACTTCTTTACTCCTGTACAGAAAGCATATTGTGGGGAAGACAAATGCACTATTTGTGGGAACATATTCCATACTCATTAGTGATACCTTTGCCAAGGTGTCATTGCGGCACCATTTGGCTGTCGGCTTTGAGGACTGGGGAGTTCCTGTTCCTGAGAGGCAGAAATCTCACCTCCAATTTATTAATGGGGTCAGTTGACAATGTGGAAGTTGTTCGTTTTTACTGGGTAAGCAGTCACCTCACCATTACTTGATACTGTAGCTTCATTTACCTTCCAAAGTCTAGCACAACTTAACAAGTTCCACTCCCACCTTGGCTCTTGAGCACAGGATTGAAGGCTGACTCTCTAGAGCAGAGCTGAGGCAACATTGTAGCATCGGAGAGACTGACATACCCCTTCCATGCTTGCATTGGTGGATGTAAAGCATTCCTTGACCCTATTTCAAAGCAAAACAGAGTTGTTATCTTCAGTGGAGAAAGTGAGGACTGCAGATGTTGGAGATCAGAGCTGAAAATGTCTTGCTGGAAAAGCGCAGCAGGTCAGGCAGCATCCAAGGTGCAGGAGTCTCTTGCTGCCTGACCTGCTGCGCTTTTCCAGCAACACATTTTCAGTTGTTATCTTCAGTGACCTACTGACTTCTAATTATCCTTCAATCTGCTCACTGTCACATTGCCATTCATGGGAGTTCAAATCATCTGCACCAATCCATTCATTACAACAGTAATGACACTTCAAAAAGTACTTACGGATAAAAGCATTTTAAGATGTCTGGTAGTTGTGAAAATTGCTATGAACAGTAAATGCAAATTCAAGTCCATAAAAGAAGAAAGTTACTTGATACAATTATATAAAACTACTAAAAGGAGTCATTTAATTAGAAAAAAAGGTTTCGGGCTCTGGCCTCAGCCACAAATATGAGATCAGGAACAACGAGGGCGCTGGTTATTTCTGACAATCAGGTGATTGGTGAATGGGCCAAAGGTGAAAAACTCCTTTACACAATAAATGAGCAGGAACCAGACGCACTATCTGATAGAGTAGTGGAAACAAATTTAGTTGGTAGCTTCCACAACAAAATTTGAAAAATATGTGTGTGACTTTGAAAGAGTCAGTGCAGACTCAATAGGCTGAATCTTATGTTTTCTTTTGGTTGCTGTATATTCTCGGTAATAATCAAATTTTTTTGATTACTTTTTAAAGTTAAAATTATGGTGTCAACTATTACAGGAATGCTATTTTTGAAGGGCTGCAATTCATGCCCGTCGAAATTCATACTGTATTATTAGCAGAAGTCCAATCGATCACTAAACGAAGAAAGAGAAAAAAAACAACAAAGTATGGTAATTCTGAAAACTGGGAGCAGAACACAACAGCAAGCAGACTGGAAGATTGGGAGCAGAGCGGAACAACCTGGACTGGAAATCTGGAGTGGGACATGACTGCTAACACACTGACTCATAATGTTGATGTGCTATCTGCAAAGAACTAGGGTTGATTTTTACACAAGATATATGGAAAATTCCAGGTTATTTGACCAAAAATAGGGGTTCAATTTTTTAATGAGATCGACTACTCTTGAGTATACACGGTAAGTACAAATTGAGTTTAGCATTTGGAGGGTTTCTTGCTATGAGACCTAATGAGATTTCTCGCAATATATTTCCATACTTGCCACATTAACTACCTGCCTTATACCTATGGCACCCACCAGTCTGATTCTGCCCTTTTCATAATGCATGCACCATTCCCAGAATAACTCGCCACTCATCATTTGCATGAGCACCATCTTTGAAAGGCCACCGCATATCCAGACAGTTATTAGCCCGCATTGACAGTGTAATGGAATAGTAAGCACAAAGCCATGCTGCTCATTGGGTGGCACGGTGACACAGTGGTTAGCACTGCTACCTCACAGTGCCAGAGATCTGGGTTTCTTTCACTGTTTGCCTTGATTACGAGCAAATAGACCATGGAGCACAGAACCCTGCATTACGGAGCTGCTCAGGACAAACCTCATCAAAAACCAATGCATCTTCCTCCACACATCTGTTGCAAAGGTACATTCCAGATGGAGATGTGTGACTGTCTCAAATCCCCTGCAGCTACTTTGAGCGTTAGTGGGTCTGACTGAACTACGGGGTGGCACGGTGGTTAGCACTGCTGCCTCACAGCGCCAGAGACCCGGGTTCAATTCCCACATCAACTGTCTGTGTGGAGTTTGCACACTCTCCCCATGTCTGTGTGGGTTTCCTCCGGGTGCTCCAGTTTCCTCCCACAGTCCAAAAATGTGCAGGTTAGGTGAATTGGCCATGCTAAATTGCCCGTAGTGTTAGGTGAAGGAGTAAAAGTAGAGGAATGGGTCTGAGTGGGTTGCTGTTCGGAGGGTCAGTGTGGACTTGTTGGGCTGAAGAGCCTGTTTCCACACTGTAAGTAATCTAATCCGATCATACCCAAAATAGTCAACCCTTCCTTGTCCTACAATCCCGTACTTTCACCTTAGTCACTGTTCAACCAGCACATGCAGTTTACCTTTGCTTAGCTATACCCCATATAAACTCTCTCTCCAAGTTGCTGCTACTCTGTCCATAGTGCCCATTGGAAACCTCCAGATTGTCATTGTTTAGTCATCAATCATCACATTGAGGTAAACAATTGGACAATTGTAAGCATGAACTCTTATTTACAGCCATCAAAGAGAACACAAGCAAACCCAATTACTATTTTACATTCCAAGGTTTGCAGCCAGCTCTCAACAGGGTATGAGTCTGATCCGGTCTGGCTTGTAGCGCCACATGCAGCTGAGCTCTATCATGCACAAATAGAGTTTTCACCTGCCCATTTGCCTCACCCTCCACCTCAGAAGACCGTTACTGCTCCTCCAGTTCTTCCAAATCTATTTTATCACCTTGTTTCCTGCTCGAATTGTTCAGAGCACAGTATAAGACCATAAGGCATAGGAGTGGAAGTAAGGCCATTCGGCCCATCTGCCTGACCTGCTGTGCTTTTCCAAAACCACGCTCTTGACTCTGATCTCCAGCATCTGCAGTCCTCACTTTCTCCTGGAGCAACAGTGAGCATATTATTGCAAAGCAGTTACTGTTTGAAGCACTATTGATTGATTATAGACTGATGGGAGTAATTGGCTGCGTTGGATTTGTTGGTTCTGATGAAAAGCCATAGCAGACTGGAAACATTAACCCTGTTTTCTCCTCACAGATGCTATCTGACTTGCTACATTTCTTGAGGAATTTCTGTTTCTGTTGGATTTGCCCTTGTGTGTGTGAGAGAGACATAGCTGAGCAATTTCATGACTGGATGTTGGCAGAACTGCAGAGGTCTGACCTGTTAGTTGTGGGATCATTGATTCTGTATATCAATTGCTGCTTCTGCTGTTTAAATGCACTAGTTCTGTATTTTTGCTCTATTTGTAGGTTGTACCTAGTGCTGTCCTTGACATGCCTCATGCATTTTGCATGGAACCAGGGTGGATCTGATGGTAGTGGTGGATATGCACGGCCACAGAAGTTGCTACTTGTGGTTACATATAATTCATCCAATACATATAATTCTGCTGTTGATGGCCAGCAGTGTCCTTAGTATCAACTCTTTTGAGTTTTTAATTAATTAATGGGATATGGATGTCCATATCCCTTGTTCCCCAGAGAGCAGTGAAGAGTATTCTTATGGAACAGTGAAATCCAGACATGGAAAAGATTTCTGATTTCTTTCCATTGTGCTACTGAGACTTTATAAAGCTCTGGTTAGGCCCCATTTGGAGTACTGTGTCCAGTTTTGGTCCCCTCAACTCAGGAAGGACATCCTGGCACTGGAGCGTGTCCAGCGGAGATTCACACGGATGATCCCTGGAATGGTCGGTCTAACATACGAGGAACGGCTGAGGATCCTGGGATTGTATTCATTGGAGTTTAGAAGATTAAGGGGAGATCTAATAGAAACTTACAACATAATACATGGCTTGGATGCAGCACACTCTGTCCAGAATATGCTAGAAGCCCACCCAAACCCTAGCAATAGAACTCCATCGTCAGTAGCTCTACCATTCGCTCCATCACAGCTCTGGTCAAGGCATGGGCACCAATAGTGAACATTCCACAACAATTAAGTGACCAACCATGTGCATTTCGCATCAACAGAACAGCAAGTGACTTGGGGAATCCAGATCACACTGGTCATTGACAGCACCAACTTCTAACTGGTCACCATGTACTGGCACCCCCCCAGCCACCACTGAAGCCTCCATTTACATCATTCTATGCCAAAAAAACATTTCTATCCATTCACCCCTGACCCCCACCCCATGTAGGGACCCATCACATTGACTTTCACCGCTAATTCCTGTGTCCTGAGTATAAGATCCTAATGATGCCCACCCTGCTCCACTCCCACTTGTAGTGGCCATGATGGTGGTCACTGCCAATTACAACCCCTTCCCCATGATCTACCATGTCCTCCGATACTGACCTGTATACCTGACCCATACACAGAGGTTCCCCGATCACTGTCATTGTCATCACCTCTACACACACTTCTGCTCCCCTCCACCATAACCATGACTGTCCCACTTCTTTTGACAGTGATTTGCCCACTGCTCCTCCATGCCCTCCTTCACACACCACACCCCCAAATGATCAATGGCCAGATCTTTAAACCCCAGACCTGTGAACAGACTGATGGTATTAGGACTCTCTGACAGATTTGACTCCTCTGAGGAAGAGTTCACTACGATCTCCCTAATATATTATCGATGCATGGAACTCCAAGATCAGTATGAAGCTACATCTTCCCCATGTGGATATTGTGTGCCGGACAGACAGTGAGACATGCCATATAGAGTGAATGTTGATTTTCCCCATGCATTTTTCAAGATGGTTGAATATATTTTTTCAGTGCTTTTGCTGCACAGGCTGCTGGTGTGTGCTATAAGTGTTAGATTGACCTTGTGGTATGCTTCAAGATGTCTTTTTCCAGTTCCTATCCCTTCCATCGGACAGACCCCTGCTGTCTTTGTGTTTGCACAAAACAGCACGCTAATACTGATCATCTTTGGCTCTGCCAAAAGTGCCAATTTGCTTGCAGTCATGGCACGGCAATGCAAGGTAAAGCATTGAAGCTGCAGATAGGTGCTAAATGAACATGTGCTGAGAAAGCCCTGCGATACAGCCTGGATTAGAGTGGTGCTGGAAAAGCACAGCAGGTCAGGCAGTATTTGAGGAGCAGGAAAATCGAAGTTTCAGGAATTTGCCCGAATGTTGATTTTCCTGGTCTTTGGATGCTGCCTGACCTGCTGTGCTTTTCCAGCACCACTCTAATCTCCAGCATCTGCAGTCCCACTTCTGCCTGTGATAGTCTGGGCTAATTCATGAGATGTGTGCCTGTCCCTGTACACAAAGTCTCCTTACACTAACCATCAATGCCAGCTGTCAGTGCTTCCTGCAATGCAGGTTTGTGCTTCCTAAGAATTCTGCAAGGGGATCCGTGAGGTGCCTTGATGATCGTGAGGGGTTGGCAAATGTGGAATGCTGATGTCCATAGATGGGAAGTACATGCAGTTAGTGATCATGTATCATTCCATGAGATGGTGTTTAGTTCTGAACAACATGGAGGCTTTTCACAGCCAGCAGTGAACAGAGGTCAGCAGCTACCAGCTCTGCGTACCACGTTGAGAATTCTCAATGTCTAGGTTGTTTGCTGCATTTTATAAGATAGGAATCAGAAAATTAATGAGGTGAGTTGTGGCATTGATAAAACAGATAACAAAGTAAAACCGCCCTTAATTAGCAACTCGTTGCTGTTTAATAAGAGACATATCTTGCAGCTTGGTAAAGACATACAACTTGTAGCAAGATGCTCCTCATGTAGAGGTCGGCTTTACTGGAATTCTTGTCCAATTCTGGCATAAATCTTGCCAAAGCTCATACCCCTGTGACATTTCTCTTGATAGGTCCAATGGCCTCCTTTCGTGCTGTACTAGTTTTCAATTTTGTGCACTTGTGAAATTATTTGATGTTCATTCCCACAAAAATACTTGACTCTCAAAAATTTACATTGGAGCATTGTAGATGTTTTTAATTGACCTGCTCAGATGTGAGACAATAAGTGCACTGAAATGTAAATATCTTGATCAACATGACTACCATGTATATGAAACTGAATAATTTTGTAAGTACATTGTCTAATGCCACTTGGCTTATATACACGTATGAGCTGCATTTATAGTCTCTCACGAACAGAACATATCCAAGTCTTCTCATGTTAGCTCCTGAAGTTCAGATTACTGATGCAGTAATTAGCTTGTAGCTTCCAACTACATTTTGCCACAGGGGATGGTTCCACTGACAGCATCACGATTACTTAAATAAATTAGCTCCTTCAGAGAATTCTCTGTTTAGTCTTTGGAACATTAAAAAAATCATGCCCTTAGGCCCTGCTGCCTGCATCTCCAGGTCCAACAACACTTGTCTAAGACTAATTGGCAGAATGGTTATATTGCATGGTCTGCTGCTTACTGATTGCAGCTCTTATATTCATCGCAACCCGTGACCCAAAGTATCTCTCGATTCATTAGGGTGCAAAAGTTCTCACTTTTCCAAATGCAGTCAATTGTTATAGAGGATAACGTCTTTAAAGTACTTATTAAAGAAGGAGAGCTCATGCTATATTGCTACGTATGCTACCATGAAACTCAATCAACTTTCTTCACCTGCTTTTGAAAGCCAGTTTCCCCATACCCCACCAGCTCTCTCCATATGTATGGAATAGCATAATGCTGCATCAGTATCACAAATATTCTACGTTCTTGGAGTGATGTGGTATGTGCATTGAGGGAGCAGTGCTTATTGCAACAAGAGCAAACTGAAGTCTTTCAGGAGACATTGCAACAATAAGCTATGCTATTTTTAGGCTGGGTTTTTGGCCAAGGTCAGTCCAATAAGTCAAGAAACATAAACCCAGGTTTTGCTGGCTAGTTGTCAAGTTTTTTTATTTCAAAAATATACTTTATTCGTAAAATATTCATAAAATAATTTGATGGATTGTACATTAGGTAATGCCATGCATATTTCCACATTTACATACACAGCTCAGAATTATCATTATTACATACAGGTCTGTGCATTTCTCGCTCATACGCCCATATATTGAGCTGAGGCATCAGCAGAGCCCAAATGACTGCATGGGCCCCCTGATCTTCTTTAGGCAGGCAGATGTTAAACGGTGGTCTTTCCCCACCGCATCTTGGCTGCAGCTGCCCCAAGCTTCAGCGCGTCCCTCAACACGTAGTCCTGGACCTTGGAGTGTGCCAGTCTGCAACACTCAGTCGGGGTCAACTCCTTCAGCTGGAAGATCAACAGGTTTCGGACCACCCAGAGAGCGTCCTTCACCGAGTTGATGATCCTCCAGGCGCAGTTGATGTTCATCTCGGTGTGCGTCCCGGGGAACAGGCCGTAGAGCACGGAGTCCCGCGTCACGGCGCTGCTCGGGATGAACCTCGACAAATACCACTGCATTCCTCTCCAGACTTCCTCTGAATAGGCACATTCCAGAAGGAGGTGTGTGACAGTCTCGTCCCCCCCGCAGCCGCTTCGAGGGCAGCGTGAGGTGCGGCTGAGAGTCTGGGCGTGCATAAATGATCTCACAGGTAGAGCCCTTCTCACCACCAGCCAAGCCATGTCTTGGTGCTTGTTGAAAGTTCTGGCGATGAGGCATTCTGTCAAATTGCTTTGACAGTCTGCTCAGGGAACCACTCGACAGGATTCGCCCTCTCCTTTTCCCGAAGGGTCTCAAGGATGCTATGTGCTGATCACTTCCTGATGGACTTGTGGTCAAAGGTGTTTTTCTTCAAAAATGGCTAGTTGTCAAGTTGCATTGACATGCAAAATCAGTTGAGGAAATGAGCCACAGTCAATGAGGGCTGTCCTGTAATGTCTGTCAAAGGGATCATCATTTAGGTCACAGTGTGTTTGACATCTAAGGAAATGAATACATTCATAGGGCACAATAGGTAGGATGCGCGGTGGTAGGATAGAGAAAGGGACAATTGTATATCAAAAAGGGCATCACAGCACTTTGGTCTTGACCTGGAAAGGGAGCAGGGCCAGTGAAGGTGTCAGCATCTCAATAGTTGCGGGCTCTGGGGACTACGTGGAGACAGTAATAATCAAGGTGCTCAACCAGTGAAGGTTGCTGTGGTTTACAGACTCTCAAGCCGTTTATGTTTGCTGTGATTTCCAGGAGTTCATGTTTATCATTTTCTGAGGGAACTATTCCTCAACTTTGTTCATGTTTCAATTCCACACTCCCAATCTTTAGCTATCTGTTACAGAGAGGTATTGTCAGGTTATTGGAAGCCCTAATGAGTCTGCTCCCAGGCATGGCCGAAGTGGCTATAAACAGATCTAAGGCAGCATGCAATAAACAGGGGAGGGGCTTTTTATCCTGACTGCCTGCCCTCCTTTCAGTGTCCCTGATATTCCTGAGGAGTGAGCATGTGCTGTCCACAGGAGTGAGCACGTGGTGTCCCACAGGAGTGAGCACGTGGTGTCCCACAGGAGTGAGCACGTGGTGTCCCACAGGAGTGAACACATGGTGCCCCACAGGAGAGAGCACGTGCTGTCCACAGGTGTGAGCACGTGGTGTCCCACAGGAGTGAGCACGTGGTGTCCCACAGGAGAGAGCACGTGATGTCCCACAGGAGTGAGCACGTGCTGTCCCACAGGAGTGAGCACGTGCTGTCCCACAGGAGTGAGCACGTGCTGTCCACGGGAGTGAGCACGTGGTGTCCCACAGGAGAGAGCACGTGCTGTCCACGGGAGTGAGCACGTGGTGTCCCACAGGAGAGAGCACGTGCTGTCCACAGGTGTGAGCACGTGCTGTCCCACAGGAGTGAGCACGTGGTGCCCCACAGGAGAGAGCACGTGCTGTCCACAGGTGTGAGCACGTGCTGTCCCACAGGAGTGAGCACGTGGTGTCCCACAGGAGTGAGCACGTGGTGTCCCACAGGAGTGAACACATGGTGCCCCACAGGAGAGAGCACGTGCTGTCCACAGGAGTGAGCACGTGGTGTCCCACAGGAGTGAACACATGGTGCCCCACAGGAGAGAGCACGTGCTGTCCACAGGAGTGAGCACATGGTGTCCCACAGGAGTGAGCACGTGGTGTCCCACAGGAGAGAGCACGTGATGTCCCACAGGAGTGAGCACGTGCTGTCCCACAGGAGTGAGCACGTGCTGTCCCACAGGAGTGAGCACGTGCTGTCCCACAGGAGTGAGCACGTGCTGTCCACGGGAGTGAGCACGTGGTGTCCCACAGGAGAGAGCACGTGCTGTCCACGGGAGTGAGCACGTGGTGTCCCACAGGAGAGAGCACGTGCTGTCCACAGGTGTGAGCACGTGCTGTCCCACAGGAGTGAGCACGTGGTGCCCCACAGGAGAGAGCACGTGCTGTCCACAGGAGTGAGCACGTGATGTCCCACAGGAGTGAGCACGTGGTGTCCCACAGGAGTGAACATGTGGTGGCCATGGGAGTGAGCACGAGGTGTCCCACAGGAGTGAACATGTGGTGTCCCACAGGAGAGAGCACGTGCTGTCCACGGGAGTGAGCACGTGCTGTTCCACAGGAGTGAGCACGTGGTGTCCCACAGGAGAGAGCACGTGCTGTCCCACAGGAGTGAGCACGTGATGTCCCACAGGAGTGAGCACGTGGTGTCCCACAGGAGTGAGCACGTGGTGTCCCACAGGAGAGAGCACGTGCTATCCACGGGAGTGAGCACGTGGTGTCCCACAGGAGAGAGCACGTGCTGTCCACAGGAGTGAACATGTGGTGTCCCATGGGAGTAAGCACGTGGTGTCCACAGGAGTGCTTGGCTGAAGTAAATTATATCCAACCAGAGACACTTAATCAGTTAAATTTTTTAAATCAAATTTGAAATTTAATTTTGCTTACAAGGCTGTGACCCTTTTATTTGATTTGCTTTGTTTATTTTGGTTTAACTTTCTCCAACTGACTTTAATAAGAATCTCTCCTACCATCCAATTTTGCTTGCAATTCATGTAGGACTGAGTGAAGATACATTGTCATCTCTTAAGCATCTTATGATCTCTCACATTAGCACGGATCAGGAAATCAGCGCTCAGTCACTAAACCCACATCTTCCATATTGGCCAATGCACACAGTTTCTAAAACCATAAGCCATTACATTATATTTGCTGTATTCTCACACGCAAGATGACAGATGTTAACAAAAGGCTCATGTGAGAGGGTAGGTTGGTGATACGTGTAGTTGTTGAGATGGTAAGAAGGTAAAGTTCATTCAACTGCATCATGTCAAGGTCACATTGGTGCATTGTTGGGCCATCTTACAGGAGGCCAGGATAACTAATATGCTTGAGATGAGATATTGTCAAAGTACAAGGTAATTCAATGGGAGTAAATGCAACAAGCTCTATTGCAATGCAGAAATACATGGTGCTTGAGGCTGTGGTCAGGTGGAAGATTAATCTTTGTAAAAACATATCCTCAAACTAGCTGAGGAAGGATGTAAGTGTTCTCATCCATTAGGGTCTATCATTGATATCTCATGGAACTAGGGAACAGGAGATAGATATAGATTAATTAAGAGTTAATTGGATGAGAACTGGATGTATAAATATAGGATTCAAGTCATTAGTGCTGTTGCAGTTTATAGTATGCAAGCTAGAAATGGAACTCTAACTAGAAAATTACATGGCACAATACCCCCAATCAGTGTTTAACCTTTAATATTTAATGTCAGGGGAGACCATGTCTTCCACATTATTTCTATCCAAGTAATCAAACAATTCTGTCTTGAATCACTCAATAGAGCCTATTTCCACCATGCTGCAGGCAGTGCATTCCATAACCTAACTAATTAATCTATATCTATCTCCTGTTGCCTAGATCCATGAGGCCTGAGATGTTGATGATAGACCCTAATGGATGAGAACACTGATGTCCTTTCCCAGCTAGCTGTGTAGAAATAAATTCTTATCTCACATTTACATGATGAACCTTATTTTTAAAAGAGGTGACTCTCCTTTTTGTTCTTCAGGTTCAGTTGATGATGTCACTGCAACATAAATTTAACTATAAGTGATGAATAAGTCTGAGCTTTTGACAGTTAAGGAACTGATCCAAGAATCTCCTCCACCTTCGCACCTTGCCCCTGACCTTCAGTTTCTCACAAAACTGACATTCACAGCCTTCATCTCTAATCTCTGACAATGTCAAACCGGAGAGTTCACAATCTGCCACACCACTAACCTGACAATTACAGCATGGAACAATCCTTTCCCTCTGAGTCCCCAACCCACGGCTCCCAGCTGACACTTGCTGCTACTCCTGGCCTGATCAGACTGCCAATTTGTCTCATTATAGGTGGGAAATGCAGGCCCCACAGATTGTAATGATTTGAACTCCAAACACAACCATATCTGTACTACTTCTGCCATCCTGAAATGTGGTGCTCAGTGCTATGCCTGCTTTTAGTTAGTAATAACTGGAAGAATGATCACTTCATTTTTCATGAGGCACAAAAGAGAAAAGGGAACCTATTGAATAAAAAGCATTGAGATTATATTCATTGTTCCATTGTTTCAGGTGTTAAAGTCAATCGACAACCACAAGACAATTTACAACCACAAGACCGTAAGGCTCAATTGTTGAATCTATCGAGTACAATTAATGGTGATCCTCCCCGGATAGAACATCCAAAAAGAAAGACTGATCACTTGGATAAGTCTAGGTGATATGTATGGAAGTCGGAGAGTATGTGACCGTTACAAAGGTTTTTAGAAAGGATATATAATGAAAAAGCATACTTATTCTGGTGTGAATATAAATATAGATCTTTGGCTCCTTCAGGCAGAAGTTACATTAAAACCAAAGATCCCCAAAACAAAAAAGAGGTGCAATCATTTAGACTTTGACATGTTGAAGGATGTAAATGACAGTGTGTTAGGATCAGTCCCTGGGTGAGGTGTCTAAATTTGTAGTGATACCAGATGGGATACCTCAAGCCATTAAGTACATAGATGTGGAGGGATGAACACACTTCCTCAAGTGGTTACAACAAGGTTAATTTTAAAATGATTCCCTCCCTTGTGAATATCTTGCTGCCAAATAAATGTTTTGAAAAGAATCTGTTTAATTAGGCATTGTTGAATTACAGAAAAAGTGAATTTTTAAATTTACTAAATGTGAGAAAAATTAATAATGCAACAAACATATGCATTGATTAGAAACAAAAGTTAAGTCCAAAACATTAGAAGTTAAAAAGAAATATATGGGTTAGTCTTGAAATGTTTGTGATGAGTAGTTAATTGAACATATGATTGCTTCAGTGGAAGTTACCTGTTATGTTTAATGTTTATTGTTAAATGTTAGTTTGAAAATTCCTGGTTTTGTAGTTATTTGAAAGTCTTTTGCCCTGATTTCTGTCAACAGTGGCTGACAGGTAACACAGTCAGAGAGTTGTTTTTGCTTCACCTGCAGGACAATGGCTGTCCTCAGTGCTGTGACACTCACATAATGATGGCTGTTCAGGACCACACAGACCAGAATTGGAGCTTTCATTTAATCCCTGTCCATGTGTATTTTAAAACAGGCGATGGGAGGGGAAGCATGGTGGTGGTGGCAGGAAATACAAATACATATCTCATCCAAATTCCTGACATCTTTTAACCATTATGTTCACATTCTGAGATAATCACAGAAATTATATATTCAGTTTATAGTTCATTTTTACCATTTGATGCTTTTTTGATACCTCAGGTGTGAGATTCCAGAGTATCTCTCTTCCTCTCTCTCTCTCTCTCTCTAGGCTGACACTAAATCTAAACCTACAGCCAACCTTTGGCTGTACGTCCTTTTCCAAGCTAAAACAATTGTAATAATGTTTGATTTGATTTGCTTTGGCTTGATTTATTATTATCACATGTACAGAGATAATGAAAAATAATGTTCTGTTTGCTAACCAGACAAATCATGCCTTACATTAATATATCTGGGTACTGGAACAGAATGCAGAATATAGTGTCACAGCTACAGAGAAGGTGTAAAGAAAGACCAATTCTATGTCCATTCACAAATCTGATAACAGGGAAAAGGCTATTCTTGAATCTGTTGGTATGATTTTTCAAATGTTTATATCTTCTGCCCAATGGAAGAGGGTGGAAGAGAATATAAGCAGGTTGGGAGAGGTCTTTGATTATGTTGGCTGGTTTCCTACAGCAGTGGGAAATATAGACAAGTCAGTGGAAGGAAGAGTCAATAGATGTAAAGCTAGAAGAGCACAGCAGGTCAGACAGCATCCAAGGAGCAGGAAAGTCAATGTTTTGGGCTGAAAGATGAAGGTTTTTAGCTGGAAACGCTGACATTCCTGCTCCTTGGAAGCTGTCTGACCTGCCGTGCTCTTCCAGTTTCACAGCTATTTACTCTGACTTCCAGCATCTGCAGTCCTTACTATCTTCTAGTCATTTAAAGGATGACTTTTTTTTCCTGATGGACTGGGCTATATTCACAACTCTCTAATTTGTTGCAGTCTTGGGCAGAGCGGTTGCCATTCCAAACTGTGATACATCCAGATAGGAAGCTTTCTATGGTGCATCTGTAAAAAATTAGTAAGAGGCATTGTGGACACCCTGAATTTCCTTAGTCTTTTGAGGAAGTTGAGGTGTTGGTGTGCTTTCTTGACTGTAGTATCAATGTGAATGGACCAGGACAGATTATTGGTGATAAATGCACCTCGGAAATTGTAGGTCTTTACCATCTCCACCTCAACATCATTGATACAGATTGAGGCATGTTCTCCTCTCTGCTTCCTGAAATCAATGACCAGCTCCTTCATTTTTCTGACATTGAGGGAGAGATTTTCTGTCTTCACACCCTGCTACTAGGTTGCCTATCTCTTTCCTGTACTCTGCTGAATTGTTCTTTGAGAACTGACCCACTATATTTGTGTCATCAGCAAATTTGTGATTGGAGTTAGATTAGAATTTGGCAACAGAGTTGTGGGTGCATTGAGTGAATAGTAAGAGGCTGTGTGTGCAGCCATGTGGGGCACGAGTGTTGATGATTGTTGTGGAGGAGATACAGTTTCCTGTCCTTACTGATTGCAGTTTGTAGCTCAGGAATTTGAGAATCCAGTTGCAGAGGGGAGAGCAGAGTCCTAGGTTTCAGAGTTTGGAGATTAATTTGTCTGGAGTTATGGAATTGAAGGCAGATGTCCTTATTACCCAAATGTTCTAGGGATGACTGTCACTCCAGAGAGATGGTGTCTGCCGTGCACCTATTGTGATGGTAGATGGATTACAGTGGATCAAGGAAATCCGTTTGATATTCCATCCGAGGTTGTAATTGGTGACCCACTATTAAAGTGACAAAAGGTACAAAATTCTCAGGAATGAGAAAACATAAAAAATGAAGTCTCGTAACAGGGAAAGGGATCTACATTGAAAATATGATCCTTTGTGTTATGCTCCAAAGGAAATGTTAGCAAAGTGGAATGAAAAAGAGACAAAGTGGATGACTGGTGGGATGTTAGCATTAATGATTGAAGAGGAAAATAAATAAACCTTAGTATAGCAAAGTTGAAAATAAATTAATAAATGTACAAGATAGGCAAGCTGAAGTGAAATAATATAATAGCTTATAGGATAAAGCATTGGAGCTGGAACAAAATCTCAAAATGTGAGCTACAGAAGGTGAAACCTTTGATCAAAAGAAAAGGAAATGACAAACATGAACAAAAAGGTGGATAGCAAATATAAATGGATTATATGGCACTCCAAATGAAGAAAATCCTTAAGATGTGGAGGCAAATGATGATAAAATGTTGATATCAGAGGTAAAGAATGACTTAAAACTGAGTAGAAGAAAAATTCCAAGCATAAACAAAGTAACAATAAAACATCTAAAACCCCTTGAAGGAATAGAATTGGAAATGATAACTGAGGCTTATGGTGAAATATGGATGAACTGATACATTTCAAGTGATTTGAAACATTCATTATTGGATAACTTACCTAAGAGATCTAAAGCAATTGACTGCAATCATCTTAAAACTATAAACTTAATGAGGCATCTCATTAAAGTGATCTTGAAAAGCATAATAGAAAAATAAAATATGGTTGAAACAGAAGTAAATAAAACACATTAGACCTAGAAACAAGGGAGGGAATAATTAGCAAAAGAGCAAGCTTTGATAAAAACTATGAGTATACATGAATATATTTTGCATCAGTATTTACTGTGGCGAAAACATAGAGGGAGGGAACTCACGGGAAATAAATATTGATGTTTGAAAACAGTACACATTACAGAACACAATGTGCTCGAAGACTTAAAACATTTAAAGATTATTAAATCTCCACAACCTGATCAAGAGTATCCCAGGACATGTTAGGGAGGAAGTTGTAGGGCCCCTTGTAGAGATATTAACATCATCTACAGCCACTTGTGAAATGCCAGAGAACTTGAGAGTGGCTACAGATATGCCTTTATTTAAGAAAGGCTGTAAGGAGAAGACTGGCAACTGTAGACTGGCGAGGCTAACATCACTGGTGGGTAAGTTGTTGGATAGGTTTTGAAAGATAGGATTGACTTGCATTTTAAGAAGCAAGGACTGATTAAGGATAGTCAGTATGGTTTTGTGCATGGGAAATCATATCCTAAAACTTAGTCATAGAGTCATAGAGATATACAGCATGGAAACAGACACTTCGGTCCAACCCATCCATGCCGACCAGATATCCCAACCCAATCTAGTCCCACCTGCCAGCACCCGGCCCATATCCCTCCAAACCCTTCCTATTCAGATACCCATTCAAATGCCCCTTAACTGTTGTAATTGAACTAGCCTCCACCACATCCTCTGGCAGCTCATTCCGTACACATACCATCCTCTGCATGAAAAAGTTGCCCCTTAGGTCTTTTATATCTTTCCCCTCTCACCCTAAACCTATGCCCTCTAGTTCTGGACTCCCCGACCCCAGGGAAAAGACTTTGTCTATTTATCCTATCCATGCCCCTCATAATTGTGTAAACCTCTATAAGGTCACCCCTCAGCCTCCGATACTCCAGGGAAAACAGCCCCAGCCTGTTCAGCCTCTCCCTGTAGCTCAGATCCTCCGACCCTGGCAACACCTTTGTAAATCTTTTCTGAACCCTTTCAAGTTTCACAACATCTTTCCGATAGGAAGGAGACCAGAATTGCACGCAATATTCCAATAGTGGCCTAACCAATGTCCTGTATAGCCGCAACATGACCTACAAACTCCTGTACTCAATACTCTGACCAATAAAGGAAAGCATACCAAATGCCTTCTTCACTATCCTATCTACCTGCGACTCCACTTTCAAGGAGCTATGAACCTGCACTCCAGGGTCACTTTGTTCAGCAACACCCCTAGGACCTTACCATTAAGTGTAAAAGTCCTGCTAAGATTTGCTTTCCCAAAATGCAGCACCTCGAATTTATCTGAATTAAACTCCATCTGCCACTTCGCAGCCCATTGGCCCACCTGGTTCAGATCCTGTTGTAATCTGAGGTAATCCCCTTCGCTGTCCACTACACCTCCAATTTTGTTGTCATCTGCAAACTTACTAACTGTACCTCTAATGCTCACATATTGATTGAATTGTTTGAGGAAGTAACCAAAAAGATAGATGATGGCAAAGCATTAGATGCTGTCTACATGGACTTTAGTAAAGCCTTTGACAAGGTTCTGCATAGTTGACTAATTAGTGAAGTTGGATTATATGGGATTCAGGGAGAGCTCACCAATTAGACAGATAATTGGCTTCTTGGTAGAAAATGGAGTTATGGTGGAGGTAGAAAATGGAGTTATGGTGGAGGGTTTTTTTTAGACTGGAGGCCTATGACCAGCAGTGTAGTGCAGGGATTGACGCTGAGTCCACTGATGTTTGTTATTTATGTAAATGATTTGGATGAGAATTTAGGAGGCATAGTTCATAAGTTTGCACCCAAATTGGTGGTCTGTGAAGATTTCAAATGGAGTTTGATTAATTGATCCAGTTTGGCTGTGGAATAGCAGGTGGAGTTTAATGTGAAAAAATACAAGGTGTTGCATTTTGGTAAAACAAGCAAGGGCAGGATTTGGTGTAGGTTTATAAGGAGATAAACCTTTGGAACAATGGCATCAAGTAAAGTGATTTGAATTGTTTTCAGTGGAGTGAAGCACATTGTGTCCTTGTGAGAGATAATTCTGTTTTCATAGTGTTACTTTGGGTAAGGGAGTGGTCACAATTTAGAAAGTTTTGATGATGAACGATGAAATTGTGATAAGATAGACTTAAGGAGATCATGGACCTGGTTGAGCATTTTCAAACGATTTGAGTGATTAATTTCATTGTAAAGAATGAGGGAATGTTGAATGCAACAGTCTTGAAAGGATGGAGAAACTTGTTTTCCTACACCGTATTATTACAACCTGAAGTCTGAAAGGATAAGAAAGGATTCAGTGGTGACATTCATTAAAGGAATTTGATGTTTATTAATGTGTGATAGTGAACTAGTTTATAATATCAACCTACTCACTGATATGACTCAAATCAGTAAATTAGATTGTGAGTGTGTCCTTTGTTATACTTCTACCTCAACATTAATTATTTTTCGATTTACTGGACACCCAGTAGACGTTACAAAAATTCCATGCATCTCCATTCAAGAATAAGTGAATCCTTAAGGGAAGTTATGGCTTAAACTTTATAATCGCTTCACAGTGTTTTCAGAATTTCTTTTCAAAATTAAGCACTACTTCCACCATCTGGTTAAAACTAAAAGATTTCAATGAAACATCCACTAAGCACTTGGGAAGGAAATTGACAAAAGTCATAAAATGTACAGTGCTTTGATTTTTCCAAGTGTTATTGAATGATGTTTCTGGAGGAATTCTGCAGGTCTGGCATCGAGGGAGGTTGGGGGATTAGGTTAACTTTGCTTTCTCTCGATGAGGAGGTACCAGTGTTGGATTGGGGTGGACTAAGTTTAAAAAAATCACAAAACCAAGTTATAGTCCAACAGGTTTATTTGGGAGTACCAGCTTTCAGAGCACTGCTCCTTTGTTAGGTTGCTAGTGGGACAGGATCATAAGACAGAATTTATAGCATGAGACCATAGTGTCATGCTACTGATATGATTATAGTGAACAAACCAAGACTCCTGTTAAGTCTTTCATCTTTTAGAATAGTTTGCAGGTTTCATTTCATTAATATGTAAATCCCAGAACTTTTTTCAAGGTAACCTCAGATGGGCCAATGGGCTGAGGAGTGCAGTTGAGTTTAATTTAGATAAATGCAAGGTACTGCATTTTGGACAAGCAATTCAGAGCAGGACTCATATACTTAATGGTAAAGTCCTGGGGAGTGTTGCTGGGCAAAGAGACTTTGGAATGCAGGTTCATAATTCCTTGGAAGTAGGGACGCAGGTAGATAGAATAGTGAAGAAAGTGTTTCATCTGCTTTCCTTTATTGGTGAGAGCACTGAGTACAGGATTGGGCGGTCATGTAGTGGCTGTACAGGACTTTGGTTAGGCCACTTTTGGAATATTGCATGTAATTCTAGTCTCCTTCCAATTTGAAAGCGTGTTATGAAATTTGAAAGGGTTCAGAAAAGGTATACAATGATGCTGTCAGGGTTGGAGGGTTTAAGCTATAGGAAGATGATGAAAAGGCTGGGACTGTTTTCCCTGGAGCGTCGAAGGCTGAGGGGTGACCTTACAGAGGTTTATAAAATCATGAAGGGCATGGATAGGATAAATAGACAAAGTCTTTTCCCTGGAGTGGGGAAGTCCAGAACTAGAGGGCATAGGTTTAGGGTGAGAGGGGAAAGATTTAGAAGGGATGTAAGAGGTAACGCTTTCATGCAGTAGGTGGTGCATGTATAAAATGAGCTGCCAGAGAAAGTGGTAGAGGCTGGTATATTTACAACATTTAAAAAGCATCTGGATGGCTACATGAATAGGAAAGGTTTAGAAGGATATGGGCTAAATGCTGCTAAATGGACTGGATTAAGTTAGGATGACTGGTTGGCATGGATGAGTTGGACCGAAGGATCTGTTTCTGTGTTGTACATCTCTCTATGACGGGTGGCAAGTTCTGGAGAAATAGTCTTCTGTAGTATGCCAAAAAGTTGTCTAGACCCATAACCTTTGCAATATTCAGTGCCGCCCATCTATTTTTTTTCTGATATCATGTGGAGTGAATTGAATTGGTTGAACACTGGCATTTCTGACGTGGGGACCCCGACAGGAATCTGAGATGGATCATCCTTTCGGGTACTCCTGACTGAAGATTTTATGAATGCTTCAGCTTTATTCTTTGTTCTGACATATTAGGTTCCACTATCATCGAGGATGGGGACATTTGTGGAGTCTGTTCCTGCAGTGATTAACAGCAGATTATTGAACGATTCAATTGTATTTCAGAGCTGTTTGAACCATGGTCTCTGAATGTGGATTTGCATCAGAAAACATAGATTCTACAAATCGGAACCCTGTTGTGAACTTTGCATTGAAAGATTTGTTAGAAAATGAGGTGTGCAGGTTGGCATGTACTGCATGATTGTTTGCACATTAAATTGAATGAATGAACTGCCTGACACAGCCCAGCCTATTCCAAGTCTGAAATGCTGCTATGGAGTCACAGAGGAACGTCTATACCAGGAATGCAAATTTATATAATCATTCATTTTAGCTTCTGTATCCATTAAGTGTAACCAGCACTCAGAGCTTTGAATATATTACGAAAAGTAATAAATGATGTGGCTTGTTTTCAAAGCTATGACTTAATCTCAGGATAAAGATAAACTAGTTTTGAGTAATTTTATTTGAATCCTCGTGATGAAAATATGACTTCATTATCTCAGCAAGTCCATTCACCTTGCTGATTTTGTTTTAGTGGTCCTGCTGTCGAGTTTTTGCTGGTATCATTTATAGGCCAGTAATCCTGTATATTTGGCTTTAATTTAGGAAACGTACCTGAAATCATCTGGCTGATGATCCGTAAAATGATCAAGGTTGAAAAGTCTGCATTGTAAACACTATGTCATTTTATTTTTGTATTTCTTTAAATTGTACACTCAGAGGGGAAAAGAAACTTTTCAAAACAAGGCAGCATAAGGATTAATAAAGGTCTAAAAGCAAGTAAAATGATACTCCTTGTGTACACTGTGCAGCTATGGGTCATAATGGTGGCAAATGAACTGGAGAGAAGGATTTCGTTCAAATGGAGTTTTGTTTGGCAATAAGTAGCAGATTGGTTTGTTGACTATTGTTCTGTTACCAATGACAGAGGTCTTTTGCCGGTCAAAAATTATGAATTCGTTCTCATGTAGCTGAACTGTTTGAGGCTGTGAAGAAGATGCACAGAAGTTTTCAGACCACCACTAATTTAGGACCACTCTCACTCTTTCTGTTATTTGCAGTTAACTACTTTAAGCTTGAAGAAATACAGTTTATCTTTCCTTCAACAGTTGCTGCAATCTGTGTCTTTTGACTGATAAATCAGAGACCTTTTATAAGTGAACCACTCCCCTCTCTACTTTTATTTTGGTCTCTTTAATCTTGATTCAACTCCATATCCATGAAAAACACATTATTTTTGAAAAGGAATATCTGCGATTAACATGAGGTTGTTCAATATATTTTGTCTGCTGCAAATGTGTTGCTGGTCAAAGCACAGCAGGCCAGGCAGCATCTCAGGAATAGAGAATTCGACGTTTCGAGCATAAGCCCTTCATCAGGAATAAGAGAGAGTAGCCAAGCAGGCTAAGATAAAAGGTAGGGAGGAGGGACTAGGGGGAGGGGCGATGGAGGTGGGATAGGTGGAAGGAGGTCAAGGTGAGGGTGATAGGCCGGAGTGGGGTGGGGGCGGAGAGGGCAGGAAGCGGATTGTAGGTTAGGAGGGCGGTGCTGAGTTGAGGGAACCGACTGAGACCTTGTCTCAGTCGATTCCCTCAACTCAGCACCGCCCTCCTAACCTGCAATCCTCTTCCTGACCTCTCCGCCCCCACCCCACTCCGGCCTATCACCCTCACCTTGACCTCCTTCCACCTATCCCACCTCCATCGCCCCTCCCCCTAGTCCCTCCTCCCTACCTTTTATCTTAGCCTGCTTGGCTACTCTCTCTTATTCCTGATGAAGGGCTTATGCTCGAAACGTCGAATTCTCTATTCCTGAGATGCTGCCTGGCCTGCTGTGCTTTGACCAGCAACACATTTGCAGCTGTGATCTCCAGCATCTGCAGACCTCATTTTTTACTCAAATATATTTTGTCATCTGGATCAGTTTGGAGATTAACATTTCAGATGGAGTGGAGAGTAACCTAGATATTGTCTCAACACAGCAATTCTTTTGTAAATCCTGTTAGCAGCTTCTTACAGGGGAATCAATGATCAAATCAATTACATATTCAGATAAAAACACACCATCAGAGGTAGCTGTCCCTTGATTCAAGAATGACAGCTATTCAGGTTTGTGAATTTCTGCCATTCCGGTTTTCATGTGATTGAAAAGTCTGATTCTGTGTTCACAGATCTTTGTATACAAGAGGCAGGATGATCCATGAGATAGTGGGACCCAGAGAGCTGGATTTAAATCCTTTCATTTCCTCTCTGTCATCGCTGTGCAGTAAGATGTTGAGACTCGTCATTAAGGTGTTAGGATTCAACATAATTTGATGGACAAGTTGTTAGTATTTGGACCGATTAGTATCAAACTTCTACCAGTCATTAAACGCGATGCTGTGCACAGCATCTGAGTCTGTTAGAAGCATTTTGTTTGCCTGTGTTGGCCAGTTGAGAACTGAGAGAAGGGGATTGGCGTGAAAGAGCCATCTGGACATTGTTGCCAATCCATCAGGACTTTTGTCTGACTTCAAGAAGGATTGTAGTATTCATTTGACAGTCCTCCTATTGAATTCAGAGGATGCAGCAGAGGTATTGCTACATGAGTTTCTATCCTACTCTTACATGTAAGTGATACAAAATCCAGATTCACAGCAGTACAGGAGTGTGTTGATGACACAAAGGCTGTACATCTTTTGTTGCCTTTTGTTAACTTGTGGATGTCATTGATGTCGACACTTACAGAAGTAATTGGTAGAAGGCTGAGCTGGAGCAGTTGAACAAGTGTTGAATCTCATCAGCAATGAATGCATTCAGAGAGATGTGGATGGCAAGGCTCAGTATGGCTCAATATTTTCCAGAGTGTCTCCGACAGGAGAAGTGGGATATTTAGCTGACTGGGTATGTGTGTCTTGTTTTGACATCATTCAAAAACAGATCAAGCATCTTTTATACAGAATTCAAAGATATCAAGAGTGACTTGCAATTCTATTGCAGTGTGTGCATTAGCACTGTTGATGTTCATCTACTATAGATCATGTATGTTTATGGAGATCAACTTAGTTTTGGCATGAAGGTGATTGAGGTTAGAGTTATCCATCTAAATGGTGTTTAGTACTTACACCAGAAGGCAGCTGACCTTTGATGAGTTACAAAACTATTGGCTATATATTGTAGATTTGACTCGAGACCCTAAGCTTATATTGACCCCAGATGCTAATTTTGAAGCCATATCAAGCATAGAGTCATAATAATTAACAGAATGGAAACAGACCATTCGGTCCAACTCGTCCATGCTGACCAGATATTCTAACCTAGTCTAGTCCTATTTGCCAGCACTTGGCCCATATCCCCCTCAGCAAAAGTGAGGACTAGGGATGCTGGAGATTAAAGTCAAGAGTGTGGTGCTGGAAAAGCATAGCAGGTCAGGCAGCATCCAGGGAACCGGAGAGTCAACGTTTCAGGCAAAAAGCCCTTCAAAAGCCCCTCATTCCTGATGAAGGGTTTTTTGCCTGAAACGTCGATTCTGCTGCTCCTTGGATGCTGTCTGACCTGCCCTGCTTTTCCAGCACCATACTTTTGACCCATATCTCTCTCATCCCTTCCTACTCATATACTCATCCAGATGCCTTTTAAATGTCATAACTGTCCCAGTCTCCTCCACTTCCTCTAGCAACTCATTCCATTAATGCACCACCCTCTGCATGAAAATGTTGCCCCTTAGGTCCCTTTTAAATTTTCCCCTCTCGCCCTAAACCTATGCCCTCTATTCTGGACTTATGTTTCAGATTCCCCAGTCAATTCATTTAAAAGTCCCATTGATTCTCGGAAGGCAACTTTAATGAGTTTCTATTTGCAACCCGAATTTGCTGTGCAGCAACTTGAACTTTCAATGTCAATTCGCTTTAAGTTAAACGTGTTATTGCTGAAGAGCTGGCTGCATGTACATTGTCTTTCAGTTGGAAGTGTTTGGTACATTTCCAGAACAGATTTTAGAGGTGAGTCTATGATTCTCTTGCACTCACAGAGTGAATTATTCAGAGAATTCAGAGGGAATGTCTTTAACCATACAGTGGTTACAATGTGGAATTTGCTGTCATGTGGAATAATTGAGATCAGTACCTTAGATAAATTGAAAATAAATTCAACAAGTACATGAGGACAAATACTCTGAGATTTTACTGATAAAGTCAGATAAAGTAATATTGCAAGAGATCCACGTGGAGTATCAATACAGTATAAGCCAGTCTGTTCTGTGCTGTGAAATCTCTACCATTTTATGTAAACATGCACACTGTAGTTTTTAAATTTCTGACCATTATATCCTGGCTAAAGTATTACTGTGATTTTTGACTTTAACTTTTCTCTTTTCACTCTTGTATTTACTTTTTCTACTTGCATCTCTCAACACCCACACAAAAGAAATAAAGTATCAAAATGAGATTAATCGTTCAGCTTCACATGGCATCACATCAGTGTGCAGTGTTCTGAAACAACAAAGACAGTTACCAATTACACTAAAAGGCTGTTTGCTTTCTGAAGTTCAGGGGGACATTTCTCTTAGCTCTCTGCAGGTTAGAATATTAAAATGATCAATTTAGAAATAGTTGCAATCACATTTACACCCCGCATGCAATTTTTGCTGCTGTTGTGAGCATCATATTTATTTCCTAAAGTGATCTTTTCCAGAATGCCATAATTTAGCTTTGATTTGGAGATGCCAGTGTTGGACTGGGGTGTACAAAGTTACAAATCACACAACACCAGGTTATAGTCCAACAGGTTTAATTGGAAGCACACTAGCGTAGCTCCGAAAGCTAGTGTGCTTCCAATTAAACCTGTTGGACTATAACCTGGTGTTGTGCGATTTGTAATTTAGCTTGTAACACAATGTTAAAGGGACATTTATTTAATTGGAAATCATAGTGTGGAAGGTCACCCACATTTGGAGGCCTGACTCCACCCTGATGGTATTTTATCAATGCCCAAATCATAGAAACATCCTCGGGACAACTCTCCTCACCAGCCACCATGTGCCTACTGAGGGGCCACTGGCAGCACTAGCCATGGCCACTAGGATAACATCCAACCCTGGATCTCCTACACCAATCACCCCTCCTGCTACTCCCCACACACCAAGGCCTGTCTGACTGACCCTGGTTATCCTGCCTCACTAATCTCACACCACGTGGTCTCCCAGCATAGCCCAATTCTTAGGATCCTCATTGTGAAAGACGTAGGGAATCTCAATGGGAGGGAGGCATTTCCTGAGTTGGATGTAGTCCTGTCTGGGCCTCTGGATGGCACAGGTCTCCTGCCAGTGGCTGAGGGTATCACAGTTGTAATTAAATTCAGCCCAGTCCCAATGTGTTTCTCTCTCCATAGGTGATGTCTGACCTTTGAGTAGTTCCAGCACTTCTTGATTAATTTCAGATTTCTAACAACTCTAGTTTTTTGCTTTGCTTTAATATTAACATAGTTTTTTAGTTTGAGTCAAATCTGTTGACTTCTTAAAAATGTCTAACGAGGAAGAATACCTTCTTTCAGAGGCTTTCCCGGTGGGACAAACTCAACTCGAGACCCCTTCAGGCTAATTAGAAATTGCTGTTGTCGGTTCTGTCTCTAATTATCTCAGAAATGCAGCGATGCACTTTTTCTCTAAAGTTAATGAGTTTGATCTTCTATGAACAGTTAATTAAGGTGGCTGTCAGAAAAGAAAATTCTAATCCTTTTTGCTTTCCTAAAGGCATCGATTATTATCACTTGCAAACCCATGGAGTTTGCAGTCCTGAAAAAGTGACCACAACTTTCCACTCTCCAAACTGAGATGCTGCCATTCTCATTCCTTTGGTGAAAATCTAATGCGGGTGACTAGAATTTCATGACACAAAAGCATGTCATTCATTGAAGTGTTTATAATTTGCATGGGCCCTCCTCACTTTCACTTTCACTTTCTCAAACTTATACTTCCGTAGGAGCATAAGTCTTTCTTCAGGAATTTCTGATCAAGGGCTTAAGCCCGAAATGTTGATTCTTCTGCTCCTAGGTTGCTGCCTGACCTGCTGTGCTTTTCCAGCACTACACTCATGACTCTGATCTCCAGAGTCTGCAGTCCTCACTTTCTTCTAATCCTTCTGTCCCTTCTCACTCATGTGTCTTCCCCTTAAAAACACCCATGTTGGAATCTAAGCATTAACAGGCAAAATACAGTTGAAAGGATGTAGCATGGAAATTCTCATTTCCATAAACCTGACCCTGGAGTAGCCATGTTCTGATTTCCATCTGGATGTGTGCAGAATGGAGTCATGTCAGCTGCCTTCAAGAAGAATACAGGAAGGGGAATTGAAATAGACCCACCTCAGTGATTGGAAACATGTTGCAGCTTTTTAATGAAATATAAAATGAGAGAAGCAGCACTTTAACCCTCACCCCTCACAACCTGTCATCCCATACGCATCCCATCCATTAAAACTAGTGCCAGTTCAAGTCTTCCCAATCACACTTCATGACTTTATGTGGCCCCAATGCCAATATTTTACACTGCCACCCACTTCTCATGGCTAGTTAGTAATTCCTATGGCAACTTAGCCTCTCCTTCCATTCCTTTTGACCTTTATTGCTCTCATACCAATATAATCTTAGTTCAAATCAACCCATATCTCCCCTGCACCACCCTTTGATCTTACATGTTCCCTGTCAAATCACCCAGAATCCACTGTGACTGATCTTGTAAACTAGGGTGAGATTAAATAAATTCTTAATTGTTACATGAAGAATTCACTTTTTTAAAACCTCTCATTGATTAAACATTTATTTGCTGTATTTAACCTCCTTTGAATGCTTGTTAGAAACCTGCATTTATATTCATACCTACTCTAAAGAATGTATAAACACTGAGAACTATCAATCAAAATGTGAACTGACAAGCACCCCCACTGTGATGATGACAAATTAAGATCAATCATGTAGCATTAATCCTACCATGATAACCCTTAAACTTCTGTCAACAGATAAATGAAGTAACAGGCATTGAACATTTTAATACTTTTTTCAAAGAGTTTCTTTTGCCAAATAATTAAAGTGCAGGAGATTTAAATGCCTTGACATATTGAGACGTCCTTTTACAGTTCCAATGAGTTTATCCATATTAGAAAAAACAGTCTATTATTAACAAATCTAGAAGAAATTTGATCTCTCCCAAGGAGGACTTTAATTCTGTCAAAGAATATCTGATCTTTCCCGAAGATGCCTTTGAACCATATCCAAAAGATACCGTTCCTCTCCAAAAGAACTCTTCTAAGAATTGACTGGTTCCTTCAAGGTCTAAAGTACAAAAGTGTGGTTGAACATTCTCTGAAGAAAACCTAAAGCAAATCATCAAGCCAGCTGCACTTTAACACGTGCAGTTTCTTCATGAACTTTGGGTTATCCAATGTATAACAGAAGCTTATTCCCCAAAGTCCCTAGTGAAAATGGCCCATCCTGGTTTTGTTGGTGAAACCTTTGAATTCAGGACTCAAGCACCATTTTGACTAAGCTTAGGACCCGACTACGTGCATGAAAATTCAAACCAAAATATTTTGTTCTTCAAATAGCTTCTGAATAAGATCATAAGACATAGAAGCAGAAGCAGACAATTTAGCATATTGAATCTGCTTCACCATTCAATGAAACCATGGCTGATCTGATATCTTATCTTTTACCCATACACCTTTATATCCTTACTAATTACAAATCTATCTCAGCCTTGAAAATACTTTATGACCCAGCCTCCATAGCCCTCTGCAGTAAAGAATTCAATAGATAAACTACCTTCTGAGAGAAAGATATCTTTTCATCTCTGTTCTAACTGAAAATACCCCTTCCTCTGAGATTGTGTCCTCTGACCTATCTACATTTTCCCTGTGAACTATCTTTATTCTCCCCATCTTTCCCTGTTAATATCTTGAAGACGTTGATCAGATCATCTCTTAAGCTTCTAAATTCTAGAGAAAACAGGCCTAATTCACGAAGAAAGATAAATTTCTTGGGCCAGACACGATATACTCTAGGTTGCTACAGGAAATGAGAGAAGAGATTGCTGCACCTTTGGCGATGATCTTTGTGTCCTCATTGTCGAGTTGAGTCATGCCAAATGGTAGGAGGGTGACAAACATTATTCCTTGTTCAAGAAGGGGAATAGGGATAATCCTGTGAATTACAGACCAGTCAGTCTCAAGTATGTGGTAAATAAAATATTGGAGAATATTCTGAGAGTCAGGATTTATGATTACTTGAAAAACCATAATCTGATTAGAGATAGTCAGCATGGCTTTTTGAGGAGCAGGTCATGCCTCACAAACCTTATTGAATTCTTTGAGGATGTGACAAAACATGTTGATGAAGTTACAGCAGTGGATGTGATGTATGTGGACTTAAGTAAGGTTTCTCATGGTAGGCTCATTCAAAAAGTAAGGAGGCATGGGATACAGAGAAACCTGTCTGTCTGAATATAGAATTGTCTGGCCCATAGAAAACAGAGGGTGGTGGTAGATGGACAGTATTCAGCCTGGAGCTCAGTGACCAGTACAGTTCTGCAGGGATTGGTTCTTGAAGTTCTTGGAACCCAAAGTAGACAAGCAAGAGGCTGGGAGAACACAGCAGGCCAGGCAGCAACAGGAAGTGGAGAAGCCATCGTTTTGGGTATAACCCTTCTTCAGGACTGGGAGTGGGTGTCAGGGGAGCTGCACATCCTGACATTTTCCCACATTTTATAATATAACTCAGTTAATAGTTAAACTTTTCTGAGTTTTTTTAAGGTTAGATTTGAGGTTGACTGTTACATGGATACTATTTTTGACTGGCTGAAATTCATGGCCATCAAAATTCATACCGTATCATTAACAGTAGCTCAATTGATCTCTAAACTAATCCAGAAAACACAATGAATTACAGTAATTCTGAAAACCTGGAGTGGAGCGTGACAGCTGGCGGACTGGATGACCCAGCCTGGAGCTGGACAACCGGCTCATTAACTCATAAATGTTGATCTGTTATCTGTGAAGAACTAGGGTTGACTTTTACATGAGATATATGGAAAATTTCAGATTTGTTTGCTCCAAAATAGGGGTCAACGTTTACATGAGATCGACTCATACTCGAATATATATGGTACTCCATCTGCTAGGTTTTTGCCCACTCACTTAATCTGTCTATATCCCTGTGAGAAACTAAGCTTACACACTTCAATAATTTCAGTCTGAGACAAAATCTGAATCAGTAGTGTCCTTTATTTTACTCTTGCAAGAGGGTGTGAAATCCACTGGTCTGTCTGTGTACAAGGCAAGGGACTCACACACCGAATTCAATGAATACTCAATATTTATATAATTTGGTTCCTATATATTGTTTTTATTTCATTGCTCCTCCACCATTTACATCCTCCACTTCCCTAAGACCGGTACCCATTACTCCTGTTTATGTCTTCCTTATCTGGCCTTGTCTGTGACAAAATGCTTATTTCTGGCCTCACAAAGCCGTTTGACCTCATCCTGCTGTGGGTCATTGTTAGGCATATCCTTTCCTTACCATTATCCACTCCCCCCATCTGTTCTTCCCCTCACAGCATCTTATTGTTAAGACTCTTTTAATTGGGGTTTGTTCCTGTGTTTCTGTAAAAGTGGAAAACAGATGTTTATACCTACTGTTTGTACAGGCGTATCTAGCTTAACTGCCTCTCTTCACAGCACCTTAACTAATCGCCTGTATTTCTGCCATTGTTTTGCAGTCCCGTTTCTTTCTTGCATACATTTTTAGCTAATACAAAAAAACAATTATGCATTTCCTCCACATAGTTTCCATTCTTATTGACTCAGCTCTTGGCTGAAACAATTACACACTGGTGTGAGTTTGTTTACTTTGTATAAGTAATTATAATTCAGAAGTAATACTACTTTACCTACATCCCACAATCCCTCTGCAGACTTTTTGCGTCATCTGATAGTTTATACTACTTACTTAAAGTTCCAACTCTAATTGTCATTTCTAAATGTTTTCTACACATTAGTCAATCTGGCTTTAGAGTAGTGCTCAAAAAGCACAGAGGTCAGGAAGCATCCGAAGAGTAGGAAAATCAACATTTCTGATAAAATCCTTAATCAGGAATTCCTGATGAAGGGCTTTTGCCCAAAACGTCGATTTTCCTGCTCCTCAAATGCTGCCTGACCTGCTGTGCTTTTCCAGCACCACTCTAATCTAGACTCTGATTTCCAGCATCTGCAGCCCTCACTTTTGCCTGAAATGACACTGTATCAATTCTTAAGAAATGCAGACAGAGATTATTTCCAATGCTGCACGCCTTTACAAAGACATTTTTATTGGCTTTGAAAGGCTTTGGAGTGTCCCAAAGTTGTGAAAAGTGCTATAAAATGTAAGTTCTTTATAAAGAATCCCTTCAGTGTGAAAACAGGCCCTTCAGCCTAACAAATCCACACTGACCCTTCAAAGGAGTAGCCCAAACAAACCCATTCTCCGTTGCTCTACATTTTGCCCATGCACCTAACCTATACAGCCCTGAATACTATGGGCAATTTAGCATGGCCAATTTACCGAACCTACACATCTTTGGATTGTGGGAGGAAACCAGAGCACCCGGAGGAAACCCACACAGACACAGGGAGAATGTGCAAACTCCACACAGACAATTACCCAAGGGTGGAATCAAACCAGGGTCCCTAGCACTGTATGGCAGCAGCACTAACCACTGCACCACCATACCACCTGTTCCTTGTGGTTTTTTTTCACAATCTATCCATTGAAACCTTTTATGTGGTTTACCCCACAGACATTGCATTTGCAACTTTCCTGGCTTTACACATCCCATTGTACTTAAGGTATCTTGGAATAATATAGAAGATATAAATGTATGTAACATAATTGCATGATCAAGACCCAAATGAGATATTTATTAACTTTGAAAAGTTTAACTGATAATTTCAGAAGTGTATAAAGATAAATGTAGGGTGGGAATGCTGATGGGTGGGGAGGAGTTAACGGCAGTCTGGAAATTTGGTATCTGCTACTGTATTCAAAGACAGAGATGTTAGGTAAATGGTCTTTAGGTAAGGCTAGTACACTGGACTTGAGATCAATGATCCCACTGAGCAGAGGAACATCTGGCCCATTTGCAGCTAAAACCGCTGAACAAATCTGAGCTACAGCAGTAAAGATGCTTTACTTCACAGATATACAGATGTTGTGAACCTTACTCCAATCCTTTCCAATCAGACCTGTTTTGCAAACAGCCTGTCCTTTGCAGAAACAAAACAATAACTGGTCTCTGGTTGCTGCTTAGCTGCTGCTGGTTTCAATGTTACTGTCATTTGCTACATTGATGGCTTTAAGCAAGGCAAAACATTTCTATCACTTTACTGCTGAGGACTGCAGTAAAGTAGTGGACACGTCTTTCAATTGTCACCTATTCTGGAGAATACTGTCTCCAGACACCACATAGAGGTACAGATGGAGGAAGAATTGGCACACTGATAATGTTGCTCAACTAGTAATACCAAACACATAGGTTTGAATATGACCATGACCGGTCGTTAAATTTAAATTCTACAAAACTCTAGAATTAAAATGTACTGTTGATGATTATAAAAACCTTTCTGGTTCACAAATGTCTTTCAGGAAAGCAAGTCTGCCATCCATCCAGTTTACATGTGACTCCACACATTGCATTGTGGGTGACTCTTAACTACCCTGTGAAGTGACCTAGCACATTATTTAGTTAGGGCAAAAAGGATGAATGATAAATATTTTCCATTCAGGGTTGCCCAATCCCATGGACAATTTTTTTTAAAATGCCTCTTATCGCATCAATATCCATATGAATCACATTTCCAATTTCAGCCTTCTCCTTAATCCATGGATAAGGCATTACATCTTAGCTCATTTCCCATTCTGGATTTCTGGTGCTCAATGACTATCTGGTCTCAACTGCTCATTGCGCTTTAAAATATTCCTTAAAATAAAGTGACTGAGTTGGTGCCAGAAAGTGTCATAGGTAAAGGGGAGGTGGGGAGGCTAAGGTAGATTGAAATGGTAAATTTCGTCATGCTTCTCTGCATTATCATCATCAATATCTCTCAGGAGAAAAGCTTTCCTACATCCAAACTCCTTTCATTTTAGCCTTCCTCCAGATTCTGCACCAGCCCCATCAACCCATTACTCACCCATTACAGTAGGTTAGGGTGCTGAGGGTTTGACTGGGTGAGGGATGTCCCCTAAGTACTAAGGAGGGAGAGGAAAGAGTTAGGAACTGTATGTGGGAACGTGGCATTAAGGGCAAGGAAAGTTTTAAAGGTGTTGTGTGTTACTTCAGTGGGTTTCCAGATGGATGCTCAGTTATTGGCATCAGATAAGTAACTGAGCATCTCATCTGATGCTAGTAACCTATCATAGACCTGCTAATCTCCACAACGATATTCATTGAGTGTTTGGATTTGATTTCAAAAGGATGAGGGGTTTGAATGTAGGAATGTCTTCCGCCACCCCTACCTTCACTCGACCTAAGTGGCCTTCCTTGGATAGATTTTGTGGAGTCATGAGTGTAATGATGTTGAGGATGTGTTTTGGCAGATCTTGGTTGTGCAAAATAAGGAGGTAGATCTTGCCCTTAACACACTGAGAAGTGTTTGTGCAATTATAATACTGTTTTGAGGAAGAGATGTGTGTGCTGTGTGCAGGACGAATAAGCCAGAAGAAGTGAGTGAGTACACAATACTTTTGCATTGTCACACCATTGAACTTATTATGGCATCATTCTATAGCTGTGGAGGAAAGGGAGCTTTCAATCTGTACCACTGTAATCCCCTTTTACACAGTATAAGTGACTGAATTGCATGCCTAGGAGAAAGTGAGGACTGCAGATGCTGGAGATCAGAGCTGAAAATGTGTTGCTGGAAAAGCGCAGCAGGTCAGTCAGCATCCAAGGAGCAGGAGAATCGACATTTCGCTCATGCCCGAAATGTCAATTCTCCTGCTCCTTGGATGCTGCCTGACATGCTGCGCTTTTCCATCAACGCATTTTCAGCTCTGAATTGCATGCCACCTATCTTCAGTCTGAGGTAAAATCTGGAGTCTGCATTGTTGAGGTCCTGTCTTCTTCTTAAAGATAGCTGCTTGTCCAGCTGCTCTCTGGGCACGGAAACTACTTAAGCGGTCATTCATTTGCTAATGTACTCTCAAAATACTGATAAAATATGCATGCATTAATTTGAAAAAGAAAGGAAAGATTACAGCACCCTGACTGTCTGACATGCTTGTCAGCCCAGATTGAAGAAATCCTGTTGAAGACATTTAATGAAAAAGTGCCTCTAAAGGCTAGCCACGGAGGGGACTGCTATAGAACCCCTGCATTCACTCCCCCACCACCCCCAACTTCATGGAAAGGAGTATATTTTTATTGGATGGAGGCATATACTTCAGGTGGTTTGACTGTCACATTTTTGTCCATCTTTAATGCTGTACCTTTAATATGAAGGGACTGTTGCACTGCCTGTTAACTCGCCTATCATTAGACTTACTGAGATCCTTAATTATTCTGTTCATTAACAATTAATGCCTTAACTATTGTCATGCATTTGGCAGCAGAAGGCAGATGATAATGGGAAAGCACCAAAGTTGGTGAAGGGGCGGAGGGACAGGGAACACAGCTCTGTGCAGAATAAGGTCATACTCTCTCTTTGTGCCTCTCCACAAGACTTTCAAAACATATTCCTACATTGTCTTTACACTATCCCCCTTTGCTATGGTGTCCAATAATCCCTGTCTGAAAAAGCCTGGTTTATCTATCTCCCGAAACTATATTAGCTTCATTCTGGGTCTGTTTGCACTGCTTTTCAGCAGCCTACACCAATCTATTCCAATGCTGCTGATACCTGCAAGAGCTGCCACCTCTAGAAGGCAGGATGCCGTGTCTCTGAGGTGCAGAAGTCTCACCCTCAGGTACTTAAAGCCACCCATAGTCTCAATATTGCTGTGGACAGACTTATTTAAACTGATAAGTTTCCAACTTTTTTTCTCTATGGTGGGGTCTGAAGGGGTTGAGTGGATGGGGATAGGGGTCAAATTGTATGACTGCATGAAAATTTCAGTACATAATGATCTGATAAGTCGATATACCATGTGTGTGGGAATCTGTAGTTTGCTCCCTTTGCAGCTGAATGCCAAATGCAACAACTTGCTGAAGAGGAGCAGTGGCATTGTCAATCAAGTGAAGAAATCTCAGACCATTGTTTCTCTATGGACCTTGATACCACATTGAAGTGTTGTCGCTGTCTCCCTGCTCTTACACATCCTTTGTTTATGCGTGCCTCAATCTCCTTTTATCTGGTATTTCTTAAGTGGTCATGACTACCACATCAAGAACAAAGGCCTTTCTTTTTGTCCTCTTGTGAGGATAAGTATGTTCCACGTACAGCCAGCTCATATGCCGAATTTCGATCAAGAATAGCAAAATTGTCTGCTTCAATGTGATAAGCTCTTTTTAATAAGCTTAACTGCTGTTTATCCAACAGATTCACAAATCTGCTTTAGCAGCTGAATCTTGTGTCAGCTGGTAAATCTTCATTCATAACAGATGAATGACTCTATGCACCTAGGCATTCCATTCCCAGATGTTGAAGACAGAAAGGTCAAGAATTTCACTCAGAAGTATACAACAGAGACTTCAGAGACATATCATACAACAGACAGAAACACAAAGCAAAATCTGGAATTAAGCTCAGCAGCAAATGAAAGTCATGGTAGCAAGAAATTCTTACAATATTGTAACAGTAAGAGGACTGCCAGAAAACAACTGAGACCTTAATGAGTGCTAATGAGCAAACACTCAAGATGAACAGAGAATGTTTTGTTTAATTAACAATACTTGAAGTCTTCATAACAGTAATATGGCCTCAATTAACAAAGTTAATCCAAGGTAGATTATGGAATCTGCTTCACAAGACAGGAGCTGTTGAACAATATTAATGACTGGACACAAATGGATAGATTTGATTTATTCTAGTGTAAAAACAAAGAGTAGAGAAGAAAGTTAAGAGTGATGAAGACATTGGCAGTCACATTGGATTGTAAACTAGATGACATTGAGACATTATTAAAACAAAAGATTGTAACCTATTAGTTTTATGTCAATATACAGAATGGGAACAACTATCTGAAGAAAAAAAATGAGTTTTAGGTATATGTTAATAAGATACTGAGGAACTTATCCAATTACATGAATCAACAGCACAGAAATAGATTATTGTTTCTCATTGGTTTATATGCGTGTTTATGCTCCACACCAGTCTCCTGTCATTCCTCCTTGTTTAACATTATCCCAATACCTTCTTATTCCTTTATTCCTCATGTACTTATCTAGCTTCCACTTTCATAGCTTCTATGTTGTTTTGCTCCCTAAATGGTAAGTTCCACATTTTTTACCAACTTTTACGAAAATACATTTATTCTGAAGTCCTTATGACACTTAGAAGAGGATGTTTTATACACCTGACTTTGAGTTTGGATGTTCCCCCAACTAATGGAAATACCAGGAGGCATTTTAGTCAAAGAATAAAAACTGACAGTAAAGCATTTTTCCTCATATTCCTTAATGCCTTTGATTAACAAAATCTAGGAGTGCCTGATGTATATTTAACAATTGACCCAACATCCAATGCTACTTTCAGAAGAGATTCACTCAAATCAGACTGGGAATCAATACTTACTGAGTGTCTTAGATTTTCATTGTGTTTAACCTCTTTGTCATGATGTAGTTCTTCAATTTTCTTTTCCAGCAGAGCCAGATTAAACACCTTCACATTCATTACAAAGTAGTTCATTTTTCTGTCCAGTAAGATCTTGTTCAGCTGCTATTTCACTAATGTTATGTTGATGTTCAATTAAGAAAGCTTGTTACTCCTTTTTATTTCTTCAAGGATTTTCTTAACAACATTGTTGTTTTTTGTCTACCTGTGTTTGTGACTTGTCTAATTGCTTTCTAGTAAGAGTGATTACTTTTTTCTTTGTTAAATTGTAAAATCATGAGGGGCAGGGAGAAGGTGAATCGTCAAGGTCATTTTTGTAGGGTGGGGGAGTCCAAAACTAGAGCACATTGGTTTGAAGTGAGAAGGGAAAGATTTAGAAAGGACCTGAGGGGTAATTTTCACAGCGGGAGGTGCATGCTGAAACAAACTGCCAGAGGAAGTGTTCGAGGTGAGTACAATTACAGCATTTAAATGACATCTGGATGAGTATATGAATAGGATGGGTTTTGAGGGATATGGGGCAAATGCTGACAAATTGGATTAGATCAAATTGGGAGGTCTGGTCGGTGTGGTTGAGTTGGACTAAAGGGTCTGTTTCTCTGCTGTATGGCTCTCTGACTGTATAACATTATCCTTCCTTGCAGACCTACAATATTAACACTGGACTCTGCTCTTCCACTGTCCTCCAACATCATGTTTTTTTCTTGTTTTAAAAGCATTGTTTTGAGCTGCTCTGCCTCATCATGTTCATATTACCTCCTGCATTTTTAATTTTATGTCTTTACCTTATATGCAATTAATGTTTCTTTTGCTGCTGAAAGTTCCAATAGTTATTTAAAAAATAGGCTGACTGTTATTGGAGGAATTCAAGAATAGTGTCCATTTGCAGTTCACACTTTATCTGGAAGACACTAAATTGTCTCACAGTAAGAGATCAGAGGAATTTCTTCACTTAGAAGGTGATGAATCTTTCAAATTCGTTGCCACAATGACTATGGAAGCTCAGTCATTGAGTATAATCAAATCAATAGATTGCTGGAAATGAATAGCATCAGTAATTTGTGGATAGTATAGGAAAGTGGCATTAAAACAGATAATCAGCCATTATCTAATTGAATGGTAGAGCAGGTTTGAAAGGCTGAATGGTGTACTGCTGCTCATATGTTCCTCGGACCACAAAGTTAATAAAATAAGGGAAGACTCAAAAATAGCAGATGATTATGAATTACAATGATTAAAAACAAACCCTTCTTTGAAACCTTCCAGCCCACTGATGAACACTTAGCTAGCAGCACCAAGCCTGTGAACTGCCTAAATCGATGTTAAACGGAATTGGCTGGTCACAATCCTAAACTTCCAAACAAAAAAATGGTGTGAGTCAACTTTTTTGCCAAGCGTATTTAACTCAGTGTTATATCATGTGGTAAGAAAGATTGCAGTAAGGTGCAAAAAAGGAATGGAAGCATTCTTAAAATATTATCTTTGTATTGATTTAATTGCTAGCATTTCTAATTTAAAACCATTGAAATGATATAGCACAGAAGGGACCATCTGGCCCATTTTATCCATGTCAGCTACATATTTCAAGGCACAATATTCTATATCAATAACAGTTCATTTTCAATGAAAGAGAGATTTAATGTTAAGACTAGAATAGATACATTTTTGTTGCTGGGATTAGTGGGTATCTCATTGGGAAGTACAGCATACATGTATTTTGATTGTGCTACCATTTTAGCACAACTTCTAGAGGAACAAGTTAGCTCACACTGTAACCTGCATCTTCTGTACTTAGTATCATGTGTGATTACTGGGAGTTACTCTGCAAATTGCTCTTCAATGCTAAAGTATACTGATAGGCTCACTATTGTTTTCCGAAAAATCTGGTGTTTGGCTTCACTTTGATATTTGTTGTCATTGTGATGAATATAATTAATTATATAAAGAGTAGACTTCAGTTAATGTTTGTCATGAATAGGATTTCTCTTGCATAGTTCTAGAGGTCTCGCACCACATTCATAGGATCCCAGTGCTACAAAGCCTTCATATGCGATTTTGTATAAAAGAAAGTGATGCAATGGAATACACCATCTGATGTTGGTATTATGACATTTTGCAGCCCATTTAGATAGTACAACACCAGGATTTCAAGTTTGGACACTTGGACCATATAAGGTTAGGCAATATATTCATAGATCATTCTGCAAAGGACAAACATTTTACTTTAAAACAGAGTCTGTGCTTGTGTTGCCTAAAAGGCTCAGCATCCAAGTTAAATGAAGGATATTGTTAAGACCATATGACATAGGAGCAGGCATAGAATATTTGAAACATCTGGTCTGTTCCACCATTCAATGAGATCATCACTATTTTGATAACCATGATCTCCATCTTCCTGCCTTTTCCCCATAACCCTTGATCTCCTTACTAATTAAAAATCTGTCTATCTCAGCCTTGAATATAGTTAAAGCCTCTATAGTCTGATGCAGTAAAGAATTCCTCAGATTTATTACATTCTGAGAGAAGAAATTTCACTACATCCTGTCCTAAATGGGTGATCCCTTATTTGTGAGATTAGGCTCTCTGGTACTATGCTTTTTCGATTTTGTTATTGCCGTACCAGAAAATCAAGCAGTGAAAATAAAGATAACCATTGGAAAGTAGTTTTTGCACAGACTCGAAACTTCAGGTTTGTTGCAAGAGGATTAGCAAGACCTTGCTTAATTATGAAATATACTCAAGGATCAGCTTCATTTCAAAGTGAAGTTTTAAACTGACAGCCTCACAGCCTTTGCCCAAGGTATTGCTACTTTAGTTCTTCAGAATGTTTTAGGACCAGCAATTCTAATTCATGCATTTTGGATCAACATTGGGATTTCTGACCAAAAGAAGATGATTCTCCTATTTGGAATAAAATGGTACAAACATATCCAATCCAAGTTCTTGTCAGTAACCTACGAATAACATTCTTGAGCTTCAAATGAAAAACTATTTCACATCCATGCTAATCAGCACATGAAAAATATCCTGAATTAATGTAATTATTCTTTTCCTAGCTGAATAAGTGCATGTTCCAAATTCTGCTTGGTGATGACAAGTTTTCTGAATATTTTACAAAAAAGAAAATTGCCTGGCCTGCTATGGCTCACAAAATTGTGAGAGTCAAAGGCAGTGATTAGTTTAATGTTCAAATTAATGTTCTGTAACATTCTGTGCTGCATATCACATTTTGCATTTTGAGTTACCCAATAAGAATCAAGGAATAAAAACTGTATAAATCAATGTGCAGCAGCAATTCAAATGGAACATCTTAATGTATACAAAATCATGGCAGTTCTGCCAACAGCACATTTCTATATTAAATTAATTGCAAGCATTACGCAATTTGTTATATTTCATGAGCATGTTCTTAATCCTGCCACCAGCTCTGAATCTATAAAATAAATTCACAACCGGAGATATCAGATGGAGGGTTAAGATGTTAGAAGTTTTGCTTCCTTGAAAATCTCAAATCGTATTCTATGAGTTAAGTTGGCTTAGCAGTCCAGAAAGCAAGTAATGAATTCATTGTTTCCTGTTCAGATGTGATCTGGATATAGTACAAACCTCCATCGTCAACTCTTAATGAAGAACAACAGATAAATAGCACTCAGGCTAACAACAACAAATTTATAAGGAATATGATTTTAAAAAGTGGTTCTGCTAACTGGAAACTTTATAGTCCATATAATTTAACTTGCAGTGCTTTCAAACTGAGGAATATCTTGAAACTCTAGAACTATTGGTAGTGTCATGTTTAGTTCAGTTTCTTTTGATGAAGAGATCTTTGAGAAATTGAATCTAAGCAGAACCTTTAGTCACTATTTACTTGTATAGATGCACAAGAGAAAAAAAGTTTTTAGAGTACTTATAAAAAATGCCATTCAAGACATCCCACTGATAGTTCAGGATCCTTGTACATGGGTCTGAAAGAATTGATAATGATTAAGTGCAATAAGCATTATGCACTTTGATGAGAACCGGTAGGGAGAACAACAAAAGATATTAAAGGAATCTGACATCAGACCAGCTCCTCCTTAAAATAGTCTACCCCACATCCTTATAACATGGAAGTAATTACAGTAATGCAATAAACAACAAATTGTTTATGACAATAGATTCTTCTAGTTAGATTAGAAGATGGTTATCCACATCTGGAATAGACAAAATGGATCATGAAGAAACCTAGAAAGTATAGGTGCCAACAAATACATGATAATAATTAGCCACATTATATTAACTTAATATTTGCTGGGTTGGCCAAAATGAAACAAATTGAAATAAGAAGAACAAAAGCGTATGAAGATTGGTGATGACCAAACAAATAGAGTCATAGAGTCATACAGATGTACAGCATGGAAACAGACCCTTCGGTTCAACCTGTCCACGCCAACCAGATATCCAAACCCTTCCCATTCATGTACCCATCCAAATGCCTCTTAAATGTTGCAATTGTACCAGCCTCCACCACGTCCTCTGGTAGCTCATTCCATACACATACCACCCTCTGCATGAAAAAGTTGCTCCTTAGGTCTCTTTTGTATCTTTCTCCTCTCACCCTAAACCTATGTCCTCTAGTTCTGGACTCTCCAACCCCAGGGAAAAGACTTTTTTATCCTATCCATGCCCCGCATAATTTTGTAAACCTCTATAAGGTCACCCCTCAGCCTCTGACACTCTAAGGAACACAGCCCCACCCTGTTCAACCTCTCCTTACAGCTCAAATCCTCCAACCCTGGCAACATCCTTGTAAGTCTTTTCTGAACCCTTTCAAGTTTCATAACATCTTTCCGATAGGAAGGAGACCAGAATTGCATGCAATATTCCAACAATGGCCTAACCAAAGTCCTGTACGGCCGCAACATGACCTCCTAACTCCTGTACTCAATACTCTGTCCAATAAAGGAAAGCCTTCTTCACTATCCTATCTATCTACCTGTGTCTCCACTTTCAAGGAACTATGAACCTGCACTCCAAGGTCTCTTTGTTCAGCAACACTCCCTAGGACCTTACCATTAAGTGTATAAGTCCTGCTAAGATTTGCTTTCCCAAAATGCAGCACCTCACATTTATCTGAATTAAACTCCATCTGCCACTTCTCAGCCCATTGGCCCATCTGGTCCAGATCCTGTTGTAATCTGAGGTAATCCTCTTCACTGTCCACTACACCTCCAATTTTGGTATCATCTGCAAACTTACTAACTGTACCTCTTATGCTCGCATTCAAATCATTTATGTAAATGACAAAATGTAGAGGACCCAGCACTGATCTTTGCGGCACTCCATTGGTCACACGTCTCCAGTCTGAAAAACAATCCATTTGATTAGATTAGATTACTTACAGTGTGGAAACAGGCCCTTCGGCCCAACAAGTCCACACCGACCCGCCGAAGCGCAACCCACCCATACCCCTACATATACCCCTTATTTAACACTACGGGCAATTTAGCATGGCCAATTCACCTGACCCACACATCTTTGGACTGTGGGAGGAAACCGGAGCACCCGGAGGAAACCCACGCAGACACGGGGAGAATGTGCAAACTCCACACAGTCAGTAGCCTGAGGCGGGAATTGAACCCAGGTCCCTGGCGCTGTGAGGCAGCAGTGCTAACCACTGTGCCACCGTGCCGCCCCTACCACCACCACCCTCTATCTTCTACCTTTGAGCCAGTTCTGTATCCAAATGGCTAGTTCTCCCTGTATTCCATGAGATCTAACCTTGTTAATCAGTCTCCCATGGGGAACCTTGTAGAATGCCATACTGAAGTCCATATAGATCACATCTACTGCTCTGCCATCATCAATCTTCTTTGTTACTTCTTCAGAAAACTCAATCAAGTTTGTGAGACATGATTTCCCATGCACAAAGCCATGTTGACTATCCCTAATTCCTAGTTACCCTTTTGTCCTTAATATATTTGTAAAAACCCTTTGGATTTTCCTTAATTCTATTTGCCAAAGTTATCTCATGTCCCCTTTTTGCCCTCCTGATTTCCCTCTTAAGTATACTCCTACTTCCTTTATACTCTTCTAAGGATTCACTCGATCTATCCTGTCTATACCTAACATATGCTTCCTTCTTTTTCTTAACTAAACCCACAATTTCATTAGTCATCCAGCATTCCCTATACTTACTAGCCTTCCCTTTCACCTGACAGGAATATACTTTCTCTGGATTCTTGTTATCTCATTTCTGAAGGCTTCCCATTTTCCAGCTATCCCTTTACCTGCGAACATTTGTCCCCAATCAGCTTTCGAAAGTTCTTGCCTAATACCATCAAAATTGGCCTTTCTCCAATTTAGAATTTCAACTTTTAGATCTGGTCTATCCTTTTCCATCACGATTTTAAAACAAATAGAATTATGGTCACTGGCCCCAAAGTGCTCCCCCACTGACACCTCAGTCACCTGCCCTCCCTTATTTCCCAAGAGTAGGTCAAGTTTTGCACCTTCTCTAGTAGGTCCATCCACATACTGAATCAGAAAATTGTCTTGTACACACTTAAGAAATTCCTCTCCATCTAAACCTTTAACACGATGGCAGTCCCAGTCGATGTTTGGAAAGTTCAAATCCCCAACCACAATTACCGTATTATTCTTCCAGAAAGCTGAGATCTCCTTGCAAGTTTGTTTCTCAATTTCCCTCCGACTATTAGGGGGTCTATAATACAATCCCAATAAGGTGATCATCACTTTCTTATTTCTCAGTTCCACCCAAGTAATTTCCCTGGATGTGTTTCTGGGAACATCCCTCAGCACAGCTGTAATGATATCCCTTATCAAAAATGCCACTGTTGTAGCTCAGGAGTTACTAAACTGTCACAGAAACTTTGAGAGAATGGAAACATGCTTAAAACAGATGCAGAAAATCAGATGTGATCATCTGGACTGTTTATCAGCTAAACGTGTGATTGTCATAGATTTGTGCTGTGTAAATATTACAGGTGAGTGATGCCATAAACGTGCTAACAACATGAACAAGCTAAGCCTGAATTCAAAGTTCATTAAGACCAAGAAATGTCTCTTTCCAGGGAAAATAAGTCCATCTGAATAAGTTAATTGATCAAGCTAGCCATGGAAAATGTGACATTTGTGATTTTTGCCAGGTGGTCAAACCAATCATTTGCTAGAGACTGGGCAGTGTTAGAATTTGAATACACAGATTGCCTGTATGGAATAATGGATAGTAATAAGAAAGCTTGGCTCAGATTATAGTTATTTAACTCAGGAGGTCATTTTATCAGTGGATGGAGGCTGCAATGGAACAGTCAGATACCTGTTTTGATCTGATCCTGAGACAAAACCACATTTACCTGTTCACCTATGAGTGTAAGCATTGCATGGATAAGATTTTTGCAGTAATTTAATAGTGTATTTTGAATTAATAAAGAATGTCAGTTATATCCCATTGTTAGTATTGAGTAATATCCAGATTAAACTTGTCAAACCAAGGAAAGTAGAAAAAAAAGTCTATTATAGTGAGCTGTAATCGAGATCTGAAGATTTGGTGTATCTTTACTATGCTACATGATAATCAGCAGTGGTGATTTGAATGGGTAAAATTAATTAAAGGAATACAGATGCTGAAAATCTGAAACAAAACAGAAATTGCTGGAGAAATTCAAAAAGTCTGGCAGCATCTTTGGAGAGAAAACAGAGTTGATATTTTGAGTGGAGTGACCCTTCTTCAGAACTCACTAGACTTAAAAACCTTAACTCTGTTTTGTCTCCACAGATGCAACCACACCTGCTGAATTGCTATAGAAATTTCAGTTGTATTCTGAATGGAATCTGAGGAATGATCCCTCATCCAACAGCATAGTAAGCAGCACTGTGAAGATCATTGGTACAGATCTGAAGATTTAATGAAACATAGAGAAGAAATCATTGTGACAATATTTCACATTGAATAATACTTTAAAGAAAGACTGAATGTATTTCAGCCCTGGTATGACACTTGAATAGAAGAAATCTGTAGGTCAAGACAGAGGTACAGGTCTTACTAGGAAGTGGTGGTCTATGGAAGTGATCCCAAGTTCAAGTTTGAGCAATGAGTGAACAGACCTCAGAGATTGTGAATCATAGAGTCCTACAGAAACAAACCCTTTGGTCTGGCCAGTCCATGCCGAACATAAACCCAACCTAAACTATTCCAACCTGCCTGAGCTTGGCCCATATCCCTCCAAATATTTCTTATTCATGTACTTATCTAAATGTCTTTTAAACATTGTAACTATATCCATTTTGACCATTTCCTCTGGGAGTTCATTCTACACGCAAACTATTCCTTGCATATAAAAGATGTCCCCATGTCTTTCTCCTCTCACCTTACAAATATGTCCTCTTGTCTTGAAATCCCCCACTCTAGTGAAAAGATACTTGCCATTCACCTTATCTATACCGCTCATTATTTTATAAACATCTAAAAATCTCTATAAGATTGGCACCGTGGTTAGCACGGTGGCACAGTGGTTAGCATTGCTGCCTCACAGCGCCTCAGCAATTCCCGCCTCAGGCGACTGGCTGTGTGGAGTTTGCACACTCTTCCCATGTCTGCGTGCGTTTCCTCCGGGGTGCTCCGGTTTCCTCCCACAGTCCAAAGATGTGCAAGCCAGGTGAATTGGCCATACTAAATTGCCCGTAGTGTTAGGTGAAGGGGTAAATGTAGGGATATGGGTTGCACTTCGGCGAGTCGGTGTGGACTTGTTGGGCCGAAGGGCCTTTTTCCACACTGTAAGTAAGTAATCTAATCAAGATCACCTTTCACCCTCCTGCAAAAATAAACGCTTTGCCTATCCAGCCTCTCCTTATAACTCAAACTTTTCATTCTCGGCAACATCCTGATAAATCTCTTCTGAGCTGAAAATGTGTTGCTGGAAAAGCACAGCAGGTCAGGCAGCATCCAAGGAACGGGAGATTCGATATTTCGGGCATAAGCCCTTCATCAGCTTAATAATATCCTTCTTGCAACAGGGAGATCAGAATTGGGAATAGTACTCCAGATGAGGCTTCACCAACATCTGTACAACCTCAACATAATGTCCCAATTCCCGCACTCAAAGATCTGACCAATGAAGGCAAGCATACTAAATGTCTTCTTAACAACTCTATCTATTTGTGACTTAAAATTCAGAGAATTATGTTATCGAAGTCCATAGGTCTCTCTGTTCTACAGAAGTGAGGCAAAACTAAAATTCCTTGGTACAAGATAGAATCTTTAAAAGGTACAGTAATTAAGAGTGAAAGTGTGGGACTTCACAGTACAATTCAGGCATTACTGTAACAGGGCATGGATACCACAGGGCACAGCTAGAAAAAAAATGGAAGTGACAGGGGCAAGACAGAATCCATAACCTTAATCAGAACATCAGAGGCATTGCAATCACGACATTTAAAATGTATAGGGATTGGGCAAATTTTTAAAAAATTACCAAGTCTCATCCAACATAACTTTTCTGGAGACCTCTTTAGGCTTTTGACAAATGAAATACACTTCTGAAATAAAAGCAAGAATCCTCCATTTTCTCTGCAAAACACATGACAACATTTCCAGTATAAGAGAATCAACATTACTGCAAAATAATCATCTTAAAAGCCGGGTAGAATATCTAAGTATATTGAGAAGCCATAGTGAATGAAATTGTATTACTAGAAAGATTTTACTTTGGAGATTGGCCAAAGAAAGTGCATAATTTGGTCATCCCAGAGAAAAGAACTCTGTTCGTAGAGCATAGCTTTGAACCTAAGTAGGTTAAATCAAGACAAAGAAATACAAAGTGTGGAATAGAATGGATGATGCTGTGGATGATATTGTGTAGAGAAAAACTTGAGTATTTTTTTCTTGAGCAGCAGAGGCTGAGGGGAGATTTGATGGATGCCAATAAAATTATGAGATACATAGATAGGGTTGACGGTCAGGATCTTTTCCCCAGAGTTAAAAAGTTTAATACTAGGGAGCATGCATTTAATGTGAGAGAAGGGAAATTCAAAGGAGACATGAGGGGCAAGTTTTTTTACACAGATGGTAGCAGGAGTCTGGAACGTACTGCCAGGAATGGTGGTTGAGGGAGGTACAATAGGGCATTTAAGGGACTTTTAGATAAGCACATGAATGTGCAATGAAAGGAAGGATATGGACCAAAGTCAGGCAAAAGGGGTTAATTTCATTTGGCATCATGTTTGGCACAATATCATGGGCTGAAGGGCCTGACCTGTGCTGTACTGTTCTATGTTCTATGTTCTAACAATAGGATGCTTCCTGAAAATGGGCTGAAGCAAGACACTGTCACTGAAAATCAAAAGACTGAAGAACTACCCACACAAATAGCTAAATGAGGTTTGAACAATTTTCATTAGAAGACAAACCAAAGTCTTACTGTTGAGATTAAGTAACTCAGATCTGCATTTTGGTATTTATGTCAACGGGCATTCCACAACTTTCAATTTGACACTGAAGTAAGCACCATATTATCAACAGACAGATTATGTTTGAGTCAACAAAGCCTACAGTTGACAGAAGTATAATTACAAGATCCATCTGGCTCAGCACTTAATGTTAAATATGTGCTACAATCCACTCTCCAAGTTGTGGAACCCCAAGTACAAGAAAAATAAAATGTATGTCACAACAGAAATTCCCAATCCTGAGCAAAATGATACATATTGACCTTAATTTTAATCAAAAGGAGCAAGAGATTAATGCTAGAACCCAAACAACATTCAGAATCTCTTGCGGCTAGTTTTTTTGGAATAAGAAACATGGTCATATGCCATCATTGAGATGGCAAGCTGTAATCATACTTGTTTGATATAATATTTCTGTTGCTTTTAGTATTGACAAGATTTCACAATACAAGAAACAATATGATTCGTGAAGAAGCACAAGCAAAGAGTCAACCAATGAAGCATACATCGTATTTGAAATCCTTCAATAGTCACCATTTAATTTGAGTCAGATTGTAATATGAAACAGCAAATAATTTGATACCATGATGAAAATATTACATCATTTTGCAGATTTATGTTCTTTGTGAAAGAAATACCAAAGATCAAAACATTTCCAATTTAGAGAGATACACTGGCTTCAGAGCATCAGGAAGAGCACCCAAAGCAATTACTTTCTACTTAAAATTAATCTTCTTCCAAATCTGAAGAGAATATTTGAGCAGAATAGTGAAACCTCTATAACTTATACAATCAAACACCTGGGAGAGGGAGATGGGATGTGTTAAATGTAATTATATAAACAAAAGCATAACAATATTGTAATGAGAAAAGAAAACTTGATGAGATATGTTATATTGAAAGAATGTGAAACTATTCATATTGATTGAGTGCCATAATCATCGGATGTCATGAGAACTGGTGGAAAGAGTAGATAAGGACATTGAAGGAGACAGACCTAAGACTTCAACTCCCCCTCCCACTCCGTCAAGGACACACAGGTTTTGGGTCTCCTCCATCACCAAACCTTACCACCCAACGCCAGGAGGAAGAACACCTCATATTCCACCTTGGGACCCTACAACCATACAGGATCAATGTGGATTTCAACAGTTTTCTCATTTCCCCTCCCCCATATTATTCTTATCCCAAACCACCAACTTGGCACCGCCCTCCTGACCTGTCCATCACCTTTCCCATCTATCTGCTCCACCTTCCTCTCCGACCTATCACCTTCCTCCTTACCTTCATCTTCCTGTCGCTTTCTCAACTACCTTCCCCCCAATCCCAATCACCTCCCATTTATCTCTCAGCCCCCCAGCCCACATCCCCATTCCTGATGAAGGGCTTATGCCCAAAATATTGATTCTCCTGCTCCTTGGATGCTGCCTGACCTGCTGTGCTTGTCCAGCACCATGCTCTTGACTAAGATCAGGTCCTTCTAACAGGATCAGTAATGATTTATCCCATATCGTGTATCATATAAATAGTTTCAGAAATGGAATTTATTATATTTTATTTACAAGTGGCTGTCCTAAATAGACTAAAGACTGACTATTATTATTAACACTAGATCATTCAGGCTCTGAGAAAGGTATGCATAGAAGGTCATCAGTAGTCCCTTGTAGATGAGAATGACTCTCTTCCACTTTTGGAGCAAGTCTATACATGACCATACAGACTGATATGGCTACCACAGGCTCTGTTACATTTGCGGCAGGTGGTGGTCATGGGAAGGAGTGAGTAGGATACGTATGGCAGCACATACCTTTTGATGTTTTTGCCTGGCTTCCATTTTTTCCTGACAGAAAGCTTTGTGGTGCTCGACACCTTCCCAGATACTCCTCCTCCAATTTAGATGTTCTTGAATGAGTAATTTTCAGCTATCCATGAGAATGCTATACCTCACCAATGAGGCCTTGATGGTATCACTGAAATCCTTTGTCTGTCCACTTGGGCTCCCATGCCATTTTGAAGCTAAGAGTAGAGCACCTGCTCAGGGAGTCTCATGTTGGTCATACAGATGATGTGCCAAACCCATCGTAGATGCTAAAGGGTGGTCAGTGCCTCAATACTGGAGATGTTGCCTGGTTGAAGATGCTGGTGTTGGTGTGTCTTTCTTCCCAGCGGATTTGCAAGATCTTGAGCAGACAGTGCTGGTCCAGCACCATCAGGTGTCTGCTGTTGACAGTCCATGTCTTAGAGCCATATAGGAGGGCAGGGGCCACCACAGTTCTCTAAACCATGATCTTGGTGCTGGACCTGATGTTGTTGTTCTCGCCTTTTCCTCAGATGGCCAAAGGCTGTGCTAGCACACTCAAGGCAATGCTGGATCTCTTTATCAATAGCTGCTTTGGCCGACAGGACACTATCAAAGTATTGGAAGTGGCCAATGTTCTTTCAGGCCTCCTTGTGGACCTTAGTGACTGGGCATTTGCTTTAGAATGCCAGGCCAGGATGATGAAGGACCTTCATCTTGCAGATGTTCAGGGTGAGACCCATACTCTCATGTGACTCCGTAAAGGTTCTGATGATGGTCAGGAGTACATCCTCAGATATTGCACATACACTATCGTCATCTGTGTATTGCAGCTTGATGACAGTGTTTGCTGTGACTTTGGTTTTGCCTTGAAGGCAGCAGAGGTTGAATAATCTCCCATAGATTCTGTAAGTTAGCTCCACTCCAAGGGGGAGCTTGTTGATGGTGAACATATCGAGAACAATGTTAAGGTGATGGGGCGACACTGCTTGACACCAGTCTGAACGGGGAATGGGTCGGTGGTGGAGCCCATTTGACATTACCACAACTTGCATGTCATCGTGGAGCAGGCAAAGGATGTTGACATATTTATTGTCATTGGCAAGCACAGATGTTGGTTAAATCGGCAGAGTTTTTATTTAGAGCTGAAAATGTGTTGCTGGTCAAAGCACAGCGGGTCAGGCAGCATCCAAGGAACAGGAGCAACACATTTTCAGCTCTGCTTTGACCAGCAACACATTTTCAGCTCTGATCTCCAGCATCTGCAGACCTCACTTTTTACTCGAAGAGTTTTTATTTATCTTGTCTCCAGTGAAAAGCAAACAATTATACTTTGTTACAATGCTACTGTACTGAAGATTGGTGAAGAAAAAAGAATAGGAATTTTTTTTTATATATTAGATACAGCAGAACACCAATCTGTCATGGTGCAAAAAGTAGGAAAATTCTGCTTTTCTATTTTCCAAGTAGATAACCAAATAGATAATCGTAACCTCATCTCTCTCAAATTTTGAAGATATAAAGATTTCTGTGCTGTAATTGAAAAAGGCATTTTTTCTGTTTCACATTAAAGGTTGAACTTCAAGCCCATAAGGCAGAGTTGTGCTATAAGAACAACATTAACTGCAGTAACATGTGTTCAGTTAAACAAGTTTTTTTTGTAATAAAATAAAGAACAGTGAAGTTAAAAATTTGAAACAAAAACAGAAGTTACTGTAGAAACTCAGCAGATCAGGCAGCATCCGTAGAGAGAAATCAGACTTAACTTTTCGAGTCCAGTGACCCTTCTTTAGAATTTTTTTTGTATGCTGGTATCTTGTGTCACATATGTAGAGCTAATGGATGCAAACCTGGCGCACCATTTCTCAGAGGTCTACATCTGTCAGTGCTTCCTAAACAATTTTGAAAATATATATATTTCCCATTGACACCTCTGATCAGCAGTGACCTCAGAGCTAGTCCATTCTGTTTAGGTTTTCCACATGCATTTAGAGTTTGACATGGACAAAATGGAGGCAGGAAAACCTCCCACCTCATTATAGTAACAGTGCTGGAGCTATCCCTATTACAGGCACAAATACACATTGAAGATAGCAAAACATAAACCTGGAAAATATCAGTTTGGAGCATATAGGATAGATAGAATGTAGAACTGTGATGTCACAGAAGGAGGCTATTCAGCTCATTGCATCTCTCCTGTCCATCTGAAGAACAATTTATTAAATGTCACCTCTCTTGTTTTTCCTTGTTGCCCTAGAAAATTTTGCTTATTTGAAAGAGACATCAGCTGACTGGCAGACTTTAGTAGCACTTCCTTTAGCTATGTTCATGATAGTCTTAATTGTACAGGTCCCCAGAGACTCCTAAATTGTACCCATTTGATAAACTCCAAGAGTTTGTTTGGCTTTTACAAAATGGGAGCAGTTGCAGTAGAATTGTCCAATTCACAAATCCTGCTTAAAAACTTTCTTCAACTTATTGACAATTTTATCGTATTATACTCACACAGCTCCATCTAAATGTGCCTTCTCTGTTCTCTGTCCTGTTGTAAAATGTATTCAACACAGCCTCCATATTTCAATTTACTTTGTGTTGCGAGCATTGTCAGGTCAAATGGATGGATATTTCTTACCATCTAGGATTTATGATTGATCACTACAAAGGTGATACAAACTGTTAGAAGTCAATTTTAAACATTTTCAAAAAGAATTACAGAATCCCAAGCTGCTGGGTCAAAGATCATCACTTTATCTTGCAATGTCCTTAATGATAGATAATAGCACATCTTCCACTTTTGTTGTCAAGAGTCCCTCCTAAATGAACCATTGCATGAATGCAAATTTAGCAGATGAATTTCTCTAAATTTTAAAAAGAATGCAACATAACAAAATCAGAACTTAAATATTTTTTGCAAGAGAAATCTCATAAAGCAACAAGTCAGTTGTGAAACGTAATTGTTCAAAGTAGCTGGATTTAGAAAATGTTTTCCCCTTCCTTTATGGAAAACAAATGGTTACATGTTGAAGATTAATACAAACTGCCACGTTTAATTGTAGATCTTTTTTTAAATAAACAGAGTAAAGCTCTCAAAAGCCATTTATTTTTATCAGGAGAGCGAGTATATTTTAAACAAAGAATTCTTGCTGACATTTTAAACAAAATTACTAAGAAATTTATTAATGATATGTCAAGGGATGGCTTAACTGTTGCATAAGGGCGTCAGAACCTTTGAGCAACCTGGTGAAGATATCATGTAGTAGCAACTCACTGAGCATAAATAGCACAGTTTGGGTGCAGTTACAACATGCCCATGTCTTAAGAACACATTGAGATGAACAAAGATAGATTTTTCCTTTTGAATGTGACCACAACATCAGAGCTTGGTAAATCCTCAATTATCTGTACAGTAGCATTTAATATTAACATACGAGAAATAATGTTACTTTGAAGCCTAAATCTGAAGTTAGTTATTATCATTCCATTCTCCTTTACCAGTCTGTCTTGAACCTGAACTCATACTCTGGCATCAAACTACACTGTAAAAGATAACCATACCATTAAACTTCCCTCAGGCCAATTCTCCCCTTTGCATTTTCTTCTTTCAGCCTTCCCAACCACAGAAGCTCCAGCCGGAGTAGAGAGAGTACAATAGTGCAGCATTGCTGATGTGCAGCATCACTTCAAGTCATAGAGATGTACAGCATAGAAACAGACCCTTCGGTCCATCATGTCCATGCCGACCAGGTATCCCTACCCAATCTAGTCCCACCTGCCCGTGCACAGCCCATATCCATCCAAATCCTTCCTATTAATATACCCATCCAAATGCCTCCTAAATGTTGCAATTGTACCAGCCTCCACCACATCCTCTGGCAGCTCATTCCATACATGTACCAACCTCAGCGTGAAAATGTTGCCCCTTAGGTCTCTTCTATATCATTTCCCTCTCACCGTAAACCTATGGCCTCTAGTTGTGGACTCCCCTGACCCCAGGGAAAAGACTTTGTCTATTTATCCTATCCATGCCCCTCATAATTTTGTAAACCTCTATAAGGTCACCCCTCAGCCTCCAACGCTCCAGGGAAAACAGCCCCAGCCTGTTCAGCCTCTGCCTGTAGCTCAGATCCTCCAACCCTGGTAACATCCTTGCAAATCATTTCTGAACCCTTTCAAGTTTCACATCTTTCCGATAGGAAGGAGACCAGAATTGCATGCAATATTCCAACAGCGGCCTAACCAATGACCTGTACAGCCGCAACATGACCTCCCAACTCCAGTACTCAATACTCTGACCAATAAAGGAAAGCATAGCAAACTCTTTCTTCACTATCATATATACCTGTGACTCCACTTTCAAGGAACTATGAACCTGCACTCCAAGATCTCTTGGTTCAGCAACACTCCCCAGGACCTTACCATTAAGTATGTAAGTCCTGCTAAGATTTGCTTTCCCAAAATACAGCACCTCGCATTTATCTGAATTGAATTCCATCTGCCACTTCTCAGCCCATTGGCCCATCTGGTCCAGATCCTGTTGTAATCTGAGGTAATCCTCTATGCTGTCCACTACACCTCCAATTTTGGTATCATCTGCAAACTTACTAACTGTACCTCTTATGCTCAGTTGCACAAAGTCATGTTGACTATCCCGAATCAGTCCTTGCCTTTCCAAATACATGTGCATCCTATCCCTCAGGATTCCCTCCAACAACTTGTCCACCACCGAGGTCAGGCTCACCGGTCTATAGTTCCCTGGCTTTTCTTTACTGCTCTTCTTAAACAGTGGCACCACATTTGCCAACCTCCAGTCTTCCGTCACCTCACCTGCGACGATCGATCTTATACTTCAAAGCAAGCACGAGCATTACATGTACCTTAGACGACAGTATAAATGTCGGAACACCACATGTTGATCTATTGGGTTTGAGAAGTTTATACTTTATGTCCTGCAGCAAGGAGGTCACAGATGTGTTCTGCTAAACAGCACTTCGTCGAAAACACTGATGGAGTAACATTGAAGAAAGCACCAATGACAATCCATCATCAGGTGATGGGTGCATGTTTGGCCCAATGGACAGTTTTCTGTCACCTTGAAAGGACATGGAGGATTTTGGTTCTTACTTGGAGGACACCTCTAAGCCATTTGACAGTTTTCTGTCATTAGCGAGCACCAAATCTAAGATGATGGCTAGTAACAATGATATAAATAGTGTTCGTCTTTCAGCTCTTCCACTCCATTGACTCTGTTCTGTTTGTCTGCTGTGTTGCAGATCTGGCTCCAATGTGCCTTTTTGACTACAAGCCACTAAACTCTGTGCTTTCCCTCTGAGGGTATAACAACACTGCCTGCTAAATCCAGGAACTCACATCAATCACTCCAAAAACACTTTGAGTACTACCAGAGATTTTGCAAAAGAAGACAATATTCAAAATCAACTTCAATGTAATTGGAATAGGCTCTTTAAGTAATCAAGTGCAGGGCCCCTCTAATACTGAATATAAGTCCATTTATGAGTCTTCTTAATCTAAGTTTGTAAATATCAGGCCAAATCATCTGGTGCCTCTGTTTGACATCATGACAGCATCAATTAGGAGGTGTTCAGTGTTCACAATCCTTGCACCAATGTTCCTTCCTGTAAAGGACCTATGCTAAATGCATCATAACATTTGAAGGTATGGTGGGTTCCATTTGGAGATCTTCTTCCTTCTGTAGCACTATCTCCTGCAATGCTACAGATGTGAATTTTCCTCCCTAAAGATCTCTTCAAATCTTCTGTCATGTTTCAGTCAACATTTCTGGATGTCAGCCTGGAGTTGTTCTATTTGGCTTTGACCTGGATTACATTCAATAATCCCTTTTTTCTAGATTTATTCAGGTTGCTTTCTTCTTTCAATATTAGCTGCAATTTTTTTTCTTCTTTCTCTCTCAAAAGAATTACACATCGTAGACATATTTCTGCAAATTTTTAAATAAGATGGCTATCATAATTAGTAAGAAGGTTTCTAATTAACTTGCCTAAGTCCTCAAAAAACCACAGTGTCTTTCTCTTACTTTACTTCTCGCTTTCACTTAATAATTGAAATGAAGCTTTGCATCTTCTTTGTGTCTCATTTCCTTTGGTTTGCAATAATCTTCACTCATCTCACTTTCTTTCTATTATTTCACCATCATTAAGTTTCTTTTCATTCCATTCGCCAGATCTTTTGAAGATATGACATCATCATATAATTATCCATATAATGTTTACAATCCTATTTTTTAAATCTTTGAAACAGCAATACGTCTCCCATCGCGAAGTCATTTAACAGTTTTAATCGGTTCATGAGCATCAAAGCAAACGTAACAGCCCATAATGCAAAGTTAATGACATTCACCTTTGTGAAAAAATGCCACAGCCTTTTCGGATAGATGACAGATAAACACAAATATCCCAAATCTGTTGTTCAAGTTTTACCAATCTGGCATTAGCTTTAAGAAAATGGCATTTGTTTGTCTACCACACCTTTGGAATGGTTGAGGCTGCAGTTCTTGAACATTAGATACAAACTAAGCTCTTCATGATTTGGAGATGCTGGTGTTGGACTGGGGTGTACAAAGTTAAAAATCACACATCACCAGCTTATAGTCCAATAGATTTAATTGGAAGCACAATTATGTCCTCCACAACCACCTGATGAAGGAGCGTCACTCCGAAAGCTAGTGTGCTTCCAATTAAACCTATTGGACTATAACCTGGTGTTGTGTGATTTTTAACTAAGCTCTTCACATAAGGTTAAGTCGCCTCCATTCCAGTCCAACTATCTGCTCAGCCATATGATGTGTTGATAACTCTTAGTCAACATCTTTAGCACCAACAATTAACTATTACTGAAGAGAACACCCATAAAAGTAAGTTTATTTTTCTACTATTATCTCCATTTGCAATAATCCCTCCCTACTCTACTTTTATAGCTTTCCTAAAAAAAAGAGTAAAGACTATCTTCCTTTCCCTACCATTCCAAAACAATGTATACTGTTATGAGGATGTGTTACCTGAAATAGTCATTTGAAATATCATTGACTGGCACATATCTATATCTTGGATTTTTTTGTAAAGCATGCTTTATAAAGCAAAGGAGGTTGGGCACAGAAGAGGGAGTGTTATTTTTGCAAAGAATTCAAGAAGCTCAACTGGAGTCATTGAATCTGCAGTGCATTTAGACAGAGACTACATGACAATCAGAAGCCAGAAGCGTCTGGCTCATAACACCTTCAGTCTAGGCCTCGTCCTCATGGGATCCAACACTGAGATGGTAATTTCATTTTTTTTGCCTCTTATGAGGTGGGGATCTTGTGGATGGGTGGGGGTGGAGTGTCAGTGGAGTTAGTAGCAAAGGAAGGGGGTTGACTTAAAGAGACCACTATTTGATTTATGCTTGCCCCCAGATAATGAAATTTGGAGATCTCCCTCAACACAACCTGGCAAGTATATCTCTCTGGTTACACAGTCAGGATAACCATTTTATGTTTGGGCTGGGAGGCAGGTATTCAGAGAGGTGGTATGTTGATGCCCTTAAGTAGTTATTAAGTGACCACATAAGGGTCTTAATTGGTGGTGGGTTGAGAAAGTGCCCATTGAATTTCTTACCCAGAACTTAATTGATGCAGTGGTAGGATGCATATGAGTACATTTCCAGAGCTAACTTGTTGAAGTATTCCCCTTTTTCTGGAGTTCTCCCATGATTTTCAAGGAGGAGAAAGTTCTAGCCACTGGTTTTGAATACAGAGTGTAATAACGACACCTTGTTTGACGCAACAACATTTGTCTGTTTCTTTAGATTTCTTGAAAACAGTCGCAGAAAAGTTTGTGAAGGCATTATTACTGCAAGTGGAGGATTTCTACAGGAAGTTAAAATCTATAGCATTGTCTCCAGAAACATGAATTCAGCCAAGCTTAACCAATCCAGGAAGACACCCAAGTGGCAACAGTTTGTACACAAAATCACTCCGGCTACAGAGCAACATTTGAACAAAATGTGAATAATTGTTCCTCTCGAATTTAACTGTTACTCGGCCCTGTGAGATAGCTTTTATATTTTCTTTCCCCAGAATTGGAGGTTGTGTGTGCTTGTGGGTTATTTTTCAAGAAGGATATTTCGATACGTTTTCATGGTTTTGCATTTGTTTTCTTATTTTCACTTGAAAACTTCTGATTGCAAAATACTGGTTCTTCATTTGTTCCTAAAAAGACTGGACTGACTTCTGCCTGATACTGTTCTATACGGTTTGTTTTCAGACTCTGTAGTGACCAGTGAGGGAGTGGGATAAAGAAAGGAATCAGTCCATGCCTCCTAACACAGCCTTGCCAATATTGAGTTTTCCCCTTTAATTAGAGTTTCAAGGTTCAGAAAACCCCCCTATTTTGCCTTGCCTTTTGGCTCAAACACAAAGCCAAGCAGATTTTCCTGTTTATCAGGAATTATCAACAGATGGTAGATGTGTTGCTGTAAGGCAGTGTGGTATGTCCATCGCATATTTGCATCTTCTGACATCAGGCTACATTGCAAGCACAATGAATGTGTTTAAGCCATCTGCCATGTCTTAGTCCCAGAGAACAGTTCTCAGTCAAAACAAGGGAGACATTCTTCAGTAAAGGAGTCCTAGCACATTAAGTCAAGAGCATCAGTCACTAAAAATCCAGAGGGTTGTTCACAGTCAGTTGGCTGATTGGGCAGTCAGATCCAAGCAATCCAAAACTTCATTGACTGAGGAGTGGGCCATTGTCAACTCTACAGCTCCAGTGCTTGGGAAGGTGTGGTTTAGTCAGTCAGGGAATCACGCAGATATCAAGAGGGGCCTGATCATGCATCTATCCATGCTATCTATCTAAGTCATTCAGGGGTATGGGCCACTGTCAGCCCTGAATTCAGCTCAGTGAACACAAGGGATGTTATCAGGGCTCACTGTTGTGATAGAGAAATGGGGTAGTCCATTCTGTGGATTTGAGGCAATATACTGAGATGCAGAGATAACAATTAGCGCGAAGGAGGGATTCTCAATGTAATGAGGGAGGTGATTGTGCATTGTAGGAGATGGAGTACTGTGGGAGGGGTATTCATCAACAGTTACAATGACCCTGACTTTGGCATGTGTACAACACAACATAATGTTTGACATGACTGAACTGAAACATCAGGGCTCAGGGAGATTAAATCATAATTGAATGAGATTTGTGGGAATACGTAGAAGCTCAATGTGCCAAAAAAGAAAGGAATGTGGTGTTTGGCAGAGGGCGGTGGGGTTAGCATAGCACACTATGACTCGCTGTGCCAGCCATGCCCTGCACAGCCTTCTGGATTCAAGTGACTCAAATATAAATTAGAAATCGGACAACTGCCTGTGTGGAATTCGCATGTTTTCCCCGTGTCTGCGTGGGTTTTCTCTGAGTGCCCCGGTTTCCTCCCACAATCCATAGATGTGCAGGTTAGGTGAATTGGCCATGCTAAATTGCCTGTAGTGTTCAGGGATGTGTAGGTTAGATGTGTTAGTCAGGGGAATGGGTCTGGGTGGATTACTCATTGGAGTGTCGATGTGGACTTATTGGGCCAAATGGCCTGTTGCCACACTGTAGGGATCCTACAAAATTCTATTCTATAAGTAGAAAATAACTGCACCATAACCAGAATATACAGAGTAAGCGTTTTGTTTTCTCTCTGTACAGTCAGATCGACCAAGATCTTACTGAATTACTAATCAAGGAGATAAATGACCTATTCCTGTTCCTAATTCAACTGTTCAAATCTTAACCAACTTTGAAGTAGGGGCAGGGAAATACCAAAGTATTGTCATTTCTGAAAAAATCAGTGTGATTCAGTTTAAGTAAGCTACATAAAAATTCTCATTCATGTCAGTCAGGGTATCAATTGTTTCAGCTAATTTCTTCCCAAATGGGCAAACTGCTGCCATATTTAGGCCCTAACTGGGATTAATAGGAACAGCAAAGCTGTACAACCCAAGCTGCCAGCAACATCCCAGACAATCTGATTCTTAATAGTATTTCCTATATATCTCAACACTATGAAAATTAGTCCTCCCAAGGGTTACTTCACAGATCACAGTCATACGTTTAGCACTTATCCTTTGTTTCTTATTATGTAGCAGCAATATATTATGCAATTCATTACATTGTCCTTTATTCCAATAGTTTTCACCTTAGACCTGTCCCTTGTGAGGAATCTTATCAAATACATTCTGGAAGTCAAGATCCGTCACATCTGACAATCATTTTGTTACATCCTCCAAGAAATCTTGCTTTAATTAATCTTACTAAGTACAGTCTTTAATTTTCATTATTATATACTTGAGTGGCTTAGTTCCAAATGGAATAATTTAGCTTTCCGCTGAAAAATTCAAGAAGATATATGTAAGGTGGAATTTTAGCCTGCAAGAACAGGAGATTTTGGAATGGATGGTGGGGAGCTGTTAAAATCAATGTTTCTTAGGAGGGAGGTACACTGGATGGAGATATACAGGAGGATGACCAAGGTCACAGTCGACACAGCTCATATCACAGGGTTTACAGAAAGAGAGGGACTGCTTCCTTTGATCTCTCTGAAGAGCAATGCTTCCATAGACTAAGGTGGTCTCGTCACATGATGCCAGCGTTTCAGGGTTCTAGAAAAGGGCCAGGTCCAGTCAAGATATCTGGATTAGTGGTGCTGGAAGAGCACAGCAGTTCAGGCAGCATCCGAGGAGCAGTAAAATCGACGTTTCAGTCAAGATATGTTAGCCACTAACAATCAAGCTGGTCACTGTTGAACTTTTCAAAGCCTGTTGGTGAAAATAAGATGAGGAGTGAATCGTCGCTCTGGTTTTAGATCTATTCGCCAAGTAAAACATTACAAACCTAAAATGAATAATCACACATCAAGTCATAGTCCAACAGGTTTATTTGATTAGATTATTCACAGTATAGAAACAGGCCCTTCAAGTCCACACCGACCCTCCAAAGAGTAACTCACCCAGACCCATTCCCTCTGACTAATGCACCTAACACTAAGGGCAATTTAGCATGGCCAATTCACCTGAACTACACATCTTTGGACTGTGGGAGGAAACCAGAGTACCCAGAGGGAACCCACGTAGACATGGGGAGAATGTGCAAACTCCATACAGACAGTTGCCCGAGGTGGGAATTGAACCTGGGTCCCTGGCGCTGTGAGGCAACAGTGCTAACCACTGAGCCACCATGCTGCCAAAAAACATTTTCAGAATGCTGCTCCTTCATCAGGTGATTTTTGAGGTTAAGATCATGCTCACAGAATTTATAACCAAAGGGGAGTCCAGGGTCATGGAGATGTGATATAGTAAATAATCTTAGATTAAAACTTTCACCTTTTGTAATGGGATATGTTGGTTTCTGTTCTTTGATATGTAAATCCCAGAACTTCTTTTAAATTACATTCTCAAGATAGCTCAGGTTTTTAACCAATAGGTGTGAAGTCTGTCTCTGTCCCAATGCTATGTCAGGCTGACAAGCCCTTTGTATAGTTCTACAGAGTTTTACATGGATTCGTGCAACAAGATAAAATTGTTATACACCCTCCGCACTCACACTGACACACGCACCCTCTCACACATACCCCATCACACTAACACATACACACATATACACACACAATCTATCACGTCCACTCACCCACACACACACACTCGTATACACACTCAATCTATCATGTGCACTCACACCCACACACACTGTATACACACTCAATCTATTATGTGCACTCACACCCACACACACACTCGTACACAAACTCAATCTATCATGTGCATTCACACCCACACACACACACACACGCACACTCATATACACACTCAATCTATCACGTACACTCACACACACACTCGTATACACATTCAATCTATCACGTGCACACACACACACGTATACATACTCAATCTGTCACCCCTACATGCACATGCATACACTCTTTTGCAGAATTACATTGTTTTTGCTGCATAAATCCATGTAAAATGCTGTAGAACTATACAGAGAGCTTGTCAGTCTGACATAGCATTGGGACACAGACAGACTTCATACCTATTGTTTAAAAACCTGCGCAATCTTGAGAATGTCAGAGGCTGACCTTGACATTCTGTGCTGAGACCCCTCAGTGAGTGCGATCCCCTCTACTTGACTGAGACTTGCTGACAACCAAGGCAAGCATCTCGCCTTTGTGTTGGTATTAAATGGCACATCAAGACATCAGTACTATAAGTCTGGTATCTCTGGCTGAGGGAACAAAGACAAATGGAAGAAGGCAAGGAAAGACAGAGATGTTGTGAGCATCCAGGTAGGTTCAAAGTGAGTGACCAGTCTTATAGCAAGTGAAAGTCCCAGAGCTACAGACTGATCCAGTCCATGAGCTGGAAGCATGTCAATGAGCCCATGATTCCTTGCTGCAATAGTGCAATGTTAGTTATCTTTGCATCCTGAGGTGCAGCATCAAAGTGCTTATGAGAGTTCCTAGATGACGGCATACATAAATTGCCAATGTCTGTGGACATGGCAGCACATGTGACTGATGCATATGGAGCGTGCTCTGAATGCTCAGTGTCCAACATGGTGGTTATTGGAAGAAGTTTTGAGCTGAAGTGGCCAGGAACCATTTGGACTTTCATGGTAAGAATTCTTGATATCTAGCTTGTCTGCTGGGTTTGATAGGAGAGAAAATTGGATATTAATGAGTTTGACTGTCCATGGTGTTTAACAAGCAGTAATCCTTATTAATTCACCAAGCAGCTTATGAAAAGCTTAAAAGATGGAAAGGGGTGCTCCTTCCATCAAGGTTGGCCTCACAGGACCTCTCATCTGATGGTACCACAAATCTCGGCATAGCCCATGTCATACAATCATATAGTATTCTGCTCTATGATACCAATGGCATCTAAAACTAATTTCCACAGCTGGAAGAATGAGTTGCAGAAGATTAATTTCAGTTATTAATTTTACTTTTTTTTCCTGATTTCAACGTTTTTTTGCCCAATTTCAATTAAATACAATTTATTCACTTTGAAGTGCTGTAATATTCTGTTGCTCCAAGTGCATAAGCCTGAACAAAAGTGATAGGAATGACCAACTTATGTATCTTTTAATTATTCAGATTTTAAGGAACTACATTCAGTTATCATGTTTTTCTGCTTACCTTTCTTCAACTTAGAGCAACTAATTTTAATAATTGCATACCAATTATTTATGTAATTATATTAGTCACAGAAATTGTGGGATAGCCCGATGGGAAACAATTAATAAGGAAATTAATTTCATGAGTGAAGTATATTGAATATTTCATGAGAGATGTAAATCATGCCAGAGTATTCTATTTAGGTTGTTAATGTTGAATTATAGTTTTGAAATTATTAATGTAGTTTTAGATTTCCTTTGGTGTTATTTGATTGAGAACTGCCACGGGTATGTCTGTTAACATTTTAATGGATCTTAGTGAGAGAGTTTGCATTCTTGGTTAGGATTAAAAGGACCTTCTTGAAGCTCGATTGGTGATAAGATTACCTTTTTTCTGAACACTGCTCTCACTATAGGTTAAAGTCTTGCACAATGCTTAACACAAAATCATCTTTCTCCCAAATCTCATCATATGTTCTCTGACTGTGCTGATGACGTAGATTGGCTATTGACCTTTAACATTAATCCTTTACACGCCATTATGGAGTGACAGTAATAAACCAGAAACAATTTAATTTGCACAATTCAAGATGAACATAAAATATCCACTGCTTTTTCAACAATGGAATAGAATGCTAAGATCAAATAAATTAAGCCATGAATAGTTCTTGAATTTATCCACCATTAGACAGCTTTTGATTTGATGATTTATTGCTATTACCAATCGCATGGACAGTATTCTTTATCGTTGTTGTAAAGGTCTCCCAAAAAAATCATGTAGAAATCGGAAACTTGGATTTGCCAGACTCCCAATATGCCATTATCCTTTTTGATTTTAATCGCATTGGAGATTCATGTCAATTTTTATGTATTTTGTGCGGGTATTACCAGGTCATTTGGATCAATGGTAAAATAGTGATTGAAATACTTTTACAGGAAATTCTAGTAGGATTTTATCTGATGAAAACAAACTTTCAAGTTATTAAAACAAAAACAATCAATTTTCAGCATAACTTTGCAGCATTTGGATATATATTTAACTAAACTTGGTACTGTGGGAAGTTGGGAGTCTTAGTGAATCTAAGTTTTCTATTTTTACATGATATTTTTATTTGAAAGCTTTTACAAAAGCGATAGAGAATACTGTTATCGTAATTTGAAAAAGCATCGTTCTATCCATAAACGTCCATAGGCTTTAGCTAACTATCCATTTCAGATGTGATGTCTTTACTTGGCATACCTCTGCTGATGGCTGAGGAGGACAATCTGTGAAAGGCAAGTTCTGCCATAGGTGCTGGACATGAACCTACTGAATGTTGTTTTGAGTCTTTTTTGATGCTGTGTTTTGTTGCTGAGTCACTGTAGTCACTGGTCAGTGCATGCTACCCCACAGAACATGTCACCATTTTGCCTTATCATCAGACAGTTGTGTAAATGTACATCACAAGATAATCTCTAACCATCCTAACTGAAAGAACTGTGTGTGCTAATCAATGACTTAAGCTTCTTTTTTAGTGTGAAAATATTTTAACAGCTGAAATGTTTACTTATTCTTAAGTTCAACCTGATATTCATAAGACACAATCATGTAACTCAGATGTCATGTAATTAACTATTAAGCAATATTCATTGAACATAAAAAGTTCATAAAGATTGAGCCCATGCCCTGCCTAAGACCTTGCATTAACAACCTTCCACAAATGGCATTATAGCCAAATGGCATATTAGTTTCTTAGACTAATACCAGCCAAAATGATTGATTTGGTGAATCTACACAAAATATTCAAGATCATCTCCATCAATGTTAGATTGTTACCACAGTAAGGACCTTGCTAAGTGTAAAAATAAACAATACATTATACAGTCTAGTCTGTACTACTGTGTTACTGCTTTTTAGCGCCTGATATCTGTTCAGAAGGCTTCAGAGTTTATACCTTTTGAGGTCTTTGGTTTTGAAGTATCAGGGAAAACTTGATTTAAGTTTTTGGGAGGTATCTGGATTTGTTCATTTAAAGATCAATAAAAAGACACAATTAAACTTTTCTTTTTCAGCTGCACATTTCTTGGAATTCACGTGATTCCAGATAATTGCCAGTCTTGTGTTTTTGAACTCACCTTAAGGAAAATGCCTGTCTGCTTTTTCACAATTTGGAGAGAGTTAGCTCAGATTTTCAGTTGCAAAGTAACCTGCTCAAAGCAAGAAACTTCCAAGCTTAGCTTTCCTGTTTTCTGGAAAATAAACCTTGTTGTGGGTTCAGTGTGATATCTGAGTCCTGGTCTAGCTACTCTTGCACGGCAAGCCTCTGAAAGAGTTTATCAATATTTTCCAAATGCCCATACCAACAAAAGTGCGTAGCAAAAACTATAAGTGTTCATTGAACTATAAGTGTTCAAGACTACAAACTGTATATTCCTTTGATCTTACTTTTGTAAAGGGCTCTATCTCTTTTCATGTTTGTGCCTGTCTGTATGAATACTTGATGCTGACCCTTTATTATTGTTCCTCAACATTAGTATATAATAAAATTGCTCTGTAGTGCACCCTGGAAACCCTTACAATTACCTCTCACTATAATACCATAAACATTGCAACTGCATTTTTACGTGAAGAAGGTAACAGGTTCATCCTCAAAAGCACAAAAGTCTTATTTGTGGCCAACAAAGGGGTTTAAAAGAGGGGACTCAATTCAGTTTTCTTCACCTTACTGTAACACTGAGACCTCTGCTGGTGTGGATGAACAATGAAAAGCATGGGAGATACTGGTGGTCCTCAGAAATCATATTGGGCAGGCATCACGTAGTTGGCATGCATTCCACTCAATGGGCATGGTTTAATCAAACGTTATAACTTCCAGGCCAACCAATTTTGTAACACAGAATGCTTGGATTCTGGAGTAGGAATTTGTTTATTGGTGCAATATGATGCTTCCAAAATTTCTTAAAAATCAAAAGTATATACGTTCCATGTTCAAATGTCTAATGTACTTGCATTGCATTCCTACCTGCAATGTTGGCATTCATGAATTTAAAGTAACCATCTTTACAAACTCTGTATAAAAATGGTAAAATGTCAAAAATAGATTAATTATTCAATAGATTAAAAATTAGGATTTATCTCTTTTTAAAAAAAAAGTTCACTAACATTAACAGTTATTATAAATCATTTTCATAAATATTCAGTGAAAACTATATAAGTTTTGCAATAATTTGCAATAGACAACTTTTCTGAATTTTTTACTTAATCTTTTGGAAACAACTTCACTGTTTTGGCAGTTCTTCAAACTGAAATTCAAAAGCCTCCGATCAAATAAGAATAATTTATATAACAGCTTTCTGCCATAAAAAATAATTATAAACTCAGGCTTTCTTTATGGAAACAGCAAGTAATTTTCTGAGTGTATTACTTTTTTTTAAACTTCTAATGAAGTGTCTTGTAAAGTTATTTCACCATGTTTCAAGCGCAGATGCTATGGCTATAAAATTATTTGAGATGTTATTGAGAATCTATACTTCATTGAAGTTACCTCCCTTTGTAATTATTTCACAATCTTTGATTTCCTAGATCTGAAAGCCCACACAAGCCTCTCATCAGCATTACTCATTCGTTCCTTTCTGCCATCAGTTCATTATTATTAATTGGAAATCAGAAAAAAATAAAGAAATGAGGATTAAAAAGCATCCAGCAAAGGAAATTAATGGGATTGAGCTGTTTATACTTCAATGCAAGGAATATTATAAACAACACAGATGAATTAAGGGCACAGATGGACACATGTCAGCATGTACAATATATGACAAGCCCAATGAGAGGCGATGCAATTCTGGATTTAGTTTTGGGAAAAAAAAAGATGGGAAAGTGAGCAAAATGACAGTGGGCCACCATATCAGGACGTAGACCACAATTCATTTAGACTTAGTGTTATTATGGAAAGGACAAGATAAATCAGAAGTTAATGTTTTTAACTGGTGGAAGGCAAATTTTACAAAACTGAGATGTGCGTTGGCTGGGGTTGACAGGACAGGAAGCTAAAGGATAAGTCAGTGGTAAAACAATGGGAGGCATGAAGAAATGAGATCCTTGAGGCACAAAGCAGACATGTCCCCTCCAAAAATAAGAATGCTACTGCCAAATGTAGAACCCAATGGTGTAGAGAAAAATTACAGAGCATTTTAAACAGGAAAAGTAAGCTTGTGATAGTCACAAAAAATTCAACAATGAAGATAACCCACAGGAATCCAGACAGTATGGGATCTAGTTAAAAAAAGAAAAAAAGGAAATCAAATAAAGTGCATGGAAAAGAAAAGCAGCGAGATACAGGAAAGTCTAAGGACGTTTAACGAGTATATGAAGAGAAAAAGGGTGATTAAAGAAAAAGTGGGACATATTGGAAATGAAGAAGGGAACTTGTGTGAAGATGCAGAAGATATGGGAAGAATTTTAAATGACCTTTTTGGTCTCCATTTTCACAAATGATATGGATGATGTAGATGTAGTAATCCAGGAGGTATGATTGGCAAGTTTGCAGTTTGTAGTGAACAGAGAAGAAGGTTACCTTAGAATACAATGGGACCTTGATCACATGGGCTGATGGCCCAAGGAGTGGCAGTTTAATCTAGATAAATTTGAGGTGCTACATTTTGGGGGGTAAAATCAGGATAGGACTTACACATTTAATAGTAAGGTCCTGGGGAGTGTTGCTGAACAAAGAGACCTTGAAGTGCAGGTTTATAGTTCCTTGAAAGTAGAGTCGCAGGTGGACAGGGTAATGAAGAAGGCATTTGGTATGCTTGCCTTTATTGGTTAGTGCATTCAGTATAGGAGTTAGGAAGGCATTTTATTGCTACACAGGACATTGGTTAGGCCATTATTGGAATACTGCATTCAGTTCTGTTCTTCCTGCTAGAGGAAAGATGTTGTGAAACTTGAAAGATTTACAAGAATGTTACCAGGGTTGGATGGTTTGAACTATAAGGAGAAGCTGAATAGGATGGGGCTATTGAGAGAGGTATCAAATGTCACAGATCTTGGCATACAAGTGCATAATTCACTAAAGGTAGCAGTACAGGCAGATGAGGTTGTAAAGAAGGCATATGGAATGCTCTCCTTCATTGGCAGAGGTAGAGATTACAAAGTAGGGATATAATGATGACACTGTATAGAACATTGGTGAGGCCATAATGAGAGTATTGTGTACAGTTCTGGCCATCATATTACAGGAAGGATGTAATTGCTCTGACAAGAGTACAGAGATGATTTAGCCACAAGGAGAGATTGGGGTTGTTTTCCTTGGAACAGAGAAGGCTGGGGGTGGCAATATGATTTCAGGTGTATCCAATTCTGAGGGGTATAGATTGAATAAACAGAGGATCCTGCTCCCTTTGACAGAGAATTCAAAAATCAATGGTCATAGATTCAAGATAAATGACAAAGGGATGGCTGGAATTTGCTGCCTGAATGAGTGCTAGAGGCAGCAACCCTAAACCTTTTAAAAAGGTACCTGGATCTGCACCTTAAGGACTGCAAACTGTAAGGATATGGGCTATGTGCAGGAAATTGGGAGTCAAAAAATACATCTGGCTGGTCTTTGTGTCAGCATGGACAAGATGGGCCAAATGGCCCCTTTCGGTTTTGTATCATTTTTATGGTTCGATTCCATGAATACTACTGAAAAACTCCTAATTTTCCATATTTTCATTGGTATGAAATTTTTACCTTATTGTGCCCATTTTTTGTTAAAGATTTGGCCTTTAGGCAGCCAGTTTTGAATTATAATCTCCCATGCATTAACGTTCTTAGTGGTATGGCAGCTGTTCCATTCAAAGCAAGCCTTAACACTTGTTTTAGCATGCTGACGTCTCAAGTACTTATTGTGAGCACGGTGGCTCAGTGGTTAGCAAATTGGCTCAGTGGTTAGCACTGCTGTCTAATAGTGCCAGGGATTTGGGTTTGATTCTAGCCTCAGGTGACTGTCTGTGTGGAATTTGCATGTTCTGCCTGTGGCTGCATGAGTTTCCTCTGGGTGCTCCAGTTTCCTCCCACAATCAAAAAACGTGCAGGTTAGATCAATTGGCTGTGCTACGTTGCCCATAATGTTGTGTTCAGGGATGTGTAGGTTAAATGCATTAGTCAGTGGTAAATGTAGAGAAGTAGGTAAGGGAATGGGTCTGAGTGGGTTACTCTTCAGCGGGTCGGTGTGGATCTGTTAGGCCAAATGGCCTGTTTCCACACAGTAGGGATTCTATGATTTATAGTTAAGTCAGGCACTTGTGCTGAGACATTCTAATCTTATTCTATAATCTGAAATATTTCAGAATTCAGAAGTCCCTTAATCTCAATCATTTGGAACCGACAGGCTAACAATGTTCTTGAATATGTAATCCAGGGTCAAAACTCTAATGCATATACAAATGGTATTGAACATTTTTAATGCCATTTTAAAGGCATGTTATATAGATGTTGATTGAAATGTTAATGTTCTATTGATCAATTTACTGCTGCATTAATATAACTACATCAAGCCACCATTCTTAAAAATATCAAGCAATTTTTAAAATTATTTTTAGAAGAATTACATTTTCAAATGCTGCCCAAACTGTGATGGTTCATGTCAGATATTTTAATCAATGATATGTAACTGAGATTAAACACAAATTCAAAACAAAAACAGTTCTTGAAAATGAGGAAAGTTTTATCTGCAAAATGTGTCACCATTGATGGTATCTCCCAAAACAAAATCATCCCACAGAACTGGAATATACATCCAATGATGTTAGCTTATAGCTCACTGGGGATTTGGCCGTGGGCCTGATCTACAAAAACTGGGAAGTAACAGATTACATTGAGATGATAGTAGGAGGGGTGTTTTACGACTGGAAGACTGTATCTATGGTGTTTTACAGGACTTTGTTGCTGGGGCCTTTGCTGTTTGTTGTGTACATTAATGGTCTCAACAAGAATGTAGGAGGTGTGCTCAATAAATTCACAGATGACATGAAAATTAGAAAACTGGGGTGTGATTTTTCGTGAAAAGGTAAGCCTTAGACTACAGGACAATATAGCTGGACAGGTCAGACAGACTGGTCAGTGGCAAATAAAATTCTGAAAAGTGTGAGGTTTTATTTTATAAGAGGCAAGAGAGCACAGGTTGAATGATAGGACCAAGGAAGTACACAGGAAAACCTATCTTACCAATGAGTGAAAGTGATGCTAAATTCAGGACCTGTCACCGAACTTAACACCAGAGTCTAAAAACTCCACCCAATGCTATTAAAATCAATACAATAGATTTCAGAGTGCCATTTGATATAATTTGAACTTAAAATTCAGTAATCCTTTCCATTGATTCTATCTTATTTAAGTGAATTGCACCAAAAGAAACTAACACAACTAAATGGAAAGCAGTGATCAGTAATGTGATCCATTTCTGGCCCAACATAAATGTTGGACCATTGAGTTTTTGTTTGATATAGTTTACATAATCCTCATCACATTTGACCATCTCTTTGAGTTTTGTTGCACCAAGACATCTTGTCGAATGTTCAGATAGCACAGATCGTCTCCACTCTAATATTGTTATTAATCCTCTTCTGCTCAAAACACAGTGCAGATGAATAGTTCTAATCTGCTCCTGAAAGTTTACAATATTTTCTGGGATAGTTTCTAAGCAACATAGGCATTTTGCATTTATCATTCCATTGTAAGTTATATTCAGCAAAGATTAGTATGACGCCTCACTGAGGTATGAAAATTAAGCTCCGCTATTACCAGAGTCACAAATTGCACAAAATTCCCCAATTTGCTTGTCTTTCAATAGAAAGCACAAACTGGGTTCCTGTACACAGGTAAACAATGATGAGTTGTCAGCATATCATAAACACACACACACAAAAACACATACAGGTTATGGATGGAATGTAAACTTGGGAAGTAATTCAGTTATTTCTGTTCACAAGGTGTGCTGAGGTGGTTCTCATGCTGTTCACATATTGTTTCTTGGTTACCCTCCTCTGGATGTTTTCGCTGGTTTGTAGGAGACACAGGGTGATTGGTTCCCACCTATAAGATGTCCCTCACCTGTTAATTAAAAGCAGCAGCCTGTAGCAACTGCTGAAGTTTTTTCTTCCGGCTTAACAAAGGCTTTCACTGCAGAGAAGGAGGGGAAAGTCCCTGAGCTGGTGTTGATCTGATGGCTTCTTCCTAGCTTGTTCCCAGCCCCAAGTTGTTCAGCTACCTGGAAACCAATTATCTATTGTTGGTAGGAGGAAGGCATTTGTCATCAATAATTAGTGACTAATCCATAGATCAATCTTCACTATTCTCTGCAATAAAAGCCTGAAGAAAACTTCAGCAATTGCTGCATGAAGTTAGGCATGGACCAGTTGGGCTGAATGGCCTCTATCAGCAGCATGCAGTGCAGTTTGTACATTCTTAAGAATAAGTTTTATCAGAACAATTATTCAAACGTTTGAACTGAAATAAAAACCATCCATATTAACACTCAGTTCTTAAGTAACAAAACAATTTACTGTCAATATTGGTGTATATTGTATGCATGTATGAGCTTTGAAATATCAAAATTAACCACCAAAAATGCAGTTCGAAATGTGCCAAGTATGAATATGAAATGCTGGCATGGCTGTGGGCGGTTGTCAGTTTGTAATATGAACTGCATCTCCCTCAATGTTCCAGTGTGTATTGATGTGCTGAATACTTTTGCAAACCAGACTATACCACCAGTTTGATCCTGTATGCTCAGTTAAAAAGTGCTGGTGAGAAAAAAAACACATATTTGTGGGGAGGAAAATTGAGGCTGACTAATAATACGAGTATTACCTGTCATGGCTGAATAGAGGGTCAATTTATTCACTGAATATATGCAATAAACTTCATTTCAGGGCATTTGGAATAATGGGGTCATATTACGGATTGGATCAAGTATTCACAATAACTTATGGCATTCACTTAGCCATTATGGACATTTCTGTGTAGCTTCTTATGATTTCTTCTTTTAAAGTTATATGGACTGCTACATACTTATCGAAAGTGAGAATGATTTTTTGTTAAGTCAACCTTTTTGACATTTAAATCTTATTGTAAAACTGCAATTCTTCACAAATTCATGCTTTGTGACAGAATGCAAATCACAGATTAAATGGCTTTGCAGGCAACCTTGACAGTGACTAGCTGCAAAAGCAGTCTCTTCTCTATTTTGTCATGCAGTGTTGCATTTTAAGGGAATGGAGAGGATATGTCCCAGTTGGGTACAGACATGACAGAAAATTGAATATGAGGATTTAAAGGTGAATGTTCTATTAATACCATCTGTAAATTCCCACAGTGGCCCCAGACACACCAATATTTGCACATGATATAATAGAATTCTTCTAGAAGTTGAACAGTAAAACTCTATTGGTGCCCTCACAAGCCATCATTACTTTGAAAGCAAGCTAGAAAATTAACTTGGAGAAGATTGTTGCAATTTCTGGTTGCTGGCTTTTATGTAAGCTGTTCAATGTACTTATAATACGCCGTGTGCTGATCTTTTAAAGATGCTATTTTAATACAGTCTGCACAAAACTAAAGCAAACAGGATGAGTGTGCTGACCAACTAATTTTAACAAGAGAATGTTCTGAATTGGGGATGTTGGCCAACATGGGCAAACTTGTGATAAAACATTTGGTGGTGCTTATAAGGCATGCATTTCAGCTGCTTGCAGATTGTATAGCATCAGTCCGCTTAGAAAGATACTGCAAGTCTGTATCCCATTTATAGGTTCAAGTCATGGAATCATCCAGTATATAGCTATCCATAAACTATATGTTAAGGTTTAAGTGTAATGTGTGGAATGTCTCCGTGAAGAAATTCAGTTTCATGTTTATGGTAAAGTTCCCCTGCTTCTTCTAGGCCACCATAATGTATTTTCCATTTCCCCATAGCTATCCTTACCTCCATTAAGCAGTTGGCCTTCCTGAGGCCTGACTTTGCTGCAAAGCAGGTTACATTTGAGGCTGACAGCCAAATTAAAATAACTCAATTACCAACTCACCACCTGGATGCAGCTTACAGGATACCATCTGTAAATTCCCACAGTGGCGTCAGACACACCTGATACTGTCTCCTTTAAAACTAGAAGGTCACAAATTGAAGGTAGATGAGAGTGGAGTTCAAGATTTTCAGAATTAAAACATTTTGCAAACAGCAATCTAATTTGGGGTGTCGAGGATGTTAAAATCCATCCCATTGTTTCTGGCTTTCATATAAAATTACATCAAATTACATACCATGTACAGAACAGAAGCAGATTATTTGACCAACCAATCCATATCACTGTTTATGTACCACATGAACATCCCCAACTCAGAACATTCTCTTGTTAAAGTTAATTGGTCAACACACACACATTACAATCCTGTTTGCATTATTTTTATGCAGATTGTAATAAAGTAGCACTGGTTTCTTCCACAAACTCACCGACTTCCCATACCTACCTGAACTATACCTCCTCCCACCCTGCTTCCTGTAAAAATGTGATCGGTTATTCTGAATTCCTCCACATCTGCCACATCTGCTCCCAGGAGGACTTTTTCTACCATAGAACACACCAGATTGCCTCCTTCTTCCAAGACTGCAATTCCCCCTCCCACGTGGTCAATGATGCCCTCCAGCGTATCTTATCCACTTCTCACACCTCCGCCCACGAACCCCACCCCTCCAACCTCAACAAGAACGGAATCCCCTGGTCCTCACCTTCCAACCCACCAACCTTCGTATACATCTCATCATCCTCCACCATTTCCCACCACAAGAGATATATTTTCCTACCCTCCCCTATTCACTTTCCGTAAAGACCATTCTCTCCGCGACTGTCTTGTCATGTCCATGCCCCCCACCAACCCACCCTTCCCTCTGGCATCTTCCCCTGCCACTGCAGGGATTGAAAAACCTGTACCCACATCTTCCTCCTCACCGCTGTCCAAGGCCCCAAAGGAGCCTTCCACATCCAGCAGAGTTTCACCTTCACTTCCACACATGTCATTTACTGTATCTGTTGCTCCCGATACGGTCTCCTCTACATTGGGGAGACAGGGTGCCTTCTTGCAAGGTACTTCAGAGATCAACCAAACCCACCATCATGTGGCCGAACATTTCAACTCCCCTTCCCATTCCACCAATGACATGCAGGTCCTGGGCCTCCTCCATCGCCATACCCTAACCATCCAACGCCTGGAGGAAGAAAGCCTCATCTTCTCTCTTGAGACCCTCCAATCACACGGCATCAATGTGGATTTCACCAGTTATCTCATTTCCCCTCCCCCACCTTATCCCAGTTTGAACCTTCCAACTCAGCACCGCCCTCATGACCTGTCCTACCTGTCCATCTTCCTTCCCATGTATCCACCTCACTCTCCTCTCTGACCTATCACCATTACCCCCACCTCCATCTACCCATTGCACTCCCAGATACCTTCCTCCCAGCCCCACCCCCTCCCATTTATCTCTCCAACCCCTCAGCTCACAAGCCTTATTCCTGATGAAGGGCTTTTGCCCAAAACGTTGCTTCTCCTCCTGCTCCTCAAATACTGCCTGACCTGCTGTGCTTTTCCAGCACCCCACTCTCGACTAGGTACCACATGAGCTGTCTCTTACCCATTTTTATCTAGTCCTAACAGAAGAAGCCAATCAAACTAACCAAATATCCATCTGTGTTTTTTTACAAGGATGGGACAAACAGGAAATGGTAGCATACAATAAGATCAGTTATTTAGTATGTTCACTATACTAGATCCGTAGATTGTGTGCAAAGTAGAAAACTGCCCTCATCACAGATTAACATAAAGTCATCACAGGCCCAACCCTGAAGAGAAATCAAAAAGTTTGTTAAAGTATCTCCCTGAATAAAGTACTTCAGGTCTTAATCCAATGTTATGACCACAAGCCTTCTATTAAGATGGCAGGAACCTTTTTTCTTGATTTCCATATTGTTTTTATTGAGTATTTTTATTTTCCAAAGATGTTAATCAATATTATAAATCTAAGAATGTATTCAAATCTCCACCTCTAGGTGGATAAACAAATTCCAGGCTGCAAGTTGCTGGCCTTTCAGGATCACCCAGATTGTATTTCCAAAAGGAATTCATGGAAGAGGTGCACGTTCGGCTGCAAGCTGGCAATGCTCAGTAGATGAACTGAGTGGCCTCTTTCTTTGTCGTAAAAGAATCAACTTTGAGTCCTGAATTAACATTGGGTCTGTTTTTGATCCTTGTAAATTCAAGGGTGCAGGAAGCAGTGGAGGGGTGGTCAGGGACTCTTTCTACTGGGATCCCCATGTCTCCAGCCTTCCTAACCTTCAGGCATTACGAAGTAAGCAGAAAAGATTAACAGCTAACACCCAGGTCCTTTTCATATACGCACGTTGGATCACAGCAATGTCACTAAGATCTGTCTGTAATTTTAACCCAATGACCTGAACAGAAAAGCAACAATTGTTCCTATCAAGTGAAACAATGATAGAAGAGCTCTAAAATATTAAAGTACTTTTAACTTTGCTGTTGTGCTTTTTTTGCCTCCAAGAAGGAAGTTTGTGTTTTAATATTTCTTTCCCATGGGCTCACTTCCTACTTCCCAATTATGCAAGTACTGCCTTAACAGCTGATCCCACCACTTATCTGATCAAAGCATAGATGTTTGAGCCTGAATCATGTTTTTTTCTCATTGGCTTAGGAACCAGTGCAATTCAATTAAATCTGATCACTTTACATTAGTGTCCTGCCACCTTACCTGAAGCTGTCTACTTCATTTGGTCAATCCCCTCAGATAAAATTGAATTTAGACTGGTTTAATTATTTTTGGAGTCTTTAGCATCAAGAATATTCAGGATCTCTCTGTAATCCCTAAAGATCTTCTCTTGCCTGAGTCTATTAATTTACAAATGTGTGGTAAAATACATGAGGAATTAAAGTGATATATTGTTGACACATAGCAGGAATTACGTAGCAAATCACATCAAAATATGCTATTTATAAATAAAACAGATAGACAAGTTTTGTGTGGGTATTTTGCATTATAGTGAGTGTTACTCTGGACATGTATTTGGCTGGATACCGAGCATATGTTTTCCTTCGTTCTGCAATTAATCTTTTTGCTATTGCCACCCTGCCACATAATCTGGTAACACTCTTTCCATCGTATGCAAGTGATGAAATGTATTGGAGATACAGAATGAAGCTTCAAGGAGCTACTGTTCCCAGGGTGGAATTTGTCTATTTATCATCACTTTCTGCTCTTTATGGCATAGCCAATGTTCAATTTCACAAGCTTATTCATCATTGCCTGAACCTTCACGAAAGATTTTGTATAGAATGCTATTGAAGACCTTCAAAATTCACGTCAGTCATACTGGAGACCATTAGCTTTACAAATGCCTTGAAGCATTCTAGAGAAGAAAGAGTTGCACCTTATCACATCTATTAAAAACATCCAATTTTAAATATAATAAATTAAGTTGGCTTCACATATGCATATGTTTGAGTGAGCATTTTTATATATAAGCTCTTGTGCCCACACAGTCCCTCTAATGGATTGAGATGAATGACTACATAATTTACTTTTGATCATGTTGGCGAAAATGGAATGTTGCAGAACTTCTTATTCTTCTTTGAATAATTGCGTGGAAACTTTAATGCTGCCCTGAGCCATCGAGACACAAAGGGATATTACTCAAAGCAAAATGAACTATCATTTACATAGTGTCTTTCATAACCAGAGGACATTCAATAGAACTTCAAATAGAAAAGGATGTACCTTTGAAGTAGAATCCAAACTGGACTGTAGCCAAATGTAGCAGTCCACTTATGCACACAGGGACACAAAACAATATTGAGGTATGTAATTGGATAATTATGAAGGATAAGTCTTGCTAGAAGTTGAGGAGCATTTTCTTGCCCTTGAAAAGAGCAGTAGGATCCTGACAGGGTTTTAAAAATAATAACTTAACAAAGTAACTTGTGGAGCAATATTTAATAACACATTTGCAAACTTTTAACAAGAATGAATAACATTAGTTAAACTATACATGGGATAATTTGTTCTCAGAGCTAACACTCCTGCAAGTTAGCAAAGGAATAATAAGATAATGCCCACAGTCAAACAAAGAAATGTTTATTCATTGAGCCTTGAAAGAAGCCACTAAAACACCAGGAGCATTGGATAAGGGATAAGGACTGATATGCACAAGTCAGACAAGAATCCATTACGTAAAGATAAATAGTGCAATCAGATTTGATAATATATATGTGCCTTTATTAACTGCATGTTGCAATGAGATCAGCATACCTATGTAGTAATATGTTAATTGCACTTATTTTCAATGCATAATATAAACTTAAACAATGGTAAGGTTTCAGCTTAGATAACCTTACACTGCTTAATTGGTATATATTCTGTTTTTACTGAATCCAAGGGTATAACTGCCTCTGTGATCTTTCATTCTGGGTCTCCAGCTTATCATTTTTAGATTTTCGGGAGTCCCTAGCTACAGCTAACTAATAAAGGCTATTTTAACACACCACAGATCTTTGTCTGATCACTTTCTGAAAATAAGTGTCAGAGGACGGGGGAGCTATTATCCGGGGGGGAAAGTGAGGACTGCAGGTGCTGGAGATCAGAGCTGAAAATTTGTTGCTGGAAAAGCGCAGCAGGTCAGGCAGCATCCAAAGAGCAGGAGAATCGACGTTTCGGGCATGAGCCCTTCCTCACTGCCTGACCTGCTGCACTTTTCCAGCAACACATTTTCAGAGCTATTATCAAATCCAGTCTATCCCATTGAAAGAAAAATGGAATCCCAGATTAAAAACTCATCCAGAGCATGGCACCTCTGGCAGTGCAAAAATTCCTCATTGAAACGTCAGACAAGATTATGATATTGATTTTCATCTTTAGAACCTGGTTAATAACGTTAGACCAATCTCAATTTATAGTGAATCAGTTGAATGAAAATCAAGGAAGTTCTGAAGAGTGAGTGATAAGCTCCACCAAATCAGTAGCTCGGTGATATACAGACAAACCCGTGCTTGTGTTCAAGCTTCTAGATTTTAACATCAGCTAATGCTCACCCGAAAGAGAGGCGAAGGCCTTTTATTGAATCCAAGATAAAAATATCCTTGGTCCTGAATTGGAATATCAGTCCACGTAACACATTCAAATCTTGTGATTTTCCGGTAAAGTCAAGGAAGGTTTCAGTGGAGCCATGACCTTTGAAGTGCTGTATTATTAGATCTGTGTGAAATGAATTCTAAAACCATGCTGACTATCATATGTGGCTCAAGAGGAAAGCAATATTCTGCCCATCCAATGTTCCTTTTGATTTTCACCAATTGATCTGACAGAGCCCTAGTGTAGACATAATGGGCAAATAGCCTTTTATGCAATGTTACAATTCTGTGATTCTGTTATCCTCCAATGAATGAGGCAGCATCATTAACTTATTCCTTTCCATGAAAACTCTGGGATAGTTCAGCTCTTTCTCATGTGCTAATTAATAAAGGCTGTATTTTCTTATATTTACCTATATATCAATAAGTATACATACCTATAGGTATAAATACCTATATTTTGCGGAGTAATCTATTTATAATAAAGAAAGACACATATATGAAGTACAATAAACACAGACACAAATATTGAGTAGTGTTCCTATTTAATGTTCAAACTGATTCTTTAAATAAAGTTTTTGAACAGAGAGTATAACCCTTTTTAAAAATATTTGTAACACTTAATGCTGATGATATTTTATCATTTTTGATTAAAACTGAAAGGATGATAAAAACTGCAATAAGCAACATGCACTTACAAATGTTTTGACATCTATATTATTTCTACGCAATCTTAAAATAGCAGATACAGGAGTGTAACACAAGTATATTAAAAATTCATGGAATAGGACTTGCACTAATAAACTGCAGTGAAATAAAGTAAATTTGGTGAGAGTGAGCTGAATGCTGGCTTTACAACTTTCCTAACTTTCATTTCTAATCGAGGCAAGATCAACATCTGCACACAATCATCCTGATCAGAAATACTGCCTTACAATCTCAACTGTGTACACAGTCTTGATTTATGATGACTGACTAGTGAGGAATTTATTTAATATACTGCCAGTTCAGAGTAATTGCGTAATCCTGACTTATCAACTAAAACTTCAAATTGGACACTCTTCTCCAACCAATTACAGGGATTTATTTCTTGTTGTGAAATATTTGAAGAATTGACTCACCATCAAGAGGTGATTTTGTGTAATTTTGTTCCCTTCCTTCCTCAGTTACTTGTTTCATCTCTCCACTCCTCTCTTCTCCTGAAGCTGGGACATCTATCCACAGTTGACAGGTGCTACTTAGTACTTGACACAAGTGAACACTCTTTATGTGTAGGGCTAGGTTATAAAGAAAGAACTTTCCCAGGCAAGGAGAGGTGAATTTGAAGTATAGTCCAGGTCCCAGGTTTCAGCATTTAACAGCTTTTGACATGTTGTATAGATTATTAATGTAACTGGGAAATTAATTAAAATTTGTTTTAACCCACAATTCTGATTTCCCAGATACTTCTTTCACAACATATCAGCAATTGACCAGTCAATGCATGAAAGTATAGATGCAGCTGAGGCTGCTTTGCAAACACAGTTGACAAGGTGGGAGGGGGTGCAAGCATGGCCACATTTTAAAGTGTGGGATGAAGACTTCAGTCTCTGTGGTGGTGTGGTTTCAAAGCTTAGCACTGCCACTTGTGCTGGTAGTAAAGAGGGGCTCTTGTACATTGGTAATATCCCTATCTTTGAGCCAGGAGGCTTGGGTTCAAGACCCATCTATTCTAGAGCTGTATTGTAACATCTGATTATTAGATTGATTATGAAAATACTGACAAATTAGGAAACTTTTGATTGATCAATAGAAATGTGCAGCTGAGCAGCTGCTCTGAGTCTCAGAGAATGATTTCTGACTTCTTGCAAGGCACTTCATCTCTTCAACATTTCAGTCATCTTTAGTTGCCCTTGTCTGTGGCAGCATTTACTGGGAAAATGTTTGCAACTCTACCTTCCATTTCTGATAAAAGATCATTGCAAACAGCTCCTGCGGAAGGTAGAGCACTTTCAGCTGCCTTGTCCTTACCAGCAGGGTAAATGGGTGGAGAATGATATACAAGTGGAAGAAAATAAGATCCCCAACACAGTTTTGACAGTCATGGGGTCAGCTATCTTGAACTGTATGTGCACCAGTGCCTGCTGATATTGGTAGCCTCCTGAACAAAACCTCCTTCCCAGTTAACCAGATGGACATGCATTAGCTATGGCTGACAAGCTGCCTATCAAGGTAAGGATCTCCTCTGAGTCTCCTTAGAATCATAGAATCCTTACGGTGTGGAAGCAGGCTATACAACCCATCAATTCAAAACCAATGCTCTGAAGAGCATCCCACTCATACCCACCTCCCTGCTCTATCTCTGTAGCCCTGCAATTCCCAGAGCTGCACATACTTGGAAACAAGAGACAATTTTGCTTGGCCAATCCATCTCACTTGTACATCTTTGGACTGTGGGAGGAAAACAGAACAGCCGATGAAACCCACGCAGACACGGGAAGAATGTGCAAACTCTACATGACGGTCAGCCAAGGCTGGAATTGAACCCTGGTACGGAGTGTTGTGTTAAATACTGAGCCACCATGCCACCTCTTCACTCAAGAAGTTATTAGTTCTTTTCTTTTATTCGTTCTCTATACAACATGAGAAATCAGAGAGGGGACACTGTTAGCAATGGCTTATGGGAACATTGTTGTTTGGAAGGGATATCTCTGTAGGAGGATAGTTGGCTGAGGATATGTTTGCTTCTCAAACAGAGATATGAGATATCTACAGAAAGAGGAACTGCAAAGTCTGTTATCTTGTTGAGTGTGGAACAGGACTGGAAAAGTAAGAGGGCCTCAGTACCTGAAAGTGTGATGTCCTTCCCCGTTATGTCCTCATGATGTCCTAGAGCCTCTAGGTGCGCTGTCTCGAGGCTGGGAGGGAAGTAATCCTGCTCCTCACTCTGTCAGTTAGTTCTAACCGCACCAGCTTTGTTGGAGAAGAGATCCTTTCCAAAGGAGAGCTGAACTCATTCAGTAACTCAGACTACATGGCAGGACACCCAGGGAAGAGAGACGGCCCTGGAGACAGGCATTTTGGGCTTCTTCTCTGTTGCTGGGATTGATGTGCCTCAAACTTGCAACTGAAGGTCCATCTGTGTAACTCATGCCATATTTCCTTGAATTTCCTTTCAGTTGGCAGATTGGATGGATCCGAATTGGGTACTGAAATTCAGTATTTTCCTAAAAAAGATCTACGTACAACTTACTAATTAATAAGTCAGTTTTCTAATCCAAAACTAATCCTATTGTTCTAAAACAGACTAAGCTGAGGTGCTTCCTGCAAAAGTTTGGAAAGTCTATTTGGTTTTAGAGGTCATCTATACCTAATCTTGGCCTCACACAACTTTCGAGAAAGTGAGGACTGCAGATGCTGGAGATCAGAGCTTAAAAATGTGTTACTGGAAAAGCGCAGCAGGTCAGGCAGCATCAAAGGAACAGGAGAATCGATGTTTTGGGCATCAGCCCTTCTTCAGGAATCAACAACTCACACAACTTCCACAGTTTTTTTTAATTTCAGGGTGGTTCTTGAAGAATAATATTAAGAACCTTGAGCAACTTTCCTCACTTTTAGCCTGATGCAGCAAAGTTCAAAATGAAGCAATACACTGTTGTCAAGGCCAATCCAGAAGACGTCAACAACTTAGACTGGAATTTTATGTTTTTATGTTCTCCGATTTAAAATATGAAGACATGTTTTTAGGTCACTGGGTAAACTTGTGGTGAGTTCATTCCAAGTTCTAGTGTAGCTAAAATTAACAACACTGACTAGTTCCATAGCTTCAATCCTACTCATCAAGAAAGAAAACTTTTTGCTTAATATCTGTAGAAAAATCAAAATGCACAAGACAAAACAGTTGTCCAGCATATCGCCAATAATTGTTTGCCAGAAAAGACTGATAATATTCATTAAATCAGGCTGGAACACACTGTCTCATGTTCTTTGAGGGTTAGCTGATGTTTCAGGACCTGCAGTCATTGCATTGGGCCTCCCCTCTCATCTAAGACTGGTTCTGATCTTGGGTCTTCTGACCGAGGTAGCCTTTTGGGTCAGTCTGGTGATGCTCACCACAGGGAGCTGGAGATGCTGTGCAGCTCGTCTCTCAGTCAAAGATGTTCTCTGCAGATGCCATTGAAGAAGATACAAAAACAGAGAGAGCTGAGGCTTCAGGAAGCCCCTTTTATTCCCATCTCTATATCCTTCTTGAAGATTCTATCTGTGTCAAGTACCATCATTGGATGGGGGCAGGGAGACCAAATGAGATGACTGCCTTACAAATTTGGAAATCGCAGAACATGGTTTTGAACATTCAACTGTTACATGCTGTCCTTGTCCCACTATGTCTCCGGCCACTGACTGAGCTGTGTGCCACCTAATCTGTGCAACACTCTTCTTACTAAGCAGGTTCACTGGAGGTGTACACAATAGTTCATTCTGAAACAACGTAGCTGTTGGCATTTGACCAGACAGTTCCAGGCCTCTGTGGTTTCAATGAGAGGTTGGTTGTCCAAGGCCTAGCTGCATGAATGATGTCTGCACCAGCTCTGTAGTTTGCAAAGAGCTGAGTCCAGATAGGTTTGAACTTAGCTTCCATTTTACTAGATTTTATACACGCTCATGAAAAAAAACCTGTAAATATTTCTGTAACAATCCTGGAGGTGATGGAGAGAGTGAAGCAAGTTGGGTCACAGAATTGCCCAAGCAATTGTACAGGAAGCTAACAGATTTCTATGCGAAGGGGTCAAATACCTAACACTAACCTACACTACTTTATGATACCAAATGTCTCTGGAGTGGCCCTGGCCATTCTGGTCATCAAACTCTGACCCAAGTGGTAAGAATTATGCCAATGAGCTGAAACTGACAGCCGCAGTTTTGATATTCACTGAAGTCTACCACAGCCAGTATCAGAGAACATACCATTTTGCGTTAGGGACAAATGTATTAACATATTAAATACTTTGCTAACCAACCTATTCAGAGATGTCTAGTGCACAGCTCGAGGGCAGGTGGGCCTTAGGAATATTTTAGTCTGTGGGCTTTCGTGAATTCAGATGCCACCTGACCTATTGAGTGTTTGCGACATTTTTCATTTTGTTTGGCTTTCCAGCATCTGCTTTCAGTTACGTGATCTAGATTTTTGCTAATTAAAGCCTGCTTGATAATGGTAAGGTGATTGCAAGGTCTCATTGGGAACAAGGTTACAATTTTCTGTAACTTTTAAAGGCTTCTGATAATGCAGTGAAAACTGAATGTGACAATCTAATTCACCCTGAAATCCTGTCATAAAGAATTTATTTATTTTCTACTGGGTTTAAAGTACCTCTGGCATTGCCTTTCTGCTAGACTTATGCATTTATGTGGACATTATACATGTTTTGTAGGCTTTAGCTTCCTTTATATTTTATTATCTAGCTATGCAGTTTAATTTGTTTTCATATATGGTTTTTGTATGCTTTTTTTTAGAACATTGTAACATTACGGTCTGCTTGCATTTGGTTTAAAAAACAGTACCACTTAATGCTACATTTCATCATTTTAATTTGGAAACAAATATACTTCTTCCAATTCCATTCTCACTTATGTTCCCAATGGTCTACTAGATTCACTATTCAAAATATTGTCATCAGTGTATGACATTAAGTGTAAATTTGAAACAGTCAGTAAACATATATATATATTTAGGGCATAAGTGCAAGGCTTACTGACACTATTTAATCTGCACAATTGCTAACGCAAACTCAGAAAATTACTAATGAGCTTGTCAGTACTTGTAAATGGTACCAGCAATATTTTAACCTGAGGACTAAACTTACTACAATATCATCATCATTAAAGACTGCTATGCCATCTTTTCTATGACTGTGTTCTAAAGTTAGGAGAGGGGAACTTAAGTATAACTAGCTCCACTTATCGCATTTAATCATGTATGATAGTCAGGTGAAGAGTGGCTGAAGGACTGAAGACAAAAGTGAGCTAAGGCTAATTCCCAGCAGGTTTTGTTACCAATGGAATGGTCCAATATTTGATGCTGTACCTTCCTGTTTGTCCCTGAAAAATTATGGGATCACTATGAATGGATGGTACAATTCTGGATAATAACCAACTGGGAAAACACCTCCTAATTTTTAAGGGCCAATGAGAAATCTTTCACAAGTTTTGGTTTGAGATGGTGGGGACAAATGATCAAGGCCTGGAATTCCCTCCTTAAATCATTCTACATTTGCCTTCCTTTAATGCTTACAGTAGAAAACCTATTGAATTATCTAATCTTCGGTTGGCTGTCCTATTATACCATCTTACATAACAAATCTAAAATGTTGTTTCCAAATACTTCTATTCAGAATCTAAGTATGTGTCACCAGGTTGAAGATGACATCTAAATGCAAGCTATTGTTGGCCTTTAAGAACATACGATATAAGAACAGAAGTTGGCTATCAAGTCTGCTCTGCCATTCAGTGACTCATGACTGGTTTGATAATCTTCAACTCCACTTTCCTTCCTTTTCCATCTAACCCTTGATTCCCTTACTGATTAAAAACCTGTCTATCTCAGCCTTGAATCAGTGTCTAGGACACAACAGAAGCACTATCTTTGAGCCTTATTATCTCCTGAAATCTGATCCAAGACAAAGAAGCAATATCATGGAGGGCATTCTTCATTTTTTTGTAAGTATTTTTATTGAGAAAAAAGATTTTAAATTTTTTTTATAAAATTACATGGAGGGGATTCTTAGTGGAATAAAAATTGAGCACTGCAATAAAACTCTACATAGTACATCAGATTATTGAAGGTTCTCAGAGGTACCGCCAGCCGTCAAATCTCTGTGCATCTACGACAAGAAGACAGTGAACCATGAGCACAATATCTCAAGGGACAAATACAATGTAGAAAAACACTGACTACAATGATAACTTTGAGTTATTGCGGGACTAGTGGAGATTGGAGCATAAATATCCTTATTTTGTATTTCTTGACATATGCTACAGTTGGAGAAAACCTAAAAGTGGTGTAGGCTATTTGGCCCATGAAGTCCATTCAATATGATCATGGCTGATCCTTTATCTCAACTGAATCATAGGATCCCTACAGTGTAGAAACAGGCCATTCAGCCCAACAAGTCCACACCACATCTCTGAAGAGCATCCCACTCAGACCCACCCTGTATTATATCCATGTAACCCTGCTTTTCCCATAGTTAACTACTTAGCTTGCACATACTTGGACACTATGCACAATTTGTGGCCGGCACAGTGACACAGTGGTTAGCACTGCTGCCTCACAGCGCCAGAGATCCAGGTTCAATTCCCGCCTCAGGCGACTGCCTGTGTGGAGTTTGCACATTCTCCCCGTGTCTGCGTGGGTTTCCTCCGGGTGCTCCGGTTTCCTCCCACAGTCCAAAGATGTGTGGGTCAGGTGAATTGGTCATGCTAAATTGCCTGTAGTGTTAGGTAAGGGGCAAACGTATGGGTGGGTTGTGCTTTGGTGGGTCGGTGTTGGGCTGAAGGGCCTGTTTCCACACTGTAAGTAATCTAAATCTAAATTAAGCATGGGAAATTTACCTAACCTGCACATTTTTGGATTGTGGGAGGAAAATGGAACACCAGAAGGAATCTAACAGAGATTTGGGGCGAATGTGCAATCTCCATCCAGACAGTCATCTGAAGCTATAATTGAATCCAGATCCCTGGTGCTGTCACGCAGCAATGCTAACCACTGAGCCACCATGACACCCTTGCATTTATTTTGCAACTTTAACTCTCTCCCCATACCCTGGAAAACATTTACCCTCAAAAAATCTACTTCTTTCTAAAATATATCTAGTGACTTGGCCTCTACAGTTTTCAGTGACAGAGAAATTCATAGGTTCACCACCTTCTGAGTGCAGAAAGTTTGCTTTATCCCAAGATGACCTGCCATCCAGAGACTATGACCCCTTTTGACTAACCTGTGGCAGTGGATAAAAACTATCATCATTCTGCCAACACTCAGTACTATTTTTGAGCTGGTCCTAAATGTAATTGCAACAATTAAGACTCCTACAGAATCTTGACCACAATTTTTGACCCCAATATTTCAGCATATTTGTGGAATGATAGCAGCAATTAATTGCATTTATATTGTAACTTCAACATGATGACAAACCATCACAAAGTCTTCACAGGATTAATAGCAAACAGAATTTAATGTTTAGGCAGGCAAGGTTCTTTACAGCAGATGATCAATAGTTGGTCAAATAAGTGGGTTGTATGGAATGTGTTAGAGGAGGAAAGAAAGGTACAGAGTCAGAGGAGGATCCCAAAGTTTAGTGTCTTGGTAGCAGGAGACCTGCTTTGACTATTCATGCTTAATATTGTGCTTTCAAACACATTTAGTTGCCTTGCTCAGAGGTAACCTAGATAGCAGGCAATAAGAATAATATATTTCTTGAGTGTTTGGTATAATCCTCAACTTTAACCAGAGCAACAGAAAATGAGAATAACATTAACAGGCATCATGCAAGATTAAAGTTTTTTTTTGTTTCTCCTCAGAGCTCTGAATATATGGAATAAATTCACAGATGAATTTAACTACATTTTTCTTCAAGAAATGAATGAATATTTGAAGTCTTCAAGTATGAAAGAAGATGTAGATAATCAAATGCTGTAACATGGAAATATCAACCCAAAGAAGGCAATTAATTGAGGTTGTTTGATCCAAGCCATTCATTTTTAACTTGTGTTCATTAACTTTTGATCCTGGTAGATCCTTTCCTGAGGCTACTCAATGTTTGATTCCAGGCTGAGATAGAACTGTTGGGACATATGACGTTAATAGAGCAGACTGAAACAGTTCATTTTTTCTTTAGTTGTTGCTGTTGTATCTTGTCATAATGGAAGCAAAGGACAAAAAATGGAATAATCGGTAAGCCCAGAGATTTGCAGGCAAACTGTATGGAGGAGTTGAAACCTCATTCAGTAGACACTACGCATCTGGAAATTGCAAGTGTCTGTCTCATCCAATGGGACCACATAATGGAACGCTGGAAGCTGTGCTCCCAATTTTCAAAGCATGTGAATGGAAAATTGTAGAATCTGCATGCAAATTTTCCTGAGATATCTATTTAGCATGGGAAATCAATATTACATGAATGGCAATATTCATATCAATTAATAAAAGATTTCAGTAGATGGTGATGCAGATCTTTAAAGTAATACATCCAATGCCTATAACAATACTTCTGTGCATCTTTGTTTTATTTAAACTCATATTGTTACAAATCAAAGTAGTTCATTTGTAGATACCTTTATACCCATAGGACATTTAGACAGAACATCGCTAATTATATAATTTTGTTAAATTTCTTCCAAGTGGCACATTTCATTATCTAATGCATAACAGTTGTCCAGAAATGATTTGTCTGCAACATTAATTATTCTACTATGAAATAAATGAAGAAATTCAAAGGGTCTGTCAAACAACCTGAAAGAAGCCAAAGACACATTAACTATTAATTGGAACCAAAGTGTAGAAAATAAGGAAAAAAATAAACTTTTAAGATGTTGAAATGATATCTTTTGGGAAAAAAAGGCAAATGATCTTGCTAAAATTAAAAAAAAAGTGAAGTTACACAGAAATTTGTGAAATGCAATCCTGTAAAAGCTGAAGAAAGTTCATTCCTCCCAAGTCCATAACAATGATTGCCATGTTAATTAATTTTAGCACAAGATCTGTGACTTCAACTCAGAAAAGGAGGGACCAAAGAAAAGAGCTCTGTGTAAACCGTGATCAAGAGACTAGATGGCTTTGAGCATGGGCGGCACGGTGGCACAGTGGTAAGCACTGCTGCCTCACAGCACCTGAGACCTGGGTTCAATCCCTGACTCAGGCGACTGACTGTGTGGAGTTTGCACGTTCTCCCTGTGTCTGTGTGGGTTTCCTCCGGGTGCTCCGTGTTTCCTCCCATAGTCCAAAGATGTGCAGGTCAGGTGAATTGGCCATGCTAAATTGCCCGTAGTGTTAGGTAAGGGGTAAATGTAGGGGTATGGGTGGGTTGCGCTTTGGCGGGTCGGTGTGGACTTGTTGAGCCGAAGGGCCTGTTTCCACACTGTAAGTAATTGTTGCCTTCCTCAAACAGAACTTCTTGATGACTCAACACATCTAATGATATTTGTAATTGCTGTTGTAATAGGAGATCATCATATTTTATAACACCAGCATACAACAAATATTTATCCCAAAACCAACTATGTTGTCCTTAATGTATGACAATCATCTGGAACTTATCAAAAATATGAAAGATTTTCCACATTAACTAGCATATCATATTGCTTCTCTAAATGAATTGCTTTATTCACAGATTCATTAAGTACTTAGTTGTCAACACTTATTCTTATCACTATTAAAGAAATAAATAAAGATTTAATGTGGAGGACATAATCTCTCTGCAAACTGGAATGTCAGAGCAGGACCACTTCCACTGGTCCTGGAATGTGCAACAGATTTTAATTGCCTGGTGTAATGGCTTCAACCTCTGAGACAAGATGTCATATTTCCAAGAACTGTTGACTGATCAAAGAGCTATGATATGGAGGTGACAGTGTTGAATCGGGGTGGACAAAGTCAGAAGTCACACGACATCAGGTTACAGTCTACCAGGTTTATTTGAAATCACAAGATTCCAGAGCGCTGCTCTTTGTCAGGTGAAGTGAGGGCTTGTCTTCAGTGTTCATTTAAGGGACTGCAGTCTGCTTCTGATCATAGGCAGCCCTACTTAAAATGAGCTAGATGGGCAACCCAAGGATTGTCCACAAGTTTGGGAATGATGGATCATGTGGCCAGTGTGCATTCCCCCATTTGGAGGAACGGGACCTCCCTGGGCAACATTACACCCAATCCTTCTGTTTTCCATTTGGAAATACAGATTAGAATTGCCCGCAATGACTGGGGTTTACACTTCATCCAAAAGTTTTCCCACAGGGCAGGTTGGTTAATGTTAGGGCTTAGAATGGTAAGTCCAAGCAACATGAGCCAGCCTATATTATATGAAACCATGTCATACTTGACTAATTTCATTCCACTTCTGGATAAATTGATCAAATTTATGGAAACAGCAATGCAGTGGATAAAATATATTTCAGTTTTACTTGCAAATACATGCAGTGAACATGTTATTTAGAAATACTAGTCTTGCCAAACTGGTGGGAATTGTAAATAATACTGAATAATAAATTATATATAAAGAAGTTGAGGGTGGTTGTACATAAACCACATAGGTCAAGCACAGCAGGTCAAGTAGCATCTGAGGAGCAGGAACATTGACGTTTCGGGCAAAAGCCCTTCATCAGGAACCTGATGAAGGATTTTTGCCTGAAACATTGATTTTCCTGCTCCTCGGATGCTGCCTGACCTGCTGTGCTTTTCCAGCACCACTCTAATCTTGACTTTAGTCTCCAGGATCTGCAGTCCTCATTTTCTCCTCGTAGAAAATGTCCAGATAATTCAAAGTGTGTTTACAAATGGAACAAATCATCTCATTAGAAACTTGAACAATGATATTAGGTCAGTCTCACCTTTGATTCAAGGAACAGCAGAGGCTGAGTTGACAAAATGATCTCCTTTATGATGAGCCTATACTTCCTTATCTAATTTCCAAATGAAAACTACAATTCTAAATGCTTTCTATTAGCATGTTGCCACTGGAAACAAATACACAGAACCAAAGTTAGATGGTTGGCTGTATGTTTCCATTAATTTCCAATCAATGAGCTTCCTCTTACCGATAATGCTGAGTATGTAGAGATGATTCTAAAGCCCCTACCTCTGGGTCAGATAATTCAAGTTGAAATCCTATCCTAAATATGACCTAACAAGTCGATTTTAAAAATGAAAGAGATGCTGGAATAGTATAACGGAAAGACAGAAAACCACGTATAGAAGAAAGGGAGTTAAGTTGAAGATTTGTTGCTTCTTAAAAGTCCTTTTCTTGTGTATATAAGATATTTCCATACTACCAACTAAAAATATCGAAGAATTACAAATATTGAAATATAAGCTACTCAAAATATCAAACCTAAAAGAACAGAGACATGTTGGAATATTAAAAGACATTTTGAAAGGAAACAAAATTGAAAGGAAAGTCCACATTGACAATATTCAACAAAACATCACTGAAATATTTACTTTGGTACTTCACATTGCTTATCTTTATTTGTACTATGTCAATTTAGATAGAATTTCGACAGCATGGAAACAGGTCATTAGGTCCAACAAGTCCACACCACCCCTCTGAAGAGAAACCCACCCAGATCCATTCCCCTACTCTACATTTTTCCTGACTAATGCACCTGACCTGCACATCCCTGAACATTAAGGGCAATTTAGCATAGCCAACTCACCTAACCTGTCTATCCTTCGACTGTGGGAGGAAACCACAGCACCCAGAGAAACCCACACGGATACGTGGAGAATGCACAATCTATCCACAGACGGTCACCTGTGGATGGAATTGAAACAAGCAATGGCATTTATTTTGTCATTTTAATATGATGGCAAACTATCAAAAAGACTTCATAGGACTAATAACAAACTGAATTTAGTGCTGAGACAGGAAAGGCTGTTTAGAGCAGATGATCAATAGTTTGGTCAAAGAAGTGGGTTGTATGGAATGTGTCAAAGGAGGAAAGAAAGGTACAGGGTCAGAGAGGTTTGAGGAGGATTCCAGAGCTTAGTGCCTTGGTAATAGTAGTTTTGATCAAATTATTATTGCTTTATATCGTGCTTTCAAACACCTTGCTCAGAGGCAACCTAGATAGCTGGCATCAAGGACAACATAATTTTCGAGTGCTAAGTGTAATCCTCAAATTTATCCAGAGCCACAGACAATGAGAATTAAATGAAAAGACATCATGCAAGATTGAAGAGCTTTTTCTTCTCTGAGCTCTGAATATGTGGAATAAATTCATAGATGAATACCACATTTTTCTTCAAGAAATGAATGAATATTTGAAGACTTCAGCATGAAATAAGATGGAGACAATCAAATACTGTAATGATGGAAATATCATCCCAAAGAAGACAATTAGTTGAGGTTGTTTGATCAAAGCCATTCATTTTTTAACTTCTGTTCATTGATCTTTGATTCTAGTAGACCCTTTCCTGAGGCTACTCAGTGTTTGGGTACAGGTTGTGATGCAACTGCTGGGAAACATGACGTTAATGAAACAGACTTAAACAATTTTTTTTTTTAGTTGTTGCTGTTGTACTTTCTCATAATTGAACCAAAGAATTTGAAAGAAACACTGAAGAGCCGTGAATTCAATTCAGAAAAGGAGGGACCAAGGGAAGGGGTTCTGTGTAAACCATGATCAAGAGACTAAATGGCTTTGACAATATAAAGCAATTATAGTGCCTCCCTCAAACATACAGAACTTCTCAATGACACAATATATCTAATGATATTTGTAATGCTGTCGTGGTAAAAGGAGGTAATCATTTTTATACCATCAGCCTACAATATACATATATACCAAAATCAACTATGTTGTCCTCATTTCCTGACATCGTCTCGAACTTATCAAAAGCATGAAAGATTTTCCACATGAACTACCATATTACGCAACTTCACCAAACGATTGCTTTATTCACAAATTCATTAAGTACATAGTTGTCAATGCCTGAAACGTCGATTTTGCTGCACTTTGGATGCTGCCTGAACTGCTGAGCTCTTCCAGCACCACTGATCCAACACCTATTTTCAGCCCAGTTAAGAAATGCTTTCTGACACATGAGCCAGGGTTTAATGTGGAGGAGATCCTCCCTCGGCCCAACTGGAAAGTCAAGGGAGCACCATTTTTTCTAGTCCTGGAATGTGAAACAGATTTTAGTTGCCTTGTCATGGCTTCAACCCCAGAGACAGGATGTCGCATTTCCAACAGCTGTTAGCCGACCAGAGAGCTGGCTGGTCTGAGTGGTCATTTTAGAGACAGCAGCCTGCCTCAGATCAGAGACAGCCCCACGTAAGGCAAGATGGACTGCCTCCCCCAAGGCCTGTCCCCAGTGTAGGAGTGATGGATGCAGAGCCCACTGTGCATTGTCCATTTGGAGGAAAATGACTTATCTGGACAAAAATATACCAAATTCGATCTGTTTTCCAACTGGAAAAAAACATAATTGCCTCAAATGGCTCAGGTTTACAATAAGTATTCCATTTGATTTGATGGGCTTCCCACATGGTGGGTTAGGCTAATTTTGGCTGCAAAAGATTGAACCCTACAGTTAAGGGATATTTTCTTGATTGTATCAGCATGTTTCGGAGTTCCAGAATGCAGGAGGAGCATAGACGATAAATACAGAGGAACTTCGATTATCCGAAGGACACAGGCGGGGAGTATTTCATTCAGTTAATCGAATTCTGGACAATCGACTGCTGGATAACGTGGTTTAGCCAAGGATCGGGACCTTGTGATCTTGCCGGATAATCCAATATTCGAATAATTGAATGCCAGATAATCAAGGTTCCTGTAGTTATTGTACCAATGAGTATTGTCCAAAATTCTTTGGAAGTAGAAATTGGGTAAGAGCACAGAAAATATTTTAATCTATTCAATAAAGGTGATGGGATTGGCTGAGATGTACATATCTATTATTCTGATATCTACAACATGTAGTAATCATAGCTAGGGCTCGAAATGGTAAGACCAAACAACATAAGCCAACCCATATTTTATGAAGGTATGTCATGCTTGACTAATTTAATTCCACTTTTGAATAAAATGATCAAGGCTCCAGAAACAGAAATGCAGTGAATAAGATATATTTGAATTTCACTTGCAAATACATGCAGTGGACATGTCATCACGAAACACTAGTAAAGTCAAACTGGTGGGAATTGTAAATAGTATAGAATAATAAATTATATATAAAGAAGTTAAGGATGGCTATAGATAAGACACTTGGTGAGTGAAATTTGATGGATAAGTATTTCATTATTCCTGAGAAGGATACACATAGAAAATGCACAGACAGTTAAAAGCATGTTTGCCAATGGATCAAGGCATGTAGTGAGAAATTGGAACTTAGAAAAATGTGCATTAGCTCAGTCTGACCTTTGATTCAAGGGGAAACTAGGATTAGCAGAAGCTGAATGGGCAAAATTATCTTCTTTATGATGAACTATGGTCCCTTTTCTAATTTCCAAATGAAATATACAATATTAATTGTTTTCTATTCACATGTAGCCATTGGAACAACATGTACAGAGCCAAAGTTAGATGTTTCACTGTATACAACTATTAATTTCAGATCAATCAGCTTCCTATTAATGATAATGCTGAGTACATAGCGATGTTAGTAGTGGCCTTAAGTCTGGGCCAGAAGATTCAAGTTTAAGTCCTATCTACACTGAAGTTGAGTATTAAAAACATGATCAAACAAGTTGATTTTAAAAAAAGAGATGCTAGGATAGCATAGAAGAAAGAGAGAACACCATATGTTCAGAGAAAAAAATAGTACAAAGAGTTGTTGCCTCTTGACAATCCCTTTCTTGTGTACATAAGATATTTCCATACTGGCAATGAAAAATTTAGAGGAATTAAAAGTATTACAATGTGAGTATGGATTGTAGCTACTCAAAGAAGTAAAACAAGAACAAAAATATGCTAGAATATTAAAAGGTATGTTGAAAAGAAACACAATTGAAGGAAAAGACAAATTGTCAATCTTTAATAAAACATAACAGAAATATTCATTTTGGTATTCATAGCTCATCCTGATCTGTACAATGTTGATTTTTACAATGTAATATTCTTTTTATTAAATATATGATATCATTAACTCTAGGCACTAACCACCAGTTCTAGAAAGTATCTGCTTTTCTCATTAATTGCACTACCTTTGTTTTAATCATTGAGTTTGATTAAATCTCTCTCCTTATCAATCATGTCATCTCTTGAAGCTTCGAAAGCTTCTGCATGAATAATATTGATGCAAGTATTCTGTTTGCTTGACCCAACATTGTGAAAGTGACTCCATACATATTGTAAAGTACAGATGTGTACACAGAAATGTGTACACTGATGCTGAGATAAAAATCAGCAATTGGTACCATTTCAAATTGCAAATCCACCATATTTAGCATTTTCCATTTTGAGAGAAAGAGCAAAGATATCTTCCTTAGTTACAAATTTAGTTACATTGAGGTTTATAAGATCACAAGGGGCATAGATAATGTCATTTTCCTCATGTCGGAGAGTCCAAAGTTCGAAGACATAGGTTTAAGGTGTGAGGAGAAAGATTTGATGACCTGAGGGGTAACTTTTTCATGCAGAGGATGGTGCTTGTATGAAACTAGCTGCTAGAGGAAGTGGTGGAGGCTGGTATAATTATCACATTTAAAAGGCACCTAGATAGGTATACGAATAGAAAGGATTTTGGAGGGATATCGGCCAAATGCTGGCAAATAGGACGAGGTCAGATTTGGATTTCTGTTCTGTGCAGGTGAGTTGGATTGATGGGTCTGTTTCTGTGTTATATGATTCTATTACGCTATGACTGAATAACAAGGAATATAAGTGACAATTAATAATGATGAAACCATAATCTGAGGATATTTAACTTTGCAAATTCTGAATATGGAAGTAGAACTTAAATTAATTATTCCATAAATGAATGAAATTTTAAGATGTTTTGGATCATTATCTGTCCACACCTTTTGATTTAGTTTCTAACAGACATAATTTCTGACATGCACTGAAATAGGTGGAATTTTAAAGTAACTTCACAGAATAATAAATAGAGAGGAGCTGAATCTGAAATGAGTTTTCCGTCAGTACTTAAGATTGTTGACTTCTCAGTTTCTCAAAACATGTAAGGAAACACAGGAGAGAAAGGCTTTCAACGATCCAGAAAAAACAACACTTAGCTCCAAGAAAACTGTTCTGAACTCTAACCCCACAGGAAGTGCATGTCTGATGGCATCATTATCAGGATAAAGAGCTGTGAGATGGCTTCATGCAAGAACTAGAACAAAAAAGTGTTTTTCCGTTTTAGTGCTCATAATATTGAAGTACATGTTATTGTACATTATAGTAGCAAACTTGTGCCTTGCCTTTGGGAGTAGGGTGCTGCCACCAATCCTCATTTCTACTCTTTTAAACAAAATATTAGTCAGGTTAGTCAACCCATGGTGGGGTAATGCTGTTTTGTTCCACAAATCCGGATGACACAAGTTTCACTATGACTTTATTATCGGACAGCCGGCAAGAGATTCTCAATGTCCCCAAAGTAATCCTGCATCTACTTGTGACACTTCTTCACAAATCTCTGCTCTACACACAAAGGCAGTACTTTTTATAGGAATAATACAAAAGATCTGTAAGTCACATATTTGATTGTCGTTACATTAATTAAGATGGGCAATTATAATTTTACAAGCCCCAATGATTGTTGTCCTGTGATAACTAGTGAATGGATTACAGGGACTGGTTATTGTATTCTTCATAATCATGTGTTGATGGGAAGAGATTAAAACAGAAGGAGTTTGCCTGTTCTCAATGGGGGAATTCACATATCTATGCTTATACGGAGAGGAAGCAAGATCATGGGAGCAGGAGGCAGTTTAACAGGGATGTGGCCAAGGCTATCAGTTTTGTCTGGGGAGGACAAATACTTTTGCGTGAGGCTGCAGAGGAATCCACATGTGTGGCTCCAATGGATTCCTTCTCAGAGAATCAGTCTGCCTCCTCCCTGCCGAGATGTTCTGTCTATTCTGTAAGAGGACAAGACATGCAATTGATACTGCAGTGAGTCACTTTGGTAATGGAATGCTTAACCCTTGAGTCCCCAGTATACTTTGAACGAGAAGTAAACATGAAACTGATCCCTTTGTGGCTATCTAACTTTCTAAAGCAAATGATCAATGGAAACTTACAGAACAAAAGCAAAAGCTTGGCAAAATCAAACCAAATATTTATTGTCATGTCTGATGATAAACTCTAATCGCTGTGGTGCCCACAAATCTGTGAAGGTCTCTATCATGTCAGCAGACACCACATCCTCCCTCTCAATGGACACCTGAATGTGGACATAGCCACAGAAGAGGAATTCCCATCCTAAGGGCACTTTGGTCGACATAGACCACTTGGACTGCAACGGTTCAAGAAGGCAATTAGGGATGGGTTTGATTGCTGGTCAGGAGGGAGACAGTGAGGTCTGCAGATGCTATGGAAAAGCACAGCAGGTCAGGCAGCATCTGAGGAGCAGGAACATCACAGTTTCGGACCAGAGCCCTTCATCAGGAAGGCTGGTCTGCTGGTCATGCCCTCATTCCATGAGTGAATTTTTAAAAATCTGTTAATGTCCAGTAATGCCAAGCTTAGCAGGAGGCAATTTTTTAAAAAAATGTTCAAACTGTAATATGTAAGTTGAACTGAAATTAATTATTCCATATTTGGATGAAATCTTAAGATTTATTAAGCGAGTGCCCTCCATTTTGCTCACCCCAATCCTCCCTTTCTTTCTGTCTCAGGGCCTATCAATTTAGCAGTAATAAAGGTGACCCCACTATTGAATCTTGGTGAGAAGAGGGACTTGTCTTGACAACCAATTGCAGCTTATTGCATGATAGCAATAGATACAAGTTACATTAACCAATCAGGCATAATTACAAAGAATATTGAATGAGAGACATGACATGTCTATCCCCAGTGCGATCTTGTGCTAGATTGCTTTGTCCCAACCTAAAGAGTGCCTGATACCATCAACTTAAGTGGAACCCAATGCTGCTTTAAGGTTAACTCTTTCAGAACTTTTTACCTTACGCAACACATCTTCCCAAGAAGCAAGCATGGTGATATAGAAAAGTAATATTAAATGCGATTTTCATCCAAATGCCAAGCTGCAGTGCTGTACATTTACTTCCACAGAACTCTATCTCAGAAATGGGTTTCATGAAAAAAAAAGCAGAATTCTGTCTGGTCGACAAGAATCTCACCCACTTGTCAGAGAACCAGTAGGGAATCCTTGTCGGGTCAATGGGGGAAGTCTAACAGAATCAAACACTCTTCAGGCACTTATGAGAGCAATGCCAGGGCTTCCTCACTTAATGAGGTTTCTAGCAGCAGAATACCTACCTGTTGACAACTGGCATTGGCATCTGCAAGAGCAGTGGCATTTGGGTGAATTGTACTCATCAGAGTCCTAGCATTATCAAGGTACCTCAGGTCAAAAGTAGTGAAGTTGGGAATGAAAACATGGGGGTTCTGGGATAGGGGCATGGGAACTGAAGTCCCTTAACTGGGCACTGAAAGCATGACCAGCATGGACTAGCTTTGAATGCTGGAAGGCTTTAAAAAAGTCTGGGAAAGTTTCATTTCATCCTGAGACTAATTTGCAATGGATTCAAAATCATATGCATTAACTGGCTTCTTAATGAATCTAAATGACATTCCATCACTGGTGTCTATGATACCCATGACCAGACATTTCCACCTCTTGAATTAATCAAGGAAGTACTTATCGCTGCAAGGAGACTGATGCAGGGTGTCCCTCATTGTTAAGTGGGTTGGGTAGCATGTTGCATGCTCAAAAACCTTCATTCATGGTCCCACTACGCTCGGTGAGTAGATGCATTCTTTACATACTGTTCCTATATAAAATTGTAGAATACCTCAAAGAGGCATAAAGAAAAGGATGGGTGTCAAAATGAAAAATGAAAGAAAGAAATGACAAAATGCTTTGTCAAAAAGATTGGTTTAAAGAGGGTTCCTTAAGTAGGAGAGCTAGATGGAAATGTGGTGCCCTCTCAGAAGAGAATTTCAGGGCATAGGACCGAAAGAACTGAAAACATGTGTGAGAGTGATAGTGTTGAACAACAATTAGAATGGTAATGAAGACAAGAACAACATATAAAGTGCCTTTAAGTTTATATAAAATGTTCAAAAGTGCTTTATATGGACAAAATAATAAAATGAATGTTGAAGTGAAGATTTTAGAAAGGGTTAGAATGGTTAGTCACAGTCATCTGATTTGTCAAGGGTCTTATAGTGTAAGAGAAACATGGAGAGGTGAAGCAATTTACAGAGTAAATTTCATGGTATGATGGGCAATCATGAAACTGCTCAAAAAAAGAACAACACCCATGCAACTTTTAGTGTTCCCACAACCATTAAAAAGTGTAAAAGAAACAAGCCATTAAAACATGAATGAAAAGTATTTCAAAAGCTTCACACTTCTTAATATTGTGTGAACAAAGATTGTGACATTGACAAAAGAGATCAGAGCAGCCATATTTTTTGGAAGTCATCTTTACGTGGTTCCAAAAACTTGTTCAGCATGACTTGCCAGGACCAACATGATTGGTCATCCTCCTTCCACACAGAACCCATTTGATGGGCTGGATGCTATTGACCGAGAGCGTGGTGCTGGAAAAGCAGAGCGGGTCAGGAAGCAGGAGAATTGGGCATAAGCCCTTCATTAGGAATGAGGGTTGTGGACCTGTAGGGGTGGGGGGAGGAGGCGGTGAGAGATAAATGGGAGGTGGGAGGGGCTAGAGGTAAACTAGCTGAGAATGCAATAGGTAGATGAAGGTGAGGGAGAAGGTGTTAGGTCAGAGAGGAGGGTTTAGCGTTATATGGGAAAAGTGATGGATTGGTTAAGAGGGAGGTGCCAAGTTGGAGGCTGGGGACTGGGATAATGTGGGGGGAGGGGAAATGAGGAAACTGTTGAAATCCGCATTGATCCCGTGTGGTTTCAGGGTTCCAATGCAGAATATGAGGCGTTCTTCCTCCAGATGTCAGGGCGTAAGGGTTTGGCAATGGAGGGACCTGCATGTCCTTGACAGAATAGGTGGAGGAGTTGAAGAGATCAGCCATGGGGTGGTGGGGTTGCTTGGTGTGGGTGTCTAAGAGATGTTCTCTGAAAAGATCCGCAAGGAGACGGCCTGTCTCCCGATGTAAAGGAGACCACATTGGGTGCAATGGATACAGTAGGTGACATTGATGGCGGTACAGGTGAATTTCTGTCAGATGTGGAAGGATCCTTTGGGGCCTTGGACAGAGGTGAGGTGAGTGACGTTGACACAGGCTTTGCACTTCCTGTGTTGACAGGTGAGAGTGTGGTGCTGGAAAAGCACAGCAGATCAGGCAGCATCCAAGGAACAGGAGAATCAATGCTTTGGGCATAAGCTCTTCATCAGGAAGAGAGTGACAGTGATCACTTTCTACTACTGGATTTTATTGGCCACCCTTCTGTGAGAATGTAGGCAAGTTGATCCATCAAATAGGGTGCTATTCCATCATGGCAGGGCTGAGAGTTTGGCCAATTTAACATGTACTAATTTTATTAGTGGTGGGAAATATGTTGTGTTGGCCAAATGCTCTTAGGCCTGTTGAGATATTGAAGTGATCAATTAACATCTGGTCACCCTGTCACTTCTCCTTAAGTGGTGGAAGAGTCACCTGGGTGATAGAAGAAAAATTGGCTTGAATGTTGGGATGTCAGGTCCCCAATGTAATCATATTTTGCCTGCATGTATCCATTGTTTCCACTCATCTGTCCAATAGGTCTCCAATTTGTCAGCAGGAAAGCGGGATTTCCTCCTGGATGGAAGTCTCGCTCTATGATAATTAAAATCCCATAGGCAATCTGAGGGCAACCAGCTGAGTGGGGACAAGCTCATCCCAATCCCTGCACTGGGGTGTATACTTCTTAGTGTATAATGTAATCCAGTAGCACTACAATGGAGAATCATTGACAATGAATGGTGTAGTCAACTATGCCAAAGGCTATGGAAAATTCAAGAATATGGCACTATAGTCACAGCTGAAGGGAATATTTGTTATGATCTGGGTCTTTCATGGCAGTAGGAGGGTGAGAAACTCCTTTGTATAAATTCAGACAGGGATTTGCAGGAGAAACAGACATTGATTTGTGAGATTATGCTACATTGAACAGTTTTGGGAAAGGCAGGGATTTTGGAAATTATACATGTTAGGGTGATAGTTTTGGTATAACTATGATATGATATGGTTGAATAAGAAATTGAAAGTACCCTGGGTACAATAATAAAAGTCAAATAGTGCTTTAAGAGTAATGAGCAGCAGCGTCCATTAAAGATTTATTAATCGTTGTTAAATTTGGTGAGGAGGTGCCGGTGTTGGGCAAGGGAAGAAAAAGTTAAAAATCACACGACACTAGGTTGTTGTCCAACAGGTTTATTTGGAAGTAGCTTTTCAGGTTAGAACTTCCAAAAGAACCTGTTGGACTATAACCTGGTGTTGTGTGATTTTTAACTTTGTTAAATATGTCATTGTAAGTGTGGTTCTTTCAGCCTGAGATATGACAATGGCAATATGTTAAAATACAGAAAGAAAATTATGTAAATCCAAGAGATTTTGAGGGTTTTGAAATTTAATCATATATAAATGTCCCTCCTAGTCTGTCATAGCATGTGACTTCTGTCATGCGGCACGCACATTATAAGCAGGCATCATTAGATGGCTTCAATGATGAGCTTATGTTGAACACACTGCTGTGTTGTTTGGTCAAAGTGAGTGTCTGAAGTAGCATTGAGATGACTATTGCAGAGATGTAAGAAAGCACAGTCACTGAAATGGAAACATAGAAATACAATAAAAGAACAATGAAGCAATCCACAGTGAAAACACTGGTTGGAGCCAAAGTGAATGCTATGTATGAACAGTATTCAATGTTCGCGATCAAGTGAAAAAAAGAGTGCATGGATTAACACATGACATCAATAATTTAGTTGCAGAAGCATATAAACTTGCACAATTCAAGAATGATCTTACTAAGGGCAAGATGATATTTAGTATAAGAGATCCCACAGTGAGACCTCACTTAATAATAGAAGTGAAATTTGAAGAGAATATGCAGAAGTGCTGGAATTATCAGCACTAACCTGATTGGGATTTTTAAAGAAGTAATGACGAGGATGAAGAGGGCATAGCAGTGGACATGACTTAACTGGACTTCAGTAAGGTGATCGACAAGGTTCCACATGATAGATTGGATGGCAAGATTAGATCACACTGAATACAAAGAAAACTAACCATTTGGATACAGAAGTGGCTCGAAGTTAGAAGGCAGATGGTGATGGAGGGTTACCTTTCAGACTGGAGGCCTGTGAACAGTAGTGCTCCACAAGGATCAGTGCTGTGTCCACTGCTTTTCATCATTTATATAAATGATTTGGATGTGAACATAAGAGGTAAGGTTAGTAAATTTGCAGATGACACTAAAATTGGAGGTGTAATGGACGGTGAAGAAGGCTACCTCAGATTACAACAGAATGTTGATCAGTTGGGCCAGTGGGCCAAGGAGTGGCAGATGGAGTTTAATTTAGATTTGTGTGAGGTGCTATTTTTTGGAAAGGCAAATTAAAGCAGGACTTATACACTTAACGGCAAGGTCCTGGGGTGTGTTGCTGAATGAAGAGACCTTGGAGAGCAGGTTCCTAGTTCCTTGAAAGTGAAGTCACTGGTATATAGGATAATGAAGAAGGCATTTGATATGCTTGCCTTTATTGGTAATTGAGTATTAGTAATTATTTACTGCATTGAGTACAGGAGTTGAGAGATCATGTTATGGCTGTACAGGACATTTGGTTCAGCCACTTTTGGGGTATTGTGTGCAGTTCTGGTCTCCCTACTATAGGAAGGATGTTTTGAAATTTGAAAGCTTTCAAAAAGGATTGACAAGGATGTTGCCAGAGTTGGAGGGTTTGAACTGTAGGAAGAGGCTGAATAGACTGGGGCTAATTTCCCTGGAGTGTCAGAGGCTGAGGGGTGACCTTACAGAGGTTTATAAAATCATGAAGGCTATGGATAAGGTAAATAGGTAAGGTTTTCTCCCTGGGGTGGAGAAGTCCAGAACTAGATAGCATTGATTTAAGGTGAGAGGGTAAAGATATAAAAGGGCCCAAATGTGCAACTTCTTCATGTAGAAGGTGATGCATGTGTGGAATGGGCTGCCAGAGGAAGTGGTGGAAGCTGGTACAATTGCAACATTTAAAAGGCATCTAGTTGGGTATCTGATTAGGAAGGGTTTCGAGAGATATGAACCAAGTGCTGGGATTAGATTTATCTAGGATATCTGGTCAGCATGGACAAGATGGATCGAAGGGTCTGTTTCCATGCTGTATATCTCTATGACTCTATGAATACAGCACATGCATGGAACAACAAACCAGACTTTTCATTATACTAACGGAGAGATACCCTGGGCACACAGAGCAGGATAACCACAGGCATAAAGAGGATTCAATTATTGCAAAGGACATCATGCAAATGAAAAGAAAGTATGTCCAGTGTAAGGAAAGGAATATCTGAAACATTTTGCATAGAAGTGTCTGGCTAAACAGGAGCACAACAAGCAATTACTGACCTTGTGTTGAACACATTGTTGGGTAAAATACTTAAAACAATTCGATCTGATAAGTGATGCCCATACTGTCAGAATGAACTGAGACACATGGAAGGAGGAGACTGAAGTGTATGTAGGTTTCAGATGGCACAACAGTGGCATGGAAAGCACAGCAATGGACCTTATTGATGTCAAAGCAAGCACTTCAGTGAGGGAGACCCTCATATTGTTGCTGAGCAGAGGCGAAAAGATGGACTATAAATGTGCAGTGAAAATTTGAAGGGCGATGCCAAATTGCACATTGTAGAGACATGCTTTCCATTAGATCAGACAGAAAAAGGGGTAAACAATACTTCATTCCATTACTCTCTTGAGGTCTGTGTTGGCGAGATGGAACCATATTGCGATAACTTGGAATAACCCCAGATAGTTGACCAGGTGCTTCAGCGTTGCAGGCTAGATAGGTTGGGGCTCAAGCTGATTGAAAGAGGAAGTAACTTAATATTGGATGATGCTATCAAATTACCAACTTCATAAGAAGCAGTGTATGATTTTTACAGCATGGAATTTGGTCCCACCTTCTCCATGGGCACAATTGAAGAAGAGGATAATGGAGTGACAAAATAGAATCTAGGTATGAGTAAATATAAATAGTGAAGGTCTGACTGAAAGTGCAATTTGGGGTATTATGGAAAAAAAATGACTGCTAGAAGGAAAATGTGGAGGCCAGGTCCATTTCACTCAGAAATTCTGAAATAAATCTTAACAGAAAGGGAAGCCTCAGAAACTATGTTTCACTGTTGGATATTAGAAAGCTGAGGCAGAATTCATATTATACATTAGGAGGCAATTATATTAAAACAGAATCCATGTCCACGCTTTTAGTGAGAGCTTTATTTCAGTTAATCATATTCAATAAAACTCACAGCCCAATTATTACTCAGACCCCTCATTTATAGAATCAATTCTCATCCAGTTAAGCAGTCTGCTCCCCTTTTCCATTAGATCTGAAGTGTCTTTTTAGACCTTATTTGATAATAACGATTCATCGTGATGGAAGAGGAAGGTGAGCATCCTCTGTGTTGAGAAACTCCCAAGCCTTGGCATTCCTACACATCAAATTGAATATTAGGTGAAGCTGAGAGAGCAGTTTTAACCGCTGTTTCAAGGAAAAGCATTAAATGTAGGAGTTGGGATTTAATGTTACAGCTGTACAAGACCTTGGTAAGGCCGCTTTTGGAATGCTATACACAATTTTGATCACCCTGTTATAGAAAGGATGTTATTAAACTAGAAAGGGTCCAAAAAATATCTTACAAGAACGTTACCAAAACTGGAAGGTTTGAGTTATAAGGAGAGGCTGGAGAGGCTGGAACTTCTTTCCCTAGACCCTAGGAGGCTGAGGGGTGACCTTATAGAAGTTTAAAAATTCATACAGGAATGTATAAGGTAAATAGTCAAGGCCATTTACCCAGGAGATGGGAGACCAAAACTAGAGGCATAGGTTTAAGGTGAGAGGGCAAAGATTTAAAAGGGAACGGAGAGGCAATTTTTTTCACACAGGGGGTGGTGTGCATATGGAACGAGCTGCCCAAGGAATTGGTAGAGGCAGGTACAAGTTCAACACTTGAAAAGAATTTCGACTAGTACATAAATAGGAAGGGTTCAGAAGGACACAGGCCAAATGCAGGCAAATGGGACTTGTTCAGTTTTCGGAAACCTAGCTGACATAGATAGGTTGGGCTGAAGGGCCTGTTACCATGCGATATGTCTCTATGAGTCTATGAGTTGGAAAGTTGCACAATCACTCAGTGAACATGAAGCCAGTGGTTTAAGTCCCACAGTTAGGCAATGTAGCCTGCCTGCAGCAGATTCTGATTGCAGAGTGCACATCTTTCTGGTCATTGACTAACCTACCCCAATCCCCTCAACCCTATGATATTTTTTGCCCTGTTTAGACTTTATTTCACTGAACTTATTTAATATTCATAAGTGGAGAATGCATTTACCTGTTTAGTTAGGCAAATGGTGATTTATTAAGTTTGTTTACAAAATTAATTAGTATGCCAATAAGCATTCACTTCATGTAATGCCAAATAATCATGGCCAAATTTTAAGTGATAAGGGAAGGATTAGAGGGTAATGGCTTGTGTATTAGATTCAATGTGTTATTTGAATAAGAAATTGAAAACATACCACACACTTCACAGGTAACACGTGTAAAAACAATAAGAAGAAGCCTCCAATAAAGAAGTGGTTTTTTTAATGTCAGTATCAATGTTGTTCTTTCGGCCTGAGAACTGACAATATATACTTTGTAAAAGGCATGGGGATTGAGTTGTGTTTTTGAGCACGGATTGATGATTTGTGTGGAAGGCAATGAAATGAAAATTGGGAAGGTTCTGCATAAAATAGGTGATCAGGCAATGTTAACAGGAATGGAAAAGGTAAAATCAGTGAAGGTATGTCAGAAAATAGGAGAGAAACAAGAAAGCAAATTTCAAGCTAAGTATTGAGGAATAGCAATAGGCAACAAGATCTGGTGAGCAAAGATTAGATACAGTATGGAAACAGGCTCTTCGGCCCAACAAGTCCACACCGACCTGCCAAAGCACAACCTACCCATACATCTAACACTACGGGCAGTTTAGCATGGTCAATTCACCTAACCTGCACATCTTTGGACTGTGGAAGGAACACCCGGAGGAAACCCACGCAGACATAGGGAGAATGTGCAAACTCCACATAGTCAGTCGCCTGAGGCAGGAATTGAACCCGGGTCTCTGGTACTGTAAAGCAGCAGTGCTAACCACTGTGCCACCGTGCTGCCCACAGCTATGGGAGGACAAACAATTCCCTCTCTCTCTTCAAGGACCACACTCTGAGAACACATTAGTGATCATGGACTTCCATGTATTGATCTATGGTTGCTTGTCAAGATATTACAATGTTTTGATTTTCCTTTCTGGACATTCTAACTCATCAAAAATGTTTACCAATCTTACTACCCGCTACAGGTGCACTGGAAGAGGGTGAAGCTTGATTTTCCAATACTTGGCTACACCATGAATGCACCTTCCATGATCCACAATGAGATTTGAGGAAAGCAATAGCAGTAGTTAAATGAATGTTTACTACTTTGATGACAAGGAGCTGACAAAGGAACAGCTGTTCTCCTTGGACTTGTTCAAGGTGATAAAGGAGAGGACTGGAACTCTGAGGGAAGCTAGGGAAATAGTTGCTGGGCTCCTTGCTGATATATTTGTATCATTGATAGCCACAGGTGAGGTGCTGGAAGCCTGGAGATTGGCTGATGTCGTGCCACAATCTAAGAAAGGTGTTAAGGAAAAGCCAGGGAACTATAGACCAGTGAGCCTGATGTCGGTGTGGGCACATTGGTGAAGGGAATCCTGAGAGACATGTTTTACGTGTATTTGGAAAGGCAAGGACCAATTATGGATAGTCAGCATGGCTTTGTGCGTGGGAAATTATGTCTCACAAACTTAACTGAGTTTTTTGAAGTAGTACAAAGAGGATTGATGAGGGCAGAGTGATTGATGTGATTGATATGTACTTCAATAAGGCATTTGACAAGGTTCCTCATGATAGATGGTTAGCAAGGTTCAATCTCATGGAATACAGGGAGAACTAACCATCTGGATACAGAACTAGCTTGAAGGTAGAAGACAGAGGGAGGTGGTAGAGGGTTGCTTTTCAGACTAGAGGCCTGTGACCAGTGGAGTGCCACAAGGATCAGTTCTTGGTCCACGACTTTTCATCATTTATATAAAGGATTTGGATATGAACATTGGAGGTATAGTTAGTAAGTTTGAAGATGACACCAAAATTGGAGGTGTAGTGGACAGTGAAGAAGGTTATCTCAGATTACAATGGGATCTTGATCAGATGGGTCAATGAGCTGAAGAGTGGCAGATGGAGATTCATTTAGATAAACACTGCATTTTGGAAAAACAAATCAGAACAGGACTTATACACTAAATGGTAAAGTCTTAGGGACTGTTGCTGAACAAAGAGACCTTGGAGTGCAGGTTCATAGTTCCTCGAGAATAGAGTTGCAGATAGATTGGATAATGAAGAAGGCTTTTAGTATGCTTTCCTTTGTTGGTCAGAGCATTGCATATAGGAGTTGGAAGGTCATGCTGTGCCTGTACAGTACATTAATTAGACAATGTTTGGAATATTGTGTGCAGTCCTGATCTCCTTCCTATCAGAAGAACGTTGTGAAACTTGAAAGGGTTCAGAAAAGATTGACAAGGATGTTGCCCAGGTTGGAGCATTTGAGCGATAAGGAGAGACTGAATAGGCTAGGGCTATTTTCCCCGGAGTGTCAGAGGCTAAAGGGTGACCTTATAGAAATTTGCAAAATCATGAGGGGCATGGATAGGGTAAATAGACAAAATCTTTTCCCTGGGGTGGAGGAGTCCAGAACTAGAGGACATAGGTTTAGTGTGAGAGGGAAAAGATATAAATGGGACCTAAGGGGCAACATTTTCACGTAGAAGGTGGTTATGTGTATGGAATTAGCTGCTAGAGGATGTGGTAGAGGCTGGTAAAAACATAGCATTTAAAAGGCATCTGAATGGGTATTTGAATATGAAGATTTTAGAGGGTTATGGGCCAAATGCTTGAAAATAGGATGAGATTAATTTAAGATATGTGGTCAGCATGGTTGGGTTGGACCAAAGGGTCTGTTTCTGTGCTGTACATCTCTATGACAAGGGAAACTTGTTGAAGAGACAGTTAGTCTTGGAGAAAAATAGCTCCATCCTCTCTGACCTGGCTTTATCAATTTAGCCTTGTTGAACTCTCCAGACACCTAATCATCCTCATTGCAATCTCTGAAAGTTTTACTTGCCTTCCCTTTAAAATCACATTCACACCCGAAATTTCCACTGAACACAGGCCAATGTCGGATTGTGGGAGGAAACTGGTGCAAACCTGCACAGACACGGGGAAGAAGATATGGAAGCTTGAAACGCTACTTGAATGACATCATGTGACCACTGAAGCCAAACATGGCAAGATGGTAAGAAGGAATCCTGATGAAGACTTATGTCCAAAACATTGATCCTCCTGCTCCTCAATATTGTCTGACAGGCTGTGCTTTTCCAGCACTTCACTCTTGACTCTAATCTCCAGCATCTGCAGTCCTCCTTCAGTACCCTGGGATGTAGACCATCAGGCCCTGGGGACTTATCAACCTTCAGACCTAACAGTCTCTCCAACACCAATTCCTGGCAAATATAAACTCCCTTAAGTTCAGTTATCTCAGGGAGATTGCTTGTGTCTTCCCCAGTGAACACAGATCTGAAGGACCAATTCAATTGTTCTGCCATTTCTTTGTTCCCTGTAATATATTCCCCTGTTTCTGTCTTCAAGAGCCCAATTTTAGTCTTAAACATTTTTTTTGCCTTTCACATACCTAAAAAAGCTTTTACTATCCTCCTTTATATTTTTGGCCAGTTTACCTATGTACCTCATTTTTTCTCTGTGTATTTCCTTCTTAGTTATCCTCTGTTGTTCTTTAAAAGCTTCCCAGTCCTCTGTTTCCCCACTTATCTTTGCTATGTTATACTTTTTCTCTTTTAACTCTAGAAGTGTACCTGGACTTTCAGATAAAGCTTTTGAGGAAGTTAGTGAGCAAAATTAGGGTGCATGGTACTGGGGGCAAGGTACTAACTTGGGAGAGAGAGACATGTCCGTGTTGTTCAATGACCTTTAACATTATCATTCTGAGTCACCAACAACAGCAGGATCAATAGGCACATCATTCACAAGTCAGGGAGAAATCTTACCTAGACTCAGCATGAATGCATCTGGTGGCCACTCCACTACACATCCAAAGCCCTCAGTGATACAGATCAATGGTGATATTGAGAAAGAACTGCTTACAATGAATTGGGTGTGCAAGAAATTCTCTGACTCCAACTTTGGCCTATTAATAAAATTTGAAACTGACTGCACGTCATTAATAAGCTTATTACACACAAAGTTTCCAGTATGCCTCTCAGAATCCAGAATTTTCAACTGGGGCGAAAGTGATGTGTCTTGTTTATGGTAATATATGCAGGGAAATACTGGACAATGGCTGACACTCTGTCAAGGTTTCCCAACCACAATCTAGGAAAGGGAAACAAACAAAAATTTCAGCCTATCAAGACCTACACAGCCTTAACAATTCAGTGTTTGCCAGCAACAACAAAGATGTTGGTAGAATCTCTTGAATGTACACAGATTTGCATGTCGTCTTGATGGCTGGCTGGATTGGTTCATGTTTTTAGAAACAGCTGTTATGTTGAACAATGCTTCACATCTGTATTAATGACAGTCATAGAGATGTACAGCACAAAACAGACCATTCGGACCGACGTGTCCATGCCGACCAGATATCACAAACTCTGTGCTCACTTCTACAAACAGGAATTCTCTGCCTCCATGTCCCACCTATCCACTTACCCACCTCCAGTGTTCCCCCTCCACTTGGATCCCTTCCCTTCGCCTCTTACCTGCCCTCAATCTCTTCACTGGAAATGTCGGTGCATCATTGGCTGTTACAAGTTCACTGCACCTCTCACCCACTCTCCCTGTCCTTTTCTGAAATGGCACCACTTCGCACTCTCAGGTCCAACCTGAAAATTGTCATCAAACTCGCTGACAGGGTGGTGCCCTTGTAATCTGCCATGTTGATCTTTAGCCTGAATAGGCTTAATGTCAACTCTCCGACACTTCTTCCTCCCTCTCCCTGAACCATGACCTCAAAAGCCAACATCAAGCAACTGTTGCCAGCAATGTCACTGACCTCATTATATCAAGAGAACCTCCCCCACTGCATCCAGCTTTATAATCTCCCAGCTGTCATCTCATCATCAGTTTTGGCATTATACAACCATTGGGACTTGGTGTTGAGTTCAAAAGTTTCAGATTGTGAACCCACTCCCATTCATTCCCTTTTCTTTAGCTTTACTTGTTGCATTCTTTGTCACAATATCCTCCCTCCCCTCTCCCACTCCAGTGGGTTTTTTTCATTATCAATTTAGCTAATGTATGTATCATTGATCTGCCATTCTCACCTTCCAATCACTTAATCACTATCAATATTGTTTTCCTCCAGCATCCAACCGCACCAACCCCAGCCCCCAATTACCTAAAGGCTGCCCTCTCCGTACTTCACATCAGCTCTGGTGAAGAGTTATCTAGATTTGAAATGTTAGCGTGCTCTCTATTCATGAATGCTGCCTGACCTGCCTTGATTTCCAGCAAGTTTCTTTTCAATATGGTTGCCAGTCTGCCACTCTCTCAACCACGTCTCCATTCTGGCAATTACATCACTTCCCATGTCCTCATCAACAACATCAACTCAACTGTCTTCCTCATAATACTACCAGCATTAAAATAAATGTCATCTAGTCTTGCCATGATCCCTTGTGTCATAACTTGAAAATAATCACACTATTTCTGCAATGACTTAGTGTGTGGTGTATGCTTCCCTGTGCATCATACTTGACATTGTCTACATTCTCCCATCTCCTGCTGGCAAGAATTGCTTAAACCTCCCCCCCCCCCACCACCCACCCCCGCAACACCGCACCAGCAACATTCCCCAGAAGGGTGATGGCCTCGTTGTGGTTTGGATACAAATCATCAGGCTTGGACAGGCCCTAACTTCCCTGTGACCCAGACATCTAAAGCCCTCCCTCTGCTCCAGCACATTGATCTGATCTATCCATTTGTTCCTATATTCACCAGCATGTAATATCAGAGCAATTCAGAGGTTACAACCTTTGAGGTCCTGTTTTTTAATCTGCTGCATAGCTCCCTACATTCTTGTCACAGGACCTCTTCCCTCATACTGCCGATGTCCTTGGTACCAATGTGAACCACCTCTGACCCTTCACCCTTCCCCTTTCAGAATGCTGTGTTGTGGTTGAGTGTCATCTGGCTCCCTGGCTCCAGGAAATCCAATCACCATCCTGCAGTGATGTCTGTGACTGCAGAAATACCTGTGAGTGCCCCTCATGACTGAGATTCCCACCACTGTTGTTCTCCTGCTCTCTCTGGTCCCCACCTTGTGCAGCTGAGCTCTGGCTGCACTCCCCAGAGGAGACGTCACTCTCACTGTTTTCCAAAACAGAAAATCGCTTCCTGAGTGAGATGCACTGTGGGGCTTTCCTGAATCTCTGACTACCACTGACTGGTGGTCAGTGTCAGTCAGAAACACTTCAGCTGCCAGGTGACCATGCCCAAGCTCTAAAGCCCCATTCTGAAGCTTATCAAACCAGTACTACATCCTGCAGACGTGGTCAGGGAAGGTGAGTACAGACCTTGAGCCTTGCCCTCTCTCCATCCACTGCCCTGGGGAGAGATGACCCCAATGGTCCAGCAGTCAGTATTCCCAGAATGTGAGTGCATTTATGTGACACGTGCAGGTACAACAACACTGCTGCAGTTTATTTAAAGTGAAACAGAATATTTATTTACAATAACCTTAATTATTTACAATATGTATAAATATAACTGAGAGATAGGTGTATTGATTTTATGATCTGGAAACTCTAGATGAGATCAATCGAATTATGAAAAGTTGTATGCTTTTGGATCAGTTTCTAAGAATATGTAAGTATCTGGAGGAGATTAATTTTTGTTATAATGTCCACGATCTGGAGGAGATCAATTCTGAGACAAAATTGAAGATCAAGAGAGAGACCATTTACTGAGGACATGACAGAGATCACCACGTCGGGGTAATCGTCAACGAGTTGACATGAAATACATTTCAGGAAGTTTCGGTAACTCCAGCCCGGTGCCTTGAGATACCTCTCAGCTAAGGAGCAAGCCTTTGTGGATCCAGTGGATGAGAATATCATCTGCAGTGCTGCACTATAACACTGGATGGTTTTCTCACTCTTAGTATCCAAGTGCAACAGCAAGCACACGATGTTGGCATGGAGCTGTCGCTGGAAATCACTAGACTCTCCAAACGTGGCCAATATTTCCCACATTTGGAAAGCTTCCACAGAGTCTTGCTCACTTCCTGCCCCAAACGTTGGCTGAATCCTGGAGAGGATTGCATTTAAAAAGGGCCTGATTGTTTCTGCCGGTGCCTCAAGGATGTTTTTCTGCAGGCGAGACAACACAGTAAGTGTGAATACATCGCTGTTCTCTGGATTGCCCAACACACTCACTAAGACATCGGTCACCCTCCAACACCGCCGCCTCACTCCAAAATCGATGTTTTTAAAGCTCTGATGCAGAGCAACTGGGTAACAGGTGAGGAGTCGTATCAGCAGAGGTATCGTATTAAGGTGTTTAGGACCATGTCTGTGAGACCACCTCAGGAAGACACTGAGCATTCAGGAGTTCCCCAAAGATGACAATGATAGGAACAGCCTGACAGTCTCAAATCTGAAGGATCTGGGAAGCCATACGATGTACAGTCTTTGACAAATCATCACCTGCAGATGCTGTCATTGCCCTGGCCAGCAGAACAACACTCTGATCAAATCCAACCCCTAGCAGCTGTTGCCATCCTCCCACCATCACCATCTGGTCACAGATGTCACTTTGACCAATCAAAGCAAACAGGGCATTGAGTGACCTCGCACACCTTTCATTCAGTGACCTACTTAGATCAACATCAAATCCAGCGGTGACTGAATATCAGTATCACTGGGCCGAGAGAAAGTCATCCCACTGGTGAGAGATACAAGTAGGTCACTGAAAATATGTGGGAATAATGCCTTCACCACGTCTGCCATCCTGGGCTGAGTGAGTATCTCATATAGGCCGTGGATGGCAGTCAGTGAGACATTGGCTGAGCACATGTACGCACTGATGGGGCAGCTTTTTCCCTCCAGTGAGTACAAGAGATGTTTAATTGTACTCACTGGACAGGCCCTGTCCTCAGCTGATGCTCTCCACACATTCTGGATGAACCTGTCCCCAGGGGGGCGACAAAGCTAGAGCTGCTGCCGAGTGCTGTGAGGTCAGAGCCATTATTCCTCATAGAAGACACCGTTTAACCTCCTGGTGAGGGATTATCTCCAAATGAAGCCCCAGCACATGCAGGATCTCTGAGACCTGGTCCTGAAGTTGTTTTCTATCTTGTAGGAAGAGGTTTTCCACTAACAAGGAAGCAACGCGGACACAGCTGGGATATTGGTCCGACAGACTGCCACAGACCATGAGAAGCAGGTTGTCCAGCTGACAGCGCGGCAGGCTTTGGCAAATCAGCCCCATCACCTGATGACACATCTCAAACTGAGCTCCTTCTTCAGGGTCCATCAGGTCTTCTGGAAGTGACTTCAGAAACACCAGACTCTCTTGATATTGTTCAAGGCTGGCTCCATCAGCCACTAAGTGGATGGACTGGATGGTACTGACCGGGCTGAGGGCCATCTGGTGAACTGCTTGGAAACCGTCAGCACAAAGTTGAAGCAGTCCTCCAAGCAGCGTACCCACAAGATTCTCTACCCCTTCCCTGCTGTCAACACACCTCCATGAAAACACCACGAGCATCTCAGAGATGATGTGCACTGCTGTCTCTCGCTTATTGTCTTCTATCGACCAGATCCCCTCCTCAATCTTATGGATGACTTTGTCCTTATCTTCAGTCTCAGCAATGATCTTCTCCATTGTCACACAAAAGACACAAATTAGAGGCTCTATCGTTGAGTCTGCTTGTGAAAATCCTCTGATTCTGCTCATTGAATTCTGTCTTCAATCTCTCCCTCGAGATGGGAAGGTATTGATTCAGTTTACCAGAGCAGTTTGCTTGATCTCCTCTCTTGGCGTCTCTCTGGCACAAGTGCACAGTAATGTCAGTTTGTTGTGTTTTACATGACCCTGCGATGATGTGTTGTCATGGTTCTCATTGTGATGACAGCGGCCGTCAGTTGTGATGTGGTCCTGAGTTCCCAGTGGGTGTCGTGTGCTGGGATTTTCAAAAACAAACATTCCGTGAGGAGTCATCGAGATTATGACATAGAGTGAGAGCTCATGTCATAGATTCTTTGACTCATCGTGTCATAGTCAGAGAGTCATACAGCACAGAAACAGACCTTTTGGTCTAACCAGTCCATGCTGAATATAATCCCAAATTAAACTTGTCCCATCTGCTTGCTCTTAGCACATATCCGTCCAAACCTTTCCTATTTGTGTACTTATCTAAACATCTTTTAGACATTATAATTGCACCAACATCAACCATTTCCTCAGGAAGTTTATCCACACGTGAAGAACACTTCATCTCCCCACACACTCTTAATATTGATACAGAGACTGAATTGAACAAAGTTGTCTCCATCTAAGATATGCTGTTGTATTCTTCTCTAGAACCTCTACGTATTTATTCATCCATTGCCCCTTAATCATTCCAGCCTCACCCTGCACTCTCACAGAAACACATGCTGCATAATAAAAATACAAATATGAGTGCTCGTTCACAGAGAAGAGTACAATAAATCTTATCTTTGTCAGATTTGTCAGTGATTTCTCTGCTGCAGGGTCTTTCGTCAAGTCATTTAACACGGAGTCCGGCCTTTCGTTCAAATCAATCCATACTGACCATTATTCCAAAGTGAACTGGACCTACCTGCCTTCTCTGGGGCCTTATCCCTCCAAACATTTCTTATCCATTTATTTATCTAATTGTCAATTTTGTAGAAAAAGAACTGAAAATGAATCAAAAGAAAACATTTAGATTAAAATGTGATAAACTGTCAGAATTCTCCAAGTAAGTGTGAAACGAAGCCTGGGTCTCAGGAGCAGGTCCAGGATCAATGCATCCTTCAGTCAACCTTCAGAAATGAGATAACGAGAATCCAGTGAAAGTATATTCTTGTCAGGGTGAAAGGAAAGTCTGGTAGTTATAGGAAATGCTGGATGACTAAAGAAATTGAGGGTTTGGTTAAGAAAAAGAAGGAAGCATATGTAAGTTATAGACAAGATAGATCGAATGAATCCTTAGAAGAATATAAAGGAAGTAGGAGTATACTAAAGAGGCAAATCAGGAGGGCAAAAAGGAGTCATGAGATAGCTTAGGCAAATAGAATTAAGGAGAATGCAAAGTATTTTTTCAAATATATTAAGGACAAAAGGGTAACTAGGGAAAGAATGGGGCCCCTCAAAGATCCGCAAGAGGCCTTGGTGTGGAGCCACAGAAAATTGGGGAGGTACTAAATGAGTATTTTGCATCAATAATTCCTGTGGAAATGGGTATGGAAGATATAGACTGTAGGGAAATAGATGGTGATATCTTGCAAAATGTCTATATTACAGAGGAGGATGTGCTGGATGTCTTGAAGTACATAAAAGTGGATAAATCCCCAGGACCTGATCAGGTGTACCCTAGAACTCTGTGGGAAGCTAGAGAGGTGATTACTAGGCTTCTTGCTGAGATATTTGTATCATCGATAGTCACAGGAGAGGTGCCAGAAGACTGGAGGTTGGCTAACATGGTGCCACTGTTTCAGAAAGTTGGTAAGGACAAACCAGGGAACTATGGATCAGTGAGCCTGATGTCGGTGGTGGGCAAGTTGTTGGAGGGATTCTGGAGGGACAGGATGTACAAGTATTTGGAAAGGCAAGGACTGATTAGGGATAGTCAACATTTCTCACAAACTTGATTGATTTTTTTGAGGAAGTAACAAAGTAGGTTGATGAGGGCAGAGCGGTAGATGTGATCTATATAGACTTCAGTAAGATGTTCTACAAGGTTCCCCATGGGAGACTGGTTAACAAGGTTAGATCTCATGGAATACAGGGAGAGCTAGCCATTTGGATACAGAACTGGCTCAAAGGTAGAAGACAGAGGATGGTGGTGGAGAATTGTTTTTTGGACTGGAGGCCTGTGACCGGTGGAGTGCCACAAGGATCGGTGCTGGGCCCTCTACTTTTTGTCATTTACATAAATGATTTGGGTGTGAGCATAAGAGGTACAGTTAGTAAGTTTGCAGATGACACCAAAATTGGAGGTATAGTGAACAGCGAAGAGGATTACCTCAGATTACAACAGGATCTGTACCAGATGGGCGAATGGGCTGAGAAGTGGCAGATGGAGTTTAATTCTTAATACCTGTAAATTTCTTTATAGGGACCACTACTTTCAACAGCACGTACACAATGTGCATTGTGGATTTGGAAGTTGAAGTTGAAGTATTCAGGGAAAATTATGTGAAGTTCATCTTGTCACTGGTGCACACTCCTCATAAAGTATATCAGTGCCAGAGGGAGTGATTATTGGAGGTAGTAAATGAGGAGCCAGGCAGGTGGGCTACTTTGTCGGTAGTATTTTGCCATAGTGCACCCTGCTGATATCCCTTTGTATTCCGGTGTGAAGCCTAGGCACCAGCCACTGATGACTAGTGCTAAGACGGAAATCGGTAGCAAAACTCAACAGGTCGGCAGCATCTGTGGGAAGAAAGCAGAGTTAGTGTTTCAAGTCCAGTGGCTCTTCATCAGAACTGACCATCAAAGAAAAGGGACTATTGCAGTCAAGCTAAAATATTGGCTGAGAGACAGAAATCAGTTGTTTTTGATGAGTAATTGTGCCTTGCACCTCAGGAAAGCATGTGCTGGAACTCTCAGGTGACCCCATTGTACACCAGGTTTCCCAGAGCCACTTGTTTTCTTGACCTCCATTTATCATTGGAACATGATTTTATCAGTTGGAATTACATATTCCTTAAACTATTCTCCTGACAACAAACCTTAAACCAAAACAGAAATGTCACCCCTCGGCAATTTGTTGCTTTGTTTGGAAAAGAAGAAAGTATCATTTCTGTCCCTTAATGTCAGAAAGTCTCAACCTTGACTGCTGCCAGCTAATCAGAATTCCATAGTGTTGTTAAGTGAAAGTGTGGATAAATGTGTCCTGATTAATGTTGACTGGTTGGCAGTACCCTTTTTAACTGAATCAGGTTACACAATGAGATAGAAAGAGGGGACAAGTTTCAGGAAAAGGTCTAACACAACTTTATTGAACACTTCATTGAGGAAAAACTGTATTGATCAGACTCTACTGTGTACTTTAAATACACTCTATCAATCTCTTCAGAGGACTTGTCAGTCAACAGCCTTAAATCTTTAAATAAACACTCTCAAATTTGCATTAGCTATCTATTTCTGATACACATTTCTGAGAATATGCTACACCCTTAAATCAGATCCCCAAACAGGTATTTGAATCTTCTGTTTGAAAGTCTGGTAATACCTATTCGTTCAGGCTGGGATCAGTTGCTCCTTGGTCTTTGAGGGTTGGCTGGGTTTCAAGATCTGCAGTCATCGATTAGGACTTCCTCTGTCCTCTCGGGTTGGTTCTGGTCTATGGGTTGTCTTGTCAAGATGGTCTGTCTGGGTCTCTTCTGTCTGATGATGATGACAAGGTACAAGGAGCTGGAAGTACTGTGCAGCTCAGCTGCCAGTTGACGGTGCTCCCTGTAGATATTGTTGAAGAGGATACAAAAATAAGAGTTCCAGGTTGCCCTTTGATCCCTATTGTTGTGGTCTTCTTGAGGACTCTGTGTCCTGTGTCCAATACTAGCATTGGTCAGGGGACAGGTTTACGTTCCATAAATGGAGTTTTGCAGAACATGGTTCTTGACACACTATGCCTCTGGCCTGCTATTACTCTGGGTGCCACCAGGTTTACAAAGCATTCTTCAAACAAATCAGGTTCACACACGAGTGTACAATGATACATTCTGAAACAATGTGGTCATAAGCTCCCGGCCAGGCAGTTCCAGGTCTGTCCGATTTTGACTGGGCATTGATTGTCCAAGCTGAAAATGTCTTGCTGGAAAAGCGCAGCAGGTCAGGCGGCATCCAAGGAACAGGAAATTCAATGTTTCGGGCATAAGCCCTTCATCAGGAATGAGGAAAGTGTGAACAGCAGGCTAAGATAAAAGGTAGGGAGAAGGGACTTGGGGGAGGGGCGATGGAGATTTGATATGTGGAAGGAGGTCAAGGTGAGGGTGATAGGCCGGAGTGGGGTGGGGGCGGAGAGGTCAGGAAGAAGATTGCAGGTTAGGAAGGCGGTGCTGAGTTCGAGGGATTTGACTGAGACAAGGTGGGGGGAGGGGAAATGAGGAAACTGGAGAAATCTGAGTTCATCCCTTGTGGTTGGAGGGTTCCCAGGCGGAAGATGAGGCGCTCTTCCTCCAACCGTCGTGTTACTATGGTCTGGCGATGGAGGAGTCCAAGGACCTGCATGTCCTTGGTGGAGTGGGAGGGGGAGTTAAAGTGTTGAGCCACGGGGTGGTTGGGTTGGTTGGTCCGGGTGTCCCAGAGGTGTTCTCTGAAACGTTCCGCAAGTAGGCGGCCTGTCTCCCCAATATAGAGGAGGCCACATCGGGTGCAGCGGATGCAATAGATGATGTGTGTGTGGAGGTGCAGGTGAATTTGTGGTGGATATGGAAGGATCCCTTGAGGCCTTGGAGAGAAGCAAGGGAGGAGATGTGGGCACAAGTTTTGCATTTCTTGCGGTTGCAGGGGAAGGTGCCGGGAGTAGAGATTGGGTTGGTGGGGGGTGTGGACCTGACGAGGGAGTCACAGAGGGAGTGGCCTTTTCGGAACGCTGATAGGGGAGGAGAGGGAAATATATCCCTGGTGGTGGAGTCCGTTTGAAGGTGGCGGAAATGACGGCGGATGATACGCTGTATATGGAGGTTGGTGGGGTGGTATGTGAGAACCAGTGGGGTTCTGTCCTGGTGGCAGTTGGAGGGGTGGGGCTCAAGAGCGGAGGAGCGGGAAGTGAAGGAGGTGCGGTAGAGGGCATTGTCGATCATGTCTGGGGGGAATCTGCGTTCCTTGAAGAAGGAGGCCATCTGGGCTGTACGGTATTGGAACTGGTCCTCCTGGGAGCAGATGCGGCGGAGACAAAGGAATTGGGAATATGGGATGGCGTTTTTACAGGGGGCAGGGTGGGAGGAGGTGTAGTCTAGGTAGCTGTGGGAGTCAGTCGGTTTATAGTAGATGTCCGTGTTAATTCGGTCGCCCGAGATAGAAATGGAAAGGTCTAGGAAGGGGAGGGAGGAGTCTGAGACGGTCCAGGTGAATTTGAGGTCGGGGTGGAAGGTGTTGCTAAAGTGGATGAATTGTTCAACCTCCTCGTGGGAACACGAGGCAGCGCCGATACAGTCATCGATGTAGCGGAGGAAAAGGTGGGGGCCAGTGCCAGTGTAGTTGCGGAAGATGGACTGTTCCACATATCCTACGAAGAGGCAGGCATAGCTGGGGCCCATGCGGGTGCCCATGACAACTCCTTTGGTTTGGAGGAAGTGGGAGGATTGGAAAGAGAAGTTGTTCAGGGTGAGGACTAGTTCAGTCAGTCGAAGGAGGGTGTCAGTGGAAGGGTACTGGTTGGTACGGCAGGAAAGGAAGAAGCGGAGGGCTTTGAGTCCTTTGTGATGGGGGATGGAGGTGTACAGGGACTGGATGTCCGTCGTGAAGATAAGGCGTTGCGAAAAGACCACTCCCTCCGTGACTCCCTGGTCAGGTCCACAACCCAAGCGAAAATCATGGAGGAGGTGGAGGGCGTGGGTGGTGTCCCGAACGTAAGTGGGGAGTTCTTGGACTAAGGGGGACAGGACCGTGTCGAGGTATGCAGAGATGAGTTCGGTGGGGCAGGAGCAGGCTGAGACAATGGGTCGGCCGGGGCAGTCAGGTTTGTGGATTTTGGGCAGGTGGTAGAAACTGGTGGTGCGGGGTTGTGGGACTATGAGGTTGGAGGCGTGGATGGGAGATCCCCTGAGGTGATGAGGTTATGGATGGTCTGGGAGGTGATGGCTTGGTGGTGGGAGGTGGGGTCATGGTCAAGGGGGCAGTAGGAGGAGGTGTCTGCGAGCTGGCATTTGGCCTCAACAGTGTAAAGGTCGGTGCGCCAAACTACTACCCCGCCTCCCTTGTCTGCCGGTTTGATGGTGAGGTAGCGGAGGGAGTGGAGGGCTGCACGTTCCGAGGGTGAGAGGTTGGAGTGGGTAAGAGGGGTGGACAGGTTGAGGCAGTTAATGTTGCTGCGGCAGTTGGCTATAAAGAGATCGAGGGTGGGTAAGAGGCCAGCACGGGGCGTCCAGGTGGATTACTGACAGTTATAGAGATGTATAGCACAAAACAAACCCTTCGGACCAATCCGTCCATGTCGACCAGATAGCCCAACCTCTGTGCTCACTTCTACCAAGAGGAATTCTCTGCCCCCCATGTCCCAACTATCCTCGCGCCTGCCTCCAGTGTTCCCCCTCCACTTGGATCCATTCCCTACGCCTCTTACTTGTCGTCAATCTCTTCACTGGAAACTGTCGGTGCATCATTGGCTGTCAGATTTTCTCTCCTCCTCTCACCCACTCTCCCAGACCCCTTCTGAAATGGCACCACTTCGCTCTCTCAGGTCCAATTCAAAATTTGTCATCACACTCGCTGACAGGGGTTGTGCCCTTGCAATCTGACATGTTGAACAGGCTTAATGTCAATTCTCCGACACTTCTTCCTGCCTCTCCCTGAACCATGATCCCAAAGGCCAACATCAAGCAACTGTTGCCAGCAATGTCACTGACCTCATTATATCGAGAGAACCTCCCCCACTGCATTCAGCTTTATAATATCCCAGCTATCATCTCATCTTCAATCGCGGCATTTTGCTACCATTGGGACTTGGTGTTGAGTTCAAAAGCTTCTGATTGTGAACCAACCCTCATTCCTTCCCTTTTCTTGAGCTTTACTTGTTGCATTCTTTGTTATAATGTCCTCTCTCCCCTCTCCCACTCCAGTGGGTTTTTTCATTCCCAATTTAGCTGGTGTATGTACCATTGATCTGCCATTCTCACCTTCCAATCATTTAATCACTATCAGTATTGTTTTCCTCCAGCATCCACCCCCACCAACCCCAGCCCCCACTTACCTAAATGCTGCCCTCTCCATACTTCACATCAGCTCTGGTGAAGAGTTATCTAGATTTGAAATGTTAGCGTGCTCTCTATCCATGAATGCTGCCTGACCTGCCTTGATTTCCAGCAAGTTTCTTTTCAATATGGTTGCCAGTCTGCCACTCTCTCAACCACATCTCTATTCTGGAAATGACATCACTTCCAATGTGCTCATCAACAACATCAACTCATCTGCCTTCCTCATAATACTGCCAGCATTAAAATAAATGTCATCTAGTCTTGCCATGATCCCTTGTGTCATAACTTGAAAATAATGATATTATTTCTGCAATGACTTAGTCTTTGGTGTATGCTTCCCTGTGCATGACACTTGACACTGTCTCCATTTCACCACCTCTTGCTGTCAAATTAGTTTAAACCCCCACCAACACCGCACCAGCAACCCCCCACGGAAGGATGATGGCCCCGTTGTGGTTTGGATACAAATCATCAGGCTTGGACAGGCCCTACCTTCCCAGTGATCCAGACATCTAAAGCCCTCCCTCTGCTCCAGCTTATTGATCTGCTCTATGCACTTGTTCCTATATTCACCAGCATGTAACACTAGAACAATTCAGAGGTTACAACCTTTGAGGTCCTGTTTTTTATTCTGCTGCATAGCTCCCTACATTCTTGTCACAGGACCTCGTCCCTCATACTGCCAATGTCATTGGTACCAATGTGAACCATGTCTATCTCTTCACCCTTCCCCCTTTCAGAATGCTGTGTAGTGACATCTTTGATCCTGGCCCCAGAAAGGAAAGTCACCATCCTGCAGTGATGTCTGTGACTGCACAAATACTTGTGAGTGCCTCTCATGTCTGAGATTCCCACGACTGTTGCTCTCCCGTGCTTTCTGATCCCCACCTTGTGCAGCTGAGCTCTGGCTGCACTCCCCAGAGGAGCCGTCACTCTCACTGTTTTCCAACACAGAAAATCGCTTCCTGAGTGAGATGCACTGTGGGGCATTCCTGAATCTCTGACGAACATTGACTGGTGGTCAGTGTCAGTCCGAAACACATCAACTGCCAGGTGACCATGCCCAAGCTCTAAAGCTCCATTCTGAAGCTCATCAAACCAGTACTACATTCTGCAGATGTGGTCAGGGAAGGTAAGTGCAGACCCTGAGCCTTGTCCTCTCTCCATCCGCTGCCCTGGGGAGAGATGACCCCAATGGTCCAGCAGTCACTACTCCCAGAATGTGAGTGCATTTATGTGACACATGCAGGTACAACAACACTGCTGCAGTTTAGTTAAAGTGAAAGAGAACATTTATTTACAGAACCCTTACTGATTTACAATATGTACGAATATAACTAAGAGAGAGATAGGTCTATTGATTTCATGTACTGGAGACTCTGGATAAGATCAACCAGAATTATGAAAACTTGTATATTTTTGGATCAGTTTCTCAGAATATGTAAGCAACTGGAGGAGATTAATTTTTGTTATAGTGTCCACGATCTGGAGGAGATCAATGCAGAGACAAAATTGAAGATCGAGAGAGACCACTTGCTAAGCACCTGACAGAGATCAGATGCTGTTAAAGATGTGAAGACCATCAGATATTGTGATTAACACAGAAGATCTGTTCGTGCAACAGAAACATTTATATTTCGAAGGTCTGTTTGTTTACTGACGGTGAGGATCTGGATCTGGAGCAGAATAGTTGATACGAGAAGACAAGGATCTTGGCCATATTTCGAACCTGATGTGCTGAGTTCCCATTTGGGAACTATACAGCAGCAACTGCAAATTAATCTTTTACACCAGGAGGTCCATTGGGAGATCCGGAAGCGATGTGTCTGCTCGGTGAGGAATGCTGCTAAGGCCGCTGCATGATCGCGGTGATGGTTGGAACTGAAGGATACACAGTCCGAAATGTAGGAACGCACCACATCGGGGTAATCGTCAACGAGTTGACATGAAATACATTTCAGGAAGTTTCGGTAACTCCAGCCCGGTGCCTTGAGATACCTCTCAGCTAAGGAGCAAGCCTTTGTGGATCCAGTGGATGTGAATATCATCTGCAGTGCTACACTACAACACTGGATGGTTTTCTCACTCTTAGTATCCAAGTGCAACAGCAAGCACACGATGTTGGCGTGGAGTTGTCGCTGGAAATCACTAGACTCTCCAAACGTGGCCAATATTTCCAACATTTGGAAAGCTTCCACAGAGACTTGCACACTTCCTGCCCCAAACAGTGGCTGAATCCTGGAGAGGATTGCATTTAAGAAGGGCCTAATTGTTTCTGCCGGTGCCTCAAGGATGTTTTTCTGCAGGCTAGACAACACAGTAAGTGTGAATACATCGCTGTTCTCTGGATTACCCAACACACTCACTAAGACATCGGTCACACTCCAACACCACTGCCTCGCTCCAAAATCGATGTTATTTAAAGCTGTGATGCAGAAAAACTGGGTAATGGGTGAGGAGTCGTACCAGCAGAGGTATCGTATTAAGCTGTTAATGACCATAGCTGTGAGTCCCAGCTCGGAAAGATACAGAGCTTTCAGGAGTTCCCCAAAAATGATGGTGAGAGGAACTGCCTGAGAGTCACGGATCCAAAGGATTTGGGAAGACAGACGATGTACAGTCTTAGATAAATCATCACTTGCAGATGCTGTCATTGCCCTGGCCAGCAGAACAACCCCCTGATCAAATCCAACCCCTCGCAGCTGTTGCCATCCTCCCACCATCACCATCTGGTCACAGATGTCACTTTGACCAATCAGATCAAACAGGGCCTGAGTGACCTCACACACCTTTCATTCAGTGACCTACTTAGATCAACATCAAACCCAGCATTGAAACATCTCTGCTGTGACTGAATATCAGTATCACTGGGCAGAGAGAAACTCATCCCACTGGTGAGAGATACAAGTAGGCCGCTGAAAATGTTTGGGAACAATGTCTTCACCACGTCTGCCATCCCGGGCTGAGAAAGTATCCCATATAGGCTTGTGTATGGCAGTCAGCGAGACATTGGCTGAGTACATGTCCTCAGTGATGGGGCAGCTTTCTCTCTCCAGTGAGTACACGAGATGTTTGATCGTACTCACCGGACAGGCCCTGTCCTCAACTGCTGCTCTCCACACATTCTGGATGAACTTGTCCCGTGGGGGCGACAGAGCAGGAGCTGGGACATAGCTGCTGCCGAGAGCTGTGAGGTCAGAGCAGTTATTCCTCGTAGAAGATACCATTTAACCTCCTGGTGAGGGATGGTCTCCAAATGAACCCCCAGCACATGCAGGATCTCTGAGATTCGGTCCTGAAGTTGTTTTCAAACTTGCCGGAAGAGGTTTTCCAATAACAAGGAAGCGGCGCGGGCACAGCTGGGATATTGGTCCGACAGACTGCCACAGACCATGAGAAGCAGGTTGTCCAGCTGACAGCGCGGCAGCCTTTGGCAAATCAGCCCCATCACCTGACGACACACCTCAAACTGAGCTCCTTCTTCAGGGTTCGTTAGGCCTTCCTGAATTGTCTTAAGAAACACCAGACTCTCTTGATATTGTTCAAGTCTGGCTCCGTCGGCCACTGAGCGGATGGACAGGACGGTACTAACCGTGCTGAGGGCCATCTGGTGAACTGCTTGGAAATTGTCAGCACAAAGTGGAAGCAGTCCTCCAAGCAGCATGCCCACAAGCTTCTCCAGCACTTCCCTGCTGTCATCACACCTACGTTAAAACACCACGAGCATCTCAGAGATGATGTGCACTGCTGTCTCTCGCTTATTATCTTCCCCTCCACAATCTTCTGGATGATTTTGTCCTTATCTTCAGTCTCAGCAATGATCTTCTCCATTGCCACACAAAAGACACAAATTAGAGGCTTCATCGTTGAGTCTGTATGTGAAAGTCCTCTGATTCTGCTCATTGAATTCTGTCTTCAATCTCTCCCTTGATTCAGTTTACCAGAGCAGTTTGCTTGATCTCCTCTCTCGGCGTCTCTCTGGCAGAAGTACACAGTAATTTCAGTTTGTTGTGTTTTACATGACCCTGCGATGATGTGTTGTCATGGTTCTCATTGTGATGACAGCGGCCGTCAGTTGTGATGTGGTCCTGAGTTCCCAGTGGGTGTCGTGTGCTGGGATTTTCAAAAACAAACATTCCGTGAGGAGTCATCAAGATTATGACATAGAGTGAGAGCTCATGTGATAGATTCTTTGGCTCATCGTGTCATAGTCAGAGAGTCAAACAGCACAGAAACAGACCTTTTGGTCTAACCAGTCCATGCTGAATATAATCCCAAATTAAACTCGTCCCATTTGCTTGCTCATGGCCCATATACGTCCAAACCATTCCTATATGTGTTCTTCTCCAAACATCTTTTAGAAATTATAATTGTACCAAAATCAACCATTTCCTCAGGAAGTTTATCCACACGTGAAGCTGTCTACTATGGACTGGTGGTCAGTGTCAATCAGAAACACTTCAACTGCCAGGTGACCATGCCCAAGTTCTAAAGCCCCATTCTGATGCTGATCAAATCAGTACTACATCCTGCAGACGTGGTCAGTGAAGGTAAGTGCAGAGCCTGAGCCTTGCCCTCTCTCCATCCGCTGCCTTGGGGAGAGGTGACCCTAATTGTCCAGCAGTCATTACTCCCACAATGTGAGTGCATTTATGTGACACGTGCAGATACAACAACACTGCTGTAGTTTATTTAAAGAGAATCAGATTATTTATTAACAATAACCTTAATTATTTACAATATGTACAAATATAACTGAGAGATAGATATGTCTATTGATTTCATGAACTGGAGTCTCAATTTTTGTTCTAGTGTCCACGATCTGGAAGAGATCAATGCTGAGACAAAATTGAAGATCGAGAGAGACCACTTGCTGAGGACCTGACAGAGATCAGATGTTGTTAAAGATGTGAAGACCATCAGATGTTGTGATCAACACAGAAGGTCCGTTGGTGTGACAGAAACATTGATGTTCAGAAGGTCTGTTTCTTTATTGACGGTGAGGATCTGCATCCGGGGCAGAATAGTTAATACGAGAAGACATGGGTCTGGGCCATATTCCGAACCTGATGTGCTGAGTTCCCATTTGGGGACTACACATTAGCAACTGCAAATTAACCTTTTACACCAGGAGTTCCATCGGGTATCAGGAAGTGATGTGTCTGCTTGGTGAGGAATGCTGCTAAGGCCGCTGCATGATCGCGGTGATTGTCCTGGTTGGAACTGAAGGATACACAGTCCGAAATGTAGGAAGGCACCATGTCGGGGTAATCCTCAACGAGTTGACATGAAATACATTTCAGGAAGTTTCGGTAACTCCAGCTCTGCCGCGAGATACCTCTCAGCTAAGGAGCAAGCCTTTGTGGATCCAGTGGATGAGAATATCATCTGCAGTGCTGCACTACAACATTGGGTGGTTTTCTCACTCTTAGTATCCAAGTGCAACAACAAGTACACGATGTTGGCGTGGAGCTGTCGCTGGAAATCACTAGACTCTCCAAACGTGGCCAATATTTCCCACATTTGGAAAGCTTCCACAGAGATTTGCTCACTTTCTGCCCTAAACAGTGGCTGAATCCTGGAGAGGATTGCATTTAAAAAGTGCCTGATTGTTTCTGCTGGTGCCTCAAGGATGTTTTTCTGCAGACAAGACAACACAGTAAATGTGAATCCCTCGCTGTTCTCTGGATTGCCCAACACACTCACTAAGACATCGGTCACACTCCAACACTGCCGCCTCGCTCCAAAATCGATGTTTTTTAAAGCTGTGATGAAGAACAACTTGGTAATGGTCGAGGAGTCGTACCAGCAGAGGTATTGTATTAAGCTGTAAATGACCATGTCTGTGAGACCCAGCTCGGAAAGATGTCGAACTTTCAGGAGTTCCCCAAAGATGATGATGATAGGAACTGCCTGAAAGTCACGGATCCAAAGGATTTGGGAAGCCAGACCATGTACAGTCTTAGACAAATCATCACTTGCAGATGCTGTCATTGCCCTGGCCAGCAGAACAAACCCCTGATCAAATCCAACCCCTCGCAGCTGTTGCCATCCTCCCACCATCACCATCTGGTCACAGATGTCACTTTGACCAATCAGATCAAACAGGGCCTGGAGTGACCTCACACACCTTTCATTCAGTGATCTACTTAGATCAACATCAAACCCAGCGGTGAAACATCTCTGCTGTGACTGAATATCAGTATCACTGGGCAGAGAGAAACTCATCCCACTGGTGAGAGGTACAAGTAGGCCACTGAAAATGTTTGGGAACAATGTCTTCACCACGTCTGCCATACCGGGCTGAGAGAGTATCTCATATAAGCCGTGGATGGCAGTCAGCGAGACATTGGCTGAGTACACGTCCTCACTGATGGGGCAGCTTTTTCCCTCCAGTGAGTACACGAGATGTTTGATCGTACTCACTGGACAGGCCCTGACCTCAGCTGCTGCTCTCCACACATTCCGGATGAACCTGTCCCAGGGGAGCGACAGAGCAATAGCTGTGACATTGCTGCTGCCGAGTGCTGTGAGGTCAGAACAGTTATTTCTCATAGAAGATGCCGTTTAACCTCCTGGTGAGTGATGGTCTCCAAATGAAGCCCCTGTACATGCAGGATCTCTGAGACCCCGTCCTGAAGTTGTTTTCGATCTTGCAGGAAGAGGTTTTCCAATAACAAGGAAGCGGCGCGGGCACAGCTGGATGTTGGTCCGACAGACTGCCACAGACCATGAGAAGCAGGTTGTCCAGCTGACAACGCGGCAGGCTTTGGCAAATCAGCTCCATCACCTGATGACACATCTCAAACTGAGCTCCTTCTTCAGGGTTCGTTAGGTCTTCCAGAATTGTCTTAAGAAACACCAGACTTTCTTGATAGTGTTCAAGTCTGGCTCCATCAGCCACTGAGTGGATGGACAGGATGGTACTGACCAGGTTGAGGGCCATCTGGTGAACTGCTTGGGAACCGGCAGTGCCAAGAGGAAGCAGTCCTCCAAGCAGCGTGCCCACAAGATTCTCCAGCACTTCCCTGCTGTCATCACACCTTCCTGAAAACACCACGAGCATCTCAGAGGTGATGTGCACTGCTGTCTCTCACTTATTGTCTGCCATCGACCAGATCTCCTCCTCAATCTTCTGGATAATTTCATCCTTGTATTCAGTCTCAGCAAAGATCTTCTCCATTGTCACACAAAAGACACAAATTAGAGGCTTCATTGTTGAGTCTGCTTGTGAAAATCCTCTGATTCTGCTCATTGAATTCTGTCTTCAAACTCTCCCTCGAGATGGGAAGGTATTGATTCAGTTTACCAGAGCAGTTTGCTTGATCTCCTCTCTCGGCGTCTCTCCGGCACAAAGTGCACAGTAATGTCAGTTTGTTGTGTTTTACATGACGCTGCGATGATGTGTTGTCATGGTTCTCATTGTGATGACAGCGGCCGTCAGTTGTGATGTGGTCCTGAGTTCCCAGTGGGTGTCGTGTGCTGGGATTTTCAAAAACCAACATTCCGTGAGGAGTCATCGAGATTATGACATAGAGTGAGAGCTCATGTCATAGATTCTTTGACTCATCGTGTCATAGTCAGAGAGTCAAACAGCACAGAAACAGACCTTTTGGTCTAAACAGTCCATGCTGAATATAATCCCAAATTAAACTCGTCCCATCAGCTTGCTCCTGGCACATATCCGTCCAAACCTTTCCTATTTGTGTACTTATCCAAACATCTTTTAGACATTATAATTGTACCAACATCAAACCTTTTCCTCAGGAAGTTTATCCACACGTGAAGCACAGTTCATCTCCCCACACACTCTTTATATTGATTCAGAGATTGAATTGAACAAAGTTGTCTCCATCAAGATATGGCTGTTCTATTCTTCTCTAGGACTTCAATATCTTTATTCATCCATTGCCCCTTAATCATTCCAGCCTCACCCTTCACTCTTATAGAAACATGTGCTGCATAATAAAAATATGAACATGGATTGATTTTTCGTTCACAGGCAAGAGTACAATAAATCTTCTCTTTGATCTGTCAGTGATTTCTCTGCTGCCGGGTCTTTTGTCAAGTCATTTAACATGGAGTCAGGCCTTTTGTTCAAATCAATCCATACTGATCATTATTCCAATGTGAACTGGACCCACCTGTCTTTTCTGGGGCCTTCCAACATATCTTATCCATTTACTTATCTTCCTGTCAATTTTGTATAAAAAGAACGGAAAATGAATCAAGAGAAAACATTTAGACTAAAACGTGATAACTGTAAGAATTCTGGAAGTAAATGTGGAATGAAGCCTGGGTCTCAGGAGCAGGTGCAGGATCAATACAACTTTGTGAACCAGTTTTGAATTTTTTGGCTTTCCAAAATCCCTCAAGGTAGGAATCTTTCCTACACAAAGCAATGGTTGGCACATTCCATTATTTTGAGGAACACGTTCTCTTCCAAATTCCCTTCACTGATGAACTCTTCTCGTTACATCATCTGGGGAATCATAATCAGATCAATTACCATTGTAGTGCATGGCAGCTCATTGAAAGCAATTAGTTTCTTCTTTACAATATCCTGGATTTCTGAGCCATCTGATTTTTGGTCATTTTGCAAATGTTCACAAATGCCTCTCCCTCTGACTCTCCTTGTGCATGTATGACATTTGGTGTTGAACTTTCTGATCCTTCCTGAAGCAGATGATTTTTTTTAACTCATGAGTTGGAGACCATTGCCCCCCATCATGATGCTCTAATGTTCAAAGTCTTGTCGTGTTAAGGAAAACAAAGATAACTGATTTAAAAAAAACAACAACACAATTAATTATTCCTCTGGAAGAGTAAAATCTCAACTCAAATCAGTGAACATTGGCTGATGTCAATGACTACTTCACTGAATTTAAATAGGACAAAAGGGCTGATTTCACGATTGTCTCCAAAACACTTGTATGGACACAGAAGGTAATCCTCCAGCCATTTATCTGTTCAACAGCAAGGCTCAAGAAGAATTAATCCCAAGAACAAAAACAACTTCAAACAACAATAAAGACAATCATAATGATAAATACATTGTTAAAACATCATCTGTCATTGACAGCAAGCCATGTTCACTGCTCAGCAGGTAGGGCGTTGTAGCCTCCAATCCCATCTTTTTGGTAGATACAGTTATCAGTTCATAGAAGCAAGAGAATTTACTCAACAATTCCAACCTGCTTTTGAGGCTTGGGGAAAAGTATACCGGCTACCACATCTCACGGAAGGCTGATGCCAACCTATCCACTCGTGAAGGTCCCACATTATTTCAATATAAGATGAAGCCATGCTCCAGAAGCTTGTGGAAGACACATAACTTGGTGGTGATGTTTGTCTATAGTGCATACAGCTAGTCAGATTGGATCCACTAGAAATTGTGTCAACTGAACAATTTTGAACAAGATTATACAATGAGAATTCCATTCAATGTTAAGAGCCTGCCAAAATTTGTAAATGGTTGGATGGTGTGGTAGCTCAGTGGTCAGCACTGCTGCCCCGCAGCAACAGCGACCAGGGTTCAATTCCTATCTTCAGCTTGCACATTCTCCCTGTATCTGTGCAGGTTTGCTCCAGTTTCCTCCCAAAATTCGAAAGGTGCAGATCAGGAGAATTGTCATGCTGAAGTGCCCATAATTTGAGGTGCATTAGTTAGGTGTAAATAGGGGAATGGGTGGGTTACTCGTCAGAGGGGTGGTGCAAATTTGTTGGGCCAAAAGGCCTGTTTCCATACTGTAGGGAATTTAATCTAAAAAAGAGGCTCTATCCTCTCTGAGCTGATAACAAACAATGTTTTTTATCAATTTAGCCTAGTTGAACTCTCCTGACAGCTAATCATCCCCATTACACTCTCTGAAACTTTCACTTGCCTTCCCTTTAAAATCACATCCACACCCGAAATTTCCACTGCACACAGGCCAATGTCGGATTGTGGGAGGAAACTGGTGCAAACCTGCACAGACACGGGGAGGAAGATATGGAAGCTTGAAATGCTACTTGAATGACATCATGTGACCACGGAAGCCCAACATGACAACATGGTAAGAAGGAATCCTGATGAAGGATTTTGTGCGAAAAATTCATTCTCCTCGTCCTCAATATTGTCTACCTGCCTGTGCTTTTCCAGCACCATACTCTTGATTCTAACCTCCAGCCTCTGCAGTCCTCACTTTCACCTAACCGGGTAAGAAGAGTCTAGAGAAGGTTGCTGCATGCTGGATTAACATTTTAGGACATGTGTGAATTCTCCAATTCGATTCCTTATGTTGGCCCAAGGCTTCAGGCAAAAGGGATCGTGAGAAACCAGCAGAAGATGGAAGCCATGAGGGAATTTCCGTGACCCAGAAAAGCCATAGATTTTGAATAGTTCATGGAATGGCGAGCCTCATGAGATAATCCAAATCCTACTGAGCAAATTAATGATTCTCTCAGGCAATCTTTGATCAAGATCTGGTGTGTTAAGAGTGAAAATTCACACAAGACCAGGTTATAGACCAACAGGTTTATTAGGAGGCACTAACTTTCAGAGTGCTGCTCCTTCATCAGGTGTTTGTGTGTGTTGATGATTGAGCAGCAATCAAAGACATACCCGTGTTGTTCAATGTCCTTTCACATAATGATACTGAGTCATCAACAACAGCAGGATCAATAGGCACATCATTCACAAGTTGGGGAGGAATCTTATCTAGACTCAGCATGAATGCATCTGTTGACCACTCCACTACACATCCAAAGCTATAATTGATACAGAACAATGGTGATATTGAGAAAGAATTGCTTACAATGAATTGGGTGCGCAAGAAATTCTCTGATTCCAACTTTGGCCTATTAATAAAATTTGAAACTGACTGCAAGTCATTAATAAACTTATTAAGGTTATTAATAAAGGAAGTTTCCAGAATGGTCCTCAGAATCCAGAATTTTCAGTTGAGGCTGAGTGATGTGTCTTGTTGATGGGAATATATTCTGGGAAATACTGGACAATGTCTGACACTCTATCAAGGTTTCCCAACCACAAACTAGGTAAGGGAAATTTTAAAAAATCCAGCGATCAAGACCTACACAGCCTTAACAAATCACTATTTGACAGCGACAACAAAGATGTTGCTAGAATCTTCTGAATGTGCACAGATTTGCATGTCGTCTTGATGGCTGGCTGGATTTGTCCATTTTTTAAAAAACAGCTGTTATGTTGAACAATGCTTTCACACCTGTATTACTGACATTCATAGAGATGTACAGCACGATACAGACCCTTCGGTCCAACCCGTCCATGCGGACCAGATATCCCAAACTCTGTGCTCACTTCTACAAACAGGAATTCTCTGCCACCATGCCCCACCAATCCCCATGCCCACCTCCAGTGTTCCCCCTCCACTTGGATCCCTTCCTTTCACCTATTACCTGTCCTCAATCTCTTCACTGGAAACAGTCTGTGCATCATTGGTTGTTACAATTTCTCTGCACCTCTCACCCACTCTCCCTGTCCCCTTCTGAAATGGCAGCACTTGGTTCTCTCAGGTCCAACCTGAAATATGTCATGAAACTCGCTGGCAGTAGAGGTGCCCTTCTAATCTGGCATGTTGATCTTTAGCCTGAAGAGGTTCAATGTCAACTCTCCGAAACTTCTTCCTCCCGTTCCCTGAGCCATGACCCCAAATGCTAACATCAAGCAACTGTTGCCAGCAATGTCACTGACCTCATTATATCGAGAGAACCTCCCCCACTGTGTCCAGTTTTATAATCTCCCAGCTGTCATCTCATCTTCAGTCGAGACATTTTACAAACATTGGGACTTGATGTTGAGTTCAAAAGCTTCTGATTGTGAACCAACTCCCATTCCTCACCTTTTCTTTAGCTTCACTTGTTGCATTCTCTGTCACAATGCCCTCTCTCCCCTCTCCCACTCATGGGTTTTTTCATTCCAAATTTAGCTGGTGTATGTACCATTGATCTGCCATTCTCACCTTCCAATCACTGTATCACTATCAGTATTGTTTTCCTCCAGCATCCACCCCCACCAACCCCAGCCCCTAATTACCTAAATGCTGCCCTCTCCGTACTTCACATCAGCTCTGGTGAAGAGTTATCTAGATTTGAAATGTTAGCGTGCTCTCTATCCATGAATGCTGCCTGACTTGCCTTGATGTCCAGCAAGTGTCTTTTCAATATTGTTGCCAGTCTGCCACTCTCTCAACCACGTCTCCATTCTGGCAATGACATCACTTCCCATGTGCTCATCAACAACATCAACTCATCTGCCTTCCTCACAATACTCCCTGCATTAAAATAAATGTCATCTAGTCTTGCCATGATCCCTTGTGTCATAACTTGAAAATAATCACGTTATTTCTGCAATGACTTCCTCTGTGGTGTATGTTTCCCTGTGCATCACTGGGGACACTATCTCCACTATCCCATTTCCTGCTGTCAAATTAGTTTAACCCCCACCAACACCACACCAGCAAAACGTCCCAGAAGGAGAATGTGGTTTGGATACAAATCACCAGGCTTGAACAGGCCATACCTTCCCATTGATCCAGATATCTAAAGCCCTCCCTCTGCTCCAGAACATTGATCTGTTCTATCCATCTGTTCCTCTATTCACCAGCATGTAACACCAGAGCAATTCAGAGGTTACAACCTTTGAGGTCCTGGTTTTTAATCTGCTGCATAGCTCCCCATATTCTTGTCACAGGACCTCATCCCTCAAACTGCCGATGTCATTGGTACCAATGTGAACCACCTCTGACCCTTCACCCTTCCCATTTCAGAATGCTGTGTCATGGTTGAGTGACATCTTTGACCCTGGCCCCAGGAAATCCAATCACCATCCTGCAGTGATGTCTGTGACTGCAGAAATACTGTGAGTGCCCCTCATGACTGAGATTCCCACCACTATCATTCTCCCGCTCTCTCTGATCCCCACCTTGTGCAGCTGAGCTCTGGCTGCACTCCACAGAGGAGACGTCACTCTCACTGCTTTCCAACACAGAAAATCGCTCCCTGAGTGAGATGTACTGTGGGGCTTTCCTGAATCTCTGACTACCACTGACTGGTGGTCAGTGTCAGTCAGAAACACTTCAGCTGCCAGGTGACCATGCCCACGTTCTAAAGCTCCATTCTGAAGCTGATCAAATCAGTACTACATCCTGCAGACGTGGTCAGGGAAGGTGAGTGCAGACCCTGAGCCTTGCCCTCTCTCCATCCGCTGCCCTGGGGAGAGATGACCCCAAAGGTACAGCAGTCACTACTCCCACAATGTGAGTGCATTTATGTGACACGTGCAGATACAACAACACTGCTGCAGTTTATTTAATGAGAATCAAATTATTTATTAACAATAAACTTAATTATTTACAATATGTACAAATATAACAGAGGTAGATATGTCTATTGATTTCATGAACTGGAGTCTCAATTTTTGTTCTAGTGTCCACGATCTGGAAGAGATCAATGCTGAGACAAAATTGAAGATCGAGAGAGACCACTTGCTGAGGACCTGACAGAGATCAGATACTGTTAAAGATGTGAAGACCATCAGATGTTGTGATCAACACAGAAGATCGTTGGTGTGACAGAAACATTGATGTTCAGAAGGTCTGTTTGTTTATTGACGTTGAGGATCTGGTTCTGGAGCAGAATAGTTGGTAAGAGAAGACAATGGTCTGGGCCATATCCCGAACCTGATGTGCTGAGTTCCCATTTGGGGACTATACAGCAGCAACTGCAAATTAACTTTTACACCAGGAGGTCCATTGGGTGATCTGGAAGCGATGTGTCTGCTTGGTGAGGAATGCTGCTAAGGCCGCTGCATGATCGCGGTGATGGTCCTGGTTGGAACTGAAGGATACATAGTCCGAACTGTAAGAACTCACCATGTCGGGGTAATCGTCAACGAGTTGACATGAAATACATTTCAGGAGGTTTCGGTAACTCCAGCCCGGTGCCTTAAGATACCTCTCAGCTAAGGAGCAAGCCTTTGTGGATCCAGTGGATGAGTATATCATCTGCAGTGCTACACTACAACACTGGATGGTTTTCTCACTCTTAGTATCCAAGTGCAACAGCAAGCACACGATGTTGGCGTGGAGTTGTCGCTGGAAATCACTAGACTCTCCAAACGTGGTCAATATTTCCAATGTTTGGAAAGCTTCCACAGAGACTTGCTCACTTCCTGCTCCAAATAGTTGCTGAATCCTGGAGAGGATTGCATTTAAAAAGGGCCTGATTGTTTCTGCCGGTGCCTCAAGGATGTTTTTCTGCAGGCGAGACAACACAGTAAGTGTGAATCCCTCGCTGTTCTCTGGATTGCCCAACACACTCACTAAGACATCAGTCACACTCCAACACCGCCGCCTCGCTCCAAAATCGATGATTTTTAAAGCTCTGATGCAGAGCAAGTGGGTAACGGGTGAGGAGTCGTACCAGCAGAGGTATCGTATTAAGCTGTTAATGACCATGACAGTGAGACCCAGCTCGGAAAGACACTGAGTGTTCAGGAGTTCCCCGAAGAAGATGATAATAGGAATGGCCTGACAGTCATGGATCCAAAGGATTTGGGAAGCCAGACGATGTACAGTCTTAGACAAATCATCACTTGCAGATGCTGTCATTGCCCTGGCCAGCAGTACAAACCCCTGATCAAATCCAACCCCTCGCAGCTGTTGCCATCCTCCCACCATCACCATCTGGTCACAGATGTCACTTTGACCAATCAGATCAAACAGGGCCTGGAGTGACCTCACACACCTTTCATTCAGTGATCTACTTAGATCAACATCAAACCCAACTGTGAAACATCTCTGCTGTGACTGAATATCAGTATCACTGGGCAGAGAGAAACTCATCCCACTGGTGAGAGATACAAGTAGGCCACTGAAAATGTTTGGGAACACTGTCTTCACCACGTCTCGCATCCTGGGCTGAGAGAGTATCTCATATAGGCCGTGGATGGCAGTCAGCGAGACATTGGCTGAGTACACGTCCTCAGTGATGGGGCAGCTTTTTCTCTCCAGTGAGTACACAAAATGTTTTTTCGTACTCACCGGACAGGCCCTGTCCTCAGCTGCTGCTTTCCACACATTCCGGATCAACCTGTCCCGAGGGGAGCTACAGAGCAGTAGCTGGGACACAGCTGGGACATTATTCCTCGTGAAAGATGCCGTTTAACCTCCTGGTGAGTGATGGTCTCCAAATGAACCCCCAGCACATGCAAGATCTTTGAGAACTGGCCCTGAAGTTGTTCTTGATCTTGCAGGAAGAGGTTTTCCAATAGCAAGGACCCCAAAGGCCAACATCAAGCAACTGTTGCCAGCAATGTCACTGACCTCATTATATCGAGAGAACCTCCCCCACTGCATCCAGCTTTATAATATCCCAGCTATCATCTTCCCAGAAGGAGCATGTGGTTTGGATACAAATCGTCAGGCTTGGACAGGCCCTACCTTCCCATTGATCCAGACATCTATAGCCCTCCATCTGCTCCAGCATATAAATCTGTTCGATCCACTTGTTCCTATATTCACCAGCATTGAATACCAGAGCAATTCAGAGGTTATCCTCTGATGTCCTGTTTTTTAATCTGCTGCATAGCTCCCTAAATTCTTGTCACAGGACCTCTTCCCTCATACTGCCAATATCATTGGTACCAATGTGAACCACCTCTGACCCGTCACCCTTCCCCCTTTCAGAATGCTGTGCCGTGGTTGAGTGACATCTTTGACTCTGGCCCCTGGAAATCCAATCACCATCCTGCAGTGATGTCTGTGACTGCAGAATTAACTGTGAGTGCCCCTCATGACTGAGATTCCCACCACTATTGTTCTCCCGCTCTCTCTGGTCCCCACCTTGTGCAAATGAGCTCTGGCTACACTCCCCAGAGGAGCCGTCACTCTCTTTGTTTCCAACACAGAAAATCGCTTCCTGAGTAAGATGTACTGTGGGGCTTTCCTGAATCTCTGACTACCACTGACTGGTGATCAGTGTCATTCAGAAATACTTCAGCTGCCAGGTGACCATGCCCGAGCTCGAAAGCTCCATTCTGAAGCTGATCAAACCAGTACTACATCCTGCAGATGTGGTCAGGGAAGGTGAGTGCAGACCCTGAGCCTTGCCCTCTCTCCATCCACTGTCCTGGGGAGAGATGACCCTAATTGTCCAGCCGTCACTATTCCCACAATGTGAGTGCATTTATGTGACACGTGCAGGTACAACAACGCTGCTGCAGTCTATTTCAATAGAATCAGATTATTTATTTCCAATAACCTTAATTATTTACAATATGTACAAATATAACGGAGAGATGGATATGTCTATTGTTGATTTCATGAACTGGAGTCTCAGTTTTTGTTATCATGTCATGATCTGGAGGGGATCAATGCTGATACAAAATTGAAGATCGAGAGAGACCACTTGCTGAGGACCTGACAGAGATCAGATGCTGTTAAAGATGGGAAGACCATCAGATGTTGTGATCAATACAGAAGATACGTTGGTGTGACAGAAACATTGATGTTCAGAAGGTCTGTTTGTTTATTGACGGTGAGGATATGGTTCTGGAACTAATAGTTGGTACGAGAAGACAAGGGTCTGGGCCATATTCTGAATCTGATGTGCTGAGTTCCCATTTGGGGACTGTACAGCAGCAACTACAAATCAACCTTTTACACCAGGAGGTCCATTCGGTATCAGGAAGCGATGTGTCTGCTCGGTGAGGAATGTTGCTAAGGCCGCTGCATGATCGCAGTGATGGTCCTGGTTGGAACTGAAGGATACACAGTCCGAAATGTCAGAACTCACCACGTCGGGGCAATCGTCAACGAGTTGACATGAAATACATTTCGGGACGTTTCGGTTACTCCAGCCCTGTTTCTCGAGATACCTCTCAGCTAAGGAGCAAGCCTTTGCGAATCCAGTGGATGTGAATATCATCTGCAGAGCTGCACTACAACACTGGATGGTTTTCTCACTCTTAATATCCAAGTGCAACAGCAAGCACATGATGTTGGTGTGGAGCTGTCGCTGGAAATCACTCGTCTCTCCAAACATGGCCAATATTTCCAACATTTGGAAAGCTTGCACACAGACCTGCTCAATTTCTGCCCCAAACATTGGCTGAATCCTGGAGAGGATTGCATTTAAAAAGGGCCTGATTGTTTCTTCCGGTGCTTCAAGGATGTTTTTCTGTAGGTAAGACAACACAGTAAGTGTGAATACATCGCTGTTCTCTGGATTGCCCAACACACTCACTAAGACATCGGTCACACTCCAACACCGCCGCCTCGCTCCTAAATCGATGTTTTTTAAAGCTGTGATGCAGAGCAACTGAGTAATGGGTGAGGAGTCGTATCAGCAGAGGTATCGTATTAAGCTGTTAATGACCATGTCTGTGAGACCCAGCTCGGAAGGATACGGAGCTTTCAGGAGTTCCCCAAAGATGATGATGATAGGAACTGCCTGACAATCACAGATCCAAAGGATTTGGGAAGCCAGACGATGTACACTCTTAGGCAAATCATCACTTGCAGATGCTGTTATTACCCTGGCCAGCAGAACAACCCCTGTTCAAATCCAACCCCTCACAGCCTGTTGCCATCCTCCCACCATCACCATCTGGTCACAGATGTCACTTTGACCAATCAGATCAAACAGGGCCTGAAGTGACCTCACACACCTTTCATTCAGTGACCTACTTAAATCAACATCAAACTCAGCTGTGACTGAATATCAGTATCACTGTGCAGAGAGAAACTCATCCCACTGGTGAGAGATACAAGTAGGCCACTGAAAATGTTTGGGAACAATGTCTTTACCACGTCTGCCATCCTGGGCTGAGAGAGTATCTCATATAGGCCGTGGATGGCAGTCAGTGAGACATTGGCTGAGTACACGTCCTCAGTGATGAGGCAACTTTTTCCCTCCAGTGTTTACATGGGATGTTTGATCGTACTCACCGGACAGGCCCTGTCCTCAGCTGCTGCTCTCCATACATTCCGGATGAACTTGTCTCACGGGGGGCGACAGAGCAGGAGCTGGGACATAGCTGCTGCCGAGTGCTGTGAGGTCAGAGCATTTATTCGTCATAGAACACGCCGTTTAACCTCCTGGTGAGGGATAGTCTCCAAATGAAGCCCCAGAACATGCAAGATCTCTGAGACCTGGTCCTTAAGTTGTTTTCGATCTTGCAGGAGAAGGTGTTCCAATAACAAGGAAGCAACGCGGACACAGCTGGATGTTGGTCCGACAGACTGCCACAGACCATGAGAAGCAGGTTGTCCAGCTGACAGCGTGGCAGGCTTTGACAAATCAGCCCCATCACCTGACGACACATCTCAAACAGAGCTCCTTCTTCAGGGTTCTCTGGGTCTTCCAGAATTGTCTTCAGAAACACCAGACTCTCTTGATATTGTTCAAGTCTGGCTCCATCAGCCACTGAGTGGATGGACAGGATGGTACTGACCGGGCTGAGGGCCATCTGGTGAACTGCTTGGGAACCGGCAGCGCAAAGTGGAAGCAGTCCTACAAGCAGTGTACCCACAAGGTTCTTCAGCACTTCCCTGCTGTCATCAAACCTCCGTGAAATCATCACGAGCATCTCAGAGGTGATGTGCACTGCTGTCTCTCGCTTATTATCTTCCATCGACCAGATCCCCTCCTCAATCTTCTGGATGATTTTGTCCTTATCTTCAGTCTCAGCAATGATCTTCTCCATTGCCACACAAAAGACACAAATTAGAGGCTTCATCGTTGAGTCTGCTTGTGAAAATCCTCTGATTCTGCTCATTGAATTATGTCTTCAATCTCTCCCTCGAGTTGGGAAGGTATTGATTCAGTTTACCAGAGCAGTTTGCTTGAACTCCTCTCTCGGCGTCTCTCCGGCACAAGTACACAGTAATGTCAGTTTGTTGTGTTTTACATGACCCTGCGATGATGTGTTGTCATGGTTCTCATTGTGATGACAGCGGCCGTCAGTTGTGATGTGGTCCTGAATTCCCAGTGGGTGTCGTGTGCTGGGATTTTCAAAACCAACATTCCGTGAGGAGTCATAGAGATTATGACATAGAGTGAGAGATCATGTCATAGATTCTTTGGCTCGTTGTGTCATAGTCAGAGAGTCATACAGCACAGAAACAGACCTTTTGGTCTAACCAGTCCACGCTGAATATAATCCCAAATTAAACTCACCCCATCTGCTTGCTCAGGGCCCATATCCGTCCAAACCATTCCTATTTGTGTATTTATCCAAACATCTTTTCGACATTATAATTGTACCAACATCAACCATTTCCTCGGGAAGTTTATCCACACGTGAAGCACACTTCATCTCCCCATACATTCTTTATATTGATTCAGAGCTTGAATTGTACAAAGTTATCTCCATCTAAGATATGGCTGTTCTATTCTTCTCTAGAACCTCATTATCTTTATTCATCCATTGCCCCTTAATCATTCCAGCCTCACCCTTCACTCTCACAGAAACGTGTGCTGCATGATAAAAATATGAACATGGATTGATTGTTCATTCACAGACAAGAGTACAATGAATCTTCTCTTTGACTAATCTGTCAGTGATTTCTCTGGTGCAGGGTCTTTTGTCAAGTCATTTAACATGGAGTCAGGCCTTTCGTTCAAATCAATCCATACTGACCACTATTCCAAAGCGAACTGGACCCACCTGTCTTTTCTGGGGCCTTATCCCTGCAAACATTTCTTATCCATTTACTTATCTTACTGTCAATTTTGTATAAAAAGAACAGAAAATGAATCAAAAGAAAACATTTAGACTAAAATCGGATAACTGTAAGAATTCTCGAAGTAAATGTGGAATTAAGCCTGGGTCTCAGGAGCAGGTGCAGGATCAATGCAACCTTTAGTCAACCAGTTTTTAATTTTTTCGCTTTCCAAAATCCCTCAAGATAGGAGTCATTCCTACACAAAGCAATGGTTGGCACATTACATTATTTTGAGGAACACGTTCTCTCCCAAATTCCCTTCACTGATGAACTCTTCTCGTTACATCATCTGGGGAATCCTAATCAAATCAATTACCATTGTAGTGCATGGCAGCTCAGTGGAAGCAACTCGTATCTTCTTTACAATATCCTGGATTTCTGAGCCATCTGATTTTTGGTCAGTTTGCAAATGTTCACAAATGCCTCTCCCTCTCAATCTTTTTGTGGAGATATGATGTATGGTTTGAATTTTCTAGTCCTTCCTGAAGCAGCTGATTTGTTTTAACTCATGAGTTTGAAACCATTGCCCCCCCATCATGATGCTTTAATGTTCAAAGTCTAGTCGTGTTAAGGAAGCCAAAGATAACTGTTTTAAAAAAACAACAACACTCAATTAATTATTCCTCTGGAAGAGTAAAATCTCAACTCAAATCAGTGAACATTGGCTGATATCAATGGCTACTTCACTGAATTTAAATAGGACAAAAGGGCTGATTTCACGATTATCTCCAAAACACTTGTATGGACACAGAAGGTAATCCACCAGCCTTTTATCTGTTCAACAGCAAGGCCCAAGAAGAGCTAATCCCAAGAACAAAAGCGAACTTCAAACAACAATAAAGACAATCATAATGATAAATACATTGTTAAAACATCATCTGTCATTGACAGCAAGCCATGTTCACTGCTCAGCAGGTGGGGCGGTGGAGCCTCCAATCCCATCTTTTCGGTAGATACAGTTATCAGTCTCATAGAAGCAAGAGAATTTAATTAACAATTCCCATCCTGCTTTTGGGTAAAAGTATACTGGCTACCACATCACACAGTAGGCTGATGCCAACCTATCCACTTCTTCACAGTCGTTAAGGTCCCACATTATTCAATATAAGATGAAGCCATGCGCCAGAAGCTACTGGAAGACACATAACTTGGTGGTGATGTTTTTTTATAGTGCACACAGTTAGTCAGATTGAATCCACTAGAAATTGTGTCAACTGAACAATTTTGAACAAGATCAAAATTGGATAAGAACCTGCCAAAATTTGTAAAAAGTTGCATGGTGTGGTAGCTCAGTGGTCAGCACTGCTGCCCCGCAGAACCAGTGACCAGGGTTCAATTCCTACCTTGAGCTTGCACATTCTCCCTGTCTGTGCTGGTTTGCTCCAGTTTCCTCCCATAATTCAAAAGGTGCAGATCAGGAGTACTGTCATGCTGAAGTGCCCATAGTTTGAGGTGCATTAGTCAGGTGTAAATAGGGGAATGGGTGGGTTACTCTTCAGAGGGATGGTGCAAATTTGTTGGGCCGAAAGGCCTGTTTCCATACTGTAGGGAATTTAATCTCAAAGAATGGCTCTATCCTCTCTGAGCTGATAACAAACAATGTTTTTTTATCAATTTAGCCTAGTTGAACTCTCCTGACAGCTAATCATCCTCATTATACTCTCTGAAACTTTCACTTGCCTTCCCTTTAAAATCACATCCACACCCGAAATTTTCACTGTACACAGGCCAATGTCGGATTGTGGGAGGAAACTGGTGCAAACCTGCACAGACACGGGGAGGAAGATATGGAAGCTTGAAATGCTACTTGAATGACATCATGTGACCACGGAAGCCCAACATGACAACATGGTAAGAAGGAATCCTGATGAAGGCTTTTGTGTAAAACATTGATCCTCCTGCTTCTCGATATTGGCTAACTGCCTGTGCTTTTCCAGCACCACACTCTTGATTCAAATCTCCTGCATCTGCAGTCCTCATTTTAACCGAAGAGGGTAAGAACATTCTAGAGAAGGTTACTGCATGCTGGATTAACATTTTAGGACATGTGTGAATTCTCAAAATCAATTCAGTATTTTGGCCCATGGTTTCAGGCAAAAGGGATTGTGAGAAACCTGCAGAAGATGGAACCTGTGAGGAAATGTCTGTAACCCAGAAAAGCCACAGAATTTGAATAGTTCATGGAATGGTGAGCCTCATGAGATAATCCAAATCCTACTGAGCAAATTAATGATTCTCTCGGGCAATTTTTGATCAAGATCTGGTGTGTTAATAGTGAAAAATCACACAAGACCAGGTTATAGACCAACAGATTTATTTTGGAGGCACTAGCTTTCAGAGCGCTGCTCCTTCATCAGGTGTTTGTGTGTGTCGATGATTGAGCAGCAATCAAAGACATGCCCGTGTTGTTCAATGTCCTTTCACATTATGATACTGAGTCATCAACAACAGCAGGATCAATAGGCACATCATTCACATTTCAGGGAGGAATCTTATCTAGACTCAGCATGAATGCATCTGGTGATCACCCCACTACACATCCAAAGCCCTCAGTGATACAGGACAATGGTGATATTGAGAAAGAATTGCTGACAAGAAATTCTCAGAATCCAACTTTGGCCTATTAATAAAGTTTGAAACTGACTGCAAGTCATTAATAATCTTATTAAGATTATGTACAAAGTAAGTTTCTAGAATACCACTCAGAATTCAGAATTTTCAACTGGGGCTAAAGTGATTTGTCTTGTTTATGGAAAGTTAAAAATCACACAACACCATGTTATAGTCCAGCAGTTTTAATTGGAAGCACATGAGCTTTTGGAGCGATGCTCCTCCATCATGTGATTGTCAATGATGACATTGGATTACAACCTGGTGTTGTGTGATTTTTAACTTTGTACACCCCAGTCCAACACCGGCATCTCCAAATCATGTTTATGGAAATATATTCTGGGAAATACCGGACAATGGCTGACACTCTATCGAGGTTTCCCAACCACAAACCAGGTAAGGGAAATAAATAAAAATTCCAGCGATGAAGACCTAAACAGCCTTAACAATTCACTATTTGACAGCCACAACAAAGATGTTGCTAGAACCTTTTGAATGTGCACAGATTTGTATGTCGTTTTGATGGCTGGCTGGATTGGTCCATTTTTTTACAAAAATCCACGGTAATGTTGAACAATGCTTTCACATCTGTATTAATGACAGTCATAGAGATGTACAGCACGAAACAGACCCTTCAGTCCAACTCGTCCATACCGACCAGATATCCCAATATCTGTGCTCACTTCTACAAACAGGAATTCTCTGTCCCCATGTCCCACTAATCCCCACGCCCACCTCCAGTGTTCCACTTGGATCCCTTCCCTTCGCCTATTACCTGTCCTCAATCTCTTCACTGGAAACTGTCGGTGCATCATTGGCTGTTACAATTTCTCTGCACCTCTCACCCACTCTCCCTGTCTCCTTTTGAAATGACAGCACTTCGTTCTCTCAGGTCCAACCTGAAATTTGTCATGAAACTGGTAGGGGTGGTGTCCTTGTAATCTCCCATGTTGATCTTTAGCCTGAAGAGGTTCGATGCCAACTCTCTGAAACTTCTTCCTCCCGCTCCCTGAACCATGACCCCAAAGGCCAACATCAAGCAACTGTTGCCAGCAATGTCACTGACCTCATTATATCGAGAGAACCTCCCCACTGCGTCCAGCTTTATAATCTCCCAGCTGTCATCTCATCTTCAGTCACGACATTTTACAAACACTGGGACTTGATGTTGAGTTCAAAAGTTTCTGATTGTGAACCAACTCCCATTCCTTCCCTTTTCTTTAGCTTTACTTGTTGCATTCTTGGTCACAATGTCCTCTCTCCCCTCTCCCACTCCAGTGGGTTTTTTCATTGCCAATTTAGCTGGTGTATGTACCATTGATCTGCCATTCTCACCTTCCAATCACTTAATCACTATCAGTATTGTTTTCCTCCAGCATCCACCCCCACCAACCCCAGCCCCCAATTACCTAAAGGCTGCCCTCTCCGTACTTCACATCAGCTCTGGCGAAGAGTTATCTAGATTTGAAATGTTAGCGTGCTCTCTATCCATGAATGCTGCCTGACCTGCCTTGATTTCCAGCATGTTTCTTTTCAATATGGTTGCCAGTCTGCCAATCTCTCAACCACGTCTCCATTCTGGAAATGACATCACTTCCAATGTGCTCATCAACAACATCAACTCATCTGCCTTCCTCACAATACTCCCTGCATTAAAATAAATGTCATCTAGTCTTGCCATGATCCCTTGTGTCATTACTTGAAAATAATCACGTTATTTCTGCAATGATTTCCTCTGTGGTGTAAGCTTTCCTGTGCATCACACTCGACACTGTCTTCATTATCCCAACTCCTGCTGTCAAATTAGTTTAACCCCCACCAACACCACACCAGCAAAACTTCCCAGAAGGAGGATGTGGTTTGGATACAAATCATCAGGCTTGGACAGGCCCTACCTTCCCATTGATCCAGACATCTAAAGCCCTCCCTCAGCTCCAGCACATTGATCTGTTCTATCCACTTGTTCCTCTATTCACCAGCATGTAATACCAGAGCAATTCAGAGGTTACAACCTCTGATGTGCTGTTTTTTAATCTGCTGCATAGCTCCCTACATTCTTGTCACAGGACCTCTTCCCTCATACTGCCAATATCATTGGTACCAATATGAACCATCTCTGACCCTTCACCCTTCCCCTTTCAGAAAGCTGTGTCGTGGTTGAGTGACATCTTTGACCCTGGCCTCAGGAAATCCAATCACCATCCTGCAGTGATGTCTGTGACTGCAGAAATACCTGTGAGTGCCCCTCATGACTGAGATTCCCACCAATATTGTTCTCCCGCTCTCTCTGGTCCCCACCTTGTGCAGCTGAGCTCTGGCCTTGAGGAGCCGTCACTTTCACTGTTTTCCAACACAGAAAATTGCTTCCTGTGTGAGATGTACTGTGGGGCTTTCCTGAATCTCTGACTACCATTGACTGGTGGTCAGTGTCAGTCAGAAACACTTCAGCTGTCAGGTGACAATGCCAAAGCTCTAAAGCCCCATTCTGAAGCTGGTTAAACCAGTAATACATCCTGCAGACATGGTCACGGAAGGTGAGTGCAGACCCTGAGCCTTGCCCCCTCTCCGTCCGCTGCCCTGGGGAGAGATGACCCCAATGGTCCAGCAGTCACTACTCCCACAATGTGAGTGCATTTATGTGACACGTGCAGGTACAACAACACTGCTGCAGTTTATTTAAAGTGAAACAGATTAAATATTAACAATAAACTTAATTATTTACAATATGTACAAATATAACTGAGAGATGGATGTGTCTTGATTTCATGAACTGGAGTCTCAATTTTTGTTATAGTGCCAATGATCTGGAGGAGATCAATGCTGAGACAAAATTGAAGATTGAGAGAGACCATTTGCTGAGGACCTGACAGAGATCAGATGCTGTTAAAGATGTGAAGACCATCAGATGTTGTGATCAACACAGAAGATCGTTGGTGTGACAGAAACATTGATATTCAGAAGGTCTGTGTGTTTATTGATGGTGAGGATCTGGATCTGGAGCAGAATAGTTGGTACAAGAAGACAAGGGTCTGGGCCATATTCTGAACCTGATGTGCTGAGTTCCCATTTGGAGACTGTACAGCAGCAACTGCAATTAACCTTTTACACCAGGACGTTCATCGGGTATCAGGAAGTGATGTGTCTGCTTGGTGAGGAATGCTGCTCAGGCCGCTGCATGATCGCGGTGATGGTCCTGGTTGGAACACAAGGATACATAGTCTGAAATGTAAGAACTCACCACGTCAGGGTAATCGTCAATGAGTTGACATGAAATACATTTCAGGAAGTTTCAGTAACTCTAGCCTGGTGCCTTAAGATACCTCTCAGCTAAGGAGCAAGCCTTTGTGGATCCAGTGGATGAGAATATCATCTGCAGTGCTACACTACAACACTGGGTGGTTTTCTCACTCTTAGTATCCAAGTGCAACAGCAAGCACATGATGTTGGTGTGGAGCTGTCGCTGGAAATCACTAGACTCTCCAAACGTGGTCAATATTTCCAACATTTGGAAAGCTTCCACAGAGACTTGCTCACTTCCTGCCCCAAACATTGGCTGAATCCTGGAGAGGATTGCATTTAAAAGGGTCTGATTGTTTCTGCCGGTGCCTCAAGGATGTTTTTCTGCAGGCGAGACAACACAGTAAGTGTGAATACATCACTGTTCTCTGGATTGCACAACACACTCACTAAGACATCGGTCACACTCCAACACCGCCGCCTCGCTCCAAAATCGATGTTTTTTGAAGCTCTGATACAGAGCAAGTGGGTAATGGGTGAGGAGTCGTATCAGCAGAGGTATCGTATTAAGCTGTTAATGACCATGACAGTGAGACCCAGCTCGGGAAGACACTGAGGGTTCAGGAGTTCCCCAAAGATGATGATAATAGGTTGTGCCTGACAGTCACGGATTCAAAGGATTTGGGAAGCCAGACGATGTACAGTCTTAGACAAATCATCACTTGCAGATGCTGTCATTGCCCTGGCCAGCAGAACAAACCCCTGATCAAATCCAACCCCTCGCAGCTGTTGCCATCCTCCCACCATCACCATCTGGTCACAGATGTCACTTTGACCAATCAGATCAAACAGGGCCTGGAGTGACCTCACACACCTTTCATTCAGTGACCTTCTTAGATCAACATCAAACCCAGCGGTGAAACATCTCTGCTGTGACTGAATATCACTATCACTGTGCAGAGAGAAATGCATCCCACTGGTGAGAGATACAAGTAGGCCACTGAAAATGTTTGGGAACAATGACTCCACCATCTCTGCCACCCCAGGCTGAGAGAGTATCTCATATAGGCCGTGTATGGCAGTCAGCGAGACATTGGCTGAGTACATGTCCTCACTGATGGGACAGCTTTTTCCCTCCAGTGAGTACACGAGATGTTTGATCGTACTCACCGCACAGGCCCTGTCCTCAGCTGCTGCTTTCCACACATTCCGGATGAACTTGTCCCGGGGGTGGCGACCGAGCAGGAGCTGGGACATAGCTGCTGCCGAGTGCTGTGAGTCAGAGCAGTTATTCCTCGTAGAAGATGCCGTGTAACCTCCTGGTGAGGGATGGTCTCCAAATGAACCCCCAGCACATGCAGGATCTCTGAGACCCTGTCCTGAAGTCGTTTTCAATCTTGCAGGAAGAGATTTTCCAATAACAAGGAAGCGACGCGGGCACAGCTGGGATGTTGGTCCGACAGACTGCCACAGACCATGAGAAGCAGGTTGTCCAGCTGACAGCGCGGCAGGCTTTGGCAAATTAGCCACATCTCCTGACGACACATCTCAAACTGTGCTCCTTCTTCAGGGTTCGTTAAGTCTTCCAGAATTGCCTTAAGAGACACCAGACTCTCTTGACATTGTTCAAGTCTGGCTCCATCGGCCACTGAGTGGATGGACAGGATGGTACTGACCGGGCTGAGGGCCATCTGGTGAGCTGCTTCGGAACCGTCAGCGCAAATTGGATGCAGACCTCCAAGCAGCGTGCCCACAAGATTCTCCAGCACTTCCCTACTGTCATCAAACCTCCGTGAAAACGCCACGAGCATCTCAGAGATGATATACACTGCTGTCTCTCACGTATTGTCTTCCATCGACCAGATCCCCTCCTCAATCTTCTGGATAATTTCTTCCTTATCTTCAGTCTCAGCAATGATCTTCTCCATTGCCACACAAAACACACAAATTAGAGGCTTCCATCGTTGAGTCTGCTTGAGAAAATCCTCTGATTCTGCTCATTGAATCTGTCTTCAATCTCTCCCTCGAATTGGGAAGGTATTGATTCAGTTTACCAGAGCAGTTTGCTTGATCTCCTCTCTCGGCGTCTCTCCGGCACAAGTGCACAGTAATTTCAGTTTGTTGTGTTTTACATGACCCTGCGATGATGTGTTGTCATGGTTCTCATTGTGATGACAGCGGCCGTCAGTTGTGATGTGGTCCTGAGTTCCCAGTGGGTGTCGTGTGCTGGGATTTTCGAAACCAACATTCCGTGAGGAGTCATAGAGATTATGACATAGAGTGAGAGATCATGTGATAGATTCTTTGGCTCGTTGTGTCATAGTCAGAGAGTCATACAGCACAGAAACAGACCATTTGGTCTAACCAGTCCATGCTGAATATAATCCCAAATTAAACTCGTCCCATCTGCTTGCTCATGGCCTATATCCGTCAAAACCATTCCTATTTGTGTACTTATCCAAACATCTTTTAGACATTATAATTGTACCAACATCAAACCTTTTCCTCAGGAAGTTTATCCACACGTGAAGCACACTTCATCTCCCCATACACTCTTTATATTGATTCAGAGATTGAATTGAACAAAGTTGTCTCCATCAAAATCTGGCTGTTCTATTCTTCTCTAGGACCTCAATATCTTTATTCATCCATTGCCCCTTAATCGTTCCAGCCTCACCCTTCACTCTCACAGAAACATATGCTGCACAATAAAAATATGAACGTGGATTGAATTTTCGTTCACAGATTAGAGTACAATGAATGTTCTCTTTGATCTGTCAGTAATTTCTCTGCTGCAGGGTCTTTTGTCAAGTCATTTAACATGGAGTCAGGCCTTACATTCAAATCAATCCATACTGATCATTATTCCAATGTGAACTGGACCCACCTGTCTTTTCTGGGGCCTTATCCCTTCCAACATATCTTATCTTCCTGTCAATTTTGTTTCAAAAGGGCGGAAAATGAATGAAGAGAAAACATTCAGATTAAAATGTGAGAACTGTAAGAATTCTCGAAGTAAATGTACAATTAAGCCTGGGTCTGAGGAGTAGGTGCAGGATCAATGCAACCTTCAGTGTACCAGTTTTGAATTTTTTGGCTTTCCAAAATCCCTCAAGATAGGAGTCTTTCCTACTCAAAGCAATGGTTGGCACATTCCATTATTTTGAGGAACACGTTCTCTCCCAAATTCCCTTCACTGATGAACTCTTCCCATTACATCATCTGGAGAATCCTAATCAGATCAATTACCATTGTAGTTCATGGCAGCTCAGTGAAAGCAACTCGTATCTTCTTTACAATATCCTGGATTTCTGAGCCATCTGATTTTTGGTCATTTTGCAAATGTTCACAAATGCCTCTCCCTCTGACTCTCCTTGTGCATGTATGATGTATGGTGTTGAACTTTCTGCTCCTTCCTGAAGCAGCTGATTTGTTTTAACTCATGAGTTTGAAACCATTGCCCCCCCATCATGATGCTTTAATGTTCAAAGTCTAGTCGTGTTAAGGAAACCAAAGATAACTGTTTTAAAAAAACAACAACTCTCAATTAATTATTCCTCTGGGAGAGTCAAATCTCTACTCAAATCAGTAAACATTGGCTGATGTCAATGGCTACTTCACTGAATTTAAATAGGACAAAAGAGCTGATTACACGATTATCTCCAAAACACTTGTATGGACACAGAAGGTAATCCTCCAGCCTTTTATCTGTTCAACAGCAAGGCCCAAGAAGAACTAATGCCAAGAACAAAAGCTAACTTCAAGCAACAATGAAGACAATCATAATGATAAATACATTATTAAAACATCATCTGTCATTGACAGCAAGCCATGTTCACTGCTCAGCAGGTGGGGCGGTGTAGCCTCCAATCCCATCTTGTCAGTAGATACAGTTATCAGTCTCATAGAAGCAAGAGAATTTAATCAACAATTCCCAACCTGCTTTAGAGGCTTGGGGAAAGGTATACTGGCTACCACGTCACACGGAAGGCTGATGCCAACCTATCCACTTGTTCACACTTGTTAAGGTCCCACATTGTTCAATATAAGATGAAGCCATGCTCCAGAAGCTAATGGAAGACACATAACTTGGCGGTGATGTTTGTTGAAAATGCACGCAGCTAGTCAGATTGGATCCACTAGAAATTGTATCAATTGAACAATCTTGAACAAGATTATACAATGAGGATTCCATTCAATGTTAAGAGCCTGCCAAAATTTGTAAATGGTTGGAAGGTGTGGTAGCTCAGTGGTCAGCACTGCTGCCCCGCATCACTAGTGATCAGGGTTCAATTCCAATCTTGAGCTTGCACATTCTCCCTGTGTCTGTGCAGGTTTGCTCCAGTTTCCTCCCACAATTCGAAAGATGCAGATCAGGAGAATTGTCATGCTGAAGTACCCATAGTTTGAGGTGCATTAGTCAGGTGTAAATAGGGGAATGGGTTTGTCACTCCTCAGAGGGGTGGTGCAAATTTGTTGGGCCGAAAGGTCTGTTTCCATACTGTAGGGAATTTAATCTCAAAAAAGACTCTATCCTCTCTGAGCTGATAACAAACAATGGTTTTATCAATTTAGCCTAGTTGAACTCTCAAGACAGCTAATCATCCTCATTACACGCTCTGAAATTTTCACTTGCCTTCCCTTTAAAATCACATCCACACCCGAAATTTCCATTGGACACAGGCCAATGTCGGGTTGTGGGAGGAAACTGGTGCAAACCTGCACAGACACGGGGAGGAAGTTATGAAAGCTTGAAATGCTCCTTGAATGACATCATGTGACCACTGAAGCCCAACATGACAACATGGTAAGAAGGAATCCTGATGAAGGATTTTGTGCGAAAAATTCATTCTCCTCGTCCTCAATATTGTCTACCTGCCTGTGCATTTCCAGCACCACACTCTTGATTCTAATCTCCAGCATCTGCGTTCCTCACTTTCACCTAACCGGGTAAGAAGAGTCTAGAGAAGGTTACTGCATGCTGGATTAACATTTTAGGACATGTTTGAATCCTCCAATTCGATTCATTATTTTGGCCCATGGTTTCGGGCAAAAGTGATCATGTGAAACCTGCAGAAGATGGAAGCCATGAGGGAATTTCCGTGACCCAGAAAAGCCACAGATTTTGAATAGTTCATGGAATGGTGAGCCTCATGAGATAATCCAAATCCTACTGAGCAAATTAATGATTCTCTCAGGCAATTTTTTATCAAGATCTGGTGTGTTAATAGTGAAAAATCACACAAGACCAGGTTATAGACCAACAGGTTTATTAGGAGGCACTAGCTTTCAGAGCGCTGCTCCTTCATCAGGTGGTTGTGTGTGTTGATGATTGAGCAGCAATCAAAGACATGCCCGTGTTGTTCAATGTCCTTTCACATTATGATACTGAGTCATCAACAACAGCAGTATCAATAGGCACATCATTCACAAGTCGGGGAGGAATCTTATCTAGACTCAGCATGAATGCATCTCGTGACCACTCCGCTACACATCCAAAGCTCTAATTGATACAGAACAATGGTGATATTGAGAAAGAATTGTTTACAATGAATTGGTGTGCAAGAAATTTTCTGATTCCAACTTTGGCCTATTCATACAATTTGAAACTGACTGCAAGTCATTAATAATCTTATTAAGGTGATTAACAAAGCAAGTTTCCAGAATGCTCCTCAGAATCCAAAATTTTCATTCGACGCTGAGTGATGTGTCTTGTTTATGGAAATATATTCTGGGAAATACAGGACAATGGCTGACACTCTATCAAGGTGTCCCAACCACAAACTAGGTAAGGGAAATTTTAAAAATTTTAGCTATCATGACCTACACAGCCTTAATAAATCACTATTTGACAGCGACAACAAAGACGTTGCAATCATCTTTTGAATGGACATATATTTGCATGTCGTCTTGATGGCTGGTTGGATTGGTCCATTTTTTTAAAAACAACTGTACTGTAGAACAATGCTTTCACATGTGTATTAATGACAGTCATAGAGATGTACAGCACGAAACAAACCCTTCCGTCAAACTCCTCCATACCGACCCGATGTCCCAACTCTGTGCTCACTTCGACAAACAGGAATTCTCTGCCCTCATGCCCCACCAATCCCCACACCCACCTCTGTGTTCCCACTCCACTTGGAACCCTTCCCTTCGTCTATTACCTGTCCTCACTCTCTTCACTGGAATCTGTCGGTGCATCATTGGCTGTTACAATTTATCTGCACCTCTCCCCTACTCTCCCTGTCCCCTTCTGAAATGGCAGCACTTCGTTCTCTCAGGTCCAAACCGAAATTTGTCATGAAACTCGCTGGCAGGGGTGGTGCCCTTGTAATCTGGCATGTTGATCTTTAGCCTGAAGAGGTTCAATGTCAACTCTCTGAAACTTCTTCCTCCTGCTCCCTGAACCATGACCCGAAATGCCATCATCAAGCAACTGTTGCCAGCAATGTCACTGACCTCATTATATCGAGAGAACCTCCCCACTGCGTCCAGCTTTATAATCTCCCAGCTATCATCTCATCTTCAGTCGAGACATTTTACAAACATTGGGACTTGGTGTTGAGTTCAAAAGGCCTGATTGTTTCTGCCGGTGCTTCAAGGATGTTTTTCTGCAGGCAAGACAACACAGTAAGTGTGAATCCCTCGCTGTTCTCTGGATTGCCCAACACACTCACTAAGACATCGGTCACACTCCAACACCGCCGCCTCGATCCAAAATCAATGTTTTTTAAAGCTGTGATGCAGAGCAACTGGGTAACGGGTGAGGAGTCGTACCAGCAGAGGTATCATATTAAGCTGTTAATGACCATGTCTGTGAGACCCAGCTCGGAAGGATACGGAGCTTTCAGGAGTTCCCCAAAGATGATGATGATAGTAACTGCCTGAGAGTCACGGATCCAAAGGATTTGGGAAGCCAGACGATGTACAGTCTTAGACAAATCATCACCTGCAGATGCTGTCGTTGCCCTGGCCAGCAGAACAACCCCTGATCAAATCCAACCCTTCGTAACTGTTGCCATCCTCCCACCATCACCATCTGGTCACAGATGTCACTTTGACCAATCAGATCAAACAGGGCCTGGAGTGACCTCACACACCTTTCATTCAGTGACCTACTTAGATCAACATCAAACCCAGCAGTGAAACATCTCTGCTGTGCCTGAATATCAGTATCACTGTGCAGAGAGAAATGCATCCCACTGGTGAGAGATACAAGTAGGCCACTGAAAATGTTGGGAACGATGTCTTCACCACATCTGGAAGTCAGTCAGTGAGACATTGGCTGAGTACACGTCCTCAGTGATGGGGCAGCTTTTTCCCTCCAGTGAGTACACGAGATGTTTGATCGTACTCACTGGACAGGCCCTTTCCTCAGCTGCTGCTCTCCACACATCCAGGATGAACTTGTCCTGTGGGAAGCGAACGAGCAAGAGCTGGGACACAGTTGCTGCCGGGTGCTGTGAGGTCAGAGCAGTTATTCCTCATAGAAGATGCCATTTAACCTCCTGGTGAAGGACTATCTCCAAATGAAGCCCCTGTACATGCAGGATCTCTGAGACCCGGTCCTGAAGTTGTTTTCGATCTTGCAGGAAGAGGTTTTCCAATAACAAGGAAGTGAAATGGGCACAGCTGGGATGTTGGTCCAACAGACTGCCACAGACCATGAGAAGCAGGTTGTCCAGCTGACAACGCGGCAGGCTTTGGCAAATCAGCCCCATCTCCTGATGACACATCTCAAACTGAGCTCCTTCTTCAGGGTTCGTTAGGCCTTCCAGAATTGTCTTAAGAAACACCAGACTCTCTTGATATTGTTCAAGTCTGGCTCCATCGGCCACTGAGTGGATGGACAGATGGTTTGATCTGATTGGTCAAAATGACATCTGCGACCAGATGGTGATGGTGGGAGGATGGCAACAGGCTGCGAGGGGTTGGATTTGATCTGGGGGCTGTACTGCTGGCCAGGGTAATGACAGCATCAGCAGGTGATGATTTGTCTAAGACTGTACATCGTCTGACCGGGCTGAGGGCCATCTGGTGAACTGCTTGGGAACCGGCAGCGCAAAGTGGAAGCAATCCTACGAGCAGCGTGCCCACAAGATTCTCCAGCACTTCCTTGCTATCATCAAACCTCTGTGAAAACACCACGAGCATCTCAGAGATGATGTGCACTGCTGTCTCCCGCTTATTGTCTGCCATTGACCAGATCCCCTCCTCAATGTTCTGAATGATTTTGTCCTTATCTTCAGTCTCAGCAATGATCTTCTCCATTGCCACACAAAAGACATAAATTAGAGGCTTCATCGTTGAGTCTCTTTGTGAAAGTCCTCTGATTCTGCTCATTGAATTCTGTCTTCAATCTCTCCCTCGAGTTGGGAAGGTATTGATTCAGTTTACCAGAGCAGTTTGCTTGATCTCCTCTCTCGACGTCTCTCCGGCACAAGTGCACAGTAATTTCAGTTTGTTGTGTTTTACATGACCCTGCGATGATGTGTTGTCATGGTTCTCATTGTGATGACAGCGGCCGTCAGTTGTGATGTGGTCCTGAGTTCCCAGTGGGTGTCGTGTGCTGGGATTTTCAAAAACAAACATTCCTTGAGGAGTCATCAACATTAGGACATAGAGTGAGAGCTCATGTCATAGATTCTTTGACTCATTGTGTCATAGTCAGAGAGTCATACAGCACAGAAACAGACCTTTTGGTCTAACCAGTCCATGCAGAATATAATCCCAAGTTAAACTCGTCCCACCTGCTTGCTGATGGCCCATATCTGTCCAAACCTTTCCTATTTGTGTACTTTTCCAAACATCTGTTAGACATTATAATTGTACCAACATCAACCATTTCCTCAGGAAGTTTATCCACACGTGAAGCACACTTCATCTCCCCATACACTCTTTATATTGATTCAGAGATTGAATTGAACAAAATTGTCTCCATCTAAGATATGGTTGTTCTATTTTTCACTCAAACCACAAAATCTTTATTCATCCATTGTCCCTTAACCATTCCATCCTCACCCTTCACTCTCACAGAAACATGTGCTGCTTAATAGAAATATGAACATGGATTGATTGTTCGTTCACACTCAGGAGTACAATGAATCTTCACTTTGTCTGATCTGTCAGTGATTTCTCTGCTGCAGGGTCTTTTGTCAAGTCATTTAACATGGAGTCAGGCCTTTCATTCAAATCAATCCAAACTGACCATTTTTCCAAAGTGAACTGGACCCACCTGCCTTCTCTGGGGCCTTATCCCTTCAAACATTTCTTATCCATTTACTTATCTTCCTGTCAATTTTGTATAAAATGAACTGAAAATGAATCAAAAGAAAACATTTAGACTAAAAATGTGATAACTGTAAGAATTCTGGAAGTAAATGTGGAACTAAGCCTGGGTCTCAGTAGCAGGTGCAGGATCAATGCTACCTTCAGTCAACCAGTTTTTAATTTTTTGGCTTTCCAAAAACCCTCAAGACAGGGGTCATTCCTACTCAAAGCAATGGTTGGCACATTCCATTATTTTGAGGAACACGTTCTCTCCCAAATTCCCTTCACTGATGAACTCTTCCCATTACATCATCTGGGGAATGCTAATCAGATCAATTACCATTGTAGTGCATGGCAGCTCAGTGAAAGCAACTCGTATTTACAATAGTTGAAAATGTGTTGCTGGTTAAAGCACAGCAGGTCAGGCAGCATCCAAGGAATAGGAAATTCGACGTTTCGGGCATAAGCCCTTCATCAGGAATGAGGAGAGGGTGCCAGGCAGGCTAAGATAAAAGGTATGGAGGAGGGACTTGGGGGAGGGGCGATGGAGATGTGATAGGTGGAAGGAGGTCAAGGTGAGGGTGATAGGCCGGAGTGGGGTGGGGGCGGAGAGGTTAGGAAGAAGATTGCAGGTTAGGAGGGCGGTGCTGAGTTGAGGGAACCGACTGAGACAAGGTGGGGGGAGGGGAAATGAGGAAACTGGAGAAATCTGAGTTCATCCCTTGTGGTTGGGGGGTTCCCAGGCGGAAGATGAGGCTCTCTTCCTCCAACCGTCGCGTTGTTATGTTTTGCTGGTGGAGGAGTCCAAGGACCTGCATGTCCTTGGTGGAGTGGGAGGGAGAGTTAAAGTGCTGAGCCACGGGGTGGTTGGGTTGGTTGGCCCGGGCGTCCCTGAGGTGTTCTCTAAAGCGTTCCGCAAGTAAGCGGCCCGTCTCCCCAATGTAGAGGAGGCCACATCGGGTGCAGCGGATGCAATAGATGATGTGTGTGTAGGTACAGGTGAACTTGTGGCGGATATGGAAGGATCCCTTGGGGCCTTGGAGGGAAGTGAAGGAGGAGGTGTGGGCACAAGTTTTACATTTCCTGCGGTTGCAGGGGAAGGTGCCGGGAGTGGAGGTTGGGTTGGTGGGGGGTGTGGACCTGACGAGGGAGTCACGAAGGGAGTGGTCTTTGCGGAAGGCTGATAGGGGAGGGGAGGGAAATATATCCAAGGTGGTGGGGTCCGTTTGGAGGTGGCGGAAATGACGGCGGATGATACGTTGTATACGGAGGTTGGTGGGGTGGTAGGTGAGAACCAGTGGGGTTCTGTCTTGGTGGCAGTTGGAGGAGCGGGGCTCAAGGGCGGAGGAGCGGGAAGTGGAGGAGATGCGGTGGAGGGCATCGTCGATCACGTTTGTGGGGAATCTGCGGTCCTTGAAGAAGGAGGCCATCTAGGCTGTGCGGCGTTGGAACTGGTCCTCCTGGGAGCAGATGCGGCGGAGATGAAGGAATTGGGAATATGGGATATCCTGGATTTCTGAGCCATCTGATTTTTGGTCATTTTGCAAATTTTCACAAATGCCTTTCCCTCTGACTCTCCTTGTGCATGTATGGTGTATGGTGTTGAACTTTCTGATCCTTCCTGAAGCAGCTGATTTTTGTAAACTCATGAGTTGGAGACCATTGCCCCCCCATCATGATGCTCTAATGTTCAAAGTCTAGTCGTGTTAAGGAAACCAAAGATAACTGTTTTAGAAAACAACAACACTCAATTAATTATTCCTCTGGTAGAGTCAAATCTCAACTCAAATCAGTGAACATTGGCTGATGTCAATGGCTACTTCACTGAATTTAAATAGGACAAAAGGGCTGATTTAACGATTATCTCCAAAACACTTGTATGGACACAGAAGGTAATCCTCCAGTCTTTTATCTGTTCAACAGCATGGCCCAAGAAGAACTAATCCCAAGAACAAAAGCGAACTTCAAACAACAATAAAGACAATCATAATGATACATACATTGTTAAAACATCATCTGTCATTGACAGCAAGCCATGTTCAATGCTCAGCGGGTGTGGCAGTATAATCTCCAATCCCATCTTTTTGGTAGGTACAGTTATCAGTCTCATAGAAGCAAGAGAATTTAATCAACAATTCCTAACCTGCTTTAGAGGCTTGGGGAAAAGTATACTGGCTACCACATCACACAGTAGGCTGATGCCAACCTATCCACTTGTTCACACTCGTGAAGGTCCCACATTATTTCAATACAAGATGAAGCCATGCTCCAGAAGCTAATGGAAGACACATAGCTTGGTGGTGATGTTTGTTTATAACGCACACAGCTCGTCAGATTGGATCCACTAGAAATTGTGTCAACTGAACAATTTTGAACAAGATCATACAATGAGAATTCCATTCAATGCTGTCTATGGATAAGAACCTGCCAAAATTTGTACAAAGTTGGATGGTATGGTAGCTCAGTGGTCAGCACTGCTGCCCCACAGCACCAGTGACCAGGGTTCAATTCCTATCTTGAGTTTGCACATTCTCCCTGTGTCTGGGCCGGTTTGCTCCAGTTTCCTCCCACAATTCGAAAGGTGAAGATCAGGAGAATTGTCATGCTGAAGTGCCCATAGTTTGAGGTGCATTAGTTAGGTGTAAATAGGGGAATGGGTGGGTTACTCTTCAGAGGGCTGGTGCAAATCTGTTGTGCTGAAAGGCCTGTTTCCATACTGTAGGAAATTTAATCCAAAAAAAAGGCTCTATCCTCACTGAGCTGATAACAAACAGTGGCTTTATCAATTTAGCCTAGTTGAACTTTCCAGACAGCTAATCATCCTCATTACACTCTCTGAAAGTTTTACTTGCCTTCCCTTTAAAATCACATCCACACCCGAAATTTCCACTGGACACAGGCCAATGTCGGATTGTGGGAGGAAACTGGTGCAAACCTGCACAGACACGGGGAGGAAGATATGGAAGCTTGAAATGCTCCTTGAATGACATCATGTGACCACTGAAGCCCAACATGACAAGATGGTAAGAAGGAATCTTGATGATGGCTTTTGTGCGAAACGTTGATTCTCCTGCTTCTCGATATTGTCTAACGGCCTGTGCTTTTCCAGCACCACACTCTTGACTTTAATCTCCTGCATCTGCAGTCCTCATGTTCACCTAACATGGTAAGAAGAGTCTAGAGAAGGTTACTGCATGCTGGATTAACATTTTAGGACATGTGTGAATTCTCCAAATCAATTCATTATTTTGGCCCATGGTTTCAGGCAAAAGGGATCGTGAGAAAGTGCAGAAGATGGAAGCCGTGAGGAAATTTCCGTGACCCAGAAAAGCCACAGATTTTGAATAGTTCATAGAATGGTGGGCCTAGTGAGAAAATCCAAATCCTACTGCACAAATTAATGATTCTTTCAGGCAACCTTTGATCAAGATCTGGTGTGTTAACAGTGAAAAATCACACAAGACCAGGTGATAGACCAACAGGTTTATTTGGAGGCACTAGCTTTCAGAGCGCTGCTCCTCCAACTTTGGCATATTCATAAAATTTGAAACTGACCGCAAGTCATTAATAACCTGATTAAGGTTATTAATAAAAGAAGTCTCCAGAATACCGCTCAGAATCCAGAATTGTCATCTGGGGCTAAAGTGATTGTCAATCACCTGATGAAGGAGCGTCGCTCTGAAAGCTAGTGTGTTTCAATTAAACCTGTTGGACTATAACCTGGTGTTGTGTGATTTTTAACTTTGTACACCCCAGTCCAAAACCGGCATTTTCAAATCATGTTTATGGAAATATATTCTGGGAAGTCGTGGACAATGGCTGACACTCTATCAAGGTGTCCCAACCACAAACTAGGTAAGGGAAATAAAAAAAAATTCCAGCTACCAAGACCTACACAACCTTAACAATTCACTATTTGACAGCCACAACAAAGATGTTGCTAGAATCTTTTGAATGTGCACAGATTTGCATGTCGTCTTGATGGCTGGCTGGATTGGTCCATTTTTTTTAAAAAAACAACTGTAATGTTGAACAATACTTTCACATCTGTATTAATGACAGTCATAGAGATGTACAGCACGATACAGATCCTTCAGTCCAACTCGTCCATGCCGACCAGATATCCCAATCTCTGTGCTCACTTCTACAAACAGGATTTCTCAGCCCCCATGTCCCACCAATCCCCACGTCCACCTTCAGTGTACCCCCTCCACTTGGATCCCTTCCCTTTCACCTCTTACCTGTCCTCAATTTCTTCACTGGAAACTGTCGGTGCATCATTGGCTGTTACAATTTCTCTGCACCTCTCCCCCACTCTCCCTGTCCCCTTCTGAAATGACAGCACTTCGTTCTCTCAGGTCCAACCTGAAATTTGTCATCAAACTTCAGGGGTGGTGCCCTTGTAACCTCCCATGTTGATCTTTAGCCTGAAGAGGTTCAATGTCAACTCTCTGAAACTTCTTCCTCCGGCTCCCTGAACCATGACCCCAAAGGCCAACATCAAGCAACTGTTGCCACCAATGTCACTGACCTCATTATGTCGAGAGAACATCCCCATCCAGCTTTATAATCTCCCAGCTATCATCTCATCTTCAGTCGCGACACTTTATAAAAACTGGGACTTGGTGTTGAGTTCAAAAGCTTCTTATTGTGAATCAACTCCCATTCCTTCCCTTTTCTTTAGCTTTACTTGTTGCATTCTTTGTCACAATGTCCTCTCTCCCCTCTCCCACTCCAGTGGTTTTTTTCATTCCCAATTTAGCTGGTGTATGTACCATTGATCTGCCATTCTCACCTTCCAATCACTTAATCGCTATCAGTATTGTTTTCCTCCAGTATCCACCCCCACCAACCCCAGCCCGCAACTACCTAAATGCTGCCCTCTCCGTACTTCGCATCAGCTCTGGTGAAGAGTTATCTAGATTTGAAATGTTAGCGTGCTCTCTATCCATGAATGCTGCCTGACCTGCCTTGATTTCCAGCATGTTTCTTTTCAATATGGTTGCCAGTCTGCCAATCTCTCAACCACGTCTCCATTCTGGCAATGACATCACTTCCCATGTGCGCATTAACAACATCAACTCATCTGCCTTCCTCACAATACTCCCGGCATTAAAATAAATGTCATCTAGTCTTGCCATGATCCCTTGTGTCATTACGTGAAAATAATCACATTACTTCTGCAATGACTTAGTCTGTGGTGTATGCTTCCCTGTGCATCACACTCGACACTGTCTCCATTATCCCATCTCCTGCTGTCAAATTAGTTTAAACCCCCACCAACACCGCACCAGCAAAACTTCCCAGAAGGAGGATGTGGTTTCCATACAAATCATCAGGCTTGGACAGGCCCTACCTTCCCATTGATCCAGACATCTAAAGCCCTCCATCTGCTCCAGCACATTGATCTGTTCTATCCACTTGTTCCTCTATTCACCAACATGTAATACCAGAGCAATTCAGAGGTTACAACCTCTGATGACCTGTTTTTTAATCCGCTGCATAGCTCCCTACATTCTTGTCACAGGACCTCTTCCCTCATACTGCCAATATCATTGGTACCAATGTGAACCACCTTTGACCCTTCACCCTTCCCCCTTTCAGAATGCTGTGCCGTGGTTGAGTGACATCTTTGACACAGGCCCCAGGAAATCCAATCACCATCCTGCAGTGATGTCTGTGACTGCAGAAATACTGTGATTGCCCCTCATGACTGAGATTACCACCACTATTGTTCTCCCGCTCTCTCTGGTCCCCACCTTGTGCAGCTGAGCTCTGGCTACACTCCCCAGAGGAGATGTCACTCTCTTTGTTTCCAACACAGAAAATCGCTCCCTGAGTGAGATGACTGTGGGGCTTTCCTAAATTCTGACTACCACTGACTGGTGGTCAGTGTCAGTCAGAAAAACTTCAGCTGTCAGGTGACCATGCCCAAGTTCTAAAGCCCCATTCTGAAGCTGATCAAACCAGTACTACATACTGCAGACGTGGTCAGGGAAGGTAAGTGCAGACACTGAGCCATGCCCTCTCTGTGTCCACTGCCCTGGGGAGAGATGACCCCAATGGTCCAGCAGTCACTACTCCCACAATGTGAGTGCATTTATGTGACACGTGCAGGTACAACAACACTGCTGCAGTTTATTTAAAGAGAATCAGATTAGTTATTAACAATAACCTTAATTATTTACAATATGTACAAATATAACTGAGAGATGGATGTGTCTATTGATTTCATGAACTGGAGTCTCAATTTTTGTTATAGTGCCAATGATCTGGAGGAGATCAATGCTGAGACAAAATTGAAGATTGAGAGAGACCATTTGCTGAGGACCTGACGGAGATCAGATGCTGTTAAAGATGTGAAGGCCATCAGATGTTGTGATCAACACAGAAGATCGTTAGTGTGACAGAAACATTGATATTCAGAAGGTCTGTTTGTTTATTGATGGTGAGGATCTGGTTCTGGAGCAGAATAGTTGGTGCAAGAAGACAAGGGTCTGGGCCATATTCCGAACCTGATGTGCTGAGTTCCCATTTGGAGACGGTACAAGCAGCAACAGCAAATTAACCTTTTACACCAGGAGGTCCATTGGGTGGTCCAGAAGCGTGTGCCTGCTTTTTGAGGAATGCTGCTCAGGCCGCTGCTTGCTCGCGGTGATGGTCAAGGTTGGAACTGAAGGATACACAGTCCGAAATGTGGGAAGGCACCATGTCAAGGTAATCGTCAACGAGTTGACATGAAATACATTTCAGGAAGTTTCAATAACTCCAGCCCGGTGCCTTAAGATACCTCTCGGATAAGGGGTAAACCTTTGTGGATACAGTGGATGAGAATATCATCTGCAGTGCTACACTACAACACTGGATGGTTTTCTCACTCTTAGTATCCAAGTGCAACAGCAAGCACACGAATTTGGCATGGAGCTGTCGCTAGAAATCACTAGACTCTCCAAACATGTCCAATATTTCCAACATTTGTAAAGCTTTCACAGAGGCTTGCTCACTTCCTGCCGCAAACAGTGGCTGAATGATGGAGAGGATTGCTTTTAAAAAGGGCCTGATTGTTTCTGCCGGTGCCTCAAGGATGTTTTTCTGCAGGCAAGACAACACAGTAAGTGTGAATACATCGCTGTTTTCTGGATTGCCTAACACACTCATTCAGACATCGGTCACACTCCAACACCGCCGCCTCGCTCCAAAATCAATGTTTTTTAAAGCTCTGATGCAGAGCAACTGGGTAATGGGTGAGGAGTCGTACCAGCAGAGGTATCGTATTAAGCTGTTAATGACCATGTCTGTGAGACCCAGCTCGGAAAGACACTGAGATTTCAGGAGTTCCCCGAAGATGATGATAATAGGTTGTGCCTGACAGTCACGAATCCAAAGCATTTGGGAAGCCAGACGATGTACAGTCTTAGACAAATCATCACCTGCAGATGCTGTCATTGCCCTGGCCAGCAGAACAACCCCCTGATCAAATCCAACCCCTCGCAGCTGTTGCCATCCTCCCACCATCACCATCTGGTCACAGATGTCACTTTGACCAATCAGATCAAACAGGGCCTGGAGTGACCTCACACACCTTTCATTCAGTGATCTACTTAGATCAACATCAAACCCAGCAGTGAAACATCTCTGCTGTGACTGAATATCAGTATCACTGGGCAGAGAGAAACTCATACCACGGGTGAGAGATACAAGTAGGCCACTGAAAATGTTTGGGAACAATGTCTTCACCATCTCTGCCATTCTGGGCTGAGAGAGTATCTCATATAGGCCGTGTATGGCAGTCAGCGAGACATTGGCTGAGTACACGTCCTCAGTGATGGGGCAGCGTTTTCCCTCCAGTGAGTACACGAGATGTTTGATCGTACTCACCGCACAGGCCCTGTCCTCAGCTGCTGCTCTGCACACATTCCGGATGAACTTGTCCCAGGGGAGCGACAGAGCAGTAGCTGTGACATTGCTGCTGCCGAGTGCTGAGAGGTCAGAGCAGTTATTCCTCATAGAACACGCCGTTTAACCTCCTGCTGAGGGATAGTCTCCAAATGAAGCCCCAGCACATGCAGGATCTTTGAGACCCAGTCCAGAAGTTGTTTTCGATCTTGCAGGAGAAGGTGTTCCAATAACAAGGAAGCGACGCGGGCACAGCTATAATGTTGGTCCGACAGACTGCCACAGACCATGAGAAGCAGGTTGTCCAGCTGACAGCGCGGCAGGCTTTGGCAAATCAGATCTATTACTTGACGACACATCTCAAACAGAGCTCCTTCTGCAGGGTTCGCTGGGTCTTCCACAATTGTCTTCAGAAACACCAGACTCTCTTGATATTGTTCAAGTCTGGCTCCTTCGGCCAGAGAGTGGATGGACATGATGGTACTGACTGGGCTGAGGGCCATCTGGTGAACTGCTTGGGAACTGGAAGCGCAAAGTGGGAGCAGTCCTCCAAGCAGCGTGCCCACAAGATTCTCCAACACTTCCTTGCTGTCATCAAACCTCCATGAAAACACCACGAGCATCTCAGAGATGATGTGCACTGCTGTCTCTCGCTTATTATCTTCCATCAACCAGATCCCCTCCTCAATCTTCTGGATGATTTCGTCCTTATCTTCACTCTCAGCAATGATCTTCTCCATTGCCACACAAGTGACACAAATTAGAGGCTTCATCATTGAGTCTGCTTGTGAAAATCCTCTGATTCTGCTCATTGAATCTGTCTTCAATCTCTCCCTCAAGTTGGGAAGGTATTGATTCAGTTTACCAGAGCAGTTTGCTTGATCTCCTCTCTCGGCGTCTCTCTGGCACAAGTGCACAGTAATTTCAGTTTGTTGTGTTTTACCTGACCCTGCGATGATGTGTTGTCATGGTTCTCATTGTGATGACAGCGGCCGTCAGTTGTGATGTGGTCCTGAGTTCCCAGTGGATGTCGTGTGCTGGGATTTTCAAAAACCAACATTCTGTGAGGTGTCATAGAGATTATGACATAGAGTGAGAGCTCATGTGATAGATTCTTTGACTCATCGTGTCATAGTCAGAGAGTCATACAGCACAGAAACAGACCTTTTGGTCTAACCAGTCCACGCTGAATATAATCCCAAATTATACTCGTCCCATCTGCTTGCTCAAGGCCCATATCTGTCCAAACCTTTCCTATTTGTGTACTTATCCAAACATCTTTTAGACATTATAATTGTACCAACATCAACCATTTTCTCAGGAGGTTTATCCACACGTGAAGCACACTTCATCTCCCCATACACTCTTTATATTGATTCAGAGACTGAATTGAACAAAGTTGTCTCCATCTAAGATATGGCTGTTCTATTCTTCTCGAGGACCTCAATAGCTTTATTCATCCATTGTCCTTTAATCATACAAGCCTCACCCTTCACTCTCACAGAAACATGTGCTGCATAATAAAAATATGAACATGGATTGATTTTTCATTCACAGACAAGAGTACAATGAATCTTTTCTTTGTCTGATCTTTCAGTGATTTGTCTGCTGCAGGGTCTTTTGTCAAGTCATTTAACATGGAGTCAGGCCTTTCATTCAAATCAATCCATACTGACCATTATTCCAAAGTGAACTGGACCCACCTGTCTTTTCTGGGGCCTTATCCCTTCAAACATTTCTTATCCATTTACATATCTTACTGTCAATTTTGTATAAAAAGAACTGAAAATGAATCAAAAGTAAACATTTAGAGTAAAATGTGATAACTGTAAGAACTCTCGAAATAAATGTGGAATTAAGCCTGGGTCTCAGGAGCAGGTGCAGGATCAGTGCAACCTTCAGTCAACTTGGCTGTCCAAAATCCCTCAAGATAGGAGTCATTCCGACACAAAGCAATGGTTGGCACATTCCATTATTTTGAGGAACACGTTCTCTCCCAAATTCCCTTCACTGATGAACTCTTCCCGTTACATCATCTGAGGAATCCAAATCAGATCAATTACCATTGCATGGCAGCTCAGTGGAAGCAACTCGTATCTTCTTTACAATATTCTGGATTTCTGAGCCATCTGATTTTTGACCATTTTGCAAATTTTCACAACTGCCTCTCCCTCTCAATCTCCTTGTGGATATATGATGTATGGTGTTGAACTTTCTGGTCCTTCCTGAAGCAGCTGAGTTGGAGACCATTGCCCCCCATCATGATGCTCTAATGATCAAAGTCTAGTCGCGTTAAGGAAACCAAAGATAACCGTCTTAAAAAACAACAACACTTCCTCTGGGAGAGTCAAATCTCAACTCAAATCAATGTACATTGGCTGATGTCAATGGCTACTTCACTGAATTTAAATAGAACAAAAGAGCTGATTTCACGATTATCTCCAAAACACTTGTATGGACACAGAAGGTAATCCTCCAGCCTTTTATCTGTTCAAGCAAGGCCTAAGAAGAACTAATCCCAAGAACAAAAGCTAACTTCAAACAACAATAAAGACAATCATAATGATAAATACATTTGTTAAAACATAATCTGTCACTGAAAGCAAGCCATGTTCACTGCTCAGCAGGTGGGGCGGTGTAGCCTCCAATCCCATCTTTTTGGTAGATACAGTTTTCAGTCTCATAGAAGCAAGAGAATTTAATCAACAATTCCTAACCTGCTTTAGAGGCTTGGGGAAAAGTATACTGGCTACCACATCTCACGAAAGGCTGATGCCAACCTATCCACTTGTTCACACTCGTGAAGGTCCCACATTATTTCAATACAAGATGAAGCCAAACTCCAGAAGCTAATGGAAGACACATAACTTGGTGGTGATACTTTTTTTATAGTGCACACAGCTCGTCAGATTGGATCCACTAGAAATTGTGTCAACTGAACAATTTTGAACAAGATCATACAATGAGAATTCCATTCAATGCTGTCTATGGATAAGAACCTGCCAAAATTTGTAAAAGTTTGGATGGTATGGTAGCTCAGTGGTCAGCACTGCTGCCCCGCAGCACCAGTGACCAGGGTTCAATTCCTATCTTGAGCTTGCACATTCTCCCTGTATCTGTGCAGGTTTGCTCCAGTTTCCTCCCACAGTTCGAAAGGTGCAGATCAGGAGAATTGTCATGCTGAAGTGCCCATAGTTTGAGGTGCATTAGTCAGGTGTAAATAGGGGAATAGGTGGGTTGCTCTTCAGAGGGGTGGTGCAAATTAGTTGGGCCGAAAGGCCTGTTTCCATACTGTAGGGAATTTAATCTCAAAAACACAGCTCTATCCTCTCTGAGCTGATAACAAACAGTGGCTTTATCAATTTAGCCTAGGTGAACTTTCCAGACAGCTAATCATCCTCATTACACTCTCTGAAAGTTTTACTTGCCTTTCCTTCAAAATCCACACCCGAAATTTCCACTGGACACAGGCCAATGTCAGATTGTGGGAGGAAACTGGTGCAAACCTGCACAGACACGGGGAGGAAGATATGGAAGCTTGAAATGCTACTTGAATGACATCATGTGACCACTGAAGCCCAACATGATAACATGGTAAGAAGGAATCCTGATGGAGGCTTTTGTGCGAAAAATAGATTCTCCTGCTTCTCGATATTGTCTAACTGCCTGTGCTTCTCCAGCACCACACTCTTGACTCTAATCTCCAGCATCTGCAGTCCTCATTTTCACCTAACATGGTAAGAAGAGTCTCGAGAAGGTTACTGCATGCTGGATTAACATTTCAGGGCATGTGTGAATTCTCCAAATCAATTCATTATTTTGGCCAATGGTTTCAGGCAAAAGGGATCGTGAGAAACTGCAGAAGATGGAAGCCATGAGGAAATGTCCGTGACCCAGAAAAGCCACAGATTTTAAACAGTTATGGAATGGTGAGCCTCATGAGATAATCCAAATCTTACTGAGCAAATTAATGATTCTCTCGGGCAATTTTTGATCAAGATCTGGTGTGTTAACAGTGAAAAATCACACAAGACCAGGTTATAGACCAACAGGTTTATTTGGAGGCACTAGCTTTCAGAGCGCTGCTCCTTCATCAGGTGGTTGTGTGTGTTGATGATTGAGCAGCAATCAAAGACTTGCTCGTATTGTTCAATGTCCTTTCACATTATGGTACTGAATCATCAACAACAGCAGGATCAATAGGCACATCATTCACAAGTCGGGGAGAAATCTTATGTAGACTCAGCATGAGTGCATCTGGTGGTCACTCCACTACACATCCAAAACCCTCAGTGATACAGAACAATGGTGATATTGAGAAAGAACTGTTTACAATGAATTGCGTGTGCAAGAAATTCTCTGATTCCAACTTTGGCCTATTAATAAAATTTGAAACTGACTGCAAGTCATTAATAATCTTATTAAGATTATGAACAAAGGAAGTTTCCAGAATGCCTCTCAGAATCCAGAATTTTAAATTGGGGCTAAAGTGATGTGTCTTGTTAAAGGAAAGTTAAAAATCACACAACACCAAGTTATAGTTCAACAGGTTTAATTAGAAGCACACGAACTTTCGGAGCAACGCTCCTTCGTCATGTGATTGTCAATCAACTGATGAAGGAGCGTCACTCTGAAAGCTAGTGTGCTTCCAATTAAAAGTGTTGGACCATAACCTGGTGTTGTGTGATTTTTAACTTTGTACACCCCAGTCCAACACTGGCATCTCCAAATCATGTTTATGGAAATATATTCTGGGAAGTAGTGGACAATGGCTGACACTCTATCAAGGTGTCCCAACCACAATCTAGGTAAGGGAAATAAAAAAAAATTAGCTATCAAGTCCTATACAGCCTTAACAATTCAGTATTTGACAGCGACAACAAAGATGTTGCTAGAATCTTTTGATTGTACACAGATTAGCATGTCGTCTTGATGGTTGGCTGGATTGGTCCATTTTAAAAAAAAACAACTGTAATGTTGAACAATACTTTCACATCTGTATTAATGACAGTCACGATACAGCACGATACAGACCCTTCGGTCCAACTCATCCATGCCGACCAGATATCCCAACCTCTATGCTCACTTCTACAAACAGGAATTCTCTGCCCCCATGTCCCCCCAACCCCACGCCCACCTTCAGTGTTCCCCCTCCACTTGGATCCTTTCCCTTCACCTATTACCTGTCCTCAATCTCTTCACTGGAAACTGTCGGTGCATCATTGGCTGTTACAATTTCTCTGCACCTCTCACCCACTCTCCCTGTCCCCTTCTGAAATGGCAGCACTTCAGGTCCAACCTGAAATTTGTCATGAAACTGGTGGGGGTGGTGCCCTTGTAATCTGGCATGTTGATCTTTAGCCTGAAGAGGTTCAATGCCAACTCTCCGACACTTCTTCCACCTGCTCCCTGAACCATGACCCCAAATGCCAACATCAATCAACTGTTGCCACCAATGTCACTGACCTCATTATATCGAGAGAACCGCCCCCACTATGTCCAGCTTTATAATCTCCTAGCTGTCAGGTCATCTTTAGTTGAGACATTTTATAAACATTGGGACTTGGTGTTGAGTTCAAAAGCTTCTGATTGTGAACCAACCCCCATTCCTTCGCTTTTCTTTAGCTTTACTTGTTGCATTCTTTGTCACAATGTCCTCTCTCCCCTCTCCCACTCCAGTGGGTATTTTCATTCCAAATTTAGCTGGTGTATGTACCATTGATCTGCCATTCTCACCTTCCAATCACTTAATCACTATCAGTATTGTTTTCCCCCAGCATCCACCACCACCAAATCCCAGTCTCTAATTACCTAAATGCTGCCTCTCTGCACTTCACATCAGCTCTGTTGAAGAGTTATCTAGATTTGAAATGTTAGCGTGCTCTCTATCCATGAATGCTGCCTGACTTGCCTTGATGTCCAGCAAGTTTCTTTTCAATATTGTTGCCAGTCTGCCACTCTCTCAACCACATCTCCATTCTGGCAATGACATCACTTCCCATGTGCTCATCAACAGCATCAACTCATCTGCCTTCCTCACAATACTGCCAGCATTAAAATAAATGTCATCTAGTCTTGCCATGATCCCTTGTGTCATAACTTGAAAATAATCACGTTATTTCTGCAATGACATCCACTGTGGTGTAAGCTTCCCTGTGCATCACACTCGACACTGTCTCCATTACCCATCTCCTGCTGTCAAATTAGTTTAACCCACAGCAAAACCGCACCAGCAAAACTTCCCAGAAGGAGGATGTGGTTTGGATACAAATCATCAGGCTTGGACAGGCCATACCTTCCCTGTGATCAAGACATCTAAAGCCCTCCCTCTGCTCTAGCACATTGATCTGTTCTATCCACTTGTTCCTATATTCACCAGCATGTAATACCAGAGCAATTCAGAGGTTACAACCTTTGAGGTCCTGTTTTTTAATCTGCTGCATCTCACCCTACATTCTTGTCAAGGACCTCTTTCCTCATACTGCCGATGTCATTGGTACCAATGTGAACCACCTCTGACCCTGCACCCTTCCCCTTTCAGAATGCTGTGCCATGGTTGAGTGATATCTTTGACCCTGGCCTCAGGAAGTCCAATGACCATCCTGCAGTGATGTTAGTGACTGTAGAGATACCTGTGAGTGCCCCTCATGACTGAGATTCCCACCACTATTGTTCTCCCGCTCTCTCTGATCCCCACCTTGTGCAGCTGAGCTCTGGCTGCACTCCCCAGAGGAGACGTCACTCTCACTGTTTTCCAACACAGAAAATCGCTTCCTGAGTGAGATGCACTGTGGGGCTTTCCTGAATCTCTGACTACTACGGACTGGTGGTCAGTGTCAATCAGAAACACTTCAGCTGCCAGGTGACCAAGCCCAAGTTCTAAAGCCCCATTCTGATGCTGATCAAATCAGTACTACATCCTGCAGACGTGGTCAGTGAAGGTAAGTGCAGAGCCTGAGCCTTGCCCTCTCTCCATCCGCTGCCTTGGGGAGAGGTGACCCTAATTGTCCAGCAGTCACTACTCCCACAATGTGAGTGCATTTATGTGACACGTGCAGGTACAACAACACTGCTGCAGTTTATTTAAAGAGAATCAGATTATTTATTAACAATAACCTTAATTATTTACAATATGTACAAATATAACTGAGAGATAGATATGTCTGTTGATTTCATGAACTGGAGTCTCAATTTTTGTTCTCGTGTCCATGATCTGGAAGAGATCAATGCTGATACAAAATTGCAGATTGAGAGAGACCACTTGCTGAGGACCTGACGGAGATCGGATGCTGTTAAAGATGTGAAGACCATCAGATGTTGTGATTAACACAGAAGATCCGTTGGTGCGACAGATACATTGATGTTCAGAAGGTGTGTTTGTTTACTGACGGTGAGGATCTGGTTCTGGAGCAGAACAGTTGGCATGAGAAGACAAGGGTCTGGGCCATATTCCAAACCTGATGTGCTGAGTTCCCATTTGGGGACTATACAACAGCAACTGCAAATTAACCTTTTACGACAGAAGGTACATTGGGTATCAGGAAGTGATGTGTCTGCTTGGTGAGGAATGCTGCTAAGGCTGCTGCATGATCGCGGTGATGGTCCTGTTTGGAACTGAAGGATACACAGTCCGAACTGTAGGAACTCACCTCGTCAGGGCAATACTCAATGAGTTGACAAGAAATACATTTCAGGAAGTTTCGGTAACTCCAGCCCGGTGCCTTAAGATACCTCTCAGCTAAGGAGCAAGCCTTTGTGGATCCAGTGGATGTGAGTATCATCTGCAGTGCTGCACTACAACACTGGATGGTTTGCTCACTCTTAGTATTCAAGTGCAACAGCAAGCACACGATTTTGGCGTGGAGCTGTCACTGGAAATCACTAGACTCTCCAAACGTGGTCAATATTTCCAACATTTGGAAAGCTTCCACAGAGACTTGCTCACTTCCTGCCGCAAATAGTGGCTGAATCCTGGAGAGGATTGCATTTAAAAAGGGCCTGATTGTTTCTGCCGGTGCCTCAAGGATGTTTTTCTGCAGGCAAGACAACACAGTAAGTGTGAATACATCGCTGTTTTCTGGATTGCCCACCACACTCACTAAGACAACGGTCACACTCCAACACCGCCGCTTAACTCCAAAATCGATGTTTTTTAAAGCTCTGATGCAGAGCAAGTGGGTAACGAGTGAGGAGTCGTACCAGCAGAGGTATCGTATTAAGCTGTTAATGACCATGTCAGTGAGACCCAGCTCGGAAAGACACTGAGCGTTCAGGAGTTCCCCGAAAAAGATGATAACAGGAACTGCCTGACAGTCACGGATCCAAAGCATTTGGGAAGCCAGACGATGTACAGTCTTAGACAAATCATCACCTGCAGATGCTGTCATTGCCCTGGCCAGCAGAACAACCCCCTGATCAAATCCAACCCCTCGCAGCTGTTGCCATCCTCCCACCATCACCATCTGGTCACAGATGTCACTTTGACCAATCAGATCAAACAGGGCCTGGAGTGACCTCACACACCTTTCATTCAGTGACCTTCTTAGATCAACATCAAACCCAGCGGTGAAACATCTCTGCTGTGACTGAATATCACTATCACTGGGCAGAGAGAAATCCATCCCACTGGTGAGAGATACAAGTAGGCCACTGAAAATGTTGGGAACGATGCCTTGGCCACGTCTGCCATCCTGGGCTGCTGCTCTCCACACATTCCGGATGAACCTGTCCCGAGGTGGGGCGACAGAGCAGGAGGTGGGACATAGCTGCTGCCGAGTGCTGTGAGGTCAGAGCAGTTATTCCTCATAGAAGATGCCGTTTAACCTCCTGGTGAGGGATGGTCTCCAAATGAAGACCCAGCACATGCAGGATCTTTGAGACCCTGTCCTGAAGTTGTTTTCGATCTTGCAGGAAGAGGTTTTCTAATAACAAGGAAGCGACCCGTGCACAGCTGGGATGTCGGTCCGACAGACTGCCACAGACCATGAGAAGCAAGTTGTCCAGCTGACAGCGCGGCAGGCTTTGGCAAATCAGCTCCATCACCTGACGATACATCTCAAACTGAGCTCTTTCTTCAGGGTTCGTTAGGTCTTCCAGAATTGTCTTAAGAAACACCAAACTCTCTTGATATTGTTCAAGTCTGGCTCCATCGGCCACAGAGTGGATGGACATGATGGTACTGACCGGGCTGAGGGCCATCTGGTGAACTGCTTCGGAACCGGCGACGCAAAGTGGAAGCAGTCCTCCAAGCAGCGTGCCCACAAGATTCTCCAGCACTTCCCTGCTGTCATCAAACCTCCGTGAAAACACCACGAGCATCTCCGAGGTGATGTGCACTACTGTCTCTCGCTTATTGCTCTCCATCGACCAGATCCCCTCTTCAATCTTCTGGATGATTTTGTCCTTGTCTTCAGTCTCAGCAATGATCTTCTCCATTGCCACACAAAAGACAAAAATTAGAGGCTTCATTGTTGAGTCTGCTTGTGAAAATCCTCTGATTCTGCTCACTGAATCTGTCTTCAATCTCTCCCTCGAGTTGGGAAGGTATTGATTCAGTTTACCAGAGCAGTTTGCTTGATCTCCTCTCTCGGCGTCTCTCTGGCACAAGTGCACAGTAATGTCAGTTTGTTGTGTTTTGCATGACCCTGCGATGATGTGTTGTCATGGTTCTCATTGTGATGACAGCAGCCGTCAGTTGTGATGTGGTCCTGAGTTCCCAGTGGGTGTCGTGTGCTGGGATTTTCAAAAACCAACATTCCGTGAGGAGTCATGGAGATTATGACATAGAGTGAGAGATCATGTGATAGATTCTTTGGCTCATCGTGTCATAGTCAGAGAGTCATACAGCACAGAAACAGACCTTTTGGTCTAACCAGTCCACGCTGAATAAAATCCCAAATTAAACTCGTCCCATCTGCTTGCTCATGGCTTATATCCGTCAAAACCAATCCTATTTGTGTACTTATCCAAACATCTTTTAGACATTATAATTGTACCAACATCAAACCTTTTCCTCAGGAAGTTTATCCACACGTGAAGCAAACTTCATCTCTCCGTACACTCTTTATATTGATTCAGAGATTGAGTTGTCTCCATCAAGATATGGCTGTTCTATTCTTCTCTCGGAGCTCAATATCTTTATTCATCCATTGCCCCTTAATCATTCCAGCCTCACCCTTCACTCTCACAGAAACATGTGCTGCATAATAAAAATATGAACATGGATTGAATTTTCGTTCACAGATTAGAGTACAATGAATGTTCTCTTTGATCTGTCAGTGATTTCTCTGCTGCAGGGTCTTTTTGTCAAGTCATTTAACATGGAGTCAGGCTTTTCATTCAAATCAATCCATACTGATCATTATTCCAAAGTGAACTGGACCCACCTGTCTTTTCTGGGACCTTATCCCTTCCAACATATCTTATCTTCCTGTCAATTTTGTTTCAAAAGAGCGGAAAATGAATGAAGAGAAAACATTCAGACTAAAATGTGATAACTGTAAGAATTCTCGAAGTGAATGTGGAATTAAGCCTGGGTCTCAGGAGCAGGTGCAGGATCAATGCAACCTTCAGTCAACCAGTTTTGAATTTTTTTGCTTTCCAAAAACCCTCAAGACAGGGGTCTTTCCTACTCAAAGCAATGGTTGGCACATTCCATTATTTTGAGGAACACATTCTCTCCCAAATTCCCTTCACTGATGAACTCTTCCCGTTACATCATCTGGGGATTCCAAATCAGATCAATTACCATTGTAGTTCATGGCAGCTCAGTGAAAGCAACTCGTATCCTCTTTACAATATCCTGGATTTCTGAGCCATCTGATTTTTGGTCATTTTGCAAATGTTCACAAATGCCTCTCCCTCTGACTCTCCTTGTGCATGTATGGTGTATGGTGTTGAACTTTCTGATCCTTCCTGAAGCAGCTGATTTGTTTTAACTCATGAGTTGGAGACCTTTGCCCCCACCACCCCCCCCCCCCACCCCCCATCATGACGCTCTAATGTTCAAAGTCTAGTCATGTTAAGGAAACCAAAGATAACTGTTTTAAAAAAACAACAACACTCAATTAATTATTCCTCTGGGAGAGTCAAATCTCAACTCAAATCAGTAAACATTGGCTGATGTCAATGGCTACTTCACTGAATTTAAATAGGACAAAAGAGCTGATTTCACGATTATCTCCAAAACACTTGTATGGACACAGAAGGTAATCCTTCAGCCTTTTATCTGTTCAACAGCAAGGCCCAAGAAGAACTAATGCCAAGAACAAAAGCGAACTTCAAACAACAATGAAGACAATCATAATGATAAATACATTATTAAAACATCATCTGTCATTGACAGCAAGCCATGTTCACTGCTCAGCAGGTGGGGCGGTGTAGCCTCCAATCCCATCTTGTCGGTAGATACAGTTATCAGTCTCATAGAAGCAAGAGAATTTAATCAACAATTCCCAACCTGCTTTTGAGGCTTGGGGAAAAGTATACTGGCTACCACATCACACGGAAGGCTGATGCCAACCTATCCACTTGTTCACACTCGTGAAGGTCCCACATTATTAAATATAAGATGAAGCCATGCTCCAGAAACTAATGGAAGACACATAACTTGGTGGTGATGTTTGTTTATAGAGCACACAGCTAGTCAGATTGGATCCACTAGAAATTGTGTCAATTGAACAATTTTGAACAAGATTATACAATGAGGATTTCATTCAATGTTAAGAGCCAGCCAAAATTTGCAAATGGTTGGAAGGTGTGGTAGCTCAGTGGTCAGCACTGCTGCCCGGCAGCACCAGTGATCAGAGTTCAATTCCTATCTTGAGCTTGCACATTCCCCCTGTGTCTGTGCAGGTTTGCTCCAGTTTCCTCGCACAATTCGAAAGATGCAGATCAGGAGAATTGTCATGCTGAAGTGCCCATAGTTTGAGGTGCATTAGTCAGGTGTAAATTGGGGAATGGGTCTGTCACTCCTCAGAGGGATGGTGCAAATTTGTTGGGCCGAAAGGCCTGTTTCCATACTGTAGGGAATTTAATCTAAAAAGAAGGCTCTATCCTCTCTCAGGTGATAACAAACAATGGTTTTATCAATTTAGCCTAGTTGAACTCTCCAGACAGTGAATCACCCTCTTTACACTCTCTGAATGTTTTACTTGCCTTCCCTTTAAAATCACATCCACACCCGAAATTTCCATTGGACACAGGCCAATGTCAGGTTGTGGGAGGAAACTGGTGCAAACCTGCACAGACACGGGGAGGAAGATATGGAAGCTTGAAATGCTCCTTGAATGACATCATGTGACCACTGAAGCCCAACATGACAACATGGTAAGAAGGAATCTTGATGAAGGCTTTTGTGCGAAAAATTCATTCTCCTGCTCCTCAATATTGTCTGACTGCCTGTGCTTTTCCAGCACCACACTCTTGATTCTAATCTCCAGCATCTGCGTTCCTCACTTTCATCTAACCGGGTAAGAAGAGTCTCGAGAAGGTTACTGCATGCTGGATTAACATTTTAGGACATGTGTGAATTCTCCAAATCAATTCATTATTTTGGCCCATCGTTTCAGGCAAAAGGAATCGTGAGAAACCTGCAGAAGATGGAAGCCATGAGGAAATGTCCGTGACCGAGAAAAGCCACAGATTTTGAATAGTTCATGGAATGGTGAGCCTAGTGAGATAAACCAAATCCTACTGAGCAAATTAATGATTCTCTCTGGCAATCTTTCATCAAGATCTGTTGTGTTAATAGTGAAAAATCACACAAGACCAGGTTATAGACCAATAGGTTTATTTGGAGGCACTAGCTTTCAGAACGCTGCTCCTTCATCAGGTGGTTGTGTGTGTTAATGATTGAACAGCAATCAAAAACATGCCCATGTTGTTCAATGTCCTTTCACATGATGATATTGAGTCACCAACAACAGCAGGATCAATAGGCACATCATTCACAAGTCGGGGAGGAATCTTATCTAGACTCAGCATGAATGCATCTAGTGGCCACTCCATTACACATCCAAAGCCCTCAGTGATGCAGAACAATGGTGATATTGAGAAAGAATTGCTTACAATGAATTGTGTTTGCGAGAAATTCTCTGAATCCAACTTTGGCCTATGAATAAAATTTGAAACTGACTACAAGTCATTAATAACCTTATTTAGGTTATTAACAAAGGAAGTTTCCAGAATGCCTCTCAGAATTGGGGCTAAAAAGATGTGTCTTGCTTATGGAAAGTTAAAAATCACACAACACCAGGTTATAGTCCAACAGGTTTAATTGGAAGCACACTAGCTTTCAGAGCGACGCTCCTTCATCAGGTGATTGACAATCACCTGATGAAGGAACGTCGCTCCAAAAGCTAGTGTGCTTCCAATTAAACCTGTTGGACTATAACCTGATGTTGTGTGATTTTCAACTTTGTACACCCTAGTCCAACACCTGCATTTCCAAATCATGCTTATGGATATATATTCTGGGAAATATTGGAAAATGGCTGACACTCTATCAAGGTGTCCCAACCACAAACTAGGTAAGGGAAATAAAAAAAAACTCCAGCTACCAATACCTACACAGTCTTAACAATTCAGTGTTTGCCAGCGACAACAAAGACGTTGAAAAAATCATTTGAATGTACACAGATTTGCATGTCGTCTTGATGGCTGGCTGGGTTGCGTCCATTTTAAAAAAAAACAACTGTAATGTTGAAACAATGCTTTCACATCTGTATTAATGACAGTCATAGAGATGTAGAGCACGAAACAGACCCTTTGGTCCAATGTCACAATGTCCTCTCTCCACTCTCCCACTCCAAATTTAGCTGGTGTATGTACCATTGATCTGCCATTCTCACCTTTCAATCACTTAATCATGATCAGTATTGCTTTCCCCCAGCATCCACCCCCACCAACCCCAGCCCCCAATTACCTAAATGCTGCCCTCTCCGTACTTCACATCAGCTCTGGTGAAGAGTTATCTAGATTTGAAATGTTAGCGTGCTCTCTATCCATGAATGCTGCCTGACCTGCCTTGATTTCCAGCAAGTTTCTTTTCAATATGGTTGCCAGTCTGCCACTCTCTCAACCACATCTCCATTCTGGCAATGACATCACTTCCAATGTGCTCATCAACAACATCAACTCATCTGCCTTCCTCACAATACTCCCTGCATTAAAATAAATGTCATCTAGTCTTGCCATGATCCCTTGTGTCATAACTTGAAAATAATCACGTTATTTCTGCAATGACTTCCTCTGTGGTGTATGCTTTCCTGTACATCACTGGGGACACTGTCTCCATTATCCCATCTCCTGCTGTCAAATTAGTTTAAACCCCCACCAAAACCGCACCAGCAAAACTTCCCAGAAGGAGGATGTGGTTTGGATACAAATCATCAGGCTTGGACAGGCCCCACCTTCACAGTGATCAAGACATCTAAAGCCCTCCCTCTGCTCCAGCACATTGATCTGTTCTATCCATCTGTTTCTATATTCACCAGCATGTAATACCAGAGCAATTCAGAGGTTACAAACTTTGAGGTCCTGTTTTTTAATCTGCTGCATAGCTCCCTTCATTCTTGTCACAGGACCTCTTCCCTCATACTGCCGATGTCATTGGTACCAAAGTGAACCATCTCTGACCCTTCACCCTTCCCCTTTCAGAACGCTGTGTCGTGGTTTACTGACATCTTTGACCCTGGCCCCAGGAAATCCAATCAACATCCTGCAGTGATGTCTGTGACTGCAGAAATACCTGTGAGTGCCCCTCATGACTGAGATTCCCACCACTATTGTTCTCCCGCTCTCTCTGATCCCCACCTTGTGCAGCTGAGCTCTGGCTGCACTCCCCAGAGGAGCCGTCACTCTCACTGTTTTCCAGCACAGAAAATCGCTTCCTGAGTGAGATGTACTGTGGGGCTTTCCTGAATCTCTGACTACCATTGACTTGTGGTCAGTGTCAGTCAGAAAACTTCAGCTGCCAGGTGACCATGCCCAAGCTGTAAAGCCCCATTCTGAAGCTGATCAAACCAGTACTACATTCTGCAGACGTGGTCAGGGAAGGTGTGTGCAGACCCTGAGCCTTGCCCTCTCTCCATCCGCTGCCCTGGGGAGAGATGACCCCAATGGACCAGCAGTCACTACTCCAAAGAATGTGAGTGCATTTATGTGACACGTGCAGGAACAACAACACTGCTGCAGTTTATTTAAAGAGAATCAGATTATTTATTAACAATAACCTTAATTATTTTAAACATGTACAAATATAACTGAGAGATAGATATGTCTATTGTTGATTTCACGACCTGGCGTCTCAATTTTTGTTATAGTGTCCACGATCTGTAAGTGATCAATGCTGAGACAAAATTGAAGATCGAGAGAGACCACTTGCTGAGGACCTGGCAGAGATCAGATGCTGTTAAAGATGTGAAGACCATCAGATGTTGTGATCAACACAGAAGGTCCGTTGGTGTGACAGAAACATTGATGTTCAGAAGGTCTGTTTCTTTATTGACGGTGAGGATCTGGTTCCAGGGCAGAATAGTTAATACGAGAAGACATGGGTCTGGGCCATATTCCGAACCTGATGTGCTGAGTTCCCATTTGGGGACTACACAGCAGCAACTGCAAATTAACCTTTTACACCAGGAGATCCATCGGGTATCAGGAAGTGATGTGTCTGCTTGGTGAGGAATGCTGCTAAGGCCGCTGCATGATCGCGGTGATTGTCCTGGTTGGAACTGAAGGATACACGGTCCGAAATGTAGGAAGGCACCAGTCGGGGTAATCCTCAACGAGTTGACATGAAATACATTTCAGGAAGTTTTGGTAACTCCAGCTCTGCCTCGAGATACCTCTCAGCTAAGGACCAAGCCTTTGTGGATCCAGTGGATGAGAATATCATCTGCAGTGCTGCACTACAACATTGGGTGGTTTTCTCACTCTTAGTATCCAAGTGCAACAGCAACCACTCGATGTTGGAGTGGAGCTGTCGCTGGATTTCACTAGACTCTCCAAACGTGGCCAATATTTCCAACGTTTGGAAAGCTCCACAGAGACTTGCTCACTTCTGCCCCAAACGTTGGTTGAATCTTGGAGAGGATTGCATTTAAAAAGCGCCTGATCGTTTCTGCTGGTGCCTCAAGGATGTTTTTCTGCAGGCAAGACAACACAGTAAATGTGAATCCCTCGCTGTTCTCTGGATTGCCCAACACACTCACTAAGACATCGGTCACACTCCAAAACCGCCGCCTCGCTCCAAAATTGATGTTTTTTAAACCTGTGATGCAGAACAACTGGGTAATGGTCGAGGAGTCGTACCAGCAGTGGTATCGTATTAAGCTGTAAATGACCATGTCTGTGAGACCCAGCTCGGAAAGATGTCGAACTTTCAGGAGTTCCCCAAAGATGATGATGACAGGAACTGCCTGAAAGTCACGGATCCAAAGGATTTGGGAAGCCAGACCATGTACAGTCTTAGACAAATCATCACTTGCAGATGGTGTCATTGCCCTGGCCAGCAGAACACACCCCTGATCAAATCCAACCCCTCGCAGCTGTTGCCATCCTCCCACCATCACCATCTGGTCACAAATGTCACTTTGACCAATCAGATCAAACAGGGCCTGGAGTGACCTCACACACCTTTCATTCAGTGACCTACTGAGATCACCATCAAACCCAGCAGTGAAACATCTCTGCTGTGACTGGATATCAGTATCACTGTGCAGAGAGAAATGCATCCCACTGGTGAGAGGTACAAGTAGGCCACTGAAAATGTTTGGGAACAATGTCTTCACCACGTCTGCCATCCCTGGCTGAGAGAGTATCTCATATAGGCCATGGATGGCAGTCAGCGAGACATTGGCTGAGTACACGTCCTCACTGTTGGGGCAGCTTTTTCCCTCCAGTGAGTACACGAGATGTTTGATCGTACTCACCGGACAGGCCCTGTCCTCAGCTGCTGCTCTCCACACATTCCGGATGAACTTGTCCCAGGGGAGCGACAGAGCAGGAGCTGGGACATAGCTGCTGCCGAGTGCTGTGAGGTCAGAGCAGTTATTTCTCATAGAAGATGCCGTTTAACCTCCTGGTGAGGGATGGTCTCCAAATGAAGCCCCTGTACATGCAGGATCTCTGAAACCCGGTCCTGAAGTTGTTTTCGATCTTGCAGGAAGAGGTTTTCCAATAACAAGGAAGCGGCGCGGGCACAGCTGGGATGTTGGTCCGACAGACTGCCACAGACCATGAGAAGCAGGTTGTCCAGCTGACAACGCGGCAGGCTTTGGCAAATCAGCTCCATCACCTGATGACACATCTCAAACTGAGCTCCTTCATCAGGGTTCGTTAGGTCTTCCAGAATTGTCTTAAGAAACACCAGACTTTCTTGATAGTGTTCAAGTCTGGCTCCATCAGCCACTGAGTGGATGGACAGGATGTTACTGACCAGGTTGAGGGCCATCTGGTGAACTGCTTGGGAACCGGCAGTGCCAAGAGGAAGCAGTCCTCCAAGCTGCGTGCCCACAAGATTCTCCAACACTTCCCTGCTGTCATCACACCTCCGTGAAAACACCACGAGCATCTCAGAGGTGATGTGCACTGCTGTCTCTCGCTTATTGTCTGCCATCGACCAGATCTCCTCCTCAATCTTCTGGATAATTTCATCCTTGTATTCAATCTCAGCAAAGATCTTCTCCATTGTCACACAAAAGACAAAAATTAGAGGCTTCATTGTTGAGTCTGCTTGTGAAAATCCTCTGATTCTGCTCATTGAATTCAGTCTTCAATCTCTCCCTCGAGTTGGGAAGGTATTGATTCAGTTTACCAGAGCAGTTTGCTTGATCTCCTCTCTCGGCGTCTCTCCGGCACAAGTGCACAGTAATGTCAGTTTGTTGTGTTTTACATGACCCTGCGATGATGTGTTGTCATGGTTCTCATTGTGATGACAGCGGCCGTCAGTTGTGATGTGGTCCTGAGTTCCCAGTGGGTGTCGTGTGCTGGGATTTTCAAAAACCAACATTCCGTGAGGAGTCATCGAGATTATGACATAGAGTGAGAGATCATGTGATAGATTCTTTGACTCATCGTGTCATAGTCAGAGAGTCATACAGCACAGAAACAGACCTTTTGGTCTAACCAGTCCACGTTGAATATAATCCCAAATTAAACTCGTCCCATCTGCTTGCTCCGGGCCCATATCCGTCCAAACCATTCCTATTTGTGTACTTATCCAAACAGCTTTTAGACATTATAATTGTACCAACATCCAATAACAAGGAAGCGACGCGGGCACAGCTGGAATGTTGGTCCAACAGACTGCCACAGACCATGAGAAGCAGGTTATCCAGCTGACAACGCGGCAGGCTTTGGCAAATCAGCCCCATCTCCTGACGACACACCTCAAACTGAGCTCCTTCTTCAGGGTTCGTTCGGTCTTGTAGAATTGTCTTAAGAAACACCAGACTCTCTTGATATTGTTCAAGTCTGGCTCCATCGGCCACTGAGTGGATGGACAGATGGTTTGATCTGATTGGTCAAAATGACATCTGCGACCAGATGGTGTTGGTGGGAGGATGGCAACAGGCTGCGAGGGGTTGGATTTGATCTGGGGGCTGTACTGCTGGCCAGGGTAATGACAGCATCAGCAGGTGATGATTTGTCTAAGACTGTACATCGTCTGACCGGGCTGAGGGCCATCTGGTGAACTGCTTGGGAACCGGCAGCGCAAAGTGGAAGCAATCCTACAAGCAGCGTGCCCACAAGATTCTCCAGCACTTCCTTGCTATCATCAAACCTCTGTGAAAACACCACGAGCATCTCAGAGATGATGTGCACTGCTGTCTCCCGCTTATTGTCTGTCATTGACCAGATCCCCTCCTCAATGTTCTGAATGATTTTGTCCTTATCTTCAGTCTCAGCAATGATCTTCTCCATTGCCACACAAAAGACATAAATTAGAGGCTTCATCGTTGAGTCTCTTTGTGAAAGTCCTCTGATTCTGCTCATTGAATTCTGTCTTCAATCTCTCCCTCGAGTTGGGAAGGTATTGATTCAGTTTACCAGAGCAGTTTGCTTGATCTCCTCTCTCGACGTCTCTCCGGCACAAGTGCACAGTAATTTCAGTTTGTTGTGTTTTACATGACCCTGCGATGATGTGTTGTCATGGTTCTCATTGTGATGACAGTGGCCGTCAGTTGTGATGTGGTCCTGAGTTCCCAGTGGGTGTCGTGTGCTGGGATTTTCAAAAACAAACATTCCTTGAGGAGTCATCGACATTAGGACATAGAATGAGAGATCATGTCATAGATTCTTTGACTCATTGTGTCATAGTCAGAGAGTCATACAGCACAGAAACAGACCTTTTGGTCTAACCAGTCCATGCAGAATATAATCCCAAGTTAAACTCGTCCCACCTGCTTGCTGATGGCCCATATCTGTCCAAACCTTTCCTATTTGTGTACTTTTCCAAACATCTGTTAGACATTATAATTGTACCAACATCAACCATTTCCTCAGGAAGTTTATCCACACGTGAAGCACACTTCATCTCCCCATACACTCTTTATATTGATTCAGAGATTGAATTGAACAAAATTGTCTCCATCTAAGATATGGTTGTTCTATTTTTCACTCAAACCACAAAATCTTTATTCATCCATTGTCCCTTAACCATTCCATCCTCACCCTTCACTCTCACAGAAACATGTGCTGCTTAATAGAAATATGAACATGGATTGATTGTTCGTTCACACTCAGGAGTACAATGAATCTTCACTTTGTCTGATCTGTCAGTGATTTCTCTGCTGCAGGGTCTTTTGTCAAGTCATTTAACATGGAGTCAGGCCTTTCATTCAAATCAATCCAAACTGACCATTTTTCCAAAGTGAACTGGACCCACCTGCCTTCTCTGGGGCCTTATCCCTTCAAACATTTCTTATCCATTTACTTATCTTCCTGTCAATTTTGTATAAAATGAACTGAAAATGAATCAAAAGAAAACATTTAGACTAAAAATGTGATAACTGTAAGAATTCTGGAAGTAAATGTGGAACTAATCCTGGGTCTCAGGAGCAGGTGCAGGATCAATGCTACCTTTAGTCAACCAGTTTTTAATTTTTTGGCTTTCCAAAAACCCTCAAGACAGGGGTCATTCCTACTCAAAGCAATGGTTGGCACATTCCATTATTTTGAGGAACACGTTCTCTCCCAAATTCCCTTCACTGATGAACTCTTCCCGTTACATCATCTGGGGAATGCTAATCAGATCAATTACCATTGTAGTGCATGGCAGCTCAGTGAAAGCAACTCGTACTTACAATAGTTGAAAATGTGTTGCTGGTTAAAGCACAGCAGGTCAGGCAGCATCCAAGGAATAGGAAATTCGACGTTTCGGGCATAAGCCCTTCATCAGGAATGAGGAGAGGGTGCCAGGCAGGCTAAGATAAAAGGTAGGGAGGAGGGACTTGGGGGAGGGGCGATGGAGATGTGATAGGTGGAAGGAGGTCAAGGTGAGGGTGATAGGCCGGAGTGGGGTGGGGGCGGAGAGGTTAGGAAGAAGATTGCAGGTTAGGAGGGCGGTGCTGAGTTGAGGGAACCGACTGAGACAAGGTGAGGTGAGGGGAAATGAGGAAACTGGAGAAATCTGAGTTCATCCCTTGTGGTTGGAGGGTTCCCAGGCGGAAGATGAGGCTCTCTTCCTCCAACCGTCGCGTTGTTATGTTTTGCTGGTGGAGGAGTCCAAGGACCTGCATGTCCTCGGTGGAGTGGGAGGGAGAGTTAAAGTGCTGAGCCACGGGGTGGTTGGGTTGGTTGGTCCGGGCGTCCCTGAGGTGTTCTCTGAAGCGTTCCGCAAGTAAGCGGCCCGTCTCCCCAATGTAGAGGAGGCCACATCGGGTGCAGCGGATGCAACAGATGATGTGTGTGGAGGTACAGGTGAACTTGTGGCGGATATGGAAGGATCCCTTGGGGCCTTGGAGGGAAGTGAGGGAGGAGGTGTGGGCGCAAGTTTACATTTCCTGCGGTTGCAGGGGAAGGTGCCGGGAGTGGAGGTTGGGTTGGTGGGGGGTGTGGACCTAACGAGGGAGTCACGAAGGGAGTGGTCTTTGCAGAAGGCTGATAGGGGAGGGGAGGGAAGTATATCCAAGGTGGTGGGGTCCGTTTGGAGGTGGCGGAAATGACGGCGGATGATACGTTTTATACGGAGGTTGGTGGGGTGGTAGGTGAGAACCAGTGGGGTTCTGTCTTGGTGGCAGTTGGAGGAGCGGGGCTCAAGGGCAGAGGAGCGGGAAGTGGAGGAGATGCGGTGGAGGGCATCGTCGATCACGTTTGGGGGGAATCTGCGGTCCTTGAAGAAGGAGGCCATCTGGGCTGTGCGGTGTTGGAACTGGTCCTCCTGGGAGCAGATGCGGCGGAGATGAAGGAATTGGGAATATGGGATATCCTGGATTTCTGAGCCATCTGATTTTTGGTCATTTTGCAAATTTTCACAAATGCCTTTCCCTCTGACTCTCCTTGTGCATGTATGATGTATGGTGTTGAACTTTCTGATCCTTCCTGAAGCAGCTGATATTTTTTTACCTCATGAGTTGGAGACCATTGCCCCCCATCATGATGCTCTAATGTTCAAAGTCTAGTCGTGTTAAGGAAACCAAAGATAACTGTTTTAGAAAACAACAACACTCAATTAATTATTGCTCTGGTAGAGTCAAATCTCAACTCAAATCAGTGAACATTGGCTGATGTCAATGGCTACTTCATTGAATTTAAATAGGACAAAAGGGCTGATTTCACGATTATCTCCAAAACACTTGTATGGACACAGAAGGTAATCCTCCAGCCTTTTATCTGTTCAACAGCAAGGCCCAAGAAGAACTAATCCCAAGAACAAAAGCGAACTTCAAACAACAATAAAGACAATCATAATGATACATACATTGTTAAAACATCATCTGTCATTGACAGCAAGCCATGTTCAATGCTCAGTGGGTGTGGCAGTATAGTCTCCAATCCCATCTTTTTGGTAGGTACAGTTATCAGTCTCATAGAAGCAAGAGAATTTAATCAACAATTCCCATCCTGCTTTAGAGGCTTGGGGAAAAGTATACTGGCGACCACATCACACGGAAGGCTGATGCCAACCTATCCAATTGTTCACACTCGTGAAGGTCCCACATTATTTCAATATAAGATGAAGCCATGCTCCAGAAGCTAATGGAAGACACATACCTTGGTGGTGATGTTTGTTTATAGTGCACACAGCTAGTCAGATTGGATCCACTAGAAATTGTGTCAACTGAACAATTTTGAACAAGATCACACAATGAGAATTCCATTCAATGCTATCTGTGGATAAGAACCTGCCAAAATTTGTACAAAGTTGGATGGTGTGGTAACTCAGTGGTCAGCACTGCTGCCCCACAGCACCAGTGACCAGGGTTCAATTCCTATCTTGAGTTTGCACATTCTCCCTGTGTCTGGGCCGGTTTGCTCCAGTTTCCTCCCACAATTCGAAAGGTGCAGATCAGGAGAATTGTCATGCTGAAGTGCCCATAGTTTGAGGTGCATTAGTTAGGTGTAAATAGGGGAATGGGTGGGTTACTCTTCAGAGGGATGGTGCAAATCTGTTGTGCTGAAAGGCCTGTTTCCATACTGTAGGAAATTTAATCCAAAAAAAAGGCTCTATCCTCTCTGAGCTGATAACAAACAGTGGCTTTATCAATTTAGCCTAGGTGAACTTTCCAGACAGCTAATCATCCTCATTACACTCTCTGAATGTTTTACTTGCCTTCCCTTTAAAATCACATCCACACCCGAAATTTCCACTGGACACAGGCCAATGTCGGATTGCGGGAGGAAACTGGTGCAAACCTGCACAGACACGGGGAGGAAGATATGGAAGCTTGAAATGCTCCTTGAATGACATCATGTGACCACTGAAGCCCAACATGACAAGATGGTAAGAAGGAATCCTGATGAATGCTTTTGTGCGAAACGTTGATTCTCCTGCTTCTCGATATTGTCTAACGGCCTGTGCTTTTCCAGCACCACACTCTTGACTTTAATCTCCTGCATCTGCAGTCCTCATGTTCACCTAACATGGTAAGAAGAGTCTAGAGAAGGTTACTGCATGCTGGATTAACATTTTAAGACATGTGTGAATTCTCCAAATCAATTCATTATTTTGGCCCATGGTTTCAGGCAAAAGGGATCGTGAGAAACTGCAGAAGATGGAAGCCGTGAGGAAATTTCCGTGACCCAGAAAAGCCACAGATTTTGAATAGTTCATAGAATGGTGGGCCAAGTGAGAAAATCCAAATCCTACTACACAAATTAATGATTCTTTCAGGCAACCTTTGATCAAGATCTGGTGTGCGATGCTCCTCCAACTTTGGCATATTCATAAAATTTGAAACTGACCGCAAGTCATTAATAACCTTATTAAGGTTATTAATAAAAGAAGTCTCCAGAATACCGCTCAGAATCCAGAATTTTCATCTGGGGCTAAAGTGATTGTCAATCACCTGATGAAGGAGCGTCGCTCTGAAAGCTAGTGTGCTTCCAATTAAACCTGCTGGACTATAACCTGGTGTTGTGTGATTTTTAACTTTGTACACCCCAGTCCAAAACCGGCATTTTCAAATCATGTTTATGGAAATATATTCTGGGAAGTCGTGGACAATGGCTGACACTCTATCAAGGTGTCCCAACCACAAACTAGGTAAGGGAAATAAAAAAAAATTCCAGCTACCAAGACCTACACAGCCTTAACAATACACGATTTGACAGCCACAACAAAGATGTTGCTAGAATCTTTTGAATGTGCAAAGATTAGCATGTCGTCTTGATGGCTGGCTGGATTGGTCCATTTTTTTAAAAAAACAACTGTAATGTTGAACAATACTTTCACATCTGTATTAATGACAGTCATAGAGATGTACAGCACGATACAGATCCTTCAGTCCAACTCGTCCATGCCGACCAGATATCCCAATCTCTGTGCTCACTTCCACAAACCGGATTTCTCTGCTCCCATGTCCCACCAATCCCCATGCCCACCTCCAGTGTTCCCCCTCCACTTGGATCCCTTCCCTTTCGCCTATTACCTGTCCTCAATTTCTTCACTGGAAACTGTCGGTGCATCATTGGCTGTTACAATTTCTCTGCACCTCTCCCCCACTCTCCCTGTCCCCTTCTGAAATGACAGCACTTCGTTCTCTCAGGTCCAACCTGAAATTTGTCATCAAACTTCAGGGGTGGTGTCCTTGTAATCTCCCATGTTGATCTTTAGCCTGAAGTGGTTCAATGCCAACTCTCTGAAACTTCTTCCTCCGGCTCCCTGAACCATGACCCCAAAGGCCAACATCAAGCACCTGTTGCCACCAATGTCACTGACCTCATTATGTCGAGAGAACCTCACCCACTGCATCCAGCTTTATAATATCCCAGCTATCATCTCATCTTTAGTCGCGACACTTTATAAACACTGGGACTTGGTGTTGAGTTCAAAAGCTTCTGATTGTGAATCAACTCCCATTCCTTCCCTTTTCTTTAGCTTTACTTGTTGCATTCTTTGTCACAATGTCCTCTCTCCCCTCTCCCACTCCAGTGGGTTTTTTCATTCCCAATTTAGCTGGTGTATGTACCATTGATCTGCCATTCTCACCTTCCAATCACTTAATCACTATCAGTATTGTTTTCCTCCAGCATCCACCCCCACCAAACCCCAGCCCCCAATTACCTAAAGGCTGCCCTCTCCGTACTTCACATCAGCTCTGGTGAAGAGTTATCTAGATTTGAAATGTCAGCGTGCTCTCTATCCATGAATGCTGCCTGACCTGCCTTGATTTCCAGCATGTTTCTTTTCAATATGGTTGCCAGTCTGCCAATCTCTCAACCACGTCTCCATTCTGGCAATGACATCACTTCCCATGTGCTCATTAACAACATCAACTCATCTGCCTTCCTCACAATACTCCCGGCATTAAAATAAATGTCATCTAGTCTTGCCATGATCCCTTGTGTCATTACGTGAAAATAATCACATTACTTCTGCAATGACTTAGTCTGTGGTGTATGCTTCCCTGTACATCACACTCGACACTGTCTCCATTATCCCATCTCCTGCTGTCAAATTAGTTTAAACCCCCACCAACACCGCACCAGCAAAACTTCCCAGAAGGAGGATGTGGTTTGCATACAAATCATCAGGCTTGGACAGGCCCTACCTTCCCATTGACCCAGACATCTAAAGCCCTCCATCTGCTCCAGCACATTGATCTGTTCTATCCACTTGTTCCTCTATTCACCAACATGTAATATCAGAGCAATTCAGAGGTTACAACCTCTGATGACCTGTTTTTTAATCCGCTGCATAGCTCCCTACATTCTTGTCACAGGACCTCTTCCCTCATACTGCCAATATCATTGGTACCAATGTGAACCACCTTTGACCCTTCACCCTTCCCCCTTTCAGAATGCTGTGCCGTGGTTGAGTGACATCTTTGACACAGGCCCCAGGAAATCCAATCACCATCCTGCAGTGATGTCTGTGACTGCAGAAATACTGTGATTGCCCCTCATGACTGAGATTACCACCACTATTGTTCTCCCGCTCTCTCTGGTCCCCACCTTGTGCAGCTGAGCTCTGGCTACACTCCCCAGAGGAGATGTCACTCTCTTTGTTTCCAACACAGAAAATCGCTCCCTGAGTGAGATGACTGTGGGGCTTTCCTAAATTCTGACTACCACTGACTGGTGGTCAGTGTCAGTCAGAAACACTTCAGCTGTCAGGTGACCATGCCCAAGTTCTAAAGCCCCATTCTGAAGCTGATCAAACCAGTACTACATACTGCAGACGTGGTCAGGGAAGGTAAGTGCAGACACTGAGCCATGCCCTCTCTGTGTCCACTGCCCTGGGGAGAGATGACCCCAATGGTCCAGCAGTCACTACTCCCACAATGTGAGTGCATTTATGTGACATGTGCAGGTACAACAACACTGCTGCAGTTTATTTAAAGAGAATCAGATTAGTTATTAACAATAACCTTAATTATTTACAATATGTACAAATATAACTGAGAGATGGATGTGTCTATTGATTTCATGAACTGGAGTCTCAATTTTTGTTATAGTGCCAATGATCTGGAGGAGATCAATGCTGAGACAAAATTGAAGATTGAGAGAGACCATTTGCTGAGGACCTGACAGAGATCAGATGCTGTTAAAGATGTGAAGGCCATCAGATGTTGTGATCAACACAGAAGATCGTTAGTGTGACAGAAACATTGATATTCAGAAGGTCTGTTTGTTTATTGATGGTGAGGATCTGGTTCTGGAGCAGAATAGTTGGTGCAAGAAGACAAGGGTCTGGGCCATATTCCGAACCTGATGTGCTGAGTTCCCATTTGGAGACGCTACAAGCAGCAACAGCAAATTAACCTTTTACACCAGGAGGTCCATTGGGTGGTCCAGAAGCGATGTGCCTGCTTTTTGAGGAATGCTGCTCAGGCCGCTGCTTGCTCGCGGTGATGGTCAAGGTTGGAACTGAAGGATACACAGTCCGAAATGTTGGAAGGCACCATGTCAAGGTAATCGTCAACGAGTTGACATGAAATACATTTCAGGAAGTTTCGATAACTCCAGCCCGGTGCCTTAAGATACCTCTCGGATAAGGGGTAAACCTTTGTGGATACAGTGGATGAGAATATCATCTGCAGTGCTACACTACAACACTGGATGGTTTTCTCACTCTTAGTATCCAAGTGCAACAGCAAGCACACGATGTTGGCATGGAGCAGTCGCTAGAAATCACTAGACTCTCCAAACGTGTCCAATATTTCCAACATTTGTAAAGCTTTCACAGAGGCTTGCTCACTTCCTGCCGCAAACAGTGGCTGAATGATGGAGAGGATTGCTTTTAAAAAGGGCCTGATTGTTTCTGCCGGTGCCTCAAGGATGTTTTTCTGCAGGCAAGACAACACAGTAAGTGTGAATACATCGCTGTTCTCTGGATTGCCCAACACACTCATTCAGACATCGGTCACACTCCAACACCGCCGCCTCGCTCCAAAATCAATGTTTTTTAAAGCTCTGATGCAGAGCAACTGGGTAATGGGTGAGGAGTCGTACCAGCAGAGGTATCGTATTAAGCTGTTAATGACCATGTCTGTGAGACCCAGCTCGGAAAGACACTGAGATTTCAGGAGTTCCCCGAAGATGATGATAATAGGTTGTGCCTGACAGTCACGAATCCAAAGCATTTGGGAAGCCAGACGATGTACAGTCTTAGACAAATCATCACCTGCAGATGCTGTCATTGCCCTGGCCAGCAGAACAACCCCCTGATCAAATCCAACCCCTCGCAGCTGTTGCCATCCTCCCACCATCACCATCTGGTCACAGATGTCACTTTGACCAATCAGATCAAACAGGGCCTGGAGTGACCTCACACACCTTTCATTCAGTGATCTACTTAGATCAACATCAAACCCAGCAGTGAAACATCTCTGCTGTGACTGAATATCAGTATCACTGGGCAGAGAGAAACTCATACCACGGGTGAGAGATACAAGTAGGCCACTGAAAATGTTTGGGAACAATGTCTTCATCATCTCTGCCATTCTGGGCTGAGAGAGTATCTCATATAGGCCGTGTATGGCAGTCAGCGAGACATTGGCTGAGTACACGTCCTCAGTGATGGGGCAGCTTTTTCCCTCCAGTGAGTACACGAGATGTTTGATCGTACTCACCGCACAGGCCCTGTCCTCAGCTGCTGCTCTGCACACATTCCGGATGAACTTGTCCCAGGGGAGCGACAGAGCAGTAGCTGTGACATTGCTGCTGCCGAGTGCTGAGAGGTCAGAGCAGTTATTCCTCATAGAACACGCTGTTTAACCTCCTGCTGAGGGATAGTCTCCAAATGAAGCCCCAGCACATGCAGGATCTTTGAGACCCAGTCCAGAAGTTGTTTTCGATCTTGCAGGAGAAGGTGTTCCAATAACAAGGAAGCGACGCGGGCACAGCTGGGATGTTGGTCCGACAGACTGCCACAGACCATGAGAAGCAGGTTGTCCAGCTGACAGCGCGGCAGGCTTTGGCAAATCAGATCTATTACTTGACGACACATCTCAAACAGAGCTCCTTCTGCAGGGTTCGCTGGGTCTTCCACAATTGTCTTCAGAAACACCAGACTCTCTTGATATTGTTCAAGTCTGGCTCCTTCGGCCACAGAGTGGATGGACATGATGGTACTGACTGGGCTGAGGGCCATCTGGTGAACTGCTTGGGAACTGGAAGCGCAAAGTGGGAGCAGTCCTCCAAGCAGCGTGCCCACAAGATTCTCCAACACTTCCCTGCTGTCATCAAACCTCCATGAAAACACCACGAGCATCTCAGAGATGATGTACACTGCTGTCTCTCGCTTATTATCTTCCATCAACCAGATCCCCTCCTCAATCTTCTGGATGATTTCGTCCTTATCTTCACTCTCAGCAATGATCTTCTCCATTGCCACACAAGTGACACAAATTAGAGGCTTCATCATTGAGTCTGCTTGTGAAAATCCTCTGATTCTGCTCATTGAATCTGTCTTCAATCTCTCCCTCAAGTTGGGAAGGTATTGATTCAGTTTACCAGAGCAGTTTGCTTGATCTCCTCTCTCGGCGTCTCTCTGGCACAAGTGCACAGTAATTTCAGTTTGTTGTGTTTTACATGACGCTGCGATGATGTGTTGTCATGGTTCTCATTGTGATGACAGCGGCTGTCAGTTGTGATGTGGTCCTGAGTTCCCAGTGGATGTCGTGTGCTGGGATTTTCAAAAACCAACATTCTGTGAGGTGTCATAGAGATTATGACATAGAGTGAGAGATCATGTCATTGATTCTTTGACTCATCGTGTCATAGTCAGAGAGTCATACAGCACAGAAACAGACCTTTTGGTCTAACCAGTCCACGCTGAATATAATCCCAAATTAAACTCGTCCCATCTGCTTGCTCAAGGCCCATATCCGTCCAAACCTTTCCTATTTGTGTACTTATCCAAACATCTTTTAGACATTATAATTGTACCAACATCAACCATTTTCTCAGGAGGTTTATCCACACGTGAAGCACACTTCATCTCCCCATACACTCTTTATATTGATTCAGAGACTGAATTGAACAAAGTTGTCTCCATCTAAGATATGGCTGTTCTATTCTTCTCGAGGACCTCAATATCTTTATTCATCCATTGTCCTTTAATCATACAAGCCTCACCCTTCACTCTCACAGAAACATGTGCTGCATAATAAAAATATGAACATGGATTGATTTTTCATTCACAGACAAGAGTACAATGAATCTTTTCTTTGTCTGATCTTTCAGTGGTTTGTCTGCTGCAGGGTCTTTTGTCAAGTCATTTAACATGGAGTCAGGCCTTTCATTCAAATCAATCCATACTGACCATTATTCCAAAGTGAACTGGACCCACCTGTCTTTTCTGGGGCCTTATCCCTTCAAACATTTCTTATCCATCTACATATCTTACTGTCAATTTTGTATAAAAAGAACTGAAAATGAATCAAAAGAAAACATTTAGAGTAAAATGTGATAACTGTAAGAACTCTCGAAATAAATGTGGAATTAAGCCTGGGTCTCAGGAGCAGGTGCAGGATCAGTGCAACCTTCAGTCAACTTGGCTGTCCAAAATCCCTCAAGATAGGAGTCATTCCGACACAAAGCAATGGTTGGCACATTCCATTATTTTGAGGAACACGTTCTCTCCCAGATTCCCTTCACTGATGAACTCTTCCCGTTACATCATCTGAGGAATCCAAATCAGATCAATTACCATTGTAGTGCATGGCAGCTCAGTGGAAGCAACTCGTATCTTCTTTACAATATTCTGGATTTCTGAGCCATCTGATTTTTGACCATTTTGCAAATTTTCACAACTGCCTCTCCCTCTCAATCTCCTTGTGGATATATGATGTGTTGAACTTTCTGGTCCTTCCTGAAGCAGCTGAGTTGGAGACCATTGCCCACCATCATGATGCTCTAATGATCAAAGTCTAGTCGCGTTAAGGAAACCAAAGATAACTGTCTTAAAAAACAACAACACTCAATTAATTATTCCTCTGGGAGAGTCAAATCTCAACTCAAATCAATGTACATTGGCTGATGTCAATGGCTACTTCACTGAATTTAAATAGAACAAAAGAGCTGATTTCACGATTATCTCCAAAACACTTGTATGGACACAGAAGGTAATCCTCCAGCCTTTTATCTGTTCAAGCAAGGCCTAAGAAGAACTAATCCCAAGAACAAAAGCTAACTTCAAACAACAATAAAGACAATCATAATGATAAATACATTGTTAAAACATCATCTGTCACTGAAAGCAAGCCATGTTCACTGCTCAGCAGGTGGGGCGGTGTAGCCTCCAATCCCATCTTTTTGGTAGATACAGTTTTCAGTCTCATAGAAGCAAGAGAATTTAATCAACAATTCCTAACCTGCTTTAGAGGCTTGGGGAAAAGTATACTGGCTACCACATCTCACGAAAGGCTGATGCCAACCTATCCACTTGTTCACACTCGTGAAGGTCCCACATTATTTCAATACAAGATGAAGCCAAACTCCAGAAGCTAATGGAAGACACATAACTTGGTGGTGATACTTTTTTTATAGTGCACACAGCTCGTCAGATTGGATCCACTAGAAATTGTGTCAACTGAACAATTTTGAACAAGATCATACAATGAGAATTCCATTCAATGCTGTCTATGGATAAGAACCTGCCAAAATTTGTAAAAGTTTGGATGGTATGGTAGCTCAGTGGTCAGCACTGCTGCCCCGCAGCACCAGTGACCAGGGTTCAATTCCTATCTTGAGCTTGCACATTCTCCCTGTATCTGTGCAGGTTTGCTCCAGTTTCCTCCCACAGTTCGAAAGGTGCAGATCAGGAGAATTGTCATGCTGAAGTGCCCATAGTTTGAGGTGCATTAGTCAGGTGTAAATAGGGGAATAGGTGGGTTGCTCTTCAGAGGGGTGGTGCAAATTAGTTGGGCCGAAAGGCCTGTTTCCATACTGTAGGGAATTTAATCTAAAAAACACAGCTCTATCCTCTCTGAGCTGATAACAAACAGTGGCTTTATCAATTTAGCCTAGGTGAACTTTCCAGACAGCTAATCATCCTCATTACACTCTCTGAAAGTTTTACTTGCCTTTCCTTCAAAATCCACACCCGAAATTTCCACTGGACACAGGCCAATGTCAGATTGTGGGAGGAAACTGGTGCAAACCTGCACAGACACGGGGAGGAAGATATGGAAGCTTGAAATGCTCCTTGAATGACATCATGTGACCACTGAAGCCCAACATGATAATATGGTAAGAAGGAATCTTGATGAAGGCTTTTGTGCGAAAAATAGATTCTCCTGCTTCTCGATATTGTCTAACTGCCTGTGCTTCTCCAGCACCACACTCTTGACTCTAATCTCCAGCATCTGCAGTCCTCATGTTCACCTAACATGGTAAGAAGAGTCTAGAGAAGGTTACTGCATGCTGGATTAACATTTCAGGGCATGTGTGAATTCTCCAAATCAATTCATTATTTTGGCCAATGGTTTCAGGCAAAAGGGATCGTGAGAAACTGCAGAAGATGGAAGCCATGAGGAAATGTCCGTGACCCAGAAAAGCCACAGATTTTAAACAGTTATGGAATGGTGAGCCTCATGAGATAATCCAAATCCTACTGAGCACATTAATGATTCTCTCGGGCAATTTTTGATCAAGATCTGGTGTGTTAACAGTGAAAAATCACACAAGACCAGGTTATAGACCAACAGGTTTATTTGGAGGCACTAGCTTTCAGAGCGCTGCTCCTTCATCAGGTGGTTGTGTGTGTTGATGATTGAGCAGCAATCAAAGACTTGCTCGTATTGTTCAATGTCCTTTCACATTATGATACTGAATCATCAACAACAGCAGGATCAATAGGCACATCATTCACAAGTCGGGGAGAAATCTTATGTAGACGCAGCATGAGTGCATCTGGTGGTCACTCCACTACACATCCAAAACCCTCAGTGATACAGAACAATGGTGATATTGAGAAAGAACTGTTTACAATGAATTGCGTGTGCAAGAAATTCTCTGATTCCAACTTTGGCCTATTAATAAAATTTGAAACTGACTGCAAGTCCTTAATAATCTTATTAAGATTATGAACAAAGGAAGTTTCCAGAATGCCTCTCAGAATCCAGAATTTTAAATTGGGGCTAAAGTGATGTGTCTTGTTAAAGGAAAGTTAAAAATCACACAACACCAAGTTATAGTCCAACAGGTTTAATTGGAAGCACACTAGCTTTCGGAGCAACGCTCCTTCGTCATGTGATTGTCAATTAACTGATGAAGGAGCGTCACTCTGAAAGCTAGTGTGCTTCCAATTAAAACTGTTGGACCATAACCTGGTGTTGTGTGATTTTTAACTTTGTACACCCCAGTCCAACACTGGCATCTCCAAATCATGTTTATGGAAATATATTCTGGGAAGTAGTGGACAATGGCTGACACTCTGTAAGGTGTCCCAACCACAATCTAGGCAAGGGAAATAAAAAAAAAATTTAGCTATCAAGTCCTATACAGCCTTAACAATTCAGTATTTGACAGCGACAACAAAGATGTTGCTAGAATCTTTTGAATGTACACAGATTAGCATGTCGTCTTGATGTTTGGCTGGATTGGTCCATTTTAAAAAAAAACAACTGTAATGTTGAACAATACTTTCACATCTGTATTAATGACAGTCATAGAGATGTACAGCACGATACAGACCCTTCGGTCCAACTCGTCCATGCCGACCAGATATCCCAACCTCTGTGCTCACTTCTACAAACAGGAATTCTCTGCTCCCATGTCCCCCCAACCCCACGCCCACCTTCAGTGTTCCCCCTCCACTTGGATCCTTTCCCTTCGCCTATTACCTGTCCTCACTCTCTTCACTGGAATCTGTCGGTGCATCATTGGCTGTTACAATTTCTCTGCACCTCTCACCCACTCTCCCTGTCCCCTTCTGAAATGGCAGCACTTCAGGTCCAACCTGAAATTTGTCATGAAACTGGTATGGGTGGTGCCCTTGTAATCTGGCATGTTGATCTTTAGCCTGAAGAGGTTCAATGCCAACTCTCCGACACTTCTTCCACCTGCTCCCTGAACCATGACCCCAAATGCCAACATCAATCAACTGTTGCCACCAATGTCACTGACCTCATTATATCGAGAGAACCGCCCCCACTATGTCCAGCTTTATAATCTCCTAGCTGTCAGCTCATCTTCAGTCGAGACATTTTATAAACACTGGGACCTGATGTTGAGTTCAAAAGCTTCTGATTGTGAATCAACTCCCATTCCTTCCCTTTTCTTTAGCTTTACTTGTTGCATTCTTTGTCACAATGTCCTCTCTCCACTCTCCCACTCCAGTGGGTTTTTTCATTCCCAATTTAGCTGGTGTATGTACCATTGATCTGCCATTCTCATCTTCCATTCACTTAATCACTATCAGTATTGTTTTCCCCCAGCATCCACCCCCACCAAACCCCAGCCCCTAATTACCTAAATGCTGCCTCTCTGCACTTCACATCAGCTCTGGTGAAGAGTTATCTAGATTTGAAATGTTAGCGTGCTCTCTATCCATGAATGCTGCCTGACCTGCCTTGATGTCCAGCAAGTTTCTTTTCAATATTGTTGCCAGTCTGCCACTCTCTCAACCACATCTCCATTCTGGCAATGACATCACTTCCCATGTGCTCATCAACAATATCAACTCATCTGCCTTCCTCACAATACTCCCTGCATTAAAATAAATGTCATCTCGTCTTGCCATGATCCCTTGTGTCATAACTTGAAAATAATCATGTTATTTCTGCAATGACATCCTCTGTGGTGTAAGCTTCCCTGTGCATCAAACTCGACACTGTCTCCATTACTCATCTCCTGCTGTCAAATTAGTTTAACCCACAGCAAAACCGCACCAGCAAAACTTCCCAGAAGGAGGATGTGGTTTGGATCCAAATCATCAGGCTTGGACAGGCCCTACCTTCCCTGTGATCAAGACATCTAAAGCCCTCCCTCTGCTCCAGCACATTGATCTGTTCTATCCACTTGTTCCTCTATTCACCAGCATGTAATACCAGAGCAATTCAGAGGTTACAACCTTTGAGGTCCTGTTTTTTAATCTGCTGCATCTCACCCTACATTCTTGTCAAGGACCTCTTCCCTCATACTGCCGATGTCATTGGTACCAATGTGAACCACCTCTGACCTTGCACACTTCCCCTTTCAGAATGCTGTGCCATGGTTGAGTGATATCTTTGACCCTGGCCCCAGGAAGTCCAATGACCATCCTGCAGTGATGTTAGTGACTGCCGAGATACCTGTGAGTCCCCCTCATGACTGAGATTCCCACCACTATTGTTCTCCCGCTCTCTCTGATCCCCACCTTGTGCAGCTGAGCTCTGGCTGCACTCCCCAGAGGAGACGTCACTCTCACTGTTTTCCAACACAGAAAATCGCTTCCTGAGTGAGATGTACAGTGGGGCTTTCCTGAATCTCTGACTACTACGGACTGGTGGTCAGTGTCAATCAGAAACACTTCAGCTGCCAGGTGACCAAGCCCAAGTTCTAAAGCCCCATTCTGATGCTGATCAAATCAGTACTACATCCTGCAGATGTGGTCAGGGAAGGTAAGTGCAGAGCCTGAGCCTTGCCCTCTCTCCATCCGCTGCCTTGGGGAGAGGTGACCCTAATTGTCCAGCAGTCACTACTCCCACAATGTGAGTGCATTTATGTGACACGTGCAGGTACAACAACACTGCTGTAGTTTATTTAAAGAGAATCAGATTATTTATTAACAATAACCTTAATTATTTACAATATGTACAAATATAACTGAGAGATAGATATGTCTATTGATTTCATGAACTGGAGTCTCAATTTTTGTTCTCGTGTCCATGATCTGGAAGAGATCAATGCTGATACAAAATTGCAGATTGAGAGAGACCACTTGCTGAGGACCTGACGGAGATCGGATGCTGTTAAAGATGTGAAGACCATCAGATGTTGTGATTAACACAGAAGATCCATTGGTGCGACAGATACATTGATGTTCAGAAGGTGTGTTTGTTTACTGACGGTGAGGATCTGGTTCTGGAGCAGAACAGTTGGCATGAGAAGACAAGGGTCTGGGCCATATTCCAAACCTGATGTGCTGAGTTCCCATTTGGGGACTATACAACAGCAACTGCAAATTAACCTTTGACGACAGAAGGTACATTGGGTATCAGGAAGTGATGTGTCTGCTTGTATAGGAATGCTGCTAAGGCCGCTGCATGATCGCGGTGATGGTCCTGTTTGGAACTGAAGGATACACAGTCCGAACTGTAGGAACTCACCTCGTCAGGGCAATACTCAATGAGTTGACAAGAAATACATTTCAGGAAGTTTCGGTAACTCCAGCCCGGTGCCTTAAGATACCTCTCAGCTAAGGAGCAAGCCTTTGTGGATCCAGTGGATGTGAGTATCATCTGCAGTGCTGCACTACTACACTGGATGGTTTGCTCAATCTTAGCATTCAAGTGCAACAGCAAGCACACGATTTTGGCGTGGAGCTGTCACTGGAAATCACTAGACTCTCCAAACGTGGTCAATATTTCCAACATTTGTAAAGCTTCCACAGAGACTTGCTCAATTCCTGCTCCAAATAGTGGCTGAATCCTGGAGAGGATTGCATTTAAAAAGGGCCTGATTGTTTCTGCCGGTGCCTCAAGGATGTTTTTCTGCAGGCAAGACAACACAGTAAGTGTGAATACATCGCTGTTTTCTGGATTGCCCACCACACTCACTAAGACAACGGTCACACTCCAACACCGCCGCCTAACTCCAAAATCGATGTTTTTTAAAGCTCTGATGCAGAGCAAGTGGGTAACGAGTAAGGAGTCGTACCAGCAGAGGTATCGTATTAAGCTGTTAATGACCATGTCAGTGAGACCCAGCTCGGAAAGACACTGAGCGTTCAGGAGTTCCCCGAAAAAGATGATAACAGGAACTGCCTGACAGTCACGGATCCAAAGCATTTGGGAAGCCAGACGATGTACAGTCTTAGACAAATCATCACCTGCAGATGCTGTCATTGCCCTGGCCAGCAGAACAACCCCCTGATCAAATCCAACCCCTCGCAGCTGTTGCCATCCTCCCACCATCACCATCTGGTCACAGATGTCACTTTGACCAATCAGATCAAACAGGGCCTGGAGTGACCTCACACACCTTTCATTCAGTGACCTTCTTAGATCAACATCAAACCCAGCGGTGAAACATCTCTGCTGTGACTGAATATCACTATCACTGGGCAGAGAGAAATCCATCCCACTGGTGAGAGATACAAGTAGGCCACTGAAAATGTTGGGAACGATGCCTTGGCCACGTCTGCCATCCTGGGCTGCTGCTCTCCACACATTCCGGATGAACCTGTCCCGAGGGGGGAGGGGGGGGGGGCGACAGAGCAGGAGGTGGGACATAGCTGCTGCCGAGTGCTGTGAGGTCAGAGCAGTTATTCCTCATAGAAGATGCCGTTTAACCTCCTGGTGAGGGATGGTCTCCAAATGAAGACCCAGCACATGCAGGATCTTTGAGACCCTGTCCTGAAGTTGTTTTCGATCTTGCAGGAAGAGGTTTTCTAATAACAAGGAAGCGACCCGTGCACAGCTGGGATGTCGGTCCGACAGACTGCCACAGACCATGAGAAGCAGGTTGTCCAGCTGACAGCGCGGCAGGCTTTGGCAAATCAGCTCCATCACCTGACGATACATCTCAAACTGAGCTCTTTCTTCAGGGTTCGTTAGGTCTTCCAGAATTGTCTTAAGAAACACCAAACTCTCTTGATATTGTTCAAGTCTGGCTCCATCGGCCACAGAGTGGATGGACATGATGGTACTGACCGGGCTGAGGGCCATCTGGTGAACTGCTTCGGAACCGGCGACGCAAAGTGGAAGCAGTCCTCCAAGCAGCGTGCCCACAAGATTCTCCAGCACTTCCCTGCTGTCATCAAACCTCCGTGAAAACACTACGAGCATCTCCGAGGTGATGTGCACTACTGTCTCTCGCTTATTGCTCTCCATCGACCAGATCCCCTCTTCAATCTTCTGGAGGATTTCGTCCTTGTCTTCAGTCTCAGCAATGATCTTCTCCATTGCCACACAAAAGACACAAATTAGAGGCTCTATCGTTGAGTCTGCTTGTGAAAATCCTCTGATTCTGCTCACTGAATCTGTCTTCAATCTCTCCCTCGAGTTGGGAAGGTATTGATTCAGTTTACCAGAGCAGTTTGCTTGATCTCCTCTCACGGCGTCTCTCCGGCACAAGTGCACAGTAATGTCAGTTTCTTGTGTTTTACATGACCCTGCGATGATGTGTTGTCATGGTTCTCATTGTGATGACAGCGGCCGTCAGTTGTGATGTGGTCCTGAGTTCCCAGTGGGTGTCGTGTGCTGGGATTTTCAAAAACCAACATTCCGTGAGGAGTCATGGAGATTATGACATAGAGTGAGAGCTCATGTGATAGATTCTTTGGCTCATCGTGTCATAGTCAGAGAGTCATACAGCACAGAAACAGACCTTTTGGTCTAACCAGTCCATGCTGAATAAAATCCCAAATTAAACTCGTCCCATCTGCTTGCTCATGGCTTATATCCGTCAAAACCAATCCTATTTGTGTACTTATCCAAACATCTTTTAGACATTATAATTGTACCAACATCAAACCTTTTCCTCAGGAAGTTTATCCACACGTGAAGCAAACTTCATCTCTCCATACACTCTTTATATTGATTCAGAGATTGAGTTGTCTCCATCAAGATATGGCTGTTCTATTCTTCTCTCGGAGCTCAATATCTTTATTCATCCATTGCCCCTTAATCATTCCAGCCTCACCCTTCACTCTCACAGAAACATGTGCTGCATAATAAAAATATGAACATGGATTGAATTTTCGTTCACAGATTAGAGTACAATGAATGTTCTCTTTGATCTGTCAGTGATTTCTCTGCTGCAGGGTCTTTTTGTCAAGTCATTTAACATGGAGTCAGGCTTTTCATCAAATCAATCCATACTGATCATTGTTCCAATGTGAACTGGACCCACCTGTCTTTTCTGGGACCTTATCCCTTCCAACATATCTTATCTTCCTGTCAATTTTGTTTCAAAAGGGCGGAAAATGAATGAAGAGAAAACATTCAGACTAAAATGTGATAACTGTAAGAATTCTCGAAGTGAATGTGGAATTAAGCCTGGGTCTCAGGAGCAGGTGCAGGATCAATGCAACCTTCAGTCAACCAGTTTTGAATTTTTTTGCTTTCCAAAAACCCTCAAGACAGGGGTCTTTCCTACTCAAAGCAATGGTTGGCACATTCCATTATTTTGAGGAACACATTCTCTCCCAAATTCCCTTCACTGATGAACTCTTCCCGTTACATCATCTGGGGATTCCAAATCAGATCAATTACCATTGTAGTGCATGGCAGCTCAGTGAAAGCAACTCGTATCTTCTTTACAATATCCTGGATTTCTGAGCCATCTGATTTTTGGTCATTTTGCAAATTTTCACAAATGCCTTTCCCTCTGACTCTCCTTGTGCATGTATGGTGTATGGTGTTGAACTTTCTGATCCTTCCTGAAGCAGCTGATATTTTTTTACCTCATGAGTTGGAGACCATTGCCCCCCCCCATCATGATGCTCTAATGTTCAAAGTCTAGTCGTGTTAAGGAAACCAAAGATAACTGTTTTAGAAAACAACAACACTCAATTAATTATTCCTCTGGTAGAGTCAAATCTCAACTCAAATCAGTGAACATTGGCTGATGTCAATGGCTACTTCACTGAATTTAAATAGGACAAAAGGGCTGATTTCACGATTATCTCCAAAACACTTGTATGGACACAGAAAGTAATCCTCCAGCCTTTTATCTGTTCAACAGCAAGGCCCAAGAAGAACTAATCCCAAGAACAAAAGCGAACTTCAAACAACAATAAAGACAATCATAATGATACATACATTGTTAAAACATCATCTGTCATTGACAGCAAGCCATGTTCAATGCTCAGTGGGTGTGGCAGTATAGTCTCCAATCCCATCTTTTTGGTAGGTACAGTTATCAGTCTCATAGAAGCAAGAGAATTTAATCAACAATTCCCATCCTGCTTTAGAGGCTTGGGGAAAAGTATACTGGCGACCACATCACACGGAAGGCTGATGCCAACCTATCCAATTGTTCACACTCGTGAAGGTCCCACATTATTTCAATATAAGATGAAGCCATGCTCCAGAAGCTAATGGAAGACACATACCTTGGTGGTGATGTTTGTTTATAGTGCACACAGCTAGTCAGATTGGATCCACTAGAAATTGTGTCAACTGAACAATTTTGAACAAGATCATACAATGAGAATTCCATTCAATGCTGTCTGTGGATAAGAACCTGCCAAAATTTGTAAAAGTTTGGATGGTATGGTAGCTCAGTGGTCAGCACTGCTGCCCCGCAGCACCAGTGACCAGGGTTCAATTCCTATCTTGAGCTTGCACATTCTCCCTGTATCTGTGCAGGTTTGCTCCAGTTTCCTCCCACAGTTCGAAAGGTGCAGATCAGGAGAATTGTCATGCTGAAGTGCCCATAGTTTGAGGTGCATTAGTCAGGTGTAAATAGGGGAATAGGTGGGTTGCTCTTCAGAGGGGTGGTGCAAATTAGTTGGGCCGAAAGGCCTGTTTCCATACTGTAGGGAATTTAATCTAAAAAACACAGCTCTATCCTCTCTGAGCTGATAACAAACAGTGGCTTTATCAATTTAGCCTAGGTGAACTTTCCAGACAGCTAATCATCCTCATTACACTCTCTGAAAGTTTTACTTGCCTTTCCTTCAAAATCCACACCCGAAATTTCCACTGGACACAGGCCAATGTCAGATTGTGGGAGGAAACTGGTGCAAACCTGCACAGACACGGGGAGGAAGATATGGAAGCTTGAAATGCTCCTTGAATGACATCATGTGACCACTGAAGCCCAACATGATAATATGGTAAGAAGGAATCTTGATGAAGGCTTTTGTGCGAAAAATAGATTCTCCTGCTTCTCGATATTGTCTAACTGCCTGTGCTTCTCCAGCACCACACTCTTGACTCTAATCTCCAGCATCTGCAGTCCTCATGTTCACCTAACATGGTAAGAAGAGTCTAGAGAAGGTTACTGCATGCTGGATTAACATTTCAGGGCATGTGTGAATTCTCCAAATCAATTCATTATTTTGGCCAATGGTTTCAGGCAAAAGGGATCGTGAGAAACTGCAGAAGATGGAAGCCATGAGGAAATGTCCGTGACCCAGAAAAGCCACAGATTTTAAACAGTCATGGAATGGTGAGCCTCATGAGATAATCCAAATCCTACTGAGCACATTAATGATTCTCTCGGGCAATTTTTGATCAAGATCTGGTGTGTTAACAGTGAAAAATCACACAAGACCAGGTTATAGACCAACAGGTTTATTTGGAGGCACTAGCTTTCAGAGCGCTGCTCCTTCATCAGGTGGTTGTGTGTGTTGATGATTGAGCAGCAATCAAAGACTTGCTCGTATTGTTCAATGTCCTTTCACATTATGGTACTGAATCATCAACAACAGCAGGATCAATAGGCACATCATTCACAAGTCGGGGAGAAATCTTATGTAGACTCAGCATAAGTGCATCTGGTGGTCACTCCACTACACATCCAAAACCCTCAGTGATACAGAACAATGGTGATATTGAGAAAGAACTGTTTACAATGAATTGCGTGTGCAAGAAATTCTCTGATTCCAACTTTGGCCTATTAATAAAATTTGAAACTGACTGCAAGTCCTTAATAATCTTATTAAGATTATGAACAAAGGAAGTTTCCAGAATGCCTCTCAGAATCCAGAATTTTAAATTGGGGCTAAAGTGATGTGTCTTGTTAAAGGAAAGTTAAAAATCACACAACACCAAGTTATAGTCCAACAGGTTTAATTGGAAGCACACTAGCTTTCGGAGCAACGCTCCTTCGTCATGTGATTGTCAATTAACTGATGAAGGAGCGTCACTCTGAAAGCTAGTGTGCTTCCAATTAAAACTGTTGGACCATAACCTGGTGTTTGTGATTTTTAACTTTGTACACCCCAGTCCAACACTGGCATCTCCAAATCATGTTTATGGAAATATATTCTGGGAAGTAGTGGACAATGGCTGACACTCTGTAAGGTGTCCCAACCACAATCTAGGTAAGGGAAATAAAAAAAAAATTTAGCTATCAAGTCCTATACAGCCTTAACAATTCAGTATTTGACAGCGACAACAAAGATGTTGCTAGAATCTTTTGAATGTACACAGATTAGCATGTCGTCTTGATGTTTGGCTGGATTGGTCCATTTTAAAAAAAAACAACTGTAATGTTGAACAATACTTTCACATCTGTATTAATGACAGTCATAGAGATGTACAGCACGATACAGACCCTTCGGTCCAACTCGTCCATGCCGACCAGATATCCCAACCTCTGTGCTCACTTCTACAAACAGGAATTCTCTGCTCCCATGTCCCCCCAACCCCACGCCCACCTTCAGTGTTCCCCCTCCACTTGGATCCTTTCCCTTCGCCTATTACCTGTCCTCACTCTCTTCACTGGAATCTGTCGGTGCATCATTGGCTGTTACAATTTCTCTGCACCTCTCACCCACTCTCCCTGTCCCCTTCTGAAATGGCAGCACTTCAGGTCCAACCTGAAATTTGTCATGAAACTGGTATGGGTGGTGCCCTTGTAATCTGGCATGTTGATCTTTAGCCTGAAGAGGTTCAATGCCAACTCTCCGACACTTCTTCCACCTGCTCCCTGAACCATGACCCCAAATGTCAACATCAATCAACTGTTGCCACCAATGTCACTGACCTCATTATATCGAGAGAACCGCCCCCACTATGTCCAGCTTTATAATCTCCTAGCTGTCAGCTCATCTTCAGTCGAGACATTTTATAAACACTGGGACCTGATGTTGAGTTCAAAAGCTTCTGATTGTGAATCAACTCCCATTCCTTCCCTTTTCTTTAGCTTTACTTGTTGCATTCTTTGTCACAATGTCCTCTCTCCCCTCTCCCACTCCAGTGGGTTTTTTCATTCCCAATTTAGCTGGTGTATGTACCATTGATCTGCCATTCTCACCTTCCATTCACTTAATCACTATCAGTATTGTTTTCCCCCAGCATCCACCCCCACCAAACCCCAGCCCCTAATTACCTAAATGCTGCCCTCTCCGTACTTCACATCAGCTCTGGTGAAGAGTTATCTAGATTTGAAATGTTAGCGTGCTGTCTATCCATGAATGCTGCCTGACCTGCCTTGATGTCCAGCAAGTTTCTTTTCAATATTGTTGCCAGTCTGCCACTCTCTCAACCACATCTCCATTCTGGCAATGACATCACTTCCCATGTGCTCATCAACAATATCAACTCATCTGCCTTCCTCACAATACTCCCTGCATTAAAATAAATGTCATCTCGTCTTGCCATGATCCCTTGTGTCATAACTTGAAAATAATCATGTTATTTCTGCAATGACATCCTCTGTGGTGTAAGCTTCCCTGTGCATCACACTCGACACTGTCTCCATTATCCCATCTCCTGCTGTCAAATTAGTTTAACCCACAGCAAAACCGCACCAGCAAAACTTCCCAGAAGGAGGATGTGGTTTGGATACAAATCATCAGGCTTGGACAGGCCCTACCTTCCCTGTGATCAAGACATCTAAAGCCCTCCCTCAGCTCCAGCACATTGATCTGTTCTATCCACTTGTTCCTATATTCACCAGCATGTAATTCCAGAGCAATTCAGAGGTTACAACCTTTGAGGTCCTGTTTTTTAATCTGCTGCATCTCACCCTACATTCTTGTCAAGGACCTCTTCCCTCATACTGCCGATGTCATTGGTACCAATGTGAACCACCTCTGACCCTGCACCCTTCCCCTTTCAGAATGCTGTGCCATGGTTGAGTGATATCTTTGATCCTGGCCCCAGGAAGTCCAATGACCATCCTGCAGTGATGTTAGTGACTGCAGAGATACCTGTGAGTGCCCCTCATGACTGAGATTCGCACCACTATTGTTCTCCCGCTCTCTCTGATCCCCACCTTGTGCAGATGAGCTCTTCCTGCACTCCACAGAGGAGGCGTCACTCTCACTGTTTTCCAACACAGAAAATCGCTCCCTGATTGAGATGCACTGTGGGGCTTCCCTGAATCTCTGACTACTATGGACTGGTGGTTAGTGTCAATCAGAAGCACTTCAACTGCCAGGTGACCATGCCCAAGTTCTAAAGCCCCATTCTGATGCTGATCAAATCAGTACTACATCCTGCAGACGTGGTCAGTGAAGGTTAGTGCAGAGCATGAGCCTTGCCCTCCAGCCATCCGCTGCCCTGGGGAAAGGTGAGTCTAATTGTCCAGCAGTCACCACTCCCACAATGTGAGTGCATTTATGTGACACGTGCAGGTACAACAACACTGCTGCAGTTTATTTAAAGAGAATCAGATTATTTATTAACAATAACCTTAATTATTTACAATATGTACAAATATAACTGAGAGATAGATATGTCTATTGATTTCATGAACTGGAGTCTCAATTTTTGTTCTCGTGTCCATGATCTGGAAGAGATCAATGCTGATACAAAATTGAAGATTGAGAGAGACCACTTGCTGAGGACCTGACGGAGATCAGATGCTGTTAAAGATGTGAAGACCATCAGATGTTGTGATTAACACAGAAGATCCATTGGTGCGACAGATACATTGATGTTCAGAAGGTGTATTTGTTTACTGACGGTGAGGATCTGGTTCTGGAGCAGAACAGTTGGCACGAGAAGACAAGGGTCTGGGTCATATTCCGAACATGATGTGCTGAGTTCCCATTTGGGGACCATACAGCAGCAACTGCAAATTAACCTTTTACGACAGAAGATACATTGGGTATCTGGATGCGATGTGTCTGCTCGGTGAGGAATGCTGCTAAGGCCGCTGCATGATCGCGGTGATGGTCCTGTTTGGAACTGAAGGATACACAGTCCAAAATGTAGGAACTCACCACATCGGGGTAATCGTCAACGAGTTGACATGAAATACATTTCAGGAAGTTTCGGTAACTCCAGCCCGGTGCCTTGAGATACCTCTCAGCTAAGGAACAAGCCTTTGTGGATCCAGTGGATGTGAATATCATCTGCAGTGCTACACTACAACACTGGATGGTTTTCTCACTCTTAGTATCCAAGTGCAACAGCAAGCACACGATTTTGGTGTGGGGCTGTCGCTGGAAATCACTAGACTCTCCAAACGTGGCCAATATTTCCAACATTTGGAAAGCTTCCACGGAGACTTGCTCACTTCCTGCCCCAAACATTGGCTGAATCCTGGAGAGGATTGCATTTAAAAACGGCCTGATTGTTTCTGCCGGTGCCTCAAGGATGTTTTTCTGCAGGCAAGACAACACAGTAAGTGTGAATCTCTCGCTGTTCTCTGGATTGCCCAACACACTCACTAAGACATCGGTCACACTCCAACACCGCCGCCTCGCTCCAAAATCGATGTTTTTTAAAGCTCTGATGCAGAGCAAGTGGGTAACGGGTGAGGAGTCGTACCAGCAGAGGTATCGTATTAAGCTGTTAATGACCATGACAGTGAGACGCAGCTCGGAAAGGCACTGAGATTTCAGGAGTTCCCCGAAGAAGATGATAACAGGAACTGCCTGACAGTCACGGATCCAAAGGATTTGGAAAGCCAGACTATGTACAGTCTTAGACAAATCATCACCTGCAGATGCTGTCATTGCCCTGGCCAGCACAACAAACCCCTGATCAAATCCAACCCCTCGCAGCTGTTGCCATCCTCCCACCATCACCATCTGGTCACAGATGTCACTTTGACCAATCAGATCAAACAGGGCCTGGAGTGACCTCACACACCTTTCATTCAGTGACCTACTTAGATCAACATCAAACCCAGCAGTGAAACATCTCTGCTGTGCCTGAATATCAGTATCACTGTGCAGATAGAAACTCATCCCGCTGGTGAGAGATACAAGTAGGCCACTGAAAATGTTTGGTAACAATGCCTTGACCACGTCTGCCATCCTGGGCTGCTGCTCTCCACACATTCCGGATGAACCTGTCCCGGGGAGGGCGGGGGGCGACAGAGCAGGAGCTGGGACATAGCTGCTGCCGAGTGCTGTGAGGTCAGAGCAGTTATTCCTCATAGAAGATGCTGTTTAACCTCCTGGTGAGGGACTATCTCCACATGAAGCCCCTGTACATGCAGGATCTCTGAGACCCAGTCCTGAAGTTGTTTTCGATCTTGCAGGAAGAGCTTTTCCAAGAACAAGGAAGCGCCCCAGGCACAGCTGGGATGTTGGTCCGACAGACTGCCACAGACCATGAGAAGCAGGTTGTCCAGCTGACAACGCGGCAGGCTTTGGCAAATCAGCTCCATCACCTGACGATACATCTCAAACTGAGCTCTTTCTTCAGGGTTCATTAGGGTCTTCCAGAATTGTCTTAAGAAACACCAGACTCTCTTGATATTGTTCAAGTCTGTCTCCATCAGACACAGAGTTGATGGACATGATGGTACTGACCGGGCTGAGGGCCATCTGGTGAACTGCTTGGGAACCGGCGACGCAAAGTGGAAGCAGTCCTCCAAGCAGTGTGCCCACAAGATTCTCCAGCACGTCCCTGCTGTCATCAAACCTCCGTGAAAACACCACGAGCATCTCTGAGGTGATGCACACTACTGTCTCTCACTTATTGCTCTCCATCGACCAGATCCCCTCCTCAAAATTCTGGAGGGTTTCGTCCTTGTCTTCAGTCTCAGCAATGATCTTCTCCATTGCCACACAAAAGACACAAATTAGAGGCTTCATTGTTGAGTCTGCTTGTGAAAATCCTCTGATTCTGCTCACTGAATCTGTCTTCAATCTCTCCCTCGAGTTGGGAAGGTATTGTTTCAGTTTACCAGAGCAGTTTGCTTAATCTCCTCTCTTGGCGTCTCTCTGGCACAAGTGCACAGTAATTTCAGTTTGTTGTGTTTTACATGACCCTGCGATGATGTGTTGTCATGGTTCTCATTGTGATGACAGCGGCCGTCAGTTGTGATGTGGTCCTGAGTTCCCAGTGGGTGTCGTGTGCTGGGATTTTCAAAAACCAACATTCCGTGAGGAGTCATAGAGATTATGACATAGAGTGAGAGATCATGTCATAGATTCTTTGGCTCATCGTGTCATAGTCAGAGATTCATAAGCACAGAAACAGACCTTTTGGTCTAAACAGTCCATGCTGAATAAAATCCCAAATTAAACTCGTCCCATCTGCTTGCTCATGGCCCATATCCGTTCAAACCTTTCCTATTTGTGTACTTATCCAAACATCTTTTAGAGATTATACTTGTACCAACATCAACCATTTCCTCAGGAAGTTTATCCACATGTGAAGCACACTTTATCTCCCCACAAACTCTTTATATTGATTCAGAGATTGAATTGAACGAAGTTATCTCCACCTAAGATATGGCTGTTCTATTCTTCTCTAGAACCTCTATATTTTTATTCATCCATTGCCCCTTAATCATTCCAGCCTCACCCTTCACTCTCACAGAAACATGTGCTGCATAATAAAAATATGAACATGGACTGATTGTTCACTCACAGAGAAGAGTACAATGAATCTTCTCTTTGTTTGATCTGTCAGTGATTTCTCTGCTGCAGGATCTTTTGTCAAGTCATTTAACATCGGGTCAGGCCTTTCGTTCAAATCAATCCATACTGACCATTATTCCAAAGTGAACTGGACCCACTTGTCTTTTCTGGGGCCTTATCCCTTCAAACATTTCTTATCCATTTACTTATCTTCCTGTCAATTTTGTATAAAAAGAACTGACAAGGAATCAATAGAAAACATTTAGACTAAAATGTGATAAATGTAAGAATTCTCGAAGTAAATGTGGAATTAAGCCTGGGTCTCAGGAGCAGGTGCAGGATCAATGCAACCTTTAGTCAACCAGTTTTGAATTTTTTGGCTTTCCAAAATCCCTCAAGATAGGAGTCATTCCGACTCAAAGCAATGGCTGGCACATTCCATTATTTTGAGGAACACATTCTCTCCTAAATTCCCTTCAATGATGAACTATTCCCGATACATCATCTGGGGAATCCTAATCAGATCAATTACCATTGTAGTTCATGGCAGCTCAGTGGAAGCAACTAGTTTCTTCTTTACAATATCCTGGATTTCTGAACCATCTGATTTTTGTTCCTTTTGCAAATTTTCACAACTGCCTCTCCCTCTCAATCTCCTTGTGGATATATGATGTATGGTGTTGAAATTTCTGGTCCTTCGTGAAGCAGCTGAGTTGGAGACCATTGCCGCCCATCATGATGCTCTAATGATCAAAGTCTAGTCATGTTAAGGAAACCAAAGATAACTGCTTTAAAAAACAACAACACTCAATTAATTATTCCTCTGGTAGAGTCAAATCTCAACTCAAATCAGTGAACATTGGCTGATGTCAATGGCTACTTCATTGAATTTAAATAGCATAAAAGAGCTGATTTCACGATTATCTCCAAAACACTTGTATGGACACAGAAGGTAATCTTCCAGCCTTTTATCTGTTCAACATCAAAGCCCAAGAAGAACTAATCCCAAGAACAAAAGCGAACTTCAAACAACAATAAAGACAATCATAACGATAAATACATTATTAAAACATCATCTGTCATTGACAGCAAGCCATGTTCACTGCTTAGCAGATGGAGTGGTGCAGCCTCCAATCCCATCTTTTCGGTAGATACAGTTATCAGTCTCATAGAAGCAAGAGAATTTAATCAACAATTCCTAACCTGCTTCAGAGGCTTGGGGAAAGGTATACTGGCTACCACATCACACGGAAGGCTGATGCCAACCTATCCACTTGTTCACACTCGTGAAGATTCCACATTATTTCAATATAAGATGAAGCCATGCTCCAGAAGCTAATGGAAGACACATAACTTGGTGGTGAAGTTTGTCTATAGTGCACACAGCTAGTCAAATTGGATCCACTAGAAATTGTGTCAACTGAACAATTTTGAACAAGATCATACAATGAGAATTCCATTCAATGATATCTGTGGATAAGAACCTGCCAAAATTTGTAAAAAGTTGGATGGTGTGGTAGCTCAGTGGTCAGCACTGCTGCCCCGCAGCACCAGTGACCAGGGTTCAATTCCTATCTTGAGCTTGCACATTCTCCCTCTGTCTGGGCCGGTTTTCTCCAGTTTCCTCCCACAATTCGAAAGGTGCAGATCAGGAGAATTGTCATGCTGAAGTGCCCATAGTGTGAGGTGCATTAGTCAGGTGTAAATAGGGGAATGGGTGGGTTTCTCTTCAGAGGGGTGGTACAAATCTGTTGTGCCAAAAGGCCTGTTTCCATACTGTAGGAAATTTAATCCAAAAAAAAGGCTCTATCCTCTCTGAGCTGATAACAAACAGTGGCTTTATCAATTTAGCCGAGTTGAACTCTCCAGACAGCTAATCATCCTCATGACACTCTCTGAATGTTTTACTTGCCTTCCCTTTAAAATCACATCCACACCCGAAATTTCCACTGGACACAGGCCAATGTCGGATTGTGGGAGGAAACTGGTGCAAACCTGCACATGCACGGGGCGGAATATGTGGAAGCTTGAAATGCTACTTGAATGACATCATGTGACCACTGAAGCCCAACATGACAAGACGGTAAGAAGGAATACTGATGAAGGCTTTTGTGCGAAACATTGATTCTCCTGCTTCTCGATATTGTCTAACGGCCTGTGCTTTTCCAGCACCACACTCTTGACTCTAATCTCCAGCATCTGCAGTCCTCACGTTCACCTAACATAGTAAGAAGAGTCTAGAGAAGGTTACTGCATGCTGGATTAACATTTCAGGACATGTGTGAATTCTCCAAATCAATTCATTATTTTGGCCCATGGTTTCAGGCAAAAGGAATCGTGAGAAACCTGCAGAAGATGGAAGCCATGAGGAAATTTCCGTGACCCAGAAAAGCCACAAATTTTGAATAGTTCATCGAATGTTGGGCCTAGTGAGATAATCCAATTCCTACTGAGCAAATTAATGATTCTCTCAGGCAATCTTTGATCAAGATCTGGTGTGTTAATAGTGAAAAAATCACACAAGACCAGGTTATAGACCAACAGATTTATTTGCAGGCACTAGCTTTCAGAGCGCTGCTCCTTCATTAGGTGTTTGTGTGTGTTGATGATTGAGCAGCAATCAAAGACATGCTTGTGTTGTTCAATGTCCTTTCATAATATGATACTGAGTCATCAACAACAGCAGGATCAATAGGCACATCATTCACAAGTCGGGGAGCAATCTTACCTAGACTCAGCATGAATGCATCTGGTGACCATTCCACTACACATCCAAAGCCCTCAGTGATACAGAACAATGGTGATATTGAGAAAGAATTGCTTACAATGAATTGGGTGTGCAAGAAATTCTCAGAATTCAACTTTGGCCTATTAATAAAATTTGAAACTGACTGCAAGTCATTAATAACCTTATTAAGGTTATTAACAAAAGAAGTTTCCAGAATACCGCTCAGAATCCAGAATTTTCATCTGGGGCTAAAGTGATTCTCAATCATCTGATGAAGGAGCATCACTCTGAAAGCTAGTGTGCTTCTAATTAAACCTGTTGGACTATAACCTGGTGTTGTGTGATTTTTAACTTTGTACACCCCAGTCCAAAACCAGCATCTCCAAATCATGTTTATGGAAATATATTCTATGAAATACTGGACAATGGCTGACACTCTATCAAGTTGTCCCAACCACAAAATAGGTAAGGGAAATAAAAAAAAATCCAGCTATCAACACCTGCACAGCCTTAACAATTCACGATTTGACAGCCACAACAAAGATGTTGCTAGAATCTTTTGAATGTGCACAGTTTAGTATGTCGTCTTGATGGCTGGCTGGATTGGTCCATTTTTTTAAAAAAACAACTGTAATGTTGAACAATACTTTCACATCTGTATTAATGACAGTCATAGAGATGTACAGCACGATACTGACCTTTCAGTCCAAATCGTCCATGCCGACCAGATATCCCAATCTCTGTGCTCACTTCCACAAACAGGAATTCTCTGTCCCCATGTCCCACCAATCCCCACGCCCATCTCCAGTGTTCCCCCTCCACTTGGATCCCTTCCCTTTCGCCTATTACCTGTCCTCATTTTCTTCACTGGAAACTGTCGGTGCATCACTGGCTGTTACAATTTCTCTGCACCTCTCATCCACTCTCCCTGTGCCCTTCAGAAATGACAGCACTTCGTTCTCTCAGGTCCAACCTGAAATTTGTCATCAAACTGGCAGTGGTGGCGCCCTTGTAATCTGGCATGTTGATCTTTAGCCTGAAGAGGTTCAATGCCAACTCTCTGAAACGTCTTCCTCCTGCTCCCTGAACCATGACCCCAAATGCCAACATCAAGCAACTGTTGCCAGCAATGTCACTGACCTCATTATGTCGAGAGAACTGCCCCCAGTACATTCAGCTTTATAATATCCCAGCAATCATCTCATCTTCAGTCGCGACATTTTACAAACATTGGGACTTGGTGTTGAGTTCAAAAGCTTCTGATTGTGAACCAACTCCCATTCCTTCCCTTTTCTTTAGCTTTACTTGTTGCATTTTTTCTCACAATGTCCTCTCTCCACTCTCCCACTCCAGTGGGTTTTTTCATTCCAAATTTAGCTGGTGTATGTACCATTGATCTGCCATTCTCACCTTCCAATCACTTAATCACTATCAGTATTGTTTTCCTCCAGCATCCACCCCCACCAAACCCCAGCCCCTAATTACCTAAATGCTGCCTCTCTGCACTTCACATCAGCTCTAGTGAAGAGTTATCTAGATTTGAAATGTTAACGTGCCCTCTATCCATGAATGCTGCCTGACCTGCCTTGATTTCCAGCAAGTTTCTTTTCAATATGGTTGCCAGTCTGCCACTCTCTCAACCACATCTCCATTCTGGCAATGACATCACTTCCTATGTGCTCATCAACAACATCAACTCATCTGCCTTCCTCACAATACTCCCGGCATTAAAATAAATGTCATGTAGTCTTATCATAATCCCTTGTGTCATTACTTGAAAATAATCACGTTACTTCTGCAATGACTTAGTCTGTGGTGTAAGCTTCCCTGTACATCACACTCGACACTGTCTCCACTATCCCATCTCCTGCTGTCAAATTAGTTTAAACCCCCACCAACACCGCACCAGCAAAACTTCCCAGAAGGAGGATGTGGTTTGGATACAAATCATCAGGCTTGGACAGGCCCTACCTTCCCTGTGATCAAGACATCTAAAGCCCTCCCTCTGCTCCAGCACATTGATCTGTTCGATCCACTTGTTCCTATATTCACCAGCATGTAATACCAGAGCAATTCAGAGGTTACAACCTCTGATGTCCTGTTTTTTAATCTGCTGCATAGCTCCCTACATTCTTGTCACAGGACCTCTTCCCTCATACTGCCAATATCATTGGTACCAATGTGAACCACCTCTGACCCTTCACCCTTCCCCCTTTCAGAATGCTGTGCCGTGGTTGAGTGACATCTTTGACCCTGGCCTCAGGAAATCCAATCATCATCCTGCAGTGATGTCTGTGACTGCAGAAATACCTGTGAGTGCCCCTCATGACTGAGATTCCCACCACTATTGTTCTCCCGCTCTCTCTGATCCCCACCTTGTGCAGCTGAGCTCTGGCTACACTCCCCAGAGGAGATGTCACTCTTTTTGTTTCCAACACAGAAAATCGCTTCCTGAGTGAGATGCACAGTGGGGCTTTCCTGAATCTCTGACTACCACTGACTGGTGGTCAGTGTCAGTCAGAAACACTTCAGCTGTCAGGTGACCATGCCCAAGTTCTAAAGCCCCATTCTGAAGCTTATCAAACCAGTACTACATCCTGCAGACGTGGTCAGGGAAGGTGAGTGCAGACCCTGAGCCTTGCCCTCTCTCCATCCACTGTCCTGGAGTGAGATGACCCCAATGGTCCAGCAGTCACTTCTCCCACAATGTGAGTGCATTTATGTGACATGTGCAGGTACAACAACACTGCTGCAGTTTATTTAAAGAGAATCAGATTATTTATTAACAATAACCTTAATTATTTACAATATGTACAAATATAACTGAGAGATAGATATGTCTATTGTTGATTTCATGAACTGGAATCTCAATTTTTGTTCTCGTGTCCATGATCTGGAAGAGATCAATGCTGATACAAAATTGAAGATCGAGAGAGACCACTTGCTGAGGACCTAACAGAGATGAGATGCTGTTAAAGATGTGAAGACCATCAGATGTTGTGATTAACACAGAAGATTGTTGGTGTGACAGAAACATTGATGTTGAGAAGGTCTGTGTGTTTACTGACGGTGAGGATCTGGTTCTGGAGCAGAATAGTTGGCATGAGAAGACAAGGGTCTGGGCCATATTCCGAACGTGATGTGCTGAGTTCCCATTTGGGGACTATACAGCAGCAACTGCAAATTAACCTTTTACAACAGGAGGTCCATCAGGTGATCTGGAAGCAATGTGTCTGCTCGGTGAGGAATGCTGCTAAGGCTGCTGTATGATTGCGGTGATGGTCCTGGTTGGAACTGAAGGATACACAGTCCAAACTGTAGGAACTCACCATGTCGGGGCAATCGTCAATGAGTTGACGTGAAATACATTTCAGGAAGTTTCGGTAACTCCAGCCCAGTGCCTTAAGATACCTCTCAGCTAAGGGGCAAGCCTTTGTGGATCCAGTGGATGTGAATATCATCTGCAGTGCTGCACTACAACACTGGGTGGTTTTCTCACTCTTAGTATCCAAGTGCAACAGAAAGCACACGATGTTGCGTGGAGCTATCGCTGGAAATCACTAGACTCTCCAAACGTGGTCAATATTTCCAACATTTGGAAAGCTTCCACAGAGACTTGCTCACTTCCTGCTCCAAATAGTGGCTGAATCCTGGAGAGAATTGCATTTAAAAACGGCCTGATTGTTTCTGCCGGTGCCTCAAGGATGTTTTTCTGCAGGCAAGACAACACAGTAAGTGTGAATACATCGCTGTTCTCTGGATTGCCCAACACACTCACTAAGACATCGGTCACACCCCAACACCGCCGCCTCGCTCCAAAATCGATGTTTTTTAAAGCTCTGATGCAGAGCAAGTGGGTAACGGGTGAGGAGTCGTACCAGCAGAGGTATCGTATTAAGCTGTTAATGACCATGTCAGTGAGAACCAGCTCGGAAAGACACTGAGCGTTCAGGAGTTCCCCGAAGAAGATGATGATAGGAACTGCCTGACAGTCACGGATCCAAAGGATTTGGGAAGCCAGACGATGTACAGTCTTTGACAAATCATCACTTGCAGATGCTGTCATTACCCTGGCCAGCAGAACAACCCCCTGATCAAATCCAACCCCTCGCAGCTGTTGCCATCCTCCCACCATCACCATCTGGTCACAGATGTCACTTTGACCAATCAGATCAAACAGGACCTGGAGTGACCTCACACACCTTTCATTCAGTGACCTACTTAGATCAACATCAAACCCAGCAGTGAAACATCTCTGCTGTGACTGAATATCAGTATCACTGGGAAGAGAGAAACTCATCCCACGGGTGTGAGATACAAGTAGGCCACTGAAAATGTTTGGGAACAATGTCTTCACCACGTCTGCCATCCTGGGCTGAGAGAGTATCTCATATAGGCCGTGGATAGCAGTCAGCGAGACATTGGCTGAGTACACATCCTCAGAGATGGGGCAGCTTTTTCCCTCCAGTGAGTACATGAAATGTTTAATCGTACTCACTGGACAGGCCCTGTCCTCAGCTGCTGCTCTCCATACATTCCGGATGAACTTGTCCCACGGGAGTCGGGCGGGGGGGGGGGGCAGTGGTGACAGAGCAGGAGCTGGGACATAGCTGCTGCCGAGTGCTGTGAGGTCAGAGCAGTTATTCCTCATAGAACACACCGTTTAACCTCCTGTCTCCAAATGAAGCCCTAGCACATGCAGGATCTCTGAGACCCGGTGCTGAAGTTGTTTTTGATCTTGCAAGAAAAGGTTTTCCAATAACAAGGAAGTGACGCGGGCACAGCTGGGTGTTGGTTCGACAGACTGCCACAGACCGTGAGAAGCAGGTTGTCCAGCTGACAGCGCAGCAGCCTTTGGCAAATCAGCCCTATCACTTGACGACACATCTCCAACAGAGCTCCTTCTTCAGGGTTCGCTGGGTCTTCCAGAAGTGTCTTCAGAAACACCAGACTCTCTTGATATTGTTCAAGTCTGGCTCCATCAGACACTGAGTGGATGGACAGGATGGTATTGACAGGGCTGAGGGCCATCTGGTGAACTGCTTGGGAACCGGCAATGCAAAGTGGAAGCAGTCCTACAAGCAGTGTACCCAAAAGGTTCTTCAGCACTTCCCTGCTGTCATCAAACCTCCGTGAAAACACCACGAGCATATCAGAGATGATGTGCACTACTGTCTCTCGCATATTATCTTCCATCGACCAGATCCCCTCCTCAATCTTCTGGATGATTTTGTCCTTATCTTCAGTCTCAGCAATGATCTTCTCCATTGCCACACAAAAGGCACAAATTAGAGGCTTCATCATTGAGTCTGCTTGTGAAAATCCTTTGATTCTGCTCATTGAATCTGTCTTCAATCTCTCCCTCGAGATGGGAAGGTATTGATTCAGTTTACCAGAGCAGTTTGCTTGATCTCCTCTCTCGGCATCTTTCCGGCACAAGTGCACAGTAATGTCAGTTTGTTGTGTTTTACATGACCCTGCGATGATGTGATGTCATGGTTCTCATTTTGATGACAGCGGCCGTCAGTTGTGATGTGGTCCTGAGTTCCCAGTGGGTGTCGTGTGCTGGGATTTTCAAAAACCAACATTCTGTGAGGTGTCATAGAGATTATAACATAGAGTGAGGGCTCATGTGATAGATTCTTTGACTCATTGTGTCATAGTCAGAGAGTCATACAGCACAGAAACAGACCTTTTGGTCTAACCAGTCCACGCTGAATATAATCCCAAATTAAATTCATCCCATCTGCTTGCTCAAGGCCCATATCCATCCAAACCTTTCCTATTTGTGTACTTTTCCAAACACTTTTTTGACATTATAACTGTACCAACATCAACCATTTCCTCAGGAAGTTTATCCACACGTGAAACACACTTCATCTCCCCACACACTCTTTATATTGATTCAGAGATTGAATTGAATAAAGTTGTCTCCATCTAAGATATGGCTGTTCTATTCTTCTCGAGAACCTCATTACCTTTATACATCCATTGCCCTTTAATCATTCCAGCCTCACCCTTCACTCTCACAGAAACATGTGCTGCATAATAAAAATATGAACATGGATTGATTGTTCGTTCATAGACAAGAGTACAATGAATCTTCTCTTTGACTGATCTGTCAGTGATTTGTCTGCTGCAGGGTCTTTTGTCAAGTCATTTAACATGGAGTCAGGCCTTTCATTCAAATCAATCCATACTGACCATTATTCCAAAGTGAACTGGACCCACCTGTCTTTTCTGGGGCCTTATCCCTTCAAACATTTCTTATCCATTTACTTATCTTCCTGTCAATTTTGTATAAAAAAACTGAAAATGAATCAATAGAAAACATTTAGACTAAAATGTGATATCTGTAAGAATTCTCGAAGTAAATGTGGAATTTAGCCTGGGTCTCAGGAGCAGGTGCAGGATCAATGCTACCTTTAGTCAACCAGTTTTGAATTTTTTGGCTTTCCAAAATCCCTCAAGATAGGGGTCATTCCTACTCAAAGCAATGGTTGGCACATTCCATTATTTTGAGGAACAAAATCTCTCCTAAATTCCCTTCACTGATGAACTCTTCTCGTTACATCATCTGGGGAATCCTAATCAGATCAATTACCATTGTAGTGCATGGCAGCTCAGTGGAAGCAACTAGTTTCTTCTTTACAATATTCTGGATTTCTGAGCCATCTGATTTTTGGTCATTTTGCAAATTTTCACAGCTGCCTCTCCCTCTCAATCTCTTTGTGGATATATGATGTATGGTGTTGAACTTTCAAGTCGTTCCTGAAGCAGCTGATTTTTTTAAATTCATGAGTTGGAGACCATTGCCTCCCATCATGATGCTCTAATGATCAAAATCTAGCCGTGTTAAGGAAACCAACACTCAATTAATTATTCCTCTGGGACAGTCAAATCTCAACTCAAATCAGTGAATTATTCCTCTGGGAGAGTCAAATCTCAACTCAAATCAGTGCTATCAATGGCTACTTCACTGAATTTAAATAGGACAATAGGGCTGATTTAACGATTATCTTCAAAACACTTGCATGGACACAGAAGGTAATCCTCCAGCCTTTTATCTGTTCAGTAGCAAGGCCCAAGAAGAACTAATCCCAAGAACAAAAGCAACAATAAAGACAATCATAATGATAAATACATTGTTAAAACATCATCTGTCATTGACAGCAAGCCATGTTCACTGCTCAGCAGGTGGGGCCGTGTAGCCTCCAATCCCATCTTTTTGGTAGATACAGTTATCAGTCTCATAGAAGCAAGAGAATTTAATCAACAATTCCCAACCTGCTTTAGAGGCTTGGGGAAAAGTATACTGGCTACCACATCACACGGAAGGCTGATGCCAACCTATCCACTTGTTCACACTCGTGAAGGTCCCACATTACTTCAATATAAGATGAAGCCATGCTCCAGAAGCTAATGGAAGACACATAACTTGGTAGTGATGCTTTTTTATAATGCACACAGCGAGTCAGATTGGATCCACTAGAAATTGTGTCAACTGAACAATTTTGAACAAGATCATACAAGGAGAATTCCATTCAATTCTATCTATGGATAAGAACCTTCCAAAATTTGTAAAAAGTTGAATGGTGTGGTAGCTCAGTGGTCAGCACTGCTGCCCCGCAGCACCAGTGACCAGGGTTCAATTCCTACCTTGAGTTTGCACATTCTCCCTGTGTCTGTGCGGGTTTGCTCCAGTTTCCTCCCATAATTCAAAAGGTGCAGATCAGGAGAATTGTCATGCTGAAGTGCCCATAGTTTGAGGTGCATTAGTCAGGTGTAAATAGGGGAATGGGTGGGTTACTCTTCAGAGGGGTGGTGCAAATTTGTTGGGCCGAAAGGCCTGTTTCCATACGGTCGGGAATTTAATCTCAAAGAATGGCTCTATCCTCTCTGAGCTGATAACAAACAGTGGCTTTATCAATTTAGCCTAGTTGAACTTTCCAGACAGCTAATCATCCTCATTACACTCTCTGAAACATTTACTTGCCTTCCCTTTAAAACCATATCCACACCCGAAATTTCCACTGGACACAGGCCAATGTCGGATTGTGGGAGGGATCTGGTGCAACCCTGCACAGACACGGGGAGGAATATATGGAAGCTTGAAATGCTCCTTGAATGACATCATGTGACCACTGAAGCCCAACATGACAAGATGGTAAGAAGGAATCCTGATGAAGGCTTTTGTGCGAAACATTGATCCTCCTGCTTCTCGATATTGTCTACCTGCCTGTGCTTTTCCAGCACCACACTCTTGACTCTAATCTCCTGCATCTGCAGTCCTCACGTTCACCTAACATGGTAAGAAGAGTCTAGAGAAGGTTACTGCATGCTGGATTAACATTTTAGTGCATGTGTGAATTCTCCAAATCAATTCATTATTTTGGCCCATGGCTTCAGGCAAAAGGAATCGTGAGAAACCAGCAGAAGATGGAAGCCATGAGGAAATGTCTGTAACCCAGAAAAGCCACAGAATATGAATAGTTCATGGAATGGTGAGCCGAGTGAGATAATCCAAAACCTACTGAGCAAATTAATGATTCTCTCTGGCAATCTTTGATCAAGATCTGGTGTGTTAAGAGTGAAAAATCACACAAGACCAGGTTATAGACCAACAGGTTTATTTGGAGGCACTAGCTTTCAGAACGCTGCTCCTTCATCAGGTGGTTGTGTGTGTTGATGATTGAGCAGCAATCAAAGACATGCCCGTGTTGTTCAATGTCCTTTCACATAATGATACTGAGTCATCAACAACAGCAGGATCAATAGGCACATCATTCACTAGCCAGGGAGAAATCTGACCTAGACTCGGCATGAATGCATCTGATGGCCACTCCACTGCACATCCGAAGCCCTTAGTGATGAAGAACAATGGTGATATTGAGACTGAATTGCTTACAATGAATTGTGTGCGCGAGAAATTCTCTGATTCCAACTTTGCCCTATTAATAAAATTTGAAACTGACTGCAAGTCATTAATAATCTTCTTAAGATTATTAGCAAAGGAAGTTTCCAGAATGCCTCTCAGAATCCAGAATTTTCATTCAAGGCTGAGTGATGTGTCTTGTTTGTGGAAATATATTCTGGGAAATACTGGACAATGGCTGACACTCTACCAAGGTGTCCCAACCACAAAGTATGTAAAGAAATTTGTTTTAAAAATTCCAGCTATCAAGACCTACACAGCCTTAACAATTCACTATTTGACAGCAACAACAAAGATGTTGCAAGAATCTTTTGAATGTACACAGATTTCCTGTCATCTTGATGGCTGGCTGGGTTGGTCCATTTTTTTTAAAAACAGCAGTACTGTTGAACAATGCTTTCACATCTGTATTAATGACAGTCACAGAGATGTACAGCACAAAACAAACTCTTCAGTCCAACTCATCCAGGCCGATCAGATAGCCCAACCTCTGTGCTCACTTCTACAAACAGTAATTCTCTGCCCCCATGTCCCACCAATCCCCACGCCCACCTTTAGTGTCCCCCCTCCACTTAGATCCCTTCCCTTCACCTATTACCTGTCCTCAATCTCTTCACTGGAAACTGTCGGTGCATCATTGGCTGTAACAATTTCTCTGCACCTCTCCCCCACTCTCCCTGTCCCTTCTGAAATGGCAGCACTTCGTTCTCTCAGGTCCAACCCGAAATTCGTCATCAAACTGGTAGGGGTAATCTGGTATGTTGATCTTTAGCCTGAAGAGGTTCAATGTCAACTCTCCGAAACGTCTTCCTCCTGCTCCCTGAACCATGACCCCAAATGCCATCATCAAGCAACTGTTTCCAGCAATGTCACTGACCTCATTATATCGAGAGAACCTCCCCACTGCGTCCAGCTTTGTAATCTCCCAGCGAACATCTCATCTTCAATCGAGACATTTTATAAACACTGGGACTTGATGTTGAGTTCAAAAGCTTCTGATTGTGAACCAACCCCCATTCCTTCCCTTTTCTTTAGCTTTACTTGTTGCATTCTTTGTCACAATGTCCTCTCTTCCCTCTCCCACTCCAGTGGGATTTTTCATTCCCAATTTAGCTGGTGTATGTACTATTGATCTGCTATTCTCACCTTCCAATCACTGTATCACTATCAGTATTGATTTGCCCCTGCATCCACCCCCACCAACCCCAGCCCCCAATTACCTAAATGCTGCCCTCTCCGTATTTCACATCAGCTCTGGTGAAGAGTTATCTAGATTTGAAATGTTAGCGTGCTCTCTATCCATGAATGCTGCCTGACCTGCCTTGATTTCCAGCAAGTTTCTTTTCAATATGGTTGCCAGTCTGCCACTCTCTCAACCACATCTCCATTCTGGCAATGACATCACTTCCCATGTGCTCATCACGTTATTTCAGCAATGACTTAGTCTGTGGTGTATGCTTCCCTGTGCATCACACTAGACACTGTCTCCATTATCCCAACTCCTGCTGTCAAATTAGTTTAAACCCCCACCAACACCGCACCAGCAAAACTTCCCAGAAGGAGGATGTGGTTTGGATACAAATCATCAAGCTTGGACAGGCCATACCTTCCCAGTGATCCAGACATCTGAAGCCCTCCCTCTGCTCCAGCACATTGATCTGTTCTACCCATCTGTTCCTATATTGACCAGCATGTAATACCAGTGTGATTCAGATGTTAGAACCTCTGAGGTCCTGTTTTTTAAACTGCTGCATAGCTCGCTACATTCTTGTCACAGGACTTCTTCCCTCATACTGCTGATGTCATTGGTACCAATATGAACCACCTCTGACCCTTCACCCTTCCCCTTTCAGAATGCTGTGTCATGGTTGAGTGACATCTTTGACCCTGGCCCTGGGAAATCCTGCAGTGATGTCTGTGACTGCAGAAATACCTGTGAGTGCCCCTCATGACTGAGATTCCCACCACTATTGTTCTCCCGCTCTCTCTGATCCCCACCTTGTGCAGCTGAGCTCTGGCTGCACTCCCCAGAGGAGCCGTCACTCTCACTGTTTTCCAACACAGAAAATCGCTCCCTGAGTGAGATGCACTGTGGGGCTTTCCTGAATTTCTGACTAACATTGACTGGTGGTCAGTGTCAGTCAGAAACACTTCAGCTGCCAGGTGACCATGCTCAAGTTCTAAAGCAACATTCTGAAGCTGATCAAACCATTCTGCAGACGTGGTCAGGGAAGGTGAGTGCAGACCCTGAGCCTTGCCCTCTCTCCATCCACTGCCCTGGGGAGAGGTGACCCCAATGGTCCAGCAGTCACTACTCCCACAATGTGAGTGCATTTATGTGACATGTGCAGGAACAACAACACTGCTGCAGTTTATTTAAAGACAATCAGAATATTTATTAACAATAACCGTAATTATTTACAATATGTACAAATATAACTGAGAGATAGATATGTCTATTGTTAAGTTCATGAACTGGAGTCTCAATTTTTGTTACAGTGTCCACGATCTGGAGGAGATCAATGCTGATACAAAATTGAAGATTGAGAGAGACCACTTGCTGAGGACCTGACAGAGATCAGATGCTGTTAAAGATGTGAAGACCATCAGACGTTAGTGTGACAAAAACATTGATGTTCAGAAGAACTGTTTGTTTATTGACGGTGAGGATCTGGACCTGGAGCAGAATAGTTGGTACGAGAAGACTAGGGTCTGGGCCATATTCCGAACCTGATGTGCTGAGGTCTCATTTGGGGACTATACAGCAGCAACTGCAAATTCATCTTTTACACCAGGAGGTCCATTGGGTATCAGGAAGTGATGTGTCTGCTTGGTGAGGAATGCTGCTCAGGCCGCTGCATGATCGCGGTGATGGTCCTGGTTGGAACTGAAGGATACACAGTCCAAAATGTAGGAACTCACCACGTCGGGGTAATTGTCAACGAATTGACATGAAATACATTTCAGGAAGTTTCGGTAACTCCAGCCCGGTGCCTTGAGATACCTCTCAGCTAAGAAGCAAACCTTTGTGGATCCAGCGGATGTGAATATCACCTGCAGTGCTGCACTACTACACTGGATAGTTTTCTCACTTTTAGTATCCAAGTGCAATGGCTAGCACATGATGTTGGCGTGGAGCTGTCGCTGGAAATCACTAGACTCTCCAAACGTGGCCAATATTTCCCACATTTGGAAAGCTTCCACAGAGATTTGCTCACTTCCTGCCCCAAATAGTGGCTGAATCCTGGAGAGGATTGCATTTAAAAAGGGCCTGATTGTTTCTGCCGGTGCCTCAAGGATGTTTTTCTGTAGGCAAGACAACACAGTAAGTGTGAATACATCGCTGTTCTCTGGATTGCCCAACACACTCACTAAGACATCGGTCACACCCCAACACCGCCGCCTCGCTCCAAAATCGATGTTTTTTAAAACTCTGATGCAGAACAACTGGGTAACAGGTGAGGAGTCGTACCAGCAGAGGTATCATACTAAGCTGTTAATGACCATGTCAGTGAGACCTAGCTCGGAAAGATACGGAGCTCTCAGGAGTTCCCCAAAGATGATGATGATAGTAACTGCCTGACAGTCACGGATCCTAAGGATTTGGGAAACCAGACGATGTACAGTCTTAGACAAATCATCACCTGCAGTTGGTGTCATTGCGCTCACCAGCAGTACAACCCCCTGATCAATCCAAACCCTCGCAGCTGTTGCCATCCTCCCACCATCACCATCTGGTCACAGATGTCACTTTGACCAATCAGATCAAACAGGGCCTGGAGTTACCTCACACACCTTTCTTTCACTGACCGACTTGTGTGAACATCAAACCCAGCGGTGAAGCCTCTCCTCTGGGACTGAATATCAGTATTACTGGGCAGAGAGAAACTCACCCCACAGGTGAGAGATACAAGTAGGCCACTGAAAATGTGTGGGAACAATGTCCTCACCACATCTGCCATTCTGTGTTGAGTGAATATCTCACGTAGGCCGTGGATGGCAGCCACTGTTTGGTTTGCGGTCTTGGGGTGGGGTGAGAAGCGAGGTGATTAGCCTCCCCTTAATTACAGATTAGTGGTTCGGGTCCAGCATCTGGACATATCTGGAGGGATCTGGGCAAATTTGTAAGACTTAAGGTATGAAAGATCCCAGTAGATTCAAACAGACTTAGAGAACTGTATCCTCGGTCTTTAAATAAAACATCAGTGACAATTGGAAGATGTGTCTTATTTCAGTTGCTTGTTGTTCATTAAATTGAGATGAAAAAGGCTTCTATATTCCTTCTGATCAAATTTAGGCAATGATTGGATATTGTAAAACAGGTCCCCATCAGGCCTTTGGCTATGGTGGTTTCGCTCATTATCAGTATCCTCCACACTAAACCTAGCCGATCGTGTGGTGCTAGAAAAGCACAACAGATCAGGCAGCATCCGAGGAGCAGGAGAATCGACATTTCAAGCATAAGTCCTTCAGGAGTGAAGCTTGTGGGCCGGGGTATGGAGAGATAAATGGGAGTGAGGTGGAGCTGGGTGTAAGGTAGGTAATAAGAAGATCTGTAGATGCTGGAAACCAGAGTCTAGATTAGAGTTGAGCTGGAAAAGCTCTGTTCCTGATGAAGGGCTTTTGCCCAAAACGTCGATTTTCCTGCTCCTTGGATGCTGCTTGACCGATTGTGCTTTTCCAGCACCACTCCAATCTCGACTCAGGGTGTAAGGTAGCAGAGAATGCAATAGGTAGATGAAGGTGCGGGGAATGGTGATAGGTCAGAGAAGAGGGTGGAGCGGATAGATAGGAAAGATGGACAGGTCAAGAGGGCAGCGGCAAGTTGGAGGCTCGGGGCTTGGATAGTGTTGGCGGGGGTGGGGAGGGGCGGAAATAAGGAAACTGGTGAATTCCACATTGTTCCTGTGTGATGACCAGGTCCCAAAGCAGAATATAGAGCACAATTCCTTCAAGCATTAGATGGTTAGGGTTTGTCAATGGAGGAGGCCCAGGACCTGTACGTTCTTGGCCGATCGGGAGGGAGAACTGAAGTGTTCATCCATGGGGCTGTGGGGTTGGTTGGTGCGGGTGTCCCAGAGATGTTCTCTGAAATGATCTGCAAGGTGGCCTCCTGTCTCCCCGTTGTAGAGGAGACAACATCGGGTGCAATGGATACTGTAGATGACATTAACGGAGATACAGGTACATTTCAGTCGGATGTGGAAGGATCCTTTGGAGCGTTGGACGGAGGTGAGAGGGGAGGTGTGGGCGCAGGTTTTGCACTTCCTGCGGTGGCATGGGAAGGTACTGGGAGTGGGGTGTGGGCTGTTGAGGGGTTGGGGGAGTGGACCTGATGAGGGAGTTGCGGAGGGAATGGTCTCTCTGGAATGCTGATAGTTGTGGGGAAGGAAATATACCCTTGTTGGTGGAGTTTATTTGTAGGTAGTGCAAGTGGCGGAGGATGATGCAATGCATAGAGGTTGGTGGGGGGGGACTTGAGGAGCGGGGGTGGGTTCTGTCCTTGTTGCGTTGGGAGGGGTGGGGTTCAAGGATTGAGGTGCAGGAAGTGGATGAGAGGCATTGGAGAGCATCGTCGACCACGTGAGAAGTGAAATTATGATCTTTGAAGAAGGAGGCCATCTGAGATTTTCTAAGGTTGAAATGCTCGTCCTGGGAACTGATGTGGTGGAGGAATAGGAATAAGGAATGGCGTTTTTACAGGAGGTAGGATAGGAGGAGGTGGGTTTGTAGTAGATGTCCATGGTTAGTCGGTTACAGGAGATGGAGAAGTCCAAGAAGGGAAGGAAGGTGTCTGAGGTGGTTCACATGAATTTGAGTTCCAAGTGAAAGGTATTCGTGAAATTGATGAACTGTTCAACCTCCTCATGGGAGCACAAGGTAGCCCCAATAAAGTCATCGATGTAGTGGAGGAAAAAGTGGGGTGACATACCAGTGTAGGTGCATAGGTTTGACTGTTCCATGTACCTGACAAAGAGGCAGGCATAACTGGGTCTAATGCGGGTGCCCATGATTACCCCTTTGGTTTGGAGGATAGAGAAGTTGTTGAGGGTGAGGATCAGTTCAGGCAGGTGAATGAGGGTGTCAGTAGAAGGGTTTGGATGGCATGAGAGGAAGAAACGGAGGGCTTGAAGACCTTTGTCATGGCATATCGATATGGACTGGATGTGTATGGTGAAGATAAAGCTTTGAGGGTGGGAAATGAAAATTTTAAAGGTTGTGAGGGGCGTGGGTGGTGTCCCGAACGTAGGTAAGGAGTTCCTGAACTAAGGGAGATGGGATAGTGTCAAGGTATGCAGTGGGACAAGAGCAGGCTGAGACAGTGTGTTAACCAGGGAAATCAGGTTTGTGAATCTACAGTAGGAGGTGGAATTGAGCAGTGTGGGGTTCACAGATGATTATGTTGGAGGCATTCTCAGTTATCTTACTCCCATAGCCCCACTCCCCTCCCACTTATCTCTCAGTCCCCCAGCCCAAAAGTCTCACTTCTGATGAAGGGCTTATACCTGAAACATTGATTCTCCTGCTCCTCAAATGCTGCCTGATCTGTTGTGCTTTTCCAGCAGCACACTCTCCACTCTGATCTCCAGTCCCCACTTTCTCCTCACTACACTTACCTTCTACCTTTATCTCTATCCTTTTGAGCCAATTTTCCTGCCTAATTGCCAACTTCTGAAGTTCTAACTCACTCTTTTTCCCTTCCTTCTGCTAGACCCTTCTATTCTTTTTCTTCAACTTTTAACTGATTCCAACTGTTGCAGTTCCCTTTCTAACTCTGTTTGTCTTATTTGCAATTTAATTGTTTCTAACTGCACTGCATTTGACTGTTTCTCTGGTATATCTAACTTTCTTGGCAAATTTAGAAGCATCTTCGTCCCAGCAACGTTCAAAGCTATTTCCCTAATTTCAGTTTAACCAATAACGATAAAACAAAATTAAACAAATTTTCCACTTCTCACTTACATTTTATTTAAAGAGCTCGAACACTAATCCACAAATCTGTTCAAAAACCTACTGGGATCTTCTGTAACCTAAATCTGTACAAATCTGTCCAGATCCTGGCCTCAAGCTCCCAGTCTGTTAGAAGGCAGAGGTTGACCCTTCTCTGAGATAGACCATAGAACAATACAGCACAAAACAAGCCCTTCAGCCCCCTAAGTTGCACTGACCTGTGAACTAATCTAAGCCCACCCCCCAACATTGCTCGATGACTATAAATCCTCTCTCTAATAGTCTTTTCCAAAACTTTTCCTGCAACAGACATAAGGCTCACTGGTCTATAATTACCTGGATCATCTCTATTGACCTTCTTGAACAAGAGCACAACATTTGCAATCCTCCAGTCCTGTAATACTAAACTTGTAGACAATGTTGACTCAAAGATCAAAGCCAAAGGCTCTAACACCTCCTCCTGAGCTTCCCAGAGAATCCTCGTGTAAATCCCATCTGGCTGAGGGGACTTGTCTACTTTCACTCCTAGAATTGTTAACACCTTTTCACTACTAACCTCGACTCTTTCTAGTCTAATATCCCATATCTCATTCTTCTCCTCCAAAATACTCTCCTTTTCCTGAGTGCAAACAAATGAGAAATATTCATTTAGCATCTCTCTGATCTCTACAGGGTGTATACACAACTTCCCATTTCTGTCTTTGACTGGCCCTATTCATACCTTAGCCATCCTTTTATTCCTCACATATCTATAGAAAACTTTAGAGTTCTCCTTTATTCTACCTGCTAAAGGCTGCTCATGTCCTCTCTTTGCACTTCTTAACTCTCTCTTTAAATCCTTCCTAGCTAATCTGCGATTCTCCATTGCCTCATCTGACCCATCTCGTCTCATTGTCACATAAGTCTCCTTCTTCTGCTTAACAAGAGATGTCATTTCATTCATAAATCACGGTTCCCTTAACTTATCACTTCCTCCCTGCCTGACAGGGACATACCTATCAAGGACTCGCAATATCTGTTCCTAAACCAGCTCCACATTTCAATTGCTCCCATTCCCTCCATTTAGCTTCTCCATTCTATGCCTCCTAAGTCTTGCCTAATCACATTATTATTGCCCTTCCCCCATCTATAACGCTTGCCCTGTGTCATGTATCCATTTCCATCGCTTCATTAAATGTAACCAAATTATTGTCACTCTCTCCAAAGTGCTCACCTACCACTAAATCAAACACCTGGCCTGGTTTATTACCAAACACCAGATCCAGTGTGGCCTCTCTTCTTATCGGCCCTTCGACGCACTGTGTCAGGAAACCTTACTGCACCAGTTGGAGAAAAACTGATCCATCCGACGTACTAGAGTTATAGCATTTCCCGTCAATGTAGGAGAAGTTAAAGGCCCCATAATGACTACCTGTTCCTTTCACTCCTACCCAGAATCATTTTGCCGATCCTCTCCTCCATATCCCTGGAACTCTGCGGAGGTCGATAAAAAACTCCCAGCAGTATGACCTCTCCTTTCCTGTTTCTAACTTCTGCCCATATTATCGCAGTATACGAGTACTCATCAAAAGTTCTTTTAGCCACCGTTATAGTGTCCTTGACTAAAAAGGCCACACCTCCCCCTCTTTTACCCCTTTCCCTGTTCTTAATGAAAGATCTAAACTCTGGAACCTGCAACATTCATTCCTGACCCTGCTCTATCCATGTCTCCGAACTAGCCACAACATCGAAGTCCCAGGCACCTATCCATGTTGCAAGCTCACCTACCTTATTTCGGATACTTCAAAACAGCTTGCTGTCTCCCAGCACATTCCTGTGACCATGAAATCCTGTTGTACCCTCCCTACTCTCATCCTCCTGTGCACTGTATACGTCGGGTTCCCATCCCCCTGCTTAGCTAGTTTAAACCCACTGGAATAGCACCAGCAAATTTCCTACTCAGGATATTAGTACCCCTCTGGTTCAGGTGAAGGCTATTCTGTTTGTACAGGTCCCACCTTCCCCAGAATGAGCCCCAATTATACATGTACGTGAAACTCTCCCTCCTGCACCATCCCTACAGCTACAGATATCAGCTGATAGCTTTCCCTATTCGTTGCCTCGCTATCACGTGGCATGGGTAACAAACCATAGATAACAACTGTTTGTTCTAGCTCTCAGCTTCCATCCAACTCCCGGAAATCCTGCCTTACATCCCTATCCATCTTTCTACCTATGTCATTGGTACTTATGTGGACCATGAAGTGGGGCTGGGCACCCTCTCCCTTCAGGATCCCGAAAACATGATCCGAGACATCGCGGACCCCGGCACCTGGGAGGCAACACACCAACCGTGAAAATGAACCTTCCAGCTCAGCGAGCAAACCTACATCCAGAACTATTGAGTCCCCAGTGACTAACACTGTCCTCCTTTCCCTCCTTCCCTTCTGTGCAACAGGGACAGACTCTGTGCCAGAGACCTGTACCCCACTGCATGGCCCTGGTAAGTCATTTCCCCCTCCCAACAGTATCCAAATGGTATACTTGTTTATCAGGGGAATGGCCACAGAGGATCCCTGCACTGACTGTTTTTCCCCCTTTGAACAGTTACCCAGCTTTCTTCATGCCTACAAATAACTGCTTCCCTGTAACTCTTATTTATCACAGCCTCTGCCTCCCAAATGATCCAAAGTTCATCCAGATTCAGTTCCCTAATGCAGTCACGGAAGTGCAAGAGTTGGGTGCACTTCCTGCAGATGTACTTGGATGAGAGACTAATGGCGTCCCTCACCTCAAACATCATGCAGGAGGAACATTCTTCTCCCTGCACTGCAATCTGTCTTAGTCCCCTTATCAGAAAGTAAAACAGAGAAGCTTACCATTTCTCCCTGGTGTTTAAGGTTAGAGGAGGTGGATTAGTGGGAGGCCCTACAAAGAGAACACTCACTTATACAGCCGCAGGGAAATTTAAAAAAAAGTCCTTCCTGCCCCAGAAACCTCTGCTGTCCGATGTCAGATGTAAAGACTCAAAATCAGTGACTCACCGCTCCTGACAGGCTTCTGGTCCAAGCTCCAGCTCTTTGTGCAGCTGCTGCTGAAAAAACAGAAAAACAGATCTGAAACCTAAACTCCGAAATAGGAGCACCATACCCTGTAAACTGAAAGAAGTGTGAAAACTGATGTAACCCACCTTTCAGCAACTTCCAGAGGTTAAATAAAATAAATCCCTGACAGTCACTTTAAAATCAACAAGTAACAATTTATTTATCTAATTCTAACAGTGAACAAATTAATTGAACTATTAACAGACCAAAAGTATCCCTTCTAATTATGAACTATTCCTGAATAAAACAAAATTCTAATGGTATGTTGTTCCAATGAATTTAAAGCCCAAAATAGAATTGAGTCTCTCAAAATTACAGCCAGATTCCAGAATGTTGTGCTTTCTCTGTCGTTCTTCTGTCAGAAACCTCTTCTCTGTCATTGGCACTGTTATTATTTTGAAAGTGCTTTCTGTAAGACATAGAGGAGGCTGGGAGCGCCAATGGTTCTTTTTTGAAAGTTGAGGGCTGTTAGCTTTGGCGAATATCAGTTATCTCTGGATTCTTTATCCAAATACCTCTTCTTTTATACCTTTGATGTCATAACAATATTTCTTACAATGGGATTAGTCCTATGTTGTCAAAACTTTCAGATTTAAAATTAATAGATTTTCAGTATCTAAGTGCCTGGTTCAAATTGATTGGCTAAATCCAAAAGAGTGTTGTCTTGGTAAATACTGCTGCTTTGCTTGCAAACTAGACAGCCTTTTGATACACAGAGTCATAGAGATGTACAGCATGGAAACAAACCCTTCTGTCCAACCCGTCCATGCCGACCAGGTATCCCAACCCAATCTAGTCCCACCTGCCAGTACCCAGCCAATATCCCTCCAAACCCTTCCTATTCATATACCCATCCAAATGCCTCTTAAATGTTGCAATTATACCAGCCTCCACCACATCCTTTGGCAGCTCATTCCATATATGTACCACCATCTGTGTGAAAATGTTGTCCCTTAGGTCTCTTTTATATCTTTCCCCTCTCACCCTAAACCTATGCCCACTAGTTCTGGACTCCCCGACCCCAGGGAAAAGACTTTGCTTATTTATCCTATCCATGCCCCTCATAATTTTGTAAACCTTTATAAGGTCACTCCTCAGCCTTCAATGCTCCAGGGAAAACAACCCCAGCCTGTTCAGCCTCTCCCTCTAGCTCAGATCCTCCAACCCTGGCAACATCCTTATAAATCTTTTCTGAACCCTTTCAAGTTTCACAACATCTTTCTAATAGGAAGGAGACCAGAATTGCATGCAATATTCCAACAGTGGCCTAACCAATGTCCTGTACAACCGCAACATGACCTCCCAACTCCTGTACTCAATATTCTGACCAATAAAGGAAAGTATTCCAAACGCCTTCTTCACTATCCTATCTACCACATGTTTCAGTTCAGGCTCTCTATACACTGCATTTAAATCTCTGAGCGCAGAAAAAGCATCATCTGCTAAAGGCTCCATGCAAAAGTCCAGGCCCAGGAACTGATCCTTCATGGAAATGGCTGGTCAGAAATAGAGACCAGAAAATGTCTCCCAGCAACAGCAGCCAGTCTGAGTTGCGAGTCCCTCCAGGCAGGCAGATTGCAGTGCACGAGACTCCAGGCTCCAAGCAGCAGCTTCTCTCTGGTGCATTAGGCATTATTACAGTAGTCTTAACTCACCAAGGAGAAATGCAATACACCAGGCTTCCAAAGGCAGCAGCTATGGAGAATCCTAAATTCCTATCCCTCACAGCAGGCACTCTACAACACTAGAGGCTCCAGGCTTGAGGCCTAAACCAGCTCCAGCTGCTCAAAGTTACAACAGTTGTTGCCCCTCCGACCTCCACATTCCAATGACAGCAACAGAGTGCAGCCTCCCAATACACTGCCCTCTACAGGGAATGCAACCCTCCATCACCACTCTCTGTCTCTTGCCTTTGAGCCAGTTCTGTAGCCAAATGGCTGGTTCTCCCTGTATTCCATGTGATCTAACCTTGCTAACCAGCCTGCCATATGGAACATTATTGAACATCTCATTGAAGTCCATATATATCATGTACTCTGCTCTGCCTTCAGCAGCCCACTTTGTTACTTCTTCAAAAACTTCAATCAAATAGGAACGGGAGCAGCGGGGGAAGTGACAAGGACCAGAGGAGCAGCCGGGAAGGAAAGCAGTGACCATATATATCAGAAAGGCGGCTAAACCTGAGACTCTACAACTGTACAGTCTCCCACTTGCCCTCCTCCTCTAACCTAGTTAATAAGGTAAGATTCATTCTAAACTTCCTCTATTGAATATAAGTTTGTTATTGATTTTATAGCAACTTGAACTAAGCTTTCTACTTTAGTACTGAGTGCGTGTTCAGATAAGTCGGGTATGGATGCTAGGGCAATTGCTTGCTCCTCCTGCAGGTGGAAGACATGGCACAAGTCTCTGCTGGCTACATCTGTGGGAAGTGCACCCAATTCCAGCTCCTTGAAAACCATATTAGGGAATTGGAGCTGGAGCTGGATGAACTACGGATCATTCAGGAGGCTGAGGGGGTAATTGAGAGGAGTTACCGGGAGTTGGTCACTCCTAAAGCTCAGAACAAGAACAGTTAGGGGGAGGAAAGGGGACAGTCAGACAGTGCAGAGATCCCCTATGGACATTCCCCTCAGCAATAAGTATACCGTTTTGGATACTGCTGGGGGGCAGGGGGATGACCTAGCAGAGGAAAGCCATAGCAGTCAGTTCTCTGGCACTGAGCCTGACACTGTGACAAAGAAGGGAAGGGGACAGAATAGAAAAGTACTCGTGGTAGTGGACTTTATAGTTAGGGGAATTGACAGGAGATTTTGTGGTCAGGATCGGGATTCCCGGAAGGAATGTTGCCTCCCTGGTGCCAGGATCCGGGACGTCTCTGATTGGGTGGAGAAGTTTCTAAAAGGGGAGGGCGAACAGCCAAAAATCTTGTTACATATCGGCACTAATGATATAGCCAGGAAAAGGATCGAAGATATAAAAAGTGATTTCAGGGAGTTAGGATGGAAGCCGCAGAGCAGGACGAACAGAGTAGTGTTCTCTAGTTTACTACCGGTGCCATGAGATAGCGAGAACAGGGAGCAGGCGCAGCTTAATACGTGGCTGCGCAGCTGGTGTAGGAGGGAGGGCTTCAGGTATGTAGATAATTGGGATGCCTCCTGAGGAAGGTGGGACCTGTACAAGAAGGACAGGTTGCATCTGAACTGGAAGGGGACCAACATCCTGAGTGGAAGGTTTGCTCGAGTAGTTCGAGAGGATTTAAACTAGTATGGCAGGAGGATGGGAACCTGAGCTGTATATCGGAGGTCAGAGTTGATGCAGATGAGGCAATAGCAAGAGGTAGACCAGCTAGTGGGAAGGATTTTCCTGGGAAGGAACCAAGGTATCAGTTAAAGTGTGCTTGCTTTAACGCAAGGAGTATCAGGAATAAAAGTGATGAACTTAGAGCATGGATCAGTACCTGGTGCTACGATGTTGTGGCCATAACAGAGACATGGGCTTCTCAGGGGCAGAAATGGTTGCTGGATGTTCCAGGGTTTAGAGCATTTAAAAAAAATGGGTGGGGGGGGGGAGAAAGAGGAGGGGGTGTAGCACTACTAATCAGAGAGGGTATCACAGCTACAGAAGCTTCCATTGTCGAGGAAGATCTGCCTACTGAGTCAGTATGGGTGGAAATTAGGAACAGCAAGGAAGCAGTCACCTCTTTAGGAGTTTACTACAGGCCTCCCCAATAGCAGCAGGGAGATGGAAGAAAGCATATGTCGGCAGATTTTGGAAAAGTGTGGACGTAGTAGGGTTATTGTAATGGGTGACTTTAACTTTCCCAATATTGATTGGAACCTCCTTCGAGCAGAAGACTTGAATGGAGCTGTTTTTGTAAGGTGTGTTCAGGAGGGTTTCCTAACTCAGTACGTTGACAGACTGACAAGGGGAGAGGCCATTCTAGACTTAGTGCTCAGAAACAAGTCGGGGCAGGTATCAGATCTTGTGGTGGGAGAGCATTTTGGTGATAGTGACCACAACTGCCTCACATTCTACATAGCTATGGAGAAGGAGAGGATTAGGCAAAATGGGAGGATATTTAATTCTGGAAGAAGAAACTACGATGCGATTAGACATGAGTTAGGAAGCATGGATTGGGAGCAATTGTTCCATGGTAAAGGCGCTATAGACATGTGGAGACTGTTCAAGGAACAGTTGTTGCAAGTGATGAATAAATATGTCCCTCTGAGACAGACAAGAAGTGGTAAGATAAAGGAACCTTGGATGACGAGAGCGGTGGAGCTTCTCGTCAAAAGGAAAAAGGTAGCTTACATAAGGTGGAGGAAGCTAGGGTCAAGCTCAGCTCTACAGGATTACAGGCAGGCGAGGAAGGAGCTTAAAAATGGTCTGAGGAGAGCCAAGAGGTGGCACGAGAAAGGCTTGGCAGAATGGATTAGGGAGAACACAAAGGTATTTTACATTCATGTGAGGAATAAGAGAATGGTCAAAGAAAGAGTAGGGCCGATCAGAGATAGCATAGGAAATTTGTGTGTAGAGTCTGAGGAGGTAGGGGAAGCCCTAAATGAGTTTTTTGCTTCTGTCTTTACAAAAGAAATGATCTTTGTAGTGAATGAAACCTTTGAAGAGCATGTGTGCATGCTGGAATGGATAGAGATAGAGGAAGCTGATGTGCTGAAAGTTTTGACAAGTCGCCAGGCCCGGACCAGATTTGTCCTCAGCTGCTTGGGGAAACAAGAAATGTGATTGATTCGCCACTTGCAAAGATCTTTTCATCCTCGCTCTCCACTGGAGTCGTACCTGAGGACTGGAGAGAGGCAACTGTAATTCCTCTCTTCAAGAAAGGAAATAGGGAAATTCCCGGCAATTACAGACCAGTAAGTCTCACGTCTGTCGTCTGCAAGGTGTTAGAAAGGATTCTGAGGGAAAGGATTTATGACCATCTGGAAGAGCAAGACTTGATTAAATGCAGTCAACCCGGCTTTATGAGGGGCAGGTCATGCCTCACAAACCTTATCGAGTTCTTTGAGGGTGTGACTAGAAAAGTTGATGAGGGTTGAGCTGTGGATGTGGTGTATATGGACTTCAGCAAGGCATTTAATAAAGTTCCCCATGGTAGGCTCATTCAGAAGGTAAGGAGGAATGGGATTCAGGGGAACATAGCTGTCTGGATACAGAATTGGCTGGCCAACATAATACAGCAAGTAATAGTAGAAGGAAAATATTCTGCCTGGAAGTCTGTGGTGAGTGGTGTTCCATAGGAGTCTGTCCTTGGGCCTCTAATGTTTGTAATTTTTATTAATGACTTGGATGAGGGGATTGAAGGATGGGTCAGCAAGTTTGCAGATGACACAAAGGTTGGAGGTGCCGTTGACAGTATAGAGGGCTCTTGTAGACTGCAGCGAGACATTGACAGGATGCAGAGATGGGCTGAGAGATGGCAGATGGAGTTTAACCTGGATAAATGCGAGGTGATGCATTTTGGAAGGTCGAATTTGAAAACTGAGTACAGGATTAAGGATAGGATTCTTGGCAGCGTGGAGGAACAGAGGGATCTTGGGGTTGCAGTACATAGATCCCCTAAAATGGCCACCCAAGTGGACAGGATTGTTAAGAAAGCATATGGTGTTTTGGGTTTCATTAACAGGGGGATTAAGTTTAAGAGTCATGAGATCTTGTTGCAGCTCTATAAAACTTTGGTTAGACCACACTTGGAATACTGCCTCCAGTTCTGGTCGCCCTACTATAAGAAAGATGTGGATGCTTTGGAGACGGTTCAGAGGAGGTTTACCAGGATGCTGCCTGGACTGGAGGGCTTATCTTATAAGGAGAGGTTGACTGAGCTCGGACTTTTTTAACTGGAGAAAAGGAGGAGAAGAAGGGACCTAATTGAGGTATACAAGATAATGAAAGGCATAGAGTCAATAGCCAGATACTATTTCCCAGGGCAGAAATGGCTAACACGAGGGGTCATAGTTTTAAGCTGGTTGGAGGAAAGTATAGAGGGGATGTCAGAGGCGGGTTCTTTACACAGAGAGTTGTGAAAGCATGGAATGCATTGCCAGCAGCAGTTGTGGAGGCAGGGTCATTGGGGACTTTTAAGAGACTCCTGGACATGCATATGGTCACAGAAATTTGAGGGTGCATACATAAGGATCAGTGGTTGGCACAACATCATGGGCTGAAGGGCCTGTTTTTTTTTAGATTACTTACAGTGTGGAAACAGGCCCTTCGGCCCAACAAGTCCACACCGACCCGCCGAAGCGCAACCCACCCATACCCCTACATTTACCCCTTACCTAACACTACGGGCAATTTAGCATGGCCAATTCACCTGACCCGCACATCTTTGGACTGTGGGAGGAAACCGGAGCACCCGGAGGAAACCCACGCAGACACGGGGAGAACGTGCAAACTCCACACAGTCAGTTGCCTGAGTCGGGAATTGAACCCAGGTCTCTGGCGCTGTGAGGCAGCAGTGCTAACCACTGTGCCACCGTGCCGCCTGTTCTGTGCTGTACTGTTCTATGTTCTATGTTCTAAGTTAAAGAGACATGATTTCCAATGCACAATGACCTATAGATTGTGCAGTCAGTCCTTTCTTTCCAAGTACATTTCCCTTAAGATCCCCTCAAATAACTTGCCCAGCACTGATGTCGGTTTCATCGGTCCATAGTTCCCTGGCTTTTCCTTCCACCTTTCTTAAACAGTGGCCCCACAGTAGCCAACCTCCAGTCTTCCGGCACCTCATCTGTGGCTATCAATGGTACAAATATCTCAGCAAGGGGCCCAGCAATTACTTCCCTGGCTTCCCACAGGGTTCGAGGGTGCACTGATCTTGTCCCAGGGATCAATCCACCTTTATACATTTTAAGAAGTCCAGCACCACCTCCTCATTTTTTTTTGAGTCCATGTTTGATATCATTTCTCTGTTATTCAATGAGATGATCTGCAGATAGAGAACTGGCAGTTAAAATATGCGTTAAATTAAGGAGCATGAATCTGAAGTTATGCCATTCAGAGGTTACAGAGTTTGGACATTGTGAAATTTGCACACCGAATGCAAATACATTAGCTGAGAAGAAAATAGATGTCAACAACTTGAGCAAATCATTCCTTTCAAAGACCAAGGGACACAATGTAGCCGTCAAAAATATGATCTCAGACTTGGTTACTGGGGATGGGCTGGGGGTGTGAACATTGCCTTGGTCTAATAAAAACAGTCATGAAGGAAACACAATTTGCAGAAGAGGCAAAGGAGGTAATCCATCGATCGACTGAACATACCAAAACAATTAGAACTTATGCTACAAGGCAAATGAAGTGTTGCATGACCCCTCGTTTTGGACTAAATTTTGGAATTGGAGATATAATGTTTAAAACATTCATGGGTGAGAATATTATCACATGTAGCTGTAAAATTACTCTTGTGAGCACTGGTAATTGAAATACTCAGTGTGTATTTGCCGAGAAGGTAGAAAAATTACATTATATGAAAGTTGAAAGATGAATCTCAAATGAAATTGAAGGGACAATTGTTATTATAAAGGGGATTGAGTGAATTATGTAGTTAGATATTTCTGGATATTTTAACTAAACATATTTAAAATAATGTGCAAGTAAACCACTGACTGAGTGCCGATTGCGATTTCAAGAGCAGTTTGCGGAATGAAAGGAAAATGATGATCCTAGGATGTGGTTTGGAGTAGCTGGTGTTGGACTGGGGTGTACAAAGTTAAAACTCACAGGTTATAGTCGAACAGGTTTAATTGGACACACACTAGGTGGCCTGATGAAGAGGCAGCACTTCGAATGCTCGTGCTTCCAAATAAACCTGTTGAAGTATAACTAGGTATTGTGTGATTTTTAAGTTGATCCTAATATTGATATCTTTCGATCGAGTTGGTGGAGATGTTGACCAGGGGCTGCTCAAACATATACACAGCAAGGTTGTGAATTGAAGTTACCCGAGCATCAGCCACTGGCCCTGAGGGTGACATAAGGTGCATTGGAGGATAGTGGGAAAGGTGCCCACTGTGGAAAGACAACAGCTATCAGATGAGCAATGAACCGAGAAGAACAAGACACTTACAGTTCAGGAAGATTAAGCCAAAGGAAAAAAAATGCAGGATTCAATGTGCCATCAGAGAAAATCCTGGAAAGCACACTTGGCGATTTTGTGGGTCCCACATTTGGCAGCCTGAAGAGGACTTGAAGACCGAGAAGAAATCGTCTGGTTAACATGAGCTTATGTTTATGTCACAGATTCATGCATCATGGAAGCAAACCCTGTTGACCAACCAGTCCGTATAGAACAGATTTCCAAACAAAACCAATCTCTCCAGCCTGCTATTCTTGGGTATTTGCTGTTATTGTTCTTCGCTGTCAGGAAATGTCACATTCTGCTCTCTATCCATGAATGCTGCCTGACCTGCCTGGATTTCCAGCAATTTTCTTTTCAATATTGTTGCCAGTCTGCCACTCTCTCAACCACGTCTCCATTCTGAAAATGACATCACTTCTCATGTGCTCATCAACTCATCTGCCTTCCTCACAATACTCCCTACATTAAAATAAATGTCATCTAGTCTTGCCATGATCCCTTGTGTCATTACTTGAAAATAATCATGTTATTTCTGTAATGACTTAGTCTGTGGAGTATGCTTCCCTGTGCATGACACTCGACACTGTCTCCACTATCCCATCCTGCTGTCAAATTAGTTTAAACCTCCAGCCACACTCCCTGTTGTGGTTTGGACACAAATCATCAGGCTTGAACGTGCCTTACCTTCACAGTGATCCAGACATCTAAAGCCCTCCATATACTCCTGCACATTGATCTGTTCTATCCACTTGTTCCTCTATTCACCAGCATGTAATACCCGAGCAAGTCAGAGGTTACAACCTTCAAGGTCCTGTTTTTTTAATCTGCTGTATAGCTCCCTACATTCTTGTCACAGGACCTCTTCCCTCATACTGCCGATGTCATTGGTACCAATGTGAACCACCTCTGACCCTTCACCCTTCCCCTTTCAGAATGCTATGTCATGGTTCAGTGACACCCTTGACCCTGGCCCCAGGAAATCCAATCACCATCCTGCAGTGATGTCTGTGACTGCAGAAATACCTGGGTGCCCCCCATGACTGAGATTCCCACCACTATTGTTCTCCCGCTCTCTCTGATCCCCACCTTGTGCAGCTGAGCTCTGGCTGCACTCCCCAGAGGAGCCGTCACTCTCACTGTTTTCCAACACAGAAAATCGTTTCCTGAGTGAGATGTACTGTGGGGCTTTCCTGAATCTCTGACTACCACTGACTGGTGGTCAGTGCCAGTCAGAAACACTTCAGCTGCCAGGTGACCATGCCAAAGCTCTAAAGGCCCATTCTGACGCTGATCAAACTAGCACTACATCCTGCAGACGTGGTCAGGGAAGGTGAATGCAGACCCTGAGCCTTGCCCTCTCTCCATCCACTGCCCAGGGGAGAGGTGACCCCAATGGTCCAGCAGTCAGTATTCCCAGAATGTGAGTGCATTTATGTGACACGTGCAGGTACAACAACACTGCTCCAATTTATTTAAAGTGAAATAGAATATTTATTGACAATAACCTTAATTATTTACAATTTATACCAATATAACTGAGAGATAGATCTATTGATTTCATGAACTGGAGACTCTGGATGAGATCAACCAGAATTATGAAATGTTGTATGTTTTTGGATCAGTTTCTAAGTATAGGTAAGTATCTGGAAGAGCTTATATTGTTATAATGTCCACGATCTGGATGAGATCAATTCTGAGACAAAATTGAAGATTGAGAGAGTCCACTTGCTGAGGACCTGACAGAGATCAGATACTGTTAAAGATGTGAAGACCATCAGATGTTGTGATCAACACAGAAGATCCGTTGGTGTGACAGAAACATTGATGTTCAGAAGGTCTGTTTGTTTATTGACGGTGAGGATTTGGACCTGGAGCAGAATAGTTGGTACAAGAATACAAGGGTCTGGGCCATATTCTGAACCAGATGTGCTGAGGTCTCATTTGGAGTCTACACAGCAGCAACTGCAAATTAATGTTTTGCACCAGGACGTCCATTGGGTGATTACAGAAGTGATGTGTCTGCTTGATGAGGAATGCTGCTGAGGCTGCTGCATTCTTGATGGTCAAGCAATGATCAAGAACTCAGCTGCTGACATAAATGAGTATGCCAACACCGTCACAAACTTCTTTAGTAAGTGTGTTGAACCCCCTTGCCTAGCCCAAGCAAACCAGTTCGGTGAACTGTGAAACCCTCAAATTGTAAGGCCCTTAAGAACTCTTCACTATAACTAGGAACATATGACAATAATAAATCAAATAAATCAAGAACAATTCTTGGTAAAGGAGTATGAGACTCGGTAAAATTTGATATGGTCCAGTTTGTTCTGGTACTCTAAGCTCAACTGTAATCAGACAGATCCTGCAGACCAGTTCTGAGGAAGGATTACTCAAAATGTTAACTCTGATTTCACTCCTCAGGCATTGCCAGGCCTGCTGAGCTTTCCCAGCAATTTCTATTTTTTTTCTGACTTACAGAATTCACAGTTCTTTCAGTTCTTTTAAAAATCCTGCAGACATTCCACTTGGAGGAGCATGTTTTTCGGTTTAGTTGCATTTTGATGATGTTGGGATACAGTGATATTACTACACTTCCAACCCTTCATGTGATAACTGCAGTCTAAAAATTCTTATTATTGTCAATGTTCTTAGAGGAAAGAGAATTATCTCCTGAAACACATTGCAAAACATAATAGCTTCATTAAGTGATGTTCTTAAGCATCATTTGGTGCTTCAAAGCAATAATGCTGCCCAAAAAGCACTTGAAGAGTTCAAGTTTCTGAAGAGGTTCCCTGGGGCATTTAATTACTTAGCAAGAAAAAAATATAGTCCTATAAGAAATGCAGACAGATGAAGGCACAAAATGCCCCTAAATATTTCAGGTTTAAACATAATTACAAGTCTGTGCTGTCTATAAACTGACAGGTTCTTTCATATGATTAGAAAAGTGCAATTGCACAAAATGGCTTGTCAGCTTATGACATGTTCTGCGGGCATAAAGTTTTAAATTATAAAGGCTTCCAAAAAGTACGTCTACAAAAATTTCTTACCAAAACAGATGGTGTTTACCAACTGTTAAAAGGCTCTCAATTATGTGTAAGATCTTTCACTAGTGACAATGTGTTATGGGCGTACTTATTTAAGTGAAAGAACATCAGCAGCAACATGTTATTGTTGACTTAACTTCCTATTTATTACAGGGTGCATTACATTAGGTATGAAAGCTGAGCTAGAAAACTTGTCACAGTTTGGTCTAGTCAGTGATAATTCATTGAGTGATGATTTAAGGTTTGCAAATCTGCATGAAAAGCAATTATTTACTACTTTAGGTTAATGGTATGTATTCTGTATTTATAATATACTGCCACAATAACTTGATCTAACTTTTGATGTGTTGCATGAAGCGCTTTGTTTCTTCGCTTATTCATGAGATGTGGGCATTACTGGCTAGGCTAGTATTTGTTGTCCAGCCCTAGCTGCCCCAGAGAAAATGGTGGTGAGCCATCTCTTTGAACAACTTATTCTATGGGATGTAACTACACAGTTATGTTAGGAAGGGAGTTTCAGGCCTTTCAGCCAACAACAATAAATAGTGATATAGTTCAAGGCAGAATGACTTGGAGGGCAACCTGCAGGTAATGGTTTTCTCATGTACCTATGATCCATGTCATTCTAGACTATAGAAGATATGTTGGAATATGTAGTGAAATGGGCCTCGGACAGTTACTGCAATGCATCATGTAAATGATATATAGTGCTGAATCTGTGCACTGACGGTGAACTGAGTGTATGTTTATGGTGCAGGATTTGATACTAGTAATGCCAATTATTCTAACCTGGATGGTGCTACTTGAATGTTGCTCAAGCTACACTCATCCAGGAAACTGAAAAGTATTCCATCAAATACCTTGTCCTTGTGCCTTGTAGATGGTGGACAGGCACTGGGGAGTTCAGAAGTCAATATAATTACATACTTACAATGACTCATTATAGAATGCCTAATCCCTAACCTGCTCTTGTAGCCACAGCATTTCCATAACTGATCTAGCTCAATGGTATCCCTAGAAAGTTTTTATTTAATATATTCTTTGGAGGATTTGGGCATCACTGGTTGGAATAGTATTTATTTTCCATCCATAAATGTTTGGATAAGGTAGTGGTGAGTTATCTTCTTGAATTGTTGCAGTCAATTTGTTTAAGTGGCTGCATAATTTTATTAGGAGTGACTCGATAACAGTAAATGAGCACAATATATTTCCAATTCACTATAAGGTATTCTGCTACCATAACGCCTTTGAATGTCAAGGGCAGATAGTTGGATTACTTCTTGTGGAGCACATTCATTACCTGCAAATGTGTAACTTGAATGAATTGTGTCACTTGTCAGTGGAAGTCAAAATCTAGTCTAGATCTTGGTAACCATGTACAAATCTCTTCAGTTTTTGTGGAGTTGTCAATTGTACTCAGCACTGTGCATCATCAGTGAATAGCTGACCTTATAATGAAGTGAAAGTCATTGATGGAGCAGTTGAAGATGATTGAGCATGGTGCCTGGGCTAAAATTCATTTTTTACCCCTAATTGTCCTTGAGGAAGTGGTGGTGAACTACTTTCTTGAATCATTGCAGTCCATTTGGTGTGGGTATCTCCTCAATACATTTCACCTGCTCCAAATCTGTGTTATAACATTCTCGAATAGGTTGATTGAAAACCATATACACTGAGGAATTGCTGCAGTGATGTTCTGGATCTGAGACGATTGGCATTCAGCAATCACAACTGTCTCCTTTTGTGTTGGGTATGATTCCAATTATCAAATGGTTTTCTCTCTGATTCCCATTGACCAAATTGGGTGGCTGACAGCTTTACAACTTTGCATTATGGATCAGGCCAAGCCCCCTCAAAGCACCTCATGAAGGTAGCCCAGACCTTAATTTTTCTTGTTGTTTTAAGCAGGTGTGAAGTGGATATTCCAGGAATGATGCAGCTGGCCCAACCACTTAGCTTTCAACAATATATTATTTATTTGCAAGATTACTGAATGAAACACAAACAAAAAAAGAACAGAATACAAAATAACTTAACCTTTCTGAAAATCCAACAGATTATCCCAAATTAATGATCAACAATCCGCATAAACACACCTTAGCAAAAAAGGTAAAATCAAACATAGGGTCTTAAAGGAGAGAGAAAGAGAGAGAGAGAAAGGAAAAGAGGAAAAGAGATTCAGTATGAAACACTTTCTCCCATGTAACTGTTGCTTTGACCAGCAGCCTCAAAATACTGACTGCTTGCCAAAGTCAAACCAAACCAAACCAGAGAAAAGCTGAGCTGGGAGAACTGGCCACACCCTTTTCATTGTCCAAGCGTTTTTTTTAAATATATAAAACTTAAAAGTCTTTTGCCTGGTGATGAGCTTTCATCAAATTGGCCCTGAAAACTATCCAAACCAGACGCATTGGAACCTGTGTCTTTATGACCCCTCTGAAAAAAAATGTTCGATATAACTTTGTTAAAAGAACAGCATCATCACACTTAGCAGTCCCACAAGGAATGGAAGGTGCTATTGGCACAGTTTGAAGATTACAATGGTGCCTCCATCACATGAAGATGCCCCCAATGGTGAGTATCCCTTTAGTGAATACTTTACTGCTGCAGGGTATAAACAAGGACTGCAGATGCTGGAAACCAGAGTCTAGATTAGAGTGTTGCTGGAAAAGTACTGCAGGTCAAGCAGCATCCCAGGATCAGGAAAATCGACATTTCAGGCAAATTCCTGATGAAGGGCTTTTGCCCGAAACTTCAATTTTCCTGCTCCTCAGATGCTGCCTGACCTGATGTGCTTTTCCAGCACCATTCTAATCTAGACTTTACTGCTGCAGCATAACAAAAAGCTCACCACCTGGTGAACCTTTTTGAAGTATGTCATAGTCTCTAGTTTATAAAAAAGATAGCACATGAAAAAAAAATATGATCACAAAGGGGAAGGAATATGAAATGAGGACTCTGAACGGGTTTAAAAGAGAGAGCACAGAATTATCAATGAGCTCAAAGATACAAAAGATTAATGCAGTCGCTCAAAGTATGAAGATACCAACTTAAAAAAAACATATCCAACTTTGCAAACTTCTTCCATATATTTAGTATGGATAACTGTTCAAAAGCAAGTTACTGTTAAATGTGATTGTTAATGCAAGCACTTTATTTAAGTTATATTTTATTCCATTTATGTGTTCAATTCTAGGATGAATTTTCTATGCAATTATTTCTTAATTTTGATTACACTATCAAGATGAATTGATTTCATTTGAACATAGGCGGAGGGTATTACTGGAGAAGTGAAGTACTTGCTGTTATCCGCAATCAAAATGTCAATAAAATTTACTGGAAACACTCATGAGCACTTGAACAGCAAGTTAAAGTTCGAGAGTGTTAAAGGGCTTAATTATCATTCCCCCAAAAAAAGAGCCTCATGTAGGAGGCTGTAATGCAAGAAATCAGAAGCAGGTACCCAAGCGGCCCAAAATATGCCCACTTGAAATTTTAATAGAGGCAGGATGAGTGGTGGGCTATCAAGCCAGAAGGAAGTGGATGGATCATCTCAACATTTTAATATAAAATACATTTCGATGGTTCTCCATGCCCAGAGGCAAAAGTGAGTGGTGATATTAGGGTATTTACACAACATACAGTAAACATTTAACAGATGAAAAGGGATGAGACCAGCTTCAAACATTTAGATATTCATGATAATCTCTCACATGACTACTGAAACATCATAGTTTACCAAAGGGTCAAGTGCAACAACTACCTCAAAGCTCCAAGTAATATAGTTCCTGGTAACTAGGGAGACAATTATGGTTTATAAAGATACTGTTGTAAAGATCAGCATTTGAATGTAATGGGTTGCCACCCAGGAGTGATCCACATTTGGCCATAGAGATTCATCTAGGCAGCAGGCTATGGCAACAGCATTTCTGTATCACAACAGAGCATAAGTGACAAGTGTTGTGTTCGAAAACAATAAAGCAGTAGCTCAATATGTGTAGGCATTCACAGTAGCAACCATAGCAATCAGCATGTCAGCATTCTGGGGTTGCATTGACTAAAACATGAAGTAGAAATAATGTGACGAAAAATATCAGGTTAGAGGCTAGGAATCCTGAAGCAGGTAACGCACCTCCTAACTCCCTAAAACCAGTCCACCATTTACAAGACACAAGTCAGGCATATGATAGAATATTTCTTACTTGCCTGAATAAGAGCAGCTGTACCAACACTCAATAAGTTTGACACCGTGCAGAACAAAACAGCCTGCTTGTTTAGCATCATATCTGAAATGACTCCACAGAAGATGGAATCCCATCACTAAGTCACCTTTTATTTACATGTGGAGAGCCCTTGACATTGATCCAGCTCCCTCAGAGGCAGCTCCTAGAGTGAACAGAAGCTTTGACATCACTATTTATATCCGTCAGCCAGGTCTCCTTGATTGGACCAGATTATAGCCCTAAGCAGAGAATTAATTTTTTATGATGTCCACCTGGCTGATCATATTACAATTATTACAATATCCCAAATAATCAATCGCTTGATCTACAGTAGCAGCAGTGTGTACTGTCTACATGAAATTCAAAAGGCTCCCGAGACAGCATCTTCCAATTCACAACCTCTGTCATCTAGAAGGATGAGGATACTAAATATAAGGGAATACCATCACCTGAAAATTCCCATCCAAGCCAAGCATTATCCTGACTTGGAAATATATCACAGTTGCTTGAGTGTTGCTGTGTCAAATTCCCTCCTTAATATTATTGGAGGTGTAACTGCACCAAGCATTTTGCAATGATTCAAGAAAATAGTTCACCACCATCTTCTCAAGGACATTTATGGATTAAAAATAAATTATAGCCCAGCCAGCAAAGCCAACAGGCATTGAGTTACTGTGTGTAAGCAGTAAAAAATAATAAAAAATGTTTCTTATATATTGCAGTTCATTGGGAAAAACACAGCTAGACTGTGCTTTGTCATCATGTCGGATAATAATTAAAGCTTAATGCCAAAGTGCAATTACTTTTTGAATTAGTGACAATGAACCTCTCATCCACTTGCTAATCCAACATGTCTTGCAAATATTTAATCATAGGTTTATCGCGATTTCAAAACATTTTCCTTTTATGAAATAAATAGCAGTTCCAATTGAAATGGTGGTTAACAAATTATTCTTATTCTGGTAGCTACTTTGATTTTGTTTTTACTGAATGCACGTCAGTGCAGAATTCACATTTTCTGTGTACTCTGCAAAACAACCGAAATGAATCAATTCTCCTCCGTTTTCTGCATCACATTGGGATGCAAAGAGTCATTTTATAAAATTTCATTGCTGTAAAAATTACCCCAGAATTGTCCTCAGAGATCCCGTCAGTCAACACAAACACTACAAGTCACCACCACTAATATTTTAATACCAGCATGGCATGTGATTTGACAGAGAAGAAGAACTTGAGTAACTCAGAACACTATGGAAATTTTATATGTAGTTGAGTAAAATAATGTAATATATTACCTTTTCTCTCAGGGAAAGCATGAGTTATGGATTTATATTAACTTCTACTTTACTTCAGTTAGTCCTCCAGCACATTCAGATTGAATTTACCATACAGTGATCTGAATTTACAATGGGTATGTGTAATGACTGTCAGATATTTTAGCTTTGAGTGGCTTGATATAGAAAAGGTAATCAATTAAGATATATAATTTTGGAATAGTTGCCAACACACAATAGAAGAACATTATCATAAACATGTATAAGATCCCAGCTGGTTAATCAGGTCTGCACTAGATACTATGATAGCTCCAATGTGGTGACTTGACACTTCCTATTTCTGAAACTCCCATTTCCTATCACTCCTTACAATTCCCCAGTAAATCCACAATAGAAAAAAAAGTTGAGGCAAATTGGAATGTAGAGGGTTCATGCTTGTGTGTAAGCAAGACAAACTACATTGTGTGTTTGGTTGTGTATGTTAAGAATGTGTTCATGCTGTTGTTAATGGAAGAGATTTACAACACAACACAAAGAAGAGTGCTGGGTTTGTTGGCCATTAAGGTTTCCCTGTTCCATGTAAGCAGCTATGCCGTGTCCAGATAACATTGAAATTTAAGAAGTTTGTTGATATCACATCACATTACATTCAGATGTCAAACCACTCGATTTGTTCATCCCAAGGAAAATTCCACATCCATTTTAAAAAAAGGGTAAAGCAAGAAATTGAATCAATGTTGCAATAAGTGGTAATCTCATCTGCAACAAACCCTACAAGTTAACATTCAGGTATAGAAACCAATAGGTCATGGTGAGTTTTGTTTGATCTTAAGCAGTTCAGCAAAGCTGTGGGGAAGAAGATTTGTTCTTTAGTTGCTGTGCTTGAGAATCTGGCAAATTAAGGAAGAGTTCAACTTGACTAAGATAATGCAAATAGTGATTTGTAAAAAAACAATCTTGGATGAAGGAGATGATGGCCGAGTGGTATTGTCACTGATTCAGAGACTAAGATATTGTCCCAGAAATCAATAACGAAAATTCCTAAAGTGACCACGATTTGATTGTCCAAAAAACTCACTTGGATCACTGAAGTCCTTTGCGAGAAAGACAAGTGAGAAGTAAATCTGCCATCCTTACATGCTCTGGTCTCAAAGTGACTCCAGGCCCACACTAACGAGTGTGATGTTTTTCTGACCTTTGAAATGACTTGTATTGAAAACTTAAAAGCCTCAAAAAGGAATGAAACTGGAGAGAGAACCTGGATTTGGCCTGGAAACTGGAAATAACAACAATAAACTCAGCCCTTCTCATCATGCAAGAACCTGCTGTTTCTCCAGCATTTTCTGTTCTCACATAGCTCCTGAATATATTACAGCTTCCATTCAAAAATGGACAACAGTGCTGGACTCCAGAGATCATCAGTCAAGCTGCATTTAACAAAGTGTGGCATCAGGGAGAACCAGTAAAACTAGACAATTGAAATCAGTTGAAGTCATGCTTAACACAAAGGAAAATGTTTTTAGTCATTGGAATATCCAGGCAAGGGGCATTGAGAGTTGGTTTCCCCCCCTAACCCCTGAGAAAGTGTTGGCTGTTAACATCTCTTCCAACCACATTCATCTCAGTGATTCCCCTTAACCGGGTGGTGGCATGTGAAAAAAAGGTTCATGTTGCAGTACTCCTTGCCTTCCCATGCTCTATCATATTTCACCCTTATGTATAGAGTTGCCCACTTCATCTTTGTCATTCCCTTTTGTCCCAGCGTAATGCATCCAAACCCGATACCTGAGTATCCAACTCTTACCTCAAAACAACATGGACTGCCCCAATAACATTCCTTGATTTTTATTACTCAACTCTGCACAATTCATTGTGGCTAACACCCTGAACTAAGATTAGACAATGCCCTTGACTGACCATACTCTCACTTATTCAACAAAGACTTGACAATTTGGTTGAAGCTGTTAGTTGGACTGATTCTGTTAGTTAAGCTCCTGCCACATACTGTAGGCATGACATTGGCACAGTGGCTCAGTGGCTAGCGCTGCTGCCTCATAGCACCAAGGACCCGGTTCAACTCCTGCCTTAGGTGACTGTCTGTGTGGAGTTTGCACATTCCACCTGTGTCTGCGTGGGTTTCCTCCGAGTGCTCTAGTTTCCTCTCACTATCCAAAGATGTGCAAGTCAGGTGAATTGGCCATGCTAAATTGCCCATAGTGTTAGGTGCATCAGTCAAGGGTAAGTATGGGGAATTGGTCTGAATGGGTTACTCTTTGGAGGGTCGGTGTGGACTTGTTGGGCCGATGGGCCTGTCTCCATACTGTAGGGAATCTAATCTAATAGCACAAATGCCAAACAGCAACATGTCCATTCCCTTGACTGTTCAGTGCTGGTGGCCACAAAGAGCTGCATTTCTATCTGCACTGAGAAGTAAGGCAAGACAGAGATGCAGTTAGAGTCCAAATGAGCTCAAAGTGAGTGAGCACTAAGTAAGCAAGCTAACATCCGTGGGACACATCCTATGCAGATACATGAGGCGGTGTCTGTCCCTGCACATTTAGCAACCTAACAGGAACATTGCAATGTAAAAAAAACTCTAATGAGCTTTATAATGTTGTGATGAAGTATTGAAATGTTTTCTGATTTAGTCCAAGATCGAACATGGTGATGTAATGATGTTGGTGTTTTAGTGATGCCAACTTCTATAGGTGAAGTGTGGAGGTGGTTGCTGCCCATGGAACATTATTGGTGAGTTATTGGTGAGTTATTGGTGAACATGATGAATGTGGTAGCCTGGAGAAGTAACCGGCAAGCTTTATTCATCAGGAAACAGCCATGACTTTTAAAATAGGAAATGACACCATTTGCTTCTCATCAACATCTTGCAGATTCATGAACCGTGTAGATGTTCATATTGAATCATATTGACATGCTTGAAACTAAGATGTTCCAAGTTAACACTTCGAGTCTCGTGACTTTTCATCAGAACTGTTAGCAGCGAGGAATAAGTGGTATTAATGCTGAAGGCAAAGTGAAGGGGGGAAGTGGAAGGGAAGACGTGGGCAGATTGGCAGAGATGGAGCCCAGAGAAACAGAGAAAGAGAGAAACAGAGACAGAGAGATGAAAGGGATAGGTTAACAAGTAGATAATGGATAGCAGGTCAGGACAGGAGAAAAACGATACTAAGAGCGAAGAGTGAGAAAGTGGGTTCACTGTGTTGAATGCAGTGCATATCATGTGATAATAGGTCTAGGTGTATGTTGGAATGCATGACCATTTCCTCAACTGTGGATTCCTTGCTACCATGGTCAACCTAGCTCTTAATTGTGTCTGGACCTTCTCTTCCCTCCAACAACAACGATAGGGTTCCTTTGGTCCTCACCTACTATCTCACCAGCCTCCACATCCAAAGCATCATAAGCTGCCATTTCCATCACCTCCAAACATTGTCTCAACTAGACACATATTCTCCTCCTTTGACAGCATTCCGCAAGAACTGTTCTCTGCAGGACATCTTGGTCCACTCCTCTTCCATTTCCAACATCACCTCACCTCCCACGGCACCTTCCCATACCATCATAAAAGGTGTAATACTTGCCCGTTTACCTCCTCTGTCCCCGTTATCCAAGTCCCCAGACTTCCCTTCCAGGTGAAGCAGTGATTTACCTGCACTTCATTCTCGGGATACTGGATTCGCTGCTCACAATGTGGTCTGCTGTACACTGGGGAGAGGAAATGCAAACTGGTGACTGCTTTGCAGAAACCCCATGTTCTATCTGTAAAAATCACCCACAGCCTCCAGTTGCTTTAACACATGGGGTTCCCACATCAACTGTCTCGGGCCTGCTGCAGTGTTCCAGGGAGCTTCAGTGCAAGCTCAAAGAACAGCATCTTAATTTTTCACTTGGGGACACTGCAGTCTTCAGGATTCAACAAAATAATTCAATAACATTAGAGCCTGAATCCATCCTTTCATGTTTTGTACTCACCCCACACCCTGGTCCTGTTATGACATAGGTTTCTCCTGCAATTTCAGTTTTTATTTCAGATCTCCAGCATCTGTAGTTCTGTTTTATTTTAGCGTTTACCTCACTGCCATGTTTCTTCCAGGTATTCGAACTTGAAAATGCTCTGCTCTTCTCTCTGACAGGATTTCTCTACTAATTTTTCTTCTTGTTCTCCTTCATTAACTTAGTTTTCTTCCCAAGTATTTGAAAAAGTCTTTGCCAAACTTACTTCCACAACTACATCACATACCTCTGGCTCAGACTCACCCCACAAGGCTTCCGACTGAAGTTTCATCCTTTGTGTTTTGAATCCACCAGGATCACAGGTATCTGTGTGCTACTCTTCAGGGGTCTGTTCTGTGATCCACAGTCAGTGCCATGCACTGTCACTTGCATGCTGTCAACGTGTCTCTCCATCAGCACTGACTCAGCTGTTCCACCTCGTTCTCTAGCTCACTCAATGTTCTAACATTAAACTTTTTATTTTCCTTTAAAGTATAAAGGAACACAAGCTGGAACATCTCAGAGATACCCCACACCACACTAGGATTATGCTCCCCTCCCCTTCCTGATGACTCCATCCTTTCTTCTTGATCCCACTACTTGTTGGGTATTTACTGTCCCTTCTGACCTTCTGTTCTGTACTTAGCAAAAGCAAATTCTGTACTTGGCTAATTTCGGGCATGCTACGACATTGAACTCTTCTTCCGTCGCCTTCACCTCTGTGTATACATTGTTGGACAGGAGTCCTCTCCACATCCCACAGACTGTATTACCTACCCCCAACACTGCCCTTTCACCTGGACCCCTGGCCTTTTTCCTGCACTCAACCAAGAATGCCAACATGACATCAGCTGCCTTAATTACTCAGGCCCCCTTACCCATTCCAATCTCTGAACTTACTGACTGCACTCCATGCTCTCAGATCCAATTTGGACTTAGTTATTAAGCCTGCAGACAAGGGTGGTGCTGTTGTTGTCTGGCGTACTGACTTCTACATTGCAGAGACGGAATGCCAGGTTTTGGACACTTGCCATGTTCGCAATCAGACCAAACACCCTCAAAACATATCAAGGACCCTAACTTTTTCTCATTTTTAAGGCGAGTACCACATGGCATGTTCTGAATGCAATTTGATTGGTCAATCTATCAGACTTGAAGTAAAATACATTTCATTCATACACTATAGTTAAAATACAGATAAAATTTTAACTAAAGCTAAGTGTAACTCTCAAAATACTTTACAGTGACAATGCTGTCACTTTAAATAGGTTATTTTGCCCTTGGTTCATTTGAAGAGAGGTTGTAATGACAGAGGTGCTGAAGAGTCTAGGGAGTGACAGTTTAACAATGGAAGGGGAGTGGACAGTTCTTCCAGTTCAGGTTTTGTCTAGTTATTTTTTAGCTATGGCAGTCACAAAATACTTTGGGTACCAGAAGTGTTGCAAACTTCAGTGAACAATTCCTGGCTGATTTCTCTGAAATCTCTCTCTGCATGTTGTTCCCTCCTGCCTGTAAGAATCTGAGTTTGAATTTACCTTATTGCCAAGGGGTGTGTTTATCAGATGTTACTGGATTGGAACAGTTATTAGTAATAGTTACTGTCCCAGGTCAGTTAAGTTTTTCAGTAGGTAAATTATTTCTAAATTCTGCTTTCCTTTGTTCGTGTTTTAACTGTTGTGTTGAAATAAAGTGTGTTTTGCTTAAAACAAAGTGGTTTAACCAAATGCCTGGAACACCCATTTCACATCTGCCTTTCAAATAAGGAAAAGTTAGAGTCTTGGCTAACTTCTTAAAATATTTTTGAGGGGTACCTGGCTTGACATAAAATAATAAGCACTCATTAACTGTTCCTGTATAGCAAGATCCCATAAGAACACAGAGACAAAGTCAGTAAAATAGGTCGCCTCATGTGCAATTCTAGCAGCAGAAAGGGAATCCCAGCTTTTAGCTGTAATGGAGAGGGGAATGAAAGCTTCCACATCCAGCTTCAGAACGCTAGCACTTTGCTACTTAAAGCTAAACTAAACATTCTGGTTCAGTGGGAACTTGACCCCATCCAATCAAGTTGCTTCTATTGTTCCAATGTTTAGTAACAAACCCAAGTCCTCACAAGCTGTTTACTTTATTAGCTTTGAGCAGAGCACTCTGTACCTCTGTCTCAACTTCTTTTCATAAAAAAAGACAAAATATATCTCTTAAAGCCATAATGTTGGCACACCCACATCTCCCCTGGACCATGACCCCGCCATGAAACAGCAAGCCGTCATGTCCAACCTTATCTCATCTGGGGACCACCTCTCTGACTGCCATCCAGTTCATAGACCCTGAACACCAAACAGCCCACTTCTCCCCTTTTCCCCAAAATCCATAAACAGGACTGCCTAAGCGGACCCATTGTTGCTATTTGTTTCTGCCCCATGGAATCTACCTCAAGTCTATTATTTTCTCCCTTTGTCCAGTCACTTCCACTTATATCTGCAATTATTCTGATGCTTTACATCAGCTTCTGAATTTCCAGTTTGCAGGCACCAGCAGCCTCCTCCTCAACGTGGATGTGCAATCACTCTACACGTTCGTTCCCCAACAGGATGGTCTCAGGGCTTTCCGTTTCTTCCTGAAGAAAGGCCTGAACCATCACCATTCACCGTCACTGTCCTCTGCCTGGCTGAGTTTGTCCCACTTTGAACAACTTCTCTTTTAATTCCTCCCAATTTCTTCAGGTCAAAGGGGTGGCTATGTGTGACCATAAGGGCCCCAATTATGCCTGTCCCTTTGTGGGGTACACGGAACATTCCTTGCTACTATCCTACTCTGGCCTCCACCCCCAACTCTTTCTCCGATACATCAATGACACCATTGGTGCTGCTTCCCTTTCTCATTTGGAGTTGGAAAAATGTATCAATTTCGCTGCCAATTTTCACCTTGTATTCACCTTCACCTGGTCCATCTCTGACACCTCCCTTCCCTTCTTTAATATCTCTGATTCCATTTTAGGGATAGACTGACCATCAATATCGACTACAAACCCACTGCCTCTCACTGTTACCTTGACTATACATCCTCACTGGAAGGAATCCATCCCATTATCTCACTTACTTCATCTCTGTGGCATCACAATGTTACCTCGACAGTGGGGCCTTAGAAATGTCCACCTTTTTACTCAACAGAGGATTCCCCACCATCATGGTTGCAGGGCCCTCAGCTGTGTTCAATCCATCTCCTGCACTTCTGCCCTCCTCCCTTCTCTTCCCTCCCACAATAATGAAGTGCCCCTTGGGTCCTCACTTACCACCTGACCAGCATCCACAACCAAAGGATTGTAAGTTACCATTTCTGTCATCTCCAATAGGATGCCATGAACAGTTACATTTCCTCTGCACTCCCATCTCCCGCCCTTTGTCAGAATTCCTCAGAGACCATTCCGTCTGGGGTACCTTGGTCCTCTCTTTCTCCAATCCCAGCATCTCCTTACACACCCATAGCATCTACCTGTGTGATCCTAGAAAATGTAATACCTGTCCTTTTACCTTCTTCTTCCTCTCCATCCAAGGCTCCAGACTTACCTTCCAAGTGAAGCAAAAATTTGTCTGGAAACGCGCAACTAAGTTTCCAGTCACCTGCCATTGCAACACACCACCATGATTCATGACCAACATTTCTGTTGCAGACCTGCTGCAGCATTCCAGTGAGCCTGAGTGCAGGCTCAAAAAACAACATTGCATTTTCCACTCGGGGGTCCCTGCAGCTGTTAGGATTCAACTTTGTTTTTGGCACAGTTACCCATTCTCTTCAGTCCATAATTTCATTATATGCATTGCATTCAGCACAGCCAACCCATTTTCTTACTCCCAGCTCTTCTTATCACTTATTTAGCTGTTGTTCTCTCCTGACCTGCTATCCATAACATCCTTGTTCACCTACCATTTTCATCTCTCTCTCTCTCTCTCTCTCTCTCTCTCTCTCTCTCTCTCTCTCTCTGGACCTCTCCCTTCCCAGCACCTCCCCCCCACCCCCCGCCACACCCCCTTCCCAGCCACATATCTTCCATTTTTGCTCCAGCATAAATACCACTTTTTCTAGCTACTAACCGTTTTGATGAAGACTCACTGGACTCAAAACATTAACTCTGCTTTCTCTCCACAATTGTTCAAATTCTTCAGCAATTTCTGTTTGGTTCTCATATCTCCAGCTTCGCAGTTCTCAATATTATTGAGAAAAGAAGGTCACTGCTTACTAGTGAGATTCTGATCTAACTGTTAAAATCTTTAGGGGGAAGTTTTCACTTCTCTTTCTTGATGCTGAGAAAATACCTTTTCATTCTCATTGTCTTTTCCAACATTTCTCACCCACAGTGCTCAGGGTTTGGGAAGGTTTCATCATAACGTTTGCATGGGATTCTGCAGATTGCAACTGTTTTACACCTCAGTCATTCTCAATGAGAGTCTAATTGATTTTAAACACTGCCGAATCAACACTGTGAGCATTTTTCAGATGTGATGCCAGTGATCAAGTGATACAACTTTAATTGCAGAGCACTTGAGAAACATTGACAGGAATGGGTAAGGTCAGCATGGATATATGACAGGGAACCCATGGTTGACAAACCTACTTGAAAATGTCATGGATATAACTAGTTTTAAATCACTATCTGTTCAAGGATTTAACCAATTTTAAACTGGGTTTACTTTAAAGGACTAAGTCATAGAAAGAGAGCTTAGGGTCATGGTGTGCTCCTCCTGCTCTATGTGGGAAAACAGGCACATTTCCAGTGGATTTCCCAGATAGATACAATAGTCAAGAAGGCATAACAATGCCTGTTCTTCCTCAGGTGGTTTAAGAAATTTGGCATGTCCACAAGGTCCCTCAACAACGTTTACAGATGCATGATAGAAGGCATACTAGGCATGTATAATGGCCTGGTATGGCAACTGCTCTGCCCAGGGCCATAAGAAATTACAGAAGGTGGTGTGCCCAGCCCAGATCATCATGGAAGCTAACCTTCAATCCGTGGACTCTATTTATATGGCCCTTTGCCATGGAAAGACTGCCAACATCATCAAAGACTCATTGTACCCCAGCAATGCTCTCCTACAATCTCTTCCATCAGACATGCACCAGCAGGTTCAAGGGCAGTATCTTTCCTGCCATTATTAGACTGATGAATGGATGCTCTAACTTCAAATAATGCTGATCTTGCTAATGCTGATCTTGCCTCGTGCATGCCCTCTGCAATGTAACCTAAATTGCAAGTGTCCAAGTGACTTTTTTTTATCACTCTACAATCTGTCTGTCCTTGCTTATGATGATCTGCTTGCACTTCTTGGAAACAAAGTTTTTCACTGTACTCAGGTACACATGACAATAAATCAATCAATCAGTGCCTGGGACCAGCATGTGTGTGGGAATTGTCTGCAGCTCCTGGAAGTCCGAGTTTCAGAGCTAGAATGGCTGCTGTGGACACTGGAGTATCCACAAAGTTGAGCATATCATAGATAGCACATACAATGAGTGGTCACATGGCAAGCTGAGATTCCATACGCAGGGAAGGAAGAGGAAGACTAAGAGGATTAGGCAAGCATACAGGAATCTCTGTGACTACTCTCCTGCAAGACAGATGTATTACTTTGAATACTATTGGAGACAGTGGCCTCTCAGAGGTAAGTAACCACAATCAAATTTTTGTAACCACATTTGGCTCTGCTACATCGGATAGGAGGAGTGTGGTAAAGCTGTACTAATAGAGAATTCAATCATAACAGGGAAAAGCAGACATTTTTTCGGCTGCAAACAAAACCCCAGGATGGTATGTTGCCTCTTTGATGTTAGGTCAAGGATGTTTCAGAGCAGCTACAGGGCGTTCTGGAATGACAGGATGAAAGGCCATTGCTGTCATAGAGTCATAGAGATGTACAGCATGGAAACAGACCCTTTGATCCAAGTTATCAATGCTGACCACATATTCTACATTAATTTGCCAACATGTGGCCCATATCTCTCTAAACCCTTCATCTTGATATACCCATTCAGATTCCTTTTAAATATCATAATTGTACCAACCTCCATCACCCTCTCTGGCAGCTCATTTCAAATATACACCACCTTCTGGGTAAAAAGGTTGCCCCATAGATTTCTTATGCCCTTTTGGATTACCCTACCCAGGGGAAAAGACCTTGATTGTTCCCCCTGTCCATGCTGTTCATAATTTTATAAACCTCCGTAACGTCATTCTCATCCTCCAACACTGCAGGGAAAATGGACGGAGTCTATTCAGCCTCTCCCTATAGCTCAAATCTTCCAAACCTGGCAACAGCCTTGTAAATCTTTACTGAATTCCTTCAAGTTTCTTAACATCTTTCCTGTAGAAAGACCAGCATTGAATGCAATATTCCAAAAGTGGCCTAAGCAATATCCTATGCAGTCTCAACATGACCTCCCAACTCCTACTCTTACTGTGGTACACATCAATAGTAAAGACATAAGGGAAAAGGGAATGCGCTCCCAAAAGCAGAATGTAGAGGGTCAGGAAGGTAAGGAAAAAGTTGGACCTCAAAGATGATGTTCTCAGGATGGTTACCAATGCCATGTGCTACAGAAGCTATTCTGGCTGTGATGCAGTTAACTTAGTATTGCAATGTATGCCCAGGATCATGTTACAGGGCTCCAGTAACAGATAATGGTAGTGCATTTCAATAGTCTAATTAAATTACTGGTAGATGAGCTAATACTGAAGATGATGGTGTTGTAATGTAATAGGTTAAGTGTGATGGAGGGAACCAATGTGGCTGACGATGATTAGTTTAGAAAGACAAAGCAAGCCAGCATGATTGGCTATGCTAATGTTATTCACTAAGCCCAGGACCAGCAATTGTATAAACTGGAGGAAAACAAAGAGCTTGTGGGGAGCCAGGAAGACATTTTGCTGGCTCCCACAGCTTTGGTTTTGCAAGATTAAAGGTTAATGTGTGAAGGATTTTCTGCGTTTCCTGGTAATTTTTTGTAGAACATTGAGTTATTCTTCCATAACAGTGCCAGCCAGAGTAGAAATAGCGAAATATATTGAATGAATACATGATGGAGAGAGGATGTAAAGTGATAGATTTCAGATTTCTGGAACATTGGAATTGGGGGGATTCAAAGTAAGAATTTGCAAAATAATGAAAAGAACGATGCATCTCAACAAATGGTGCGGTGAAATATTGGAATGGAGTTAAACTTCATAGTAATTGCCAAGATGGAAGAAAACTTTCAACTGGATTAAAAAAAACCTAGGTCTCCAAAAACCCCACTGATCAAAGACCCCTAGGGGTATAAGTCCAGAGTTGCTTGAAAGTAGAGTCACAGGTAATAGGGTAGTGAATAAGGTGCTTAGCATGCTTGCTTTCATTAGTCACTGCATTGTTTATAGGAATTGGGAGGTCATGTTGCAGTTCTACAGGACATTAGTGAGGCCACTTCTAGAATATTGCATTCAGTTCTGATCTCCCTGCTATAGGAAATATGTTGTTAAACTTGAAAGGTTCAGAAAAGATTTAAAAGTATGTTGCTGGGATTGGAGGGTTTGAGCTATAGGGAGATGCTGAATAGGCTAAAGCTTTTTTCCCTGCAGCATCCGAGGCTGAGGGGTGAACTTAAAGAAGTTTATAATATCTTGAGGGACATGAATAGGGTGAATAGACAAGGTCTTTTTTCCTAGGATAGGGGAGTTCAAGAATAGAGGACATAGTTTTAGGTGAGGGTGAAAGTTTCAAAAGGGATCTGGGTTGCATTTTATTTTCATGCAGAGGGTGATGCGTGTATGGAATGAGGTACATGGGGAAATGGTGGAATCTGGTACATTAAAATGCATCAGGATGGGCCCAGGAATAGGAAGTGTTGAGAGGTATATGGGCCAGATGCTGGCAAGTAGGTCTAGATTAGTTTAGGATATCTGGTCAGCAGAGACGAGTTGGATTGAAGGGTTTGTTTCTGTGTTGTATAACTGTTTGACTGAAGGACAAATATAAAGAATTCTGAATGGAATGAAACTGTGCAAAACATAGTATTAAGCCATAGGGTAAACTCTCCTGTTTAATTTAAAACCAGCAACACAGAAAAGATTTATCCTGTGGAGTAATCTGTGAAACATTTGCATGGACAAGAACTATTTAAAGTAATAATTAACAACTTTATATCTCAAAGTATACCAGCAAACAATTAACTAACAACTATTTTCAATTTCTTTCTCCAACCTATCTTTTACCTTTCTTTCTATAATACTATTCCAATAAAACTCCCAATTAAGGTTTACCAACCAACACTTCTTATCTCAAAACCAGGCAGCTGTAGGTTCTTATCTTTAGATCTTCCTGTCTCTTTTTTTCTCCTTATAAGGGATTTCTGTGCCACAGGTTGCTGAACGAAGAGGTATGTTTTAGAAAGTTTTTTTGAAGCAGTCTGTTACATGCTAGGAATTGATAGTTCTCCTCTCAACTGTTCAAATTCTGCCCCCCAAGTCTTAAACCCCAGAGTATCAGATTGTGTCGTCGGCTTTTAAGATTGTCAATATGCTCAATTCAAACTTGATTGGACTTTTTTTTCAGGGTATAATTTAAACTGATTGGCTGAATTTGTATTTGTTTTTCTCTCCAGGCAACACACTAATTGGGTTGTTCCATCCACAGTTACATTGTTGCCTAATTGAGAATGCTTGGTGCTGCACCTGCTATTTCTGCTGCTTTTAACTCTCTTAACCCACATCTTCATAACAATAGATCCTACCCACTGTTAAGTGATGGTTAGGAAACACTGACAATGTAAAGAGTTCAATGTGCTGTCTCATGATTCCTAGCAGTTTCAAAATACTTGCAAATAGCAATACAAACATTGCAAATCTCAAAGATACATTGCAAAAGCTTAAGATAAGGCAAATGCCTCAGAACTATTGTTAAGAAACATCAAAGATTTTGCTAACTGTTCCTCAGATGAGGAGGGTAAAATTCAACATTATTAAGCCATTGGGGGATGGTTTACATTCTGTTTTGTTTTTCAGATAAAATTGCAATTAATAAAAGTTGGTACAAGAAAAACAATTAAACTCTTGGACCAAAACTCAGGTCAAATGTAAAATTAACTGTTAGCCCATTATCCAGTTCTGCACCAAGTTAAGGTCTACCCTTATGTTTTTCCCCATTAATAGTGGGATTTTAATGTGGATTGGAGATAATTGTAATCTATTTCTTCTTCCACAATTTTCTACTGGTAGAATGCGTGGTTTAATGCATGAAAAATTGCAACAGTTTTGTAATAATCATGTCAGATTGGAATAAGACTGACAATCTGAAATGATTTGGATAAATTGGACAACTTTTGCTCCTTTTACATTATCTACAATTTTATATTTTTAGAAATTTGTCCTCAATGCGGGTGAAAAAAGTTAATATAAAATATTTTCTTTGATTTCGAAATCTGTATTACACTCAGAATGTAGCATAAAGAAAAAAAACATGGCTATCACAAAGGAGTAAGCAGAATTGTAAAGTATAGAGTTACAGGCAGCTTAACATAACGTTGTTAAGTCAATATTGCAATAGATTGAGAATTGAACTCGCTGCACAAGTGAACCAATGTTACATATGTGCCATCAGCCACTTTGTAGATGATTATATTTTCCCAGGAAAGATTTATGTTCATTTCAGGTCTTGTCAATTCCAGCCTGCCATTTCATATGGGCTTCAAAGTGGGCTTTGTTTCCCTGGTAACAATCCACCAGGCAATTCCATGGATTGATGATAAGAAATTTATTGCATAGTAAAATAGTATGTGTTGCATATAGGGAAGGATGTGTAGCTGTGGGGAACAGAGGAAAATATGACTTGTAAAATTGACAAAATCAAATTTATCTATGAAACCAAATTAGAAAGTTCAGCAGAATTCAAGGAGGTAGCTCAGAAATGATAGTGTACATTAGGGTAAACAAATGTAATGATAAAATTTAAATACAGATAAGTAGAATATGTATAGATTTTCTGTGAAAGGTGTTTAAATAGCTCAGTCTTAAGTAGAAAGAGATCTCAGGGTCCTCATCTAACCTAACATTCGGCAGGTTCAATCAATATATAGAAGCATTCAATAAATGAAAGTGAATTTTGAATTACTTAAGCAAAGCAGTTGGATATATTATAGAAATACAGGCTCAAATATTACAATGCTCTCATCATATAGCTTCACGAGTACAGCATCTATTTCTGATCATTCATTCATGAGGGAGGCAGTCAAATGCTGAAAACATTACAATGGAAAGTCATAGGATTAATGTAAAACATCTGAGTTATGGCAGGAACTACAATGATTTAGATTCATCAACTTTGTAACAAGGTATCCGAGAGGTGACGTAATAAGAAGTATAAGCTAGCTACAAGCATACAAAACATGAATCATTTAAATTCTCTGGACTGCAAGTGTGGGAAAGGGGATACCAGCAGTAGGTAATAAGTTCTTCTTGATCAAATGAACAATAAACACATGGAATAGCACACCAGGCTTTAGTAAAAACTGTTACCATTTTAGAATTGTTTAATTGCCACAATAGGAGAATTGTGAATTTCTTTTGGTCAGGTAAATGAAGATGGGCAGAATAGTCCAGGTGCAATAACATAAATAACCACTCAATGAGTTTAATGGTTAGTTTGATCGCCAGACAATTAAAAGAGATAGCAGGCTGCAGTTTTGACAGTGAACTGCGTAAAGAAAAACCACACAGCATGGAAATCATATCTGACCTGTCTGATAAACAAAATTAGAACTATTTTATGGTTCATTTACACATTTGAATCACATGTTTTTGACATGAGGTTGACAAAATATATTGCACAAGTGAAGTGATTGGAACCATGTGGACCTCATGGACAATAAGGTTCTTGATTGGCCTAGGTTAACAACCTCAATCAGGAAAGCTTCGGCTAACTAATGTAACCAGGAAATTGGAACCTCCTCAATTGAGGAGTGACTACAGCTGTCAATGTACTGTGCACTAGTAAATAAATGGTGACCTGGTGATGGGAACTAGCCTCTGTACAGCTATTTCAACATGACAGTCACTGACTGCACATTGTTAACTTAGCTCATCTTATCTTGAGCTGCTATAGTTAGGTCCTTGTATTGAAAAAAGGACACCCATGTGCCCTGTTTATATTCCTTGTTGATGTAAATTTATAATATTCCCTTTCTAATGTTGTTAAACATAATGCAAATCCTAACCAGGTTACTAGTAATTATAGACCAACGTTTTAATCTCATGAAATACAGGGAGAACTAGCCATTTAGATACAGAACTGGCTCAAAAGTAGAAGACAGAAGGTGGTGGAGAGTTGTTTTTCAGACTGGAGGCCCGTGACCAGTGGAGTGCCACAAGGATCGGTGCTGGGCCCTCTACTTTTTGTCATTTACATAAATTATTTGGATGCGAGCATAAGAGGTACAGTTAGTAAGTTTGCAGATGACACTAAAATTGGAGGTGTAGTGGACAGTGAAGAGGGTTACCTCAGATAACAACTGGATCTGGACCAGATGGGCTGAGAAGTGGCAGATGGACTTTAATTCAGATAACTGTGAGGTGCTGCATTTTGGGAAAGTAAATCTTAGCAGGACTTATACACTTAATGGTAAGGTCCTAGGGAGTGTTGCTGAACAAAGAGACCTTGGAGTGCAGATTCATAGCTCCTTGAAAGTGATAGAATAGTGAAGAAGGTGTTTTGGTATGCTTTCCTTTATTGGTCAGAGTATTGAGTACAGGAGTTGGGAGGTCATGTTACGGCTCTACAGGACATTGGTTAGGCCACTGTTGGAATATTGCGTGCAATTCTGGTCTCCTTCCTATTGGAAAGATGTTGGTGAAACTTGAAAGGGTTCAGAAAAGATTTACAAGGATGTTGCCAGGGTTGGTGGATATGAACTACAGGGAGAGGCTGAACAGGCTGGGGCTGTTTTCCCTGGAGTGTCGGAGGCTGAGGGGTGACCTTATAGAGGTTTACAAAATTATGAGGGGCATGGATAGGATAAATAGACCAAGTCTTTTCCCTAGGGTCAGGGAGTCTGGAACTAGAGAGCATAGGTTTAGGGTGAGAGGGGAAAGACCTAAGGGGCAACTTTTTCATGCAGAGGGTGGTATGTGTATGGAATGAGCTGCCAGAGGAAGTGGTTGAGACTGGTACAATTGCAACATTTAAGAAGCATTTGGATGGGTATATGAATAGGAAGGGTTAGGAGGGATATGGGTCAGGTGCTGGCAGGTGGGACTAGATTAGGCTGGGATATCTGGTCGGCATGGACGGGTTGGACTGAAGGGTCTGTTTCCATGCTGTACATTCTATGATTCTATGACTATGAACTAAGTTCTTACGAAAGGCTAATTGTCACTACTACGCCAGTCAACTATGTAAGCACTGACTCCTGGAGAAGTAAAATCTTCCTTCAGCAAATGTTGACAAAACTGAAGGCACCTTTTTTGTCACCCACAAATAGTAGCCTGATTCCATCAATCATTGACTATTACCTGAGGAGAAATCAGAAATGCAGTACTTTTGTATATGTATAGAGTCTCAACTTCGGTTCTTCCCTCACATATGATCCCATCTACAAAACAACTTCCTTTCACTTCTGCAGCAGCAATTGCTGTTGCCTATATGTGTTGTAAATGATTGGAAACTCTTCATTGCTTTTTGTTACAGTTAGTTTCCTTCAAGGTTCAACCTGTCAACCTTCAATTACCATGATGTGTAAACAACTTTCTTTCACTTCTACAGAAGCCATTGCTGTTGTGTATACCTATTCCAACTGATTGGAAATGCTACATTGCTTTTTGTTATAGTTAGTTTCCTTCAAGGTTCTACTGCCAACCCTCATTTGCCATATTCTACATTGAAAATGTTATACCCGACATCCACACCATACTCAGATGTTTGTTATGCATTTTAGACTTTCAGCGTTATAGGCATCTTGCTAGGCTTAAATTTATTGCCCATCCTTAACTGTCCCAGAGAAAGCAATGACAAATAGCCTTCTTGAACCTTTGTATTCCTATTATTTCAGACCTCAGCACGGTTTGTCATTCTACCACCATATAATTTTTGTTGCCATCTAAAATACATTCCACTCTTTTCAACTTCCATATTCTCCACCATCTCTACCTCTCTCTAAATGCATTCCCTGTCCCCCAACATTGGTTTACTTATTGATGCCCACCCTTTCCACTCTTCCAGCCATGTTTACTGCAAACAAAACAACTTACTCTCAAACCTGAACATCCTTCCCTCAAGATTTCCACACAGCCAACCCCCTCACTATGTTCAAAACTCTTCTGAATATCCTTCTTGTTAATTGTGCCCTTGCCCCTTTGACTATCTTCTGAGAATGGATTCTCTGAGCAGGTACTGCAAAAGGAAGTTGATCAAAGAGAAGCAGGTTAGAAATCTAGCAGCTTAATGCCCCTAACTCCCTGTCCCTTTATTTAACAAGGCATGAGAACAGAGATTTTTTTTCCTTTAATTTTACATCCAGAAGTGCTCTTACACAATTGAATGTTGATCCATCACCAAATCACTTGTGATTTTTTCCAATAACTAACCACTACCGCTAAACCGCGCATATTTCCAATCGAATATTTGCAATGCAATTCAGCAAAGATGTGAGAAAGAACGGGAGAGGGGAAGGGGGCTAAATCAAGATGGAGATCATACATTCCAAATACTTGACTCCAACAGTTGCATTTAGTTCCCCAGGTGACAGTCTGTCTACATTCCAAGCATATCAATATTGTTTTTAGACTTTCTAACCATGTACAACTCAGTTAAAATATGCCCAGTGTAAAAATTAAACTTTAAATGGTTCTTTAGACTTCCTCCAATTATCACAGTAACAATTTTTGACAAGCAATTAAATTTTCTTTGGTTATGCTATAAACCATTGCTCTAATAACAGAAAAGTGAAGATGCTTACCTTGAATTCTATGGAGGTGTTTAATTAGCTTTAGAATTGGTTCCCTTAGGCATTTTATTTAGAAGCACATAGTCCTTCAAAATTCAAATAAATGCTAGTGCATAGTCACCTAAGAAATTATTCAAAGGATTCTGTTTCATTTCAAGTTTGCCCTGTCAAACTGAGTTTCCATTTGAACTGTAATCTCACATAGGAGAACCTATTTATCAGTATGAGTATTGAACATCACTCCATGTATGACTTATTATCTAAAAATTCCTGAAGAAGGGCTCATGCCCGAAACGACGATTCTCCTGCTCCTTGGATGCTGCCTGACCTGCTGCGCTTTTCCAGCAACACATTTTCAGCTCTGATCTCCAGCATCTGCAGTCCTCACTTTCTTCTGACTTATTATCTATGCCTGGATAGAACCATAATGTGGCCAAATGTTTTATATGATAATCAAGTTACTTGTTAAATATTTCTTTCTATTTACAAAACTGGGACTACTTAATGTTCATGACCATTCAAGGAGGCTATTATCTTAATATTGAAACAGTTTTCTGAAAATATTTTACCATAATTTACAAAGCCAAAGTGCTTATTTATTTGGAATAATGAAAAATACATGAACAATTTTTTTAAAAAATAAGACAATTCTGCTTAAAAGGATTGAAATTTATCACTCCAACTCCAAATATAACAATAAAAGACATGAAAAGGATTAAATTTTCTGAAGCATTGGAATTGAATGTGTGTTTCCATGGAAACAGATGCTTTCTGGCTAAGAACAATGTTCTTGCCAATCGTCTGTACATTTAAAGAATCACCAAAAAAAAATCTCACGACTTAAGAGCATTTGACATTTTCTAACATTTGAGACTTGCATTGTTTATGTTCTGGGAGGTGGAACACCTCCTAGACAACTGTCATTGGTGATAGCTAACAAATGAGGATGTGGAAAGCAGTGTAATTAGTAATGTCTAGGCATCCATAGAAATGAATAAAGAACCATTGGGGTTTTCAGAAAAACTCAATTTAACAATGAAGTGGGTGGCATTTAATGCATCAGTTTTTGCTTTCTTTAAAGGAATACCCCATTAACTGAAGTGATAAGTATCAGATGATTTTGTACAATTTTAATCATGGCATCATTTCCAAGTGACAATATAATGTGTTTCAACATGCTCTATAAATGTTCAAAAAGTCATTGATCAAATTGGCCAACAACTTTTGTAATGAAGATTGTTCTTTATGCCTTGCTTGTGCAGGAATATGTTCTGGTCTTTGAGGTAAAAGTAAGAGTAAAACTATTGGTACTCACAATTACGAGGGAGTAACACAGACCTCTGACACAATGACGTTCAGAAATCCTTAGGCCAGTGTTTAAGTTGCACTATTCTTTCAGAAACTGTGCTATCTTCTTTTACTGACAGAATGTACAGTGAAGCATGTGCATGGCTGGGAAGTTATCAAAAGCATGTAATAACCTGAGCTGTGCATCAATTCCCCTTTTGTCTCTTAATACCTCTTACCCATATGGTTATAATTAAAATTCCAAGTGCTAGCCAGAATGCATGCAAAAGAGGTATAATTTAATGGCAGCAGTAACTTTTCAAACCCAATATTAGCTAACAATTCTGCATCCACCAGCAGGCTTATAATAAGCTTTCAGTTCAAATGGAGAGGATGTGCATCATTTCATGGACTAATGCTCCAATAATCATTGGAGATCTGAGTGACCTCTGAAGCTGACCAGATACATATTACAGCAGCATCTCCCTGGAGGTTTTTCTCCAGGCTGTCAGGAAAAGCCAGGAAGTGCTCTTCTCTAAGGATGGTTCCATCAGACTGAGGCAGCCTAACAGAGGTGGCAGAAGAAATGTGCCACCAAGTGGTGAACAAGTGAACCCGGCTATATTGCAGAAAAAAGAGTGGACAATCTGTTTTGATTTGCACAGGTGAGTGCTCAGGATTCATTCTTCAACAACGGTCTATTGTATAGTCATCAATATTATGGTGTCAGAGTTTCATTCTGTAGAATGGTTGATTGCATGATCAACATAAATGCCAAGTGACAATTCAAGCCAAAGCAGGGAAAAGTTGATATATCTAATGGGGATTTATGCAGACAAGAGGCTTAAGTGTCACTTGATATCACTAACTATGCAATTTGTCAAGCAAGACAAGGAGACACTCAATACCAGGGATGTGCCAGACCTTCATCTCCTCACACTAGTGGAGAAGGTGGCTGCAGGGATTGCTGAAGAAAAGTGAATGAGATCCATGGCAGAGGGTAGGTTGGACTAACCGGCTGTAAAGAGAATGAGATAACCATTCTGTTGGTGGTATATAGGTACATAGGATGCACACAGGTCAAAGTTACATGCTTAAGCTGTGAAGATGTTTAATATAATTCATTTTGCTCTCTAAGTCACTATCATTCAAGAACCAGACCTCTGTCAAGATAGGAGACAGAGTCTCCATCTCTGGTGCTTAAGTAGCTCCTGTGTCAGAGGGTGTAGTATCATCTGCCTCAACATCTATCTCTGCCAGCACAGAGATACCCCCAATATCTGTGGAGGGACCACATGTAGATTCAAGAGCACAACATGGTGAACACACTACAGGCATGTCTCAGCAATTGTAGGACATTTTGAGGACCGGACCCCTTAATGATCTGAGGACCTCTAGGGAGCAGGCTGCTGGAGAATGAGATCCACTATTATTGGCAGAAATGGCACTTTGTGAAGAGAGAGCATACAATGACGTGAGGCTCATCCATGGTTACCAGCCATTTAATTAATTATTTAGGAGCCACTTTAGTTGGCCAATTGTGCACAACATGAACTCTCAAATCATCACTCCTTCCACTTCAAACAAGCTTACATTGAAAGAAGCTATATTCAACAAGGCAGCCTAAAAATATGATGCTGGTTTACATTTCAAATTCCTGTCCCTGTTACACTCATGCTGTGTCCCATCACTACATTTCATCTCTGCCCGCCTCTATACCTGACTTCATCCGAATACACCGTCTGACCCTGAATCCTCTCGTTATCTATCTCATGTTGTTTGTTTGTTCGTGTGATCCACCCTTTTAGATCTTCCAAAACTGGACATGATTGCGGATCATCCTCAGTTCCTAGTCCCATTTCTTCTTTGAGTGTGACTATTCCCTCCTACACTACCATCATATACTCAATCCTCCATAGCTTACCATTGATAGAAATCACCATTCCCTTTCAAATCTCCACCCGTCTCTATGCTGATTCTGCCAACTCCCATCCCCTTTGGAACCACCAAGCAAAGAGCTTGGTCCTTCACTTTTATGTACGTAAATTCACCCAACTATCCCAGTCTATCCACCGTTCCTTTTCTCAACTACGAACATCACCATCTATCCACTCTCCCTTTCAGCCAGTACATTTCACCATATCAAAACATCAACCTTTTGACCACCCATTGCCTTGTGCCACTGAGTTCAGCTTAGAAGCCTACTCACCTCAGTCACAAAGGCACAAAGCTGAAGATGTCTGTTATCTTTAAACGATCGTGAACTGGTGCCACAGGATTCTATTGCAGTATTGACTTTATCTTGAAGGAAATTGGAAACTGTTTCATGTTATTGTGTATTCATGACATGAACATGTTGTACAAGTAGGAACCAGACCAGAATAATTTTGGAGCACCGCAAAGATATCAACGACTGTATTGCTGCATCTGAAACTGCTATTGGGAAATAGAAACTTTGTTGCCCATTTAATTAGTTCAACCCGCACGTCATGTTCCCAGTCCACAAAATTCCATAGATAGAAGGACGTGAAATTGCAATAGACACACTGTAAATACATCATAGAAAGTGAGAGTACATCAAGTTTTAGTGCACATATCTTTTACAACAACATAAAAGGAGGATAGAAACAGGAAAAGGCCACAGGGAAAAAAAGTGCTTAAACTGTGAAGATGTCTAATAGATTGCTTTGTTCTTATAGTCATAGTTTCTTCCTAACAACCCTGCAAGCCACAGACCATCCAAACTTGGAGCTCTTCTGCCATTCCGTTAGTATTATTTGGGCAAAACCCTTAAACTCACTTCCTAACATTACTATGGATACATCCCACTGCAAGGACTGCCACAGTGTAAAAGTGTTGTCCACCACGACCATCTTCTCCAGACAATTAGATTTCAGAACTTTGTCAGCAATACCCATATCTCATGTATATATTTTTTTAAAACATTAACACATTATAAGTCTCATTGTTTTGGATTTTAATTGTTGTTGGAGGCATGAAATTTAAAATAACAACTTTGTTTCCTTTATATTTCTTTGATACCACATTTTCCCTTCATTACATTTGGCTTTCTATGTATACTTTGGCTTTCAGTTAGCCATTCCATCTTTCCTGGTTTAGACTTGCCATGGTTCAACAAGAATTTATATGAGGATTTATCTTATTGTCACAGGATTCTGATCCCCTGTAAAGTGTGCTGCACTGAAACAGATGTCTAATCATGTCCAGACTCAAAACCAATGCCCATTCAAATAAAACTTTATGCAAAAGAGCAAATGTGTTCATTAGAAACTTTGGCAATTTATCCCTTAGCACAGAGTGATAGGAAAATCCAGCACTTGTCATACTGTCCTTTGCATGATATATTACACTTTAAACATATGTCAACCTTGCTGCCCTGACCAATGATATACTAATTTACTTCCCCCAAGGCCAAGATGAAAACAAATAGCTTCAAAATCTGAAATCTAATGAAATAAGCAATATGGGTTGCAACATTCCAATCGCAAATTCACATTGAGACCAGAAATACAACAAAATATTGATTGAAGCAAGACACTAGTATTGAAGTATCATCAAAATACATCTCAAGTACTGAGAACTATTGCTGTTTTTAATTAACCTGTGTTCTCTGTAGCCAGCATTCTCTTTCTAGAATTAGTCAGGTCTTTAAAATTATTATAAGTTTTCAAAGTATTTTTCAAGGTATTTGGATCTTCAAATAATCTTATAAAATTACAAGATAAAATAAACAAAGTTATAATTAATCCCATGTCAGACATTGGTGTTTTGTTCTTTTCCTCTCATTAATTTCCACACTCACTTCCACTAGTTTTCTCAAATATCCATCCCAATTACAGTACTTTGAATTAAACCCTGGGGAACACAAGAATGCAAAATGATAAACCCAGCAATGTGTTTCCACCATTTGTGTGCTTTTCACAAAAGGTTGAGCAAATTAGATTCCAGGCTATAATGACCAAATGGAAACAGCATCCATTTCTGATGCATCTGCCATGATGTTCACCTGCAGGACAGAATCCATTCTGGTTTCAGGATGTTGCCCTTGGAGATTGAGGCCAAAGATTGGGGTTAAATGATAATCACAAAGCTGTGCACAACTGCAATTTCACCTGAATGGATCAAGTTAATAGCCAGAGAAGATTGAGACGAGGTACAGAAATGAGGAGCCCAGACAGTGTTGCTGGAGAGAAATTGTTCATTAACAGAGGAGTCCAGAACCAATGATGTAAGTTAATTAGCAAAATAGGCAAGAATGACATGCATAACTACTTCATGCACAACACATCGCCTGAGGGTGGTGTGGTGAAGGCAGTTTCTATTGAGGTTTACAGAAGCAAATTAAATAAGCATTTGGAGATATAAAAAAAAAGGGCCACATGTAACGAGGGAGGGTGTGAAACTAACATATTTATTCTTTCGGAGATCTAATGAATCAAATAGTCTCCTTCTGTGTTGTAATTATTCTATGATTCTACGTGAGAGTTCATGGAATATGAGATTAGCAGATGTCTTGGAGCATTAAATATGAAAAGAGAAATATGAAAGCAATGACCAGTGAAGTCTTGCTGGTACTGTCTCTATAGCTCCTGGTGTTCATACTTACTAATGACCCTGCAATGATGTTGTAAATGGAATGCTTAACTTTATAACAGATGACAGAAATTTATACAGAAAAGTAGTCCAAGAAGCAGAACGTTATTGAAGGTAATCAACAGAGACAGACCAAGTGGACAGTGAATAATAAACAATTTCACCGTAATGGACTGAAACTCATGGGCACTATGTCCACGATTATCTGAAATACTGGCCTCTTAAAGCAGCATAAACTCAGAAAATGACTCCCTTATTAACTTGAAGCATCAAACAAAAAAAAATACATTTTGATGATTCTGCAAGTTTTCTAACCAAGTAGAAAATCTGTTTGCAGGCTTCTAAATGCGCTCACGTATTTCTTATTAATTTCACAAAGTTGTTTGATTACATCCCTCACCGTCACAAAAGTCAATGGATTTCTTTAGACATACATAGACATTTGCAAGTGAATATCACAACAAAATAATGTATTGGACAATCATCAAATGCATATTCTAACAAGACAACACCCTCATTATTTTTCAAACCAAGTGTATTTGTCCATTATTTCAAGGTGTCTCATCTTCTCATCACAGGACAGAGCCAACAGCATCAGGAAGTAGAAAATATACAGTTTTGCCATGCTGAAAGAAAATGCAAAACTTCGATTTTTTTTTGTTTTTTTAAAATTGTTAGCTTTCTCTATTCTTTCCAATGTATATTTGTACCAAACAATGTTTATGGGTAATAAGGCTATAGGTCCAACATTTGACAAAATGACTAAGTAGCAACCAAAAAGTTACTACCATACGAATTGTTCCATGCAGGGGCAACCCATATTCTAACTATGATGTGATACCATGTGTTTCCATTCTTCATGTGTTGTACCTCATTTCTCTACTTAAGCTGAGATTTCAAGGCATTGCTTTTCACCTAAGTGACAAGATTGCATCTTCCATTTTCAAATTATTTTAACATAAATGGAAGAAAATAATGTTACGTTAAGTTTAACTAGTTAATCAAAAACTTACTGTGCTCAATTTTGGGATCATCTCATTGGATATTTTAAATTAATAGGTGGTGAATTGCATTGAAAACAATGGCTTTTCTACCATTAACAGTGGACATTCAACCATATACACATGCTCTTTATCTTAAATTTGTCACATCTACTAGATGCTTATCCTACCCACAACTTTAAAGCAAGAACTGTAATCAGTTTAAAATGGACTGAAAGTTGGCTGTCAAGATGATCCTTATTGTGTATTTTTGACTGAGAGCCCAGTCGGCCATTACTCTCTTGAAATACCTGAGCAACTGCTTGAAAACTCTGCCTGTCTGATCTTTACTGTCAATTTCACAATGTATATCTACAAAATGTTAAATGATTCTACATACTTTGCAGTTTCAGCAATTTAAAATACTTGGATCACTGAAAGTTTTATAGACCTATAATAAGAATGTGTTTTTTTTCAAAAAGTATAATCAAAATATATCATAAAATGATTGAAAAAACATTGCCTTTTTGCACATAAAATGTGCATTGTAGAGTTCATTGTTTGTATGTAGTGCATTGCGGGTGAATTGACATGTGAGTGCAACACCTTGGCATAGAGCCTTGAAGACTGGGAGGTTGTTCTTATCTTGGCGTTTCAGCCTAAGGAGGCTCCTTAAAACATATTTTTCAAAAGGTTCACTCATGCAGACTATGGCTGATGAGATCTCCATTGTGTCATTAACTACAACCTTTTAAAAAGCTAATCCTCCCCCAGAAAGAATATGCAGGAGTAGGCTATACACATCTCTGCAATACAGGTCAGAAATACCATTGTAGGATCATGAATCAAGCCAAACCACACTCTTATAAGGCACTTGTGGAAATCAGAAAGGTCAGGAATAGGGTTTGCAATCCCAGAATCTCAAGTTTTAGAAGGCTCCAGAGTCATCCTAACTTGGTAAAAATCTGGGAGAAACACAAATAAGCAGCTTCAGCATAAGTATACATGACTAACCCACCCATTTCTTCATTGTATCACAATAACTTCAGAGAATAAAAACATTACAGGTGGACAATAGTAGGGTTTAAATGGTAATTTAAGTGGTTTTTAGATTACAAATCATTTACTCCAATTCAATCAGCTGCAGACAACAAGTGCAGAGACTCCAGACAAAGCTGTAACAGTAAAGAATTTTTTTTAAAGCTAGAGACTACAATATCTCAGGGGCTACACAGTGGCTCAATAGTTAGCACTGCTACCTCATAGGGCCTGGGACCTGGGTTCAATTCCAGCACTGGGCGACTGTCTATGTGGAGTTTGTACAGTCTCCCCATGCCTCCACAGGCTTCCTCCAGGTGTTCCAGCTTCCTCCCACAGTCCGTAGATATGCAGGTTAGGTGGATTAGCCAGGGGAATGCAGGGTTACAGGGATAGGGTAAGGGTTGAGACTGGGTGAGTCAGTGACTTGATGGGTCGAATGGCCTGCTTCCACACTGTAGGGAGTCTATGGCTTTAAGTCTCTCAGCCTGTTCCAACAGTACAGAAATCCCACCTTGTAGTAATAAAACTGCAGGCAATTGACAGCAGAACCAGCTGAAAATCCATGTCTTTCAGTAAATCCTGCAATAATCCTGAGATACCACTCCAGCTATTAAGACTTTCTTGCAGAGTGAAAACTCTTCTCCACCATGCCTGCAATGAATGCTCATTCCTAAGATGAACAAGACATTTCAGTTATTAATGGATCACTTCTTTATGACTTGTAAAAGTGTACTATCATTTTTATCTGCATCTATTCCTCAAGTGTGTGTGTGTGTGCGTGTGTGTGTCTGTGGTTGTGTGTGTGTGTGTGTTTGTGTGTCTGTGGTTGTGTGTGTGTGCGTATGCCTGAGTGTGTGTGTGTTTGCTGTGTGAGTATCAAAGGGTTAGACTTTCAGGACAAAAGTACGAATACATAATTCACTTTTTTCAACCTCCCAAAAGATTACTGCTGACACACTAATTAGGGACAGTAAAGGAGGAGATTTGGAGTTTCAGTTCTCTCCCATCACCCTCTGTAATACATTTAACCAAACTTCCTTTGCCTGGTTTTGTAGTTATTAATTTAAACCATGGATCAAATATTTTTGTGCCTTCAGCATCATTTCACAAGGTGGATAAAAGTAACCTATCTCCTTTTTGCTTATAAACAATAAGCCAAAGTAAACACCTATAGATTTTTCTTATAAATGGTTCCAGCACAGTTTCCACCAATTTGCTCACTTCTTACACATTCCACTGACAAGTTAATTTTAGTTCAAAATCACATGTTTATTTGGAAGTACTAGCTTTTCAGAGTGCCGTGAAGGAGCAGTGCTCTGAAAGCGAGTACTTCCAAATAAACCTGTTGGTCTATAACCTAATGTTGCGTGATTTTTAACTTTGTCCACCCCAGTCCAACACTGGCAACTCCACATCAAAGTTAATTTTACTAAGCTGCCTAATTTGTTTTCTCAAATCAGCTGGTAACTAGCATTGTACATTTTCAAAGGACAGTTGTTAGCTGAAATGAGGACACTGGCTAAAACTATAAATTGCTGCCAAGTGTTTAATCTCCATTGCTGTGTAGTTTAAATTCCAGGGGATCTGACATCACAACAATGACAGGAACTCCTGGGAATGTCAAGGAGCTTTCTTCCTGTCATTTCAAAATGAAGTTATTCACAGCATTCAGTTGCTGAGCCATTCAGAATTTTCTCACTTAGACAAAAGGACCTTGATTATTTTGAGATGACTGTATAAATATGAACTAATCAAAGCTACTTTGTGGAACATACAATGACATTTTTGAATTTCTGGCAGCAGCTAGAGAAAAGTCATATGGCCAATCCAGCTCTGTGTATATTTGCAAAGGACATTTCTTTTAGTAAGCGACACCCACTATCTGTTAGATGAAGCTATTCCTTCTCTTTCTCCCTCTGCATCTCAGACAGTAATCTATCTGCTGGGTTTGATTTTTTAAAAATTCATTCACAGGATTTGGGCATGACTGGCTAGGCCAGCATTTACTGCCTATCCTGAACTTCCCAGAGAGCAGTTGAGAGTCAACCACAATTCTGAGGCCCTGAAGTCACATGTAGGCCAGACCGTGGGACATTAGTGAAATACATGGATGTTTCCTGACAATGGTTTCATGGTTATCATTAAACTTTTAATTCCAGATTATTTTTATTGAATTGAAGTTCCACCAAATGCCATGGTGGATGAAATAATTTCACTGAGGCCAACATCCCATTACCAAGTTACCCTTCATTTACTTGTGCACAGCACACTGGCTGTGGTCAGCCAGCTCGGAGTCAGCCCCCAGAACTAAGGACGTTCTAAGTCCCTGTTTATATACATTTTTTCCCTGAGACTCTCCTAATTTTATATTTTTCAGAGTTTAATTTCTTGATCTCTTGGAAAGAAACACTTAAGTCTAATTCCAGATTGGAATGATTGTAACAAGGTTAGCCAGCTGGACCTATGAAATAACTGCCCAGAGGCCAATATTCCATCAACATGTCACTCTTTATTTCCTTGTGGCCTATCAGCTCAGAGTCAGTTCCCAGAAAGGACGAGATTCTAAATCCTCTGTTTATACTGGTCAGCTAGGGCTTCCTGATTGGCCCAGGTTAGGGCTGCCCATGGCTGAAGCAGTACAAAATGGCTGTCGGTGGTTCTCAGTTGACATAAAATGGCTGAGGAAGAATTTTAATTGAATTAACAGCTTCTATAATCTGCTGTTTGAAGCTAAACTGTAAACCAGAGAAAATATTTGCCTTCACAGAAAGAGCATATCCAAAATAACTAGATTAAGGTAAGGCAGAAGCCATCTTGTGAAATATCTACAATGGACCCTGTGGAACAGAATTAGATGTATCTGCTTGTGCGGAAACCATTAAATAACATACAACCTTGAGGGATGCCTCCATATAAGGCCAGTCCAAAGTTTGGTATCCATCATGGGATAGAAGGGAAGAGTTTGACCATATACATATCATGATGTTATGACCCCAAGGTAATTGGATGAGTAATTAGATGATAGCTAATCAAATTGGTCTGAGTAACTGTATTTTAACTGCATGTTTTTCTTTATTTGGTGATGAAGTCCTTGGACTGCCCAAAGGCTCTCTTCCTACCAGTGTAAAACAATAAACTCTTTGATGCTTGAAATGGATGTGGGTGTCTAATGGTTCATTTAGTCATTCCACCCCATCAGCTGCATTTCCCAAAGAAGATATCAGCTCCAACCTCAAAAGCTTTGGATAACTACAACTGGCTACAATTAACCAATCTTTCTCTTTTTTCTTCTTACTGAATCCTAATTGGGATAAAATGAAACTCCTTTACTTTGCAGTTTGTTTTGTTTTTGCATGTTTACTGAAGCATATTTGTTTGTGGATATATTATAGAAGTCAAAATGTAATTGAACATTATTAATAATTTTACATGTGTGCATTAGTTACGTTAAAATTATGCTATTTTTTAACATAATAAAACTGGCCCATTAATTGTTTAACTCAAGAAAACTCATCCAACTATTATATTTTAAAATCACAAAACAAAAACGCAAGCACACTAAAGTTTGAATACTCCACAGGGAGTCATTTAATCAGCGTTGAATTACTACTTTGTTTGTTTCAAGTTTGTGCTGAAACAAATTTCTTTCAGGTATTGTTAGGCCTTCCTGGAATCAAGCATAACTAATGAACAAAGAGTCAGTATGAAGCAGGAAAAGTTGCAAGGAGGGAGAGGAAGACGAGGGGGAGTAAGACTTGTGAGATGATTCCATAAGTGCTCAGATCATCAGGGAACAATTCTTTTACCTGAGTTTTAGTGAGCAGTATGCTTAAGATGTAGTTACTCACAAAGAGGTTGTGGCTAAAACCTGACAACTGTTGCAGATATAATTGCAACTCATGGCACAGGATGGATACTGTTGCCTGTGGCTGTCAAGTTGGCTGTGGTTTTTAACTTCTTTGCATCTGATTCCTTCCAGGCTGCCACCTCACATACAAAACAAAGAATGGCAATTTTGAGTTCACTGTTGTATAAGGGAGATTACTGATGCTCATTATATGTAGAGTCTAATTCACTTCAAAAGAAATTTGCATGAATTGCCAGCTCCCCGTGATTTGGACTTGCCAGTGTTGGACTGGGGTGTACAAAGTTAAAAATCACACAACACCAGGTTATAGTCCAACAGGTTTAATTGGAAGCACACTTGCTTTCGGAGCGTCGCTGCTTCATCAGGTGGTAGTCTCTACCACCTGATGAAGGAGCACTGCTCCGAAAGCTAGTGTTTCCAATTAAACCTGTTAGACTATAACCTGGTGTTGTGTGATTTTTAACTTTGTACAGCTCCCTGTGGTTAGTGCAGTGTGCATGTACTTTGGCAGCTGTGTACATCATGTGAGCTCCTGAGTCTTACTGCCCTCAACAGATGCAAAACATCACATCTTTCCACATTTTCAACCAAAAACTCCAAGGCAATGTTTGAAACTTTCCCTGCACAGTCTCTCACAAATTCAAAATTCATGCTCAGAGTGCAGACTCAGGGGTTCAAATTAACCTCATCAATTCTTGAACTGGGTAACTCAATGGAAGGGACATTGCCAGACTCCAGTTTGTCCACATGTTGTGGACTAGCTGCTGACCCCTAACTGGACAGAATATAACAGAATCTCTGGGCAGCTGCATGAAAGCAAGGTAGACCTATTCTTACTATTCATATTACCCAAGGGATTTTACATCCACCGCCCTTTGGCAACCAGAAGATCGCATTCACCAAAACATTTGAATGTCTCCATTTGACCCTGTCAGGCTGTGCCTACACTGAAGGTAATTCAAGATCTTGTCATCTCAGATGTTCAGGGGAGAACAGTACCTAAGTTTTAGGTGCTCTATCTGCTGTCAATATGGGGCAAAGCTGAAAGAAAATATATCTTTTTTTTCAAATAACAAGCATTTATTTGACAGGGTTGAGTAAATATGAATCTCTTGCTTCTATTTGGTTAATTGCCTTCAAATTACTGCTTGTGCTCAATACTTACTGCATTCCAACTGCATATGGACTCTGACTCCATGGACTATTTGAATAATACTGTGTCAGTATCATCCAATGGGAGGTAGTGATGGAATTTAACATTCAAAATTGCAATTGCACATGTGTCCCAATGTCCTGTTTCTTAATTCTGAGCTTCATTGGCTCTTTATACTCTAGCAATAAGTTGTACACCAACTCATTGATGGTAAGTATTAATTGAAAATGCAAATACTTGTGACACGTCAATCAAATAAATTATGCAACTTGCAGCACAAGTCCACAAAAATCATAACATAAAATATGTAATCATTTCCATTCTATTCAGAATGTTTGCTGTTACTTTCTTGGTCTGGTATCCAATACTAAAAGAAGAATAACAGTTGCTAGGTTATTGATTTAAAAATCCCTCACAGACACCATGAGATCCCAGGTCATCAATTTCCTCCACACTCATTAATTTTCTTCTACAAAGGGTAGAATCTTTTAGTCCTGGAGAAGGTGAGAAGAAAGGAGGATCAAATGTTCTGACTGCAGGTATTGGGAAACTAGCTGCATGTAATTGCATCAGATTGAAAACATAATTCATCAGAATAAAGCATTTACTCCAAATTAAGTTTCAATGCCATCACAAATCCACGCCTTCAGATACCCAACTGCTTATAAGAGGCTTGTACTTGGCAAACTTAATATTGTCTGGAGAATCTGGAGAAAGCACTTGCTAATTTGTTCTCATAGTAATATTTGTTTGTATAATTATCAAATTGACAATGTGTGCTAATGAAGACCTATTTGGGGTAAGTATTTATCTTTGGGAAAAGGGCTATGTTTTGTTATGTCTCATTTCTAATTGTTTCCATGACAATACATCAACTAACAACAGCAATATAGAGATTTATGTAAATATGTTTGTCAATAAAAGGCTTTTTAGCCAGTTGGTTCATGCAACCATATGATATTTTTGTCATCTGATCACAGTTCAATTACCTTTTGGCAATTAACAACTTGTATTTATGCAGTTCCTATGGCATTGTCATCCCTGCTAAAGTTCACGAGCAATGTCAGGTTATTTTGCCATGTGAGAAGGTGATGGATATTTGAATTACAGCTTGAGAAAATAGTTATTTTTTAACGATAGAGGTAGAGCAGGAAATTCCAAGTCTACAATCTGGAGGAAATTCCAAGTCTACAATCCTAAACAGTAGAAGGATTTGTACCAAAGATTTAAGTCTAGTGAAGGCAGCCTGCAAACAATGCAGGTTGGCTCACACTAGAGTACTATCGGAGTTCCTCATTGTCAGGTGTGACCTTTCAAATGAGGTATTAAACCAAGGGACTTTTAGTCCTTACTATTGGACATGAAAAATCACTTACCACTGTTTTTAATAAGCATAGTGGAGTTGTCCTATGGAGAATAAAAAAATTAGAGTATGAAGATATTTGAACATAAGGATGAGAATTATAAATGCAAGACATTGTAGGATCAGGTACTGATTGATAAAGATTAGCTGAAACAATGGGTGATGGGTGGACAGGAGTAGATGTGAATTGAGATCTGAAATCTTTGTCAGCTATTTCTGTGTGCAATTACTTCAATCCAGTCACAAAGACTCGACCACAACCTTCCTTTTGCTGTATGAGGATTTAAGCCAAGATTTTGTCTTACCATGTCAGATCCCATGGTATTGAAGATGACAGCTCATATTCAAGACGTTGTTGGACCAGGAGCTCGGGTAGATCAGCAAGCAGAAGAGTAATGGGTGAATAGAACTGAGTGTGAATTAAGAATTCTTACAACGTTCTTGACAATATTTATTGTTTGAATAATCTCCAATTTTTTGTTGAGTGTTTCTGTGTGCAACTTAGCTGACACTTTCCTTAGTCTTGAAGATAAATTACTTAATTGTATAGAACATCCTGTAAGTGTCCTGTTTACATTGAGATTCATTCATCCATTTTCTTCCAATCTGAGGCTGACATTCAGTCCAATCTCAATTCTTCTGACTTGACCACGTGCTAGACAATCATGTATACACATTTTCACTATGTTTTATACATATATCCACAACATTTACTTACATATATTCTTGCATATCCAGGAAATCACCCTTGCCCTAATATTTTTGTGCTTTGCAGTCCCCTCAAACTTTTCTTCAGCCTAAATTATATTTGAAGGAATTCAGCAAATCAATCTTCACTGTGCATGGCCACAGCTTGTTTTGAAAATCCTGCAGTCTGTAAGGAACATAATAATTTCCTGCCATTTAATTCTAATCTGGCCTTCAGCAAAATAAAATTGTAATTCCTGACCTCCTCCACACATTCAATTAAAACAAACTTACAATCTAATTCCTTCATCATCCTATAAACTTTGATCAAATTACCCCTAAGACTAGGCTTCCTAAACGACAGCCAGTCTTGATTATGAGGGTACGTAATGCAGGTAAATTGCAAAGAGTCTGGATAAACAATCAAATGCACACAGACTCCAGAAATTAGAATAAAACTGAGTCATAAATATAGAAAGAAGCAGAGGAATACAAAGAGAAGAGTAGAAAAGAAACAAGAGAAAGGAAGGAGGAAAGAAAAATAAACCAGCAGGAGGATTTTTCTCATGGATTTCAAGATCCCACTATGAGACTCAATTGGGAGGAATGGTCACTAACTTGTGATTTTACCTAAATTGGTCATCTCATGGCAAGAACGATGACCATCAACAAATTTTTTTGTATTCATTTACAGGATGTAGATGTCTCTGGTTAGGCAAACATTTACTGCCTATCCCTGATTGATCATATTAAAAATCAATCGAATTGCTATGAGTCTGGAGTCACACATAAGTCAGATCCGGTAAGAATGGCAGATTTCCTTCCCTAAAGGACATTAGTGAACCAGTTGAGTTTTTACAACAATCAACAAGAGGTCAATTGCCGTCATTAGGTACTTAATTCCAGATGTTATTTAATTGAATTCATATTCCACCATCTGTTATGGTGGGATTTAAAACCAAGACCTCAACCTTAAGTGAATCTCTGAATTAATAGTCTAGTGATAATGCTAAATGTTTCCATTTACCTTCCCAGAGATAGAAAGTAGGAGCAGGAGTAGGCTATTTTGCCCTTTGAGCCTGTTCCACCATTCAATATGATCATGGCTGATCATCCAATTCCAATTCCTACTTTCTCACTATAACCTTTGATTCCTTTGGCCCAAAGAACTATAACTTCTTCCTGATAAAAAATCAGTCACTTGTTGCCCCTCTATACTTTGATGAATTCATGTCACAGGACACCCAGAGTGTTCTGTACCACCCAGTTCTGCAACCTGCCCCAACAACATTGCATGCCTATTCAAACTGCCCGAGTAGATAAGGTGACATTTACCCACACTGGTCTCCAACTGCCACTTTTTGGTCATTAGTTAAGGAAATTAAACAGGTTCACATAGCTGGAAAGCCAACATGAGACATTCCCAGGTTGGTAGCATCATATAACTGAGGGAGACAGCACTTCAAGATGCATCTCCAATGTGTTGTTGTGTTTCAATATACAAAATGACCACAGCAATTAGCAAGGTCATCTTTGTGGAGGGTGAGCCCCTTTATAGGGTGGCCAGTAGCTGTGACTGAAGCTTCTGTTACAGACTGCTATATTATCCTCATACTTCTAGCATCTGAAATTGTAACCCTTAATAATCCCTGAACTAGTTGAATCAGCATCATACTACTTTTAGGCAAGTAACCCTTTCGCACCCTCCATCTCAGCTCCACAAACTAGCCCAGAGGGGTGAATGGTAAAGAGTACTGGCAGCCAGTGGCATGAGATTTTACACCCAGCTAGTTTCATGCCTACCCTTTTGAAGGCTAAAAGTCCTCCTCCTGAGCTTGAGTAGTGGAAGAGAATCTGATTTTTTTTCCTCTACAGGTGAGCAATTAGCAACTCTTCTTTTTGTTCAACTAGTGTGATTTGTGTGGTCCAATAATCTCATCTACTAAACAAGAGGATATAAAGAAAATAGACTATTCCAATTACTGGCTCTGTACACAAAAGCAATTTAGATTTACACTGTTGTGCAAGGTCACTGCTCATTGCACCTTTCCATTTCATATGCAATCCCATTCTGGGAAGCTATTCTTCACCAGGAAAGCCTATAGCTGGGTCTACTCAAGCTATTTCAACACCCCTTGAGCGAGGTTGAGGAAAACCTATCAGCACTTTTTCACTAATGGTACATAATTGCTTGTTGTTAAGTGTGCATGCTTAAATATCAGGTGTGCCCAAATCAAGGTTGCATGAAATATGGTTTGATTGCTTTACACTTGATGAAATCTCAGAGAATTCATCAAACAGTCGTCATAATCCAAGCTAAGATTTAGGATTTTCTCTACAATAACAATGCATTGTACATAACATTTCTGTTCCCTTTCTTCACTGTTTGTTTTATTGATTTTTTTTTACAATTTATTGCTTTAGCATCCTCTGTTTGCCTTGTGTTGTAAAAAGGCAATCTAAAGCTCCAAACAGCAGCAAAGTCACCTAATGATATAAAAAAAGGTTATCGAAGGAAGTAAATGTGTTTACACATTTTATTATCTAAAAGAGCTGTGATTCAGAAAGGCTTATTAGTGTTACTGGATTTTAATAACTGAAGGCTATGGAACTTTTAAGTATCTTCAGAGAAAAAAAAACATATGATTCATTTATTTTATAAATGAACCCAGCAAGGAGCTTTTATTTATGCCAGACCTGAAATCAATGAGGTTTAGGTGCATTTGTACAGTCTTTGCACATATAGCCATAACTGTGGTACTCAATCTTATTTTAATCACTTGTGTAGGCATGTTCAAGTATTGATGCATTTTTTTGCCTCTTGGCTCTGTCTAACAGTCTTATAGGAAATTGCTGCTTTGGCTCTTGAGTTTAAATTACACATGATCTTGCACCCTGGCACAGACAGAGTCATATACCTTAACTTGAAATGAGACAGTCATTCAGAAATGAAGAAAAGTAGGGTTTTCTGATTTTCTGTCCTATTCTAGTTCATAATTTGGTGGGGTTAAATTTAGAGCATTTACTATGTCTGCATTGTACACTTACCTGATAAGAGTAATTATTAATGCCAGTAACCAAAGATCGCTGATCGTCTTGGTGGTTGCATTAATGATGCTCCTTATAAAAGGGCTTTGTCTTAACAAGGGAGACACAAACATTATTAACTCAAATTATAGATGGATTTCTTAGGGTTTGATTTTATTTTCAGGAAACAATCATTACGTATACATCTTGTAAATAAGTACCTTTTCGAAAGTTAGGATGGATGCATGATATTGATTTTGATCACATTTTGTCAAAATACGTCAACTATATTTCACAAATTTGTAAAATGTTAGTGAGATCATAAAAATAGTTAGATTAACTACTGTTAGGGTCATGACTGCTGCATTACTGGTATCTTATATTCAGCCTGTTTAAATGTAGCTTCTAATTCTCAATCACAATTTGGAGCTAGCCCTGAGATTTTCTTGACAGATTTTTAAGAAATGACAGATCATCCTCAGTTTTTCGCTGCACCATCACACCAAAGCTCCTTTTCATGGTGACACAATTAAGGTTCAGGAACGCTTTATTGTATCTAGGCTCCATCACCTATTAACCGTGGTAATCCAAAAATGACATGTAAGGAACATAGTTTTCAGTATCTTTATTTTTGAAACACTAAATATTTGAGGCAAGATTCCACTCCTCCCCCCATTTTTATGCAATTCCATTTTTAATTGTGGCAAAGAACATTAACACCAACAAGTCTACTAAGCTGAATTCCTCAAAACCATAATATGAGCATGGTACAGATGAGGCCTTGACAAAGACATCAGATGCATTTCAAGCTGCTTGGGTTAATGTAGGGATAATTTCACAGCTGGTAACTTTAATATGGTTATATCACACTAAAGTAGTTAATCTGATGATTTAAATTTATTCCAGGTAACAAAATTTCCCTTTGTTAGATTAATATTAAACATGCTTAAGTTGCAAATTTTTGATACATCCTTGTAAGAACTCTTAAACACCATCAAGCTATAGTTAGACAGAAAATTAAAGGTGCAATAAAAACAGAAGTTATTGGAAAATTAAAGGTGCAGACAGTTGAATACTTTATTGTCAGTCAAAATCTTTGTGGTTCATTTATTTGAGTATGAAGTGACCCTACTCTCCGACATTTCACTTGAATCTTGAACTGTCTGAATTCATTATTCAAAATGGCACATAATGCCTTATGTCTTCCATTAACACACTGGGCAGATTCAAGCAATAGTAATGCACTTTAAGGATACCTACTTACCTGTCAGCCACATTTGAGTTCAGCTTCTCCTAAATGCATCTATCAGAGAACCAGCAAGAAATCCATTCAGTGTAGGAGCAGTTAGCAGGACGACATGGCTCTTGGTTTGATTTATTATTGTTACACGGACCTAAGCATAGGGAAAACTATTTTTTGCAGTACACCAGATCATAGACATACAAGACCCAAAGATCATAGGGTGATTGAACAGAATGAGGAATACAAATTACAGCTGCAAAGAAGTTATGCAAAAAGCAAGATCAGCATTAGATTTGAAATTTGAGCACTCCATTCAGAAATCTAATAACAGCAGGGAAGAATGTGGTCTTGAATCTGTTGGTCCATGTGTTTAATGTTCTTTATCTTCTGTCTGATGGAAGAGGTTGGAAGAGGTTATAACTAGGGTGGGAGGGGTCTTTGGCTGCCCTTCTGCAGCAACAAGAAGTGTCGATGGAGTCAATGGATGGACAGTTGGCTTGCTGATCGTCTGGGCTATATTCACAACTTTCTGTAGTTTCTTATGGTCTTGGGCAGAGCAGTTGCTGTACCAAGCCATGATGGAATGCTTTCAATGGTGCATCTTTAAAATTTGGTAAGGGTCCTTCATGGACATGTTGAATTTCCTTAGCCACCTGAGACAGAGGAGGTGTTGTTGTGCCTTGACTGTTGCATCAACATGGGTGGTCCAGAACAGATTGCTGATGATCCTCACTCCTAGGAAATTGACACAATCTCCAGCTCAGCTCCAGATAGGGGCATGTCCTCTTCTTTTCTTCCTGAAGCTGACCATCAGCTCTTTAGTTTTGTTGACATTGCGGGAGAGAATGTCATTTTTGCACCATGTCAATAAGCATTCTATCAATTTATTTTATTCTGTCTCATCATTGTTTAATATCTGGCCTACAACAGTGGTGTCATCAGCCAACTTGTAGATAGCGTTCAGATGAAATTTGGTCACATAGTCTGAGTGTACAGGGAGTACAGACTGAGTACACATCCTTGTGGGGCACGAGTGTTGAGACTTTCATGGAGGTGCTGTTGGTTATCTTCATTGATTGCAGACTATGGGTCAGAAAGTCAAGGCTCCGGTTGTAGAGGGTCGAACAGAGACCTCTGTCTTGGAGTTTGAAGATTAGTTTTATTGGGATTATACGTTGAAGGTGGAGCTGTAGTCAATATTCTTATTATCCAGATGGTCCAGGCATGAGTCTAGGGCAAGGGAAGTAACCTCTGCCATGGAACTATTGCTCCAGTGGCCAAATTGCCAGGGATCGAGGCAGGCTGGGGCCTACAGTTGATATGATCTATGAGTAGAAACACTTTATAATGGTAGAGGTCAGAGCTACCGTATTTCAGAATTTACGCTGCTTAAAGTTCCCAGAGGTACTTTGACAGCAGCTCGGGAAGCTTAGGACAATAAAGTAAGTAAGGTGGCAGAGGTGCTGGGTTAGTGGGTAAGAGATTAGTGTGTCAGGCAGGTAGGAGTGTAGCATGCCAGTTGGGTAGGAAGAGTGTAGAGTGACAGGTGAGTAAAAGTTTAGACTGGCAGATTGGTTAGGGAGTTAGGGAGGCAGGTGCACGAGGGAGTAGGGGACTAGATGTGTGTGTGGATAGTGTACCGGGTGGGTGAGGAAGTAGAGGAGCAGAAGAGTAGGTGAATGTGAAGACCAGGTCAGGGTGAGTGTCAGGTCAGGTTGGGAATGTTGGGTTGGGGATTGTTGGGTGCAGGGACAGCTGTTTGTTTTACAGTCATATAGTCAAAGAGATTTACAGAATGGAAACAGACACTTACATCCAACACATCCATGCCGACCAGATATCCTAACCTCATCTATTCCTATTTGCCAGCAGTTGGCCCATATCCCTTTAAACCCTTCCTATTCATATACGCATCCAGATGCCTTTTAAATGCTGCAATTGTACCAGCCTCCACCACTTCCTCTGGCAGCTCGTTCCATACATGCACCACCCTCTGCATGAAAAAGTTGCCCTTTTTTTATTAGATTAAATTCCCTACAGTGTGGAAAAGGTCCTTTGGCCCAACAAGTCCACACCGACTCTCCGAAGGGTAATCCACCCAGACCCATTTCCCTCTGACTAATGCACTTTACACTATGGGCAATTTAACTGAACTGCACATCTTTGGGTTGTGGGAGGAAACCGGAGCACCCAAAGGAAATCCACACAGACATGGGGAGAATGTGCAAACTCCACACAGGCAGTCACCTGAGGCTGGAATCGAACCTGGGACCCTGGTGGTGTGAAACAGCAGTGCTAACCACTGAGCCACTGTGCTGTCCCTTTCGGTCCCTTTTCTTTCAGTCCCCTCTCACCTTAAACCTATGCCCTCTAGTTCTGTACTCCCCTCCCCCCCGCCCCCCACTTCAGGGAAAATACCTTGTCTATTTATCCTATCCAAGCCCTTCATGAATTTATAAACCTCTATAAGTCACCTCTCAGCCTCCAATGCTCCAGGGAAAACAGCCACAGACTATTCAGCCTCTCCCTACGGATCAAATCCTGGCAATATCCTGGTAAACCTTTTCTGAATCGTTTAAAGTTTCACAACATCTTTCCAATAGGAAGGAGAGCAAAGTTGCATACAATATTCCAAAAATAGCCTAACCAATGTCCTGTACAGCTGCAACACAGCCTCCAAATCTGAATCTCAATGCTCTGACCAATAAAGGAAACCATACCAAACAACTTCTTCACTATCCTATCTACCTGCAACTCCACTGTCAAGGAACTATGAACCTGCACTCCAAGGTCTCTTGGTTCAGCAACACTCCCTCGGACTTTACCATTAAGTGTATAAGTCCTGCTAAGATCTGCTTTTCCAAAATACAGCACTTCACATTTATCTGAATTAAACTTCATCTGCCAATCCTCAGCCCATTGGCCCATTTGATCAAGATCCCCTTGTATTCTGAGGTAACCTTCTTCGCTGTCCACTTTTTGTGTCATCTGCAAACTTACTAACTATACCTCTTAGGTTCACATCAAAACCATTTAGATAAATAATGAAAAGCAGTGGACCCAGCACCGATCCTTGTGGCACTCCATTGGTTACAGGCCTCCAGCCTGAAAAACAATCCTGTACCACCACCCTCTGTTTTCTACCTTCAAGCCAGATCTGTATCCAAATGGCAAGTTCTCCCTGTATTTCATGAGAGTTAACCTTGCTAAACAGTCTTCCATAGGGAAACTTGTCGAATGCCTTACTAAAGTCCATATAGATCACGTCTACCACTCTGTCCTCATCAATCTTTTTTGTTATTTTTCAAAAACCCAATCAAGTTTGTGAGACATGATTTCCCTTTAACAAAGCTATGCTGATTATCCCTAATCAGTCCTTTACTTTCCAAATACATGTAAATCCTGTCCCTCAGGATTCCCTCCGACAACTTGCCTACCACTGAAATCAGGCTCACTGGTCTATAGTTCCCTGGCTTGTCCTTACCATCCTTCTTAAACAGTCTCACCATGTTATCCAACCTCGTCTTCCGGCACCTCACCTGTGACTATTGATGATACAAATATCTCAGCAAGAGGCCCAGCAATCACTTCCCTAGCTTCCCACAGAGTTCTAGGGTTCACCTGATCAGGTCCTGGAGATTTATCCACTTTTATGCATTTTAAGACATCCAGACCCCCCTCCTCTGTAGCATGGGCATTTTTCATGATGTCACCATCTTTTTCCCCACATTCTATATCTTCCATATCCTTCTCCACAGTAAATACTGATTCAAAATACCCATTTGGTATCTTTCCCATCTCCTGTGGCTCTACATGTAGGCTGCCTTGTTGATCTTTGATGATCCTATTCTCTCCCTCGTTACTCTTTTGTCCTTAATGTATTTCTAAAACCCCTTTGGATTCTCCTTAACTCTATTTGCCAAAGCTATCTCATGTCCCCATTTTGCCCTCCTGATTTCCCTCTTAAGTATACTCCTACTACCTTTATATTCTTCTACGGATTCATTCGATCTCTCCTGTCTATACCGACATATGCTTCCTTCTTTTTCTTAACCAAAACCTCAATTTCTCTAGTCATCCAGATTTCCCTACACCTACCAGCATTTCCATTCACCTTAACAGGAATATACTGTCTCTGGACTCTCATTATCTAATTTTTGAAAGCTTCCCATTTTCCAGCCATCCCTTTAACTACGAACATTGCTCCCAAATAGCTTTTGAAAGCTTTTCCCTAAAACCATCAAATTTAAGCTTCCTCAAAATTAGATCTGGTCTATCCTTCTCCATCACTATTTTAAATCTAACAGAATTATGGTCACTGGCCCCAAAGTGCTACTCCACTGACATGTCAGTCACCTGTCCTGCCTTATTTTCCAAGAATAGGTCAAGTTTTGCACCTTCTCTAGTTGGTACATCCATAAACTGAATCAGAAAATTTTCTTGCACACACTTAACAAATTCCTCTCCATCTAAATTCTTAATACTATGGCAGTTTCAGTCTATGTTCGGAAAGTTAAAATCCCCTACCAGAACCACCCTATTATTCTTACAGATAACTGAAATCTCCTTATAATTTTTTTTCTCATTTTCTTGCTGACTATTAGGGGGTCTATAATACAATCCTAGTAAGGTGATCATCACTTTCTTACTTCTCAGTTCCACCAAAATAACTTCCCTGAATGTATTCCCAGGAATATCCTCCCTCAGTCCTGCCTTATCAAAAACGCCATTCCCCTCCTCTCTTGCCCCCCCCCCCCACCCTTTTCTATCCTTCGAATAGAATTTGTATCCTATAACATTAATCTGCCAGTCCTGCCCATCCCTGAGCCATGTTTCTGTAATTGCCATGATATCCCAGTCCCATGTCACTAACCATGCCCTGAGTTCATCAGCCTTCCCGGTTAGGCCTCTTGCATTGAAGTAACTGTAGTTTAATTCATCAGTTCTACCTTGATCTCTGCTTTGTTCCTTCCTACTGTGACTGTTTGGCTCACTTTATTTTCTCAACTGTACCAGTCTCAGACTGATCGCTTTCCTTACTATCTCCCTGGATCCCAGCCCCCACCTTACTAGATTAAATCCTCCTGAGCAACTCTAGCAAACCTCCCTGCCAGTATATTAGTCCCCTTCCAATTCAAGTGCTATCTATCCTTCTTGTACAGGTCACTTCTACCCCAGAAGAGATTCCAATGTTCCAAAAATGAGACCCCTTCTTCCCTGCACCAGCTCCTCAAGCACATATTCTTCTGCTCTATCCTCCTATTCCTACCCTCACATGCTTGTGGCAATGGGAGCAATCCAGATATTATACCCTTGAGGACCTCATTTTTAAATTCCTGCCTAACTTTCTATATTCTCCCTTCAGAATCTTATCCTTTTTCCCCTTCCTATGTCATTAGTTCCAATGTGTACTTTCTGCTGGTCCCTCTCCCCTTTGAAAACATTCCGCATCCTCTCTGAGATATCCTCAATCCTGATACCAGTGAGGCAACACATCAATCTGATTTTTCGCTGCTGGTTGTAGAACCATCTGTCTGTGGCTCTGACTAAGAGTCCCCTGTGACAATCGATTGCTTGGAACCCAGTGTGCCCCTCATTGCATTACAACCAGTCTCAATACCAGAAACTTGGTTGTTCATGCTACCTTCCCTCCATTTTCCAAAACAGCATACTTGGTTGAAATGGAGATAGTCACAGAAGACCCCTGCACTACCTGCCTACCTCTCCTATCTTTCCTGGAGTTGACCCATCTGCCTGACTGTATCTACAGCTTTTCTCCCTTCCTCTAACTGCCATCCATCACATCCCCTAGCTCTTGTACATTCCTTATTGCCTATAATTGCCACTCCAACTGATCCATATGGTTTGATAGGATTTGCAACCAACACTTCCTGCAGACATAATCATCAGTAACATGTAAAATCTCCATACACATCCACATCCAACAGGAAGAGCATATCATTCTACTAAAGGCCATCTTCACTCCTTCACAATCTATAGACCCAGAAAATAGTACCGTCCTTTTAAAAGAACAGCACAACAATAGGCATTTGGCCTCCAAGCCTGTGTCAGCACATTTTGCCCTTCCATACTAAAACAGTCTTCACTTACAGGATCTATATCTCTATTCCCTTCCTATTCATGTATTCATCAGTGTGGTTCTTGAATGCTCCTATCGTGCCTGCCTCCACCACCTCTGGCAGTGTCCCTTTGTGCAAAAAACCTGCCTCTCACATCTGTTTTAAAGTCTTCTCTTAACCCCCATCCCTGCCCTGAAACCCCTGGCACTTTGGATCTGTGTTCCATAGTAATTGACCCCATCACCCTGGGAAAAAGCCTCCTACTTTCCAATCTATCCATACCATTCACAACCATAACTTCTACTAGTTCACCCCTCTGCCTCCTGTGTTCCAGTGAAAACAACCCCAATCTATCCATTCTTTCTTCATAGCTAAAATCCCCCATGTCAGACAACATCCTGGTAAATCTTTTCTGTATCCTCTCCAAAGCATTCATGTGTTTCTGGTTGTGTGGTGGCTAGAACTGTATGTAATATACCAAGTGTGGTCTAACTAAAGTTCCATAAAGCTGCAGCATAATTTGTCTATCCTCATACCCCAAACCTTGTCTATCCTTATACTCAATGCCCCTTCCAATGAAGGTAAGCATGACATTGACCTTTTCTACTACCTTATCTACTTGTGCTGCAACCTTTGATGATCTATGGATCTGCATACCCAGATCCCTCTGCATAGCTATACTTCTAAGGGTATAATTTTCACCTATGCTTAATCTTCCAAACTGCATCCCCTCACATTTTTCCAGATTAAACTCTAACTGCCATTTTTTACTGCCTTTACCCCCAACTGTTCTATATCCTACTATATCCTCTGACAATCCTCCTCAATATCTGCAACTCCACAAGTCTTTGTATTGTCTGCAAACTTACTAATTAGACAAGCTATGTTTTCCTCTAAATATTTATGTAGATCACGAACAGCAGAGGTCCCTGCACCAATGCTTGTGGAGCACCACTAGTCACAACCCTCCATTCTGAAAAGCATCCTTCCACTGCTACCCTCTGTTTCCTATGATTAAGTCAGTTCTGTATCCATCTTGCCAGCTCACCCTTAATACCATGTGACTTCACTCTTGGTATCAGTCTGCCATGAGGAATTTTGTCAAAGGCTTTACTGAAGTCCATGTAGATAACATCAACTATTTTTCCCTTATCAATCATCTTTGTCACCTCCTCAAAAAACTTAATCAAGTTCATGAGACATGACCTCTCCCCACAAAACCATGTCGTCTATTGCTAGTAAGTCCATTTGCTTCTAAATGTGTATACATCTTGTCTCTGACAACCTTTTCCAATAATTTCACTACTAATGACATGAGGCAAATAGGCCTGTAATTTCCTGGGTTAGTCCTGCTCCCCTTCTTAAACAGTGGGACAGCATCGGCTATTCTCCAGTTCTCTGGGACCGTGCCTGTGGCCAAAAAGGATACAAAGATGTCTGTCAATGCTTCAGCAATTTGTTTTCTTGCCTCCCTCAATATTCTAGGATAGATCCCATCAGGATTTTGGGATTTATCTACCTTATTGCATGACATGGTGTCAGGTACAACAGGACCACATTTTTATTAACTCATGGCCTTCAAATTTCACATTTCTAAACTAATAGCGCATTTCTTAGTGTTCTAGAAAAAAAGCTTAGGGGTGCCTTTCACCTGTATTTAAAGAGAAAAGAGGGATAAGCAATAAGAAGCTAAAACCTCATTGTACTTCTGTTTTTGCAGTAAACTTGGCAGAGGCAAAGGTCTAAATGCTACCAACGTGTATGTGTCCATCAGCAGTTCAGAATGTTTTCAGCAAAGGAGATAAGGGATGGAGTTTTCTTTGCTCTCTATGACAATCCTGGATTAGTGAGCCATTTTGGTTGAGGATATCAAGTCTTGACAAGCAAAAGACGTGTCTTGTCCTGAAACTTGCATTGAAAGATCAAAGATGGAGAAAGATAATGCTTTCACGTATATTAAGCTATTACCACTACCTGAAAACTGAGACACCTCTTCGAAATCTATCAGGCTGAGGTTGTCTACACATGCATTGCCACTGAGCCAGTTTTCTCCTTATCTCTCAGATGGTTCAACCTCTTATGTACTGTAACACTCCTTTACTCGCATTTGTATGTAGTAGGATAAATATAGCTCTCTAATATAGTGTCTAAGACCTGTCTCTTCATAGACACATTCTAGACTGGTGTTTCTCTCCTACTGGTATCAAAGTTAACAATGATATCACTATAATTTTCAATTATTATTATACCACTGCTATTAGGAGTGGCCAGGCTTAAAGAAAATACTTTTCGGGGACACTCGTGCCAAATGTAGATGTGAAGGAGTGATTAAGATCATACTCTTCAGAAGGATCATTGGGAATGGAGGCCTTATTAGACTACAGTTACTGTTTAGCCCAGACAAATGTTGTGTATTATGCATTGTCCTGAATACTTTATTACCAAGACTGCAACAAATCACACTTTGTTTTTGGTGGGAGAGGTGGGCAAAGGGGGAAAATCAGTTCAACATATTTTATTCTTAAATAACAAAAAGGAATTAAAAAAAACAACTTATGGAACAAAATATACTTTTTTAAAAATCTGCACAATACTGAATTTCAGATCAATTCCCCAACGTTTTCTTTACTGTAAGGCATGAGGTAGTAAACATTATATTGAAACTGAACACTTTTTTTTAAAAAAAGGACATGATGAAAGAATATAATATCTGTATATTATTATGTTATGCACAGTTGTGTGCATTGACCTAAAATACTTTATTACCAACACTATAATAAAGAAATATTGAAATATGTCTTCAATTAATATATTACAGCATAACTATTGTGGTATTTATCTTCTACACTGGAGGAACAATTATATTTACAAAGAATTGATGGTTGCCCTTTTTTTAACATCTTGATACATTGGCTCATCTTTGTAGGTTTTTGGAATCGAACAAATGTTCTCTTGACCGACATGTAGAATCGCAATACCCTGAAAATGCATAAACAGGGATAAATACAATTATGGCTGCAAGTAATTGAGGCAATTTGTGATGATTAGTAGGCATTGTATTTGATCCCCTGCCAATGCATGTAATGCAAAAAGTGTGTATATTATCTGCCATTTTAAGTATTTACAGTCTAATCAAGGGTGACTTCAATCCCTTGTAAATAAATGCACTGGAGGATCATACATGAGAGCTTTTTTTTCTCTTCACCTTCCCGCCCATCACCCCAACCCTCAAGCTTTCTGGTTTCATTACATCTGCAGTACTCCCAGTTTTCCTTGAAGGAAATGTTAGAACAATTCGAGTTTAGATTGCTCACCATCCTTTTCTCACATGTCCTGCTCATCATTTCTTCTAAAGGAATCAATCCAATTAGTGATGTGAAAATGGGGTATATTCAGTGTATACAGTTGCTCCGGTTATGTGATTGCACTTTCTTCACTTTGCATAATCTTAACTTACAGTTTACAGTTTCGAATCGGGAGTGTGGCACTTGAAAAGCACAGCAGATCAGGCAGAATCTGAGGGGTAGCAGAATCGACGTTTCGGACATAAGCCCTTCAATAGGAATTCTTATGCCTGAAATGTTGATTCTCCTACTCCTCGGATGCTAGCTGACCTGCTGTGCTTTTCTAGCACTACATTCTCAACTCTGATCTCCAGCATCTGCAGTCCTCACTTTCTCCTAGTTTACAGTTTATATAGTTTACTATAAAGTAATAGGAAAAAGTTGAACATATATTCCAATAGTTGGATTGTAACTATTTATAATTATCATGTGGGAATGTCAAAGAACATTGACCATAGACGGGCCAATTTGTCTTGAAAAATCTTAGCTGTTCTAATCCTCCACGTAAAATAAAAAGTACAGACCTGTCAAACATGGAAAGATGAATTACATGATGGCATAAAATTTTGTAACTTAGCAAAATGTTAGTCAGTATCTTTAAGAAGGACAAGTCTTATTTGTAACCCAGTTCAGCAAAGTAGAGCGGGGCAGATGGTGAGTTGGATGGGGCAGAAACCAACAGTTCGAGAAAACCTGATGTGGTTCTAAAATCTTTCCCTCAATTTTAGTTGTTGGAATTCCTGCATGATGGGCATCATCCGTGAGAGGCAGATGGGACCTAATTAAGTGGAAAATTTGCTGAAATTGCTGTGATTACACTGCGGTTTTCATTTGAAATCAGTGAAGGCCCAGATGGCAACAAAACCACAAGAACACTGAAGGTAGCAGAATGTAACCAGCAGAGACCATGCAATAAACTAACTTTTGTTTTAGTTTCTATAAGGGTTTATATGGGCCAAGATGACCAGGCAAACTCCAACAGACACAAGAGAGAGACAGAGACAGAGACCATTCAAGTCTAGATGGACTATTGATGTCTACCAGGTAGACAAAATGGGAAAGCAAAGGTGAGCTTGAGCATTGATACTGCAATGTGATTCTGCCAATAAACAGAATTGTTAATCCCTTATAAACTGTTAAATAGTATCTCATTAAGGTGAAAAATGGAGCTCCATTTGCGGAAGTTCATACCTTTTAGAATATATAGTGGCTATATGTTAGTACTAACTCTCATGTTGATTTCAACTTTTAAATGATGTTGACTTGCCTTTTTAGGGCAAATGTGAATGGCTATTAAAGGTTCTGATCATCTTTTACCATTATCATGGATGTGTGAGATTAACAATATTGTAATCTGAGTCAGTTTCTGAAATTACCCTTGAACTTAGTTGACTTCAAACCCTATTGATGTCTTTGAATGTGTACACATTGTAAACACTTTCTTTTCTGCCAGTGTTCTGCTGCTGTACTATCTTAATGGTCATCATGTTTTGTTCTGGTATCTGCCCTGCACATCGATTCCCAGAGTCTCCTAGTGCCCCATGCAGTTTGGACATTGAGAAGCTGAAAAGCTTTTGAGACAAAGACAGCTGCCACAGATTTTATTGGCTTGATATGTTAGGATGACTGCAGCAATAATGTTGGCTGCACCTAAAGTAGATAATGATGTTAACTTGTGGCTTTTTACAGCTGTCCATCCTCGAGCTGTGTGAAGTTACATGGCCCCTTTTTTTACTTGCTGAATAAACCATTTCTACAAGCTTTAAATGATGTAGGCTGATGACTAACTTAATGAATCTGTCCAACAATTCCTTTTTAGAAAAGGCATACTCATGTCCTTTGCAGTATTATCTTCTGATTAAACTGGTCAATAGACTCTTGCAGTTGATGTTTTGCTTGTCAGGTGTTGGAGTCTTTGTTGTGAAGTTAGTTTTTACCATTTGCAGATCTATGAGAACTTCCCAGATTTGTCAGTGGTAAATAAGATTTTTTGTTATCCTTTTCTCAGGATCATCTATCACTTGTTTTGGAAAATAGAACTGCATCCATTGTTTGATGACCTGTATTTCAGTAAGAATATCACTTGGTGCTGCCCGATCCACACTGAGATTCTGTAATCCACGTTACCACCTTTTAAACAGGGCACTTAACCGTCTTAAGCCAGGTATAAATTAAAGTTGCCTTTCTAATGGCATTGGGCCTCCTGTAACTGTTCTTTTATAAATTGAAGGCTTGTAGTTTAAGAACTTCAGACTTGTATTAGTGGGTTTCTGCCTGGACATGATGTCCATGCCAAAAGAAAAATGATGTACATGGGCTTTTCTTTTCACGGAAATTTTGTAAAATGATGGAACCAACCGAGGTCTGAACACAAAAGATTGTAGGACCATTAAAAAAAAGGAACAGTGAGTGTAGCCTGTTTGGTCCCTCAAGCCTGCTCTTCCATTCAATAGGATCGTTGTTGATATGGCACTCCTCATGTCCACCTTCCTGTCCTTTCCTCGGAACTGTTAATTTCCCATACTGATCAGAAATTGATCTAATATCAGTCTTAAATATACACAAGAACTCTGCTCCCAAACATCTCTGTGACAAGGCATTTTAAAGGCACTCAAAGCCTCTGAGAAGAAATTCCTCCTCATTTCAGTCTTAAATTGGTGCCCCTTAATTGTGAGTCTATGCTTTTTGGACCTAAGGTCTCTCATAGGGTAATGCTGAGAGGCTGTTTCCCCATGTCAAGCCCCTTAAGCATCCTATGTGTTCCAACAAGATTATGTCTCATTTCTCTAAACTCCAGTGAGTAGAACCCAAACTGCTTTACTTTTATCATAAGACAAGCCTTTCATGCTGGAGAATTATGCTAGTGAAGATTCTATGAACTGCCCTGAATGTAATAATATCTTTTCATAAATAACAAATTCCAATGGGCCTCAGTTTCCTGTGTTCTCATGGTCAAGACTAGTTAAGTGTCCTGCTCCAGATAGCAGTTTACCGAATCACACTGGAATGGGTGTATGAGGATAGTTGCTAAGCATACAATCAAGCATATTTGTACACAAACAAGATAAAAATCATACTTAAATTGCCTATTGATGCTTACTGTCAAACTTAAAGGGAAATGCTCAGTTGGATGAGCCACAAATGGAACACTTGTAATTTCAGGGGGAAGGGAGACAACTAAAAGGAAACCTGACTTATCATTTTCCAAATTAGTTCACTGTGGAAATCAGAAATTTGTCATTGTTAAAATATGCATCTAACTTAGTTTAACATGATAAGTATTAACGCCAAAATAACAGATAAATACGCTAACACAAGTGGTGGAATAGCGATAACATTTTAATTTCCCCAGTGTATATAGTTCCCTCATTCATAGACCTGATCCTTTAGTAAAATTTCTTGCTTTTCTTGTTTCTTGATGATCTGATGTCACAGCAGCAATTAGATATTTTGACTTAACAAGGATCAAAATCATCTGTCTGCTGATTTAATAAATTAAAGATACTGCATCAATTTCATTTCACTATTATTGGAATGATAATTAATTTGAAAAGCAGCAAATCCAGTGTTTTGGTGAAGGCGACATGGGCAGCAAGCATTTACGTTCCAGCCTAAAAAAAATAACATTTTATTTTAACTTTGTACTGCAGTGTTAATCGAAAATTTCAAAAAATTAATATTAAAATTACTAATTAACGTGGTTTCTATCTAGCTTCTGCACTGCCTTTGTTCAAATGTCAGAAGGGAATTGTTCCTACGGTGTGTGTAACTCTTGGCAATTTGCTTTAATGGGGGAGGGTCCTCATTAGGCCAGATTAATGTTTCCTTTTGGAACTGAGTTATTTTTCTTTCCAGTAATGTTTGTTTCATTCAGCAGCAAAACAAACCGGCAACTGCATGGTGCAAAGTTTTTTTAAAATTGCCCTTTTTATCTCAAATCTATAGCACAACACTGAGAAGGCTGACTAGAAATATTTTCATGCTTTTTTACAATAAAAGCTACACAGACAAAGGCAAATAAGTGATAAATCAATGCCTCTTCACTCACACCAGGCACACCAAACATTGGACACTTCTGCACTGTCGCACATACCCAATACAAAATTTGGGGAAAAATTAGACAAATGGAGACTTTGTGCATAGTTCAACCTCCCTTCAAAATGCATCAACTTCATCACCATCACCAAACTTCAAGAATCAGACAGAGGATTCTACTTCTACTTTACTGAAGTGAACTTAAAATATTATGACCATGTCTAGTCTTAATATTGTATCAACTTAAGTGTACTCATCAAAGTTAAGTGGTCAAAGTAGAGTTTTGGATGGGGCAAAAATCATACAATGAGCAGGCATTATGTCCCACCTCAAACCAAAAATGGAAGCAGCTGCGACATATTTCATAGCCCTACCTACAGACTGGTGGTAGAGTAGTAGTTTCCCTACCCCTGAACTAGCAGGTTCAAGTCCCACCTGCTCCAGAGGTGGGTAATAACATTTTTGAACAATTTGATCCAGAAATATCAACAGAGGAAAACCAGGGAAATGCTGGCCAGAAAATTTCAAGATAAACCCATTATCCAAAGATACACAAGTGACTCATGCAGCCAGCTAATTCACAACTATTGACAATGAATGAATTCATTCAACCCTACTGTTGCTGCTGCTTTGATGGTCAAGAATTTAGAAATCCTAATGCTAATAATTTAAAGAGCTTTCACATTCATAGCAGAGGGAGGAAGCTAATATAAAAATATTTCCTGTATAAGTTATTACTTCTAAAACAGTTAATGGTGAAGTTGCATTAGATCAGATGATGATAGAGGCTTTTAATGGAGCAACAGCCTCTTTCATGAAGTTCTGATAGAGACATGCATGATGTTTCTGGTTCTTAACAGTTGAACATAGGCTTAATTGATAATTGTATCTATTGCTATCATGCAATGTTCTTATATAAGATAAGAGCAACTTTTTTGTCAGACTCTCTGTCGTGAGCAATTTATTGCCGATGATGGTTAGACAGGTTCCTAGCTTAAACTTGGATCAGAGGAGCAGTGGTAGCATCCAACTGCAGACACAAATCCCTAGTGGTTCATAAATGGAAGGTATGACAGGTTGGTAGCATAAAATGGCATGGTGGCTCAGTGGTTAGCACTGCTGCCTCATAGCACCAGGGTCCCAGGTTCGATTCCAACCTCTGGTGACTGTGTGGAGTTTGCATATTCTCCCAATGTCTGCGTGGGTTTCCTCCCACAGTCCAAAGATGTGCAGGTCAGGTGAATTGGTCATGCTAAATTGCCTGTAGTGTTAGGTGCATTAGTCAGAGGGAAAAAGGGGTTTGGGTGAGTTACTCTTCAGAGGGTTGGTGGGCCGAAGGGCCTGTTACCACACTGTAGGGAATATTGATCATTTGTATCCCATTGCAATTTTGGGTCCAATGTTTCTGAACCATTAAAGGTTAAAATGTAGAAAGACAGACAAAATTACATTTCTCAACATCGATGTTTGTCTAAATGTCATTTAGAAATGTCATGGAAAAAAACCACTGAGAAAATACAAATTTTATTGAGTTGTTTATTCTGATGTGCTCCACTTACTTTTACGCAACAGCTGTATTGAATCATCTTAAATGAACTTTCAGTTTCCATCCCAATGCTCTATCTTTTCATATTAATATTACGATTTCTGTTGTGCCAGTTATTTTTTTTTATTTTTTATTATATTGCTATCTGAATGCATAAACAGCACTTTATCTCACCAGCAGTTTCAGTTTTGCTAGGACAGTATCTTTTTGTGGCCCTGCTCAGATATTGTCCGTGGTGACTGGAAGAATGTCCAGAAAGATTTTAAAACCAATATGAACTGTTCCAGGGAGGCACCATCGGTGAAGTATCTGCCAATGGGACCCACATTAGCCACTTGATTTCCTGGATGATGTTCTAACTTGTATTGTACATACTACGAACAAGGGCCCAACACTGAATTCTACCAGAAGCTATGGGTTGTAACACCTTCTCTTCCTTCAGTAGCCCTAACAGGGGTTTGTGATCTGTCACTATCAAAAATTCCCATCTGTAAAGTACTAGTGGAACTTCCTCACACCAAAAACGACTGCTAAACTTTCCTGCTCTATCTGAGCATATCTGTGTTCGGTATCAGTCAAAGTCCAGGAAATGTACCCTATCGGTCCCTCCTTCTCACTGGGCCACCAGTGAGCCAGCACTACCCCAGGGCCATACAGGGAGACATCACATGTCAGCACTACTTCTCGCTTCAGATTGAAGTGGGCCAACACCTCAGATGACCACAGCTGCTTTTTCATTTCCCTAAAGGCTGCTTCTTGACTTTGCAGCCATTGCCAAACTGGCCGTCTTTCAATAGCAGGAGTAAGGGTGCCAAGATGGAGGCCAGTTAACATATGAATTTTCCTTAATAATAATTTCACTAACCAAAGGAAAGACCGAAGCTCTGGTACAGATGTGGGAGATGGGCTCCTTTGATTGTCCTCCACTTTCCCTTCCAACAGGGTCAACACTGTAAAAGGTGTATTCCTGATGAAGGGCTTTTGCCCGAAACGTCGATTTTACTGCTCCTCGGATGCTGCCTGAACTGCTGTGCTTTTCCAGCACCACTCTAATCTCAACTCTGTAACCCAAGTGGGACACTTGGGGCACCTGGAACACGTATTTTATTCCCTCCGAAGGCATATTCCCAACTGGTAGAAATGTTTAAGAACTATGTTCAAGTTCTTAAAATGCTCTTTATTGGTCTTCCCTGTTATTAGTACGTCATCCAAATAAATGGCAGCCTGGGGTCGCACTAGTAAAATGTTTGTCATTGTCCACTGGAAGAAAATGCAGGCTGATGATAACCCAAATGGCAGTCTTGTATATTTTATAAACTCTTATGAGTATTAATTGTGGCATATAATTGGGATTCGTCATTCAGTCACAATTGCAAGTAGGCATAGCTCATGTCCAGTTTTATAAAGGCAAGGCCCCTCCACTAACTTTACGTACAAGTCCTCTGTGTGAGGGATTGGGTATTTATCCAGCTGTGAGAAATGGTTTGCTGTTTGCTTAAAAGCCCCATTTAGGCAAACCGAGCCATTGGACTGCATCATCAGTATGACTAACACTGCCCATTCTGCAAACTGCACTGGTTTGATGATTTCTTCGTTCTCCAACCTCCTGATTTCAGTCTCTACTTTTGCTTTCATGGTCAACATGTAAAATGACTTTGGCCCATTTGACAGTCCCAAGCTCTTCTTGAAAAACCCCTGAGTATTACACTAGGACTTCACTGGGACAACCATTTTCTAATTGAAAAATGTTGAGCCAATCCAGGCAAATCTTTCTCAACCAACCCCACCCCAGTAGGCATAGGCCTGAGCCTTTTACTATCATCAGAGGTAAGTACATGAACTGTTTCTCATAGGAGACCAGAACCAAAGTCATACCCTTAATATGCAATGGTTCCTCTATGCATGTTCTCAGCCTGACTAAGGTCTTGCGCAAACTTAAAGGTTGGTGTCCTGAGTAAGCCTTGTTAAGGACAGGTTCTGCAACCACAGCTGATCTGGTATCAACATCCATGGGACCTGGGTAGCCATTTAACCAAACATTAATTTTAATTGGTTCTGGTTTGGAGTTTGCTGAGCAATTTAATTGTTCCAACCCATATTTAGGGGACCTTCCAGGGCCTGGACTCTCCTCAGTCTCATCTGACACTTTTTCTTACTCAAGTGAGATCTTGTAGGACTCTTTTGCTGTCTCAAAACTGTGTATCAGCAGCAACTGCAATGGCTTACCCGCCCAGACCCCGAAGAGCTGTTTAGCCACTGGGCTGAGGCATGACTTTGTTGCGAGGTTCTGCTGTCAGTTGGCCTGGGGTCCCTCTGCTCCGGATATGCCCTGTGTGAGGCTCTGCAATTGCCTACACTCAAGTGGTGTTCCCCCAAACTCAGTTGAACAGGTGAGGGTATCCACTTCCATTGGGATGTCCTGTTGTTTCCATGCTCCACAACCTGTATTTTCAAATGACAAGGCTAGCTGCAGTTGGGCTTCAGCTAGTAGGTTGCTTCTGTATGGTTATATCTTTAATCCCACATACCAAGTGGTCTCTCAGCATCTCATTCTCATCGCCACTGAAATAACTGCACAGAGGCCGGTGTCCCATCACCAAGTCACCCTTTGTTTACGAATGCACATTACACTGGCTGTGGTCAGCTTGCTCAGCATCAGTCCTCAATCAAGGAGACTCTAATCTCCTGGTTACATTGGTCAGCCAAGGCTTTCCTGATTGGCCCAGATTTACAACTCCAGTCAAGAACTTCAATATGAATGAGGTCCATCTGGTTCCAATCACTAACTCCTGGAGCACAAATTTCAGCTGGAGGAGTGAGACTCCAGCTGAGATTTCATGTTTAAAGTGGGGTTTGCTGGTTGCAAAACCAATGGGATCCTCACATTGAACAATGGAGGAAGTATCATGCATTTCTAGACAGCACTGGTCGTATTGTGCAATCAACCATGAGCAAGGTGACAAATCCCCACTGCCTTTCTGGGACCTGCAACTAATCAAACTGTCCAATGCTGGTAGTGCCCCAGGGAACAGTGACCATGGCTGGTATTGCACATAGCTCTTCACCAGGGATTACCGTTGAATACTTGAAGGTCAGACAGGATGGGGCACCATGGAAAAAATGCAGAGTATGGGGAGCTGATTAACTGCAGGAGAGAAGATGCCTTGTGGCAGGATGTTTTTTAAATTTCTGATGCTGGGTTCCTCAATTAGGCACAGGTTACTTATGTCTCTTGCGGGCATCAATTGGCCTCCATGTATAAATGCTGTCATCCACCCTTGTCACCTGGAGTTTGATGAGGGAGAGTTGGGAAGGTGGTGGGATCTCTGACCAGCACACCCCTATCTGATCTCAAGGCCCATTTCTACCTCAGCCCTCAATCCTGGAACCCCTAGCCCGTAATCCCACTTCATGGGGCAGGGATTTGTATCAAATCCCACCCAGATTATCAACCTCAGAATGGATAAAGAGACTTTGAAAAGAAATAGACGGTACTTCATTTCCTTGATTCCCAGATTTTCCTTTAGGCCCAAAACTGCTTTACCCTGAGCTGGTGTTGTCTTACTTTAAGATGTTATCACTTAAGAATAATGTGTTAATGACACTAATCTGCAATTGTTGTGTAATCTGCCTGTATAACATTGTTTTCTCATTCTTCCTGGATGTGTGGTGAATGTATTCCTGGTCATAGAAGTAAAACTAGAAGATATATCAGCGACAATATTGTGTATGGGAAAAACAAAGTTCTCTGCTGTTTATGGAGTCAGCCTTTCTATATGAAGAATGTAGGTAAAATGAATATAATATCATCTTTAAAACATTTAAAGCCTGGTTGCGGTAGATCTATCATTGGATATCATGATTCTTTGTTTCCAGATACTTCTACAAGATACTTTATATTGTAAGATGGTACTCACTAAACTTGCATTGGAAGGATTACCAAGGGTAAGTTGTCAGGAAGTTAAAGAGGATTATACTCCAGCAGTATCTATGTATGTGCTTTGAGAAAGAGAAGGAAATACCTATCTTTGGGTGTTACCTGGTGCATGTAAGGTCTCTAAGTTTAGGTTTTGCGCAGGATGTCCCGGTTGCAAAAGTCTGAGCTGTTTTAGATCAGCAAATAGGATTCTACTAGGGCTGGAGAGAGAACTTTTAAGAAAGATTATGGAATTTTTGAGCAGGTCAGACATCTGGCTGACAAAAAAGGTCTCTTGTTATTTTCTTTAATGTCTTATCATTCTTGCCGCCAAGAAATGAAAGGCAATGTTCCCAACAGTGGTAGGATTAGAGCTTTGAAGTATTTTACCATTTGTTATTTTGTAATTCTAAAAATGCACTCAGAGCCAACTACAATTACTGAACCATTATGATGTTAAAATGAAAACTTGCAACATAATGTTAAAGATAAAGAATGTTTGCACACATTACTCAACATGCTGAGAGTGCAGAAAAAGTGAGTTGTACTTGAATGGTCAAGACAACTGGCTGTTGCTTGTGTTCTGAAAACAAAATCGCCCTTAAAATATTGAATATATATTCTGAACCTCTTATATTTTTAATGTTAAACCAGGACTTCAAAGTTTTCATGCAGTATCAGCCTTAGAAAACTTCAAATTTAAAGAGAATATTTCATAGAATGTAAAACTTTTGATTTTATCATTTAATATCACAACACCGTTTCTTTCTCAATAAAGATTTATTAAGTAAATAACTTTTCTCACACATGTACATTCCCCATTGCAAGAAGTCTTATGGTTTCATACAAGGGGGTAGAAAGAATGGTCCAATACAATTCAACATGGGTCTAATGCTAGTTATGTCAAAGTGGCAGTGAAAATGAACACTGACCAATTTTTCCATGAATTTGGTCTGGTTGAATAATTTAATTGTCCACATTGATATAGGCACTGGGTGGGATGGGATGGTGGGGAAATAAGTGAAAGTACCCTTTAAATAAAGGAACTGTTCAGGGATTGTATCCACTGTAAAATAAGTCAGGGCAAAAAAAATGTGGAATGTCTTAAGAATATTTTAAAGATATTTTTGTCTCAAACCGTATTGGTGATAATGACAAAACTGATGGGCTAAAAACAAGCAAAAGGAAACTCAGTGTTGAGGAAAGAAATGGAAGTTGCATGTCTACTTGCTTTCCTAATGTACATCAACTCATTGATGTTTAAACAACATTTGTAGGTGCTGGTGTTGGACTGGGGTAGACAAAGCTAAAAATCACATAGCACCCGGTTATAATCCAACAAATTTATTAACAGGGCTTTGAAAGCTACTGCTTCCAAATAAACCTGTTGGTCTATAACCTGGTGTTGTGTGATTTTTAACCATGTTTAAACAAGTTATGATGCAGTAATTTTCAGCTCATGAGTTTCTTCCCTATCAATGGCTGTTCCTGTGTTGTTGACTTTGTTTGGGTTCAGTGGAAGCATCACTATCAAAATTAAAGCTACTGTCAATTGCCAAGGATGGTCAGCACTCAACATATGAGTCCCAGATCAATTTGGAGCCCTTGCTGTACACCTTTTAGACATGCTACAGTTGGCTCATTCAAAATATAATGCATTTCTTTAAAAAATAACAATAAAACTGTTTTACTGTTGTTCCTAGAAATTTTTTTTCTCAAAACTATTCATTGGAGATGCTCAACCTTTTCCTATTTCTGCCAGACCCAAACATAACATTTAAATCGCCATGGTAGGGTTGGGAGGGTGCGGCGGTGGTAGGGTACAAGAGAACAATATTAATTGTGTAATAAGAATTGTTCTGTTGCTCAGTTAACATTTGCTGTGTATCTCAGTTCTCTGTCTGATTGGAAATTTTCAATAGTCTTCAAACAGTAAAAAAATTTGAGGCATATGTATGGCTTAAGCTGTTTGGAGCTTAAGAAGAGATGGAGAGAGTCCATGAATTTGTCTTGACCTTAATGTTTCTTTCCATCAGTAGATTCTCACTGCTATGTGTATTTTTAAAAAATAGCTACTGTAAGTGCCTACTGCCCTCCTTCATTAGTAGAAGATGTTGAACTACGATTTGTTTGTCCAACTCGGCCCAATCTTTATAAGAAGGCACTACAAAATAAATCACCAATATTTGAAATGTGCAATGAAGACCCAAAGTATATACTTCATCGTCTGGAGATACTTGTGAAGGATTCACATCATGGCAAAGGACAGGATGCACCCATGTTCTAGCTCTTTAAAAAAAGAAGCTCTATCAAACATTAGTTAGCATTTTAATTACATTGCATTTCTTACTTAATTTAAATGCAAATGTGCTTAATATGCAATTATCGAAATCTGAAAAGCACATTATATTTGATTAAAGACTATGATACAGTCTTTCAATAAGTAAAATAATTACACCTTGTGTGTGGGGACATTTTAAATGAGCCAACTTGTACTAACTTAAAAGTTAGTTAAACTGAATTATATTAATTTATAAACAATGATCTTGACAGCAGCCCTAAGCATAATCTGCAATTTGGTAAATGTTCTGCCCATCTCTTAAAATTAATGTGTTAACAACTAGTTTGTACACTTCGATCTATCTTTCTTTCATTTCCAATGATTAAAATTATGCCGTGAGGTTAACAACCAGGGTCCTGAAAATAGCTATATTGAAAGGTTAGGGTCTCTTGGCAGAAAAGTGAAGAGCTACAGTCAAAACATAGGGTCTGACAACAAAAAAAGCATCTTTTTTTTCGAGTTGGTCTTTAGGATCCAGCATCAAAGGAAAGCAAAATTTTTTTTATTGCCCATCCCTAATTGCCTGAAGGGCAGATAAGCATCAATCACATATCAATATGGGTCTGAAGTTACAGGTAGGCCAGGCCAGGTAAGGATGGCTGTTTTCTTCCCTAAAGATTTGTAAATGAAGCAGACTATGTATTCTCTGCTTTATTAATAAGGGCAAAGGATGCTAATGGAATTTTCCAACATTTGACAATGGACTCATGGTTATCATTGGACTCTGGTTTTTTTTCCAGATTTTTATTGAATACAAATTCCACGATCTTCCATAGCAGGATTCAACCAGGGTCTCTGGAACATTACGCATTTTTTTGTATTAACAGTCCAGTGACAGGACTACCAGGCCATTGCCTCCCCTATTATCATGCTCAAGCTACTTTTTACAGAGGTGGCTGAAAGTATGAATAGAGTTTTGGGTCAGGCAAATGAAACAATAAAGTTGCTTGGTGATATTAAGAGGAGGGGTAATGTTAATTGTTCTTTATATTATTGTAATAACTGGTTGCAGTTCGCAAAGGTTGAGCTAAATTCAGAACTTGCCTCCCCCTGGTGGAATGAGAATTCAAGATATGGAGATACACTTTCACTGATCCTCAGTTGTAGAGAAGCTGTAAGAAATACCTTTGGTCAGGCACAGAAGCAGCTTTCAATATTGTAATGTGGGCGAACAGGTTCACACATCCCTGAAAGTAGCAACATGGGTGGATAAGTTGGTCAAAAAAGCATACAGCATCCAAAAGAGAAAATGCTGGAAAATCTCAGCAGGTCTGGCAGCATCTGTAAGGAGAAAAAGAGCTGATGTTTCGAGTCTAACTGACCCTTTGTCAAAGCTGACTTTGACAAAGGGTCGGTTAGACTCGAAACGTCAGCTCTTTTCTCTCCTTACAGATGCTGCCAGACTTGCTGAGATTTTCCAGCATTTTCTCTTTTGGTTTCAGATTCCAGCATCCGCAGTAATTTGCTTTTATTAAAGCATACAGCATGCTTGCCTTCATTGGCCAGGGCATTGAATATAAAGGTTGGCAACTTATGTTACAGCTGTACAAAACTGTAGTTAGGTCACATTTGCTTTATTCCCTGCAGTTCTGGTTGCCACACTACCAAAAAATGTGGATGCTTTGGAGAGGGTGCAGTGAATATTTGCCAGGCTGTTGCCTAGTCTGGAGGGTTTAATTATGAGGAGAGGTTGGATAAACTCAAATTGTTCTCACTAGAAAGATGAAGGCTGAGGGGTGACTTGATAAAGATCCATGAAATTGAAGCATATAAAGGGTGGATAGTCAGAGGCTTTTTCCCAGGGTGGAAAAGAGCACTGTATGCCAAAAGGGCATATTTCAAGGTGAGAGAGGGAATGTTTAGGGGAGAAGTGCAGGGAAGATCTTTCAGAGGATAGTTAGTACCTGGAATAAACATGGTGGGGGTAGTGGAAGCATACACTTTAGTAATGTTTAAGGCATAACTTGATAGACACAAATAGGAGACAAACAGAGGGATAGAAACCACACATGGACAACAAATAGCAGATCTAAATAAGGATTAGAATTGGCTTAGGATTGCTAGGACAATGGGCCTGTTCCTGTGGTAAATTGAATTGTATTGTGCACAGATAGGGTGAATAGTCAATGTCGTTCTCACAGGGTATGAAGTCCAAAACTAAAGGGCATAGGGTTATGGTGAGAGGGGAAACTATTAAAAGAGACCTGAGAGATATGGATCAAATGCTGGCAAATGGGACTAGATTAGTTTAGGATATCTGGTTGGCACAGGTGAGTTGGATCATAGGTTCTATTTAAGCTTTCTCAGTGACCTCTTGCTCTGTGATTATGGCCTCTGTCCAAGACACTCCCACTCTCACCCATATATCACCAAACATCTGTCCTGGTCCATCACGTTCATGTTACAGTCAAGAAAGCACACCGATATCTTTGCTTCCTCAGAAGGATAAGGAAATTCAGCATATACACAATGACTTATCAATTTTTATAGATGCACCATAAAAAAGTCTCCTATCCAGATGGATCACAGATTGGTATGGGGACTGGTATGGTCTGAGACTGCAAGAAATTATGGAGAATTGTAACCTAACCCAGTCCATCACAAAAACCAGCCTTCCTTCCAAGGATGTTGTCTGCACTTCCCATTGCCTCAGGAAAGCAGCCAACATAATCAATGACCCTCCTACTCCAGTTATACTTTCTTCCATCTTTTTTCATTGGACAGATAGAAACATTTCAAAACATATACCAACAGATTCAAGAACAGCTTCTTCCCTGCTGTTACCAGACTTGTGTATTAGAGCTGATCTTTCTCTGTACCTTCTCTGCTGTAACACTACATTCTGCATTAAGTTCAATTACCCTGATGTATTTATGTAAATTGTGATTTATCCAGTTGGCATGCAAAACAATAATTTTCACTGTATCTTTGTACATGTGACCACAATAAAACAAATCAAATTACAAAACACCTCTCCACATTTATCCTGTCATACCCTCTAGCATTTTATGTATTTCAATAAGGTCACCTCTTATTCTTCTAAACTCAATGACTGTAGCCCACCTTAATCAATCCCTGTTTATAAGACTGCCCTTCCTACCAGGGATTCACCTCGTGAACCTACTCTGTACTGTTTTCAATGACAATAAGCCTCTGGTGCTGTTGATTCTCACAAAATGGGAACTACACTGTCTATACCTAACTTTGTTTCAGTCCAATTGAAAATTTTAGGCTGTAACCAATATACTTGGGCATGGAAAATAATAAAAAGCAATCAAATATCTCATTGGATAGCTTCCAATGCTGTGTAACAGAAGTATGTATATAAGAAGCAGTAAACTGCATTGCTATTATAAAACAACAGAATGTCATGGGATTGTGACTTATTTTGATTTTGTACTCATTAACTAGCATTGACCCAAGATGTTTGGTAATCAAAAAGTAATTACAAATGATGAAAACTTTGCATTTATATCATGTCCTCAGGCATCCAATGAATTATTTTTGAAGAGTAGTCATTTTTGCTTTGTGGAAAATATGGCCACCATTTTGCATATAAGTAGGTCTCAAATGGAAAACAAGATGAATTACCAGTTAATTTATTTTGATTGTACATTTAGGAGTTGCAATTAAAATGTTGGACAACAGAAGCTAATCTTCAAAATATGTTAAGTGAGCTTCTACCAATGCCTGACCAGACAGATTAGTCATTATCATAGAGATGTACAGCACGGAAACAGACCCTTCGGTCCAACTTGTCCACGCCGACCAGATATCCCAACCCAATCTAGTCCAACCTGCCAGCATCTGGCCCATATTCCTCCTAACCCTTCCTATTCATATATCCACCTAGATGCCTTTTAAATGTTGCAATTGTACAAGCCTCCACCACTTCCTCTGGCAGCTCATTCCATTCATGTACCACCCTCTGTGTGAAAAAGTTGCCCCTTAGGTCTCTTTTATATCTTTCCACTCTCACCCTAAACCTTTGCCCTCTAGTTCTGGACTCCTCCACTCCAGAGAAAAGACTTTATCTATTTATCCTATTCATGCCCCTCATGATTTTATAAACCTCTGAGGTCACCTCTCAGCCTCCGACACTCCAGGGAAAACAATCCTAGCCAATTGAACCTCTCCGTATAACTCAAATCCTCCAAACCTGGCAACATCCTTGTAAATCTTTTCTGAACTCTTTCAAGTTTCACAACATCTTTCTGATATGGAGGAGACCAGAATTGCACACAATATTCCAGTAGTGGCCTAACAAATGCCTTTTTCACTATCCTATCTACCTGCGATTCCACTTTCAAGGAGCTATGAACCTGCACTCCAAGATCTCTTTGTTCAGCAACACTCCTGAGTACCTTACCATTAAGTGTTTAGGTCCTGCTGAGATTTGCTTTCTCAAAATGCAGTACCTCACATTTATCTAAATTAAATTCCATCTGCCAATTCTCAGCCCATTGGCCCATCTGATCATGATCCTGTTGTAATCTAAAATCACCACTTTCGCCGTACACTACACTTCCAGTTTTGGTGTCATCTGCAAACTTACTAACTGTAAGCTCAAACTTACTAACTCTTGTGCTCACATCCAAACCATTTATATAAATTATGAAAAGTAGTGCACCCTGCATCGATCCTTGTGGCACTCCACTGGTCACAGGCCTCCTGTCTGAAAAACAACCCTCCACCATCACCCTCTGTCTCCTACCTTTGAGCCAGTTCTGTATCCAAATGGCTAGTTCTCCCTGCATTCCATGAGATCTAACCTAGCTAACCAGTTTCCCATGGGGAACCTTGTCAAATGCCTTACAGAATGCCTTATGCTAGCTTAACAGTGTTCTTATAAAGGAAAGAGTGTATCACAAATTGGGTCATGCTACAACATAAAAAAAAGCTAAATTGATTAAACAACAAAATATTTTGTTCTTTGTATCTGTCATCTGAAACACTTTATGCAGAGTAGCTGCCAATGAATGACGTACAATGACTGAAACTGGCTGAGGGGGAGCCAAAACCTTAATTCACAAAGGACTCCAAGGTAATCCAGGGCCAACATTACAGAGAAGGGTAACGCCGAATAAGAGATCAGAACCTTGTCTTGAAGAGACAGTCATCTCAAGCAGTGAACTATGGCTGCTTTAGTTTAGCTGCAAGATGATATTTCTTCACCAACAGGGCTTTGGGTCACAATTTCATCTGAAAGAGTGAGAAATTTCCGATCTCCAGTTGTCTTCAAGGAAGTAAGAGAGACCTTCAAGCCTGCAGCATCCTAAAGACTGTTTCAAGAAAAACTTTTTATTATTATTATTTTGTTAGTAATCAAGTGCATAGAACATGTTGAGACATCAGGAAGAATCATCCCAGTCATTAAAAAGTATAGTGTGAAAGTTGAAAACAATCAGCTGAAAAGTCCATTGAGGTACTTCTTGACACTGAATGCAAAAATACTGATTTTCCAACCAAATGTTGACCAAGAAGATGTGATTCTCACTGGTGAACAATGAGAGGTCTAATTGCAGGAATTAGCATGCATTAACATGGTCATAATTATATCATCTCAATTTGATGTGTGGTTTTCCTTTTTTTTACACATTAGATAGAAACTAGGCATCACGAATTTGTAACATGAAGGGCAGAGCAGTTACCTGGTAACTGCAGTTTACCGCTTGCTCCTCCAGCATGATCTTAGACCCCTGGCACCAACATCTCAGGTCATATTCCATGGTCAGTGCCACACAAACCCCTACATCCTTGGCAGCTGCATGTACTAGCCTCACCATACCTCCCTGATCCATTTCCTAGTTAAAATATATTCAGAAGCACATCAGCTGAACCATGTGTTTCAGGAGTGGCTTTATTATGAGCCAGGGCTCAGGCTTCAATTTGGAGAAAGTGAGGACTGCAGATGCTGGAGATCAGAGTCGAGAGTGTGGTGCTGGAAAAGCACAGCAGGTCAGGCAGCTGGTACTATATCAGGGAGACAGGGTGCCAACTTGCAGATTGTTTCAGAGATCATCTCTGGGACACCCACACCAATCAACCCCACTGCCCTGCAGCTGAACACTTCAATTCCCCCTCCCACTCCGCCAAGGATATGCAGGTCCTGGACCTCTCCATCACCAAACCCTAACCACCCGACGCCTGGAGAAAGAACGCCTCATATTCTGCTTTGGGAGCCTGCAACCACACAGTATCCATGTGAATTTCACCAGTTTCCTCATTTCCCCTCCCCCAACATTATCCCAGTCCCATGCCTCCAACTCAACGGCCTGTCCATCACCTTTCTCACCGATCCGCTCCACCCTCCTCGCTGACCTATCACCTTGTCTTCCCCCTTCTTCTACCTATCGTATTCTCAGGTCCCCCTTCACCCCCCCACCTCCCATTTATCTCTTCGTCCCCCAGCCCATAAGCATCATTCCTGATGAAGGGCTTATGCCTGAAACATTGATTCTCCTGCTCTTTGGATGCTGCCTGACGTCCTCTGCTTTTCTAGCACCTCACTCTCAACTCAGGCTCCAATGTGTAGCTACTTATCATAGAGTCATAGATTCATATAGCATGGAACAGACCCTTCGATCCACCTAGTCAAAACACACCATGTTTCCAAATCAAGCAAGTCCCAATTGCTTGCATTTAGCATATCCCTTCAAACCTTCCCTATTCATGTATTGATCCAAATGTATTTAAAAATGCTGTTTCTTTACCAGCATCCATCATTTCCTCTGAAAATTCATTCCAAGTACGAACCACTCTGTGTATTACAAAAAGTCCCTCATGTCTTTTTTAAATCCTTCTCCTCTAATCTTAAAAATATGTCTCCTAATTATGAACACCCCCACCCTAGGGAAAAGACCTTTGCTATTCAACTTCGCTACGTCCCTCATGATTTTATAAACCTCAAATGGTCACCCTTCAACTTCCAACGTTCCAGTGAAAAGAAGTTCCAGCCTATCTTTATAAATCAAACTGTCCATTCCAAGCAACATCCTGGTAACTTTTTTTTTCTGAACCCACTTCAATTTAATAATATCCTTCCTACAGCAGGGTGACCAGAACTGCACACACTACTCTAAACGAGGCCTCAACAATATCCTGCTAAATCTCAACATGACTTAAAGGTCTGAGGAATGAAGGCAAGCATGTTTATTTACTTCTTGACCACTCCATCTATTTTAAAAGTCTTGCCTTTGTTTGTTTTGCCAAAATGCAAAACCTCACATTTATCCAAATTAACTCCATCTGCTACTCCTCAGCCTCTTGACCCAATTGATCAAGATGTCTTTATAATTTGAGATAACTTCTTCACTGTCCACTGTACCACCAATTTTGGTGTCATCCACTTACTTACTAGCCATGCCTCCTAAATTCTCAACCAAATCTTTTGTTTTAATGATAAACACTGCATAAATTTACAAGCTAGACCTGGAACACCTAAAATTGCATCTCCCAGTCATGCAGTCTGTGATACTGATATAGTGTTGATTCAAGGTCTTCCAGTGCACACTAGAGACATCCTACATCATTATTCTCCTCCTGCAGCACTGTGCACGCAATATGGGAAATAGCCAGTGATGTAAGCTGCACAGGAGAAAAGTTGCAGGCCTCTGTAGTAATGCAATGCAATTTCTTGCCTGAAAGTAATATTAGATGATAGGATTCTTTGCCAAAGTTATTAACTGTTAGGTAATCTTCTGGGCATTCATAAGCTGCCATAGTCAAAAAGGGAAAGTGCAACTTAATGAATGACACAGTTCACTTCTCATTTAAGATTGAATTATTGACAAAAACTCATTTAACAGTCACAGCTTTACATGTGAATAAGTTATTATTTCTGCATATTTCATGGATGTTCATGGATGATCAATAATTGGTTCAAATGGCTAATCGGATTAGGCAAGATCAGTCATGCTGGTTCTGTGAAATAGCACTGCAATAGGAATTAGGAATGGGTTTCCTTCGTTTCTGTTCTGTTTTTTCAGCTGTAATTGGTCCCTAAAGCGGAAAGCAAATCTCATTTTTCTCTGATTACTGTATCCACTATGACTTTATACAAGAACGAGAAGTTCACTTTTAGGAATATGAACAATTGTATTTATCATAATAAATAGTTCAAAAATACAGCTATGGAAATAGTAAAATATTTCCCCTTACATTAATGATGTATTTATCATTGGCACAATGTTATTTGATAGATATCTGACCGCAATTTTATTTAGCATTAGCATTTTCCCCTTTCTTGCAAAAAGGTCATGACATGTTCACTGTGCCATACTGGAATAAATACTAAAGTGCTGTGGTAAAATGTTATTAGTGATATATGAATTTGCCTTATCTTTTTTACTTTCATAATGTTCTATTTTTTAGTCCAAGTTCCTGGATCTATATGTGCATCTTATATTTTCAAAAAGATTGTGTTTAGTGAATGAGGGGGCCACTCTTCTTGTGGTATAGAGTGAGGTTAGTCATGAATGTCACTGCAATGTGAAACATAAACTTTGCGGCTGTTGGTTCTATGATGCCCAGCTGAATTCACTCACGATAATTCATGAATGCTAGAGGGAATTTAATGGGTTTCCATGAGTCAAAGTACATGAACATCCATAATATCTCAGCAAGTAGCTCATGATCATTGATATATCCACAAAACTTTAACTGGCACATTTTCAGCTCATTGGTATTTATATTCAAAATTAAAAACTGTAAATCATCAAAATACCATGAAAGGTAGTCGAAGGCAAATGGACTTCCTTGCATTTGAGTGAAATTACCCGTGAAGAGCATTAATCTGTAGGGAAATCATTTTTATGAATATTCCTCATTGTGACCAATAATTATGAACCTGTACAGTCCAAGAAAGCAATTTATAAGTGATTATTTTTCTTAATATTTTCATTGGAAGCATTGCAACAAATATAATACACAGCTATGAAGTTTTCCTCTCACCAACATCTTCCAGATATTACTTCTTACTAGTGAAAATAATCATAATCATAAATCCATGTGAAATAAGTCATAATTTGAACTCATACCTCTACAAAAAATATTAAATACCTCCAGAAAAAGAGCCAAGTCTCTCCTTGCTGCTGTCACAAGCAGAAATGAAAGGGAAAATTAAGAGAAACTAGATGAAGTAATGTGCAACATCTTTCACACGTTCAGGACACCCTAAACTGCTTTATAAACCAGTGAAGTACTTTATAAGCTATATTCACTATTGTGATGAAAGTTCGGGCAGCCAATTTGCACATTTGAGAAAAAAACATACAAACAGTAATATGAAAATGATCAGATAATGTGTATACGTTTCACTGCTGTTCACTGAATCAATATGCAGATGGACTGGGTAAATAATGTTGCCAGTGCATCCAAAGAAAGGGAATTCTTGGAATGCTTACAGGATGACTTTTTGGAACAGCTTGTCATGGAACCCACAAGGGAGCAGGCTATTTTGGACCTAGTGCTATGTAATGAACCAGACTTTATAAAAGATCTTAAAGTAAGGGAACACTTAGGAAGCAGCGACCATAATATGGTAGAGTTCGGTCTGCAGTTTGAAAGAGAGAAGGCAAAATCGGATGTAATGGTGTTACAGTTAAACAAAATTAATTATGAGGGCATGAGAGAGGAACTGACGAAAATCGACTGGAAGCAGAGCCTAGCAGGGAAGATAGTAGAGCAAAAATGGCAAGAGTTTGTGAGTATAATTGAGGATACAGTAAAGAGGTTCATCCCCAAGAAAAGAAAAAATATCCGGAGAGGGATTAGACAGCCATGGCTGACAAAGGAAGTCAGGAAATATATCAAAGAAAAAGAGATCCTATAAAGTGGCCAAGAGCACTGGGAAATCAGAAGATTGGGAAGGCTACAAAAACAAACAGAGGAGAACAAAGAGTCAAATAAGAAAGGAGAGAATCAAATATGAAGGTAGGCTAGCCAGTAATATTAGAAATGATAGTAAAAGTTTCTTTCAATACATAAGAAACAAATGACAGGCAAAAGTAGACATTGGGCCACTTCAAACTGATGCTGGAAGGCTAGCAATGGGAGATAAGGAAATAGCTAGAGAACTTAATAAGTACTTTGTGTCAGTTTTCACAGAGGAAGACATGCGTAATATCCCAATAATTAAAGGGAGTCGAGGGCTGAGTTGAGTATGGTTGCCATTACAAAAGAGATAGTGCTAGAAAAGCTAAAAGGTCTTAAAACTGACAAATCTCCTGGCCCCGATGGACTACATCCTAGGGTTCTGAGGGAGGTGGCTGAGGTAATAGCGGAGGCATTGGTTGAGATCTTTCAAAAGTCACTGGAGTCATGGAAAGTTCTGGATGATTGGAAGACCGCTGTTGTACCCCCATTGTTCAAGAAAGGATCAAGACAAAAGATGGAAAATTATAGGCCAATTAGCCCAACCTCAGTTGTTGGTAAAATTCTAGAATCCATCGTTAAGGATGAGGTTTCTAAATTCTTGGAAGAGCAGAGTCCGATTAGAACAAGTCAACATGGATTTAGTAAAGGGAGGTTGTGCCTGACAAAACGGTTAGAATTCTTTGAAGAAGTGACAAGTAGGTTAGACCAGGGAAACCCAGTGGATGTGGTCTATCTAGACTTCCAAAAGGCCTTTGAAATGGTGCCACATGGGAGGCTGCTGATCAAAGTGAGGGCCCATGGTGTTCAAGGTGAGCTACTGGATAGAGGAATGGCTGTCTGACAGAAGGCAGAGTGTTGGAATAAGAGATTCTTTTTCAGAATGGCAGCTGGTGACAAGCGGTGTCCCACAGGGTTCAGTGTTGGGGCCACAGCTGTTCATGTTATATATTAATGATCTGGATGAAGGGACTGGGGGCATTCTAGCGAAGTTGCCGATGATACAAAGATAGGTGGACAGACAGGTAGTACTGAGGAAGTGCCTCACAGCGCCTGAGACCCGGGTTCAATTCCCGACTCAGGCGACTGACTGTGTGGAGTTTGCACGTTCTCCCCGTGTCTGCGTGGGTTTCCTCTGGGTGCTCCGGTTTCCTCCCACTGTCCAAAGATGTGCGGGTCAGGTGAATTGGCCATGCTAAATTGCCCGTAGTGTTAGGTAAGGGGTAAATGTAGGGGTATGGGTGGGTTGCGCTTCGGCGGGTCGGTGTGGACTAGTTGGGCCGAAGGGCCTGTTTCCACACTGTAAGTCTAATCTAATCAATCAAAGATTACATTCCAAGTGGAGAGGCTGCAGAAGGATCTAGACAGTTTGGGAGAGAGGTCTAGGAAATGGCTGATGGAATTCAATGTGAGCAAATGCGAGGTCTTGCACTTTGGAAAAAAGATTACAAGCATGGACTACTTTCTAAACGGTGAGAAAATTCATAAAGCCAAAGTACAAAGGGATCTGGGAGTGCTAGTCGAGGATTCTCTAAAGGTAAACATGCTGGTTGAATCCGTGATTAAGAAAGCGAATGCAATGTTGTCATTTATCTCAAGAGGGTTGGAATATAAAAGCAGCGATGTGCTACTGAAACTTTATAAAGCTCTGGTTAGGCCCCATTTGGAGTACTGTGTCCAGTTTTGGGCCCCATACCTCAGGAGGGGCATACTGGCACTGGAGCATGTCCAGCGGAGATTCACACGGAGGATCCCTGGAACGGTAGGTCTAACATACGAGGAACGGCTGAGGATCCTGGGATTGTATTCATTGGAGTTTAGAAGGTTAAAGGGAGATCTAATAGAAACTTACAAGATAATACATGGCTTGGAAAGGGTGGACGCTAAGAAATTGTTTCAGTTAGGCGGGGAGACAAGGATCCATGAGTACAGCCTTAAAATTAGAGAGGGTCAATTCAGAACAGAAATGCGGAGACATTTCTTCAGCCAGAGAGTGGTGGGCGTGTGGAATTCATTGTCGCGGAGTGCAGTGGAGTCCGGGACGCTAAATGTCTTCAAGGCAGAGATTGATAAATTCTTGATGTCACAAGGAATTAAGAGCTACTGGGAGAATGCAAGTAAGTGGAGTTGAAATGCCCATCAGCCATGATTAAATGGTGGAGTGGACTTGATGGGCCGAATGGCCTTACTTCCACTTTTATGTCTTATGGTCTTATTTATCAGATCTCCAGGACTCCAGTGCAAGGCCATCCCAAGTAAAATAGTAAGAAACAAACAAAGTAAGAAATCATTTTTATTGCAACAATTTCCTATTTTCTGGAAAACTCTAAGTTAATTTATAGAATAGTGCAGAACACAGATGTAGATTCTTTGTATATATGGTAATAGTATGAAAGTCACAATATCAGCTCTACTCTCAAACATCTCTTCCCATTTCTGCCTCTGCAGACCACAGAGATGTAAACAAGGATAAATGTTTAATAAATGGCAAAACCAAGATTACATATTCTACACCATCAGGCAAATGTACAAATTACTCACAAAAATTCGCTAAATACTCCAGTCATTATTTAGTTTTCTCCTGCTTTTATATGTGTAACAAGTATTTGCAGCTAGCCTATTGTAAACTAATACAGCAGAATAAAACAATGCCTTCAAAATGTTGTACTACATTGCCACATACATATTGCTCAATGCTATTTCCTTTTGTCATGCTTATATTTAAATATTACAGGGCATTTTGCCAATGTTGCACATTGACTAGGAGCTCTGATCATTGCAAGTGTGTTATCAAATTGCACAATCACTTTTGGAGGGAAAAGGCAAATAGACATCTTGGGCCTGAATTTCCATTATGCAATCTCAGTAGATGAATTCTGTGCAAGTTTGTTTTTAAACTTCATTTTTAAAACCAAATAAGGAATAGGAAAATGCTTGATTAAAAAGTAAAAGCGTCTTTACGCTGCCTCACCATGATGCACAAATTGGCACTAAACAAACCATCTTGCTTAGTGAAGAAAAAGAATGGTTGGCTGGAGAACTAAAACAAATGACATTGCTTGCTTTCTCAACCTGGAAATAGGATGAGGCCTTTCTTGGATGAACACTATGTAAATTTTTAGCCTTTCTTTCTGCCTAATGAGAAACTAATATTGATCTGCTAATCTCAGTAACTGTGCAGTTCCATTTCCATTTGCTTAGTTGTATTTCAAACACCTGAGAACTGCTGTAGGATATGTGGGGAGGGAGTAGATTTTCTGACATAACTCCAAGCACAGAAACAGGCCCTTCAGCCCACCATATTTAAGCTGACCAACAAACACCAAACTATGCAAATTCCATTTACTTACACTTGGTTCAGAGCCTATGCCCAGGATTTTAAGTGCTCATTTAGATGCTTCATCAAAGTTGTGAGGGTATCTCCTTCCACCACCCTCTCAGGCAGCATGTTCCATATTTCTACCACCCTCTGGCTGAAAAGATGTTCTCTCACATCTCTTCTAAACCCCTTGCTCCTCATCTTAAGCTTATGCCTTCTGGTCTGCCATGGGGAAAAGATTCTCACAATCCTCTGCCTATACCTTGCATCATTTTGAGCATCTTCAAACAGATCCCTTCTTATTTCAGCATCTTCTGCTCCAAGGAAATCAAACCCATATATCCAGTCTTTCTTTCTAACTGAGATTGTATTCCCAAGCAACATCCTGGTGAATCTCCTCTCCAGCCTTTTCAGTGCAATTATATCCTTCTGATCGGGTGGTGACCAGGACTACACACCATATTCCATCCTCTGCCCTAACCAATATCATTGTGTTGCATCTGTGGATTTATTTTATAAATATAACACATATCTTAAGAGCACAAAACAACATGAAATAGGAACAGGATAGCCTGTTTGTCACCTTGATCCTACTTTGCCATTCTATAGGGTCAGAGCTGATCTGACATGCTCATATCCTTTCCCCATAAGTCTTGATTCTCTTATTGATCATTAATCTATCTGTCTCAGCCTTAAATATACAGGAGTCTTCACCCAAAGGCCTCTGTGGCAAGGAGTTGCAAAGACTGTCAACCTTCTGAGAAAAAAAATTCCTCCTCAACTCAAGTCTTAAATTGGCAACCCTTCATTCTGAGATTATGGCCTGTGGTCCTAGACCCTCCCATGAGGGGGAAGCATCTCCTCAGTATTTACCCTGCCAAGGCCCTTCAGAATTCTGTATGTTTCAATGAGATCATCTCTCATTCTTCTAAACTCCAGTGAATGGAATCCCATCTTTTTTAGCCTTGGCTCATAAAATGATATCTTTAACCCAGGGATCATTTTAGTGAAGCTTCTCTGAAGTACTTGCAATGAAATTATATCTTTCCTTAAATAAGGAGATCAGACCTGCTCACGGTATCCAAATGAAGTCTTACCAACATCTTGTACAGTTGCAGTAAGACTTCCCTCTTTTTAATATTTATTATAGGTTTAGATTTTGTGTGAATAACTAATGAGTTTTTTGTGTCTGAAATTTAAAAATTAACTTGTAAATATTTCTATAGCCATGATGATTTTTAAAAATAGTTTTTGAGCTGTGGCTTCAGAGTGAATGGGTTTTGTGCATCACGGATGGGCACTTTTTTTTGACCCAACCAGGAAAATAATAGTCCTCTATGTTTGTTAGAGTTCAGGAACTTAGTCATACTTTTAAACTTAAGGGAAATTTGGGGATTTTAGTTTTACTTTGGGCAGCCCTTGATATCCTTGGAATAGAATAGCTACACAGATCCATGCTCCTGATAAGGGAAGGATATCAATTGGGTGACACAATGGCTCAGTGGTTAGCACTGCTGCCTCAGTGCAAAGGACCTCGGTTTGATTCTAAACTTGGGCAATTACGTGGGGTTTGTTTAACCTGTGTCCGGTTTCCTCCTGCAATCCAAAGGTATGCACGTAAGGTGGGTTGGCTATAGTAAATAGTAGGTTATGGGTTTACATGGGATGCTCTTTGAAGGGTTGGTGTGGACTCAGTGGGCTGAATGGCCTCTTTCTACACTGTACAAGTGTTTTCTGTACTGTATGAAATCTATGATGTAGTGAACTAGGTTACATTCAAATGGAGAATTAATGTTATTCTGTGACCAGAAGAGTTGAAATAAAACTCTGAAGTTAACCTAAAGCTGGGTAGCTTGAATCTTGCGTATGATAGCTTCAGGAAGAGCATACGTGCAGTTCCAGTCCAAAAGTTGAAGTCAGAAGTGAGTTAAGCCTACCTAGATTTTACATAGTCTTTGGTATGAGTGGTATTTTGAGAACTGTACCGGGGATATGTTTGAAGTACTATACATAATCTGTTTTCTTTCTTATCAATTTAAAATTCAATGTTTTGATGAGATTAAGACTTTACTGTGATGTTTTTTATATTTATGACATAAATAGATGATTTGGTTTATTTCATTATCCTTCATTTCTTTTGTTCATTGACTTTTATTTTATGTACATAAAAGACTGCAGTATTCCATGTTTCAGTGTGTTATGGACCAGACCAGACCCCCTCAAAACATTTCAAGGAAGAAGCCCAGACTCTAACTTTGCTAGTTGTTTTAAGCAGGTGTACAATGGATTATTTCAGCAGAGATGCAGCTGGTCAAATCACTTAGTTTTAAACGAAACAGAGTTTATTTACAAGATTACTGAATGAAACACAAACAAAAGAGAACAGAATAACCTAACCTATCTGAAAACCCACCAGATTATCCCAACTTAATGACGCTATTCCCAATAGTTGCAACAATCCCCATAAACACCCCTTGGCACAAAAGGTAAAATCAAACACAAGTTATTACAGGAGAGATATAAGAGAGAGAGTACCAGCCTGAACATGCTTCTTTGGGTCCAGCAGATTTTTCAACTGCCTGACTGCCTTCAGTGAACAGCCAGACTAAAGAAAAACTGAGCTGAGATAGCTGGTCTCTCCCCCTTAATTTTACAAGTGTTTCTTTTTAACTTAGAGCCTTTTTCTTGAGGCAATATCTGCTAGCTATAAACAAATTGGCCCTAAAACCCTTCAACTTAGACTTTTCAGAATCTGTGTCATTCACAACCTCTCTGCAAAATACCAAGAACAACATAACCTTGTTAAAAGAGCCGTATTGTCACACCTCTCCCACCCCCTATAAAGCAATGAACCATCAATATCCAAAGATGGCTTCATTTTAAAACCCCCTTAATTTGAAACTGTTGGTGCCCTACAACACACACATACATTACATTGATAATAAACATGCACAACTACATTCTGTTTCAGTCTGTTTTACTCCTGTCACTGAATGCCTCAGTTTCTCACCCAAGTTTCAATAATGCATCGGCAACCATGTTTACTTGTCCTGCCTCATGCACAATTTTCAAATTGAGTGGCTGTAACAATAAGATTCATCTAAACAGTTTGACATTTTTGACCTTAAATTTCTCCACAAATCTCAATAGGTTATTTTGAATGTATACACTAGTCTCAGATACATTACTGGTAACATAAACAATGTAAAGCCAACACTAAGCTCAGTCTCCTTATCAACCATCGAATATTTCTGCTGATGAATGTTCAGTTTCCTGGAGAAATACCCAGTAGGCCTTTTTATCTTCTCATCGTCTTCCTCAAGAGCACAGCACCAACATCCACATTGCTTGCATCGATAGCCAACATGAATGGCTTTGCGTAATTAGGTATGGCCAATACTGGGGCAATGGTTAACACCGCTTTCAGGCTGTCAAAAGCCTTCTGACAGTTCACTATTCACGGAAACATCTTTCCTTTCTTTAGCAATTCAGTGAGTGGAACAGCCACACTGCTAAAACTTTATACAAATTTTCGATAAAATCAACTCAATTCTGCAAACCGTAGTATAGCTCTTTTTGTCAATGGTATGGGAAACTCTCCAGTTACCTTTGTTTTTGCATCCTGCAGGGTCATTTGTCCATGACCAATGACATGATCCAGGAATGTGACGTGGGCTTTGGCAAATTCAAATTTAGCAAGGTTAACACCAAGCCTGCCTTCCAAAGTCGATTGAACAAGTCTAATAAATGTTGCAAATGTTCCTTCCATATGTGACCAAAAGTCACCAGGTCATCTAGACATACAACACAGTTGAGAAGTCCAGCAATTACCCTATTGATTAGTCGCTGAAATATGCCTGGTGCATTTTCATACCAAATGGCATGACTTTAAACCAATAGAGTCCATTTGGCATTACAAAAGACAAATTACCTTCGCTCTTTCTGTCAAAGGTGCCTTCAGTATCCTTTGAGCAACTGCAACTTAGATATATAAGTTACATGTCCCATCTTTTCAACACAGTCTTCCAAACTTGAAATTGGATTACATTAGTCTTCGTAACTGCATTGACTTTGCGACAGTCCACACATTAGTGGGCGGCACGGTGGCACAGTGGTTAGCACTGCTGCCTCACAGCACCAGAGACCTGGGTTCAATTCAGGCGACTGACTGTGTGGAGTTTGCACATTCTCCCCGTGTCTGCGTGGGTTTCCTCCGGGTGCTCCGGTTTCCTCCCACAGTCAAAAGATGTGCAGGTCAGGTGAATTGGCCATGTTAAATTGCCCGTAGTGTTAGGTAAAGGGGTAAATGTAGGGGAATGGGTGGGTGGCGGGTCGGTGTGGACTTGTTGGGCCAAAGGGCCTGTTTCCACACTGCAAGTAATCTAATCTAAAAAAAAATAACTGTTGGGTATCATCTGGTTTTGGTATCATTACTGTGGGTGAGCTCCAGTCACTGTAACTCATTTTGATTGTTATCTTGGAGCATGTGATCAATCTCCTTTTGAACCTGTGCAACCTTAGAGGGTTATGCCTGTAAGGATGTTGCTGAATCGGAACAGCATGTCCTATATCAACCTCATGCATAATTAGGTTAGTACTTCCCAGCTTATTTTCACATATCTCCCATGCGATAGGTCATTTTGATTTTCCTCTGGAAGATAACTCAATAATTTATCCCAATTTTTGACACATTCCTCATTATTCAATTTAATTTGAGGAACGTCCAGTTCAGAATCCTCTGAATTTTGTTCTTCACTCTGTGTTGTAACCAATAACACATTCTCTTTTGGCTTTCCTTGCCTATCAAAATACCTTCTGAGCATATTTACATGACACACTCGGAGATTTCTTTCTTTTTAGAGTCCTTAATAGCTCCCTGACTCGATTTCCTTTCAATTTGACAGGGTGCACTAAACCTTGCTTTTAAAAGTTCACCTTTCACTGGACGTAACACCACCGTGTTACCTCTGATCACAAAATTGCAAGTTTTGATTTCTTGTCTGCTCCCTGTTTCACTGTATGCTGTGGTATTTTTAAATGTTGTCTAGCTAACTCCCTCAATCTATTTAATCATTCCCTAAAATTTGAAATGTAGTCCAAATATGTGATCTCTGAATTCTGACTTACCAATTACTCCTTAATCAATGTTAGCAGTCTCCTCACTTCATGCCTAAAAACTTATTTAAATGGACTGAATTTGGTCAATTCATTTGATGGATCTCTGATCTCAAAAAGTACAAAAGTAATTCCCTTATCCCAATCATCTGGGTAGTCTTGACTATTAGCCCTCAACATGGTCTTTAATGGCTGGTGCCACCTTTTTAGCATTCCCTGCATCTCTGGATAGTATACAGTGGATTTGAATTGTTTTATTTCTAAGCTATTCATAACTTTCTTGAATAATTTTGATGTGAAGTTTGAGCCTTGATCTGATTGTGTATCTCTGTGGTTAGTCCATATCTAGTAAAAAAAATTGAGTAATTCGTCGACAATTCATTTAGTTATGATATTGCATAATGAGACGGCCTTTCGAAATCTAATGGACGCATCCATTATTGTTCACAAATACTGATTCCCATTCTTTTTGGTAGGTGCCCTACACAAGCAGTTAAGATTCTTGTAAAAGGCTCCTCAAAGCAAGACTAGGGATTAAATATGTGTTTTATTACTGCCTATGGTTTTCCAATTACCTGACATGTCTTGCAAAATTCAATTACATCCTTGTGCAGTCGAGGCCAGTAAAAATGTTTTTGTATTTTAGTTTGAGTTTTTCTAACTCATAAATAATCCTCTAGAGGTAGCTTGTGCACCACTTGCAACACCTCCTTGCTATAACCCACTGGCAATATGACTTGATAAACTTTTTGCCCATTTCTCATCTGCCTGAATATGTGATGGCCCCCATTTCCTCATTAAGACATTATTTTTTAAGATAATAACATTCAGGGATACATTCAGATTCTTTTTCTGTGTATGCCTTTTAATACAATTGCTTTAAATTTTCATCTTTCTGATGTAACTCAGTTCTTTTATGTGATCTAAAGATGTCTACGGTGTCATCTATCTGCTCCTGGTTTGTCTCAACCATCTGCTCAAACGGTCTCTGCAAATTCCACTTCAACTTTCTTATCTGTACTCTTTGATCTCGCCTGTTTCAACTGGTGACTTTGTGACCTCATAATTACTGTCAGGAAGAATCCCAGGATGTGTGTCCTGTAATAGTTCAGTTGACTGAGTTTCCACAGGTTTTGTAGCACTACTACTTGTGAAGCAGCTATATCATTAGAAGGACAAAGTATATTCCCGGAGTTGACAGTTTTTCCAGTACTCCTACCATGGCTTTTCCACTTTTCAATGGACACTCTAATCTCACTTTACATCAGTGAGTGCTATTTGTCTCATTGTGAATTCCCACTCCTAGTACCTTTCTGGCAATAGTCCTTCAGAGGTACATATCTCCTCATTTTTCAACATCACAGATTGAGAGGATCCTGTGTCTCTTAATAGTGTAAACTCTTTACCTACTGTTTCTGGCCTATGTGAGTAACCTTTACCTTTGCAGATATATGATTTAAGATCTGGCACTTTCTCCTTAACCAGATTCTAAAAAGTTTGTACATTCTGGTGTTCCTTTCTAGCCTCCACTGTGCTTTCCATTACCATTCCAACAAAATTCACTAGTTTATCCTGCTTTCCTACATTTGGCTGCTCAGTGCTTTTCCTAACCCACCAACACTGTGATTTCATGTGGCCTACTTTATTGCAGTGAAAATGCTGGAGCTTTATAACTTCCCTTTCCCCTTCAAGGGTTACCTTTTTCCCTTGTGGTAAGTTATCTTTATGATCATCACTGAGATCTAGCTTTCCCTTTCCACGTGAGGATTTCTCTTTTCCCAAATTTCTATCCCTCAAGGATTGACATTGATTTTGGAAGCCAAACTTTGATTTATGGACCAACTCATAACCATCAGCCATTTCAGCTGCTGATCTTGCCGTTTTAACTCTCTGCTCTTCCACATGGGTTCTCACTAACTCAAAAAGGTATTTTTGTACTCTTATAAAATAATTGCCTCTCTAAGAGCATCATGTGTTTGTTCTATGTTTAAAGCCCTTATCCACCTATCAAAATTACTTTATTTGATCCTTTCAAATGTAGGTTTGGCCAGGGTCCCTCCTTGGATTCCTGAAATGTTGTCTGTAGGCTTGTAGCATAACCTTATATGCACTTAAGATGGCTTTCTTCACCAACTCATATGCCCCGGATACCTCCTCGGATAGTGATGTGAATACCTCACTAGTTTTACCTACAAGTTTTGTTTGGACCAACAAAACCCAAGTGGTCACTTGGTAAATAAAACCTATCCGAAAACCCAGCAGATTATCCCAACTTAATGATGCTGTTTCCCATACTTGCAACAATCTCCATAAATACCCCTTGGACTAAAGGTAAAAATCAAACACAAAGTCTTACAGGAGAGATGTCAGAGGGGGAGTACCAGCCTCGACCTGCTTCTTTGGGTCCAGCAGCTTTTTCAACTGCCTGACTGTTTTCCGTGAATAGCCAGACCAAAGAAAAACTGAGTTGAGATAGCTGGCTTCTCCCCCTTCATTGTACAAGTTTATTTAAATTTAAAAGCCTTTTGCTTGAGGCAGTATCCATTAGTTATAAACAAATTGGTCCAAAAACCCTTCAACCTTAGACTTTTCAGAATCTGCGTCATTCACGACCTCTCTGAAACAAACAAGGACAATGTAACCTTGTTAAATAAGCAACATTGTCACAAGTGAAACCACTTTGTCAAAACCAAAACCAATTATAACATGATCTATCAAACCAGATTTCAGGCTGGAGTCAGACTTGCCCAGTAATAACATCAGCTGGGATCCGAACATAAATAAAAGAGGTTTCACATGTTACCTTATGTTCTACAATCTACTGCAGTTTTAATGTGTCTCCAAACTGAATGCACTGTTTCTTTTAAATTTGGTTTTACAATATAATAGCCGAAAATATTTTTCTGATAACTTTGCTTGACAACATTGCCAATTATCCGTGACGAAATAATAGTGACTGCAATTCCAACAAATTCAGTTTAAAGTTTTTTTTAAAATCTTCCATGTGGTGAACATTACTGGCAAGGGCAACAATTTTGGCTTGTTACTAACTGTCCTCATGAAGGAATGGTGTGTCCTTTTCTTGAACTAGTGCAGTCCATCTACAAGTAAAAAATGAGGTCTGCAGATGCTGGAGATCACAGCTGAAAATGTGTTGCTGGTCAAAGCACAGCAGGCCAGGCAGCATCTCAGGAATAGGGAATTCGACGAATTCCTGATGAAGGGCTTATGCTCGAAACGTCGAATTCCCTATTCCTGAGATGCTGCCTGGCCTGCTGTGCTTTGACCAGCAACACATTTTCAGTCCATCTACAGTAAGTATATTCATAGTACAGTTATGAAAGAAATTCATGCATTTTGAGCACGTAACATTGAGGGAATAGTAATTTATTTCTAAATGAAGACCAAGCGTGGTTCGGAGTGAAACTAGTAGGTCATGCCATTTGCATTTTTTTTCTGCTTCCCTTATCCTTCCAATTGGTAGAGATTGTGGGTCAGTACTGTTCTCTCCAAGGAAATCTTGCAAGTCGCTGCATTGCATCTTCTGTTTAGTGAATACTGCCACCACTCTGTAGTGGAGGGACCGAAGCTGATCAAAATGAAAGTTTTGGCTTTGATTGTGCCAAACCTCTTGAGCATTTTGGCACTACATCCCATATCAGGGCAAGTGGAGACAATCCCATCACACCCTGACTGCAGGCTGCCCACCTTCTGACCTGTTCTTGTAACAATCGCTTTTATATGCCTAGATCAGTTTGGCTTCTGACCAATACAACTGTTAGGATGTTTATCAATGCAAATCAAGGTCCACAGTAATATTTTTACACATGAATAAACATGTATTAATTACTGTATGATAAATAGTATCCTTAAAATCACTAAAAATATCTATCAGCTATGCACCTTTTACTGTGCTGTGCTGTGTTGCTGATACTCTCTCTTTCAAAATCTGTTTTTTTAATACATGGGATAGAAGTTAATGGTCATGACAGATGGTGAGGGAGCATCCTCCAGCTGTTGGCCATTGTCATAGGGCTTTTTTGAATGTTTGTGGAATGAATGGAGCTGTAGCAAAGATGTGAGTCCTGTGAAAACAGGCATAAAATACCATCAAAAAGTTTACTCTTCCTTTGTGGATTGTGTTACAGCTTTTTGATCAGATTAACTGGTAAAAGCTGTAGAAAGAGATGGAGGCCTTCAGCAATGATTGGGGAGATAAAAGAATAACCAAAGCTCTGTTTTAATCATTATTTAGTAAGGCTGAACGTGGCATAACCAAGTGTGGTGAGTTGAAGCTGTTATCGTTCAACAATCACGATTTCTCTTTAACATCTACATGGACGACATGAGGAAAGACTCATTAGATGCAGTACAGAAAGTTATCAAGGTGGAATGTCAATTGGTGGAGTGCTGAGATTTGCAAATGGACCAGAGTCTACTGGCTGGTATAACATTACATAGGATTTCACAGGACTAAGCAGGATAGATGGCTCAGAAACAGATCATTTGAGCAAACCAATCTATGTCTGCACCTATGCTCCATATGGGTCTCTTCCCACCTTTCCTCAGTTACCATTGTTAACTTCTGTTGCCCCCTCCCCCCCACCTCATACATTTGTAAAGCTTCCTTTTAATTATATGATTCACCAGCCACTCCCAGCAATCATGGATCCCACATACTCACCACTTTGATTTTTGGGATGGTGGAGGAGGGAAAGAATTTCCTTCCCTAAACTCCCAACTAGACTTTTTTTGGTCACAATCTTATATCAATAAACTCCACTGAAGTCTTTCCGTGCAAGAGAAAATATTCACCCTGTTTCCTTGATCATTTTAAAGAGACTCATTAAACTGCTTCTTTCTGAGAAAAAAGACAGCCAGCCTCTGACAGCCAGTCATTCCTGATACTCATGCTTTACTCATTTTGAACAGTTTTCCCATCTAAGCTTCTGCTGCACTGTCTCAGTATCTCCATTACGAGAGTGAAGTACTCTGAGACTGGTCTCACAAAGCTACCAAACAGGATTAGCATAATTTCCCTAGTTTTTGATTCTAATTGTCAAAAGTAAAACCCAGTGCTAGATTTTATTTTTTTTAGATTGTCTTGCTAGCCTGTGCTGAATCTATTGGTGATAGATATATTTATCCTTTAACATTTCTTTGTTTCTTTACCCGACTGAGAGTTGCTCTTTCCAAATAACGGGTAATTCCCCTCCTATGAAAATATATTGTACCATATACTGGCTAATTATTTGTTCACTCTGCAGCTTTATTAATACCATCTTGTCCGAATAAATAGCTACATGATATTGATTCATGAAATATATTTCACACATATTAAGGTTCCTGTGGTGCATTGGTAGTGTCCCCACCTGTATTTCAGGAGCCTTTGATTCATGTCCCACCTACCCTAGAGGTGTATACTAAAATATTTGAACAGGTTGATTACAAAACATCTATTCCATACACGTGTGGTCGCGTGGTCAGATGGTCTAAGGAACTGGTTTTAGCTCCAGTGTCTATTGATTTGTAGGATCACAACCTACTGTTGTTAACATATTGGATTATTTGTCCTGCTAGGCAATCCCTCAGCATGCTGGCAACGTTTGAGAATTCTGCTCATAATTTATAACTCAGGGACGTGATGGCTGTGCAAGACATGGACCACTTTATCACTCAAAAAATGTTTTTCCCCAGGCGCTGTTATAGAATGAAACAAGCAAAGGACTGTGATTCAAACTTAGTTTTATAAAAACACTCAAATAAAAGAAACAACTCTAACACGATAAATTTAATGAACTTCTTTTCCAAATCAGGCCTCCTGTAAAACATACATACTACCGTTCTGATGAACTTGATTAAGCTGCTGGATTCACTTCACTGAGTTCCATTGGCAGGAGCTCTTAGGGTCATCTCAGCATAAAGGTGACTCTAGCACAGAACATTCACCAACCAAGTCTTTGCTGAGAGAATGGCTGCCAAATCCCCTTTCTTATAGTCCTTCCTGAGCCCTTCTGGAATGTTGTCTGGCCTTCAGCCAATGGGGTAACAGGATCACAGCACCCAATGAGGTTTGACTAGGTAATCCTAGTTATATCCATTCCCTTTTCAAGATTATGATGTTCCATGGTGCCAAGAGGTCTGGCTGAAAAGGAGGTGATACACAAGCATAACCTCTCTCCCCATTGTTTTGGCTGAGTACCCCTTGATGAGCTTTGAGTCCTATCCTATTGTTAAGGTCGATTACCTCTGTTCTATGGGCCCCAGCTATGCCTGTCTCTTTGTTGGCTACGTAGAACAGTTGATCTTCCGTAATTACACTGACACACTCCCCACCTCTTCCTCCTCTACATTGATGACTGCATTGGTGCCACCTCATGCGCCCGCGAGGAGGTTGTGCAATTCATCAACTTTACCAACATATTCCACCCTGACCTTAAATTTACCTGGACCATCTCCATCACCTCCCTCCCCTTCCTGGACCTCTCCATCTCCATTAATGACGACCAACTTGACACTGACATTTTTTACAAACCCACTGACTCGCACAGCTACCTGGATTACACCTCTTCCCACCCTATCTCTTGCAAAAATGCCATCCCATATTCCCAATTCCTCCGCGTCCGCAGTATCTGCTCCCAGGAGGACCAGTTCCACCATAGAACACACCAGAGGGCCTCCTTCTTTAGAGACCGCAATTTCCCTTCCCACATGGTTAAGGATACCCTCCAATGCATCTCGTCTACATTCCGCACCTCCGCCCTCAGACCACACCCCTCCAACCATAACAAGGACAGAACACCCCTGGTGCTCACCTTCCATCCTACAAACCTTCTCATAAACCAAATCATCCGCCAACATTTCCGCCACCTCCAAAAAGACCCCACCACCAGGGATATATTTCCCTCCCCACCCCTTTCTGCCTTCCGCAAAGACCGTTCCCTCCGTGACTACCTGGTCAGGTCCACGCCCCCATACGACTCACCCTCCCATCCTGGCACTTTTCCCTGCCACCGCAGGAACTGTAAAACCTGTGCCCACATCTCCTTCCTCACCTCTATCCAAGACCCTAAAGGAGCCTTCCACATCCATCAAAGTTTTACCTGCACATCCACTAATATCATTTATTGTATCCGTTGCTCCCGATGCGGTCACCTCTACATTGGGGAGACTGGGCGCCTCCTAGCAGAGCACTTTAGGGAACATCTCCAAGCCACCCACACCAATCAACCACACCGCCCCGTGGCCCAACATTTCAACTCCCCCTCCCACTCTGCCAAGAACATGGAGGTCCTGGGCCTCCTTCACCGCCGCTCCCTCACCACCAGACACCTGGAGGAAGAACGCCTCATCTTCCGCCTCGGAGCACTTCAACCCCAGGGCATCAATGTGGACTTCAACAGCTTCCTCATTTCCCCTTCCCCCCACCTCATCCTATTTTCAAACTTCCAGCTCAGCACTGTCCCATGACTTGTCTGGACTTGTTCGACCTGCCTAGCTCCTTTTTCCACCTATCCACTCTACCCTCTCCTCCCTGACCTATCACCTTCATCTCCTCCCCCACTCACCCATTGTACTCTATGCTACTCTCTCCCCACCCCCACCCGCCCCTAGCTTATCTCTCCATGCTTCCAGCCCACTGCCTTTATTCCTGATGAAGGGCTTTTGCCCGAAACGTCGATTTCACTGCTCGTTGGATGCTGCCTGAACTGCTGTGCTCTTCCAGCACCACTAATCCAGAATCTGGTTTCCAGCATCTGCAGTCATTGTTTTTAAATCAATATGCAATTGGCCTGGGCTGACCTTTGGAGGCTTGTGACCAGTGGTTAACTTGACCTTTTTGCACTCAATCAGGTCTTGTGCTTTTGTGCAGAAACTGTTCAGTTTATGCTGGGCCTAGTTGCTTAGGCTGTTGACAACAGCAGGCTCACATTTTAGCATAGGTTCAGTTCCCATTCTGGCATAGTTAGATGAAAACCTGTAATCTTGCCTTAGCTGCTTCTGTTGCAGAATGGTGCCCCTGAAGTTAAATCACTAATTGTCCCTCTTCAATACAGAGATGGATATGGTATGTTGTGGACCACAGCTAATTACTCAGAGGATGCACAAACCTAGGCTCAGATCTCACCTGCTGTTGTGGTATTTCATAATCTGTCCGAGCAAGTTTATTAGTAATACATAAAATGGGACTCAGGGTCTTATGGCACAGTGGTAGTGTTTCTACCTCTGGGCCAGAATGTCCAGTTTCAAGCCCCACCTCAAGATGTGATAGCCTCAGGTGTGTTATGAATGTCCAAATAAGTTGATTGAAAAATAATCTGGATATATGGAGTGATAATCAAAAATCCTGGAATCTGCAACAACTATTCCTGTCCTTGCTCTAACCATGTCTCTGAAATAGCCACAACATTGAAGTCCCAGGTACCAATCCATGCTGCAAGTTCACCCACCTGATTCCGGATGCTCCTGGAGTTGAAGTAGGCACACTTCAAACCAACTTCTTGCTTGCAGGTGCCATCTTGCGTCCCTGAAACTTGATTTCGGACCTCCCTACTCTCAACCTTTTCTATAATCAAATACAATTTTGGTATCCATTTCCCTGCTGGATTAGTTTCAACCCACCCCAATAGCCTTGGTGAATTTCCCACCTCCCCCCCCACCCCCCACCGCACCCCCCCCCAGGATATTGGTACCCCTCTGGTTCAGATAAAGCCATCCTGCTTGTAGAGGTCCCACATACCCCAGAAATAGCCTCAATGATCCAAGAATCCAAAACCCTCCCTCCTGCACCATCCCTGTAGCCACGTGTTCAACTCCTCTCTCTCCCTATTCCTCACCTCACTAGCACGTGGCACGGGCAGCAAACCAGAGACAACAGCTCTGTTCATCCTAACTCTAAGCCTCCATCCTAGTTCCCTGAATTTGGTCGTTGGTGCCTATGTGGACCATGACTTGGGGCTGCTCCCCCTCCCCCTTAAGGATCCCAAAAACATGATCAGAGACATCACGGACCCTGACACCTGGGAGGCAACACACCAACCATGAGTCTTTCTCGTCACCACAGAACCTCCTATCTGTGCCCCTGATTATGGAGTCCCCAATGACTCCTACTCTGCTCCTCTTCCCCCTTCCCTTCTGAGCAGCAGGGACACACTCTGTGTCAGAGACCTGTGCCCCATTACATTCCCTGGTAAGTCAACACCCCAACAGTATCCAAAACAGTTTACTTATTGTTGAGGGGAATAGCCACAGGGGATTCCTGCACTGCCAGTTGGTTCCCTTTCCGTCCCCTGACTGTAACCCATCTGCCTTTTTCTTGTACCTGAGGAGTGACTACCTCCCTGTAACTCCTTTCAATAACCCCATCTGCTTCCTGAATGATCCAAAGTTCATCCAGCTCTAACTCCAGTTCCCTAACACAGTTTTCGAGGAGCTGGAGTTGGGTGCACTTCCTGCAGATGTAGTCAGCAGGGACACTCGTGGTGACCCTTACCTCCCACATTCTGCAGGAGGAACATTCAACTGCCCTAACCTCCACTCTTACTATTCTAAATTCCCAAAGAGACTGTTGAAAAATAAGGAATAAAAAATAAGAAATAAACTTGTTACCTTACCAATCTGGTGCACAGAATCTTTTCTTTTGGTTAGAGGAGGAGGGTGGGGGGACACATTACCCGAGTAGTGTTTTAGGTAACGTAACCACACAAATATATGACTTCCCAGAAGTTCTTCACCCCTCCCTCGTACCTCTCAGCAAATGGAGGTACCTGGGACTTCAATGTTGTGGCCATTTTGGAGACATGAATAGAGCAGGGACAGGGATGGTTGTTGCAGGTCCCAGGATTTAGATGTTTCAGTGAGAACAGACAAGATGTTAAAAGAGGGGGAGGTGTGGCATTGTTAGTCAAGGACAGTATTACAGTTGCAGAAAGGAAGTTTGGGGACTCATCAACTGAGGTAGTATGGGCTGAGGTTAGAAACGGGAAAAGAGAGATTACCCTGTTGAGAGTTTTCTACAGGTCTCCGAATAGTTCCAGAGATGTAGAGGAAAGGATAGCAAAGACGATTCTCGATAGGAGTGAGAGAGACAGGGTAGTTGTCATGGGGGTCTTAACTTTCTAAATATTGACTGGGAACACTATAGTACTGTGGTGGGTTACACTATAGTACTGTTGTAGGTTACAGGCAGACATAGATAAGCTGCAGAGCTGGGCTGAGAGGTGACAAATAGAGTTTAATGGGGACAAGTGTGAGGTCATTCACTTTGGTCGGAGTAACTGAAATGCAAAGTACTGGGCTAATGGTAAGATTCTTGGTAGTGTAGATGAGCAGAGAGATCTCGGTGTCCATGTACACCGATCCTTGAAAGTTACCACACAGGTTGACAGGGTTGTTAAGAAGGCATACAGTGTTTTAGCTTTTATTAATAGAGGGATCGAGTTCCAAAACCATGAGGATATGCTGCAGCTGTACAAAACTCTGGTGCGGCCACACCTGGAGTATTGTGTACAGTTCTGGTCACTGCATTATAAGAAGGATGTGGAAGTTTTGGAAAGGGTGCAGAGGAGATTTACTAGGATGTTGCCTGGTATGGAGGGAAGGTCTTACGAGGAAAGGCTGAGGGACTTGAGGCTGATTTCATTAGAGAGAAGAAGGTTGAGAGATGACTTAATAGAGACATATAAGACAATCAGAGGGTTAGATAGGATGGTCAGACAGAGTCTTTTTCCAAGTATGGTGAGGGTGAACACAAGAGGGCATAGCTTTAAACTGAGGGGTGATAGATATAGGACAGATGCCAGAGGTAGTTTCTTTACTCAGAGAGTACTAAGGGTATGGAATGCTTTGCCTGCAATGGTAGTAGATTCGCCAACTTTAAGTACATTTAAGTCATCATTGGGCAAACATATGGACGAACATGGAATAGTGTAGGTTAGATGGGCTTCAGATTGGTATGACAGGTCGGTGCAACATCGAGGGCCAAAGGACTTGCACTGCGCTGTAATGTTCTATATTCTATGTTATATAATGTAGCCATCATTTGGAGGTGCTGAGTAGCCTGATAATGAATGAGTTATAGATGCCAATTAGGTCATTCAGCCCATTTGAGTTTGCTCCACCATTCGATCATGACTGATATGTTTCTCAATCCTACTCTCTTACCTGCTCCCTGTAATCCTTGATTCCCTTACCACTCAAGAACCTATTGATCTCTGTCTTAAATAAACTCAATGACTGGGTCTCCACAGCTCTCTGTGACAATTAGTTCCACCGATTCACCATCCTCTGGGTCAAGAAATTTCTCTTCACCTCCGTTCTAAAGGGTCATCTCTTCACTGTGAGGCAGCGCCCCTGGGTCTCAGTCTTCCACCAAATGGAAACATCTTCTCCAAGATCATTCTATCCACGCCTTTCAGTGTTACAGTCATAAAGAAAAAGACTCTTTCTGTCCAACTCGCCCATACTGACCAGATCTCCTAAATTAATTAAGTTCCATTTGACAGCATTTGGCCCACATCCCTCTACACCCTTTCTAATCATTTAACCATCCAGATGCCTATTAAATATTGTAATTCGATCAGCCTCTATCACTTCTTCTGGCAGTTCATCCCATACATGCACCACCCTTTGCGTGAAAATATTGTCTCTTAGGTTCCTTTTAAATCTTGCCCCCCTTGCCTTAAACCTATGCCTTCTAGTTCTTGACTCCCCCACCCCAGGGAAAAGACTTTGCCTATTCACCTTAAGCCTCTGCCCCTCATGATTTTATAAACCTCTATAAGGTCACGCCTCAGCCTCTGATGTTCCAGGGAAAACATCCCCAGTCTAATCAGCCTCTCCCTGTAGCTTAAACCTTCCAATCCTGGTAACATGCCTGTAAATCTTTTCTGAATCCTTTCAAATTTCACAACATCTGATCTGGAGACCAGAATTGCACATTGTATTCCAATAGTGGCCTAACCAATGTCCTGTATAACCACAACATGACCTCCCAATTCCTATATTCAATGCACTGACCAATAAAGGAAAGCATACCAAACTCCACCTTCACTATCCTATCTGCGTGTGATTCCAGTTTCAAGGAACTATGTAACTGCACCCCAAGGTCTCTTTGTTCAGAAACACTCCCCAGGACCTTACCATTAAGTGTATAAGTCCTGCTCTGACTTGCCTTTCCAAAATTCAGCACCTCACATTTATCTAAAATAAATCTGATCAAGATCCTGTTGTACTCTGAGGTAACCTTCTTTGCTGTCCATTCCAGGAAGTGAGACTATGGATCTGAGGGGGACCCCTGGTTTGTGTACTTTAGGTAGTCTGTAGAAGCTAGGTATGTTGGATCCATCTGGTTTCATTTTTTGGAGATCCGTCTTGTTAATTTGTCCTGATGTATGAAGTTTCTTCACTGCAGCTGTGAGATAGTTTTCTAGCTGTGATAGTCTCATTACCTGGAACGCTGGCTAGAGACTAGCTAAGGAACTCCACCGAAAACTGAAATAACTAGTAGAAGACTCATGCCACTCACTCCACCCAAGAATTCCTGATGACCATCAAAGACACCAAGAAAGATATAATGGTCTCCTTTGACCTAACAGCCCTATACATCAATTAATATCAGCCGGGTCAAAGATACACTTGCCACACTACTAAACGAACCAAGGACACAAATGCCAGACAGCACCAATTTCACCAGCAAAGACAACATCCTCAAGTTAGCAGACCTGTGCCTCACTACCCACTCTACCTTCAACGACAAGACCTACAAACAAATCAACAAGACACCCATGGGATCACCAACATCAGGCTTCTTAACAGAAGCAGTAGTGCGGAGACTGGAACGAACAGCCCTCCTCATGATCCAACCCAAACTTTGGGTCTGCTATGTAGATGACACCGCTGTCATCACAAAATGGAACATATTAGAAGAAACCTACAACATTATCAACAATATCCTTACTGACATAAAATTCACAAAAGAGGGAAAGAACAACAGACTTCCCTTCCTTGATGTCACAGTGGAACAAACTGTAAATGGCAAATTGCAGACAAGCGTCTACAGCAAAGCAACACACACAGACCAGATACTCAACTGCAGGAGCAATCATCCCAACACCCACAAATGGAGCTGCAGCAGGACATTATTTAAACATGCTACAACACACTGCAGCACCCAGGAACTATGGGCAGCTGAAGAAAAATACCTATACAGCATATTCAAGAAGAATGAAGAATGTGCCAATTTCTAAATAACAAACCTAAACAACCTACCTAGATACTCTAGCCATATTACCATAAATTAAAGACATTGCAGAGATGACTATCAGACTACTCCAATCCCTTGGCAAGTTAGCCCACAAACTTGCCAACACACTGAAACAGCAACTAGTGAACGTCTACCAACAACTAGAAAAACAAATGTTATTTACAAAATACCATACAAGAACTGTAACACACACTACATCAGACAGACAGGCAGAATATTTGCCACCAGGCTGCACAAGCACCAACAAGCCACCAAAAGACATGACCCACTATCACTAGTATCCTTACATACAGACAAAGAAGGACACCACTTCGGCTGGGACAACACATACATCCTAGGACAGGCTGAACAGAGACACGCACGGGAATTCCTCCAGGCCTGGCATTCAAACCGGAACTCCATCAATAAACACATCGATTTGGATCCTATTTACCAACCTCTGAGAAGAAGAATCCGAAATGATATCACCCAACTTAACAAAGTAAGACACATAAATAGAAAGTGTGACACAACACAGTGCTTAACCGGATGCTCACTGATGATGTTACCCAGCATGCTGATGAAACGTCTGAAAACAAAACCTTTCAGCTCAGCAAGCAAACTTACAATCTGAACCTGAACCTGAGCTACAAATCTTCTAAAAAATCATCCTGTGTACAAGTGTCTTTAAAGAAAACATAAAAACCAGTTTCCATAATTGTCAAAGAGGCCATACCCAGACAAATCAGAACCTCTGCCATTTAGAACGCATCTTGAAAAATGCAAGGACAACATAACTTTGTTAAAGGAGCAGTATCATTACACTGTGTTCTGTGTGCTTTATCCTTGCTAACCAGCCTACCATGAGGAGCTTTGTCAAATGTCTTACTGAAGTCCTGTGGATCACATTCCCTGCTCTGCCCTAATTAATCGTTTTGGTTACTTCATCAAAAAACTCAATCAAGTTTTTGAGACGTGCTTTTCCATGCACAAAGCCATGTTGATTATCCATATTCAGTCTTGACCTTCCTAAATACATGTAAATCTGTCTCTCTGGATTCCCTCCAACACTGCTGCCTCACAGTGCCTGTAGACCCGGATTCAATTCCCGACTCAGGCGACTGACTGTGTGAAGTTTGCACGTTCTCCCCGTGTCTGCGTGGGTTTCCTCCGGGTGCTCCGGTTCCTCCCACAGTCACAAAGATGTGCGGGTCAGGTGAATTGGCCATGCTAAATTGCCTGTAGTGTTAGGTAAGGGGTAAATGTAGGGGTATGGGTGGGTTGCGCTTCGGCGGGTCGGTGTGGACTTGTTGGGCCGAAGGGCCTGTTTCCACACTGTAAGTCTAATCTAATCTAAAAACTTGTCCACCACTGATGTCAGGCTTACCGGTCTATAGTTCCCTTACTTTTCCTTACCACCTTTGTAATATAGTGGCACCACGTTAGCCAACCTCCAGTCTTCCAGTACCTCACCCATGACTATTGATGATACAAATATCTCAGCAAGGGGCTCAGCAATCACCCAGCTAGCTTCCCAGAGTTCTAGGGTACATTTGGGGATTTATCCCCCTTCATATATTTTACGACATCTAGCAGCACTGCTTCTGTAGTTTGCACATTTTTCAAGATGTCACTATTTATTTCTCCATGTTCTCTGTCTTCTATAACCTTCTTCCCAGTAAACACTGATGCAAAATACTTGTTTAGTGTCTGCCCCATCTCCTGCAGTTCCATCTGTAAGCGGCCTTGCTAGTCTTTGAGGGGCCCTATTCTCTTCTTAGTTACCCTTTTGTCCTTCATGTATTTGTAGAATCTCTTTGGCTTCTCCTTAACCCTATTGGCCAAAGCTATCTCATGTCCCCTTTTTTGCCCTTCTGATTTCTCTCTTACGTATTCTTCAACTGTCTTTATACCCTTCTAGGGAATCACTTGATTTCTATTCTCTATACCTGACATATTCTTTTCCTGTATTCTTTAGTCATTTTCAGTTATTCTTTAGTTATTCAACTAGTCATCCAGCATTCCCTACACCTACCAATCTTGCCTTTCACCTAACAGGAACATACTTTCTCTGGACTTCTGTTCTCTCATTTTTGCAGGCTTCTAGTTTTCCATCCATAAACCCCCTCATCAACATTTAAAGGAGCTTGCCTAATACTGTCAAAATTGGCCTTCCTCCAATTTAACTTTTAGACACTCTTCTATCTGTCCATTGGTACCTTTCCTTCCTATATATCATCTACACTTCAATATTCCGATTGCAATCTGTCAATTTTTGGCCATCTCTTTGAAATGCCCATCAGATGTATTTATTAATTTCTAATTGTGTTATGAGTTTATTTCTTTGTACAGAATATTACATACATTCAGAGTCATAGCCTTTAGTCTTTTTATTATTTTGGATCTTCGAGCCTTATCTCTTATTTTCTACTAAATCGTTTTCTCTACTCGTTCCTGTCACAGTCTGCTTATGGTTTCACATATTAATACCTTTTTCTCTTGCCTTGTGTCCACTCTTTGTTTTACCACATCTCCCCAAATTGTATCTCTTGCCCCATGTGATGTTTGCCTTTTTAACTTTACTACTTGTTTTTTTTTATGACCAATGGTCACACTGTGTACAACTGAAATGTAACTTTTTGTCCTTCATGCCTCATTCTGTTAGAAAGGATTGTACCAAGGTATCATTTTATCTAAGATGGTGCTGTGAGTGGCAAAACACTGCTGCTACTGACGATTAAATTGGAGGTATTGGATGTGGTGCCACTGAAGCGGGGTGCTTTGCCCTGGATGATGTCAAGCTTGGTGGGTGTTGCTGGAGTTGCGAATATTCCATCACACCTGATTTGTGCCTTGTGGATGGGCTTTGGGGAGTCAGGAAGTGAGTTACTCATTGCAGGGTACCTAGCCTCTAATCTATCAACACTTCTTTATTTCACAGCACCTTTCGCATCTTGATCCCGAACTTCTTTAATTAAGAAGTGCAATTTGGTAGGTCATATGCTCTATACAAAAACACAAAGATTTATACCATCGAAAGAAACTGTTTTTTTCCTCATGATATCTGTGCCAACTGTAAAAGAGCTATTCAGCTTTGTCCCAACTTCCAGTTCTTAATCCATAGCCCTGCAGCGACCATCGCCATATGTGCAAATTCAAATACTTTTTAACTGCAAAGAGTGTCAGATTAATAACAAAGTTCCATGTTGGGATGTCTCTCTGATGCAGACCAACTGCTGAGGCATTTCCTAAGGATGAACAAGATTAAAGACCCCATTATAGGCAATTCAATGGGGCTGTTATTATTGTATCAAAAACGGAAGGACCCCCTTTCATGAGCCGTGTCCATCAGCTAAATGAACTTGGTAGCCCAAATTTGGCGAAGGAAACTGATTCTCAGTGAGATCAGTGGTAAGTGTCTTCATCACCTTGGAAATAAGCCAGAATGAGGTAAATGGCTGGAAGATCAGTATTGACTTATGCCTTGATATTGGCGGTTCAGAGCTGAGGCTTGTTCAATGAGCTGAGCATAATTTGGTGAGGAGACACCAATATGCAAGCAGATAGACATCAATTAAGTGTAAAATTGTGCTGAGGTTTCCACCTGCTTTCATTTGGCTGGGCAGTTGAGAAGATCAAAAGCAGAGCAAAGTGGCAAATATCACAACCCCAATGTCATTTAAAACGAGGTTTAATAAATTAATCTACTGATCAAACATTAAGTTAACACTCAATACAGGCACACATTCATGACAAATAATGAATGTTTCAGGACAATGACCTTCCATCAGAACCACTTTTCCATCAGGAAGTGAACATGGAGCAACGAGAGAGGAGGTTCTAAATCATTGAGGTGAAAGCAAGGTCAAAAGGGAACTTGATGTCGTCTCTGATGGCAGGGAGAGGGCAATAATATTGTGATGAAGAAAGAAGGAGATTCAGAGGGAAGGGACAAAGTGGCTGAAAGCACAACTGAAGATGGTGGAGATGCAGAGCTAGGAACAAGACACATCCTAGTGTTGAAAGTCTGGATAGTGCAGTAAGACTCATACAGCAAATCAGATACAAGGGTCAAGAAGTGACAAAAGATTCAACTTAAAAAATTATGGAAAAAATGGGTGTGGATTTGAAAGGTTTGGCCAGTTTCCTCTTAGTTATTGTGACAGCCATGATTATTAATATTCCAGCAATTAACTCCTGAACTGTTTTCTCTTCCATTTGGATGAGATAAGAAAATCTGGTCACACTTCTAAAGGCATTCATTGCACAGAAAAATAGAGGTTGGGAGAATACACAAATAAAAGTTTCACAAACAAATGAGTCAATCAGGAAGATAACAGTGCTTTTGAAAAGAAGCGTGGTAGTGCCTGAGATAGGATCATTTACTGTATCAGCAAGGATAGGTGCCAGGAAAAGAAAGTAACAGTAATATTTCATCGAAATGGACCCAGGAATGCATGAGATAGGTTGAATGAATGAGAGGAATTCATAGAGAAACTAGAAGAAAACCGAGATTGAAGAACAAAGCAATGGAACCGTTTGTGAAGAAATGCAATACAATGTCATTTGATCTTGGATCAGGTAGGAAAATTCAACAGCGAATGATTTAGTGGGGCTATGATTAAAGGAAAATGGAACCTATCTCATGATTGAGTTTTGAGAGGATATTATGATATGTGGGAGGTAAATAGAGGGAAACTCCAGTTCAGGAACATCAAAGTGATCCAACTATTAGGTCATAGAATTGAGAATTGTTGTTGGAGAATGTAGAGATAGAAAAGGAGATGCACAACAATGCAGAGGTGAAATATGACTATCTCAGTGACACAACACCAGGTTATAGTCCAACAGGTTTAATTAGAAGCACACTAGCTTTCGGAGTGATGCTCCTTCATCGGTGATAGTGGAGGGCTCGATCGTAACACAGACTTTATAGCAAAAATTTACAGTGTGATGTAACTGAAATTATACATTGAAAAACAGGTAATTTTTCAATGTATAATTTCAGTTACATCACACTGTAAATTTTTGCTATAAAGTCTGTGTTACGATCGAGCCCTCCACTGTCACCTGATGAAGGAGTGTCGCTCCGAAAGCTAGTGTGCTTCTAATTAAACCTGTTGGATTATACCCTGGTGCTGTGTGATTTTTAACTTTGTACACCCCAGTCCTACACCAGCATCTCCAAATCATATCTCAGTGACAGTTTGTATGTCGAAGGGCAAGTTGAATCTGGGTTAAGGGATTAAAAGATTCTACAGCCTGAAAGTTGGGGCTAGTCGGGTAGGAGAGAAGCTGCAGGTAGAGGCAGTTTTCATGAATTGAGATGAATTGATTTAATTTTACCAACATTACATGGGAATGTTTTAGCTCATCTAGATTTTAATGTGTCTGGACAGAGCAGACATGCAGCCGCGAGGATACCAAGACAGGCAAAACAAAAAAATCACCAGAGAGTTGACTCTATGTTTCTTGACAGCATCATTAAAATATGGCCTGGTAAGGAGCCAAATTCGCAGTTCCAGGAATGATAAAGGTCATTGTGTGGGTTTAAGAAAAGAACCACTTGAAGACTGGAAGCTCTGGTGCAACAGAAAAATCAGAATCAAGATGAGAGTAAAAGGCAGAATTTTCCATTGCTGTTCAACTTGATTTTGCACAGAGTACAGGAGGTTGAGAAAAGAAATTAGATTAAGGAGACACTCAACCAATATTCTGTCCTCTGACCCCACTAACAGGATTCTTTGTTGGCAGGATCAGCATTTATTACTCATCACCTATTACCCTTCGGAGGAGATGAGATGCTTTCTTGAGCAGCTGTGGCCAGGTACATACATAATGTGGTTAGAAAGGGAGTTTCAGGCCTTTGAGTCAGTGACAGTAATTTGTCAATGGTATATCTCCTAGGCGGAATGGTATACGACATGCAAGCGGTGATCCTCTCATACATCTGCTACCCTCTTCCCCAAGTGCTGTTGAAGAAACCTGGGAGCGATTTGTGCAGTGTAAAACAGGGAGTTGTCCTATGATGAGAAACAGGAGGAAAACTATAATTGAGGTCTCTGATCAGTCTTGATATATAAAATGGCAAAGCAGGTGTGATGGATCACTTATTGAACTCCTAATCTTATTTATGTGTATCTGAGCCTTCAAGTGGAAATTCAAAGGAAAATGCAAGCTCATATTTCAGAGATGGAACTAACAATTCCTGAATACAAATGCAAGAAGAAAGAATCAAAGAGAATGGGGTAGTGGTGAGAGTGTTAAGGGTAGAGTGGTTGGTGGAGAGAAATAAAAGACTGTTCCAGCAAATTTAGTGAACAAGAGAGAATCTCCTCATTACCAAACCTCGGTAATAAATGTTACACACTGATGATAATTGTCAAAATTGCTATTTTGTATCTCTAAGTGTTCATGTGGATAGGAAATAAGTTGATTTGTTTCTCTTAGAACTTGGGATATTGGAAAACTGTAGATAATGTTCAGTAATATGCTTTCATATTTATTTATTTTCAGCTTCCTTTTATGTAAGAAAAGAGGATAGGGAGTGGAGGAGCTGAGACAGTGAAAAAATTGCATCACAATGCTGTTAGATCTCCAATTTAATGTTGCAACAACAGTGAGGTTCTTCAGTTACATAATAGGTGAGATTTTCTAGTTGAACATTATAACATGGCAGTTATTGAAAAATATACACACCCTGTTAAATCCAGTATTTTTAATTTACAAACATCCAGACACATTTGCTTCCTTCCAGAGCCTTTCCTTCCATTTTAAGGTACATACATTGTTCTCTGTTGAAAAGGAAAGAAGGTTTGTTGTATTCGTTGGCCCTTCCTTCAATGTTATCAATCTATTTATGTTATATGCATATAGGCTGGAAAACATCATCATTGTTAAAATGGTATGCTGCTTATACAATGATTATACTAAAAATGGGCTAGATTTTGAAGGCATGTAATTGTATCCTCCCATGACATGGTAATCTCCAGGTCCTAACCTTTGGTTATTAGTTTTTATCACAGTTCTCCAGGAGCATGGAATACCTGAATTGCTCATCTAATCGAGAATAAAGATTGATTGTAGTTAGACATGCATTATGTCAGTTTTCTGTCTTTGATATTCAAGAGGTAGAACCCATGCATTATTTATATTACAATCTTCTGGTATTGCTCTGATTCTCTGATTGTGTGCTCATGCCACCTAGTGGTATAATACTGTTATTGCTGAACAAAGAAGGAAATTTCACTTATTGGCCACTGACCTCTTCTGAAATGTTTAAAGTTATTGCAGCTTTGGAATCGAATTATCCATCTGGAACACATACAAAAATAATATAGATTTACTTGAACCGCATTTGATTTGTAAACATGGCCTCCAGCTGTCGAAAGCACTTTACTGAGTGCCTGTTTTTATTGTGTATTCACAATAATGTAGATGAATGTAAGCAGCCATTTTGAACATCGCTGAATTCGACAAACTGCAAATACACATCAAATTGCAGATATATATGGTGCCTTTAATATTAAAGATTAGGTTCCAAATTACTTCATTGAGGATTGAGTGAAACAGATGCCCAGCCACGCAGGAGGTAATGATCCTAGCTGGAAAATGGGCTGAGTTTTTGTAGCCCCTCATACCAACACCATCACCAGAAAAGGCAGAAGAGGCATGAGTCCATCCCATCCACCACCAAGCAAAGTCCCACAATTACCAGCTTTCTCGCCATATTTAAATAAATGTTTAAATGTCAAACTACTTGATACACTGCCGATGTCAAAATACCGCTTACATGGATAACTGAGAAGAGGGTGGACAGATTTTTATTTTCATGACAAATAGCATGATGGTAGGTAGCAATGAGAGTTACCTGACCACCGTGACAGTTTGGGAAGGGCAGGTGCGGGCAAATGTAACCAGAGAGAGGCACATCAGTAAGAGACCAGTGCAGCAATACCCAGTCTTACTTTTCAATCAAGTCTAGTACTGTATCCACACTGAAATTGTGGCTGATATCATCCTCATTCATAAGCAAACAGATTTTTGAAGTGGATCAGTGGGGCATTATCAAAGTGCAATATTCAATTATTAGCAGAATCCAAGGGGAAATTTGTTAGTGCCATGGATATGACAAGAAGGAAGCTGTTGAGATGAACTCCCAGTAAGGACACTGTGGGAAGGTCACTGGAAGTTGGATGGAACAATTAAAATTTTCTGTTCAGAAGGAAGCACCATCAGCTGACTCACTGGGTTTTCAGCAGATCAAGCGGGAACAGGACCAAACTAGAGTAAAAGGCATAGGAGTACTGGAAGTTTAGGAGAAATAAAACAGTGTAGATAGGCAACAAGAAGGGAAGGATTCCGGGAAGAAAAGTGATAAGTAGGTTACAAATCTTGTTTTTGGGTTCTGTTCCAGGTAGTCTTCATTGCTGAGGCAGTTGTATTGGCTAGAGCTCCAGCAGAATTCTTTCAACATCTGTGAATAGGTGCTTTGGGGACTTTCACACTCATCTGAACAGGCAAACCAACCAAGTTTCATTTCTCAACTACAGATTTCGGCTGTCTCAAAGCCCAGTATTTTATTGAATCCATACAACGAACTGCAAATAACATAGGACTGCTCAATCAGTTTCTTGTCTTTGGCATGGTGGCTCAGTGGTTAGCACTGCTGCCTCACAGCTCCAGGGACCCAGGTCTGATTCCACTCCCAGGTGACAGTCTGTGTGGAATTTGCACATTCTCCTGCATTTGTTTGGGTTTCCTCTGGGTGCTCTGGTTTCCACCTTCTGTTCAAAGATGTGCAGGCTAGGTGGATTAGCCTTGGCAAATTCAGTGTTACAGGGAAAGGCAGGTGGGGGTGGATTCAGAGGATTGGTGTAGACTTGATGGGCCAAATGACCTGCTACCGCATTGTTTGGGTTCCATGATTCTGTTCTATGATTCTCTGTTATACCTTGGAAACTTGCAAATATTGCTGCTAGTGACCGTCACACTCAAGTATAACTGCTGCAGAACTGCATCTGACCGAAGGAGTATCAAGTTTGAAAAGACAGATCTGCAAGGTATAATCTCCATTTAATTGTCATTAAAATCTACGCCTGGAATAAATTGGTAAATTACTGTAGAAAATAATTATTACAGCGTTGACCTGTCATGACATCAGTTTCAGTTCTGAAAGGATTCCAGGATTCACTTGGAAGACACCTTCATCCCTATTTTAATTAAAGATCAATCCTCTCAGATGTTTCATGTACAGTTTAGCGTCTATGAATTTATCTTTGAAATATTTTGTTTGCTGATTAATTGGTTTGTTGATAATTATCCTATTGCTACTTATTAAAATTTCATGCATCTGTTGGATTTTTTTCTCCTTAGTTCAGCAGTGTCTACATTTTAAAACTTCCATGCTTGTTTACAAATTCTCCTTAGGTTTTGCCTGTTCCCTTCTCTCTAAGGACGGCACAGTGGCTCTCAGCGCCAAGGACCTGGGTTCAATTCCCGCCTCGGTCGACTGTCTGTGTGGAGTTTGCACATTCTCCCCATGTCTGCCTGGGTTTCCTCTCACAATCCAAAGATTTTCAGGTCAGGTGAATTGGCCATGCTAAATTGCCCATAGTGTTAGGTGCATTAGTTAGGGGTAAATATAGGGTAGGGGAATGGGTCTAGCTGGGATACTCTTCGGAGGGTCAGTGTGGACTTGTTGGGCCGAAGGGCCTGTTTTCATACTGTAAGGAACCTAATCGAATCTCCAGCTCCTCAAGCCTCTGAAAAAACTGAACTCCACTACTTCTGAACTCTGACATCCCTGACATTGTCTGCTCCACAATTGGTGACCCATGCCTTCAGCTACTGGAGTATCTTCCCTTCTTTACCTGTCTCCCTCTTTTCCTTCTTTAACACCTCCTAAAAACTCACCTCTTTTGACAAAACTTTGGATTGCCTACCCTGCCATGTCCGATGTGGTTAACAGTCAGATCTTAATTTGAATTCTGAAGAAGAGTCACTCGACCTGAAACGTTAACCCTGATTTCTCTCCACAGATGCTGCCAGACCTGCTGAGCTTTTCCAGCAATTTATGGTTTTATTTCTGATTTACAGCATCCAGAGTTGTTTTGGTTTTTAAATTTTGACTTATAATGCTTCTGCAGAGTGCCTCCATGTTGCATCAGTGTTAAAGATGCTATATAAATGCCAGGTTGTTGTTGATGATCGTTTGCAAATCATTTTAAAAATCCATGCCAGGTAATGTGAATTATTAGTGTTCATAGAGAAATAAAAATATCCTGAAATGTTATATAAACTATTTTTTGAAGTCAAACAAAAAGCAGCTGTACATACACTAAATATGGCACAGGCAGTTCCACAGGAAATGGTACCCCACACAGAATGGATGCAGAGGTTTAACTATGTCTGGTGTGGATTGTTGGTTAGCAATTGAAGGGATGTTGAGTCCTTATCCAAACTTGGACAGAGAGTTGGAAAACCTTGAAGCATGTTACAGGGGGGGATGGTGGTGCTGAGGGTTGCAGTATTCGTTCACCCCACTCACCTCCCTCCACCAAAACAGTGAGGTGGCTGAATGCCAATGCAGGCTGGTTGAAAGGTCCACTTCAGTCCCTGTTCTTCCCTTTTTAAAAATTAAGCTAACTGGGTCTTACCCGTTACATTCCCTTGCTCTTCCCCATGCCTCTACACGACAAATTTTGGCACCTCATGCACTCCAGTGGTGCTTCCAGCTCCCTGTTGTTCCATATTTGTTTAATGATAACAAATGTTCCATGTTCCATGTCAGCTTTGCCCTTAGACCTGCAATGTTATTCTCCCCAATATTCATCATGGGTAAATATTAGGAATCAGGCCAAGGTGAAATAGAATAAATTCCTTAATATTCATTATCACTTTGCAATAGAAAAAAAACACTCATTCATTAAAATCCAATGAATGCATTTAAATTCCCTCAAGAACTGAATCCCACTTAAAAACGAAATATTTATTCATATTTCCATATCAAAGACAACTAATCGTTAAATGACTTTTGTGAGCAGTGAATCAAGTTGTAAACGTACATAGGTAGTGGAAAGCAGTTAAGTACTAATAATGTGAATTCAATGGCATTTAGGGTAATGTCAACAGGCAAGTTCTGTTTGATCTCAAACATAGGCATGTTTTCCTGGTTTTAAATGGAAAGGTATTTAAGTAACTTTACAGCTTGACAGTTTCTCAGATATTATACATTCTTCATGATAATTTATGTCAATTGTAAAAGCTCCTTGTTGGGTGGCACGGTGGCTCAGTGGTTAGCACTGCTGCCTCACAGCACCAGGCACTCAGGTTTGATCCCAGCCTCAAGCAACTGTCTTTGTGGAGTTTGCACATTCTCCCCGTGTCTGCATGGGTTTCCTCTGGATGTTCCCACAATCCAAAGATGTTCAGGGTCAGTGAATTGGCTATGATAAATTGCCCATAGTATTAGGTGCATTAGTCAGGGGTAAATACAGGATAGGGGAATAGGTCTGGGTGGGTTACTCTTTGGAGAGTTGGTGTGGACTTGTTGGGCTGAATGTCCTGTTTCCATACTGTAGGTAATCTAATCTCCAGCAGAATTACTTATGTTTGAATGCAGCACTGAGTTCAATGGCCCTGTTGTGTGAGTCATATCATACCTCCTTTCAGTGAAAATGATTTCTACTGGAAATCAAAGCTGGGCATTTGGATCCAGGTCCAACCATCATTTTAAAAGGGCAACAGAGAGGACTGCAGATGCTGGAGGTTAGAGTTGAAATGATGGTGCTGGAAAATCACAGCAGGTCAGGCAGCATCTGAGGAGCAGGAGAATCAACGTTTCGGGCAAAAGCACTTCCTGATGAAGGGCTTTAACCTGAAACATCAATTCTCCTGCTCCTCAGATGCTGCCTAACCTGCTGTGCTTTTCCAGCACCACACTCTCAGCACCATTTTAAAAGATTTAATGAATCTAAGGAACTTTGTGCAATTCTAGGCCTTGGTGTTTATACATTTACAATGGCCAAAGATTCCAATCAGCATTGGAACCGCCCCCCCCCCCCCCCCGCCCAACCCCCCACATATGATGTTGACTGCACCAAAACAAAGATCCATTTACCTACAAACGATATTCGAAACCACTGACAGTCTCCATAGAATTTTATTAGCACAGAAAGCATCAAATGGGGTAGTAAAGAGAATCGGCACAAGAATGATATCCTCTTCTTCACTGCATCAGCTGCTGTATTACTGGTAAGTAAATGCTTAATGGTCCCTAAGATTCACAGTGAATGGGTGTATGAGTGAGTGATGGGTGAATGTGTATTTAAGCAAGGTGGATGAGATAACTAGGCTAAAGGATAGGGTAGCAGCTGGGTATGGTGGTGGATGGTTAAGAAACTAGAGTGTTGAGATCATGTCGGGTCAAGGGGAAGTCAGAACAGATTGGGAGGGAGAGTTAGATTAGGGTCAGTGATACGTGAGCTGGGTGTTTTGGCAGGAAGTTGGAGTAGTCAATGGAGTGAATTTGCAGTTAGATTTGGAAAGTAGTGTGAGGATAGAATTGTGGGGGTCAGAGGACATATTTGTGGTGTTAACAGGGGAATATGTGGAACCAGAGGGAGAGATGGATGGTGGAGGGTTGATCAACGATTGTCTGGGAAAGGCCAGCTATGCACAGTAAGTAGCCAGAAGGTAGACTAGGAACTGTCCAGTCTCCAACTCCAGTTGAGAGGTGGAAATCCTTTCAGAGGGACCCTGGTCATTGGAAGTTCAAAACCACAGAAAATTCTCAGAGTCAGCAGGTTGAAAATACAAAATACAGGGTAGAATTTTGTTTTCAAAACCACAGTGACATTTATTGATCCTTTATAGGAGTTAGCTAATTTTAGTTCCTTTGCCCTTCAGATGAAATTCACATTGCAGTTTAATGACAGAGGAGTAATCCATTCTTCCAAATTAATTGTCCATCCATAAAGATAGAATCTACCTTCTGCCATTCTGTTAATCAAAGCAAATCATTTCCCTTAAAGAGAGAACTAGTGCTGCACAATCCTGCACAGGCAGAATTTCAGAGCTTATCGTGTTATGTTTCTTGTCACTTTGATATTAACCTTGGGGCATTATCATCCTAAATCAAATCACTTCTCACGCATGAGACCATGTGTATAGCTCTATGTAAACACTGGACAAAAAGAAAAGCTGTTTGTGGTTCATCTTTAACAGGTGAAAACATTATTTTTCACAGAGTCAGTTTAATTCCTGAAATGGTTTTATGTAAAACTATTCTGTAATCCAGTTCTTTTTGCAAGTCATGCAAGAAACATTGGCTGAAGATTAAAAGCAATTTTGAAGAAAGCTTCAACAGTCATCTTTGTAGCAAATGCCAACAAACTGTTAGCTTTGGATTGCAGTGGATTTCTGTCTCACAGAAATCTCTGCAATTTAAAATGCCCCCAGTGTATCGGTTCTATCATTTTGCATTTGCTGCAGTTCCTTTGATGGCACCTTTTGGTTAAAAAGAGCAAATGTGATGGTATTTGATGGAACAGTCATAAATAAAGAAAACATTCGAGGAATCAAATTGTTATTGGCACTTCTTAGTTAATTTCCTGCTCTGAAAGAAAGAATATATACATCAGGAAAATTAAGCCAATTAGATTTTGTATTTGGAGTGGAAAACCACTTGCACTGCATTTTATTGCAATACATACTCTATATAATGTGGACCAATCTCTTTTTAATGTGATTGTTTTCACCTTATATATAGTGGGAGCATAATGTTGAAATTATTTACCAGTTCAATTCTTGAGATGAAGTCATGGTCAACTCCAGGAGTGTAGAACACCAGTCAGATTCAAAGGTGGATCTACTCCAAAGATGTAAAGTCAGTGTCAACTCCAGGGACAGAAACTTCAGGTCTACTGCAAGCCAGGTCAACAACAAAAAGCCATTTTTATTAAATTGCTATGGCTCCATGTTAAGTGTTGAAACAATAAACAACATAAAAAATAAGTATTTGCATGAATATAAAAGTTGACTTATCAGCTTTCTAGATTTCAGGAGATTATAATGTGCCTTTGCTTAGCTATAAATGATTCCTTAGATGTCTTTTGGGTGTATATTCCTTGGTAGGACTCGGCCATTAAAGATTATTGAAAGGGAGTGTGCAGTAAAGTATCCAGAAGAATGACAGATATAGAATGATAATGAATCAAAATGAAAAGGGCCTCATCTTTCTAAACTGACAAGGCTTGCGCTAATCTAAATCTTAAGGAAATCTACATCTATAATTTGAAAAGTATGTAATACTGAGTTTTTCCATTTGAGTACTGCTGCTTATTTAGACTAGTTTAGGTGGTCTATATCTGCTCAATTTTGACCACTGCTCAGAATTAGTGGTCATTTTTATAATGCCACATAAAATTGGTTCTAGGAAATGTACTACATCGAAACTCTTGAGCTGGTGACAGAAAGGCTTTCACGATTCTAGATATGAGTTGCTTGTTGCAGATTTCTGAGTCAATTACCACCTTTTGTAGCCACAATATGCCTGATCCAGTTCCGTTTCAGATCAATAGTAACCTCCAGGATGTTGCTGGTAGGATGTTTAGTGCTAATAATGTCACTGAATGTCAAAGACCCATGTTTGGATTCTCTCTTGTTGGAGATGGTAATTACTGATTACTTCTTTGGTCCATGTGTTACTTGCCACTTATCAGTCCAAGCTGGAATGTTTCATGTCTTGCTGCAAGCAAGCACAGGCTGGTTGAATATCAGAAAAATTACAAATATCACTGATCACAGTACAATTATCAGTAACTTTCCCACTTCTGATCTTATGATGGAGAGAATGTCATTGATGAAGAAGCTGAAGATAGTTGGGCCTAAAACATTATAATCAGCAACTTAGGGTTCTTGTGGCACCTACTGTAGAACTATATAATAATGTCTCTGTATTGGAAAATATCTATCATGAACAACTCCTGCAGTGATATCCTGGGACTGAGATGGTTGACCTCTAAAATCCACGTACAGGTTTCTGTGTTGAGTCGGTCGCCTGAGATAGAAATGGAAAGCTCTAGGAAGGGGAGGGTCCTTGGACTCCTCCACCAGCAAAACATAACAACACGATGGTTGGAGGAAGAATGCCTCATCTTCCGCCTGGGAACCCTCCAACCACAAGGGATGAACTCAGATTTCTCCAGTTTCCTCATTTCCCCTCCCCCCACCTTGTCTCAGTCGGTTCCCTCAACTCAGCACCGCCCTCCTAACCTGCAATCTTCTTCCTGACCTCTCCGCCCCCACCCCACTCTGGCCTATCACCCTCACCTTGACCTCCTTCCACCTATCACATCTCCATCGCCCCTCCCCCAAGTCCCTCCTCCCTACCTTTTATCTTAACCTGCCTGGCACCCTCTCCTCATTCCTGATGAAGGGCTTATGCCCGAAACGTCGAATTTCCTATTCCTTGGATGCTGCCTGACCTGCTGTGCTTTAACCAGCAACACATTTTCAACTCTAAAATCCACGATCATTTTGCTTTGTGCTAGAGAAATAACTGTGTAAAGACTGGTATCTTGTCACCAAGTCACCTTTTATTTCCAAGTGCACAGTACACTGGCTGTGACTAGCCAGTTCAGAATCAATCCCTGAACTGAATCCCTAGTTTGTTTTTTTTCCTTTTTATTAAACTGACCATCCAATGCTCCTCTGTTATAGGAAATATAGAATCATAAAATCCCTGCAATATAGAAGCAGGCCATTTGGCCTACTAAGTTCACGCCAACCCTCAGAAGAGCATTCCTCTCAGACACCACCCAGCCTCCCCACCACCCCCATCCCCACCCCAATCCCTGTAACCTTGTATTTCCCGTGGCCCATTTGCCACGCCTGTGCATCTTTGGACGGTGGAAGGAAACTGGAGCACTCAAATGTACAGGATGGGCAGAAGGGCTAAACTTGTTCATGATATTCGACAGCTGCATGACCTTGAGTGAGTCCTGTGAATATTCCTGTACAAGCCAAAGACAGCATAATCAAAGTTGCCTCTCTGTACTGAATGTTTGTGACACTGTATAAGAGAGAGAGGCTTTCATTCCAAGTTGCCAGACTTTACCTTGGACCAGGATCATGAATGGAGGTGGGAACAAATCTAAGGCTTGGGACCAACCATCGATCAAGGAGTCCTCCAACGTGCAGGAGGGCATGAGGCACAGTGCTTTCTTTTCCTTCCTTTTTCATCTTCATTTATTACTTAATAGATGCTCATTGCTCAGTCTTTTATTTTTCCTTATTATATTTCTCAATAAATGTTCATATTTAAGTAAGTTGTTATTGTTGGGAATTCTCTTAAGTACATTTAACTGAATCCAAAAAGAACCACTTGGATACACTCTGTAATTCAAGATACTGAAACAAACCCACACTGACTTGGGGAGAACGTGCAAACGTCAGTCACCCAAGGCAGGAATCAAACCTGGCTCCCTGACACTGTGAGGCGACAATGCTAACCATTGTACTCCTACGCAAAGGTGAGGTCTGCAGATGTTGAAGATTGGAGTCAAGAGTGTGGTGCTGGAAAAGCACAGCAGGTCAGACAGCATCCTGACCATGCACCACACTGTGCTACTGTGCCAGTCCTCAGTTTACATTGGTTAGCCAAGGCATCCTGACTGGCCCAGGTCGACGACCCCAATCAAGGATCTCAAAGTCAATGAGATCCACCAAGTTCCAATCATTACATTCCTTCCTTCCACATCTGGAAATGTAGGCCTAGTCTTTCTGTTGTAGCATTTCCTGCGACATGTTCACCCCAGCACCACTGCCTCTGATTCAGACACAGGTGGCGTGTAATGGACTTTAGCCTGTCTCAGGCATCCAGAGTACTCAAGTTTCCTTGTCTTTAACGGTAATGGTATCGAGGCTGCATCCATCTCGGACTCTGAAGTTTCCTTGACACTTGACGGAGGAAGAGAACCCATGTTTTCTGACAGGCCTTCTAGGTGTTTTGAGGAGTCTGGTATATTTTCCGCCTGCCCCATTTGCAAGGTAGCAGCTTTCAGGTGACCTACACTTACGCCTCACCTACTTGAACTTTGTATGTTATGGAACCTGGTCTTGCCTTGTACCCAGACAGGGCCATTTCCGTGGTTCCAGCAGCTAACGTTAACCCCTAAATTACATTGCCTCTCTCGCTTAGAGGAGGCATGTGGCCGGCATTGATATTCCTGCTGCTATTTCACCCTTCCTCCATATCCAGGAATATCAGCAACTCTGCCGGGGCTATCCCTGTAGTTGCATGAGGGGTGTTTCTTTAAGTCTGCCTTCAATGTTTGGACTGGTCTTTCTGCCAGAAGAAGAGGAAACCCTCCCAAGATACTGCAGACGCAAAAAGCGGGCTTTCAGGAAGTGGAGGCTTTTCTCTGATGCCAACTTATTTCAATTACATCCAAGCTCTTTGCTGTTATTCTCAGTCAAATATTATCCTGATAACAAAGAGTATCAAAACATTTCTTGAATTCAGCTCTTTTGTCTATCTTGCGCACCAAGGCTACAATGAGATCTGAAATTGAAATACTTTGTCTGAACTCGAACTAGTTGCCAATGAACAAATTACTGCTGAGTAAATGCTAGTGGATTACATTGTCAATAACATCTTCTATCACTTTGTTGATGATTGAAAGTTTACTAAGGTGACACTGCAATGATTGGATGGATTGGATTTGGCATACACTTTGTGAGATAAATGTAGCTGAACAATTTTTTTATACTATTTGCTAATTACAAACGTTCTCATAGCATTGAAACCAGTGAGCTAGGGCACAGCTAAATTTGGAGGACTTCAACCACTTTGGCCATGTTGCTATTAGGGTCCATTGCCTTTGCAATGTCCAATGCACTCAGCTTGACATCTCATTGATTTGAATTGAATTGGTATCTGTACTACTGCGAAGCTCAGAAAGAGGGTAAGATGAATCATCCACTCAGCTCTTCTAAATGAAGATAGTTGCAAATGTAACAGGCTTGTCTTTTGCACTGATGTGCTGGGCTCTTCTATTATTGAGATGGGAATGTGTATCATGAATTAATTAATTATCAACCAATTTTCCAAGTTCCAGCTTTGACATGATCCACTAATAGTAGGATATCTTCACTCTGCCGGGATCATTCTGCTTCCTCTGTTTACCATGTTTGTAATCCTCTGTACAGCATCACAAGTTGGTATCTCATAGTTAAGTGTGCTTGTTCCTTTTACAATCATCCTATACTTTCATCAAACCAGGGATTGAAGGGGTTTTGGTAATAAAAGATATGCTAGACTATAAGATTATAAGTTCTAGCAAAGTAAAATTCTACTGCCGATCAAAGTCCTGAAGGTGACAGCAGAGGAGGCCATTCAGATTGTCTCATTCTTGATAGCTTCAAGTAAAAACAGCATAGCTAGTCCCAGCCACTTGCTGTTTCCATGCAGCCTTCATATTTCTTTCCTTCATGCTTTATCTTTTCAAATATACACAAGCGATTTCTAGATTTTGTGTGGTGATACCCCATATATGTTCTCCTGAAATAGAAAATCAAGATAGCACAATTCCTTATTGAAGTCACTCAACCCATTTCGAGAACATGCTGTACCAGTTTTGCAAAATTAAACTAGAACTACATACATTGTTTAGATTAGGGTGAAAATGACCTTGCCTTATGTGTGTGATATTGATTGTAAATATATATAAATGAAAGACCATCTTTAGAGGCTTGCTTTCTTCTTCCTTGTATTAATCTTTCTTTGAGGTGACATAGTCTGACTGCATACTCCCTATCAAGTACAAATAAATAAACATGTGGATTGTGACAACTTTCTAAGCCAGATAAGATAAGGTTGATAATGGAGATGGCAAATGCCATATCTGTATTTTAAAGGATTCATGATAAGAAACTATGAATCTTTGTCCAAAGGAAATGCTGTACATGAAGGAAATAAAGAAAAAAACAGATTGTAGATTAACCAAATTAGGGAATAGTAATAAGAGGAGGTAATGATACTAAGGGATCTACAATGAATGAGGGAGATAGTGGAGACAGGCCAGGCAGCGAGGACAAGGGATGTACCAAAAGAGAAAGAAGTTGTGAAACACGAAAAGCATGAAACGACAAATCTATATTAACTTAAGTCTGTGATAAAAGGTTTGCCATAAAAGCTGACAGACTCATCCACTTACCATGCTTCCAATTTCCATTTGGCCCCTACTCTGCTGCTTCTCCTGATTTTACCATTTCTCTAGCAGGGCAGTAATCCTGTTGAATCAGTGATCCAAGTTCTTGGCAGTCAAAAGGAAAGTACTATGTAGAGTAGTCTCTATATATGGTCATATGTCATGTAATTTCATAAAATCCTGGCCTAATGTACAAAATTGAAGTAACTGTGCAGTGAATTGATTCTTACATATGGGCAGTGTAACAGTAATGATTCTAAAATTCTTTTAAATGGTTATGAACTTTGTGCAATAACTGGGAAAAATCCAGACAAGCACAGTTATATGGTAAACATGTTATGTTTGCTGCTGGAGTCCTAGAGGCATAGTGATAGAATTTTACAACATAGAAAGAGATCCTTCAGCCCATTATGTTCATGTCAGTCATAAAGCACCTATCTACTCCAGTCCTGTTTTCCAACAATTACCCTGTCGTCTTATGTTATGCTTTCCAAGTGATCATCTAAGTAATGTTCAGAATTCAATTCACTTGCCAAATGGAAACCTTTGGAATTCTATCTCTTAAGAAAGTTAGCTAACTAAATCGGTCCAGTATGACATGATAGGGTAAACATAACCAAACATTTATTTAAAATGTTGCTAATAAGCCATTACAAAGGTAATTTTTTCTCTATAGTTCACTTCATAATTCCTATTGCATGAAATTTGGAACACACACACAAATATATATTTTATATGGTTATTTTACAATGCATTAAAGTTGCAGTTATTTTAAACTTCATTTGTAACATTAAATTTAACCTTAAGATCAATATTATTTTAAATCTATATTAATATATTAAAACACAGGAAACCCATTGTCCAAAATTACCACTGCTGATAAGATGAAGAATTTAGATCAGCAATAAATGAACTCACATTACGCTTCTGAATAATTGAAAACCATTTTAAATTTCAACTCAGCCATTTTTTTTATATCATGAAGCACTATGTTGTAAAAATCTACCACAAAATCTCATTACAATTAGTTAAGAATAATTCACATAAATGCTACTTCAATAGTTCTATTTTAGGGAAAAGAACACATTGTTGCTCAGAAATATATAATCTAAATACATCTTCTAAAAATATTTCTAAGCTCTCATAATGTTACCTTGGAGACAAAATATGGCACAAAACCTTTTGAAAATATGATCCTCCTCTTCTTATCTAACTGTAATGTGAGATTCAGGCATACAAACTGCTCAAAGATTATAAAACAGCAACCCTTTATTCCATTGGCATCAAACATTTATAAACATTAATGTGGCAGATTAACTTGAGAAACTATTCAAAATAGATTGTCATTGCAAATCCACTAAGAGACCATCAGGAGCATAAATCCAGATCAGCAATCAGCTGGATAGCAGAGTTCTGTGGAACTCCCAATTCTAATTTCCTGTGACCATATCACCTGGAATACCTAATATCTCAAACATGAAGATCATCTCCTTAGACTTTGGGATGCTGCCGAGGCCTCCAGTAACTGTTAGGTGAAGACAAAGGTACTATGCTCCGAAAGCTTGTGATTTCAAATAAACTTGTCGGGCTATAACCTGTTGTCATGTGACTTCTGACTTTGTCCACCCCAGTCCAATACCAGTATCTCCGCATCATCTCTTTTCTTCACCACACTCTATTTCAGGTCTCAGGGTCTCCACACATCAGCCCATACATTGGGCCACAATGTAGGCCTTCACTCTGGGCCTAAGGCCCATCTGTCCCTCTTTTTTAACTCATGCTCAAGATCTCAGGCTCTGTACCTGTTTGTTGCTGTGTTCAAACTTCAGGCTCCACTGGTTTCTTTAACCAGGGCTCCAAGTGTCACTGTACTCTTTTCATCCCTTTCTCCAGTCTTCAGCCCCCACAATGCATTTCAGCCTGTGCTCCAGGCCTCAGGCTGTGCAACCCCTTCTTCAGCCCACTCTCCGGCTGCAGCCTCCAAACCTCCTTCTTCAGCCAGTGCCCTGCACCTAAGACCTGGCCTTCATCGTGTCTCATCCTGAAGGTGGTCCACAAGGCTGACTGAGTCCCCTGCTCATTGTCCTTCCAGACCAACAAATTCTACTGATAAAGACACAATGGTCTGCATGAAAAATCGTGCAGTGGCTATACCCTTGAATCTAGTCCCATATCGATGGAGGAGGTTGGGATACTGAGATTCCTGCTAAATGACAAATAATGATAGACTAGGACAAATAATAATTTCTAAGTTTCAACAACGTACTAGTAATCAAAAAGTATAGATTAGTAGAGAATCGGGGGAAATTTGTTAATGTGACAGGCTATATTGTTAATTTTTTCATGGTAATATTTTACCGTAGAAGGTATAATATAACTAGTGGGCCTTATCTGTGGACAATTTTCTGCTTTTCACTTAATCTGATGATTGCACTTCTGAGAATCATCAAAGAAAAATAAATCACTGGGCAGATGGTATGAAAATCTATATTCTGTAATTACAATTCAGTTCCAATTCAAATGAAAATTAATTTCCTGGCTTCATCAGCATTCAGACCTGCTGAAATTCAGTCATGCTTTGACTTTTGAGTAGTGGCAGGCAAATTTAGTGCAATGTAAAAGGTGTGAATACTGATAGCTACAAAGTTAAGATCCTGTTATCTGCATCATCAGCAGTTCTCAGCTGGTATGGAAAGTAGGAAAACCTCCATGAAATACAATGACCCACAGTCTTGAGATCTTTTCAAATCAACTCAGGGAAAGAAATGGCTGCAAATACTTAATAAGGTGATAAGGATTATGAACCGACAATGAAACAATGTTTGCAAATGGATCCCGTTTCACATAACCACTGTTCTTTATTGTTCACACACTACCTGTGGAAGAGATTATAAATGATATCACAATATATAAGTAGTAGGTCAAAGTATAAGTATTCTCTGGTCAGAGGAGAAGGAGGGAAAAGAGAGAGACAACAGAAGGAAAAGAAGTTACATATATATAGTACATACCATAATATCACAAGGTAGCCACAAGGTAACTTACAGACAGGAGTTTGTTTTGTAAACCCTGACAAAAAACAATTTGCATACAGTCAGGCCTCATTAAGAAAACAATAAATAAATGTCCGTGCTTTTGATGATAGGGAGATTTTGCGACCCAGTGGATAGCATCTTTACTTCTACGAACCCTTTGGATTTGTGTCCCATTTCAATGTTGCCCATGCTTTTGACACTTTGACCAGTTTATGTATTATAATCATTTTACCCAAATACTCCTTGTTGTGAGGTGGACAACTGAAACAGATTTTGGTTTGCGGTTTAACTTGATCTTATTAACAAAGATATTTGTCATTAAAGACGCCATGTGAGAGTTCCCAAATTCTCACAATGTTTACATTTTATCAAGGTCTATCCACCTAAGAACAGATAACACAAGTGATGATCTATATGATTGGGCTGGGCCATATCTCCTTCCTCTCCAATGTAGGATTGGCTCTGTTTCACAAAGGTGGGTCTCACAGGTGAAGGAGGTTCTTCTTGAGTTGCAGCATGGTCTTCTTCCACAAGTTTTCCATGAAGAAGGGTAAGCTTCTGGGTGTGTGTTCTTATCTCCCCTTGGCCCAAAACTTCCAGAATGTCCTATGGCCTTTGGTCAATGGGTTCATGAGCTGGGTTCAAATCCTCCAAATTGTGCCAATACCCTTCTCTGTTGCTATGACAGGGAGATGTACAGTGCACGTCTTCAGGCACTGACTGAATGTCAAGGTGCCAGAAAGTCTGATCAAAACTTTTGTAAGAAGGTTACCTCAGAATACAATGGGATCTTGATCAGATGGGCCAATGGGCCGAGGAGTGGCAGATAGAGTTTAATTTGGATAAATGTGAGGTGCTGCATTTTAGAAAGGCAAACTAGGGCAGGACTTGTACACTTAGTGGTAAGGTCCTAGGGAGTTTTGCTGAATAAAGAGACCTTAGAGTGCAGATTCATAGTTCCTTGAAAGTAGGGTTGCAGGTAGATATGATAGTGAAGAAGGCATTTGGTACGCTTTCCTTTATTGGCCAGAGCATTGAGTATAGGAGTTGGGAGGTCATGTTGCAGCTGTACAAGACACTGGTTAGGCCACTTTTGAAATATTGTGTGCAATTCTGGTCTCCCTGCTATAGAATGGATGTTGTGAAACATGAAAAGGTTCAGAAAATATTTACAAGGATGTTGCCAGGATAGGAAGATTTGAGCTATGGGGAGAGGTTGAATAGACTGGGGCTGTTTTCCCTGGAGCATCAGAGGTTGAGGGGTGACCTTAGAGTTTTATAAAATCATGAGGGACATAGATAGGGTAAATAGACAAAGTCTTTTCCCTGGGGTGGGCAAGTCCAGAACTAGAAGGTATAGGTTTAGGGTGAGAGGGAAAAAATTTAAAAGGGATCTAAGGGGCAACCTTTGCACGCAGAGGGTGGCAAGTGTATGGAACGAGCTGCCGGACGAAGTGGTGGAGGCTGGTACAATTACAGCATTTAAAAGGCATCTGGATGGGTACATGAATAGGAAGGATCTAGAGGGATATAGGCTAAAAGCTGGCAAATGGGACTAGATTAATTCAGGATATCTGGTTGGCATGGACGAGTTGGACTGAAGAGTTTGTTTCTAATCTGTCAATCTCTATGACTTTATGACACAACTCTCGGACCGATTGTAATTGGTTCCCCCAAACCTTTGTGATCTCTTTAACCTTGGCTTCTCTCTTGCCAATAGCTGTGTCTGCAGTTTCATTTTATGTGGCCATTTTCTGTTAGGCCCAATTTCTCCAAGTGTGAGTCAATTTAGCAAGTCTACTTTTGGGCCCGTAATCACTTAAACATAATCCCTCTTATTGATCCCTTGAAGTGTCCAGCAAAACTGGGATCACAGGTTCAGACCATGCACTCATGAAGCACTTATCAAGTCTCAAATGGGTAGTCTAACCCCCTGAGTTTTCTCCATTGTGCATAGACGACAATACCCTGTGCACTAATTATCTTTCTTATGCACATCAATAAGCTTCAAGTACTATATGCAAATAACTCTAGGTAGAGATTGAGAATTACCCACTATTTACAGACAATGGCTTGCCCCCAAGCCTCTTTGGTGATTAGCAGCACTCAAGAGAGTAATATTCATCCTGCGCAACAATTTACAGAGTCCTTCCACAATGTTCTCTAGGTTCATTAATTTCTTGGCTACTATCCCAGGAGCATAAAGACCAGAGTTAGTTTCTGGATGAGTTCCTTCTTCCAGTGGACAAATTTAATTGTGAGGACGGTGATGTTGATCAAAGTAAACAGGATGAACAACACAGAGACATACTCTTGGGTGTATCTGCATATTTGAGCCCCAGTCCCAGAAGACATTCCACCAATTAGTCAGTTTGATTTCCTTGATACCCTTTTGAATTTACCATGTCTACAGAATAACAGTAGCAAAATCTTTATGTGCCTTTGTCAATTGCTCCGGATCTGCCCTAATGTTTCTCGTAGGAGTTCAATGATCCTTAAAATTTATCTGAGTTTGTTACTGACATTGACAAAGATCTCACTCCTCATGTGCATGCCTGTGAACTCAATGAGGCCTACCCTAGCTGGTGTATGTGAGGTAATATAAAAGGTAGTGTATTGTAAGTTAGATGTAAAGGTCCCATTGTGGTCGCATTTTAGGGAAGTTATAATGCATTATTCTCCCTTCCCCCGATATGCTACTCTGGTGATATTTGTGTTCAGGCTCTGGATCTCTCCAATAATATTTAGAATGGAGTTTGTCCAAAAATCACACAAGGCAAGTTGATTTGTCTCTAAGGATATGTGCACATAATTGCCTATTTTGTTTGATAACATTTATCCAGAGTGATACCTATGAACCTTCCCTTGTTCTCAAAAGTATACAGAAGGGAGCAGTTGTATTCTAACCATACTCCTTCTCAGATAATGCCAACATTTTGCACTTGAAGACTTGTAACCCATTTTACTTTGGCATTATGCTCAGGATCCCCATACCATCCACATGGCCTTTGCTCGGGTCCCTTAAAATCATCGTTAAACCAGACATTGGTCGGTTGCTGTAATTGACAATTTGGAATATTGGGCTGTCTTTTCCAGTGGAACAAGTGCTCTGTCTTTTCAACACAGAACCAAGATGGACCTGTCCTACTCAAAGTTCTAGGAGAAAATGAGGACTGCAGATGCTGGAGATCAGAGCTGAAAATGTGTTGCTGGAAAAGCGCAGCAGGTCAGGCAGCATCCAAGGAGCAGGAGAATCGACGTTTTGGGCATGAGCCCTTCTTCAGGAATGAGGAAAGTGTGTCCAGCAGGCTAAGATAAAAGGTAGGGAGGAGGGACTTGGAGGAGGGACGTTGGAAATGGGATAGGTGGAAGGAGGTTAAGGTGAGGGTGATAAGGTAAGGGTGATAGGCTGGAGTGGGGGTGGGGGCAGAGAGATCAGGAAGAAGATTTCAGGTTAGGAAGGTGGTGCTGAGTTCGAGGGTTGGGACTGAGACAAGGTGGGGGGGAGGGGAAATGAGGAAACTGGAGAAATATTGGGGAGACAGGTCGTCTACTTGCGGAATGTTTCAGAGAACACATCTGGGACACCCGGACCAACCAACCCAACCACCCCGTGGCACAACACTTCAACTCCCCCTCCCACTTCACCAAGGACATGCAGGTCCTTGGACTCCTCCATCGCCAGACCATACCTACACAACGGCTAGAGGAAAAGTGCCTCATCTTCTGTCTAGGAACCCTCCAACCATAAGGGATGAACTCAGATTTCTCCAGTTTCCTCATTTCCCCTCCCACCCACCTTGTCTCAGTCCCAACCCTCAAACTCAGCACCATCTTCCTAACCTGCAATCTTCTTCCTGACCTCTCCGCCCCCACCTCCACTCCAGCCTATCACCCTCACCTTAACCTCCTTCTACCTATCGCATTTCCAATGCCTCTCCCACAAGTCCCTCCTCCCTACCTTTTATCTTAGCCTGCTTGGCACACTTTCCTCATTCCTGAAGAAGGGCTCATGCCCGAAACGTCGATTCTCCTGCTCCTTGGATGCTGCCAGACCTGCTGCGCTTTTCCAGCAATACATTTTCAGCTCTACTCAAAGTTCTCCCTGAATCATTCACTGGCCATAGATACTGCACAAGGTCTATTCTGCTGCCTCATGTAATCATGAGGGCATTTGGTCACTTGATTACCCTAGGACTTGATGGCCATGGAAGGTGCTTTTCTAAGGCAGCCAAACAACTTAATTATCTTTCTGCAAATACTTCCAATGTGTCCATGGTGGTGGTGAGAGGAGCTGGTCAGCTATGCTTGACCTGGAGAAGCCACTTGTGCTATTGCCTCTGGATTTGACTGGTGACCCGTTCTAGGAAATGTGAGCTATGATAACAGATACAAGTCTGTGCTTCAACTGTCTCCTGTACCTCTAGGGGTGAAAATTCTTCCAAGTCTAATTTTTGATGGTGCCAGTTGAGTTGATAAAATCATTACCAGGACAGAAGCAGAAAGCCCAGTCTCTTCTTTGGATAAAGCCATTGGAAATTTATTATGTTCACTTTAACTCATCTTTTGAACGATTGCACCTCTGAAAATGTAGTCAGTGTCAGGCCTCCGTCACTCAGCTTAACACTGGAGCTTAAACCAATAGCTAATTTCTTTAAAGTGGTACCACTGAGCCAAATCTTCAATATACCAGATCAATGCTACATTTAGAGCAAAGATGTTAACTTGCAGTAGTAGTAATACCTTCAATACTGAGGACAAGTCCAGGAAATGTATTTTGTTCCACACATCCTTAGGAAAGGTTTCCACTGACAGTGACCTGATGTAAGTGTAAAATAACCTTACAAAACTGACAAAAAAACATTTTTCCAATGGGTAATTATGTTGTAGAAAACTGAGAACAGAAAGGAATATCTGATTCAGCTTGTTGAGTTCTGTCTAGGTAAATGCATTTTCTGCTCAATTACACTTTTTCTCTAGTACCATTTGGCCAATGTTGGCCCAAATAGTATATTAGTGTGCATAATTTCAAAACCAAGTAACGTTAATCACAATTGCATCTTCATAAATTATTGTACGAAGTGAAAGAAAAATAACTCACAGCAGTAGCTTTTTTGCCATCATTTCTGTTATGCTCTGGACCAAATTAATTACTGCTTATTCCTATTTATGGATCTTTGAGGAGGCCATTAGACTTGAGCTGCTATGCTTAGATGCAAGGAAATTACATTTGGCATGCTTTTATTTTAAAATTAGCTTTAAAAAAGCTACGGTACACAAACATAAATGAGCAATTATGAGTTTCCTTTAGATAAAATTTTCATTTATTTTAATTCAGTTTATCTACAAGTGCTGTAATAAACTCTTGTTTGTAACAAACCCTTTTCTAGCAATTTAAAACCTGCCAAGGTCCCACATAATATTTTAAAAGCATTTTCCTTCAAAACCTTTGTCTAATCTGGTGTCAAATTGTGTTGATTTGTGGCAAATTTAACATTTGGTGATAGTTAAATTTGTTTGAAGCAAATCTTGAGAGAGAAGGATACTCTTCAAATTATTGCAATTTTTTGGCACAATTTGCAGTCAGACCTCCAGATGTTGCCGTATTGGAAATTCCCAGCTTGGACACCTGAGGACATCGATAAAGGGCACGTTTGAGTTTAACTGTGATATCAGCTATGCTCAAATAGCTACCAACGTTCGTGTCTAAAGGACATTGACTTGAGCCCAGCATCTCTGAAATATTAACAACTCAGAGCGGCATTGAATTGTTACCAGTAAGAATTAAAATCAACATCTTTGGACTGTGGGAGGAAACCGGAGCACCCGGAAGAAACCCACGCAGATGCGGGGAGAACGTGCAAACTCCACACAGTCAGTCACCTGAGTCGGGAATTGAACCTGGGTCTCTAGCACTGTGAGGCAGCAGTGCTAACCACTGTGCCACCCTACCTCCCATAAATTTATTACAATGAATCTCAAGAATAAAACAAACAGAGCAAAATATGATTATTTCATGTACAAAAATATCTGACAGAGACTTTAACAAAAGGAACATTTCATTATGGATCAAATGAAGATTATTGTATTTCTTGATGCCCTCAGATGGTTTCGCCAAGGAATTTATTTGATCTCATACTTCTCTGGACAGTGCACTCAACACTACAGTATTGTGATTTTTGTTCATTTGTTCCTACCTTTGATTCACATTTCAGTTTCTAATTGACATTTAAATTTCAATTGTCACTTTTACATATCCAGAGCTGTCAAAAGCTATTGTTACAACAGGGGTAAACTCTCCTGCTTAATTTAAAACCAGCGACACAGAAAAGATTTATCCCGTACAGTAATCTTTGAAAATTCAATAGGCCAAGAACTAGTTAAAGTAAAAAGTAACAACTTTATTTCTTCAAGTATAACAGAGAATAATTAAGTAACCACTATTTACAATTCTTTCCTCTGACCTTTTTTTTTAACCTTCCCTTCTATAATACTAGTCTGATAAAACTTCCGATTATGATTTACAAAACAAAATTTCTTATCTCAAAACCAGGCAGCTTTCATTTTCTCTGAATTCCTGTCTTCTTTCCTTCGTTTTAGGGATTCTGCTTCACAGGTTACTGATTGATAATGTTATCTTCAAGAGAACTATTTTCCAGGCAATCTTTTTTTCATGCTGGTACCTTGGCAATTCTCCTCACGACTGTTCAATTTTTCCTTATACACCCTAAAGCATCGGATTGTGTCATTGGCTTTTAAGATTGTCTGTATACTAAATTCAAACTGGATTGGAATTTGATATTTTTCAGGGTATAATTTAAACTGATTGGTCTATTTCAAATCTGTTTTGTCATTTCCAGGCAACCAGCTAATTGAGTTGTTCAACCAAATGTTACCTTATATTTCTTTTCAAAACATTTGGTTCTGTCAGGTAGTTCTGTTGCTTTTAACTCTCCTAAAGGTGCAGTACACCAACATCTTCATAACACTATGAAGGAAGAGAATGTGACAGAACCCATTGGGATATGAACAAAAAGTCACAAAGGAACTCACTTAACAAAAAAAAAAGAACCTACATGAAGCATAAGACAGAATGGCTCTGTAAGTATGAAAATGGAATTGCTTACTATTCTGACCACTGACAGCAATATCAGTGCAGATTGCAGTGGTTTAAAATCTGTGTTTATGTTACCTGAACAAAGAAAGGTTTAAATTATTAGTGAATATTTGAAATACATTGTAATTTATGCACAAGCTGGAGACTTTAATTTTAAAAATCTATTGGAGTTATTGACATGTAAGTTTATTTAATGGCATATTGTTCTGCCCTCCTACTCTTCTGTTTCAGGAGAAGTAGCTTGTGCAATATTTTAACACGCTATATTTTCAAGTAATGTTGATTTAGTTCAGAATGAGAAATATGATAACCGTTTCAATTGGTTTCACCAACTAATAAATGTATGTTGGACAGAAAACTGTAAAGTCATTTTGCAAAATTTCAAGTTTTTGTTATTAAGTTAAAACCTGTGAGAGGTTGGAAGATTTGAGCTATAGGGAGAGACTGAACAGGCTGGGGATGTTTTCCCTGGAGCGTCAGAGGCTGAGGGGTGACCATATAGAGGTTTACAAAATTATGAGGGGCATGGATGGGGTAAATAGGCAAAGTCTTTTCCCTGGGGTCGGGAAGTCCAGGACTAGAGGGCATAGGTTTAGGGTGAGAGTGGAAAGATATAAAAGAGACCTAAGGGGCAACTTTTTCACACAGAGGGTGGTACGGGTTTGGAATGAGCTGTCAGAGGAAGTGGTGGAGGCTGGTACAATTGCAACATTTAAGAGGCATTTGGATGGGTATATGAATAGGAAGGGCTTGGAGGGACGTGGGGCTAGATTGGATTGGGATATCTGGTCGGCATGGACGGTTTGGACCGAAGGATCTGTTTCCATGCTTTGCATCTCTATGACTCTGTGACTCACCAGAAACCAGATCCACAGGAGTGGTTTGTAGAATTTTGTTGCAATCTCTTGATAACATTCAAAAATAAATTTGTCCTTCTGGTTAATATCTGAAAAGACTGACAAAATAAGATTTCACATTTTCTGATTCTTACTGTAACAAATGGCAAAAAGCTCCACTAATTAAATGCATGCTTCTTAAAAGAAAAAGGTAGGCCTGGATTTTCACCATGACAGAGTGCATATCCATCATGGCACAATGATAGAGGGGTTGAGAAATCACAATTGCACTCTGAACTTGGCACCTTACATTTTCATGAAGTCAGGAATTGAGACAGATTGAGATACATGTGTGCACAGTTTATGGCATCAGTTAGTCATTTATTATCATTAGGCATCCTTACCTCTCTCAAAGACTGTTTTTCCTCTACCAAGCATTGGCCCTCTCTTCAATGTGCTCCAGCTACCAGACACAAATGGGTACTTTTCCTTTCCCACAGGATACCCTGGCTACTCAAACTAATTGGAAGCAACAGCAGCCGAGCGCCTTAGCAGGTTTGGCAAGGAAGGATGGGTGCCCATGACAGAGGCTTGCAACCTTCAGCTTCTTTAAATTTAAAGATAAAAATAGACTTAAGACACCTCAGTTGCCTGTTCTGAAAACATCCTCAGCCTCCAACAATAGGCCTCAATCAGGCTTTAAATGGCACCTGTAGCAGCCCTCAGTTTGGGTATGGGTAGCTTTGATGCCAAAGTACCCCCTTCACAATTCTAGAACAATAATCTGGATACAGAATGGAGTTGAGGATCCAATATACCAGCTAAATTCTACTCTTGCTTGGATTTATACAATCCTCAGCAAATGCTGAAATTTAATTTTTTGATGTTTAATAGGTTTTAGTTAGGTAAGCGTGTCCCGAGAGTTGGAGGAAATGGAGATTGGGGATATACTATCCAGGATCTAATTGAATGAGCAGAAAATCTGAGGAACTGAATTACAGCCCCTATGATCCTAACAGGAGATAGTAAATTCACGTGACTGTTCCAAATAAATTATTCTATCTTGGTGCTAAATGATTTCTGAAACACCGCTAAAAGATGACACAGAGTCATTGCTTCATGTTTTGTACCAACCAGGATGTGACAGAAGAAACCAAACGTAGAAAGGGAACAACAATTTGTATAATAACATAAATTGCTGGAGAAATTCAGCAGATCTGGCAGCATCAGTGGAGATAAAGCAGAGTTAAAGTTTCAAGTCTGGTGGCCCTTCTTCAGACTGGAGTCAACTTTAACTCCACTTTCTCTCCACAGATGCTGTCAGATCTGCTGAATGTTTCGGCAATTTCTGTTTTTTTCCAGATTTCCAGCATCCATTTTATTTTGTTTTAATAATTTATACAACACAAGATAAAGCAGAGCTTGGTGGGATAACAGTAGGCATGGAGATGCAGTAGTCCTAATGTGTGTAAACCAAAAAGTTTTTTTTTCAAAGCAATACTGAAGGTTTGCAGTATGAAGTGATCAGATAATTTATTTGGATTTAATTTTACTGTTGTGAGTGGTCTTTGTGTTCTCTAAGAGCCAGACTAACTATTTCCCTGGTAAACATCTAGTTCTTCAGACCTAAGATTGATCACAGAAGCTTTTGGGAGAAAGTGAGGACTGCAGATGCTGGAGATCAGAGCTGAAAATGTGTTGCTGGAAAAGCGCAGCAGGTCAGGCAGCATCCAAGGAGCAGGAGAATCGATGTTTCGGTCATGAGCCCTTCACGAAGAAGGGCTCATGCCCGAAACATCGATTCTCCTACTCCTTGGATGCTGCCTGACCTGCTGCGCTTTTCCAGCAACACATTTTCAGCACAGAAGCTTTTGCCACTGAAATGCCTTGTTAATACATAGAGCAGGTGCTGCCATATGATCTGCTTTGGTACACAAAGTCTATCAAGGCACCATTCGGTTCAAGTTGAAACACATTAAATACATGGATGGAATATTCAAGTAGCTACAAGAATGATATTAAGTCTAGACAGCATACTTGCAGTAATTGTAAACTTTACTGTTCACCTCAAAGTTACAAAAGCAAATGACACCGTCCCTAATGCTTAACAGCAAAGCTGATCTTCAAACACAGCTGTTTACATTTTGCATGACTATCCTTCATCTATCAATTGGTCTCATATTACAACCTTTCTCAGACAGATTACTGAGCATGTCCCAGCCTTTCAAATCCAAAACAAAACTCGGAACTCCTGATCACAGAATAGTCTCACAAATGTACCACTTAAAAATATGGCTTGCATTTACCGAGGAACCTCGATTATCCGGCATTCGATTGTCTGATTTTCAGATTATCCAGACAAGATCACAAGGTCTTGATGCTTGACTAAACTGTGTTATCCAGCATTTGATTATCCAAACATTTGATTATCCAAACAAAATACTCCCTGCACGTGTTGTTCGGATAATTGAGGCTCCTCTTTATTTTGTGCTTTTCACAAATCATCAGACATGTTAATGTGCTCTACACCCAATGAGGCTCTCTTGATGTATAGTAAAAAGTGAGGTCTGCAGATGCTGGAGATCAGAGCTGAAAATGTGTTGCTGGTTAAAGCGCAGCAGGTCAGGCAGCATCCAAGGAACAGGAAATTCGACGTTTTGGGCATAAGCCCTTCATCAGGAATGAGGAAAGTGTGTCCAGCAGGCTAAGATAAAAGGTAGGGATGAGGGACTTGGGGGAGGGGCGATGGAGATGTGATAGGTGGAAGGAGGTCAAGGTGAGGGTGATAGGCCGGAGTGGGGTGGGGGCGGAGAGGTCAGTAAGAAAATTGCAGGTTAGGAGGGCGGTGCTGAGTTCGAGGGAATCGACTGAGACAAGGTGGGGGGAGGGGAAACAAGGAAACTGGAGAAATCTGTGTTCATCCCTTGTGGTTGGAGGGTTCCCAGGCGGAAGATGAGGCGCTTTTCCTCCAACCGTCATGTTGTTATGTTCTGGCGATGGAGAAGTCCAAGGACCTGCATGTCCTTGGTGGAGTGGGAGGGAGAGTTAAAGTGTTGAGCCACGGGGTGATTGGGTTGGTTGGTCCGGGCGTCCCAGAGGTGTTCCCTGAAGCATTCCGCAAGTAGGCGGCCCATCTTATAGTCACTGATGGAAGATTGGCATGTGACAACCAATTTGAACATAGTAAGCTCCCACAAACAACAGTATGATAATGACTAGATGCAGACAAGAATTAGCCAGGACTCTTACAACAACCCTCCTTTTCTCCTTCAAAACAGTGCAGTAAAATCTTTCACATGCAGCCACACAGGCAGATGTAACATTCAACATCTCAGCATAAGACAGCATCTCCAACAGTGCGCACTCCCTTAAGCCCCAGAGTGAATCAATAAAGACCGTGAGCCTGATGTGATATCTGCATCTCAACTGTGAATGTCAGAAATTATTAGTTTAAAATGAGCCAAAGGTGTTAAATACATTGGATGGAGGCTGTTAACACCTTTTATACCTCAAGTACTGTGAGAACAGGATCTTAATATCTTAGCAATTAGCTACCTGGCATCTTGCTGGGATAAAATAATGCCAAGGGCTCTGTTTGTTGCAAATCATATAAAAAATACCATATTCCGCTCCACAGGTTAAACAGATGCAACATGAAATGGTTTACAATCAATTAAGGCAACTTGAGAAATTTGCTAACTGTAGTCAATTTCAGACCTGTGTAAATCACAACCTACATTAAATGACACAATAAGCATTTCATTATTGTCACAGTATGTTGTAATAGCAAATTATTTATCCCATAACCTAAAGTTTGTACATTTAAAATTCTTCTGAAATTTGTTTATTTAGAAATACATCCTTCGACTGATTCATTATCGGGAGCAATTTCAACCCAAATTATCTGTTAGAAACTGAGGAGGTAGGTACAATGTTGGTACTGTCCAATTGATATTGAAGGGCACTGCCATTGACCTTGCCATCTCATAGAGTTTTGTGCCAATTACAGCTAAGACCATGCCTTGTTTAGATCCTCACCTTTCAACACTCCTTTCCATCCCCACTACCATCACACAACACCCCCCCCCCCCCCCCCACCAACCGCGCGCGCGCACACACATACACACACATACACACACACAGGGCTTAGAAAATATTTATAAGGATGTTGTCAGGTTTGGTGGGTTTGAGCTACAGAGAGAGACTGAATAGGTTGGGGCTGTTTTCCCTGGAGCATCAGAGGCTGAGGGGTGACTTTTAGAAGTTTACAAAATCTTGAGGGGCATGGATAGGATCAATAGACAAGGTCTTTTCCCTGGGATTGGGGAGTCCAGAACTAGAGGGCATAGGTTTAAGGTGAGAGAATAAAGGTTTAAAAGGGATCTAAGGAGCAACTTTTCACACAGAAGGTGGTGCACGTATGGAAGGAGCTGCCAGAGGAAGTGGTGGACGCCGGTACAATTATAACATTTAAAAGGCATCTGGATGGGTACATGAATAGTAAAGGTGTAAAGGGATATGAGGCAAGTGCTGGAAAATGAGATTAGTTTAGTTTAGAATATCTGGTTAGCATGGACAAGTTGAACTGAAGGGTCTGTGTCCATGCTGTACATCTCTATGACTCGTTGACTATATAACTGTAGATGCTGGAGATCTGAAACAAAAATAGAAATTGATGATGAACTCAGTAGGTCCAGCAACATCTGTGAGAAGAAAGAGAGTTAATGTTTTGAACCCGATGACTCTTCATCATTGTGTACAACAACTGTCCATCAATGGCAGTGGTTCAAAAAGTTATCTCATCACTGCTTTCTCAAGAGCACTTAGGGATGGACAAAAAGTGTTGATTTAGCCAATGATACCTTAGCTCATAAAGGAAGAAAGAAGACAGTAACTATATATTCCAAATTCGAACTGTCCAACCTTTGTACCTCAGTTTGTTACAAACATTACCGCAGATACCAATGTGGTTTTCCACACACTCATCTTCACCTTTCATGTCCGATCCCCAAATAAAACCTTTACTTTGTCTCACCTTTACCATTTCCACACCCCTGCTCCTTTAAGTCTGAGGAACACGGACTTGGGAGATTATGTTGAATAATTAGTTCAGTTGTCCTTTGTCAGTTCTGACGAAGCCACATCAATCACTATTTTGCACTTCTCTGCTCAATCTGCTCACTATCCCGGATCATTCTGTCTTACAATAACAACTCTCAGCTTTTTTTTCTCCACTGCAAACCACCTTGTTTAACCCTGCTTCCCTTTCTGTTTTATCCTCTCCAACAATGGGTGTGAAGAGTTGATGAACTTTACTGTTGTCAAAACAATTCAGTCATATGCCTCTGTTCCATCCTTTCCTTACATTTTATTACAGTAGTGATAGACATGGAACATTGAGCTTTTACCTTCCATTATCTAATGTTTATACCTGACACCTTTCAAAGGCCAGAGTTTTTTAAAAAGAAAGAAACATGGACTTGTAACGGCTGTAATGGTCATCTGACCACCAATTAAGGCAAATTTTGGGAGAACCACTTGGAATAAATTAAGTCATCTGCATTGAAATTATCATGTTTATTTAAACACCTTTTGAAACATTTAAATAAGCCAGCACAAGAAACTTGCAATTATTGTTTAATTCATTCGTGCATGATAAATTTGTGTGTATTGCCAGTTTACCAGCTTGGAAATATACTGAAGCAAGACTGTGGAATACACACTGAACTTTATTTCACCTATTGCCTTTGAACAGCAGATAAGAGAGAAGGAAAATAAATTTGTGACAAGAACTGGAATTCTCTCTCTCTCTACCTGTTTGTCTGGATTTCTTGGAATCTGATAGAATTTAGACAACAGCCATTTACTAAGAACTCAACAATGACCACAGATTCTGCTGCCATTGAGGATACGAGTCACCCATTACTTGTCGGGTTAAGAGTCAACCACGTCTAGAACTCCAAAGACTGCTTTAATGTGTGACCTTTATCAAGTGTGTGTGTGTGTGTGTGTGTGTGTGTGTGTGTGTGTGTGTGTGTGTGTGTGTGTGTGTTTGCTGTTCCAGTTTTATTATTTATTATTTTTGTCAAGGTGGTAAGTAATGTTTTTTTCTCTGGTAACTGGCTCCTTCATTTTCTACTGAATAACATTTTAATTGAAGCTTTGTGCTATTAAGAGATAAAAATATTTGTGTGACTGAAAGAGAAGGGACCATAAAAGAAGACTATAGCAACTAGTCCATCTGTTGCTGCTTTAGACCCTAACTAATTTGAGTGTCTGCTCACATCAAAGCAAGCATTCAGTCAACCCCATGGTTTCCCATTCAGGAATTTGGGTTATGTTCCCTTCAGATTAATTATATTATTTTAAAATATATTATTTATTGGCTGTCCACAATAGTTAGAAATACTTTCATTGTATGGGCCATAATATTAGAAAAGCAAAACTGTAAAGAGTGTTCAAATAAGTCAATGTGTTTTAGAACCGAAACAACTTGAATCCAGACCCAATCTGTTTTCGTTGAACCTTTATGCTTCAAATTGGGTGTCATTACAAATACTGTATACATGAAGAAAGGTTCCACAATGATAGGTTTAGTTGTTGAAGTCCCTGCAAGTTTATAATATACATTCTTTTCAGAGTTTCAATAGGATTATGTGTGAAAGACATAAATCTGTCTCTATCAGTGGCTCAGCTCTTGATTTAAACCTTTGGTGCCCAAGCAGAACACATTGGTGGGATGTTAAACTAATTAGATTAGATTACTTACAGTGTGGAAACAGGCCCTTCACCTTCACAAGTCCACACCGACCCGCTGAAGCGCAACCCACCCATACCCCTACATTTACCTAACACTACAGGCAATTTAGCATGGCCAATTCACCTGACCCACACATCTTTGGACTGTGGGAGGAAACCGGAGGAAACCCACGCAGACACGGGGAGAACGTGCAAACTCCACACAGTCAGTCGCCTAAGTCGGGAATTGAACCCGGGTCTCAGGCGTTGTGAGGCAGTAGTGCTAACCACTGTGCCACTGTGCCGCCCACGATAATGGCATAGCACTCCAAGGCTCTTGATGTGAACTTGTCCACCACTATTTTAAATTCTTGGCTTTCAGTTGCAACAGGACTGCCTGCAACATATGGGCATTTGGTTCATTGTTATAGTAAAAGCCCATGGTACTGTGGCATAATAAAACACTCAATCACATACGCCGGGCACAATGCTTGACCTGCCAATGAAGGAAGTTACAAGGTGTCTAGGAATCATTTAATTTTTACTTTCATGAAGGGAGCTAGGATGTGCTTCCTTGTGCCTCACCTTAGGCTTCCTCTGCCTGAGCTTTGCTTCCATTGACCATCATTGTTAACTTCCTTACTGCTACTTATTCACCAGGTAAATTTGGTTCACTTGGGTCCCTGATCTCAACCTTCTGCAGCCTGATACCTGATTCCTGCCTCCCAAATGCATCGAATTTGGATCGGTGTCAGACACTTATTGTGGTCATGATGCATGCAGGCTAAAATTGCTCAAGCTTCACACACTGAGTTAAACCAGGCTTTAATTTTTGCCTTTTGTTGAGAGCCATCAATGATCATCTCACATATAAGTAATAAGTGAATCAACATAAATTGTCTCAAAAACCAGATGCTGACAAATGCCATGAATTAAATCCAGTCCTTGACATTTATTTAACCAATGTAAATGAACAGATGATAAATAATTTTCATTTTAAATCAATGCATTTATAATCCAACTAGCTTTAATAGCTTTAACCAATTGGCATGCTTTCTGAACAGTAACATATTCAAAGAGGTTGAGCTGTATGACAACAGAATTTGAGCTTTTAAAAGTATTAATTGTGTTTAATGAAAAGCATTAGTGGAGTTACACTGCCTTCAAGTGGCAGAAAAGTAAAATTTCACTTAAAGCTGAAAAGGATTTGCAATGGTTTACTTGGGGTTTTAGTGGGTCAACATGTTCCATTCAGTATTCAAGCATCATTTTTAATTTTCATAAATTTTATCATAAATTTCCAATTTTTGCGAAAAGGTAGAACTTGCATGAACCTAATGTTCCACCTATGTCGTTTGCACCAAATGGTTTACTTATTCAACATTAGCATGTTTCTGGTAGAATCATAGAATTATAAGAATTTACAGTAGAAATGAGGCATTTCTGGTCATCGTGTCAGTGCTAAAATGGCAATGGCAATACATAGACAATTGACTAGTCCAGGTCACATCAGCTACTAAATGCAGCTTTGAATGGAAGCAAATATCATGTGCACAAATTCATAATGTGAACAGGGTTACAGCAACAACAAAGTTTCATCCAGACACAGGTTTTCAGGAATACTTTTTGTTTGTCATAACTCACTGTGCAGAATCATTTCCAAGATACGTCTGCAATTGGATCTTCTAATGCTCTGGAGCTGAAAATGTACTTTTTCAAAAGTTAATCAATGAAAAGCAATGCACAGTCATTCCTTAAGGTAAGCCATTGAAGCAGGAAGAGACCACATGGCACCTAAGGCTTGCATTGTTGTTCAGTAAGATCATGTCTGAACTTTCACATCAACTCCACTTTGCAGTCCTGCGCCCATTAATTGATTTCCTGATTGTCCTAGAATTTCTCAAGATCATTTTCTTTTGTGCAATACTCCAAATCCAGTTAGAATTGAAACCTTTATATCCTATTCCAGTGACTTAATATCATTTAGTAAGTGGAATGTAAGGCTTTACTTTGAAGTTTGGAATTAATCATTAATGCTGTTGGCTCATATAATCACCTATCCTTTGTTCACTTTTGTGTAAAAATTGAGCACCCATATTATTAACATGCCAATCATTTCTGGATCTGGGACACTGCATGAGAATGGCATTGACTTCAGGAGATTGGTTTTAAAATCTTATTTTTCTTTTAACAACTTGGAGGCATAAATCACAACAAACTGTATTATCAGGCCAAATGCTACCATGACAGGGCATCTAACAATGTCTTATATTACTCAGGCCTGTTCTGTACACCTAGAATTTGTTTTCTTAATTTTTAAGTATTGCAAATTAATGAAAGTGCTAATTGAAGGAAACTGAATATTTGAGACCTGAGTGAGTAAGAGAAGCAACCATGCAACTGAATGACCTACTCCTGTCTCTGTTTTGTAAGGTCTTATGGTCTCAATCCATCAGAGTGAAAGTCTGTGAAATATATAGTTCAAGGACGAAGAAGGAAATGTAAATTAGTGTGTGAATTCATTCTCCAATCAGGTGCAGAAAAAAAAGGAGGGAACCCTGAACTTAGATGTTTTCCTCCTGAGAATTACCATTTTTGCACATAACCCAATCTGCTCCAAATCCACTGCTGAAACCACAGGCCATGGTCTCTCACAGCTAACAGTTGAACTGTTTTTTTTTCCCCATCAAATATCCCAAACGATGACCTAATCCCCACATTCCCTTTCAAACCAGCACCTGATATAGGTTCCAACATACAATGTGAATTCAGCTTTATTATTACTTATCAGACCACCATTCATTCATTCAATTAGGGAGCTAAAAGACCTCCAAGAGATTTACAATGAGTTTATTGTGAATCTGTAGTTTAGTACAAACATCAGTTTCCTTGAGAACACTTTCCCAAAACCACCGAGGGACTAACCCACCTCTTTCTTTCACAATAAAAAAATTTAGCAATTTCACGAAAAAGTGCACAGATTTTTTTTAATAATTTTAACCAAAAATGTACCACCAAAAGGTGAAACTATGGGTGACTAAATCATTATCAAAATGTTATTAGAAGGGAAAATAATTTAATAATTCTCCCACTTATCCTAAAAAGTTTCAGGGCTACATGTCAATGCCACATGCTCCCTCTCTGAAGACATTGTGGTGTAGATGTAAACACAGAAGAGAGACAGACAGGGATGATGGTTCTCTCCATGGCCTGCTGTCAAGCAAGAATCCACTTTTGTTTTATATTTTAAACATGTATCATCTATTTAATCACCCAAATAATCAAATAACAATTAATAAATACTGACCATCAGAGGCAGCATCAAAAAAATAAAAGACAAGGAAGGGTAGGGAAAAAGGCAAGGACTAAATCAAAATGGAATTGTTGGGGAAATAATGCAGCCCTACCCCTGCAGTGCCCCCATCCCTCTGAAAGTACCAAGAGAACTGGTGGACTCCTCTACACCAACAGAAAGAGAACTAACGGGCAAGATTTCACTGTTTCACTTTTTCTTCTTTCACAAACTAAAGCCAACATTCAAAAGTTTCATATTGCACGATTAGGGGCTCAAGGGAGGGCATGCGATCTGCAAGTAGATTGCGAGTGGTAGGGGGAAAGAAGACTGCTATCTCGACAAAAAAGCTGCACCAGTCCCTGAGAGGGGAGGAATTCCTGGTCACTTGCCCTTCTAATAAGATGGCAGCACAGTAGGACACTCTCTGGAGCTCCTCTGCACAACGTGTTCTTTTTTTTTCCTTTCTATGTTTTCTTTCTGTTTGGCAGTCCCAAATCCCGGATCCCGGTGCAGCGCGAGGGGAAGTGAGTCGTGTAGTAGCCCAACTCAGCTTGGTGCAACTGGTGCAGAGAGGACTGGAGGCTTGGAGCAGACAGGGTCAGTTGTTGGGCAGGGGCCTGGCGTAGGCAGTCAGACTATGTGCTCACTGAGCTGCTGCTGCTGCTGCTGCTGCTATTTGAAATTCTTTACCAGACTATAATGTAATTCCTTTAACTGTATTATAACTATCTCATTTCTAACTTAATTTTTAGACACTGTATGAAATGCTACTACATTTCCTTTTATTCCTCTTTTGTATCCAAGATTTGAACCTTGGTACTAAGATGGCGCCATTAGAGGCAGCCATTGTAAAAACTTTTCACTGTACTCATGTACTACACATGACAATAAGGGATACTCTATTCAATTCTATTCTACCATCATAAAAACATTCTGCACCTTGACCTCTTGTTTTAATTCCTGTTGCCTAGCATTGAATTATTTATCTGTGTGTGACCTTTGTCCTGTTGTCTTTGGTTCCGCTTCTAGACACCTTAATTGAGCATTTTAGTTTCAATATTTCATGGAGAACCACACCTTTTAACTAATGTGTGTTACATAATCTTTTGAAAGGCGCATGAAATTCACAGTTTACATTTTGGTATTTGCACCATGCATTAGATCTGCAGAAAACTGTCCACTGCTTGTTCCACATAGTGTTTTCTAACATAGTGTCATGCTACTGAAAGTTAAGCCTTGTTCCATAAGTGTGTTTTTCTTGGATGCAAATGAGTGATGAGTGTTATTTTTGGCACATCCATAGTTGTTATCCTCATTTGCATTAATGTCGACAATGTTTTATAATTCCTTTCCCTGTAATGGAAGAGAAGTGCTCTTTTCTGCTCAAATGTTTTAATATTAAATCCAATCAATCATTATCCCTTCAACCTTCTTTATCCCCTTCAACCAGTTAATTAATGACTGAGTGCATCAAGTACAGACAAGATAGGCATTGTTGAAGTAATGTTAATGGCATAAATGGGCTATGTGAGCTTGTATGGTAATTTCATATTAACTGAACACTAGATGACCCCCCGATGGGAGTCAATGTGCATCAGAAATTATATTCCAAGATGTCTTGCATCACTTTTGAGAGGCTTTGATGAACTATTTGCAGCATTTCAAATTTTTAGGAAAAACAGCCAGTTGTGACAACAGTAAATTAAGCATTTAAACATTTAGGAAGTATTAAAACATATTTTCTTTGTTCATCTGAATTGTTTTTGCCAATTTGCATCTGCATTGCTATACACAAGAATGCATCCTGAATAAATCCAAATAGAAACTAATTCCTTTCCAAAACTTATTATGGTTATCTTTCAATTCGCAGCAATTGTTTTAAATTTCTCATTAATTACTTCCCATCTAGTGATCAAACAGAATTTCAGGAGATATAGAACATTCTTGCTGCTGGATGCATACCTTCTAGACCTGTGTCTATTTTTTAAAAAGTCATTACCTTCTTTAGGAGATCACAAGATAGATTCAGAGTAATAAGCTACAAAGGCACACTTCTACCTTTATCATGTCCTGAAGGTAGAGGAGCAAATAACACTGAAGAAGGCTCTTCTGCCCATCAAGTATGTGTCAGCCATAAAAATAAGTTCTGGAGAAATGCAACAAGTTTGGCAACATCCACAGAGCGAGGAGCAGTGTTAATGTTTTGAGATTAATATGACTTTGCTTTTAATTGTTCTGAGAAAGAACTATGAACTCATGTGTGAGCTCAAAATGTTAACTCTATTCTTTTCCCTCCAAAAGTGTTACTAGCCTCACTGAGTTTCTTAAGCACTTGCTGCTTTTATTTCCAACAGCCACAGTATTTCGTTTTCATTTGTGTCAATATCAGCTGTCAGGAATCTAATTATTCCCATACACAATACTATAGCTTTGCAAGTTTATTTCTCTCAAGGGCCCATTCTAGTTTCCTTTTGAAATCCTTGACCATTTCTACATTCACTGCCTCCTTAGGCTGAGAGTTCTAGGTCTTTATCACCTACTACGTAAAAAAAGGTAATTTCTATCGCATTTCCACTAAGTTGCTTGCCGATAACATTGGATTGGGTTTTCGACTAAGGGTCATGATCCAGAAAAGGATGCTGGTTCTGTGTCCTGACACCACATGATACATTTCAGGCACATTCACCACCATCGTCAATTAAGGGAGTGAGCTTGTCATTTACTGTAATGAGAAATCCAGTCTTGGAATCCACTGGAAGACCAATGTGGGGTGGGGTGGGGGAAGGAGGTGGAAGAGGTGACTGGCACTCATTTAATTGAGAGCTTCTCCAGCTGAACAAGATCTACAGCACAGGGGAAAAAAAGGTCCTTTAGCCTGCACCAGTTAAAAACAAGCATATAACTATTCTAATTCTATATCCCAGTACTTGGTATGCAGCCCTGTGTACCTTGGTATCACAAGTATGCATTAAAATATTCTTAAATGTCTGGCCATGTTCCAAGTTCCTGGAAAGGCACCCATTCTGAGGGACAACCGAGAGCTGCAGTTGTGTCCCAGTGACTGTTGTGGATTGGGACAAGGGAATACAAGTTCCAGCTTTCAACTTTGTATTCCTAGTCCTTTTACCATTAACTAATATGAGCTGCATTGGTTTTCCTTCCTTATGTAAACTTGCCATAACCTTACAGTTTTCTATCAGACCTTCCCTCAAACTGGTTCATTTATGAACCTCCTGTTGCCTTTGTCACTGCATACGCTTGAGAGCATTAAGAATATCCCTATCCTTTCTGCCAAAATGTATCAACATTTATATTAAATTCCATCTACCATTTGCCTGCTCATTCTGCAGTCCTATTTATGTCCTGTGGTATTCAATTGATGTCAGTGTCATCGTCTTTCACATGTTCAAATTTAGTATCATTGGCAAATGAGGATATTTTATTCTGTATCCAATATCCAAGATATTTAAGCCTGGCAAAAAAAAAACAGTTGGCTTAAGTTATTCTAGAGTTCTTACCTTCATTATTCTATTTGAAAGTTCATTCCATATGTTGATCACTCTCTGTGTAAAGAAGATCACCCTTGCATCATTCCATTGTGACCACATCTCACTTTACTTTGTAATAAAGGCGTAGGTCTATTTTTCCTGTAATATTTACTGTGAGATCACCTCCTTCCAAGGCTGCAAACCTCTAAATGTTTTGTTCTCTTTCATTTTTCAGCTCAATGCTGCTGCAGATCAGACATGAAGCTTGTCTTTGAACTAGTTCCTAAACATGAAATTCTTCCATGTCGCAGTGACAACAAATAGTGCTGTACCCGAGGTCTGGCCTGGGCAGAACATGTTACGATCTCAGCCTAATGTTGTACTCCACTGCCTTGTTCTGTACACTACTAAAGCACATAGTTTGTTTTGTTGGTGTTTGACCAGGGTGATTTCCACACCTATAGTGCTAACTCTTACTAAATTCCATTTAATTTGATCCTGAATTGTGTTGACACCATTTATGGAACATTTATATCCCCTGTGTATACCAATTCACGTCGTCGGTGTTAATTCCAACCAGTGATTAGACTTAATACTTCATCCAATTTATTTCTCATTTTCCAAGCTGCTTCCAAATCTCCAGCTGTGACTCCTATTTTGGAACCATCTGCAAATTGTAATACAATACATTGAAGTTCTGAGTCCATATTATTGATATAAATTGCGAACTATTTAGGTTATTACGCTAGCATTTGGCACTACTCACTCAGCTTCACCACTGAGTGCAATTGAAAGGGTAAGCCGATCCTTATAGATACAAAGTTCCTCCAGTTTTCAAAATGGTGCTGATCCACGTACAGATCCAAGGAAACAGATGTGCTACAAAATGATTAACATCTATACAATGTCCGTTGTCCACCTCCCTGAATGACTTGACAGTACTGTCTGGAACGACAAGGGTCAAGATTCCTGACTGGAGGCTATATGTCTGCCTTTTCATGCGAGGAGTTAATTATGTAGAGATTTAGGATACCCACTACACAAGTATGGGGAGCAGGCCTCTGCAAGTTGCTGTAGCTGATATGGAAACTTGCTGTTGGATTTTTTTTCTCTGCACTAGCCATTTAGCCAACAAATCAAACTGATACTCCAAAACATTGGAGTAGAGCAAAAGGAATCCTTGCCATGCAAGTCAGAGTGATTTCAACTCTCCACTGGCTGACAACAGCTTCCATGTTGTTTACCACTCACCAGCATCCCAGGGCATGAACCATAGGCACCAACCACAAGCATCCACCAACATTGCCATCAGACATTTGCCAACACCTCATTATCCTCATGGTGCAGCTTTGATTGCATTACATTTAGGAAGCAGTCACAAATAGCAGGGAGAAGCTGCTGCAAGGGCATTTGGTATGCAACACCAGGCACTCAGCTCGCAGACTGGATCAGGTCCCATTCAAGGGCTGCTGGCATGGTCTGTTTCTGCTTGCAGGCTTAGTGCCGACCTGCATGCTCACAGCATCTGTGTCTCATCTTGCTGTGCTAATGAGCATAGTTATTCAACCAGGCAGCTTGCCTTGCTGGCCAGCAGGCCTCAGTTCAGGGGGCAATACGCTTTATTGTCTGGTATTGTGCTAAGTCAATCTCACACCTACAACATGTGCCAGTTTATGTGGCAAACACTCTGTGTGCCCAGTATACATGTATCAAAGACTTAGGGGAGTAAACCTCACTGAAATCTATGGAGGCACCCATCAGGTGGGCAGGGTTCCCAGCACTTTAATTCAGGGGCATCCCCTAAAGCAAATCCTGGGCATTGATTATTAGCACAATGTACTCAGGGTAATCTCATCCAGGGTATCCACACCTCTGCAGCCCAGATAGTGGCCCATCGTCAGTCCTATGGCTTCATATCTGTCAGTCCAGGAGGATGGAATAACATGATCAGACAGACATATAGCCTCCAGTTAAGAGTTTGGCAGTTCTCGTTTCAGGCAGTATGGTCAGGTTACTCAGGGAGGTGGACCGCAGACCTTGTGTAGATGTTATTGGTTTTGCAGCACATCCATTTCTTTGAGTCTCTACATAATCCTGAATGTAACTGTGCTGACATGATGCTTAGGTCCATGACCAGACAAGACGTACTATGGATTAGTGTCTGGGAGGGGGACTTTTTGATGTATGTGGAAAAAAAGGTGAGTTCATTGGGTTAATCCTGAGAAGCTAAGGGGAAAGAGGAGTGTTCAAGGAGGCAACTATTTTGGGAAGGTTCATGAGGCACTTATCTTAATGGTGATTGCAAGCTGAGGGGGAGTTAGAATGAAAATAATGAGTGGAGGCAACTGTATTTGTAAGGGGTGAAGTGGAATACAGCAAAGTATGGTTGGAAAAAGGCAGAAGTGGAGTTGGCCACAGTCAGGAGCAGCCTGGCTTCATGTGGAGGCTGAGTATGATCAGACCTGACATGGTCACTTCATATGCTAGGGGCTACAGGGGAAAATTTGACAGGTGAGGCTTCATGTAGCTGAGCTAGCTGGCTCCTGGGGTTCGCATGAAGTGCTATCAGGAAAGGAACAGAAACAGAACTTTCTGGCAAAACTCGCAAGTCTGGCAGCATCTGTGAGAAGAAAGCAGAGTTAGCATTCCTAGTCCAGTAATGCTTCATCAGAACTACTGAGTTTCTCCAGCAATTTCTGTTTTTGTTTCAGATCTCCAGCATGCGCAGTTCTTTTTTCATACCAGGAAAGGAATCTGGATGTTCAGGACCTCACTTAGAAGTGGTCAAAGAATGTTCATTGTTGCCTTCTGTTATCATGGAAATCAAAGGTAAGAATTGGAGACCAAATGGTTGCAACCACACCTAAAAAGGGTGGGGTAAGTGTCTCAATTTGTCAGGGCAGGAACACCAGGACACGCTAATGTCAGATCTTTTAAAGGGGAAACACTATTACACACACTCCGTGCACAGAGTCCCTAATCTCTGGATATTCTAATATCGAGCTTTGAGAAGATTTGTAGCTCAGGTTGGGGTTCTACATGTGAGTTTGCTCGCTGAGCTGGAAGGTTTGTTTTCAGATGTTTTGTCACCATACTAGGTAACATCGTCAGTGAACCTCTGGTGAAGCACTAGTGGTATGGCCCGCTTTTAATTTATGTCACAGTGCGCAACCTTACATCCATATTCTAATATATTGACTCCCTGTGTACTGTACATCCCTCTGCACCACATATCACAGTCTTGGTAATGCTTAACCTGGTATTCTAATCTGAAGAAGTCGAGGAGATGGCTAATTTATGTACCGTCCATTGGTAGCTGCAAGGTACAAGAGAGAGAAGGTGTACTGATCATCCCCACCAGTTCCCATCCACTGACACTCTTATTCATTTGGCTGAACTGGTCCTCACCTTCAACAATTTCTCCTTCAAATCCTTCCACTTTCTCCAGATGAAAGGGGTAGCTGAGGGCATCTGCATGGGCCCCAGCTATGCCTGTCTCTTTGGAAACAGCATGGAGCAGTTTACCTTCCGCAGTTACACTGGCACCATTCCCCACCTTTTCCTCATTGATGACTGCATCGACACCATCTTGTGCTCCCACGAGGAGGCTGAACAGTTTATGAACTTCACCAACACATTCCACCCTGACTTCAAATTCACCTGGACCGCCTCTGACACCTCTCTCCCTTTCCTGGACCTCTCCATCTCCATCAGCAGTGACCAACTCAACACTAACATTTTCTATACACCCACCGACCCCCACAGCTAACTGGATTACAACTCCTTCCACCCTACCTCCTGCAAAAATACTATCTCTTATTCCAAATTCCTCCACTTCCGCCGCATCTGTTCCCAAGAGGACCCATTCCACCACCAGATGGCCTCTTTCTTTAAAGGCTGTTATTTCCCTCCCATGTGGGTGATGATGCTCTCCAATGCATCTCTTCCATGTCCTGCACCTCCGCCCTTGAACCCCACCCTTCCAACCGCAACAAGAATGGGACCCCTCCCGATCCTCAATTTCCACCCCGCCATTTCTGCCACCTACAAATGGGCCCCACCACCAGAGGTATATTTCCCTCCCCACCCTTATCTGCTTTCTGTAAAGACCATTCCCTCCACAAATACCTCGTGAAGTCCATGCCCCTTAACAACCCACCTTCCCATCCTGGCACCTTCCCCTGTCACTGCAGGAATTGCAAAACCTGCACACACACCCTCCCCCCAACCTCCGTCCAAGGCCCCAAGGGAGCCTTCCACATCCATCAAAGTTTCACCTGCAATTCCACACATGTCATTTACTGTATCCGTTACTCCAGATGTGGTCTCCTCTACTTTAGGAAGACAGGACACCTACTCACAGCGTGCTTCAGAAAACATCTCTGGAACACCTGCACCAATCAACCCCACCGTCCTCTAGCTGAACACTTTAACTCCCGCTCCCACTCTGCCAAAGATATGCAGGTCCTGGGCCTCCTCCAATGCCACTTCCTTACCACCTGACACCTGGAGGAAGAACACCATACCTTCTGCCTCAGGCCCCTCCGCCCCCAGGGCATCAATGTGGACTTCACCAGTTTCCTAATTTCCTCTCCCCCCCAACTTACCCCAGTTCCAACTTTCGAGCTCAGCACCGTCCTCACGACCCATCCCATCTGTCCATCTTCCTTCCCACTTATCCGCTCCACCCCCCGATCTATCATTTCTACCCCACCTCCATCCACCTATTGCACTCTCAGCTATCTTCCCCCAGCCCCACACCCCACTCCCATTTCTCTCTCCACCCCCCACGGTCACAGCCTCATTCCTGATAAAAGGCTTTTGCCCGAAACGTCGATTTTCCTGCTTCTGTGATTTTGCCTGACCTTCCATGTTTTTCCAGCACCACACTCTTGTACTGATCAGTGGTTAGAAGTGGTGTGCAATGAATGACATACACAGTGGGGTTACTGTGAGAGTTGCAGTGGAATAAAGAGTAGTATTTACTCAGATGGTGGTATATAGATGTCTCTAAATCACCACAAGAGAAATCCCAGTCTTCCGCTATGATGCACTGGATCAGTCGTCATTGTGGGTGAGGAGACTGATGTCAGGCACCTCTTTGTCCTCTGTGTTCGATTCCTCCTAGATTGTGAGAAATGGATAGATTGAGTGAGGTGAAAATGGGTTGCACAGATATTAGTGCTGATGTAGGTGGTGGATGAGTGGTGTCATCCGAGTGAACATGTGAGTAGTGCACAGACCATGTTGCAGGTTCAGGAAGGTTCAGAGGAATGGGAGTGAGAGTGAGTGAGAGAAGCTTTTGCAATGAGTGTGGCAGAGCATTAGCCTTGCTAGCTGGGAGTTACGGTTGCAGAGAGGGAAGAGTATTGTATTTATTCTAACAGAGGAGGTCACTAACCTTCTTACAGTACTGGTGTCCCTTCCTTATGGACTCTGCACAGACCCAGGTGGCAATCTCGGACTAGCCTGCCAGGATCTGGTCATCCAGGAAGAAGATGCCAGTCCTCTACACCACACCCTCTCACCAGGAACTCCAAGTTGCTGTCAGACAATCATGATGCCAACTTCCCCCTTTCTGAAATCTTGACACTGAATGTCCATCACTGGGCAGGGTAGGTTTGGAATGCCAGTGCTCATCCAGATGCATAGCAGCCATTTCTACATGATGTGGGCACCAGGGATGTTGGCCTTTTCACAGATATCCAATGAGTGGTGAGTTGTTCCAGGATCGATGCTTGGTGAGACGGAAATAGAATTACATGAGAGGAACATAGTATGTGGCGGTCAAATAGTTATGAAGCACATTTGGTAAGATATGGCAAGAAATCTCACAAGGCTTTATGGCAAAAACCCTCCAAAACCTTGATGTAATTCACACTTAGCCCGACATACATAAGATTCAGCTGCACCCATTCAAATAACTGCTGATGCTGTTCATGCCTCTGCTGATATCGAAGAGGAGTTTAGATAGCCCAGATAGCCCAGTGACATTATCACTCAGAATTTAAAGGATATGGTTTAAATATATAAGGTACAATAGAAAAATAACAAGAATGAAAGGAAATCATAGGAAACATGCTGTAGGTACATCACTTGCTCTGGGAAACTACTCAGATTGCTGACAGAGAGACTTAAGCTGTGGATGTGTAATTACATCAATACATTGTGGATTCAAACCTCACTGCAAGGTGTGAAGAAATTATCCCATTGGACTCTTGAGTGTAGGGTTAGGAATTGCTGTACTTTTGGAAAATGCCATCTTTTAGATGAAGCTGTCTATTTCAGTGCTTCAGCTCAACATAAACTATTGCATTGGATGTTCTTCTGCTGATTTACCTTATATTCTATTTATGGGAGATTCCTGCTCATAGATTGCTTGCCTGCAGATTAAAAATGATCTATTGCACTGTTTCTGGACATTCCAAGGGCATGATATGATCTTATTAAAATAGTCTGTTTATTTATTTTATTATTACTTATTTCTGCTCTGAAGGAGAATAAAGGTGACCAATTAAATAAAGTATTTCACTACAAATCTAAGCTTCTGTATGTGTTATCTATATTTTCTGTGTATGTTGGCAGCACAATTTTCTCCTTTCTAAGCTTTCATTCTGGTCTTATTTTAATTATCATGATAATTCATCTTCCTTCAGTATATTTTTTCCACTCCATTCTCGAGGTGCTTGTTCATAGTTGTTTCTCCGATTAGTTACTCAAGATGGTTATTTCTGCATGGGCTGTAGTGAAGATAGTCGTCACACTGCAGCAAAGAATTTGGGTTAAAACCTTGATTGTAAATGGAGATCAGCTTTGTGCCTCCCTGTTAATTGTAAATCTGCTTTAAAAGAAACCTGTGACTGCATGGAATAAATCCAATGACAAAGGTACATGATTCCTCTACCAGGGCAAACCAATTGTAAGTATAACATGGTGTAACAGGAATTTCAGGTAATTATATTAAATGTTTAAGTGAAAAGTTCACTTTACCTGTAACTGACATTTTAGAAATGCGTGAAGTGACAGAATATTACTCACCACTTCACAGATATATTGACAAGAGCCGTAATCAATGGTTAAGAACTGCAAAAAGCTTTCTGTACTTTCAGAATATGCTATGATTCTAAAATAACTCTCTGCCCCCACAGTTTTAAGGTTGATGATACTTTGGAAGTGCTTTAACTGAAACATACGACAACTAAATGAAGATATATAACACAATTAGAAAGGTAATCCATTTGTTTTTTTGTGTTAAGAGTCGTAGGATAGTGAAGAAGGCTTTCCTTTATTGGTCAGAGTATTGAGTACATGAGTTTGGAGGTCATGTTGTGGCTGTACAGGACACTGGTTAAGCTACTGTTGGAATATTGCATGCAATTCTGGTCTCCTTTCTTTCAGGAGGATGTTGTGAAACTTGAAAGGGTTCAGAAAAGATTTACAAAAATGTTGCCAGGTTGGACGATTTGAACCAAAGGGAGAGGTTGAATAGGCTGGGACTGTTTTCCCTGGAGCGTCGAAGGCTGAGGGATGACCTCATAGAGATTTACAAAATTATAAGAGGCATGGATAGGATAAATAGACAAAGTCTTTTCCCTGGGGTAGGGGAGTCCAGAACTAGAGGGCATAGGTTTAGAGTGAGAGGGAAAAGATGTTAAAGAGACCTAAGGGGCAACTTTTTCATGCAAAGGGTAGTACGTGTATGGAATGAGCTGCCAGAGGAAGTGGTGGAGGCTAGTACAATTGCAACATTTAAAAGGCATCCTATTGTATGAACAGGAAGGGTTTAGAACGATATGGACTGGGTGCTGATAAGTGGGACGAGATTGCGTTGGTATATATGGTCGGCATGGACGAGTTGGACTGAAGGGTCTGATTTCGTGCTGTGACTCTATGATTCTAAGTGTTAGTCAAAGGTAAGGCTGTTTGCTTTATTGTAATCTTTTCATATGGTAGTTTCATTAGACTCTTTTCAGGATCCACTTTCTTTCTCTATAGTAACAATCCAGTTAATGACAGCACAATCTCATGAACGAGTAGCCTGGGAACTACTGGAAATGGAAAATACATTGAAATTCTTGTTGTATAATGCAGCCCTGTGGTGTGAGATCTAATTTGATTCAATTTGCTGAGGACACTGACTAACCTCCATTTATGACTGAAACCTAAACTACTTAGGTTAAATTGAGTAGAGTTTTTTTTTCATTTCTTTACACATACAATTTGTAATAATCTCCCATCTATTAAGTATTTTTCCATTGATTTAACATTGTTGGGGGATGGTGATTTGGCAGTGTTCACAAAGACAGAGACTGTGAGTGGTGGGGTAAGGAACATGGACAACAAAGCATCTTAGTTTAGGGATGACTTATGCTAGTTTGCATAATGAAAATGGATCTGTCTATCCAAACAATGTGCCTTAATGCTATCACAAAAAAAAGGTATCCTTTCTGCACTAAGATACTTTGTCATGAGTTCTGAGGGTGGAATCTTCATGCTACTTTTACTTAACAGATATATACAATAACAGGCTCAGGGCTTAGGGCAAGAGCATTATAACAGAAGTTGCAATCACGCATTGAAAAACAAAAGAGTCAATTTTAATATTTAATGATATGTAGATAAACACAAAACAAAGCGTTACATAGAGAGTCTGAATCAGCAAATGCCCCTGCCTTTGTGCAACTTGAAAGGCCAGAATGCAGAGCTCATATTCAATAAAGAAACAAATGATAACTAATACTGAACTCTTTCATTAGATTGCTTCCTTCTAATCACAACACCCCTTTCTCTTTTGGTTTACGATCATGTGTTACAATTGCTTGAGTCTTGTTGCTTCATATTTGGCGTCTGACAATTCGATTTTGTTTCAGTCTGACAATATCGCTTTTCATTTTGCTCTCTCTCTTGATCAAGCATAGATTTCAAATTTGCTAAGCAACAGTGGAAAGGAAAATGAGAAGGGCTGTGTAATAGGTAGCTGATCTACCACTATATGATTTCCCACTACTGACTGAAGTTATAGAGTCATAGAGATGTACAGCATGGAAACAGACCCTTCGGTCCAACTTGTCCATGCCGACCAGATATCCCAACCCAATCTGGTCCCACCTGCCAGCACCTGGCCCATATCCCTCTAAACCTTTCCTATTCATATACCCATCCAGATGCCTTTTAAATGTTGCAATTGTACTAGCCTCCACCACTTCCTCTGGCAGCTCATTCCATACACATACCACCCTCAGTTGCCCCTTAGGTCTCTTTTATATCTTTCCCCTCTCACCCTAACTTATGCCCTCTAGTTCTGGACTCCCTCACCCCAGGGAAAAGACTTTGCCGATCTACCCTATCCATGCCCCTCATAATTTTGTAGCTCTCTATAAGGTCACCCCTCAGCCTCCGACGCTCCAGGGAAAACAGCCCAGCCCGTTCAGCCTCTCCCTATAGTTCAAATCCTCCAACCCTGGCAACATCCTCGTAAATCTTTTCTGAACCCTTTCAAGTTTCACAACATCTTTCCGATAGGAAGGAGACCAGAATTGCACACAATATTCCAACAGTGGCCTAACCAGTGTCCTGTACAGCTGCAACATGACCTCCCAATTCCTGTAGTCAATACACTGACCAATAAAGGAAAGCATAACAAATGCCTTCTTCACTATCCTATACCTGTGACTCCACTTTCAAGGAGCTATGAACCTGAACTCTAAGGTCACTTTGTTCAGCAACACTCCCTAGGGCCTTACAATATCATTTATTGTATCCGTTGCTCCCGATGCGGTCTCCTCTACATTGGGGACTCTGGGCGCCTCCTAGCAGAGCACTTTAGGGAACATCTCCGAGATACCCGCACCAATCAACCACACCGCCCCGTGGCCCAACATTTCAACTCCCCCTCCCACTCTGCCGAGGACATGGAGGTCCTGGGCCTACTTCACCGCCGCTCCCTCACCACCAGACACCTGGAGGAAGAACGCCTCATCTTCCGCCTCGGAACACTTCAACCCCAGGGCATCAATGTGGACTTCAACAGCTTCCTCATTTCCCCTTCCCCCACCTCATCCTAGTTTCAAACTTCCAGTTCAGCACTGTCCCCATGACTTGTCTGGACTTGTCCAACCGGCTTAAGTTCTTTTCCACCTATCCACTCCACCCTCTCCTCCCTGACCTATCACCTTCATCTCCTCCCCCACTCACCCATTGTACTCTATGCTACTTTCTCCCCACCCTACCCTGCTCTAGCTTATCTCTCCATGCTTCCAGCTCACTGCCTTTATTCCTGATGAAGGGCTTTTGCCCGAAACGTCGATTTCACTGCTCATTGGATGCTGCCTGAACTGCTGTGCTCTTCCAGCACCACTGATCCAGAATCTGGTTTCCAGCATCTGCAGTCATTGTTTTTACCTTACTATTAAGAGTACAAGTCCTGCGAAGATTTGTTTTCCCAAAATGCAGCACCTCGCATTTATCTGAATTAAAATCCATCTGCCACTTCTCAGCCCATTGGCCCATCTGGTCAAGATACTGTTGTAATCTGAGGTAACCCTCTTCGCTGTCCACTACACCTCCAACGTTGGTGTCATCTGCAAATTTACTAACTGTACCTCTTATGCATGCATCCAAATCATTCATGTAAATGACGAAAAGTAGAGGACCCAGCACCGATCCTTGTGGCACTCCACTGGTCACAGGCCTCCAGTTTGAAAAACAACCCTCCACCACCACCCTCTGTCTTCCACCTTTGAGCCAGTTCTGTATCCAAATGGCCAGTTCTCCCTGTATTCCGTGCGATCTAACCTTACTAATCAGTTTCCCATGGGGAACCTTGTCGAACACCTGACTGAAGTCCATACAGATCACATCTACCACTCTGCCCTCATCAATCCTCTTTGTCACTTCCTCAAAAAACTCAATCAAGTTTGTGAAATATGATTTCCCACACACAAAACCATGTTGACTATCCCTAATCAGTCCTTGCCTTTCCAAATACATGTACTTCCTGTCCCTCAGGATTCCCTCCAACAACTTTCCCACCACGTCAGGCTCCTGGTTTATAGTTCCCTGGCTTGTCCTTACCACCCTTCTTATACAATAGCACCACGTTAGCTAACCTCCAGTTTTCCAGCACCTCACCTGTGACTATCAATGATACAAATATCTCAGCAAGAGGCCCAGCAATCACTTCTCTAGCTTCCCACAGTGTTCTAGGGTACACCTGATCAGGTACTGGGGATTTATCCACCTTTATCCATTTCAAGACACCCAGCACTTCCTCCTCTATAATATGGACATTTTGCAAGATGTCACCATCTATTTCCCTACAGTCCATATCTTCCATATCCTTTTCCACAGTAAATACTGATGCGAAATATTCGTTTAGTATCTCCCCCCTTTTCTGCGGCTCCACTCAAAGACCACCTTGCTGATCTTTGAGGGGCCCTATTCTCTCCCTAGTTACCTTTTTTTCCTTAATGTATTTGTAAAAAATCTTTGGATTCTCCTTAATACTATTTGCCAAACTACCTCATGTCCCCTTTTTGCCCTCCTGATTCCCTCTTAAGTAAACTCCTACTTCCTTTATACCCTTCTAAGGATTCACTTGATCTGTCCTGTCTATACCTGACATATGCTTCCTTCTTTTTTTTTAACCAAACCCTCAATTTCTTTAGTCATCCAGCATTCCTTATACCTACCAGCCTTTCCTTTCACCCTGACAGGAATATACTTTCTCTGGATTCTCGTTATCTCATTTCTGAAGGCTTCCCATTTTCTAGCCGTACCTTTACCTGCGAACATCTGCCCCCAATCAGCTTTTGAAAGTTTTTGCCTAATACCGTCAAAATTGGCCTTTCTCCAATTTAGAACTTCAACTTTTAGATCTGGTTTATCCTTTTCCATCATTATTTTAAATCTAACAGAATTATGGTCGCTGGCCCCAAAGTGCTCCCCCACTGACACCTCAGTCACCTGCCCTGCCTTATTTCCCAAGAGTAGGTCAAGTCTTGCACCTTCTCTAGTAGGTCCATCCACATACTGAATCAGAAAATTGTCTTGTACACACTTAACAAATTCCTCTCCAGCTGAACCTTTAACATGATGGCAGTCCCAGATTATGTTTTAAAATTAATCCTTGAGCCTCACATTCATCTTTCTGTTTGCACTTACACTGCACATTTCTGTCCATTTTGCTTTTCACCAATAAAAGATTGTGTCCTGAATTTGGAGCCAGATACAGCCTAATAATGTGCTTTGCTTCAGACTCATCAGTTTGGAGGATAGGTCACGTCAGCTCAGTTGACCAGTTGGTTCAGAATAATGCTACAAGAGAAGAGGGTTGTTTAGATCAGTTGGCTGGACAGCAGGTTTATGATGCAGAGTGACATCAATTTCTACACCAGCTTAGGTTATCTAAAAAGACCATCTTTCCTAACCTCTCTCCACACTTGTCATCTGGTGATCCTCAAGTTAAAACACCACGAAGCATCTTTCTAATGAAAAGCAGCACTATGGCCCAGTTGGACTCTGGTGACTTTACTAATAGTTGAAGGTTGATTTCTTGCTCCTCCAGCCTCCCTGTCATAGCCCAAACTACAACATGAGTTGTAGTTTGGCATGGTGGCAGTTGGGTGACACAGTGGTTCGCACTGCTGCCTCACAGCGTCAGAGACCCGGGTTCAATTCCAGCCTCGGGCAGACTGTCTGTGTGGAGTTTGCACATACTCCTCGTGTCTGCGTGGGTTTCCTCCGGGTGCTCCGGTTTCCTCCCACAATCCAATTCTTCCCGTAGTGTTAGGTGAAGGGTAAATATAGGGGAATGGGTCTGGGTGGGTTGCGCTTCGGAGGGTCGGTGTGGACTTGTTGGGCCGAAGGCTGTTCCCACACTGTAAGCAATCTAATCTAATGAGCAAAAGTTCAACAAGCCACAAATAATTGAAGGTGCTACCTGAAGAAGAATCACTGATGCTATACTTGTAGTGTAAATGCACTTCATGTTTTCAATGTTCTATCAATATATTGCTCAGAGTAACCTAACCTAAACGTGAATAAAGCAGATCAGTGTTACTCCATGCTTCATGTGTTGTCCTTAATTATTCCAATTTACAGAAGAAAAAGAATGCAGAAGTGACAGTCAGAATTTTCTGGTACTTAGAAAAATTTCACAATGTCAACTCAAATTTAGAGCATTTGTCGAAGTAACAAAGATTTTCATACATCATGGTGAAATTAAAATAATTTCTGAAATGAACAAATCAAAATTTTAGTAACAATCACTGACTGAAATCATGAAAGGAATTTACTGAATAGTTCAGATAATTTTGCATAATACTTGTCAGCAAATGCTGGTTTGTTTCACAGATAGAAGATTATAATAAACCTAATCCTTTTAAATGTACTCAAGATTTATTCGCATAGAAAATCTTCCTCCCGAATATGAATTCAATATGAAATAGCTTCAGTTCAACTTTATTTTTAGATTGCATTAAACCTTTAGAGTTCATTTTAGTTTTAAATATAATTTTCCAAAGCTAAAAGAATATATCAAGCTGGCATTGTATTTTGCCATCTAGCCAGCTTAATCTGGGTTCTAAAAATAGTGATGCTTTGATAATTGCATTTCATGAGCCGAACCCAGATGCTAAGATTTTGTATTCATAGACTATTATGATTAGAATCAGTGCTATAGCTCAGTACGCTTTTGTCAGTCTACTTCTTTTATTCATTCACCGGATGTGAACATCACAGGCTACGCCAACATTTATTGTCCATCTCTACTTGCCGTTGAGAAGGTAAAACAAACATTACTGAAGAAATTCAGCAAGTCTCGCAGTGTCTATGGAGAGAAAGCAAGTTAACGTTGCAATAATTCAGTGACCCTTCTTCAGTTTTCCAGCAATTTCAGCTTTTGCTTCAGTTTTCCAGCATCTGCAATTTGTTGTTTTATAATATGCCCTTAAGGAGGTCAAGATGAGCTGCCTCCTTGAAGCACTGCAGTTCCTTTGTTATAGGCAGACCCACATGCCATTAGGGATGGAGCTTAAAGAGTTTGACCCAATGACACTGAAGTAATGGTGATATATTTCCAACTCAGGATGGTAAGTGGCTTGGAGGGGAACTTAGAGATGGTGGTGCTCCCATTGTAATGGGAATTAAATCAGATTTTATTTAAAGAAAGGGTTCCAACAGCAGTAAGACAAATAGTTCTGTAAGGCACATTTTAGCAAGTATGACCCTTGAACACCTTCAGACTTGTGTGCCATCGAGAGAGTATAAACAGAAGATAAAGACCTAGAGTTAAAGTCTTCTGTTTTTTTTACAGGAATAAAATGTTAGCAATGTGTGTAAGATCAAAAGTCACATGACACCAGGTTATTGTCCAACAGGTTTATTTGAAATCACAAGCTTTGAGAGCACTGCCCCTGTGCGAGATGAAGCTACGCATATAAACATTGATGATTTTCCATATGTCATGGACAGACATGGGACACAGGCATCAGGCAGAGATTGGATTGAGATTGGTCTGATGTGAAACAGAGACAGACAGCTGGGTACAGTACCAGTCAGAATTCTGGTCAGCCAGATTAGGGCTGATACTGTTTGAATAATCACAAAGTTAACATACCTAACTGAACCTGTCATCTTATAAGGAGAGTAGCCAGAGTGCACTGTATCTGCTGTCCTTGTCCTTTTGAAGTAGACAAGCAGAGGGCTGGAAAATCACAGTAAGCCAGGTAGCACCAGGAAGTGGAGAAGTCAACATTTCAGTTATAACCCATCTTTAGGAATGGAGCTTTGACAAAGGGTCCATTAGACTCAAAACGTCAGCTCTTTTCTCTCCTTACAGATGCTACAAGACTTGCTGAGATTTTCCAGCATTTTCTCTTTTTTGGGCTTAGGAATGGAGGTGGGGATAGGGGAGCTGCAGATAAACAGAGGGAGGGGAAGAGTTATGGGTAGGGAGAGGGATGTAGTCAGGTAGTGATAGGTAAATACAGTTGGTGGGTAGGACTTGGTTGGTCAATAGGAGGAGTGAATCCTTGTCCTTCTAGATAGTAGTGGTTATAGATTTGGAAGATAGCATCTGCGTAACCTTGATCAGTTGCTGCAGCACATATTGTAGATGATACACACCACTGCCGCTACTGAGTGTTGGTGGTGCCAGTCAGGCAGGCTGCTTAGTCCTGGGTGGTGGGTGAACATCTTGAACTTTGCTGGAACTGTACTCATCCAAGTGAGTGGAGAGTATTTCATCACACTCCTGATTTGTGGCTTGTGGATGGTGAACAGTATTTGAGGAGTCAGGAAATAGGTTGCTAGCTAAATAGGTTACTACTAGCTTTTCACCTAGTCTTGTTGCTACAGCATTTATATGGCTACTCCAGATCATTTTCGGGTCATTGGTAATACCTGGATGTTGATAATTGGTGAATTCAGTGATGGTATTACTATTCAAAATCAAGAAGTAATAGTTAGATTTTCCTTTGTTGGAGATGAGCATTGCCTCACAGTTATGTAACACAAATATTGCTTGTCACTTGTCAGTTCAAAACTGAATATTGTTCAGTTCTTACTGTTTCAGTATCTGAGGAGTCATAAATGGTGCTCAATTTTATGCAATCATAAATGAACATCTGACTACTGACCTTATAGTGGAGGAAAGGCCATTAATGACATTGCTGAAAATGGTTGAGCCTAGGACATGACATAATAAGATGCTACACTTCATAAACACAATTTTTGAAAAAAAAATGAACATATTTCATAACTATGCAATATGAAAGTAACATATTAGTTCAAGCCAGTAATCTAAATATCCTGACAGTTGACTTATTCTAGAATGAGACTATGGATATCTCCAAAGTAAAAAGGAACAAAGGGGATGCAACATTGTCAAAACAAGGTGAGGTTTACCTGTTGACCTTGTCTACTTTTAAGTGTAATTTCTATAGTTTCAACTGAAAAACTGTCGGCCACTCATTCTTTCTTAATTTAATTTCTCTGATCAGGAAATGCAGGAACAATGCATTTGTGAGTTGAGCAGATGTAAATTAAAGTGTAACTAGGTAACTGGGCTGGATTTACTGCTCCCACACTGGCAGCTGTTTTGCATGTGCCTGAAAGAGTCTGAACATGTTAACGCTAAAGAATGCAAAAATCACCAATGTTCCAAACACATAAGATGCGAATTAAATCCACAGCACCAGGGTCCCAGGTTCGATTCCAGCCTCGGGTGACTGTTTGTGTGGAGTTTGCACATTCTCCCCATGTCTGTGTGGGTTTCCTCTGGGTGCTCCGGTTTCCTCTCACAATCCAAAGATGTGCAGGTCTGGTGAATTGGCCATGCTAAATTGCCCATAGTGTTAGGTGCATTAGTCAGAGGGAAATGGGTCTGGGTGGGTTACTCTTCGGAGGGTTGGTGTGGACTGGTTGGGCCAAAGGGCCGGTTTCCACGCTGTAGGGAATCTAATCCTACCCCGAAAGCATCAAATTCACCCAAATCACCTGAAAAGTTCACTCTAAGATGTGACCAGTCAGACATTAATCACTCCCCATTCAGCTCCATATGTTAAATGAAGGGAAATGATGAGGGTCAAATGCTGTTTTTCCCATGTTCTTGTAGTTGATAGATTGGCCATTAAGTTTGTTTTACCAAAATCCAGTACTTCACATTTATCCAAATTAAAGTCCATCTGCCTCTCCTCAGTCCATTAACCCAAAAGATCAAGATCTCTTTATTATCTTAGATAACCTTTTCCATTGTCGACTATAACACTAACTTTGGTGTCATCTGCAAACTTATTAACCATGCCTCCTATTTTCTTATCCAACAATTTATATAAATGACAAACAAAAATGGATCTAGTGCTGATCCCTGTGGAACACTGCTAGTCACATGCCTCCAGTCCAAAGAACAATCCTCCATCACCACCATGTCTCCTGCCATTAAGCCAGTTTTGTATCCAATTGGCAAGCTCACCCTGAATCCCATGTGATTCAACTTTACTAATTAGTCTACCACACGGAACTTTGTCAAAGATTTTACAAAATCCAAATTAACAATGTCTACTGCTGTGGTGTCAGCAATTTCCTTTTTTGTTACTTCGTTACATCAAAGTAATAGGAAAAAGACCAACAACCTAACACCTTCTTACAATGGATTCCTCTACCTTTAAGTTTTGATACAGATATCAACACGTAGTTGGTATCTTTTTTGAACTTATTATCTCAGTAGAAGTAGGAATTAGGTGTTTGTATGTCTCCAATGTACTCTGGCTGGGGGATCATATTCACCAAGGGTTACCCGGTTGCATCACTATTAACTGAGTTAGTTTATGCAAAGGGACAAAGCTGTTACTCTGAATCTATGGCAGGCAGTGAAGGAAATATCTATTTTACTTGTCCGCACCAACCTGCCGATCACAGAGGTGTCCATCCAGGACAGTACTGGCAGAAGCAAGCACCATATAGTCCTTGTGGAGACAAATTCCCATCTCTACCATCATCTTGTATGAGTTAGATTTTCAACAGATTCAGCAACTAAAAACTGGACATACATGAGGTATGGTGGGCTATCAGCATCAGCAGAATTGTATTCAACCACCATCTGTAATCTCGCAGACCAGTGTCTGCCTCATTCTACCATAATCATCAAACCAGGCTATTATGTTTGAATAGTGTAGGAGGGCATATCAGGAACAGCACCTGGCATACCTAAAGATGAAGTGGCACTCTGGTGAATCTACAACATAGGACTACTTGCAAGCAATAAACAGGGATAAATGATCCCACAAAGAGTAAATCTGATTTAAGCACTGCAGTCCTGTCATATTAAGTCATGATTGATGTTGGACAATTAAACAACTGACAGGAGATAGTGAATCCACAAATATCTACACTGTCAATCATGAGAGAGCCCAACACATCACTAGTTACCTGGTGAAGGAGCCGCACTCCGAATGTTTGTACTTCCAAATAAACCTATTGGAGCATAACCTGGTGCTGTGTGATTTTTAACTTTGTCTACCCTAGCCCAACACTGTCACCTCCATATCATAGTTACAACTGACATTCTAATGTGCATATTTCACTCTGTTATGGTCCACTTTCTTATTTTTCAGTTTGTTGCAGGATAGCTTTGTAGAGCTAATGAAAGGCTAAATTGAAATATATTACTGTCGACTAAAGGCAATAAAACAAAAATCCTCAGTGTTCCTATTGATTGTCCTGTTCTACAAATAGGTCAGGGTGAACCAAAATATAATCTGCAATGTGTAGATGACATTATGATTAAGTAGCCAATTGAAGAAGACATTTGTTATGTTAATGCTGTTTTCTTCTGGAAGTGTTTTCCTACAGTTTATGTAAGTGAACCACAGTGTGAATTCTCACTTTGACTGCTGATGGATAAAAGCAGATGGGTTTAGAACAAGCATTCCAGTGGAATGGGATTTTCCTGCTCCTCGGATGCTGCCTGACCTGCTGTGCGTTTCCAGCACTATTTTAATCTCGTCCCAGTAGAATGGCAGGGCAGTTCAAAGGCTCACCCTACAGGATGGACCAATAGAAAGGGGAGAATGAAAAGAATAGAAGGAGGATATGTTGGGTTGAAGGAATGAGGAGAGATCCTTCCTTTTACCTCCATCCCTCACAGTATAGCTGTGCTCATCAGGTTCAGTGAAAGTAACCGTTGTGATCAGTAACAGAAACTGTTCATAACCAATGTTCCCTCTAAGCTGCAGCTCAGAGCTGATTGGTGTTTGGATGCATTGACTTCTGCTTCTAGAAGTTTCTGCACTGGACCTCAGAGAACTGGGCAGTGGTAACAACATTTAAAGGGAATGTAGCTCATGAGTAACATCAAAGGAGAGTAGGTTTCTATCAAATCTAAATTATTGGACATATTATTCCACAGCAAGGGCCACTTGAATCCGAAGCTTCTAGCTTTGAGATAGACAGTACATCTGCATCACTAGGTCAGCTAAAATATGAACAGTTCTGTACTAGGTCAGCTAAAATATGAACAGTTCTGTGGAAAGATCACTGGACCTGAAACATTAACTCTGATTTCTCTCCACAGGTGCTGCCAGACCTATTAAACCTTTTCAGCAGCCGCTTCTTTTCTGATTTCCAGATTGGGTCAATTCTTTTGGTTTTTAATATGTGAACAATATTCATCTATTATGATTTGAACTATTTTGCGATGATTTTGGTTTTGGTCTATATGGATACAAACTAGAACAATCAATATGTTCCTCTGTCCAGTTCAAGGGCTAGGGATTTGTGTTTCTGGAGTAACAAATTTTGAAGTGAGATTCATATTTATTTAATTGATGTAGTGCCATACCCAAACACAACAGTCTTCCCATTCTCCACTGGAAGTAAAGTTTGACTCGGGATGGTCATCAGTCCACTAGCCCACCGTATTCCCAGGAGAGGGCTTCAGTGGCCAATTAAGGACCAGCCAAGGGCCTTTGTTTCCACTGCCAGGTTTAATCCAGCAGCAGATGGGTCTGTTACCATATGGCAAGTCTAATATATCAACCTGGCAAACAGCTCGTTAACTGGGGTGTGAGGGAGCATTGCCCTTGATCAAAGATACTCCATGCCTGATTATAGGGCAACACATAAGGCAGGTCTGTGCCAGCAGACAGCCACACCACTCCTTGGTTCTGACTCACTGCCTCCCTCATTCAGCAAAACCCATATGAACATATGAACATTCAAACAATGGGGAGAAATCATTCATTCTCTTGAGTTGTTCGACTATTCAATAAGATCTGATTGTAATCTCAAATCCACCCTTCACTTGGAGATTGCCACTGATGATGTTACCTAGTCAGGTAGTGAAACATCTGGATATCAAACCTACAGCTCAGCGAGCAAACCTACTCCCTAAACCTCAACCTGAGCTACAAACCTTCACAAACCTTGCAAAAATTCTCACCTATTCATAATAACACCACACTCGTTTGTTTGTCAGAAAGCTTTCCATCTCTGCTTAAAAATATTGAAGGACTCTGCTTTCAGCAACTTTTCAGAAAGAGAGCTCCGAAGATTTATGATTTTCCAGAAGAAAAAAAATCACATCAACTTGGTTTTAAATATGCAGACCCTTACTTTTGAACATGGAATCCCAGTTCATGAGTCTCATCTAATAGGCAATATTGTCTCTACATCCAACATGTTAAGACCAAGGATTGTATATGTTTCAATCAAGTCACCAGTTATTCTCCTGAACACCAGAGGATGAAAACTTTTTCTTCATAATTCAATACGCCCATTCCATTCCATCTAGTAAAGAAGTGTTTTTAGCCTTTATATCTAGAGTAGAGTTCAAGGATGCAGACATTATGCTGCAGTAATATAAAACACTGGTTAGACCCCACTTGGAGTGTTGTGACCAGATCTGGGTACCACTGAGTAAGGATATATTGGCCTTTAAGGGAGTGCAACATAGGCAGAGAAGAATTATTCAGGTAATTCTCAGATAACGTGCATTCTGGCAGCATGATTTGCTTATAAGTGAGAAATTAAGGAATAGTATTTTGGAGAATGCTTACCTTTGTTCACAATAGTACAATTCCAGACAGCAGTGATCATTTTGCACACTTCATTCTGCTCATGCACCAATGTCAGTGCTGGGGTTCGTGCTGTTCTGCACATATACCAATGCCAGCTTCCGACAGAGCAGCTTTCTGTGAGAGGTACTGTGCAGAGAGCAGCTTCCTGTGAAAGGTACACTACTCCTAGATTATCCCTTTTTTTGAAAAAAATGGAGGGGCATAGTGACAAGAATGTTAGCAAGAAGCGTTTTGGTGATAAAATTGCGAGTGGTGAACGCAAAAGAAAAGGTATAACACTGGAAGAGAAGCTTGATATTATAAATCGTTTTGAATGTAAAGAGAGAATATGTGATATAGCTTGGTTAACAGAAATGAGAGACGACGGTTAGGATTGAGCCCTCCATTATCACCTGATGAAGGAGCATTGCTCCGAAAGCTAGTGTGCTTTCAATTAAACCTGTTGGACTATAACCTGGTGTTGTGTGATTTTTAGAAATGAGAGAGTCTGCCTTCTGATCCTCTCTCTCTGCATTAACAATATTTTTTAAATGCTCTGTGTTAAATTTACTTTTGTTTCATTGATAACTATGATTTATACTTTCATTCAGGCTGTGCTATATGTTGCATTAGCCTTTTGGGTGAGAGCAATCGTGAGTGATAGTTCTTACTGGTCTGCCCTTAACCGTACTTTTCCCATAGGCCTCATTATTTATATTGAGAGATTTTTTTATTAAGTGATGTTTCATTTGAATGCAACTACAGCATTATAGGAGAACCACCTGTACCTGGATTTCAAAAGTTAAGTCATAAGGAGTGAGTACACAAATTAGGCCTGTTTTCTCTGGATGGTTAAGTGATGATCTGATCAATGTCTTCAAAACAATAACAGGAAAAGACAGGGTAAGTAAAGGTAAGCTATTTTCTGTGGATGGAGATTCTGAAAGAGTGTGAGAATTAAGGTCAGACCATTCAGGAGAGACGTAGGAAGCACTTCTACACAAACATGGTGGTAAATGTATGAAACTCTCTTCCACAAATAACAGTGGACTTTGGTCAGTTGTTAACTTTACATCTAAGATAGATAAATGTTTGTGAAGCAAAGGTATTGCAGGACATTGACCAAAGGCAGGTATATGTTATAATGCTAGAGATCAGCCCTGATCTCACTGAATGGTGGAACAAGCTTGACAGGCTGAATGGCCACTCTTGCTTCTATGTTCCAATGTATTTACAACTCTCTTCAATGAGGTGAACAATATCATCCACAATTTTCCAGATGTAGCCTCATCAATGTTCTGTAAAAGTGGAGCATAGCTTATAGAGAGAGTCATAGGGGTTTATAGCATGGAAACAGACTCTTAAGCCCAACTTGTTCATGCTGCCCAGATTTCACAATTAATCTTGTCCCAATCACCTGCATTGGTCCCTATCCCTCTATACCTATCCCATCCAATTACCTGCCCAAATATTTCTTAAACGATAAAATTGTACTTGCTTCCACCACTTCCTCTGGCAGCCCATTCCAGACACTTATCACCCTCTGTGAGAAATAATTGCCCCTCTGGACTCTTTTGTATCTCTCCCCTCTCACCTTAAACCTATGCCCTCTAGTTTTAGGCCTCCCTACCATGTGGAAAAGCTATTGGCTATATACCTTATCTATGCTTCTCATGATTTTATAGACTTCTATAAGGTCACCCCTCAGTTTCTTATGCTCCAGGGAAAAAAGTCACAGCTGAACCAACCTCTCCTTATAACTCAAACCTTCCAGTCCAGGTAGCAACCTAGTAAATCTTTTACGCACTCTTTCTAGTCTAATAATATCCTTTCTATATTAAGGTGACCAAAACTACACACAGTACTTCAAATGTGACCTCACCAACGTCTTGTACAGTTGCAACAAGACATCCCAACTTCTATCGTCAGTGTTTTGACTGATGAAAGCAAGTGTGCCAATAGCTTCCTTCATCACCCTGTCTGCCTGTGACTCCACTTTCAAGGAGCTATTAACCTATACCTCTAGATCTTTTTGGTCTCCAACACACCCCAGACCTTACCATTGACTGTGTAAATCCTGGAAAAACACAGCAGGTCAGGCAGCATCCTTGGAGCAGGAGAATCAACGTTTCAGGTATAAGCCCTTCATCAGGCCTTCCTGATGAAGGGCTTATGCCCAAAACATCGAGTTACCTGCTCCTCGGATGCTGCCTGAACTGCTGTGCATTTCCAGCACCATACTCTTGACTCTGATCTCCAGCATCTACAGTCCTCACTTTCTCCCTGTGTAAATCCTGCCCTGGTTTGACCTATTAAAGTGTAACATCTCGCATTTGTCTAAATTAAACTCCATCTACCATTTCTCAACCCACTGGCTGAGTTGATCAATACCTTGCTGTATTCCCAAATATTCATCTTTTCTGCCAACTGTACGTATCAATCTTGGGTCATCTTTCTACTTTCCTTCTGTTGTATTTAAATTCCCTCACAATAAAGTGTAACATTCTATTAGTTTTCTTAATTACTTGTTTTAAATGAATATCAATCTTTTGTGATTCATGTAATAGGACCCACACCTTTTTGTAACCCAGAGCTAGACAATTACCTATAATTTAGATAGCATGCTTCTCTTTGTTATTGCTTCTGCTAAAATGCACATTTTCACAGTTTCCCACTCCATTTGTCACACCTTTGCTCAGTTACTTAATCTTTCTGTATCTTTTGTAGCCTCCTCATATCCTCTTCACAAATCACTTGCCTACCTTTCTGTATGTCACAAGCAAATTTGACAACCATGTCATCAATTCCTTCATCTAAGTCATGTAAATTGGAAGCACTGTGGGAAAGCATGGATTGCCTATTTTCAAGGTGAAAAAGCCCATTTATGTTTAATCCTTCCTTCCTGTTAGCCAGCCTATTTTTCTTATCCATGCCAATATCCTACGCCTCCACACCACGAGCAATGACTTTCTGCACTGACTTTTGGCATGACATCTTATCAAATATTTTCTGAAACTCAAAGCACAATACATCCACCAGTTCTCCTTTATCCTCAACATGTTTTACCTCCTCAAAGTACTCCAACAGATTGGTCAAACATGATTTCCCTTCCACAAAATCATGCTGACTGTGCTTGATTACCTTGAACTTATCGAAGGATGCTGCCAAAACATCTTTAACAATAGTTTCTCTCTGACAGGTGTGAAGTAAACTGGACTATAGTTTCTTGTTTTCTGTATCCCTTTTTAAACAAAGGATTACATTCATTATCTTCCAATCTGATGGACCTTTCCAATCTTATGGGCGGCATGGTGGCACAGTGATTAGCACTGTTGCCTCACAGCACCAGAGACCCGGGTTCAATTTCCACCTCAGGCGACTGACTGTGTGGAGTTTGCACATTCTCCCCGTGTCTGCGTGGGTTTCCTCCGGGTGCTCCAGTTTCCTCCCACAGTCCAAAAATGTGCAGGTTAGGTGAATTGGCCATGCTAAATTGCCCGTAGTGTTAGGTACAGGGATAAATATAGGGGAATGGCTCTGGGTGAGTTGCACTTCGGTGGGTCGGTGTGGACTTGTTGGGCCGAAGTGCCTGTTTCCACACTGTAAGTAATCTAATCAATATCAATGAGGTTTTGGAAAATTGAAACCAATGCATCAGTTATCTTACTAGTCACATCTGAGGATGAAGTCCATCAGGAGCCAAGCATTTCCCAGCCCGCACGTCCAACAATTTATTCAGTCCCACTTCTCTTTTGATTGTACCTTTCCTGAGTTCCTCCTGTCTCTTCCACTTCTTGACTAATCACTGCTTCTGGGATGCTACGTATATCCTCTACAGTGAAGACTGATGCAAACTACTGTTATGGATGAAACCAAGCCCCCTCAAAAAATGTGAAGAAGATAGCCTAGACGCTAACTTTTTTCTTATTTTAAAGGCAAGTGCCAGCCACTGCATTCCAGATGCAGTTCGATTGGTCAAACTATCAGTCTTGAAGCAAAACACACTTGATGCATCACAGTTAAAATGCAACAAAAATAAGATTTGGATTAACTTTATTGGAAAATGTAAATGAATAATAGATTATTTAACTATTAAACAGTAACTAACAGTAACCTGTCGAGTAACATCACATAATTACATCCTTGTCAAAGGTAAGTTCAGTGAATTAGATTGTCTTACATGGAATTCTAGCAGAAGGATGAGAACCCCCAGCTTTTAGCTGTAACAGTGAGGAAAATCAGCTTCCACATCCAGCTTCAAGACCCCAGCAACTGCTACTGAGAAAATAAAACTTAAAATCCTGGTTTTGGTGGTGCTTGACCCCACCAATTCAGGCTACTTCTATTGTTCCAACTTTAAAAAGACAAAACCCAAGGCCTCACATGCTGTTTACTTTATTAGCTTTGGAGCTGACTGCTTATCACCTCTGCCCCAACTGTTTTTCATTTTAAAAAAATGCAGGACCAAATACACACTTTAAAGCCTTATCTCCTAACCAATCATATTATTTCTTTTTTTTTAAATTGTTAATTCCCCAACTCACTTTCTATAGGACCAAAGCTTACTTTGTTAAATATTTTCTTTTTAAAATAGATATGTAAAATTGTATTATTTGTTTTCATATTTCTGGTTTACTGTCTCTCATACTCCAATTTTTCTTCATTATTAATTCTTTTCATCATTCTTTCCTTTCTTTACCCTTTCTAATCTTGTGACATGCCACCTATCTTAGTGAAATGCCATGCTTTTTCTGTAAGTTTTGCATTACATTTAAATTTTCTGGTTAACCCTGGAGTGAGGGTTTGTCACTTTGAACTTTTCTGCATCTTCGGAATGTAACTATTTCTTGATTTCTGAAATAGCTATGTAAATGTCTGTCCCTGATTTTCTCTTGACCTACCCTTTAACCTGATTCACCATTTCTCTTTAGCCAACTCTGCTTTCATGCCCTCATAATTGCCCTGATGTTAATTTAAGACCATAGTCTCAGACCAACTTCTCTCTCCCTCTCTCAAATTGTGCCAGGGCATATACACTTGGAGTCTTGCTACCTGATAAAGCTTCACTGGTGCCCTTGCCAATGCAGAATTACATTTGGCAGACATTCTACTAAAGAATCTATATAGGTTTCTCAAGGCCCTTGTTATCTGAATAAGATTCTGGGCACATTTTCCTTTTAACTACCCATTAGTATAATCTTAAACCATTCACATTTCATAATTGTGTGATATCTGACCCTGAAATAAATAAGAAAAAATGAAGAAAGCTAGCAAGAAAACAAAGCCCAGCATTTTTATGTTTTGATTAATTGACTACAGTTCAAATATAGTGATGGATGTGCAGTTCATAAATATACTGTACAGCTGGTGCACCTATATGTTGTTGGAATTCAATGACAAAATGGATTGCTGTGATCTAAGTGTCTCCAAAAGTAGATCAGTCCTAGCCAGGTTGTGTTTACAGTTGCTCTCTTTTCACTGTTAAGACAAGCTATTAATTAACAATTACTGACAAACAGGAGGCTGACTGACAGTGAAAATGGAACAGATAGTAAAGTGACATTCAATGTCACTGAGGAGGCACTGTTCTAGAAAACAAAACTGTTGCCAGTATTTCATTGTATGACACTAAGCAGTAAAAAACTAATTTTATCAGTTCTTTCGAAATATTTCACAAAAGTTCCTCCTGACGGCATGTGGACTCAAAACTATGTAACTGTGATATTTTTGATGCTTTCTGATTTTCATCTTTTAATTGGTGGACTATTGAAAAGACTTAAAATTATTTTAAGTAATACTGTTATATTCTATATGATCACGTCTGGGTGTTATGAAGATGTTGATGAATTACACCATTATCAAATATTATTGTCATATAAATGGTTTGATTTGCAATATATGCATACAATGGTTGCAAATATATTTTTAGTATTCACAATTAAGCTATGAAAACAATCCCAGGGATTGGACAGTATAATGGTCTTTTGAAAGAACAATGCCAGCAACTCAATAGTTTGTTTTCCACTATTTTCCATTATGTTTCCAGTGGGAAAGAAATTTGGGTGTGGTTTAAGATAGGCTGCCAATTTGCCATCATTTACTATTGGCAATCATGACTATTGTTTTAGTCTAATATATGGGACAGATTTTGGATCAGATCCCAAGGTTGCGGTTAACTGGGGGGAGGGTGGGGGGGTGTGCTGCGGGGGAACCATTCCTGAACTGTGTGATCACCTGACAGTGATTTCCCCACATTTGGCTAATTAATGGTCAGAGGGCAGTCTCACAGTCCAATGTAGGATAATGAGAATGGGCTCCAAGTTGAGAGTCAGGGGGACCTTTCCAATGTGGGTGCAAGAGTAGTCTACTTTTCCAGGCAATACAAAGAGTGTGAGAGACCACATTCCTATCTTGGGGCACCTTCTTTGAAACATTTTAAACTATTGCATTAAAAAGTAGATTTGGCAACTGAGTACACCGCCATGGTGAGAGGTCTACCCTCTCCCTTACACCATTCATCCCTCACTCCCCAGCATTGCCTCACCCCCTTTAAACACTCAGTGGTTGGGCTCTGAAGTTAACAACTTAATGTCAAGGAATGGCTGATTGTGAAACAACTAGTCAAGGAACGGCCAGTAGATGTTTTCACAGGACCCACTAAACTTAGAACCCAACATAAGATAGAATTCATTGAGATTAGTTTCAGTAGGATTGGACATTTCTTTCCTACAGCCAGCAAGATGGAAACGTGTGACAATTTGGAGTAAAGAGAATGTACAAATGTAGCTTTTAATCTATGACAGAGAAATTTTTTGCCAGTCAACAACTGTGTAATTGGTTCTCATCTAAGTGCACGGTGGCACAGTGGTTAGCACTGCTGCCTCACAGCGCCTGTAGACCCGGGTTCAATTCCCGACTCAGGCGACTGACTGTGTGGAGTTTGCACATTCTCCCCGTGTCTGCGTGGGTTTCCTCCGGGTGCTCCGGTTTCCTCCCACAGTCCAAAGATGTGCGGGTCAGGTGAATTGGCCAAGCTAAATTGCCCGTAGTGTTAGGTAAGGGGTAAATGCAGGGGTATGGGTGGGTTGCGCTTCGGCGGGTCGGTGTGGACTTGTTGGGCCGAAGGGCCTGTTTCCACACTGTAAGTCTAATCTAAATTGCTTGGAGCTGGGAAAAAATATACAACCGAGAGAGAGAAATGTGTGGTTCGGAAGCAGTCTCTGTTCTCTGCAGTCACAACTCACTGTAAACCTGAAGAAAGCCAGTTTATCTTTCTTACAGCAGTTGTTGTGATCTGTGTCTTTTAATTGTTAAGTCAATGAAATTAATAAGAGATCAAAAGCAAAATACTGCTGATGTTGGAAATCTAAAACAGACAGAGGGAATGCTGATAGGAACTTAGCAGTTCTGGCAGCATCTTTGGAGACAGAAACAGGATTAATGTTTTCAGTCTGGTACGATTCTCCATCAGAACTACTTTTGCAAGTGAATCAATGACCATGTGCCTCTTACCCAACATTGTGAGCCTCCAGAGAAAGATGACCGAAAAAAATGTGTTGGCTAGCGGCAGAGTCATAAGGATCATCTCAACAACAGAACCTGGGAACAAAGACCCCTGAAATGTCTTTCCAGACATTCCCTTCTGTCCATCTCAATGTTATCCTGTCTATTTGTTTGTCTATATGTGTGAAAAAGAATTTTCAGGAGATTAGACTCTAATTAGTAATGTTATATGTCAGTGGTTCATAACTATTTACTTGGAGTTAGAGTCTAATAATGTGTAGCAAATAATATTTCTTGTGTAGTACAGAAATTTGGTCTGTGCTTTCTATCAACTTGGATCTGAAAGTCAGGTATATTGGGGAAATTTGCATACTTCATAAAATATTTAACTTTTGTAATGACTTCAGGAACAGTAGAGGTTGATTTCCAGTCTGCTATCTTAGTAAGTCATAACAAATTATCGAACCTAACTGCTCTTTTAACTACATAACGTTTGAAGTAGCAGACAGTTGAGGGGTCAGCAGCACTATTCTAGACATCAACTCACAAAATAAACATCTCTAGCTCCATAAAATAAAGGAAAATGGTCTGTAACATCTAGGAACCGACCTTAAAATCATGCATTCTGAAACTTATGAATTATGAAACTTCCTTTCATCAAAACAATGGAACAAAAGTTATATTTCAGCAAAATTTACTCAGACATATTTAAAAAAAGGGAAATCTTGCTAAAACTGTACAAGGTATTCTTGGATACATGCATCGTTGGCTGGGCCAACATTTATTGGCAATCTTACTCGCGCTTGATTAGATGGGGGTGAGCTGCATTCTTAAAGCTGCAGTCCATGAACCTCAAGAACTAGTTGAGAATCAATCACATTGCTGTGAGCCTTGAGTCATGTGTAGACTAGATTAGATGAGGATGGCAGGGAGCCTTCCCTGAAGGACATTAGTGAACCAAATGAGAGTTTCTTGCCAATCAACAATAGTTTATTGATCACCATTAGATTCTTAATTCCAGATATATATTGAAGTTAAATTCCACTATCTGCTGTGGTGAGATTCAAACCTAGATCTAAGCATTAGCTTAACTTATGGAGTAACAGTCTAGCGGTAATACCACGAGGCCAAAACCTCCCTTTATCTAAGAAATCACACATTGGCATTGGAGACAGTCTAAGGAGGGTTAACGAGTTCAAGAGTGGGTATAGAGACACTAAGTAAATTGGGCACAAACTCTTTGGAGTTTAGAAGAATGTGAGACAACTTTATTGATCAGACAATTTTCTTAGGGGATTTGACAGGGTAGATATGGCAACATGTTCTTCCCCCTGTGGGAGATTAATATCAGAATAAGAGTCAATGTTCTAAGACAGAGATGAGAAATAATTTCAACACCAGGAGGATAGCGAATTTATGAAATTAATTTCAGAAGAGGCTGGGTTGTTAGTATGTTCAAAGATGAAGTGGACAGATTTTAAATCAGTAAGGAAATTGAGAATTGCGGGGAAATATAGGAATGTGGAGTCGAGGATTATCAGATTAACCATGATCAAATTGAATGGTGGAGCAGGCTCAATGGACCGAATGGCCTGCTTCTACTGTTACATCTTATGGATTTTTTTTAAAAACAAAAAGAAGCTGCCTACAAGACCTCAACTACTGTCTAATAAATCTCATACCACTAAAAAGGACTTCCAAACTGTTAGTCCTAATCTTAATCTTTTGGATTCCATCTTAAAATCAAAGGTGTTGATAAACTGAAATGCTGTGGTTGTATTTAAGTCATGACTGAATGAATATTCTCTCATCTGTTCATGCCTATATCTCCATGTATTTTTGTAATTATATTTGTTTTGTAACAAATTCCCAATGTCTATGTATGAAGTAAATCCTACTTCTGATTTAACTTTACCATAGTGTTGTTATGATCCTTGCACAGTTACAGCCCACAAACAGAGGAAGCAGAGGTAATACATCGCCATTGTTTAAAACTAGGGAAAATCATTAAATTACATCCTGAGTATGGACTGTGAGAATGGAGAGGGACATTTGTTTTAAAACACACAATCTTTTCTTAATAGGTATTGCCTGTTTCAACAGGGGACAACTATTGTCTTTGAAAAGGATCTCCAGATATTTCAATTAATAAATTACATCTTTCATCAGGAATGACATCCCAGATGAAGGGATTCCATGAGATATAATGCCCTCAAGATTAAAAGGATTTACAGACCACACACAAATAATCCAAGTCAAATTCTGCAATACAGCTCTTCCAAGTCCAAAAAGAATGGTGAAACCTCCAGGTCACCTGAATCTGTGTAGTCAGACACTTGGGGGGAGATGGAGTGGTAGAGATGGGGATTATAAATGCAAACATTTGTCATGGTTCAAAATGCTTGGGGGTTAGTTGTTGCTTAGGGCTATAAGAATCTGAAAATGTTAAACACCTTAAACACCAACCACTCTGATTATATCGCACAGACTTGGTGGGAGAACAACTCAGGATATCAAAGAATTAAGATCAATTATCTGGACATGTTCATAGTCTTAGTAACAATGGCCCAAATATTCCAATTGGATCAGAAATTTTATTTAGCTTCCATGATTGTGATAAAACACGCACTTAAGGCTCGATGTCTTCTGCACTGGAGATTCCTGAACAGGTGCCTTCTTTGATGAACCTGAATTGAATTGAATTGAATTGAATTTATTGTCACATATACTGAGGCACAGTGAAGTACATCATTATAGAAATCCTGTTCTCTTTTACAGCAGTCAGTATGCTGTGATGTAAATGTACAGCATCACAGCCACTTGTCAGCTCCTGTGAAACGGTAAGAGAGAAAATTGCAAGGTTAGAATGGCAGTTGGTTAAGAAAATAAATGCAAAATACTGTAAATGCTGGAAATCTGAAATAAAAAGAGAAAAAGCCAGAGAAATTCAGTAGGTCTGGGAGCAAATGTGGAGAGTTTGAGTTGACTGTTCCATGGTGACACGTGGGTAGGTGCTGAGCTGGTAGGGTGTTAAACAATAGGGCATTTGGTGGGTAGATGCTTGATGGGTAGTCTATTAGGTGAGTGATGGAATACTTAGGTTGTAGCATTAGGTCCAGATGTGGTAGGAACTGGTGTCATCCAGAAGAGTGGCAGGCCGGTGGGTTTGGGGTACATCAGTGACAGAGGTATGATGGGTGTCAAGGCTGATGGCAGCAGAGGGAAGCAGCCAAATCCATGGGGTCAGGCCAGCAGGGGCTCACCTTCTGCTTCCAACTCCTGCAGCAGGACATCAGATTCCTGAAAAGATTAGCCTGATTTCTAGGATCTTTAATATATTAAAATGATGATGACACACGACAATAAAACCAGACAAGAGACGTCTGCTAAAATGGTGTCAGGCTGATATGTGCAATATTACATCTGGTTGACATTTCAAACTTTCTGATGGACATCATTGTTGGGGACCACGGGTCAAAATCAGGTCTTTACTGAATGACAAGGACTCTCTGCTCATAAGAACATACATTTCTCTGGCATTTTATCGTCTGTCACAAAAACTTTTCCAAATTGTCATGCAATTATGATATCAACTCCAAAGGTGAATAGAAACTGGAGCTGGCCTGTGTTAGGAGGCTGAGTGAACTAAAAGGACTTCAGTGTTTGTTTGCCGAGTGCTACTTGCTGTGTGGTCCTTCTGCAATTGCGTAATGTTAATTGGAATTTAGCTTCTGTGTCAGGTTTTCAAAGGCTTGTCTAACTTGTCAGCAGCAAAAGAAGTGCTCACAATTATTGGATTAGAGAAGCAGAAAATCCAGCCATTACTTTGCAAGGTGAAATTTGAAAGAGAACAGAAAAATAATCAGGAGAAAATATATAATTAAGAAGCAGTTTGTCGCTGTTAAAATAAATTATTTTCTTTATTGGCTTGCTCATCTCTCAATGTAGCCAATGGAGGAGTACAGTTCTAATTTGGACATCATTGTTTTAAGCAATAATATTGCAAAGAGAGAAAAAAAAACTTTTTGAAAATATGTCAGCTATTTTGTCGGGTTTGTGGTAGTGGAGAAATGGCAGGTGTTAGGAGGTAAAACCAGGTTCAGGCAGCCTGACGACAGGGTGTGTTGAGTCTGTGGGTTCAGGACAGGTTATTGGATCAGAGCGGGGTCAGATTGGCAGATTGTGGGCAGAGGTGGTGTTATATTTACATCGTAACTGTGAACGTTCGAGAAACATTCCACCTGGGGCCTCCATGGTAAGTTTCATTATATTATTTTCTTTAACATATGCATTTCCCCTTTAAGGCATTTGTGTGGTTCCTGCAATTGCTTGGATAGGAGTGAAATAATACCAACTATGCCTAGAATTTAAATTCCAGGATTTATACATTGGGGTTCTGTTTTCAGATGGAAGGCATTTTCCTTCTCCTTTCATCCTTCTCACTGGACCTCCCAAGAATGTTGGCCCTATATTGCGTTAAACTGCTGGTGATCCGTGCTGCTTGTCCAATGCAAACACTTCCCCTACAAAACACTTGCTGACCTAACCCTGCCAGACCAGACATCTCACCCCCACCCCCACCCGATTCCAGGACACGATGCCCCAATCCAGAACGTGAAACCCTCTGGGCAAGTCAATGCAGCTGTGGGGCCTTCCTGCAATCTTCTCCATATTACCCCTTTTTACTCACCATCCCTACCCCACCCCGGACCCCGATACTGGAGACCACCTTCGTTTCGCTAGCGCCGGGTTGACCTACCATCATCAAAGTGCCAAGATTATGGTAAAATGGCCTTTCAGACAGACAGCTTGTCCAATTCCAGTCGCACAGTCAGTAAAGTTCTCTGATAATGGTACATGGTCAAGATCCAAATTAGCTCCCCATGATTTTACCAACCAGCATCTCCCTCCAGTGCCTCCCCACTTGTACTTGCTGGATGTTAATAACATTCTATTTGTGATTTTAAAAGTTATCTTTAAGTATGTCTGTACACTAGGAGGAGCACTTATGCTCCTTTAAAACCCAAATTCTTTTTTTCTTTACAATGTTTTTGTAACGAGAGTATCTGCCTTTAGCTATGAAATTTTTCTTCAAAGATTCATAGCCAGGCTTTCGAACTCTGCGGTGTAAAGATTTATATCCAAAAACTGCATGGAATTTAATGCAACCCCTTTATTATTTTAGCCAAGGTGTCAGTTTACAAACTAAATGGTGCAATGCTAATAGTTACTAAATGGTAGGCAGTAGAAATTGAACTGTGCACAGTGTAAGTTATGTTGTATCCTTAATTATTCTTCCAATCCTCTCAAATAAATCTGTCGACTAGGAAATTCTGCCTTAAGCTAATCCTTTTCTGGAGTAGTGGATGAGAATGGATAAAGCTGCCTTGAGTTCAAGGCTTTGCGATGCTGTGGGTCCCTTCCAGTATCATGGTTCATCACTAGGGGAACTTTTTACAACAGATTTTCTCTAATGCCTCACATTAGAGGGCGGCACGGTGGCACAGTGGTTAGCACTGCTGCCTCACAGCGCCAGGGACCTGGGTTCAATTCCCGCCTCAGGCGACTGACTGTGTGGAGTTTGCACGTTCTCCCCGTGTCTGCGTGGGTTTCCTCCGGGTGCTCCGGTTTCCTCCCACAGTCCAAAGATGTGCGGGTCAGGTGAATTGGCCATGCTAAATTGCCCGTAGTGTTAGGTAAGGGTAAATGTAAGGATATGGGTGGGTTACGCTTCGGCGGGTCGGTGTGGACTTGTTGGGCCGAAGGGCCTGTTTCCACACTGTAAGTAATCTAATCTAATCTAAAAAAATTTCTACCAAAAGAAGTCAGATTTTATTATATACAGACTGCATCACTAATATTTAAATCTCAAATCATGCTCTATGTCGCTTGATACACTATATGTTCTAGCCAATTATCCACTCCTTAGCTGAGATCTCAGACATTGCCCACACCTTTCCCTCAGTTAGTTGTATAAATCAGCCCTTGATGCAGTAAGAAATACTGAATCTAGACAGAAAGGGACAACATCACTTATATAGCCTTTCTAAAACAAAGTGATTCAGCTGCAGTGGGTTATTTTAAGTGCTGTTATGTGCAAACTACTGCTGCAGCTGGAAAACGTGAGGGACAGGACATTGCCTGTGGGCTTCAGGGGTCTGCCATCAGCTTCAAAAAGAGTGTCAAAATTGTGTGAGAAACAATCACTCAAACTGAGTTTTCCTGGAACAGCCACTTAATGGTCAGACAGCAGACTCATTGCAATTTAAGGATGTTGGGCAGTCTCCTAAATTTGCACGGCCAATCAGAGGCCATTCAGGTTGAAAACAGCAGCTTGATTCAAGAGGCAAATGATGCATCAAAATACAGGAGGTCTCTCAAAAACATTTTCAGACTGTAACTTAGATCATGGCTTATGCAGCTGGAAGAACACAATGTGTGTGTGTGTGTGTGCGCGCGTGCGCGTGTGAGAGTTTGTGTGTGTGTGTGTGTGCGCGCACGTGCGCGTGCGTGCACATGTGCAGTAATGTGTGTGAGAATGTGGGTGATAGGTTGTTGGAAGATTCCCTATAAGAAACTCCAGCTGCCATTGAATCCAGAGAGAGGCAGGAAGAGACTTGCTTGCACCTGGCCTTTCCATTTCCTGTTCAGCCAATCTTCTCCACCTCAGGTCATCTGAAGACTTGGTGGAAAATGCAGTTGACCTCCTTTCGCGTGGTCTTCAGAAGCCATTAATAAGCTTAATAGACAACTGGTCACCTGTGGTGATAACCCTATCACTGCCCACAAAATCGAGATTCAGGGCAAATAACCCTCACAGTGCTGCAGCTCAATTTTCTGGCTTGCCCACAAGTGGTCCTAGTCCTGATGGGGTGAAAAGTCCAGCCCCATATTGCACTTAATGATGACTATCTAGTTATCCTGGTCTTGTTAGAACTTTTTTTGCTTTTCTATAAATAATGCCACACGTTCTTAAACTCACGTTCGAAACACAGGAATAGTCAAAAGTGACCTTGGTCTCTCAGATTTTCAGACACAATAATGAAACACTCCCTTCTGTACCTGACCCAGACAAATTTTCTTTATGTTGTCAATTTCTAGTTGGAAACTGCAACACACACTGCTGATGAGAGGAAAATTGACACATTTTACTCAAATACAAAGGCATTGATTGTTATCATTAAATTTTCTATATCCTATTTGCTTTGCAACAGCCACAATGTTGTTCAATTGTCGCGCGCATTTAATGCAATAAAACGTTCAACAGAACTTCAGAGACACTAAACCACACAGAAAATATTAAGTGAAAATGCCAAAAGTTTGGTCAAATAGGAAAGAGGCAGCAATAGAGCAACGGGGCCGAAAAGGAAGGAAGAGACGAAGGAAGTGGGGCAAGAGGGTCAACAAAGTTGAGCAGTAAAGATTATTCGGGGAGAGCTGTTGCAAATGAAATAAAGCAGCTTTAATCCTTTCAACAAGGAATATTATATTGATGAACAAGACTATTGGAAAGAATACTGTCATAAGTTAATACTGAACAGCTTTATTTCATAAAGATTTTCATTTTTCATAGAATCTGTATGGTGTGGAAGCAGGCCCTTCGGCTCATTGAGTGTACACTGACCCTCCAAAGAGAGTCACACCCAAACCCACCCCATTGCTGTAACCCTGCATTTCCCATGGCTAATCCACCTACCCTGCACATCTTTGGACTGTGGGAAGAAACCAGAGCACCAAAGCCCATGCAGATATGGGGAGGCTGTACAAATGTGCAAACAATGGCCCAAAGGTGGAAATGAATTCAGGTCTCTAGCGCTTTGAGGCAATAGTTAGCACCACAGAGCCACCATGCTACCCAATAGCTATGTGTTATTAAAAAGTAACTCACAGCAAGTGAACTGTTTGAAGTGCAGTGAAAATGCTGACACCTGTTGACTTCTCAATCAATGGAAAGATGTTTATAGTGATATTTTGGAGTGCGTATCAATTTGTGTTGAAAAAAGAATTTGTTGCCAACTTATTCTTATTATCATGCACCATTTTAAATACTATGGTAGCATGAAATTTATGCTCTGCATGTGTAATGGCTTAATGGAGCGAATAATACTGTTTGAGAATTTTGATGAATTCTTTTAATTCTGCTTTGACGCGAATCCAAATAACCCATATATCAATACAAATACAGAAGGTAATGTTACTACATGACTGCGTCACTAAATAAAAATGTTGTTAAATTAAAAAGCAGCCCCTGCAGGTCACAAAAAAAGTCTGTGAGAAATCTCAAAAGATGATCTTGAAAATGTATAGTTTGACCCCTAATATGGAGGTGGTGGACAAAACATGTGAATATAAGAAACGGAAACAGGCGTAGGTCATTCAGCATATTATTTTCACTTAGTCAATCAATCAGATCATGGCTGATCTACTTCAACACCATTTTCCTGAAGTATCCCTCTATCTCTATGTTTTTAATATGCAGAAATCTATCAAAGTTAGTCTTGAACATTCTCATGACTCAGCCTCCACAACCCTCTGAGGTAGAGAATCTCAAAGATTCACCATTCCTCTGAATGAAGATATTTCCTCTAATCTCAGTCCTCAATGTCCTGCCTATTATTCTGAGACTGTGACCCCTGATTCTCGACTCCCTCAATCAGGCGAAACATCTTTCCTGCATTTGTTTGTCAATTGTTGGAAACATTTTGTATGTTTGAATACAATAACTTTTCATGCTTCTAAACTCCGGAGAATCCAGGCACAGTCAGCTTAATCATTCCTCTTCGGACAATCCCTCCAACCCAGGAATTAGTTTGGTGAACTATCTTTGCTCTTCCTCTATGGCAAGTATATATTTTTAAATAATAATTTTTTTAAGATGTCAAAACTGCAGACGTGGTTCCAACATGCCTCAATATATTCGCTGTAAAATCACTTCACTTCTATGCTCAAATCCGCTTCAATAAACATTTAGGAAGGGATGGCAGAGTTTAGGACATCTGTAGTGCGATGATTAATATCAGGGATACTGAGAAAATTAAAGAGTCACAGAAAACTCACAAGTCCGCGAGGCCTGAGTAGATTACACAGGTCAGGACCAATGAGGTAATATTGGGATTCAAAAACAAAAATGAGAATTTCAAAATTGAGATGCTACTTATTTGGGAATCAATGAAAATTAACATATGTTGGGAAAGTGTAGGACTTGGTGTGAGTCAGCTAGAAAATGAGAGGTTGACCAAAACTACATTAGAACAGATAGGTCTCGGGGGTTGGGATGGGAGCAAAGGCATAAATCAGAGTTTTAACAGCCGAATGACTGAATTAAGGGTGAAGTTGAATGATGGAAATAGATGGCCATAGTGATGACACCAGTGTGTGATCAATAGCTCAAATATGCTCAATAATGACACTGAGACACTGCTTTGAGACCCCACCTGAAACTCAGGTATTATTGGTCTGGCTTTTGTAAAAATATATGTAGCTTACTGGTAAACTTCTGAGTGGGCGTGTCCTCGGCGTTCGGAGGTCACGTGGTCCTCTGATGCATGCGCAGAGGATGATCACGTGATGCTCCGAGATGCGGGCGCGGTCACATGGTCTCCCTGTTTCTCGTTCCGGAAGAGTGCCGGGAGGTCACGTGATCGGCCGTTTCGCGCCCCAGAAGTGTGCGAGTCTGCCATTTCGCACCCGAAAGGAGGTCGCGTGGTGCTCCTTTTCAGAGACAAAGGAGGGTCACGTGGGATCGGACATCCGGGAATGCGAGGAGACAGGGAATGGAGTCAGATCAACAACCAATTAGAAGGCAATCTTACTTGAGTGATTGTATGATGTTTTGTATGGTATAAAAGACTGGGTCAGGGGCAGGAATACGTCTTTGTTCTTTGTGAACTGACTGACTGAGTAGTTTGTCAGGGACAGAAAGGTTTGGACCCAGAGCTCTGTATACTTTATCCACTTACTGCTAGAATAAAACTAAAAGTGTAAGATTGAATATCTTCTCCTATTGCTTTATTTAAAGAGCACGCAGGACTGGGCTCACACATAGAAGAAAGTAAATTGGTAGATTGAGCCTAAGTCCAACACTTTATTTACATAAATTATTTGCATAATCTTTAACAACTCCAGAAGCAATCTCAGATGGGTTTTTGGATGATACCACTGAACTGAAAGGAAAGTTTTAAAAGAACAAGAATGTACAAAAGGAAGAATTACTAGGACAGTAATAAAAAATCACAAAGCTTGAGAAGAGCATAAACAAACACTTTGAGTGGCTTTTTGAATATCATTTTAGGCATTTTAATGATCAAGTTTCTGGAAAGCAAAGTTAGAATCTCAGGTAATGATGTTTTTGACAGATTGTCACAAAAATACGCTTTATGCCCAAATAATAATTTGAAATTCATTAACTGGAATTATGACTGGACCTTTTCAAAGGAGACTTTTCCAACACCGACTAAAAGATACTTGAAAACACAGCCAAGGTGATAATCTAATTTGCATTACTAAACATTTGACTTTCCAACAAAGTGTGGTGGGGACAACAGGTATGCAGAAATCCAAAGACAATTGTAGACACATTATCAGGATCTCCTGGGATCTTTAGAGAGGGGCACTATACTAATGCAAACTGATGAATGTGTGCTTAATAACTATTTATATCTTATATAAGGAACAGTTCAGCTGGACATTCTTCAATCAGTTCTCAGGCCCATGGGATCTACCATCATTGAAGATGCAGTCTAGCTATCAGTGTATATTTATTAATCCCATAAACCTTAAAGACCAAACCCTCCACCCCAGGAAAACGTGAAAGACCCCACATGACTTATTAGCAAGGCACCCATGCTTTATCTGTGGCATTTAACTGTTGGTGACAAACTATCAAGACTAACCACAAAAGGACCCTAGCCAAGAAGAGGAACTCCCAAATCTGATCTAATCAAGTTACAATGGGAATGCCACCATCATGTTTACATTACTGGCAGTTGTCTTGTGAGAATCCAAACCTTTTTTTTTGTTCTTTAAGCACATGTATTTTCTGCAGGTCTAAACAAGCAACTCAGAATCTGAGAGAGATCCATGTGACTCTATTTGTCCCCTTGTTTCTTTCTGCATCCAACTTGTACATATTAGACCATACTTACTATTTGACTCCACATGCAGCATACTGAGACCTTAAAGAATGAACTCAACCCCACAGCTATATATGTAGACGAACAAATAAATCCAAATGTAGTTTGAAACTACCTCAATGCTGTAAACAGAAACCCACCAGATTCAGCCTGAAGCCAGTTAAGTCATTAAATGGTTGGCTTTTAATGTTCCTTATGGACTCTGATCAACATATCCTTACCCAGACTGTAATCTTCACGTGTGTGTGTGTGTGTGTGTGCGCATGTGCGTGCGTGTGTATGCATGTATGAGATTGTGTGTGTGTATGTGAATGTGAGTTTTGTGTGTGCACATTTGTGTTCCTTGTGTGCATGTGTGTATGCGTGTATGAGATTGTGTGTGTGCATGTGAACTTCATGTGTGTGTGTGTGTGTGCGCATTTGCACATGTGCAAACACTGGAGTGTGGTTATATATTTTACTTCAATTAGTTTAAGTGTAACAAAGCTAATCTTTTTGTTAGACTCAAGAAAAATTGTCTTTTAGTTCTTTTATGGACACAGTGAATAATTAGTTCAATACTCACTGAATCAACAATTATATCTGTAGTGTGAAACATTTATGTGATTGTGTAAATATGATAGACATAAAATCCCTACAGTGCAGAAATAGGCAATTCAGCTCATCAAGTCTGTACTCACCCTCCGAACAGCATCCCACCCAGACCCATAACCCCAAATTACCATGGCTAATCCACCTAAACTGCATGTCTGTAGACACTACGGGGAGAATATGCAAACCCCACATAAGTAGCCACCCAAGGCTGGAATTGAACCTTGGTCCCTGACACTGTGAGGGAGCAGTGCTGACTGCTGAGCCACCATGCCACTTTGTAGCCTACTTCATCATTATTGATGAGTGACCTAAGCCCACATAATACAAGTGGATTGTTCTCTTCAGCAACCTCATTGAAAGAGTGAAGTCTTAACCTGTAAATGGTTAACATCTTACATATTTAAGTAAAAGATAACTGTCCTGATATTTCCGTAGTCATATAATCATTACAGAAACATAGACTGGAGTTGCATGCTGAGATCACAAGAGAATTTGAAAATTTGAATAAGCAATTTCCCTACACCTGGAACACTCTGGGAAAAAAAACTCTTAAAGTCAAAAAACGTGTGGAGGGTTCTGACTCATTTAAATTTACTATTAAACTGAATCCCTCAACTGCAGTGCCCAACTGACACTCTAATTGACATGATATCCCCAACATGAAGCCCACTCAACCTGATGTTGGTGGATCCAGCATGCCCTTGGTTTTACCTCACATGCTTCATGATAGACCTGCCACTTCCTCCTAATCCTGACCCTTCTAAAGCCTGACAGATCCAGCACCCTATGTCCCCAGCACAATCTGACAAGTCCCTTCCCCAAACCCAAACCCAATGGACTGGACACCTGCTCCCCATCAACCTAACTCCACCCCAACCAGTTTCCATCATGGAAACATATCCTTAAACTATAACCTCTGCTTTTGGACTCGCACACCATTGGGAACATCCTTCCTGCATCCAACCTGTCTAGTCCTGTTAGAGTTTTATAGGTTTTTATGAGATCATTCTTCTAAACTCCAATGATTACAACCCTAATCAACTCAACATCTCCTTATTCATCAGAACTGCCATCCCAGGAATCAATTTGATAAACCTTTACTGTACTTCCTCTCCAGCAAGAACATCCTTCCGCAGATAAGGAGGCCAAACTGCAACCAATATTCAAGTATGGGCCTCACTATTGTTCTGTTTAATTGCATCAAGACATCCTTGCGATTGTACTCAAATCCATGAAGGCCAGCATGCAATTTGCTTCTTTACTGTCCAATGCACTGCGTGCTTACTTTCAGCAACTGATGCACGAAGACACCCAGATCCTGTTAAACATTCCACTGCCTCAATTTACAGCCATTCAAATAATTATTTGAATGGCTGTAACCACATTTATCCACATTAAAATGCAGTTTCTGTGCATTTGCCTACTCACCCAGCCCATCCAAATCACACTGCAACATTCCTGCATCCTTCTCACAGCTCAACCTGTCATCCAGATTTATGTCATCTGCAAATTTTGTCATACTACATTTAGTTGTCTCATCTAAATAACTAACATATATTGTAAATCGCCTACAATTTGATCTGACCCAGAAGCTCCCTTGACCTGGCCTGACTGACCTGACATTAATCTAGTCTGAGAACTCATAACCATAATTACCCTAAATACTGACCTGACACCCAACCTAGCTTTCACCCTAACTCCCATACCCAGCTGGCACACTGCTTCCATTATGAGCACGGCATTCTAACCACCTTTAATCTACCCTTCACCCACCTCCAGCCATTTTCTCTCATTGACCTTATATAATTACCTTTTCACAGCTTTCCAAGTGTCTGCTGGACAGTTGAACTTCAGAATCAGATTCCGAGAACCTTAAGGTATGGATTCTATAATTTTCTTCTTCACTGCTGGATTCCTGGGCAGATTCATAACAGGAAGTTATTGTCCAGAAATCTCCAGCACAGAACTAAATTTTATCTGAAATTAAGTGACAATTTTTAAATAGGATTTCAGATTCCTATTGAAATTTCTCGGCAAATGTGTGCCAAGGTCACAAGATTCCTACAATCTTTTTGAATCCCTCTCTCACAGACATGCCAAAGTAAAATAGTAGAATATTCTTTCCAAACATAAAAGAAAATGTTTTGCAGTAAATGAGGAGAGGGCAAAGGAATCATTCAACTCCTCTTTGCCTGACTGTGACAGAAATGTATTGCCATCCCTAACACTATGCTCTAAGTATTTTTCAGAGTTAAGATCATGTTTGCTTAACATATTCTAAAAGAGTATGTAAAAACAAGGACTGCAGATGCTGATGAAGGGCTTTTGCCTGAAACATGGATTTTCCTGCTCCTCGGATGCTGCCTGACCTGCTGTGCTTTTCCAGCACCACGCTAATCTATATTATAAGTGTGTCAATTGAATGGGTCGGATTTTCTGAGCTTGCTTATGGCAGGGTGGAATTAGGCTTTGTGGTAGCATAAGCTACGTCTTCCCACTTCTACCAACATTACATTCTGCACAGACAAGGTCGAGAGTTATCTTTCTTAACGTGCCAACAGTTCATAATCATTTAAGGGCCTTAACTCATCACTACTGGGATTAAACCTCCTGCAGGTTAGCCTTTGGTCATGCACTGTTCCTGGCTGGCAAATCTATGACTGGTCAGTTCTGATTCAGAATCCATTTTACTGAATCTGACTGTTTTACAGATGGAAGGATGCTGTCAGCAACCCTCTTTAATCTGACTGGATCTAAGAGTCTTCTTGGCTTACAGCAGTCGGGGATCAACTGCTAAAACGTCATAATAAGAAGGGGCTTCTGTCTTGACACACTTGTTTATTCCATGACAGCAATTAGGTGCAAGTTACCTTGGCTTATTGGACATTGTTACTAAGAGTATGAGTCAAACTGTTTATAGGTCTTTATTTCATAAGATCCTGAGATGTTCTACAGTATTCTCACTCAAACCAGTATGCCATCATTAGATAGGGAGAAGGCAAATATACTCTCCAATTTTGACTCTTTCAGAACCATTATCCTGTAGAACAGTTTCTTCCAAAGAACGTAGGCAGAATTTCAAAGTAAACTTTAAACCACGTGAACAAAAGCACCTGAAACTACATAACATCTTTCATATCCTCAGTGCTTCACACAGCATGACAAGCTCAATGAATTAGTTGGAAAATTCAATCACTGTGCTTTTTTATGCACGTATCTCATCCAAGCTGAACTCAGCAAGGTTCTACAAACAGTAAGGAGATGAATGTTTAGTTAATCTGTCTTTTAGTGATTTTGGAAATGTGTTAAACATTGGCCAGAAAGCTCTTCCTCAAATGTTCCGAGAATGATTCATGCTTACCCGAACAGGCAAGCAGGATCTCAGTTTTGTGACTCATGGTTCTTGGCCATCGAACAATGCAGCAGTCTGTCAGTGCTGCACAGCTTTGATTATGTGCCCCAATCAGAAGTGAAGCATGCATTGATAACTTTCTGAATTTGAGGCAAAATTTCTAAGGTTGGCTCAGAGTACAAAACATCTTATTCCATTCATATTCCATTGTTTTAGCCTTAAATTGCTAAACACGATGTACAATTTCTTGTCAACAAATTTATTTGGGTAAAAAGTCGTGGTTTGGCAGAGATCTTGGGCTGGATTTTACAATATATGATAGTATCTGTACTCCATCACATTTGCTGGAATTGGTGCAAGGCAAGGTGGATCCAAGGTTGGATCCTGGGATTTACAAAGTTTGGGTAGGTGATACAGTCCTAAACAAACATGTAGATCACCTGAAAGCTGTTACCTCACAAGCAGGGCAGGAACAAAACATACCTAGCCCCTCAGAACAGCCAAAAGACCTGTCAGAAGCCAAAGGTTCTCCCCCTCTGTCTAGTGTCGAGGAAACTTCAGAGTCTGAAATGGATGCAGTCTCGATACCATTGACAGCAGAGGAAGAGGAGGAAACCTTCTCATGACACTCTGGACACAGGAGATGGCCTACTGTTTGGTTTACGCTGCCATGTCAGAGTCCAAGTCAGAGGAACTGGACCTGGGGGTGAAAACATCACAGAAAAAGCTAAAAGAGAAAGATCAGGCCGACATCCCTGGACTTAGGGTGGAAGACACATAGTGATCAGAACCAAGTGGACCTTGTTGACTATGAGGTGCCTGATTGGAAATGTTAATCCAGACCAATCAGGAAGTTTTGGCCGGCCAAAGTAAACAGGGGATAAAGGCACTGCTTGTCACTGGCCACTCGGGTGTTTCCTTTCTTCCTGGTGGTGGAAAATGAATAAAGATTTGTATACCTGTTATTTTTCACTGTGTCTCACACACAACATGAGTGCTCAGGGAAAAAAGAAGCAAACAGGGGATAAGGTCACTGCTGTCACTGGCCACTCGGGTGGTTGATTTTCTTTCCTAATGGCGGAATACGAATAAAGTTTCTGCACTCGTTGTTTCTTCACTGTGTCCTGCACCTACACACAGATGACAGGGGTGCTTGGGAGAAATAATCACCACTGCTGTTTGGCAATAGTGTGGAGGTTTACAGGAGAAAAAGAAAAAACAAAAATAAACATGAGATCTTTTCAAAAAAGAGGAAAAGGGAAAAAAAAGTATAACCCAATTTAGAATCTCTTCAGTTCAGAGGATTGACCTGTGCTGGCTGGCCACACAGCCAGTGTACTGCGAGGGGAAAATGTTCCCTTGACAATGGAGACATTGTCTTCTTTTCCTTTTTTTTGTTTTTTTATGTTTTTGGTTAGTTTTCTTAAAAAGAAGTAAATAAATGTAAACAGAGGATAAGAGCACTGCTTGTCACTGGCCACTCAGGTGGTTGTCTTTTTTTTCCAGGCAAGGGAATACAAATAAAGTTTCTGCACTCGTTTCTTCATTGTGTCCTGCACCTACACACACACACACACACACACACACACACACAAGATGGGTGCTGGGGAAAAATAAGCACCACTGCTGTTTGTCATTAGTTTGGGCAAGTTAAAAAGTATATATAAACAGGGGATTTAGACTCATGTGTGGCTTATCTTTACCACAGCAAATCAAATTGGCTCTTCAATGCAGCAAGGGAAGAGGTTGGTGGCAGTAAACTGTCCCTTCTTTAAGCTGATAATGGTTAGCATTGCAATGCTTACAACAATAGTCTTCTGGCTATGAATGATTTTGACCATTTATCACTATTGTCAGAGGTCATTCGGAGGGTAACTTGACATGAGCTTTATCTTGACCCTAAGTTAAACACACAAAAGATCAACTTCTGTCATTATTGTTAGATTCAACACCAGATTAAAAATCATTAAGAAAGAGTCATAGAGATGTCATGGAAACAGGCCCTTTGGTCCAACCCATCCATGTCGACCAGTTATCACAACCCAACCTAGTCCCATCTGCCAGCATCCGGCCCATATCCCTCCAAACCCTTCCTATTCATATACCCATCCAAATGCCTTTTAAATATTGTAATTGTACCAGCCTCCACCACTTCCTCTGGCAGCTCATTCCATACCTGTATCACCCTCTGAGTGAAGAAAATGCCCTTAGGTCTCTTTTATATCTTTCCCCTCTCACTTTACACCTATGTCTTCTAGTTCTGGACTTCCCAACCCAGGGAAAAGACTTTGTCTATTTATCCTATCCATGCCCCTCATAATTTTGTAAACTTCTATATGGTCACCCCTCAGCCTCCGACACTCCAGGGAAAACAGTCCCAACCTGTTCAGCCTCTCCCTGTAGCTCAAATCCTCAACCCTGTCAACATCCTTGTAAATCTTTTCAGAACCCTTTCAAGTTTCACAACATCTTTCCGATAGGAAGGAGACTAGAATTGCACGCAATATTCCAACAGCGGCCTAACCAATGTACTGTACAGCCGCAACATGACCTCCCAATTCCTGTAGTCAATACTCTGACCAATAAAGGAAAGCATACCAAACACTTCCTTCACTATCCTATCTACCTTCGACTCCACATTCAAGGAGCTATGAACCTGCACTCCAAGGTCTCTTTGTTCAGCAACACTCCCTCGGACCTTACCATTAAGAGTATAAGTTCTGCTAAGATTTGCTTTCCCAAAGTGCAGCACCTCGCATTTATCTAAATTAAACTCCACCTGTTACTCCTTAGCACATTGGCCCATCTGATCAAGATCCTGTTGTAATCTGAGGTAACCTTCTTTGCTGTCCACTACACTTCCAATAAACATTATTGGTTCCACAATGGAATTTGAAATAAAAATAAGAGATAAAACACTTTTTTAATAAGAATTTCAAAAAGGTTTTAAACTTGTCTCCTTTAGAACAGTTAGTGGAGATCAGAAGGTATAAGTCCACAGACAAATGAAGGAACTGCATAGCAAGAGTGTCAGCACAGAAAAATTAAGATGGTTTTATCTGCAATAAGAAGAAGGTGTTTGGTATGCTTGCCTTTGTTGATCAGAGTTTAGATCAGAGTGGTGCTGGAAAAGCACAGCAGGTCAGGCAGCATCCGAAGAGCAGGAAAATCAACGTTTTGGGCAAAAGCCCTTCATCAGGAATGCCTATTCCTGATGAAGGGCTTTTGCCTGAAACCTCGATTTCCTGCTCCTTGAATGCTGCCTGACCTGCTGTGCTTTTCCAGCACCACTCTGATCTAAACTCTGGTTTCCAGCATCTGCAGTCCTCACTTCTGCCTTTATTGATTAGTGCATTGAGTACAGAGTTGGGAGGTCATGTTGCAAATGTACAGCACATTGGTCAGGCCACTTTTGGAATATTGCATTCAATTCTAATCTCCCTGACATAGGGAGGATGTTGTGAAACTGGAAAGGGTTCAGAAAAGATTTACAAGGATGTTGCCAGGGGTGGAGGGTTTGAGCTATAAGGAGAGGCTGAATAGTGTGGGGCTATTTTCCTTGGAGCTTTGGAGATTGAGGGGTGACCTTATAGAGGTTTATAAAATCAAAAGGGGCATGGATAAGGTGAATAGCCAATGTCTTTTCCCTAGGTTGGGGGAGCCCAGAGCTAGAGGACATAGGTTTAAAGTGTGAGAGTAAAGATTTAAAAGGGATCTTACGGGCAACTTTTTCACACAGATGGTGGTGCATATATGAAATGAGCTGCCAGATGAAACTGTGGCGGCTGGTATAATTACAGCATTTAAAGGCATCTGAATGGGTATATGAACAGGAAGGGTTCAGAGGAATATGGGCCAAATGCTGGTAATTGGGAACAGATTAATTTAAGATATCTGGTCGGCATGGACAAGTTGGACCGAAGGTTCTTTTTCCATGCTGGAGAACTCTAATACTCTCACTACTTTGAGCAAATAGTCAAACCAGTGCTTTCACTTAGAGGATGGGACAGTGCTATTGTATGTTTCCACCTTTTGCTGTGTTATTTCATTGTTGTAACTCCTTGAAGGAATCCCTTTCCAACCTTGCTTTTCTTTTCTAGTTTTGTTTTATTATCTCGCTCTTAGCCAATTGCCTTTTCTGATCTACAGCCAAGACTAAAAAAACCTATTCCTAGTAATCCACACAATTTACAAGTACTGTGGGATGCATGAATCCAGAACACAGCAGGTTTAATTTTAATCCAGCCCACAAAGGAGGAATCTTGTTTGTAACCAATTTATTTTAATAGAGGTGTAAAATAAAAGTTACACCTGATCACATTAATTTCCTAATAAGTGGGTTAGGTTAAAATTGCTTCCAGAATGACAGATCTATTTATTTTCCTTGTTTCTGAATTTATGCAACAATTGCATTTCAAAATCTAAACGATGTTCCAGCAATCTCATATGGAATGCTGAATTTCCATTCTTGATAGCGTCTCTCCTTTCTGTATAAATATTTATTCTTCTTCCATTAGTCTGGTTGGCAGGTTGGCCACACATTACATCTGGAATGAGGACATGTGGATATTAGTTTATTGTTTAGTTCCGCTATTGGATCCTAATTGGATCGCTGCTCTGGCAACTGCAGTCTGACTCTATATTCAAGAGTCTGATTCTCATAAGATTTTGCAAAAGTCCTTTCATTTCACAATTATGCATTGTCTAACATGAGGTACTACATCTCTACCTGATGTAGAGCATTACTTCTTTCTTCTCAGAGTTGGGTACATGACTGTGGATAGCATTGTTACATCATCTTACAAGGTAAGGTGGCCTGCCATTTACTATCAGCCTGCACCTTCCATTCCTTTATAAGGGACTACCAACTTTTTCCACAATTTTTCCTCCATACCAGATTCACCGCCTGTTCACAGGAGTCCATGACCCACGTCCCACTCAGGGGCCAGATCTTGTCCCTTAATCGTTTATATAGTGTTGTACTTAATGCTTGTAACGCATGTTTCTGATCAAGCAGTCTCTTGCACATGCACTGAAGGGGGTCCCCTTCCCGGCCGTATCCAGCAAGTGTCCCATGGTACCTTCGTGTTCTAACAAATTTCCACCGGTCGTATTAGGTCTGCGGGGTGAGAAATTTCAGCTGAGCATAACCTTTTGCCTTTCCCTGTTTTAATTTCCACTGGCCATATTCCCAAGAGCTAGCTCCCATTTCTGAATCTGTCAGGTTGTGGTGACCACTTCCCTGAATGGGATCCCCAGTCCGACCTTCCTCAGGAACAATACAGAGTAGCCAATGTTGCCCCCCCAAGCAATTTAGAGCAATAAAACAAACTGTTCTGACCTTACACGCTGGGTTCTGGTGGTCCGTTGAGCCCAGTTCCACTGGGGGAGGGGCAGATCGTCTGGGCAATCACAAGGAGTGGCCTATGGTAAAATAACCTGAGGCGCCCTTACCACGCTGTTCTGTCCGATGCAGACTTTCAAGCTGCTTACTCAGCCCAGTGAAACGTTCCCTATGTCGAGGGATGAGTCACGGCACCAAATGTTTAAGTAAATTTCCAACACCAGCTTTACATCCCAGACATTTTATTTCTGAAAACAGTGGGAGAGATCCTGAGTGCCACCAAAGGAATCTGGCAGTCTTCCTGTGGAGGCATTCCCTGATCGACCTCTGAACATGACAAGTAAATAGTACTTTTTACGTTTTGTTCGAGTATAATTGGCCTAAAGGATTCTGACAGCACAGGGAAGGATGCAAATCTCGTTAACAATATGTGTTTTTCACACTCACAATAGCTGGAGATTGCTGCCTTCCTGTGATAATATTAAACCGTTCACAGATACTTGTGACTGTACTGTTCTTAATCTCATGTTAATTGATAAAGGGGTAGATAATAGGTTTTAGTATCAGTACTCCACAAACACCTGATAAAGGAGCAGTGCTTTGAAAACTAGTGCTTCCAATTAAACTTGTTGGATTATAACCTGGTGTTGTGTGATTATTAACTTTGCACACCCTAGTCCAACACCAGCATCTCCTAATCATAGTATCAGTAGTATGGTTAGTCTTCACATACTCTTGGTAACTAGCAAGGAAGTATATGAATGGAAACAGGAGGTAGTTAGTGAGATGTCAGATTAGGGCTGACAGTCTTATTCAAAAAGCGAGTATCTTCGCTTGGGCTAGGAGGGAAATACACACGTATTGCTCCAGATGGCTTTGGTGGTTCACGGGCAGCCTGACCCTGCTGTGATCTCTGGTCTCTGCCTGCCACTACACAGGCATACAGTTGAATACATACAGAATCACTCCAATAGGGGACCTTTAACCTTTGAATTCCTACTGCCTTTAACCAGTAGGATAAGCCAGTGAAACAGAACGTTTTACTTTTCGGGGTTCACAACCTTCATCAGGCAGACTGCTTTATCATGGAATTTATGGCTTTCCAACAAGCTGCATTCACTGCTTCACCTCTTCATCCTGCATATTCAATCAGTCCTCCCCATGTTCCCCAAATGCCCTTGAACTTGCAATTTTACCTAGTTTCCCTTTCCTATTTCTTTATCTCCTCTCTGAGCTCATCTTGTCCCGAAGATCCAACTGCTACTCAATTGACCCAATTCCCATAAGTCTGCTATCTATTCAGATTGCCTTCCTGGCTTCTATGCTATTTGACGTTACAGCAATTTCTGTTGTTTCGGAACTAGGTCCTCCATTCAAACATCCCACGTTCAGAAAATTAATTCTTGACCCATCTATCACAGAAATTACAGCCTCATCTCTAATCTCCCTGTTCTCTTCAAAGCCGGTGAACTTGTGTCTTCCCAGGCTCATGGACGCCATGTTTGAATCCCTCCAATTGTATGGGTATCTCTTCCAAAGCCCATGTCACAAATCACATGTTCTACAACAGTGACTAGAGTAAATAATAATGCCTTAATTTTTTTTTAAAACCCTTGTCACCTTTCTGCATTATCAGGATTTTAAAATGTCAATGTCTGAGACATAACACTTAGCTCCCTAATGATGTAAGAGATCACATGTGAGAGAGAGAGAGATGGACAAAATTAACATAGCTTCTGTCAGTTATACTTTTGCAAGCCATTTGTAGGTCCATAATATGTAACAAGTTAATTATTGATATAACCTATCAAAAGTTCTGTAATTTCTCCCAGCTGCACTAACCAAACATACAACGTTCACCATCCTTATTTCTCTGACATTCAGCAGGCCTACAGCAGCACCTCACATCTCTGTACTCCATCTTTGATGATTGTGTCATCAGCCATCTCTGCTCTTGACTCTCAAATTCTTCCTCAAAGTCCATCCATCTCTTCATTTCCCTTTCCTCCTTTAAAACTATTCTTAAGACTACCTTTAGAACAAAGCTTTTGGCCATCCCTTCCAGTATCTCTTTCCTTGGTTTGAATCTATCATCCTTGACTAAACACTTAACATATTTTTCTGCTTTCATCAAACTATATAAATGCAAAAGGCTATCATCGATTATTAAATCTAACTAAGATTCTGAGTGAACTGAGTGTGAGGCCTGGGATAAGGCATTTATAATAGCAAACACAAATTCGCAGTCAGATTATACTTGCCATAAAAAAAATCAAGTCTATATGATCCTGATGTAGTAGATAGGCCACTTTAGTCTCCATTTTTCCCTTTGTCCTTTTCTATTCATTGATTCGCTTGATAGTACAGTGAAAAGAAGGCGATCTCAAGGAAGATTGCTGTCAATGACATGCAGTGACTGGGATCCCAATACAAGTTTCTCAGTTTTTCCACAGTTCTATAGTTCTGAAAACTCATTATAATGGAAACTGAGTCAATACATAATTTGATTAATCCAGAAAATCAGGTGCAGTTTAAAATAATTATAGCTAAGTTGTAAAACTTATTGAGCTGTCAATTATGGTCTGTCAATAAAATAAGTATACTTTTTTATGGGAAGACTCCTCCATTCTCAGTCCAAACAATATTATTGATTTTTGTCCTTATACCCTCTCTTTAATCCTAAAACTCCATGATTATGCCAAAATATCATGTTCCTATAGAGCACAGTTTCAAATTTTATGCAGTCTTTACATAGGGCACAGATCTCCCCCAAAGTGTTTCATTAGCTAGAGTTAATGAAAGAACATTTCCATTCAAAATATTCTGGTGATTTTCTGTCAATTTGTCTCTTTGCATTTAATTTGTGATTTTCTTAATAATTACTTTAAAATAGCGCATTTCCCCTTGCAAAGTACTGGCTATTACCTTAATTTCTCCACAACTACTATTTAGCCCCATCCAACTTAGCAGCTGTTTTGTCTAAAGTGATTGTGTTTCAACAAACAAATAACAAAAAAAAGTAATTGTATCTTTAGACATGCCAAAAGGCATCTACTTCTTATTCCTTCTGACAGGCGACACAGTAAACGCTCTCATTGACATTTCCATGGTGCTAGAGCCGTAATACTTTGTAACCATGTTCCTTCCTCAACATTTATTTGCCAAACTAATGCAATCCACATTTTTTTTTAAGTCAGATTTCAAAGTAAAACTCACAACTTCATGTGCAGTGCAATATTGAACCAAACTGGCCAAAGGAGCAAGGTCCAATTCTTGGTCAAACACTGACTTAATTGTTCTCAACCAGAAGTTTAGAAAGGGTGCTACAATCTGGGATACAGTAATTCAGATAATGAACACATTGTACAACATTGAGATCCCAGGGAAAAAAAGTGATATTGCTGCAGTAAAGCATAGGAAAACTTTACAACACCATCAAGTACAACAAGTAGAATTTCTAAAGACATAACTGGGGACAATTCAATCAATACAATCGAAAATGTTTAATGCTCCAAACGTAAAATCACAGTATTGATCCACTACATATGACTGATCAAATATTTAATCAGAGAATTCATTTTTAAAAACGTCTAATACAAAATATGCATTTATACACATTCTCAATTTGAAAGTTTATGAAAGAAATTGAGTCAGGGTCTAATATATTCATTTTAATTATAAAGCTTTCCTGTTAGCTTAGTTAGATGAATAGCTAGTTTTCAATGCAGTTCCTCAGTATTTCCTCAGTTCTTTAGTTCTGGAACCTCATAATAATGGCACATGGCAAACTGAGTCAATGCACAATTTGATTAATTCAGAAAACCAGTGCAGTTCAAAACAATTACAGCTAAGTTGTGAAACTTATTGAGCTGTCAGTTAGGTCTGTCAATAAAATTAGTTCACTTTTTTGTGGGAGGTCTCCTCCATTCTCAGTCCAACCAATATTATTGATTCTTGTTCTTATATCTTCTGATTAATATTAAGACTCCATGGTTATGCCAAAAATATTATGTTTCTATGGAGCACAGGCTCAAGTTTTTATGCAGTCTTTATAAGGGGCACAGCTCTTCCCCAAAGTGCTTCATTAGCTTCAGCTCATGAAAGAATAATTCCATTCAAAATACTCTGGTGAGATCCACACTGGCTGAGGTTACTGTGAAAGACTCAACTTCTCAACCTCTTTCCTTGCCTGGAGGATAGTGATCCTCAGGTTAAACTATCACCAAGGGATCTCTGTCTAATGAGAGAGCAGCTGTCTGGTCTAGTAATATGATGGTGACTTTACCAGTTTACAAAGAATTCAATAATACCTGCCATTACTTTCCCCTTCAAAGACAAAGCAGAATCAGAGCACTGAATTGGATGATCAAGCATGATTATAATGAATGGTGGGCCAAGCTTGAAGGGCTGAATGGCCTACTCTTCCCCCACTTTTCTATTTTTCTTTGCTTCTGCAGTTGTCAGGGGGAATTGTCAGATGTGAACATTGGCCATGTCACTTTGGAGGTGCAGGGGGGTGGATTGTGGTAATAGTCTTGGTAAGCTACCATGGTGTATCTTGTAAATAGCACATACTGCTACCACTGTGTGGTGGCGGTGAAGGGAATGAATGTTGAAGGTGGTGGATAGTGTTCCAACTGAATATGTCATTTTGTCCTGGATGGTGCTGACCTTCTTGAATATTGTTGGAGCTGCACTCATCCAATCCAGTGCAGAGTATTCCAACACACCCCTGATTTGTGCATTGTGGATTGCGTAAAGGCTTTCGGAAGACAGGAGTTAATTAATTATGCAATTTCTAACCCCTGACCTATCCTTGTAGCCACAGTATTTGTATGTCTTGTCCAGTCCAAGTTCTAGTCATTAGTAAGCACTGAAAATGTTTCTAGCAAAGGATACAGTGATCAAGATGCCATTGAAACTCAGGGGCAGATGATGAAGTACTCTCTAGTTGCCCACGGTCATTGCCTGGCATTTAATCAATAAGTAACATATGTGTCAAGTATCAGTCTAAGCCCAGAAGTTGTCTACATCATGGTGCATATGTATACTAGCTACTTCATAACTTGAAGATTCAGGATGAAGCTGAACATTATGTAGCTAACAGAGAACATCATTATTACTGAAATTATGATGCAGGGAAGTTCATTGAGGAGACAGCTGAAATTATCCTAGGACACTATTCCAAAGAACTGGTCTCTTGGGGCACAGTGGTAGCGTCCCTACCTCTGAAACACAATATCCACCTTTAATTCCACCTACTCCAGAAGTATGTAAGAACATTTCTGATCAGAAAATATCTAATCTGAGGAGCTACAGTGATGTTCTCGTGCTGAATTATTGGCTAACAAAAATGACAATCCACTTTCTTGGTGTGACTACAACTAGTGAAAAGTATTCCCCTAATTCCCGTTGATTTGCTAGGGCTCCTTATTGCCATATTTAGTCAAATGGTGTCTCTGCATCAATCTGATTTGACATCTGGAGTTCAGTTCTTTTTGTCCATGTTTGGACCAAAGTTGTAATGAGGTCTGAAACTGAGTGGCCCTGATAAAACCTAAACTGAGTGTCAGTGAACAGGTTAGTGCTGAGCAAGTGTCCTTTAATAGTACTGCCAATGCATTTCTCTGTTGCTGAACAGTATGATGATTGATATTCTAAAACATTTCAGGGCTTTTTCAAAGCTTTCAACTATGTCAAGGAATGGCCAATGCAACAAAGCAATTGTCCAAAAACCAAAAAAAAACTGTACTTTTCAGCATTTCTGCTGTTATAAGCCATCATACCAACTGTGTCTAAACTATAATTTTTACAACTGGGTGCATAATCAGGTGAGTATTTTGATGGAAAGCTCTAAATGCTTATAGAAGGGAAATTATTATTGACATAATGGATTAAGGACCAAAGTGAAATATTTGCTGACAAAAGGAATTAGTTGAAGGAATTTCAATATATTAAATGATTCTTGTATCAATGATTGTATGTGCTGTTTCAGAAGGGACACTACAAATGTACAGATAGTTTTATTTTCTACTGGCATTCATCCAGTGCCCTTGTAAATAATAGATCGTAACTGAATTGGCATAGAAAGGAAAAGGCCAAGGGTGGGTGTGGATGGTATCAGTTGGCAGAAGATGCAAATACTGAGAACAAGAAGGAGCAGTACAATCCACTTCAATTCAGTGAGAAATCTCTAACAGAAGTTGTTCTGACAGCAAAACAATACAGTGAACAAACTGATATAGCAGGTTTGACTTCAATGTCAGATGGTGAGGTGACATAAATTCAACAGCAATATTTCAATCCTTTGTCTTCCAAAGAAGAACCACCTATACCAGAGACAAAGATAATGATGTGTAAACAGTGCACAGCAGAATACCATGGTATGAGAGACCCCCCACTACATTGGACATGACTGGATTAGTCCAGGCAACTGAATTACAACTCTAAATACTCAATAGTACTCAGCTGTATGTACTTTCCATCTCCACTGCTGCAGTGTTGAGGGCTCCTCTTATGCATGTGTAGACTATGCTCCAATAATCCACTCTTCAATTCTTCAAGACATGTGGTGGTGGGGGGAGGGGGGTGATCAAAAAACCTGGGCCACCTGGGACTGTCAAAGTATACAGAAATCATTGCTGCTCCTGAGGGCACCTGTAGGTACTACTTTTGGTGGACACATGCCAGTTATAGTTTGGCAGAATGGGAACCAATCTTGTTTATGAAGGTTGTTGATTGAATTGTGTGAGCCTTGCTCGCCATGTGAGTGCAGTCAATGAAACCCTGCACCTTGGGGAATTTAGCAAAGCACTTGATCAGCTGGTGGCCTTTCTGCCTGACTGTCAGGCTCATTTTGGAAGGCCACATGGTTTGCCAGCCCTGTTGAACAGGGCGTTGATTACTTCATTGATACAGTGATGAGCTCAGACTCACCAGATGGGTAAACTATGAGAGTCAGGTGATCGTTACTGTTGTACCCACTGAAGGTCCTCTGTATTAACTCATTGAAGCATACAAGTGTTATGTCAGAGGAGGCCATTTGAATCATTGAATCTGCAGTGGCTGCATGGTGCTAAACAAAGGCTGTTTTTTTGTGGATGGCTCTGGTCTCTGATTCACTGAGAAATGTGTAGGTTTTAGCGAGTTTTGAGAACATTTGTAGCTCAGGTTGAAATTTTGGATGTGGGTTTGCTTACTGAGATGGAAGACTCATTTCCAGATGTTTCATCACCCTACTAGGTAACATCTTCAGGGGGCCTCAGGTGAATCACTGCTGATAATTCCTGCTTTCTATTTATATGTTTGGGTTTCTTTGGGTTGGTAATGTCATTTCCTGTGGTGAAGTCATTTCCTATTCCTTTTCTCGGGAAGTGGTAAATGGGGTCTAACGTGATGTGTTTGTTGACAGAGTTCTGGTTGGAATGCCTTTCTTCTAGGAATGCTTGTGCATGTCTTTGTTTGGCTTGTCCTAGGGTCGATGTGTTGTCCCAGTCGAAGTGGTGTCTTTCCTCATCAATATGTAAGGATACTAGTGAGAGAGGGTCATGTCTTTTGTGGCTAGTTGGTATTCATGTATCCTGGTGGCTAATTGTCTGCCTGTTTGTCCAATGTATTGTTTGTTACAGTCCTTGCATGGTATTTTGTGAAACTAATGTCATTTACAAAATACCTTGCAAGAACTGTAACAAACGCTACATTGGACAAACAGACAGAAAACTAGCCACCAGGAAACATAAACACCACTAGCCATAAAAAGACATGACCCTCTCTCACTAGCATCCTTACATAAGGTTGAGGGAGGACACCACTTTAACTGGGATAACTCATCAATCCTAGGACAAGCCAAACAAAGACACACACAAGAATTCCTAGAAGCATGGTATTCAAACCAGAATTCTATCAATAAACACATTGAGTTAGACCCCATTTACCACCTCCTGAGAAAAGGAATAGGAAATGACTTCACCACAGGAAATGACATCACCACAGGAAATGACATCCCTCGCCCAAAGAAACCCAAACATATAAATCAAAAGCAGGAATTATCAGCAGTGATTCGCCTGAGGCCCACTGAAGATGTTACCTAGTAGGGTGACGAAATGTCTGGAAATGAACCTTCCAGCTCAGCTAGCAAACCTACATCCAAAATTTGTAGGTTTTAGATTAGATTAGACTTACAGTGTGGAAACAGGCCCTTCGGCCCAACAAGTCCACACCGACCCGCCGAAGCGCAACCCACCCATACCCCTAACCTAGCACTACGGGCAATTTAGCATGGCCAATTCACCTGACCCGCACATCTTTGGACTGTGGGAGTAAACCGGAGCAAACCCACGCAGACACAGGGAGAACGTGCAAACTCCACACAGTCTGTCGCCTGAGTTGGGAATTGAACCCGGGTCTCAGGCACTGTGAGGCAGCAGTGCTAACCACTGTGCCACCGTGAGGCAAGTCTGTTACAGAGTCATGGATGGGTTATTCTTAATTCTCTTTAAGCCCCTCTTTGGCATGACCACCCAAAGGCTGTACCACTTGTTACCTCTAAGCCTGCGCTTAATAATTCTGTGCTAGTTAGTCTATCTCCTAGAATCTTGCTCTTACTACTCTCCTCTCAATATGCACTAAACTGCATCTCTTGCAGAGAGCCCTCCATCTTTCCACTTTGAGAGACTTCCCACCATTGACCCATAATGGCCTCCACTCCATTGTCCTCCCTCAAGTGATAAACTATCTAACAATAACTGACTTTCTCTTTACCAGCTTTTCCAAAGCTCTTCCTACCTCCCTGAAATACTGACAGAATAAGACAATTTAAAAGATAAATATTTCTGACAGAAAAGTAATGGATATGTCGGTGTTCCAGACCTAAGCTCTCCCATTACCTACTAGAATCCCTGCAGCGTGGAAGCAGGCCACTTAGCCCATTGAGTCTCCACCGATCCTCCGAAGAGTATCCCACCCAGACCCAGTCCATATTTCCCTTGGTTAAGCTACCTAGCTTTCACATCCCTGAACACTGTGGACAATTTAGCATGACCAATCCATCTAACCTGCACATCTTAAGACTGTAGGAAGAAACTTGAGTACCTGGTGAAAACCAAGCAGACACAGAGAAAACTTGCAAACTCCACACAGACAGTGGCCCAAGGCTGGAATCGAACCTGAGTCGCTGGCGTTGTGAGGCAGCAGTGCTAACCGCCGAGCCAGTGTACCCCACAAATACAGAAGCATGTTACAATATTTTGGTGCGACCATATTACGTTTGAAATAATGTCAGCTTGCAGCCATTTTGTGAAAGTAGCTCATGAATCATCTAAAGACCATGAGCAAACGCTCTGAGCAGATATTGCTTATCAACAGGGAAACAGAAAGGTGGACAATGGTCAATAGATGTTGTATGGAAGTAAGCTGCCAATGAGCACAACCTACACAAGTGAAACAAAGGAACCTTCACTCATTCCTCGGACATTTTCCTGCTCGTTTTGCCAGTGGGAGCAACATTAAACTATTCAACTGCAGAGGCTATCACAAGTGCTGAATTCTGACTTCAAGTTTCATCCCCTTCACTTTGAAAAGAAAATGTAGAAGCAAGGCAAGTCTGTCACATTAATAGAGATCAATTCAATGTTATTCTTCCCCCATGTAACTCTTATCCTTATTTGAATCATTGTATCTTTATTCTAGCTAATAACTTTATTATTATTGTGTAGCTAATTTACAGTTACAGTTCTGTAATAAGCAAATCCTTTATTTTGTTCAATACATGAATATCAGTGCTGCTGGTTATTTTTAAATTAAAATACTCAAACTAAAGGGCAGCTACAAATGAGCTCATAACATTCTGAGTTCATGAACCACGATGAGGATAATGACAATTTTGAATGTTTATTTGATGCAGTTAAATTCACATTATCCTGTGTGGTATTTGCACTGATTGCCACTTTGCATTTTATGTTCTTGTTCAGTAACTAGCATTTCCAACTTAGCAGCTTGAATCTATTTCTGGTACACACCAGATAACTTAAATTTTACTGGACTGTGAATCTTCCGAAAACAACAAAAATGAATCTCTTTACATGCAGTAACTAATTTGGTCCACTAGAGGTTGCCCTTGCCTCCAGATATTTTGAAATATCTCCATATCTTACTACTCAATTCACATTTCACTTATTAAATTATAGCCCACAATCTCCATTCTCAGCAGTATGTAATGTCTCAAACTACAAGGGAGGTGTGCTATTCTGAGGGGTCAACTGTCCATAAAACTAAAAGACAAGCCAACCTAAAGTGAGATGCGAACTAAAATCAGAAAATCCTGGAAATTGTGCACAGCTCACGCAGTCTCTGTAAAAACATGTCATGGTTGTCATGTAGCTTTGTAAGACTTTGGTTAGACTACACTTTAGTATTGCATTCAGTTTGGTTGCCACATTACAGGGGATGGGGAGGCTTTGGAGAGGGTGCAGAAGGGGTTTACCAGAATGCTTTCTGGATTTGAGAGTATGAGCTATAAGGAGAGACTAGAAAATCTCAGCAGAGAGTGAGGCAAGACTTGATAACAGTCTATAAAGTAACGAGATGTATGAGTAGGATTGATAGTCAGAATTTTCTTCTCAGAGTAGAAACGTCTAATACTAGGGGGCATGCAAAGGAAATGTGTAGGGCGAGTTTTTTTTCACAAAGTGTGTGGTAGGAGTCGGGAACATGCTGCCTGGGGTGTTGTTGGAGGCAGATGTGATTGGGGCATTTCAGGAAACTCTTAATAAGTACATAAGTATGCAAGGACTGGTGCGATATACATGAAAGGCAGGCAAAAAGGATTGAGTCATAGAGTCATAGGGCACATAAAGAGTTAAAAATTACACAACACCAGGTTATGTGTGTGATTTTTAACTTTGTCCACCCCAGTCAAACACAAGCTCCCCCACAACACGGAAAGAGACCATTTCGTCCAACTCGTCCATGCCGACCAGATATCCTAATTAATCTAGTCCTGTTTCCCAGCAATTGGTCCATACACCTCTAAACCTTTCCCATTCATGTACCCCATCCAGGTGCACTTTAAATGTTGTACTTGTGTCAGCCTCCACCGCATCCTCTGGCAACTCATTCCATACACACACCACCCTCTGTGTGAAAAAGTTGTCCCTTAGATCCTTTTCCAGCTTTCCCCTCTCAACCTAAACTTTTGCCCTCTAGTGCTGGCCTCCCCCACCCTGGGAAAAAAGATCTTGTCTATTTATCCTATCTATGTCCCTCATGATTTTATAAACCTCTATAGGGTCACCCTTCAGCTTCCGACACTCCAGGGAAAACAGCCCCAGCCTATTCAACTCTCCCTGTAGTTCAAATCTTCCAACCCTGGCAACATCCTTGTAAATCTCTTCTGAACTCTTTCAAGTTTCACAACATCCACCAGAATTGCACGCAGTATTCCAAAAGTGGCCAAACCAACGTCATGTACAGCCGCAACATGACCTCCCAACTCCTATACTCAATGCATTGAGCAATCAGGAAAAGCATACCAAACATCTTCTTCACTACCCTATCTATCCACGACTCCACTTTCAAGGAACTATGAACCTGCACGCCAAGGTCTCTTTGTTCAGCTTTGGCATGATGTTCGGCATGACATTGTGGGCCAACGGGCCCATTCCTGTGCTGTAATGTTCTATGTTCTGAACAGAGTAAAAGTTAATAACAGGGATATTTTGAGAAGTGGCAATCACAATTAGATTCTCACTCTGCTCCTTTTTTTTTCCCATTAGTACTGACCTCCATATTTCTAGCTGGGAATTCTAATTCCAGCTCTTTGAAAAATGTGCAGCATTGCTGAAATCATTGTGCACGACATAGGATAAAATCCCGACAGTGTGGCAACAGGCCCTTTTGGATCAACAAGAACACACCAGCCCTCCGAAGAGTAACCCACCCAGTCAAGAGAAGCAAACCATGTTCGCTTTTGTAGCAGCGGGTCTGCCATTTTCTGTAGTTTTAATGTTCATGAACAATCGAACATATTGATTATTAGACAGCTGCAGTGTAGGTCCATGGTGGCAGTTGGTTAGAGTTAGGTGAATAGGATGCCAAGTGGTTAGATGCCAGGTCAGTAGGATGCCAGCTAATTAATGGGGTACTTAGGGCGGGACAGGGTGGGGGTTATTTTAATGGGGCTGGCAGTAGTGAGGGGGGATTGCTGGCAGTAGTGGAGGTGATGCTCAGGTCCATGTTGGGAAAGTGACAGGGCTAGTGTGAGTGCAAATGTGGGATGTCTGGGTTGGCATGTGCTACATCAGGCCTGGTGGGCAAAGGGGTTGCTGGCAGGGAACATAATTCAGGGCATGGCAATTCAGAGGTGCTCCTGGGTCTAGGGAAAGGAATATGGAATCAAATTACATTGAGGGCGTGGCAATTGTTGGAGGTACCTGGAGGGTAAAGGGTCAGGGGAAGTGTGAGCAGTATGTGTGTGGATGTTGTTAGTAGTTTGCAGGAGCTAGATTAGGTTACTAATTGCTTAACTTGACCCGAGCACCTATTAACATAGTGGAAGTGGAAATCTTGGAATCCTCCAATGTTGCCCATTGGAATCTTTATTTTCCTGGGCAATTCTCACAGAATCTGCTGAATCTTGGGTTCTACAGGATCTCAATGCTAAACCCCAGCCTGTAGTGCTCCACTGACTATCTGGCCATCAGAGTCTCTGGGCCAAGGTTCAGCTTGATGACCTCTCATTAGAATTCAGCTTCATGGAGGCATAATCAACAACCATATGTTATCCATAATTGAACCAATAGCAACACGCAATGTTTATCACATTGCATAAAAGATTTACAGTTGTCTTGATGTTGGAGCCATATGCACATCTAATGGGAACATCTAATGGGAACATTGGTTTCGGATGTCCTGCTGTGTTGCACCACAGGATACATTTTCAATTGCTTGGGCTGCAGATTGCATTTGCTTGCTTTGTACCTGCCACCATTTATTTCCACTCTGAGAGATGGTAAGGAAGTGTTACAAGAAGTATCAGGCTGAATATGAACCTTTTGGAAGCATGGCATGAACAAGCCCTGGCATGGTAATTCAGTGGTTAGCATTGCTGCCTCACAGTGCCAGGGACCCCGGTTTGATTCTGCCCTTGGGTGATTATCAATGTGGAGTTTTCATGTTCTCTCTGCATCTGTGTGGGTTTCTTTTGGCCACACTGAGTTGCCCATAATGTGCAGGCCAGGTGGAATTGCCGTGGGAAAAGCATAGTTATTGATAGAGGGTGGCTATGGATCGGATGCTCTTTGAAGGGTCGGTGTGGATGTGATGAGCCAAATGGCCTGCTTCCACACTATAGGGATTCACTGAATGATTCTGTGCTCTGGAAGATGACTTGAAAATGGAACATTTGGCTCAGTGGCAGGAGACCTACTTAAGTAGATGTGTAGACCTCTGCTGCACATCTGTCTGGCTCTAACAGAACAAGAAAAAGCATGATGCTTTTTGAACTTTTGTTCATCTATTGCTTTGGTAGGTGTGCCACTATTAGAGGGATCCATGCATGCTAAGCAACCTGTACAGAACAGTTCATCCCTCAAAGTGCATTTGATACCTTGTCTGACTTTTCTTCCATCCTTGCTTCTCATGGACTTCCTCAGATTGGTCTAGTCTGTATTTATGGGCAAAGTACAGTAACAGTTTTCTATTTCCTTCTATTAGGTAGCCAATGAGACAATCCTGATCTGGCCACTTGCCATGAGACTTAATAGAAGGATTTATTGATATTCAACCTGTTTGGCAACATCTTGAACATATTTCCAAGGCCAAGTCCTGACATAGGTCCTAAACCCAAGGCCTAGCCTTCTTCGCCTTCTCTGTGAGGACTTCTTTGCTCAAAGTATTGCCTCAGAATAGTTTCTGTGGAATACACTCCATCCATCCTTTAACATGGTATTTACAGATTTGAGTACTTCCTTCATCTGACTTCTGTGCATTTCTAATCTCATTTAACTGTCACATTGTTACTGCTATGTACTTAGATATCAATTAAGTAAAAGTCTGCACTTCTTCATCAAAATGATTATCTCCTTATTCAGGCCTTACTTCAGGGCATAAGGCAATGTGATAAGCTATTTTCAACTTCCCAAGCCCTTTGAGCAATTGTAGAAATTTATTTCCAAAACCTGGACACTTCTTTTCACTTACCAATTCCTCCACTTTGCAAACTGTTACAAGCTGATATGTTTAAACATGAATGATACTAGTTATTAATTATTTGTAAGGTTTCTGTGATTATCCTGAATTTATGTTGAAGTGCAACAGTCATCTGTCATCTGAGTTGAAATTGTATGCTTCCTGGTCCATGGAATTGTGCATTTAATGGCTAAAGAAGATTTTACTCCAAGCACAATTTGGGTGGTGTCTTGTCATTCCCCCCAACAACACTGTTAAAAAGCACGACAATAGGTGCAGAAAATAGAGCGAACAGTTGGGGTACATCACTGTTAGAACCAAAGTGGTACAATGTGAAGGCTGCTGGAAAATTATATTTTCATGTGCCATAATTGGTACTAGAGTGAGTCTGATTGATAACAGCCCCCACAGTTTAACATTCATCATTCAAGTGGGTATATCAAAGGTCAGAATGCAGGCAATTCCATAGCCAGTCAAATCGCATCCAGATGATCTGTTTATTTAAGTATCAGTGTTGCATGTTTTGTACTATTTTGCTTTCATTCTTTTTTGTATTGCAGTCTGTAGACATTCCTGAAGGCTATTTTTAGGTTGTGTTAAAGTACAAAAGGATCAGCAATCAGAAATATGCCAAATTTCCTAAAAGTGTATCAGAAACTTTCCCAGTGATTAACTGTGCAGGAAATTCCCAAGGCCAGTCCCTGTTCTGTAATTTTGTTGAGATGAAGTCACAATATGAATATAGAGCTGGCTTCAGTATACTGATGCAGAGGAAAATTGACTAATATTTTCATTCAACTGCCCTTGCTATAGATGTGTGTAGATATCACAAGAATGTAGAATCAAATTTGTCTATAATGTTGCTTATATATGAATAAACTGAAACCATCATTATAAATAGTGATTATTCAAACAAGGGTACCGTTCAGTATCTGGAGCCTATAGAACTATGCCTAGATATCAATGCCTTCCCAAGAATAAAAAATGAAAGATTGCCAGAGGAAGGTTGACAATCTACTTTAAAATAAGGTGTTCCATGTCCACAGAAAGAACTGCAAATGCTTCTGACACAATTAATGTCAAACACCATACAGAACTGAAATGGATCATAAATGAAGAAGCAATGCAGAAGAATGAAGAAGGACAAAACTTCTGTCAAATTGCAAACAGGAGGAAAGCCAGAATTCAGTGTGTCAACCCAAGAAAACTCTACTGACCTGAAAAATGCTCACGTGTTATATTAACAGAAAAACAGAGACAGTTTTGGATTAACAAGGAGATAATAACTGATTTAAGTCAATAAATTGCTTCTGATTTAGAGGGATTTCTCATTGTCTTGCAATGTTCAGTTGATGGGATTCCTGTATGAGTCAGGAAGCAAATTAGCTAGCATGGATCAAAATGCCAAATTCCACTTCAACCATTGCTTGATGCATTCATTACTCTGAGCTACTTTGAAGGCAAGTTGATTGTTCTGTTATTTTAGGATTCCTGGAAGATAGTAACACTACCTTCGATGACAAAGGTTACAGATATTTTTAATCAACTTGTCCAGATGTGTTATAACATATCTTTAGAGCAGGTGGAACATGAACTCAGATTTCTAGCTGAGAGATAGGGACATTACCTTTGCACTACAACAACCCCTGACAAAGATTGTATATTGTTGGTGTAATGCTATCAGAGAAGATGCCCAATAGAAGTACAAGCATCAGATGATTTATGACACAAAATAATTGGAGATTCTTCTCTTCTCCCAACAAGCTTTTTCTCAATGCTGAAGAAATCATTCAGCCAGTAAATGCTAAATCAACATGACCTATTCATTTTGCATGCATAGTGAATGGCAAATTGGATGACTGACTTGTGACATTTGGCTTTTGAGAGCATATTCATACACACCTAAATCACAACTGTCCTGAGCTGAACATTAGAATAAGGAATTGGAGATCTTTTAGAAAGGTAATGACTAGAATGTGAATTCATCAATGATGTTATACAGATGAAAGCAAACATTTAACTACCTTTTGTAAATGACAAATACTTCCCACAGGCTGTAATGTTACCTGTTACAGAACTCTAATAATGCTGAGGTTGCAGAAGGATAATGTCATTTTTTTGCCTGTATGCATCCTTCATCTTTGAGTTTGGTTATTGAAAGATAATGGATTGAAACTTTGATTGAGTTGGATTTCTTTAGGGATTAGGTTATCCTCTATCACTTTACTGGAGGCACCATTGAAATCAAGACCCAGATGGGGAAAACCCAATTGCTAAGTTGGCGTCAAGGTAATTGGGCAAGAGTTAACCAGATCTGGGCCACACCATTTAAACCTGTGGAATTTGTCAGAGATTTGGTCAGCTGGTCAACTGGTTGAAGTAGTGGCATCTGAAGTTTGGTTCTGGTCCAGAATTTACTGAGGAGGAAATTTAGAACATTAATGTGATCAGTCCATTATGTTTTGTAGGTTTAAGGGTCGTGGGAATTAGTCTGTTAATATGTAAAGAAGTGAGCTAAAAGTCCTTATGTTTGACTGTGTGTGATAAAAGCCATTTGGAGGTGATGGGGGGAGGGTAAGTGTAATTTTGAAGCAGTTAAGTGAATTGTCCAAAATTTTAAAAAACTCTGAAAACTGAAAAAAAGTGTGAATGTGCTGTAAGTTCAAAATTTGATTGGGATGCAAAATAAATAAATTACTGATAAAACACAAATTTGCATGAAATTTTGTTGAAAGTTAAAGTTATAGGGTACAACTGAGAGAATGCTATAAATTAAACCCTTTAGTGATCAAGTCATTTTTTTGCAAACTACAAAAGCTGTGATAAACTTGAGAACAGCCAGATTTTCCCAAATGGCTCAGTTTTTGTAACAGATACTTCAAACCGACATCTCTGCCTTGCTTTCATTCCACCAATTTGTGCTGAATATTCACTGATGCCATGTAGCATACTAAATAAACCACATTTAATAATGTGATGAACTGCATGAAAGAATCATCAGAAAACGTGGTCATTGGTATGCTTCAGGTTCCTAGTAAAACAGCAGCCTGTCAGACATTGGGTTGCTTCCATATCTTTACACACAGCATCTTTAAAAAGAAGTTGGCTTCTTGAGACAGAATTGCTCTGTCCGATGAGATCCAGTCCAATATTTTGGACCACAGAACCACCTGCCTGAATAATCAGCTATTGATTTTGCAAACCTAATGGTCCAGGAGTGAAAAATGTGTAAGTACTAAGCCAGAATTTCAACTGCATCACATATGTTGTACAAATAGCCCAGTTATTGAATAATACAATTTCATGCTCGTCTGAATGAAATGAAAATGTTGACTCCCAAATGATTTACTAGTCATCAAATGTGAGCAATTGCCAGCAAGTGGGAGTCTCACCTCTTAGGGCTGAATTGCATCACGCCCCACAAGCAGGCTAGCAGGTAAAGCACCATTGCACAGGCCTCAGAAAGGAACTACACTTTTAAGACAAATAGATGACATCACAACATGGGATTCTCTGGTATAAAAGGTCTCCATCTTATTCTCAGTCAGTTAGTCAACTATTAATTTAAGTAGTTAACGTAACAGGAGTACAAATAAGCGCAGAAAATATACCATATGTAAGTCTGAAGTATCCTACCAGTGTAAATAGCTAGTGTTGATTATAAACTTCAAGACACCGATCCCAATGAAAATCAAATCTTAATGATATACATTATATGGGTTCACAAAAAGGGAAGCAATCAGACCATATCAAAGTGGCGGCGATGTTTTGCCTGAAGGAAATTACATTGGTGAGAAGTCAGAGAATTCCGCTGCCAATTTGTATAAAGGGTGCACTGAGTGACTCTACATATCTAGTTTGACACCATTATTAGAATTAATATCTTTCGAGAGTGAAAGGATTTCTTAATTAAACGTCCTTTTGGTTGTGATTAATTGAAAACTTAATTTTCTATTGTTCAGTTACAACTTGAGGAGTGGCAGATGGAGTTTCGTTTTGATAAGTGTGAGGTATTACATCTTGGTAAAACAAACAAGGGCATGACTTATACCGTTATTGGTAGAGTGCTGGGTAATGCTGTCGAACAGAGCAACCTAGAGGATCAGGTACATAGTTCTTTGAAATTTGTGTCACAAGTAAACGGGGTGGTTAAGAAAGCTTTTAACATGTTTGCCAACACTGCTCAGCCACTTGATTATAGAAATTGTGATTTCATGTTGAGATTGTACAGGACATTGGTGCGGCCACTTTTGGAGTACTGTATATAGTTCTAGTCACTCTGCTCTAGAAAGGATATCATTAAATTGGAGAGAGCTCAGAAAAGATTGACCAGAATGTTGCTGGGACTGGAGGGTTTGAGTTATGGTAGGACAGTTGATGAGCAGTGGAGGGCTTTCAAAGCAATTTTTCAAATGTGAGCAACAGTATATTTCATTGAAAAGAAAAGCCTGTAAGATAAGGGGTAATCTGTGTATCTAAGGAAGTAAGGGAGGCTATCAAATTGAAAGAGAAGGCATACAATGTAGCGAAAAATAGCATGAAATTAGAAGATTGGGAAATCTTTAAAGGTCATCAAAAAGCCACAAAAAGAGCAATAAAGAAAAGTAAGATAGAACATGAGAAAAAAAAATGAGCACAGAATATAAAGACAGATAACAGAAGTTCCTATAAATATATAAACTGAAAAAGAGTGACTAAAGTAAACGTTGGTCCTTTAGAGGATGAGAAGGAATATTTAGTTATGGGATATGATGAAATGGCCAAGGCATTGAATAGGTATTTTGTTCACAGGGGAGGACACTAATAACATGCCATAATTGACAAAGAGGCGAAGGTAGATGAGGACCTGGAAACAATCATTATCACGGAAGAGGTGGTGTTGGACAAGTTAATGGAATTTAGGATAGATAAGTCTCCTGGCCCTGATGGAATGCATTCAGGGTACAAAAAAAAGATGGTGGGAGAAATAGCAAGTGCAATGGTAAATGTGACGCCACTGTTTAAAAGAGGAGGTAGACATAAGATTGGGAATTATAGCTTATCCTCTGTAGTGGGGAAGATGCCTGAATCTATTACCAGGGAAGAAATAGCAAGGCATCTCAATAGAAATTGTCAAATTGGGTAAACGCAACATAAGTTCATGAAGGGCAGGTCATGCTTAACAAATCTTGTGGAGTTCTATGAAGACATTACAAGCAAGGTGGACAATGAGACCCAGTGGATGTAGTATATCTAGATTTGCAAATGGCCTTCAATAAGATGCTGCACAAGAGGTTGCTGCATAAGATAAAGATGCATGGTGAGGAGCGTAAAATATTAGCATGAATAGAAAATTAGTTGACTAACAGGAAGCAAAAAGTGGGGATAAATGAGCGCTATTCTGCCTGGCAATCAGTGACTAGTATTGTGCCTCAAGGATCAGTGTTGGGACTGCAATTATTCACAATTTATACAGATGGTTTGGAGTTGGGGACCATGTGTAGTGTGTCAAAGTTTGCAGATGACACTAAGCTGAGTGGCAGAGCAAAGTGTGCAGAGGACTGTGAAACTTTGCAGGGGAACATAGATACTTTGAGTGAGTGGGCAAAGGTCTGGCAGATGGAATACAATGTTAGTAAATGTGAAGTCATACGTTTTGGTAGGAGTAACGGTAAAAAGGATTATTACTTGAATGGCAAAAAGTTGCAGCATGCTGGAATACAGAGGGACCTGGCTGGCCTTGTGCATGAATCACGGAAAGTTGGTCTGCAGGTACAACAAGTAATTAGGAAGGCAAATGGAATTTTATCCTTCACTGCTAAAGGGATTGAGTTTAGACGCAGGGATGTTATGTTGCAGCTGGATAGGGTGCTGGTGAGGCCACACCTGGAGTACTGTGTGCAGTTTCAGTCTCCTTACTTGAGAAAGAATGTACTGGTACTGGTGGGGGTGCAGAAGAGGTTCACTAGGTTGATTCTGGAGTTGAGGGGGTTGGCTTATGAGGAGAGACTGGGTGGTTTGGGATTAAAGTTGTCCACTTTAAAATACATAGTTTGGAATTTCCCAAGGCCTTAGCCCACTAGTGGGGAAATTCACTTGAAAGTGGTAAGGATTTTTTTTTACTTCATGTGTTATTATTGGCTTGCTGGGTGAGCATTGATTGCTCAGAGGGCAAATAAAGGCCATTTTTTCTTAACAGGTGACGTATAGCCTTTAAGATACCCCCTCAGAGGAATGAGGCGATATCTTATAGAAACTTATAAAACTATGAAGGGAATAGGTAAAACAGAAGTAGAGAGGATGTTTTCCACTGGCAGGTAAAACTAGGGCAAGAGAGCACATCCTCAAAATTAGGGTGAGCAGATTTTGGACTGAATTAGGAAGGAACTTCTACACTCAGAGGCTATGAAATTCCCTGCCCAGGGAAGTAGTTGATGCTACTTCAGTAAACGTTTTCAAATCTAAAATAGATTTTTTTTTAACAATAAAGGAATTAAGGGATACGGTGAGAGTATGGGTAAGTGGATCTAAGTTCATGAAAAGATCAGCCATGGTCTTATTGATTGGTGGAGCAGGCTTGAAGGGCCAGGCAGCCTACTCCTGCTCCTAGTTCTTATAGTCTTATGATAGGCTAGGACTTTTTTAACTGGAAGGTAGGAGGTTAAAAGGGTGACCTTAAAGAGGTTTATAAAATTATGAGGGGCATAGCATAATATGGGTAGTAGAGGTCTTTTTTCCCTATGGTGGGATTGTTCAAATTTAGGGGCATAATTTTAAGGTGAGAGGAGAAAGATTTAAAAGGGATCTTTTTTACATAGACGGTGATTTGTATGGAGAATGAACTGCTAGAAGAACTGTGCAGTTACATTTAAAATACATTTTGGATAGGTATATGAATAGCAAAGGATTAGAGGGATATGGGCCAAATGCAGGCAAGTGGGACTAGTTTAGTTTGGGAAACCTGGTCGACATTGTCTGTTTCCATGCTATATGACTCGATAACTCTATGGCCCTATAAATCAACAGAGAGAGAATCTGGTTACATTCCAGGGATAAAATAAGTTCAATTTGGAGTCAATGTATGAAAAGAATACAGAGCTCTTATCTCTTATTGTAGACATTCACTGCCTGGACTTGTTCCTGATGTTAGCTGAGCCTAAGTCAGAATTAAATTGAAATAGCTGATTGTCTAGGGTGTCCAACAGAGTGATACAGTAGCTCAAAATTTCCAACAACAACTGGGATGAAATTATCAATCCTTCTGTGGGACAGATAAAGAGAAATATGCTGCTTTGAAAGTAGAACAATGTAACAACTAAAGTAATGGGAGAATTCTTAAAAGCCTAATAGTGCATATATGGTATCATTCCCCATCCATTGTAAGTTTGGATTTACAAAATGTTGTGGTATGTCAGCTGCTTCACTTAACCTCAGATGAAAGAAAGCACTCACATTTGGAGTGCCTTAAAGTACTAATCAAGGACATAAGAACCCATGTTGTTTACTTCCCTGAAACTATCATTTTCTTCCTTCAGGCTGTTCTGACTGCTCATTCCCTTCCTGAGGCCGCTAAGAATGTGATTCTTCCTTTTGATCGTCATCTGAAAACAACATGGCAAATATACAGCAAACCTACTGGGAAAGCAAACCCCTTCAAAAAATAGGAAGGACTGTAAAGCAACTTAATTAAAGTTGTCCTCCTTAAAATACATAGTTTGGAATTTCCCAAGGCCATAGCCCACCAGTGGGAAAATTCACTTGAGAGTGGCAAGGTTTCTTTTACTTCATTCATTAGATGTGATATCATTGGCTTGCTGGGTTAGCATTAATTGCTCACCCCTAATTGCCCAGAGGGCAACTAAATGTCAAACATGTTTTTTTTAACAGCTGTCGTACAACCAAAACATCTCTGCAGATGTAAGTTTGGTGATTGATAAAGCCCTGAGAAAATCCATGGGATATCATATCTGAAAGATGCCAAGGGAACTTCAAACAGCAATCCCTCAAAAGGGGAGATGCAATACAGCATAAGCTTTTGGGATTTCCTGTGCCTACTGTAATAGTGATGGTTGGCCATTGCTCTCAGCAGTAAACCATTATTTGTGGATTATGTCCCAAACTACAGATACATTTGTGTTATTCAAATCTGCTTGTTATGCTTGTTAGTAGAGATTTCTCTGGGATGGGTAGGGATGGTTGAGATGTTACTTTGATGTATGGTATGTCAAGACATCAATATAACATCTAGAGCACATGCCATTTGCCTGTGTAACAAACACCATTTTCAAATGGACATGGTGGAGAGTGGTACCCCCCAGGTCATCTCCTCTGCACAGAAGCTCTTCAGCCACGTTCTCAAACAGACCCGTTCCTCTCCGCCCCCACCCCACTCCGGCCTATCACCCTCACCTTGACCTCCTTCCACCTATCCCACCTCCATCGCCCCTCCCCCTAGTCCCTCCTCCCTACCTTTTATCTCAGCCTGCTTGGCTCTCTCTCTCTTATTCCTGATGAAGGGCTTATGCTCGAAACGTCGAATTCTCTATTCCTGAGATGCTGCCTAACCTGCTGTGCTTTGACCAGCAACACATTTGCAGCTGTGATCTCCAGCATCTGCAGACCTCATTTTTTACTCGAAGATTTTAACCTACTGCGAATCCTCTTACAAGGATGCCTTCCTTGAAGAAGCTCTCTTCCTCCCTCTACAAGGATTTCAGTGAGTCCCTCTCTCACTGCACCCCCCAGGTCATCTCCTCTGCACAGAAGCTCTTCAGCCACGTTCTCAAACAGACCCGTTCCTCTCCGCCCCCACCCCACTCCGGCCTATCACCCTCACCTTGACCTCCTTCCACCTATCCCACCTCCATCGCCCCTCCCCCTAGTCCCTCCTCCCTACCTTTTATCTCAGCCTGCTTGGCTCTCTCTCTCTTATTCCTGATGAAGGGCTTATGCTCGAAACGTCGAATTCTCTATTCCTGAGATGCTGCCTAACCTGCTGTGCTTTGACCAGCAACACATTTGCAGTAGTCCTCAGTGCAGGCAAGGAATAGCCTCAGTCTGTCAGAGGATCCTGGTATCGTAAGTCATGGGCAAAATCCACTCACAGTCCAGGAGTTTGTTCAGTTGATTGCTTTGAGTGCTCACGATCAGGGGTCCTGCCGAAACACAATCAGGGTGGTGTTCAGTGGTCAGCCCTGCAGGACCATCACAAGCAGTCAGAGGAACTGATGATTGTTAGTTGCAAAGACAGTAGTTGGGGTTTGGTCTGTCATATCTAGGGGCTATTTATTGAGGGCAGTGAGTTGTGGCATGGTGGCTCAATCGTTAGCTCTGCTGTCTCACAGTGCCAGGAACCCGGGTTCGATTCCAGCCTCAGACAATGTCAATGTGGGGGTTGCATATTCTCCCAGTGTCTGCGTGGGTTTCCTTGGGTGCTCCAGTTTCCTCCCATGATCGAAAGATGTGTATGTTAGGTGAATTGGCTGTGCTAAATTGCCCGTAATGTTCAGGGTTATGTAGGTTAGGTGCATTAGTCAGGGGTAAATATAGGGCAAGGAGACAGGTCTGGGTGAGTTATTCTTCCAAAGGTCAGTGGGAATTATTGGGCCGAATCCAATCTGGGGATTCAATGATAATGGCTTTAAGAAATGGATTTTGTTCATTTTTGGTGAAGAGTGATTGAAACAGAAGTGCTGAGCTCCAAGCCAATAAAGTAAACAGGTTGTGAAGTTGTGGAGGTTTTTTTTAAGTTGAAACAATAGAAGCAGCTTGAATGGGTAGGGTCCAGCTCCCACATAACCAAGACTTTTGTTTAACTTTCAGTAGTTGCTAGGGTCTTGAAGTTGGATGTGAAAGTTGTTACTCCTCTCTGTATCACAATTAAAAGCTTAGGTTGTCTTTCTGCTGCGAGAATCGCATGCGAGATAATTTGTTTCTGAATTTGCCTTTGCCAAGGGTGTGCTTAGGAAAGTTACTATCTTAGAACAGTTGCTGTTCAGTAATTAAACAATCTGTTATTATTAATTAATCGAGTTAAGTTATTCCAATTCAAAATTCTTTTTTTTTGTACAGGGGAAGAAAAAAGTGTATTTTGCTTCTTAGCCTCATAGTTTGACTCAAACAACCACATCCAGAATACAATGCTGTGCACTTGACTTTAAAAGTAAGAAAAGAATTGAGATCTAAGCCATCTCCTTAAAATATTTTGATGGGATTTGGTCTAGTCCATAACAGAGAAGTCTAGGCTTAAACAGTCATAGGCTTAAACATCCATTGATCATTCATAAAGATTCAAGGGAGTCCTGCAGGGGAAGCAGAAGTCAATACCAAATGGGATGGGGGATTCAAAGCTTGTTGTGGAATGCACAGTAGGATGAGGGGAAAGGCATTTGCAGAGATGGGGACAACTCATTCAGCACATTGATGCACGTGGTGGTGCTGAAGCTAAATGACTGACGGACTAAATATCCCTTGTTACAGGGTGCAACATGTCCCACTATATGGAGGAATATGTGTAGCCCAGATCAGCTGGGTTATGCCTCTAACCTCTTCTGAGATCAAATTATCTCTTTTGTTCTTTGTATTCCTAGTTTAGGTCATTTCCATCAAGAATCTATCCTGCTGATGGGATGTCAGTCACTGGAGCTGCCTTCCTAACAAGGTAAAGGTAGATGCAGGAAGACCAGGGCAAGCTCAGGAGCAGGTTGCTGCAGAGGACCAGCAGCATCAATTCAGGGCGAGGTTGCAGCCATAGAACCTCTCTGTAGGGTCCATAGGAGGAACCCCAGTACTTTATGATCTCCGACTCTATTTCCTGGTGATAACCCAGGTGCAGTGTTGACACAGGATCTGTGTGTCCCCGGACAATGTGATGAAATGATCCAGATGCTGAAGCAGGATCCATGGACTGCAGGTCTGGGAGGACAGCCTCGCCTGGTGATTGTGAAGGTGACTAACCACTTTGAACTTCCCTGTGACTGGCTCCTTCCAGGAAATGCAGGGTGATCTGTGTGGGATCACTCATTCATACTCCAACAAATGCATCAGGACAGTGACCAATGCCAACTGGGCAAAATTGCACTGGCCCGTTTTGTTTCCTAACATTAAAGCCAGTGCTTTAGCACAGGCAGTAGGATTCAGCAATGTAACTGGCTTCCTTCAGGTACCGGATATCATAGAATGTAAACACATGGCGTTGAGAGGGCCAATTTACAACATTGTGAAATTCATCAATAGGAAGGGATTCCATCACATTAGTCGTCAGGTAATCTGTGATCACTGTTACCATGTCCTAGAGGAGTATGCCCTCTATTCTGGCAGCTATAATGATTCCTACATCCTGGAGCATTGTGGTGTACCTGGTACATTTGAGGGTTCAGGTCCCTTATAAGACTGGTTACTGAGGGATAGGGGATACCTACCATGACCATGGATCATAATGCCATTACACAACTCCAACTGTTGTGGAGCACAGATACAAGGCTGCCCATGTTTCATCCAGGGCCATGGTGGAGCACAGTGAGGCTGTTGACAATACGTTTCCATTGTTTGGACCAGTCTGGGGTTACACTCCAGTTCAGACAGTATCATCGCAGTGTGCTGTGCTCTGCACAAATGGAGCATTAAATTAGGTGTTGTGATAGATGCTACGTGATTGGGTGAACAAGTGTAGAATTCTGTGGTGGAGGGCAAGGCCACTGAGGAGGAGGAGGAAGCTCTCTGATATGTGACAGCACTGAGCTGCATCAGGTACAACCAACCAGACATGACCTCAGTGACACTTGGTTCCAATAAAGGACTCAAGCATGGACTGTAAAGTATTCATTGTCTTCATGCCAGAATTGGGATTGTGTTCTTAGGGCAAACTTCAGCTTCCATTGATGTTGTGTTACCTTTGTTTGTCTGGAAGTAAAAGCTCATGTTAGGATTAGTTCAGTTTTTTTGCCTTTATGTAATATTCCCCCAATGGGGGACATGGGGTGAGTTGAGCTCAGTTGTTTGGATGGCTTGTTTGCAATGGAGAGTGATGCCAACTACATGGCTTCAATTCCCTCACTGGCTGAGGCTACCATGAAGGAGTTTCCTTGTTAACCTCTCCCCGTCACTTGAGGCATAATGACCCTCAGATTAAACCACCAGCAGTTCTCTCTCTCTCTCTATCTAGCTATCTCGTTAAAGAGAGAATAGTTCTACGGTCTTGTAAGACTATGGCGACTTTATCTTTACCCATACTGGATAGTGACAAACTGCAGATATCCGGTGAGCAGTGGGGACAGAGTGGGAGGAGTTCAGGCAGGACATTGCTACAGACAGGTAGAGTGTATAGCGTGGGGTTAAAAGGTGATAAGAATGTCAGCCATGCCAGTTATGTGCCATAAGCGTCATGGCTTTGTGGCTGCGGTATCATTCCATTGCTAGTGAGGGGCAAAACCAGATTGTGAATTCTGTGAGGTACACACTGGCCTATTAAATATGGCAAGGTGTAAGTAATCCCAGTCTTTCAGTGGATATCTGTTGAGTGGTGAGCTGTTCTGGTACCAGAGGTGACAGACTCCATTGGGAAGGGATAGGTAGTTAATGTGGTGAGTTCAGTAAGATGCAGCAAGAAAACCTACTCGGCCTTGGGGTGAAAAGCCCTCCAAAAAGAAAGTGAGGCAGCTCACACTTAATCCAAAAAAGGTCATATTTAGCCCCATCTTTTTATCATTAGCCTTTATATTCTCATGAGCACAGTTGATGATAAGCAAACTCTATGAGGAAATTTACTAAATTAATCATATCATTCCTAACTAAACACCCATTCTTTGTGATCCAGATGATAGTTATTACAACCACTCATTGAAAAGTTTCTCCATATGATATGCCTGAGGGAAAGTACTAAGCTTGTCTTTTTGAAAGCACATTGCTTTCCTTTCCCAGAGGCTACAAAACACCACAAAGACTATTCTCATTGGCCTGTCTTTTCTTTTTTTTCTCTCTTCTCCACACTTGGTTCTCATTTGGAGTAAGCACAGGCAGGTCAGAGCATGAACTGGAGGACTTAACTCCTGAATTTCTGAATGAGAGGGAATTCAAGCTGATTATGTTGACTTTGCTTAAATTCTTTTTGTTATTCTCCGTCTTTTATCTGAATAGCAAAGAAAAAGAACAAAAAAAGGGGGGAGAAAAACAAGTGGCTTTGAATGGATAATCTACTGCTGAAAATCACCCATTTTCTAAAGTACTTAACCCATGACGTGACACAGAATTGGACAGAGGGAATGGTACTGAGGCAGGATTCCTATAAATGCGGCTAATGAAGGTCAAAGGTTCCACTCAGCTTGCTGGTGGTCCCAAGAGTCTGAATAGAAGAAAAAGAAAAGTACAAATACCAGGTTAAAGCCACAAAGAGACAGTCATGTGGCTGTAAAGATGGTATTGTTCTCTTTTGTGTTTGAATGCGGGCTGTTTCCGATAATAGACAGTGAGAACTCATTCCACTGAAACGTGAACAATTGTGCACAATGTTCATTGTTCTTCTAATATAAAACACTTGGTAACTGCAAGTTGCCAAGGTCTGTCTCCTTTCAAAATGGAATATATTTTATGTACATTGTCAGGATGTTTTAGCATTTATTTTCTCATTATGTTTAGCAGGTAAACTAAACTATTTTTCTTGATAACTCTGGGCTTGCTCTCAATGCGTTGAGGTTATGTTTTTGTGCAGCTTTTATACAGATGTAGAATGCCAGAAACAATTACAAACAAAAACAGCGAGTCTTTAAACTCATTTTCAGACGCTGGCAACAACTGCAATTGAGGTCTCACAAAGTTAACCTTGGTTACTTGTGTTGGGGGGGGCTGGCTCATAATCCTGCTTGGTTTTACTCACTCCTCACTGAGTACATTTAAGTGCATCTGTACATTAAAATCAGTCACAGTAGAGAATCGGCTTTTCTATTAGTATTATGTGATGCCCTAACCAGATTTGTTTGGTGAGAGAGTATTGTTCAAACAGGTACAGTGGGAGACTATGGTGAATTTTGGACATCAGTGTAAAATGTGCAGTATCGCCTCAGCTGCATTTTAAATTCTTCTCCACCTCTCAGATTTTTTGTCATCCTTTTTCCTAGGACGATGACGTCAGCATGTCTTTTTCCTAGAATGACGACGTCAGCTTGTACAAGGGAGCATAACTACAAATTGAGGGGTGATAGATTTAAGACAGATGTCAGAGGCAGGTTCTTTACCAGAGAGTGGTAAGGGCGTGGAATGCCCTACCTACCAATGTAGTCAACTCAGCCACATTAGGAAGATTTAAACAATCCTTTGATAAGCACCTGGATGATTTTGGGATAGTGCAGGGGGATGAGCTGAGAATAGTTCACAGGTCGGCGCAACACCGAAGGGCCTGTTCTGCGTTGTATTGTTCTATGTTTTATGTTCTAATAGATACAGGCATTCATCCTCACAAAGGAATCTATACCAGAAGGACAGCTGTGGAAGCAAGTTTTGGCAAATACCTTGTCAAACATCAAAGCAACAAAAAGTAAAGACAGTGAACAAGGAAACAGATTAGAACAGAAATTTTGTCAGAGAGTAGAGCAGATCCTAATCAAAGTGGACATTCTCGATAGAGATGTGGCAGTGAGTTGAATGCAAAACAAAAAACGAAGAACTGCGGATGCTGGAAATTGGAAACAAAAATTGAAATTAATGGAAAAACTCATCAAGCCTGGCAGCATTATGGAGAGAAAGTAGAGTTAACATTTCAAGTCCAGTCTCCTGATTCAAAGTCATGAAGTAATCTGGAAAAGACATGTACTTATTACAGCACTACAAACATTACACAGAAAAGCTTTAATTTTAATATGGTTATTCTTGGCAATGTTGGGTTTTTAAGGCAGAGGTTGGGTGTGGGGAGGGGAGGGAGGTGTTTGAGGTTTTTCTTCATTGTCCACTTCAGATAGTCAAACTGTCAGATAGTTTAATGTTGACCCTGAAAGATAGCTCAGTTGAGGTTGTGTGAGATTATAAAACTGTTAAAATGTCAAATTTGATGCCTGCTCACCTTTGACCAACTGATTTCTGAGTTTAACAGATTTGAGGACAAGAATAGGACATCAATCACCACTTAGTCATTTGGCTGATATAATAGTTTAATGAAAAACACAACTTTGATCAAAACTACTTTTGAGTTCAAACCAGGTCAGCAGTTTTCCCAGGCCTCATGCAACTGGCAAGCTAACACAAGAAGACGTTTTCCGGGGAAAAGATTGGTGCTTCATTTCAATACACATAAGGTCATAGAACCCCACATATCTCCCACATTGGACACCAAACCCCACTCAGTCCAGAGCTGCATCCATGATCAGACCATCACTTGGTACCCTTTGCAACATCAGGTAACATAGACACAACTGCAGCTTGTTTCGGGATGCTCTTCATGTGACTGTAAGCTTAGTCTGTTGGTCAGACTTATTTCTATATGGAAAACCTGCCGAAACAAAACTATGTGTCTGTCAGAGTTAAAACATCGAAGCCTGTGGAGAAATTCTGTTTCACATTCCCTAACAGATGCTCTCCTCCCCTGTCAACCAGGCCTCAGTAGTACTATTACCACAAATGCAGAGCACTGAACATTCACATGTCACTCTGGGCATGGGCACTTAAATCTAAGCAGGCACAAACATGCAGTGCTGATGGAGTGCTGCACTGCCCTAAGTGCCATTTTTCAAATGAAACATTAAACTGTCTCATTTTCTCAGGTAGGTCTGGAACATATCAGCTCAGCGAGCAAACCTACATCCACATCTGGAACATTTTTGGATCTTTGGAAGCTGTTTTCGTGTAAAAGTGACCTGTACAAGAAGGCTGGATTGCACCTAAATTGGAAGGGTACTAATATACCGGCAGGGAGATTTGCGAGAGCTGCTTGGGAGGATTTAAACTAGTAAGGTGGGGTTGTGGGACCCAGGGAGATAGTGAGGAAAGATTTCAATCTGAGACTGGTACAGTTGAGAACAAAGGTGAGCCAAACAGTCAGGGCAGGCAGGGACAAAGCAGAGAACAAGGTAGGACTGATAAATTAAACTGCATTTATTTCAATGCAAGGGTCCTAACAGGGAAGGCAGATGAACTCAGAACATGGTTAGGAACATAGGACTGGGATATCATAGCAATTACAGAACCCTGGCTCAGGAAAGGACAGGACTGGCAGATTAATGTTCCAGGACACAAATGCTACAGGAAGGATAGAAAAGGAGGCAGGAGAGGAGGGAGAGTGGTATATTTGATAAGGGATAGCATTACAGCTATACTGAGGGAGGATATTCCTGGAAATACCTCCAGGGAAGTTATTTGGGTTACAAGTGAGAAATAAGAAAGGGATGATCACCTTTTTTGGATTGTATTATAGACCCCCTAATATTCAGAGGAAAATTGAGAAATAAATTTGTAAGGACATCTCAGTTATCTGTAAGAATAATAGGGTTGTTATGGTCCGGGATGTTAACATTCCAAACATAGATTGGGATTGCCACAGTGTTAAGGGTTTAGGTGGAGAGGAATTTGTTAAATGTGTACAAGAAAATTTTCTGATTCAGTATGTGGATGTACTTACTGGAAAAGGCTCAAGACTTGATCTGCTCTTGGGATATCAGGTAGGGGCAGGTGACTGTGGGGGAGCACTTTGAGGCCAGCGACCATAATTCTATTAGTTTTAAAATAGTGAAATGGATAGACCAAATCTAAAAGTTGAATTTTAATGGCAAGAATTAGGCATGGACTTCCAAACTCTGTTTGGCGCAGGTGTTTGCAGATAAAGGGATGGCTGGAAAATGGGAAGCCTTCAGAAATGAGATAACAAGACCCCAGAGAAAGTATATTCTTGTTAGGGTGAAATGAAAGGCTGGTAGGTATAGGGAATGCTGGATGATTAAAGAAACTGAGGGTTTGGTTAAGAAAAAGAAGGAAGCATACGTCAGGTATAGACAGAATAGATCAAGTGAATAAAGGAAGTAGGAGTATACTTAGGAGGAAAATCAGGAGGACAAAAAGGGGACATGAGATAGGTTTGGCAAATAGAGTTAAGGAAAATCCAAAGGGTTTTTACAAATACATTAAGGACAAAAGGGTAACTAGGGAGAGTATAGGGCCCCTCAAAGATCAGCAAGGCGGCCTTTGCATGGAGCTGCAGGAGATGAGGGAGATACTAAACGAGTATTTTGCATCAGTATTTACTGTGGAAAGGACATGGAAGATATGGAAAGTAGGGAAGTAGATGATGACATTTGAAAAATGTTCACATTACAGAGGAGCAAGTGCTGGATGTCTTGATACACATAAGAGTGCATAAATCCCCAGGACCTGATCAGATGTACCCTAGCACTCTGTGGGAAGCTAGGGAAGTGATTGCTGGGCCTATTGCTGAGATATTTGTATCATTGATAGTCACAGGTGAGGTGCCAGAAGACTGGAGGTTGGCTAATGTGGTGACACTGTTTAAGAAGGGTGGTAAGGACAAGCCAAGGAACTATAGATGAGTGAGCTTGATGCCGGTGGTGGGCAAGTTGGTGGAGGGAATCCTGAGGGACAGGATATACATGTATTTGGAAAGGCAAGGACTGATTATGGATAGTCAATATGGCTTTGTGCGTAGGAAATCATTTCTCACAAACTTGATTGAGTTTTTTTTGAACAAGTAATAAAGAGGATTGATGAGGGCAGAATGGTGGATGTGATCTATATGCACTTCAGTAAGGCATTCGACAACATTCTACATGGGAGACTGGTTAGCAAGGTTAGATCTCATGGAATACAGGGAGAACTAGACATTTGGATACAGAACTGGCTCAAAGGTAGAAGACAGAGGGTGGTGGTGGTGGAGGGTTGTTTTTCAGACTGGAGGCCTGTGACCAGTGGAGTGCCACAATGATTGATGCAGGGTCCACTACTCTTTGTCATTTATATAAATGAATTGGCTGTGAGCTTAAGAAGTACAGTTAGTAAGTTTGCAAATGACACCAAAATTGAAGGTGTAGTGGACAGCGAAGGAGGTTACCTCAGATTACAACAGGATCTTGATCAGATGGGCTAATGGGCTGAGGAGTGGCAGATGGAGTTTAATTTAGATAAATGTAAGGTGCTGCATTTTGGGAAAGCAAATCTTAGCAAGACTTATACACTTAATGGTAAGGTCCTAGGGAGTGTTGCTGAACAAAGAGACCTTGGAGTGCAGGTTCATAGCTCCTTGAAAGTGGAGTCACAGGTAGATAGATAGTGAAGAAGGTGTTTGGTATGCTTTCCTTTAGTGGTCAGAGTATTGAGTACAGGAGTTGGGAGCTGCACAGGACATAGGTTAGGCCACTGTTGGAATATCGCGTGCAATTCTGGTCCCCTTTATAGGAAAGATGTTTCAAAACTTGAAAGGGCTCAGAAAAGATTTACAAGAATGTTGCAGGGTTGAAGGGTTTGAGCTATAGGAAGAGGTTGAATAGGCTAGGGCTGTTTTCCTAGAGCGTCAGAGGCTGAGGGGTGACCTTATGGAGGTTTACAAAATTATGAGGGGCATGGATAAGGTAAATACGCAAAGTCGTTTCCCTGGGGTGTGGAAATCCAGAACTAGAGGGCATAGGTTTAGGGTGAGAGGGGAAAGATATAAAAAAGACCTAAGGGGCAACTTTTTCATGCAGAGGGTGATACATGTATGGAACGAGCTGCCAGAGGAAGCGGTGAAGGCTGGTACAATTGTAATATTTAAATGGCATCTGCATGGATATATGAATAGGAAGGATTTGGAGGGATATGGGTCGGGTGCTGGCTGGTGGGATTAGATTGGGTTGGGATATCTGGTCAGCATGGATGAGTTGTACCGAAGGGTCTATTTCCATGCTGTACATCTCTATGACTCTATATGTTGTATTATTTTCAAGTAAAAGCAGTTATGCCCAGTGTACTGAGTAATATATAAACCTCAATAATGTTCTATAAGGATGTGAAAGTCTGAAAGGGTTAATACTGAGATGTACATTCAGCACTACTCATTATGAGGATGTCATAATGACTCTGAAAAGAGAACAGTTTCGAATTTCAAAGTATTAAGACTTAACATCCATGTCTTCCTCATAGTCTAAGTAATAACGTCTATCACACCAATGTAATTTGTATCTAGTTGTCGTCATGCAATAAACAAATCTTGTTTAAGACAACAGCCTCTTAATAGACTGGAGGTGTTTTTGTTCTCCCACATAAGCCTAGCAGGCCATGAAGATCCCAGTAGGAAAACGTATGCTGGCAATAAGTGCGCATAATCTGATGAACTGTGGTGTAGATTCATCATAAAACAAACCAACATTTCAGAAACAGATTATCTGCTCATTATCAATTGTTGCTGCTTTTCTTACATTACAATGGTGGTGGCAACACTTTGAAAGTGCTTCATTGGCTGAAAGTAATATTCTGATATTGTGAAAGGTGCTATATAAATGAAAGCACAGTGATATTACTGATAAAGCTCTCAGATACAGAACAGAAATATTTAGCATGGTTGTATCTTGCAAGATGAGCTTGAAGTACACCAATGTATCCGTCATCATTGTCTTTGTTAATGTTGTTGTCTGTGTCATGGGCCAGTAGTAAATTGATTTCTTTCAAAAGGGCTGAGGATGCATTTTGGACACTTGCGTTGATGGCCTTTCAACTTCAGTTTAACTTCAGAGTTCAGCCTGACCCCAAACTGCCCCTGGGAGGGAGTGGGACAGAGGCCACATTTTAGCTTGTTAACACCCTGAAGATACATCCTTCAACAGCTGGTAAGGACTTGCGATTGGTTTGATGCTTTCACAGTTGAGTTCAACTGGAAGCTACACGCAACCCATTGAATCCTGTTTGACTTTTGCAGGAATTTCAAAGATGAATGACAAGTATATTATTGTGATTTTGACGGAAGTGAACTAGGGGAATAATTGCCCCAATGTTGACTGTAGCTTTATTGTCCCTCGGGATACAAAAGTGACATTGTATCTGTAATACTATTCAAAGGTTGCAATTGGCTCCAGATAGCCTTTGCGTTATTTATCATTCACAGTCTTTAATGGCTGTCAACTTATAATAGTTTTTTGTCCTTCATGAAAATTTTTTGTAAGTTTATCTGCCAGATCATTTTCCATTATCTAAATAAAAACGACAACAATGTTAGAGCAATTGAGAACTGAGGAGCAGTTGCAGTGAAGTAAAATTGTAGGATTTTAATATTTTGTTCAATTTAGTTGACAACAGCTCACTTCATATAGGCCTCCCACTGACCTACCTGGATCAGTGTACATACCAATCATCAAACTCAACCTAGCTGATTAATGACTTCAGAAAAGCTACTGCGGACCCAAAAAAAGCTGACAAGTAAACAGATTAAAACAGATTTTAACAGAAAGGATGTACAGAATCAGGATACACCAAAACCAAGTCTGCTTCAAGGTGAATAATATAGTTACATTATTTTCGATTACATCAGGTTTGCAAAATTTCTGTTTATAGTTTGGAAGATACAAGAAAAGAATTGAGCTAAAGGTGATAACTGCATCGTTACCTGTCAGTGTCAAATACACTTGTAAAGTTTTAAAGGGTTAATGCTGAGGAACACATTTAGTACTGTCTAACATGATGATGTCACATGGATTCAGACAGGAAAACAGGTGTGAATCTCAGAAGATTAAGACCTAACGTTGAGGTTTCCCTGTAATCTCAGTAACAATATTTTAGCATAACAAAGTAATTTGTAACTAGTTACTATCTTGCAATAAACTACATCTTGTTGAAGACAGGACCCTTTTCTCACTAATCTATCAGATATTTGGCATATGTTTCCTCATGTTCAGGAGAATAAAAGGTGATCTCATTGAAATATGCAAGATTCTGAATGGTCTCAATAGTGAGCGATTGTTTCCTCTGGCTATGGAACCTAGAAGCCAGGAATAGTCACAGGATAAGATGCTGACAATTTAGGACTAAAATGAAGAGAAATTTGTTCACTCAGAGTTGTGAATCTTTAAGTTCTCTACCCCATTGCTCTATTTCTTGATCATTTAATGCATTTAAGGATGTTTTGGGTGAGGTTTTGGTCACTCGGGTAATTCTTGGATATGGAAATGGATGAGAAAATGGATTCGAGACTGTTGAGCATCCATGTATTGAATGGCAAAGCAGACCTGAGGCGCCATATGGTCCTTCTTTGATATCTTCTCATGATTTGGTTCTCAGGAAGGTCTATTGAAGTGTTATTTTCTTAATCTTACAGCAACCACCAAGAGAGTTAGAGTCTGGAAACTGTGATAATGGTCTTATTAGCAAATAAATTCTTTTTGCTACTCATTTTATTCGATTGGTGATCTTTAGTTTATGTTCAGTTAAGAGATGGCATTTTATTTATGCTGATTATGATACCTATAGATAATATTTCACAGGGGTGGAAAATCCGAAAGCTAACTGTTTATGTTGGGAGGTCATGTTGCGGTTGTAGAGGACATTGACTTGGCCACGGTTGGAATATTGCATGTAATTCTGGTCTCCCTCCTATAGGAAGGATGTTGTGAAATTTGAAATGGCTCAGAAAAGATTTACAAGGATGTTGCCAGGGTTGGAGGATTTGAGCTATAGGGAGAGGCTGAACAGGCTGGAGCTGTTTTCTCCAGACTGTCGGAGACTGAAGGGTGATCTTATAGAGGTTTACAAAATCATGTTGGACATGGATAGGAAAAATACACAAGGTCTCTTCCCTGGGGTCATGGAGTCCAGAAGTAGACTCTGGACTAGAGTGAGCAGTGTGAGATTTCAAAGGGTTTAGAGTGAGCAGTGTGAGATTTCAAAGGGACCTAAGGGGCAACCTTTTCACATAGAGAGTTGTATATATATATATATGGAATGAGCTACCAGAGGAAGTGGTGGAGGCTGGTACAATTACAACATTTAAAAGCAATCTGGATGGGTATATGAATAGGAAGGGTTTAGAGGGACTTGGGCCAAATGCTGACAAATGGGACTAGATTAGGTTAGGATATCTGGTCGGCATGGATGAATTGGACTGAAGGGTCTGTTTCCATGCTGTACGTCTCTACGACTGTGACATTGTAAGGTTTCATAAATCCTAGATATCGCTTAATGGATGGTTGTTGAAAAAGTTCATAACACAATAAGAGGCAGTAGTTGAGGCACATTATCAGTATATGTACAGAGAGCTTTATTCTGTATTAGCTCAATATTGCACCTGACCTCCCTCAACAGGCAGTTAGAATTAGACTTTGAAATCCTTCAGATTAAGCAATTTCCTCAGCCTTTTCTCTGTCCCCTTACAAATTCTCAATGGAAGGACTTATTACACATCATTATCACCATCATCATCAGTGATTCCAATTGACTCTATAAAAATATTTCTTAAATTCTTGATTAAAATTTGCAAATACATTATTCCAATATGCTTGTAAATATTGCAGTATGCTCTGAGGAGTGGTCTGAGTCTATACCTGTCTTTATGTCACAGATGCAGACCAGTTGTATATTTTGTTATTAGTCCCAAACAGCACAAATGAAAATGCAAGTGAGGACCTGCTGACAGTGCACAAAGAATGAATAATGCTGCCAATACTGCCACCTTCAGAAAATGAGTGGTACTGCAGCCATAAAGTCCAAGTTGTGACATCGATGCCACCAAGGGTTAATGTTTGTAAAGTACACACAGCAGAGTAATTTATAATATTTAAGATTGTTAGACTTGGCTCAGTTGGCCAAATGCTGATTTCAGAATTGGAAGGTTATGAGATCAAACCCCATTTCATACTTGCAGGCACTGGCATGTCAGTGCAGAACTGCAGAATTGCTACAGAGAAAGTAATAATGTGTTTTGTTTTAAGACTTTAAGGCAAAACTTTGGGTGCCCTTGTCAGTGGATTAAAAAAATTAAAGGATACATTTCAAAGAAGAGCTTGGTTTCTTCCAGTCTCCTGTTCAACCTTATCACCATCTAAACCCTTGATTTCACCAGTTATTTCATTATTGTGATTATGAGACTAAAGTAGCTGCATCACTCCACATTTTCAAGTACAAACTTTAGTGTGAAGTATTTCGCGGGCTGTTTTCTGAGATTGTAAAAGGCGCTATACAAATGAAAGTTGTTGCTTTAAAACTGAAATCCAGCATAAGAAAATATAAATAAGCAGTTACAATGGAGTGCAGTGGGTCATAATGATGTTACAAGCTCTGGTCCAACATGTACATTCTGGCGTTTTTTTTGAGAAATCCCTATAAAATCCAAGCTTTCAATACTTCTTCATACATTTTCTTGTATTTTGAAGCTTTGTTGTGTTTTATTGTTCCATATGAATTGATTTTTTTAAATCTTGCCACTAAAACTCAGTCTAATTCAGTACTTGTTCACCACCTTCTGTAAAATTGTTTTTGGCCTATGAATCATTTTAATTCATGGTACATGGGTGTCATTGCCTGGCCAGCACTTATTCCCATCCACAGCTGCCCTTGAGGAGATGGTGGTGAACTACCTTCTTGAACTGCTGCTGTCCATATCCTGTAGGTAGACTCACAATACCTTTGGGAGGGGGTTCCAGGATTTTGACCCAGTGACAGTGAAGGAATAGCAACATATTTGTGAGTCAGGATGGTAAGTGGCTTGGAGGGAAACTTGCAAGTGATGGTGTTTCCATATTTCTGCTGCTCTTATCCTTCTAGATAAAAGCGTTCCAAGGTTTCTGCCTAAGGATCATTGATGAATTCCTGCAGTACATCTTGTAGATCATACATTTTGTTGCTACTGAGTGTCAGTGGTGGAAGGAGTGGACACTTGTGGATGTAATGCCAATCAAGCAGGCTGCTTTGTCCAAGATAGTATTAAGCTTCTTGACTTTGTTGGAGCTGCACCCATTCAAGTAAGTGGGGACTATTCCATCACACTCTTGACTTGTGCCTTGTAGGGTAGTCTTCACAGATTCAGGAGATGAGTCACTCGCTGCAGCATTCCTAGCCTCTGACCTACTTTTATAGCCACTGTACTTGTATGATGAGTCCAGGTGAGTTGCTGGTCGATGGTAACCCCAAGGATGTAGATAGTGAGGGGATTCAGAGATGGAGCACCATTGAATGTCAAGGGATAATGATTAGATTGTCCTTTATTGAAGATTGTCATTGCCTGGTGTTTGTGTGGTACAAAGTTACTTGACATTTGTCACCCCAAACCTTGGTATTATCCAAATCTTATCGTATTTGGCATAAACCATTTCAGTATCTGAGGAGACATGAACAGCACTGAATATTATGCAATCATCAACAAGCATCCCAATTTCTGACTTGATTATGGAGGGAAGGAGATTGATGAAGCTGTTGAAAATGTTTGGGCCCAGGACACTACCTTTAGGAACTCTTACAGACATATCCTGGAGCTGAGGAGACTGACCTGGGACAACCACATCCAGCTTCGTCTGTGCTAGATATGACTCCAACAAGTGGAGTGTTTGCCCCCAATAACCATTGGTTCCAGTTTTGCTGGGGTTCCTTGATGCCACACTCAGTCAAATGCAGGTTGATGCTCAGGGCTATCACTTTCACCTCACTTCTGGAAGCCAGCTCTTTTGCCAGGTTTGAATCAAGGCTGTAATGAGATCAGGAACTGGCTGAAATTTATGGAACATAAACTGGGCATCAGAAATTTTTATTACCACGTAGCAGGTTATTCCTGAGTGTGGCCTGCTTGATGGTACCGTTGTTGATACCTTCCATCTTTTTAGTGATGATTGAGAGTAGGCTTATGGGACAGCAGTGGGTTGGAATTGTCCTGCTTTATATATACAGGACATATCTAGCCAATTTTCCACATTGTCGGGTAGATGCCAGTGTGGTAACTGTGCCGGATTAGTGAAGCAGCAAGTTCTGGAATACAAGTCTTCACTACTATTACCAGAATGATGTAGGCCCACAGTCTTTGTAGTATCCAGTATCTTGATATCACATGGAGTGAATCAAATTGGCTGAAGACTGGTCTCTGTAATACTGGGGACCACTGGAGAATGCCAAGATGGGTCATCTGATTGCTGTGAATGCTTCAGCCTTATCTTTTGCACTGATATTTTGGGGTCTTGCATCATTTGTGGAGCTTACTCCTTCCCGAGTTGTTTAAGTGTCCACCAACATTCATGATTGGATGTGGCAGGATGGCAGAGCTTAGATCTGATCTTTTAGTTGTGAGATCGCTTAGTTCTGTCTATCACTTGCTGCTTATAGTGTTTGGCAAGTCATCCTGTTTGGTGGCTTCATCAGGATGACACTTCATCATCAGGAATGCCTGGTGCTGCTCCTGGCATGTCCTCCTGCACTCTCCTTTGACCCACGGTTGATCCCCTGACTCGATGGTAATGGTTGAGTGAGGCATATGCCAGGCCATGAGGTTGCAGATTGTGCTGGTGTACAATTCTATTACTATTAATGGCCCATGGATACCCAGGCTTGAGTTGCTAAGTGTGTTGAAACTCTGTCCCTTTTCACATAGTGCCACACAACATGATTGAGATTATCTCAATGTGAGAGCATTACTTCATCTCCACAAGGTATGTGCAGTGTTCACTCTTGCCAATGCTATCATGGACAGATGCATCTGCAGCCAGAAGATTGGTCAGGATGTTTTTCCTACTTGTTTGTTCCCTCACTACCTGCCTCAGACCCAGTCTAGCAGCTATGTCCTTTAGGACCTGACCAGCTCAATCAGTTGTGCTGTTGCTGAGTGACTCTTGATGGTGCACTTTGGAATCCTCTATCCAAAGGACTTTTTCCACCTTTGCCACCCTCAGGGCTTCCTCCATGTGTCATGGAACATGGAGGAGAACCAATTCAAGTAACCAAGGATGTAGATAGTGAGGGGATTCAGAGATTGAATGTCAAGGGGCAATGGTTAGATTGTCCTTTATTGAAGATTGTCATTGCCTGCTGTTTGTGTGGCACAATTGTTACTTGACATTTGTCAACCCAAACCTAGATATTGTCCAAATCTTGTTGCATTTGGCACGAAGCGCTTCAGTAGCAGGTTTCAATGTCCATGGTTAACCTGAAACCATGGAACTTTATGGGGTCCAAAGTCAAAGTTAACAACTCCCAAGGCAACTCCCTCCTGACTGTATACCACTGTGCTGCCACCTCTGCTGGGTCTGTCCTGCCTCTAACACTTTCTGACACAGTGAATTCTAGCTACCTACAACTTTCTGGGTGAAAAAATATTTTACCTCAAAACCTTCTGCTCTTTACCTTAAAATGTTGCCCCATGGTTATTGATCCCTGTTCTAATTGGCAGAGGTAAGTGCACTCCTGCAATCCTGGTATTGTGAATACCACCAATTTTAATTTCTTCACCAAAGGGAGCTATACCTTCAACTACTAGGGCTCTGAACTACAAAATTTTCTCCCTACATCTCTCCTTTTCTCTTCTCCTTGATGACACTTGTTAATGACTGCTTCTTTTACCATTTGGTCATCTGCCCTAATATCTCCTTATATGATACAGCATCAAATTTTGTTTGATACCATCTCTGTGAAGTATCTTGGACAAAAACTTCTTGCATAAATAAAATATTGTGGTGTAGTTGTACTGTCACTGACCTAATAATCCTAAGTGCCAGATTAGGCTCTGTGTATGTGATTTCAAATCCCACCACAGCAGCTAGTGGAGTTCAAATTTTATACATACATTTGGAAGATAAAGCCAAAATCAGCATTGACGGTAATGACAATAATAGCCAACCAGTGCAGAAGCAAATAGGGTGGCAACAAACTCTGTCCTTGCCAGCAATGACCACATCCCATGACAGAATACAAAAATAGTGTTTTTGTCATCAAACGAAAGTCCTGTTATTGTTAAATCAATGTACAAATTTAGCTAAATTTGGAATCAAATAGTCTAGTATCATGAATACTTTACTGAAGCAGAGAAGAGTATTCACTCATTTTTCATATTCAAAATAAAACGATCATTTCTTTTTATTTCCAGTGCTGTAACCCTTCAGTTTACTTTGGCTCATGTCACAATCCCATAATATTCCATGTATGGTTTCACTGGATTGCGGCAGCCTTCTTAGACATTTTTCCGGTAGGCTTATTTGCAAAGCTGAACATTCACTTCTGTCATTTCAAAACAGACAATGTCCGTTGCTGATTCTGACTGTAATATCAAATTCTGCACGATAGGCAATCGCTAATATTTTGCATTCCACACTGTGCACTTTAAATAAGCATATACTTTAACACTCCAAGAATGCAACATTATTGGAGAGGGTTATTTTAACCTTAAAATTGGGTGGAAATAGAAACAAAATCCTAAACCTATATTCAACTCACCTCAAATATTGCAAATTTCAGATTGAACAGAGGTGGAGCCAGTAACCAATCCAGTCTCTGGAGTCACATTGCTTGTTGAAATAGTTGGATAAGTGTACAAGCCTCAGATCTTCTCTCTATACTGGGCTTATTCCTGGTCAGCTCCATTTTCCAGGCCTTGAATAACCTAACGGCCAAAAGGAGGTAGAAATAATTATATGAGAGGTAAAAAGCACTACTCCACCAAACTGCCCAATACCTATAAAGTCATAAGATCTTGGAAATCTGACTGGAAGTAGCCCATTCAGCCCACTGAGTCTGCTCTACCATTTAATGCAGTCACAGCTAATCAGGATCTCTACTTGCAAGCAGTACAAATCTACCTCCTCCTGGACTGTGACCCTTCTGCAATATTCACCACCAGATAAGGAGGTACATCTGTCAATTGAGCTGGCTCTGGGTTTGAGTAGCATTCACAACATGGAGTGTATTGTGAAAATTCTGATTCTATGAGTTAAAATTTCTCTCTTCATTCTGTGATCACAAATTCTGCCTTTGAATCTCAATAGCTATCAGGGCTATTGTGCTTTAAAATCTCATACACTATACAATTGTACTGGTTCAGAGGGGACCTGATAGGGGTGTTCAAACAGGTGATTGACTTTAAGACAGTAAATAAGGAGAAACTATTTCCAATGGCTGCAGGGTCAGAGACCAAAGAACACATTCAAAATGATTGGCAAAGGATCCAGAGGGCAGATGATGAGAAATTCATTGAAGTAGCATTTGCACAGTCTGAAAGGCTGATGAAAGCTGGTTGAATTGTGACTTTCAAAAGGGAATTAAATAAATCCTTGTTAAGGAAAATAATCCAGGATGTGGGGGACAAAGTAATAACAACGTTTATTTGTATAGCACCTTTAACATTGAGCAGAAGAGTGTGACAGATTCAGAGACCTAGCCCAGTTACTATAGGCATTGAAACTTCATTTTCTACTGTGTGATTCTGATATTAGTTAATAATTATAGTCACCAAATAAAAATGTACAAAACGCAACTATTTGGAAGACTAAAACAAGGACAGCCCTCAGTATGATGCTATTACTAATATTTATAATAAGAATTAAAAGTTTCAATGCCAATGCATTTATTGAGAATAATTATTTTATTGAATAATTGCATTAACTTATGGTAAAGTCAAATTCAGACTAAATTTTGACTGGAAGTTTTTAATGACCATCCCTTCAAATCAGCTTTGTCATTTAAATCCCATGGTGCTTTAAATGTCCTGAAAAGGTGTAAGCTGAAAGGAAAATGAAATAATCAACCTCACCAAAACAATATCATTACCTCAGGTACAAATATTTCTTCATCATGTAAAGCTAAATGTTCTGGGTTTGAGGCCAGTGTGGTATCTGAGAGAGCTGAACCAGAGGAGCCCTAAATAGCATTGGAATACAACATAGTTCAGTTCCGATCAGTTTGTTGTAAAGCCTGGGCAAAAGCATTACATTCCCAATAGACAGCGAACAATCGATCAACTGATTCCCCAACCACTTTCCACAAACCCCACCTCCCATTTGCCCCCAAACCTCCTTCTGACCGGCATCCCACTTCCCTCCAATCCCATCTCCCCAACATACCCTGATCCCTAATTCACTGCCCCAAACCTGGCCCATTTCACACCCATAAAAATGTGAATCATCAGGGTTGGGTGGTAAAGTTAGTTATCTAGAACAAAGCACAGACAGTTGATGAAATGTCTTAAATGCAATTTTAGACTCTGTGTTGAGCTGCAGTGAGGGTTTGCCTATTAACTCACGCACCATGGATTAGGAGTCGGATCATTGTACAAGGTTCCGTTTCAGTCTCTTTGAACTTTGCTGGTCGTGTACTTGTGTGGGCACTGTACAGTAAGAATTTGTTTAGTTGTTCCATGTTCAGCAAGTGTTGTAAAACTGCTTGTGAAGAATCTTCTCAAAGCCGTTTCAGATTTTGTCAGATATATCATGAAAAAAAATCTTTATATCCGCAAAATTCTTTCCACGTTGGGATCAATCTTTAGGCCTTCATTGCATTTCACTGAATCAAGTTCAGAATCCTGATAAAGGAGGTGTTAAGTTCATTTCAACACAATACACAGAACATCTCTTTAGTAATTGAATACAGATGGTGGGTATTTACTGGAGCTTAATTCCGATATATTTTAAGGGGCACTTGCGGCATACTGGTAATGTCCCTATGTCTGGGCCAGATGGTCCAGCTTCAAGAGTCACCTGCCCATGTATGTATTGTAGCATGTCTGAACAGGTTGATCAAAAATATCTATTTAGAGTCATAGAGATATATAGCATGGAAACAGACCCTTCGGTCCAACCCGTCCATGCCGACCAGATATCCCAACCCAATCTAGTCCCACCTGCCAGCACCCGGCCCATATCCTTCCAAACCCTTCCTATTCATACACCCATCCAAATGCCTTTGTATCCAAGTTGCAGCAGTCTTTGTTTTGTGTACTTGAGTTCTTGTGGGACAGTGATAATGTTCTTACTTCTGAGCTGGAAGGCCCGAGTTCAAATCCCAGTCAATGCATAGGTGTGAATAAAGAACAACAAAGAACATTACAGCACAGGAACAAGCCCTTTGGCCCACTGCGCAGATACATGATGCCTTTCTAAACAAAAAAAACCTATCGGCTCTACGAGGTCCATATCCCTCTATTTCCTGTCTAATCATATATCTGCCAAGATGCCTTTAAACATTACTGTTGTATATTTTTCTACCACCTCCCTTGGCAGCACTTTCCAGGAACGTATCACCATCTGTGTAAAAAAAACACCTGCTTCTCACATCTCCTTTAAACTTTCCCCCTTTTATCTTAAAATTTATGAGCCTAGTAATTGGCATTTCTATCCTGCGAAAAAGACTCTGACTATCCATTCTATCCATACCTCTCATAATTTTGTAAATTTTCCATCAATCTCTAATGTTCAAGTGGAAACAAATCAGGTTTGTCCAATCCCTCCTCATAGCTAATACCCTCCAAAACAGACAACAGCCTGTGAACTTTTTCTGTATCCTCTCCAAAGCTTCCATATCCTTCTGGTGGTGGGGCAAACAGAAGTGCACGCAATATTCCAAACGTGGCCTTACTCAAGTTCTATACAGTTGCAACATGTCTTGCCAATTTTTCTACTCTACTCCCCAATCAAATGAAGGCAAGTATGCCATTTGCCTTCTTGACCACCTTATCCATTTGTATTGCCACTTTCAGGGAAGTGTGGACCTGTATGCCTAGATTCCTCTCTATGTTAATGTTTCTAAGGGTCTACCATTTACTATATACTTCCCTCCTGCATTAGACCTTCCATAATGAATCAGCTAGCATTTGTCCTAACTAAATTCCGCCTGCCATCACTTTGCATCTATCTGTTTTAAATTGCATATATCTGAACAAATTGATTAAAAATATCGCCAAATACATTTGGCAAAAGAGACTTGGAATGAGTGGTAGTCTCCCTACCATGGGTTCAAGCCCTCTTGCCCTGGAGGTGTATCATAACATGTCCAAGCAGCTTGATTAAAATCAAACTAATTTTGAGATATTTACTAAAGCTGTGGTGAGATTAGGTTGGAGGTGCATGCCTATACTTTTGAAATAAATAAGAGACCATGGGAGCAAAGATTCCCTCCAGTATCATACTTTTCCACTGATATTACAGATTAAAACAATTTCATTACTCTGTTAAATTTTAAGAAAATCCACATGAATTAGTCTCACACCATAATCAGTAACCATCTTCAGTTCTTCACTCAATCGTTACTAGCCATTAAATGAAAGAGGAATAGCCAAGGAATGGGTTCTTCAAACAGAACCATACCTAGTCAGTGACATATATCTATCCTTCATGAAGGATACTATAAAAAAGAGTAGGCCATCTCCTTACCTTTCTAGCGCATCATGAACCATTGCAGACATGACTCAATTGTTGTCGAGATTACTGAGTTGGTCTACAGAATAACAAAAGAAAATTTACCCATGGACAGGCCTCAATTCAGTTTGACTCATTGAATACTATAAAGGTTGAAAGCCCATTAATGCTCACTGAACACAATAAACTGCAGAAACATAAAAATAATACACCAAAATTGTATTGCCTTGATATGTGACTTCTGCACAGCAAACCATTTCAGACTGTTTGACATCTACATGAAGTTAAACAGAGCCAAATGGGTCAAGTCTAAATTCTTCAAAATAAATCAGATCTAGCTCATTGGAGACAAGCTTGAATTAACATTTAAAAAGCACTGTTCATTCTTATTTCCTATTAAATGTAGCAGAACTACACCATATATTTGATCCAAATGTTTTAATATTCAATAATAACTCGTTTCCTAAAACCTAGTGCAGTCTGTCATGATATCATCTGTTTGCTGAATCTTCTGTCTCCAGCCACTTCCAGTACAGAACCCAGGCCCAGCTGCTTGTAATAAACAGTGAGGGACAGATTCACCATTCAACAAAGACAAGGATGTTTAGAACTGCTGGTTTCTACTTCCTTTTCCTCTGAGAGTGCACAGTAAATATAATTTTAATTAGAAACCAACTTTCAGAAATGCTCTCCATTTCCCACAAAACCAAGTGAATCATAAGGAACTTATTTATATGTTTATATGAGCAAAGGAAGAATTTAAGAACTCAGGAAATGTCAACTTCCATTTGTTGAACTAATGTGCCACATAAGGAATTTTCTAAAATTATACCAAGCAGGTTGATTGCACTTCCAATTGTGGCTGTTTCACACAGTTAAATTGTTCTGAGGACATAAGACATTGCTGGGATTAATTATAGCCATGCAGTTTGCCACGTAGCAGGGACATTGCTAATTTACTTTAATCAGCTCCGCAGAGATTAGTCGTTCTCCCACCTGCAGTTACATATTGTCCTCAAAGCTCGTTTATGAGTTACTAGAATGAGAGTTGGAGGGCTGATGTAAGGATCATTAATTTTGGCTTCTTTAAAGCATAAAAGTTACTTGTGCCATATGTTTTTTCAGATGCTTGGGTTAAAAATCGATGAAAACTTTGTTTCACTGTGCCAAAATAATGCTAGTTTATATTTGTAGGTCAACCTGTACACACTGGGAATTGGAGTGAAGATTCTTTTATTAGCAGCTGTTAGAGAGGAGAAATCTTTACCTACTCAGCCCCCAGAGGAGCATATTTAATCACACAGGATGTCACCCAAGTTCCATTAAGTAATTTGACGCTGGTTTTATGCTTCACCAAACAGCCAAAGACCATTAAGTGAAGTGTTCCCTTATACATCTTGGCTAGACCTATCATTCTTTTACCCAAAATAGAGGCATGTAGTCAAGCACATCAGTTTCTGTACCCAGTAGTTAAAATATACCTATTTAGAGACTGCAGTTAGGAGTGAATCACCCTTACATTACTTCCAGAGAGATTTAAATTGTACTCTGAGGAGAACCTGAGTGCTGTTTAATGTTGCACTCTAGTCATACTTTAGTCACATTCTATGAGATGTCATTTACACAAGGATATCTCACCTTATGCCTCATGCTTAGGCTCATAAATGATGTCTCTACAATGTTAGATCAACTCTATATCCTGTTTCATGATTCACCTTCAACAGAAAAACATTTAAACCTTTGATTATTCTATTTCCAAATCGGTTCAACTTAATGCCAATAATAATGGACAAATCCACTGCAGAGAACTCACAGCCCACCCCCAGTATCATCCAGTTCCATTGTCTATGCAGCAGAATTCATTGAGGAGCAATGGGCAGTGAAAGCACTGCTTGAATTCATTGGCCTTTTTAGCTAATGGTAGCATTGTCATACCACCTAGAATAATCTCATGCTGCAAAGGCCAGGAATTGATTCTGGAACTTTCTGCTTTGTGTGGATTTGTTCCATATAGATGCTGCCAACTAAACAAACATGGAGCTTTTCAAAATGGTCTTGCATAAAATTTGAACACAACTTATACGGTTTTGGTTTACTGCTCTGGTACATCAAACATAAATGTACGCAGCATGATAATCGCCCGTGCATTTCTCCTGCAGTCTTTTTACCTTGTGTGTAGCAGCTTTCCTTAGATCATCTCAGCTGGATTGATGCCAGCCAGTGTGCATTTTGGGCTGGGATTTTACAATGACTCTGCTGTCTGTGTTTCCAGCAGAGGAACAAAACAGGGTCATGGTGCCCAGTCCACTACCTTTCCATCCACTCTGAGCTCACCACCATCACCTGGTGGGCAAGCACCAAAACTGGCAGCCTACATGCCATATTTAAATTAAGAATTAGGACTTTCACTTAAGAAGCTCAATTGACCCCAATATTCCCCTGTTCAACCATAAACAGGCAGAATAGGCAGGAGTGAGCAGCCTATGTATTTTTTACAAGTTTTTTTAAAAGAACCAGAGGGAAGAGTTATACTCTCCTTATAGAGATCAGTGAAAATCCCTAATGTAATAATACGCTCCTTCCTTTCTCCCCACCTGGATTTCCCTCTGGTCACTTCCTGGCCCACTTTGCCCACTTTCTAAGGTGGTTAAACACGCCCCATCCAACATCCTCAGACTACCTGCGTCTGTGATCCATTCAGCTGCTTTCTTCAGCCTGGCAGAGTCCACTCCCAAACTCTGGCACTGCCAGGACTTTGGGAACTATCAGTTAATGTGGCTGGTTGGCAGCTCCTGAGGCTAAGAGTTCCTTGCAATAAGGGGTAGACATTCTACTCTTTATCCATGTACCCCAGCCATAGCTTCTTAGACTTTTGTTGTATGTTTTGAGGCCATGCTATGAGTGTGGGTTTGAGACGGACCAGTCGAGGAGAAAGCAAACTCAAGGTTTGTCTTTTGAAATTCGACTTCAAAGAAACAATACATATTATAAAATGATACCAAGTACTGGGATGCATGACCATCACAGATTAACCAGGCTTTTGTATAATTATAATATATAAGGACCAAACAACCTTTTTCAACTGTTAATTTCAAGGCAGTTTCAATGTGGTGTGTCTGACAGAGTGTTCTTTCCAGATTGTTCTAATTCCACCCAAACTGTGCCATTCATAATCAGGGATGTGCAGCTCTGTGACATCATTACAAGGTTGCTCCAGGGTCCTGAAGCACTTACACAACAGTGAGGGCAACAGGCAGGTATCTTTGAACACTCAACAGGGCAAGGTGAACAGTCCGCACACCCATTACATTCTGCAATTAGTATTTATTACCAGCAGCAGCCAGTTCAATGATGTTGCCACTGTAACAATTTATTTTCATTTATTATGAAATACAGATATGACTGGCAAGGCAGTTATTTATTACCTATCAATGGCTTAGCAGTAACGTTACTGAATAGGTTAGTAAGAACCCCAGGTTTCTGTGGGTTCAGACAACTAGGAGAAAGTGAGGACAGCAGATGCTGGAGATCAGAGTCAAAAGGTGTGGTGCTGGAAAAGAACAGCCAGTTTGGCAGCATCCGAGGAGCAGAAGAGTCGACATTTCGAGCATAAGCTCTTCATCAGGGATGAGGGTGTGGCCCAAGGGGGCTAAGTGGTGGCAGGGTGGGGGCTGCTAGGGGATGGTAGCTGGGAATGCTAGTGGGAGGTGGGGGAGATGATAGTGATAGGTCAGAAAGGAGGGTGAAATGGATAGGTGGGAAGGAAGGTGGAAAGGTAGGACAATTCAAAAGGGCGGTGCTCACTGGTAAGGTTGGATCTGAGATAAGGTGGGGGGAAGATGAAATGAAAAAACTGGTGAACTCACATGGATCCCATATGGTCGGAGGGTCCCAAGGTGGAAGATGAGGCATTCTTCCTCCAGGCATCAGGTGGCTAGAGTTCAGCGGTGAAGGAGGCCCAGGCCTTGCATGTCCTTGTAGGATGGGAATGGGAGGGGGAGTTGAAGTGGTCGGCCACAAGGCTGTTTAGTGTGTATGTCTCAGAGATGTTCTCTGAAATGTTCCGCAAGTTGGCATCCTGTCTCCCTCATGTAGAGGAGACCAGACCGAGAGCAACAGACACAGTCTGTTTGGAAGTACTGGTAAGTCTCTGTCAGATGTGGTAAGATCCTTTGAGACCTTGGACAGAGGTGAGGGTGGGAAGGGGGAAGTGTGGGTGCAGGTTTTGTGCTTTTTATGATGGCAATGGAAGGTGCCGGGAGTGGAGGGTGGGCCGGTTGAGGGGCTGTGGACCTATCAAGGGAGTTGCAGAGGGAATGGTCTCTCCAGAATGCAGATAGGGGTGGGGAGGGAAATATATTCCTAGTTTTGGTGTCTGTTTGTAGGTGGTGAAAATGCGGATGATGATGCAATGTATGCGGAGGTTGGTGGGATGAAAGGTGAGGACTGGGGGTGTTCTGACTTTATTGCGTTTGGTGCGGAATGTGGAGGGGATGCGCAGGAGCTCATCGTCAACCACAGGGAAGGAAAATTGCTGTCCTGGAAGAAAGAGGCCAGCTGGTATGTTTTGTGGTGGAATTGGTCCACCTGGGAGCAAATGCAGCAGAGGCAGAGTAATTGTGAGTAAGGGATAGCTTTTCTCCAGGAAGCAGGGTGGGAGGAGGTGTAGTCTGAGTAGCTGTGGGAGTCAGTAGGTTTGAAGTAGATGTCCATGTTGAGTTGGTCATTGGAAAAAGAGATGGAGATATCCAGGAAGGGGAGGGAGGTGTCTGAGATGGTCCAGGTGCATTTGAGGTCAGGGTGGAAGTTGTTGGTGAAGTTAATGAACTGTTCAATCTCCTTGCAGGAACACAAGGTGGCACCAATACCATCATCAATGTAGTGGAGGAAAAGGTGGAGAATGGTGCTGGTATAGCTGTGGAAGATGGACTATTCCATATACCCGATGAAGAGGCAGGCATAGCTGGGGCCCATGCAGATGCTCATGGCTGTCCCTTCTGTCTGAAGGAAGTGGGAGGATTTGAAAGAGAAATTGTTGAAGGTGAGGCCCAGTTCAGCCAATTGGACGAGTGTATCAGTGGAAGGGTGCTGGTTGGGTCAGCAGAAGAGGAAGGAACAGAGGGCTTGGATGCCTCCATTGTTGTGGATGGATGTGTACAGGGACTGGACGTCCATGGTGCTGATGAAGCATTGGGCGCCAGGAAAATGAGAGTCATGGAGGAGGTAGAGGGCCTGTCACGAACATGTGTGAAGAGATCCTGGGCCAAGGGGGACAGGATTGTGCCAAACTATGCAGAGATAAGTTCAGTGGGGCAGGAGCAGGCTGAGATGGTGGGTCGACCAGGGCAATCAGGTTTGTGAATCTTGGGTAGGAGGTAGAACCGGGCAGTACGGGGTTCCCGGACTATGAGGTTGGAGGCTGTAGATGGGAGATTCTCTGAGGTGATGAGGTTGCGAATGGTCTGGAAGATGATGATTTGGTGATGGAAAGTGAAGTCATGGTCGAGGAGGCAATAGGAGGAGGTGTCTGTGAGTTGGCACCTGGCTTCAGCAGTGTAAAGGTCAGTGTGCCAAACTACCACTGCGACCACACCCCCCCACCCCCTTGTCCACTGGTTTGATGCTGATGTTGGGGTTGGAGCAGAGGGAGTGGAGGGCTGTGTGTTGCGAGGGTGAGAAGTTGGGGATAGTGAGGGGGTCAATGTCATGGTGACAGTTGAAGATGAAGAGATCGAGAGTGGTAACAGACAGCACAGGGTGTCCAGGTAGATGGGATGTGTTGGAGGCAGGAGAGGGGGTTCAAATCCTATCAGAACAGATGGTGAAATTTAAATTCAATATCAGTCTGGATTGAAAAGCTAGCTCATGGGAACCATTGTTTTAAAAACCCATCAGATTTATAGTATCCTCCAGGGATGGAAATCTGCTTACCTTAACTAGTCTGACCTACATCCAAACCCACAGCAATATGGTTAACTCATCAATTCCCTCTGGGCAATTATGAATGAGTGATAGATGCTGTCCTAGCTAGCAATACCCACACCCATGAACAATAAAAAAAAATGTTGAGAAAGTGATGGTATGCCAGTAATCATTTACTATTGCAGTAGTGATAATAATCGTATCAACATTTTATGCAGGGACTTCCAGGAAGTTGGCCCAGCCTTGGCTAGCATGGCATAATATTCGGTTTCTGAGATCTCAGTTGTTGGATGGTGGTTGACAAGAATTGACAAATTTGGTTTTACCATGATTCACCTTCATAATTGGTTTGTAGCCCTGTGGATATTCTTCACCTTTCATATCCTCCTAGAACCTGGGTTTAATGGAATTCAGAGATATTTTATTTTGTCTGCTATGTTCCTATCAGGCCTCTGTTGTAATGGCATGCCAGCTCACTGCAGTGCATTAACTGATGTTTTTGATATGAAGATTGCTGTCATCAGCTTCTTTAAGTGCAGGAAGCCACAAGGGCTGTTTCATTTCGTGTAGTCGAGAAAAAGCACTTACTGGTCTGACTAGAAGAGGTTACTGCAGGTAAAAGAATCTAGTTTATTACATGTTACCAGCCAGTTACATTGATATAACAAACATTGTTCCAGAGACTTTGAGGAGGACTGTGTGTTAGGTCAGACTCCTTCAAGATCCTATGCTGTTCGACCTACAAATCTATTGGACATCATGCAGTGCATAGTGCTTATGGCACTGTTCAGCGTTAACCCTTTCAGACCCCTATATAGCCATTCCCCACCAGGAATATGACTCCAACATGTTTTGTTTAATGTGTACTATTTACCCTTTTCCAGGATGTGGGCATTGCTGGAAAAGCTGACTTTATTGCCTACCCCTAGTCGCTCTTAAGAAAGTGGTGGTGAGGCAACTCCTTTTAAATGCAGATTTCTAGAGATATTTATTTCAATAACTTAGGGCATGGCTCCAAAGACGAAACGATTGCAGCTACTAGTCTGACCACGGAAACAGCTATATTGGCCCCAGCCAGGTTTTGAAGCAATAAGATGAGAATATATCTTTCTGTACATGTTATTTTGTAATCTTCAGCCTATAGCATGAAAGATTGTCAGCATTGGTACTCGATCATGACTTGTAGGTTGAACTTTCAGTGTGGGATGTACTGTTGGTCTTAGAGAACCTGCTGGTAATGTCAGCAGGAACAGATTAAACTGTATGCAGCACAAGATTTTCCAAAGTTTGTTGGTGTACTTCTAGAATAAATTTCCTAGTTCTTTGGGTTTGAACTTATTAATTTGAAATGACATCCTGGCCTCGAAACAGGATCGACAGTACTTCCCCCACCCACCACCTCCCCCTGCCCCCCACTCCATTTATCAGGTACAAATCTCCTAGGATGACACACAGAGCACATGGATAATGTACCACGGACAATAATAAGCCTTGAATATTTCCAGGATACCCGCCTGAAACAAGAGTTAAACCCACTGTTGATGCAATTTAAGGGGTTCCCCCACCACCTATTTTGGGTCCCTTTCTCAAATTAGACCACGACTGTGCATGCTTATTCAAACAGCAATGCCAAACCCAAGCCATTTACTGCGGCTGTCAACAAAAATTCAAACACAAACTCTCTGGCCTAAATGCTGATCGAGAAGAAACAGGAGACTTCTACCAAGGTTCGCACATAAACTGCTGGCTGCTACTGATTAAAGATCTCCACTCCTTGCAAATCCCCTCATGCTTCACAGCCTCACTTCCTCCTGGTCTCTTGATCAGTCCGGCCTAGAAACTAGGATTATGTTTACACGGATAATCACCTTTCATCGCCTCCCTTGAAATCCATGAATGTAAATTCTATAAGACTTGTAATGATGTGTAATGAATAAAGAAAATGTTCATACCTTTAACAACATAGTCACTGTATACCCATCAGCACTATTACTTCCTTCCACAGACATTCCTGTAATTGTCTGCTCAATTTCATTTGGCTTTTAAGTTTTTTTTCTGTTTCTTTCCCAGGCCTCCATTTCCTGTGTGAATGAATTTTTGGTGCTCCCCACTGCCACAAACCATGTCATGTGAACTGCTGTCACATCACTCTAATTTCCTTTGAGATCCCTTAAAACAATGACACCCATTGGAATGATTTGCTGAAAACATGTGTTATTATCTCTTTTACTTCCTCCTCCTCCTTCCTCCCTGAGGGAGCAAAGCATCTGTCTGAAAGGGCTCCTGCAGCTCCTATATCTTTCATATGCTTCTTTCACAACAGCCCCTCTCATTCTTTTCAGCAGGATACTTGACTGACGACATCCAGGTTAAACTCATTTTTATCTTTTACAAATAATTCGATCTGTTGCTTCAGAAATCAGGAGTCAGGAAGCATGTGTCTTCAAGATATTTCTCCAACATTAAGGAGGATGGTTGAAGGCAATGATAATTGCATTTTGAATATTGCTAATTTTAATAAGGGTTCAGGAAAACAATAGTTGTGCATCTGCTGCAACCCCATATTATCGGAGTTGACAGGAGAAAGGAGAACCGACAAAATGTGTCACGAATACTTCATAGAATCCCTTCAGTGTAGAAACAGGCCATTTGGCCTATCACATGCACACCAACCCTCTGAAGAATAGTCCCACCCAGACACATTCCCCTACCCTATTACTCTACATTCCGCTGACTAATGCACCTAACCTTCACATCCCTGAACATGACGGGCGATTTAGCATGGCCAATTCACCTAACCTGTACATCTTTGAACTGTGGGATGAAATTGGAGCACTCAGAGGAAGCCCACACAGACACAGGGAGAATGTGCAAACTCCACACAGTCACCTGAGGCTGGAATTGAACCCGGGTCACTGGCACTGTGAGGCAGCAGTGCTAACCTCTGAGAAGAACAGTCAGGTAGAAAATATGATTGGCTGACTTTTCACAATTAAGGTATACATATTCGATGCTCACTCATGAGAAGTAAACAAGATGTAACTTGTGCAATTATTTGCATTTCAGAGAATTAGTTATTTTCAGGCATTATTCGAGCTCCATTGTCATGTTTTCAGAATTTCCTGGTTTCAACTCTCACTCCAGGGCTTGAGCAGAAGTTGGCACGATGGTGCAGTACTTAAGGAGTGCCTCACTGTCAGAAACACGTCCTTCAGGCATGGAGGTAACCATCTGCTCTCTCGCGTTTTAAAAGATTACATAGCATGAATGTGAAGTAGAACAGGGAATTATATTCCGTGTTTGGTCAATTGAAATCTTCCACTGGGTCCTTCCCTCAAGGACCCGAGCCCTATGTTGAACTCCATTTGGACTTGCCTTGCGGGAACTAAATCCCAGCAGAGCACATAAAGCTACCGCTGTGGGTGGAACAAATGAAAAGAGGATTTTTCCCAACATTCACTGCTGCAATCCACAAAAAAAGAGGCTTATGTCCCATTGTCAAAGCTGTCACAACATCAAATGCTACGGATAAAGCCACAGCACCCTCAATCTCTTTGTTCCTAGCTCGCTCCAGACCAGTGCAAGGGAATAGCAGCATTGGTTAATCTTAGTCCAGGCTAAGATTGAGTAAAAAGTGAGGTCTGCAGATGCTGGAGATCAGAGCTGAAAATGTGTTGCTGGTTAAAGCACAGCAGGTCAGGCAGCATCCAAAGAACAGAAAATTTGACGTTTCGGGCCAGAGCCTGATGAAGGGCTCTGGCCCGAAACGTCGAATTTCCTGTTCCTTGGATGCTGCCTGACCTGCTGTGCTTTAACCAGCAACACATTTTCAGGCTAAGATTGACACTTGTTAGGCCTCAGCTAGGATATTGTACACAGTTATGCGTGTTACATTATAGGAAGGATGCAAATGCATTGGAGGGAGTGCAGCAGTGATTTATTAGAAGGTAGTGTTTGCTGACACAAAAACTATAAGGTAACTGTGCCTGTGTGCCCACTTGGAACTGCATATCCACATAGTTCCAGATCCTCTCTATTGTTGTGTCATGTTCTCACTGCACATGTATATAGATCAGGTCTGACATTGAACAGGGTTTGGCAAAAGAAACAATCTCCAGGATTGGTTGTGGGTGGTGGGGGTTTGGACTGGGCTGTGGGGATGGGGCATATGAAAGATTGTGGGCGATGACTAGAGAGAGGCAATTGGACCGGGTTCTTCCATTTCCCTCCCTCACCCCCACGACCTGATGGTTATCTCCCAATTTTCTCCCCACTGTACACTCCTCCTCTTCCCTCCAGGGTCCCGATGCAAAACCTCCTCCTCCCAGTTCTCAATGCCAAAACCCCTCTTCCAGGGTTCCAGTGACAAAGCCCCTCCTCTGGTTCCCAATGCCAAACCCCTTCCTCTCGGGTCCCAGTACCAAACCCCCTCCTCCAGGGTCCCAATGCCAAATCCCCTCTTCCCAGTTCCCAATGCCAAACTCCGTCCTCCCAGTTTCCTATGCCAAACTGCCTACTCCCAGTTCCCAATACCAAACCCCATCCTCCCAGATCCTGATGCCAAACCCCCTCCTCCCTGTTCCCAGTACCAAACCCCCTCCTCCTGGGTCCCGATGCCAACCACTCTCCTCCTGGGTCCCAATCCTCCCCTCATCCCGACTCTTATCTCCCTCTCCTCCAAGTTTCAATATCCCCCAGCTTCCAGGTCCCAATCGCTCTAAACTCTCTGGTTTCAAATTCCCCCTCCTCCCCGGTCTCAATCTTCCCCTCTTCCCATGTCTTGGTCTCCATCTCCTCCCATATCTTGACCCACTCTCCTCCTCCTGGGTCTCAGTCTCCAGAGAAAATAGGGACATTAAGTAAGCACTTGAACAATTCTCATTCACTAACACATGCACAAGTGTTTTCCTAGAGCATACTGCACATGCTTCTTGTGTCAGCAAACAGAGCCTTACAAGAATGGTTCCAGAGTCGAAAAGTGTGGTGTTGGAAAAGCACAGCAGATCAGGCAGCATCTGAAGGGCAAGAGAGTCAATATTTTGGCATTAGCCCTTCATCAGGAATGTGGAGGGTAAAGGGGACTGAGAGTTAAATAGAAGGTTGGGGGTAGGGTGGGGTCAAGGTAGCTGGGAATGCAATAGGTGGATGCAGCTGGAGAGATGAAGGCTATAGGTTGGTGGGGTGGGTGGAGTGGATAGGTGGCAAGGAACATAGACAGGTAGGACAGTTCAAGAGGGCGGTGCTGAGTTGGAGGGTTGGATCTGGGATGGGGTGGGGGATACGGAGATTTGGAAACTGGTGAAGTTGATGTTGATGTGTGGTTGCAGAAAGATGAGGCATTCTTCCTCCAGTCATCGGATAGCTTTGATTTGGCAGTGGAGGAGGCCCAGGAATTGCATGTCCTTTGGGGGGTGGGAGGGGGGAGTTGAATTGGTCAGCCACAGGGCAGTGGTGTTATTTGATGTTCCCTGAAATGCTCCGTGACTTTGAGTCCTGTCTCCCCGATGTAGAGGAGACAACATCGAGAGCAATGGACGCAGTATATGTGGTGAGTAGATGTTCAGAAAAATCCCCGTCATATGTGAAAAGATCCTTTGGGGCCTTGGATGGAGGTGAGGGAGCAAGATGTGGTCACAGGTTTTACACCTTCTGCAGTGGCAAGGGAAAGTGCCAGATGTGGAGGATGGGTTGGTGGTGAGTGTTGGCCTAACGAGGAAGTCATGGAGGGAATGGTCTCTGCAGAACACAGATAGGGAAGGGGAAGGAAATATCTGTTGGTAGTGGGATCTGATTGTAGGTGGCAGAAAAGGCAGAGAATGATGCGCTGTGTCCAGATATTAGTGGGATGGTAGGTGAGGACCAAGGGGTTCTACCCTTGTTGTGGTTGGAGGGGTAGGGTTCAAGAGCAGAGTTGCGGAAGGTGGAGGAGGTGCACTGGAGGATGTGGTTGATCATTTGGGAGGAGAAATTGTAGTCCTTGAAACTTCCTAGATATGAAGATAGATTGAAGAACTTGGGACTGCTGTCTCAGACGAAAAGAAAGTAGGAGAAAATCTGATGGAGGTTTTCAAAATCATGAGTGGGCTGAATTGAGTAGATAAGCGAAAGAAACAAGAACACGAGGGAATAAGGCTCAAAGTGATATGCCAATGAAGAAAGGTTGATGCAAGGAAAATAATCACTTTTCATATAGTGAGTTGTAAAGTATGGAAAGGTGGTGGAGACAGATTCAATTGAGGCATTCAAGACGATGCTGGATGATTTTTTTTGGATAGTAGTGGCATGCATGGATATGAGGAAAAGGCAAGAGATTGGCACTCGTTAATAGACCCGGGCTAGATAAGAGAGCTGGTGCAGGCATAATAGGCCAAATGGCCTCCTTCTGAAATATAATAATTTGTAGTTAAGCATCTGAATAATTTAACTAGAGTAAAATCTTTCACCATTTCCCATGGACTGAGAGCAGCAGCAAATGCAGATTCCTATGCTTGCTCAGTCTGTTGGAATCCTACAAATTCAATCATCTCCTCTACCCATGTGGCCCTGATGAATTGCTGATAATTACATAACAACAAAAAGCAGACTATTTATCCCAACTGATCTATACTGAGGTTTCTAGACTTCATGATCCTCCTCATCCACGACCAAAATTTTGAATTAGCTTCAATTTCCTCTCCTCATGTGTTTATCTGGCTTCCATCTAAATGTAACTAATGTCAACTCTGCCTTGTGGCAGTCCACATTGTTATAATTTTGGGGTCAAAAACAACTTTCACCTGAATTGCCTATTTGATTTATGGAAGACTATCTCACATTTATGGATCTTACTTTGATATCCTCCATAACTCTTTGGAAACGTGAGCTTAGTGTTTTCATAAAATGCACGAGACTGCCTAGTATTAATAGCAACTGGGAACTCCTGGAAGCATTTCTTTGAAGATCTCTCTTCTGAACAATTCTTAATTTCCCATTATCACAGTCATGTCCTGTTCAGTTGCTCACAAAATGAATCTCATCTACCTCGATGTTAACAGCATGAACTAACATTGCAGGAACACTAACAGAGTGGACGTTTTAGCAGCTTGCCCTGCTTCCTCTTTGAGGCATAGAATTGTCAGATGAAAGCAGAGGTGTCCACCACTTTCTGATTTATCTGATAATCAGCTCCTACCACCCCAACAACCCTTCAGGTGACAATAAGTCTTCTGGCTTTTATGCAACATATGTTTGCTACGTTTGAACCATCATATAAGATATTACACAAACATCCTTCAAGAGAATTTAATAATCTAGTCATGGTGGAATGGTAGGAAGTGTTATAAAGGACATGTCGCCAAAGCTGACAAGTTTTGATTCTGAATGAAAGCTATTAGTTTCCTCATAAATTGGGAGAATGTAGGCTCCTTGGGCTCCTCTCCCGCTTCTCTCAACAAACTCAGTCAACATCATTAGTCAAGACCTACCTGAAGGCTAACTAAAGTTGAGATGGCATTACCTTCAGAGAGCATCATCTGCCAACAGTGTCTGTCAGAAACTTGAGGACATCACTGTTTCCTGACAGATATAATTTGGAAAATGTCAGCACACCTTTGTTCTACCTTCTAGCTAAAACAAAATACATTAGTCAGCATAAGTTAAAGAGCAATAAAGCAAAACAAAAATAGTTTTAACTAACAGGGAAGAGAAAATACCATTACATATTACATTATGGCTATTCATTTCCACACTTCAATTTTTCCAGATTGAGGTTTGACCAGCTTCCCATACCATATTCCTCCAGATATGCTGTTACCTTGAAACACTCGTACCTGTGTTATTCTTTGCAATACATGTGGCTTTACTATTTACTATTTTGAAGTCTTGTAAGATGGTGACTGTGATAAGCCTGTTTCACATGAAAAGCTGTCTTTGTGTCTGACTTGTATGCTGCTGTATCATGTTACTTGATCCGTGATGATAGTCATTGTCATAGACTCATACAGCACGGAAACAGATCCTTCAGGCCAACCAGTCCATGTTGAACATAATCCCAAACTAGACTAGTCCTTCCTGCCTGCTCCTGGCCCATATCCCTCCAAACCTTTCCTATTCATGTACCTATCCAAATGTCTTTTAAATGGTGTAATTGTGCCCACATTCACCACTTCCTCAGGAAGTTCATTCCACACGCAAACTACCCTCGTATTAAAAAAAAGTGCACTCCTTTTTAAATCTCTCTCCTCTCACCTAAAAGATGTGTCCCCTTACCTTGAAGTTCCACATCGAAGAAAAAAGCAACTACCATTAAATCTATCTATACCCTTCAGTCATCTTTATTTCTTTACAAGTGGAGAGATGATACCTCAGACAGTAAAATGCACAGGAACATTTATAATTTATTACATTAAATATGCATTTCATGTACCAAACTTGTTATGAGCATGAAATTGCCTGAATCAATTATCACTAAAGACATGTTTTGCTGCCAGCATTGTTTAAGTGGGTTGTTGCATTTGGCTTTCAAGATTTCTTGGCTGAGTGTTTGAATCATTATCACTATGAGGAGCAATCTGATTTGAATGTCATGAATCTTTGCAGTGATATATTCTCCTGCTCTTCTCCACTGGATGATGTCACTTCTTCCAACACCATTGAAGTCTCCTGCACAGGGAATCTGTTGTGTCAGCTGTTTCTGTCATCTCAGAAAACTGTAAAATTGAAAAAAAAACAAGGTTGAAAAGATAAATATTCAATTATCATACACCATTTGGCAGTAAACATAGAAACAATTTGCAGTCATAGAGTTGTGTAAACATGGAAACAGACCCTTGGGTCCAATTTGTCCATGCTGACCAGATATCCTCAATAAGTCTAATCCCATTTGCTAGCAATTGGCCCATATCACTCTAAACCTCCTTATTCAGATACCCATCCAGATGCCTTTTAAATGTTGTAATTGTACCCTCTTACACCACTTCCTCTGGTAGCTCATTCCAAACATGCATCACCCTCTGCATGAAGAAGTTGCCCCCTCAGGTGGCTTTCATATCTTTCCCCTCTCTTCGTAAGCCTATGCCCTCTAGTTCTGGACTCCCCCACCCCAGGGAAAACACCTTGTCTATTTATCCCAACCATGCCCCTCATGATTCTATAAACCTCTATACGGCCACCCCTCAGCTTCTGACACTCCAGGGAAAACAGCCTCAGCCTATTCAGCCTCTCCCTATCACTCAAACCTTCCAACTCTGGCAATATCCTTGTAAATCTTTTCTGAACTATTTCAAGTGTCACAACACCCTTCCTACAGCAGGGAGACCAGAACTGCACACAGTATTCCAAAAGTGGCCTAACCAAAGCCCTGTACAGTTGCAATATAACCTCCCAACCTATAGGTAATGCACTGACCAATAAAGAAAAATCTACCAAATGCCTTCTACACTATCCAATGTATCTTTGACTCTACTTTCAAGGAACTGTGAACCTGCACTCCAAGGTCTCTTTGTTCAGCAAAACTGCCCTAGGACCTTACCATTAAGTGTATAAATCCTGCTGTGATTTGCCTTTCCAAAATGCAGCTCCTCACATTAATCTAAATTAAACTCCACCTGCCAGTCCATGACCCATTGGCCCATTTGTACTCTGAGATAACCTTCTTTGCTGTCCACTGCACTTGTAATTTTGGTGTCATCCGCAAACTTACTAAACATATTTCCTATGTTCACATTCATATAATTTCGATGTGGCTGACCTGATAAATTATTTTACTCTATCGTCAAACTGTTTGTACCAATATCAGAAACTCTGAGAAGGGAACAATGGTTGGGTGTAACAGTGAAAATAGAAAAACATAGGACCAGCTCTAATACTGTGCATAAACACCAATGGGACACAGGGTGAGAGCACCCTCCAATGAGATTCGTGGTATCTCTTTGTCTTTTGCTTTAAGTTTCTCAATCTCCCACATCCCAAACATTTCGCATATCTGTCCTGGGAGTATTGTTTGATAACTTAGAATGAATGAGCTTTCAGTGCTTAAACCAAGATACAAATTTTACTCTACACTGAGCCATTGTGAGATTGTTTTACATTAACACTACACACAAATTAAAAGAGAATGTTTAATTTCCAGCAGTAGCACTATTAGCTTGATCGACAAAAATGTTCAATAAATATTTTTCCTAATCTAATGACTAACAAAACAGATTTTTCCCAATTTATGCTGATATGTTTCTCCATGGATTAATAAGTCTGACCTTATTTTATAAAGAACTTCATTTGATCTCCTGCAACATTACAAAAGGCAAAACTTTTTTTATGATTACTGTAACATAGCTCAATGCAGCAACTGGTTATACACAATAAGTACCTGCAGACAGTCATTCCATGAATGAAATACTTTCCACTACTGTTAGCGGAGGGATATATATTAGCCAGGATATCAGGAAAATCCCTACTTTCCTTAATGATAGCATCTTGGAATCTTTAACATCCATTAGAGGTGGACTGAGCATTTCGTTCATAAGGCTACACCTCTCTGAGTCTCAAGCTCTCCCTCAGTACTGCACTGAAGTAATTGCTTAGATCAGGTCCTTGGTTCTTTTACAGAATGCAACCAACAGAGGTACACTGGCTTTAATCATTGACTGTTCATTAGCTTGCAACTTACTGGATATAAAGCTAATGTGACCCTCTGTTGGCCTGACATTACCTTTCTGCTTTCCAACCCCATGCACAACTCTCATCCTCTACACAGTGTGCTTCCTACCCAATACGAATCTGCCGTTGTGCAGTTATTTTCCCTCTCTGCTCTCATTACAGCTGTCATCAACATGTGTGCATATGAATTAGGAGCAGGAATAGGCCATTCAGTCCCTGCTCTACCAATCTATAAGATCATGGCTAATCTGATTGTGTCCTTACCTCAATTTTTTTATGTGCAATCCATTACCCTCAAGTTCCTCATTAATCAAAAATCTGCCCATCTCAACCTTCAATATGTTCAATGACACAACCTCCTTCACTCTCTGGGGAACAGAATGTCAAAGACTAACTGACCCTTTGAGAGAAGAAAGTTCTCCCCATCTCTATCGAAATGGGAACTTTATTTTGGAACTGTACTCTTTGATTCTAAATTTCCCCGCAAAGGAAAACATCCTCCCAGCATCTACCCTGTCATGCACCTCAGAGTCAGATATGTTTCAATAAAATCACTTCTCAATTTTATAAACTCTAATAAGGTTCAAATCCATTTGCCCCTTAATGACTCCTAATCAGCTAGTAGTTTTCAATTAAAACTTTAACATGTGTTCCTGGATGTGAGAGACAATGTACAGCAGCACTGGTGCTGTTATCCCAATCAGGAATAAACTCTCTAGATGACTGTTGATGTGGCTGACCTGGTAAACTGCTGTACTGTATAATTCAACTCATTGTACCAAAACTAGAAACTCTGAGAGATTGGGTGCAACAGTGAAAATAGAAAAGCACAGGACTAGCTTGCGATGCTCACAAACACTAAAGGTACACAGGGTGAGAGCAGCCCAACAACCTGATCCTTGGTATCCCTTTCTCTCTTTTGCTTTTAGTTCCTCATGTTCCCCACACCCCAAACATTTCTAATTTCCCCTATAGAATCTGGTACTTTACTCTTCCAAAGCCCATCCGAACCCAGATGGTTATTCATCACCTTGTGTTCACTAACCTTTGCTGGATATACCATTCTGCTAAAGTCTCAATTTTAAATCCTTATCTTTACTTTCAATCTCTCTATGCTCTCATCCTTCCCGATTTCTTTAACTTTCATCGTACTACAACGTTACAGGATCCTACTGGATTCCTAAGGGACTGAACAGCGTAAATGGTGAGAGGCAGTTTCACCTCATGGGATAGTCTAGGACTTCCTAGTGGCAGAATAAAACACACCAATTTAAGACTGAGGTCAGAGAGAATTTCTTCTCTCAGAGGTTTGGGAGTCTTTGGAACTCCTTGCCACAAAGACCTGAGGGGACAGAACCAATGTGCATATGCAAGACTGAGATACATAGACTCTTGATCAGTTGGAAATCAAGGGTAATGGGGAAAAGGTAGGAAAGTAGATGTGAGGTTTTTTTTCATCATTCCTAATGAAGGGCTTTTGCCCGAAACTTCGATTTTCTTGCTCCTCGGATGCTGCCTGACCTGTTGTGCTTTTCCAGTACTACTCTAATCTCCAGCATCTGCAATACTCACTTTCGCCGTGAGGAATATTGGATCAGCCATGATCCTATTGAACAGCAGAGAAGATTTGAAGGTCCAATCCTATTCCTATTTCTTATTATCTTATATTCACTTTGCTCTTTCAATTCTGGCCCCTTGTGTGTCCCATATTAATTGTGCTACCTTGGTGACTGTGCCTTCAGTTGCCCTGTGTCCTAAACTCTGAAGCTATCTGCATAAACATCCCCACCTATTTCTCCCCTTTTAAGATATTTCTTAAAATCTGTCTCTTCAACAAAGCTTTTGAACGTTTGCTCTAAAATCTATTTACTAACAAACTTACATTTGGTCATTGCTTCTTAGGTCCTTTCTGACTCCAGATCAGAAGGTTGCATATTCAAATCCCGTCAGGCTCACTGTGCTCAATTGAAGCTCAAATCCTTAGCAAGATGGCACTGTGGCTCAGTGGTTACCACTGCTGCCTCACAGCACCAGGGACCCCAGTTTAATTCCAACCTCAGGTGACGGTCTGTGTGGAGTTTGCACATTCTCCTGGTGTCAGTGTGGGTTTCCTCTGGGTACTCCAGTTTCCTCCCACAGTCACAAAGATGTGCAGCTCTGGTGAATTGGCTGAATTGCTAAATTGCCCATAGTGTTTGGTGCATTAGTTAGGAGTAAACTTAGGGTAGGGGAATGGATCTGGGTGGGTTAATCTTCTGAGGATCGGTGTCAACTTGTTGGGCTGAAGGGCCTGTTTCCATATTGTAGGGACTCTAATCTCACCATAGCTACATAAATGCTGTCTAAGTTATTGGCAGAGCAGTAGGTTTCAACTCAGCACCACCCGAAGGCCAAAATTCCATATGCCTTCCCTACTAACTGCTGAACTTGGATGACGTTTTTGTGATTCATGCATGAGGAACCCCAAATCCCTCTGTGTTGTGGCTTTCTGCAGTTTTTCTCCATTTAAGTGATATTCGGCTCCTCTATTCTGCCAAATGTATAACCTCACATTTTCCCCACATTATACTCCACTTGACAAAATTTTGCCCACTCAGTTAACCTATTTACATCCATCTGTAGACAATCTCACCACTTGCATTCCCACCTATTTGCGTCATCTGAAAACTTGGTGAAAAGTATATTCACTTTCCTCATTGTAGTCATTAATACAGATTGATCTAATACACAAAAGTGCATAATTCTGAGATGGTTGGTATTCAAACAAATTTTGACCTTATCGTATGATAAATAAATATAGTATATGTGATGCCCAGAGTATGCAAGTACAGATTGTGAGGTAGTTCTGTCTGTTACTAAAGCTGTGCTGCTGGTTCACATTTCTATAAATGACAAAGTTAGCACTTAGTTACCTCTCCCCACATGGTGTGAGTTGGTTTTTGTGACTGCCTTCTCTTCCCATCCAGCAGTGATTGTCTTCTTTGTTCAGTTAAGAAGGGAATTGATACCTGGTCTCTCAGAAATTATGAGATCTTCTTTGGTTTCCCTTTGCCCTGCAACAGCAAGGTGTACCCTCTACTGGAAGAGCCTGGAGGTAGGACAAAATCTATAAAAATTGCTTGTCTGTTAGTAAACTTAGTGAAACAAGTATTTTACAAATTACTTGTAGCTCATCCAACCTGCAGCTAGAATTGGACATTAGGTTCTGCTTTATTTCTAAACACTACAGTGTGTTAATCCTATTGTATCAGGGATTTAGACTCGAGAATGTCCAGTAGCTGCTTAAATGATTTGACCCCATAATTGCTCATGAATTGAGCTTTGCAGAGTTCATTGGCCACACATCTGAGATACAACACGAGGTCTGCTATCGTGAGATTGGCTTCACATATTAAGATATAAATGGCTATTCATGCATCCAACCAATCTTGTACCAGGGTGTGTTAATTGGAGTTGAATTTCCTGAGTTGTTTCTAAGTTGCATAACAGAATGTTTCAATAGTAGTAAAGTGTACTTACTCTTACGTTGAGCCTGAAGTCACAGAAGAGGCAATCAAGTGGTAATGTAACTGGATAATGAGTACTATGTAATAAACATTTATTGTTTATCAAGATTGAGTCCATCTTCTGCTCAAAAACGCTTTGGACATCCTTCCCCTCTTGATATTAGCAGTTGAGACTGATGCTAATAAAATGGATTGTTGGCCAAGAATCTCCATAAAGCATCCAGGTGGTTTAATCATATCATGGTGACTGCAGTAAGGATTTTGCCCAATTATAATAATATCTACTCACCACCTGGGAGGGGCAACATGGCTATTGAAAATCGATTCATAAAATTCAGTCTTTTTTTTCTTTTTTTTGTCAATTGATACTAGAGAAAGATAAGTAAAATGCAAACGAGAAGACTAAGGGTGACATAATTGATTTTCTACAAATTGCAAAGGCATTAGATAAATAGAAAGTGGAATGATGTCTCCATTTGTTGGAAAGTTCAAAGCCATAAATATAAGAAAGTCACTAATAAATCCAATGGGAGAATTCAGCAGAAAATTAATTATCTAGTACGTGGTGAGAAACGTATGAACACATGGAACAGCTGAAGCATGAAATAGCTTCCTAACTGAAAGCTAAGTAGTAAATGAGAAAGAAAATATATTTGAGTATTCACTGACAGGGTGAGATGCAATACAATGAAAGGAGGTTCATGTGGAGAGTCAGAACTTGCCCAGACCTGGTAGGAAAGTTTTTAACGTATTTGTAGTTTACAAATTCTATGTGACTGACAGTTATTTGTTGGTAGTATTATAGTAATCAGAATACATAAGGAACATGCATGATTCCACTAATATTCTGGAACTTGCTTGTGCTTACCAAGGCTCAGGCAGAAGATTAGTGCTGGATTAGTGGTGCTGGAAGAGCACAGCAGTTCAGGCAGCATCCCAGGAGCAGTAAAATCGACATTTCAGGCAAAAGCCCTACATCAGGAATACAGGCAGAGAGCCTGATAGGTGGAGAGATAAGTGAGAGGAGAGTGGGGGTGGGGAGAAAGTAGCATAGAGTACAATAAGTGAGTGGGGGAGGGGTTGAAGGTGATACGTCAGGGGGGGGGAGGTTGGAGTTGAAAGGTGGAAAAGAAGATAGGCAGGTAGGACAAGTCATGGAGACAGTGCTGAGCTGGAAGCTTGGAACTAGGGTGAGGTGGGGGAAGGGGAAATGAGGAAACTGTTGAAGTCCACGTTGATGCCCTGGGGTTGAAGTGTTCCGAGGCGGAAGATGAGGCGTTCTTCCTCCAAGCGTCTGGTGGTGACGGAGCGGCGGTGAAGGAGGCCCAGGATCTCCATGTCCTCGGCAGATTAGGAGAATGAGTTGAAATGTTGGGCCACAGGGCGGTGCGGTTGATTGGTGCGGGTATCCGGGAGATGTTCCCTAAAGCGCTCTGCTAGGATGTGTTCAGTCTCCCCAATGTAGAGGAGACCGCACCGGGAGCAACGGATACAATAAATGATATTGGTGGATGTGCAGGTAAAACTTTGATGGATGTGGAAAGCTCCTTTAGGGCTTTTCAGAAGGCAGAAAGGGGTGGGGAGGAAAATATAACCCTGGTGGTGGGGTCTGTTTGGAGGTGGCGGAAATGTCGGCAGATGATTTGGTTTTTGCGAAGGTTGGTATGGTGGAAGGTGAGCACCAGGGGCGTTCTGTCCTTGTTACGGTTGGAGGGGTGGGGTCTGAGGGTGGAAGTGAGGGATGTGGACAAGATGCTTTGGAGGGCATCTTTACCCACGTGGGAAGGGAAATTGCGATCTCTAAAGAAGGAGGCCATGTGGTGTGTTCTGTGGTGGAACTGGTCTTCCTGGGAGCAAATACGGTGGAGGTGGAGGAATTGGGAATACGGGATGGCATTTTTGCAGGAGGTAGGGTGGGAAGAGGTGTAATCCAGGTAGCTGTGGGAGTCGGTGGGTTTGGAAAAAATATCGGTGTCAAGTCGGTCATCATTAACGGAGATGGAGAGGTCCAGGAAGGGGAGGGAGGTGTCAGAGATGGTCCAGGTAAATTTAAGGTCAGGGTGGAATGTGTTGGTGAAGTTGATGAATTGCTGAACCTCCCCACGGGAGCACGAGGTGGCGCCAATGCAGTCATCAATGTAGCAGAGGAAGAGGTGGGGAGTGGTGCTGGTGTAATTACGGAAGATCGACTGTTCTACATAGCCAACAAAGAGACAGGCATAGCTGGGGCCCATACGTGTGCCCATGACTATCCCTTTAGTCTGGAGGAAGTGGGAGGATTCGAAGGAGAAATTGTTAAGGGTGAGGACCAGTTCAGCCAAACGAATGAGAGTGTCGGTGGAAGGGTACTTCTTCTGTATCGGGAGAGGAAGAAACGGAGGGCTTGGAGGCCCTGGTCATGATGGTTGGAGGTGTAGAGGGATTGGATATCCATGGTGAAGATGAGGCGTTGGGGGCTGGGTATAGGGACATCTTGGAGGAGGTGGAGGACGTGGGTGGTGTCTCGAACATATGTCGGGAGTCCCTGGACTAGGGGGGATAGGACAGTGTCGAGGTAGGTAAATATGAGTTCAGTGGGGCAGGAGCATGCTGAGACAATGGGTCGGCCAGGGTGGTCAGGCTTGTGGATCTTGGGAAGGAGGTAGAACCGGGCAGTGAGGGATTCCCAGACTATGAGGTTGGAAGCTGTGGGTGGGAGATCTCCTGAGGTGATGAGGTTCTGTATGATCTGGGAGATGATGGTTTGGTTATGGGGGGGTGGGATGATGGTTGAGGGGGCGGTAGGAAGAGGTGTCCTCAAGTTGGCGTTTGGCTTCAGCGGTATAGAGGTCAGTGCGCCAGACTACCACTGCACCCCCTTTATTTGCTGGCTTGATGGTGAGGTCTGGATTGGAGCAGAGAGATTGGACCGTTGCACGTTGTGAGGGTGAGAGGTTAGATTAGATTACTTACAGTGTGGAAACAGGCCCTTTGGCCCAACAAGTCCACACCGACCCGCCGAAGCGCCCATACCCCTACATTTACCCCTTACCTAACACTACAGGCAATTTAGCATGGCCAATTCACCTAACCCGCACATCTTTGGACTGTGGGAGGAAACCGGAGCACCTGGAGGAAACCCACGCAGACACAGGGAGAATGTGCAAACTCCACACAGTCAGTCGCCTGAGTCGGGAATTGAACCCGGGTCTCAGGCGCTGTGAGGCAGCAGTGCTAACCACTGTGCCACTGTGCCGCCCACACAGTGGGGTGGGGGAGTGGGGGAGTGGGGGAGTGGGGTAGACAGGTTAAGGTGGTTAATGTCCCGGCGTGAGTTGGAAATGAAGAGGTCGAGGGCAGGTAATAGGCCAGCGTGGGGTGTCCAGGCGGATGCAGTGTGTTGGAGGTAGGCGAAGGGGTCCTCGGAATGTGGCAGGAGTCCTGATTGTGAAAGTAAGCTCGGAGGCGGAGGCGGTGGAAGAAGTGTTCGACGTCACGGCGCGTATTAAATTCATTGATGCGTTGACAGAGGGGGATGAAGGTGAGTCCTTTCCTGAGGACTGATTGTTCGTCCGCAGTGAGAGGGAGGTCTGGAGGGACGGTGAAAACTCGGCAGGGTTGGGATCTGGGACCCAGAGTGGGGGCGGAGCCTGTAACTGGAGTGGGAGTATTGGTGGGGGGAATGGGGGTGGAGTCATGGGCAGGTGTGGTGTTCCCATCAGGGTTCTGGGGGCGCGGGTATGGTGACAGTTGTATCTGTGGGGGGCATGTCAGCAGAATGCAGGTGCGTGGTGTTGGTGGGGGCAGAAGTAGTGGCAAACATGGCAGTAGTGCGGGCGGAAGTCATTGAGCATGTGACATCAGCGATGATGTGAGAGGCGGGAGTGATGTCACGTGTGGTGCATGAGGAATTGTGAGGGGTGGAAGTGGCTGTGGGAATGGTCGTGATAGGGGCGGAAGTGACATCATCAATCAGTGTGGGTGTGGCAGCTGCATGGCTAATGGCGTCCAAGTAGTTCCAGAGGCCAGGGGAATCTACTGGAATGTTTGAGGAGTGCTGGTTATGGAGGTGGGTAGATAAAAGTTTGTTGCACTTACAGTTTTTGATGTTTGAGATCGAGTTGAAATACTGTTTGTTGAGAGTATGAATTCTCCTGAGGATGTAGTACAGAGTGGGTCCTTTGCAATTCTGAGAGAGTGTGGCCCTCAGCTGAGGCAGGGCTGACTGTAGAGATGTTAGGTGCTGGCGCATTGCTACGAGCGTGGAGCGGATTGTATGACAGATTAGTGCTGTCATTACAATTAAATCTCAATATCATGAGCAAAGATTCCAACACTTTTATTAAGTAACATAAATGTGCCAATGAGAAGCATTTCCAACCAGTAGTTTCTTCAAAGAATTTCCCACACATTGTCTCCCCCATGGATAGTTGCCAGAGGCAGACAACAATTCCCCAAGCGACAAACTTTGTGAGTGCCACATCCACTGGAACTGTGGGATTGTTGAATCACCCTGAAATGTTTCTCTTTTACATTGCTGAACGTTTCTCATAAGTATAAAATAAATAAACAGCGTGCATGCAAAGTTGCCAAATTGAATCTGTCATACAATTAAAGTACAGGGTTGTTAATGCATTGAACAAAAGAGGTTTCTAACATCAAGCTAAATATTATCTGCTCTAGTTGACATTAGACTTACCCAATTTGTGTTACCAAAAACATTTTAGTGATAAAATGCAACACAAGCATTTCGTATCCAGGAGGATTTTATGCTGCTGTGGATCGTGTTTGGAAGTCAATTTCCTGAGAAATTCAAGTTAAATTCCTCATCACATTCTTTTATATATATGTATGTCTCATCCATACATGATGTGGCAGTGCTGGTGTTGGGCTGCAGTGGACAAAGTTAAAAATCAAGCAACACCAGGTTATAGACTTTCAAATAAACCTGTTGTACTATAATATGGTGTTGTGTGATTTTTAACTTGATCCACATATGACAGATACATTTATTGAAATTTCATGTAACGTATAGTGAATAAGTTCTGAAGGTTATGGCAATACATTTTGGACAAAGACTTCCAGGGGTCTTTGACCTGTATGAATAAATTGAGTGGGTATGCATTTGGATACTTCCCATTGGTACGACTAGGACATAAATCCTGGTTGAGGCTAGCCACAGCTGCCATGTCAAAATCGAGAAAGCAATTGTGGTCCGGCAGCATACTAACCAAAAGTACAAAGTTTTGTGTGTACCAAGCCTATGTAATTTCAACACTCTTCTTTAACGTAATGAAATAAGGATCGCTTCTACCAATCAACAATAGCGTGAGAACAGCTTGTACCCACACACAAAGGGGGAATCTCCCAGCAGAACTGACTGTCAAATATGGACGTACACCTGCAAGCAGGGAACCCCAGTATTACTGGCCTGCGGAGTCAATGGCAACTCCATTGGCTAGACATGGATATCCAGATGGATGACTAACACAATCTCAAACATAATGGCAAGCTTGCTATGGACACAAAGCTACCAAATCACATAACTCTGCATTACGAGGACTTGAGCAAATGAGACCTCAAGTTGATGGGGGTCAAAGTTTATGCCGGGGCTGTCCTTGCTGTTGACAAGAGTGCATAGAGATATGCCATCAGGAAGGTATGGGAAAGAAAAGGCCAATAGAAACAATCAGATGATGGAAAAGAGAACCTGGTGCAGGGAGAAAACATCTGTTGAATCTTGAACTTGCAATATTCACCTGTGCTCGTTGTGGAAAGGACAGCCATTCACAAATTGACTTCAACAACCAAAGCAGATGATGTTCAGAACAAAAATAACATACACCAGAGCACAGTGCACCATCTCCTGAGACAGTCAGATGCCTTCAGGCAGGCTACACTAGTATAGAGGGTCGCCTCCATAGATACATATTGTACTGTCCTTGGAGCTTGGTTAAGCTCTACTTCTGTTTATTGGTACACTGTCTTTATCATCACATCAACCTGACAATATTCCACCAGGCCAAGCTTACAGAAATACCTTATCTGAGACTCTGAACCACTTGGCTATGCTGTATGTTGCATGAACTGAGACTCTGTCTCGAAAACATCCTCCTGGAAACCCACAGGGAAGATGTGGGTTCCAAACCAATGCATGATCCTTCCATTGCAATTCCATCAATATTTGACCTCTTAGAGACCAAATCATGGGGTTGGAGTGTTGTGTGGCACAGGAGGGTGAGCACTGCCCCTTCACACGTAAGTCCTCGATTAAAGTGAATCCCACCCTGAAAGAGATAAATGTCATAGAGTACTTAATTCACAGAAGGAGGCTGTTTGGTTTATTGAGTCCATGCAGGATTAATGTAAAGCAACCCACTCAGTCCTATTCTCCATCCACAATCCCGTCCCCATAGCCCTGTAAGTTTGCTTCCTTTAAGTGTCTGTCTAATTACCTTCTCAAATTACTGGTCTTCTCTGCTTCCACCAACTTCTTCGGACACCCTTTTCCCCCTCTTCTATGCCTGGAAATGTCTTATAGGAAATAAGCTAATAGGTTAGACTCTGGTCTGGTGAGTGACTGTTGATAGTATTAAACTGTCCAGAATGAAATCTTAATTGGCAGTCTCATTAAGAGACAACACAGCGATAATTGCTAACAAAAATGGTAACATCAGGAGGAGACTGAGGTAAAACAGCATGTGAACAATTTTTGTTTTTTTTGTATGGTTCTCGGCAATGTTCTGTTGAACAGTCATGTGTTTGGTGTTGACGTTAGTTTGCTGCAATGTTTCCAGTCCATAAACAGTCTGCTTTACCTAGCACAGCTTCAAAGAAATCCATTACTTGTGATAAACTACATCTTTTATTCTTCAGCGCTAGCTTCAACTCAGTTAATTCGATCCTTGCCTCTGGATCACAGGATTCAGGGTTGAAATTGCATTCTTAGTTTTAAGTGCAAGAATCAAGGCTGACACTCCATTGCAGTATGTTTGCTTTAGGATCATTGAATCCTGACTGTGTGGAAACAGGCCATTTGGCCCAACAAGTCCATACCAACCCTCTGAAGAGCAACCCATCCAGACCCATTCCCCTACATTTTACCCCTGATGAATGCACCTAACTACACATCCCTGAATACTATGGACAATTTAGCATGGTCAATTCACCTAACCTGCTCATCTTTGGATTGTAGGAGGAAGCCCACGCAGACAAGGGGAGAATACACAAACTCCACACAGACAGTTTCCTGAGGCTGGAATTGAACCCGGGTCCCTGTCAGCAGTGCTAACCACTGAGCACTGAGTGCAGAAGGAGTGCTGCACTGTTAGAGGCTTTCACATGAGAAAGAACATGGAAAAGTATAGCACAGGAACAGGCCCTTCGACCCAAAATGTTGTGCCAAACATGACACCAAATGAAACTAATCTCCTCTGCCTGCCCTTGGTCCATATCCCTCCATTCCTTGCATATCCATGTGCTTATTTAAAAACGACTAACATGCCTGCCTCCACTGCTACTTCTGGCAGTACGTTCCAGACTCCTACCATCATTTGTGCGATGAACTTGCCCCTCACATCTCCTTTGAATTTTCCTCCTCTCACCTTAAATGCATGCCCCCTAGTGTAAGACATTTCAGCTCTGGGAAAAAGATTCTGATCATCAATCCTATCAATGCATCTCATCATTTTATAGGTTTCTATCAGTCTCCCCTCAGCCTCCACTGCTCCACAAAAAACAACCCGAGTTTTTCTACTCTCTTCTTACAGCTCATACCCTCTAACTTACATAATATCCTGGTAAACCTCTTCTTCCCCCTCTCCAATGCCTCTGTGTCCTTCCTGTAATGTGGCAAGCAGAATTGAAAGCAATATTCTAAGTGTGACGTAACCAAGATCTTATAAAGCTGCAATATGATGGGTAAGGATTGGGTGGAAGTGAAGGATCCCATGTCACTATTTCAAGGAAGAGCAGGAGTTATCGTTGGCGTCCTGGCAAATATTCATGCCTCAAACAACATTTTTTAAAAAACAATCTGGTCATTTCCAAATTGCTTTTCAGCTGTGTCTTTTGCAAAACTTGGATGATATATTTCATATGATAACCACAGTGACTACACTCCAAACATCCTTGATTGGCTGAAAAACACTTCAAAATGTCGTGAACAGCTGAAATACTGAAGAGCACCACATAAATGCCAGTCTTTCTTTCATTAAAGTAAGGAAACCTGTCATAAGTGGGCTTGATCTGCATCATTGCAATGCAACTTGCCCTTCCTACTGTTCACAAGCAACTGAATCAAAGGAAAATACTAATAACATGATTGCAACATAAAATGTGACCTCTGTGCTCACAAACTCATAACTCTACTGTCACATTGTACTAATATACATTAATAAACCACAGATTGTTTGGGTTATTTATTGTACTTTGTGTGCCTTTTTTGGAGATAGGTCTTTATCCGTTTTAACAAGCCAATCCCTCACGATAATTCCTTTTAGGGGAGAAAAAATGCACAAATCTATGCTTGCAAGATTGTTGCTCTTGGCAGTAAATTCTCAGAAAAAAAATTCTGTCAGCATTTGTGAACTTAGACACCTGTTACTTCTGTACCATTTATTTTTGGTAAAAATGTTACAAATTTCTGATTTCTGCACTTAGCTCCACAAACTGCGCAAGAATCTCTATGAAAGGAAACTGCCAGTGGAAAATGTAATAGCTCCCAGATTAAGTACAGAGAATTGAAGCAAGTTCTTTAGTTGGCCTTGTTCTGTCTTTCCAGATATCAGGAAATTCAAATATCCTATCCTGTTTTATATAGGTCGCTTTATTTTGGACGGTTTTCTGGCACTGACTGAACTGTATAAACATTTGCTGGAAACAGTCTTTGCCTCTTAAAATAATAAAAAGAAGACTGACTGAATAAAATCTTATTGTCTTTTCATTTAATTAGAAAAAAGCAGTTACTTTGAACAATTGCTCCAATTCTTGTTTTCTATTCTGTTATTCTGTCATGAGTTCCTACCAAATATGTACATTTTCTTTCTAAAAAATATGGTAAGGTTATGGAGTCATAGAGTCTATACAGCGAGGAAACAGACCCTTCAGTCCAGCTCATCCATGCCGACCAAGTTTCCCAAACTAAACTAGTCCCACGTGCCTGCATTTGGCCTGTATCCCATTAAACCTTTCCAATTCATGTACCTGTCCAAATATCTCTTAAATGTTGTAACTCTACCTACATCTACCATTTCCTCAAACAGTTCATTCTACACATGAACCATCTGCAGTGTGAAAAAGATGCCCCTCAGGTCCCTTTTAAATCTTTCTCCTCTCACCTTAAAGATATGCCCTCTAGTTTTCTGTGGTTTATGTGAAAATATGGCCCTGAACAAAATCGAGGGAAGTCCACAGATGTGTATATTTCAAGGTGTCAGCACAAAAGAACCTTCAATTAACAAAATAAAACAAAATAGTTTTATTTGGAAGCAGTGGGAAGAACTATATTGGCATGACTGCCATATTTTGCAACTTTTTATCATATCTTGTTGTACATATAATAGCAGGATATGGAAGAGAACAGCAAAGGTATCACGTAAGATCCTGGGCAACACAGGAGAGACAGCATTAACCATAAGGAAGTGCTGCTTAGGCAGGCTCCTGGGGCACTGTGATAGAGACAACTAAGACAAGCAGTACACTTATTTCACTTCCAAGATGTACATCCCACCAATGTGTAGAGTAATAGCTTAATTCTTATGGCAATATGTATGAAGCTGCACCAGACAGCTCAGCAGTCCTCTACAAACATCTAAGAAGAATGATGGAACAGGCTGCATAAAAATCAGGTGTTGCCCATTTATAACAGAGATGAGGCTTTGTTTTTTTTGTCTCAGACAGTTGTGAATCTTTAGAACTCCCTTCCTGAGAATGTGGTAGAAGCAGAATCAAAGAATCACAGAGATGTACAGCGTGGAGACAAGCCCTTTGGTCCAACACATCCATGCCGAATAGACATCCTGGATAAATCAGGTCCCGTGTGTCAGCATTTGGCCCATATACCTCTAAACCCTTCCTATTCAAATACTCATCCAGATGCCTCTAACATGTTGTAATTGTACCAGCTTCCACCACTTCTCTGGCAGTTCATTCCACAAACGCACCACCCTCTGCATGAAAATGTTGCCCCTCAGGTCCAATTTAATTCTTTTCCCTCTCACCTTTAACCTATGCCCTCTAGTTTTGGGCTCCCCCACTCCTGGGAAAAGACCTTGGCTATTTCATAAACCTCTTCAAAGTCACTCCTCAGCCTCCAATGCTCCAGGGAAAATAGCCCCAGTCTATTCGGTCATTCCCTATGGCTCAAACCCTCCAACCCTGGCAACATTCTTGGAAATCTGTTCTGAACCCTTTCAAGTTTCACAATGTCCTTCCTATAGCAGGGTGACCAGAATTACATGCAGTATTCCAAAAGTGACCTAACTAATGTCCTGTGTAGCCGCAACATGATCTCTCAACTCCAATACTCAATGCACTGGCTAATAAGGCAAGTTTACCAAATAACTTCCTCACTAGGAGAAAGTGAGGACTGCAGATACTTGAGATCAGAGTCGAGAGTATGGTGCTAGAAAAGCCCAGCAGTTCAGGCAGCAGGTCCAATGAGTAGGAGAATCGACGTTTTGGGCATAAGCCCTTCATCAGAAATCACTATCCTGTCTACCTGGGATTTCAAGCTGCACTCCAAGGTCTCTTTGTTCACCAACACTACCCAGGACCTTCCCATTAAGTGTGTAAGTCCTACCCTGATTTGTCTTTCCAAAATGTGGCACCTCACAATTATCTAAATTAAACTCCAGTTCAACAGAGTAGGTGGGTAGGTTTTTGTTAAGGAAAATGGATTTGAGGTTATAATCAGATTAGCTATGATCTTGCTGAATGGTTCAAGGGTTTGAATGGCCTTCTACTCCTAATTTGTATGTTTATATGTATTTAAGGGAAATATATACTGTCTGAAAGTAGAATATTATAATGTAAATAAATGAGTTTTGACAAATATTCTAGTATTTAACCTAAGTCAGTTAAAGGTAGAGTGAAATGTTCCCTATGGAATAGTTACTCAGAGTAATGCAAATAGTGTATCAATGTGGGCAATTGAACCAAACCACAAAAACAGAATGGACACCACAGGATGGAAGATGAAGATGGGGTCAGCCAAAGAAGAGCTGGCAAAGTACATTTAAGGAATACCCTCAGTACAGGAACAATAGGGTAACAGTGAAAGAGATTGTTCTGAACCAGTGACAGGGTCTTGTTGCCCATTGTTCCACGTAGTACCAGAACAACTACATCTCAGTAAATATAAAATCACTTGCAGTTAGAACTGGAATAATAAGCAGTTCCAATGTTCAAATTTATCGGCAGCTACAAAACTACAAAAAAGGAGAAGGCATCGGGTGTTTTGAAAAGCATTAAGATAGACTAGTCCCCAGGACCTGAAGGAATCTATTTCAGATTACTGAGGAGGGCAAGGGAGGAAATTGCTGAGGCCTTATAAAAATTTTCGTATCCTGTTTAATCACAGGAGAGGTCCCAGAGGAATAGAGATTAGATAGTGTTGTTCCTTTCTTTAAGAAGGACCATAGGGATTATCCAGGAAATTACAGGCCAGTGAACCTTACATCAGTGGTACAAAATTATTGGAAGAGATTCTTGGAGACAGGATTTACTTACAATTGGAAGATATGGACTTAGTAGTGATAGGCAGCATGACTTTGTATGGGGGAGGTCATATCTCACAAACTAGACTGAGGTTTTAGGCAAGTGATAAAGATGATTGATGGGGACAGGGTGGTGGATGTTGTCTACATGGACTTTAGTGACAACAGCCCTGATGACAGGCTGATACAGCAGTGAAGTCACATGCCATCCATAGTAAGATGGATATAGAACTAGCTTGGCCATAGAATACAGAGAGTAGTGGTGGAAGGGTGCTTTTCTGACTGGAGATCTGTGACCAGTGGTGTTCCACAGGGATTAGTGCCAGGACCTCTGTTGTTTACAATATATACAACTGATTGGAAGAGAATGTAAGGTGGCCTGATTAATAAGTTTGAGGATGATGCAAAGATTGGGTGAGCTGCGGATAGTGAGGAGGATTGTCAGAGGATACAGTAGGATATAGACTCCGATGGAGAAATAGCAGAGGGGTTTTAAACTGGAAAAGTGTGAGGTGATGTGTGTTGGAAGGTCTAACGCAAAAGATATGCAGTAAATGGTAGAGGTCTTAGAGGCATTAACATTCAGAGGGATCTAGGCATAATGGTCTACAGTTCCCTGGAGGTTGCAACACAAGTGGATAAGGTGGTCAAGAAATTATATAACATGCTTGCCTTCATTTGGTGAAAGCATATAGTATAAAAATTGGCACATCATGTTGCAGCTATATTAAACTTGACTAGGAGATGGATGTGAAATGCTTGGAGAGGGTACTGAAAAGATTTACCAGAAAGTTGCCTGGTTTGGAGAGTATTAGCTATGAGGAGAGATTGGGCAAACTTGCTTTGTTATCTCTCAAACAGTAGAGACTGAGAGGTGTCCTGATAGAAGTTCACATAATTATGACAGACATGGATTGAATAAATAGTCAAAATCTTTTTCCCATGGTAGAAAGGTCAATTACTGGTGCCATAGGTTTAAGGTAAAGGGGAGCAAGTTTAAAAGAAGTGAGAGATATGTTTTTTTACACAGAAAGTGGGAGTGCCTGGAAGGCGCTGCAAGATGAGGTGGTAGAAGTAGATACAATAGCATTGTTTAAGAGGTATGGAACATAGAACAGTACAGCACAGTAGGCTCTTCCTCCTTCAATGTTGTGCTGAGCTTTTATCTTACTCTAAGATCAACTAACCTACATACCCTTCATTTTACTATCATCCATGTGATATCCAAGAGTCACGTAAATGTCGCTAATGTATTTGCCTCTACTACCACTGCTGGCAGTGTATTCCATACACCCACCACTCTCTGTGTAAAGAACCAACCTCTGACATCTTCCCTAAACCTTGCTCCAATCATCTTAAAATTATGGCCCCTTGTGATAGACATTTCCGCTCTGGAAAGAAGTCTCTGACTATCCACTCTATCCATGCCTCTCATCATCTTGTACACCTCTATCAGGTCACCTCTCATCTAGTTCCCTCAATCTTTTTTCATAAGACATGTGCTCCAGTCCAGGTAGTATTCTGGTAAATCACCTTTGCACCATCTCTAAAGCTTCCACATCATTCTTATAATGAGGCGACCAGAACTGAACACAATATTCCAAGTGTGGTCTAAGCAGGGCTTTATAAACCTGCAACATAACCTTGTAGCCCTGAAACCTAATCCCCGTGCTAATGAAAGCCAATACACCATACACCGTTTTAACAACTCTATCAACTTTGGTGGCAACTTTGAGGGATTTATGGACATGGGCCCCAAGATTCCTTCTTCCTCCATGCTGCCAAGCATCCTGCCTTTAACCTCATTTTGCATTCAAATTCAACCTTTCAAAATGAATCATTTCACACTTTTCCAGGTTGAACTCTATATGCCACTTCTCAGCCCAGCTCTGCATCTTATCATTTTCCTGTTGCAACCTACAACAGCCCTTCACACTATCGACAACTCCACCAGCCTTCATGTTTTACTAACACACTCTACCATTTCTTCGTCCAAGTCATTCATAAAAATCACAAAGGGCAGAGGTCTCAGAACAGATCCCTGAGGACCACCATAGGTCATCAAGTTAACTTACATTCCCTTTGTTTTACAAACTTGCCGCCCAAGTTGACAGGGTTGCAAAGAAGGCGTATGGTGTGTTGGAGCAAAGAAGGAAGAGATGTGACTTGATAGAGGTGTACAAGATATGGGAGGCATAGACAGAGCGGATAGCCAGAGCAGAAATGCCTATCACAAAGGGCCAAAATTTTAAGGTGATTGGAGGAATGTTTAGGGGAGATGTCAGAGATAGTTCTTTCTGCAGAGAGTGGTGGGTGCATGGAATGCACTGCCAGCAGTGGTAGTGGAGTCAGATACATTAGCGATATTTATGTGAATCTTGGATAGGCACATGGATGATAGTAAAATGAAGGGCATGTAGGTTAGTTTGATCTTAGAGTAGGAAAAAAGGTCAGGACAACATGAAAGGTCAAAAAGCTTACACTGTGCTGTACTGTTCGATGATCTATGTTAAATCTCCTAATAAAATGGCTGCTCCTTTCCTGTTTCTGACCTCCACCCGAACTGACTCAGTCGATGCCCCCTTCCCTATGACCTCTCCTTCTGCACCTGTGATACTCTCCCTGATTAGCAATGCCACTCCCCATCTCCATTACCTCCCTCCCTATCTCTTTTGAAACATCTAAACCCTGAAAAATCCAACAACCTTGACAGATGCATAAAAAAGCAGGAAGTAGAGGGGTATAGACATGTAGAGGTGAAAAGCTTTAGTTTTGAAATATGTTATATGTCCGTGCAGCATGGTGGGCTGTACTGCGCTGCACTGTTCTTTTTTTCAATATTGTTCATAAATCTTTGTCTTTGCTTTCATTTTCTTGACAAATCTTTTGAGTTTGCCTTATTTTTCAAAATTTTTCCCTCTCTTTCCTCAGTTATGGGATGTGTCATTATTTGAGATCCATGATCATCACTTTGAAGGTAGTTACATGAGAAACACTGAAAAATATTGAGATTGTGAAGTTTTTTTCTCCCCAGTTCAGACCATATACCAGTCCATGGACCAACAATCTCTTAGCTGTTTCATTCAGCAGCACATGAGACTAATTCATATGATTGTACAATAAGACTTCTGTAGAGTGTTCAGGGTTAATCTGTAACATAAAACATTAGAGTCACTTTGCAGCATTGAGTTGGAAATGTCCAAGAACTTTCACACGTAAAATGTAGAGATTATTACTACTCAAACATGAATGAGAAAAAAAAACGTGTAAGGGCACGTTAGGTAGAAGTAGCACTCAGGCAAATGTGAGATGGAAGTAACACTAAATGTTAGATAGAAGCAGTAACACTAGAATGTTAGGTAGAAGTAGCACTCAGACAAATGTGAGATAGAAGTAACACTAAAATGTTAGATAGAAGTAGCTCTCAGGCTGATGTGGCCAGGGGGCCCCAGAGGGGAAAAAACAGACACGAGGTCTGAGGAAGATAATTGAACCAGTGGAAAAGTACTGAAAGAGCAGTAAAACTTGAAAAAACAGAACAAAGGGGCCATCTGGTACATAGCAAGTTGAGCTAACTGATAGCCGAATAAGGCATGTTAGAACACTGATGAGACTGGGGCCAATGGCAAACTATAGAACCGACCATTACCAAATAAGGGAACGGTGCAGGAATAAGGGGGTTATAAGAATAGACAACTTAGAACAAAGGATTAGAACGCGCCTTCTCCAGCAAGCCTGATACCTTGCTGTAACTCGATTCTCTCTCGAATGAAGCAGTCTGTTTCTTAGAATCTGACCCGGTGTCTCATTCCTCCGAAATGAACACGGGGACAGTAGAACCGTCCTAACAGATGGTGACCCCTGACGTGCGGAGGGAACGGAGACACACTTGTTGGCAGGAGTTGAGAGCCGCCGGGCGGCCGGCCATTCTGAACTGGGTCCGGGGACGCCCTTTGCATGAAGGTCTCCAGTAGACATTGACCACTCTAAATTAGTAGTTGTTCCGACGTCTCGAATACCTTTGCCAACCTAAATTGCAAACGTGAGTAGATGACAGAGAATCGCTTTGTTCTAAGTGCGAGTCCTTTAGGTGTGTTGGTCGTCCCGGAAAAGCCGGAGGTATTGGAAACGGTGAGTTTCTTTTTTATTTGTTGCTTTCTATAGTGAGAAGAGTGAGTCCTCTAGGTGTGCGTTGGAACAGCCTTGCAATTTAAAAGTCCTAGAGTCGGTGAGACCTCCAGGTGTGCGTTGAAACACCCCTGCAATTTCAAAAGTCCTGGAGACGGTGAGTGTTATATTTTTTGGTCTCTTATCGTTAGAGAAGTGAATCCTCTAGGTGTGCGTTGAAACAGCCCTGCAATTGGAAAGTCCTAGAGTGGATGAATTCTCCAGGTGTGCGTTGGAACACCCCTGCAATTTTAAATTCCTGGAGATGCTGAGGCATATGTTTATAGTCTCCTATTGTTAGACAAGTGAACCGTCTAGGTGTGCATTGGAACATCACTGCAGATCGAAAGTCCTGGAATCGGTGAGTAATATTTTTTCATTCACTTTCTCTCCTGGTGGTGAGTCGGTGATTTCTCCAGGTGTGCGTGGAAACAACTTTGCAATTTCAAAATCCTGGAGGTAGGAGGCGGGGCGATTGTGTATTACGGACCGCACGGCTCCCGGAACGGGAGTTGGGTCCGGGGATAGTGTAAGACGCGGGTACTGGGGTTATGGGAGTATAAACCCACGCGCTGACGGACTTGGGGACTGGGAAGCTTCCACTGCGCTGACATAATAACGGACGCAACGGTACGAGGGGACGGCGTATTACCTAACGGGACCGTTAGACAGGGTGGTTGACGGGATTTTTATAACAGTCAGAGACCTTTGAGACTGACATAGATGTCGATTGAGAGGTTTAATTACGGGCCCCCTAAACTGGTGGCTATGCGAACGCGGCACCCGGGAGTTCCATGGTGGTGCCTTAGTCTATCTACGAATTCGGCGCTGTCAAAGGAACTACTCCTTGATTGCGTGACATTAGAGAGGTCAAATGTTCTACATGTCCTGGACTGCGCTCCATCACAAGGGGCAGAGATTTTGGAGAAGCTGGCGGCGACGCTCAGTGACCCTTCAGTGATGGTTAGGACCCTGGAGTCCTTGTGTGATCACCCGCGGAGTGTAGCTCGGCAGCGGATTGAGCTGGGAGAACCACTTAGGGAGGGGGGTGGCATTCGTGCCCCATGGAAATCTCACTTTCTCGTTACTTTCCATCCACTCTGGGAGAGGGAGAAATGGGGGGAGGAGAGTATTGGGCCAGTGGGCGGAACCGAAGGGGGTCCCTCTTTGTCCTCTGTGAGCCTCGTGGGCGTGGCTCACCCAGCACAGGAATGTGCCGCCTTGACGGCGCTGGCTGCGGCCCTCTCATTTCAGCCTGAGGCGGACGTAGGCACGGTCACGCCAGCGCCGGTTGCGCCGGTCCTCAGGACCGAGGACTCTAACACAGGGGAAGTGATAAGGTCCATTCAGGATCTCATTGAACAGAACAATACGGCTAAGGAAGGGAAGAAGAAATTGTCAGCGCTGAGAAAGGCGATTGCGGACTGGAGGGTAAAGGGGTGGTTCCCAGAGGATAGCAGGTGTTTCCTGACAGAGTCTGAGCTAGAAGTATTATGGACTAGAGTCAATGACGAGGTTGCTGCTAATGCGAGAGCAGTGCAAAAAAGACTTTTCAGGAAGGATGAGGCATTAAGGAGGAATGCTAATACCGCTGTGTACTTCAAGGAATTCCTAACCAGATTCGGGCACAGGATTCTGACGTCGGGAGTGGAGAGGGGGAGTCACTTGGGCTGGGAGTTGGTCCATACCCAGCCTTATTATCCCGCCCCATCCACATGTATGACACCAAACCTGGGGGCAGACGGGGGAAAACCTGGGGTGGTGACGCAGGGGAAGCTAGTAGCACCGCCGCCGTACTCAACGTCGCCCACGGCCCCCCCCCCGAGCTCGAGGGGAGTACGACGGTGCAGGCGCCAGTTGTTGAGGTAATAGGGGGAAGGGTGGAAATTGATGATCCTGGTAGGGAGCTGGTAGCAGACCAGCTCAATACCCAAAGAGGCCAAATTGACAAGTTGCAGGTAGCAGTGAATGATTTGTGGAGGATGATGTGGCAGCGTTGCGAGAGAAACTGGCAGAGAAGGGAGGTAAATTGGATGAGGAGTTGCAAGCGAGAGATGATGCCTCATGTAGTGAGACTATCCGGGCTCCTCTGCCAGACAAGATTGGGGGGGCGACATACGAGGTTGTCTCTCCTTAAGCACCAGACAGACAATGCTGAGACACCGCATAGACGTGCTGAATCCCCGAGCACAACATGCGACAGTGATGATGAGGGTGTATTGGTGGTCACGGGCAGGGACATGAGGGCAAACTACACTAGTTCAGCCAATAAGGGGGCGTATGACGTTAAAATCAAGAAAGAGACTGGATGGGAGTGGGACTGTGGGTACACCCAGCCAGCCATGCCCCTACTCGCCACGAGCCGAGGGGGCACTAAATACGTTCCGTGGGCTAGGACGGATCTGGAGGCGCTAGTGAAAAAACTTCCCCCGATAGATAATGGCGCCTCTGCGTGGATAAAGGTGTTCGAATTGGAGACTTGTCATGAGAAATTGGCACTAGCCGACTTCCGGACTATCATGGTGCGCATACGGGCTACAGAAGCCCTAACGAGAGCCCAGAAAGCCGCCAAATGCGGGAGCTTGTGTGAGACCACGCCGTTTGACCCTTACAGGAATAGGATTTATGAATCACTACGAGAAACCTATCCTACAAGGTTTTCCCTGGACGCACTGTCCAGTTTAGACCTCAAGGATAGTGAGGACACTCATGAGTACATAAAACGAGCCTGGGACTTGTGGGAAGAGGGGACGGGAGAAAGGCCTGACAGCTCCACACTGGCCACTGCTCATTTTCGGAGGGGGGTGCTAAATGGGTTGCCCCAGCCCTTGAGGGGGAAGGTGCAAGACCATATGGCGGACTTTGATTCCCTGCCGTCGGACCAGTGGACAAAACAACTAGCATACCACATCAGACGCTATAGAGCGTCTGAGAAGATGAAGGCGGAGGCTTCGTCCTCTAAAACATCGGCGCAGGCTATAGAGCAGTTAGGCAAGGTAGTCGAGCAGGTTACCGCGCAGACTACGGCGCAGGTGGAACAGTTTGGTAAGATTCTGAAACAGGTAGCGGCGAAATCTACAGCGCATGAGTTGGTCAAAACGGAGGTGATGCCGCAAATGTATGCAATGGCACCAGGTAGAAAAGGGGATCGAAACGCTGCCCCGAGATACCCTCGACCATACTACGGGCAAGGCCCCCGGGCATGCTGGGTCTGTGGGGAAGTTGGGAATTTCGCTAGGGACTGCCCAGATGCCGGGTGGGAAGAACAGGGGTCCAGAAATGGATACGGAAAAGCTGGCCGTGTGAGACCGTGGGAAGGGAGAGATGACAGGACAGGCCCGCAGGGTAGGGATTTTGTCGGAAGAAGGGGACAGCAGAACCCAGGGGGGCGAAAAGGAGGGTGGAGGTCGGTGGGTGATCCAGTGCAGGGATTCGTAGACGGGATGTGCCCGGGGTCGGAGGAAGACCGGGGGGGAGGATTCCCCAAACCAGTATTGACGGGGCCCTGAGGAGTCCTGCAGTCTCCAGGGAGCTGAGATTATACCATCTCATATGCCCCCCATGATTCGAGTGCGACTCTGTGGTGAGGAGCGCTTGTTCATGGCAGACACATGGGCATTTGCGTCAACTATTTCTAGGCTCCCCAAGAATCTTGCCTTGTCTGAGAAAAGTTTGGAGACTGTGGGCTTCTCAGGGAAAGTTGAGAGACAAGTTTACACGAGGCCCGTAACGATTACGATAGGTGATCAGACCATAACTATTCCGTTACTTTATGCTCCACGTTGTCCAGTAAATCTATTGGCCAGAGATGCCCTCACCCGCCTGGGTGCCCGCATACATTGCTCTGAAGAGGGACTCCGTTTGCTTTGGCCGGGGGACGCCTCCCCCAAGGGGGGCCAGTTTGTTTTTAACCCAACTCATACAGAGACAGGTACGCAGGAGGTGGAGGTTTATTGGATGAGACTGCTGTACCCCCTTCCGGATCAAGGCATACGGGCTGAATTCGAGGACTGGCTACCCAAAATCCCCGATTCACAGACTTATCGCCCCCCACGGGACCCCTGGCATGTGACCCTTAATTACGCCCCAGTACAGGACCAGGTTTACAACGACAGGTACATGGCCCACGTGAATGACACTAACACCACAATAGAAATCGTGGGGCTGGTAGCGGGTCGGGAAGGCATTGCGGGAGTTGTCCGTTTGTCTGGTGAGCAGGAGGAGTGGTTCTGTTTGGGTGAAGAGATAGCCCCGCACATTACATTGGCCATTGCCCCTGGGAGCGAGGCTCGAAACCTGGGTCCCATGGTAAGGGAGGCTATGCGGTGTGATTATGTTCTGGTTGGAGAGGGGGACGGAACGGAGGTCTCCTTGGATGGACGCTTTCAGAGGAAAACCATCAGAGTAACAGAAGTGGCGAGGTATGAGAAATCGGAACTAGAGAGAACGGTCTTGCTAGATATGGCTGACCATGGTGACGCAGCTAATCTGGTGGGGGGGGTCGATCCCAAGCTTTGGACAACACACCCCTTTGACACGGGTAAACTGAACGGGGTGGTGGAACTGTCGCTGAAACCCGGTAGTAGCGGAAGTATCTGGGTGCCGCAATACCCACTGTCAGATGAACAAATTGAAGGTATTAGACCGACGGTGGAAGGATTACTGCAGGTGGGGGTATTGAGGAAGATCCATGGGGGAGGGTGGAATACGCCCATACTCCCAGTCCCCAAGGGGATGGGGAAGGGGTGGCGCATGGTCCACGACCTACGGCGCATTAATGAGGCAACGGAAACCCTTAACTTGAAAGTACCGGACCCATATGTAGCTCTACAGGCACTGAGCCCTGATCATCAGTTTTACTCTGTCATAGACTTGGCGAACGCTTTTTTCTGTCTACCACTCCATCCGGACTGTCAACCATGGTTTGCTTTTACGTACGAAGGACAAAGGTATACTTACAATCGTATGCCGCAGGGGTACAAGGACTCGGCTGGACTGTTTAGCGCTGCACTCCTCCCAATTCTGGAGACTGTTAGGCTACCCCAAGCCACTGTCATTGTGCAGTATGTAGATGACCTACTCGTGGGAAGTGTAACCGATGAACATAATTTGGAGACAGTGCGAGACCTCCTGGGGGTGTTGTTGCAGGCAGGGTTTAAGGTGAAGAAGGAAAAATGCCAAATAGCAAGGAGATCGGTTACCTTTATGGGGAGGATAATAGGGAAAGGCGGGACAACGCTGTCCCATGCCCATCGGGAAGCCATCCTGTCCTACGGGACCCTGATCACTGTACAGGACATGATGGCGTTCCTCGGGTTGTGCGGTTATTCCCGTACTTACACCCCCGACTTCGTTGGGCTTACTGGGCCCCTTAGAGAGATGATAACGGAAGTGGGGGCCAGGAAGCTAAAGAGTCCTCTTAGATGGTCCATGGACCGTGAGAAAGCGTTCAGAGAGGTCAAACAGGCATTGGGTGAGGCGGCAAGTTTAGCACACCCTGATTACAACAAAGAGTTTCATCTAGGCATCGCCGAGAAAGATGGCGTGAGTAATGCTGTTCTGTCCCAAAAGGACAGAGGAGGGAGGAAAGTCCTTTGTTACTATAGTTGCAAACTGGATCCTATCGAGAGGGGGCTCCCGGGGTGCGCGCGCTTTGCCGCAGCGGTAGCCAAAGCAGTCAGGAATACCGCACATCTTGTATTGTGTCACCCTCTGAGCATTCACACAGACCACAGCGTCAGTGCCTTCATTGCCTCGAACTCGTTTAGTTTCTCTACCTGTCGCCAAGTAAAGATTGAGGCCTCCCTCCTGGCCCCGCACATATCGTTCCGTCCACTTAAAGGGGAGGGCAGGAATATGGCAGCAGGGGTAAACGGTGGCCTCCTCCCTCCTCACAATTGCGTAGCACGAGTGGCGGAGGAAAAGAGGCTGCGGAGGGGACTCCACACTGAGCCGATTCCTGAACCTGAATGGTCATTGTTCACTGATGGGAGTAGTAACCGCGGGGTAGACGGAACCGTTCAGGCTTCTTACGCAGTAGTCCGGGCGGAGGGAGGTGGCTATGTGACTATGGAGGCGGGGGAATTATGCCAGCCGGCATCGGCCCAGCTAGCAGAGATTGCGGGGTTAACTAGAGCACTAGAACTAAGTGCCGGGATGAGAGCAAACATTTACACCGATTCTGGGTATGCTTGGAGTGCGGTGCATGTTGAAGGCACGTCCTGGGTGCGTAGGGGTTTCCAGACCACGGCAGGGAAGCCAGTAAAACATGAGGCTAGCCTGCGATGGCTCCTCAGGGCCGTGCACATGCCAAAGGAGGTAGCAGTGGTCAAGGTCCAGGGACACTCAGGGCCAGACACTGAGGAAGGGAGGGGCAATTCGGCAGCGGACGAGGCAGCGAAGAGGGTCATCCAGGCGGTGAACCTCAGGTCTGGTAAGGACACACAGGGGGAGACGCAGGAGATGTCAGCGGAAGGTGGGGAAGTCGAGCACACCTCGCTGTCCGGCGATGGGCGCGACGTAGGTGGCCCAGTCAGTCGGGACGATGCCGTCATGCACCTTATAGAACTGCAGAGTCGGGCAAGTGAGGCGGAGAAAAGAAAATGGGAGACGGGTGGGGCTGTAGCACAGACGGTTAAAGTAGGGGAGAAATGGTATCAACTTTGGAGATCAGCTGGGGGGGAGGTGGTAGCGCCCCGCTCCCTCTTGCCAGCGCTGTTCGCTGAACTGCACGGGCCTACACATGTTGGGGTTCAGACGATCCTGAAAGCTGTCCGAGATCATTGGTGGGCCCCGAAGCTGCGGGGACGACCGGAAAACATGAGGGCAGAGTGTAAGATCTGTAATGAACATAATGCGAGGAGGACCTTACCTCACCCCATCCTTGTTTTCCCAACTCCTTTCTGTCCATGGCAGGAAATCTGTATGGATTTCACGGACATGGGGGCTAAGTGGCGCACGACTGAACATTATAGGTTTCTACTGGTTATCGTGGATCGATTTTCAAGGTGGGTAGGAGCCACGCCAACCAAAAAGGAGGATGGGGAGGTCGTGGCCAACTGGTTACGTAACGAATTGATTCCCAGGCATGGGGTTCCCCGAGTCATTTGTACGGATAATGGAACTCACTTTAAAAATGAACACCTGGCCCGGGTGGAGACGGCCCTAGGTATAAACCACAGGTTCGGTAGCGTATATCACCCCGAGAGTCAGGGGCTTGTGGAAAGAGCAAACAAAACTCTGAAAGATAAAATAGCAAAAGTTCTGGCTGGGACCCATATGACCTTGGTGCAGGCGCTGCCACTGGCCCTAATGTCCATGCGCCAAGAGAAGTGCGGGGACACTTTCCTTTCCCCTCATGAGATATTGACTGGTCGACCCATGCCAGGACCCCGCTTATTACCCCGGTGGGAGAACACATGGGACTTCATGAATCAGGACATGGTCCAGTACATGCGGGTCTTACACGAGATGGTTAAGCTAGTCAGGCAACAGGTGCTCAATGCCCGGGAAGGGGTGGTCGGATCAACGGTGCCACTAACGGTAGGAGAGGAAGTTTACCTACGACACCCAGGCAGGACTTCTTGGAGTGAGCAGAGGTGGCAAGGGCCATTCCGAGTCACCGAAGTGGCCAACAATACCCTGAGGGTGGACAGGGAGGGGGACAATAACTGGCACCATTTTTCGCACTGTTCCAGATCTCCAAATGGACTATCACTGGCGGAGGGCACTCCCGGAGAGGAGACGGAGAGTGGTGCTGATGATCTCTGAACCAAGGTAGACTGGCCAGCTCCTCATAGGGTTGGGTCTGTGCTTAGCGGTACGACCCTCCGTGCAGGTAACAAAGGATCCGTGTGGGGCAAAGGTAATATTGGATGCAGACCCAGGAATAAAGCAGACCTTCCAGTTCGACCTCTGTGATGTGATAGACTGTGGTGGGGGGGCCGAGGAGGCATGGACAGGCTATGACGTGTATATGTGCCCCTGCTCATGTCACCCGGCTCTCTCTGATACATGTGTGGAATATCCACAAAACCTGGGCCACGTAGGGGAGGGCCACCCGTGTTATACTTGGGATGACGTCTGGTGGGGGCAAACACATACCAGCACACCGAAACGAACGGAGTATCGGGGTTTCCAACGCAAGCTATCCTTGGGGAGGGGGCAAATTTCGGCAGCACAAAGGAGGAAGAACCCCTTGGTCCTCCGGACAGAAGCCGGGCTCGCCAATCCCCTATATATGACCGGGTGGTCTAGTAAAACCTGCAGGTATTGGGATGGTCAGAAGCTCAGGACCATGTACTGGGACCCAGAAAGGACCAAGGTACTGTATCTAGCTATAGGGGTCGCCATCTCCGGAAAGGACCCAGTGGGGTACATAAGAATCAATCTGGGAAGCAGCAATGCAGCCCGACCACGGGCCAACCCAGATACTGTCCAAATCTTTGAAACAGATAAGCTAATAGACCCCCGGAGTCGGCTGGCTCTTGCTACAGGGTACACGGAGGCGAACGCCTGGATTGACAGGATCATCCAGTTTTCGCAGCAGGCAGAGCAAGGAAACTGTTGGGTGTGCGCGAAAGGGAGACCGGGACTAATCATGAGCAGGACCCCGTTCGAGGAAGGGCACATGGATTGTGCTGTTGATTTAATGTCCAGGACCAACCCCACAGTGAAATGCAGATCCTGGGAACAGTATTTTCCAATGGCCCCGCCGACTGTTACACCACCCGACTTTGTTGTCCTCCCATTAGCAAACTACACTTGCTTCACCAACCCCCGGTCACTCGTCCGGGGATACAGGGTTGGTTGGGTGGATGTATCTAGTTGTAACAGGAGCTGGGAGCTTACCAAAGACGGGGCTGCCAAGTTGACCGTGAGTCGAGCGGACCTGTGGTGGTATTGTGGGGATAAGACCCTGTACAATTGGCTTCCTCTGAATTGGGAAGGGAGGTGCGTCCTCGTGACCCTGAATGCTCAGCTTTTCTTGTCACCAAGAGCCCCTGGGGATTACACTCTCCACAAACCACCCCAGGGACTTGATGCCCACGTTCGGTATAAGCGAGCCGTAAGTGGTCCCAGTACATGGATTAATCTAGCTTCGGGTATAGTGGATTTAAAAAATCCACATGGGGTCTGGATCGACGCCATCGGTCAGGCTAGGAACATTCCCGACGAATATAAACTGGCTGATGAAGTAGCTTCTGGGTTTGAGAGCTTCCCCCTATTCGCAGCCATCTTCCCTATCACGACTAATAAAAATGTTAACAGAATCAATCTCATCCATTACAATGTTCAGAGGCTGGCCAACTTGACTGTGGATGTGGTGGATGCGATCCACGAACAGCTCGCTCAGACCTCGCTGATGGCCTTACAGAATAGGCAGGCCTTGGACATGCTCTTAGCAGAGAAAGGAGGGGTCTGCGCTATGTTTGGTGAAATGTGTTGTACTTCAATAGCAAACAATATGGGCCCAGATGGGAAACTCACTAAAACACTAAGGAAACTGTGTGCTCTGGCCGCTGAACTAAAGCTGCAGTCTGGGGTCAGTAATCCTGTAATAGATTGGTTGAGTAAAACATTCGGAAAGTGGGGAAGTATGTTGGGACAGTTAGCCCTGGGGCTGACCATTTCTGTTGCTATTTTTATTATTTGTGGTTGCTGTTGTATCCCCTGTATCAGGAACCTTATGACCCGAACTATCGACCGAGCCCTTACAGACAAGGACGACCACCCCTCTTCGCCCCCATCTTATCAAGCCGTGCAGCAGGGATGCGCGGGCGCTCCCTATGCGACAGTCAGCATGACTGGATTGGAGATGGAGGGGGACCACCCGCCCCCATGTTACGACTTTTGAGTGTTTAAGTCTGTTATGTTTATTTCACTGTTTCTCGTGCCTTAACGATTGTATGCGAGCTGGAGAGGCGCATAGAGTAGGGATTTTGCGGCGCGGAATGCTTTGTGTACTTGTATGCTGCTTAGGGACTCCTTTCCCTTATAACTGTGTCTCCATAGAGTCAGACAAGCCGGGTAACGCCAAGTGGTCGGTCTTGCAAATGAGTGACGGAGGGGCACTCACCGACCCGCCCGGCCCTGACTGCTGCGCGCGTTTGCTGTATTTGTGGCCTCTCTGAGGCCAAGAGGGGGAATGTTAGGTAGAAGTAGCACTCAGGCAAATGTGAGATGGAAGTAACACTAAATGTTAGATAGAAGCAGTAACACTAGAATGTTAGGTAGAAGTAGCACTCAGACAAATGTGAGATAGAAGTAACACTAAAATGTTAGATAGAAGTAGCTCTCAGGCTGATGTGGCCAGGGGGCCCCAGAGGGGAAAAAACAGACACGAGGTCTGAGGAAGATAATTGAACCAGTGGAAAAGTACTGAAAGAGCAGTAAAACTTGAAAAAACAGAACAAAGGGGCCATCTGGTACATAGCAAGTTGAGCTAACTGATAGCCGAATAAGGCATGTTAGAACACTGATAAGAGACTGGGGCCAATGGCAAACTATAGAACCAACCATTACCAAATAAGGGAACGGTGCAGGAATAAGGGGGTTATAAGAATAGACAACTTAGAACAAAGGATTAGAACGCGCCTTCTCCAGCAAGCCTGATACCTTGCTGTAACTCGATTCTCTCTCGAATAAAGCAGTCTGTTTCTTAGAATCTGACCCTGTGTCTCATTCCTCCGAAACGAACACGGGGACGGTAGAACCGTCCTAACAGGCACGCATATACAAATAGATACCACTCTCCACAAATCATACAATATTACAGATTAAAATAACCTGCAATGCTTAGGAAGTTCTAAATTTCACTTCTACCTTCTAACCTGCAAACAATGTGTATTTTAATCTGCAAAGCTTGCTGAGAAAATATCAATTGAGTTTTAAATAACCTAAATCTTGGCTTATTCAACAACAACTAGATTTTACTTTGATGATTGCACATGATTTCACCTTAGGAGGTAGGACAGAAAATGATACAACTCTTGTTCAAAGAGTGTTGCCTCATCATAACTAGGAGAGATTAACTAATATTTGCATTTGTCCTTCTGTCTTTCCATCTTTTGTTCCATTCATTCATCATCTATCTATCTTTTTTCTGTCTACGTTTCTACCTATCTATCAATTGATCTATCTATCTAACTACACAATATAACAACAGAGCACTCCTTGACTATTCATTCATATGTGATCTGTCTGAAGGCACACCTTTCATTCATTTTCTGCTTATTGTTCACCCTAGAACTTCCTTAGCATTGCAGCTATTTCGGTCTGTAATGCAGTATGATATGTGGAGGGTGGTATCTATTCATATATGTGTGCCCTTCACTTAACTAATTTTTCCATTATGGTACACAACTGCCTTCACTGTCAAGGCAGAACAAGGAAGCATGTATCAGTTCTGCCTCAACCAGAATTGAAATCAAATGTACACCGTCAATATTATTTTGAAAACAGATGTTCAGCTCCTTGTCCCCTAATCAAATTAGCCCCCATAAGTACACCTTGTCCATTCCATCCTTACCACTGTAAACCAGAATAGACAGAGAGTTAAGGAATAACATGTAGAATGGCAGACACAGTGAGACCATTTTGAACCGGAACATGATTTCTCATGCCTTGGTCTTTCTTCAGACGACTGAACAACAAAGTTCTGATCAGCATAAGATGCACGAAGATCTTTTAAGCAACCCTTGAATAAGAACCACTGAATTGTCTTCCCAGGTTTCCTTGGTTATAATCTATTATTCTCTGTCTGTCTGTGTGTGTATGTGTTAGCAGGGGTTAGGGTCTTAAGTTGTAGTGTTACCTATTGACGGTTTATAACTGTTTGTTCATAAGTAGAGTTTAATTATATATAATAAATAATAATTCTTGTTGCGTGTAGAAACCTTGTCCTTGATTTCTATCAATCCGAGACCTGGAAATTAAATAAATTTGGCACACTTTTTAAAAATGTTTCACTTTTATGACAACTCCAGGAATACGGGGCTTGATTTCCAGCACGTGACCCCAGTGGATCATGAGAAACCACCATGCAAGTATCACTTCCCCACTGTATTGCCCCCTTCCTCCCCTCCCTCCCACTTTGAGCATAACTCAACCCCTAGTGTGAGTATTCCCTATCTCACTCCAAATATCAATCCACATTGTGAGTATTCTCCTCCAAACCCAAAAAATATTCGGGCAATACCCGACAAATCTATTTCCAAACCCTTTCAGTGGTGAGCTGAACCTTTCCCAATTTCAACATCCAACATTCACCATTTGCCACAAAAATTAAATCTAAGGGACATAATTATAAGTTGGTTGCTAATGATGCTTTCACTGTCACTGGCTCAAAATCCTGGAAATCAGTTCCTGATTATATTGCACCACATGGATTGGCAGTGGTTCAAGAGGAGAGCTAATTATCCCCATCTCAATGCCAATAAAAGATTGGCATTAAATGATGCCTGGCCAGTGATTCCCATCATCAAAATATGAAATGAACATAACAGGGAGTGATTGATGAAAATAATTTAGATGCATTTAATGATGACGAGAGTAGAAGAATCTCAGGGTGAGTTGGAGAAGAGCAAAGAAAGATTATTTGATGTATGAACTCTAGGATTGACTATTTGGGCAGATTGACCTTTTTTCTGTCATACATTCCATGTAATTAGATGAATGTAACGTCATTGCTTTTTGGGAAATTTGAAAGTGTACATTTCCATTGGTGAGGGGACAATGAAGGTCAATGGAACATACTGGGGACAGATGCTCATGTTTTCTTTTACTTCTTAAAAAAGCACTTTCTTCATCATATACAGTACTTAGATCTCACTCCTGCGTGGAGCTCCTTTGTAGCACTGTCCCTGGATGTTAATATGATGCAGCTAAAAATGACTCATTTATTGTAATAATACTATTTTCAGCCTTTCTCCATCCTTTAGAAAATAAAAGCACCAATTAAGCACCACCAAGAAGAATGGGGGGCACAATGTATAGCGTCACTCAGATGTGAGAATGCTGTGATGCATTGTTGTTAAAAAGTGCAGAATGAGCATATTTTTGTCTAACACGTAGAATTTATCCATAAATCAGCTCATATCACAACTCATTTTTATGGGTTATTCTTGTTTCCTTCATGAAAAGCCAAGTACTATTATTTTGTTATGAGATTTTATTCAAAGGTGAGAAAAAACTTAAATATTTATTCATGATTTCAGCAGGTCAGATATAAAGTTCTGCTTAGATTTGTACCTGATGGATAAAGAGGTAATATGAGGACTTGCTGAAAAATATTTATACAGGCTACTCTACTTAACAGAAAATCAGAGGACAGCAAGTTTCATTTACAAGCAAGTTTGATCATGCTGGGAGTTATTTCCGTATTCATTTTTCATAAAGGAGCTATGAGACATTTTTCTTATATTTAACTGACCCTCTTTTGGGTCCCTTTCTTTAAATAACTTTTTTCAATGTTTGAAATATTTTCAAAACTATTTTATTTCTTCCCTTTCCAGTCCTGAACACTACAACACATGAGGTCTGGCTCACAAAGGTGGAGAAATCTCAGTACAGATCAACACACATACGCAGATACTAATTTAGTTGAAAGCAAAACATGACAAGTTACGTTTTTTCGATTAGAAAGAAGGATCTGAGGAAGGGTGACTGGACCTGAAATGTTAACTCTGATTTCTCTCCACAGATGCTTCCAGATCTTCGAAGGTTTTCCAGCAATTTTTGTTTTTCTTTCAGATTTCCATCCTCAGTTCCTTCAGTTCTTTGTCTATTTTCTATTAGTTAGTCAATCTTCTTTCTGTGTTAAACGTCACCTTCAACACCATAAGTTTTTATCATATTAGGCAGCTTATGTGTTACAGCTTTTTGCCTTTTAGAATTTCCAAATATAAGATATTTATTGATTTCCCTTTATTTATCCTGCTTGTTATTTCCTGAAAGAACTTTTATAAGGTTTTCAGACAGACTTCTCCTTTACAGACCCTGCTTATTCTGCTTGATTAAGTTATTCTAAATGGTCTGCTATTACATCCTTTATAACAGGTGCTAACATTTTTTCAAGCTATCAAGCCTATCGGTAACTGTTTTATGTTTCTCTCTCTTTTTAAATATGAATTTCACATTGAAAGATTTCTAACCATCTGGAAATTTTTCAGAACCCAAAGATTTCTGGAATCTTCCTTTAATATCCTAGGATACAACTTATCAAGTCCAGGCATCTTATCGATCTTTAACTTTATTAATATTTCCCCAGTGATTTTTCTCTATTGATATTCATTGTATTAATTTCTGTCCTCCAATTTCAACCCATGATTATTTAATATTTTTGAAATTATATTTATGTTTTCTACCATGAAGGCAGATGTAAAGTGTTTATTTAATTCTTGCTATTTTCTTGTTCTCCTTTATTATCTACCGAACATCATTCCTGAAGTTAAAAAGCACATTGAAAGTTTCTAACCAACTGGAAATTTGTCAGAACCTAAGATTTCTGGAATCTTGCATCTATTACCTCTGGACCCACTTCCTTTAATATCCTAGGATACAACTTATCAACTCCAGGCATGTTATCAGTCTTTAACCTTATTAATATTTCCCCAGTGACTTTTCTCTATTGATATTCATTGCATTTATTTCCTCCCTCCAATTTCAACCCACGATTATTTAATATTTTTGAAATTATATTTATGTTTTCTACCATGAAGGCAGATGTAAAGTATTTATTTAATTCTTGCTATTTTCTTGTTCTCCTTTATTATCTCCAGAACATCATTCCTGAAGTTAAAGATCACACAACACCAGGTTATAGTCCAACAGGTTTAATTAGAAACACTAGCTTTCAGAGCGCTGCTCCTTCACGTGAAGGAGGCTAAGCCACAACCACCTGATGAAGGAGCGGTGCTCTGAATGCTAGTGCTTCCAATTAAACCTGGTGGACTATAACCTGGTGTTGTGTGATTTTTAACTTTGTACAACCCAGTCCAACACCGGCATCTCCAAATCATCATTCCTGAAGAGGGCCATGTTCACTTTTGCTTCTCTCATTCTTTTAGTGTCTTTAAAGCAGCTTTTTGCTATTTTTCTTGTAATGTGTGTTAGCTTATCCTCAGACTTTATTTTATCTCTTTATTACTTTTTTTTGGTTGTGTTTTCTTAACCTCTAAAAATTTCCCTGTCCTCTGACATACCATTAATTTTGCTGCATTGTATGTTTTTCTTTGAATTTGTAACTTCCTTGGTTAACCACTGTTAGTTTATCTCCTTTATAGAATCTGTCTTCCTCACCAGGATGCATATTTGTTATGAGACATGGACTATTTTCTTCAACTGTTTTCTTTATCCATCATTCGTCTTTGCTGCTAAACTTCTTTCCCAGTCCACTTCATCCAGCCTGCCTTCTTTCCTTTGTAATCACCTTTAAGTTCAGCACATTTGTTTCTAAGGGGAGAAAGTGAGGTCTGCAGATGCTGGAGATCAGAGCTGAAAATGTGTTGCTGGAAAAGTGCAGCAGGTCAGGCAGCATCCAAGGAATATTCCAGAAGAAGGGCTTATGCCCGAAACATTGAATCTCCTGTTCCTTGGATGCTGCCTGACCTGCTGCACTTTTCCAGCAACACATTTTCAGCCCACATTTGTTTCTAACCCAAGTTTCTCCCTTTCAAGCAAATACTACATTTTTCCATGTTAAGGCCACTCATCTTGGGACCTTTCACTCTGAGATAATTTATTAATTTATTAAATCTGCATCATTACCCATCACTGGATCTAAAATAGCCCAGTTCTCAGTTGGAGCCTTATATATTGCTCCAGGAAACTTACCTGAAAATACTCAAACAACCTCTTTCTCATGGCTTCATCTGCCAATCTCTCCAAACCGAATATACAAGAACATTAAAGTCACCCATGATTAATGTATTGTCTTTTTATATGCCCTCATTGACACATGATTTATTCTCTGTTCCATGGACAGTGAGTTTGGAGGCCTTTAGACTGTTTGTACCAGTGTTCTCTTCCTCTTCTTAACTCCAAAAGGGATTGTACATCTTCCAATCCTAGATCATTTCTGCTATCAAACCTTATCCATCCTTAGTAACAAAACTGCCCAAACATCCTTTCCTTCCTGCTTGTCTGCTTGAAAAGTCAAATATTTTATTCCCAAGGTATTTTGTGACCAAGGTTGGAGGGTCTGAGCTATAGGGAAATACTGAATATGCTGGTACTATTTTCCCTGGAGTGTCGGAGGCTTGGGGGTGACCTTATAGAGGTTTATAAAATCGTGAGAGGCATGGTTAGGGTAAATAGCCAAGGTCTTTTTTCCCAGGGTAGCAGAGTCCAGAATTAGAGGACATATGTTTAATGTGAGAGGGAGAAGAGTTAAAAGAGACCTAAGAGGCAACTTTTTCACGCAGAGTGTGATGCATATATGGAATGAGCTGCCAGAGGAAATGGTGGATACTGGTACAATTATAACATTTAAAAGCATCTGGATGGGTATCTGAATAAGTATGGTTTGGATGGATATATGTCAAATGCTAGCAAATGAGACGAGATTAATTTAGGATATCTGGTCAGCATGGACGGGTTGGACCAAAGGATCTGCTTCTGTGTTTTACATCTCTGTGATTCAATTACTCTAATTGAGTTGCTAAATCAGTGGATGCATGATGAATGCAGTTTCCACTGGCAGTGGATGAATGCAAATGTCCCCAACAGTGGCCTACATTCAAGCAATTTTGCTTCTCCTCTCCTAAAGGAGAAAACAGCAACTTGCTCCACTCTTTCAGCATGCATTGTAATCCATTTCCATCCTTTTATCTTGAATTGTCCCTTTTCACTTATTTCCTCAGTAACTCTATCAAATGAGCCCTATCCCAGACCTCAAGTGTAGATGTCTGTAAAATCATGAGAAGCTTGGACAAAGTAAATAACCAACAGCTTTTCCCCATTGTACAGGAGTCGAAAACTGGAAAGCATAAATTTAAGTTGAGAAGCATAAAACTGTCCAGAGGGGCAATTTGTTTCACACGAAGGGTGGTAAATGTTTGGAACGGGCTGCCAGATGTAGATGTAGAGGTGGAAGCGAGTACAATTTTATCGTTTAACAAACATTTGGACAGGTGCATGGATGGGATAAGTATGGAGGGATATGGACCAAATGGGACTAGATTAATTGTGAAAACTGGAAGGCATGAACAAGTTGAGCTGAAGGGTCTGTTTTCATGCTGTAAACTTCATGGCTCCATGACTTTATGACTTGAGTTCCCCACTTTCCCTTGGGCTTCATGGGTTACCACTAATAAACCCCTAACTATTATTGCCCAGATTCCCAGTCTGACCATGTCACAGCCCCAGAATAATTATCACTACAGTCCCACAATGTACCCCATTCTCTGGATGGCTTCACAAAATCCTGACTGATGTACCTGTCATGGTTGCACTTGACCTGAAGGATTGACCATGGCTTAATCTGTGGTCTGCAGTGACATAGATCCCTGGGCCTCTGTACTGGAATCAGATGAGCCAATTGTGGTGACCAATTATGGTGATATGTTCTGTATGACATTAAGATCTCAGGTGATGTTACTATTGGGCAAGTGAATTATTAAGCCTTCATTCACACTGATGAAAGCCCACATGCCACCAATTCAAAATCCAAAGACTAAAATAAACTTTAACTCACACACCTTACATTACACTGACAATAGTTCTCATTGACGTCTCTGAAGGACAGCTCTGTTTGACTGACTTTGTAAGGTAATTTGACAGTGATATACGAAAATGATCCTTTCATCAAAATGTGAATAGCATTGGATCACATTTATCCCAACCTGCCTCATTACAATTGGCCAGGTGGGCAATCAAAATGACAATAATGCATGTACTGTTCTGCTCCGTCCAGAAATTTAGTAATATTTTCCATCTTGTTTTGTTGAAGCTGACTCAATAGCATTTGATTAACAGGCACATCTGGACATCTTATAAATTCAGCACTGGAGTATGACTTAGTTTCTAAGTTTGAATACCACTGTCAGAATGATATGGTTTGACTGCATCCCGATATGCAAGCTCATGTAACATATAGCACCAATGTTGTTTTTGTACTGAGACAAATGTCTTTCAAACACCACAAATCATTCACACTGCTATCTCACATTTGCACGCAGCATGGATTCTGTACTTACAGGTGAAGCCTGAATGACAGGAGCTAAGTGGGAAATGTGGCAGAATTGCATGAAATGTCCCTCCAGGTCTTTGCTCAGTTAGGACACCTCACCACAACGTAAAAGTAAGTTCCAGGCATTGAGGGGAAGCTATCAGTGGGGAGCAGTGAGTTCCTGATTAAGAGGGATAATCGCATGTTGAATATATTATAAAAGCACATCTCACTTCCTTAATATGCAGCTTTCCATCCTGCTTCTTGTCACAAGGAAGCTAGGTAACAAGAATGTTCTCAAAAAGGAAACAAGAGCAGGGACCTGGCAATTTCAGATCGATGTTGGTCACAACCAGGTTCCATGTTGCTAACCACACAACAGCATCTCTGGGCATAAACCACGGTCGCCAGTTGCACATATCTTTCATCCAAAGGTATTGCCATCCAATATATACCTATCAAGAACCTCATGGCACCTCTCCTATGTATTTGCAGACCATTTAAGATGTTCATACTTGCACTTAATAGCTCACCAGTAACTAATATTAGAAGGTTGCAATAAGGACATTTTGTACCTAGGGACAGGCTCACAAATTAGACCAGGCTACATCTCAGGACTGCTCTGTTGCTCCTTTAGCACTCACTCACTTAGCATGTACCTGCACGCTTACAGCATCTCTGCCTTGTCATGCCAGTTAACGTAATCACACAACCAGGTAACTTTTCCTAGTTTGTCAGCAGTCTTGTACACATCTTGCTGTCCAGCAGTGTTCTGTGTCAATCTCACATCTCACTATGTGCTTGCAGCATACATGGTAAACATACACTGCACGTGCTGCAAGCAGGCAACCATGTCTCAAAGTCTTAGCGATGTAGTCCTGACCAAAGTCCATTGGGATACCTGTCAGTCAGGGAGTCACAGCTCAATAAGTCAAGGGCTGCTTCTGATAATAGTCTAAATGATTGAATTCCACCAGGAGTCAAGTCGGGGTGATCTCAGTCAAGGATCCATGCCTGGGTGATTCAGGGAGTCAGTCATCATCATCCTTATGGCTTCACAGTGGCCAGTCTGGGGGAGATAAGTTTACCAGTCAGAAGGTCTAAAGGCATAAGTCAGGAGTATACACACTTGTAGTTCCAGTGCTGTCAGGTTAGTTCTCTGAAGATGGTGAACCACAGTCAATCTGTTGGGTCTGTACATAGAAACCAGGAGAAATGGGTTTGGGGAGAGCAAGGGGTTCCACTGTCAAGGTAAGGAGACTCGGGAACCTATCCACAGGAATTGGGGTCTACAGACCGTGGGTGAGGGTAGGAGAGGGTGAAGGGATATGAACAATTGTGAAACAGGGCAACTATATTTGTAAAGGGGTATAAGGTAAAGCATGATGGAAACAGAATACTTTGAATGGGGATTGATGTTGAGTAAATGACAGCAACATTGTGATCTCTGTAAAGACTGGTGTTTTATTCAAAAATATATGAACTTCCAGTTAATACTTGAAAGGCTGGAATAATAAGATTGTATTGTAAGATGTTTATTGTAACAAAGGACTAACATTATTATTGACTAAGCATTAATCTAAATTGTGCAGGAAATATATAAGAAATGGAATGGAATGCTCCCTGTTGATTATTAACACAGCTTATGAAACACACTTTCTACATAATTCGGAGATGCCGGTGTTGGACTGGGGTGTACAAAGTTAAAAATCACACAACACCAGATTATAGTCCAACAGGTTTAATTGGAAGCACACTAGCTTTCGGAGCGATGCTCCTTCATCAGATGATAGTGCTCACTATCACCTGATGAAGGAGCATTGCTCCAAAAGCTAGTGTGCTTCCAATTAAACCTGTTGGACTATAATCTGGTGTTGTGTGATTTTTAACTTTCTACATGCTACACCATCCTTTGTGTAAACATTAACTTTTTTCAAAATCAATCTAAATGACTCTTTTCTCACAAAGGTTTACTTTCTTTTCCTAGTCTGAAAAAGTCTAACCACAAAGCAGTTATTCACCATCAAGTTTTCAATGTCTCCCTCCAGCTAAAGCTAAGTGAATCTTCCAGTCTTCTTCTGATTCTTCACAAATTTGATCTTTTTGATGTGAGTGCAAGGTCCAGCTGTAATCCTGCATGGTGAACCATAGAGACTTTCAGTGTTTAACTGCTTTCTCTCATGCACCTGTATGACAGATCACCACGTTTGTGAGTTTTCCTGGATATCTTCAAACTTATCCCTCTCAAAATCCATCTCCATGGCCATGGGAATCAGGTAGGAACTTTGCATCAGGTAAAAATGCTATCCTTGAGACTGTCAACTTTTTTTTTAACTTTGGAGTAATTGGACAATTTAAATGACAATGAGTTACAACGTGACATTCTCAATGCTTTTCTGGAACTTTAAAAACTTAGAGTATATCAACAATTAGGATAAGGCTAATGCCATTATCTCCAAGTGTAATCACCTTGCACTTTCTTCCTATTATAGCAATCTGGGCTCCTTTGAATCTCTAACAATCACAGTACCCTGACTTGTTGCCAGGCAGACTCCAGCAGAGATCACATGACCCCACTTCATTTCATCCTAAATTTAAACAGAGTAGCAAAGCCTAATAATCTTGTAATTCCCATGCCAGCAACAGCAACTTGCATTTATAAACACCTTTAGTGGAGTAAAACATTTCAAGGCTCTTCACAGGAAAGTGATTACCTTTCTCTCAGAGAGAAATGCTGAGCAATGAAAATGTCCCTGTTCTGGTCACCCAGGGAAAGATATTATTAAGCTGAAGAGGGTTCAGAAGAGATTTACCAGGATGTAGCCAGGTATGGAAGGCTTGAGTCATAAAGAAAGGTGGATAGGTTTATAAAATCATGAGGAGTTTAGATAAGGTTAATAGCAGGAGGATGGGGGATTTCAAAAGTAAGGGCCATATTTTTAAAGTCAGAAGAAAGAATCTAAAAAAGAAATGAGAGGCAACTTTTTTTACCACAGAAAGTGATTCGTGTGTCGAATGAATATCCTGAAGAAATGGTGGATGTGGGCACAGTTAAAAGATTCTTAGATAAGTGTATGAATAGGAACGGTTTAGAGGAATATTGGCTAGGAGCAGGCAGATGGGATTCTGTGACTGTATGAGGGTTGGGCCTAATAATGCAGAATGTCAACAGCATGAAGTGTCCCTCTTGAAGATTTTGACGGTTTTGGTTCTGCAGCAAAATTCCAGCTTCATTGACCTGACAGGGAAAATACGACTTCCGAATTCCAGACCCTCAGAGTATCTGCTGTTAGTGAATAAGCATAAGACTGAGGTTAAAGGGGTTGTAGCTGAAGTAGTGTCCAAAAATTGAAAATCTAAAGCTGGATTTCATAGATTATGATTTATTTATGGCTTGTTAGATTTTGATTGAAGATCTGGAAAAAATTTAATGGAGGATCAAATATTACAACGTGAGGTATTGACTCTGTCAGGAAATAAATGTAAACAACCCTCTTGACAGCCAAGGACCAGTTTCACCACCCACGCATACAGAGTTCCTACTGAAATGTTAACATTTATTTAGAGGAAAATGCTGCAGATGCTGAGGCAGAAACAGAGAATTCTGGAAATACCTGGCAGGTCATGCAGCATCTGTGCAGGGAGAATAAGGATTAATGTTTGAGGTTGCTAGCTTTTTGTCAGAACTGGGAGAAGTTTGCAATCTCACAGATTTTAAACAACACAGCACAAGGAAACTGGTGGAGCAAAACTGAAGATGCTTTAAACAGTTCGAAGGCAGAAGATATTAATTAACAAAAAAGATTATAATGCAAGCTGAAAGGAGATGGTAATGGTACAAGAGACAAAAGATGGGCATAGAAGATAAGCAAATGGGAAAAGGTAGACTCATCAACAACAATTGCTAAATGAAACAAAGGATCAAAAACTTGGAGTCAGAGAGTCATAGAGATGTACAGCTTGGAAACAGACCCTTCTGTCCATACCGACCAGATATCCCAACCCAATCTAATCCCACCTGCCAGCACCCAACCCATATCCCTCCAAACCCTTCCTATTCATATACCCATCCAAATGTCTTTCAAATGTTGCAATTGTACCAACCTCCACCACTTCCTCTGGCAACTCATTTCATACACATATTACCCTCTCACCCTAATCCCATGCCCTCTAGTTCTGGACTCCCGACCCCAGGGAAAAGACTTTGCTTATTACCCTATCCATGTCCCTCATAATTTTGGAAACCTCTATAAAGTCACCCCTCAGCCTCCGACGCTCCGGGAAAAACAGCCCCACCCTGTTCAGCCTCTCCCTACAGCTCAATTCCTCCAACCATGGCAACATCCTTGTAAATCTTTTCTGAACCCTTTCAAGTTTCACAACATCTTTCTGATAGGAAGGAGACCAGAATTGCATGCAATATTCCAACAGTGGCCTAACCAATGTTCCGTATAACCACAACATGACCTTTCACTCCTGTACTCAATACTCTGACCAATAAGTATACCAAATGTCTTCTTCACTATCCTATCTACCTGCGACGCCACTTTCAAAGAACTATGAACCTGCACTCCAAGGTCTCTTTGTTCAGCAACACTCCCCAGGACCTTACCATTAAACGAATAAGTCCTGCTAAGATTTGCTTTCCCAAAATGCAGCACCCCACATTTATCTGAATTAAACTCCATCTGCCACTTCTCAGCCCATTGGTCCATCTGGTTTAGATCCTGTTGTAATCTGAGGTAACCCTCTGCACTGTCCACTACACCTCCAATTTTTGTGTCATCTGCAAACTTACGAACTGTACCTCTTATGCTTGCATCCAAATCATTTATGTAAATGACAAAACGTAGAGGGCCCAGCACTAATCCTTGTGGCACTCCACTGGTCACAGGCCTCCAGTCTGAAAAACAACCCTCCACCACCATCCTCTGTCTTCTACCTTTGAGCCAGTTCTGTATCAAAATGGCTAGTTCTCCCTGTATTCCATGAGATCTAACCTTACTAATCAGTCTCCCATGGGGAACCTTGTCGAACACCTTACTGAAGTCCATATAGATCACATCTATCACTCTGCCCTCATCAATCCTCTTTATTACTTTCTCAAAAAACTCACTCAAGTTTGTGAGACATGGTTACACACCACAAAGTCAGGTTGACTATCCCTAATCAGTCCTTGCCTTTGCAAATACTTGTACATCATGTCCCTCAAGATTCCCTCCAACAACTTGCCCACCACCGACGTCAGGCTCACTGGTCACTGGTGGCTTGTCCTTACCACCCTTCTTAAACAGTGGCACCAAGTTAGCCAACCTCCAGTCTTCTGGCACCTCACCTGTGACTATCGATGATACAAATATCTCAGCAACAGGCCCAGCAATTGCCTCTCTAGCTTCCCACAGAGTTCTAGGGTACACCCGATCAGGTCCTGGGGACTTAGTCACCTTTACCCGTTTCAAGACATCCAGCACTTCCTCTCTTAATATGGACATTTTGCAAGATGTCACCATCTATTTCCCGGCAGTCTATATCTTCCATATCCTTTTCCACAGTAAATACTGATTCAAAATTCTCGCTTAGTGGTCTCCCTCATTTTCTGCAGCTCCACACAAAGGTTGCCTTGCTGATCTTTGAGGGGCCCAATTCTCTCCCTAGTTACCCTTTTGTCATTAATGTATTTGTAAAAACTCTTTGCATTCTTCTTAATTCTATTTGCCAAAGCTATTTCATGTCCCCTTTTTGCCCTCCTGATTTCCCTCTTAAGTATACTCCTACTTCCTTTATACTCTTCTAAGGATTCACTCGATCTTAGTGGAGCAGAGTTTATGATCAGAAACTGTTGAATGCAAAGTTCACGTCAGAAGACGATGTGCTGAGTCAAAAGATGAGATACTGTTCGTTAAGTTTACATTAAGTTTCACTGTGACATGTTAAGAATCTGTGGTGATATGAGACAGAGTCAGAGTGGGGCAGAGAATCATAACGAAAAGCAACGGAGCCTTTGTTTTCAGTTTTATGAAATAATTGAAGCTCTTCCACAGGGAGGTCATCCAATCTTTGGAAGACATCTCTACTGTAGAGAAGACTACAACGTGAGCAACAAATACAGTATTCTAAATTGAAAGAAGTACAAGTAAATTCTGTTTCGCTTGGAAGGAATGTTTTATGGCTGTAAATGATGAGAAGCTTACTTAGGACTTTGTTTCTAATAGAATGTGTGTACTCCATTTCACACAATCCTATTTTCATTCCTTTCTCTCCCTTACAGAGTAATAATAAATTTCCCTTACAAACGTCAAGAAAGATGTAGATACAGTTTAGGGGGATCAAAGGGTATGGGGTCAAAGGAGAAACAGGGTACTGAGTTGAATGATTAACCATTATCATACTGTATGATGAAGTAGGCTAAAAGGGCTAAGCAACTTACTCCTTCCTGCTCCTATTTCAATGTTTCTTTGTCTGGTTTTGTGCACTTGTGTACTCTAGTTTTAAAATTGTCTCATTTGGCTTAATTCGTGTGAAAAACAGAGACATGTTGCTGAAGCTTTTCATCTTGAACTCATCAGGACAAAAGCAAGAATGCCAAATTTTAATCACATTTAGATTCCAGGAGAAAAGGGTATTTCTTGGTTGACAAGTTGACTCTGGCTGGCTGAGGGAACTGAGAAACAATTGGGAATTACTGTACCCAATAACAAATGGAAGTCTATAGTTTATGTTTTCTCAATATCAATACCTCAGTCAATCAGAGTCAACCAGCATCCTCTTCTCCTACTTCATATAATTGTTTGAAATTTGGCATTCTTACATTTGTCCTGATGAGTGCAAATTGTAACATTTTTGACAACTTTTCTCTCTGTTTGGCAACATTTAGCTTTGCATGACTATTTGGCTTGTATTGTTCTTCTTCATTCATTCTATCAAAATGATTTCCCACAAATTTTATTGGGTTGAATTTCATCTGATACATGTGTCTACCCATCCCTCCTACCTATCTCTGTCCCTTTGAAACCTAATAACGAACTTCCTCACTGTTCTTAAAACTTCTACGCTTCAGTACAAATGCTGGCCTTTTCTTTATTTACATTGCCAGATTTCAATCAACGTTCCAAAAACCACTGATTTCTTTTTAAAAATAAATCTTTTGCAAGCAATTGCCTTTGATTCTATATATTTAGCCACAAGTGGTTTACTTAGAACTCTGCTGATGAAAAGAAAATTGAGATTAGATCGAGGTGATGACACATTTGTGGTGCCATCTTATTTTAATTGTGTGAACAAACAGGCTATCCCTTCTCAAAATGACCAAATTGGGGAAACGTCATGAATTCCTGACTAATATAAAACAGTTTAATTTAACTTCCTTTATTTTTTATGCTCAGCTTAGTTCCTGACCCTAATGGAAAATATAATTGACCTTTCTATAATACAAACCTCTACTGTGCTAACTAAGTAGCGCTTCACTGATTAGCTCTTAGCTGAAGTTCCTAAAAGTAATTAACCATCAATCCTGGGATAGAGAACTCTCTGTGCTTTAATTTAAAAACTTTCTGTGTCACCACTTAACCCTGCAAATACCTCTTCACCACGATCAGGCCTATCAGCAGCTCTCCCAGCACCTTTGACATTTGTCAGACTCAATTTGCTGCAGTTGGACTTGATGCCTGTACATTTGCACTCATCCTGCATGCCAATATCCACTCTCCCATTGGGAGGAAGTTTTGCTGTGCTCTCTTGTTTTTTTTCAATTTGCAAGGACATCCTGTTTAGAAACTAATCACAGGAACACTGGGCTCTTTGCCAAGAGTCACAATCAGCAAGAGCTCGGAGACAAATAACTAGTGTCTAAATGTATGTGAAAATAAAACCGAAATTATTCCACGACATGGGATTGTGATTCATTTGTATGTAGTGATATAAGGTAACTTTTCCTCGAATTTAACTGTAAACGTAAAGGAATTTCTAAGTACCCTGGAGTTTGCTGGCATCAAACGGACCATTATGCCTCTCAGTAGAGGCCGGATGTTTGCAGTTGCTGGCAGCTGTTGTCCAAGCCCTACCTAACAGCTGATAGACTGGCAGAATATATTGAAACAGTGCAGCCTGGAGCCTGGGAAAGGTCCCATTGCTGAATACACACAGTGGTGCAGGGCAATTAGCTTACCACAAGCAAGATTACAGTGCTCGCACTGATGATGACCCATGTGACCCACTTTTCAAAAGTCATTATGAATTAGAAAAGGTAATTCTTTTCATAGAAATCTGCAGAATTCCTCAATGGCCATGTTTCAAGCTCCAGCTTTCAACGCTGGGCAGTGTGTCAGAACTAGCTTTTGCCAACTGCCAGTACAACTGTGTTGTTGTCGAAAGACTTTTTTTAAAATGAAAAAGTAGTGCTATAGATGCCTGACCAAAAATTAACATTAAAATGCTCTTTTTCTTTTCTGATGTTTGGTTAGTTGAATGATTGTTAAACTCAGTATTACACTTCAGAAGTACTTCACTGTCTCTGAACTGCTTTGAGACCTCCTCAGGTCATGAAAGATGCTACATAAATGCAAGTTCTTTCCTTCACCAAAGAACAAGCATTTAACCCTTTCCGTATTCCTCCAATGAAAAATTAAATACAACAAGGTCGTGAAAATGATCACCTAAATCCTTTGTAATTTGTAGCTTTGAGACAGACGGGTAAATTTAGACCGTTGTCGGCCGGTAAACTAACTATCAGCAAGAATTACAAGGCAGTGGAAGCACATTGCCTTTTAAAGAAAGAAAGGTTTACATACATACAGTGCCTTTCATGACCATCAGATGTTTCATATCTACTTAACAGGTAATGAATTATTTTTGAGGTACAGTCATTTTGCCATTATAGGAAATACAGCTGCTAATTTAAGCACGACATGATCCCACAAACAGCAGATGTACTGCTTCTACGATGTTGGTGGGAGGATAAATCTTGACTTGGACATCAGGGATGATTACCCTGCTCTATTTCAGAATGATACCATTGCAGTTTTTTTTTACACATCAACCTGACAGGGCAGTCAGGGCCTTGAGTTTCAAATATCGTCTGAAAATTTCAAACCTTTCCAGAGAATTCACTTACTGAGAGCAATGCCAGGGCCATATTTGTTAAATTGCCTCTGTACAGAGACCTGCCCTGCTAGCATTTGAAAATGCAGTTTGTTCTCTATACTGCCATAAAAAATTTACATTAAATAAAATAAAAACTAAAATAACTGTGGACCCTAGAAATCAAAAACAAAAACAGTAATTGCTGGAAGATCTCAGCAGGTCTGGCAGCATTCATGGAGGTAAACCAGAGTTAACATTTTGGGTCCAGTGACCCTTCTTCAGAATTGATTGTAGTTCAGGAAAAGTTATTTTTTATGCAGAAGTTAGGTTGAGGGGAGGGAGCAAGGAGTAAACAATAGGTGGAGATAAAAACAAAAGAGGGACAAGAACAGTTGCACAGAAAAAGGAGTGGATTCTGGTTAGTCTGAGATAATGAATGGCTGCTTCTGGAGTCCTGAAGAAGGGTTACACCAGCTGCATTGGCCTCTGCACCTCCTGATGCTGCCTGGCCTGTTGTGTTCTTCCAGCCTCCTGCTTGTTTACCTAATGGGGACTATTATTGGCTAACAATGGATATCATGTCATAACAGACTACGTGATAGCAAGGCCTGGTGTGTGGGTGTTGGGGTGAGGAAATAGGAGAAGGTGCTTCAAGCCCTAAAATTGTTGAACTCAATATTGAGTCCAGTAGGCTGTTGAGTTTCCAAATGGAAAATTAGGTACTGTTCTTCCAGCTTCAGTAGAGTACTGTACCAAACCTGAGACAGAGTTGTTGGCCAAGGTGGTGTGTTGAAGTGGCAGGCAACTGAAAGTTCAGGATCTTATTTGCAGACAGAATGTAGGTGTTCTGTGAAGTGGTCCCCCAGTCTATGATTCATTTCCCCCGTGGAGAGGAGACCACATTGTGAGCAGCGAATGCAAAAGACTGGATTGAGTGATGTGCAGGTAAAATGCTGTTTCACGTGGAAAGTGTGCTTGGGCCCTTGGATACTGTATGCATGTAAAATATTACATTGTTTTTTGTCTGAAATAGTTTGCATTACCATACTCAAACAATCACCTTTAGTCTACTATATACAAATGAGATTTTGAATAATGAAAAAATTCAAGAAGGAACCTTATTATTTTTCAAAATGCTCCATGCAAATGACATGAGCTTATTTTCCTTCATTTGGTTGTACTGACTTGTTTTTGTTTAATTTTTTTATATTAATAGGTAACAACTTCTGTAAAGACTGGAATAGTATTCAAATTCAAAAAGGCGTGGTAAATGAAGACCCTATTGTATTAAATGATTTTAAACAATACATAATCATAGGCTGTGACATATAACTTTCAACACTGTACTCATTGTGATTATTATCTGCCACTGTACTAACCCCCAGTCTCAGTAAAATTCCTGCTCCAGTGTCATCCCCCAAATGTAAGTACCATCCCTCTCGGTAAGTCTCCACTGTGAGAACCATCCTCCATATCGAGATCCACATCCCACTGTGAATACCACTCCCCACTGTGAATATCACACCTCACTGTCAGTCTCATTCCACACTGTGAGTGCTACATATCACTGTCAGTACCACTCTCAACTATAAGTACCGCCCTCTACTATGAGTACCACTCCATACTATGAATACCACTCCACACTGTGAGTACCACTCCCCAATGAGATTGCCACCCACCACAGTGAGTAAAACCCATCCCAATGTGAGTACCACTGTCCAGTGAGAGCATCTTGCAACAATGAATGCCACCACTGTCATTGTGAGTACCATTCCCCACTGCACATACAAATGTACCAATTAAAAGCAGGAATAGGCCATTAATCTCTCTACCCTGCTCTGCCATTCAATAAGATCTTGTTTGATCTGATGATGACCTAAAATCTGCTTACCTCTGATAACCTCTCACCCCCTTGCTCAACAAGAATCTACCCATCTCTGACTTAAAAATATTCAAGCATTCTACTTACATCACCTTTTCAAGAAGAGTGTTTCAAAGACACATGTGTCTGTGAGATATAAAATATTTCACTCTTGTTAAATGTGTGATCCTGATTTTTGAATCAAGATCCGAAGTAGTAGCCTATCCATAACAGGAAACATATTGTCCACATATACCTGTCAAAACCTCTTTGAATGTTACAAATTTTAATCGACAACTCTTATTCTTCTAAACTCCACTGGATACAATATTAGGTAAAAATAATGACGGCAGATGCTGGAAACCAGATTCTGGATCAGTGGTGCTGGAAGAGCACAGCAGTTCAGGCAGTATCCAAAGAGCAGCAAAATCGACGTTTCAGGCAAAAGCCCTTCATCAGGAATAAAGGCAGTGAGCTGGAAGCATGGAGAGATAAGCTAGAGGGGGCTGGGGTGGGGAGAGAGTAGCATAGAGTACAATGGGTGAGTGGGGGAGGAGAGGAAGGTGATAGGTCAGGGAGGAGAGGGTGGAGTAGAAAAGAAGATAAGCAGATTGGACCAGTCCGGACAAGTCATGGTGACAGTGCTGAGCTGTTAGTTTGAAACTAGGATGAGGTGGGGGAAGGGGAAATGAGGAGGCTGTTGAAGTCCACATTGATGCCCTGGGGTTGAAATGTTCCAAGGCGGAAGATGAGGCGTTCTTCCTCCAGGCATCTGGTGGTGAGGGAGCGGCAGTGAAGGAGGCCCAGGACCTCCATGTCCTCAGCAGAGTGGGAGGGGGAGTTGAAGTGTTGGGCCACGGGGCGGTGTGGTTGATTGGTGCGGGTATCTCTGAGATGTTTCCTAAAGCGTTCTGCTAGGAGGCGCCCAGTCTCCCCAATGTAGAGGAGATCGCATCTGGAGCAACGGATACAATAAATGATATTAGTGGATGTGCAGGTAAAACTTTGATGGATGTGGAAGGTGAGCACCAGGGGTGTTCTGTCCTTGTTACGGTTGGAGGGATGTGGTCTGAGGGCGGAGGTGCAGGATGTGGACGAGATGCGTTGGAGGGCATCTTTAACCATGTGGGAAGGGAAATTGCGGTCGCTAAAGAAAGAGGCCATCTGGTGTGTTCTATGGTGGAACTGGTCCTCCTGGGAGCAGATACGGCGGAGGCGGAGGAATTGGGAATACGGGATGGCATTTTTGCGAGAGATAGGGTGGGAAGAGGTGTAATCCAGGTAGCTGTGGGAGTCGGTGGGTTTGTAAAAATTGTCAGTGTCAAGTCGGTCATCATTAATGGAGATGGAGAGGTCCAGGAAGGGGAGGGAGGTGATGGAGATGGTCCAGGTAAATTTAAGGTCAGGGTGGAATGTGTTGGTGAAGTTGATGAATTGCTCAACCTCCTCGCGGGAGCACGAGGTGGCACCAATGCAGTCATCAATGTAGCGGAGGAAGAGGTGGGGAGTGGTGCCGGTGTAATTACGGAAGATCAAATGTTCTACATAGCCAACAAAGAGACAGGCATAGCTGGGGCCCATACGTGTGCCCATGGCTGCCCCTTTGGTCTGGAGGAAGTGGGAGGATTCAAAGGAGAAATTGTTAAGGGTGAGGACCAGTTCGGCCAAACGAAAGAGAGTGTCGGTGGAAGGGTACTGTTGGGGATGTCTGGAGAGGCCTCCAACTGTAATAAGGACAGAACGTCCCTGGTGCTCACCTTCCACCCTATCAACCTTCGCATAAACCAAATCATCTGCCAACATTTCCGCCACCTCCAAAAAGACCCCACCACCAGGGATATATTTCCCTCCCCACCCCTTTCCACCTTCCGCAAAGACCGTTCCCTCCATGACTACCTGGTCAGGTCCATGCCCCCATACGACCCACCCTCCCATCCTGGCACTTTCCCCTGCCGCCGCAAGAACTGTAAAACCTGTGCCCATACCTCCTCCCTCACCTCTATCCAAGGCCCTAAAGGAGCCTTCCACATCTATCAAAGTTTTACCTGCACATCCACTAATATCATTTATTGTATCCGTTGCGGTCTCCTCTACATTGGGGAGACTGGGCGCCTCCTAGCAGAGCGCTTTAGGGAGCATCTCCGGGATACCCGCACCAATCAACCACATCGCCCCGTGGCCCAACATTTCAACTCCCCCTCCCACTCTGCCGAGGACATGGGGGTCCTGGGCCTCCTTCACTGCCACTCCCTCACCACCAGACGCCTGGAAGAAGAACGCCTCATCTTCCGCCTCGGAACACTTCAACCCCAGGGCATCAATGTGAACTTCAACAGCCTCCTCATTTCCCCTTCCCCCACCTCATCCTAATTTCAAACTTCCAGCTCAGCACTGTCCCGATGACTTGTCCGGACTGGTCCAACCTGCCTATCTTCTTTTCCACTCCACCCTCTCCTCCCTGACCTATCACCTTCCTCTCCTCCCCCACTCACCCATTGTACTCTGTGCTACTCTCTCCCCACCCCATCCCCCTCTAGCTTATCTCTCCATGCTTCCAGCTCACTGCCTTTATTCCTGATGAAGGGCTTTTGCCCGAAATGTCGATTTCGCTGCTCGTTGGATGCTGCCTGAACTGCTGTGCTCTTCCAGCACCACTGATCCAGAATCTGGATACAATATTAGACTAACATTTCCTCTTAAGACAGAGGAACAAAAAAACTTAGGAATGGGTGTTGGCAATTCAGCCTCAACAGCCTGGTCCCACCATTCAATGAGATTGTGGCTGATCTGTGGTTGAACACCACACATCTTTCTTTGGCCCTTCCTTTGGATTTAAAATTAATGACTGATCCAGGATCCACTGCTATCAGACAACACCTTCCCATTCCAGATATTAGGCAAATAAATTTTCTCTGAATAGCCTGCAATGAATTTACATCTTTCTTTAAATAAGATAACCAATACTCTGCACCAAGACCATGAGTACTACCTTCTAAGCATATGTAACACATGTCACAGCGAGTATCACATTCCATTCTATTCAGCCAAACGAAGCAAATGAAAGACTAATATTCACAGCGTATTTTTCAACACCTCCCAAAATACATTACAATGAAATCCTTTGGAGGTTTAGTCATGTTGTAACGTAGGAAATATAGCAACCAATTTGGCACAAACAATCATGTGACAATGAGCAGACAATATGTCTTTTTTGTGATGGCGATTGGGAGACCATTTTGACTAAACAATGGGGATAAACCCCCAGCTCATCTTCAAAGTAGTGCCATGGAATCTTATACACCCAACCTGAGGGATACTTCTTCTGTATTGCACTCGACTGTTAGCCTTGATTCCCAAATCCTGAAGTAAGTTTGAACCCAGAACCATGACATAAGCAAGGGAGTGCAAGATGCAGAATCAATCTGGATAGAAATAAGACGTAACAAGGGAAATAATCTCTTGGTAGGAATAATCTATAGGTCTCCAAACAGTAGCTCTGCAGTGGGGCATGGTAGAAACTGGGAAATATGAGAGGCTTGCAAGAAAGGTACAGCAATAATCATGGGTGATTTTAACATGCGCATAAATTGGAAGTGTCAAATTGGCGAGGGTAGCATGGCGGCAGAGTTCATTAAGTGTATTAGAGATTGTTTCTTGGAGTAGTATGTTGTGGAACCAACCAGGGAGCAGCTCACCCTGGATTTAATATTGTGTGATGAGGAGAGATCAATTAATTACGTCATAATTAAGGGTCGTCAAAGGAGTTGTGACCATAGTATGATAGAATTCAAAATTCAGTGTGAGGGTGAGAAAGTGGAGTCCCACAATAGTGTTCTGGAATTAAACAAAGGAATGAGGCATGAGGACAGTTTGGCCCAAATTGATTGGGCAGTAAGGCTAAACAGTAAAGCAGTGGACGAGCAGTAGCAGATGTTTAAGCAGCTACTCAATTCCTCACAAGTAAAAAAATCTTCATCAGGTGGGCCGATGGGCCAAGGAGGGGCAGATGCAGTTTAAGTTAGATAAATGTGAGGTGCTGCATTTTGGAAAGGCAAATTAATGGCAAGCTCCTGGGGAGTGCTGCTGAATAAAGAGACCTTGGAATGCAGGTTCACCGTTCCTTGAAAATGGAGTCGCAGGTAGATAAGATAGTGAAAAGTGCATTTATTATGTTTTCCTTTATTGGTCAGAGCATTGAGTATCGGAGTTGGGTCGGTCATGTTGTGGCTGTACAAGACATTGTTTAGGCCACTTTTGGAATATTGTGTTCAGTTCTGATCTCCTTGCTATAGGAAGGATGTTGTGAAATTTGAAAGGGTTCAGAAAGGATTTACAGGAATGTTGCCAGGGCTGGAAGGTTTGCGCTATAGGGAGAGGCTGAATAGGCTGACGCTGTTTTCCCTGGAGTGTCGGAGGCTTATGGGTGACTTTATAGAGGTTTATAAAATAATGAGGGGCACAGATCAGCTAAATAGACAAGGTCTTTTCCCTGGGTTGGGAAAGTCCAGAACTAAAGGGCATAGTTTAGGGTGATAGGGGAAAGATTTAAAAGGGAGCTAAGGGGCAACTTTTTCATGCAAAGGGTGGTCCATGTATGGAATGAGCTGCCAGATGAAGTGGTGGAGGCTGGAACAATTACAATATTTAAAAGGCATCTGGATGGGTACATGAACAGGAAGGGTTTAGAGGGATATGGGCCAAGTGCTGGCAAATGGGACTAGATTAATTTAGGATATCTGGTTGGCATAGACGAATTGGACCAAAAGGTCAGTTTCCATGCTATACATCTCTCGGACTCTATGACTCTACATCCCTGTGAGAAAGAAAAATGGTAAACAGCGTAAAAATGTCCATGGCTAAACAAGGAGGTCAAGGACAATTCAAAGTATACAAAATCTAAGGTAAACCATATTGCAAAAGCCAGTGGCAGGCTGAAATATTGGGAAACTTGCAAACATAAAGGGATACTAAAAAATTAATAAAAAGAGCTATTGTAATTTATGAAAGAAAACTAGCACAAAAAATAGCAAAAGCCTTTATTGGTATGAAAAAGAAAGAGTTGCCAATGTGAATGCTGATCCCTTAGAAGATGAAACCGGAGAGTTAACAGTGGGGAACACTGAGATGGCAGAGATGCTGACCAATAATTTGCCTCAGTTTTCACAGTGGAGGACAATTGTACCATTCCTGTTAGAACAAGCATATCAGAGACAATGGAAAGGGTAGAACTTAGAAAAATCAACATTGATATGGAAAGGGTACTCAGAAAGCTATTAAGATTGAGGACAGATAGGTCCCTCCAGGCTAATGGCCTATTAGGGTATTAAAGGAAGTGGCAGAGGAGATAGTAGTTCCGATAGTTACGATATTCCAAAATTCACTGGATGAGGGAAAGGTTCCAGTGGATTTGAAAATGGCTAATATAACGCCCTTACTCAAAAAGGAAGGGGAGTAAAATGTGGGAAATTTCAGACCAGTTAGTTTAACATCTGTTGTTGGGAAAATGTTCAAATCAATTATCAAGGAAACAGTATTGTTGCCCCATAGGTCTCTTTTATATCAGGATATTTGGAATGTCAAAACGCTATCCATCACAGTCAGCATGGTTTTATGAAGAGCAAATCATTTTTGGCTGATATGCTAGAGTTCTTAGAAGATGTAACAAATGAAGTGGATAATGGGTATTCTGTAGATGTGGACTTCCAGACGTTGTTTGCTCAGGCGCTGTATAAAAGGTTAATTCACACACTTGGATCATATGGGATTAGGGGTAAGTTATTAGCCTGGATAGATGACTGGCTGATGGTCAGAAGGTAGAGAGTTAGGATAAGTTTTTTTTTCCCTGGATGGCAAAATGTAACATGTGGGGTGCCTCAGGGTTTGGTCATTGAATGCCAGCTATATACAATCTACATTAATGACTTGGAAACAGGGGTAGAAGGCTCTCTAATCAAATTTGCGAACAACACCAAAATAGACAGCATGGTAAATCTCAATGAGGAAATAAGAACCTTACAAATGGATATAGACAGGTTAAGAAAGTGGGCCAAAGTGCGGCACATTGAATTTAACGCGGATAAGTATGAGTTCAGAAAAGTGGGAAGGCAGCCTATTACCTTAATGGGGAAAGACTTCAGGGTCCCCCAGTGCAGAGGGATCTAGGTGTTCTCATTCATGAGTCACAAAAAACTAGCATGCAGGTATAGCAGATAATAAAGAAAGCGAATGGAATGTTGGCTTTTATAGCTAAAGGGATAGAATATAAAGGTTAGGCAGTATTGTTGCACATATACAAGGTACTGACGAGACCGTACCTGGAGTATTGTGCACAGTTTTGGTTGAGGGGCATTGGAGGCAGTTCAGAGGAGGTTCACTAGATTGGACTCAGAGATGAGAAGTTTGTCGCATGAAGACAAAGTGAACAGGTGAAGCCTATACTCTCTGAAATTTAGAAGAATGAGGGGAGGTAAAATTGAGGTATTCAAGATGATAAAAGGTATAGATAAAATAGACGTGGAGCAAATGCTTCCTCTTGTGGGGCGTTCTAGGACGAGAAGTCATAGTCTTAGGATTGAGGATAGCAAATTTAAAACAGAGTTGAGGAGGAACTATGTTTCCCAAAGGGTTGTGAATCCATGGAATTTGCTATCCCAGAGTGCGGTGAATTCTGGGACAGGGAGTAAATTTAAGGAGTGGTTAGACTGCTGTTTAATCGGTAATGGGTTGAAAGGATATGAGAAGAAGGCAGGAAAATGGGGGTGAGGAACACATCAGCCACGAATGAATGGTGGACCAGACTCAATGGGGCAAATGGCCTAACTCTGCTCCTATCTATCTTATGAACTTATCAAACTTGTAGGTCAGTTGCGTGTAAAAATATCTCTGGTACATTGGCAGCAATCTCGCCATTGATTTTCTAAGGTGAGGCCAAGGGATTACTCAGAGTTACAGAGCACTTAAAAGAAGTAATTGGACCAAAGGAGCCATCATTGTGTTGTTAATATTCCACATACACCTCCCCAACATTCTTTGCAACAATAGGTTTTGCATACTTACATGTTTCTCCAAAATGCTTGTTGAATTTTTCAGTAGCTATTGCATGGTTATGATCCTGGATCAGGAATTCATTTTGTGGGATCTGGAGGAATGCTGGCTCAGCAATAATAAAAACAGATTTACTGGGAAAATCCTCTTGAATAACAGCCTTCATTCAATTGGTCCTACTTTCAGCTCTGAACCATAATGTTCTGAATTCAACTGAACTGAGCTCAAAAATCAGGACAGATACTCCAGTCCAATGCTGAGGCAGGGCTGCACTGTTGCAGATGCAATCTTTTGGATCAGACTTTAAACTGAACGTCCATTTACCTTCTCAGGTGGATGCAAATGATCCAAATGGGCTATTTCACATAAAAGTCATGAGAGTATTGGTCAATGTTTATCCCTTTATCAGCATCAGAAGAACACAGATTACCAGTCATGATTTGGAGATGCTGGTGTTGGTTGTCTAGCTATCACCATTGTTAACCACTAACCCGAAAATGCAACTTTATATAAAAGGGTTTTGTGGTTTACACATGAAAGAAGTGAAACTATCACTGTATTTTAACAGATGAAAGGCTTAACAGACAATCAATTTTTCAATGTATAATTTCAGTTACATCACACTGCAAATTTTTGCTATAAATTCTGTGTTACGATTGAGCCCTCCACAATCACCTGATGAAGGAGCGTCGCTCCGAAGGCTAGTGTGCATCCAATTAAACCTGTTGGACTATAACCTGGTGTTGCGTGATTTTTAACAGATTACCAGGTCATTATCAGATTGCAGTTTGTGGAAACTTGATATGTACAAATTGGTTGCTAGATTTGTTATATTACAAAAGTGACTACCATTCAAAAACACATAAGTTTGTAAAGCTTTGAAGATTCTATTCATCATAAAAAATGCTGTATAAAATACATATGTTTCTTTAACAGAAATAGAAGTTGCAGCAATTGTCAGCAATTTCTGTTTTTGTTTGATTTCCAGCATCTGCAATTTCTTTGGAGCATTTTTTAAAAATGTACAAGTTTTCTTTCTTCCTGTTGGTTAATGTCAATACAGCTTATTTGGTTCATGATGCAATCTCCTTCATAAAGTGGCAGTTGGGATCCTACATTTGTCTTACAATGTTGATTTGCATTTTAAATGTATACAGTGTCTGACTCAGGCAAGTATTCAAATGACTGTTGGTAGGAGATGTTGGTGTACAATAAGCCTCTCTCCTCAAATCTGGATGCTGGTTAGGAGATTCCCCAAATTCAGACCAGAATGTGTAAGGAATTTTATTTATTTCCCTTCATAATAAAAGTCAAACATCACATGCATGTTATGCATAAGGAACAATATATATCTAAATTATTAACATTTCCAAATATTCAGGATTTAATGTGGAGACATGATTAATATGCAAGAAAAAACACTCTGTTTGAAAATTCATTGTATTTCTTGACAAATTTCCTCTGAAAAACTTATAACTACTGATAATTCAGTGGGGCCATATGAGACATATGCAGTACACTTAACATTTGTAATTCATATTGATAATTGTAACCACCATAACACAAGCCAAAAATTTGATCAAAGCACTCTTGAAATTGATAGAGCTGCTATTTGGAAATTAGTTACAAATCACTAAATATTTCTGGAAGAATTAGGAATTAGTCATTAACCCCAATACTGCTGGTTTCTGTACCAGATATAAAATTATATGACAAATTCAAGTTTGAGAAGTTAAACATTTTAGCACAGGGAAGAGTTGGCAGTGCTAAAAGGAGATGTCATGGTCAAGGATAGTATATTTACCAAAACTACAATAGAATCATCCAGAAGTTTCACCCACTTTTCTTTAGTGAACAAAAGTAGATATTTTGACAGATCTCAGTGAACCTTACGAAATGTGAGAAAATGCTTTTCTCAAGCAATTAAGGTAATTTTAAAGTATAATTTGGAATTCTAAGTGCTTGGTGTAAGTTGACATGCTGCAAAATGTATCTTGCCAGCCTCTAAAAGTGTAAATCACTTTAAATTAGGTCACGATGACATCTTGTAGAAGGTTACCTTGTGCAATGCTGACATGAGAGATTCAGTGCAGTTAAACATACCTTACTTTGTCTGTGCAGAATGAAAGCAATACATTGCAGCTAGTGCTGAGGTCTTAGGCGAAAGCATTGGCAATGATCTTTGTAATTTAAAATGACAAAATCTCAAAACTATTTGATGAAATGGCAAAGGAATAGATCCAAACTGAATCTCAGGCTTTACAAGTTTTTTTTTAATCCATTTGCGGAGGTTACCCCGAGCATCTTTTACAGAAACCTTTTGATGGATTAACCTGGTTGTTACCCTCCTAAACATCAGACAAGTTCTCCTAGGCTTAGCACTCTGCCTTTTCTCTACAGCTTCTCAGACACATCCTCAATCTCAAAAATATCACGCATACTGCACTTACTGAAAAGCTGCTGGTAGTGCTTTATTGAGGCAGCATTTTGAGACGTCTTTTGTCTTTTGTTTTTTTAAGCCTGGGTGAAAACTATTGATACCCAGTGCTGCTAAGCAACCTCGAAACCTATCACACTTGGTGTCATTTTGACCTGCTTTACTGAGCACCAATAGACACATCCTAAAAGATACACGTAGCAAGCTTAAAAACATTGTTCAGTCACACTGTATGGGGTAAGGAGGATCAAATAATGGTTACAGCTAAAGAGCAAATGTCTGCTTCCTGGATGACGTGTGCAGACACTGCTTCTTCTGTAATCTCTGGGGATTGCAGACTAGCATGGTTTCTGCCTTCCATTGCAAGACGCTTAAAAATGGATTGTGAGGGCACAGCAATGCGTTATAGGAAAAACCAGCACTGAATTGTGATGAAGAAATGTAACTAAAAGAAGCAATGTTAAGAACAGGAAATGCACACAGATGTCAAATGTTTAATGAAATGGTGATATATTTTGTTGGCAACAGACTATAACTTATAGGAAAATGCATTGGTTCTTCAAAATTATTGATTAAGTTGCATAAAAACTGGGATTAATGCATGTTTAATATTTCAGGACATTACCTTCTGATGGTAGGTAGCTAGGACTGGAGAGTCCGACCATATCCTGCATAGGTATTTCAGCCAATACCTGCCAACTCAGTTACGATTTCTCTGCAAGTCCATTTTTTTAGCAGGATTGGAGTCATCATTAATGGGAAAGAAGGATTTTGTCTCCATACTGCATAACAGTCAGGTGACAAGAAGGTCACAATTGAAAGTGACCACCCTCTTGAACGTGGTCACCATGGACATTTTGATCTTCTGTTGCCTAACTGCTTTTCAGTGGGAGTGATGGGAGAAAAGCTACTGCCCTCCTGTAAAAAAAAATGGCATTGCAAAAGAATCATGAATTGAATATGTCAAGCAAATGAGTTGAAACTTATGAACTCAATTTCATTACAGGTACTTTAATGAAAATAAGATTGCATGTTTAAGGTCAGACATGATTGAACCAAAGACATACATTATTCAGACATTTTTGGGCATATTTTTGTCTTTGTATAATCTTAAAATGAAGCCAGGGATCCCATGTTACATCTCTGTCCATTCTATTTTCCATTGGAAAGAGGGCGGCACCATATAAAACAGAATGCCAATTCATAGCTACCTGTTTCATAAAATAATGCTCCATTTCAAAAGAACTTTCTCTCCCAGACAAACATTAGAACATAGAACATAGAACATTACAGTGCAGTACAGGCCCTTTGGCCCTCGATGTTGCGCCGCCATCATACTAATCTGAAGCCCATCCCACCTGCACTATTCCATGTACGTCCATATGCCTGTCCAATGACGACTTAATGCACTTAAACTTGGTGAATCTACTACCCATGCAGGCAAAGCATTCCATACCCTTACTACTCTCTGAGTAAAGAAACTACCTCTGACCTCTGTCTTATACCTATCACCCTTCACTTTAAAGTTGTGTCCCCTCGTGTTTGCCATCCTTATACTTAGAAAAAGGCTCTGCCTGTCCACCCTATCTAACCCTCTGATTATCTTGTATGTCTCTACTAAGTCACCTCTCAACCTTCTTCTCTCTAACGGGAACAGCCTCAACCCCCTCAGCCTTTCCTCATAAGGCATTCCTTCCATACCAGGCAATATCCTAGTAAATCTCCTCTGCACCCTTTCAAAGCTTCCACATCCTTCTTATAATGCAGTGACCAGAACTGTACACAATATTTCAAGTGTGGCCGTATCGGAGCTTTGTACAGGTGGTTCCTGGTTCCGGAACTCAATCCCTCTATTAATAAAGGCCAAAACACTGTATGCCTTCTTAACAACCCTGTCAATCTGGGTGGCAGCTTTCAAGGATCTGTGTACACGGACACCGAGATCTCTCTGCTCATCTGCACTCCCAAGAATCCTACCAGTAGCCCAGTACTTTGCATTCCGATTACTCCGTCCAAAGTGAATCACCTCACATTTGTCCACATTAAACTCCATTTGCCACCTCTCAGCCCAGCTCTGCATCATTGTTAGAGAAAATAATCCTGTCAACTTTCTTAACTTTTTTTTGTTGGGAAATAAACAAACATCTCATGTCTAAGCATTATTTTAGGAAAATTCAAGAATATACTCTCCACCTATATCTTTGGAGGCTTCATTGTGCGTCACCATTCAATGACGTGATACTTTAGGAAAGTCAGAAAGGGGGACGAGAGATGAAGATAAGTGGTGTTTTAAGTTAAGGATAACAATATGGCTGTACTTAGGGAGGATATTCCTGGGAAAACATCCAACAAAGTTATTTGGGTGTAACTTGAGAAATAAGAAAGGGATGATCACCTTATTGGGACTCCCCCCCACCCCCTCCCCGATCAGCTAGAAAATAATGAGAGGTATTGATAGAGTTAATGGTAGTTATCTTTTCCCTAGGATCAGAGCTTTCAAGAGTAGGGGGCACATTTTTAAGGTGAGAGGAGAGAGATTTAAAAGAGACATAAGAGGTAAATTTTTTGCACAGTGGCTAGTTCACATGTAGAATGAACTTCTTGAGAAACTTCTTAAGATTGCTACGTGTATCTTTTAGGGTCTATTGGTGCTCAGTAAAGTAGGTCAAAATGACACCAAGTGTGATAGGTTTCAAGGTTTCTTGAGAAAATAGGTACAATTACAACATTTAAAAGATAAAATCAAGAGGGGTATGGATAGGGTAAATAGACAAAGTCTTTTCCCTGGTTTGGAGGAGTCCTGAACTAGAGCGCATAGGTTTAGGATGGGAGAGAAAAGTATAAAAGGGCCCTAAGAGGCAACTTTGTCATGCAGAGGGTGGAGTGTGTATGGAATGAGCTACAAGAGGAAGTCGTGGAGGGTGGTACAATTACATTTAAAAGGCATCTGCATGTGTATATGAATAGGAAGGGTTCTCATTAGATATGGCTGGCAGGTAGGACTAGATTAGGCTCAGATATCTGGTCGGCAAGGACAAAGTTGGACCACAGGGTCTGTTTCCATGCTAAACATCTCTATGACACTCTGATAATTAGATAGATCCATGCATAGAAAAGCTTTAGAGGGTTTATGATGCAGGAGCAGGCAGGTAGAACTAATTTAAGTTGGGATTATGTTAGGCATGGACATGTTGGACTCAAGGATCTGTTTCCATGCTTTATGACTGTATTACTCTATGAGTATTTCACCACAGTAGTTACTGTGAAAAAGAACATGGAAACTAGAGAATATGGGGAAGCACATAGCAATATCTTGAAACGTATCCATATTACAGAACAGGAAATGCTGGACATCTGAAAATGGAAGAAGGTGGATAAATCCCCAGAACTTCATCTATCCCAGAATTTTGGGGGAAGCTAAGGATGAGATTCCTAGGCCCCTTGCTGAAATATTTATATCATCAATAGTCACAAATGAGGTTGGAAGACTGGAGGATGGCTAACGCGGTGCCATTATTTTAAAAATGTGATTGAGAAAAGCCAGGGAACTATAGATCTTTGAGCCTAATACAATGGCAGGTAAGTTGTTGGTGGGGATTCTGAAGGACAGGATTTACATGCATTTGGAAAGAGAAGGACTGATTAGATACAGTCAACATGACTTTGTGTGTGGAAAATCATATCTCACTAACTTGATTGAGTTCTTTGAAGAAGTGACAAAGAAGATTGATGTAGGCCGAGCAGTAGCTGTTGACGATATGGACTTCAGAAAGGTTTTCAACAAGGTTCCTCATGGTAGACTGGTTAGCAAAGTTAGATCACATGGAATCCAGGGGAAGCTAGACAATTGGTTATGAAATTGGCTTGAAGATAGGAGACAGAGGGTAGTAGTGGAGAGTTGTTTTTTAGATTGGAGACCTGTAACCAACCGTATGCTGCAAGGATCAGTGCTGGGTCCACTGCTGTTCAACATTTATATAAATGATTTAGATGTGAATGTGATAAGCATGATTAGTAACTTCACAGATGATACCAAAATTGGTGGTGTAGTGGACAGTGAAGAAGGTTTTCTTAGAGTATAATGGAATCTTGACTAGATGGACCAATGGGTTGAGGACTGGCAATAGAGTTTAATTTAGATAAATGTCAGTTGTTGTATTTTGATAAGGCAAGTAAGGGCAGGACTTACACACTGAATGGCAGGACCTGAGGAGCGATGCTGAGAAAAAAGACTTAGCAGGGTGCAGATGCATGGTTCCTTGAAAGTGGATTCTCAGGTAGACAGGGTAGTGAAGAAGGCGTTTGGAATGCTTGCCTTCCCTAGTCAGTGCATTGAGTACAGGAATTGCATGTTATGTTGTGGCTGTACAGGACGTTAATGAGGTAACTTTTAGAGTGCTACATTCAATTCTGGTCTCCCTGCTAGAGGAAAGATGTTGTTAAACGTGAAAAGGTGCAGAAAAGATTTACAAGAATGTCACCAGGATTGGAGGATTTGAGCTACAGGGAGAGGCTGAATAGGCTGGGACTTTTTCCCTTGGTTAATCAGAGGTTGAGGGATGATTTTATAGAGATATATAAAATCGTAAGGGGCATGGATAGGCTGAAAACTAAAGTCTTTCTCCCAGGATAGGGGAGTCCAAAACTAGAGAGCATATGTTTAAGGTGAGAGAGGAAAGATTTAAAAGGGATCTAAGAGACAATTTTTTAGCAGAGAGGGTGGTATGTGTATGGAACAAGCTGCCAGGGAAAGTGTTGGAGTCTGGTTCAATCATGTTATTTGAAAGGCATCTGGATGTGTACATGCATAGGAAGGATTTGAGGGATAAGAGCAAACTGCTAGCAGATGGGATTAGATCAGTTTAGGATTTCTGGTCATCATGGACAAGTTGGAGCAGAGAGTCTATTTCCATGCTGTACATCTCTGTGACCCTACAACTAAAAGTTCCATTCAATTTACTATGCACATGTTGAAATATCATAAAAGGAAAACAAATTTCCCAAACCCAACCAAAAAAAATCAATCTATTTGGCCTGCAGTGTGGGATAGTTTTAATGGGGTTCTCAGGACCATGCAGGGCTGTCTAGGTCTGGGAAATCTGTCTGGCAATTTTCTTCCTGTGTGTTAAAGCAACATCAATCCGCTGTAAATATGATGGATGATCCCAAGAATTTTGGAAAGGATGTGGTCAGGAAGCCATGTTCCTACAACATAATGTGGGAATGCAACCAGACTTGGTCTATTCAAGGGGCCAATTGATTATAATGCTGTCTTTGTAATCTTAGCCAATTGTCTTTCACATGCACTTGTAGCCACATGCACAGCTGAAAATAGATTGTGTTTCTATAACTCTAGCTGTCTGTCTTTGTGACTGAACGATATTTCCATGTTTTGCTTCACTTTGTCTGAGAATAGTTCTGTCTGGACTGAGCTCTCGTTCATAATGGCTCTGAGGGACGACAGGGCTTCTGCAAAATAGATCATATTTGTTTCTACATTACTTCCAACAGCCATTTAAACATTTGGAAATATGTTTAATTTCTGCAAAAAGCATCAAAAATGACTTTCTGTTACAGCAGTTTTCCATTTTAATTTTCCTCCTTTCTTGTATTTTGTTTTCTCCACAATGTTTTCTATTCTAGTTTTTTCCTCTTTCTCTAATTGACCAGTTTTCTATCTTGGGTGTCTCTAGCAATAGAGTGCAGTCACTCAGTGTTACATCGATAATTTTGAGTTATCTAATTGTGAAAGGCATACAAATGAGATTGTTTTCTCATTTAGTTCATTCATGCATGTCCTTCTTGTCAGGACTGATACATCATGATTAAGAATGGAAAGCCTCATTGGCTAACAATTTTTTTCACTTTGAGATGTGAGCATCGCTAGTTGGCTAGAGCTGCCATTGAGCTGACAGCTTGTTAGGCCATTTCAACCAAAGAGTGTGGGTCTGAAGTCATATAGGCCAGACCATGCAAGGCTGGAAGATTTCCTTCTCCTGAAGGGCATTAGTGAGCCAGATGGGTTTTTTCCTGCAATTGGCAATGGCTTTATGATCATTACTAGATTCTTAATTCTAGATTTTTCATTACATTCAAATTCCAACATCTGCCATTGTCGAACCCAAGCCTCAAGATCTGAGCTTCTGGATTAGACCATCACCTCCCCTAATACTTTCTAATCTTTCTCTTCCTCAATTTTGCATGATAGCTAATATTTATATCAGTTGGTTTGGACTAATTCACTCTGTGAAGAACAAAGGTTTATTTAAATCTATTTGATAACACTACTAGTAGAATCCTTTAATTGTTATTTACAAACAGAAGATACATGTCATTGTCAGTGGCATTCACTCACTAATGAGTATGATTGTTCACCTAGGAAATTGAATGTCACTGGTTATGGGCTCTGTGGCTCCTTGTATGGTTGATGAGGCAGATCCTACAGTCATATTATTGACCGCATAACTGGGAAGTGTTTCTGGAAGGTGAGCCTCAAGATTGCAAGCATGCCTTTCTCTGATTTCTTTTAGAAACATAGAGACGTGTAGCACAGAAACAGACCCTATATCCTAAATTAATCTAGTCCCATTTGCCAGCACTTGGCCCCTATCTCTCTAAATCCTTCCTATTCATATGCCTATCCAGGTGCCTCTTAAATGTTGTAATTGTCCCAGCCTCCATCACTTCCTCTGGCAGCTCATTCCATACATGTACCACCCTTTGAGTGAAAAAGTTGCCTCTTAGGTCCATTTTAAATCTTTCCCGTTTCATCCTAAGCTCTTTAGTTCTGGACTACTCCACCCAGGGAAAAGACCTTGTCTATTTACCCCATCGATACCCCTCATGATTTTATAAGCCTGCAAACTTTCTTTTGCCAACGGATTTTTAAAAAGAAATTGATTCCTTTCATACAAAAGTTTCATCCAAGTTTCTTTCGAACGTGGGTCTCAAATATGTTGACATCCATGTTGCATTTCTTGAGAGAGGTCTTCAGAAACTCTTTGAAATACTTCCTTTGTCTTCCTCTCATTTAAGTGCCATTCTTGCACTGGCTGAAGAAAATTTACTTTGCGAGTCGGAACTTGGGCATCCAAGGCATGTGGCCGGCCCGGCAGAGTTAGTTTGAGATGATCATGTACTTGATGCTGGTGCTTTGAGGATGCTGATGTTAGTATCCCTAACCTTCCAGCTGATGCAGAGAATCTGTCTCAAACAGCATTGCTGATAATTCTTAAGGTCCTTAAGATATTGTCTGTATGTAGACAAAGTTTTAGAGCCATGTAGAAGAGTTGTGAAAATTATTGCCTTATACACAAGGATCTTGGTGTCAGCACAAATGTCATGCTCATCGAAGATTCTCATCCTTAGTTGTCCAAAGGCAGCTCTCACAGATTGGATGTAATTTGGAATCTCTGCATTGGTATCAACTTTAAATGACAGATAGCTTCCCGGGTAAGGGAAATGTTCCATGTTTGGAAGGATTTCTCTGTTGATCATAATGAAATGATAGAACGGAATGTGACCTGGGATGAGTTGGTAAAGGAGTTGAGTTCTTGAGGTTGAGGCTGAGACCAGTTCATCAGTATGCTTCCGCGAATGCATTAAGCAAGGTTTGAAGACTTTTTTCCAAGAGAACAGAGATGACATTAGCATCCATATGCAGATAGTTCTCATATAAAACATGTCTGAACAGCATGATTTGGCTACAACAGTATTTTTAAGAATACTTACTCTGTTCGCAATGGCATGTTTCCAGCAGCGATCATTTCGCACGCTTCATTCTGCACATGTGTTGATGAAATCCCATCTACTGCTGTGACTTTTCCATCATTCATGTGTTCAGTGTTGGCTCAACTTCTGCCATTTTGGTGACAGTCTGAGAATGGCTTTGATGGGGAGTTGGGGGATTTCCTCAAACACATCCTCCTCGATAATTGTATCATGGTTTAGAAGTTCTCTGAAGTGATCATTCCATTAGAGGCAAAGGTGTTTTCTGCTTCTCAAAACGGTTGCATCATTGTTCTGCACTGATTTGTGGCCAAGAATGTTGGTTCCATATATTGACTTCATAGCTCATAGAGTCACAGAGTCATAGAACTCTAAATACTTCCTATTCAGATGCCCATCCAGATGTCTTCCAATTGTTGTAATTGTACCAGCCTCCACTACTTCCTCTGACAGCTGATTCCATAAACATACTACCCTCTGAGTGAAAAAGTTTCCCCTTAAGTTTCTTTCAAATCTTTCCCTTCTCATCTAAACCCTGCATTCTAGTTCTGGACTCCCCCACTCTGGAGAGAAAACTTTGTCTATTCACCCTGTCAATGCCATCATGATTTTATGAACCTCGACAACGTCACCCCTCAGCCTCTGACACTCCAGGGAAAACAGCCTCAGCCTATTCAGCCACTCCCTATAGCTCAAATTTTCCACCCTGGCAACATCCTTCTCAATCTTTTCTGAACCCTTTCAAGTTTCACAACATCCTTCCTATAGCAGGGAGACCAAAGTTGCACACTATATTCCAAAAGTGGCCTAACCAATGTCCTGTGCAGCCACAACATGACCTTCCAATGCCTATGCTCAATACTCTGATCAATAAAGGAAGACACATCAAACACCTTCTTCACTATCCTATCTACCTGCAACTCTACTTTCAAAGAATTACGAACCTTCACTCCAAGGTCTCTTTGTTCAGCAACATTCCCCAGGGCCTTACCATTAAGTGTATAAGTCCTGCCCTGATTAGCTTTTTCAAAATGCAGCATCTCACGTTTATCTGAATTAAGTTCCATTTGCCACTCCTCAGAACATTGGCCCACCTGATCAAGATCCCGTTCTACCCTGAGATAACCTTCTTTGCTGTCCACTACACCTCCAAATTTGATGTCATCAGCAAACTTGATCTGAAGAAACCTTAGTTTTCTCAGTCTATTATTGGTTCTTGATTTCCGTCATTCTTCTTTGTAACTTTGTCTTTGCTGTATGATGAATTCTTTTCTTTGCCTCGCTGGTGATGTTGGTGCACTAGGCATGGAGTTTTCCTTTTCTTGTCAATGAGATCTTGCATGATGTGATCATTCTCTTCAAACCAGTGTTGGTATTTCCTGGGCTTGTAGTTGATGGTTTCTTCACATCATGAGAAGGTAGCTGTCTTTCAGTCTTTCCAGATTTATTCCACTCCATTATAGAGTCATAGAATCATAAGATTTTGGTGAAGACATTGTTGGAGATTTGCTCATCTTCTGAGACCTTAAAGCCACTCAAGATTGAACTCATTTTCTGAGTTGTTGCTTTGTCTTCAGCTGCTCTGGTGGTAATTGATAGACAATGAGAAGCAGATGAGCCAATAAACTGTCCAGAAGACATCTGCACTTGTCGTCGTTGTGGTAATGAGAGCATCATTTTGGTCTTAGGATCAAACAATTGTTCAGTCAACCTTGTACCAATTCTTTGGTCCTGGATGCCTCCAAGAAGTCTTGAAATTGACTTTTTGGTTGAACTATGCGGTGGTGATGACCGGCTGGTATTCAGCACATTTGGTGAACAGGAAAATCCCATTGGTGTTACAATTCCTGACATTCTTTTTCCAATGGTTCCTTTCCAGGTATGAGAGTCTTTGCCAATTCTGGTGCTGAAGATCACACGGGTGATAGTTTTATCTTCCTTCGGGATGTTGGTGAACATGGTGTCCAGTGTTGAAGAGATTCCTTCCTTGGACTCATCCACAGCAGAGGCACTCACGACTGTTTCCTGCTGGTTTACGGCAAATAGTAGATGAAGAGTCATAAGGCGATCGCTAGTGCCAACTGGGAACTCAGGTGACAAGTTTGTTCTTGATAGCAAATCCAGTTCTATGCATCTTGGGTTGATCCCCAAGTTTTGCTCTCCAGAAGAAGGGGTGGAATGGATGGCTCATTGGTTAGCACTGCTGTCTCACAACATCATGGACTCGGGTTTAATTCTACACTCAAGCAACCGTCTGTGTGAAATTTGCACATTCTCACCATATCTGCATGGGTTTCCTCCGTGTCTTGCAGTTTCCTCCTACAGTCCAAAGCTGTGCATGTTAGGTGGATTAGCTATGCTAAATTGCCCCATAGTCTCCAGAGATGTTTAGGTTAGATAGGTTAATCATGGGAAATGCAGGGTTGCAAGGATAGGATGGGGAGGTGGGTTTGGATGTAAGGCTCTTTAATGGGCTGAATGGCTTCCTTTCACTCTGTAGGGATTCTATGATTCTATGAAGAAGGTGTAACCACCACCTTTTTCCCTCAGCTGCCCTTTGCTTGCTCTTTGTGTCTCCTGCAGGGCAATGATATCAGTATCGAGGGCAACAAGGAAGGGTCTTTGTTCTAAAGGATAGTTTTGCTCATTATCCATGAGGGTTCATAGGTTCCAGGTTCTGAGATTGAACTTGAGTTTGTTTTCCAGCCACATCCTGTTAGATGGGCTCACTGGCAATGCAGTTTTCCAGTCAGGTTGGTGATAGAATAAACTATTTTTAGGGCAGCTTTTGCAGTCCTTTCCCCATGCAGGGTGAACAGAATGGATCCTGAAGAGGGTTGCTTGGTCATGAAGAAAGCTTCTGAGATGCTGTCCCATTCCTCTTCGACATACCAGCCCAAAGCTACAAACTTCCAGGTCTCACAATCCTGTCTCCATTGGCTGAGTGTGTGTGTGTGTGTGTGTGTGTGTATAAGACAATGTGGGAATGCTGTTGCTCTTCAGAAGACACATGGTCCTTAACAGAAGGTAGATCCAGTTGCAGTGACAAAGAAACCTCAATGATTTAGGAGTGTCCCTGCTGCTGTAGCCTTTATTCACCATCACAGCCAATAATATCACACAAATTTCTCCCAGCTGGATCACATTGAGAATGTGGTTTGGATTGCACTTTGTCTGGTATCTCCCCTGTGACCTTACCGTCATGGGTGGCCCTGCCAGGAGTCCTGAATACCTGATGGCATATCTCACAGGATCAACAAATACTCAAGCCTCTCTGCTGCAGCAAGGTAGAAATCCACGGAAAGGAAAGCTACATGTACGATACATGTGAAAGGACCTTGGTATTCCTGCATTAACTGTAAATTAGTTGACCTGTGTCCAATGAAAATATTCACAAAAAGCATATTTTAGATATATATGTTAATTCTTATTCAAAATCTTTGCTGTCTGATTGGTGATTGTATAACAGAACGAGCTGGAATTGTCAGATCAGTTAGCAACTACTTCATAATGTTTCAGGTTTATGATCTTTTATCACTCTGTAATAGTTGAACATGGTAACTGTTTCCTGAGTCAGCAAATGGAGTAGCTTTCATCATGGTTGTCCATAGATTCAGGGTGCCAAGTAGAATCAAGTAGCTGATTGCTGTCCTCCACTTGCTAATATTGCTTTAAAAGCAATAGTTAATATTTCAATAAATTTGACAGGAGATTTGATTAAGTGTTCAAAATCATCAGTGATTTACACAGAGTGGTTAGACCGAAACTGTTCACTTTCATAGAACAGTCAGGAACAGAGAGTGTAAAAACAGAAAGTGCTGGAGAAACGCAGCAGGTCTGGCGCCTTCTGTGGAAACAGAAATATTTCCAGTCCAATGACTCTTCTGAAGAATAGTCAAAAAACTAAAGGCCATTGATCTAAACTAACTGAAAAAAATGTCATATGAGGAAAACCTTTTTTACACAGTGACTGACAATCAGCGAGAATGGGCTACCCGAGAAAGTAATGGAGGCAGATCTGATCAGGGCTTTCAAAGGAAATTGGATAAATAATTGTAGCAATTACAGAAAAAGAATTTAAGGGCTCTGGGGAAAAGGCAGTGGAATAGCTAAGTTGCTTTTTTAAAAAAATCCATGGTCAGGCTCATTGGGTTGCATGACTTTCTTCTTTACTGTAACGGTTCGATGATTCTCCTTGTCCCCAATTTAATCAAATTAAGCTGTATGTTGTTATTTCCTGCAAGTGTCAGACCATTTTGTTTTGCTTGCTTGTAAGTTATCTTTCCTTCATAAATGTTTTTCTGCCTGATCACCAATAGGCTTGAGCCCCATTTCAGACACTTGAGGGCAAATCCAGGTTTGAGGTGTAACACTGCCAATGCTGCTGGATGCAAACTCATTATCAAACATTCTACTGGGAATATTGAATGCGTATTTGTCCAAGGTTTGCAAAGAGGAATCATTCCTAAATTATTCAAACAGTCAGTTCCCAACTTTGCTATGGAAAACAAATGTCACCATGACTCATGTTCCCTGTTTCAATCATAATGAATCAAGTATTTGACAAAGTTTGCTGGATAGGCTGTTCCTATGCAAATAATGTTAAGCAATTTTGTTCCTTCCAGGAACAGGTAGAAAGCCATGTGCTAATTTTATTATATGTACAGGCAAATTAATGGAAATATAATTGACATCATTGCATCATATTTTCAAATACAAATGAAAGATGTTTTATTGCATGTTTTGACATTAAAATGATATTCTATCACAATGTTTGCATGTGGGTTGCTGCCAGACCTGCTGCGCTTTTCCAGCAACACATTTTCAGCTCTGATCTCCAGCATCTGTAGTCCTCACTTTCTCCTCCTATTGCAAAGAAATACCTTGGCTATAATTTCCAGTCAAAATAATGGAAGGACAAATAATGTTCACTATTATTTTTGTGCACATGGTAAAACATCTTTGGATGTGAGGCAGATACACAGTTAAACTCAAACATTCAAATGGTATTGGTTGAGTTGTGTTATTCCACAAAGAAGCATCTTGTGTTCTTCCCTATTCAAATACATTGTACTGTGCAAAGTTTAGATTTTGAACGTTGCTTGAGGTTTGAATTAGATTAGATTCCCGACAGTATGGAAACAGGCAATTTGGCCCAACAAGTCCACACCAACTGTTCGAGGAGTAACACCCATTACCCTACCCTATATTTACCCCTGACTATAGACAATAGGCACCGAACACTATAGGCAATTTAGCATGGCAAATTCACCCGACCTGCACATCCTTGGACTGTGGGAGGAAACTGGAGCACTCGATGGAAACTCATGCAGACATGGGGAGAATGTGCAAACTCCACACCGATAGTCACCCTTAACAGGGATCGAACCCAGGTCACTGGCACTGTGAGGCAGCAGTGCTAACCACTGAGCCACTGTGCCACCCCAATGTAATTGAAAACATAAATTCATATTTTTCAGCCTGTATTTTTCTCTCCCCTTCATTTTTACCTAACTCTGTATGCAAGTAATAATGAATTCATCCACTCTAATTTCTGACTCCTTCTCACGTTTGCACAGATGATTTCCCAATCCTTCAATATGGTTAGCCAAGGAGCAATATGGTTGGTTGCTGTATTCACTCAGGTTAAGTCTTTACTTTCTGAGATATTGTCAACTTATAATCTTCAGCAACTTGCCATTGTTTCTGAAAAATTAACTGAATATTCAAGATTGTCTTTGAGTAAACCCTGTTAGATTCCCTGCCACAACAAATTATTTCCCATTAACAAAACTTTAGTCAGTAGATTATATTCTCAACAAATTCCGAAGATTAAAATGTGAAAAGGAGATTTTTTTTTAAATTCAAAGATCGGGGTGTCTCCGGCCAAGCTAGCATTTATTTTCCATTTCAAATTGCCATCGGGAAGGTGGTGGTGAGCTGCCATTTTGAATTGCTGCAGTCCATGTGATGTAGGTACACTTACAGTGATGCAAGAGAAAGAGAACCAGCAACAGTGAAAGAATGGTGGTAACGTAGTTTCAAGTCAGAATGGTGAGTAGCTTGGGGGGGATCTTGCAGCTGGTGTTGTTCTCATGCATCTGCTTCCTCGTCCTTCCGCCTGGTAGAGGTCAATGGTTTGTAAAATGCTGCCGAAGGAGCTTTCATGAGTTACTGCAGAATATTTGGTTGATGGTATGCACTACTGCCATTGTGCATTGAAGGCAGATTGAGTGAATATTGAATGTCTTAGATGCAGTGTCAATTGAGCAGGCTACTTTCTCCAGAAAGGTGTTAAGCTTCTTGGGTTGATTCAGCTACAATCATCCACACAGTTGAAGAATTCTATCACAATCTTGACTTGTGCCTTGTAGATGGCGAGAGGCTTTGAGGTATTAAGATGTCAGTTCCTCACAACAGAATTATCAGCTTCTAACCTGGTATTACGGGCACGGTTCAGTTTCCTGTAACTCAAAAGTTGGGGATTTCAGCAGTTCTGATGCGGAGACAATGGTTGGATTTTCTCTTATTGGAGTTGATCATTCCAAACTCACCACTTCCATCTTGAAGAACAAGGGTAATTGTGTGACACAAGTGTTACCGCTATTTATCAACCTAAGCCTGAATGTTGTCCAGGTCCTGCTGCATTTGGACTCATACTGCATTGGTATCTGAGAAGTCACAAATACAATCATCAGTGACCATCCCTATCTCTAATCTTTACTTTAATTCACTCATGTGACATGGGTGTCAGTGGCTGGCCAGCATTTAATGTCCATCCCGAGCTGTTCTTAAGAAGATGGTGGTGAATTGTCTTCTTGAGCCACTGTAGTCCACATGCTGTAGTTTGATCCATAATGCTCTCACTGAAAAAATTTCAGGATTTTGACCCAGTAACAGTAGAGGAGGTAAATTATACCCAAGTCAGGATAGTGATTGGTTTGGAGGGGAGCTTGCAGGTGGTTATGTCGTATGTATCTGCTGCCCTTGTCCTTCACAATGGAAGCATTCGTGGGTTTGGAAGAATTATTGGTGAATTTCTTCAGTGCATCCTATAGATAGAACAAATAGCTCCTACTTCGCATCTGTGCTACAGGGAATGGATGCTTATGGTTTGTGGGGAAATCAAATGGGCTGCTTTGCCTTGATTGGTGTCAAGGTTCATTTTAGAACTGGAATTAGAATTAGAATTAGCTTTATTGTCACACGTACTAAATGATGTGGCAGGACAGGCTGCTCAAAATGATGGATTTATGTAAAATGGACAATAAATGAGGTTTGCGAGGAAAATGAGACCAGCTTTGACCAAAAGTAACTATTCTCAAAGACTCTGGAATGACGATGCTGCAGAATCTAGGGTCAAAGGTCTGATGCTGGAAAAGCACAGCAGGTCAGACAACATCTGAGGAGCAGGAGAATCAACATTTTGGGCATTAGCCCTTCATCAGGACAGTATGTAATTGACCCAGCAGCTGCAGACAATACAATATACACTTAAAATTGAATTGAATGGAATTGACCTGAATGACTTCCCAGGATAATTGGAAACGTCAATTTGTTTACCAATTGTGATTGTCCACTATAAATATGACCACACGATTTGCTTGAATTGCTTTTTCTCTTGGCTGTCACTCTCTACTTGTATTTGAGAGATTAACCTTTCAATCCTGATGAGTCAGGGTAATCCTGGAGTGTTGGCAACCACACGTACACCCAACCTTGACCTAAGACAGACCCTGCACAAGTTATATTTGACTTTTCTCTTTGCAATTTGTTCCCCAGGAAAGTAGGTGATATAAAAATTGGAGAACCATTCTCTCTATGTTAGAACTTGACCTGGTCCTATTAAAGATACAGACCCTGCTGCACTACTTGAGAAGAGCTTTAAATGTTCTAGGGAAAGATAATGGGATACATCAGAGTGAAAGTGGACCATTGCATTGATGCTGGGCTAGTAATTCAGAGACCCAATAATGATCTGGGGGCCTCGGTTCCTAATCCCACCACAACATATGGATTTGATTTCAATTAAAAATCTCACAATGAAACAAACCTCTGCAATCAGTCAATAATTTTTCATCAGATGCTGCCTCTTGGAAAACAAAACCCAAATTTTATTTATCATGTACAGAGGAACTTCGATTATCCGAATGACATGGGCAAGGAGTATTTTGTTCAAATGTATAGATAATCAAATGTTCGGATAATACAGTTTAGCCAAGCATCGGGACCTTGCAATCTTGTTCTAATAATCCAAAATTTGGATAATCAACATTCAGATAATTGAGGTTTCTCTGTACTCCCTTCCTATTAAGGTAATGCAGGTTTGTAGTTTCTGCGTGCAGCCAAATTCTTGAATTAGGCTAATCAGAATTGACCTATTTTCAACAATATGTAAAAGCAAAATACTCCTAATGTTGAAATTGAAATCAAAACAGCAAATTCTCAAAATAATTAATGGGTCCAGCAGCTTCTGGAGGGACATTTATTGCTAATGATCTTTCATGAGAATTGGGAATCACCTAAGGTCGCTGATTTGAAATGTAAACTCTGTTTCTCTCTCCATGTGACTTTCCAGTCCAGTGAGTTTCAGTTTTTTTGTGTTGAAAACTATTTCTTATTTTCAAGGTGTTTTTTTGATTAAACTGTAATGTTCTGTCCGCATATGTAGATAGAGGTTATGTAGAGGGTCAGATATATTTGTGAACCATGCAGAAAAAGGCTTGGCAAATGATTTCAACCTTTATAAAGAATCAGTTGTGTGAGTTGACACATGAGAAATACCTTAACATATTTAAAATGTCACTATGGTAATACAAATATTATTTCTGTTAACACATTACTTTTTGAAGTAATTTGCATTTATGCTATGCACAATGTATAAATCACAGAGATGAGAATTAAAGATTTTGTCTTCAAAAGTTAGCCTCTTGTCACTTCAAAACTGAAGCAAAACTGATCCTCAGGATTTTGAAAGCCATGCTTCAGCACACAATTGACTTGAATGCATCTACAATTAAAGAAACTCAATTTATGTGACAGGTATTTGTGGTACTCTCCTGAACCTACTGTGATTCCATCAAGGCAAAGAACAAGACAAATGGAAAATAAATGGAACATACTGATGATGAGCAGGAGGCCCATGATGAAAGATAGTTTGAAGATGGGTTTTTAGGCATGACCCCTTTGTCACAACAAGACAGTGTTGAACTTGTGACTAACTCAATCATTTCCATTTAGCCCAATGATTTTTCTTCATGCTGTTGTAAATAATTTTGCTAGAAAGGGGTATTGTGGTTATGGAATGAATACAGAAAGATGAACTTAACAAATGGGTAAACCATCGTCTAGCTGAATAGTTGGCTATGTTGAGGAACTGGATAACTTATTCATTTTTCAATGTTCTTACATTATTCGGTCACTTATCTCAAAAGGGTCTGCAGTGCATAATTCTCCAAATAACTAAAACTCTTGAAAATAGTTGAATTACTTTACTGAGACTTTCTCAAACAAAATCTCGAAGTTTCACCCAACATGGAAGTGCAGTGCAGGTACCACAGCTACAAATTCGTCCAAGGTTTTTCAGGGAATTCTAAGAATGAACACGAAAGGAAGACTTAAAATCAGAATTTAACATAATGAGATTTTTTTAGACATGCAGACATAACTGTGGCTTTGATATAAAATTTGGTCCTCTTATGACTGGTGAATAGTACAGATAGCATAAAATTATGAAGTTAAAATGCAAGTGAATGATGATCTGAAAATACCTACTTCAGTTCAGTTTAGATCCTATGGATGGTCAAGATGCAGAAATGGCATTGGAAGGAAACCAGAAATTGGTATTGTCTCAAACTGGAAAGCTGGAACATCCAAGGATGAAATCACCATTATATTTCAAAACACTGAAGTGAAGTCCTGAAAATTAGGAAATTGCCTGGGAGCAATTCAGAGACTGACCCTATTAACCAAAGAGGAGTTGGTGCTAATGGGTTATTGCCAGGTATCGCTCAGTGGGTATTACTCTCAGCTCTGAGTCAAATTCTTTCCCTCTAGGGATCAAAACACAAGTCTAAGTGATAGCCCAGTTTATTGCAAAAACTCCCTATCTCCCCAACCTTCAAGTCTCCTGCCAATCTCATATATAGCTACAGGCTGCTGGTGGAGAGACAATTATTGCATCTGTCATAATTGTATAATAGACCAGATTGCTCTACAGGAGCAATTTGAGTACTGTTATTCTGATATAGTTTTAAATATCATTTCAATATGGTCCATAACAGTTTTGTTATTGAATCTCATTTAAAAAACAAAGTTCATTGACCAAAAGTGTTGTATCAGTCCACTTAAATGCAAATGTCTGAGGGAAAGCCCATCTCTTCCACACACTCTGTCATTCTCCTCAACCTCAGCCTCAGCCTCGCCTGCTCTGGCCTCCCAACTCCCCACATTTCCCCATTCAGAATCTTTACAGCACACATCAGGAGATCTTTACAAACGTGTTCTAATGGTCTTCCACATCCATAACCTTCCATGTTAATTGCCCTTGAGTAGACTTTTCTGACCCCACCTCTTCCCAGTCATATCCACCCTACCCTTACCTTCCCCCTCAACATTGTTCATTGTCACATTATTGCAAGCTTAAGTCCCATTCATGTGATACATGAGCACAAAAATACTGGCAACCATTACATTGAAGTAATGAGGGACGGCTGCACTGATAGAGGTGTTATATATCCATTAAAATACATTGGGTTGCAGTCACTTTTGTCATCTCCTAGGAGAATAAAAAGGTCCTTTGGCTCCACCTTTAAAGAGTCTGGAGATTTCTTAACACTGTACTGCTGAACTACTCATCCATAATCCCAACATCAAAGACTAATCATCTATCTCTTGCCTCAGTGCTGTTTGGCAGACCTTACTGCACACCATTTGGCTGCTGTGTTTCTGCCATTCTTACAGTGAGTGCACCTCAAAGATATATTATTGACTGTAAAGCACATCAGAATACAGTGCAGCCATGAAAGAATATATAAACGCAAGGCTATTTTATAATTAATATTAACCAAACTTTCTGACTAATATATTGGCTTTGAAGAATTCTGATCACTTACTTGAACCAATAAATTGTGAGCAATATGCTTTCAATTGTCTGACAAATAGAAATGGAGGCAAGGTTTTATACCAGCAACAACGTGCATTGATTTAGTATCTTTAACAGAACTTTATCAAAGCAGTTAGCTGTAAAGAGCATCTTGACAGAGGGGAGTGTGGTGGGGAGTAGAGAAGTTTAAGGGGGTTGAGGTAGTTGCTGATGGTGGAGCAAAGGACAGTGAGGATGTACAAGAGGCCACATGTGTACTCATAACATAATCCTCATAATTTTGCACAGCATAAATGCGATACACTGTCTAAAAAATTATCTTAGGGAAACAATAGAAAATTTCACTTCATGGGTGTATGCAATGATTATGTACTTTGTCTCACTAGTTTTAAGTTCTGCTTTTATTTCCCAGAACACAGCAAATTGATGTATCTCAAACAAACAAGACAGAAATAAAATGTTTTCAAAATATTATGTCTATCAGGTTATATTAAGTTTTATTGGCCCAGTAATTGAATTTCATAGTGCTTGCTTATCAGGCACTGATAAATCCTGAAAGTGGTAGGCAGGAGGACATAGGACAGCACAATGGCTCAGTGATTAAAATTAGAATTAGCTTTATTGTCACATATACTCAAATGAGTACAATGAAAAGTTAAACGTCGCCACTTAGAGTACCATCTTCGGTACAAATGTACATAGGGTACAGTTTCTTCAATTGCAAGATCTTAGAAAATAGAGAAATAAACAGTCCAGTATTCCAGAAATAAAAGTTCAGAGCAGTCCTCCAACCCAGACTTCCTAGCATCTAGTTTCCAGTCCACACTAGGTCTTGGCCTGAGATCGCACTGCACTTCACCTCAAAGTTCATGATGCTGGGAGATCATTTTGGAATCACCGTGAGTGCAGGAGACTATGCTGAGGCCCTGCCAGGCTGGGAGACCACCGTGTACCACCAGAAGACTGCCACGCTCTGCCAAGAGGATGCAACACCATGCTGGGAGACCGTCACTGGGAGGTTGCTATGCCAAGCTAGAAATCCACCTCGGCAGGTTACTAAATCAGGCCAAGGGGACTTCTCATCGTGACTGTGCTGGGGCCAGGAGTCATCCGAGGCCGGGAGTGAACCGGAGGCTGGGAGTTGTCGATAGCACTGCTGCCTCACAGCACCAGAGACTCAAGGTTGATTCCAGCCTCAGGTGACTGTCTATCTGTAGACTTTGCACATTCTCCCCATGTTGATGTGGATTTTTTTTCCATGTGTTCTGGTTGACTCCACTGTCTAAAAATGATTAGATAGATTGACCATGATAAATTGCCTTGTAGTGTCCAAGCACTTGTCCAGGTGGGCTAGCCAGGATAAATGTGGGGTTATGGGACAAGGGTGGGTCTGGGTTGGATGGTCGAAGGGTCAGTGTAGACTCGATGGGCCAAATGGCCTATTTCTGCATTGTAGAGATTCTAAGTTCTAATAGTTTATCACCTTCCATGTTACATCATGGCATATACGAATCGTTTACTAATTTCCTAAACAAACATTCAGTCCTTGCATATGCAAATAATTCCTGCTGGAATTTCCATTTTGGAATTACATTTCTACGTTGTAATCCTGCAGATTGCCTACAATGTAAGCAGCAAGTTAATTCCCTCAGAACGAGGAATCAGGAAATCACTCCTCCCACTGCCACATGATCCCTGACCAGTCTTCCCAACTCTCACTGCAGGTTGCCCTCCTTTCCAGCCTTGAATGTATACTAATCTTACGAAAATCACCATATTCTGCACAAAATCTGTGAAAGCCTCTGATCCCTCCCATTAGCCAACATGTACTTGTGTATCACTGCAGCATTGGCAAACTTGTAGCTCTCATAGACTCTTCCTTTAGTGGACGGCATGGTGGCTTAATGGTTGACATTGCGGCCTCACAGCACCAGGGTCCCAACTTCGATTCCAGCCTCGGGCAACTGTCTGTGTGGAGTTTGCACATTCTCCCCGTGTCTGCGTGGGTTTCCTCTGGGTGCTCCGGTTTCCTCCCACAATCCAAAGATGTGCAAGTCAGGTGAATTGGCCATGCTAAATTGTCCATAGCGTTAGGTGTTTTAGTCAGATGGGATTGAGTTACTCTTTGGACGGTTGGTATGGGCTTGTTGAGCTGAAGGGCCTGTTTCCACACTGTAGGCAATCTACTCTCCATCACTCTTCTTTTGTGAATAACATCTGAGGTCTAGTATCTAGGGATCTGTGGTTCCCTACCATTCATGTACATGCAGCTAATGTATTCTAAGCAAGACTGAAGGTACTTTCCTAAAATAGAAAATGTACCACTGCTTTTGAGTGACAATTTCCTCAAACATTTCTGGAAGCTCCAAAATATCCTGATGTCAATTAAATAAAAATGTGGTATATTATGTTACATTTTTTATTGTGAGCGTATTTGTTAGCAAAGTTTTGCAAATTTGCAAATATCCTGAAAAAAAAAGCTTACTCAGTAAACCTGTTAACAATTCAAATATTGCTCCTATCACTAGCGTTGGTTTTATACATTGATCTGTTAACACAGAGCTAACAAAAATATGCTTGTGTGTGCACGCGCCTATGATTCTATGTGTCTATGTGTTCAGAATAAAACATCTGAAAATTGAGGTGACTGTAGCTGGTAAGTAAGCCCAAGTTTGGAGGCTGAAAGTAATTTAACTTCCTGCAATCTTCCAGTAATCCTTTCATTCTGTTGAAAACCCAGTGTATAACAGACCTTTTCAATACTTTCGTCTTCCAGCGGAAGGATGTGTATTTGAGGGCAGGAGATGCTTCAGCTGCCTTCATTAGCTATTTCCTATGAAAGAGCAAGGTCAGATTCAGAGTTCAACAGGCAAGGCACTATCACAGATTGACCTGACATTTCTCTACACTCCCTTCATGGGCCTACAGGATGAGAGAGATTGATGGTCTTGGAAATGTGATGTTTTACCAAGTACATTAAAATGACTCTCTTTTCTGGATTCAATGGAAGTGCGTGTGTCTGTGCAGAATGACTGCGGGTTACTACATCTTTTATTCGAACAGTATCTCAGCTATGGCCACACTCTACTTTTGAACTTCTGGAACATCATGTGTAATGAAAACCAGAAAAAACAGTTCAATAAGTGCTGAAAAAACACACAACTGTCACATGTGATAAATCATGTCCACAAGAATCATGAGAACTTGTCCTTGTGCCTCATTTGAAGTATGATTGGTGAGCTGTCCATTAGCCTCTTGCTAACTGCAGTAGTGGAGGATGCAACAACCACGCATCAGTGGCACTACTTAAAGGCAGCCTTTACTTGTAAGCAACATTCAAAAGAGAAATACATTTTGACTATTATGTGTTTTAGCCCTCAGTTGTTGTTGTACTGTCTTGGTGATCGCTGGAAAACATTCTACAAAGGCACCTTGATTTTCTGGTCTTGCTTTGGAGGTTTGGAGTGATGACCAGTAGAGGGAGCTGCTCTTTGCAGCAGATTTGAGAAAGTGCCATCTGCAAATAATTTGATAAGGTCAAAAATCACATGACACCAGGTTACAGTCCAATGGGTTTATTTGAAAAAACTAGTTTTGGGACTGTTCTCAAATAAACCCATTGGATGATAACTTGATGTCATGTGATTTTTGACCTTGTCCAATGCCATCACCTCCACAAAATACCTTGCTATCAGTGATCAGAAATACTAGATCAAATTGCCACAAAAATGCAAATAATCAGAGAGTTTCTAAGGTAAGCCACCTAATTATCTCTCTTCACTCACTGTTTGGCTATCCAGTACCTGTTAACTTGACACTCACAAGCTTCCCATCCCCTGCTTCTCTTCAATCTCTTCCAATTACAACACACCATTCTGAATCCCTTTCAGTTTCCTATTTGCGTACTACTGTTTCATTGATTATTTCCCTCAAATGCTCTACATGTGGCATGTTTTCCACAGCACCCACGTCATTTTAGCCTGATTTGGAAATCTATACAACCTTTCAACAGGCAACACTTTAATTTGTTTGCTTTCTTTCTGTTAGAACAAACTGGTACACATTACCAAAGACAGGATAGGAGTGTAGGTGCAGATAGGTGATCAGAGCCTCTATATATTTTAGGCAAATTGGTAAAAGCTGCACTGAAACTCATGAGGCAGAGGATATTCAGGAGTATCATAACTGGTGAGTCTGGATGATATCCTCCGTATGGTATTTAGTCATCTTATCAACTTTCTAACTCTCTGTAGCACATGCTTCATGACAAAATGTCACTACTTTGAACAAACCCTCATCATATTCCCTAGTAATCTTGGCCATCAACTGCTCTTATTCTTCACTTTCAAGGTCTATCATCAATAATTGATCTGACTGCGAGAAAGGAAGACAGCAATCCTTTCAAAGGCATGCAGGCACTTTATTTAATATACAGGAGTACTGACTGGCATTAACATCGTACAGGAACTAATTCACTGACAGGGGAGAGAAGATTTTAACTCTATTGAAAAAGTCACTGACAGTGGTAAAGTCAAACGGCATGGAAACAGATCCATCGGTCCAACTAGCCCATGCCATCCAGAATCCCAAACTAACCTAGTCCCACCTGCCTGCACTTGACCCATATCTCTCCAAACATTCTTATTCATGTACTTGTCTCAATGTCTTTTAAATGTTGTAACTGTACCCATATCCACCATTTCCTCTCGAAGTTCATTATACATAGGGACACTGTGTGTGTAAAAAATTGCCCCTCATTGCTTTTTAAATCTTTCTCCTCTCACCTTAAATATATTTCATTTGTCTTGAAATCTCCCACTCTAGACAAAAGGCACCTGATATTCAATTTATCTATCACACTCGTGATTCTATAGACCCTTATAAGATCACCCCTCAACCTCCTATGCTCCTGTGAAAAAGCTCTCAGCCTGTCTATTATCTCCTGATAATTCATACCCTCCATTCCCGGCAACAACCTTCTGAACCCTCTCAAGTTTAATAATATCCTTCTTATAATAGGGCAACCACAACTGAACACAGTACTCCAGGAGAAGTCTATCAACGTCCTGTACAACATCAACATAAGATCCCAAAGGCTGTATTCAAAGTTGAAAAATGTGTTGCTGGAAAAGCGCAGCAGGTCAGGCAGCATCAAAGGAGCAGGAGAAATCGACGTTTCGGGCATAAGCCATTCTTCAGGAATGAGGAGGGTGTGCCAATCAGGCTAAGATAAAAGGTAGGGAGGAGGGACTTGGGGGAGGGGCGTTGGGAATGCGATGGGTGGAAGGAGGTTAAGGTGAGGGCAATAGGCCAGAGAGGGGTTGGGGCGGAGAGGTCGGGAAGAATATTGCAGGTCAAGAAGGTGGTGCTGAGTCCGAGTTTTGGGACTGAGAAAAGGTGGGGGGAGGGGAAATGAGGAAGGTGGAGAAATCTGCATTCATCCCTTGTGGTTGGAGGGTTCCTAAGCGGAAGATGAGGCCTCTTCCTCCAGGCATCGTGTTGCCATGGTCTGGCGATGGAGGAGGCCAAGGACCTGTATGTCCTTGGCGGAGTGGGAGGGGGAGTTAAAGTGTTCAGCCACAGCGGTTGGGTTGGTTGGTGCGGGTGTCCCAGAGGTGTTCTGTAAAAAGTTCCGCAAGTAGGCGGCCTGTCTCCCCAATGTACAGGAAGCCACATCGGGTGCAGCAGATGCAGTAAATTATGTGTGTGGAGGTGCAGGTGAATTTGTGATTGCTATGGAAGGATCACTTAGGGCCTTGGAGGGAGGTGAGGGGGGAGGTTTGGACGTAAGGTTTGCATTTCTTGCGGTTGAAGAGGAAGGTGCCGGGAGTGGAGATTGGGTTGGTGGGGAGTGTGGATCTAATGAGGGAGTCGCGGAGGGAATGGTCTTTCCGGAATGCTGATAGGGGAGGGGAGGGAAATATATCCTTGGTGGGCGGGTCTGTTTGGAGGTGGTGGAAATGACGAAGGATGATACAATGTATCTGGAGGTTGGTGGGGTGGTAGGTGAGGACCAGTGGGGTTCTGTCCTGGTGGCGATTAGAGGGTAGGGATTCAAGGGTGGAGGAGCGGGAAGTGGAGGAGATGTGGTGGATAGCATCGTTAACCACATCTGAGGGGAAATTGCGGTCTTTGAGGAAGGAGGCCATCTGGGTTGTTCGGTATTGGAATTGGTCCTCCTGGGAGTAGATGCAGCGGAGGCGAAGGAAATGGGAATATGAGATGAGTTTTTACAGGGGGCAGGGTGGGAGGAGGTGTAGTCTGGGTAGCTGTGGGAGTCAGTCGGTTTGTAATAAACGTCCGTGTTGAGTCGGTCGTCCGAGATAGAAATGGAGAGATCTAGGAAGGGGAGGGAGGAGTCGGAGATGGTCCAGATAAATTTGAGGTCGGGGTGGAAGGTGTTAGTAATGTGGATGAACTGTTCAACCTCCTCATGGGAGCACAAGGTAGCGCCGATACAATCATTGATGTAGCGGAGGAAAAGGTGGGGGGTGGTGCCAGTGTAGCTGCCTGTATTCAAAGGTTTGAGTAATGAAGGCACATGTACTAAACACGTTCATAGCCATTCTATCTATATGTGATTCTGTTCTATTTTATGTAATGTTGATTTCAAAGTTCCAGATGTCAAAGGAGCTTGATGGCTATGTACCAATCAGTTTACATTACATTGAGCTTGCTAACCAAGCCAGATAGTATGAAGGAGTCCTGGTCCAACTTACAAGGCGGTCATTCAAAAGGTCATGAAAGCAACACTGTCAATCTTTGCAGTGAAGCGTGTGATTTTTCTCTGAGCTAATTGTAGCAGGCAGTCCTCAATTGTGGACCATTTAATGACAAAGTGAATTACTTTGATGAAAGTTCATAGAAAACAAATGAAATGCCGAGGTGTAGTCCTGAGTTTGTGGCATTGGAACCATGGCAAAGAAAGCAGCTCTATTTATATTGCACTTTTCATGACCTGAGGATGATTCAAAACTCTTCACTGCCAATGAAGTACTTTTGAATTGCAATCATTTTTGTAGTATAGGGAACATAGCAATCAATTTGGGCATAGCAAGTTCTCACAAGCAATAAGCTTATAGTGACTAGCTTATCGATTTTACTGGTAGTGGCTGGGGACAAATGCTAGGAATCCTTGAAATCTCTTCTTCAAAATGATGCTATGTGTTTATTTACATTGACTTGAGAGGCTATTTGAGGCTTCCATTGATTGCCTCCAACAGATAACATGCTTCCAATATGGCAACAGTATCTCATCAGTCAAGAGTTTGTGCTCAGGTATCTGAATTGGGTCTTGAAACCACTACTTTCAAATTCAGAAGTGAGAGTGCAATGTTCTGAGCCACTGCTGGCAATATGGGAGGGATGGAGGGAGGGAAGAAGGTTGCCCTCCCTTTCTATTTCTAGCCCCAGAACCAGTCCTCTTGTTGTGTTCGATAGGTAGCAGCCCAAGGCAGTGAGATGTTTCAGTCTTGAGCTCAGATTATCAAAGTCATGTTTCTTATTTGATTTCAGATCCATAGAGGTTTCTGCATCTCCACAGAAACAGCCCTGGTCTTTGTCTGCCAGGGCTAGTTTCATTGCACAATGGGTGATGAGTCAACTGTCAGGGATCCCACCTAACCTTGTGGAGAGAAACCCTCCATGGAACTCACCAAAAATGGCAGCTTCCAGTGTGATTCAGCTGTGTGTTACAATTGTATTCCCAAATATTACCTCCTATGATTTGTGTATATATGAGTGGGTGGGGCATTAAAATGAACAGACATAGTACGTCCACATTGTGGTTTGGCTTTTCATCAGTCACAGGAATGTAATGAGGGGAGGCTACTTCCAGGCAGGCATGTTGGACAACTAAATGTCACTGAGTCAACGTAACAATTGACACATCTAGGGCACAGTCAGGCCACAGAAGAGCACCTTACAAAATTCAGTGTTTTAGACCAATTTTACACCAGGAAAACAAGCAGCCATGAACTGAATTTCGCCCCTAAACACTCTTAATAGACTAATTGATTTTGTGTGATTCTTCATCCTGAATTAAATCCCATAGGTACCACATGTAACATGATTTACTGCTTGAGAACAACTTTGTTTAAAAATTCCCCAAGGCAGTGAAAATGTAAAATTTTGAGTAATCATAAATTAATTAATACAACAAATAGCTTGCCCTGCCCACGATCTCAATCTTGAGCGCTCTTTAAAAATGCTTAGATTTTATCACACCACTGTAGTCCAGTAATTGGCAACTACGACTCCAGTTGTAGTTAGAGTGAATGATGATGCAGATCAGAAATGAGAATGTAGAGATCATGACAAATGGCATATCACAGCTTTAGATTTATTAATTTAACATATATCCCATTAAATATGGTGCCACATAATAGCAAAGATTAAAAAGCACAGAATTCAGGGGAATGTGACTATATAGCTAGAGCTTTGGTTTATCGAGTGAAAGGAGTGACAGGAAATGTCTTATGAAAACTTTAATTAGGATTCAATTAGAGTATTGTGTACAGTTCAGTATGTGTTGTACGAAGAATAGAAAAAATGAAAAATGTGCACTTTTTTGTGTGCATGTCTAACTAATTCAAATTTAGGCTAGAGAAGACGGATTACTTTTACAAAATTCTGAATTTCCCAATGGGTGTTGGACATTGATATTGGGTAAGTGACGTGATCATGCCCGTGATGTCAGCCAATCTACCCAGCAACCTTCCAGGAACTGACCATCCAATCATTGGGCCCAATGCTTTCACCAAAGGCTCTCTAGAGGAGATGAGTACTGCAGGGCCAGAAGGGATGTGTGAGGGTATCACAACATGGAGATGCATCCCTTGAAGACATCAAATAAAGATACCCAAAAAAGCATAAACATTATGGTGGAGGAGAAACCTTTGTGTAAGAATATTGATAGGTGCAGCTTTCGATCCTGTGATCCAATCATTAGAATATGAGGCCTATCGCTCTAAAGCATGCTACCAGCTGATCTCCTCTATTAAACTGGCACCCAGTGCAATTGGTATAGAACCACTCAGGCAGCAGAAATATATTGAACTTGGACTGAATCTTACATTTTTTGACTAGATGTGATTTGAGTTGAATGTTTTAGAAGGATTCTCATCACAAGGCCCTGTGAGATATCTCATCATATTTCACAAAACTTAGTAACTATCTACTCTGCCCTTTTGACATCCCTGTTGTCTGATTCAATCCCCATCTAATCACATGCTGTTGCTCAAAAGAACTTGCCAAAAGACAGGCATCATTTGTATCCATCCATCTTTCAGAGGCCACTGTGCACCCAGACAATTGTTGGCAATTCAGTATTGTCTCTCGCTGACAGCATAATGGCCCAGCAACTACAATGTCTCACTGTCCATGGCACAGCCAACATGGCTGGCACTTCCTCACATATACAACCCCATATACAACATACAGTCCGGAGGACTCAACATTGAGTTCTAGAATTTCAAATAATCTCCCTCCCTATCCCCCGACTCCCTTCCCAGCCCCTTCTACTCCATTCCACTCCTTTCTGCCACCAACCAGATTCGTCCTGGATCAAACTCTCTCTCACTTGGCGGAGTCTTACGTCCAACATTGGCTTCCTGTTGCCGTTTCATCCTCCCTGCCTACCATTCACAGGAAGATCAGACTAAACCCGGTGTGGAGTCTTCTACCCATTCACAACTCTTCCAGTTCTAATCATGTTTGCATGTGGAGTGGTGCTATAATCAAAGAAGAACAATGACAGCTTGGTATCCAGCGAGGCTGAAGGCTGTTCCTACAAGTCAGTCTTCAAAGTTTAGACTGTTCTTTCTGCTAGGCCATTGGATGATTGGTGGTATGGGGTTGTCTTTATATCTCAAGTCCCATTCGACTTTGTATTTGAGATAGAAGGAATTGTTCTTATATCTCAAATTCTCAAATTCATTGCTGGTAAAGAATGGCTCGTTATCTGTGACCAGAATATCTGGGAGTCGGTGTATTGAAAAAGATGCGTACAGTTTTCCCAGAGTCCGCTGAAAAATTGCACAGGCTGATGGTACCCCAAATAGTACAAAACCTTATGGATATTAATTGTAGCATAATTCTGGGAATCCTCATCCTAACACAATCGTCAGTAAGCCTGGCATATGTCCAGCTTCATGAAGAATAGTCCCCTGTCGGTTGTGCGTGTAAATCCTCTGTGAAAGGGGTTGGGTATTTATCCAGCTGTAAAAATGATTTACTGTTTGTTGAAAATCCCCTTAAGGAAGAACAACCCCTCGGGCCTTACAATCGGTACAATTGGTGCTGCCCAATCCACAAACTAGACTGGTTTGATGATCCTTTCACTTTCCAGTCTTCTAGTTTCCACCTCTACTTTTACCCGAAAGACAAATTGCACTGGGCGGGCCTTGCATAATCCTGGGCAACATGCAAGGTGGCCTTGGCTCTCTTGATAACGCATGGACCTTCCTGGTATTTTACTGATTTACCATTTACTAATTGAAAATTGTTGAGCCAATCTGGGTGAATCTCTCAGATCCAATTTAGTCCCCATCAAGCCTGACCTCAAGCCTTTCACTACAATCAATGGTAACTCAACCGGCTGATTTTCATAAGGGACCAAAACCAAAGTTGTGCCCTTAGTCTGTATTGGTTCTCAGTCGAACTGAGGTCTTGCATAAACTTGAAAGCTGGATTCCAGAGTGAATTTTCTTAAAGACTGGTTCTGCAATAACTGATACAGCTGTGCCTGTATCGATCTCCATTAGAACCGGATAGCCATTTAACTAGATATTTATTTCCATTGGTTCTGATTTGGATGTTGCTAAGAAACTTAACTGTTCCACATGAGATACAGGTGGACTTACCAGGATACCTATGAACTCTCCTGGATACCTTCTTGGAAACTGACCAATAAGTTATCTTCCTCGGATTTATGTCTAGTAGGATTCTTTAGTTGTCTCCAGTCTGCTTTCTAGCAGCAACTACAGTGGTTTGCCAGCTTGGATCCTGAAGAAAATTTTAACCTGTCTGACTGAAGCTTGGCTTTGTTCTGGATTTTGCTGTGGGCTGACCCAAGTCCTTTTGACCCAGATATGTTCTGACTGAGGCTATGCAAACATGTGCACTCCAGTGGTGTTCCCCAAGCTCATTCTGATTGGTGAGGGTGTCCACTTCCTTTGGAATATCCTGCAACTCATATGCTCCACTTGCTACATTCTCCAATGATAAAGCCGGTGGTATTACCTGTTTGAAGTCCAGTTGGATTTCAACTAATCAGCATTTTGCATAGTTACATCATTAATCCCACATACGGTCTCTAGACATCTTATTAAGGGTTAAAGTAAAGTCACATGCTTCTGCCAGACATCTTCACCTCATCAAAAATCCTGACATAGAATCCCCCGGTTCTCAAATTGCCTAGTAAAAGCAACAGATATTGTTAGTAAGTTTACAAATGACACCAAAATTCGAGGTGTAGTGGACAGCGAAGAAGATTCCTTCAGGTACAACAGGATCTTGATCAGATGGGGCCAATGGATTGAGGAGTGGCAGATATAGTTTAATTTGGATAAATGCTACGTACTGCATTTTGGAAAAGCAAATCAGAGCAGGACTTATACACTTAATGGGAAGGTCCTAGGGAGTGTTGCTGAACAAAGAGAACTTAAAGTGAAGGTTCATAGCTCCTTGAAAGTAGAGTTGCAGGTAGAGCGGATAGTGAAGAAGGCATTGGATATGGTTTCCTTTATTGGTCAGAGCATTGAGTATTGGAGTCAGGAGCTCATGTTGTGGCTATACAGGACATTGGTTAGGTCACTTTTGGAATATTGTGTGCACTTCTGGTCTCCTTCCTATCCGAAGGATGTTGTGAAACTTGAAAGGTTCAGAAAAGATTTACAAGGATGTTGCCTGCGTTGGACGATTTGAGCTGTGGGGAGATGCTGAATAGGCTGGGGCTGTTTTCCCTGGAATGTTGGTGACTGAGGGGTGACCTTATAGAGGTTTACAAAATCGTGAGGGGCATGGATAGGGTAAATAAGCAAAGTCTATTCCCTGGGATCAAGGAGTCCAGCACTAGATGGCATAGGTTTAGGGTAAGAGGGAAAGAGATAAAAGGGACCTAAGGATCAACTTTTTAATGCAGGGGGTGGTGCATGTATGGAATGAGCTGCCTGAGGAAGTGGTGGAGTTGGTACAATTACAATATTTGAAAGCCATCTGGATGGGTGCATGAATAGGAAGAGCTTTGAGGGATATGGGCCAAGTGCTGGCAAATGGGACGAGATTGGAGTAGGATATCTGGTCGGCATGGATGAGTTGGACCTAAGGATCTGTTTCCATGCTGTACATCTCTATCACTCTATGACTCGAAAAACTTCTCAACATTAGAGGATTGGGGTTGTAATATTCCTTAACTGTGTACATCAATTCTTGAAAGGTTTTAGTGTGGTGTCTCAGGTAAAGTAAGGCTCCTAATAGCAGAAAAAAAAAATCTGTGGTTTCATGTCTATCAGGAGAGTTACTTGTTGATTTTCATCTGCTACAATGTCATATGCTCTGGAAAAAAATAGCATTCCAAAGGTGTTCAATGAAATAACTCCACAGGGGCCAATATCCCATCACAAAATCACTCTTTATTTACACATGAACAGTCTTGACCTCAGTACTGCCTCTTCAGCTGTCAGAGTGCCATCATCTCTGACACTCCTCTTTTTTATCTGTCATCCAGGGCTCCCTGATTGATGCTGTTAATCTGGCCCAATCAGGGAACTGATGTTTTATGAAGTCCAACTGGCTGACCTCATTACAATCACTACACTTTGCATGTTATTATTCCCCTTAAATGTCAATTCGCCAGTAAGCAAAAACATAAACGAAAAAGCGAGATGCTGCTCACACTAGATTTCTCATACTAGGCCTCATCAGATTTCTCATTCAATTCTGTCACAAATCTCACCGCAGCCCCACTGCTTGTGTACTAGTAAAATTCCACCTCTAATTCTAGGGTTGGGGCCTGGAGTATCCATATCTCAATCTATTCTTTCTTTGCAATCTCAGAGGTGCTGATTTTCAAGAAAGTTCTTACTTTCCTCTAACCGTGATACAACATATCAAGTTATATTTTACCAAATATATTTTATTTGCTAGCACATTAAAAAAAACTCACAGATCTTCCAAAAAGCATTGTTAAAACTCATGGTGGTAAATTTCTACAAAGACATTTCTGTTTATACATTGTAACTTTAGTGGAATTAGTATGAACACCAATGAAGCTATTTTTCCAGGGCTTCTGTTGGTCATGTATAAAAATCTCAAATGAATGACTTGGAAATCTCTGAAAAAACATTAACTGCAGAGTTTGGAATTTCAGCTTATATCTATTGATTACATTTTACTTTAAAAGTAAAAATTCTTGTAACCATTTCTCTATCCTCGGGAATCTCTTCAAAATTAACAAACATGTCAGTTAACTTTTACCAATTCTATTGCTTTTTAAGAATAATTGATAGCTGGTTGCAGAAACGTTGTCTGTTCTGAGATCCAAATATATCTCTGAAAAATGATTTTTGTCACAGGCATTATCAATTCAGCATTAGTGCTTCTTAAAATCGTTGAATTTCAAAGGACTCACCTTTAACTGTGAAAAATCAATTCACTTCCACAAGTATAAAATCAGGTCCAAGCTTGTTTAAATGCATTTTACTTAATTTAATACAATATTTATCTTTTTGAACTTTTGTTGCCATCTGTTTACAAATATTTTCATTTCGCAATGGTATTTATCTCTGACCCATTTGTTTGATTAAAACAGTCTAGGTCAAGGCTAAATCCACTGGAGACAGTAAACTAGTCTTGTGATTTTACTTGTCCTTTTAATTCAGGCTTGTTTTGATTCAAGATTATTTACTTCCGACTGTTTATTGCTTCTTCTACTACATGAATTATGGATGCCGCAATCATACTGGAGAATGCATGGCCTTTCAGACTCGTCTGCATGTTATGCTTCGATTGGATTATTTGGTGCATGAAAAGAGATAGAGAGAGAGACCAGAACTGAGCCTTGTTCGTTTAAAACTTGACTCATGATAACTCCAGTTTTGGTTGTTAACTATTCTCACATTTCTAGGTTTAATGGCCAAAATAGCCAAAATCTTTAATTCAATAGTCTTCAGAAACAGAAGTAAAACGTTGATTTTGGCAGAATACTTTTCTTTCCATTCAGCAGAATGTGGCATGGAACAAAATATATTCTGGGTTTGGCTTGTTATTCCACTTAAGAACACTGTGACAATGACTTTATACTGCTTTACCACATTTGCAAAGCACAGCATGGTGGTTTATGCATTTTTCATACATAAAAGCACAAAGAAATACACATGACATCAAAGGGAAGGGGAAGAGAATAAACATAAGGAGCAGATTTTATGTGCTAGATTTAATATGTCTTTCGTGTATTTTACTCTGAATCATTTTAGAAAATGTTTTACTAGTCAGGCTCACAAGCATTTTCCCTGAGCTTTCCTGAATTACGAAGACATCTTCCATTTGATAGCTCTGTCATACAAGTACGACTTTGCTGATGGCTTTGGCTTGTTGATATAGTTCCAAATAGATTGTTTATAGAATTGAATGGCATGTCGAGGCAGAAAAAGATGTTGAAACATTGCAGACTGTATTTGGGGATGCAATAAAAATATGGCCCTCTGATCCATAACTTTCTCTTTCCACCCAAACCCATGTCCCTCCACCCCTCCAGCATTTGCATTGCATTTCCCACCTCCATCCATTCTCCTTCTTCCTATTATCCCCTCAATTCTATCATCTTCTCTATCTCACCCCTTTGAATGATCTGGCCTTTTATCACTGCGTGGATCTCTTCTCCAAGTAAGGTGATGTTTCACGATAGATGAAAGTGAGGACTGCAGATGCTGGAAATCAGAGCCTAGGTTAGAGTAGTGCTGGAAAAGCACAGCAAGTCAGGCAGCATCCGAGGAGCAGGAAAATGGACGTTTCGGACAAAAGCCCTTCATCAGGAATGAAGGCAAGGAGTCTCCGGGGTGGAGACATAAATGGTAGGAGGGTGGGGCTGGGAAGAAGGTAGCAAAGAGGTGGATGGGGATGGGGATGAAGGTGACAGGTCAGAGAGGAGAGTGGAGCGGATAGGTAGGAAGGGAGATTGGCAGATAGGACCGGTCAGTGCTCAGCTGGAAGGTTGGAACTGGGGTAACGTGGGGTGAGGGGAAATGAGGAAACTGGTGAAGTCCACATTGATACCCTGGGGTTGAAGATGAGGCATTCTTCCTCCAGGTGTTGCGTGGCGAGGGAGTGGCGGTGGAGGAGGCCCAGGACCTACTTGTCCTCGGCAGAATGGGAGGGGGCGTTGAAATGTTGGGCCATGGGCCGGTGGAGTTGATTGGTGTGGGTGTCCCGGAGATGTTCCCTAAAGCGCTCTACGAGAAGGCGTCAAGTCTCCCCAAGATAGAGGAGACCGCATCGGGAGCAACGGATACAATAAATTACATTGGTGCACTCACTATAGTACAAATTGCAATAGGACATCTGAATATCTGATCACTTGGTGGTACCATGCCCCTCAACCGTTCCTTGTCACAGCCAGAAACACAACTTGTAAAAATTTCTGCTATCAGAAGTGAGCTCTTCCTCAATCTCTAAGAGTTCAGATCACCTCAAGTGCTCAACCCTGGAAATATCACCATCCTAGAGTTACAGTTCAAGGCAGGCCAGTGTCTCCTAATGCAAGCACAATGTACAGTGACCATTGCTCTACTGCCTCAGCACTGCATTATTGCTCATTATTTGTGGTGTTAATTATCCACATGTTAACACAACCACACACACTGAATTAATTTCCAGCAGCCACATCACTTGGTCATGCAATAAAAAAAGAGTTTAACAAGGTTATGGGGCATTCATATTTGAATTTATGCATCATAAGCCTTAAGGTTCAAAGCTGCCAAAGTGGCTTTGGTGTCTAAAGCATATACTTAATAAATGGTTTCTTCCTTTTATATCTTGTCCTTTATTCATTTTTTTTTCTCTGACAAGCTCATATGATGCTTTAAAGCTACCTCCTTAAAATGTGTTTACAGTAGTTAAGATAATTAAAAGACAGACTTTCATCAAAGTGGTCATAGGAAGCTTCTTCTGCCACAATGCTACTATTGTGGTTTTAAAGATCACAATGATTAAACTACGCACATAACTAATAGTTTATACATGTTTAGGTTTAGACGCGTAGTCATATATTTAGAAGTTAAATCTGTTGTTGGTTGCTTTTTAATTACTTTAATGAATCCCCATCAAAGTAGTTCCAGGAAGTGCATGGCAAGCATATGCTACATTTGTTCCAAGAATGAATAGAACAAATCCAACATTTATTTCTTAAATATATTTAATAACAGTGGAATTAAGGTTCTGAACATGTATAGTCCGGTAATCTTGTCATTTAAGTTAAGATCATACTTCTGCTGACCTCCAGTTCGACACTGTCAGTGTTTTAAGGGTCAGAGGGAAGTCAGCTGGCTTCAATAGATGTTCACTCACTGAGAAGCACATTTAAAAGTGAAAGGTGAGCTTTATTCCTAAAGAGTTTCTGGCAAGAAATTGCTTGGCCTCAACATTAACTCATTGCCCATTCATCCTTCCCCTACAATATAAGGTCTGGGGCTGGGGTTAAAATGGGAACATAACATGAACCTGCCATGCATGCATGCATACCATCTTCAATATGGAGGCAAGTGTTGTTACCCCATTTTTACATAGTCAGAAACTTCTTCAATCTGTTTAAACCCAGGCTCCCAGAGGCTGGGAAACATGGCAAAAAAAGGGTTGTGAGAGCTACCTTCAGATCAAAAATGCCTTTTATAATACTCAGGAGGAACAAGAATGCCCTCTTAGTCTGCTGAAGAATGACATTGTTTCCTCCAGCCTGGATTGCTAACCTCTCCGACAGCCTTTCCAATCCCACCTCCTCTGACTTCCCAGTTCCTGAGACTGTTCCCAAGGTTTCCTGTTTGTGGCCTTCTATCATTTGCGTTTTCTTCTCATCTAAAGACTGCCTCTCTATTTGGCCTGTGATGGGTTGGAAAGCAAAGCAAAAATTAATTTTAAAAAGCCTGACCATTATGTTCAATAAAATCTCAACCATTCCCCATCCTCTCACACTGCTCTTCAGCTATTTCTTTTTTGCCTCCCATATTCCCTCCCTGCAAATATCAGAACCCTGGATTCAATTCAGGTCTCACACTTCGGTAAATGTATGAGCATAATAATTGCTGTGGGCTGCCATAATTCATGTGTTCCCTAAAGGCTAATAGCACTCAGGTAAATGTGCGAATTTGGGATCAGCAGTGTTTTCTCAGTGTGTTAGAGAGCAGAGATCCAGGAAATTGATGCCTAACTTTTGTGTGGTCTGGGGCAATTTAAAGTAAAACAATCTTTTGATTGTCCTCTCGGCTCTGAGCTTCTTCTCACTTGTTTTTTTCACAGCAGCCAATGACAGCTTCCTCATTCAGGCTGAGATCAAAACTGCATTAGGCCATTGCACTTTACCTAAACATTTCCACCACCTCCTGAGAAGAACAAATTTGATCAATGAAGGATATCAATAATGAGTTGACTGAATACCCATTCAGTTTCTAGCAAGAAAGATAAAAATAAATCCCAAAGGGAAATAACTCATCACATTAGGAGCCCAGCCCAGTATTATGTTCTGACTTACAGCTGAGGCCAATGCACATTCTACACTGAATATATCTCCTCCTAATTGGCATATCCATTCATTCCATGGGGATGCAGCAATTCCCACTCCCTTCTATAACAGTGGCCTTGTAAGAATTGTGGAAAAGCTCCATTGCTAATAAGAGTCTTTAGATAGTCATAGTTCCCAAAGTATCCAGGTTCTGCCTATTTTCCAGCTATTCCACTATGCTTCTGGTAGTGACATCTCATTGACTACAAAGTAAGGATAACAGCACCAACCCCCAGTGGAGTATAAATCTGGATTGTGCTGGACAAGCTGATGAATTCTAAAGATGCACGTTTATTGAATAATTTACTTTGAAGCCTTTGTAATTTTTTATGTTGGCAGGAAGCACTGGGACTTGGTGGCTGGCAGAGAAACCTGAAATACAGCAGTACTTACACCTGATTTACTTAAAGGAAGGTGCAATAGTAATTTGGGAAAATTGTGAATAAGCTGCAAATGTGTTGCTGGTCAAAGCACAGCAGGTTAGGCAGCATCTCAGGAATAGAGAATTCGACGTTTCGAGCATAAGCCCTTCATCAGGAATAATAACTAAACAAGACAAACATGGAACTCCAAGAGTAGCTCCCATCACTGAAGGGAAACTATCGGACTAAATGGTGATAAGAAAGGTTGGGGTTAAATGGTGCCTCTCCCAGTCCAGTAAACATGCAGCAGGGCAGTAAAAGGAGGCAAACAGAGTGAATGCCCAAATGCTGAGGGAGCAAATATACAAATTCTCAAGAATGAGGAAGAATGTCAAGATAGATTTGAATAAAAGATAATCGTAGAAAAGGCAGAGATGAATGCAGCTACTGTGGATGTACTAAATACTCAGCGCACATTGTGATGCCACAACACTAACACAGACTGCAAGGAACTGCCAGTAGCTCTCACATCTTAGACAGACCCACCACCTTTTTACTGAAACTACATTTCTGATTTGAGGTCAGTCAGACCGTGCCTTCCCCACATTCAGTTAATGGCCACAGATTTTCTTATACTACTTGACTTCTCATACTACTTGCAAGCTTCCTATTCATCTTTTCAGGTAAAAAATGAGGTTTGCAGATGCTGGAGATCACAGCTGAAAATGTGTTGCTGGTTAAAGCACAGCAGGTCAGGCAGCATCCAAGGAATAGGAAATTCGACGTTTCGGGCATAAGCCCTTCATCAGGATTGTGATATTTGTATTCCTGATTTGTATTCATACATTCCTGATGAAGGGCTTATGCCCGAAACGTCGAATTTCCTATTCCTTGGATGCTGCCTGACCTGCTGTGCTTTAACCAGCAACACATTTTCAGCTATTCATCTTTTCACACAAGCTGTCAAATAGCATGGTCTGTGCAGCTTCTGTGATGAATTCTATTTCCAACGTTCTGTGAGAAAACAGCATTTGGAGAACTGACCATTCTGAAACAGGTGAGTTGGCCACATTCAATTACACCCTGCAATAGGGACAGAGCTTATTGCAAGGGTTTCAATAGGTCATTCAGGACACTTCAGAGATCAGTCTAAAGCTGTTCCAAAGCAGTTTGGGGTAGACAGAATATTCGTGTTAGATGACATTGTCAAATTAAATTAAGGGCACAGAATTAACTCACCAGCACCATTGGTCTGATGCACTGGGCCTCAAATTTAGGCTGATATCCAGAGGTAAGCTGTTATATAAATAACAAGCTTTAGTGAAAGTCTGTCTTTATACGTTCTTCTAGGAAAGAGGCTCCCAAAAGTGAAACATGGTAGATGGCAAACTGATGAGGAATTCTTAGTGGTGATGCTTTTCTTCACAATTGGCAACTAACCCCTTCAGAAGATTGCACCAAATAATCAACTTTGTTTTGAGAGAAGGAGCAAGTGACATTTTTCATGTATGTTGAGGAAGATAGATGACAGCATTTTATATTTAAATCGTAGGCACAATAAATAAAACCAACAATTCAGTCTAAGCTTAGGTCATGATCCTGTCTAGTGTCAGTGTGATAAAAATGCCCATTCAGAAAGGCAAATCATCTGGTTGTATGTGTTACATTTTTGTTGGTAATTTACTCAGATATTCAACAGAAGACATTATATTACAAATCACAGGAGGCCTGACATCTATAGAGAGGAGAAATAAGTTATATTAAATCCAAGGAAATATGAAACCCATTAAAGTTGAAGCATGATTAATACTTTGGAATCTGTTTGTGCCTTTCAGGTCAATACCTTCACGTGGTCGATTTATTTAATGGAAAATTGTGCAAGTCATGATTTGACAATGCTCCAGGTCCAAGTCAGAAAGTTTGACTTGGAGCCTCACAACATGAGGATTACCAGTAGAAATGTCAGCCTTAAGAAAATTTACCTCAAAATATCAATGCATTACTGGTCAAGTCAAGCTCCTTTTGGTCTGCTTCGATATTCGGGTAGATCGCCCAATTCCATTGTATCGGGGGGAATTGAGTGTGTTTAAAGAATTCCTCTGAATCTGACTTATCTCAAAACTCAGCCCTATCTACTCTTTTGTGTAAGCTGCTGACATGTTTCATGACCCAACCTTTCACTTCTCTGACCATACAGAGGAAAACAAAAAAAAGACTATTCACTGCAACTTTGCAACCTATAAGCATGTTTTTGACCATGCTGCTATTTTAAATGGAGGGATGATTGGAATTGTAATCATTTTCTTTGGTGAAAACTTGATAGCAGTAAGACAGCAATGCACTTGAACTTATGAAATGTCCAGAATAAAACTCTGCATTGAGCTTCAAAAAGCAGTTAAGCAGATCTGCTGCTGAACTTCAATAAAACTGAATGCATATTCTTTTCAAAATAGTATCTCTACCAGCTGTACTTTGTTTTACTTTAGAGTAAATCTGGAGGTCATTAATTGGCAGTGTTTATAAATCAACTTCTTGTTCAATATTATTATTTTTCCTTAACATTTATTACTTCGCAGAAAGAAGTTCTGTGTACATAAATGACATAAAATGTAAGAATGCATGAGCTTTCTGAAAAAGACTTACCCTACATAACATAAAACAGCAAAATATTTCCTTCTAGTAAAAATAAAGGCATTATTTCTTCTTTAAATTTTATGAGTGCATGTTGCACTGGAATTTACACAGTTCAATGTACTATGATCAAATGTAACAACTGGTGTCTTCACAGACTAAATATAGTTAAACAAATAGTTGATGCATTATTCCAATAATTCCAAGAACAACAAATTCATGTAGATATTTCTAATTTTGGTATGACGGATTATATAATGGAGCCTGCCTATAATTTTAGATTCTGGATTTAAAGTCCATAATTTTCTACAGAGCATTGTTGCATACAAGCCTGAGCCGTACTACAACTCGATAGATACAGACCAGGCTGTGCTACGTCTTTAGATTAGATTCCCTACAGTATGAAAATAGGCCCTTCAGCCCAACAAGTTCACACCGACCCTCCGTAGAGTAACCCACCCAGACCCATTCATCTTGACTAATGCACCTAACACTATGGACAATTTATCATGACCAATTCACCTGATCTGCACATCTTTGGATTGTGGGAGGAAACTGGGGAGAATGTGCAAACTCCAGACAGACAGTCACCCGAGGCTGGAATCGAACCCAAATCCCTGGCACTGTGAGGCAGCAGTGCTAACCACTGAGCCACCATGAAATCAGGTTTGAGTCTGGATGTTGAAAATTAGCAGACAAGTCAGCATCTGGATCACCACAGTCAAGCCCAATCACAAATGTTCACCAGGAAGGGTTACTGGATGGGTTCCAGCTTCAGGGCTAGGTTTCCTGAATCATTTTCCCCTTTCTAGCCTAGAAAAGCAAAGATCAAAACAAAAACCAAAAGAACTGCAAATGTTGGAAATGTTAAACAAAATGTCACTGAAAAATCTCGGCAGGTTTGGCAACATCTGTGGAGAGAAGGAGGTCTGGCAGCAACTGTGGAGAGAGAAAAAGAAACAAAACAGGTCTTTTAGATTAGATTACTTACAGTGTGGAAACAGGCCCTTCGGCCCAACAAGTCCACACCGACCCGTCGAAGCGCAACCCACCCATTCCCCTACATTTGCCCCTTCACCTAACACTATGGGCAATTTAGCATGGCCAATTCACCTGACCCGCACATCTTTGTGACTGTGGGAGGAAACCGGAACACCCGGAGAAAACCCACGCAGACACAGGGAGAACGTGCAAACTCCACACAGTCAGTCGCCTGAGTCGGGAATTGAACCCGGGTCTCAGGCGCTGTGAGGTAGCAGTGCTAACCACTGTGCCACCGTGCCGCCCACTGTGCCGTCTTCTTGGCTGAAGTCAAAGTAAAGAAGACGCAAACAAGATAAGGCAGTGGGAGGGGAGGTGGTGGACAATATAAGTAAAGTGAAGGGCAGACATCATGTTGAGATGCTTTAGATTTGCAGAATTCAGAATTGTGTCCTCAAATCTATAATGCCCCTAAATCAGGTGTTGCTCCTGGAGCTTGCCTTATTTCAAATCTAATGTCACTCTTCTTCTGAACTGAAAGGTGTTCAAAAATAGTTTTCTTTATATGTTTTTGACAGTGGTGGAGGAGGAACAAGGGGTACAAATGGCATGGAGGCTCAGTGCAAAAGTTGTTGCTAATTGGAGTGAAAGAGAAATAGAGATGCAACGTGGGTGTAAATTAATGACTGGAGGGGTGAAAATGGATCCTCAGCTGAGAGCAAAGTAAATAAGGCACAAACAAATCAAGGTCATGAGGGTAAAAGAATGTAGGAAAAATGAAAGGCATGTGGTCATGCTCGGAAGTTGAGGAGTTCAGATTGAGACTGAGAGGCTGTGAAGTGCCTGAGCAGAAAATGAGGAGTTGTTCCTGGAGGTTACATTGAGCTTCATTGAAACTTTGTAGAAACGTTAGCATGAGGGTAAGGTGCTTTATTGAAATGGCAGGCTGAGTTTCTCCAGCATTTTCTGTTTGTTTCTGATTGCCAGCATCGATAGTATTTTGCTTTCATTGCAGAAAACACTTGAGGCACCTTTAATTAACAAGTGGATTGGGATTTGTGAACAATACAAAATAATAGTCAATTTTGGCATCTTCTTGATCTGTAAAACTCACTAATCCACTGAAAAACTCGTTGTGAATATGAATCAACACATTAGGAACAAAACGGAGAGCCTTTAACCCATTGAGCCTGCATAACCATTCGATAAGCTCATGGTTGATCTGATTGTGGTCATACCTCTGTATTGTGATCTCCTTCTGATAGCCTTTGATTCTCTTGTTAGTCAAGAATCTATCTCTGCCTCTGCCTCCTTCTAGGAAAGTGAGTTCCAAAGACTCATAATACTCTGAGAGAAAAAAAATTCCCTCACCTCTATCTTAGATGAACAACCCCTATATTTTAAACTGTGTCCCTTGTTTCCATACCTGCTGGCAACACAAGAAGTTGGCAAACTTGTTAGATTCAACTGTAACAATGGGTTTTCCCACCCTATGTCTGGTGCTTCAGTGAGTCTTGTTCCATTACATTTCCACTGGTCCTGCAGGAAAGTAGGAAACCAAAGGGCATCAAGTTCCTGACCACACCAATACATACATTACTGTAGATGCCAGAACTCTGTATCGAAAGCAGAGAAGTTTGGACGCATTCAACAGGTTAGTCGAGCATTACGTGAAGACACCAGAAAATTTGTCATTTCTGTTATGGACTTTTTGTCTGACAAAAGGTCATGTAATTACGGTCTGCCATTGGCTTTTACATCTCTTTCCCTTAGACTACTTTAATCAGTTAAACAATAAGTTGTTTAATAATGCAGTAGTCCCCCCCGTACCCATGGGGGATATGTTCCAAGACTACCATAGATAGGGGTGAACCCTTTCATTTAAATGAAAAATGCACCTTCCCGGCAGCCTCCGGTTCCTGGTTCTGGAACGTTCCCTATAATATGGTCAGGCTGTGGTAAACCACGGGTAATTGAAACCACAAACGCCAGACTGGTGGATATGGGATTCGCTCTGTACTGTGCTTCCATTAGCCACATTCATTCTCACTTGTGTAAAAAAGCACAAGATATCAGTGACAATTTCATTAACTCAATACAGGTAGGGAGGAGGCCAAGGGATGCGAGCTAGAAACATGAATTTCACTGTGGACAACATAAAGAGATAATGCAACTACCCTAAAGAGATAGGACATTTTTTGGCAGAATCAACATATCAAAATATTTGAATTCTAATGTGGTTGATATGACAATCCTTCAGAATTCAAATTGGGTGGTTTTGGTGAATCTGAAATGGTTGACTTTGTGTCTTATCCGATGTAGCACTGCATCCTACTCTTCAAAAATAAATTAGCAGTTTTGGCCACTACTTGACTTGTTAAGTGGCTGTTTGGCCACTTTAGAAGCAAAAGGGTAAGCATTTTTGGTTTTCATTTCCTTAGCTAAGGACATTCTGCAGAATCATTGCATTCAGGAGAAGACTGAACTATTAGGCTGAATCTTACAATTTTTGGCTAAGTATCAGTTTCATCAAGTTTTGTTTTTGGAGGGCATCTTTCTTTGAGGGCTCATGAGATCTCTCTCAACATATCTTACCAAGTCACCTCATTAATTAAATGTTCCAGTTTTATGGCACCCCTCTTGTTTGATTCTAGCATTATTTACCATGTGCTATTTCTGGAAGAACTTTCCACTCACCTGATATTTGCCTAGCAAAGTCTTCATTTTACTAGGGCTGCTCTGCACCTGGATGGGCACTGGCATTCCATAGCTACCCAGCTCAGTGACAGTTTGAAAAAACCAAGATGTCGGTAAGGGGGGAAAAGGGGGCACAATATTCTGAAAGGGACCTGGAGATCCCCATGATTAGGGTGGTCCAGAAAAAGGAGCATCCTCTTCCAGAGAACAAGCAGAGGAAACCATCGCACCAGACTTTGCAACCTGGTCAAAGGTTATCATCCATTGCAATCTCAATGATCCAGAAGAACAGCAAGCAGTGCCACAAGAAGGTCAATGACCTTTTCGCATCAGAGAGCGGCGGGAGCTGGGCGGAAATGAAGGCAGAACGCAAAGCCGGTCGGGAAGGTAAGTGATTGTTATTTGAGTGGGTGTGTTCTAGACCCCAGGTCCTACAAAGTAGGGCCTCCTCTAACCTAAATTAAAAGTCCACAGACTTGCCCCAAAAAAGAGGGTCCAAGGAAGTTCCTGCGGATTGAAGAGTGAAGCTTTAGCTCAGGAGTCTTTGACATGGAGGTTGAGTGAAGTGATTACGCCACAGTTGAAGAGGGTGAAGACATGACTGCCAAGCTGGTTCAGTGTGCTACGTGCTTGATGTGGGAGGTCAACAACTCTGGTGTGTCTGGCTCGTGTAAGTGTGGAAAGTGTGTGCATGTTCAGCTACTGACAGAGCATATTGCAGCACTGATGAAAGAACTCGAGGACCTTAGGCTCATCCAAGAGAACAAGATCTTTCTGGACAAGACCTTCAGCGAAGTTATGACACCAATCGTACCAGAAGAGAGCACAAGAAAGCAGACGATGAGGAAGGCAGAGAGGAGACAGGTGCAAGAGACCCCGGGGGAAGTACCTGTCGGGAACAAGTTGAATCTTTTGGAAACAGTAGAGATAGATGACACTGCCAGTCCGCGAGGCGGCCAGGTCTGTCAATCAAAGGTTGGCGTGGAGACAGAGCCGAAGAGTCAGACATCACACAGAGCCGTGGTAATAGGGGGCTCCACAGTGAGAGGAACTGACCAGGGTTTTGGGGCAGCAGACGGGACTTAAGGAAGGTGTGTTACCTTTCTGGTGCCAGGGTTAAAGACATCACAGACAGAGTGCAGGAAATCCTCAAGGACGAAGATGAAGAGCCAGAGGTGGTGGTACATGTCGGCACAAATGATGTTGGGAAGAAAAGGAGGAACATACTACAGCGGGACTTCAGAGAACTAGGAAGAAGGCTGAAAAGCAGGACGTCCAAGGTGGTTATCTCCGGTTTGCTTCCAGTTAGAGGCCAGAAACAAGAAGATAATGGACTTGAACGTGTGGCTGGGGAACTGGTGCAGGAAGCAAGGATTTAAAATCTTGGATCACTGGGGTATGTTTTGTGGTAAGCATAAATTCTACAAGAGAGACAGTTTGCACCTTAATAGGTTAGGGACCAGCATTCTGACAGGCAGGTTTGCTACTGCAACACAGCCACGTTTAAACTAAGTAGCGGGGAGGAGGGGACAAACTGGATGTTTAAGAAGGGAATTGGAGGGAAAGTTAGAACAAGGGAAGTCAAGAAAGACAACTGTATCAATGAGGCAGAAAACTCAGAAGGGGATCATGCTGTAAGGTTGAGTGAAATAGGAGTTGATGGGAAGGGTGAGGGCAGTAACAAATTAAAAATACTATACATGAATGCACGAAGCATTAGAAATAAGATGGATGAGCTTGAGGCTCTTTTGGAAATTGGCAGATACGATATTGTGGGGATAACTGAGACGTGGCTTCAAGTGGACAGGGCCTGGGAAATGAATATTCAAAGCTACACGTGCTATCATAAGGACAGGCTGACGGGCAGAGCGGGTTGGGTGGCCATGTTGGTAAGGGATGATATTCAGTCCCTTGCATGGGGGGACCTACAATCAGGGGATGTAGAGTCAGTGTGGATAGAGCTGAGAAATACTAAGGGTAGAAAGACTCTCTTGGGAGTTAACTACATGCCCCCAAACAGTAGTATGGATGTAGGGTGTAAGTTGAATAAGGAGCTGAAATTGGCCTGTCGCAAAGATGTTACTACAGTTGTTATGGGGGATTTCAACATGCAGGTAGACTGGGAGAATCAGGACGGTATTGGACCTCAAGAAAGAGACTTTGTGGAGTGCCTCCGAGATGGATTCTTAGAACAGCTGGTGCTGGAGTCAACCAGGGAGAAGGCAATTCTGGATCTAGTATTGTGCAATGAACCAGAATTGGTCAGGTTCTAAGTGAAGGAGCCATTGGGAAGTAGTGACCATAATACAATACGCTTCAATCTGCAATTTGAGAGGGAGAGGGTACAATCGGAAGTGACAATTTTTCAGTTGAATAAAGGGAACTATGGAGCTATGAGAGGAGCTTGCCAAAGTTCAATGGTGCAATACCTTAGCAGGGATGACAATGGAGGAACAATGGCAGATATTTCTGTGTACAATGCAGAAGTTGCAGGATCAGTTCATTCCAAAAAGGAAGAAAGATCCAAGGAGGAAGCATGGGTAGCCGTGGCTGACAAGGGAAGTTAAGAAATATATAAAGTTAAATGAGAAAAGTATAACATAGCAAAGGTAAGTGGGAAAACAGAGGACTGGGAAGCTTTTAAAGAACAACAGAGGATTACTAAGAAGGAAATATGCAGAGAAAAAATGAGGTACGAAGGTAAACTGGCCAATAACATAAAGGAGGATAGTAAAAGTTTTTTTAGGTATGTGAAAAGCAAAGAAATAGTTAAGACTAAAATTGGGCCCTTGAAGACAGAAACAGGGGAATATATTACGGGGAACAAAGAAATGGCAGAAGAATTGAATTGGTACTTCTGATCTGTATTCACTGGCGAAGATACAAGCAATCTCCCTGAGGTAACAGTGGCTGAAGGACCTGAACTGAAGGGAATTTATATTTGCCAGGAATTGGTGTTGGAGAGACTGTTAGGTCTGAAGGTTGATAAGTCCCCGGGGCCTGACGGTCTACATCCCAGGGTATTGAAGGAGGTGGCTCGAAAAATTGTGGATGCGTTGGTGATTATTTTCCAGAGTTCGATAGATTCGGAATCAGTTCCTGCGGATTGGAGGGTGGCTAATGTTGTACCACTTTTTAAGAAAGTTGGGAGAGAGAATGCAGGAAATTATAGACCAGTTAGTCTGACCTCAGTGGTGGGAAAGATGCTGGAGTCTATTATAAAGGATAAAATTATGACACATCTGGATAGTAGTAACAGGATAGATCAGAGTCAGCATGGATTTATGAAGGGGAAATCATGCTTGACTAATCTTCTGGAATTTTTTAAGGATGTAACTCTGAAGATGAACGAGGGAGATCCAGTAGATGTAGTGCACCTGGACTTTCAGAAAGCTTTTGATAAAGTCCCACATAGGAGGTTAGTGAGCAAAATTAGGGTGTGTGGTATTGGGGGCAAAGTACTAACTTGGATTGAAAGTTGGTTGGCTGATAGGAAACAAAGAGTAGTGATAAACGGCTCCATTTCGGAATGGCAGGCAGTGACCAGTGGAGTACCACAGGGATCAGTGCTGGGACCGCAGCTTTTTACAATATATGTTAATGATATAGAAGATAGTATAAATAATAACATTAGCAAATTTGCTGATGATACTAAGTTGGGTGGCAGGGTGTAATGTGATGAGGACGTTAGGAGATTACAGGGTGACCTGGACAAGTTAGGTGAGTGGTCAGATGCATGGCAGATGCAGTTTAATGTGGATAAATGTATGGTTATCCACTTTGGTGGCAAGAACAGGAAGGCAAATCACTACCTAAATGGAATCAATTTAGGTAAAGGGGTAGTACAGAGAGATCTGGATGTTCTTGTACACCAGTCAATGAAGGTAAGGGTGCAGGTACAGCAGGTAGTGAAGAAGGCTAATAGCATGCTGACCTTCATATCAAGAGGGATTGAGTATAGAAGCAAAGAGGTTCTTCTGCAGCTGTACAGGGCCCTGGTGAGACCACACCTGGAGTACTGTGTGCAGTTCTGCTCTCCAAATTTGAGGAAAGACATTCTGGCTATTGAGGGAGTGCAGCAGAGTTTCACGAGGTCAATTCCTGGAAGGGCGGGATTGCCTTACACTGAAAGACTGGAGTGACTGGGCTTGTATACCCTTGAGTTTAGAAGACTGAGAGGGGATATGATTGAGACATATAAGATTATGAAAGGATTGGAAACTTTGGAGGCAGGAAACATGTTTCTGCTGATGGGTGAGTGCCAAACCAGAGGACACAGCTTAAAAATATGGGGTAGACCATTTAGGACAGAGATGAGGAGAAACTTCTTCACCCAGACGGTGGTGGCTGTGTGGAATGCTTTGTCCCAGAGGGCAGTGGAGGCCCAGTCTCTGGATTCATTTAAGAAAGAGTTGGATAGAGCTCTCAAGGATTGTGGAATCAAGGGTTATGGAGAAAAGGCAGGAACAGGATACTGATTAAGGATGATCAGCCATGATCATATTGAATGGTGGTGTAGGCTCGAAGGGCAGAATGGCATAATCCTGCACCTATTGTCTTTTGTCTACTCTCAGAGGGTAGGTACCATACTCTTCACTCTGCTCCCTCACATTCCCTCTATCACAGCTACTGCAACCACATCTCACCAAGTCTCATTTTGCCGCCCCCGGAACTGACAATATGTGATTGCCATGTAGGACTGGTCACTCTCCACTCTTTGGTCTTTAGTCAGACTGATACTTGACCATGAGTGACCCAAGTGGACAGCTGACCATGTCCATGTCTCTGGATTGTGTGGGAACTGTGCCTGTGACTGACGGTAGCTGGACCCCTGACTGAACCGACACTCACCCAACTCCCACCTTGACTAGACGAGGACTGCCCTCCTACCCAGTTCACAACATGGTCACTTTGTTGAATAAATGTGCAGTTTGTAAGCCACAAAGGCAGCTGGCTCATGTTACATATATTAGAACTGATGTGCCAGTGTGTTATTCATAATGATGGATCCTTCCCCACTGAACAGATTCCCTACTGACCATCATGACGAGCTGCCTGTCTGTGTATCTGTATAAAAGAGCACCTCAATACAAGAGTACTGAAAGCCTTTGAAGTGTAAAAGCCATAAAGCATGACAAAATAAGGCAAGGACAAGTAAGTCATGAATGTTGTCATTTTTTGTTCAGCTAGGTGCCAGTTGAAATGAGTTTTCTGGAGATAATTTCACCACGAGGCCTAGCAAGTTGATATGCCATATTTTACCAAATGTGCCACATTAATTACTCCCCCCTCCACTATGACATCCTCCTTGTCCAATTCTAGTCCTATCTTTGCATACAACATTCCACCAATGACCTCTGCTCGGATTTCCTGGAGTTGGCTAGCATCCCCAGCCAAAGTGCCATCTTTAAAAGGCTGTTGTGCAACCAGACAAGCATTATCAGTCTGGAACTGCCCTGCGTGGTTCCTGACACTTATCCCAGAAAGCACGACAGAAGAGAAGAAAGGTCTTGACAACACTACTGGTACCTTGCAATGTTCGTGCTTCCATATTTAAAGCCCAGATATGTTATATACTGTTAGAACCAGTCCCTATGTAAGGGTTCCCAAATTGTTCAAGCACCAGATGAGGTGCCCTTGAATTGTCAAGTTCCCGGGTTAGTAATTGGCTCCCTTTCTTTAGTCAGCCTTCCCCTTGGCTGCTGCAACAAGGTTGCTTTAAAAAGATCTCTTCCTCTGTGAATACCTTTTTCCTAATGTTTTAAAAGGAGCCAATGTAACCAGGTTTTCTTGTGTTAACAAGAGAGTGAGCTTGTTAGTTACTAAACATGAGGAGAAATGATAATGAAGCTCTCCAAAGAGTGATTATTGATCAGAAAGGAAACTGAACTATATAACTAATGTGGCTACAAGAGCAGGTCAGAGGCTATGAATCATACAATGAATATAACTCATCTCATGTCCACCATTAGAATGGCAGGGTGACTCACAGCACGAGGGACTCAGATTTGAATCCAGCCTCAGGTGATTGTCCATGTGGAGTTTGCACATCCTCCCCATATCTGTGTGCATTTCCTTGGTGTTGTCTGGTTTCTTCCCACAGTCCAAAGATATGCAGGTTAGGTCGATTGGCCATGCTAAATCACCCTGTAGTGTCCGGGGATGTGCCGGCTAGATATTGGCCATGGGGAATGGAGGGTTACAGGTAAAGGGGAGGGAGGTGAGTCTGGGTGGGATACTCTTCGGACGATTGGTGTAAATCCGATAGGCTGAATGGCCTGCTTACACACTATAGGGATTCTATGACTGAACACTGTTTTGGTCTTCATATTATGAACATGTCATAGAAGCATTAAAACAAAGGAGAAAGAATTTATAAGCCTCATGCAAAAGGGGATATGACAATCAGGAAAGTTAGAATAAGCAGTGCTCTTTACTCAAGAAAAATGTGATCAGAAAGAGACCTTTGAACTTATAAAGTGATCCAATTGGATTGATTTAATGAAGGCAGTTCCAATTGTGAGGGAGTTTCCACAGTGTGTGGAGCTTGTGTAGCAACAACACTGGCCAGACCAGTTGGGCCCTATGTCCCATTTCTGTGCTGTATAGTCTGTGAAATATAATTCTATGGAACATGATATATGTCATCTCAGGAGCCAAGGATAACAACAGTTTCAAAAAGAGGACTGTGTTATGTGAGGGTCAAGTGGATCTATTTTTCATTTGGACATTGTTTCACAATTTTAATTGAAGCTATAGATCAAGATGAGGTAAATTTAATGTACGTAAATGTGAATATTTACATAACTTATAGTGAATGAAGACAAAAGAAAACTGTTGGCACATTTATTCCAAACTTAACTTCAGTTGGTAAGCTTACGTAGGATCATCTAATTTTTTTTTGAGAAAGAATTGTACAACTAAACATCAACTTTGCAAACGTCAGCAGACAGCCAATAATAAGTAACAATTTTCATCTCATATGTAAGTGTATATGGGAGGACAAGTTTCCTCTATATTTTGTGTAACAAAATCATAACCCGTTTCTTTAAAAGGTTTACAATTTCCTTTAGTTTAGCACAGAGAGGAAATACTTGCTCAGAAAAAATGCAAGTCACTGTTGCATTGTCCAAAGAGGATCAATAGATGTGTGGACTTGTGTGACAACAGGACTGTTATACTCTGTGACAAAATATATTTTAATTGTGTAGCACGAGCTAACTCACTGAACCAGATCTTTGTAACCAATGAGATTCAAAGCAATCTTTTTTACATTAGGAATTCTGTGATTCTATGATTTTATAAACACCAAAAGACAAGTCGCAGTAGCAACAGAAATGAATGGAGAGAGAGAGAGAACTATCGGGACTACAAGGAGGCCCCTGGGTAAAGACAACAGAAGTTTCAGTCAGAGAAAAATCAGGACTGTTGAACAGAGAGAAAACAGGGAGCTCAGAGGGGATGGTTGTGGGGTTGGGGATTTGTTGGGGAAATATTGGGGTGATAGGGGGGAAGTGAGATTAGATTTGGTTAGATTTAGAAACCAAGCAAAGATGCAAAATTTATTAACACAATATTTTAAATCTACAAGCATTTCAAACTGCATGCTAATTGAAAAGCAAAACCTGCACAACTTGTCAAAATTGTGAAGAAAAGGCAATAAATCTTAACAGAATATTTGATCTTAAAATGTGTTCAAGGACCAAATAAGAATCATCAAATATAAATATTATTCACCAGGTTAGTACAGCTAACATGCCACTTTCTACAGAAGCAGCAGGAAATTAAGGATTCTCACTGGAGCAGTCACCCCACAGTCATAGCTGAGGACAAGAGCTAAATGAACCTGGTGGACCCAAACTGATCATCAGTAAGCAAATTTTTATTGAGTAAATGCTGTTTCATAGCTAGTGGTTGAAAGTAGACTGATGGATGAGTAATTGGCCAGTTTGGATTTCATGTGTTTTTTGATGACAGGACGTACTTGGGCAATTTTCCCCTTTGGAGGATTTGAGCTGGGGCTATTTTCCCTGGAGTATCGGAGGCTGAGAGATGACCTTATGGGGGTTTATAAAACCATGAGGAGTATGAATAGGGTAAATAGACAATGTCTTATCCCAGGGGTGAGAATTTCTAAAACTAGAGGGCATAGATTTAAAGTGAGAAGGGAAAGATTTAAAAGTGACCTAATGTACATCTTTTTCACACAAAAGGTGGTGCATGTATGGAATGAGCTGCCAGATGAAGTGATTGAGGCTGGCACAATCGGAATATTAAAAAGGCATCTGGATGGGTAAATGAATAGGAAGGGTTTAGGCTCTTCTGGATACCAGCCTGTGAGTTATCTTACTCAATTTAGGTCTGGTGAGACTCTTTTGCTGTCTTGAGTCCACATACAATGAGCAACTACAATGGCTTGCTGGAATGGAAACCAAGAAAATTTTAACTGTTTAGCCAAGCTTTGCTTTGGTGTTTTGGTGCGGGCTGACGTAGAGTCTCTCTGTTTTGAGTGAGGCTGTGCAATTGTCTTCACTCAAATGGTATTCCCCAAGCTCAGTCAGACTGGTGAGGGTGTTCACTTCTGTTGGCATACCCTGCAACTCATATTCTCCACTTATTGCATTTTCCACATGATAAAGCCAGTTGCAGTGCCTGTTTGAAGTCCAGTTGAACTCAGCTTGTAGGCGCTTTTGCATGGTTACATTATTAATCTCACATGTGAAACAGTCTCTCAGCATCTCATTTAGTGTTAAACCAAATTCACTTGCCTCTGAGAGTCACCCTAATGTAGTCAAAAATCCTGATATGGATTCCCCTAGTTTTTGAATTGCCAACTAAACCTATAGCATCTCAGAATTAGAGGAGACTTGAGATTATAATATTCCTTGACTAAATCTGTTAACTCTTGAAAGGTTTTAGTACCTGATGCCTCAGTGAAAGTTAAGTTCTTAACAACTGAAAAAGCTGCAGGTCCACAAGCTGTCAGCAGAAATAAGTGTTGCTTTTCATCTGCCCCAATATCATTTGCCTACAAGAAATAATGCATTATTTCCACATACTGGGCCCAGTCTTTGGCGGCAGGATCAAATCAAGTCAGGCTTCCCAAATAATGGCATAATGTCAGAAATGAGTAGCCCAACTCAAAGATGACTGATGCAAGTGAATTTCTTAAAAAGCATGCTTTTCTCTCATTGCCACTGAAAAAACTCTACAGAGGCTGGTATCCCGTCACCAAGCCACCCTTTATTCACACGTGGACAGTCCTTGACACTGATCCAGCTCCTTCAGAGCCAGCTCTCAGTGTGTGCAGAATGTCCGACACTCGTGTTCTTATCAGTCGGCGAGAGTTGGGTGATTGGGCTGGAGTAACAGGGAACTCATAATGTATAAGGTGCACCTGGCTGACCTCTTTACAACTCACTACAATTTTCCACTAAATCCACAAAATCAAACACAGGTTGGCTTGCTATTCATCTCATTTCTGTGAGTGGGATCTGGCATGGTTGCCATACTTGTCTATACTGCATTATGAAACTTCTCTGCAAAATTTGATAATACTTTATGAACACATTTATTTATTTCCTACATATAATTTAGTAACAAGCCATGTTAAATATGCTACTTGTTAAAATGAAGATATTATTTCCAACCAGCTGCAGAGAATATTATATTTCTGCATACGGATGCACTCATGTTTTAGTGAAACTTATTTTTGTGCGCATATGTGGAACGGTTAAATTCTGGAGAAGATATGTTTAAAACTAGTAACCACATCCGCCCACAGAGCTGCATTCCTAGGTAAAACAAGTTACTTTAACTTGTCCACTGTTTATGGATGAAGCTCATAGACTAAACTCGAGGAAGCTTCAGAGTTCCTGAAAACCTCCTAGAATACACAAACAGTAGTTTTAAGTAAACAGAATGAGGTAGGTACATCAGATAGGTTCAGTATGTAAGCATAGACTTTGTTTTTAACACACGCAAGCTAAGGAAACAGGTAAGTCATAATCCAAAGGGCCATCTTTTTGAGTTTTCATCGTCACTTCAGTTGACTAATAAGATCATTCAAAAATATGATTAGCAGTAAATCCTGGCTGGGAACTTACACTTCCTTAATCTTAGCAGACACAGTACAAGAAACTCAGAACAGCCTGTCCAGAGTTTCTCAACAATCAAATTAAATTATAGAAAAATCACAAACTGAATGTACACATTTTCCCTGTGTGCATGTCAGTTCAAATGCTTTTGTTCAAAGCTGAGTGATCAGGTTTTTGATGAGGTGTGGAGTTGCAATGCTTCTGAAAGTCAGTGCAAAGGTTATTAATGGTTTATTGCAACAATTGATAATTCCTGCCTTCGCTTACCTGATGAGTGAGTGCAGGCTAATAAATGGTTCGGTTTGATCCATTTTTTTTTCTGTACAAATATCATATTTCGGTAACTTGCCAGATTGTTATTTAGCCACAATGTCAAAGCTGCAGTAGAGCAGCTTTCCTGATGAGGCTCATCTACATCAGCCTGGATGTTGTCAACGCTTGTAGTCTTCTGTGTTTCCGTTGCACTGAATTGTCTGTTAATGTTATGCCAAGTAAACTGAATTGTATTACATAGGCATCTATGATGGCGGAGGTGTCAGACAAAGGCCCATTAGGATTATCCACTTGCCATTACATTATAACTCATAATCTTCTCTAATATACTTCTCATGTTGTACATTGTCAAAATCTGTCTTAAAGTCAATACATTTTCTGCACCTGTCATCTGTTACCTCCTCAAAAAAATTCAGCAGAATTTTCTCAGCATAACTCTTCTCTTTGAAATCTATGTCAGTTACACATAACTACTTCCTCTTTATCTAAAAATGTGGTAATTGTGTTCTTAATGGAAGAGTCTGAAATTTTTCCCACCTCAGATTCTAATCTATCTAGTTTATAATTACCGAAATTATCTATGTCTCCCTTTTGAAAATGGGTTTAGTCCTATCCACTTCTGCCATCCACACTTATTCAGGACAGTCACCAGGATCAGACAATGAGACTTACCATTTACTAGTACCACAGGAATCAATTACAAAGTCAATAATTAAAATGTATTAAGGCTGTCAGTTATTTTAAGCAGTTTGGAAAGTTCTTTACGACTTGGTAATCCCCTTCACTTCTCCATTTGCACACTGTTTCACAATCTAGCTCTAATGTTCATTTTTTTTCCATGCTGGGGATTTCTATGACAAACTGTTTAAAGCTAAATGGAATTGTCTACTCATAGAAACACAGATAAAGGGGATTAAAATATCTCACAGAATCACTATTGGGAATGGAGAGCACTTGTCCTAATGTTCCTTAAACCGCCCACAGCAAGATGTGAGAAAGTACATGAGTGTTTTAATTATACTTAATTTAAAGTTCACGTTTTGCTGATGAGCTCAAACATGAGGTACAGTGCTCATCTTTTATATAATGAATCAGAAAGCTTGGCTACCAGTGGATAAATCTTGATAGTGTCACTGTTCCCATTATGTACAGAGATGGAATATGAATCATTCTGCTTGTTTTGTTACATTTCAATCAGCAGATATTTTTACTGAGATATCTTTCAGACAATCACAGGAAAAACAGGGGTGCTGTTTAAGTTTAACAGAGACACAAAATGATTGGTTGTAACAATGCTAAACATCACACGGCACCAGGTTATAGTCCAACAGATTTATTTGGAAGTACAAGTTTGCGGAGCACTGCTCCTTCACCAGGTAGCTAGTGGAGTAGGATCAAAGGGCATAGAATTTATAGCAAAAGATCATAGTGTCATACATTGATGTGATATATTGAAGGAATTACTTTTCTTTTTAAATTTATACATAGGATTGAGCATTGCTGGCTGAGGTAGAAATGATTGCCTATCCTAATTACCTGTGTGATAGTGATGGTGAGTTGCCTTTTTGAACTGCTGTAGTTGATTTGCTGTATGGACATTCAAAAACCATCAGGGAAGGAATTCCATGCTTTTGACCCAACAATACTGAAGAGAAAGTGACATATTTCCAAGTCAGGATGATGCATGGCTCGGAGGGGAACTTGCAGGTGGTAGTGTCCTCACATATCAGCTGCCTTTGTCCTTCGCAATGGTAGTGGCTTTGGATTTGGAAGGTGCTTTCTAAGGAGCCTTGGAGAATTTCTATTGCGCAAATTATAGAAAGTACATACTGCTTTTACAGCGAGTAATTGGTGAAGGGTTTGAATGTTTGTGGATATGATGCCAAACAAATGGGCTGCTCTGTCTTGATATCAAGCTTCTTGAGTGTTGTTGGAGCTGCATTCATCCAGGCAAATGGGGAGTATTCCATTGCACAACTGATTTGTGCCTTGTAGATGGAGGAAAGTTTTGGGGAGTCACGAGGTGACTTACTATTTGTAGAATTCATAATCATTGACCCGCTCTCGTAGCCACATACAAGCATGGCTAGTCCAGTTCAGTTTCTAGTCAGTGGTAACCTTGAATACTGAAGATTTATTGACAGTAATGCTGTTGAAACTCAAGGAATGATAGTTAGATTCTCTTCTATTGGAGATGGTCATTGCCTGTCTCTTTTTTGGACTAATGTTACATGTCACCTTGTCACCTCACCAGGGAGTTATTGCAATTGGGCATGGACTGCTTCAATATCTGAGCAGTCTTGCTGAACATTGTGCAATCATCAAAAGAGTATCTCCACTTCTGACATTATGATGGAGGGAAGGTAATTGATGAAACAGCTGAAGAAGGTTGGATGTGGGTCACTACCCTGAATAATTCTGGAGATGTTCTGAAGCTGAGGTGACTGATATCCAACAACTACAGCCATCTTCCTTTGTGCCAAGTATGACTTCAACTAGTGGAGTATTTTCCCCCGAATAACCATTGACTCCAGTTTTGCTCGGGCTCTTTGATGCCACAGTCAGTCAAAAGGGGCCTTGATGACAAAGACATCTACTCTCACCTCATCTCTTGAACTTAGTTCCTTTGTTTATGTTTGAAACAAGACTGTGATGAGGTCAGGTGCTGAGTGGTCCTAGCAGAACCGAAACTAAGGCTCAGTGAACAGGTATTTGCTGAGCTGGTGCTGTTTCATAGCACTATTGGTGACACTTTACTGCTGATCAAGAGTAGACTGATGAGGCTGGAAAGAGAGAAATGTCAGCAGAGCAAGTTAATATTCCAGCTTGTGCCCTAAGTGTAACCCAAGGTTCATGTTTTCTCCTAATTCTTGCCTCTGTCTCAAGCATCAGTAAACAGTTGTTTTTGCAATATTGTGATGATAGCCCAAAGTCATTTTAGACATCACTAAAGGATAAAGGATATTAGATTGGGAAATAGTTTCTTTTTAATAACTGCCCTTCTCAAAGGGGGAAAAATGTTGTGAAGTGTCTTGAGATATTTCAACATCCTCCAAGGTGGACTTCGGGACAAGCAAAAGAGAAAAGTGGCTGAGCAGAGACTGATAGCTGAGCTCGGTACCCATAGGGAGGGCCTCAACCGGGACTTCGGGTTCATGTCACATTACAGGTGACCACCATTGCAATATATACATACACAAGTACTCCTACACACACTCTCACACACACGCAGGCACTCCTATACACATGTATACACGGACACACATACACGCAGATGCGCACACAGACACGCACACACACTCTTACAGACACACACACTCCCACACTCACACATGCACCCCCCTCACAGACTTAAGACACTCTGCACTCACTACACACACACACACACACACACACTTTCTCACACTCACAACCCCCAGCCCAGATAGACACACACACATAGACAGACAAAGACCCACATGCATGCATATATTTTGTGGGGTGAATTTGTACTTGCAGGGTTACATTGTACTTTGCTCAAAAACTGCATGCATTCATGTAGACCTCTGAGCTCAAAAACTGCATGAATTTATGTAAAACTCTGTTATCTCACTTTTTAGATTAGAATCAATCTAAACATCATGGCATAGACAGAGAACACAGGGGGCTAACACTTTCAACATATTGTCTAGCTATCACCATTGTTAACAGCTAACTCGAGAATGCAACTTCTTAAAAAAAGGTTTTGTGATTTACACATGAAAGAAGTGAAACTATCACTGTATCCTAACAGATGAAAGGCTTAACAGACAATCATTTTTTCCAATGTATAATTTCAGTTATATCACACTGTAAATTTTTGCTATAAATTCTGTGTTAGGATTGAGCCCTCCACTATCACCTGATGAAGGAGTGTTGCTCTGAAAGCTAGTGTGCTTCCAATTAAACCTGCTGGACTATAACCTGGTGTTGTGTGATTGCTAATTCATTCAAACACCTTGATCAGGTTAGTGTGGTGTGACTTGCATTTCCTGAAGCCATGATAGAGTTCCTTAATAAGTGCTAAACTCTCCAAATAATTATATTTCACATCTCTCATCAATCTTTCCAAAAGCCTATGTTTATCTAACAACACGTTCATGGGCCTGTGACTACAAAGGCCCAGTTTCTTCTCGTTCTCAAATAATGGTATCACATGAGCCAGTCTTGAAGCCATGGAGACTAGCCTAGTAAGCTATTGAATATAGCTTGTATAGAGCTGCCCTGTTTCCACTTTGGCATCAATATGAGATTTTCCTTTGTTCACAAAGCTACTGATGGCTGTGCATTCATGTCAATGTGAGGATACAATGGATTTTGTTAAGCAATTACAGCTCTTTTATATTCTTGCAATAATCAACAATTCATCCTGTTATGTTTCCTTCACCATTCCTCCTTGAAAACACAAATCTATCCCCTTTACTAACTTCCCATGGCACAATAGCTATCACTCACATAAACTCTCGAACTAATACGCTTCTTCTATTTACCTAACTTACCTTGGGCCTTGTCCTAACTTGTTTGGAGTTTGCTGCTGTTGTAACTGTCCATCCTGACGTTTTGGAGTTTATGAACAGTCAAACGCAAAACACATTTCTAACTTCACTCATTGCTTGGAATTTTTCATTTTGAAATGCCTGTTTAAATAAGCATTTTTCCTTCCAATAATTTATCCTGAAACAGTCAAGGGGGATGCAGCTGCAGATCACAGCATAATAAAATATGTCATCAAAGGTGTGCGGGATGTCAAAGAAACAGGACTTGCATTTTAGTATACATTCCAGATGTTGCTGAAGTCATAAAACTGTTCCATATTTATTAAAGGGGAATCACCATTGGCTTGGGGAAACTAGAAATTCAGTTCCATTAGTAAACTGCCCGGAAAATGTATTTTGCAGTACTGCAATCAGGCAGATTTACACGACAGACAACATGTCGCATAGTATCATAGAACCATAGGATAACGCAACACAGGACAAAAGGAATTTAGTCCACTGTAGCTTTGTCATAGAATCATAGAGATGTACAGCAAGGAAACAGGCCCTTCTGTCCAAACTGTCCATGCAGACCAGATATCCCAACCCAATCTAGTCCCACCTGCCAGCACTCAGCCCATATCCCTCCAAACCCTTCCTATTCATATACCCATCCAAATGCCTCTTAAATGTTGCAATTGTACCAGCCTCCACCACTTCCTCTGGCAGCTCATTCCATACATGTACCACCCTCTGCATGAAAAAGTTGCCCCTTAGGTCTCTTTTATATCTTTCCCCTCTCACCCTAAACCTATGCTCTCTAGTTCCGACCCCAGGGAAAATACTTTGTCTATTTATCCTATCCATGCCCCTCATAATTTTGTAAACCTCTATAAGGTCACCCATCAGCTTCTGACGCTCCAGGGAAAACAGCCCCAGCCTGTTCAGCCTCTTCCTGTAGCTCCTCCATCCCTGGCAACATTCTTGTAAATTTTTTCTGAATCCTTTCAGGTTTCACAACATCTTTCCGATAGGAAGGATACCAGAATTGCACGCAATATTCCAACAGTGGCCTAACCAAAGTCCTGTACAGCAGCAACATGACCTCCCAACTCCTGTACTCAATACTCTGACCAATAAAGGAAAGCATACCAAACGCCTTCTTCACTATCCTATCTACCTGCGACTCCATTTTCAAGGAGTTATGAACCTGCACTCCAAGGTGTCTTTGTTCAGCAACACTCCTTCGGACCTTACCATTAAGTGTATAAGTCCTGCTAAGATTTGCTTTCCCAAAATGTAGCACCTCGCATTTATCTGAATTAAACTCCATCTGCCACTTCTCAGCCCATTGGCCCATCTGGTCCAGATCCTGTTGTAATCTGAGGTAACCCTCTTCGCTGTCCACTACACTTCCAATTTTGGTGTCATCTGCAAACTTACTAACTGTACCTCTTATGCTCGCATCCAAATCATTTATGTAAATGACAAAAAGTAGAGGACGCAGCACCGATCCTTATGGCACTCCACTGGTCACAGGCCTCCAGTCTGAAAAACAACCCTCCACCACCACCCTGTCTTCTACCTTTCAGCCTGTTCTGTATCCAAATGGCTAGTTCTCCCTGTATTCTGTGAGATCTAACCTTGCTAATCAGTCTCCCATGGGAACCTTGTCGAACGCCTTACTGGAGTCCATATAGATCACATCTACTGCTCTGCCCTCATCAATCTTCTTTGTTACTTCTTCAAAAAACTCAATCAAGTTTGTGAGACATGATTTCCCGTGCACAAAGCCATGTTGACTATCCCGAATCAGTCCTTGCCTTTCTAAATACATGTACATCCTGTCCCTCAGGATTCCCTCCAATAACTTGCCCACCACCGAGGTCAGTCTCACCGGTCTATAATTCCCTAGCTTGTCTTTACCACCCTTCTTAAACAGTGGCACCACGTTTGCCAACCTCCAGTCTTCCGGCACCTTACCTGTGACTATCGATACAAATATCTCAGCAAGAGGCCCAGCAGTCACTTCTCTAGCTTCCCACAGAGTTCTCGGGTACACCTGATCAGGTCCTGGGGATTTATCCACTTTTAACCATTTCAAGACATCCAGCACCTCATTCTCTGTAATATGGACATTATGCAAGATGTCACCATCTATTTCCTTACAGTCTATATGTTCCATATCCTTTTCCACAGTAAATACTGAATCAAAATATTAATTTAGTAGATGCATGAGGTACAGGTTTCTTAATATAGTCTCAAAAGAGAAAGATGATGCAGGTGCTTACAGTAAAGGGGAGGATTGTGAAATATTGGATAAGATATGCATGATAGGAAGGTTAGTACTGGAGAGAGTGATCTATTTGAAGCTGGATAAGTTAACAGGTGAAGAATAACTGTATCTTTGACTGTTAAAGGAAACCAGAAGACATAGCAGATGCTTTGAGTATCATGTCCACTCCTCACCTGACATGGGCAAGTTACCTGTGGATTGGAAATCCAAGAATGTTGCACCATTTGTCAAAAAGTGTGCAAGAGGATCGACCAAATAATTATAAGCTAGGCCATCTGACCCTGTTGGTCAGCAAATTCCTGAAGTTGAGAGTGTGTTGCTGGAAAAGCACAACAGGTCAGGCAGCATCCAAGGAGTAAGAAAATCAATGTTTCGGGCCGGAATGATTCCTGATGAAGGGCTCCAGCCTGAAACGTTGATTTTCCTGCTCCTCAGATGCTGCCTGATCTGCTATACTTTCTCAACTCAGGTCTGTAGCATCTGCAGACCTCACTGTCTCCTGGGCAAATTCCTGGAATCAATATTGAGAGGTTACTTGGAGAGACATGGAATAATCAGCGATACTCAGCATGGCTTAGTCATGGAAAGATTGTGTCTTACTAGCTTAATTGAAATTTTTTTAGGAAGTAAGAAGAAGGATTGATGAGGATAGTGCAGTTTAGTGATTTTAGTAAAACATTTGAAAAGATGCTACGTAGAATCCTGTGCAGAAAGAAATAAAGCTCTGGGATATTGGAGAATGTGACAAGTTGGATCCTAGATTGGCTCAGTGACAGGAAACAATGTGTAATTATTAATGGGCGTTATTGCAAATGGAAAGCAGTTCTCAGTGATGTTCCACTGACTCAGTGTTGGGTTTTTGCTGTTTATGGTACAGATTAATGATTTAGACTTAAATGTGAGAGCAATGAATGAGAAATTTGCAAAATGGTTGATAAAGTCAAGAAGGAAACCGGCAACTGCAGAAAGATATCAAAGATTCAATTGACAGGATGGAAAAGTGATGAATTGAAATCAATCTGTCGATGTGTGAGGTTGTGCATTTGGGAAGGCCAAACAAAACAATGAATTGCCCAATAAACAGAAGGCTACTGAAAAGGGTTGAGGAACCAAGGGGCATTGGAGTGCATGTACATGACAGCAGGACAGGGAAATGAAGTGGTAAAGAGGCTTCCTTCATTGGTTGAGACATTGAATACAAGAACAGGAATGTAATGCATGAACTAAATAATACCTTGATTAGGCCACAACTGAAATTTTGTGCACAGTCTGATCATCACATTACGTGAAGGATATAATTACTCTAGAAATAGTACAGAGGAAATTTACAAGAAGGGCCCAGGGTTTGAAAATTGTAGCTATGAAGAACAATTGGATAACCTAAGTTTCTTTTCATTAGAATCGGGGAAACTTGAGGGGGTGATTTAATTGAGGAGTACAACATAATGAGTACAATATAATGGACAGAGAAGACCTGTTTTCCCTAGCAGAGATATCAATTCTCAGAGGTCATAGACTTAACAAGCTTGGTAGAAGGAATAGAGGGTGCACAGTGACAAATATTTTCACCCAGAGGATGGTAGGTGTCTCGAATTTGCTACCGAGTTCGGTGTTTGAGATGGGAATCCTCAACTCAATTAAAAGGAACCTGGACCTGCACCTGAAGTATTGTAACCTGTGAGGTTACAAACCAGGTGCTGGTACATGGGATTAGAATGGGGGATTAGTTTATTCAGCTGATGCAGGCTCAGTCGTCCGAAAGGCTTCTGTCCTGTAAATGGTTCTATGGTTCTAACAAGTATAGTCATACTCCTCTGCTCTTTTTTTATAGTTTTGTAAGTTTTACCCCATTGAATTAGTTTAAAAGTTAGCATTGACTGTGCCTTGCCTTTTAACCATTTGTAAGTGAGTGGATTTTGAGTGGATTAAAATCATGCACATTGACTTCAAATTCAAGTTTCAGTCAAGTTTTCAATCTATCCACCCTGATCATTTTTGTGTGTTGTGCTCCAGCCCTCAACAGCTCTTCTGGTGTAATGATAGTGTCCCTTCCTCTATGCCAGGAAGGCCCAGGTTCAAGTCCTATCCTACTCTGGTGTGATAACATCACTGAACAGGTTGATTAGATTAGACTCCCTACAGTATGGAAACAGGCCCTTTGGCCCAACAAGTCCACACCGACTTTCGGAAGAGTAACCCACTCAGACCCATTCTCCAACCAAAGCACCTAACACTATGGGCAATTGAGCATGGCCATTTCACCTGACCTGACAATCTTTGTATTGTGGGAGGAAACCGGAGCACCCGGACGAAACCCACGCAGACATAGGGAGAATGTGCAAACTTCACACAGATAGACACCCGAGGTGGTAATTGAATCCAGGTCCCTGGCGCTGTGAGGCAGCAAAGCTAACCACTAAGCCACCATGCCGCCCAAATTATTACAAATGTTTACAAAGTATTGATTCCAGCCCTAGTCTCCTTCTCATTTGAAAGTCAGTTATTTACATCATAGCCTCCAGTCATTAAATTAACCAAGCCATCTGCAATGCTCTGAGATAAAACTGAGAAAGTCGTGTGAAAGGGTTATGCTTTCAAAGAGTCAACATTGTCATAATGAGCTGAATGGTTTCTTTCTGTGCTGGAAAATGCTATGATCTGCTGTCTCTATCTCAGAGGCCATTTGAATGCACAATAGTCAATGATTTCCTATTGCTAGCTTTTCAGAGCAAATTCCAAGAAATTGCATTTACACTACTAAATTCCAATATCTTATTCTTGCAACAAGTTTATACAGGTACGTCTAGTTTACCAACAGTTCATTGTCTGTATCTAAGTTTCTGGATTAATACAAATACAGTTACTCATAAAAACATTTCAGGATTAGCAATTGTACTTCATATAAACAGGACAAAGTATTCCTCTTCAATTAAATCAAATTGTATATTTACTTTGAAAATTAGACTAGTACAATTGCAACATTTAAAAGACATCTGGATGGGTATATGGATATGAAGGGTTTGGAGGGATATGGGCCACGTGCTGGCATGTCGGACTAGATTGGGTTGGGATATCTGGTTGGCATGAACAAGTTGGGCTGAAGGGTCAGTTTCCCTGCTGTACATCTCTTTGACTCTATATTTGATCCAAGTATACAGAACATTTGAAATATTAAAAATGCTTAGCAAATCAGTTGTCATTTGAGAAATGAAATCTGATGCTTTAAGCAGGCTGTTGTCTTTTGTCAAATGCATGGTACTTCTGGAAATGTACAGAAACGGAGAAACTAGAAACAGGAGTAGGTCAGTCAGCCCCTCACATCTGTTCTGCTATTCAATAGGATCATCACTAAACCTCTGTCTCAATGCCACATTTCTGGTTTCCACCACATCCCTTTATGCCTTTAATATGTAAAAAAAAATCAATCACCTACTGAATATATTCAAGGATTAGACCTTCGAATCCTTCTGTGGTCATGAATTCCATAGGTTGACCCGACACTCTGAGTGAACAAATGATTCCTCATCTCAGTCCTAAATGGCCTACACCCTATACTGAGACCTGACACCTGGTTCTAGACTCCTCAACCTGGGAAAACATCCTCCCTAAATCTAGTCTATTTAGCTTTGTAGGAATTGTACACATTTTAATCAGATCTCCTTTTATTCTTCTAAACTCGAGTGAATGTCAGCCCAGTTGAACCAATCACTCTTAATAGGAAATTGCCATGTTTTCTTTTACAGTGGTCTTCAATCCTAAAATCAGAAGTAACATATAAATCATCCATTTGTTATGTACTCATTGCCTGTGATCAGTCTGAAATGTGTAACAGTTACTGTAAAGTGTCACTAATGTGGCATGACCTGCTCATTTTTTTTTAATGTTCTTCTTCATAAAACATGGGCATTGCTGGATGGACTAGCCTTTATTGCATATCACTGCTTGTTCTTCAGAGGTGGTGGTGAGTTGCCATCTTGAACTCCTGTAATTCATATGTGTATTGGGACATGCAGAGTACAATTAGAAAGGCAGTTCCAGAATTTTGATGAAGTGACAGTAAAAGAATAATGACATATTTTAGATTAGATTCTCTACAGTATGGAAACAGGCTCTTCCGCCCAACAAGTCCACACCAACCCTCTGAAAAGTAACCTGCCCAGACCCATTTCCCTATAAGATGATGTTGTATAATTTAGAAGGAAACATTCAGATAGTGGTTTTGCTGTGCATCAGATCTTTTTAATTGTTCTTCAGTTTGTACATCTAGAAGGTGCCATCAAAGGTTGCTTGGTGAGTTGCTGCTTTCCACCTTGCCGATGCTGCATATTGTTGTGACTGTGGTGAAGTTAGTGGATGTGCTGCTTTATTTTTGATTGTATTGAGCATCTTCAGAGGTGATGGTACTCTACTCATCCAGGTAATTGAGGAGTGATTTCATCATAAGCCTGACTTATGCCTTTTAGATGGTGGATAAGCCTTGGTGATTCCAAGTGAATTTACTCATTGCAAAATTCCCAGCCACTGATCTGTTATTGTAGCTGGAATATCTATTTGTTTTCTCTGATTCAGTTTCTGATCAATGGAATTTAGAGATATTGATACTGGGATTTTGGCAATGGTAATGGCATTGAACATCAAGGGGAGGTGGCTACTTTGTCTGGTGTTACCTGAAACTTGTACAGTATGGCACAAATGTTACTAGTCCCATGTCAATGCTAGCCTCGATATCTGCCAGGTCTTGCTGTATACAGATATCGACTGGTTTAGCACCTTCTGTAATTTTCCATGCAAAAATAAATTGTTAGTGCTTTTTAAAAGCTATAGGTATTACTATTATTGTGAGGCATGTGGTGCTGTCCACTCCCACTGATTATACTGCCTGTGGAACAGCATTAACATGTGCAGGCTGGGTAAATTGGCCATGCTAAATTGCCCATAGTGTTAGGTGCATTAGTCAGGGCAAATATAGGGTAGGGGAATGGTTCTGGGTGGGTTACTTTTTAGAGGGTCGGTGTGGACCTGTTGGGCTAAAGGACCTGTTTCCAGGGAATCTAGTCTTTCTTCCTCAACATCGAGCAGAATTCATCTTTGTTCCTGGGAAGCAATGCTCAATGCCTTAGGTTGCAACATTTCAGATAAACTGGTGTATATTTTGTCATTTTCATTCTTTTACTCATGCTCCTGTACTACTCCTGATCTCCTGTTGCTTAATATGTGTATGAGTTGGGACACATCGGAGGAGGTTGCAATTTTTTGAGTAATATGAATGATCTGCTAGTCACTGCAGCACAGAACTAAAGCGAGAACAAGTTAATTGACAGACACCGTTGACCCGATTGGCACCAATGACATTTTATAGGAAATGCAATGAGGTCATGCAGGTACATTTCAAGGAGCTATGGGAAAACAAGTGAACAAGGGTTCCTAGCCAATCATCTCTGGAGCAACATGTTTGTGAGTTTGGAAATTGAAGGATAGATGAATGTGTGGCTGGAGAATTGGTCCACAAGGGAGGGTTTTAGATTTTGGGAACATCAATGGGTTTTGAGAAGTGGCGATAAGCTCTGTAAAGAGACAGGATGGGTCGTAACTAAATAGAAACTGGACCAATACTCTCACAGGAAGTTTGCTCAAACTGTTAACAAGAGTTTAAACTAACTTGGCAGCAGCTGTTCAGCAAGATATAGCCTAAGAAAGGAGAAACATTATTTGGTGGGCCAGACTTTGAGGGAATGCCATAAGGCTGAAATTAGGTTTACAGTACACGTATGCAAACACACAAAGCATGTTAAATAAAGTTAGCAAGCCACAAGCACAAGCAGCTGCACGGCAATACGATTTTGCGACAGTTATGAAGACCCGGCTCAAAAGACAGTATGATTGGTAATAAATATTCTTGGATGTGAAGTGTTCAGAAAAGTAAGGGTATGGTGCTCATAAACAAAAACAGAAGTTGCTGGAAAAGTTCAGCTGATCTGGCAGCATCAATGAAGAGAAATCAAAGTTAACGTTTAGGGTCCAGGGACCCTTCCTCAGAACAGTTCCTGATTTATAGCATCTGCAGTTCTTTTGGTTCTTGTGATGTTCACAAAATCATATTGATTAGATTAGTCATGAAAAAGGATAAGGAGCAATCCAATGTAAAGTTACTATGTGAAAGGGGGCCAATTTAAAGGGGTGAGAGCAATCTGATCCGAGTAAATTAGTATCAAAAGTTGATAGACAAATCAGTGAAAGCACAATGACCTGCATTTTATGATAGTTCAGAGATATTTCCATTATAAGGAAGATGGGACAACAGAAACCAAATCTCCCTGGTTGATGAAAGATGCACAGATTAAGATGAAGCAGAAACACAGGGTAAGTGATGGATGTGAAGCTGATGCTACAAGTGAGAGCCAGGCTGAATACCGAAACTTCAGAGAAGAAGAAATTAAAATATAAGAGGCGAAAAGGATTATGAGAAGAGACTGTAAAAGGGAACGTTAAAGTCTGTTGTCAGCATGTTGCCCTACGGGAATTGGATAAGCACCTGAAATAAAAAGAAAAGCTGTTAGGTACAGGGAAAGAATGATAGCAGAGTTATTCTGGCAGACAATTAAGACAGGTGTAACGAGCTGAATGGCGTGTCCTGTAAACATTCAAAAATCACAAGCTTGAAGTGACAAGCTTTCAGTATACGATCAGAAGCAAGAACATCCATTGCTACTAATTGTAATGACAAATCACAAATTAAAAATGATCACAGATGAGTTTGGGACTTCAGCCCCAGATATATAAAGGAAAGCATAAAGAACAGGGGAACCAGGGTTTCTATTTTTGGTTATTGATGGTCCTGAAGGTGGAAGATGGTTTTGAGTATCAATAATTGTTACCCATAACTTTGGTGAGCTGTAGTAGCTCCGTTGCATAGAGTTTTCCTTTACCTGGTTACCAACCTCCCGTGGAAATTACATCTAGTCACAGCCTGTTTAGCAGGCCACCATAACTATTAAATCATCTTTAGTTGTCAAACTCCCCTTCACCAGTTGACAAGTTGATAAAAAGGAAATGTCATATCCCTGTATTAATGATGTGGAGGCTCAAGTGGAACAGAAAACAAATGAGGCCGAGGAATGATTTGAGGGTAAAGCTTTATCGATTTTTCCAGGCGTAGAATGTGTGGCTAATGATTTCCATGTCACATCATGAAAGAGTTGTACAATTGTGGTAATCAGAGCATACTTAACAGTGCAGTATCCATTCTTTGATGCTCTACTTCTTTATCAGCTGTGGATTAAGCAGCAGTTAGAGAATAGAATGTGTGAGTAAATAAATGACTAAAGTTCAATTTAATATAAAAAAAAGTACAACTAATCAGTTTTTCTTGTTCTTGACCGATAAAATGCCCGAGTTGTATTTGTGCATTTCAACTCTCAATACCATGGATTCCATTTCAATTTATATTTGGGGGAAGGGGAACTAATTTAAGTTCAAATGCAGGTCTGTTGAAGGTTTATTTTTCTTCAAAGTTTCAATGTTCAAGATATTATATAATTACTACACATTAATAGCATATTATGTTCTAATTCATTATGTTCTAATGTACAAGTCAAAACAGTTGTGAGGAATAAGGGTGACTTGTTTTTGGCTGGGATAATTGGGATGATAATGCAGTGTAAAGTGTAGTGCAGCACTCACCACCTAATTCCTACTACCACACTAGGAACCATCCTTGTGATGGAGGGTAAAGCCATTGTGATAGGCAGTCCTGGAGGCCTTCAAATGCAGTGTGCAAGCCAGGGATTCAATGACAGCTATTTCATTGCCAATTTTGGACAAATTAATGCTGGATCCTTATAGCAATACTGTGTAGTGCAGACTGGAAATGATCAATGTTATGACCAGTCAGGAGGGGGAACCAGCTCCCTTTCTCTTAACCCCCTTTTCATTAATTGCAACAATTTTCTAGCACACATCATGTACACGTCAAGTAAAATGTAGCTAACTGCATCAAAATTAAAGCGATAAGTCCAAGATTTTCTAAGTGAAAGGAAAATTAATCTTATACTTATTAATAGAGTCATAGAGATGTACAGCACAGAAACAGACCCTTCGGTCCAACTCGTCCATGCCGACCAGATATCCCACCCACTCTAGTCTCACCTGCTAGCACCCAGCCCATCTTAAGAAAAACATCATAGCACACAGCGCCTAATGCACACCCACTTACAAACAGAGGTAATATGTTGAAAATTAAGAGGGGAGGTTGTCCAGTCCAAACAGGAAGATAAGAGTTGAGGCAGTTTGAAGTTCTTGTCAGTTACATTGTTGTATGATTTCACTGTCTTTTAATGAAATGGCAATTTCAGTGCAGCCAATTTAGGGTATTCCATTGAGGTCCATTAGACATGCCTCAAACAGTGGTCAGACGGTCACAGCAGCTATTTCAGATCAGTATTTGTCCTCATTGAGTCAGATAGTCATAGAGATGTACAGCATGGAAATAGACCCTCGTCCATGCTAACCAGATATCCTAACCTAATCTAGTCCCATTTGCTAGCACTTGGTCCACATCCCTGTAAACCCTTCCTATGCATATATCCTCTTTAAAAATAACTTTAATTGATTAAGTTTTCAGTTGTTAAAACCAGATTATGTATTTGAATATCAATTATAAGTATTTAATATTATTGTAGTACCATTCCAATTAAATTTTAAAGGAACATTTATTTGCAGGTACTCATAGCACTGTTCCACGTATAGATTCAGGACTTGGAGATATATTTAAATTTGTTTCCAACTCATCTGGCAATCCACCTAACCACAGATTAGCATTGGCACCTTGACATTACAGGATGAACATTCTACTGATAAAATATTAATTGCAAACTCTATGTTTTCTGTCTGATACAAAATTATCATTTGGGGTTTAGCATGTAGTATCTTCCTTGATTGATCGTGTCGTTAATCTCCTGATACTATCACAGTGACTGAATATTTAAAGTTGAACGGCTGCTCATGTTTAGATGAGATCCTATGAGATATTCACAGGCAGAAACATTGAGCAGTTTGTGCCCAGGATAGACTTCGAAACATCAATGCTACACTTTAGAGCGCCACTCAAAGTGTGCTTTTCCATACCTCAGAATGGTTCAGCAACTTATTGCTTGGGAATTCATGTCTCAAGCAATTTGAGAAGCTCCTGGATCTTACTTTCAAAGCCACGGGGTGCAGTAGGAGTGCCCCTACCTCTTGGTGAGAAGCTACAAGTTCAAATCCAAACTCAGGACTTGGTAACCACAAAATGTGTGTAATAACATAGCCAAACAAGTTGATTACCAGCTTGTAATCATTACCAGGCTGCAAAAGTGAAAAATTGTCCCGGTGAACCAGTGGCAGCTACTGACTAACAGCCTCCCAACTTCAAAAGGACCATGCACAGGTGCCTTTGCCCTCATGAGAATGTATCACCCTCATGGTGGGCGGTACGATGGCTAGCACTGATGCCTCACAGCGCCAGAAACCCGGGTTCAATTCCCGCCTCAGACGACTCGCTGTGTGGAGTTTGCACATTCTCCCTGTGCGTGAGTTTCCTCTGGGTGCTCCGGTTTCCTCCCACAATCCAAAAATGTGCAGGTCTGGTGAATTGGCCATGCTAAATTGCCTGTAGTGTTAGGTGAAGGGATAAATGTAGGGGAATGGGTCTGGGTGGGTTGCGTATTGGTGTGGATTTGTTGGGCAGAAAGGCCTGTTTCCACACTGTAAGTAATCTAATCTAATTTATTTTATATTCATTTATTGGATGTGATCATCATTGGCTGGGCCAGCATTTATTGCCCATCCCTATCTGCCCTTGAGACGGTAGTATTGACCTGCCTTCTTGAACTGCTGCAGTCCATCTGCTGTGGGTTGACACCTGATGCTCTTAGGAAGGGAATTCTGAGATTTTGATCCAGCGACAGTCAAGAAACAGTGACATATTTCTAAGTCAGGATGGTGAGTGGCTTGGAGGGGGAACTTGCAGGGGTTGGTGTTCCCATGTATCTACTATCCTTGTCCTTCGAGATGAAACTGATCGTGAGTTTGGAATGTGCTGCCTTAGGATATTTGGTGAATTTCTGCAGTGCATCTTGTAAGTAGCACACACTGCTGCTACTGCGCATTGGTTGTAGAGGGAGTAGATGTTTGTGGCTGTGGTGCCAATCATGAGGGCTGCTTTGTCCAGGATGGCATTGAGCTTCTTGAGTGTTGTTGGAGCTGCACCCAGCCAGGCAAATGGGGAGTACTCTATCACACTCCTGATTCTGGGCTGACTTTGTAAGTCAGGAGGCGAGTTACTAACATTAACAATCATTCTGAAGTAGTCATTCCCTCTCGCATGCACTGTGAATTATCCTGTGTAGATTCTCTATCTTACTGGTATGTTCATTTCTGTGCAATGAAGAGATGAATCTGGGTGGATTATCATCACCTGTGTCTTCGCTCACTATCTGGTTGGAGGAGAAAGTGAGGTCTGCAGATGCTGGAGATCAGAGCTGAAAATGTGTTGCTGGAAAAGCGCAGCAGGTCAGGCAGCATCTAAGGAACAGGAGATTCGACGTTTCGGGCATAAGGCCTTCTTCAGGAATCTGAAGATTCCTGATTCCTGAAGAAGGGCTTATGCCCGAAACGTCGAATCTCCTGTTCCTTGGATGCTGCCTGACCTGCTGCGCTTTTCCAGCAACACATTTTCAGCTCACTATCTGGTTGGCCAGAGAGGGCCAATTTGATTCTGATTTTCTGTCATATTGGCATTTCCTAGTTATCTTTCTCTCATAAAAGCAAGTGTAATCCAGCAATTTACAAAGGTAATGATGCTTTTGTTGAAGTTGGACATGGGTGTGTAAATGGTAACGCTAACAATTGTTTGGACAGCGTGTATTTGTTGAGAGGATCCAGAATAGCTACTGTAGAATGCACATTTTATCCCATTTAGTTTTATTACTATTTCTGTACTATAAGCATTGGTAGACCATCCCCTTTCACCCTCTTGGATCAGCGTCTTATGCAATTGTGCTGCAGAGCAAAACATTGTTAATTGGTAGGTTAGTGGGATATAATGCAACAATCATGATCATTGGGGAAAAAAAAATTCAACTACCATATTAACTGAGCATTCTCACTAATAAAGTGGCAGCTTTTCTTGGAAAATATTAGTGAATTTTAAACAAAAACAGAAATCGCTGGAAAAGCTCAACAGGACTGGCAGCACCTGTGGACAGAAACCAAAGTTAGCATTTCGAGTTCATCAGTTCTGAAGGGTCACTTGAACCAAAACATTAACTCTGATTTCTTTCCACAGATCCTGGAACCTTAAACTGCCAGTCCTGCCCATCCCTGAGCCATGTTTCTGTAATTGCAATGATATTCCACTCCCATGCTCCTAACCATGGCCTGAGTTCATCTGCCTTCCCTGTTAGGCTTCTTGCATTGAAATAAATGCAGTTTAATTTATTAGTCCTACCTTGTCCCTGCCCGCCCTGACTGTTTGACTCACTTCTGTTCTCAGCTGTACCCGTCTCAGATCGATCTCTTTCCTCACTATCTCCCTGGATCCCATTTCCCCACCCCCCACCCCCACCCTCACCTTACTAGTTTAAATACTCCCAAGCAGTTCTAGCAAAATTCCCTGCTGGTATATTATTCCCCTTCCAAATTAGGTGCAATCTGTCTTTTTGTACAGGTCACTTTTACCCCAAAAGAGATTCCAATGATCCAAAAATGTGAATCCTTCTCACGTACACCAGCTCCTCAGTCATGCATTCATCTACTCTATCCTCCTATTCCTGCCCTCTCTAGCTCGTAGCACTGGAAGTAATCCAGATATTACTACACTTGAGGACCTCCTTTTTAAATTTCTGCCTAACTCTGTAATCTCCCTTCAGAATCTCAACCTTTCCCTCCCAATGTCGTTGGTTCCAATGTGGACAATGACCTCTTGCTGGCTCCTCTCCCCCGTGAGAACATTCTGCACCCTCTCTGAGACATCCTTGATCCTGGCACCAGAGAAACAACACACCATTCTGCTTTTTCTCTGCTGGCCACAGAAATGTCTGTCTGTACCTCTGACTACAGAATCCCCTAACACAATTCATCTCTTGGAAGCCGACATACCCCTCGTTGCATTAGAGCCAGCCTCAATACCAGAAACTTGGCTATTCGTGCTACGTTCCCCTGAGAATCCATCACCCACTACATTTTCTAAAACAGCACACCTGTTTGAAATGGGTATATCCACAAAAGACTCCTGCCCTAGATGCCTACCTCTCTTACGTTTCCTGGAGTTAACCCATCTTTGTCACTGTATTTGAGACTTTCCCCGCTTCCTATAACTGCCATCCATCACATACTGTTGCTATTGCAAATTACTCATCGCTTCTATCTGTCTCTCCAACCGATCCACTCGATCTGATAAGATTCGCATCCAACAGCATTTATGGCAGATATAATCCGCAGTAACCCTTAAGCTGTGGGCGGCACGGTGGCACAGTGGTTAGCACTGCTGCCTCACAGCGCCTGTAGACCCGGGTTCAATTCCCGACTCAGGCGACTGACTGTGTGGAGTTTGCACGTTCTCCCCGTGTCTGCGTGGGTTTCCTCCGGGTGCTCCGGTTTCCTCCCACAGTCACAAAGATGTGCGGGTCAGGTGAATTGGCCATGCTAAATTGCCCATAGTGTTAGGTAAGGGGTAAATGTAGGGGTATGGGTGGGTTGCGCTTCGGCGGGTCGGTGTGGACTTGTTGGGCCGAAGGGCCTGTTTCCACACTGTAAATCTAATCTAATCTAATCTAATCTGTCTTTAAACTCCCACATCTGACAAGAAGTATATATCACTGCAAAAGCCATATTTGCTCCTTCATAATCTACAGACCCAGAAAATAACACCGTTTTATTCCTCTACAAAACACTTCACCAGGTTAAATTAATAGCTATGGCTTATATTTTAAGTTTAACCAAGAGACTTATCTCCAAAAGCATATAATCAAGAAAGAACCCACTATACTCACTAATGCAGCCTTTCTCTTGGATAGACTTAAAACAACAATTAACTTATCTAATTATCTGAGTCTGGTAACTGATCTGTGCTCACTGCACTTGATTGGTTGTGGAGAGAAAGCCAACAGACCATACAGAGAACTGGAATAAGCAAACGACATTTTGAGATTGGAGAGATGTTTTAAAGCACTGTGAATAAACCTGTTGCATATTCAGAAGTTCTTGTCACCTTTTTAAATTACTATTCATTCAATGTGGACATCACTGGCTACGTCAGCATTCATTGCCCAACTCTAATTGCCTGGAGAGCAGATGACAGTCAACTATATTGCTGTGGATCTGGAGTTACGTGTAGGCCAGACCAGGTGAGGATGACAGATTTCCTTCCCTGGAGGACATCAGTGAGTCAGATGGATTTTTGTGACAATCAGCAATGGTTTCATGGTCATCAGTAGATTCCTAATTCCACTATTTTGTTTAATTTTAATCCAATTTCCACCATTTTCTAGGAACTAAACCCAGTTCACCAGAACATTAGCTGAGTTTCTGGATTAATGGTCTAGTGATAATAATATGAGGCCATTGCCACAGCATTGCTCTACTGTACATAAAATGATTAATAGAGATGTGCTCAGGTACAGAACAGGGTAATTTGAGAGGGATTGCTTGGTAGGAAGAATAAGGTGGCAGAAACCAAGATTTCCCTTACACAGCCTAGAAGAAGTCTTAAGCCTAGTCCAAAAATGAAAGCTAAGTCTTGTCTTCCACAGAACCAAGCTTCACTGAGGAGGACAGACTCACTGACCAGTTCAGTCAGTGGTTAAATGGCATTCGGGTCGGATATTCATAATGACCCTGATCTGTATTGATAAACAAAGCTCTGACTTGATTCCTTGAAAGTGGAGTGACAGGTAGACAGTGTGGTGAAAAGGGTGTTTGGCATGATTGCCTTCATTGGTCGAATCATTGAGTTAAGGAATTTGGCTATCATGTTGCAGTTATACAGGACATTGATGAGGCCTATTTTAGAATACTGTGTACAATTCTGGTCACCTTTCTTTTGGAAAAATGTTGTTAAACTTGAGAGAGTAGAAAAGATTTACACAGATGTTGACAGGACTAAAGGGTTTGAGCTTTGGGAGAGGATGAGTAGGCTGGGGCTGTTTCCCATGGAGCATTAGAGGCTGAGGGATAACTTTGTAGATGTTTATAAAATCATGAAGGGCATGGAGAGAGTGATTGGCCAAGGTCATTTTCCTAAGGTGGGGGAGTCCAAAACAAGACGCCATTGGTTTAAGGTGAGAGGCGAAAGATTTAACAAGGACCTGAGGGTTAACTTTTTCACACAGAGGGTGGTGCATATATGGCATGAGATGCCAGAGGAAGTGGTGGAGGTGAGTATAATTTCAACATTTAAAATCGGTATACGTTCGGAAGGGTTTAGAGGGATATGGGCCAAGTGCTGGCAAATGGGACTAGATCAGATTGGGGTGCCTAGTCGACATGGACGAGTTGGATTGAAGTGACTGTTTTCCTAATATATAACTCTGTGACTCTATGAGATTATGATGATAAAAGAAATGAAGTATTGAAATCACCGCAAGGTGCAAATTGATCCACCACCAATTCCTGTTAGGTGAAGGGGATTAAAATTCCACCTGATACATAGGTAGTTATAGATTTCTCTGCTTGTCTCGCTCCTGTTCTGGATGAATTACCTTGTTCTTAACTTGGAGAAAAATTGGAAACGAAGGCACAAACATGTGTGAATAATTTAGCTACCAATAATGAAGAGAGTAAATTTTTTCCATGTATTTGATAACTGGAAGAAACCTAAACAATGCTGTCAAATCTGGAACCTATTACATCAAGTTCACACCTTCTAGTGATCACTTGTTACTAATTTTGTTGCATTCTTGCATGATTTCTCGAATTAAAGTTATTAGTTAGACCAATTTAAATAATTAATCTTTTGCAGTTTTAATTTTTATTCTGTTTCAAGATCCTTGCAACGTTGAAGCATCAGAATACACATTTGTTTCCTACTAGTTTCCAGAGACTTCATGTTGAAGTGCTGATCCATTTAACTTTTGAATAGTAAAAGTGGAGTTTCTTCAGAGAAGGGTGTGTCTCATGTACAAATCTGCGCATTAAAATTGAATGAATCACAAATACGCCTTGTTCTGGTAATTGCTATGTTAAAAGTGCAATATAACCTGGCAATTATTAGTCTCATTTTCCCTCACAGGCAGCAGAAGAAATCTTCCAGTCTTGCAGATCCACAAATGAGCATGGAATCCATGTCTTACAATGTCTCTTCTGCTCACAGACTGTGCTTCACTCGGAAGGCAGGTTTCTTCATGTGCAACAAGTGTTACACAATGCTTTAAAACATCTCTGCAATCTCAATTTATCTGCACTTGTACTAACTCCAGCTTAACATCTCAAAACCTCTGTCTTACAACTGGTTCAACCAAACAACCACAGTGAGCAGAGAGCAGTTAACAGACTCAGACAATTGAACATAGAACATTTAAAATCTCCAGCTCGTGTTTCATCATCATTCATTCATTCACATGATGATCCAATGAATTATATGATAGATGAATGCATGGATTGAATCTGGTCCTTATTTCAGATTAGACTTTTCCCAATGAGGCCAGGTTCCTCATGTGGAAATATATGTTGGTAAAATGTACAGTCACCAACTGGAATGCACCTATCTTTTTACAGGCAGCGGTTCATGGATTAACCTGCTGTAAGCGTTACCGTCCTGTTCAGTAGAGATTGAATGCACAGCTCAGTAAGCTTAGCTGCATCACCAGGCAACATGGCTAATGTACATGGTAATAGTTTTGAAGGAATTTATATTCTCATTCCATTGAGTTCCATCTAATTTGATGAAATCACATTGCACCCAAATGGAGACAGCGAGATTAGCACAAGTACCTGGAAGGAGTTGATGAGCATACCACCCAGGAGTCTTCACTGAATAGGCCTTGCTTGGCACACCCTCCTCATTCCTGAAGAAGGGCTTATGCCCAAAACGTTGATTCTCCTTCTCCTTTGATACTGCCTGACCTGCTGCGCTTTTCCAGTAACACATTTTTATGTTCTGATCCCCAGCATCTGCAGTCCTCACTTTGTCCTTGCAATAAACTAACCCTGCTATCTAAGACAAGTGTCTCTTCTGTTTCGACTCACCAGTGACCGATCCTCTAGCATTGATAAATGGAAGGGCCCTGGAAACATTGCCACAGGCTGGCAGGGGTGGCATCCTAAGGCACAATGGTGACCATTGCTGAGGAAAGCAGGGACCTGAAAGCCGACAGCAGGTAATTAATCAACAATTAAGATTATATGAATGGACAGATAGCCTCTCTGAGGCAACCTCTGGGTGTACGGATACCCTTTATTGCCCTTTACCCCTTGTTTAACAAAAAGGTTTCCTCCGCGCCACACCCACAGCTCCCCCCCCTCCCACCCACCACCAACCTGCCACTCCATCAGAAATACTGACAGCCTAGTAAAATATCCCTTTAATAGAGCATTTGAACATTTAATCAATTTCTTCCTGTTGAAATCTAGTCCCACCATCAGTAGCATTTCCAAACGCAGGACATGGTTGAGGAGTTGACCGAATATGGCTGCCCAAATCTTTACCAATCCCACCAATCTCAGCCAAATATCATGCTTGTTACCTTGTGCAAACCGAACAAGTTCTCCTCAAAAAAAATCAAGAAGAGAATTTGGAATCCCAGATTGAATGAAGAATAATTATTTCCAGTCTATGGGAACTGCAGAGAGGAGGGCATCCCTTCAGAAGGTGTTGCTAATAACTCCTTACAAACTTTATACAGGAATACAGACATGACAGAGGAATCTGGACAAACAGTCAAAAGTATTGCAATTACATGAATGATCAAATGTTGTACCCTGGGTCCAATCATTACTAAATAATCATTAAAATAATGGGCAAATACATCTTGAATTCAATAATAGCATTTAGTATAAGTCAGAAAGCAAATACCATTGACTTAGGCTGAAGGCTGAAGAAAGTTGCATATAACGAAAACGATTGTGATTTGAATCACAAAATTCCCAATTTGTCTATTATTTTGTAATCTAATGCATTATATTTCTAGACCTTATCATTGATTTCTGTTGTCTTATAGAGAGACCGCAGAAATAAAAATATCAAGCACATAAAGTTATTACATGATTAATCCAGTTTTCTTTACTACCAGTGAACCAAAACAAGACACACTTTGTCAAAGCATTTAGTCTGGCACTCATTAGTACAATTTGCAGAAATATTAATTTAGGAAAAAAATGAATATTTATGCAGTCTGAAAGGAGAGAGTTGATTTGTCACGAAGTGGATTCTGTTTGGCACTGCCTTGGAGAATTCAACCATTAATCATAATGATAATAAGTAACCATCAAGTTATACTTTAAATTTTAAAACAGGGCAAGCTTACTTTGATTTGTCAAGACATTGCTTCAAGAACTGAACAAGCAAATGGCAGACACCTATTGTGTTGAGGTAAAACAGGCACGTTGCATATATGTGTGTATTCTGTCTGCCAAGCCAAGTCAAAAAGACATTCTGCCTACCATACAAATGAGTAAATTAATACATGAATTTCATTGCCAGTGTAGTACTGGCAGATTACATCAAACAGCATATCCCTTTTGTTTGCAAAAGTTAGCTAATGCCTGTACCTAATTGGCCTGCACTTGGAAAACTCACAACACAATGTCCAACATTAAATGTGATTCTGCAATTTGCCAACAATTGCTGGATAATCCTGAATGTGCAAAGAATTATGCTGCTAACCAAATTTAGGATTATCAATTGGGAAAACTTGCGTGTACAGGAATCTGTATACACAGGGGTCTGTTCTTTGCAGGTCCAAAAAAATCTGTACAAACATTGCACCTGTTTCAACTGGACAAAATAAGTCACAACCAATTGCTGGTTCATTTCTCAGAGCAATGCCTTGACCAATCAGAGTCAACCTGCCTGGCTTATAATTTTAAAAAGCCTGGCAGTGAACTGTCAATTATCATTAATAGGTACATTCTCCATTGAAAAGCCTCTGCCAGTCAGCGTGTACTGGCCAACCAGTCAGCATTCTCCTCTTATACAGTCTAAATATTGGCTTTCCTTCAAGTTTGTATACTCATGAATTGTCCTGATCAGTATAAGTCTTTGGCCATGACCATCTTTTTTCAGCAATACTCAAGATCTGTAGGACCAAATCAATATTTGTACTAGTGCACTCTCAAGGTAGTTCTGAAGGAGCCTCACAATGGTATCGAAATGTAATTTCTGTTTCTCTCTGCAAAGATGCTGCCAGAGACCTGTTGAATTTCTCTAGCACTTCCTGTTTTTAATATTAAACCATCAATATGGCTTTGGAAACTGTGAAAAACATATTTTTGAAGCCAAGATTTAATTTTGGAATTGCCACAAGTGTAACATAATTTCAACACATGGGGAACACTAATAAGTGCAAGATTGTGCAAGCTCTTAAAGAATTAAGGTTAATATAACAGAAAATAATTTTAAAATATCTATTTTTAAAGAAAACTGTTTAGAAAAGATTCACATTTCGTTGTAAAGTGTCATAACCATCTTACTTACTAACATGATCAGCTTTGTTTTCAAAGTGGGGAAATCTTTGATTTTGCGCAGCACATATTCTGAAGTGACAGATGATCAGATGCTTCAGAAGAATTATTTAGTCTGGTTCAAGCAGCCATTCATTATAAACTGAAAAAAATAGACACTAGTAGAAGCAACACACAAAGTCTCTGAATGCAAAAGGGACCCTTATAATCTTTAAAAAGCATGCATAATGAGCTGTGTGTAAAAGACAATTTTATTTTTCTGGTTCTGTGCTCATGATGGAGCCATTATATCATTGTTTAGAAATGTTTAGCTACAATAGCTCTGAAACCTGTAAAACAGGGTAAGGAAGCATTGGTGTCACCTCTGAGAATCAAGAGATGCAGGAAACATATTAAAAATTCAATGTCTTTGCTGGGTCATAGATGCTTGTAGTTTGTTTAACCTCTGATGTAGATACAAGGGCATATAAATAAGGTTATAAATATTTATTGGAAGTGAAAAGTTCACGTGAAATACTGAATGAAACCCAAAACACAGTTCTTCTTACTTACTGTCTATCCCAACAGATCCTTGTAGTAGACACAGTAATAAATGGTGCCATGTGTTTAGCAGTGAAGGCAACAGAGCAAATGTATAGAACTGTGCATCTTTTCAATGATGAACATTTCCTGGATTTCATCAACAACACACCAGTTTGGACAAGGCTGAGGGGTATAGATGATTAAACACATTAATTGAAAGCAGGATTCATTCTATCCCTGTAGCATCTCTTTCTAACAACTATAGGCTTACATGTAACAGACAAATTTCAATGAAAGGTACTTTGTTGGATCATCATGCTTTATTACCAATTTTATCATTACGCAGTGTCTTTGGTAGAATTCAATAATGTAGATTTATGACTATTTGGACAAGTATGACTTCTAGCTTGATTAAGGAACTTTACATTTTATCCTTGCATTTTTTACACAAGTAGAATTTGCTAGAGTGTTACAAGGGAAGCACTGTGCCTCACCAGCTCTGCAAAGTTGGGCATGAGCTCCACTTTTGTCCACATTTTTGTCCATTTTACAGATGCAATACCACATTACAGTTACCTAGCCCATTGGTTATTCTTCTCTTTGTTTCAAAGAGCCCAGATGTTGACAGGAATTGACTGGCAAGTCTGTGCACATTTTTCTTCATATTTCATTTTGCATCTTTGTGAGGTTTCCATTGATGTTTCCATGAGTCTACATTGACCTAGGGATATTGCTGGCTTACATTTAATCTTGTCTAACTGAACTGCTCATTCAAAGCTTGTCTAAGGAAAAGGAAATCAAGTGCAGGATTAATGTTTATGACTTCAATATGTTATCAATCATTTTCTGATGGTATCAGAGCTGTCTTGCAAACTTGCTGTAGGCAATTAATATTTGGAGTGTAAGGATCTGATTCAGATTGGAATCACTACATCAGTTTCAAACTGATCCAGACACTTAATCCTCATGAGAAAAAGCATAGTTAACATACCACAATAGAAGATTACTGGAAGTGGAGAGCTTGATGCATGGGATTTGTAATTTTTAACATTTACAATCGGAAAAGATATATAGCTTCTTAACTGTTCACCCACAATATGCAATGTAATACAAGTGTCCTCTGTTGTAACAATGGTTGCTGCTATCCCTGAGAAAGTTACTACTCAACACAAATGATCACTCAAAACCTCCACAACTTCCCCATAAGGCTATGTACAGCAGCATTGTCAAAAGGAATGCATCTATATATTAGTAAAGGTCTTGCAGATGTGTGCATTTCCTGTTTAATTTCCTGCACAATAATTTGAGCAATACATTTTTGTCCACAGTGAGATGAATTCTGTTGGAATTTCCAGTGTAAATAATGTTTTCTTACCAGTATCATTATGCAATTCCTCCTTTCCATGTCCCAGGTCACATACTTCTAAACTGAGGAAGACAGTAACCACTTTCTTATGAATTTGGGACCATTAGCAACAGGAGTAGGCAATGAATTCCTCCCCTTGGCATTGTCCCATTAATCAATTTGATTGTATTTGATCTAAACACACTGCAATTTGAATTATCCATTTTCACATATAGTCTGTCTGGGCTATACTGGACCAAGGTGTAACGCATCATCACAGCATGCAATACCCTGTACGATTTGAGCAGGCAATGAAGTGATATGATAAACGGTGAGGAACAGGGGGAATGGGAGGAGTCTTCCAAGGAGGTGGAGGAGGATACTGGGGAGGAGGAAGCTGCCATTATCAAAGACAGAGCTCATCTGCATTGGACACAACAAGCCAAACAGAATTCATTGACACCACTTTCAATGAAAGAGGACTGGGTGCAACAGATTCACAGGCACAGAGTAAATCTATTGGCTGCCTGTAGGCCCCTCAAGCAAATCTGAAACCAAGGCCCAAACTCTGATCGTGCAGTGACCTGACTGCGTGGCGATCATATCTGACCCAGAACAAAACTGGCCCAATATTGACTCGAGTCTGAGGGGGCACGACCAGCCCAGGCCTGAACACTTACATGCCAAATCACCCCTGTGGGAGGCCCTGGCCTCACCCCACTTTACAGCAGACTTGCACCACCAACACCTGGGACTGTCCAGAGGCAGAAAACCTTCCAGAAAACATGGAAGTCACATTGAGCTGCATGTGAGACTGAAACAAGCAGTTTCCATTCCCTCTTCCCCAGCATACACTTTGCAAACATCCAGGCTATGGAAAACAAAATGGATAAACTCAAATTTAGACTTACCTTCCAGCAGGAACTGAGAAACTGCTTTGTGCTCTGTTTTACAGAGACATGGCTCACTCCTATTCCACCTGACTGCACCTTGCAAGCTGAAGGGTTCTCTATATATTCCATTGACCACACAGCATCCCCAGGTAAGGCAAGGGAAGGGGGGTTTCTGCCTCCTAAACAAAACCTCCTGATACTCGGATGTGGCAACCATGGCAAGTCACTGCTCCCAGATCTGGAACAACTTCCAGTAATGCTGCCCCTGCTACCTACCATGTGCTTTCACCTCCGCCATCCTGACAGCAGATACCCCCCTGGGCAAAAGTGAAAAATGCTTGCAATGAAATTTACACCACTAGAAATGCCCTGGAGACTAAATTCCCCGGGGCTTATTATGGTAGCTGGTGACTTCAACTTAGCTAACCTCAAGAGGATACTACCGCAATAAAACTAACATGTCTCCTGCCCCATCAGGGGCCGAACATCTTTGACCACTGTTACACAACCATCAGAGGTGCCCACCACTCCTTACCCCTTCCGCATTTTCGAAAGTCAGATCGCAACACTGTGTTCCTCTTCCCAGCTTACAAGCAGAAGTTGAAATGAGAGGATCCTTCAGAGAAAGTAGTACAATGCTGGTCTGAGGCAGTGGAAGAGCTTCTCTGGGACTGCTTGGAATCGGTGAACTGGTCCATATTCAAGAATTCAGTGGACAACCTAGATAAGTGTGCCACCACCTTCATGGATTTCATTAGGAAGTGCATGGAGGACTGCGTGCCAAAGAAGTTAATCCATGTATTCCCCAACCGGATGAACTGGGAAATCCACTGCCTACTGAAGACCAGGCATGTGGCATTCAAGCCAGACTTTTACTGGAAATCCAGGGTAGACCTTCGCAAGAGCATTGGAGATGCCAAGAAGTAATGCCGGGCCAAGTTAGAGGCTGAAACACATGGACGCCCGCAAGGCCTACATAATATAATGAGATACAAAATGAAGCAGAATAAAATAGCAGACATCCCTCCCTGATATACTCAATGCTTTCTATGCTTGGTCTGAGCAGAATGCCAATGGTATGGTGTCACCTGCCCCGACAGCCCTGGATGTACCCGTTTCCTCAGCCACTGCTGCAGACGTCAGATCAGCCTTCTTGAGAGTAAACCTGAGGAAACTGGCACAGATGGAGTTCCCCTGCTGTGGACTCAGATCCTATGCGGACCAGCTAGCACAAGTATTTGCTGACATATTTAACCTCTCTACAATATGAAGTCTTCATCTGCTTCAAGAAAACCACCATCATCGCAGTACCAAAAAAGGGGTGGTACAGTGGTCCAGTGATTAACACGGTTGCCTCACAGTGCCAGTGACCCGGGTTCAATTCCTGCCTCGTGTGACTGTCTGTGTGGGTTTCCTCCGGTTTCCTCCCCCAGTCCAAAGATGTGCAGGTTAGGGTGAATTGGCCATGCTTAATTCCCCATTGTGTTAGGTGCATTAATCAAGGGTAAATGTAGGGAAATAAGTCTGAGTGGGTTACTCTTCAATGGGTCAGTATGGACTTGTAGGTTCAAAGAGTCTGTTTCCACACTGTAGGGAGTCTAAAAAAAACACATGCAATGTGCCTCAATGACTACCGCCCAATGTCTCTGACCTCCATAATTGTGAAATACTTCAAGATGTTAGTCATGGCTCATATCAACTCTGGCCTCCCAGCCTGCCTTGATCCCTTGCAATTTGCCTATCGGCACAAAGCAAACACCGTTTCCCTTGCCCTACACTCATTCATGGAACATCTAGACAAAAAGGATATCCACATCAGGCTCCTACTTATCAACCACAGCTCTGCCTTCAACACTATAAACCCAAACAAATTCATCTCAAAATTCTGAGACCTCGGTCTCGGCTCTACTCTCAGTTTCCTGACAGACAGACCACAGTCAGTAAAGATAGACAACAGCACCTCCTCCATGATAATCCTAAACTCCAGTGCCCTGCAAGGATGTGTACTCAGCTTCCTCCCTGTACACTCACAGCTATGTGGCCAAATTTCATATGAAAGCATCCCCAAGTTTGTTGAGGACACCACTGTTGTAGACAGCACATCAAACAATGATGTGTCAGAATACAGGAAGGAGATAGAGTGCTTGATGTCATGGTGCAATGATAACAATGTCTCTCTCAATGTTGACAAAACAAAAGAACTGATCATTGACTTCAAGAGAAGAAAGGAGGAGAACACATCCCTATCTACATCAACAGAGCTGAGCTGGAGAGGGTCGAGAGTATCATGTTCCAACAAGTGACAATAACGAAACATCTGTCCTGCACCTCCCATGTAGATGTAACGGTCAAGAAGGCATAACAATGCTTCTTCTTCACCAGGAGATTAGAAAACTCGGCATATCTGTAAGGATCCTCAACAACGTATACAATGCACCATAGAAAGTATTCCATTTCGGTGCATAACGGCTTGGTATGGCAACTGCACTGCCCAGGACTGTCAGAAACTATAAGAAGTTCTATACATAGCCCAGACCATCACAAAGGCCAATCTCCCATTCATCGACACTTCTCGTTACCACAAAAAGACTGCCAATATCATCAATGATCCCGCTTACCCCAGAGATATTCTCTTGCAACCTCTTTTGCCAAGCAGAAGATGCAGAAGCTTGAACACACATTCCAACAGTTTCCAGAACATCCTATTCGCCGCTGTTATTAGATTGCTGAATCGACCACTCTAATTTCAAATCTAATGTTGGCCTTGCTTTTGTGCACCTCTTGTGCAGCTGTAACCTTGTATGCTTTGCTCTATCTAAGCATCCTATGATCTGTATGCCCTTGTTTGCTATGGTCTGCCTGTGCTGCTCACAAAACAAAACTTTCACCATAACTAGTGTTATGACGCAGAGATCCAACCCTTCAGCTAATTAAAACTAAACACCCAGAAAAGCTTGCCTCGCCTCATAATCTGCTAAAAGTGTGAGTGAGTGAAATCGAACTCCTAATTTAAAGAAAAATGGCAATTTATTTTCCTAACTGATAGTGAACACTGAACAAAACAATAACAAACTGAACACTCTTTCCCTTAACTGACCATTATCCCTTACTGAACACAATTTTATTAAAATGCTGTTCCAATAACACAATTATTAAACATTACATTAACTTAATTGCAAGTCCACATTGTCTCTTATGCTGTCTTCCTTCTGGTCTTCCGATTCATCTATCTTCTCCCTGGGTCCTCTTTCTTTTTACTGCTTTTACGGGAAAAGATACCTCTTGATAGATAGTGCCTTCTGAAATTATTTTGAAAGCAAGATACAGTGAGCTCTCTGGCTCTAAGGCAATTGCTCTGACCAATTTTCAAAATGCCTATGTTTTTTGTAACTCAGCATCATTCCCTCTCATTGGTCCAAAGTTGTCAATACAATAAATTCAAAGTCAATTGGGTTTTAGTATCCTGGGCAGAATTTAAATTAATTGGTTAAATTTGAATTGTTGTCAAAATAGCAACCAAAACTCATGGATCCATTTAACAGCCATTTGCTACCTGTATTTATTTTGGAACTGCCCATCTCTTAGCTGTTCTGTTGTGGCAGCTTTGGCAATAATTTATGTTTACTTTAAAATTCAGAAAACACTGTTTACCTTAAAGTCAGCATGCACTTTGTAACATTAGGTACATGTGACAACAATAAATCAAATCAAATCAAATCAAATCAATCTTGGACAGTAAAATATTCATTGATCATGATGATGGATTCTGGTTGACATTGCAGGCGTGACATGCAGCTTCTATTCATTTTGTTGGGGTTCTCTTTAGTTGACTGTGTATAAAAGTTTATGTTTGTACTTGCCTGATTATTTGGCTGGCTTAGGTACTTAAGTATTTGAGGCAATGACTTAGAGAAGGTTTTCAGATGAGATGTAGCCAAAGATTGGTAAACTTTGTGGCCTGGTGGGTAACAACAAAGGGATAGGAGAATGGGGTTGTAGGTGCAAGGGAGTGCCAGCCATGAGCTACATGGCCTTAAGCCTGCTGTGCCATGACATTGCTAGTGAGGGGAAATGTCTGTTTGACAATACTTGTCTGAGTGCATAGTGACATTTTAAAGCTGGCACAGGCGGAAGGGTTGGCAGTCTCCCTGTGGATATCTGCTGAGTGGTGAATTGTTCTGAGAATGGTGAGTGGCTGGATTTGATGTGACAGTCAACAAAAGTTAGGTAGTCAATGTACAAGTTTGGTACTATGTGATGAGAAAACTTGTTAGGTCTCATGGTGAAAAATCCTTCAAAAACTTCAATGCACTTTGCAAATAAAAAATTACGATTCAGCCCAGCCAATCTCATGGGTTTTTTGCACTAGTGATATTGTTCTAGTAACTCGTAATACTGGTCATTGTGCTAGTCATACTGGTCAAGATAATTGTTGTGAAGCAGCATGCTGGAAATGTGCATGTGCCAATCTATCTGAAGTCCAGAGTGTGCTGCTGGAAAAGCACAGCAGGAAAATCGATGTTTCGGACATAAGCCCTTCATCGCTCCTGATCTCCAGCATCTGTAATCCTCACTTTGTCCCATTAAGTATTACTATCCGTTGTGCTTTATTTCAGTGCCACCAAACAGGTTCTTTGTGCTCTCCCGGGGTCTAACAAATTTGATATAAAATCTAAATGGGTGGATGTTTGTGCTGCGGAGAGTGTATACAGCAACATCAGTTGTGACACTCATTTAAGAATCTGAAAGATAATTTATTGAGAATGTAAATTAAAGCACACAGCCAATATATGGAAATAAAATAGCAAAAGGAACTATAACCCTTCCAAACCCCAAATAAACAAGGCTTGCTGGTTTGCCTTCTTTGGGTGTGTTCAGCTCCAAACTCCAAGACGAACCTGATTTTGCTCTGAGCAGACCCCTTTTTCAGTCAACCCCTTGGAGCATAAGCGACAACAAAAACAAGATAGGGAGTCATGAGGGAGAAATAATTATTGGGTGTGAACATAAAGATGCTTTAAAAAGGTATCAAATCCTTACTTATGAACCAAGATGTTCCACCTGCTCCAGTCATACAATAATATCTCTGAAGTGTTTGATTAGGAAATATTTAAAAAGGTATCAAAATCATGACAGTGATAATATAATTTAAAACCATAGCTGTTTGCAATTGTGCCTACCTCAGCTTGACAGGAGAACGTGTTGGTTTGGATTCAGAACAATTGTCTGCATTGATGAGGTGGGCACATGCTCTGTCATGTAGTATGTCTGACCTCCGCACAGAAGCAGCAGCCAACTTGTCTTGGAGCAGAGAACATTTTCTCTTTGATGCTCTGTGATCTCCAGCCTGCATTTGCACTTGTTGAAGTAAAGGATATACACTGTATCAGTTTTCCATCTCAGAGGTCTGGGAATTATGGAGTATAAAGTACCTACAGATTACATGGACACACGACCTTTTTGAAGCCAGAGGACCTCAGAGAGAATCCTATCTTCAACACTGGACCCTATATCATATCAGAGGGTTTTTAGTAACCAGACTTGGTGCAATGTGAGAATTGCCATCCCACTGATAGAAGTGCAGAGTAGGCACTGCATTGGCACTGGGCTCTCTGTTTATGCCATTCACTCGTGGCACACGGCTCTCACTCATCTGCAACGGTCTAGATGGTTCCAGTCTCATGAGATCCATGCCTTAGCTTATCCACGAAAGACAACAAAATGTAAATTGAAAGTTCTTTATTCTTTTCTTACCTGGATACTGCGCTCTGGTCTCAGATGAGAAATTATATTACACAGCTCAAGGCCATCATCTTCTGCTTAAAGACCTCCTTCCCTACCTCAAACTCTGTAAGCCCTGGTTGCCTTTTCTGCCACTCAGTTTCCAAACACACCTGTGAAGGGGCCATTTCATTCATGTACTCCTCTGGTGCAATCTCGAACTAGGTGTTGGGGCCTAGAACACAGCTAAGCACATTTTCCATAAAGCCACCCGGCATGGCCCTGTGCTTGGTAATATAATCGTTCTTTCATTTTTCCTTGTCGCCTCAAACTTGGACTTCAGTTAACATTCTAGTAAGTTCACAATGCCATATTTTCAGGGTCAATATATCTTTACTGAGGTGTACTATAGTCAAATTTATGAGATTAAGCTTTCATATACAACAGCATGAGAAAATCCAGCAGGAGAATGAACCTAAAGTAATGTCTATATTTTGGAAGGAATTGGAATAGAAATAAATGCTCAAGACCAATCATTTGAATGTGCAATGAATTATTCAAAATGAATGTCATTCTACCATGTAATATTGTATGTTTTAAAGCATCCCTATGCAATTTAAAAGAGGTAATCACACCAACGTTAATAAAGTATTTAAGAATGAATTGAGTGAAATTTGAAGGCAGAGAACATCTCATGAAACTTAATTATAGTCTATGTTGTTTAAACAACTTTCTATTTCTGTTCACTCCATGTTAAATTCTATCTTGATTCATACACAATCATACACTAAAAGTTTAAAACATCCAATACTTCTATGAAACCATGCATATAATAATTACAGACAGCCCAGTTTCTGTTAAAATAACAACTAATAATTGGATATATACCTGCACTTGACTTCCAGCCATGTTCTGCTGTTCAGGGGATTGCTGATGTTTTAACAAAACCCCTGTCCAATACCTCCTTCTTTAAAATGTACCTATTACATTGTTTGCAGGCTTTGTAGTACAAATAAAGTTTTCTGGCACTAATAAAATGTGGGTAGGGAGAGGGGCTGGTGTGATTTAATGTAATGTTGGCTGTTTCAGAGAGCACATGATTACACATTACAACATGAATTAGTCACCATAGTCAGTCTTATTTTTATTCCTTTACTGGAAATGGATCCCACTGGTTACGCGAGTATTTATTGCCAATCTCTAATTGCCCTTGAAAAGGTGAAGTTGAGCAGCCTTATTGAACCATTGCTGTCTTTATGGTATGATATCCATGGTGCAGTTTATGGTGGGGCTTCCAGAAGATTGACCCAGCGACAGTGAAGGAATAGTGATATATTTCCAAATCAAGATGGCGTGTGGGTTAGAGGAGAAATTGAAGGTAGTGATATTCCCAAGTACCTAGTGCCCTTGTTTTTTCCTAGATGGTAGAGTTTACAGGTTTGGAAGGTGCTATTGAAGGTGTTACTTGGCGAGCTACTGCAGTGTATATTGTGGACGGTACACACTGTTCACACTGTTTGTCGATGATCATGAATGTTATTGTTGGTGGTAGTGGATGGAAGTCAAGCAGAATACTTCATCCCCAATGAGGTCGAGCTTCTTGAGTATTGATAAAGTTGCACCAACCATTCCATCACACTCCTGACTTGTGCCCAGTAAACGATGAAGTCAAAAATCACACAACACCCGGTTATAGTCCCATAGGTTTATTTGGAAGCACTAGCTTTCAGGGCACTGCTCCTTCATCAGGTGGTAAATGATGGACAGATTTTGAGCAACCGAGAGTTGCCATAGTATATCAGGCCTCTGATCTGTCTATAATGTCAGAATATTTATATGGCCGGTTCAATTCAGTATCTGGTGAATGATGCTTTCTTTCCATGTTACTGCTGAATTGCTATTGTTAAAATGGTGTGTAATATGGGCAAAAACACCAGATTCAATCATCATGGACATACCAGCAATATTATAGGGGATTGGGAATGGTGATTAATATTAAAGTCTGACCAGTAGCCATCAGGTTCAGCAGGGCTCAAGGGCAGAGGCAAACCCTTTCTAATTGTATTTTCTTTGGAGAGCAAGGACTGCTCTGGTGCATGTCATTGTTGAGAATTTGATGCAGTCAGAATACTGCTCACAAGTGTTGGACGCTATTCTAGAAACTATACCAAAACATGTATCAAATGAATCCACACTGTGATCCTAAAACCTTGAGTGAAAGAGAAAGATGGGTTACGTCCACTAAACAAGTACACCAATTTGAGAAGGTGGGCTGTAATCATAAGGGAGAACATCAAATGGCTAGTTGAAACTATCAAGGTAACTTCGTCAAAGCAAACAAGAAACCAGTGATTTTGAGTCCTTTTATTGTGATAAAGGCAATAATGAAACAATTGCTACAACTAGCAATGAAATGTAGGGCATTTCTGAGCTGGGATTATATATAGCAGTTTCATGGATTATGGAAATTGTGATTTGACTCTGTTAAATTTTAAAAATTTATTTGGATTTCATGTAATGGCCTTTCACTTTTTGAATGATGCACACATGTTTAGCCACGGTACCATACCATATGAATGCTGTAATAACTCTACAATTTCACAACTTTTGCATATGCAAAACATTAACTCCAATGTTCTACAGCCACCCTTCCTGTTCATTGTGTTTGGAGAAATTATGGAGTTTAGTGTACACTATTGCCCCTTTACCCATTCCTGTTTTGGAAGCTACACTGGGGATTACTGGCCTGCGTTCTCTGTTTGCCTCGACAGAATCCCAAAGGATTTTGCCGGAGCATGTAGGTGGATTCAGCTGATGCTTCTAATTTTACGTCAGGTCAGGTTTCCCTGCAACAAAAGTTAAGGGAAATGAAAAACCTTTTGTTAGCTTTTCTTTTTTGAGACCCATCAGTTGCATCTTAGCTAACATTGCAGAGGGTGAGCAAGTGAAATGGATAGTGTTTCATATATTAGCACCTCCCAACATTCTATTAATATTTTCAGACTGAGAGACTATAATAGTTGCAACTCTTTGCTTTCTCAATATCTTGAAGATAAATGCAGCACACAATGCAAAACATGATCCATATATGCCAGGAAGGCAACAACTTTGATGTTTTGACCTTTGGTGATTTGTCTGACCCTAACTGACTGGAGATGAAGGCACAAGAATTGGCTTCAGTCTCTGGAATAGTGAGGAGGAAATCAACTGCTCTGGTGGCTATCAAGTGATCTCTGATGAAAACTGTGATTGCCTCAATGACATTTTATGAAGCATCATTTTATTAAAGAAACAAATTGTTGTTGGTATTACTCTTGCTTGGGGTGTTGGTATGCGGATAAGATTAGATACAGATACAATGGCCTCCCCAAAGAATTTGGCTCACACAGTAAAATCAAAAAGACTTCCATTTATGTCACACTTTCATCACCAGTGACGTCTCAAAGCTAAGGTAGTATTTTCATAGTGAAGTCATTGTTGAAGTGTAGAGCAGTGAACTTATACTCAACAACCTTCCCCCATCATCAAGGGGATAATGACTAGAGAACATCTTTTTGTGACTTTATCTGGGATGTAAATGTTAATCAAGGAGTCAGCGATAACTCCAATGCAGTTCTTCAGCATAGTGTCGTGAGATCTTTTACTCCACCAGGACAGATTACCATCTCATCCCGAAGAGAGTGCAGCGCATTCCCAGCAGTGAAGTGTCAGCCTTGAATTCGACGTTTCTGATCGTGGGCGGCACGGTGGCACAGTGGTTGGGACTGCTGCCTCACAGCGCCTGAGACCCGGGTTCAATTCCCGACTCAGGCGACTGACTGTGTGGAGTTTGCACGTTCTCCCCGTGTCTGCGTGGGTTTCCTCCGGGTGCTCCGGTTTCCTCCCACAGTCCAAAGATGTGCGGGTCAGGTGAATTGGCCATGCTAAATTGCCCGTAGTGTTAGGTAAGGGGTAAATGTAGGGGTATGGGTGGGTTGTGCTTCGGCGGGTCAGTGTGGACTTGTTGGGCCGAAGGGCCTGTTTCCACACTGTAAGTAAGCTAATCTAAAATTTTTGAGCTCATGTCCTGGGACTTAAATCCAGAACTACCTAACTCAGAATAAAAGACTGCTACCAACTGACACAAACAGAAACTTCCAGTACAGGACTTGAGTCCGGCTTGAGAATCTCAGTTGAGCTAATGAGGCTTCAACACAGAAAGAATGATGGTTTGGGCAAGATTCAAGGCAGCTAATACCTTTATCAAACAGCCACAATACATGGTCTTTAGAATGGGCTAGAGAATGGTATAAAATTAAAAGGACAACAATCAACATGGCATTAATGGGAGAGCAAGACTTCCACTCTCAATGTTGGAATAGTTTACAAGAGTTGTTGTAAAGACCTTAGAAACAAGTGCAAAATTGTCTGGTAATCTGTAACAGTTTGAGGCCTCTTCTGGGCTGAAACTCCTTCTGATATGGTAAGGCTCAGAATATCAAAGAACCATTTGCTGGGTGACATAACATTTTTGAGAGTTTGGAAAATATGATGCTGTTCTTTCTTTCATATGCATGGTGTGTGTGTGTGTCTTTGAGGATAAGAAGGCATTTGATAAAGTCCCACATAAGAGGCTATTAACTAAAGTAGATGCCCACGGAAGTGAGGACAAATTACTGACATTACTGGAATGTTGGTTGACTTGGATAATGGCGCAGTAAGTAATATATCCAAATTTGCTGATAACACAAAGTTAGGCAGCATTGAAGACAGTGTACACAATAGCATAAAATTACAAAGGGATATTGATAAACTCGGTGAATGGATAAAACTGTGGTAAATGGAGATCAATGTGAGCAAGTGTGAGGTAACTCATTTTGCACCAATAATTGGCAATGAGTTCATGGCCATCAGTAGAATCCTAATTCCAGATTTTGTTTTTAAAATTGAATTCAAATTCCAACTTTGGCCATGATGAGATTCAAACAGGTCCCCAGAACATGAGCTGAATTTCTGGATTAACAGTCCAGCAGTATTGGAATGAAGCTAAATACATGTCCAAAGGGACTCAAGGGCTTTGGTATATAGATCTTTAAAATGTCATGAACGGGTGCAGAAAATAATCAAGAAAGCTAATGGAATGATGCCCGTAATATGTAGAGGACTGGAGAATAAGGATGTACAAGTTATGTTGCAGTTATATAAAATCCTGGTGAGGCCCCACTTGGAGTACTGTGAACAGATCTGAGTACCACACCTTCGAAATGATATATTGGCCTTGGAAGGAATACAGCACAGGCTTACACGAATGATATTTGGATTTTGGGGGTTAAGTTATGAGGAGAGATAATATAAAATAGGTTGTTTCTCTAAAATTTAGAAGATTAAAAGTGATCTGGATGAAGTCTTCAAGACATTAACAGGAAAAGGCAGGGCAGGTGAAGATAAGCTATTTATACTGGTTGGGAATTCTAGAACTAGAGGCATAGTCTGAGAATTAGGGACAGACCATTCAGGAGAGATGATTGGAAGTACTTTGACACACAACGTATGGTACATGTTTGGAACTCTCTTCCACAAATGGCATTGGATGCAGAATCACTTGTTAATTTTAAATCTAAGATCAATACATTTTTGTTAAGCAATGTTACTCAGGGATATGGGCCAATGGCAGGTATACAGTTATGCCACAAATTAGCTGTGATCTCGTTGAATGGTGGAACTGACTTAAGTGACTTAATGTCCTACTCCTGTTCCTATAAGATCTTGAAAAAGAGAAGCTTTGGTGCAAAATTTAAGATTATAGGGAAATAAAATGTTGAAACAAACTTAGTCATCTTCTTTATGTCTTCTATTTTGGTAGTTTCAGGACTATTACCATTTGACAAGTATGTTGATATGAAAAAATTGATTTGATTCATTTTGAACATCTAACATTTTTCCCTGTCGTAAACAAGACCATGTTTCTTTGTCACCGTCATGAAGTTTTGGAAATTTGATTAAGCTCATATTCTTTCAAGGATTGGGATGTCATCTGTAATGCAGAGTCAATCAAGTAATTTTTCAGTGATGTAATCCATATGTTGTTGGCCTTTGTTCTGGCTGACAAATAATCCAAATGATGAGCTAATGAAACAATATCAACCAAAAAGTGTTTTAAATCTTGTCATTTTCCGTAGCTCTGGTAAAAGACGAATAGACCAATATTCATTACTGGCATCAAGCTTGGAAAAATTATTGGTGCTTGACAATTTGGGATTAAGCTCTTCAGGGTAGGAATCTTGCATGAACATTCCTTTTATAGTATCACAGAATACACAGTACAAAAGAGGCCATTCAGCCTATCAATTCTGTCAAAAATATACTACTGCCAAAACAAGTCCCACTATCCCATACCAGACCACAGCCGTGGATGTTATGATAGTTCAGAGTGCGGTGCTGGTAAACACAGCGGGTCAGGCAGCATCCGAGGAGCAGGAAAATTGACGTTGAATGTTCTGATACTCAAGTGCTCAAGCAGGGACTTTTTTTATAGGTTGTCAGATTTCCTACCTCAACTATTCTCCCAGACAGTGGATTCCAGATCCCCACCATCCTCTGAGTGAAAATGTTTCTCCTCAAATAATATTTAGTCCAATATTCAGACACATTAGATCTAAACAGATACACACACACATACAAAAGCACACAGACACATAAATATATACAGTGCCTTCTCTCTTCAAAACACAGAGAATTGAGCTACATCAATTAACACAATGCTTGATTTTGCAGATGATATTTTGTATTGTGATGATACTGTGCCTTTAAGAGATGTGTTCTGAGCTGTATTTCTTGCAGAAGGAAGTTGTCACAGTGGTGCCGAAATGCCTCCTTCAGCTGGATAGTTGGGAAACAGCCTGTGTTCTCCCTGGGTTTTTTTTAAATCATGCATGGTCAAGGTCTGGTTCACAAAGACCCAAAGACTTTAGTTTTGCTTACAATCAGGTGAGTAGAATATTTGCTAGCTGCTGGAGCAGAAAACTTGATTTCTCTGCTGCTAGAGTGAAATGTTAGACAGAGAGGCTTCCTCTTCAAAAAAATCAAAAGGGGCAGATTGTGTGATTTGGTGTTTATTTCTACTGGACTGGGGAAACACAGCAAATGAGAATAGTAACTGTGCCTCTGAATTGCATTGCCAAGGATGTACCTATGGGATGTTGCTTATATGACAAAACTTGATGATTACTAATTAAATAATATATTGTTTCGTGAAGTATTTCAATACAGTACAGTTATGTTATTCTCCTTTTGTTGTATTTTAACTGTAAGAATAAAGTGTGTTTTGATTAAAGCTTAGTGATGGACCAATTAAATCATATCTGGAACACCATGCCTTACACGAAAAAAATTAAAGTTAGGATATAGGCCAGCTCCATATCATAGGTGAAAGCGAGGACTGCCGATGCTGGAGGTTGGAGTCAAGAGTGTGGTAGTGGAAATGTACAGGCAGCATCTGAGGATCAGGAGGAATGACGTTTCAGGAAAAAAACCCTTCGTCAGGAATGAGGCTGGGGCCAGGGGCTGGTGAGATAAATGGGAGGGGAAGGGGCTTAGGGGAAGGTAACTGAGAGTGAGACAGGTGACTGGAGTTGGGGGTAATGGTGATAGGTCAGAGGGGAGGGTGGAGCGGATAAATGGGAAGGAAGATGGGCAGGTAGAACAGATCATGAGGGCAGTGCCGAGTTGGAAAGTTGAATCTGCGATAAGGTTGGGGAAGGGAAATGAGGAAACTGGTGAAATTCACATTAATCCCACGGGTTGGTGGGTCCCGAGATGGAAGATGAGGCATTCTTCCTCCAGGCATCAGATATTTAGGGAATGGTGATGGAGGAGGCCCAGGACTTCAATATCCTCGATGGAGTGGGAGGGGGAGTTGAAGTGTTCTGCAACAGGGCAGTGGGGTTGGTTGGTGTGGGTATCCCGGAGATGTTCTCTGAGTAGGCATCCTATCTCCCCAACGTAGTGAAAACTGCATCGTGAGCAATGCGTTCAATAAATGACATGTATGGAAGTGCAGGTGAAACTTTGATGGATGTGGAAAGCTCCTTTGGGGCCGTGGACGGAGGTGAGGGGGGAGGTATGGCTGCAGGTTTTGGAATTCCTGCGGTGACAGGGGAAGGTGCCAGGAGGGGAGGGTTGGTTGGTGGGAGACGTGGACCTGACGAGGCAATCGCAGAGGGAATGGTCTTTATGGAAGGTGGATAGGGGTCGGCAGGGACACATATCTCTGGTGGTGGGGTTCGTATGTAGGTGGCAGAAATGGTGGAGGATGATGTGATGTATACGGAGGTTATTGGGATGGAAGGTGAGGACCAGAATGGGGGTGAGGGCGTGTGCAGGGGGTACTACCCTTTTACGGTTGGAGGGGGGTGTTCAAGGGTGGAGGTGCAGGATGTGGATGAGATGCGCTGGGGGGCATAATCAACCAGATAGGAGGGGAAATTATGGTCTTTAAAGAAGGAGGCTAGCTGATGTGTTCTGTGATGGAACTGGTCCTCCTCGGAGCAGATGTAGCAGAGGAGAAGGAATTGGGAATAAGGGATAGCATTTTTACAGGAGGCAGGGTGGGAGGAGGTGTAGTCCGGGTAGCTATGGGAATCGGTGGGTTTGTAGAAGATGTCCGTGTTGAGTCGGTCCCCGTTGGTGGAGATGGAGAGGACCATGAAGGAGAGGGAGGTGTCTCAGATGGTCCAGGTGAACTTAAGGTCAGGGTGGAATGTGTTGGCGAAGTAGATGAACTGTTCATCTTCCTCATGGGAGCACCAATGCAGTCATCAATGTAGTGGAGGAAAAGGTGGGGAATGGTGTTACAGAAGATGGACTGTTCCACATAACCGACAAAGAGACAGGCTTAGCTTGGCCCATGCGGGTGCCCATGGCTACCCCTTTCATCTGGAGGCAGTGGGAGAATTCAAAGGAGAAATCATTGAGGGTGAGGATCAGTTCAGCCAAATGAATTAGATGTCAGTGGAAGGGTACTGAGTGGGGAAGTCAGGCAAGAAAGAATCAGATTGCTTGGAAGCCCTGATCATGACGGATGGAGGTGTAGAGGGACCGGATATCCATGGTGAAGATGAGGTATTGGGGGCCAGGGAAACAAAAGGCTTGGAGGAGGTGGAGGGCATGGGTGGTGTCCCGAATGTATGTGGGGAGTTCCTGGACTGGGGGGATAAGACAGTATCGAGGAATGTGGAGATGAGTTTGATGGGGCAAGACCAGGCCCGATGATGGGTTGCCTGAGGTAGTCAGGCTTGTGAATCTTAGGTAGGAATACCCATGGACATCCAATCTCTCTTCACCTCGATCCGGCATGACCAGGGCCTCCAAGCCCTCCAATTCTTCACTCCCAATGTCCCCACCAATACTCTTCCACTGACACTCTAATTCATTTGGCTGAACTGGTTTAATTTCTCCTTTGAATCCTTCCACTTCCTCCAGCCAAAAGGGTTAGCATGGGCCCCAGCTATGTCTGTCTCTTTGTCAGTTACGTGGAACAGTCCATCTTCGGTAGCACCATTTCCCATCCTGGACCTCTCCATCTCTATCAACAGGAGCCTTCCACATCCATCAAAGTTTCACCTGCACTTCTGCACATGTCATTTACTCTATCCGTTGCTCCTAATGCAGTCTCCTCTACATTGGGGAGACAGGATGCCTACTCACAGAGCACTTCAGAGAACACCTCTGGGACACCCGCATCAACCAATCCCACCGCCCCATGGCCGAACACTTCGGCTCCCCCTCCCACTCTGCCAAGGACATGGAGGTCCTGGTGCTCCTCCATCACCACTACCTAACCACCTGACGCCTGTAGGAAGAACACCTTATCTTCCATCTCAGGACCCTTTAACCCCATGGCATCAATGTGGATTTCACCAGCTTTTTCATTTCCCCTCCCCGACCTTATCCCAGATCCAACCTTCCAACTTGGCACAGCCCTCATGACCTATCCTACCTGTCCATCTTCCCACCCATCTATCTGCTCCACCCTCCCCTCTGACCTATCATTTTTCCCCTCACCTCCAACTACCTATCATACTCTCAGAAACCATACCCCCAGCCCCACGCCCTCCCATTTATCACTCCCTACAATCCCAGCCTCATTCCTGATGAAGGGCTTTTGCCCGAAATTTTGATTCCCCTGCTCCTCGGATGCTGCCTGACCTGTGTGCTTTTCCAGCACCACACGCTCGACTCCTAACTCCATAATCTACCTGGGGAGGTCTGGACTGGTCCCTAACAATATTATCGAATCAAGTTTGAGCTTTCCTTATATGTTAAAGCTGCACCTGAGATAAGGATCAATGCTGAGTTGAGCATTAACTTTAACAATTAACACAGTCTCACTTTGATTGCAATAAAATCAAGGAATGCTTCCTATTGGAGTAGCAGGTAAATCTTCTTCAGAACATCTGAGAAAAAGGCCTTCGCTCATCTCTCTCTCTCTAATCCTTCCTAAATTGTGGCTTTTTAAGCATGGCTGAGGATGTCAGGTTCAAATCAATCTACTTAAGTGTGGGATAACCATGTGCTGTTTCATAAGTTGATGGTTTCGATCTGAATTGCTATAAATCCAGAAGGCAATGATACTTTCCATGTCATGCTTGACTGAATATAGGAACTGCAAACATATAAAAGACCATTATACAAACATTTGCAATTTCTGAATGTGTATTTTTATGGATTCATTTCCCTACATTGATTGCAACAAATCTTTCATTTTTGACCTAACCTCTTGAGATAGCTCATCGATTTTACAAGCGTAAACAAGAGAGCAAATGAGAAGGATAAAGCCAGCTGTTTATCACTGTTCTTCATTTAGCACATTCTTTATTGTGTCAGATGTACCAGCTGTTGCACTGTGAGAGAAACTGGCTTTTAATCCACTCTGATTATGCAGATGATAGGGTGATTAAGTGTGTCTGCCAAATAGGAAACAACTAAGTTCTCAGTATGCACAGGTGTCAAATACATAACCCGATCACCGAAGAGCTTCAGACAATAATAGCACATCCTGAAGAGCGAACTCAATGTCATGTGGGTGAAAGATCGAGGTTAAAGGTCACCCTTAACCACAAATCCAACAGCTACAGAAGTGTCTTTTCTAAAATCAAAATCGCCTGGTGTACTCTGAATCAATCTGCTAGCTTCAAACAGGACTCTGTTTCTCTTTCTCCTTTTCATGTTTATTTATTAGTATTTGATGAACAAAGAATAAAGACCAAAGAGAACAAAGAACATACAACACAAGTGCAGGATCTTCGACCCACCAAGTCTAGGGGCCGACATGTGACATCTTTCGGAACACAAGCTTTTTGCCTCTAGGCAGTCTGTATCCCTCCAATCCATTTCTATTTTTGCTTCCATCAAGGCGCCTCTTAAATGTTGCTATTGTATCCACCTCCAGCACTTCCTCTGACAGTGTGGTCCAGGCACCAACCCCACTGCGTAAAAAAAGAGCCTCTCACATTTCCTTTAAACTCACCCCCTTTTACCTTGAATCTATCTCCCTCAGTAATCAGCATTTCTAGCCTGGGGATAAGACTCAAACTATTCATTCTATTCATTCCTCTCATAATTTTGTAAATTTCTGTCAAGTTGCACCTTTTCCTTTGAAGTTCAAGTGAAAACAACGTTTATCCAATCTCTCCTCATAACTAACACCCTCCAAACAGGGCAGAGTCCTTATAAACAATTTCTGTACCAACTCCAAAGTCTCCTCAGCCTCCTTGTAGTGTGGTGGCACGAACTGTATAGAATATTCCAAATGTTGCCTTACTAAAGTTCAAATCAGCTATAACATGGCTTGCCAATTTTTATACTCTATTAACCGACTGATGAAGGCAAGCATGCTACATGCCTCCATGACCACCTTGTCCACTTGGAAACTCTACAACCTTTGAATTCAGTATTGAGTTCAACAATTTTAGGGCTGGAGGCACCTTATCCCATGTCCTTACCCCAACCCCCACACACCACACCATATTATCACATTGCTTGCTATTACACAAAACCCATTGTTAACCACTAATGGCCCCTATTAAATAAGTGTTCATTCTCCCAGACTGATCATCTGTCCAACTGTTCTTCTTTCTCTTTGGGCTCTATCTCCACCCATTGTTTACCCTTTACCCCCGCCTCACACCGAGGGACACTGAGATCCCTCTGTTCATCTACCCCACCAAGTAGTCTGCATTCCTGTTGCTCCTTCCAAAGTGAATCACCTCACACTTTTCTGCATTAAACTCCATTTGCCACCTCTCAGCCCAGTTCTGCAGCTTATTTATATCCCTCTGTAACCTACAATATTCTTTTGCACTATCCACAACTCTACTGACCTTAGTGTCATCCACAAATGTACTAACCCATCCTTCTACGCCCTCATCCAGATCGTTTATAAAAATGACAAACAGCAGTGGACCCAAAACATCACTAGTAACTGAACTCCAGGATGAACATTTCCCATCAACCACCACCATCTGTCTTCTTTCAGTGAGCCAATTGCTGATCCAAACTGTTAAATCACCATCAATCCCACGCCTCCATATTTTGTGCAATATCTTAAAAGAAGTTCTAAGATTTACATATTACTGAACCAAAACCTGCAACCCATTCAAAAAGATGAAAGACTTAACAGCAGTTGAGGTTTGTTCAATATATCGTTTCAGTTGCATGTAATCTTTTGCTATAATTCTGTGTTTTATGGTCCTGCTCCACAGCTGCCTGATGATGGAGCATCGCTCTGAAAGCTAATCCTTCCAAATAAACCTATTGGACTCTAATCTGGTGTCATGTAATTTGTAAATTTTACTCCTTGCATTAAAACATATAATTTTCAGACCACCAGTCTCACCATGTTCAGTAACATCTCCCTGTCTGTTCTTCCTCTTTGTCTTACTGGCCTCAGCCTCAGACTCCTCCTTGGTCACTCACTGACTTACTCTTCTGGTTCCTGCCCGTGCCATACTAGTTTAAACCCTCCCAAGTGGAATGAGCAAACCTCCCTGCCAGGGTGTTGGTGCCCTTCCACGTAGGTGCAACCTGTTCTTCATGTATTGGTCCCACCTGTCCTGAAAGACATCCCAATGATCCACATGCTTGAAGCCCTCCCTTCAACACTACCTCTTTCAATTCTACTATCTTCCTATTCCTATCCTCACTGTACACGGTACAAGATGTAACTCCAAGATTATAACTTCCTACCTAACACACTGGACTCCATTTGCCGGACCTCATCTCTCTTCTTGCCTTTGTCCACCACCACACACCCCCACCCCCCCACAACAGTATCCAAAAAGGTTTTCTTGTTTGAGAGGGGAATGGCTACAGAGGAGTCCTGCACTGCCTGCCCACACTTATCCATCATCCTGATGGTCACCTAACTCTTCATGCCTCCGTAGCCCCCACTGGTGATGTGACCAGCCCACTAAACATATTATCTATGACGTTCTCAGCCTCATGAATGCTCTATACTGAGTCCATCTGCAGCTCCATGCATACCACATGGCAAATCAGGAGATATAGCTGAACACATGTGCTGCATACATAGTCATCCTGGACTCTGGAAGTGTCCCTGGTTTCCCACATATTGCACCAAGGATCATTGAGGCCAATGTGAACTAAATTGACTAAATCAACGACAGAGTTTTCACCCCCAGACTCACTCTGAGGGACCCCACTCCTCAGGTATTTATCCTGCTGAGCCATTGTTCACCCCCAGGCTCACTGTTCTTCATTACGTTGCTGCTGTTGCTGCTTTACAGGTCACTATATTTCCATCCGAAAGAAGATTTTTGAGTTCACACACAATAATGTGATTTGGCCACAATTGATAATCCTAGAACAAGTTGTTCCGAATGCTGCAGTTGATTCTAAAGTGATTTTCTTTGCCCTAAATTTCTGCTCAGTTTTATTGCATATTCCTAAATGCAAATTGGGCAAAGTTTGGAAATGATTTTCTGTAGCTGAAAATGTGTTGCTGGAAAAGCGCAGCAGGTCAGGCAGCATCCAAGGAACAGGAGATTCGACGTTTCGGGCATAAGCCCTTCTGATTCCTGAAGAAGGGCTTATGCCCGAAACGTCGAATCTCCTGTTCCTTGGATTCCTGAAGAAGGGCTTATGCCCGAAACGTCGAACCTCCTGTTCCTTGGATTCCTGAAGAAGGGCTTATGCCCGAAACGTCGAATCTCCTGCTCCTTGGATGCTGCCTGACCTGCTGCGCTTTTCCAGCAACACATTTTCAGCTCTGATCTCCAGCATCTGCAGACCTCACTTTCTCCTCAATGATTTTCTGTAATTGCTTTCACATATTTTCCTGCAAATGTTTGAAACTGGTTAATCTAATCTATAAGCTAGTTGAAAATTAGTTTCTCACAAAGGTGGTGTTAAGCCAGCACCTGTGGCTGATTCCAAGTGACTGAAATCTGCTTTCGAAATAATATTTAACTATTTCTAGTTACATTGGACTGCAACGTCAATTTGTCAGTGAATTGAAACAAAAATTTCATTTAAATATGTTTAATTTAAAACATATGCATTTCTGAGGCGTGCCCAACAAACTAGTTTAATTCTTATTGCCTTCCTGAAGTTGTGAAAATGGGCACATTTTGCAAAAACTCCCAATAGTGGTTAATTCAGCCTGGGATTGTAGCCAAATTTTTGGGAGTGGCAATTTAAATCAAGAGGAAAATATGGGCAGAAATGCTTTGTTGCTTTTATTTAATATGGAACATAAATTCAAATAATATTCTTTTATACCAGTTATTTTGATTTCTGAAATATTATACAGCCATAGAGTCATAGAGGTGTACAGCACGGAAACAGACCCTTCAGTCCAACACATCCATGCCAACCAGATATCCCAACCCAATCTAGTCCCACCTGCCAGCACCTGGCCTATATCCCTCCAAACCCTTCCTATTCATATACCCATCCAGATGCCTATTAAATGTTGCAATTGTACTAGCCTCCACCACTTCCTCTGGTAGCCCATTCCATACACATACCGCCCTCTGCATGAAAAGGTTGCCGCTTAGGTCTCTTTTACATCTTTCCCGTCTTACCCTAAACCTATGCCCTCCAGTTCTGGAATCCCACACCCCAGGAATAAGACTTTGTTTATTTATCCTAACCATGCCCCTCATGATTTTATAAACTTCTATGAGGTCACCCCTCATGCTCCAACGCTCCATGGAAAACAGCCCCAGCCTATTCAACCTTTCTCTACAGCTCAACTCCTCCAACCCTGGCAACATCCTTGTAAGTCTTTTCTGAACCCATTCAAGTTTCACAACATCCTTCCGATAGGAAGGAGAACAGAATTGCACGCAATATTCAAGGATATGACCTTGATGAGGAAACTCCAGGAATGGACATGTTTGCAGGTGTGTATTCAAGTGTGAATTTACTTGTTGCTGTTTAGCAAATAAAATTGCTGCAGCTACTTCTGGAAAGAATTCAAGCAGAGATCATGAATTTTTCGCATCACCTTTTATGCAGTTATATCAATGACAGAAGCAAGGATATTGTGGTGAACATTTACAAAGCAATGCTTAGGTCTGAACTAAGGGATTGAATCCATTTCAAGTCACCATACTTTTGGAGCACAGTGAAGGGACTTAAAAAGGTGCAGAAGGGATTTATTAGTATGGTTCCATAGAAAATTTTGTGTCAAAGTTGGTGATGTTGGGACCATTCTCCTTGGAGCACAAGAGATTAAGGGAATATCTGGTAGATGAGCATAGCAATTTAGATAAGCTAGGAAATGAAAAGTTGCTTCTGTTAGCTGATAGCGGAGGGATGGGGGAGCACAGATTCAAGAATTTAGTCAAAAATACAGGGGAAGATGTGAGGAAGATCTTTTCATGCAGTATTAATGAAAACAGGGACTTAACTGCCTCCATGCCTGGTGGAAACTTAAATGCTGAATGAAATCAGTGAGAAATTGGATAGATATTTGAGAGAAATAAACTTCACCCTAGGGATGAAACAGGCAAATTTGTTTATTCTACAGAGATCTGGCATGGATTTATATGCCCAAATGTTCTTCACTCTTGGTCCTAATGACTCTATGACTCTCAAAATAAATTACAAAAGACAATGATATTCAAAACAAAAGGATTAACAATTTGAATTATGAACATTGAAAATGACTTATTGCTTGGTAGCACAGCACATTGTCATTCCATCTCATTATGACATTGAATGATGAAACCAAACCAAAAAAAAATCTTTAAAGTGTTCAAGATTTTATAAGATGTCCTCTCACTTATAAGAAGGAAATTATGACATGGTTAGCTCAGTTAATTGAACTTCTGAGTATCAATTCCTCCACCTCCACCACATCTGCTCTGTGGAGGACCAGTTCCACCACAGAACACACCAAATGGCCTCCATCTTCAAAGATTGCAATTTCCCCTCCCACATGGTTGATGATGCCCTCCAGCACATCTCATCCCCTTCCCACACCTCCATCCTCAGACCCCACCCTTTCCAACTGCAACAAGGACAGAACCGCCCTGGTCCTCACCTTCTACCTCACCAACCTCCAGATACGTCACATCATCCTCCGCCATTTCTGCTACCTACAAATGGACTCCACCAGCAGAGATATATTTCCCTCCCCTCTCCTATCTGCATTTCATAAAGACCATTATCCCCACGGCTCTCTTGTTAGGTCCACAAACCCCACCAACACACCCTCCCCTCCTGGCACCTTCCCTGCCACCACAAGAATTGCAAAACCTGCACCCACACCTTCTCCTCCACCCCCCCCCCCATTATCCCCCAAACTCCATTCAAAGACTAAAAGAGCCTTCCATATTCATCATAGATTTCCTGCCCTTCCACACATATCATTTACTGTATCTGTTGCTCCCAAAGTGGTCTCCTGTACATTGGGGAGACAGGACACCTACTCGCAGAATGCTTCAGAGAACATCTCCAGGCCACATGCATGAAGCAATCTCCCTGGCCCATGGTCGAACACTTTAACTGCCCCTCCATTCCACCAAGGACATGCAGGTGCAGGGCCTCCTCCATTGCCAAATCCTAACCACCCAACGCCTGGATGAAGAATACCTCATCTTCTGCTTTGAGACCCTCCAACCACATGGGATTAATGTGGATTTCAGCAGTTTCCTTATTTTCACCCCTCCCCTCACCTTATCCCAGATCCAACCTTTCAACTCAGCACTGCCCTCATGACCTGTCCAACCTGTCCATCTTTCTTCCCATGTATCCGCTCCACCCTTCTCTCCAACCTATCACCATTATCCCTACCTTCATCCACCTATCGCACTCTCAGCTACTTTCTCCCCAGACCCAACCCCCTCCCATTTATCGCTCTACCCTCTTGGCTCACAAGCCTCATTCCTGATGAAGGGCTTATGCCTGAAACATCGATTCTCCTGTTCCTCGGATGCTGCCTGACCCGCTGTGCTTTTCCAGCCGCACACTCTCGAATCTGGGTATCAATGCAGAGTGATGCCAACAGTGTAAGTTCAATTCCTGAACCTGCTGAAGCTACCTTGAAGGACTATCCTTTTCAACCTGTCCCCTGGCCTGAGACATGGTCAGCCTCAAGTTAAACTAACACCAGTCATATATCTCTCTAAGAGAGCAGCCTTATAGTCTGGTAAGTCTATGACAACGTTACCTTTTACACCCATCTCTATGTTAGACAAGGAGCAGAGATGTTTAAGGTACATTAACAGAAATCATTAACCATTAATGCACAGCTACCAAATTAATCTGAAAAGTTGGTGATTTGAAACTTGGAAGAATTTTAAACTGTGAGGAGGATAGTATAGAATTTCAAAAGGGCATAGACATGTTGCTGGCAAGGGTCGATTGATGACAGATGAATTACAACATAGAAAAGTAAAAGGTGATGCATTTTACTAGGAAGAACATTGACAATAATACAAAAGAAGGAGTACAAATCTATAGGGGTGCAGGAGAAGAGAGATGTGGGTGTATATATGCACAGATCATTAACAGTTGCAAAAGAGGTGGAGGGGAGTTAATAAACCATGCCCAGCATTTATTAATACTGGCACAAAATACAAAAGCAAGGAAAGTACACTGAACTTTTAAAAGACACTCGTTAAGACGTCAGCTTGAGTATTGTGTACAGTTCTGTGTGTCACACCATAAAAAAGATATGAACATATTGAATTTTTGCAGGGATGAGAAACTTCAGTTATTACAATAGATTGGAGAATTTGAGACTCTACTCCTTGAAGAGAAGAATGCTAAAAGGTGATCTGATAGATGTTTTCAAAATAATGATGTGACTAAATAGGGTTGATAGGGAGCAAAAGTTCCCACTCACGGGATCAAAAACAAAAAGAAACAGATTTGAAGTGATTTGCAAAATAAGCAAATATGATCTGAGTCAAAACTTTTTCCCATGAGTGGTTCAGTTCTGGAATGTATCGTGTGGAAGTTTGGTTGGTGCAGGTTCAGTTGAAGTTTTCAAGAAGCAATTAGGTGATTATTTAATTAGTAACAATGTGCAAGAGTATAGGAAAATGGTAGAAGAGTGGCATTTAGTCACGATGCTCATTGGAGACCCAGCGCAAGCATAATGGACCAAATGGCCTCCTTCTCCAATGTAACATTTCTGGGATTTTGATAGAATATTGGCATTTATCACAATGGAACTGGAACATAAATGGCTAATGACTCTTTCACATGGAGGTGGCTAATGCATAAAGATCTGACTATATCTGGAGCAACTGTGTTGAGTTCTAGGCATTATACCTTAATTTTTAGTACCCTTAACCAACAAAACAAGGTCCAGCTGGTGTCTTTTTTTCATTTATCCTCAGCCTCAATGGCTTTTTGTTCCAATATTCCAGTACCACTTTTGGAAAAAGTACTTCCTGATGCCAGCATTTAATGACCTAGCTCTATTTTCATGGCTATGTCCTTTTATTCTGAAGAGAACAGTTTCTCTCTCCCCTTCTTATTGAATCCTTTAATCATCTTAAGCAACTCACTTAGGTCTCTCATTAATCTTCCACACACAGACAAATGCCCTTTTCACCTGGTATCATTCTGGATGATCCACATTTCCAAGCCAATATATAAGCTGCAATGCTCAAAACTGCAAATGGTTATTTCTTATGCAATCTAACTAAGAAGTGGAACATAACTCCCAATCCTTTGTATTCCAGTCTCCTAGAAATAAATGTTAACTCTTATTCACTTTCCAATTTGTATTTAGACTCTGTTCACAAACATTCATGGACCAGAATAAAGGGGCATCAATTTAAGAGAATTTTGTTTTCTCTCAGAGGGTTATGAGGTTTTGGAACTCCTCGTCATAGAGAATGTGAGGGCAGAATCCTTGTGTATATTTAATGCTGAGATGGATAGATTCTTGATCAATAGGGGAATCGAGTTACAAGTGAAAGGCAGGAAAGTGGAAGAAAGGAGTGCCGGATCAATTACAATCCTATTGAATTACCCAGCAAGCTTGAGGATCCGAACATCCTTCTCCTGCTCCTATTGCTTATTAACTTACAGACTTCTGTACATGTGCCTTAAATATCTCAGTTTCTTCCAAATTCCTGGCCTCTGAGCATTTAGAAAATAATCTAGGACTATTTATCCTATGTCCAAAATGAATGATTTCGCAATTGCCAAAATGAATCACAGTTTGGCCTATGTACTTGACCTGTGGAAATTCCTTTGCAATTTTCTACTCCCATTAACTTCACTTCCTGTGCAACATAGCCTAGTGCCATCAACAAACCTGGATACTGCATCCAACACTCTTGACACTCTATTCCTTCATGTAAGGCATCTTGAATTCAACCCTGCAAACATTGCCGATTCACAGCAGTTAGTAAATATTAGATCCCTATATAAGGTAAAAACATTTAATGACTTCTTTCTTCCTTCTACAGAAAAACCACAGTGTTCTGGATTTCCTGAAACCTGTCTCTTGAAAAGGGTTTCAAATTGTGGACTGAACTTGATTTGAACTGTCCCTTTATCCTAATCTCTTTGATGACTGCTGCAGAAGCTCAGGGAAAAAGTCAAAACATCCTTTCCCGTGAATGATGAATCTACAGTGTTTTTATTCAAAGAAACAGTACAATTTTTTCTTTTACAGAACGGAAACAGCCGGTGAGTGAAAACTGAGCTGCATCTTGTCTATCAATGTAATGTTGTTAAAAATGGATCATTTCATTTGCTCAACCCTTCAATGTCCCTCTAATTCAGTAAACAAAAAGGACCAAAGAATGTAATCGAACAGAACCACTCTAAACATCTAAAGAACCGCAAAATACTTTTGTCTGAAACTTCGTTTTAAGTAACAGCTACAAGGTAAGATTTTCTCTGTACAGAAAACCATTTATGATTTATGATTTTTACTCAAAGAGGAAATCTTATTTGTGTTTTGTCATATCACAAACTGCAAAACAAAACCACGGTCATGATGATTCATTTGGGAAGTAATATTTTCACTTTATTCCATCTCCTCCATTTTGGGCTTGACTCACAAAATGGATGTTGGCACTGTCCACACGGATGAATTCCCTAAACTGCACTATTTTTGAACAGGGAATGTCCTATTTGTGCAAGTGATGAGCTTGGCACAAGCATCTCCGAGAGGTGAGTACTGTCTGCTTGGTACAAATGACAAACCTTGCAGAAGGAAGGCCTCTGGATCCAGCAGGATAAAGCCAAATGACAGGGTGATCAAGCAGAACGTCAGGTACTGCAACATTCTGAGTCAGAGTACCCCAGGCTCTATTGTTAAAACATCAAAAAAAACATCAGTTCTGCAGTCTAATAGTGAACTGAATAGCTGTTAATGTTAACTAATATTAGAATGTTAACTGACTGCAAGTTGGTTCTTCATTCTTTTCCCCAACTGAATCCTTCGTGATTCTAGTCTTGAATTTTTGTCCACAATGAGAGCCTGACCCTGTTAACATTTGAAAATATGATCCTTTAGTTCGAAAACAAATTACAGACAGCATTGAGTTTTAGCTGGCATAGAGGCATAGAGAATGGAAACGGGCCCTTCAGTCCGACTCGTCCATAAGATCATAAGACGTAGGAGCAGAAATTAGGCCATTCAGCTCATCAAGTCTGCTCCACCATTCAATCATGGCTGATTGGTTTTCCAACCCCATCTTCCTGCTTTCTCCCATTACCTTTAATCTCCTTGGCAATCAAGAGCTTATCTATCTCTGTTTCAAATATACTCATTGACCTGGCCTCCACAGCCTTCTGTGGTAATGAATTCCACAGATTCACCACTCTCTGGCTAAAGAAGTTTCTCCTTATCTCCATTCTAAAAGTTCTTCCCTTTACTCTAAGGCTGTGCCCTTAGGTCCCCATCTCTCCTGCCAATGGAAACATCTTCCCAACGTCCACTCTTCCAGACCGTTAATTATTCTGAAAATTTCAATCAGATCCTGACTGACCCTTCAAAATTCCATCAAGCATAATCCCAGAGTCCCTCATATGTTAACGTTTAATTCCTGAATCATCCTCGTGAGCCTCCTCTGGACATGCTCCAGGGTCAATACATCCTTCTTGAGGTATGGGGCCCATAATTGCTCACAATATTCCATAAGTGGTCTCACCAGAGCCATATAAAGCCTCAGAATTACATCCCTGCTTTTTATTCTAGTCCTCTTGAGATAAATGACAACATTGTATTTGCATTCCTAACTACAAACTTAACCAGCAAGTTTACCTTAAGAGAAACCTTGATTAGGACTTCCAAGTTCCTTCAGATTAATGAATTTCCTCCCCTTTTAGAAAATACACCATGCCTCTATTTTTCCTACCAAAGTGCATGATCTCATACTTTCCCACATTGTACTCCACCTGCTACTTCTATGCACACTCTCCTAACCTGTCTAAATCTTTCTGCAGGAGAAAGTGAGGACTGCAGATGCTGGAGATCAGAGCTGACAAATGTGTTTCTGGAAAAGCGCAGCAGGTCAGGCAGCATCCAAGGAGCAGGAGAATCGACGTTTCGGGCATAAGCTCTTCTTCAGGAATCCTAAATTGATTCCTGAAGAAGGGCTTATGCCCAAAACGTCGATTGTCCTACTCCTTGGATGCTGCCTGACCTGCTGCACTTTTAAATCTTTCTGCAGCCTCCCTGCCTCCTCCATACTATCTACTCCGCATTATCTGCAAACTTAGCCAGAATACCCTCAGATCTTTCATCCAGATCATTAATGTATAAAGTGAAAAGTTGTGGTCCTAACACTAACTCTTGTGGAACGCTACTAGGCACTGGCTTCCATGCTGAGAAGGATCCTTTTATTCCTATTTTCTGTTTTCTGTCAGACAGGCAGGCCTCTATCCACACTCGCACCTGGACTCTAAGACCAAGGACCCTTATCTTACTCAGTAGCCTCCTGTGCAGCACCTGTCAAATACCTTCTTGGAAATCAGATGAATAATATCCATTGTGTCTCCTTGATTTAACCTGCTCTTTACTTTCTCAAAGAATGTCCACTTTTGCCTCTCTTTTGCCTTAACTATCGAAAGAAACTCTTGCAATCTTTCCTAATATTACTAACTAGCTCACCCTCATATTTAATCAGACTTCTCCCTTCTTATTTCTTTCTTCGTTGTCCTCTGTTGGTCTTTGTAGTATTCCCAATCCTCAGGCTTCCCACTGCTCTTTGCCATATTGTATGCTTTCTCTTTTGTTTTTCTGCTGTCCCTGACTTCCCTGGTCAGCCATGGTTGCCTCATCCTCCATTTAATTTGTTTTTTTTTCCTCAGGATGAATTTAAGTTGAGTCTCTCGAATTACTTCCAGAAACTTCTGCCGTTGCTGTTTCACTGTCTTCCTTCAAGGCTCCTCTCCCAGTTAATTCTGGTCAGCTTCTCCCTTTATTCATCCGTAATATCGTTACATCTGATTCCACCTTCTCCCTCTCAAATCACTGAGTAAATTCTATCATAGTATGGTCACTGCCTCCGAAGGGTTCCTTCACCTTAAGCTCACATATCAAGACTGCCTCATTGCACAACACTCAATCCAGGATTGTCTAGTGGGCTCTACCACAAGCTGCTCCAGCTTGTAAACATTCCACTGCTGACCAGGTTTCCTAACCTGAATTTGTCCCCTTTTCCTGCACTCGGCCCATATCTTTCTAAATCTTTCCTATCTATATACCTGACCAAACGTCTTTTAAATGTTGTAATTGTATTTGCCTCAACCACTTCCTCTGGCAGTTCATTCCACATATGCACCACATGCCTTGTGAAAAATCTGCCTCTCAAGTCCCTTTTAAATATTTACCCTCCTGCCTTAAACCTATGCCCTCCAGTTTTGGACAGCCCTACTCTGGGGAAAAGACCCTGAACACACTTCTGGCTTCATAACACTAACTAGAAAATAAAACGTCAGCAGATTGCTGAGAAAGAAAGTACATAAAATAAAAATTCTTGCCTGGAATTCCAAATGATTTCTGCTTTCATTGAATTATAGAATCATTACAACACAGAAGGAGGCCATCTGGCCTATCATTTCAGTACAGGAATACCAAAGCATTCTATGGCCCTTGGTCACTCCCTGACTGTGTCATTTGTGTTAATCAATATTAACAAATCGTAATCTATACATTATTCATTCTTTACCACTCAATCATTATCTATATTGAAGATTTAGATTGCCTCATGATTACTTCATAGCTGTTTGTGGGAGTTGGATTGCATAAATTGCTTGTTGTTTTTTCACATTAGGACAGTGATTGCACTTCAAAAATATGCAATTTATTGTAAAGAACTTTGTAATATCTGGAGGTCAAGAAAGATTCTGTATAATGCAAGTAGTTACTTCCTTTACTAAAATGATAGTTATTTACTATGTAACCATGTGAAACATGCTAACATCATGAGTTCAAGTGACAGAAATTCCCAGATTTATAATTTTAATGGAAACCTCAGGAAGGATACAAGTTGCAGATTGCGCAATTTATGGCATTTTTATGAATTATTGTGTCGTGCAGAAAAGATTTACCGAAGTTTTCTACCTTTTTAACGTTGCTTAGAGCAAATGTGTAAGGCTGCAACAAAAAGGTTCTTTGCAATCGTGTTTATGTTTATTTTATGTGCCCCATTATGTTTCATAACTAACCACTGAGACAAAAAAATGTCAATCTAACATTTTCAATTTTAAAAGCATTAAGTGAGGTAGAAAGCCATTATAATTCTTTTATTTGTTTTTCTTTTACTAAACACTGTGTCTGCTCGGTCTGAAAGAGGCTCCCATCTCTCTGAACTCCCACAGCCCCATGAAATAAAAGCGGGTTGTGCTTCAGTGCTTTTCTGTGAGCCCTCAGACCATATCAAACACCCGGTTAAGTGCGCTTCATTCAGCAAAGGGGAAATATTACTTTGCAGCCTGGTGCCAGGAAGGGAGAGCAGTTTTAAAAGGAGAATAAAGACAGCCGGAGACTCAGACAGTAAATGCACATTCCAGAGAGAGGTTAATGGACAGGAAAAGCAAGCATTCATTCAGTAAGACAGAGAGGAATTTGAAAGTTGTACTTTTTTGATTTATAGGTGCAGAAGAGTCAGGGATCAGGCAAGGGAGTGAGCTTAAAGACATTCCATGAGGGAAATAAAGTATTAAAGCTGGATGTGGAGCTTAGCAATGGTGAAAATTTATAATGTGTCTACAGTACAATAGAACGAATGAGATAAAGCAACAAGCTGTGTTTGGAGACTGACCCATTCATAGCATCACAGCTTTAAAAGACTAGTGGAGTATTTTCTGCATAGTCTCAAATCAGATTATGTTACTCCATTCACCACATTCTCAGACAGATATTAAATAATTCAGCTGACATTCTAAGGAATATAGTGTGACCACAATGAATGTTATCTTGTGCATGTAAACACAAGCCAGTAGAGCATTTCCAATATGTAAAAAATTATGTCAGATTATTTCTAAACTTGGAAATTGGAGGATTGAGTTTAAATTAACATTAACAGAATTATTGAAACTTACCTATGTACAAGGAATGGTAAGATAGTGCTTATTCTGGAAGCCTACAGACTCAGGCTCGAGGTTCGATTGATCTGATGTCACTATTGCTCCTTATACACTTGCTCAGTAACTATTCCCAGAATAAAGTTTAGTTCAGACTTTGCTCCACATCTCCCAGCAAGCCCTTTTATTGTACCCATTTTATTGGCATTTAAACCTGAACATTTTACAGTTTTATTCCACCTCTCCACGTCTACTCCCAATAGGTCTTCTTTTGAAGCATTAATCTCCAATTTCATTTTCAGCTTTCTTGGAAGACCTTCAGGAGGTATAATTATCTCGGGTAGTGTGTACTCAAAAAGAGTAGTTGGCAGCTTATTGGCAGACATGAATATTTCTTGATTTCCATCAAAAAGTTGAATAGTACCATCATTACTGAGAAAATAGACTTCATGCACAGGGTCTATAAGATGTTCTTGGATAGATCTGTGGATTCCAGGCTGGACGCTAAATTGATTTACATCATCATGTATTTCTAATTTCTACTTTCATTTTGCAGGTGATCTCTATCCATCAGGGTTTGCTTCTTCATGTTAATCTTCTGTAAAGTCAAATGAAAACTTTTGTTGTCTTTCTCAAGTGCTTATTTTTGCAAGAGAAGATCACCATTTCAAATGAGCAAAACATTTTCAGTCCTCAGTCTTCACTGAGGAAAAAGCTTTCCCTTTTCAGAGTCCAAGGCTTGACCGTGTTGGGTAAGTGTTAATAGATTGGTTTCTAAATCAGCAATCTCAGATGCTCAAATTTAATCTCCAATTTTGCACCTCTAGAAGGTTGATAGTTTGTTCCAATAATGATTAATTGAAAGATTTTGCAAGGATTTGTATCGTTTGCTGATAAGGCTCCATTGCAATGTCCAGCTGATGGTTGTACAATGAAACGCTTTCTGGATGTTGAATACTAGCATGATCCAATTGGAACTTAATCATGCCTTCCTTTCCGGATACTGTTTTACTCCTGCTCGTAAATGCTGAGCTACCTCTTGATGGGCAGTTTTGGAAGTTTGAAAATTTTCCTTAAATATGTCAAACTCATGTTGATATCTCTATGCATCATTTAAAGATGTGTTGCATACAATTGGTTTCCGTTGATGCAGAAGGCCCATTATCAATGACTCTGCACTGGATATGTGAGATATATTGCTTGCATGATTGAAAATCCCTTTTGAACTTCATATTTTGAGACAACTCTGATATGAAAGTGATTTTATGAATTGTCAAACTTTTTGAAGATTCACATGTGTGCATATTAATTGAACTGATATAAGATCCTCTTCCTACTTCCCTGTGGTGGTCCAGTCTTGTTGAAGGAGGAAGTCCTTCACTCAACTGTGGTTGCAGTTGTTATTTCTGCGAGTCCTTCACGTGTTTTATGAAAGAAGACAAATTTATTGTTTAATTGCTAGGGATGTCCAAGGTCTCTGTCTCCAACAAAAGAACGATTTCAGTGATTGATTCTACTTCTGTCTTTGCGTCCAGGAAAAACAAAGCAATTAAAGTCTAGAGTGTCCTCTATAGTTGGCACCTTTACTGGGGAAGACCATTTTTCCTGACCTTTGCAGCCTGAGGGAAATGAAAGATCTGTATGTTCATCCAATGGTCCTAAGGGTGGATGTATACAACTTCAGGACTCACTGATTCAACCACATGAGTCTTCAGCATCTGAATGTTTAAAGTTATTTCACCATTCCTGTTAAAAATGCATATTGAGCTGGACAAACCTTCAGTGATTTCTATTTTGATTTCAGTGTAGTCTGCATTTTCCCTCTCAGTCTGATTTTATTACCTCAGTATATAAAGTTGAATGGATGGTGGTCCAAAAATTCCTGGCTTTAACAATGGTGCAGGATCCAAAAGAATATCAACATTGTCCCTTGCAACCGATTTAATATTAGCTTCCAGGCTGTTAACCTAAATATCTGCACACCACGGTCTGCACAATCAGGGGAACTGAAAGTTTTCAGTGGCCTGCCACATCCTCCAAGGATAATTTGGCCTCCTGGCTTTCCATGTCCTTACTGTTGGGACACCTGCAGACTGTTATGATCTGTGTTCAATTGTGTGTGTTGCTGCTGAAGCTCTGAAAACATGATCTCCTTCTTGGTGCTCATGACCAAAAGATCACTGAACTAACTGGGAGGAGCTCCTGCTAGTGAGGCCCTTTATGGTAACCACCAATCATGTTTCTTCATGGTTTTGTCACTGGCAAATTTTCTGAGTGAGAATTTCTTGTCCGTCCCCGTAAGTTCTCCATTCTAATGTACAATGTACTTACCGTGGCTGAACAAACTTTCCTTGTTGCTTTCTGCGTTCTCTGTCATAGGCTTTCTATCAAGCTTTATCAGTTTTTCTCTGGCCTTACCTTTCCATGATTTAATGGGTCTTGAAGTCCATTGTCCAATGCTTCCTGTCACTGCTAAGCTTCTCTACTGGTACTTTCACTGGTGTTCTGTTCAAAAAGCTGTTTTGTCCTCATGTTTCACCCATAGCCCATATGCTTCAAGCTTACTTCAAGCAATTCTTGCCTCTTGCCTCTGGTTCAATGGTTCTGGTCAATGCTGCTTCCATGAAGCAAAGTAAGGCATGATATTTTAAATGTCCCTCCCTTGACTGGGCTGCACGCAATATAGAGCAGATACCCAGACCACCACCTAACCGTTACTTGACAGTGGTTGGGCAGATGCCAAAATTGCCTGTCTATCGACTATATGTAAAAACATAATTAAGAATCAACTGAGCTTATCAGAAGCTCAATAGTGTCCTCTAAAAGGCTGCCCGTTCCAAAATATGGCTGTCATGGCCAAGCAGGTAGGAGATGGCTGCTGCTTTATCTCCAAGAATATTGTAGCAATGAAAGGAGACACAAGTGGGGTGCTTTTGATCCACTTGCAGGGACCTACTGGACATGCCAGCCATCAGAGCATCCAAGAGCAGGGATTCATTGTCACTGAGGGAGAGAGTCCCACTCTGTCGCGGTTAACACTTTCCACTCAGGTTCAGGTTACTGCTCAGGTTCAGCCTTTTTTAATTCACTGAGTTTGTTCAGCCTTTTTTTAATCACTGGGTTTCCAATCAACATTTTAGAATCATAGAATATACTCAAGGACCTTTTGTCCATTGTGTCTGTACCATCAAAAATACACTAAATCCACATTAGTTCCACTTTTCAGCACCATGCGCATTGCCTTGCATATTATGATTACGCAAACATTCATCCGAGTATTTTTTTAAAGGTTGTGAGGTTGCCCTCCTCAACTACCATCCCATTGAGTGTCTCCCAGATTCCTACTGCTCTCTGAGTAAAAGGACCTTTCCTCAAGTTCACTCAAAACCTCCTCTTTTCACCTTAAGAATGTACCCCCTCTATATTGAAATTTCAAGAGTTTGCATGATGGGATTGTACCCCTGTTGCTAGAGCATTAGGGTGATCCTCAGGATTATTGTCCAATGATGTTACCGCTACACCACTGGACTTGCATTTTAGTCATGGAAGTCAGCTCAGGTGACTTCCAGCTCACTTTTTGTTCCAAAGGACATCCATGCTAGTCACAGGGCATCAATAGCACAGGACTGAAAAGCTGCAGCAACAACATGGTGTGCTCAGAGACACAAGCCTAGCTCATGGGCTGGACCAGACTGTATATTCAGGCTCTTCACTCAATTTTCTCTTGTCTACCATGAGCAGGCAAATAGCAGGATCCATACATGACAGCTGCAGACTGACAGTGCTTGACTGGGTGCACAATGGCTTTTGAAAGTAGTGTAAGTGCAAGAAACCCTGGCCTTTCAGAAGATATCTACTTCATGGCAAGTTTCCCCTTGTGTGCCATGTCTGAGCAAATATCTTCATTCATGCAGGGCAACTCCCAGACTGCCAACATGTGACTATTTACAGATAGCCTTTTAAAAGGTAGTGCTGGTGCCAGAGATCCAGGGTATATCCTGCCAATGGTGTGAGAGATGAAGGATTAGGCTAGCATTGGATGAGAGGGGTGCCATGGTGGTCTAATTAATGAGGCAAGTTTGAGATAGTCATGTGAGAAGTCTCACAGGAGGGAAACCTTCCATAAAACTTGATGAACATGACACTTAGTCAATTTCTGGTAAGATTCAACCCAATGTCTTTCATATCAGTCTAACTTGTACCTGATTGCTATCTTGCAAAAGGTTATATTTTATGACAAGTGCCTCCTCATATTAGACTAAATTGTGACTTTCTTCCAGCACCAGACCAATTGGGGCCTATAGATTTCTATCCTTAAGAGAATGGGAGAGGAAACACATGGTGAGCAATAGTGTAAAAAGCCTCCAAGGTAATTATTAGTAAAGATTATGCCTACAATGGAAGACTGTCTGCTTACATTGGTAAACTAAATTCTGTCTCCTTTTTTAAAATAAATCAGGATTAACAATTAACATCAAGCAGTGTTTCCATATGAATTTGCACTAAAAAAGTAATTTTAGGATTGTCTTGTTCTTCCATGGGGAGTCTCACATCATGTGATGGGGAAAAGGAAAATTAAAGTGCCTGGTTTTTGTCATCCACAGTATAGAGGTACGACTGACAGCTGATGACCGTAACAGCAGCAGCAGCAGGAGCAGGAGCAATGTCAGTGAAAACATTTAAAAGAGGAAGGGAGAGAAAAAAATATGTTTTGGGAGGATTTAGTGTCAGTTGTGGGTCTCCTTTTAACAGCACAGAACATTCCTGTTTGTTCAGGTGGTGGACTTCAGTGCTAAATGACTTCAGTTCAGCAAATGGGCTCTGTCAATAGTACTTTAATTAACTGCACCAGTTCAGTGTTACGCATGAGGATCAATGCACATGACACTTCCCACAAGCCAGCAGCACTGCTGGCAGCTCTGATATGAAACAGGTTACTGCTCACCTCCTTCTGCTGAAAGCAAGAAGGAAGGATTACTAAGATCGTCTAAGAGCCAGTTTAATCACTGTGCTTTGGTTCAGCCACCCTCCCTGTGTGACCTTCCCCCCACCTTTCCACCCCCCTCCAAATTACTTTAGTTCTTCTAATGTAAGCCTCATCTAACTCCATATCCCCTGCCAATCCTAGCATTAGTTTCAGTTTTTTTCTCTATCTTGAGCACGATTGTCTGAGTTCAATCCCTAAATTCCTGTCATAGAGTCATAGAGATGTACAGCATGGAAACAGACCCTTCAGTCCAACCTGTCCATGCCGACCAGATATCCCAACCCAATCTAGTCCCACATGCCAGCACCTGGCCCATATCCCTCCAAACCCTTCTTATTCATACATCTATCCAAATGCCTCTTAAATGTTGTAATTGTACCAGCCTCCACCACATCCTTTGGCAGCTCATTCCATACACGTACCACCCTCTGCGTGAAAACGTTGTCCCTTAGGTCTCTTTTATATCTTTCCCCTCTCACCCTAAACCTATGTCCCCTAGTTCTGGACTCCCCGACCCCAGGGAAAAGACTTTGTCTATTTATCCTATCCATGCCCCTCATAATTTTGTTAACGTCTATAAGGTCACCCCTCAGCCTCTGATGCTCCAGGGAAAACAGCCCCAGCCTGTTCAGCCTCTCCCAATAGTTCAAATGCCCGAACCCTGGCAACATCCTTGTAAATCTTTTCTGAACCCTTTCAAGTTTCACAACATCTTTATGATAGGAAGGAGACCAGAATTGCATGCAATATTCCAACAGTGGCCTAAACAATGTCCTGTACAGCCGCAACATGACCTCTCAACTCCTGTACTCAATACTCTGACCAATAAAGGATAGCATACCAAATGCCTTCTTTATTATCCTATCTACCTGCGACTCCACTTTCAAGGAGCTATGAATCTGCAGTACAAGGTCTCTTTGATCAGCAACGGTCCCTCAGATCTTACCATTAAGTGTATAAGTCTGGCTAAGATTTGCTTTCCCAAACTGCAGCACGTCATGTTTATCTGAATTAAACTCCATCTGCTACTTCTCAGCCCATTGACCCATCTTCTCAACCTCACCCTCCACTTGAGATGTGATTACACTCTGTTTAAACTCATCACCAGTCCTCTCTCTCTCTCTCTCTCTCTCTAATGAAAGAACAGCCCTATATTTATGTGGGGCTATGGCAACTTTAGCAGAACAAAGCTCTTTTAATGTAGGAGCAAAGGACTGCAGATGCTAGAATCTGTACTGAAAATAACAAAGAGTGGAGATCACAGCGGGTCAGACAGCATCCATAGGGAGAAGGCAAGCTAACGTTTCAAGTGCAGATGAGTCTGATGAAGAGTCATCTAGACTCGAAACATTAGCTTGCCCTCTCCCTATGGATGCTGTCTGACCTGCTGTGATCTCCAACATTTGCTGTTTTCAGTAAAACTCTCCTGATGCCCTGCTGATCAGAAGAAATGATGAGAGGATGTTGAAATTGTTCCAATTTTGCAGTAAGTTCTCACAATACCTTTAATTGTGTCAATAAACCGTATCTACATTATTACATTCGTCCAGGTACATCAGATGATTCTTATGAGGGAGTAAAATATCTCCCATCATCACATCCATCTATGTGTCACTCAGGTCTAAACAATGCTCTGGGGCTACCAAGAATATCAGTGAGCTCACTAAAAGACTGGTTAAGGCAAAGTTTCAGCTGCTTTGATTGTCCTTACGTTTCCTTTCCTGCATTAAAGATGGTGAAAACAATTCAACCGACATCTTTGGATGAACAGGGTTTGACAATGCAAAGTCAGGAACTCTCAAGTAGTGAGACACTATGAATCACAGTGCCAAAAGTCATAATAGTGAATAGTACTGAAGACAATATCTGCCTTGAAATATTTTAAATATCAACCCAGAGTACCTTCTTAAAAGAAGGTTTAATAAATTAGATTATTTCCATAAGGTACTTCCATGTTGCCATCGATGAAGCTGACGGAGGGGTCCTTGATGCTTATGTTGGAAGTATTCCTTGTCCAGCAGATTCCCAGTATTTTGCATTATGGTGGTCCTACTGCAGACTGCTCTCCATCAGCTGCTACCAAAGCAGTCTGGCCAAGTTTTCTACAAACATTCAATGAGCAGATGGTGAAAGAATAGATATTGGGAGAGCTGGGACCAAAAGCATGTCTTGTTTCTTCTATTAAATCTCTGCCACTCCAGTGGGGCAGTACCAATCTGTGGTAAAGCAGACAGTAGGTGGATGCCTTAAAAGCAGCTCTTTCAATTTATCAAGGCCAGTCCCTCCATGGCAGAGTATGTATATCTGGAAGGTTGGAGTTTATTTCAAAATTGGGGTTGGTAAAACAGTTCCTTATTCTTTATATGAGAGGCTCTGGATTTGGACCCATATGCCCCAAAGCAGATTATAAAATGTGTATCCTGTGTAACCAGATGTTACATAAGATGTTACAGAACCACAACAACGGATACCCGAGCTACAAATCTTCAATCAGATTTTAAAGATGTTACATAAGCTGAAAGCTGGTTGCTCCATATTCTCAGGAATGGCAGTCATTCCTTTAAAATTTCTTGTATGAGTCTCTTAGTTGTTCAACATAAAATAAGCTTCAGAACTAAACCCATTGTATTCACATTGGGTGGATTAGAGTAAAATTGAGGCTAATGTCTTTAGGCTGTGAGTTTGGAAGGAGTGGGCACCTTTACAACATGGGAAAATGAGATTTTGAATAAGGCAGATAATTACAGAGGTAACTTTTCAGTCAGTGATAGTTTGGTTGATCTATTAAAAATTTAAATGTCACCTTAATTCAGTTCAGACATATAAATTGCTTAAAATTACACAGCTTTGCGCTTTCAAGGGAACTTGTCACAATTAACATGGATTGCAATCAACTGAATGGAACTGAAGGCATCAGCAGAAAAGTAGTATGTGATAAAGAGTAAATAATAATTCAAGCTGCCTCCAGTAATCCAAACTGTGCCCCAGGTACTATAGGAATTTGTAATACTATGATCTTAAGGCCAGTTTTGTGAGTTTTCACTGCTAGCTGGGAAACCTGCTCATACATCGGGAAATATCGAATTTTGCTTGCAATATTCCAGCAAGCAAGTGGCAGAGCTTTACTCTTCTAGGGCAACAGTTTCAGGTAAGCATGAGGAAGGAGTACAGGTACTTGTGTAAACATTCACAGTCTGAACTTAGTGGCTGTGTCACACTGATGAAATGTATAGTTTACAGGCGCTATGAAAATGTTGCAAAATCTAGAGTACCAGAGATTACTAAAACAGATGCTTTCAACATATGAATAGATGTATGTATGTCTTAGCATGTTAGTCTGTGTGTTATCCACAATTCAGATTAGTTGTTATGAACTGTTTCCTAAATCAGACTTGGTATCAGCAGCAAACGCAAAGATAAATTGGCAGAATGGTTGTCAGCTTTACCATTGCTGTCCTTTTTGCCTGCCTAGTTTAAGCTATTTGCTGTAGGCTGTTATGTAACTGCTATCTAAAACACTGTATCGCCCATTATCCAGAATCTAATTCAACAGGCATTACTAGGGTGCACTGACCCATGAACTATGGCCTGATAGTGCACCTCTGGGTGAGGTAATCTGATGGCACTATTAATGCTGGAAAGTGATGTGAGCAGCACCAAACCACAGCTGGGAATCTTTTTTTCTCTCTTCCCATGTCTACCCCCACCCCTCACGCACCACCCCCACATCGTCTTTTTTCTCTCTCCTTTATTTCTTTCAACAGGAAGTTGGAAATCTCATGCTGTTCCTGACCTTGCAGGATGCGAGTGATGGCGACACTTTCTGACAGGTCCCTTTGCAAACATTCATGAAAGAACACAAAAGGTCGTGGCCCACAATTACAGAGGTCAGCTCTAGGTCAGAAGGTTCACAAGAAAGCCAGCTAGTTTGCCTAGCAAATAAAAAAAGTGTAAATGACGATCTATTGTTTGTGCTACTGCCCTAGATAGCATCACTGGCAGGCTAAAGTAAATATGTCAGTCACAGTGGATGCTTTACTGCACTGACCAGGTGGTACCCATGATGCTTTGCTTCATTAACTGGATGTGGTGAGATTGAAGCAAACCATGCAGGTGTAATTGGGTTATAAAGCTACAGATCCTTTCTAAATTGATCATATTTCCTTCCCTTCTAGAGTCAGCTCCTATATGCTGCGTTGAATGTTACTGTATACCCTCCTGTGTCCCCACGAAAATAGATACTTCAACCTGGTTGATGTTATAAGCTTCTCCCACACCAAACATAATAGGACATGTACCACATTAAAAACCTGATAAGCTGACCCAGGAACTGAGACAGTTAAGCACTGCTCCCGTTACAATGACCTTAGATTAACTGTCATCCTTGTTCTTTAATCTCAGGGGTGGCCATTTCACAAGAACCAGGAAAAGAAGCTGTGCTCGTGATTAAAAGCCATTGACTCCTTGGCAGCCCACTTATTCATGTTCACATGTGGCATCATAAGCATTCCACATTTGCAGTTCACGGGCATTCCATCAAAGTATACATGTTTTAAATGTTTTTGCTTTGAATGCAGACCCCAGTGCCAGAGGGATCCAGGCAAGTTTAATACTGGGTTGCCTTTGTTCAGAATAGAGGCATTGCTTGATGCTCCCCTTAAGTAAGTTAATGAAAGAAGGATCACCAGCCATAGGGATTTAAATGCAAAAAGAAAATTGGAAATTTTAAAATCTTTGTTTTCCTTTAAAAGGTTTGTAACCACCAATCTGGTTGCAGGCATTAAATGCAAACTCTGCAAATTACCTTAACTGTTCGTACACTGTCTTTTCTACCAACACATAGGATCAGCTTTGTATTTGAACTATTATTCAAATTCTAATTAGTGAAGATTTATTTTCACTACGAATTTTCATCAAGGAGTTAAGTTGTATTCTCTATTAATTTAATTGTCCAGCATTGGACCACTTTCCCCTAACAATCCTTTCCCTAACCTAGTGAAAAGGTCTCACTCAATCCTATTATTCTCTACTATTCCTCACTTTGCTGCTTCCTTCTGCTCTTTGCTCCATACTGATGCCTTTCCAAACAGTGTGGCTGCCCAAACTATAATACTTAACCATAAACCATACTGATTAAGATGATCATGTTACACCTTAATGGCAGCTCGAGGATAGAATCAGATGAAAAAGCTTGGTCGGTAGATTAGTAATCCAGATTAATCGTCTAGCGGATAAAGTTTCAAAACCCACACAGCTGTTCGTGGAACTTACAGTCAGTTAATAAATCAGCAATTTAAAACTGGTCTCAGTAATGGGAACCACGACCATTATCATTGCATGTAAGACAAGCCCATCCGGTTCACTAATGAAGGGTACAAGATATTTAGGAATGACAGCAAATGAGGCAAATATCTAATAATGGCATCAGCACAATAAAGAGGGATGATCTAATTTCAAAAATCAAAGATGTAGAAACAGTTTGGGTATAAATAAGAAATAATAAAGGTACAAATTGAGTGGTGTTCAGGCTCACTTCGTGTAACCATATGGTACGAAGACGCAAGAGTTTTGAGAGTTTTTCCAGAAGTATGGAATCAGGGAGAATCTAAGTACATAAGTTTTTCTATGGAGTATGCAAGAGATTTTCCAAAAAAAAAACATGGTGATAATCATGGGAGATTGTAACCTAGATATGGACTGGAAAGGTCTTTTCGGCAAAGGTAGCCTAGTTGAAGAATTCATAGAAATGTTTAGGGTAGTTACTGAGGACTGTGTGTTCTGAAGCTGACCAGAAATCAGGCTTTACTAGACTAGGTCTTGTGTGATGAGATGAGACTAATAAATGTTCCCAGAGTGAAGGCAACCTGAGGTAACAATGATTATAATACGATTGAATTTTCCATTCAGTTTGATGGAGAGAGGAGTGGGTCTATAACTATTCTCTAAAATTTAAGTAAGGGGAATTACGTAGGCATGAAAGCAGAGCTGGCTAAAGTGAATTGGTAAATTAGAGTGAAGGTTAGGTCAACAGAGATACAGTAGCAGACACTTAAGGGGATATTTCAGAATACACAGAATAGATACATTCCAACAAGTAAGAAAAAAATACTGAGAAACAAACACTCCATCCCTGATTAACTGAAAATATGAAAGATAGCATCAAACTTAAAGAAAAAGCATATAGTTGTGCAAAGACAGGTGACAGGTCAGAAGATTGGACAGAATATTTAAAAAAGGAAAAATTAGTGGGTGAGAAAAAGCTAGTTAGAAATATAGTAACAGATAGTAGGAATTTCTATAAATATGTAAAGAAGAAAAGGGGAACGTGTGTGCTGGACCCATAGAAAGTCAGACTGAAGAATTAATAATGAAAAATAAGAAAGTGATAGATGGATTGAACCAGATATTTTGCATCAGTTTTTACTTGAGAATGAAAGTAAATTCCCAAAAGCTGTGCAAATCAAGAAATGGGAGTGAAGGAGAAAGAAGCTCAGGAAAATCACAATCACCAGAGAAGTGGTACTAATTGTAGTGGTTCTGTTCGCCGAGCTGGAAGTTTTTGTTGCAAACGTTTCGTCCCCTGGCTAGGAGACATCATCAGTGCTGTGGAGCCTCCTGCGAAGCGCTTCTTTGATGTTTCTTCCGGCATTTATAGTGGTCTGTCCTTGCCGCTTCCGGGTGTCAGTTTCAGCTGTCCGCTGTAGTGATTGGTCCAGGTCGATGTGTCTGTTGATGAAAGTAACCACCCCAACACACACAAACGAAGCTGCATCAGGACACTATTCAAAAGAGCTACAACACACTGCAGTACACCAGAACTGCGAAAAGAGGAAGAGGAACACCTATACAAGGTATTCGCCAAAAACGGATACCCGCGCAACTTTATCAACAGATGCCTAAGAGATAGACCACGGAACGAGGACATGCCACAACCAAAACGACTAGCCACACTACCATACATTAGGAGCGTTTCAGAACTGACAGCCAGACTACTGCGACCCCTAGGACTCGTAACGGCACACAAACCAACAGCCACGCTCAGACAACAACTTACTAGAACAAAGGAGCCAATACCCAACATGAGCAAAACTAATGTAGTTTATAAAATACCATGCAAGGACTGCACAAAACACTATATAGGACAAACAGGAAGACAGCTAACAATCCGCATACATGAACACCAACTAGCCACGAAACGACACGACCAGCTATCCCTAGTAGCCACACACTCAGACAACAAGCAACATGAATTAGACTGGGAAAACACTACTATCATAGGGCAAGCCAGACAGAGAACAGCCAGGGAATTCCTAGAGGCATGGCATTCATCCACAAATTCCATCAACAGACACATCGACCTGGACCCAATATACCAATCACTACAGCGGACAGCTGAAACTGACACCCGGAAGCGGCAAGGACAGACCACTATAAATGCCGGAAGAAACATCAAAGAAGCGCTTCGCAGGAGGCTCCACAGCACTGATGATGTCTCCTAGCCAGGGGACGAAACGTGTGCAACAAAAACTTTCAGCTCGGCGAACAGAACCACTACAACAAGCACCCGAGCTACAATCTTCGCACAAACTTTGAAGTGGTACTAAGTAAATTGTTGAATCCATAAGCTGTCCAGTGCTCAGATACTGGTGGACTTCATCCTAAGTTTTTTAAAAAGTGGCTAGTGAGATAATTGAGGCATTAGTTTTAATATTCCAAAGCTCCCTTGATTGGGGATATTCCCATCGGGGTGGGACCATTCTCCACAGCAGATTCGCCGACAACGATTAGCCACTGTCCTTTGACCACCACGGGCACTTAGGTACCGGCCACTGAAAACGATTCGCCACCACAAATACCGCAAATAGAAGTATATACAATATTGGATGAACCCCATCAAGTCTTTTTGCTAAAATACAATATACCTGAGAGAATAAAGTAGGGGCTATGTTGAACGTACCATTCACAAACCACATCGATTCTGCTAAATGATGTATCCAAGATTCCCTACCAAATATGATTGTACGATTACTTCCTTGACCATCCAATAGTGTATATACTTCTACCGAATAAGCAGTGTTCAATGTATGTATGAAATGGTGAAGTCTTTGGTACCTAATCCCAGACCACAGTATATCCATTGTGACTTTGAGCAGGCAGCTATCAGTGCTATGAGAGAATGTTTTCTGAAGTTAGAATTAGGGGCTGTTTCTTTCATTTGGCACAAAGTATGCATGGACACATTGCTGCAGTTGGAGCAACTCTTCAATACCACACCGATCCTGATTATGCTTTAAAAGCAAACATGATAATTGCTTTGGCTTTTATCTTAATAAATAAATAGCGCATAACTAACAAATGAACTAAAATTTCATTGTTTAATATTAATATGAGATTTTGATGCCATTATAAAGATTTTAAAAATATATTTCCTTTTTCTGGTTAAAGTTTGTAACTCATTTTTATATATAACCCAATAAAATGATATTTATTTCACCTCTTTTTTTAATCAATATGTAGTATGTAGTTGTATAAATAAAGGGAACTGAGAAGTATGAAAAAACAGGCGAGAGGGAAAACAATCAGTGCATATATATATTTCCAGTGGTGAATAGTCTCCAGATGTCAAACGACCCCAGTGGAGAAACGCTGGTGGAGAACTGGCAGTGGCTAATCATCAGCGGCGAATCTGCCATGGCAAATCATCACCAACCCAGTCCCATACATTGGACGATAGTGAATATAACATTTTTATTCAAAAGGGAAAGAGTTTGAAAGCAGGAAACTATAAAATAGAGAAATATTTGTTGAACAAAGCAGATTTTCATTATATTTTGGAAAATTGGCTTTATATTGCAGTTATACATGCAATTAGGAGGAAATAGAGGTGATCTTATTGTTGTAGCATCGGTGTCAGGAGACATTTTAATTTAGAAAGCTATAAGACAATCAGAGAGTGTCAACATGGTTTCATGAAAAAGAAGATCATATTTGTCAACTATATTAGAGTTCTTGGAGGATGCAACAGGGAGTGTAGGTAAATGGGAATGAGTAGATGTATTACATTTGATTTCCAAAAGACATTTGATAAAGTGCCAAATTAAAAGGTTCCTGCACAAGCTAAAAATTCACAGTTTTGGGGATGATATATTCAAACAATTAGAGGATTGGTTAACAAACTGCTAACACCAGATGGTTTACATACAACATTTTAAGCCTGGTAAATTCTAATGGAGTGCTGCAGGGATCAGTGATATGGCACCAATTAGCTGCAATCTCCCTTATGCCTTGGATAAAGGGACAGATTGCATTATAACCAAATTTGCTGGTGATGCAAAGATAGGTAGGAAAGCAAATTGTGACGAGGATACAAACAGTTGCAAGGGAGGGATCCTTCTTAAATTAATCTTGCTGCAGTCAATCCGAGGGACTGGTTGAATAAAGAAGGGAAGTTAGTTCATTCCTTCTCACTAAGGACCTTGATAATTTGCTGTGCACTATCTGAAACTGTAACTAACTGTAGTCCCCCACCAAGGGGCTGGTATAACTCAACATGTTAGCATTTAAAAGAAAAAGAGCTAATCTTTTCAATGAATGTCATAAGCTGTAATGTTGGAAGCGTTGTTATTCCCGATGAGAAAATAGGCCAAGGCTGTATCAATCCATCAAGTGGATATGAAGGTCCAATGATAGTTTTTCAACATCCAATATCATTCAACACATTATCTGATTATTATCACTTTGCTGATTTTGGATGTTTGCTGTGCACAAATTGAACTCAGCATTTCCAACTCAACAGTGACCATGCTAAATTAGTATTTAGAGTCATAGAGATATATAGCATGGAAACACACCCTTTGGTCCAACTCGTCCATGCCAACCTGATATCCCAATCCAATCTAGTCCCACTTGCCAGCTCTCGGGCCGTGCCCCTCTAAACTCTTCCAATTCATATACCCATCCAGATGTCTATTAAATGTTGTGATTGTACCAACCTTCACCACTTCCTCTGGCAGCTCATTCTAGACACGTACCACCATTTTGTGTAGAGGTTGCCGCTTAGGTCTCTTTTTTGTCATTTCCGTCTCACCCTAAACCTATGTCTTATAGTTCTGGACTCCCCCATCCCAGGGAAAAGACTTTGGCTACTTATCCTATCCATGCTCCTCATGATTTTATAAATCTCTATGAGGTCACGCCTCAGACTTTGAAGCTCCAGGGAAAACAGCCCCAGACTATTCAACCTTCCCCTAAACCTCAAATCCTCCAACCCTGGCAACATCCTTATAAATCTTCTCTGATCCCTTTCAAGTTTCACAACATCCTTCCAATAGGAAGGAGATTAGAATTGCACACAATATTCCAAAAGTGGCCTAACTAACGTCCTGTACAGCCGCAACATGACCTCCCAAATCCTATATCCAATGCTCTAACCAATAGAGGAAAGCATAACAAATGCCTTTTTCACTATCCTATCTACCTGCAATTCTACTTTCAAGGAGTTATGAACCTGCACTCCAAGGTCTCTTTGTTCAGCAACACTCCCTAGAACCTTATCATTAAGTGTATAAGTCCTGCTAAGATTTGCTTTCCCAAAATGCAGCACCTCGCATTTATCTAAATTAAACTCCATCTGCCTCTCCTCAGCCCATTGGCCCACCTGATCAAGATCCCATTGTAATCTGAGGTAACCTTCTTTGCTATCCACTACACTTCCAATTTTGGTGTCATCTGCAAACTTACTAACTATACCTCCAATGATTTGGAGATGCCGGTGTTGGACTGGGGTGTACAAAGTTACAAATCACACAACACCAGGTTATAGTCCAACAGCTTTAATTGGAAGCACTAGCTTTCGGAAAACTGCTCCTTCACTACCACCTGATGAAGAAATAGTGCTCTGAAAGCTGCTGCTTCCAATTAAACCTGTTGGACTATAATCTGGTGTTGTGTGATTTGTAACTTTATACCTCCTATGTTCACATCCAAATCATTTATATAAATGATGATAAGTAGTAGATCCAGCACCGATTCTTGTGGCACTCCACTGGTCGCAGGCCTCCAGTCTGAAAAACAACCCTTCACCACCACCCTCTGTTCTCTATCTTTGAGCCAGTTCTGTACCCAAATGGCTAGTTCTCCCTGTATTCCATGAGATCTAACCTTGCTAACCAGTCTTCCATGGGGAACCTTGTCGAATACCTGACCAATGCCCATATAGATCACATCCACCTACTCTGCCCTCATCAATCCTCTTTGTTACTTTTTCAAAAAACTCAATCAATTTCGTGAAGTATGATTTACCACACACAAAGCCATGTTGACTATCCCTAATCAGTTCTTGCCTTTCCAAATGTGTGTAAATCCTGTCCCTCAGGATTCCCTCCAACAATTTGCCCACCACTGACATCAGGCTCACCAGTCAATAGTTCCCTGGCCTGTCCTTACCACCTTTCCCATTGGCTTTAAAGTGCTGCTTGATGCCTTGTGACTACAAAAGGTGCTTTAGAAAATGCAGGTCATTCTTATATCTCAAATAGGTTATTTGTATTTATTTCAATAACAATAACATGTGACCTTCCGATCTGAGCAGCTTAGCACCTTGTGCTGCATTTAGTCATGAATGCGGGTATTTGAAAAGTCTCTACGATTTTGAGCCATGAAAATCAGGAATGATGTAGCTTTGATCCCTAGTTTGTGTTGCATTAGCTGATCATGGCTTGGACAATGGCAGGCCCATTATATAGTTCAGCTCCCCTGGGTCAGGCAAGAATGTCACACATGGTTCTTCCTCTTGATTGCTATCCCTTGACCCGTGCTGGGAAAATGATTGGCTGTGACCCATCCCTGCAGCTTGCTGAAACTCATGCCTCAGCCTGCACAAAGGCTGGTCACTTTGAGAAGGGATTGGAGGGCTGCCAGCACCACGCAACAGTGTGCCTTCATAAGGAGAGAAGGGGAAGAAAATAAAACTGTCAGCTCCCAGTTATATAACGCTCGGTGACTGCCAACCCCTTTGTACAGAAGCTCAGTTCTCACAGCAAATGAGGTATTCCCTCAATATTCAAGGACCTGAGCCCATTCAGGGAATACTGCCCCTTTAAGTTACAGCTCATAAAAAAGCCATATACAAAGTTTGTCCTTTTATATAAACAATTAAGACTATTAAAATAATGAATTTTGCTGCATACTCCAATTGACTGACATCAGTGCCTTCTAAAACACACAGCGCTGCCGGATTTGGAGGATTTCAGGGTCCACTTTGAGAATTGTCTTCATGTTGTGCCAAAATGGACTCAGTGTGTTAAAATCAGCTATAGCAGCACAACCTTTTGTTCATTCATGATGACGCAATCTCTTCAGGCATGCTGGGAGGTTGGGGGGGGGGAGGTTAGTGGGCTGGGGGGTAGTTCAGCACAGAAAGGACATGATTCAGAGGTTTGGAGGAGGCTGTCGTGTGACGCATGATGTAATTCAGCAGGCATTTTGTTTGAGAGTTTCTCACAATCAATCAAGTCCAGATTAAATCTTGACAGGCACCAATAAAAGAGAAAAAAAGAACTGAAAAGCTTAAACTCTTATTATGAAGTTTGTGGGGAATGAGGGAGGGAGAGGGGTTGCTGCTAGTACGTTACTGTGAACATTTCAACAGCAAAGAAGGCCTTCCTTTATTTTGTTTGGTGTAAGCTTTATTTTTCCGTTCTAATCAAACACCTGTGCAGCCTGAGATTTGGGTTCCTCCCAATTACATGCTGACAATCTGAACATGCTGTAATCCTTGCTCCCCACCTCTTGAAACCTCATCAGCCAGTCAATCGGCTGTAATTGTAAGTTGTGGGCTTTGGACAAGTGGCAGGTGGCGACAATAAGTCTGATGCGGATAAAGCTGTTGACGAAACAGAGCCCACTGTCCAGGTACCCAGGTGGTCTCTGAATGCCTGCTGGGTCTTTCTTCCAATCAACAACTGTTTGAGAAGGGAAGGTTGTCTCTTTGTTTTAAAAAAGTACACAGAATGAAAAAATTGGTAAATCTCTTTTAAAACAGACCTGTTGGGCTATGAGTACCTTGCAACAGAAAAGCCTAATTTCATGCTCCAAAATCGTTTAGTCGAAGAAGATTCTCATAGTTACTTCACCTTATAAACCTGGACATGTGCAGTCGCCAGTTTGTAATTATTACATAGCAATAAACTGTAATTCCATTCTAATTTGCAATGGCAATTAAAAATAATTGTCAAAGACAAAGCAGAAGACAATGTTTAAAAGGAAACCATTGAATTCCCTTCTATTCTCTTGTATCGTACAGAAATATTAATGATAAATTTCAATTCAACCATACTTCTCTATCAGGATCAGAAAATAGATAAACAGCTGAATAATATGGCAAGTCACATCTTTGTGACAAGGTCTCGTGGTGCCATGTTAGAACCAGAGACCCCATCTTTGTCCTATAAAGCCAGTGGTATTGGGAGTGGTGGAGGAGGATCAGTAAGCGCTCGGGAGAGGCTGGGGCTAGGTGTGGTATGTCAGTGGTGGCAACAAATAGCATATTGTGATTGACATAGCTTTCTGCTACCAAGCCTCCCTTTTGTACTCTGTCTAATGGCCTATTTATAATTGTAGAGTACGACCACCAGTGAGTCTTAGCAAAAAGAGGCATTTGTCTTAATTCCAAGATGTAGCTTATTGCATGATAGCAATAAACAAGTTTCATTGACCAGATGAGCATAATTACGAATAGGAGCCAGAGATGTAATACTTGACCCCATGGGCATCTTGAAACAGGCTTCATGGTTTTCCACCCAGGACTGTTTTGCATCTTCACATTAGGGCAGCCTAATCCATTCTCTGACATTAACCCTTATAGAACTATTTCCTCATAGAACTGTATGAGCTTCCCATACCCAAGAATTACTACTATCCTAACTTTCCATTCTGGAGGATCATGGGATTGTCCCTCAAAGTTCCAAGGTGTGGAATTATTCAATTCGTAAAGTCGAAGCGCCTGCTAAAACACTTCATTGGAGGTGCAAGGTTAGGAGTGGAACTTGGCTGGACCTGCAATGAAAATCCCATTTTGACATTTAATTTGCATGGCATCTTGGTCTTCCAGATTTTCATCCCCAAGTGATACAAAATAAAAACCTCAGAATATGTTCTGAAGGTCTAAACATTTATGAACCTTTGAATTATAATCAAGATTTTTGAGGAATAAATATGTAACTTATAGGGCATGCCAGTAGTCTTAAGCTTAATTCAAATAATCTAAATTGTTAAACTTTAAAAACTTTATTTTGAGGTTGTGCGTGAATGACATAGCAACCGATATAATAAAGGTTGCAACTAATTATGCAATGTCTGGGGAGTAGGCAGTTAAAGATAATTTAAACTAAACATTACTTTTTCCAGACACAGGAAACAAGCAGGTATCAGGATTACTGAGCAGGAATAAAATGCTGTTTATGTTACCTGTAGAGCATAGTTCTCTGTTGCTCTCCAAAGCGATGTGGTATACTATGAACTTGCATTAAAATATCTTTACATTCAGTGCTCACTGGTACGCAAATTGACTCCATTAATTGGCAATGGACAGGTCTTAGTTTCAAGTTACCACAAATCCTGTCTCTGTTTCTGACAAGCAGACAGCAGCGTGATGCACATTAACTTCTTTACTGTTGATAAAACCTGACAAAACCACACAGAATGTAAAAACCTATTGAGCTCCATCCAGAGATTTAGTGATAGATGTGTCTCTTCCTTTGAACAAAGAAAAATAATTCAACTTCTTCCTATTAGGGGTACTAAAAAAGGCAGTAATATGAAAACGCCTTGCTTTGCCCTTTGCTAATTAATATGACTCTCCAAAGAATACTTTGCAGAAATGTTACTGGTCTTTAAAAATGGTGAGCATGTTGCAGTTATAATGCAATTTGATTAATGAGCACATATAATCATTCACTTTTATTTGTTAAATAACAGAGAGGTTTTGTTTCCACTGATATTTTTCAGGAGTACATAATGAATCTGGTCTCAAGTAGGAAACAAGTAAGAAGTGAAAAATGAGGTTCAGAGGTACATAAAGACTCTTGTCTCTGTTTAAGGTATGTTAGCTATCTGGGTACAAATTTGACATTATGCTAGGGTATCTCCTGTCCTGTCTTCTCTTCATAGACAATAAATGCATGATGTAAACATTATGTTACTGCTTTTGTAATATATTTCATAACAATGTGATCAGGATCATTGTGTTTTTCCAACTCTGAATGTATTTGCTGTGAGGGAGCATTGGAAGAATGATGTGCACCTTACAGATACTACAGTTATCTTGCTCATATGGAATCAATAAAGTAGGCAGCATCTTTTCAATAAGCTAGTGTACTTGCAATTAAACCTGTTGGACTGTAACCTGGTGTTGTGTGATTTTTAACTCTTTTCAATAAGTTAACCTCAAGCCAATGCAGTTCTGCAAGTACAGCAGTCTTCCTTTTAGACAATGCAACAACACGCTGATCTGCTCCACTGATGCTGAATAAAGAATCCCCACAAAAAATAGCTCTGCAGCACAGTATTGAAATTTGTAAATGTAACATGTCTGCCAATGCACGTTTGATGATGAAGTATATTAGGTAGGAAAGAGGCTGCATGGGGTACTTTGACATCAGTAAGGGTTGCAATCATGGGACCAAGATTAAAATCACTGAAACTCCCAAATGACAATGAAATGAGACAGACTCTTTAACTGTGTTTTTTCTTTAATTCTACCATATGGAGGTACAGAATCCCAATTTTATACAAGTATTGTGGAAGAAAGTTAATGAGTATGACTGCAATTGGCTATGAATTCTGCAGACTCAATTTACCTCTCTATTTTGTGTGCACCCCTTATGGCCTATCACACCTGTACCTTCAGCTGCCTAGGCCTTAAGCTCTCAATATTTTCTAATCAGAGACATTATTACACAGCTCTGAGCAGGTGGCACTTGAAACCTAGGCCTCTGCCCTCAGAGGTAGAGACGCTACCAATGCACCACAAGAACCCTAGACCTTAAGCTTTCAATGTCTTTTCTATCTGTTGTGCCCCTTTGAAGCTGTTCCTTGATTAAAAAGAGAAATGAAAAAAGATGAATTTGCACTAATGTCTCAAGAAATTTAACCTTTCATGTTCCACTGTGATAAGTGCCACTACAATCTCTCTGCTACCTCACAGTCTAATATTGCTACCATATGCACTTCCCACCAAAGCTCATGGTCAGTCATTCTCATTGTTAAGTGCACAGCTTCCTTCAATATCTCTTATCCACTCCATTCATCCCAACCCCCCCAAACTATTTTCCTGTCTTGCCCTCTGCTCTTCCCATTCACTGACTTGGGACATCTTTCAAAACTGAGGACAAACCAACACCCAAATTAATTTAGATTAGATTCCCTACAGCATGGAAACAGGCCCTTCAGCCCAACCAGTCCACACCGACCCTCCGAAGAGTAACCCACCCAAACCCATTTGCCTCTGATTAATGCACCTCACACTATGGGCAATTTAGCATGGTCAATTCACCTGACCTGCACCTCATTGGACTGTGGGAGGAAACTGGAGCACCCGGAGGAAACCCACGCAGACACTGGGAGAATATAAAACTCCACACAGACAGTCTCCCAAGAGCTGGAATCAAACCTGGGACCCTGGAGCTGTGAGGCACCGTGCTGGCTCTCCAATCGCTTAACGATATTCCCTGCATTGGTTGCACTCAACCTGCAGAATGGTCTGTGGCTAAGCCTTTGAACTGAGATTAAACAAAGCCTTTGACTAACTGTGGCAGTACTCCCTGATTGACCATGGTTTCCCTGGACAAGACTAAGGATTACTCCACCTAGACACTCAAACATGTATGTTTGGTTGGAAAACAAATGGAATTTGTTTGCCATATACATTGCTGACACATGCTGTAGCTGTGACATTGTCAATAAAGTCTGGAGCTGGAAAAAGCACAATGTGTCAAGAAACATCAGAGGAGCAGGGGAGCTGATGTTTCAGGTCTGAATCTTTCATCATTCCTGATGAAATAGCACAGTGCTGTCACCAACTTGTCTTCTCCCTTGACATTAAGACTTGGCAAGAAACTGGCTTTTCATTTGAACAAGGCACAGATGCTGTGAGGATCCAAGTGAGTTCAAAGTGAGTCATGTCAAATTAAGGACCCTGAGATGCCCCCTGTTCTGATGCATGAAGAGGGTGTGTGATCATGTGCATAAAGCAACTAGGGACCAACATTACAACGTAAGGCTTGGTGAGCTCAAAAGTGCAGTGTTGAAGCTCTGAATTTTATTATCAGTAGAAACAACAAATGCTGGAGATCACAGTAGTTTGGATGACATCCATGGAGGCAGAGCGAGCTAACGTTCTGAGTCGAGATGACTCTTCATTCAAGCTGAAGTGAAGTGTGAAGGGGGCAGTATTTATGCTATGATTGGGAGGAGGACGTGGGGTGTAGAGTTGTAAGTGAATCTAAGATGTGCTATGATGAAGTGAGTTTGACACTTTGCTAATTTTGTAGATAGAATGTGCAGGTGGTTGCATACAAGTGAAACATGGTTTGCTAATAATGAAATGCCAATAATGATGCCTACAAACAAGGTTCTCAAGTAGTTGTGAAACCTTAAGGAGAAAATCAGACCTTTTTTTCCTCAACTTCAATAAGTTTCTCATTTGCCCTATCTTCTCCCACGTTTCTCCAGTGCCCATGTCATTGGAGAATTTGGGATCACAGCCCTTTATTTGGCCCAGTGTTAAATTTTGTTCAATGACCCTCCTGTGAAGAATAATGGGCCACTTTATAGCATTAAAGGCTGTAAACAAATATAAATTATTGCTGATAGTGTTTGTCAAAAATTTTCTCAATCCTAACAGGATCCTTTAAAACCAAGAAATAATCGATTTCAAAGGAATAAATGAAAGCTTGAAGAGATGATACTGGAATAATGTCATAACACATAAAAAACCTTACATTGTGATGATTAATTTGCAAGTTTCAGTAATCTGCAGTACAGAAAAAAAGTTAGATGTGTTTTTATCAGCATTGAATTTCTTCTCAAGCAAATTTCTTCTCCAAGTCATCATCAACTTGTAGCATTTAAAACTTTATCGCGGTTTTAAACATTTAAGAAAGCTGAGAAGACGGCAGTGAAAACATTGTTACACTGCAGAATAATGCCATTGAATGTATTGAATTGGATGGGCACTGAGGGATCACAGCTCAGTTACTGTGGAGACTCGAGTGCATGCAGGAAAGGGCTTAGCTGTTGATTGATACAGACAGTCAATTAGTACTTCAAAGGGAACCTAGTTTCTTGTTTTTTCACACAGAATATAGGATAAAGGATTTCAGTTTGATGTCTTGTAATCCCTGTTGCTTCTGTAGTCACTGAGACAGCATGATATCAACAGATTTCTGGGTAGTTGAAAGAACCCCGCATTGCTTCCTAATGGATAGGAAGCATTCAAACATTGATACTGTTCTTAGATTTGCAACACCCCACTACACTCGACGGTCTGCAGATCCATCAGCTCACATCCGTTCAACCTCGCTAATGAAGACCAGTACATATGAAAATAAGTGTTGAGTGTATTAACACCAAACCTAAATGTAGTTTATTCTATTGAAATAGGTTTTTTTTTGTATGATATTGACAGCTCCTGACTTTGTGGTATTTTGCAGCTTCTGCTTATGTATTTGCTTATTCTGACTTTGTCATTAGTTCTTTGAATGCTGTGTGGATTACAACACCAAAAAGAGCAGAGGAAGGAGTCTGTCAGCTTTTGTTCTCAGTGTGGTCATAGAGGGTATAAAATGGGCAGGATGCCACTCCCCCACTCGACCACCCTGAATATATAGCTCGCCAGTTCATGCGCGTCTCCTCCCTTAAAGCAAAGGGCTTTCCACCAGATCACTTCCCAGGGCAGTGATGTCCTGACCTGCCTGAAGTATGGTGGTAGAAATCAGGTTATAGTCCAACAGGTTTATTTTGGAAGCGCTAGCTTTCGGAGTACTGCTTCTTTGTCAGGTAGCTAATGGGGCAGGATCATAGGACACAGAATTTATAGCAAAAGATCATACTGTCATACAACTGATGTGATATATTGAACAATTGAGGTGCTGGTGTTGGGCTGATCAAAAATCACACTACACCAAGTTATAGTCAAATGACTTTATTTGAAACACTAACTTTCGGAGCATTGTTCCTTCATCAGATGTTAGTGAGAGAGGAAGATCATTGACACAGAATTGAAAAGGAAAAGATCAAAGGATCATACAACTCATGCAAACGAATTGAAGACACATGACATGGCTCTTAAATCTTTAATCAATTAGAATGGAAGTGTAGGTTTCGATTGATTAATATGCAAATCCCACAATTTCTTTCAACTTACTGCCCTGAAACAACTTAAGATCTTATCAATATACCGGGGGTTACACATCCGATCTGACAGCTTATTTTAAGTATGATGTCTTACTTTTTTTTATTTCCAAAGTAAGACTTTATAAAATGGCACATTGACTGACTGTCTGCAAGTTGTGTGCTTTTTGAGCAAAACAAAATGTATCTGCAAACAAAAATCTGCAAATGCAAATTTACTCTATAGATTTATATGTGCGTGCCTGAGTGTATGCGTGTGAGGGGGGGGAGGTTAGGTTGGAGATTGTGTGTGTGTGTGTGTTTAAGAGAGAGCGAGTGTGAGAAACTCTATGGATCTGAGAAGGTGTGCATGTGAGTGTGTGTGCATGCGCGCACGCGCGCGTGTATAGTGTGGTGAGATCACCTGTGGTTTGACATGAACCCAAGATTACGGTTGAGGTCATCCTCATGGGTGCTTTCAGCCTCTGCTTGATGACTCTGCGTCGTTGTGTAACCCAAAGTCCATCTTGGAGGATGTTTACCTGACGATCTGAGACCAAATCTCCCTGACCACTGAATTGCTCCCCCAGTGGGAGGGAACATCACTTTCTGGCGATTGTTGCATTCATTTATTCGCATGAGTTGTATGATACTTTGATCTTTTCCTTTTGAATACTGTGTCTAAGGTCTTCCTGTCTCACTAACATCTGATGAAGGAGCAGTGTTCTGAAAGCTAGTGTTTTCAAGTAAACCCATTGGATCATAACCTGGTGTCGTGTGATTTTTCACCTGTCCAACCCAGTGAAACACCAGCACCTCCATATCTGGCACTGAGTCTGGCTCTGTGGCTCAGAAGGGAAGGGGGAAGAATAGGAGAATGGTAATGATCAGAGATTCAATGGTTAGAGGAACAGTCAGGAGATTCTGTGGTCACAAACAAGACTCCTGGATGGTATGTTGCCTCCCAGGTGCGAGGGTCAGGGATGTCTCAGATCAAGCCTACAGGATTCCTAAACGGGACAGTGAGCTTCCAGAAGTCATGGTACACATTGATACCAATGACCTAGCTAGAAATAGGGATAAGGACCTGAAAAGTGAATACAGAGAATTAGGTTGGAAACTAAAAGGTAGGAGAAGCAGAGTGATGATCTCAGAATTGCTACCGGTGCCATGGGCTAATGAGGCTAGGAACAGAGAGTGAGTGCAGCTGAACATGTGGCTGTAGAGCTGGTGTAGGAGATAGGGCCTCAGATATGTGGATTATTGGGATACCTTCAGGGGAAGGTGGGTCCTGTACAAGAAGGACAGGTTGCACCCGAACTGGAGAGGCACCAATATCCTGCATGAGAGGTTTGCTGGAGCTCTTCGGGAGGGTTTGAACTAGTTTGGAAGGGGAATCAGAAGCTGAGCTACTGGTCAGTGGATGCAGTAGGTGGTGAACAGGAATATAAAGCATGCAGAGAGCCTGAGAGAAAGGATAGACAGTTAATAGGTCAAAGTTGCAGTCAGTGTGATGGTTTGAAGTGTATCTACTTTAACGCAGTAAGTGTCAGGAATAAGGGTGATGAAGTTAGAACTTGGATCAGTACTTGGAGCTACGATGTTGTGGCCATTACGGTGACTTGGATATCACCAGGGGTAGGCATAGATTTTAGATATTCCGGACTTTAGCTGTTTCAAAAGGAATAGTGAGGGAGGTAGAAGAGGTGGAGGAGTGGCATTACTAATCAGGGATAGCATCACAGCTGTAGAAAAGGAGGTTGTTGAGTAGAGTTTGTCTACAGTGTCAGTATGGGTGGAAGTCAGACACAGGGAAGGAGCAGTCACTTTATTGGAAGTTTTCTGTAGACTTACCAAACCCCCAACCCCCATAGCAAGAGACATGGTGGGGCAGATTGAGAGGTAGATTTGGTAAGATGTAGAAGTAACAGGGTGATTTAACTTCCCTAATATTGATTGGAACCTCCTGAGTGCAAATAGTTTGGATGGAGCAGACTTTATCAGGTGTATCCAGGAAGGATTCCTCACTCAATATGCCTACACACATGCACCAATCTGGGACACATGCACCTAATAACCCCACTGACCTGTGGCCGACTGCTTCAATCCCCCTCCCAGTCCACTGAGGGCATTCAAGTCCTGGGCCTCCTCCACCACCAAGTCCAAGCCACCCAATACCGGGAGGAAGAACATCTCATCTTCCACCTTGGGACCCTCCAACCACACAGCATCAACATCGATTTCACCAGTTTCCTAATCTCCCCCTTTTTGAACTGTCCTACCTGTCCATTTCCCTTCCTACCTATCTGCTCCACCTTCCCATCCGATCTATCACCATCAACTTGCACCTCCACCTACTTATCTCCTTCCCAGCTACCTTTCCACCAGCCCCACCCTCATCCTTCTGTTGATCACTCAGCTCCCTTCCCCCTCCCCAGATTCCTGGTGAAGGGCTTATGCCCGACGCATCAATTCTCCTGGTCTTCGGATGCTGCCTGACCTGCTGTGCTTTTCTAGCACCACACTTTTCAACTCTGACTTCCAGCATCTGCAGTCCTCACTTCCTCCTAGTCAATATGTAGATAGGCCGACTAGAGGGGAGGCCCTATTGGATTTGGTGCTTGACAACGATCCAGGTCAGGTGTCAGTTCTCTCAATGAGAGACCATTTCAGTGATATTGATCACAACTCCCTGACCTTTACTATTGTCATGAAGTGGGATTGGAGCAGGCAGTGTGGGAAAGAATTTAATTGAGGGAGGGGGAATTACAATGCTATTAGGCAGGAACAGTGGAGCATAAATTGAGAAAATATATTCTCAGGGAAATGCACAGCAGAAATGTGGAGGTTGTTTTGGGAGCACACTTGCTGCAAGTATTGGGTGGGGTTGTCCCACTGAGGCAAGGAAGGGATGGTAGGGTGAAGGAACCTTGGATGACAAAAGATGTGGAACATCTAGTCAAGAGAAAGAAGGAAGCTTACTTAAAGTTGAAGAAACAGAGATCAGACAGGACTCAAGAGGGTTATTAGGTGGCCAGGAAGGAACTGAAGGATGAACTTTGGAGAGCTAGTAGGGGACTTAAAAAAAGTCTTGGAGGGTAGGATTAAGGAAAATTCCAAGTCATTCTACACTTATGTGAGGAACAAGAGGATGGCCAGAGTGAGAGTAGAGCCGATCAGGGATAGTGGAGGGGACTTGTGCCTGGAGTCAAAGGAATTAGGTGAGGTCCTTACTGTATACTTTGCTTCAGTATTCACTACTGAGAGGGACCTTGTCATTTGTGAGGATAATGTTGAAACAGGATGATATGGTTGATGTTAGGAAGGAGGATGTGCTGGAAATTTTGAAACGCATGAGGATAGATAAATTCCCTGGGCCGGACGGGATTTACCCAAGATTAATATGAGAAGTGAGGGAAGAGGTTGCTGTGCTTTTGGTGATGATTCTTATTCATTGGAGTAGTACCAGATGATTGGAGGGTAGCAAATGTTATTCCCTTGTTCAAGAAAGAGAATTGGGATAGCCTTGGAAATTATAGAACAGTCAGTCTTACATCAGTGGTGGGCAATTATTGGAGAGGATTCTGAGAGACAGGATTAATGATTATTTGGAAAAGCGTAGTTTGATTAGAAATAGTCAGTATGGCTTTGTCTGGGGCAGGTCATGCCTCACAAGCCTTATTGAACTCTTTGAGGATATGACAAAACACATTGATGAAGGTCGAGCAGTAGATGTGGTGTATATGGATTTTAGCAAGATGTCTGGTAGGGTTCCCCATAGTAGGCTCATTCAGAAAGTAAGGAAGCATGGGATATTGGGAAATTTGGCTGTCTGGATACAGAATTGGCTGACCCATAGAAATCAGAGAGTAGAAGTAGATTGAAAGTATTCAGCCTGGAGCTTGGTGACCAGTGGTGTTCCTTAAGGATCTGTTCTGGGATCTCTGCTGTTTGTGAATTTTATAAATGACTTGGATGAGGAAGTGGAAGAGTGGGTTAATAAGTTTGCCAATGACATGGAGGTTGGTGGAATGGTAGATAGTATGGAGGACTGATGTAGTTTACACCAGGACATTGACAGGATGCAGAACTGGACTGGGAATTGACAGATGGAGTTCAAACTCGAAAAGTGGGAAGTGACTCATTTTGGATGATTAAATTTGAATGCAGATAACAAGGTTAAAGGCAGGATTCTTGACAGTATGGTGGAACAGAGAGATCTTGGGGTCTACATCCATAGATCCCTCGAAGTTGCCACCCAAGTTGATAGGGTTATTAAGAAGGCATATGGTGTGTTGGCTTTCATTAGCAGAGGGATTGACTTTAAGAGCCGCGCGGTTATGCTGCAGTTCTATAAAGTCTGGTTAGACCACAATTGGAATATTGTGTTTGGTTCTGGTTGCCTCATTATAGAAAGGATGTAGAAGCTTTAGAGAGGGTACAGAGGAGATTTACCAAAATGCTGCCTGGACTGGAGGACATGTCTTATGAAGAAATGTTTAGGGAGCTAGGGCTTTTCTCATTGGAGCGAAGAAGGATGAGAGGTGACTAGATAGAGGTGTACAAGTTGGTGCGAGGCATAGATAGAATGGATAACCAGAGACTTTTTCCCAGTGATATTAGGAAGGCCATAATTTTAAGGAGATTGGAGAAGGGTTTGGGGAGATGTCCAAAGTAAGTTTTTTACACAGAGAGTGGTGGGTGCGTGGAATGCACTGCTAGTGCTGGTAGTAGAGGCAGATACATTAGGAACATTTAAATGACTCTTGAATAGGCACACAAATGATAGTAAAATGGAGGGTATGTCAGTTAATTTGATTTTAGAGTAGTATAAAAGGTTGACACAATGTCGAGGGCTGATGGGCCTGTGTTGTACAGTTCTATGTTATATGATACAACCAACCGCCGGGTCAAAGTGGAGAGTATCTCCAAGAAGATCGCACATACTGATATCAAGTTTTTGCAGAAATGCAAGAAAGCAGAATAGGTCCCAAAAGGACTACAGATCATGAACCCACTTACGTCAACGAACAATACACAGAGTACTCTGAGAGACTTTGCCATCACACTTCTTGTAAACTCTTCAATCATCTCGTACACCAACTCTACAGCAGGCACAGTACCCTAGAAATCGACATCGAGACCATATTCTCAGCTTACCCTCAAGATACAACAGTATAGTTACAAGACGCTGCCAAACAGATCAGGCAATGGAACTACATCACCTATATGCACACTAAGAACAAGAATTTGGAGAAACTTAGCATCACCTCCTGCAGTAGTCAAGCCTCCCCTAGCACTACAGTACCGCAACAGTGAAATTGATCACCAACTCATCAGATCACACCCTTCAACTGGACAGATCGAAGTTCGCAGGCAAGAGTTCAATTTCTGCTTCACCACCAAAATGGACCCCTTTGGTCTGGTGGCCGACACAGAGGAATTCATCAGATGAATGAGGCGTCAGGAGTTTTCCAAGATGTTAACAGCAACAATGGGACAACCAATGAACCGGAACAGACAATGGGGTGGAGAGGCTGAAGAAGGAGTTGAATTGGACCCATCCGAAGGGTCGTTGCCCTGGGATTGACGTGTATATGTGTAAACTGTCCGGAAATGCCTGAACACCAGGTCCTTCAGCCGCACTCACAAGGTAGCGCAGAATATCACCCGAGCACAACGCAACATTATTTATGCTCTCAAGCCTCTTCGCAAGATTGTCATCAAACCAGCAGACATTGCAGGAGCCATTGTCATACAGAATAGAATAAACCCCTGCAAGGAGGTGCACTGATATATGAAATTACAGGAACAAGACAGGCAACCATTTGCTGATCTGACCAATGAATATACCCTTGAACTCAATAGACTGATGAATAGTCCTTCAGAGTACCCTAAGCATTCTCATCCCATGTACCTCATGCATAGGGGACTTCTACTGCTTTCCAAAGATACACAAAGCCAACAAATCCAGACGTCCCATTGTATCAGGCAATGGGACTCTGTGTAAGAACCTCTCTAACTAAGTTGAGGGTATCCTGAAAACCATTGTACAGGGGACCCCCAGCCTCTGTCATGACTTTACAGATTTCTTACAGAAAATCAGCACCCACAGAGCAGTCAAATCAGGAACATTCCTCACCACAATGGATGGTTCGGCACTCTACATTATCATCCCCAATGATGACAGCATCGCCGCAACAGCCTCAGTACTCAACACTAACAACAGCCAATCTCTGAGCATCATCCCACAACTCATCTGCTTCATCCTCCACCATAATGCATTCACCTTTCACACCCAATTCTTCACCCAGACACAGAAACAGCCATGCTGAAGGAGTTTGCAACCCAATATGCCAACATTTTCATGCACAAGTTCAAACAAGACTTCTTTGTTGCACAGGACCTCTAACCAATGCTGTACACCAGGTACATTGGCAACATTTTCTTCCTTTGGACTCATGGCAAGGAATCACTGAAACAACTACACAGTGATGTCAACAGGTTTCATCCCACCATCAGAATAACCATGGACTATTCTTTCGAATCAGTCTCATTGTTCGACACATACATCTCTATTCATGATGGACACCTCTATACCTCATTCTACTGCAAGCCTACAGATACCTCACAATGCTACAGTTCTCTAGCTTCCACCCAAAACATATTAAAACAGCAATCCCCTATGGACAACACCTACACACATACAGGATCTGTTCAGATGACAAGTAACGTGACAGATACCTGAAGGCGTTGAAAGATGACCTCATAAGCACAGGGTACGATGCTCAACTCAACGCTCACCAGTTCTGATGAGCCACGGCGAGAAACTGTAATGACGTCCTTAGGAGACAGACATGGGATACAACCGACAGGGTATCGTCAGAGTCCAGTAATTCCCGGGTGTAATTCAAAACCTGCAACACATTATCAATGAACACCTCACCGAGCTCTTCCCTTTGCCTCCACTTCTTGTCTTTAAACAACTGCCAAATCTTAAACAGACCATTGTTCGCAGCAACTGCCCAGCCTTCAGGACAACACCAACCATAACACCATACAACCCTGTCAGGACAGCCACTGCAAGATTTGTTTGTATGAATTGTATGACTCTTTGATCTTTTCCTTATTAATTCTATGACTAAGGTCTTCCTCTCTCACTAACATCTGATGAAGGTTAAAAATCACACAATACCAGGTTGTAGTCCAACAACTTTATTTGTAAGTACAATCTTTCAGAGCATTTTTCCTTCATCAGGTAGCTAGTGAAGTTGAATCATAGGACACAGAATTTATGAATTCTCAATTTATATACCCAGGAAGAAAAATGGCAAATCTGAACAGGAACATTTTATCAGCCAGATGCAAACCTAGCTAAGACATCCATTTTGTAATATAAATATAAATACTTACCTTTCTAAATAATCAAAAATGCACGTGTAAACACATATACACTTGTAAAGGGACATAAAATGTTTATGGACCTGCAGAGAAAAACAAATAATTTTGACCAATAATTCTTAGTTTATCAAGGTAAGAAAGAGAAGCTATGAATTGCTCAGTTGGTCTGCACATTTTAAAACACAAAGATAGGTGTTGCTGAACATATGCAGTATCTCTGGGGACTTCTTCAGATGCAGCCATTTGGAACATATTGATGAAATTGGTCAGAAGCTTCTCATCTGAGAACAATTGGACTGGATTGTAGGTTCCCAAGCTGGACCCACAACAAGCACTCTTCTCCAGCTAGTCTGGGAAGTTTATTCCTTTCAGCAATCTTCCATTCTCATCAGTATCCAAAGCAGAAAGTGATAACTGGCAATCATAAAGCCAAGCAGCTGGATTCCAGCTAATGAGTAGTTATCACAAGATATGTGACTACCAACAATGTCTTATTAAAAAATTCCAATGTGCTTTCATTGAAAAAAATTCAAGTATCCAAAATTATTAAAAAGGAAGCCCTCGCGACAACTAGACAAAGCACACTCAAACAAGAATGCAACCATTGTTGACAAAAAAGATTGTGTAAAGGAGTCATATTCTAACATCCTGAACTTAAATACTGGCAACAAACAAACTATGGCAAAACACCGCACGGAGTACACCAAAAAGCAAATGCAATCAAGAAAGTTCCAGAAGATTTCTCAACACTGCTCCAGCATGAGGTATCAATGAAACTGTGGATCACCAAAATTTCATAAAAGATTCGAATCGTTCACTTTTCATGATCTGGCCTTGAAAATTCCGCTAAAGTTGTTCTGTCACAGACTGTCTCCATGCCTGCTCACCATCAGGTGGTTCAATTTTCGTTCCTGGGACTATTCTCCTCTGGATGCTGGAAATTGCAGTATATCTTGTTAACTATAACAGACTCTTCTAGTTCAACCAAGAAATGGTATTCCTCTCCCAGGCTAGACCAGATGAGAGTAGTGCTGATGAAGGGCTTTTGCCCGAAACATCCTCGAAAGCTGCCTGACCTGCTGTGCTTTTCCAGCACTACTCTAATCTTGACTCTAATCTCCAGCATCTGCAGTACCCACTTTCGCCAAAACCTGGCAGATGTTATAGTTTCCTATAATTAGAAGACGGTGCCAGCAACCTCCAACATGAGCATCAGTTCAAATATCATGGTGAGCTGGCATATGCAGAACACATCAATGCAAGTTATTTTTATTTTCAGTGTCCCCAGTGTCTAGTTAGAAGAAACTCATGTGATTCAGCACTGATGTTAAGCAAGCAGTCTTAGAAGTTGAAGACAGTGGATGGGTTGGAAGACCTGATGGTAGAAGTGGATATCATCGGCAAGTTAATGGAGCTCGATGCTATGCTTTCAGGTCATGTCACAAAGCAGGAGTTCAAGAGTAGATTCTTGTAGGACACCAACAACAGCAGTGCTGGAGTAGAAGCACCATTGTAGATGGTGTTTTGGTTACCATTAAATAGATAATGGAATATTTTTATACCATAATTGAATTATATTGTACAATCAATTCAATTTCATATAGATAGACCAAAGTGGAGAAGCATTTGGAGATGATAATTCTGTCAAAGTCATGACATTGATGCAAGAAACAAAATAAGAAATCGTCAGATCAACAATAGGATAAAACACTTCCAAGCAGAAATTGGGTGGTACAATTTCTACTGATACATACTTCCCCATCTCTATCCTCTGACAGATAGCAAATAACTGCATATATTGATTGACATATACCATATGCCGCACTGAAATAAAAAAAACAAAAATATCATCTCGAAAATGTTCTTATCTATCCGTGGTTTTGTCAATTTAAGTTGGGCTGATTTACTATAATGCATGCATAAAGATTAATTTATGGCTGTTCTTGAAAAATAATTTTGAAGATATATGGATAACATCTGGAACAAGTTTAACAGATGCAGTAGCATATTCATTTTAGTCACATTAACCCATAAGAGAGAAAGGTAGTAAAGACTGGTTATCCGGTCTGTTGTAAGTTTTATGTTACATTACATCCAACGCAGTAATAAATGGTTTATTTAGATTCAGCTTCAGTGTATGTGATAAATTGAATGAACTGCAAATATTATAACTTGTTTTAAACAGTTAAAAATCATGTGCCAAATGTTATGTTTCTTATCAAAATGAGTACATGTTGAAAGAGAAGTTAAGTATATCGTGGATTACTAAGTGGAGTGATCAAGAATTTTCAGGTCAGAAAGGAGCATCTCAGCTGCTGCATCTGCTCTGTTGAATGTAAAATTCAGGTGAGAGGACATTATATTTGGGTAGAAAGTAATTAGTTCTCTTTTCACCAACCTATACTGTCCTTTCTATGGTACAAGTTTGCAAATTGATACACGGCAAATTGATTTGTCATTCAAAATAATTATATATTTAGTCCCACCTGCCAGCATCTGGACCATATCCCTCCAAACCCTTCCTATTCATATACCCATCCAAATGCCTTTCAAATGTTGCAATTGTACCAGCTTCCACCACTTCCTCTTGCAGCACATTCCATACACATACCAGATTCTGAATCAAAATGTTGCCCCTTAGGTCTCTTTTATGTCTTTCCCCTCTCACCCTAAGCCTGTGCCCTCTAGTTCTGGACTCTCCAATCCCAGGGAAAATACTTTGTCTACTTATCCTATCCATGCCCCTCATGATTTTATTAACCTCTATAAGGTCACCCCTCAGATCTGACGCTCCAGGAAAAACAGCTCTAGCCTATTCAACATCTCCCAACAGTTCAAATTCTACAACCCTGGCAACATTCTTGTAAATCTTTTCTGAACCCTTTCAAGTTTCACAACATCTTTGTGATAGGAAGGAGACCAAAATTGCCCGCAGTATTTCAACAGTGGCCTAACTAACGTCCTGTACAGCTGCAACACGACCTACCAACTCCTATACTCAATATTCTGACCAATAAAGGAAAGCATAACAAACACCTTCTTCACTATCCTATCTACTGTGACTCCACTGTCAAGGAGCATTGAACCTGTACTCCAAGGTCTCTTTGTTCAGCAACTCTCCCTAGGACCTTACCATTAAGTATAAGTCCTGCTAAGATTTGCTTTCCCAAAATGTAGCACCTCACATTTATCTAAATGAAACTCCACCTGCCATTCTTCAGCCCATTGGCTCATCTGATCAAGATTACAACTTATATACAAGATAAAGAATGACAGGGATATAAATGTGTTGCACCCACAATCAAACTGTGACTTGATGTGAAATAAAACTGAGATACACTTTGCAGACATTTATGAAATATGACAGCTTTACAATCAGTAGAAAGACAGAACTGAAATTGAGCTCCTGCTCATGTTAGGGGTTCATATTTGCATTAGAGATTATGAAAAGAAGTGAAATTTTGTTTCTATGCTAAGTATTGCATTACATTGTACGGCACATACATTCTCTCATCATGCAATCCTTCTTAAAATTTGCATTGGGGGTATTAGGGAGAGTTCTACAAATTACCATTTCCAGTGTCATTCTGCAACACCTAAAGCTGAATTGGAGGAAGGCATGGCATCATGGTAACCTGGAGTTCTTGAAGGTTGAACTGATGGTCTTTGTATCCTTCAATGGTGAGCTTATTGATAGTTCTTTGTTACATTAGTTTTCCTGCAATCTTTCTGTTTGTGAATTTTTTTTATTATTACATGGTTAGATGGCCATTTATAGACATTTCAAGTTTCTCATTCCAAGATATTCAATCACCTTGCTTGATCAAAGCACCTTTATCATACCAAAGGCATTATTGTAAAGATTCTGCAAGCTGTTTTCAAGCTTAAAGAAATGAGCCAGTAATGTACCGGCTGCATGAAGTCAGTCAGAACCTGAGATGCAATATATAGACAAAGCAATAAAGTTGTGACAATAAATAGGAAATAATCTTAATCAGAATCCCTAGTTAGAGAAGACAAATCTATACGGACACTGTCGGTCCCCAGTAGTGAACTGGTTGGGGTTTGCAGCACAATAAGGAACAGTATTATTATGGTCTAAAAGCTTTTAAGACAAGGAAAAACAAACAGCATTGAAATAATTAGGAGGTACAAATCTAAGGAATAGAACAAAGTAGCATTTAGATAGTACAGAAGTAAGAAGCTTTGAGGTAAGCAGAATAAATAATCACATGCAAGAAGAATAGGAAGGAGAAATTTTACTGCCTGAGAGATTTAGTTTCAATGACTGGTCAAATATAACACAGGAATACACATCTTGGCAAAGCATTTTTTAAGGTTCAAACTTGCTTCCAAGCTGCACATTAACTCACAAGCTGAACAAGTAAATACTGTGTTATAATTAATAAGACCTACATCTGAAAACATTATAGCTCATTGAAGCATAAAAGAAAGCATAGATACTTTTGATAAAGATCTATAAGCTGTTGAAAATTAATGTATTCTGAGAACAAATAAAATTTGCATAAGACCAAGATTTAACAGAACATTTCAGCATCCAGCGATAGTTCAATTAAATAAAAAATAAAAGAACTTCATTTGCTGTAAGAGTTCTGAGGAAGGGTTATAGGATCTGACATGTTAACTGTGATTTCTCTCCATAGAGGCTGCCGGACCTGCTGAGATTTTCCAGCAACCTCTATTATGGTTTGATTAAAGATCTCAACAGTGTAGTGGAAACTTAAAACTATTAAGCTTTGAAATCAGAATTAATAAGGGAATTCTGGGATTTACTGATTATTTTTTGCCTGCTTTATTACAGACCTTAGAGAAAGCTGTTCAGATTATGCTGCATGCCCAAAACAGGAACAATCTCAGATACATCCTGCGATGAGAAGAAAGATCCTATTACAGAAGAACAATTAAATTCTTTCAATGGAAATTGCAAAAAATCCTAAAGACATGTATGATAAGCCAAGACAGATGCCAGATACTAAGAGTCAATGTCAGTTCTGTGGAAGAACAAAGCCTCACAGGCACAACCAATACCCAGATATTAGAGTGATAGAGATGTTTGCACAGAAACGGACCCTTCAGTCCACAAATATGCTGAATTAATGTAGTCCCATTGGCCATCACTTGGCCCATGTCCCTCTAAGACCTTCCTATTCATACATCCATCCAGATGCCTTTTGAATGTTGTAATTGTATCAGCCTCCATTACTTCCTCTGGCAGTTCATTCCAAGCACACACCACCCTCTGTGTGAAAATGTTGCCCCTTCGGTCCCTTTTAAATCTTTTCCCTCTCACCCTAAACCCATGCCCTCTTGTTCTGGATTCCCCCAGGTCAGGGAAAAGACCTTGTCTTTTTACCCTATCCTTGCCACTCATGATTTTATAAGATCACCCCTCACTCTCCAACACACCAGGGAAAACAGCTCCAGCCTATTCAGCTACTCACTGTAAGTCAAACTCTTCCTTCCCTGCCAACATTCTTGTAAGTCTTTTCTGAACCCTTTCGAGTTTCACAAGATCTTTCCTCTAGCAGGGAGACCAGAATTGCATACAATATTCCAAAAGTAGCCTAACCAATATCCTGCAACATGACCTCCCAACTCCTATATTCAATGCTCTGACCAATAAAGGAAAGCATACCAAACGCCGTCTTCACCATCCTATCTACCCACGATTTCACATTCAAGGAACTATGAACCTGCACTCCCAGGTCTCTTTGTTCAGCTACACTCCCCAGGACCTAAACATTAAGTGTATAAGTCCTGACTTGATTTGCCTTTCCAAAATTTAGCACCTCATATTAAACACAAAAGTTAATCTTCTAATACTAGTGGTCACTTCCTGAAGATGTGTAGAAGCAGGATCCAATTACAGACTGCAAAATAGTCAATTGACTGTTCAAATAAATCATGAGGGACATGGATAGGGTGAATAGTCAAGGTTTTTTTTCCCCCAGGATAGAGGAGTCCAAACGTAGAAGGCACAGGTTTAAGGTGAGAGGGGAAAGATTTAAGAGGAACCTAAGGGGTAACATTTTCAAGCAGAGGATGGTGCTTGCATGGAATGGACCAACTGGTGAAGGTTGGTACAATTATAATGTTTAAAAGGCATCTGGATGGGTATTTGAATAGAAAGGGTTTAGAAGGAGATGGACCAAATGCTGGTAGATGGGACTCAATTAAATTAGGATATCTGGTTGGCATGGACAAGTTGGACTGAAGGGTCTGATCTCTATGTTTCTATGACTCTATGGTAAAATAAATTCCAAGGGGAAACTGGTGATCTAAGCAACACAATGAGAATCTAATGAAGGTTATAAGAAGCATACACAAGGTAGGTTTTCCCCATGGCAGAAATGTCTTAGACCCAGAGGGCATAAGTTTAATGAATGAATCAATCAATGATTGCTGCCACAATCCGGCACTATTTTGAGTTACAAAAAGACAAAAATGAATTACTTTTTTGTACTTTGGAAACAGCAACAACAATGCCGATGTTTCAGGAGACCCCAGCTCTGCTGCCATCGCCACCTTGCCAACATTGCCAACAATCTGAGGTCTGGACCTATCGCTGCCAAGAGTCCTCATTCTGGGTACTGCTGCTACCAAGAGTCCAGGGTCCAGGTATTTGACCTCCAACTTTCCTCATTCCAGGCCTAATGCTGCCAAGAGTCTAGGCTCCAGGGAGCACTGCCAATGGGAGACCAGGTTCTGGGCCTACTGCCATCACGAGTTCAGGTTCCAGACACCAGCACCACTGCAAGGAGTCCCTGTCCACACTGCCAGCGCAGTTGCCACCCATCCTGCTGACACGGCTCCAGCCTCAAAGGTGAAGAAGAAAGGAAGAAGTTTACTTTGGATGAATATTAGGTATTGCATTTTAGTAAAACAAACAAGGGCAGGACCCATTCAATTAAAGGTAGGGCCTTGAATAATGTGATAGAACAAAGAGACCTAGAGGTTCATAGTTGCGTTACATGTAGATAAGGTGGTTAAAAGGGCATTTAACATGCTTGTCTTCATTGCTCAGACCTTTGAGTATAGGAGTTGGGACGCCATGTTGAAATTGTACAGGATGTTGGTGAGGTCTTTTCTGGTGTACTGCATTCACTTCTGGCCCCTGTTATAGGAAAGATATTATGCCTAAGAGGATTCAGAAAAATTTCCCAGGACATTGCCGGAAATGTTATAAACATAAGCTGGATAGGCTGGATAGGCTGGAACCTTTTTTCACTGGAGCATAGGAGGCTGAGGGGTGACCTTATCGAGATTTATAAAATCATGAGAGATATAGATAAGGTAAATGGCAAATGCCTTTTCTGGAGGATTGAGAATTTCAAGATGAGGGGACTACGCATGGGTGAAAGTGGATTGACTATGCTGAAAGCAACCATTTTGTGTGTGTGTGTGTGTGTGTGTGGTATGTACATAATTATTAAACTTGATGTTAAATCGTGAACGCTGCCAGTGGCATACTTTCAGTCTTAACAGGTGTTCTATCTGGACCATACAATTTCATCTTTGCATGCCATGACTTCAGTTTCATCAACAATGTTAAGTGATCTGAGAAGATTATCAGACACAGGAGAAGAAGTATGCCATTGAGCTCATTGAGTTTGATTTGCCATTTACTGAGATCATGGTTAGAGATAAAAAAAAAACTGCAGATGCTGGACCATGACATATATTCAAGGATAGGCAGACGTTTAATCAGTAGGGTAATCAAGGGTTATAGAGAAAAGGCAGGAAACTGTGGCTGAGGGTTATCATATCAGCCATGATCTCATTGAATGTAAGCAAGTAGGAGGCTGGAGAGCTCAACAAACCAGGCAGCATCAGGAGGCAGAGAAGTCGATGTTTTGGATGTAACCCTTCTTCAGGATTGGGGGTGGGTAAAAGGTGAGCTGCAGATAAAGGGGGTGGCGGGGATAGAGTGTAGTGAAGTAGGGATAGGTGGACGCAGGAAGAGGATATGACCTGGCTGGTCAATGGATTCATTGGATTTCAGCAGCTGCAGTTTTTTTGACTCTAACCAAGGAAGAACACAGCAAGCCAGGCAGCATCAGGAGGTGGAGAAGTCGATGTTTCGGGAGTAACCCTTCTTCAGGTTACATCCGAAACGTCAAATTCCCCACCTCCTGATGCTGCCTGGCTTGCTGTGTTCTTCCATCCTCCTGCTTCTCTACATTCAATGAGATCATGGCTGATCTGATAATCCTCAGCCCCAGTTTCCTGCCTTTCCTCTATAACCCTTGATTACCCTACTGATTAAAAGTCTGCCTATCTTTGTATATACGTCATAGCCAACTCCCAACAGCCCACTATCAACAGCCCTATCTGGTAAAGAATTGCACGGATTCACAACTTTCTGAGGAAAGAAAATCCTCTTCATCCTCGTTTGAAATGTGCAGCTCCATATTCTGAAGTAATGCCCTCTCTTCCTAGACTCTCCCACAAGGGAAAACAACCTTTCCACATCTGTCCTGTCAAGTCCTGTAAGAACATTGTGTAATTCAATAAGGTCAGCCCTCATTCTTCTAAATTCCAATGATACAGGTCCAATCTACTCATCTCTGCTCAGAAGATGATCCGTCCATACTTGATTCAGCCTATTGAACTTTATCTGGGCTATCTCCAATACCAGTATAGTCTTCCTTAGGTAAGGTGCCCAAAACGTGACAATAAATTCAATTCAATTCTATTCAATTCAAACTGTTCATAGTACCTCAGTTGTGCTCTGACTAGTGCCTTGTATAGCTTTAGTGAAATATCCCCATTTTTAAACTCAATTCCTTTTGAAATGAAGGCTAAAATTGAATTTGCCTCCAAATTATCTGCGCAACTTGGAGCTAGCTCTATTCGGTTTGTGGTTGAGAACTCCACAGTCTCTCTGTCCCTTGCTTTCTGTAGAATTTAATGATGACTGTGATACCCACCTTTGTAATATGATTAAACTTAACGATATGTCCATTAACTGAAAACCCTGGAGTCAGAGAGTTATACAGTGTAGAAACAAGCCCTTTGGCCCACCATGTCTACATCAAGCAACAAACATCGAACTACACTAATGCTATTTATGTGCACTTTGTGCAGAGCCCTACTATGTCCTGGCACTTTAAGTGCTCAACAACATGCTTCTTAAATGTTGCAAGAGTAAATGTCTCTACCACCCTCTCAGACAATGTGTCCCATTTGTTTCTACCACACATTGGATGAAAAAAAAATTCCACAAACCTCTCCTAAACCATTTACTCGTCATATTAAACATGGATCCAAGATGACGCCAGCACTGTAGATAGTGTTTGAGTCATGGAGTCATAGAGATGTACAGCATGGTAACAAACCCTTCAGTCAAATCCGTCCATGCCGACCAGATATCCCAACCCAATCTAGTCCCACCTGCCAGCACCTAGCCCATATCCCTCCAAATCCTTCCTATTCATATACCCATCCAAATGCCTCTTAAATGTTGCAATTGTACCAGCATCCACATTTCCTCTGGCAGCTCATTCCATACATGTACTATTCTCTGTGAGAAAAAGTTGCCCCTTAGGTCTCTTTTATATCTTTCCCCTCTCACCCTAAACCTGTGTCCTCTAGTTCTGGACTTCCTTACCCCATGGCCTTCATGATTTTATAAACCTCTGTAAGGTCACCCCTCAGCCTCCAACACTCCAGGGAAAACAGCCCCAGCCTGTTCAGCCTCTCCCTGTAGCTCCTCCATCCCTGGCAACATCCTTGTAAATCTTTCCTGAACCCTTTCAAGTTTCACAACATCTTTCTGATAGGAAGAAGACCAGAATTGCATGCAATATTCCAACAGTAGCCTAACCAATGTCTTGTACAGCTGCAACATGACCTCCCAACTCCTGTACTCAATATTCTGACCAATAAAGAAAAGCATACCAAATGCCTTCTTCACTATCCTATCTACCTGCGACTCCACTTTCAAGGAGTTATGAACTTGCACTCCAAGGCCTCTTTGTTCAGCAACACTCCCTCGGACTTACAATTAAGTGTATAAGTCCTGCTCAGATTTGCTTTCCCAAAATGCAGCATCCCACATTTATCAGAATTTAAACTCCATCTGCCACTTCTCAGCCCATTGGTCCATCTGGTCAAAGATCCTGTTGCAATCTGAGGTAACCCTCTTCGCTGTCTACTACACCTCCAATTTTGGTGTCATCTGCAAACTTACTAACTGTATCTCTTATGCTCGCATCCAATCATTTATATAATGACAAAAATTAGAGGACCCAGCACCAATCCTTGTGGAACTCCACTGGTCACAGGCCTCCAGTCTGACAAACAACCCTCCACCACCACCCTCTGACTTCTACCTTTGAGCCAGTTTTGTATCCAAATGGCAGTTCTCACTGTATTCCGTGAGATCCATCTTTGCTAATCAGTCTCCCATGGGCAACCTTGTCAAACACCTTACTGAAGTCCATATAGATCACATCTACCACTCTGCCCTCATCAATCCTCTTTGTTACTTCCTCAAAAAACTCAATCAAGTTTGTGAAATATGGTTTCCCACGCACAAAGCCATGTTGACTATCCCTAATCAGTCCTTGCCTTTCCAAATACATGCACATCCTGTCCCTCAGGATTCCCTCTAACAACCTGCCCACCACTGAGGTCAGTCTCACTGGTCTATAGTTCTCTGGCTTGTCCTTACCACCCTTCTTAAACAGTGGCACCACGTCAGCTAACCTCCAGTCTTCCGGCACCTCACCTGTGACTATCGATGATACAAATATCTCAGCAAGAGACCCAGCAATCACTTCTCTAGCTTCCCAGCAGAGTTCCAGGTACACCTGATCAGGTCCTGGGGATTTATCCACCTTTACCCGTTTCAAGACATCCAGCACTTCCTCCTCTGTAATATGGACATTTTGCAAGATGTCACCATTTATTTCTCTGCAGTCTATATCTTCCATTCCTTTTCCACAATAAATACTGATGCTAAATACTCGTTTGGTATCTCCCCCATTTTCTGCAGTTCCACACAAAAGGCCACCTTGCTGATATTTGAGGGCCGCTATCTCTCCCTCGTTACCCTTTTGTCCTTAATCTATTTGTAAAAACCCTTTGGATTCCCCTTAATTCTATTTACCAAAGCTATCTCATGTCCCCTTTTTGCCCTCCTGATTTCCCTCATTCGTGTACTCCTACTGCCTTTATATTCTTCCAAGGATTCACTCGATCTATCCTGTCTATACCTTACATATGCTTCCTTCTTTTTCTTAACCAAACCCTCAAATTCATTAGTCATCCAATATTAGAACATAGAACATAGAAAGATACGGCGCAGTACAGGCCCTTCGGCCCTCGATGTTGCGCCAACCGAATCCTACCTAACCTACACTAGCCCAATAACTATCCAATGCCCGCTTAAATGACCATAAAGAAGGAGAGTTCACCACTGCTACTGGCAGGGCATTCCATGAACTCACAACCCGCTGTGTAAAGAATCTACCCCTAACATCTGTCCTATACCTACAACCCCTTAATTTAAAGCTGTGTCCTCTAGTAACACCTGACTCCATTAGCGGTAAAAGGTTCTCAGTGTCGACCCTATCTAAACCCCTAATCATCTTATACACCTCTATCATATCTCCCCTAAACCTTCTCTTCTCCAATGAGAACAGCCCCAAGTGCCTCAGCCTTTCCTCATAAGATTTTCCTACCATTCCAGGCAACATCCTGGTAAACCTCCTCTGCACTCGTTCCAATGCCTCCACATCCTTCCTATAGTATGGCGACCAAAACTGCACACAATACTCCAGATGAGGCCGCACCAGAGTCTTATACAGTTGCAACATGACCTCAGGACTCCGGAACTCAATTCCTCTACCAATAAAGCCCAGTACACCATATGCCTTCCTCACAGCACTATTTACCTGGGTGGCAACTTTCAGAGATCTGTGTACATGGACACCAAGATCCCTCTGCTCATCCACACTACCAAGTAGCCTACCATTAGCCCAGTAATCCATCTTCTTGTTACTCCTACCAAAGTGAATGACTTCACACTTAGCTACATTGAATTCCATTTGCCACATTTCTGCCCAGCTCTGCAACTTATCTATATCCTGCTGTAACCTACCACTTCCTTCCTCACTATCCACAACTCCACCGACTTTTGTGTCATCTGCAAACTTGCTTACCCAGCTTTCAAGCCCTTCCTCTAGATCATTTATAAAGATAACAAAAAGCAATGGTCCCAAAACAGATCCTTGTGGTACACCGCTAGGAACTGCACTCCAAGATGAACATAGTCCATCAACTACTACCCTCTGTCTCCTTCCAGCCAGCCAATTCCTAATCCAAACCTCTAATGTATCCTCAATGCCATACCTCCGTAGTTTTAGCATTAGCCTACCATGGGGAACCTTATCAAACGCCTTACTAAAATCCATATACACAACATCTACTGCTTTACCCTCGTCCACTTCCTTAGTCACCTTCTCAAAGAACTCAATAAGGTTTGTGAGGCACGACCTGCCCTTCACAAAACCATGCTGGCTATCCTTGATCACATTATTCCTATCCAGATGTTCATAAATCTTATCCCTTACCATTCTCTCTAAGACTTTGCCCACCACTGAAGTCAGACTCACTGGCCTATAGTTACTAGGGCTATCCCTACTCCCTTTCTTGAACAAGGGGACCACATTCGCTATCCTCCAGTCCTCTGGTACTATTCCCGTTGACAATGACGACATAAAAATCAAGGCCAATGGCTCTGCTATCTCCTCCCTAGCTTCCCATAGGATCCTAGGGTAAATGCCATCAGGCCCAGGAGACTTATCTATTTTCATCCTCTCCAATATTCCCAGAACCTCTTCCCTGCATATTTCCAGGCCATCCATTCTAATCATTTGTGACTCCATATTCACATCAGCAACAGTGTCCTGTTCCTGAGTGAATACTGATGAAAAGTATTGATTTAGTGTCTCTCCAATCTCCTCCGCCTCCACACACAACTTCCCACTACTATCCTTGACTGGACCGATACCTACCCTAGTCATCCTTTTATTCCTGACATACCTATAGAAAGCCTTTGGGTTTTCCCTAATCCTACCAGCTAAAGACTTTTCATGTCCCCTTCTCGCTTCTCTTAGCTCTCTCTTTAGATCCTTCCTGGCTACCTTATAACCCTCTATCGCCCCAACTGAACCTTCACACCTCATCTTTACATATGCCGCCTTCTTCCCTTTCACAAGGGATTCTAATTCCTTACTAAACCACGGCTGCCTCACAAGGCCCTTTACACCATGCCTGACTGGTACATACTTATCAAGGACACATAGTAGCTGCTCCTTGAACAATCCCCACATCTCATTAGTGTTCTTCTCTTGAAGCCTGTTTTTCCAATCCACACATCCTAAGTCATGCCTCACTGCATCATAATTTCCCTGCCCCCAGCTATAACTCTTGCCCTGCGGCGCACACTTATCCCTCTCCATCACTAAAGTAAAAGTCACCGAGTTGTGGTCACTGTCCCCGAAGTGCTCACCTACCTCCAAGTCTAACACCTGGCCTGGTTCATTACCTAGAATCAAATCCAGTATAGCCTCACCTCTTGTTGGCCTGTCTACATATTGTGTCAGGAAACCCTCCTGCACACATTGGACAAACACCGACCCATCTAATGAACTCGAGCTATAGCTCTCCCAGTCAATATCTGGGAAGTTAAAGTCCCCCATAACAACCACCCTGCTACCTTCACTCTTTTCCTGAATCATCCTCGCAATATTATCCTCTACTTCTCTAGGACTATTAGGAGGCCTGTAGAAAACACCTAACAGGGTGACCTCACCTTTCCTATTTCTAACCTCAGCCCAAACTACCTCAGATGGCAAGTCCTCTTCCATCGTCCAATCCACTGCTGTAATACTATCTTTGACAAGTAATGCCACACCTCCCCCTTTTTTACCCCCATGTCTGATCCTACTAAAACATTTAAACCCTGGAACCTGCAACAGCCATTCTTGTCCCTGTTCTACCCACGTCTCTGTAATGGCCACAACATCGAAGTCCCAGGTACCAACCCACGCTGCAAGTTCACCTACCTTATTTCTTATACTTCTGGCATTGAAGTATACACACTTCAATCCACCCTTCTGTTTACAGGCACCCTCCTTCGAGATCGTTGCATTATTCATAACCTCCCTACACTCAAGGTCCTGTACCCTAAAGCTACAGTCCAGGTTCCCATGCCCCGGCGGAGTTAGTTTAAACCCTCCCAAAGAGCACTAGCAAACCTCCCCCCAAAGATACTTGTGCCCCTCAGGTTCAGGTGTAGACCATCCTTTTTATAGAGGTCCCACCTTCCCCAGAAAGAACCCCAGTTGTCCAGAAACCGGAATCCCTCCCTCCTGCACCATCCCTGTAGCCACGCATTTAACTGCTCTCTCTCCCTATTCCTCGACTCTCTATCACGTGGCACGGGTAACAAACCAGAGAAAACAACTCTGTTTGTTCTAACTCTGAGCTTCCAACCTAGCTCCCTGAAAGCCTGTCTGACATCCTCACCCCTCTTCCTACCTATATCGTTGGTGCCAACGTGGACCACGATCTGGGGCTGCTCCCCCTCCCCCTTAAGGACCCGGAAAACACGATCAGCGACATCACGTACCCTTGCACCTGGGAGGCAACATACCAAACGTGAGTCACTGTCGCTCCCACAAAACCGTCTGTCTGTACCCCTCACTATCGAGTCCCCAAGAACTATCGCTCTACCTTTCTCCACCCTTCCCTTCTGAGCAACGGGGCCAGGCTCCATGCCAGAGGCCTGAACCTCGTTGCTTGCCCCTGGTAAGTCATCCCCCCACAAGTATCCAAAACGGTATACTTGTTCTTGAGGGGAATGACCGCAGGGGGTCCCTGCACTGGCTTCCTCCTCCCACTCCCCCTCACTGTCACCCATCTATTCTCTATACCTACCAGCCTTTCCTTTCATGCAAACAGGAATATACTTTCTCTGGATTCTTGTTATCTCATTTCTGAAGGCTTCCCATTTTCCAGCTGTCCCTTTACCTGCGAAGATCTGCCCCCAATCAGCTTTCGAAAGTTCTTGCCTAATATCGTCAATATTGGCCTTTCTCCAATTTAGAACTTCAACTTTTAGATCTGGTCTATTCTTTTCCATCACTATTTTAAATCTAATAGAATTATGGTCGCTGGCCCCAAAGTGCTCCCCACTGACACCTCAGTCACCTGTTCTGCCTTATTTCCCAAGCGTAGGTCAAGTTTTGCACCTTCTCTAGTAGATACATCCACATACTGAATCAGAAAATTGTCTTGTACACACTTAACTAATTCCTCTCCATCTAAACCCTTAACACTATGGCAGTCCCAGTCTATGTTTAGAAAGTTAACATCCCCTACCATAACCACCCTATTATTCTTACAAATAGCTGAGATCTCCTTACAAGTTTGTTTCTCAATTTCCCTCTGACTATTAGGGGGTTTATAATACAATCCCAATAAGGTGATCATCCCTTTCTTATTCCTCAGTTCCACCCAAATAACTTCCCTGCCCATCCCTGAGCCATGTTTCTGTAAACATGCAGGTTGAGTCCGTGATTAAGAAAGCAAATGCAATATTGTCATTTATCTCAAGAGGGTTGGAATATAAAAGCACCATTGTGCTACTGAGACTTTATAAAACCCTGGTTAGGCCCCATTTGGAGTACTGTGTCCAGTTTTGGTCCCCACACCTCAGGAAGGACATACTGGCACTGGAGCATGTCCAGCAGAGATTCACACCGATGATCCCTGGAATGGTAGGTCTAACATATGAGGAACGGCTGAGGATCCTGGAGTTGTATTCATTGAAGTTTAGAAGATTAAGGGGAGATTTAATAGAAACGTACAAGATAATACATGGCTTGGAAAGGGTGGACGCTAGGAAATTGTTTCCGTTAGGCGAGGAGACTAGGACCCGTGGACACAGCCTTAGAATTAGAGGGGGTCAATTCAGAACAGAAATGAGGAGACATTTCTTCAGCCAGAGGGTGGTGGGCCTGTGGAATTCATTGCCACAGAGTGCAGTGGAGGCCGGGACGCTAAATGTCTTCAAGGCAGAGATTGATAAATTCTTGATATCACAAGGAATTAAGGGCTACAGGGAGAATGCTGGTAAGTGGAGTTGAAATGCCCATCAGCCATGATTGAATGGCGGAGTGGACTCAATGGGCCAAATGGCCTTACTTCCGCTCCTATGTCTTATGGTCTTATTGCTATGATATCCAGTCCCATGTTCCTAGCCATGCCCTGAGTTCATCTGCCTTCCCTGTTAGGCCCCTTGCATTGAAATCAATGCAGTTTAATTTATTGTCCGTGCCTAGTCCCTGCTTGCCCTGACTGTTTGACTCGCTTCTGTTCTCAACTGTACCAGTCTCAGATTGATCTCTTTACTCACTATCTCCCTGGGTCCACCCCTCCACCTTACTAGTTTAAATCCTCACAAGCAGCTCTAGAAAATTTCCTTGACAGTATGTTCGTCCCCTTCCAATTTAGGAGCAATCTGTCCTTCTTGTACAAGTCACTTCTATCCCAAAAGGGATTCCAATGATCCAAAAATGTGAATCCTTCTCCCATATACCAGCTCCTCAGCCATGCATTCATCTGCTCTATCGTCCTATTCCTGCCCTCACTAGCTCGTTGCACCGGGAGTAATCCAGATATTACTAAATTTCTGCCTAACATTCCGTCATCTCCATTCAGAATCTCAACCATTTCCCTTCCGTTGTCATTGGTTCCAATGTGGACAATTACCTCTTGCTGGCCCCTCTCTCCCACGAGAACATTCTGCACCCTCTCTGAGACATCCTTGATCCTGGCACCAGGAAAGCAACAGACCATTCTGCTTTTTCGCTACTGGCCACAGAAACGTCTGCCTGTACCTCGGACTACAGACGTCTCATTGCATTAGAGCCAGTCTCAATACCAGAAACTTGGCTGTTCATGCTACATTCCCCTGAGATTCCATCACCCTCTACATTTTCCAAAACAGCATACCTGTTTGAAAAGGGTATATCCACAAAAGACTCCTGCACTAGCTGCCTACCTCGCTTACCTTTCCTGGAGTTAACCCATCTATGTGACTGTATCTGAGACTTGCCCCTCCTATAACTGCCATCCATCACATACTGTTGCTGTTACAAATTCCTCATTGCTTCTAACTGTCTCTCCAACCGATCCATTCGATCTGATAAGATTCGCAGCTAACAGTATTTATGGCAGATATAATCTGCAGTAACCCTTAAACTCTCTTTAAACTCCCACATCTGACAAGAAGTACATATCACTGCAAAGGCCATTTTGGCTCCTTCACAATCTACAGACCCAGAAAATAACACTGTCTTATTCCTCTACAAATATTGCCCCAGATTAAATTAATAGTTATTACTTATATTTTAAGTTTAATCAAAAGACATATCTCCAAAAACTTATAATCAAGAAAGAACCCACTCAACTCACTACTGCAGATTCTCTGTAGGCCACACATAAAACAACGATTAACTTATCTGATTCTGTGCTGTGAACTTCGCCCAACAGTTCCTCCAAGATCAGTTGCGAATTTCACTGTTCGTTAATTTTCCCAAATGCACTCTGATGTCCAATGATACATGAATTCAAACAGCAAAGGCAGTAACTGTGCAGGTTTTTTCTCTCTCTCTCTCTCTCTCTGTCTCTCCTGCAATGACCTCACCATGTGCTTCATTTGTCTGTTCCTCCCCCTGCTGTTGTTTTGACTTTTTTTTCCCCAAGTTCCATAACAATGCAACAGCATATAAAACAATAATTGCTGCTCCTGGAATTCGAGGAAATCACCTCCAGCACCTAAAATACCTCAAAAAAGGAGCAGCTGTTACAGCCAGAACTTTTTCCCATCCTCCATCTTGGATTACCCGGAATCATTTAGTTGCAGCAAATCCTCAGCCATAAACTGGTAGTGGTTAGCAACATACACATTGCATAACATATAAAATGGTTATGGCACTTATTTTAAGCTTTAAATATGCATACAAATTAAACTGAGGCCCTAGATGGGCAACAGCAGATGTTGCCAGGGTAGGACCGTTTGAGGTATAGGGAGACGCTGAATAGGCTGGGGCTTTCCTCCCTGGAGCGTTGGAGGCTGAGGGTTTATAAATTCATGAGGGGCATGGACAGGATAAATAGACAAGATCATTCCCTGGGGTGGGGGAGTACAGAACTAGAGGGCATAGGTTTAGGGTGAGAGGGAAAAGATTTAAAAGGGACCTAAGGCACAACTTTTTCATGCAGAGGTTGGTGCATGCATGACGGAGCTGCCAGAGGAAGTAGTGGAGGCTGGTACAATTACAATATTTAGAGTCATAGAATCATAGAGATGTACAGCACGGAAACAGACCCTTCGGTCCAACCCAACCGTGCCGACCAGATATCCCAACCCAATCTAGTCCCACCTGCAAACACCCGACCCATATCCCTTCAAACCTGCCTATTCATATACCTATCCAAATGCCTTTTAACTGTTGCAATGGTAACAGCCTCTACCACTTCTTCTGGCAGCTCATTCCATAAACGTACCATCCTCTGTGTGGAAAAGTTGCCCCTTAGGTGTCTTTTATATCTTTCCCCTCTCATCTTATACTTATGCCGTCTAGCTCTGGACTCCCCCACCCCAGGGAAATGACTTTGTCTATTTACCTTATCCATGACCCTCATAATTTTATAAACCTCAATAAGGTCACTCCTCAGCCTCCAACGTTCTCTCTAACATCTTCTCCTGTATTTGCACCGAGGGGTGTGTTTATGGGGATATTTCAGGAAATTCGAACAGCATCATTAAGTTGTGATAGAGTCGGCTGGATTTTCAGGTAGATTGTTATTCTATATTCTGTTCTCTTTTGTTTGTGATTCATTCAGCAGTCTGTAATCAATTGTTTTACTTAAAGCCAAGTGATTTGCGGAATACAGGGTTAACGGTAGGGTTCTTAGTCAGGTGGAGGAACAGAGGGATCTTGGGGTCTATGTACATAGATCTTTGAAAGTTGCCACTCAGGTGGATAGAGCTTGCAAGAAGGCTTATGGTGTATTAGCGTTCATTAGCAGAGGGATTGAATTCAAGAGTCGTGAAGTGATGTTGCAGCTGTACAAGACTTTGGTTAGGCCACATTTGGAGTACTGTGTGCAGTTCTGGTCGCCTCACTTTAGGAAAGGTGTGGAGCTTTGGAGAGGGTGCAGAGAAGATTTACCAGGATGCTGCCTGGAATGGAGAATAGGTCATACAAGGATAGGTTGAGAGTTCTCGGCCTTTTCTGAACCAAAGTAAACCTGTTGTTTGAGAAGGGATTATGTCTGATAACTTGAATGTTAATCAGATGAGAAATTTCACACTTCTGTTCTCTTCGACATCAAAATTATTTAATGCTGTGAGACGGACACAGTTAAGATATGTCATTGTTGACCATGGCTGGTGCTATATTCGGCGACGGATGAGGGGTGACTTGATAGAGGTTTATAAGATGATCAGAGGAATATATAGACAGTCAGAAACTTTTTCCCCGGGTACAACAGAGTGTTACAAGGGGACATAAATTTAAGGTGAAGGGTGGAAGGTATAGGGGAGATGTCAGGGGTGGATTCTTTACCCAGAGAGTGGTGGGGGCATGGAATGCGCTGCCCGTGGGAGTGGTAGAGTCAGAATCATTGGCGACCTTTAAGCGGCAATTGGATAGGTACATGGATGGGTGCTTAATCTAGGGTAAATGTTCGGCACAACATCGTGGGCCGAAGGGCCTGTTCTGTGCTGTATTGTTCTATGTTCTATGTTCTATGTTCTATGTTTAACCAGCTGTACGACTCTTGGGATATCCATCTCAGATCTGCCTGAAACAACAAAAAAAGTTAGGGTCTGGGCTAACTTCTTAAAATGTTTTGAGGGGGTCCTGGCCTAGTCCATAACTTTAGGCAGTGACTACAATCAATCAAAATCAAATCAAGCCAATTTCTGTACAGACTAGATACAAGTCAATCCAATAATACACGCAGATTCAAATCCTTATTTAGATTGGATTCCCTACAGTGTGGAAACACGCCCTTCGGCCCAACAAGTCCACACTGACCCTCCGAAGAGTAACCCACCCAGACTCATTTTATCCCTGATTAATGCACCTAACGTTATTGGCAATTTATTATGACCAATTCACCTAACCTGCACATGTTTTGGAACGTGGGAGGAAACCAGAGCACCCAGAGGAAACCCACGCAGACACAGGGAGAATGTGCAAACTCCACACAGCGAGTTGCCCGAGGTGGGAGTTGATTTGGATTGATAGAGATGGCAATGCAAGATTTCTCTCCAAAACAAGTTTTTATAAAATATATTAGAAGCTTCTTTTAACATATCAAACCAGGAAAGAAATTTCAACCTTTTTCACATAAAATAGTCTTTTCCAATGCTGAGTGATGCTCTTCAGCTTCCAAAATATGACAGTCACTTTTTAAGAGATTCGAGAGTGAAGTGGTAGCCCATATTCCTAACTGTTGATGATGTGCTGGTCTACAATGATACATGGAAGGAGCACTTGAAACAATTGACAGTAATTATTTAAAAAGGAGAATCGACTGATCTGCTGACAAATCTTGACAAAGCTGAATTTGGAAAAGTGGGCTAGTTACCTACAAGATATAGTAGAGCAAGGGTAATTGTTATCATCAGCAAGGGTACCTATTTTGCTCTTAAACCTAAATGAGAAATAACAAGCTGTTTTTACATGGGGGTGGTTTCTATTACAAGTTTGATCAAATTTTTTCATCATTGCAGCTTCTCTGTCAGATTTACTGCAAAACTGTCAATTAAAAGGCATCTGGATGGGTGTATGAATAGGAAGGGTTTATAAGGATATGGGCCAAGTGCTGGCAAATAGGACTGGATTAACTTAGGATATCTGGTCAGCATGGACGGGTTGGACCAAAGGGTGTGTTTCTGAGCTGTACAACTATATGACTGTGACTTTATTAATTTTTGCTGCTTTATGCTCTCAGCAACAACTGCAATAGAATTTATTTTCAAGCGTATTACTGGAGAGTATCGTAGATTCTAATATTTGTTACGCGATTCAGGAGTTTCAGGTATTAGTGTAAGACTTAATCTTGTCTTCCTTCATACCTTTGAAATAACTGTTGGTATTCAGTATTGCGTTTTACAGAGTCATGCAAATTTTGAAGCTCACTGATCTCAGCCAGCACAAAAGTTTATGGACTAACTAAAAAAGAAGTTACTGAATTGTTGCACATTAACTCTTGCAGGCATGTGAATGGATTTGGGCATTAGGTAAGGGCTGGAAAGAATCTGACTGGAAGATCATCGATAATCAAAAGCTTGCAAATGCTCTGAGTTTTGACTCACACACAGTGAACAGAGTGATTCAAAACCCATTAGAATCTTCACGCCAGCTCTGATGGAGTTATCTAGACTCGAAATGTTAGCTTGCTCTCTCTTCATGAATGCTGTCTGACCTGCTGTGATCTCCAGCATTTTTTGTTTTCAATTCAGATTCCAGCATCTGCAGTAAATTGCTCCTATTAGAATCCTACCCCAGAAGAATCAAAATCTTAAGAAAAAGGGAGAAAAAAGGAGTTGTTCCTCTTTTCAATAAGGAGATTAGGGAAATCCCTGGCAATTACAGACCAGTCAGTCTTACGTCTGTTGACAGCAAGATTTTGGAAAGAAATCTGACGGATAGGATTTATGACTATTTGGAAAAGCATAGTGTGATTAAAGGCAGTCAGCATGGCTTTGTGAGGGGCAGGTCATGCCTCACAAATCTTCTTGAGTTCTTTGAGGAGGTGATGAGGCAGGTTGATGAAGGTCGAGCAGTAGATGTGGTGTATATGGACTTCAGCAAGGCATTTGATAAGGTTCCCATGGTAGGTTCATTCATAAAGTCAGGAGGTATGGGATACTGGGAGATTTGGTTGTCAGGATTCAGAATTGGTTGGCTGACAGAAGGCAGAGAGTACTTGGAAAGTATTCTGCCTGGAGGTCAGTGGTGAGTGGGTCCCGCAGGGCTCTGTTCTTGGGCCTCTGCTATTTGTAGTTTTTATAAATACTTGGATGAGGAGGTTGAGGGGTAGGTTAGTAATTTTGCCAATGACACGAAGGTTGGAGGTGCCATTGATAGTGTCGAGGGCTATTGTAGGCTGCAGCATGACATAGTCAGAATGCAGAGCTGGGCTGAGAAATGGCAGTTGAAGTTCAACCTGGATAAATGCGAAATAATGCAATTTGAATGGTCGAACTTGAATGTGGAATATTCTTGGCAGTGTGAAGGAACAGAGGAATCTGGGTGTTCAAGTGCATAGAACCCTCAAAGTTGCTACCCAAGTGGATAAGGTTGATAAGAAAGCATATGGTGTTTTGGCTTTCATTAACAGGACTATCGAGTTTAAGAGCTGCGAGGTTTTGCTGCAGCTCTACAAGTCCCTGGTGAGAACACACTTGGAACGTTGTGTCTAGTTCTGGTCGCCCTACTATAGGAAAGATACAGAGGCTTTTGAGAGGGTGCAAAGAAGGTTTACCAGGATGCTGCCTGGACTGGAGGGCTTGCCTTATGAAGAAAGGTTGACTAAGCTTGGACTTTTCTCTCTGGAGAGAAGGAGGAAGAGGAGTGACCTGACTGAGGTATACAAGGTAATGAGAGGCATGGATAGAGTTAGTAACCAGAGACTTTTCCCCAGGGCAGGATTGACTGGCACGAGGGGTCATAGTTTTAAGATATTAGGAGGAAGGTATAGAGGAGACGCCAGAGGTATGTTCTTTACGCAGAGAGTTATGAATGCATGGAATGTGTTGCCAGTGGTGGTGGTGGAAGCAGAGTCATTGGGGACATTTAAGTGACTGCTGGACGTGCACATGGACAGCAGTGAATTGAGGGGTGCATAGGTTAGGTCATTTTATTTTAAATTTGGAATAATCCTCGGCACAACATCGTAGGCCGAAGGGCCTATTATGTGCAGAACTTTCCTATTCTATTCCAGAAACCTTGCTTATTGATAAAAGACTGGTCTGAGAATGGTTATAATTATAAAGGCACTTTCCTGTATATAGCCTAGAGTGCTACAGATTAATGCTATACATGTCCTTATACTATTTCCTCTGTCTGCTTTACACTTGGACTGCTTTACCCTTAGTAAGCCTTCATTAAAATAACAGGCAAATAATATATCAGTGTTTTAGCTGTTAATGCTACTATTGGCAAATTCTAAGTTAAATATTATTTTTAGACAATGATCTTTACAAAGTGGTTTTATTTAATTTTGGGTGGGTTCTTTCTGCTTTCAATTTCTCTCAGTGCCAACACTCACAGTGAATAAGCTCAATGCTACTGATGTGTGGAATGTCCAGTGACAGATGGATTAGATAATAACACTGAAATTATCTGTACTGATCACAGTCTTCTTAGTTTGCCTTCAGTCACGTCCTTAATTCAGGGTGTACAACTGGCAATGTTATTGATGCCAATCAGTGACATAAGCAGTCTGCAGACCTGCAGTGTCAAAGACGGATAAATCAGCAACCCAGAGGAGATGAGGGTAAATCACTGGGAGCTGCCTGGAGTATAGAATTTGAGCTGGAGAGTTGTTGAAAATGTTATTTTGCTTCAGCCAAAAGGAGGACTATGGTCTTTAGAAAGTTTTTGCAGCATTCAGAGACACCATCTGTAGAATCCAGCACTTGTCACTTTGCAGCTCCTTTGGGTAATATGTAAGTGCCATTATTTCCCTTGACTGTAGCCATTGTTTCAAGAATATAGCACCAGCCATGGTCAACAATGACATATCTTAACTGTGTCCGTCTCACAGCATTAAATAATTTTGATGTCGAAGAGAACAGAAGTGTGAAATTTCTCATCTGATTAACATTCAAGTTATCAGACATAATCCCTTCTCAAACAACAGGTTTATTGATTATTGGGTCCCCAGCAGAGCTCTTGCCAATGTCTGTCTTTCCACAAAAAGCGGAAAAAAGTACTAAACTGGAAATTTGCCATCTTTACTTTAAGAGTCTTCTGTCAGCAAGTTGTCTCGGCAACCAAGGTCCTTCTTGCTGTTTAGTAGAAGGCAGCTTACTTTGGTTCAGTTGCAAATGTGCATTTGAAAGAAGGAAGACCAAGACATGAAATAGAACATACTGTTTCTTTATTTGTATGTTTTCAATTGACCTATATAGAAACAGAACAATAGACCTGAGACATTCTGTCTCTCAGTACCAATTCAATCAAACCTTTAATGATTTTAATTCAAAAGATTAATTACCCATCATTTCATGCAAAGAGCAATTGCCACATCTGATGTCTTCATTTACTTGTGATATTTTGACATAGTTTTGACACTTGTAGTTACAGAATTCCTGTTGTAGCAAGCATGAATCCTGACAGCTGTCAAGCTATTTGGTTAATCCCACTAGGATTTACAATCTTGATCAGTTCTCAGTTCAAACTCATGCTCAAAATATAATTGAATTATTTCTCTCAATTCTCAGCCAGTGTGTGGGAAAAGAGGAGAGTGGTGAATATCTGGGCCTATCACTTACGCAACATGTGGCAAATTTTGCTACTTTCAAATCTCCTCAAACACACAGCTGATCCTTTTTTTACAAGATGCATGACCTGACAAACCCAACAATTGTTTGATCTCCTCTCTCCACCCACAGAAAGAAATACATTTCTAGATGGTGAGAGAGTGATTGAGTTTTCGAAACTGAACTTCGTCATATGTTATCTTCCTTCAAAGAGCAGCAGTTGTTGGAGTTTATCAGGCATGGAGTTTCAGTGCTGCAGTGATGACATATCCCCACAATAATATAAAGGCTGTAATCAATTGACTAAAAGACAGTAGAATTGAGATCAAGAGTGTGTTTGTGTAATTATGGGGTTATGCGATGATATTGTGCCGAAGGAGACTATTCAATCCTAGAGGCAATGTCAACCATCCAAAAAGCTATCCAATTAAGCCCATTTCTCCCGCTTTTTTTATCTTCAAGTATTTATTCAATTCCCTTCTGAAAGATGCAAGTGATTTTACTTCCCACCATTCTTTCAGACAATGCATTTCTGTTCACAGCAAGTCAAATAGTGTCACTGTTTATTAATTTATCCACAGAGTGTGGGCTTCACTGGCTGGGCCAGCATTTATTCCCATCCCTAGTTGCCAAGCACATTGCTATGGGTCTGGAGTCACGTGTTGGTCAGACCAGGCAGTGAACCAGATGGGTTTTTCCCGACAATTATTGGTTTCATCGTCGTCATTTGAGGTAATGAGAGGCACGGATAGAGTAGTTAGCCAGAGACTTTTCCCAAGGGCAGAAATGGCTGTCATGAGACAGGCTTTTGACACAGAGACTGGTGGATGTGTGGAATGTAGTACCAGACTGAAAAACATGAGGTATGTTTAAGCACCTGCTGGACAAGCACATGGATGGCAGTAAATTGAGGGGTGTGTAGGTTAAATTGATCTTAGATTAAGATAAATGCTCAGCAGAGCATGGTTTCATGGCCCTCATTCCACTCCTGATTGGATTAATACTGAATTCAAATTTCACTATTTACCATGGCAGGATTTGAAGACAGGTACCAAGGACATGACCTGAGTCTCTGGTATGGCAATCTAGTGATAATACCATTAAACCATCGTTACCCTTTATTCCCTCAACTCTTGTTTGGCTGTTCACTAAAAACAACAGGGTGGATTGAAAAGGGTAAACTTTCCAAACGCTCATCTGTAGCTTAGAAATGGCAATTTAATTCTGTCACAGCATTTGACTTACCCAGAGAGACAATCTCTTAGGCTTGGCTCCATATGGAATGTAATTAGCACAACCATCACTGTGATTCTGAGCTTTAATGACTATTTTTCCAACTTCTTTGACCATCTTAACAAAATCTTTTTGCATTTGCTTACTGGTAACTGTATTGTGGGTCCACCTGCAGCACATGGACAGCAGCAGTTCAATATTGTGTGGTCTCACTAATATCTTGTACAGCTGCAAAAACACTTCCCTACTTTTATATTCTATTCCTTTAGCAATAAATTTTAGCCAAAATTCCATTTGCCTTCCTTCTCACCTGCTTCCCATTTAAATAATAAGTTGACTTTCTATCCCTCTAATCCCTCTAAAATGAATAATCTTATACGTATCCATTTTAAAAGTCATTTGCCAAATTTTGGCCCATTCACATAACCGATCCATGTCCTTTGGTAAATTTCTTATTTCTTCATTGCCACTTACCTTTCCACTTATTTTAGTGTCATCTGCAAACTTGGCTATAATACTTTCTATCCCTGCATCCAAGTCATTAATATAGATTGTAAATAGTTGGTGCCCAAGCACCAGTAGAACTCCACTAGTTACATCTTGCCAAGCAGAAAAAGAACCATTTATCCCAACTGTCTGACTTCTGTTGGTTAGCCAATCCTCTATCAAAACTAATAAATTACTCCCAATCCCATGTGATCTTATTTTGTGTATTTAATGTTTTTGCAGTACCTTATCAAATGCCTTTTGGAAGTCCAGATGTACTACATTTGCTGGATCTTCATTATCTATATTGCTTGGTACAAAGAACTGTAGGAAATTAGTCAAACATGATTTACCCTTCATAAAACCATGCGAACTCTGGTTTATGTGTTTTGAGGTTATTACTTTCTGAATAATGGACTCTATCAATTTCCCAACAGCATATGTTGACTGGCCTGTAATTTCCTACTTTCTGGCCCCCACTCTTTTTGAATAAGGTTGTTGTATTAGCATTTTTGCAATCCACGAGAACAATTCCCAAGTCCAAGAAAGTTTGGAATATTATAACCAATGGATCCATTATTTTGGCTGCCAATTCCTTAATATGTAGACCATAACGGCCTGAGGACTTATCGGTCTTCAATCCCAATAATGCCTCTCTCTGGACCAGAAAGCCTGGGTTCAAGACCTACCTGGTCCAGATGTGTGTCATAACATATCTGAAGTGTGTGTGTGTGTGTGTGTGTGTGTGTGTGGTGGGGGGGGGTGCATATCAGAGAACATTCTCATTGTTTTTTTTGGGCCCAATTAAAGCAGCCATTGCAGGTTCAGACAATCAGTATGGAAGGGGTCATTGCACCTATTTCCTTTCCATGGATACATCAACACCCAGGTGTCCATGGAGAGGGAGCATGCAGTGTCCATTGCTACATTTCAGGTCTTCCATGATGAGTGGGCACCACTGGGGCTGCAATACATTATTCACTCCACACCCCCAAACTGATGGTTTGATATTCACTTGTAAGTTTCCTTTTGATAGTTTGAGTTTTGTTACAGTATCCTTTTTGGGCCTGTCCATGTTACTTTGGTTTAATCTCATTAAATTTGTTTGTTTTGTTTCGAATAGGAGGACATTGACAGGATGCAGAGCTGAACTGAGAAGTGGCAGATGGTGTTCAACCTGTTTAAATGCGAAGTGATTCATTTTGGAAGGTCGAATTGGAATGCTGAATACCGGGTTAAAGACAGGATTCTTGGCGGTGTGGAGAAACACGTACGTAGATCCCTCTAAGTTGCCACACAAGTTTATGGGATTGTTAAGAATGTTATGGTGTTTTAGCTTTCATTAACAAGGGGATTGAGTTTCAGTGCTGTGAGATTTTGCTGCAGCACTACAAAACCCTGGTTAGACCACACTTAGAATATTGTGTCCAGTTCCGGTCGCCCATTACTGGAAGGATGTAGATGCTTTAGAGAGGCACAGTGACGATTTACCAGGATGCTGCCTGGATTGGAGGGCATGTCTTATGAAGAGAGGTTGAGGGAGATGGGCTTTTCACACTGGAGTGAAGAAGGATGAGAGGTGACTTGATAGAGGTGTACAAGGCTGTGCCCTCCTGCCTCCTGCCAGAGGCACAGATAGACTAGTTAGCCAGAGACTTTTCCGAAAGGCAGAAATGGCTGTCACGAGGGGTCAGAATTTTACGGTGATTGGAGGAAGGTTTAGGGGAGATGTCAGAGACAGGTTCTTTACACAGAAAGTGGTGGATGTGTGGAATACAATACCAGAGTCAAAAACATGAGGGACATTTAAGCAACTGCTGGACAAGCACATGGATGGCAACAAATTGAGGGGTTGGGTTCATCTTAGATTAGGATAAATACTTGACAGAACATCATGGGCTGAAGGGCCGGTACTGTGCTGTGCTATTTGATGTTCTATGGTCAATAGAAACCAGCTGTTTCCAGGACTGCAAATGCTGGAGATTAGTGAGGTGCTAGGAAATTAGTGTGGTGCTAGGAAAGCACAGCAGGTCAGGCAGCATCCGTAGAGCAGGAGAGTCGATGTTACAGGCATAAGCCCTTTGTTGAAGAGTCAATAACAAAGAACATCATTTCAAAGTGAAAGGTAGATGGTTTAGAGAGGATTTATGGAAAACAGTTTTCATCCAGATAGTGGTAGGGGTTTGGAATGCATAACTGGGGAGGGTAGTTGATGCAGGAAACCTCATAGTCTTTGAAAAATACTTGAGTGAGCACTTAAAGTTTTATAATATTCAAGGCTTTGGGCCTCTTACAGGACATTAGGACCAGTATAGGTAGTAGTACATTTTAGTGGAACAGACCTGATGGGCCAAAGGGCCTCTTCCATACAGTGTAATTCTATTATTCTCTGCAATCATACTGAGAGGGCTGGATAGACTGGACATGGAGAAGATGTTTCCACTGGTTGGGAAGACAAAGGCAGGAGGGCACAGGCTCAGATTGAAGGGGTAACCCTTTAGAACTGAGATGAAGAGAAATGTCTTCAGCCAGAGTGTGGTGAATCTTGGAACTCAAAGCCCCAGAAGGCTGCGGAGGTCAACTCATTTACTGTATCTAAGACAGAGGTTCTTGATTAGTCCAGGGATGTAAGGCTACGGAAAGAAGGGAGGAGAATGGGGTGAAGCATCATGTCCGCCTTCATTGAAAGGCAATTAATTGGGTGGGCCAATAGCTTAATTCTTCTCCTGTACCTTATGGTTTACATCTTGTACACCAGATTGTTGCGTTTCCAGGTGAGGAGGGCAATATGGTGGCTTAATGGTTAGCACTGCTGCCTCACAGCAACCATGGACCCAGGTTTGATTTGGTCGTCTGTGCGGAGTTTGCACATCCTCCCTGTGTCTGCATGGATTTCCTCCGGGTGCTCCAGTTTCCTCCCACAGTCCAATCATGTGCAGGTTAGATGGATTGGCCATGATAAATTGTCCACAGTGTCCAGGAATATGCAGGCTAGGTGGGTTAGCCATGGGAAATGCACGGTTACAGGGTTAGGGTGGGGCATGTGGCTCTGGGATGGATGCTGTTTGGAGGGCCCAATGGCCTGTTTCCACACTGTAGAGATTTGTTGATATTCTGCCCCTCCTTCTTTGCTCACCTCATCCCTTGGTTGGCTGCAGTAAGGTTAATTAAAAACAATTCCATCCCTTTTTCCTTAACCAAATTAATTAATATGTAAGAACGAGACAATTTAACCAGACTGCCAAATTATCAAAGAATGAGTTTATTGGTTACAAAATACAAAGTGAAATAATAACCGAACACTCATACACAAATGCATGAAATATTAACCCAATACCCATACACAAATTTATGAAATAATAACCCAACACCCATACACAAATGAAAAGTGATAGAGTTAAGATTATCCAAAAAAATCTTCTTTGACATTCCTTACAGAGTCCCTGTTCTGACAACCACTGGATTTCCATCCACAGTTCTTTTGCTTGCATCAGTCCTGTTTTAAAAGCATATTTAAAACTATTTAAAACTACAATATGTCCATTGGTGATCCAGTGTTATGATGCACAATCGTGAAACTGGCTAAACTTGGCATTTGTTCCGTATCCTTTGATGCCCTTGAGTGATGAACCACTGCTATCCATGTTGAAGGGGTTCTCACAATTTAATTTGGTAGGGAGTTTTGAAAGTTGAACTCAGTGATGGTTGGAATGGGACTTCACTTCCTACCAAAGTAAAAGCTATGTCTACGATGTTTACACAGTGCATGTGTTAAATTATTGGGCAATAGGGGGGGATTAATGGGATGGTACTGAGCAGAACAAACAAAGAAGACAATGATTTCTATCCCCACTGTGATCAGTTAAATAATCTCAGCTAAAGCAGAGGTGGTGAAACTTCAATGGCCCTCAGTATTCTTGGACTGAGTCGGAGAAAAGATTAGCATTGCTTTGTCTTTGCTGACTAGCCATCTGGTTGTCCTCTTCAAGAAGGGTCCAATGCAATAAAACATATAAGCTGCTGTCTGCAATGGAACTGGATCCCACTATGAGATCAATAAAGAGAATAATAGGGGGAAAAAAATTCTGATTGTTTGCATTAAGTAAAAAAATGCTTATATGTCAGCATCCTGCAGTGAATGTGTGGTGTTGGCTGACAGAAAATGCCACCCGTATACAATTTTCTTTTCCTTACTAATGAAATCATCTCATAGTGTAAACAGATCTACAATGACACTTTTTCAACATCTGTAAGCTTCTGTATAAATGGGAGAGTCAGAGGGATATTATAAGTGGGCTAACCTAATAGCTCACAAGTGACAAAGTTATGATTAGTGATTCAAGTGGGCTACGCTTCATATTTCACTGCTTTTGTCATATATTCTGTTTACTTTGCACACCAATTAAAGAATTAATTCTAAATTGATGAGAATTGAAAGCAGACGCATTGACTTTCAAAGGAGGCATGTTGTCACACAGATTCCAGTGATCTCACTGTGATCCATTTCTCCTGACAGTACTCCTTGTTCTCAGAATTAAATGTTTCATGGAAATGATAAAATAACATATGGTCTAAAATTAACCACCTCTGGGTAATATCACAATGATAAAAGAGCAGCACTTAAATTTATAATATTCCAAAGTAATTTTGTTGCTTTCAATTCTAGAGTCACAGTCATATTTCACAGAAACAGAGTCTTCGGTCCAACCAGTCCATGTCACCATAATCCCAAAACTAAACTAATCCCACTTGCCTGTGCATGACCCATGTCCTTCCAAATATTTCTTATTCATGTGCTTATCCAAGTTTGTTTTAAATGTGTAACTGCACCCACATCCACCACTTCCTCTGTATGTTCATTCCCCACACAAACCATGCTCTGTGTAAAAAAAGATTGTTACTTATGTCTTTTTAAACTTTTTCTCCTTTCACCTTAAAAATATGCCCCCTAGTTTTGAAAAAGCCATTCACCTTATCTATACCTCTCAGGATTTTATACACCTCTCGAAGGTCACCCCTCAGGCTCCTATACGCTGATAAAAATATTCCCAGCCTATTCAGCCTATCTTTATAACTCAAACTTTCTATTCCCGGCGATATCCTGGTAATTTTTTTCTGAACCCTCTCTAGCTTAATAATATCCTTCCTGTAACAGAAGTGAACACAGTACTCCAGAAGAGACCTCACCAACATCCTATACAATCTCAACATGATGTCCCATTTCTATACACAAAGGTCAGAGTAATGAAGGCAAGAGTGTTAAATGACTTCACAACCACCCTGTCTACATGTGACGCAAACTTCAAAGAGTCATATACATGAATCCCTAGGTCTCTCTGTTCTTTAGCACTACTCCAAAGCCCTACTTTTAATTGAATGGATCCTGCCCTTGTTTGTTTTACCAAAACACAATACCGCGCATTTACCCAAATTAAAATCTATCTGCCACTTCTCAGCCCATTGACCCATTTGATCAAGATCTCTTTGTAATCTTTGATTATCTTGGATATACTGTACTCATTATAACAGTCTGATATGATGATTAAGATGTTTTTACTGTCATATGACCAGTCCCCAATTAGGTACTAAAGGTGTGGTGCTGGTAAAGCACAGCTGGTCAGGCACCATTCGAGGAATAGGAGAGTCAACCTTTCAAGCACAAGCTCTTCTTCAGGAATGTGGGGGGTGGTGTCTAAGGGGGTTGAGAAATAAATGGGAGGGGGTGGGGCTGGGGGAAGCTAACTATGTATATGATAAGTGGATGGAGGTGGTAGGTGATGGTAGTAGGTCAGAGTGGAGAGTGGAGCAGATAGATGGGAAGGACGATGAACAAATAAGACAGTTCAAGAGGGCAGTGCCAAGTTGAGGATTAGGTCTGGAATAAGAAGGAAGAGGAGATGAGGAAACGAATGAAATCGACATTGATTCAGTGTGGTTGAAGTATCACAAGGCAGAAGACAGCGGGATCTTGATCAGATGAGCCAATGGGCCAAGAGGTGGCAGATGGAGTTTAATTTTTATAAGTGTGAGGTTCTTCCTCCCATCGTCAGGTGGCTAAGATTTGGCAGTGGAAGAGGCCCATGACTTGCATTTCCTTGGTGGAGTGGGAGGGGGAGTTGAAGTGATCAGGCATAGGATGGTGGGGTGTTTTGATGCACATGTCCCAGAGATAGTCTGTGAAATGTTCTACAAGTTGATGTCCTGTATCCCCAATATAGAGGAGACCACATCGAGAGCAATGTATACAGTAGATGAGGTGTTTGAATGTGCAGGAAAATCTTTGCTGGACGTGAAAGGATCTTTTGGGGCCTTGGATGGAGGTGAGGCGGAGAGGTGTGGGCGCAGGTTTTGTACTTCTTGCAGTGGCAAGGGAAGGTGCCCGAAGTGGAGGGTAGGTTGGAGGGAGGCATGGACCTAATAAGGGATGTGTGGGGGGAATAGTCTCTGTGGAATACTGAAAGCAGTGGGGAGGGAAATGTATCTCCGGTGGTGGGGTATGACCATTGTGGTGGAAATGACAGAAGATGATGCATTGTTTCCGGAGGGGTTGTATCCCTGGGGGGCTCTGTGCATGTTGTGTTTGGAGGGGTGGGTTTCAAGGGCGGTGGTGAGGGAAGTGGAGGAGATGCTCTGGTGGGCATTGTTGACCATGTGGGAGGGGAAATCGCGGTTCTTAGAGTAGTTGGCTATCTGGGATGTTCTGGAGTGGAATCGGTCCTCCTGTGAGTAGATGCAGCGGAGGCAGAGGAATTGGGAGTAAGGGATAGCATTTTTACAGGAGTGGAGGGGTGAGGAGGTGCAGTCCAGGTATCTGTGGAAGTCTGTGGGTTTGAAGTAGATGCCCGTGTTGAGTCGATCACCAGAAATTGAGATGGAGAGGTCCAGGAAGGAGAGGGAGGTGTCCAGATGGTCCAGGTACACTTGAGGTCAGGGTGGAAGGTGTTCATGAAATTGATGAACTGTTCAATTTCTTTGCTGGAGTACGAGGAGTTTGTGAAGTTGATGAACTGTTCAATTTCTTTGCGGGAGTACGAGGTGTTTATGAAGTTGGTGAACTGTTCAACCACCTCATGGGAGCATGAACATCTTGTGCACCCATGAGAAGGTTGAACATCACTTCATGAACCATCTTGGACAGGGATGGCAGAGCGGTAAATGTGATCTATACGGATTTCAGTAAGGTGTTTGACAAGGTTCCCCATTGGAGACTGATCAGCAAGAGTAGATCTCATGGATTACAGGGAGAATTAGCCATTTGGATACAGAACTGGCTCAAAGGTAGAAGACAGAGGGTGGTGGTGGAGGGTTGCTTTTCAGCCTGGAGGCCTGCGACCAGCAGTGTGCTACAAGGATCTGTACTAGGTCCACTGTTTTTTGTCATTTATATAAATGATTTGGATGTGAAGATAGGAGATACAGTTTGTATGTTTGCAGACAACACCAAAATTGGGATATAGTTGACAAAGAAGATGGTTACCTCAGAGTACAATGGGTTCTTGATCAGATGGGCCAATGGGCCAAGGAGTGGCAGATAGAGTTTAATTTTGATAAATGTGAGGTGCTGCATTTTGGAAAAACAAATCATGCAGGACCTATATACTCAATGGTAAGATCCTGAAGAGTGTTACGGAACAAAGAGACCTTGGTGTGCAGGTTCATAGCTCCTTGAAAGTGGAGTCACAGGTAGATAGGATAGTGTCTTTGTTGGTCAGTGTATTGAACAAAGGAGTTGGCAGGTCATGCTATGTCTGTACAGGATATTGCTTAGGCCACTTTGGAGTACTGCATCCAATTCTGGCTTCCTTCTTAGTGGAAGGACTTTGTGAAACCTAAAAGGGTTCAGAAAAGATTTACAAGGATGTTGCCAGGGTCAGAGCTTTTGAACTGTAAGGAGAAGCTGAATAGGCTGGGGCTATTTTCACTGGAGCATCAGAGCTGAGGGGTGACATTGTAGAAGTCTTCAAAATTATGAAGGGCATAGATAGGGTGAATAGACAAGGACTTTTCCCCAGGATGGGGGAACGTCCAAAACTAGAGGGTATATGTATAAGGTGAGAGCGGAAGATTTAAAAGGAACCTAAGGGACAGCTTTGACATGCAGAGGGTGGTGCATGAATGGAATGAGCTGCCAGAGGAAGTGATGAAACCTAGTACAATTGCAACATTTAAAAGGTATTTGGATGGATAAATGAATAGGAAGGGTTCAGAGGGATATGGGCCAAGAGCTGGCAAATGGGACTAGATTAATTTAGGATATCTGGTTAACATGGACGAATGGTATCAAAGGCTCTGTTTCCATGCTGTACATCTCTATGATTCTATAACAATGAAGGCAAGCATGCCATCACCTTTTTTTTACTATCTCTTCTTTTCTGTTCTTAAGTACATGCAAACACCAATCTCTTTGATAAGCTTTCTTAGTCACTATTTAACGTCTTCTGATGAAACTTGGTGTCAAATGATCTTTAAACATACTCCAGTAAAGCATCAAGTTATAGGTACTATACATATCCAAGTTGTTGTTTTGAAAAAGTTATGGCTACTCAATAGTCATTATCATGCAACAAGATTATTGAAAGAAAACTCCACAAATCTCTCTGCACTCAACTCAGCAATTCAGCTGTATTCCATTGATTTTCCTGTCTTGCAACCATTAAATGGCACTGTTGTTTTTCAGATTGATTCCACTGTCTCAGCCACACTAAAACCAGGCCATTTTTGGCTTTCATCTGACTGAGCAATTCCCCAGTTTGACACACTAGATTTGGAGTTTAGTCAATAAAAGCTTTGCCGTGTCCTTTTCTCTCCCAGTGTTCACAAAGGAGAACTAAATTCAATTCATCCTTTCTCTAGTCTCTGTAGACTTCAGCAATACAACCCCTACTTGGCCAAGGACATGCCAAAAACTTGGCAGGAACACTGTCAAAGGAATTTTCTATTCCCATGGTCACTGCTTTGCTTCCATGAGCGGTGCATGTGAATTTCCGACACTTTAACTATTTCTCTTTCAATTACTTTCTATGTTTGAAAGAAAGGACAATGATATTTTTGTATCTATGAAATATGCTAGTGTCTAGCCCATACAATTTTGCTTTTTCTATCTTATACTGTAACAGACTGATGTGAGCATAAAACAGAGTTTGATGAAGAATCTTAAGCATATTTAATTATGCAGATTTGTGTGAAACAAACAGCAGGGATGCATTGGGCAAGTTACAATGGTCTCATTACTTCTACAAATGAGGCGTTCAACTTCAGTGCTACAAGAAAAGTAAACAGGCATCTGGCCAGAAAATCGCCTCATTTCCTCGGCAGTAAGAAAACTGAAATCTCGGGAAACGCTGCTTTAGGCATATCATTTTGTTTCAAATTGTAGAATTGTTTTAGTTAACAACACAAAACAGCGTGGGGGCATTTAAGATGGACTGAACTGGATCTCTAACTTGGAGGCTACATTCTTGGAAAAGCTCTGAACTTATTTCTGAATATGAATTGCTTTTGAATTAAGAAGCTTAATTCATAAAGCAGGGAAAATAAGTCCTGGTATTTTGTGCCAATTCAGTTAATTCTAAAGTCACTGTTCCATTAAGTTGCCAGACACATTAATGGTGCAACTCAGACTTTAAGCTGACTTTATGAGCTATTTCTGTGAAATGTGTTCACATGCTCAACTAAAATTTGATTAGTTACTAACCTTTTAATTTTAATTCAGTTGACACCTCTGTTAAAACAGCTACCACAAGAATTTAATTCAGGCATTTGATACATTTACTAAAATTAGCACAGAAAGCAGTTTCAGCCTGAAACATTTTCCAACCTGTTTGTGCAATTCAGTGCTCGAAATTTCAGCAAAGTGCTGGACATGTTCATACTGTTTGTTCTTGGACATAATGCTAATAAGAGAAAATTCCTGCATTTCACTTTGTAGGCTGCTAGCAGAGAGCCACATGATGCATTGAACATAGATGTTAAGTCTTATGCCCACATTCTCAATTAATGATGCTGTACACATGTAGTGTAAGCTTGTGATTTTTGCACTTGCATACTTCCTCAGTTATGATCATAGCTTTCGCATGTCAGTGCCCTGCTGGTAGTGCAGGCCCACATGAAGTTCGCAGGGTCAAAAGCAGGGCACCCTTATTACATGTAGCCTGATGCGCACCACTGATTCCAACAACACTACTTCATATTTGATTTGATTTATTGCTGTCATGTGTACCAAGACACGGTGAAAAGTATTGTTTTGCGTGCTATCCAAACAAATCATACCTTGCATAAATACATCAGTGTAATAGAATAGAATGCAAAATATAGTGTGACAGCTACAGAGAAGGCACAGAGAAAGATCAACTCTAATTTTTGAGAGGTCCATTCAAATGTCTGATAATAGCAAGGAAGAAGCTGTTCTTAAATCTGTTGGTATATATTTTCAATGTTTTGTATCTTCAGCCCAACAGAAGAGGGTGAAAGAATGTGTAACCGGGCTGAGAGGCTCTCTGATTATGTTGGTTGCCCTCCTGAGACAGCAGTGACCATAGACAGAGTCAATGGATGGATTGCAATTTTGGACAAAGCAGTTGCCAAATCAAGCTGGGATGCATCCTGATAGGATGTTTTCTATATTGCATCTATAGGATCAATTGGTAAGAATCATTCTGAACATGCCAAATTTCCTTAGCCTTCTGAGGAAGTAAAGGCATTGGTGTGCTTTCTCGACTGTAGCATTGAATGGGCCAGCATAGATAATTTGTGAGCAATAATGCTTCCTCAATGCTTCCTATGCTTATTTTGAACAGAAGGTTAGTGAAACATTGCACCTGCTCCAATAGCTTTGGGTGCACCTTTACCCTTGGTCAACACTGCAGACATCAGATTGGCCTTCCTGAGAGTGAACACATAGAAAGCAAATGGCCTGAATGGAGTCCCTGGCTGTACATTCAGATCCCGCTGGTAGGAGTAATTGCAGACATCTTTAACCTCCCCTTACTCCGATCTGAGGTTCCCGCCTGCTTCAAAAAGACCACTATCATCCCAGTGTCAAAGAAAAACCAGGCAATGTGCCGTAATGACCACTACCCAGTGGCTCTGACATCCATCATAATGAAGAACTTGCGAGGGTTGAGGCATGACACACATCAACTCCAGACTCCCAGATTACCATCACGATAGGTCCATAGCAGATGTCATCGCCCTGGCCCTAAACTCATCCCTGAAACATCTGGATAACAAGGACACCTAAGTCAAACCCTTATTAATTGATTTTAGCTCCAACTTCAACGCCATAATTCCAACCAAACTCATCTCCAATCTCTAAGACCTAGAACTCTGCTCCCCTCCTCTGCAACTGGATCCTCGATTTCCTGACCCACAGACAGCAATCAGGAAGGAAAGGTTTCCACAAACTACCTGAATAAGCAGCTCCAGTAGGCACGTTTATGCAATTCAGCAGTTTATTCATAACCCAAGAGAATCATTTGACCCTTGCTGAGCTATATTTTGGTTTGGATCAGAGTGATGCTGGAAAAGCACAGCAGGTCAGGTAGCACCCGAGGAGCAGGAAAATCGACATCAGGAATGGAGGCAGGCTTTTGCCCGAAACGTCGATTTTCCTGCTCCTCGGATGCTGCCAGACCTGCTGTACTTTTCCAGCACCACTCTGATCTAAAGTCTGGTTTCCAGCATCCGCAGTCCTCACTTTTGCCTATATTTTAGTTTGAGTAAAAAGTGAGGTCTGCAGACGCTGGAGATCAGAGCTGAAAATGTGTTGCTGGTTAAAGCACAGCAGGTCAGGCAGCATCCAAGGAACAGGAAATTCGACGTTTCGGGCTGGAGCTGATGAAGTTCCATTCCTGATGAAGGGCTCCGGCCTGAAACGTCGAATTTCTTGTTCCATGGATGCTGCCTGACCTGCTGTGCTTTAACCAGCAACACATTTTTAGCTCTACATTTTAGTTTGGACTACTAGAGACCTTTGAAATGTTTCCTAACAGATTCAAACACAAAATTTAGTGTTTTTCTGGATATCTAAAGGTAGAAGCAATTTTATTTTTGTTTCTGCAGCATTTCAAATTACTTAGATTCAGCAAGGCAGAAACTGGAACATTGCAACGTTGGGCTACATTTTGAATGCCAAGCTATATATCATTGAACAATGAAGCATCAGGCTCTGCACAATGCAGGATAATGTCAATGTGCTATATCTGTGGCAATGAAAAGCTACACATCTGCTGCTTACAATACTTCAGAGCTACAAAAAGCATTAATGAGATTATAAGCTCAAAGTACAATCTAATAGAAATGTTTAATCATATTTTAGTCATTGCCACTACATGGGAGGCTGGGTTACCTTCTCTTTTGATGTCCCTTAGTATATTTTCACGTTTAGCTGCTCAATTTGTTCTGTCTATGCATAGAAGCATAGAAACATAGAAAGTAGGAATAGGACAAGGCCATTTGGCCCTTCGAGTCTATTCTGCCACTCAGCATGATCATGGATGACCATCCAACTCAGTATCAAGTTCCCTGTTTTACAGGGTACCCCTTAATCACTTAAGCCCTAAGAACTACATGAATCTCCTTCCTGAAAAAAAAAACAATTTTTTGGCCTCAATCACCTTCTGTGGCAGAGAATTCCATAGGTTCATCACTCTCTGGGTGAAGAATTTTCTCCTAATTGGCAAGGACTGATTAAGGATAGTCAACATGGCTTTGTACGTGGGAAATCATGTCTCACGAACTTGATTGAGTTTTTTGAGGAAGTAACAAAGAGGATTGTTGAAGGCAGAGCAGTAGATGTGATCTATATGGACTTCAGTAAGGCATTCGACACGGTTCCCCATGGGACACTGATTAGCAAGGTTAGATCTCATGGAATACAGGGAGAACTAGCCATTTGATTACAGAACTAGCTCAAAGGTAGAAGACAGAAGGTGGTGGTGGAGGGTTGCTTTTCAGACTGGAGACCTGTGACCAGTGGAGTGCCACAAGGATCGGTGGTGGGTCCTCTACTTTTTGTCATTTGCATAAATGATTTGGATGCGAGCATAAGAGGTACAGTTAGTAAGTTTGCAGATGACACCAAAATTGGAGGTGTAGTGGACAGTGAGGAGGGTTACCTCAGATTACAGCAGAATCTTGACCAAATGGGTCAATGGGCTGAGAAGTGGCAGATGGAGTTTAATTCAGATAAATGCGAGGTGCTGCATTTGGGAGAGTAAATCTTAGCAGGACTTATGCACTTAATGGTAAGGTCCAAGGAAGTGTTGCAGATTCATAGCTCCTTGAAAGTGGAGTTGTAGGTAGATAGGATAGTGAAGAAGGTGTCTAGTATGCTTTCCTTTATTGGTCAGAGTATTGTGTACAGGAGTTGGGAGGTCATGTTGCAGCTATACAGGACATTGGTTAGGCCACTGTTGGAATATTGCATGCAATTCTGGTCTCCTTCCTATCGGAAAGATGTGAAACTTGAAAGGGTTCAGAAAAGATTTACAAGGATATTGCCAGGGTTGGAGGATTTGAGCTATATGGAGAGGCTGAACAGGCTGGGACTGTTTTCCTTGGAGCATCAGAGGCGGAGGGGGGACTTTATAGAGGTTTACAAAATTACGAGGGACATGAATGGGTAAATAGGCAAAGTCTTTTAGTTGGGGTCAGGGAGTCCAGGGTGAGGGGGGAAAGATATAGAAGAGACCTACGGGGCAACTTTTTCACATAGAGAGTGGTACGTGTATGGAATGAGCTGCCAGACGAAGTGGTGGAGACTGGTACAATTGCAACATTTAAGAGGCATTTGGATAGATGTATGAACAGGAAGGGTTTGGAGGAATAAGGGCTGGGTGCTGGCAGGTGGGACTAGATTGGGTTGAGATATCTGGTCAGCATGGACGTGTTGGACCGAAGGATTTGTTTCCATGCTGTACATCTCTATGACTCTGTGACTCTATGCAGTCCTAAGCAGTCTACACCATATCCTTAGAATGTGACCTGTGATTTTGGACTCCCCAAGCATCTGAGCATCATTCCCACATCAGCTTATCTAATCCTGTTAGAATTTTACACGTTTCTATGAGATCCCACCTTATTCTTCTAAAGTCAAGTAAATATAGTCCTTATTAGATCCAGTCTCTCTTCATTTGTCATACCTGTCATCCCAGAGATCAGTCCAGCAAAACTTTGTTGCACTCCCTCCATAGCCAGGACATCCTTGCTCAGATAAGGAGACCAAAAATGTATGCAACTCCATGTATGATCTCACAAAAGCCCTGCACAACTGCAGCAAGACAGGCCTGCTCCTGTATTCAAGGTCTTTCACTACAAAGGTCAACATGCGATTTTGCTTCTTCACCACCTGCTACACCTATATGTCATACTTCCAGTGACCAGGGTACACAGACACCAAGACACTGTTGCACTGCCCCTTTCTCCAATCTAACACACTTCAAGTAATAATCACCTTCCTGTTTTTGCTACCAAAGTGGATCATCTCATATTTATCCACATAGTACCATATTTGCAATGCATTTGCCAACTCTCTCAATTTGTCCAAATCACAATGAAGTATCTCTATATTCTCCTCACAGTTTACCCTCTCACACAGCTTTGTGTCATCTGCAAACTGGAGATATTGCATTTAGTTCCCTCATCTAACTCATTAATACATGCTATGAATAACTGGGATCCAAACACTGATCCTTGTGGTACACTACTAATCACTGGCTGCCACCCAAAAAATGATCTGTTTATTCCTATTCTGTTTCCTGTCTACTTGCCCATTCTCAATTCATATCAATATATAACCCCATCTCATGTGTTTTAACTTTACAAGCTAAACTCTTATGTAGGATCTCATTGAATGCCTTCTGAATGTCCAAGTAAACCACATACTCTAGTTCCCCTTTATCAACGCTACTTATCAACCCCTGAAAAATACCTTTTTCTGTGTCATGAATACATGTTGACTCTATCCAAACCTGTTACTGTTTTCTAAGTGCTCTGCAATTAAATCTGTTGCAATGGACTGTAGCACTTTTTCCAATACAAATGTTAAACTAACCAGTCTATAATCCTTTGTTTTCTCTCTACCTCGTTTTTAAAATAATGGGGTTATATTGGCTTCCTTGAATCCTTAGAAACTGTTCTAAAATCGATAGAATCTTGAAGGATGACCATCAATGTGTCCACTATTTACAGGGCCACTTCCATATGTACTTTGAGATGTAGATTATGGGGCGCTGGGAATTTGCTTGCTTTTAATCCCATCAGTTTCCCTTTCAATTTGTTCCTCTCACCTGATCTTATATTCCGCAGTATTTTTGGTGCTTTATTTGTGAAGACAGAACCAAAATATGTATTTAATTGATCGGCCAACTCTTTATTCCTTATTATAACCTGTAACATTTCTGATTGTATTCCCTAACAATTTTTATCGTCACATACCTAAAGAAGCTTTTACTATCAGCTTGTATGTTCCCTAAAAGCTTACTCCTGTACCCTACTTTACCCCTCTTCGGTAATCCTTTTATCCTCCTTTACTTAAATATAAATTTCTTTCAGTCCTCACATCTGTTGCAATTTATGATAAATGTCACTTATTAGTCATAGCTGGGTCACCTTTCCCACTTGATTCTTGTGCCAGCAGGAATGAATCATTTTACAGTTTATGATATCTGTATGCTTTACCAGCTTGGGGAATTAAAAATGTTATGCCCTTTCCAGTTCAGGTTTATGTTCAGGAGCATAGAGTAGCAGACAAACAATATTTCTGCCTGATGACAAAGAATTAACACATGGATCCATAAACTAGGGAAGCTAGGGTTTGGAAGCTATCTCAGATCAGAGAGAGTTAAGGACAAACTAAATACTTCAGAGACAGGCTGGAGGGAAAAGGGAAGCCAGGCAGAGACTATATTCAGGTGAGCATCTTCCAAGGTGGACTTTGAGATAGGCAACAACACAAAATCGCCGAGCAAAGGCTGATAGCTAAGCTCCATATCCACGAGCTGAAAATGTATTGTTGGAAAAGCGCAGCAGGTCAGGCAGCATCCAAGGAACAGGAGATTCGACGTTTCGGGCATAAGCCCTTCTTCAGGAATGAGGAAAGTGTGTCCAGCATGCTAAGATAAAAGGTAGGGAGGAGGGACTTGGGGAAGAGGTGATGGAGATGTGATAGGTGGAAGGAGGTCAAGGTGAGGGTGATAGGCTGGAGTGGGGTGGGGGCGGAGAGGTCAGGAAGAAGGTTGCAGGTTAGGAAGGCGGTGCTGATTTCGAGGGATTTGACTGAGACAAGGTGGGGAGAGGGGAAATGAGGAAACTGGAGAAATCTGAGTTCATCCCCTGTGGTTGGAGGGTTCCCAAGCGGAAGATGAGGCGCTCTTCCTCCAACCGCCGTTTTGTTATGGTCTAGCGATGGAGGAGTCCAAGGACCTGCATGTCCTTGGTGGAGTGGGAGGGGGAGTTAAAGTGTTGAGCCACGGGTTGGTTGGTCCTGGTGTCCCAGAGGTGTTCTCTGAAACGTTCCGCAAGTAGGCGGCCTGTCTCCCCAATATAGAGGAGGCCACATCGGGTGCAGCGGATGCAATAGATGATGTGTGTGGAGGTACAGGTGAATTTGTGGCAGATATGGAAGGATCCCTTGGGGCCTTGGAGAGAAGTAAGGGAGGAGGTGTGGGCGCAAGTTTTGCATTTCTTGCAGTTGCAGGGGAAGGTGCCGGGAGTGGAGGTTGGGTTGGTGGGGGGTGTGGACCTGACAAGGGAGTCACGGAGGGAGTGGTCTTTTTGGAACGCTGATAGGGGAGGGGAGGGGAGGGAAATATATCCCTGGTGGTGAGGTCCGTTTGGAGGTGGCGGAAATGATGGCGGATGATACACTGTATATGGAGGTTGGTGGGGTGGTAGGTGAGAATCAGTGTGGTTCTGTCTTGGTGGTGGTTGGAAGGGCGGGTCTCAAGGGCGGAGGAGCGGGAAGTGGAGGAGATGAGGTGGAGGGCATCATCGATCACATCTGGGGGGAATCTGTGGTCCTTGAAGAAGGAGGCCATCTGAGCTGTATGGTATTGGAACTGGTCCTCCTGGGAGCAGATGCAGCGGAGACGAAGGAATTGGGAAAATGGGATGGCGTTTTTACAGGGGGCAGGGTGGGAGGAGGTGTAGTCCAGGTAGCTGTGGGAGTCAGTTGGTTTATAGTAGATGTCCGTGTTGATTCGGTCACCCGAGATAGAAATGGAAAGGTCTAGGTAGGGGAGGGAGGAGTCTGAGATGGTCCAGGTGAATTTGAGGTCGGGGTGGAAGGTGTTAGTAAAGTGGATGAACTGTTCAACCTCCTCGTGGGAGCACGAGACAGCGCCGATACAATCATCGATGTAGCGGAGGAAAAGGTGGGGGGTGTTGCCCGTGTAGTTGCGGAAGATGGACTGTTCCACATATCCTACGAAGAGGCAGGTATAGCTGGTGCCCATGCGGGTGCCCATAGCAACTCCTTTGGTTTGGAGGAAGTGGGAGGATTGGAAAGAGAAGTTGTTCAGGGTGAGGACCAGTTCAGTCAGTCGAAAGAGTGTGTCAGTGGAAGGGTACTGGTTGGTACGGTAGGAAAGGAAGAAGCGGAGGGCTTTGAGTCCTTCATGATGGGGGATGGAGGTGTACAGGGACTGGATGTCCATGGTGAAGATAAGGCGTTGGGGACCGGGGAAGCGAAAATCATGGAGGAGGTGGAGGGCGTGGGTGGTGTCCTGAACGTAGGTGGGGAGTTCTTGGACTAAGGGGGACAGAACCATGTCGAGGTATGCAGATATGAGTTCGGTGGGGCAGGAGCAGGCTGAGACAATGGGTCGGCCGGGGCAGTCAGGTTTGTGGATTTTGGACAGGAGGTAGAAACGGGCGGTGCGGTGTTGTGGGACTATGAGGTTGGAGGCGGTGGATAGGAGATCCCCTGAGGTGATGAGGTTATGGATGGTCTGGGAGATGATGGTTTGGTGGTGGGAGGTGGGGGTCATGGTCAAGGGGGCAGTAGGAGGAGGTGTCCGCGAGCTGGTGTTTGGCCTCAGCCATGTAAAGGTCATTGCGCCAAACTACTACCGCACCTCCCTTGTCTGCCAGTTTGATGGTGAGGTTGGGGTTGGAGCGGAGGGAGTGGTGGGCTGCACGTTCCAAGGGTGAGAGATTGGAGTGGGTGAGAGGGGTGGACAGGTTGAGGCGGTTAATGTCGCGGCGGCAGTTGGCTATAAAGAGATCGAGGGCAGGTAAGAGGCCAGCACGGGGTGTCCAGGTGGATGGGGTGTGTTGGAGGCGGGAGAAGGGTCATCAGAGGGTGGGCGGGAATCTTGGTTGAAGAAGTAGGCACGGAGGCGAAGGTGGCGGAAGAATTGTTCAATGTCTCGCCACGTGTTGAACTCGTTAATCCGAGAGTGTAGGGGAATGAAGGTGAGGCCTCTGCTGAGGACTGATCTTTCATCCTCAGAGAGGGGGAGGTCTGGAGGGATGGTGGAAACCCAGCAGGGCTGGGAGCTAGGACCTGGTGTGGGGCTGGAGCTGGGAGTGGGGGCAGAGTTAGGTGCAGGGGCGGGGATGGAGATTGGCGTGGGGGCGGGGTTAGGCGTGGTAACGTTGATCGGCGTGGGGGCGGGGTTAGGTGTGGTGACGGAGATCAGCATGGGGGCGGAGACAAATGAGGTGTTGTGGTCGTGCAGGTTAGTGATGTCACTGGAGGCGGAAGTGGCTGCGGCACGGCAACCCAAGGGGCGGAAGTGGCTGTGGTGACGAAAGAAACCCTGTTATTCCCGATAGCCCCGGGGGTCGCAAATCCGTTGGCGATGGTCTTCCTGGCGATCATGGAGGCGGTTGTCTGGGCAGCAATCACGGAGGCGGTTGTCGGGGCGGCGATCGCGGAGGCTGCAACCCCACTCCGGCCTATCACCCTCACCTTGACCTCCTTCCACCTATCACATCTCCATCGCCCCTCCCCCAAGTCCCTCCTCCCTACCTTTTATCTTAGCCTGCTGGACACATTTTCCTCATTCCTGAAGAAGGGCTTATGCCCAAAACGTCGAATCTCCTGTTCCTTGGATGCTGCCTGACCTGCTGCGCTTTTCCAGCAACACATTTTCAGCTCTGATCTCCAGCATCTGCAGACCTCACTTTCTCCTCCATATCCATGAGGCCAACCTCAACCATGACCTTGGATTCATGTCACACTATTGGTAATCCTGACTCACTATATACTCCCACACACAGACTTACATGCACATATTCGCATACCTGCACAGACACTCTCACATACACGCTCATACATGCACACTCACACTCACATATGCACACATTCTCTCTCACGCACACACACTCATAGGCACAGGCCCAGACACAGACACAATCATCTGATGAAGCTTGGACTTGCAAATAAACCTGTTGGACTATAACCTGGTTTTGTGTGAATTTTAACTTTATACACACCAGTCCAACATTAGCTCCGCCACATCATTGTTAAAAAAGCCTTATGCCCAGACATTTCAGTGTCTCTGCCTTTATGACCGCTATTCAAAAAAACCCAAGGGCAAAATAACCTTTTTAAAAATGACAGCATCATCATATCACCTCCATACTGTGACTTCTGGAGTCTCCCACCTTGTCATCTTTTTCTATATACAGCCCTATGAAGACAACATCCAAAGACATGAGATTAGTTTCTATGTGCTGCTTACAGCTAGCTCTGTTGTCTTCGGTACATCTCCTGACCCTTCAGCTGCCACTGTCTTTGTCTAATAGCCAGTCCTGGATTAGCTCAAATTACTTCCAGTGAAATAGAACCAAGGCTGAACCAATTTTCTGCTGCACTGACACAAACACTAAACCTCAGCCACTGAGTCCACATGCCTGTTGTCTTAGATTGAATCAGATTGTTCATACCAAACATTCTATTCAAGATTAAGCAGAGTTTCCAGCCAATGTTCTCATTCAGCTGTGCAGGTACAGCATCCTTCAGAATACTGTCCAGACTTTGCCCTGTAATACTTGATGCATTTATGTGGATACGTCAAACAATATTTTGTAATAACGTATTTAAAAAAACATCTCAATAAGTAAATTTGAAAGAAAGCATCGTTTCCATTGATGTCTTCTTAAATCAAATGGCCTTTTGTGATACTGCCTTTTAGGTGAAATTCTTATATCTATGCTATTACCATCACCATATTAATCTATTCCAATGCTATTCTGGCCAGCTTTGTTCTACAAGCTTGGGTTCATCAGCCTCAGTATAATATTGTGCACCAAGACATCCACACCCATTATTTCTGCCCTGACTTGCTTATATTAAGTCGCAGTCCACCAATATTTCCAAATTAACATATGGACCCATAAGCTTCTCATCACTAAGTTTAAATAATTTTGTTTTCACCCTTTTTATTCTTTCAGTTTTGCAACTGTAGATCTCTCAGTGCCTCTAACTTTTTTGCTTCATTTTGCAATGTCATCTACTAATTAATGCTCTTTCATGTATCATTTATACCATTCCATTTCAACTCCCTCTCCTCCTTATATTTTCCTCTTTGGCAGGGCAACCACTATTACCTCATGACATCTCCAAAGTGTATGAAGTATTTTCTGCATTAAAGATGTTGTACAGATATTGTTATTAAGGAGATTGAGAGACGGAGAGAGAGAGAGAGAGAGACGATTGTGTGCACACTTAGAGCATTTATCTTGAAGTTCTGCTGACAGTGATAGCTGCAACATGCTGGAGGCTTAGGGCAAATAGTACACTGTGTCTGGGCACAATATTTAATCAAATAAAAAAAGAAGTTGTACTACAGACTAGCAATGTAATTTACTGTTCACTAATCTGTTTGGAACTTCCCTGTAGGGCATCACAGAATGAGAAAAAGAACTTGAATTTTTATAGCACAGTTCATTACCTTGGGATGTTCCAAAATGTTTTACATTCTATGAATTATTATTGAAGTAGAATCACCATTATAACATAATGCAACTGCTGATTTTGCAAGAAAGGCAATGAGATATTGATCAGACCATCTGTTTTAGTGATTGTAAATGAGGAACAGTTATTGGCCAGGGCAACCATACTCTTTAGAATCATAGAATCCTACAGTTTGGAAGCAGGCCATTCAGCCCATTGAGTCCAGACTGACCTCTGAAGAGCATCATACCCAGGCACACCCCCTTACCTTATCCCTGCACTTCCCATGGCTAACCCACCTTGCCTGCACATTCCTGAATACTATGGGCAATTTAGCATGGCCAATCCATCCAATCTGTACAGCTTTGTACCGTGGCAGGAAATCAGGGCTCCCAGAGGAAACCCACTCAGAAATGGGGAGAACATACAAATTCCACACAAGACAGTCAGCCAAGGAATTGAGTCCAGCTCCCTGGTGTTGTGAGCCAGCAATACTAACCGCTGAGCCAACATGTGGTGCCATGGGATAATTGATATTTACCTCTGGAAAGATAGACCCCAGTTTAATGTGTTATCTAAACAAGTGCACCTCTAAAAAGAGCAGCACCCCCTCAGTGGCACCTCATTTGTGATTATACCGTTAAGTTTCTGGAGTGGGATTTGAACCTACCACCTTTGAAGTCAACAGTGAGAGAGTTACTCACTGAACTACAATTGGCGCAACCCACAGCTACTCCCCTGATTTTTCCCCTTTTACATGGTGTTGCCACAATGTTGATTCATTGCATTAATTTCATTTATGGTTTTTGATTTCGGTGGGTAACTTTAGAGCAGTATGCCCTTCCTATCACGAACCCTTCCCATTTAGCCAGGCTGGGGACCAGAACTGATAAGTCCTGGCTTGCGTGCACCAATGACAAGGTTAGCTGGCTCAACGTATGAAACAGAAAATTTAGAAAGAATATTTTTCAGGAAACAGGGTATGCGCAAATGTACACAAACACAGTTGGTTCCTGTTCCAACTTAACTGAATTGGCTCAGCTAAATATTCTCTGTGGTTTAGCTTGAGTCACCTTGATGTTGTGATCTGTCTTTTACAGTTCAATATCAATGTAATCAATATGAAAAAAAATCATAGTTCATAACAGAGAACCTGCTAAGAAAACTTGAAATGTCATACATGAATTCTCCTTTCTTTAAAACAGGTGGACTGAGATAGCCTTTTACTGATCTAAGGCAAATCCTCAGTCTTTCACTGATTTATTTATATAAAACACATGACTGAAAAGTACACAGTGCTCCCAATGCACACAATCAACTGCTCTCTACGCTTCATGTGAGGAGATGCACCTAGCTACCTTCTTTGAATACTTGCTCAACATTTCCAGCTTAACTATAGAAGCTTAGTGAGTAAAGGATTTTTCAAACAAGAACAATTTTTTCCTTCACCTGTGAGAACACATATCATTCTTTGTGTCTGAGAGAAAGAAAAACAGAGCACAAGACATCGGGAGAGATAAAGAACTCTCTAAATTCTTCTGCCTCAAAGATAACAGGCCTCAGGTACTCAGACTCATAGAGTCATACAGCACAGAAACAGACTCTTCAGTTCAACTCATCTGTGCTGCAAATGTGTTGCTGGTCAAAGCACAGCAGGTTAGGCAGCATCTCAGGAATAGAGAATTCGACGTTTCGAGCATAAGCCCTTCATCAGGAATAAGAGAGAGAGAGCCAAGCAGGCTGAGATAAAAGGTAGGGAGGAGGGACTAGGGGGAGGGGCGATGGAGGTGGGATAGGTGGAAGGAGGTCAAGGTGAGGGTGATAGGCCGGAGTGGGGTGGGGGCGGAGAGGTCAGGAAGAGGATTGCAGGTTCGGAGGGCGGTGCTGAGTTGAGGGAACCGACTGAGACACGGTGGGGGGAGGGGAAATGAGGAAGCTGGAGAAATCTGAATTCATACCTTGTGGTTGGAGGGTTCCCAGGCGGAAGATGAGGCGCTCCTCCTCCAGCCGTCGTGTAGTTGTGTTCTGCCGGTGGAGGAGTCCAAGGACCTGCATGTCCTCGGTGGAGTGGGAGGGGGAGTTAAAGTGTTGAGCCACGGGGTGATTGGGTTGGTTGGTTCGGGCGGCCCAGAGGTGTTCTCTGAAGCGTTCCGCAAGTAAGCGGCCTGTCTCACCAATATAGAGGAGGCCACATCGGGTGCAGCGGATGCAATAGATGATGTGTGTGGAGGTACAGGTGAACTTGTGGCGGATATGGAAGGATCCCTTGGGGCCTTGGAGGGAAGTGAGTGTGGAGGTGTGGGCGCAAGTTTTACATTTCCTGCGGTTGCAGGGGAAGGTGCCGGGGGTGGAGGTTGGGTTGGTGGGGGGTGTGGATCTGACAAGGGAGTCACGAAGGGAGTGGTCCTTGCGGAACGCTGATAGGGGAGGGGAGGGAAATATATCCTTGGTGGTGGGGTCCGTTTGGAGGTGGCGGAAATGGCGGCGGATAATACGTTGTATGCGCAGGTTGGTGGGGTGGTAGGTGAGAACCAGTGGGGTTCTGTCTTGGTGGCGGTTGGAGGAGCGGGGCTCAAGGGCGGAGGAGCGGGAAGTGGAGGAGATGCGGTGGAGGGCATCGTCGATCACGTCCGGGGGGAATCTGCGGTCCTTGAAGAAGGAGGCCATCTGGGCTGTGCGGTGTTGGAATTGGTCCTCCTGGGAGCAGATGCGGCGGAGACGAAGGAATTGGGAATATGGGATGGCGTTTTTACAGGGGGCAGGGTGGGAGGAGGTGTAGTCCAGGTAGCTGTGGGAGTCAGTCGGTTTATAATAGATGTCTGTGTTGAGTCGGTCGCCCGAGATAGAAATGGAAAGGTCTAGGAAGGGGAGGGAGGAGTCTGAGACAGTCCAGGTGAATTTCAGGTCGGGATGGAAGGTGTTAGTAAAGTTGATGAACTGTTCAACCTCCTCGTGGGAGCACGAGGCAGCGCCGATACAGTCATCGATGTAGCGGAGGAAAAGGTGGGGGGTGGTGCCAGTGTAGTTGCGGAAGATGGACTGTTCCACATATCCTACGAAGAGGCAGGCATAGCTGGGGCCCATGCGGGTGCCCATGGCAACTCCTTTAGTTTGGAGGAAGTGGGAGGATTGAAAAGAGAAGTTATTCAGGGTGAGGACCAGTTCAGTCAGTCGAAGGAGGGTGTCAGTGGAAGGGTACTGGTTGGTGCGGCGGGAAAGGAAGAAGCGGAGGGCTTTGAGTCCTTCGTGATGGGGGATGGAGGTGTACAGGGACTGGATGTCCATAGTGAAAATAAGGCGTTGGGGACCGGGGAAGCGAAAATCCTGGAGGAGGTGGAGGGCGTGGGTGGTGTCCCAAACGTAGGTGGGGAGTTCTTGGACTAAAGGGGACAGGACCGTGTCGAGGTATTGGGAGATGAGTTCGGTGGGGCAGGAGCAGGCTGAGACAATGGGTCGGCCGGGGCAGGCAGGTTTGTGGATTTTGGGCAGGAGGTAGAAACGGGCGGTGCGGGGTTGTGGGACTATGAGGTTGGAGGCGGTGGATGGGAGATCCCCTGAGGTGATGAGGTCCTGGATGGTCTGGGAGATGATGGTTTGGTGGTGGGAGGTGGGGTCGTGGTCAAGGGGGCGATAAGAGGAGGCGTCCGCGAGCTGGCATTTGGCTTCAGCGGTGTACAGGTCAGTGCGCCAAACTACCTCCAGCCCCACCGAACTCATCTCCCAATACCTCGACACGGTCCTGTCCCCTTTAGTCCAAGAACTCCCCACCTACGTTCGGGACACCACCCACGCCCTCCACCTCCTCCAGGATTTTCGCTTCCCCGGTCCCCAACGCCTTATTTTCACTATGGACATCCAGTCCCTGTACACCTCCATCCCCCATCACGAAGGACTCAAAGCCCTCCGCTTCTTCCTTTCCCGCCGCACCAACCATTACCTTTCCACTGACACCCTCCTTCGACTGACTGAACTGGTCCTCACCCTGAATAACTTCTCTTTTCAATCCTCCCACTTCCTCCAAACTAAAGGAGTTGCCATGGGCACCCGCATGGGCCCCAGCTATGCCTGCCTCTTCGTAGGATATGTGGAACAGTCCATCTTCCGCAACTACACTGGCACCACCCCCCACCTTTTCCTCCGCTACATCGATGACTGTATCGGCGCTGCCTCGTGCTCCCACGAGGAGGTTGAACAGTTCATCAACTTTACTAACACCTTCCATCCCGACCTGAAATTCACCTGGACTGTCTCAGACTCCTCCCTCCCCTTCCTAGACCTTTCCATTTCTATCTCGGGCGACCGACTCAACACAGACATCTATTATAAACCGACTGACTCCCACAGCTACCTGGACTACACCTCCTCCCACCCTGCCCCCTGTAAAAACGCCATCCCATATTCCCAATTCCTTCGTCTCCGCCGCATCTGCTCCCAGGAGGACCAATTCCAACACCGCACAGCCCAGATGGCCTCCTTCTTCAAGGACCGCAGATTCCCCCCGGACGTGATCGACGATGCCCTCCACCGCATCTCCTCCACTTCCCGCTCCTCCGCCCTTGAGCCCCGCTCCTCCAACCGCCACCAAGACAGAACCCCACTGGTTCTCACCTACCACCCCACCAACCTGCGCATACAACGTATTATCCGCCGCCATTTCCGCCACCTCCAAACGGACCCCACCACCAAGGATATATTTCCCTCCCCTCCCCTATCAGCGTTCCGCAAGGACCACTCCCTTCGTGACTCCCTTGTCAGATCCACACCCCCCACCAACCCAACCTCCACCCCCGGCACCTTCCCCTGCAACCGCAGGAAATGTAAAACTTGCGCCCACACCTCCACACTCACTTCCCTCCAAGGCCCCAAGGGATCCTTCCATATCCGCCACAAGTTCACCTGTACCTCCACACACATCATCTATTGCATCCGCTGCACCCGATGTGGCCTCCTCTATATTGGTGAGACAGGCCGCTTACTTGCGGAACGCTTCAGAGAACACCTCTGGGCCGCCCGAACCAACCAACCCAATCACCCCGTGGCTCAACACTTTAACTCCCCCTCCCACTCCACCGAGGACATGCAGGTCCTTGGACTCCTCCACCGGCAGAACACAACTACACGACGGCTGGAGGAGGAGCGCCTCATCTTCCGCCTGGGAACCCTCCAACCACAAGGTATGAATTCAGATTTCTCCAGCTTCCTCATTTCCCCTCCCCCCACCTTGTCTCAGTCGGTTCCCTCAACTCAGCACCGCCCTCCTAACCTGCAATCCTCTTCCTGACCTCTCCGCCCCCACCCCACTCTGGCCTATCACCCTCACCTTGACCTCCTTCCACCTATCCCACCTCCATCGCCCCTCCCCCTAGTCCCTCCTCCCTACCTTTTATCTCAGCCTGCTTGGCTCTCTCTCTCTTATTCCTGATGAAGGGCTTATGCTCGAAACGTCGAATTCTCTATTCCTGAGATGCTGCCTAACCTGCTGTGCTTTGACCAGCAACACATTTGCAGCTGTGATCTCCAGCATCTGCAGACCTCATTTTTTACTCATCTGTGCTGACCAAGCATCCTAATCTGACCTAGTCCCATTTAAGACCATAAGACATAGGAGCGGAAGTAAGGCCATTTGGCCCATCGAGTCCACTCCGCCATTCAATCATGGTTGATGGGCATTTCAACTCCACTTACCAGCGTTCTCCCCGTAGCCCTTAATTCCTCGAGACAACAAGAATCTATCAATCTCGGCCTTGAAGACATTTAGCATCCCGGCCTCCACTGCACTCCGTGACAATGAATTCCACAGGCCCACCACCCTCTAGCTGAAGAAATGTCTCCGCATTTCTGTTCTGAATTGACCCCCTCTAATTCTAAGGCTGTGTCCACCGGTCCTAGTCTCCTCGCCTAATGGAAACAATTTCCTAGCGTCCACCCTTTCCAAGCCATGTATTATCTTGTACATCTCGATTAAGTCTCCCCTTAATCTTCTAAACTCCAATGAATATAATCCCAGGATCTTCAGCCGTTCCGCATATGTTAACCTGCCATTCCAGGGATCATCCATGTGAATCTCCGCTGGACACATTCCAGTGCCAGTATGTCCTTCCTGAAGTGTGGGGACCAAAACTGGACACAGTACTCCAAATGGGGCCTAACCAGAGCTTTAAAGAGTCTCAGTAGCACATCTCTGCTTTTATATTCCAACCCTCTTGAGATAAGAGACAACATTGCATTCGCTTTCTTAATCACAGACTCAACCTGCATGTTTACCTTTAGAGAATCCTCGACTAGCACTCCCAGATCCCTTTGTACTTTGGCTTTACTAATTTTCTCACCATTTAGAAAGTAGTCTATGCTTTTATTCTTTTTGCCAAAGTGCAAGACCTTGCACTTGCTCACGTTAAATTCCATCAGCCATTTCCTGGACCACTCTCCCAATCTGTCTAGATCCTTCTGTAGCCTCCCCACTTCCTCAGTACTACCTGCCTGTCCACCTAACTTCGTATCATCGACAAACTTCGCTAGAATGTCCCCAGTCCCCTCATCCAAATCATTAATATATAATGCGAATAGCTGTGGCCCCAACACTGAACCCTGCGGGACACCACTCGTCACCGGCTGCCATTCTGAAAAAGAACCTTTATCCCAACTTTTGCCAGCATCTAGCCCATAACCTTTTAAACCCTTCCTATTCATATTCCCATTTATCTAGCTACCTTTTAGATGTTGTAATTATATCCACCTCCACCATTTCCTCTGGCAGCTTGCTCCATGCATGCACCACCTCCATGAAAAAGTTACCCTCTTGGGTCTTTTTAAAATCTTTCCCCTCTTGCCTAAAACTTCTGCCTTCTAGTTTTAGACTCCTCCACCCTAGGAAAAAGACCTTGGCTATTCACCCTATCCACACCCCTCATGATTTTATAAATATCTTTAACGTCACCCTTCAGCCTCCGATGCTCCAGGCAAAAGGCCTATTCAACCTCTCCCTGTAACTCAAACCATCCAGTTCTGGCAACATCCTTGGAAATCTTTTAACCAGATTTGTACTCGGTATTTGAAAAGTGGCTTAATTCAGAAAGTTATTATAAGTGCTAGGTCTTGCAGTGAATATTACCTATCACTCCCGTCACACTACTCTCGAGTGACATTCCTATTATTTCAAGTTGCACAAAGTCATGAAGTGCTTGGCATTGGACATAATGAGATGGGGTTTTAACCTCCAAAAAATAATTAAGTCAGGATAAGGGGAGAAATAAAAATTTTGATGAGTTGAAACCGAGCCCCAGCCCAGCTCCAATCTGCGTTTGAAAAAGGCAGAATTAAGGACTGGAGCAGTCAACTAGCTCCCAAGAAGTAACATCGTCATTTCAACTTTATAATGAGCTGGAAACCTATTATAATATTTAAGCTTGACGTGTTTAAACCTGTTTAGCCGGATCTCCAGCAGCTTTGAGAGAAAGCACAATTGCCCCTTACATCACTGCTGGGGGTGTTTCCTGCCATCTGTTCTCCTACCCTACGAACTTACCTTGTTCCCCAGAATCAAGCTACACCTCCATCCTATCAAATCCCACCACCATCCTACCCATGAAGCATTCATTCTTCAGTTTTGGGTTAAACAACCAGTCCCCCCAGGGTCAGGGATAAAATTCCTCCCCACCCAACAGTTTTGACTCCTCCCTGCGATTGGACCTTCCCAAATCAAAAATCATGACATGCCCCTGCTCCATTCCATCACACTCTTATTAAAACCTACAGACCTCTTTACCTGAGGCTGATGCCTGTTTCAGAATTTTTGGTGCCCATTAGAAATCAAATTTGTCAATGTATTGCAGAATATGAGTGAGGAAAACTATAATCACTTTGTTTGAGTACACTAAATGGCAGTGATTTTTACTGCTCATACTATCCCTTTGGATTGAGGCATAGGCTAAAATCGAATGGTTACAAGTGCTATTGATACTAAGAAAATGTCAATGCAGAAGGTGGTAGCATAAGCAGATCCTAATGAAGGGTTTATGCTCAAAATGTCGATTCTCCTGCTCCTCAGATGCAGCCTGACTGGCTGTGCTTTTTCAGCACCACACTCTTCAACTTGAGACTGGGACATCAGCCAAAGTTTTTTTCAACTTTGCCACTCTAGTTAATACCCACTCTGAAAGATGTACAGCTGAACCTGCATTTAACCTAAAATGGTGATGATCTGCAGAACATTTGAATCCGCTGGGCATCATTTATTTTGTTTTCAGGATTGTTGAGAAACAATATTCCAGGAATTTCCTCAACGTTTCTCCCAATTGATCACTGCAACTTCAGCAAAAGATTGTTATAAAGAAACTGTGGAATCAGGCATATCTGTTGACTTCCATCCAAAGTTATCGCAGTCAAATGGAACAAACCCTGAGGACACTCTCCAGCACGGGCCACTGTCTAAACAAGACTGATAATGTTTGATTCAATAGAGCTAAGGGCAAGTGAACGAAAATTTGAATCACTTTGTTGTGGAGATGTGATACTGACATTGGCCTTTTGGATTGTTCACCACCAAAAAAAAGTTCTTTGTGTATTTTTACTGAACCCAAGTTCACTGCAAGGGCATTTATTTGGGTGGTTGTGGTTAGAAAACACACACAATGAGCATCAAAAACAGACTTTTATCCAAAAGAGAAAGAAGCTGTAGAAAATGTTGCTTAACCAAATGTGACATCAGGCCAATTAGATAATTTAGAAATCCAAGGAGTTTTATCTAGAGCGTAGGAACATTTTTATTTAAAATCTGTTTACATGCATGCGTATTAATATTACATAAATGTTTGCTTCTATTTGTATATAAATTTCTTTTGTGTATGTTTTCTTCTTAGCCAAACGAAATGACGCTGATGTAGCATGAGGTGAAAATCAGCCATTTTGTGCTGCATGTCATTGTCTTAGCTATTCAGCCAAAATTTCTACAGACCCGAATTAGCTGCCAAGAAAGTTGTATTTGTTGTTTGTATGAAAAACGCATCACTTTAAGAGGATGGGATAATTTCAAAATTAATTTTCCTCTGTTGATGTTAAATCTCTGAGCGAGGTAGTTAAATGTACAATTGGAAAGGAAAGCAATTCTTCCGTATTCATTTGAGACAGAAAGGAAATGATTTGAGACTTTCTCAGAGGAACAAGACATTCCTGTCAAAGATATTCCAAGCACTTTCCTTGTTGGCTCCAAAACATGCCTTAAGGAAAACAGTAAGGTTCTGATTTCTGCTTCCTGAGCGTTTTGGCAAGGTCAGAGACAACTGTAGCCAGAATTGTTAGTTCCATTCAATGTACTTTTTCCCCACTCGAATGCTCATAGCAGATATATAGCTAATTTTTTTCAGGTTTGCGTGTTCAATCTATCTGTCGTATTATGAGAATCTTCTCTATCTTGAGTGCATACTCCCATTCTTAAGTTGCCTAACAAATTCAGTTGCAGTTTATAATCATTTGAGCATGTCTACAGAAGAAAGTAAATGTTCTTTTTGGAATGTTACTGTTGAATTATTCACTGTATAGCTGCCTGGATTATCAAAGGAGGCTACAAATCACCAGTCTCAAATTTCAAAAAGACTGGCTTTGCTTATGTGGGATAAACAGACAATTGTGGCCTGTGAAATCTGCAATGTAAAGATAATGTGAATACTATAAAATAGTAAGGTAAGCATTCGTACACATTTGAAAAGCAATTTCACATTTTACATCTGTGTGTTGTCTTTTTCTTGTATTCTCTTCATCCTGTTCAATTTCCTCCTTAGTTATCTCCCTTTGTCCTTTCCAGGTGAAATGTCATTTTCCAACTGGATGTGAAAACATGTTTGAGACCAAGTCAGCCAAAGTCTTTTCTCTAATGTTCCTTCACTTAGCTCCTACCCTTCAATCACTGCTTTGCTTGATACCTTCATCACAATGCATGAAGAATATTTATTTTCCAAAAATACATCAGTTATGACATTTATGAAAGCACGTCACATAACAGTTATAATTTGACAATGCATAAAGTGTAATACAGATCAGTTTCTTTCAATCCTTATTGGGATTGCAATGTAGAGCTCCTAATAGTCAGCAGGAAATTGAGAAACAAATTTGGAAGGAGATCTCAGTTATCTGTAAGAATAATAGGGTGATTATGAGAGGGGATTTTAAATTTCCAAACATAGATTGGGACTGCCATAGTGTTAAGGATTTAAATGGAGATGAATTTGTTAAGTGTGTACAAGAAAACATTCTGATTCAGTATGTGGATGTACCAACTACAGAAGGTGCACAACTTGACCTACTCTTGGGAAATAAGGCAGGGCAGGTGACTGAGGTGTCAGTGGGGGAGCACTTTGGGGCCAGTGACCATAACTCTATTAGTTTTAAAATATTGATGGAAAAGGGTAGACCAGATCTAAAAGTTGAAGTTCTAAATTGGAGAAAGGCTAATTTTGAGGGTATTTGGCAAGAACTTTCAAAAGATGATTGGGGGCAGATGTTCGTATGTAAAAGGACGGCTGGAAAATGGGAAGCCTTCAGAAATGAGATAACAAGGGTTCAGAGACAGTACATTCCTGTTAGGGTGAAAGGCAAGGCTGGTAGGTGTAGGAAATGATAGATGACTAGGGAAGTTGAGGTTTGGGCTAAGAAAAAGAAGGAAGCATATGTGAGGTATAGATAGGAGAGATTGAGTGAATTCTTAGGAGAGTATAAAGGCAGTAGGAGTATACTTAAGAGGAAAATCAGGAGGATATGAGGCAGCTTTAGTAAATAGGGTTAAGGCGAATACAAAGGGTTTTTACAAATACATTAAGGACAAAAGGGTAACTAGGGAGAGAATAGGTCTCCTCAAAGATCAGCAAGGTGGCCTCTGTGTGAAGCCGCAGGAAATGGAGGAGATATTAAATGAGCACTTTGCATCAGTATTTACTGTGGAGAGGGACATGGAAGTTATGGAATGTAGGGAAATAGATGGTGACATCTTGAAAAATGCCCATATTACAGAGGAGGAAATGCTGGATGTCTTGAAATGCATAAAAGTGGATAAATCACCAGGACCTGATCAGGTGTACCCTAGAACTCTGTGGGAAGCTAGAAAAGTGATTGCTAGGCCATTGTTGAGATATCTTGTCAACGATAGTCACAGGTGAGGTGCCGGAAGACTGTAGGTTGGCTAACATGGTGCCACTATTTAAGAAAGGTGGTAAGGACAATTCAGGGAACTATAGAGCAGTGAGCCTGAAGTCTGTGGTCGGCAAGTTGTTGGAGGGAATCCTGAGGAACAGGATTTACTCATATTTGGAAAGGCAAGGACTGATTAGGTATAGTCAACATGATTTTGTGCATGGGAAGTCATGTCTCATGAACTTGATTGAGGATTGATGAGGGCAGAGCATTGAATGTGATCTATATGGACTTCAATAAGGCATTTGGCAAGGTTCCCCATGGGAGACTGATTAGCAAGGTTAGATCTCATGGAATACAGGGAAACTAGCCATTTGGATACAGAACTGGCTCAAAGGTAGAAGACAGAGGGTAGTGGTGGAGGGTTGTTTAACAAACTAGAGGCCTGTGACCAGTGAAGTGCAACAAGGATCAGTGCTGTGTCCACTACTTTTCGTCATTTATATAAACGATTTGTATGTGAACATAGTAGGAATAGTTAGTAAGTTTGCAGATGACACCAAAATTGGAGGTGTAGTGGACAGCGAAGAGGGTTACCACAGATTACAACAGGATCTTGATCAAATGGTCCAATGGGCTGAGGAGTGGCAGTTGGAGTTTAATTTAGGGATTTTAGGAAAGCAAATCTTAGCAGCACTTATACACTTAATGGTAAGGTCCTTGGGAGTGTTGCTGAATAAAGAGATCTTGGAGTGTAGGTTCATAGCTTCTTGAAAGTGGATTCGCAGGTAGATAGGATAATGAAGAAGGCATTTGGTATGCTTTCCTTTATTGATCAGAGTTTTGAGTACAGGAATTGAAAGGTCATGTTGCAGTTTTACAGGACATTGGTTCAACCACTCTTGGAATATTGTGTGTAATTCTGGTCTCCTTCCTATCAGAAAGATGTTATGAAACTTGAAAGGGTTCAGAAAAGATTTACAAGGATATTGCCAGGGCTGGAGGATTTGAGCTATTGGGAGAGGTTGAATGGGCCAGGTTGATTTTCCCTGGAGCATCAGAGGCAGAGGCATAACCTTAAAGAAGTTTATAAAGTCATGAGGGGGATGGATAGGATAAATGGACAAAGTCTTTTCCCTCGAGTGGGGGAGTCCAGAACTAGAGGGTATAGGTTAGGGTGCGATGGGAAAGATACAAAAGAGACCTAAGGATCAACCTTTTCATGCAGAGGGTCGTGCGTGTATGGAATGAGCTGCTGGAGGAAGTGGTGGAGGCTGGTACAAATGCAACATTTAAAAGGCATCTAGATCAGTACATGATTAGGAAATGTTTGGAGGGATATAGGCCGGACACTGACAGGTGGGACTAGATTAGGTTGGGATATCTGGTCAGAATGGACGAACTAGACTGAAGGGTCTGTTTCTGTGCTGCACATCTCTATGACTCTATGCATGGGGTCTCGGTACTTTTGCCATGACTGATTATACATACAATATTATGAAAGATGCTGATGTGTATACAGCCCACAAGGTTTTACATGGTTTCCAGAATGTCCATATGCAATGCTGAGAAGTCCTTAGCCCTTTCACAATGAACCTTCAACTGCAAAGCTTTAGTTCATCCATTGCCATGTAGTCCTGGCCCATCAACATCAGGTTGCGAACTGTTCTTTCCACTGGAACACCAGTGAGCTTCAGGCAAGCCACAGTGGACCTTCCACTAAATCAGTGGTCCTCCAGTAGTTAATGCTATGTATACATGCATTGGAACAGTCCATAGATTGCAGGGACATGTGTTACAGAGCTGCCAAGGTCGAACATTTACAAAAATCATTGCATCTCTTTCCTTTGATACCATTTATGTATTGACTGAAGATGGATGCAGGTATGAAGCTATAATAATAGTTGAACAGGAATTACGTGCTTGAGTGCAGGCAGCATTTGCTATGTTGCTTGAAGTGCAACAAACCAGCAAGATCTATCACAGATGTGGTTTGTCACAACTTCCCAAAAGCTGTTCAGCTTTTCTTTACATCTACATATGACACTGTGGGAAAAAGATCTGCCTTCTTGCTCATGGTCACATAAAAAAACACAGAAGCTGGCGTGCAAAACCCAGAAATCAAGCCTGCCAACACATACAGAAACTACCCAGAGCACCCCAGTCATGGTCATACAGGCTAACATAGAAAACAATCATGGCCAAGCTACTCCCAGATCAGAGAATACACTTCCTAAAACAGCTTTCACGATCAACTCCCAGCCCAGATTAGCACTGCAGTCACAACACTCTAAGGGCAGGCTCACTTTCCATTGAAACCAATACCGCATGAGCAAAAAGACATACTGAGGGACCCCTGAAATCTTTGCTCTCAGGAGGAACACAATAGACACACCTGAATGCCAGGAGAAGGGGTATTTACACATATTCACGCGTACAGGAAATGCAGTGAAGAATCCTCTAGAATACATTCTCACCCACTCACGGAATGGCTGGAATCTCCTGTGTCAATTACAAATGAATTGCTACTGCTGGATGCTTGATTAACTTCCATTCAGTTTATTCTTGTTTTAATGACTTTACAATTTTCACAATTGTACTGTAACTGCTTTACAATTATCACCTTTGTGTTGTACCCCTATAAAGCATGCCTGCAGCTTCCGTTCTGGGAAGAGCATTCTGGCTATCTGTGCAGAGAATCAGTTTTGTCAGCTTGGTCAGTTTCTCTTCCACTATGTCGCTTTATTTAATTAAACTACTTGTCAATTTCACTGCGGTCCTCATTTGTGGTCTCTGATCCATTGGGCACAAGTTTTCCGACAGTTACCAAATTAGGAACACAAGTGTAACAAATGTCTACAGAAAGGTAGTCATCAAGACTTGGGCAGAATTGGATATTTTTTTCACCCTTTATGTTGGCCCTGCAGACACAGTCCATTTACAATCTCCAGACAAAACAATATGTTGTCACCATGGAGCAGGAGTGGTTATGGGCGAGAGACCTGCACCATGTAGAACAATATTGAATGAGCCTAACAGCAGATAATTAGGTTTTTAACTGCAATGAAAAGAGACCATCTCTCTCCAGTGCCCAGTTTCTTCAGATTTGTGGTACATAACTGCTTCCTACCACTTTAGCAGAGTAAGTGCAGATTCTAAATGCACGATATCACTGCCTGATTCTGAAACTTTAAGGTACAGGCTGACTTTAATTGTGGCAAATCTGGAAATCCCTCAGACTTAATGCATGTGCCACTCAGCACATGTTCTAAGATCACACGATGCATGTACTGGCAAATTAACAGACATTTGCTTGAATATAATTTCTGTAGTTGGAAGATCTTTTATAACCCGTAGTATATAATAGTTAATGAAAACCTGTGAGATTAGATTTCAGTGGCTCTCTCACATGTAGTGGAACAGTGGAAAAAAAATTTCCTGGAAATCACAGAAAAATACTATTCTCACCAAAATATCTATCGACTGTGTGCATAAGGGATGGCAACGTTTGCCTCGCAAGTATGATAAATGAGGTTTTATAAACTATCTTTTTATAACGTATTGTGTTTAAGTTATAGAGGTTTGGCCATGATGAACAAACGAAGATTTCTTTGTACAAATAATGTGACTGCATGCTCAAAATAGGAATGCAAAGTGTAAATCCCTGTGTACCTTATTATGTATTTTTTCAGCTTAGTTTTCTTAATTCAAATGAATTGGTTTCACAAAATGATAATTGCGGTCACCAAACACTTCAGTTCACTATATTGCTATAAATTAATGCAAATCTAGCCAACACAGATTAATATTTCAGAATCATGGTTAAGATTAGATTACCTACAGTGTCGAAACAGGCTCTTTGGCCCAACCAGTCCACACCGGCCCTCTGAAAAGTAACCCACCCAGACCCATTTCCCTCTAACTCATGCACCTAGCACTATGGGAAATTTAGCATGGCCAATTCACCTGATCTGCACATCTTTGGACTTTTGGAGGAAGCCAGAGTACCCGGAGGAACCCATGCAGACATGGGGGGAATGTGCAAACTCCACACAGTCACCCAAAGCTGGAATCAAACCTTGGACCCTGCTGCTGTGAGGCAGCAGTGCTAACCACTGAGCCACCATGCCGCCCATCATCGATTATTTGTTTCATCAATTATACCTGTCTAACCTAGATATTTTATTTAGTAATAGTGTGTTGTTAGTTACCAAAATACAAATTCAATGTAACAGATTTCACTGTTCTTGGAAGAATAAACATGTCATTAAGCTTTGCAAAGAAGGCATTAACAATCGAAAGCACTGTTGTTGTCACAAAAACAGTCTGAAGGGTAGAATTTCAAGACCACAGCGACTTCTCCTGCATGAGCAAAAATTCCCTACACCTGGATTCATTTTGCAGGTCAGACTGAAACTGGCAGCAAAGTCCAGGAATCTGCCTTGCATGGAAAACATAAGTAGCAAAGGCAGATCTCTTCAGTCAAGCAATATTTAGTTACTCTGGAAGGATTGATAGACCATGGTAGGGATGCAGCCAGCAATTATATCTCCAGTGCCACCAGATATTTATTTGTGAGTTCCTCTGGAAGATCTCCTTGACCCTAGATTCCTCAGGACCCAAATTGCAAGAGCAACATCAAATTTATCAATGAAGATTGTTTGCACTGAATGTTAAACTTTATTGTAATTCTTTTATTAGGTATAAATGACCAAAAATCAATTTTTACATTCCCCTAAATTCCAGAAACAGCAGTTAGACAATTTTAATTATGTTGGTTGGTGGTCAAACATTGGCAATGAAATCAAGGAAAACTCACCACCTCTACCTTGAATAATAAGGGATCTCTGACATCCACCTGTGAGGCAAGACAGGACCTTTCTGAAACACTTTTAATCTAAAATACAACATCTCTAACAGCATAACTCTCCTTCAGCAGTGCACTGGAATGCTACCCTAGATTTTGTACCCAAACCACTGGAGTGGGGTTTGAACTGACAATCTCTTGATTCCAAGGCGACAGCGTAATTGCTGACTCATGACTGACCATATGAAAGTGACCACGATGGACAATCCCAAAACTTCCCACTCTGCCGACGTGGGGGTGGCATAGGCCTCCTCAGCTGGAGCTCATCCATTCCATCCACGACTTTTCTTTCATTTCTCTATTCATGTTTCTTTTCTTTTCCTTCTTCTTATCTCCTGTCCTTGAGTCTCGAGTGTCATCACTGAAGACTCCTAGTCTCAGCGTGGACTCCCAGCCTCATCATGGACTCACAGTATCATCATGGACTCCCAACCTCAGCATGGACTCCCAGCCTCATCATGGACTCCCAGCCTCATCATGGACTCACAGTATCATCATGGTCTCCCAGCCCCAGCATGGATTCCCAGCCTCAGCATAGACTCCCAGCCTCAGCATGGACTCCCAGCCTCATCATGGCCTACCAGTCTCATCATGGACTCCCAGTCTCATCTTGGACTCCCGGTCTCAGCATGGACTCCCAGTCTCATCATGGACTCCCAACCTCATCATGGCCTACCAGTCTCATCATGGACTCCCAGTCTCATCTTGGACTCCCGGTCTCAGCATGGACTCCCAGTCTCATCATGGACTCCCAACCTCATCATGGACCCACGGTCTCATCATGGACTTCTGGCCTCAGCATGGACTCCCAGCTTCAGCATGGACTCCCAGTCTCATCATGGACTCCCAGTCTCAGCATGGACTCCCAGTCTCATCATGGACTCCCAGTCTCAGCATGGACTCCCAACCTCATCATGGACTCCCAGCTTCAGCATGGACTCCCAGCCTCAGCATGGAGTCCAGTCTCATCTTGGACTCCCAGTCTCAGCATGGACTCCCAACTTCATCATGGACTCCCAGCCTCAGCATGGACTCCAGTCTCATCTTGGACTCCCAGTCTCATCATGGACTCCTAACCTCATCATGGACTCCCAGCTTCAGCATGGACTCCCGGCCTCATCATGGACTCCCAGTCTCATTATGGACTCCCAGTCTCAGCATGAACTCCCAGCCTCATTATGGATTCCCGGCCTCATCATGGACTCCCAGTCTCATTATGGACTCCTGGCCTCATCATGGACGCCCAATCTCAGCATGGACTCCCAGCCTCAGCATGGCCTCCCGGCCCCAGCGTGAATTCCCAGCCTCAGCACAGACTCCCAAACTCAACGTGGACTCCCGGCCTCATCATGGACTTCTGGCCTCAGCATGGACTCCCAGCTTCAGCATGGACTCCCAGTCTCATCATGGACTCCCAGTCTCAGCATGGACTCCCAGTCTCATCATGGACTCCCAGTCTCAGCATGGACTCCCAGCTTCAGCATGGACTCCCGGCCTCATCATGGACTCCCAGTCTCATTATGGACTCCCAGTCTCATTATGGACTCCCAGTCTCAGCATGAACTCCCAGCCTCATTATGGACTCCCGGCCTCATCATGGACTCCCAGTCTCATTATGGACTCCTGGCCTCATCATGGACGCCCAATCTCAGCATGGACTCCCAGCCTCAGCATGGCCTCCCAGCCCCAGCGTGAATTCCCAGCCTCAGCACAGACTCCCAAACTCAACGTGGACTCCCGGCCTCATCATGGACTCCCAGTCTCAGCATGGACTCCCAACCTCAGCATGGACTCCCAACCTCAGCATGGACTCCCAACCTCAGCGTGGACTCCCAACCTCAGCGTGGACTCCCAGTCTCAGCATGGACTCCCAGCCTCAAGATGAAGCCCAAAGCAGACTGGAGTTGAGGCCCAGCACAGTCTGAACTTTCGGTGTCAGTGTGGACTGGGTTGGGAGAACTGTTATTCTTTTTTCCTTTATTTTTCAAATTTATTCCTATGATTTTGCACTTTTGTACAGTACCTAAGATGGTGCAAGGTCTGTAATGTTGCACTTAATTATTTATTTATTTTTCTAAATTTTTTTCAAAGTATTTGTACTTAAGAATCTGTACCAAGGAACCATTTAACCCAAGATGGCGCTGTAAGTGGCAACTTGTAAATTTTTCATTGTAATCATGTGACAATAAAGCTAATTCTAATTCCAATTCTAGCTACTCTGGAACTGACAGTTGCATTTGACATGGTCTCCTCAATAGGCCAGAATATGATACTCACTCAAAGCCAGCTGAGAAGTGACTGCATCTTAAACTAAGTTGCAATTAATTTCCTGACCAAACTAAATCAGTGGTGAAGAGGCGGGGCCAGGAGATATATTTTATTCTCTGTTTCTAAGCATAAATGAGGGATTGAAGTTGAAATACCATCATTCCCATTTCTGTCGTAGCAAGTTGTATCCGAGTTAAAAACAGGGCATGGACTTCTGCTTTCCTGGCACACAGTAGTAAGCTGTCAGGTTATGGAAGATCTAGTTCTCAGTTCATGTTCGTGTTGCTTGCAGTTTATTGTGGAGAAAGGAAAATGTCCCCCATCATTTTATCCCCTTAATGAAGACAATCCCCTGAAAAACCAGTGAGTACCCAGCAAGTGCTAATTTCAAAACTTCTCCCCACCAAAGCACCCGTGCAGACCTCTACAGAAATCCGAACATATATCTTTCCTCTGGCATGAAATTGCAAGAGCAATTACCCCCCACATGAATGCTCACTACTTTTCAGACTAGCAGACTGCTTTCTTTCTATTTCCCCCACAGCATAATAAGCAGGGGGTTATGATTATTAATTTAACAAATCAAAAGTAATTGCACATGCCAGTTGAATTACACCACATCAAACTTTCCAGGCAGTTCTTCAAGTTTTTTTTTAGCAGAGCACAATTAATTCCAGAACATTTGAAACTAAAATCTTGATGAGGGAACACAAAGCATCTAAACCAGTTTGAACTGCCATATTCAGGTGGACGTTATTTTTCTCTTTCCAATTTTCATCTCCCCCCTGAAATCATTTGAGTCCATGTAAGGGACAGTTCCTTGGGTATAGCCTGTCTTCCAACATGCCAACCAAATGATCATAATTCATAAGTAAACATTGGTATTCAGTGGCATCAAGCAATTTAACAGTATGGTATATTCTTGTATTCATGCAATCTCCATACATGCTTAATCCAAAGTTTGAAGTTCTGAATAAAACCAGAAGTTTTTTTTTCTTATTATCTTTAGTGGGGAGCAGTAAGGAGGAACTCTGTCAACACCAAAGCAGGCATAACATGTCTCAGCACAGAGCAAAATTAGACTCAAGGTCTTCCTGTTCAGTCTGGCTCAGCTGCTCACAAGATAATCATCTTAAATAAGGTTTGAATATTGCTAGTAACAGCCAGATCAGTTCCGAGATCCCAGAGCATTGTCAGCTAAACTGATCCCCTAATGGTTCAGTTACTACAGATTTGAAGATGCTAGTGTTGGACTGGGGTGTATGCTTCCAATTAGACCTGTTGGACTATAACCTGGTGTTGTTTGATTTTTAACTTTGTACAGTGAACATCTGAGTCTTAGAAACCAAGGAGGTCCCAGCTATTACATACTGGATGTGTATGAAGTTAATTGATGCGCCATTGGTTAAAGTGGAGAAACACAGTCATAGTTTCATCCCAAGTAAGTCTAAACATGTGGGCATTTGGATAGGTTTTAAGAGTTGTTTGCAACATTGCCATTAGGACAGAAGCCTGCCAAATGTCTGAGTGGGTTTCTACAAGGAGAATGGCCATGTAGCTTGCACCCCATGCAATGTGGCATCATGGTTATGTGGGCATTTATTGCCCATTGTAATCACTTTTGAGAAGGTGATAGTGAGCTGCCTTCTTAAACTGTTGCAATCCCTTTGGCATAGAGAGTGAACCCACAATGCCAATAGGGAGGGAATCTAAGATTTTGGCTGAGCAACAGTGAGGGAATGGTGGTATAGGTCCAAGTCAGCATAGTGTGTTGCTTGGCGGTGAACTTGCACATGGGTATGCTTTCATGTATCAGTTGCCCTTGTCCTTTTAGAGGGTTTTGGTTGTGGATTTGAAAAGAGCTATCTAAGGAACCTTGGTGAGTTTCTGCAGGGCATCTTGTAAATGATAGACACTGCTGCTTCTGAACATCAGTGGTCAATGCAATTAATATTTTGTGGATGTGGTGCTAATCAAGCGAGTGACTTTGCCCTGAATGGTGTGAAGCCTCTCGAATATTGTTGGAGCTGCATTCATCCGGGAAAGTGGGGTGTATTCCATCACACTCCTGACCTGCGTCTTGTAGATGATGAATGGACTTTACTGAGTCAAGATGTGAGTCTTTGGAAGGGGAGTGTCGAGGAAATATCAGTGCAATTGCAGCTGTGGAACAGTTGATACAGCAAAGAGTTAACAATATCTGAAAAGGATGGGAGGAAGTTCACAGAAATGAAATGGAGAACATCTTGAGCTTCTAACCCAATATATTGAAAGAAACCATGTGGTGCCAAATTCCTTAGCTTGAAAGTAATTAAGTGAAAACCACCCTCATTGGCAGAGAAAGTAATCTTAAACCATTTTCCAAGAGCTGGTAAGTGCAAAAAGCTACACCCCACAATGGGTTGGCCTGTTGTCAGTCTCTATATGAAATTTAATTTTAAAAAATACAGTTGCTCCCACATGCAAGAAGTGCAGTGATTGGGTTTTCCTCAGCCACCTCAATAGAAATAGGGCAGGGAAGCAACAGGTAGTGATGGAAACTTGAACAAAGATTCATCACCATGTTGCTGCCCTGACCTTGGTAACCCTCTTACTCCCACCCTCAGGAGAGCTGGACTATTCTGCAGCATTTCAATGCAATGGAAGGCAGGAGGAGAGGTAAGCAGCAACAATAAAGCACTGGAAATTCCTGCTTGCTGTCACTGCCACAGCTGACTAAGTAGATGACCATGAACAAAGAGGGTCTCATGGCCTTCCCTACCCCCTATTCCCTGCTTCCCCCCACCACACCTCCCTACTTTATACTACAAAGGTTTTGGACTGAGTTCATGCTGGTTAGTAGCACAGAGTTTTATCATGTGTAACAAGGTCACTTGCAATAAACTTCAGACACAATGATAACACTACCAATAATCAACAAATGGCATGTTGAGTGCATTTTCATGCCATCTCTAAGCTTGCCTATTTCCACATCTATTTAACATCCAACTTGTCTACATCTTAACCACACTGCTGAAAGTCTTCTACATGCCTTTGTGATTTCTTAGTCATAAGAACTGACCATTTCTGGCACGTCTCCCAGATTCTATTCTGTGCAAAGTCATCCAAAACTCTGCTGCCCATGCCTTAATAAAGATTCATCACCACGTTGCTGCCCTGACCTTGATCACCTTCTTACTCCCACCCTCAGGAGAACTGGACTATTCTGCAGCATTTCAGTGAAATGGAAGGCAGAGAGGAGAGGCAAGCAGGAACAATAAAGGACTATGCTTGTTGAGTGAAATTGTCTCTGGAAAGGATCATCTTACTTTTAACATTCTCAAGCATGTTTTCAGATCCCACCACAGCTTTGTTGTGATTTATTTTTTAAATCTCCTCCAGCACCACAACACTCAAATAACTGCACTGGCAGGTGGGACTAGATTGGACTGGGATATCTGGTCAGCAAGGACAAGTTGGACCAAAGAGTCTGTTTCCATGCTGTATATCTCTGACTCTATGACTCTATGTAATTCTGACCTCTTGTGTATCCCCAGTTATAATTATTCCACTATTTGTGACCAGGTCTTCAGATGTTTATGTTCCATGCTCTGGAATTCCTTCCCTACATCTCTCTACCTCACTTTCCTCTTTTTATATTCTCTTTAAAACCAGCCTTTCTGACTAAGCCTTTGGTAATCTGATCTAGTATCACCTAATGTGACTTATTAACATGCTTTGATTTATGATGGTTCTATAAAACATCCTTGAAGTTTTTCATACTTTGCAGGAACTGTGTAAATATAATTTATGTTTAAAATAAGGCAGGTGGAGGCAGTTAACCCCAAAAATCTTGTTGAGACCCAAAGTCCTTTTTTTTATTCTTAAGCCTTTATCTCAGTAAAAGCAGACAACCCCATTATGTGTTTTCGATCAGAGTACCCAACGGCATTATATAATCTTACATGTGACAAGGCAAGAAAGCTGGAATAGGTTGCTATCAGCATTCTGAATGGCCAGAACTGTGGAAGTGTGAGCAACTATTTATGTCACATTCAATCCCCATTACTTAACCTCATTAACCAACACTTCAGACTATGCAATAAAATGTTGAAGACTGTAAGCCAATGTAGGTCAGGGATGATGGGTGAGTCGGACCTGCCACAGGTTAGGATACATGGCAGAGTTTTGATTTATTTTTATTTGCTTGTGGGATGTGGGCAATGTTGGCTAGCTAGTATTTGTTGCCCTAGTTTCCCTTGAGAAAGTGATGGTGAGCTGCATTTATGAACTGTCGCAGTCCAGATGCTAAAACTAGACCCATATTGCTGTTAGAGAGGGAATTCCAGGATTTTGACCCAGTGACAGTAAATGAACAGCAATACATTTCCAAATCTGGATGGTGAGTGGCCTGGAAGGGAACTTGCAGATGCGGATATTCTCCTGTATTTACTGCCGTTGTCCTTATAGATGGAAATGGTCATGGGTTTGGCATGTTCTGTCTGAGGATCTTTGGTGAATTTCTGCCATGCATCTTGTAAATAGTACTCACCACTGCTACTAAGCATCATGGTGGTGGAGGGAATGGATTTTTTGTGTGTATACTGTGCCATTCACCTAGCATGCTTGGTTCTGGGTGACGCTAAGCTTCTGGAATGTTGTTGGAGCTGCACTCATCCGGGCAATTGGGGAATATTCTATCACATTCCTGACTTGCGTCCTGCAGATTGTGGACAGGCTTGGGAAGTCAGGAGGTGAGTTACTTCCTGCAGTATTCCTAGCCTCTGACATGTTCTTGTAGCCACTGTATTTATATGGTAGGTCCAGTCAATTTTCTGGTCAATGGTAAGCCCCCGGGGGATGTTAATAGTGGTGGATTCAGTTACGGTAATTCCATTAAATGTCAAGGAGTGGTTATTAAATTGCATCACATTAGAGATGGTAATTGCCTGGTGTTTGCGTAGCACAATGTTATGTGCCACTTTTCAATGTCAGCCTGGATATTGTCCAGGTCTTGCTGCATTTGAACATGGACTGCTTCCGTATCTGAGAAATCACAAATGATACCGGAAATTCTGTAATCATTGCTAAACAATCCCATTTCCAGCCTCATGATGGAGGGAGGATCATTAAAGCAGATGATTGGGCCTTGGGTACTACTCTAAGGAACTCCTGCAGAGATATCCTGGACCTGACCTCCAACAACCACAATCATCTTCCTATGTGCCAGGTATGATTTCAATGAGTGGTGAGTTTTCCCTGATTCCCATTGATTCCAGTTTTGCTAGGGCACCTTGATGCCATGCTCGGTCAAACGAAATCTCGATGTCAAGGGCTGTCACTCTCACCTCATCTCATATGTAAGATAAGAGGCTTACTGACATCAATTGGTTATGTCTTTGGATGAGAAAAATATGGATGAAGGACTCATCATGGCTTGAGTGAACAATCTAATGGAGATGAAATTGGGCAATGTATATGCGGGGGGAACATGGGATTGGAATTTCAGATTTGTTGTAAACAATTGACTTCAACCTGAAACAGTCAGTGAGGAGACATTTGGTGTTAGTATGGAATTTGCAACAGGTGAAGGTGAGGTACCATTAAGTGCATTCAGAATTCAATATAACCTGATATATTGTCAAGCGTTTTCATTACAATACTGAGAGCCAGCATGTGTATAAGGATTGGGTGGAAACCATAGAATAAACTGTTCAGGACTCCAGAATTAAACAGAATGGAGTAAGGAAGAGATGCCATTTGTTGGAAACATTCTGGCTAAGATTAGATAGGTATGTATTGTACGAATCTTATAAACTGATCAACAGAAGCCGTGTGGTTAGTGTGGTTAACCATACCAAAGGCTGCGGTGAAGTTGGAAAGAGAAGTCCAATACATCAGTAGAAAATGTACATGAATAGGAAAGGTTTGGCGAGATATGGGCCAGCAACAGGCAGGTGAGACTGGTTTAGTTTGGATTATGTTCAGCATGAACTGGTTGGATCAATGCTTCTTTTACCTTGTTGCATGACAACATGACTCTATGGCTCTAAAATCAAAAAGTATGGTGCGGGAAAAGCACAGCAGTTCAGGCAGCATCCAAGGAGCAGGAGAATCAATGTTTTGGGCATAAGCCCTTCATCAGGAATGGTCTAGAATTGTAAAGAACAAAATTACTTTAGAATATTTTAAAGTTAACTACTGATCTTTTATTATTGCGATATAACCTAGAGGTGGTTAATCTTAGACTATATGTTATTTTATCATTTCCATGAAACATTTCATTCTGAGAACAAGGAATACTGTCAGAAGAAATGGATCACAGTGTGATCGCTGGAATCTGTGTGACATGATGCTTCCTTTATAATTCTATGTTATTAGTTTGAGACCATTTGAGCCCTATGGTGGAGGTGGGAATTCAATGTAGAAATTAAACGTGTTTGATATGCTTGCCTTTAATGGTCAGTTGGGAGGTCATGTTGTGGACATTTGTTAGGCCACTCTTGGAACACTGTATGCAGTTCTGGGCTCCCTCTTCAAGGAAGGATGTTACGAAACTTGAAAGGGTTCAGAGAAGGTTTACAAGGATGTTGCCAGGACTGGAGGGTTTGAGCTGTAGGAAGAGACTGAATAGGCTGGGGTTATTTTCCCTGGAGTGTCGGAGGCTAAGGAGTGGCTTATAAGAGTTTATAAAATGATGAGGAGCATGGATAGAGAGAATAGACAAGGTCTTTTTCCTGTGGTGGGGGAGTCCAAAATTAGAGGGCATAGGCTTAGGATAAGAGGGGAAAGATTTAAAAAGGACCTAACACTCTACTTTTTCACACAGAGGGTGGTACGTGTATGAAATGAGCTGCCAGAGGAAATGGTGGAGGCTGGTACAATTACAACATTTAAAAGGCACCTGGATGGGTATATGAATAGTAAGGGTTAGAGGGATATGAGTCAAATGGTAGCAAATGGGACTAGATTTATTTAGGCTATCTGGTTGGCAGTGATGAGTTGGTCCAAAGGGTGTGTTTCCATGCTGTACATCTCTATGACTGTGACTCTATGACTCTAAAGCATTGCACCATATGAAAGCCGTGATCTGGAGGAGCTGAGGTTGGACTGAGATAGACAAAGTTATAAATCACACAAAACCAGGTTATAGTCCAACAGCTTTATTTGGAAGCACTAGCTGATGAAGGAGCAGTGCTCTGAAAGCTAGTGCTTCCAATTAAACTTGTTGGACTATAACCTGATGTTTTGTGATTTTTAACCATATGAAAGATGGACCTAGGATTGGGAGTCTCAATATGTTCGAGAATTTAGGTGAAGAAAGGGAATTTGTGAAGGTACTAGCACAATGTATTTCTTCAAACAATTTTACTGACACTAGCTAACCTTTCAAAGTCTAATATGGCTCTACTTCAGAACTTCAAGGCTTCTGAGGAAGAGTCATACTGTGTTTGAAACATTAAATCTGTTTCTCTCTCCACAGATGCTTCCTGACCTGCTAAGGTTCTCCATTACTTCCTGTTTATATTTCAGATTTCCAGCATTTTTCTTTATTTAATTACATGATATACATGAGAACCTTGCAGCCAGCATCTTTGCACTCAGCTGTTCTATTTCTAACATTCCAGCAGAGTCTCTCTCACATGATGACTTAAGTCACAGTTAGATCATAGCATACCTCAGGGCTCATCTGCCTCTTTATTAAATTCTACCTGTGCAGTGTGCAACAGTAAATCATTAGGAATTATTATAAAATTTAAATGTAAACTCAGAAATAAACTAAAAGCTTATGTTGTATTTTGTGAAATCATGTATATTCCTGCTCTATGCAGCTATTTTGTGAATAATTTGGACTGCTTTGTATGTTTTCTGGATTACAGAGATTAGAAACAAAAGGTTGCCAGTTTTCCCCTGAAGGAAAGCACAAAGTAATCCTGGCACAAAGTTGGCATCATTTTGGCCTGAATTTGAGCCAAGTGGGAAAAAAAATCATTTTCCCGCCTGGCCCAGAGAAACAGTAAGAATATTTATTACCGATAGTTAAACTGCCTCTGTATTGCCTGTGTCTCCTTGACTAGCATGTTTATCAGTGTTCAAATGAGTAAAGGCAATAGGAAGGAAGTAAACTGTTAAGTGGTCAATTTTCCACTTTTATATCAAAATGTAAATTGTGGCTCATTTCTTTCATTGCCTTAGGGTAAGTATCTACATTAAAGTACTTTATGAGTGAAAAATGCTATGGTTGCTTGAAAACGAACTATTGCCTCAATTGTACACAATGTCATGATGATGATGGTAATGATGATGCAGAATCCCTGTGGCTCCCCCTTGCTCAACAAACAAAATCGTTTGCCAAGTTATTTTGCACGAGAACGCAGACTTATTTAATGATGTCAGATTGTAGAAACCATCCTGAAGAAGAACAGGAATCAGATTAAAAAAAGGATTAAAGTAGAATTCATAGTGCCTTTAAAAGTAGCATAAATCCAGTTGATCAGAAAGAAAATGGCAAAGATGAAAATGTAGATGATATGCGCATTAAATCTACTCATCTTGTCGAATGAGTGTTTCTTGTTCTAGTCACAAACAGGGAGAAGGAGCCTCATAATGTCAGATAGGCATTTCCTCAGGATCCTCTGGGTTTGTGGAGGATTGGCGGAGGTAGAGACTTGTCTGGAAACAGACTCAAGCAAAGGATAACTGTGCAAATGAAGGAAGAATGTCCGAATTAGACCTACTTTATTTTCCTTCACATCATCAACAGGCACCCAAGTTGTCAAAGGCAGTCATGAGAACTTGACATTTGCCCTTCGAGTCTAATTTGTCTCAGATTGGAGATTCTGAGTACTTGTAACTGTGAACGCACATACAATACAGAATACAGTGTCTTCAGACAAAAATACTGATTAAAACCATCCTATTCTATATGCACTGTGACATGCTAGCAGTCTGAAACAAATTACTTTGAAATGCTTGGGTATAAGCTTCAACCCCTCAGAATGAGTGGGAGGAGATTAAACATAGAACATAGAACATAGAAAAATACAGTGCAGGACAGGCCCTTCGGCCCTCGATGTTGCACCGACCGAAGCCTACCTAACCTACACTAGCCCAATAACCTCCATATGCTTATCCAATGCCTGCTTAAATGACCATAAAGAGGGAGAGTCCACCACTGCTACTGGCAGGGCATTCCATGAACTCACAACCCGCTGAGTAAAAAGTCTACCCCTAACATCTGTCCTATACCAACCTCCCCTTAATTTAAAGCTGTGTCCCCTAGTAACAGCTGACTCCATTAGCGGAAAAAGGTTCTCACTGTCAACCCTATCTAAACCTCCTCTGCACCCGTTCCAATGCCTCCACATCCTTCCTATAGTATGGCGACCAAAACTGCACACAATACTCCAGATGAGGCCGCACCAGAGTCTTATACAACTGCAACATGACCTCAGGACTCCGGAACTCAATTCCTCTACCAATAAAGCCCAGTACACCATATACCTTCTTCACAGCACTATTTACCTGGGTGGCAACTTTCAGAGATCTGTGTACATGGACACCAAGATCCCTCTGCTCATCCACACTACCAAGTAGCCTACCATTAGCCCAGTAATCCATCCTCTTGTTACTCCTACCAAAGTGAATGACTTCACACTTAGCTATATTGAACTCCATTTGCCACCTTTCTGCCCAGCTCTGCAACTTATATATATCCCGCTGTAACCTGCCACATCCTTCTTCGCTGTCCACAACTCCACCGACTTTCGTATCATCCGCAAACTTGCTCACCCAGCCTCAAGCCCCTCCTCCAGGTCGTTTATAAAAATGACAAACAGCAATGGTCCCAAAACAGATCCTTGTGGAACACCGCTAGTGACTGCACTCCAAGATGAACCTATACTCTCAACTACTACCCTCTGTCTTCTTCCAGCCAGCCAATTCCTAATCCAAACCTCTAATGCACCCTCAATGCCATACCTCCGTAATTTTTGCAGTAGCCTACCATGGAGTACCTTATCGAACGCCTTGCTAAAATCCATATACACTACATCTACTGCTTTACCCTCGTCCACTTCCTTGGTTGCCTTCTCAAAGAACTCAATAAGGTTTGTGAGGCACGACCTGCCCTTCACAAAACCATGCTGACTATCCTTGATCACATTATTCCTATCCAGATGTTCATAAATCCTATCCCTTACAATTTTCTCTAAGACTTTGCCCACGACAGAAGTGAGACTCACTGGCTGATAGTTATTAGGGCTATCCCTACTCCCCTTCTTGAACAAGGGGACCACATTCGCTATCCTCCAGTCTTCTGGCACTATTCCTGTAGACAACGACGACATAAAAATCAAGGGCAATGGCTCCGCTATCTCCTCCCTAGCTTCCCAGAGGATCCTAGGATAAATGCCATCAGGCCCAGGGGACTTATCTATTTTCACCCTTTCTAGTATTCCCCAGACCTCTTCCCTACATACCTCAAAGCCATCCATTCTAATCACTTGTGACTCAATATTCACATCAGCAACAATGTCCTGTTCCTGAGTGAATACTGACGAAAAGTATTGATTTAGTGTCTCTCCAATCTCCTCTGCCTCCACGCACAACTTCCCACTACTATCCTTGACTGGACCGATACCTACCCTAGTCATCCTTTTATTCCTGACATACCTATAGAAAGCCTTTGGGTTTTCCCTAATCCTGCCGACTAAGGACTTTTCATGTCCCCTTCTCGCTGCTCTTAGCTCTTCTTTAGATCCTTCCTGGCTACCTTATAACTCTCAATCGCCCCAACTGAACCTTCACGCCTCATCTTTACATAGGCTGCCCTCTTCCTTTTCACAAGGGATTCTAATTCCTTATTAAACCACGGGTCCCTCACAAGACCCTTTCCTCCCTGCCTGACGGGTACATACTTATCAAGGACACCCAATAGCTGCTTCTTGAACAAGCTCCACATATCATTTGTGTCCTTCCCTTGAAGCCTATTTTTCCAATCCACGCATCCTAAGTCATTCCTCACCGCGTCATAATTTCCCTGCCCCCAGCTATAACTCCTGCCCTGCACTTATCCCTCTTCATCACTAGAGTAAAAGTCACCGAGTTGTGGTCACTGTCCCCGAAGTGCTCACCTACCTCCAAGTCTAACACCTGGCCTGGTTCATTACCTAGAATCAAATCCAGTATAGCCTCACCTCTTGTTGGCCTGTCTACATATTGTGTCAGGAAACCCTCCTGCACACATTGGACAAACACCGACCCATCTAACGAACTCGAGCTTGGCTTTCCCAGTCAATATCTGGGAAGTTAAAGTCCCCCATAACAACCACCCTACTACTTTCACTCTTCTCCTGAATCATCCTCGCAATACTTTCCTCTACATCTCTCGGACTATTAGGAGGCCTGTAGAAAACTCCTAACAGGGTGACCTCACCTTTCCTATTCCTAACCTCAGCCCAAACTACCTCAGATGGCAAGTCTTCCTCCATCATCCTTTCCACCGCTGTAATACTATCCTTGACAAGCAATGCCACACCTCCCCCTCTTTTACCCCCACCTCTTACCCTACTAAAACATTTAAACCCTGGAACCTGCAACAGCCATTCCTGTCCCTGTTCTACCCATGTCTCTGTAATGGCCACAACATCGAAATCCCAGGTACCAACCCACGCTGCAAGTTCACCTACCTTATTTCTTATACTTCTGGCATTGAAGTATACACACTTCAAGCCACCTTCCTGTTTATAGGCACCCTCCTTCGAGATCGATGCCATGTTCCTAACCTCCCTACACTCAAGGTCCTGTACCCTAAAGCTACAGTCCAGGTTCCCATGCCCCTGCAGAGTTAGTTTAAACCCTCCCAAAAAGCACTAGCAAACCTCCTCCCAAGGTACTGGTGCCCCTCAGGTTCAGGTGTAGACCATCCTGTTTATAGAGGTCCCACCTTCCCCAGAAAGAACCCCAGTTGTCCAGAAACCGGAATCCCTCCCTCCTGCACCATCCCTGTAGCCACGCATTTAACTGTTCTCTCTCCCTATTCCTCGACTCTCTATCACGTGGCACAGGTAACAAACCAGAGACAACAACTCTGTTCGTTCTAGCTCTGAGCTTCCAACCTAGCTCCCTGAAAGCCTGCCTAACATCCTCACTCCTCTTCCTACCTATGTCGTTGGTGCCAACGTGGACCACGAACTGGGGCTGCTCCCCCTCCCCCTTAAGGACCCGGAAAACACGATCAGAGACATCACGTACCCTTGCACCTGGGAGGCAGCATACCAATCGTGAGTCTCTGTCGCCCCCGCAAAACCGCCTATCTGTGCCCCTCACTATTGAGTCCCCAATAATTATCGCTCTACCTTTCTCCGCCCTTCCCTTCTGAGCAACGGGGACAGGCTCCATGCCAGAGGCCTGAACCTCGTTGCTTACCCCTGGTAAGTCATCACCCCCACAAGTATCCAAAACGGTATACTTGTACTTGAGGGGAATGACCGCAGGGCGTCCCTGGACTGGTTGCTTCCTCCCAGTCCCCCTCACTGTCACCCATCTCTCTATAACTTTCGGAGTAACTACTTCCCTAAAGATCTGATCTATGATCCCCTCTGCCTCCCGAATGATCCGCAGTTCATCCAACTCCAGCTCCAGTTCCCTAACACGGTCTTGGAGGAGCTGGAGATGGGTGCACTTCCTGCAAGTGTATTCAGCAGGGACGCTAATGGCTTCCCTCACCTCAAACATCTTGCAAGAGGAACATTGCACTGCCTTCGCTGCCATCCCTCTAAAAGGTAAACTTTAAAAAGAAAACTAGATCTTAAGAAACAAACAAGCAAAATGCAGCACTTACCTGCTTACCACAACAACTTACCTGCTTACCACAACTTACCTGCTTACCACAACTTAAAATGTAAAAAAATGGTTAACTCAACCCCAGTCTGCACTAAATCTAAATGAAGCTAGGCTGAGGGAATAGGTAAGTGTTTCATATTTTAGTGGGATTTGCGACTCTAATTTTTACTGGATTTAGGATTGAATCTCAAAGATCACAATTCCATGCCTTGGCAACTGAACACAATAAGCTAAGGGCAATGAAAATGGCAACTTTTATTTTATTTCAAAAATAAACTTTATTCATAAAATTATTTGGATCTCTTTACAATTGGTCATGCCATTCTTGTGCACACATTACATTGCTTTACATACAGACCTCGAAATTTATTATTCCCATATACAAGTTTGTACATTTATTATCCAGCTCTTCTGCTGAGGTGTCAGCGGAGCCCAAATGACTGGGTGGGCCCCCTGTTCTTCTTGGGCAGGCAGATGTTACATGGTGGTCCTTCAGCGCGTCCCTCAACACGTAGTCCTGGACCTTGGAACGTAACAGTCTGCAACACTCAGTCGGAGTCAACTCCTTCAGCTGGATGATCAACAGGTTTTGAACCACCCAGAGAGCTTCCTTCACTGAGTTGATGATCCACCAGGCACAGTTGATGTTCGTCTCGGTGTGCATCCCGGGGAACAGACCATAGAGCACAGAGTCCTGCATCACGCCGCTGCTTGGGATGAACCTTGACAAACACCACAGTATTCCTCTCTGTAGTGTCCTTGAGACTTCTTCTGCGTAGGCATATTTCAGAAGGAGGTGTGTGATAATCTTATTTCCCCCTTCAGCCACGTCGAGGGCAGCGTGCGGTGCAGCTGAGAGTCTGGGCCTGCATAAAGGACCTCACAGGCAGAACTCTTCTCACCACCTTTCAAGCCATGCCTTGGTGCTTGTTGGAAAGTTCTGGCGATGAGGCATTCTGCCAAATGACTTTGACAGTCTGCTCAGGGAACCACTCGATAGGATCCACCCTCTCCTTTTCCCGAAGTGTCTCAAGGACACTCCGTGCTGACCACTTCCTGATGGACTTGTGGTCAAAGGTGTTTTTCTTCATAAACGTCTTCACGAAGGACAGGTGACACGGAACAGTCCAACTACTCAGAGCATTCTGCAGCAGTGGAGCCTGGCCCATCCTTCGCAACACCAGGGACAGGTAGAACCTCAGTACGTAGTGACACTTGGTGTTTGTGTACTGGGGATCCACACACAGCTTGATGCAGCCACACACAAAGGTGGCCATCAGGGTGAGGGTGGCATTGGGTGTGTTTTGTCCCCCGTTTCCCAGATCTTTATACATCGAGTCCCTTCGGACCCTGGCCATCTTTGATCTCCATATAAATTGAAAGATGACCTGGGTGACTGCAGAGCACAGATTCTGGGAATAGGCCTGACCTGTACCAAGCATAACAGCAATGACAGTGCCTCACACTTGATGACCAGGTTTTCCCCGTGATGGAGAGCGACCGTAGCTTCCATCTGCCCAGTTTCTGCCTCACTTTGCTGATACACCCCTCCCAAGACTTGGCGCACACCCCAGCCCCTCCCCCCGAACCAAATACCCAGCACCTTCAGGGGGTCAGTCCTGATGGTGAAGGGGATTGAGGATTAGTCAGCCCAGTTCCCGAAGAGCATGGCCTCGCTCTTGCCTCGGTTTACCTTCGCCCCCGAGGCCCGTTCGAACTGGTCACAAATGCACATCAGTCTGTGCACGGACAGCAGATCCGAGCAGAAAATGGCAATGTCATCCATGTACAGGGAGGCTTAACCTGCAGGCCCCCACTGCCAGGAATAGTCACCCCTCTCAGGCTCGCATCTTTCCTGATGGACTCGGCAAATGGCTCTATGCAGCACACAAACAAAGCAGGAGAAGGAGGGCGCCCTGCCTGACTCCAGATCTGTCTGGGAAGCTATCTGATTCCCACCCATTGATTGAGACTGCACTGACAGTGTTGGTATAGAGCTGTCTGATCCAAATGCAGATTCCGTCCCCAAAGCCCATTTTGGAGAGAACATCTCTCATATACATGTGTGATATCTTGTCAAAGGCTTTCTCCTGGTCCAGGCTGATCAGGCAGGTATCCACCCCTCTGTCCTGCACATAGGCGATCATATCCCTGAGGAGTGCGAGACTCTCAGCGATCTTCCTGCCCGGCACAGCACAGGTTTGTTCAGGGTGAATCACCGACCCCAGAGCAGACCTGACCCGGTTGGCGATTACCTTTGACAGAATTTTGTAATCCGCGTTCAATAGTGAGATTGGTCTCCAACTTCTGAGTTCCTCCCTCTCCCCCTTCCGCTTGTAGATGCCATTCCTCATGGATTCACTCATGGTACCTGCCAGAAGCATACTGACATACACCTCCAGCAGGTCCTGGCCAATCAAGATTTCCTAATAAGCTGAGGGAAGCTAGCTGGCACATGCTGGCCTGCAGGGAGTCCCAAAGGAGATAAAACATGCATGTTTGGATGTGCAAAGAATCTGAAATGTATTTGACTATTCATCATTAATCATCTGGTTGGAAGTACCAATGCAATCCTCCGTGTACGTCCTACAAGGATTTTGGATGCGGCTTGGAAAATCCTTGAACTTTGTGGTCAAAACTTTCAAACTACAGCACAACAAAATGCAAACAATATCTGAGTATTCCAAGCAAAACAAACTGCAACAGAAATGCAAAGTGGGTTCATTTAAAAAGAAATAAAAACAAAGCATTTTAAACGTAAACACTATATATAATTAAAAGCAAACAGTCAACAAAGGTTTACAAAAAAGGGTCTGGAAGAAGAAACTGCAGCTGCAAAGTCTTATTTTGGTAGAATTGCGTTCTGTAGGAGAATTGCATTCTTCGGATCCTTATGCAGAAGAATCCAGGAGAACCAGATCTTAGACTGTGGGTTTTCCAGAGGCCTCCACTGATTGTAGTACAGCATCCCAGAAAATATCAAGAGAAAGAAGCATGGAGCTGAGACTAGCCATAGTGACAATGTACAGAACAAATTCCAGAGTAACAGCATTTCAGAGAGCTTCAGACTGAAGGTCAAGATGTGAAGCAGTGACATTCCACAGAGCATACAAAAGGAGGGGACACATTTGATTTAATCTGAGGCAAAACTAGAGTCAGTTGGGAGTAGTCCCCAACAGTCGGGATGGTTAGGAGAATGCAATTGAGACCCATTCTGCTCAAAGAATGGCATGTCATAGATCAGGCACATGGGCAAGTGTTGACAGAGTCTCTCCACAGTAATCACAGAGCAAAATAATTTCATTAACACTCTGGAGACCGCCATTCAACAATAGACTGTCACGTCCCAACAGTCAAAAGTGAAATCTTGTGCATGATAAGAGCTATAATGCCTCAATTCCGAATCATACATAATAGCTTTATTTGCAATACCTGTAGGCAATCATGATGTTCATATAGATCACATGATACAAACTGACAACAGTAACTATGAGAATGAGTTTATTGAATGCATTTGGGACAGCTTCTTGGAAAAACATCAACCAGGGAACAGTCTATTTTGAATCTAGTAGTGTTTAATTTGGCATGGGCACAGAAAAGCAGAATTATGAATAATTAGACAGGATAAGTCAATGATCAGATAATAAAAGATTATTAAGTCAAGAGCTATCATAATGTCATACAATTTCATATTCAGTTTGAGGGTGGGAAACTTGTTTCTGTAACAAGTATCTTAAGCCTAAATAAAGACAACTGAAAAGATGTTGAGACAGAGTTGGATTAGATTCCCTACAGTGTGAAAACAGGCCCTTCAGCCCAACCAGTCCACACTGACCCTCCGAAGAGTAACCCACTTCCCTCTGACTAATGCACCTAACACTATGGGCAATTTGGAATGGCCAATTCACCTGAGCTGCAGATCTTTGGACTGTGGGAGGGAACTCCACACAGACAATCACCTCAGGCTGGAATTGAACCTGGTGACGCTGGTACTATGAGGCAGCAGTGCTAAGCACTGAGCCACCATGCCACTCCTGGGTTAAATGGTAATTTGGTGGATGAGCAATGGCTGACAGTAAAAGAGGTCTTTCATAACTCTCAACAATGATATGTTCCATTCTGAAAGAAAGATTCCATAAGAAAGATGTTTTGTCATGTCTAATTAAGGAAGTTAATCACAATATCAAATGGAAAGAAACAATGTCCATTGGTGCAATGGATAATGGTAGGCGTGATGATTAGAAAATGTTTAGAAACCTGCAAAGATAAAGAAAAAACAAAAAAAAGGAGAAATTCTAATAATAGTCAACTATCAAAAGAAAAGAACAAATGGTAAGAACTTCTGCAAGCATACAAAAAGAAAAGGAGTAGCTAAAGTGAACGTTGGAACAGAGGACAAGATTGGGAATTGCTAATCTGAAACAAGTAAGAAACAGAGTTTTTCAACAAGTATTTTCCCTCTGTCTTGATAGTAAAGAACACAAAAATCATTCAAGGTGGTGATAAATCAAGGGGGCAAAAGGGAGAGAAGGGCATAAAACAATTATGATTATTAGAGAAAAGAAACTAATAGAAGTAAAGGCTGACACATTCCTGGTCATATTAACCGACATCCTTAGGAGAAATGGCGGCAAGTTTTCAATACATTGGTCATAACCTTCCAAAATTCCAAGGCTTTTGGTAAAATCCCACTGCATTAGAAAACCACAAATGTAAAACTTCTAGGCACAGGTGGAAGGAAACAGAAGTTAGGAAACTGCAGGTATTGGGGTATATTAACATAGACGGAAGCTGCAAATGTGTTGCTGGTCAAAGCACAGCAGGCCAGGCAGCATCTCAGGAATAGAGAATTCGACGTTTCGAGCATAAGCCCTTCATCAGGAATAACTAACTGTCAAAAAAAATCAAGAAAGAATCAGAATAAAGCTGTTATTTTCAGATTGACAAATTGTAACTAGTCAAATTTCACAAAGATCAGTGTTGCGGAACCAAATTATTTACAATCTATATGTATGATTTGGATGAAATGACTCAGTACATTGTTGCCATTTGACGACTGTATAAAGATATATGGGAAGATAACTGTAAGAAGAACACAAAAAATCTCTGATAAAAGAATATTTGATAGATTAAGTGAATTGTCAAGTAATTGGTAGTTGGAGTGAAATGTATGAAAATGTGAAGTTAGCCACTTTGGTGAGATGATAAAAAAAATACAGGATATTATTAAAAAAGAAAGAAACTGTAACATACTGTGATACAGAGGGATCTTGGTTTCCTCATCCATGATTCACCAAACATTAGTTTGGAGATGCAACAAATAATAAGGAAAGCAAATGTAACAATAGCCTTTGTTGCAAGGAGAATGGGCTATAAAATTAAGGAAACTTTGATATAACGTTTTAGGGCATTTGTGAGATCACTTGTGTACAATGTTGCTCTCCATATTTAAAAAGGACATATTTGTATTGGAAATAGTTCAGAGAGGTTTCATTATTATGATTTTTGGGATAGTTGTTAATCATTAAACTGAAAATGTCAGAGAGAGCAAACCTATCTATAGCCCTCTGACAGCCCTTTGCTGTCAACCTCACTACTTGCCTTCTTTTGGTGTCATCTGCAAACTTGCCAATAATACATTCACTTCCCTCATCCAAATCATTAGCAATTATTTCCAATCTGCATTAATGCCATAAGGTCTTATGGTCTTATTATCCATCAGAAATCTTTTGGTTAATAAAAATGCATCTGGAAGAGTTATTAGATTAGGTTCCCTACAGTGTGGAAACAAGTCCTTCGGCCCAACAAGTCCACACCGATCCTCCGAAGAGCAACCCACCCAGACCCATTCCCCTACATTTACCCCTGACTAATGCACCTAACACTACAGGCAATTTAGCATGGCCAATTCACCTGAGCTGCACATCTTTGGACTGTGGGAGGAAACTGGAGTACCCGGAGGGAACCCACGCAGAACACGGGGAGAACGTGCAAACTCCACACAGACAGTTGGCCAAGGCGGGATTTGAAGAAGAATTATATGGAGAAGGTGCTGAAGGGCTGGAACTGGACAAGTCCTCACAGATTACATCACATAGAAGGTAAGGGGATTAATAATAAATATATACATGGACAATGTAATTGTCTGCAGTGACTTTGATTGCCTGAGAGATTCAGAGACGAATTTCACAGAGGTGTTTTCATCACTTTATTATCTTATTTTTGTTTTGATTACGTGGCTGATAGTGGGCTATTAAGTCCTTGGTCACTCCAGAGCATCGAGTTTAAAGCACACTTGGTGGACTTAGGTGATCTTCTCTTGTATGACCTATTTTTATGTTAATTGATAGATACTTACATCTGTGGCCACAAACAACAGGAAGAATTAACATCTCCAGGAAAGATGGTTCAAAAATCAGTCTAAGATGTGATGATTAAGGTGGTTGAACATAATGTTTTCTATAACGCATGTATATAAAAGAACCCATACATTAACTGCAATTTTATGACCATAAGGTAATAATTTTTGATCAAGTTGCAATAGTCTTTAGCCATGGGAATTACCACAGTTCTATAGTTGTTTTTGTAACTGTAAGATCCACATTTTTTTCTCTGAGGCCTTTAAATGTACCATGTTGTTACTAATTTTAAAAATTGTTAATCTTCAGTGTAACTGCTTCCTTTAGTCATGGGGATGAAATGTTCGAGAAAAATGACAGCAACAAGTTTCCATAGTCTAACTAGCACATTTCTCTGACAATAATATCACATATCACATAATTAAGTTATTCCTTACGTTTATAATTCCAAATATGATACAATCCAATTGGCTTACTTAACACTGGCACTGATTCGGAAATTAATTAATGGTAAGAGCAGAAAGAAGGGCAGAAGTTGCAACTGGTATAGCTCTGAGAAGGACTGGCAACTTTGGAGTGAAAATGCCCTGGTTCTTCTTTTTAATACCAGGTAAATAATTTGCACTGATGGACAATTGAGAGGTTATAATGGCATTATCAACCAGGCATGAACATTGTTTGGTCTGGGTTCCAAGCTTGGATGCTGCCTTATGCCTTTTAAATCTACCCCATTGCAACAAATAGAATTTACAAATTCAAGTAAGAGGAGACAATTTGGGGGAGGTGATCAAAAATCTGGTTGATTTGAAAAGTTTTGAAGCAGTTTCTAATGGCAAGAATTGGGGACAGTGAGAGATGTAGGGCACACAGTCTGACAGTCGGCTGGAGACAGGGTTCAGTTAAGGTTTTCAAAGGGAAACTGGATCATTACGAACTTAAGGCCACATTGATTGGGAGACCAGCCAGTCACTAGGTGGAAAGGCCTGTAGCACCAGGCCATAACAAGGGAGATGACAAGAGGTTTGGAAGGGGTACATGCAACCAGATGGAACATCAGTATTGGGGGTGGGGCTGGAAATGAACTGGAGTGCCAAGATCAATGTGAATATCAGGAGTGGGGTTAGATAGAAGAGATCAATCACAACATAGAAATGGAAACAAGATCAGTTATTTAATCTCTCAAGCCTATTGATCATTCAATGAGATCATGGCTGATCTGACCCTCACTCCCATATAGGTCTACATAGCATTCATTACTGTTTGTGGAAAAGAATTCCAAAGTTCTGCCAAGTTCTTTTTGGCGTAGAATTGTTTCTAAATAATTTAATTCTCAAATCCTAAAATGTCTAGCTTTAACTTGTGGGCTATGCCTTCTCAAGTTTCCGACAAGTGGAAATAGTTTCGGTCCCTTCCCACAATAGATTCTTGCCTTCATCAAATCACCCATTAGTCTTGCAAATTCCAAGGAATATAATTCAACTTTATGCATTTCATTTTGTAATCTATTCTCTGAAGTTTACGGCTTGAATTTTCATTCCTGGAGATGGGAAATTAGAGTCGCGAGGTCTCATCCATGCAGTTTGGAGACTGAATTGAAAACCTGAGGCACTCTGCAATGCCAGATGATGAAGGAGTCAGACCTTTGAGTATAGCAATTGGAACGTCATGCTGAGGGTGTATGGAATGTTGGTGAGGCCTCATCTGGTGTATTGAGTACAGCTCTGGTCTCCATGTTATAGGAAAGATATTATTAAGCTGGAGAGGGTTCAGAAGAGATTTCTCAGGGCGTTGCCAGGTGGGGGGTTTGAATTGTAAGGAGAAGCTGGATAGGCTGGACTTCTTTCACTGGAGTATAGGACGTTGAGGGGTGACCTTTAGAGATTTATAAAATCGTGAGGGATATAGATAAGGTGAAGAGCAGGTATCTTTTTCCTAGGGTGGGGATTTAAAAACTAGAGGCATATTTTTAAGGTGAGAATAAAAAGATTTGAAAAAGACATGAGGGCAATTTCTTTACACAGAGAGTGATTTGGAATATGAAACAAACCACCAGAGAAAGTGGTGGATGCAGGTTCAGTTACAAAGCTCAAAAGACATTTAGGTAAGTACATGAATGAATTATTTAGAGAGATATGGGCCAAGTGCAGATAGATGGGACTAGTTTAATTTGGGAACATGGTCGGTATTGATTGGTTGGACTGAAAGGTCTGTTTCTGAGCTGTGTGATTCTATGGCTCTATAAGTCATGGTGGCTGCCATACAAGTGAACTCACACATGCAAGAAGCTCTTGTGGTGGTTCCAGACAAGCTGAATGTTAACAGAGTGGTATCCCTTCCTTAGATTGATGAAATGGGTCTGTCATTGTGTTCTTAGATGTCTAAATGGGTATAATCAATGATGCTCCGCACATAGGGGGAGTCCAGTGAAACCCATTACCTTTTGTCCCTTCAAGGCTGTTTCTGTTCAGATTTGAATGTCCAGCTCTGGAAAAGGAGCCATCAAAGGCCTGCGAGATGAAGTGAAGTTCAATTGTTTGTGAAATGTCACCATGGTTCTCGGATGATCCTGTGATGGACCCTAACCTGTCTGACATTTCTTCACATCAGAACTAACCCATTCCAGGTATTTTTCCAGTAAACGTTCTCTGAACTATTCATAATATATTTATATTCTTCCCTAAAAAAGACTAATACTGTACACAATACTGCAGATATAGTCTCATAATTTTCCCTGCATAACTGAAGCATAACCTCCATACCCTTGAGTTCAATTCCCCTCATAATGACTGTCAACATTCTATCAGTGATCTTAATTATCTACTGTACCTGCATGCTAACCATTTACAATTCTTGAACTAGGACACCCAGATCTCACAGAATCCCACAAATATGCATTCTTGTACCATTTAGATACTACGCTTTTTCTTCTGTCTAAATGGTTAATTTCATATTTTCCCATATCAAGCTCCATTTGCCAGATCTTGGCACACCTAATTAATCTAGTTATATCCTTTTGTACTTTCCTTAATTCCCCTTTAAAGTGAACTTTCTTGTCTAGCTTTATGCCATCCATCAGCAAACTCAGCAAGCATACCTTCAGATCCTTCATCCAAGCCATTTATGTACTAATCTCTGTGCACACCATTGGGTATGAACTGCTGACACGAAAAAGACTCATTTACATCCATTCTCTGTTTCTTGTTATCTAGCCAATGTTCCATCATGCCAATATTTTATCCCCTCCACTATGAGCTTTCTGAAATAATCTTAGATTTGGCACCTTATCAAATACTGAAAATGTGTTGCCGGAAAAGCGCAGCAGGTCAGGCAACATCCAAGGAGAAGGAGAATCGACGTTTCGGGCATGAGTCCTCCTGAAGAAGGGCTCATGACCGAAACGTCGATTCTCCTTCTCCTTAGATGCTGCCTGACCTGCTGCGCCTTTCCAGCAACCCATTTTCAGCTCTGATCTCCAGCATCTGCAGTCCTCACTGCCACCTTATTAAATATTTCAGGAAATCTAAGTGCAATACATCCACCAGTTCAATTTAATCCAGAGCACTTGACTTCCTCAAAGAATCCTAAAAAATTGGTTAAAATTTATTATCCTTTCACAGAAACATGTTGACACTACCTGATAACCTTTTACTAATAAAAGCACAGAAATCTAATACAGAAACAGAAAGTGCTGGAGAAACTCAGCAAGTCTAGCAATATTGGTAGAGAGAAAAACAGAGTAAACATTTCAAGTCCAGTGACTCTTTATCAGAACCTTTTAGTCATACCCTATAACGTCATCCTTAGATGTTAGATGTTAAGCTAACAGACTTGCAGCCTCTTGCTTTTTAGTTCCCTAATTTTAGAATCCTATTGTTTCTATCATTTCACCAATCAGAAACAATTGTGTCAATCCTTTTTAAATCAAAAGAAAGTTGTGATCGGCCAGGAATCGGATTATTGGGATAGTGATTGCAGAGGACCAATTGTGTGGATGATGGGAGTCTGGTAACATGGAACTTAACAGGTATGCTTCAAGAGTGAGGGGAAGCATTTCTTCTCCTTTTGACACGCGGCACTGCTGTAAAAGTTTTTTTTAACATATTGCATGTTGCCATTTTCGCTCTGCTGGTTGACTGTCACCTACAGGATGAGCAGAGGGCTGGTAAGGGAACGTGAAGCTGAACACAAAGCTGTTGGCTCCGGGAAATATTGAAGAGCTCAAGAGGGACTACGTAGGTTGGAGAACCATGAAGCCTCTCACTGAGTCTCCAGCGGACTGGTGGGAAACAGTAAAAGGGAACATCAAGAGGTTCTTCATCCTCAAAGGTGTTCAGGAGGTGAGAGAGAGGCGGGGAAAATTATCCCAGCTCAAGAAAAGTATGCAGAACCTGCTCCTGCTGCAGACGATGGGGGTTGATGTCACGGAGAACCTCCAGGTGGTAAAGGGTCAGCAAGCCTCATTCTTTGCCTCGGAGGCCTCCAAGATAATCTTCCGGTCCAGGGTCTGGTTGGTGGAGCAGGACGAGATGTGCTCACGTTTCTCCTTCCAGAAGGTGTACAAAGAGAGCTCTGTGCTTAGCAGCCTGAAGGAAGAAGATTTTTTTTTAAATGAACCCACTTTGCATTTCTGTTGCAGTTTGTTTTGCTTGGAATACTCAGATATTGTTTGCATTTTGTTGTGCTGTAGTTTGAAAGTTTTGACCACAAAGTTCAAGGATTTTCCAAGCCGCATCCAAAATCCTTGTAGGACATACACGGAGGATTGCATTGGTACTTCCAACCAGATGGTAAATGATGAATAGTCAAATACATTTCAGATTCTTTGCACACCCAAACATGCATGTTTTATCTCCTTTGGGACTCCCTGCAGGCCAGCATGTGCCAGCTAGCTTCCCTCAGCTTATTAGGAAATCCTTCAGTCTCCCTCAGCCCCATTTGCCTTTTGCATGCCTTTATCTCCCAAGAAAGGAGTAAAAATTAACCCTCTCTTCTGATCACTACAAGTGTTCATTTATTGCCTCAGACATCAAATCTAGAGACCTTGTTAGATAATCGATGAAAACTTCTCAGATGACTCAGTCTAGAACTAGAGGGCATAGGTTTAGGGTGAGAGGGGAAAGATATAAAAGAGATATAAGGGGCAACCTTTTCATGCAGAGGGTGGAATGAGAGGAAGTTGTGGAGGCTAGTACAATTGCAACATTTAAAAGTTACTTGGATGGGTTTATGAATAGGAAGGGTTGGAGGGATGTGGGGCGGGTGCTGGCAGGTGGAACTAGATTGGGTTGGGATATCTAGTCAGCATGGACGGGTTGGACTGAAGGGTCTGTTTCCATGCTGCACATCTCTATGACTCTATTTCTCACAAATATTTCACTCAGAGACAATTAACAACAAGATATGAAAAGTGATGGTCTATATCCCAGAAGATGTGAACATTTGCAGATCTGTGACCAACAAATGAAACCTAATAATTTAACAGACAACTTCTTTTTGCTTTCAAAAAATGTGGTAAAGAAGTCATGGTCCAAAGTTGGACATTCTAAATTGACCCAAAGTGGTAACAATTGGGGCTGACAGAAACTTGGCCAACTTAAATTAAACATAGACGGGCAAGTGGCTAGAAGAACACAACGAGCCTGGCAGCATCAGGAGGTGGAGACGTCGATGTCCTGCATGTAACCCATCTTCAGGACTGGGAGTGGGTGTAGGGGCAGCTGGAGGTAAAGAGGGAGGTAGGGCAGGATGATGAAGTGGAGATAGGTGAAAACATGTAGAGGGTACGACCTCGGTCAAAGAGAGGAATGAATCCAGTTGGTGGCAGCTAGCAGTTGGAAGGGATGGGAAGGGACGGAGAAGGGAGTCAGGGAATGGGAAGGGAGGTTAATTGAAATTGGAGAACACAATTTTGAATCCTCCAGGCTGTAGGCTGCTCAGGTGGAAGATGTGGTGTTATTCCTCCAATTTGTGGTCTGGTTAGTTGTGGCAATGGAGGAGGCCAAGGATGATCATGTCAGAAGGGAAGGGTTGACGGAATTGAAATGGCCAGTGACTGGGAGGTCCGAACGGCCCCTGTGTGCCCAGTTGCAATACTTGGCAAACCATTCCCCAAGTTTGCATTCAGTCTCCCCAATGTAAAGAAGACCACATTGGGAGCACCTTATGCAGTAACCTAGGTTGGAAGAGAGACAGATGAATCTCTGGAGGCCATCCTTGTGGGGTATGGATGTCTATAAGGACTATATGTCCATAATGAAGATAAAACTCTGGCGGCCAGAGAACTAGAACTAGAGTCGAGGTAGGCCCAGTTCTACCTGCTCCCTAGGATAAGTCCACATTGCCTCCATTGATCTCCCCTCCATTCCCTCCAAACCCATCGTCCCCCAGCTCTATACCGCCCAGTTCTATCTGCTCCCCAAGTTAAAATCCTACCTCAACTCCACCTCTCCCCCTTAGTTCAGACTCTCCCCACCTTCATCTGCGATGCAATCACGCCCTCCATCTGTTCAGCAACTTCCAGTTCCCTGACCCCTAACACTTTATCTTCACTATGAATGTGCAGTCCTTATACATATTCATATCCCACAAGGATGGGCTCCAGGCCCTCCCCTTCTTCCTCTCCAACAGACCCATTCAGTCACCCTCCACCAATACCCTCCTCTGCCTCGCTGAATGGGTCCTTACCCTCAATAATTTTTCCTTTAACTCCTCCCATTTCCTCCAAATCCAGGGGGTGGCCAGGGGCATCCGGATGGGCCTCAGCTACATCTGACTCCTTGTCTGCCATATCAAACAGTCCCTCTTCAGTACCTACACAGTCACTGAGCCCCAACTGTTCCATCTAACATTGATCACTGCATCAGTGCAGCATCCTTCACCCAGGCTGAACTGGAGCAGTTCATCGACTTCACCCACAACTCCCACCCCACCCTCAAATTGAATCCATCTCGGATACCTCCCTCCCCTTTCTTGACCTCACCATTTCCATCTCTGGCAACATTCTGCAGACAGCATTTTACTACAAACCTACAGACTCCCACAATTAACCGGACTACACCTCCTCCCACCCAGGATCCTAAAAGAACTCCGTACCATTATCCCAATTCCTTCACCTCTGCCACATCTGCTCAGAAAGGGAGACATTCCACTCAAGAGCAGCCCAGATGTCCACCCATTTTGGACAATGTGCTTTTCTTCCCTCTGTCGTTCGGACAGCCCTCTACTGCACCACTCCCATTCCCCAATTCGCTGCTTTAAAGACGGAGTTCCGCTTGTCCTCACCTACTAACCCACCAGTCTCCGCACACAATGCATAATCCTTAAACACCTCTGCCAACTCCAACAAGACCCCGTCAGCATGAATATCTTCCCCTCCCCACACCACTCTGCCTTCTGCAAGGACTGTTCCCTTCAACAGTCCTTGGTTTGCACCACAATCCCCACCAACCCCGTTGAACTCCCAAGTACCTTCCCCTGCAACCCAAAAAGATGCAAAACCAGCTGGTACACCACCTCCCTCACCTCCAACCTGGGCCCCAAACAGTCATTCCAGGTGAGACTGAGGTTCATCCACCTCCCTTCCAACCTAGTTTACTGCATCATGTGCTCCAGATGTGGTCTTCTCTACATCAGAGAGACCAAACATAAAGTTAGGAACGGCTCACTCAGCATCACAGCTGGGCCCTCAGGGGCCAATCAGACCTCCCAGCCACTGCCCATTTTAATTCCCCCCAACCACTCCCTTTCTGAAATGATCATCCTTGGCACCCTCCATTGCCACAACAAACCACACTCAAAGTGGAGGAACAACACCTCATTTTCTGTGTGGGTAACCTACAGCCCAGAGGACTCAACACTAAATTCTCCAATTTCAATTAACCACCCTTCCCATCCTCCAACTCCTTTCCCAGCCCCTCCCCATCCCTTCCACTTCTCCTTGCCACCACCTGGATTCATTCTTCTTATTGGCCAACCAGGTCATACCCTCTACCTGTCTTCACCTATCCCCACTTCACCACCCTGCCCCACAACCCCCTTTATCTGCAACTCCCCCTACACACACCCCCAGTCCTAAAGAAGGTTTACATTTGCAACATTGACTTCTCCACCTCCTGATGTTGCCTGGCCTGCTGTGTTCTTTCAGCCTCCTGCATGTCTATTTTGGATTCCAGCATCTGCAGTATTTTTGTCTCTAATCAAATTAAATTTAACAGCAGCTAGCAGTTACTGACTAAACAGAACAGTGGAAACCAAGGTCAAAGAAAGATTAGGGAGAACTAGTTACAACCGTCCTGAGGGTTGGTATTGGAAAAATATTAATCAGATCTCCTGTCACCTTGACTCCCACGAGTCCCTGAGGATGTGCACTTTATACATGCTTGGCATGGCAACAGTGAAGGGTGTTGGTGCAACCCTATTGGATGCATTGAACCCAACTCATGACCCCATCAACCAAAAGCCACAGAATATTCTGGAATGTCTAGGGTGAAGGAAGATAAAAACACACACCTGGAAGTCACCCCTGGAAGCGAAGACTCACAGTAAGATTCGTGACAAAAGACCATGTGGCAATCCGAGAACACCCAGGAGAAGATCCACTCTGACCTGCAAGATCGACCTTCATGGAAGCGGTCAATAATCGCATGGCACCAAGTTATAGTCCAACAGGTTTATTTGAAAACACTAGCTTTTGGAGCATTTTCAAATAATCCCTTTGAACTATAACCTGGTGTTGTGTGATTTTTGACCTTGTCCAACCCATTTCAACACCGGCACCTCCACATGTGGAAGAGAGCCAGCTTTATGTCAGAGAGGAATAGATTCCAACAGCCCAGTTCAAATACATAGATCATTGCGGACAATACATTTCTCAGACATAAATACCTGAATAGAAAGTAAATATTTTGGAAATGGTCACAGATAATTTTTAGTAAGGAATATTGTGTTAACAATATCCAATTGAATCGGAAATCAAACTCTTTGTCCCTTTGTCCACCTCACAGACAAGAAAGCTTCATAGATAAGCTGGTCATAGTGTCCAAATTACAGACAATCAAAATAATGCTGCAGACTAATTCAATCACAAATATTGATCTTATGTTTATTAAATCAAAAAGAAATTGAAACTGTGCTAGTTATATATCAAACAACCATTATCAAACAACCATTGCACCACTTTCTAGCATTGCATTCAGAGCCCTTATGGTTTTGGAAATTACCATTTTTTTTTCAATCCACTCCCCTTTTTCTTCAACTGTTATTTCACCATATTGCTCTGAGTTCAGTGCAAAGTTCAATAGTGAAATGTTGGTGCATTGCCCAATGTTGGAGCATCTTATAGTCAATTTAAATCCTGTCCTTATATAGCATTAACGTGCCATTTACCCTGTAGCAACTAATGCATATCAATTAGGTATGGGGAGATGGTGGCCTAGTTGCACAGTCCTAGACTATTCATCTAAGGACCCAAGTAATGTTATATAGTCATAGAGTCATAGTGATGTACAACATGAAAACAGACCCTTCAATTTAACTTGTCTAGGCCGACCAAATATCCCGACCCAATTTTGCCTCACCTGCCAGTACCCGGCCCATGTCCCTCCAAACCCTTCCCATTCATATACCCATCCAGATACCTTTTAAATGTTGCAATTGTACTAGCCTCCACAACCTCCTCTGGCAGCCCATTCCACACACGCACCACCCTCTAAGAAAAAGTTGCCTCTTAGGTCCCTTTTATATCTTTCCCTTCTGACCCTAAAACTATGCCCTCTAGTTCTGGACTCCCCCACACCAGGGAAAAGACCTTGTCTTTTTATCCTATCTATGACCCTCATGATTTTTTAAGCCTCTATAAGGTCACCCCTCAGCCTCCAACACTCCAGGGAAAACAGCCCCAGCCTATTGGGCGGCACGGTGGCACAGTGGCTAGCACTGCTGTCTCACAGCGCCTGAGACCCGGGTTCAATTCCTGACTCAGGCAACTGACTGTGTGGAGTTTGCACGTTCTCCCCGTGTCTGCGTGGGTTTCCTCTGGGTGCTCCGGTTTCCTCCCACAGTCCAAAGATGTGCGGGTCAGGTTAATTGGCCATGCTAAATTGCCCGTAGTGTTAAGTAAGGGGTAAATGTAGGGGTATGGGTGGGTTGCGCTTCGGCGGGTCGGTGTGGACTTGTTGGGCCGAAGGGCCTGTTTCCACACTGTAAGTAATCTAATCTAATCTATTCAACCTCTCCCAATAGCGCAAATTCTCCAACCCTGGCAACATCCTTGTAAATCCTTTCTGACACTTTCAAGTTTCCCAACATCCTTCTGATAGGAAGGAGACCAGAATTACATGCAATATCCCAAAAGTGGCATAACCAATGCCCTGTACAGCAACAACATGACCTCCCAACTCCTGTACTCAAAACATACCAAGCGCCTCCTTCACTATACTGTCTACCTGTGGCTCTACTTTCAAGAAGCAATGAACCTACACTCCAAGGTCTCTTTGTTCAGCAACACTCCCTAAGACCTTACCATTAAACGTATAAGTCCTGCTAAGATTTGCTTTCCCAAAATGCAGCACCTTGCATTTATCTAAATTAAACTCCATTTGCCACTCCTCAGCCCATTGGCCCATCTGATCAAGATCCCGTTGTAATCTGTGGTAACCTTCTTTGCTGTCCACTACACCTCCAATTTTGGTGTCATCTGCAAACTTACTAACTGCACCTCTTAAGCTTGTATCCAAATCATTTATATAAATGATTAAACTAATGCTCTCAAGATCCGTTGTAATCCTGCTGTGGCAGATGTTGGAACTTGAATTCAATTAACATCTGGAATTGAGAGTCTAGTGATGACAGAAATCATTGATGATAGTTGGGGAGAAACCTATTTGGTTCACTGACGTCATTTCGTGAAATAAACTGCTATCCTTACCTGGTCAACATGTGGCTCCAGATGCACAGCAATGTAGTCAAATGTTAACTGCCCTCTGGGTAATTAGAAATGGACAATAAATTCTGGTCTTTTGTGATTTTCCTCTCCCCTAGTCCTTCAGCCCCTGCTCTTCACCCACCATTCCTCATTATTCCAAAGGAATCATTATAAGGCCCCTCAGCTGATCACACTGTCACCTCTGAAACAGAACATTACAGATTCCAGTTCAGCTTCAGAGATTTTATAACCAACACAGAAAATCCAGTGTAGCATTGAGGGAACGTCACACTGTCAGTGGTGCTGCCTTTTGACTTTTATTAAAGCTGAAAAACAATAATGATTTACTAGTGATTTACTAATAATGATTTACTAATCATGCTGATAAAACTTTTAGAAACAATAGCTGAAAATGTGTTGCTGGTCAAAGCACAGCAGGCCAGGCAGCATCTCAGGAATAGGGGATTTGACGTTTCGAGCATAAGCCCTTCATCAGGAAGGATGAAGGGCTTATGCTCGAAACGTCGAATTCCCTATTCCTGAGATGCTGGCTGGCCTGCTGTGCTTTGACCAGCAACACATTTTCAGCTGTGATCTCCAGCATCTGCAGACCTCATTTTTTACTTTTAGAAACAATAGCCTTACTAAAATTAGTAGTCCCATGGTTAAATGTGGATTAGTTGAGGAAAGCCAGAATGGATTTGTTAAAGCAAAATTGTATTTAAATAACTTGTTTGAAATTTTGATGAGTTAACAGACAGGGTTGATGATGGCTTTGTCGTTGATGAGACCCTGCATGAAATTTCAAAAGGCATTTGATAAAATGTCACATAACAACCTTGTCAGCAAAGCTAATGCCCATTGAATGAATGGAACAGTAGCAGCATAGCTACAAATTTGGCTTAGTGACAGGAAACATAGAGTAGTGTTGGTGAATGGTTGGCTGTTTGCACCGGAAAAAGGCATAATGTGGGGTTGCCCATGGTCAGTAAAAAGACCACTGCTCTTTCTTTCGTCTAAGTTCTAGGAATTATCTAACCATTTTAAATTTCTAAGTTAGGACATACCAAAGGATGGGTGGGGTATTTATTCCCCATTTTTTAATAAAATAATGTTTTTTTATTCATATTGATATTCAGTGGGATGTTTATTCTTTTTAGCTTGTGCTTGCCATGCAGTTCTAGCTGGGAGAAGTGAAGGTAGTTGAGATGGTTAGATGCCTAGTAATGGGTAGTTCGGGATGGGTAGTTGCCCCCTCTGGGCAGGGGGTGAGTTCCCCTACTCAGCGCTATTGGTGCTTTATATGTTGCTTTATTTTCTGGTTTTTGTTGCTTTTTATTTTTAATAATTTTGTATGTTTGTTGAATGTAGTGGTTTTAGTTTATGTAGTTTTTATATTTGGTGGACCATGCAACACTAAGGCTCAGCAATTTGTGGTTCGGGTTCATCCTCTCTAGAATTTAAATGTAATTGTAGAAGCTTATGGCTAATGATTTGATTAAACAGTGTACCTAGAATATCAAGGAAAGACACTCACCAATGAAGAGGAAAAAGGTATTCTTGAGTCTTAGAAAGGAGAAGGTGGCTTTTGCTTTGTTACAGGAGACACATTTGGATGACAAGGAATATCTGAAATTACAGCAGAATGGCTTTGACTGAGTTTATTTTTCATCATTTAATACCAGAAGTAGGGGAGTGGCTATATTGGTTTGGAAAAATCTTTCATTTAAATTGTTGGAATGTGTTAAAGACACATATGGGAGGTTTGTAATTCTTAAAGCCTTGATAAATGGGGAAGAATATGGTGTTTTAAATGTTTATTGTCCCCCAGCTCATCCTCTTAAATTCTTGGTAGATGCTTTTTCTAAACTGATAAGTCTCAAGTCTCAGCAGATCATTATAGGGTGAGATTTTAACTGCCTCATAGATCCCACAGTGGACAGGTTGACTAAAGGTCCCTCGATACCCTAAGCACAAACTAAACAGTTATTGGGTCTGTGTGGGGAATTAGGGTTGGTGGATATCTGGAGATGCCTCCACCCTACAGGTAGGGATTTCATGTTTTTCTCCAATCCGCATGCATGTCACATGAGGATTGATTTTTTTCTGACCCCTGCGGTAACCCTGGATCTGGTGGCATCCTGTACGATTGGTAATATTGCCATCTCTGATCATGCTCCAGTGCTCCTCATGGTTAAAATTAAGGATGTTACAGTGGATTCAAGGTACTCGCAAATGGACACCTTTATTCTCATGGAGACTAAGTTTGTGGAGTGTTTCTCTAGGGAATTTCAGGCATTCCTAGACATCAACATAGGCTCGGTTGATAGCTCATCTGTTCTCAGGGAAACTGCCAAAGTTTATGCCAGGGGGTTAGTTATTTTATATTCCACCAGTAGGAAACGGCAGAAGGGTGAGCAGCAACGTCACCTTGAAGCACAGTTGAAGGCAGCCAAGAAGGCCAATTTTGACAGACCCTCATTGATCAAACTATAGAGGATTATGGCACTGCGGTCTGCACTAAATTCCGTGCTCACACAGATGGCAAAGAAGGAGCTGGCTTTTGCAAAGCAAAGGTTATACAAGCATGGTGACAAGCCAGGCAAATACTTAGCATACCTTGTCAGAAAGACAAGTGCCCCACAAACCATTACAAAGATTAGGGAAGGGTCTGGGAACCTAACATGTGATTCTAAAAAGATTAATGTGGTGTTCCAGAGATTCTACTCTATTTATATCCGTCTGAGAATTGTGAGGAGGGGCAGACCAAAATGGAATCCTTTTTTAGAGATCTGAAGCTCCTGGGTGTGAGTCCTGAACAACAGTCCTTTCTCAATGCCTCATTATCAGAGTAAGAAGTGCAGGAAGCTGTGAGGCAGCTTCAGAGTGGAAAGGTGCCCGGTCCTGACGGACTTCCCAGTGAATTTTATAAGGAATTTATAAGTTTACTATCAGGCTCGGTGCTGAATATGTTTAATGATTCATACAGTCATGTTTGTTCCCCACCATCTCTGAGAGAGGCCAATATTTCACTTATCCTTAAAAAAGGGAAGAATCCTGAAGACTGTGCTTCATACAGGCCCATCTCACTCTTAAATGTGTACTTTAAGATCCTCTCTAAGGCTCTCGCGTTAAGGCTGGAGACTGTGTTACCCTCTAATATTAAAAAGGAGCAGACGGGCTTCATAAAAGGTCACAGATCCTCCAATAATGTTAGGAGGCTACTTAACGTAATTCAAGCATGCCAACAGCAGTCAATACAGAGATTAGTGATTTCTTTAGATGCAAAGAAGGCACTTGACCGAGTTGAGTGGCCGTATCTTTTCCATACTCCAGACCGGTTTGGTCTGGGCGAAGTCTTCATAAGATGGGTAAAGGTCCTCTACAGTGTACCTCTCGCGGCGGTCATTACCAATGGGGTACGATCAAGCAATTTTAATATTTCTAGGGACAAGTCGGCAGGGCTGTCCCCTTTCACCATTACTTTTTACATTGATGATTGAACCATTGGCAGAGGCCATTCATGGAGATCTCAATATATCAGCTCCAGAAGTGAGGTCGAAATTACATAAGATCTCGCTGTAGGCAGACAATGTTCTAATTTTCTTGACAAATCCAGCAGTTTCAGTGCCTTGCCTGATACAATGCATTCACACGTTTGGCGCTTTTTTAGGGTATAAGATTAATTTTGCTAAATCAGAGGCTATGCTTATAGGTGGTCTTACGATAGAGTTGGCTCTTGACAGTGACTATAGATTCCCATTTAGGTGGTCACAGGGAGGTTTTGTGTATATGGGTATATTCATTATTCCAGTTCTGGATTGGCTGTTAAAGCCAATTTTACTCAATTATTTGAAAAAATTAAACAAGTTCTCCAAAGATGGGAGGCCCTTCCAGTCTCGTGGCTGGGTCGGATAGCACTTATTAAGATGAATATTCTCCCTCATTTGCTGTACCCTATACGGATGCTCCCCTGATTTTCAATAAACAAACACTCAGGAGACTGAATAGTTGGTTCAGTTCCTTTATCTGGCACCGTAAACGGCCCCTCATTAAGTTAGCCAAACTGCAGTTGCCTCACAGATTGGGGGGAGTAGACCTTCCGAACATTAAATATTACCAATTAAGCTCGCTTTTGACCTATGTAAGTGATTGAGTTTGTGGGGACCCTCTTTCAATATGGCTAGATATCGAAGCCTCCCAGGCAAGGTGCCCCCTTACCAGTTTGCTGTTTTTGGACAAGGTGAGGACAGTTAGGGAATATTGCCATAACCCAATAGTCATCAATACTGTTAAAGCATGGAGGGCAATTCGGCTGAGGGAGGGTAATATTGGCAAAACATCTTTGTTTACGCCTTTAGTGGGTATGCAGGTCTTCAACCAGTTATGATAGATTCAGGATTTAAATGTTGGGCAGCTAGGGGTGTATCTTGCATGGGTGATTTATTTGAGGGAGACGTAATGATGTCCTTCGATCTGTTAGTACGGAAGTATGAGTTACCTAATAGAGACCTCTTTCATTTTTTTCAAGTGTGGGATTTTATTCAAAAAAAGACCACACTTTTGACTGATCCCTACAAATATAACATAGAAAGAGAGGTACTAAGGGCTAAGAGTACACTCTCTGTCAGTACTTTATATCAACAATTTGGGGGTGCCACCTCAGATGAGTCTGATCGACTCTGCAAGATGTGGGAAAGAGAGCTGGGTGTTGAAGTTTCTTCAGAGGCATGGGATGATATTTGGGAGAATGCAAGGAAGATATCAATTTGCAATAGGACCCATGCTTTACAATTGAAGATTCTCCACAGGGTCCATTTAGCCCCAGACCGTTTGTCGAAATTTAAACCAGGGGTATCTTCAGCATGTCCCAAGTGCAAGGTCTGCACGGGCACTCTTACCCATTGTCTTTGGTCTTGTGACAGGCTTCAAACATTGGAGCGCTGTGGTGGGTGCAATGGAGAGGATTTTAGGTGTAGGGGTGGAGAAGGACCCTATTTCGCTCCTTTTGGGCCTACCCATTGTATTTCCTGCAGACGTGCATAAGAAAAAACCTTTCAATATTCTGTGCAAGGAAGAATATCTTGCTAGGTTGGATATCCGAAACCTCCCCCAGGGCCTGTCGGGTTGGCGGAAGATTGTTATGGAGCATATTCCCCTGGACTTTTTCACAAATATGGTACACCACAAAACAGAATTTTTACAGGACATGGCAACCCTTTTTGAAATACCTGGACACAAATTTATCTGCCACACTAACAAGGGCTTTTATGTAGCCGTAACGATTGTGCTTCATGAGTCCAATAACCAGGGAGGAGGAACTGTGAATGTATGAGTGTTTTGTTTGGCTGGGCTGAATTATTGCTATTTATTTGTTTGTTGTTAGGTATTTATTTATTTAGTTCAATAGCTAGTTTAGTTTTTTTTTTATTTTATATTTCTCTATATATGTTTATACATTCGTACAGGAGGATGGGTTGGGGAATTTTTTTATTATTTTGGTTTAGTTTTGTACTAATTTAGATTATATTAGATTACTTACAGTGTGGAAACAGGCCCTTCGGCCCAACAAGTCCACACCGACCCACCAAAGCACAACCCATCCAGACCTATTCCCCTAGATTTACCCCTTCACCTAACACTACAGGCAATTTAGCGTGGCCAGTTCACCTAACCTGCACATTTTTGGACTGTGGGAGGAAAGCGGAGCACCCGGAGGAAACCCACACAGACACGGGAAGAATGTGCAAACTCCATACAGTCGCCTGAGGCGGGAATTGAACCCGGATCTCTTGCACTGTGAGGCAACAGTGCTAACCACTGTGCCACCGTGTCGCCCAAATGGAATTGCATTGTTTTGTATTTGTTGTAATTTTTAAAAATCTATTTTTCCTTAATAAAAATATATTATATTAAAAAAATTATCTAATAATGGGTGTGCTGGACCCAGCTTCAAAATTTTCTGTATGATAAAAGCAAACTTGGAAGCACTGTGAAATGTGAGGAGAATGACAGATGTCAAGAAGATATGGATAGGTTGTGAAATAGGCAGATGGAATTTAAAGCAGAGGTGTCTACATGATTTTGGGAGCAAGAATGAAGACAAGCATGATAAAATAATGGGAACGATTCCAAAAGAACTGCAGGTGCAGTGGTACTTCAGGTTCCTGTGTTCAAATTTTAGAAAATGGGAGGATAGATTGTGATGTGCAAGATCAGATGCAAGGGATCCTGGACTTTATAAATTGAATCCAAGAACTCAAAAACTAGGAAGTTATGTTGAGCTTCAAACTCCACAGGTTGAGGCTGAATTGGAGTCCTGTACCTAATTCTAGTCACTTCCCTTAAAGAAGGATGTGAAATATTATTATGGAGGTATTAGAAATATACGAATGCTTCCAAGGATGATGAAGTTCAGTTAGATTAGACAAGCAGGGGCCACTCTCTTTGGAGAAAAGAAGGCTGAGACGAGATTTGATGGGTATATTCAATATCATGAGGGATCTTTTTTCCATTGGCAGAAGGGTTGATAGCCATGTGATCACAATTTAAGATGAATGACAAAAGAAGCAGAAGTGACATGTGGAAAAATACTTTCACGCAGCATGTGGTTATGGTCTGGACTATACTGCCTGACAAAAAGTCAATTTTAGCTTTCAAAAATGAACTGGTCAGTTGCCTGAAGAGAATGATTCACAGAGCTATGGTGCATCTCAATGACTCCTGTAGGGGTTGGGGTTAGCACACACTCAGACTAGCTGCAGGCTTTCTGAAAATTGGTGGGTGGTGAATATCCAGCAGTCGTGGTACGTGTCAGTACCAATGACACAGGTTCAAAAAATGAGATCCTGCGCTGGGAGTTAGAGAGCAAGGCAGTAGATTAAAAAGGAAGTCTACTAAGGTTGTAATCCCTGGATTACTTCCAGTGCTATATGCTATTGTGTATAGGAATAAAAAGATAAGTCAGATGAATGTGTGGCTAATGGGATGATGTAAGAGGGAAAACTTTAGATTTTTGGATATTAGAACAGTTTCTGGGTTAGTTGGGACCATATAAGCTAGAGAGGATGCAACTGAACCAGAATAGGCCGAATGGGTGGCACGGTGGCTCAGTGGTTAGCACTGCTGTCTCACAGTGTCAGGGACCTGGGTTCAATTCTAGCCTCAGCCAACTGTCTGTGTGGAGTTTGCCCATTCTCCCCGTGTCTGCATGGGTTTCCTCCGGGTGATCCGGTTTCCTCTCACAGTCTAAAGATGTGCATGTTAAGTGGATTGGCCATGCTAAATACCCGCTGGTGTGCAGTCTAGGTGAATTAGCCATGGGAAATACCAGAATAGGGTAGGGGATTGGGTGAGATGCCCTTTGCTGGAGTAGTTCTGGCTTGATGGTCTGAATGGCTTGCTTCTGCACTATAGTGATTCTATGAATATCCTTGCTGGGAGGTTTGCTCAGGCTCTTGCAGATGTTTGATCTTGATATGGCATGAGGATGGGACATAGAATAGCTGCAATGTCGGGAGCAATGTTCAATCAGGGATAGGAGGACTACTAAGATGGTGCAGTAGACAGAGAAGAGATGGGTATGATAAGGCACATAGGAGATCCAGAAACCTAACATGCATCTATTTTAATGCAAGGAGCCTGATTGGTAAGGCAGATGCATTTAAACCATTTATCAGCTGATAGGAATGTGATATTGTTGCAATCATTGAGACATGGTTAAAGGAAGGGCAGGTCTGGCAGCTCAACATTCCAGTGTATAGGGGTTTCAGCTGCAATTGTTGGGGGAGGGGCATGTCAGAGAGGTGGGAACATTGCTTTATTAATAAAGGAAACCATAACCAGTAAGAGGGAGGATGTCTTCAAATGAGGCTATCAGGGCAGGCCTTAGAAATAAAAAGGAGCAATTACTTTATTGGTATTACACTACAGGCTTCCCAAAGGAGATGAAGATAGAGCAGCTATGTATGCAAATCATAGAAAAGTGTGAGGATTTCAAATTTGCTAACATTAACTGGGATCATCATGGTGTAAAAGGATTAGATGGGGCAAAATTTTTATAATGCATCCTGGACAACATTTTGTACCAGTATTGTATGACTAGAGATGAGGCAATACTAGAACTAATCTTAGGGAATGGAGCTAGTCAAGTGGTTGAAGTTTCAGTGGGGCAGCATTTTGGAGATAGTGCCCATAACACTGTAAATTTCAAAGTCCTTATGGGAAGAGATAAATGTAGTACAAAAGTTAAGTGTAAGCCTATTTCAATATCATGACACAGGGTCTGGCAAACATAGACTGGAAACAGCTATTTGCAGGTACGTCTACTTTTAGAAAGTAGAATAGTAAGAATTCAGGGTCACAGTGTTCCTCTAAAAGTGAAGGGCAAGGCAGCAAGTCCAGTGAACCCTGGATGTCAAGAGACATAGGGAGTTTGATCATGAAAAAGGAGGAAGCACATAAAGCTAAAGGGGCAACCTGTGCGAGGAATCTGAGGATGTGGGTGAAGTCTTAAATGAATATTTCTCATTTGTTTTTACAAAGAAGAAAGACATCATAACTGGGGATTTCAGTTGGACGGTGAGATTCTAGAACGTGTAAAGATTAATAAGGAGGAGGTAGTAGATGCTTTAGTGGCCAGAAAGGTACACAAATGGGCAGCACGGTGGTTCAGTGAATAGCTGTGCTGCCTCACAGCGCCAGGGACCCAGGTTCAACTCCCACCTCGGGCGACTGTCTGTGGAGTTTGCACATTCTCCCTGTCTCTGCGTGGGTTTCCTCTGGGTGCTCCGGTTTCCTCCCACAGACCATAGATGTGCAGGTCAGGCCAGTTGGCCATGCTAAATTGCCCATAGTGTTCAGTGCATTAGTCAGGGAAACATGTTGGGAAATGGGTCTGGAATGGGTTACTCTTCGGAGGGTTGTTGTGGACTTCTTGAGCCAAATTTCCTGTTTCCACACTGTACGGAATCTACTCTACTCCACTAAATCCCAGGGTCTGATGAAATATTTCCTAGGGTTCAGGGAGGCAAGGATGGAGATTGCTGGGACCCCAGCCCAGATGTTTAATACTCCACTTACCACAAGTGAAGTGCCAGATGACTGAAGGACAGGTAATGTGGTTCCTTTGTTCAGGAATGCAGCAGGGATAGGCGATTAGACCAGCTAGTCTGACATCAGGGGTAGTTTAGTGCTTGTTATAGGTTGGAATAGACATGGTGGGCCAAAGGGCCTGTTTCTCTATGATTCTACTACATGATGGGTCGAATGGCTGTTTTGTGCTTGGCCATGCTAAATACCCCCTGCTGTGCAGTCTAGGTGGATTAGCCATGGGAAATACCAGAATAGGGTAGGGGGTTGGGTGATTCTATGATTTCACAATAAAGTGAAACAACAGTTGCATTTTCAGCTAGCTCTGAAAGATCCCATGAGCTATTCGAAAAACAGAGTGGAAGCTCTCTGTTGTCCTTGATCAATATTTATCCTTTCAACATTTAAATCAGATTATTTAGTGAAGTGTATATTGCTGTTTGTGGGAACTTCCTCTGTGCAAATTATTCACTCCATACCCTTACATTTGAACAGGCATTCCACTTCAAAAGCAGTTAATTGGCTTTAGGAAGTCCTCAGGTTGGGAGAAATTTGATATAGGTGCAAGCTTTTCTTCCTTCTACACTAGGTGAAACCAGCTGAAGAATGTTCTTATCAAGATACTGACCAGAACAAATGCTTTCTTTCAATTATCTATTTGAAGTCTTGCCCACTAGGATGTGCTCCCTACAATCTTTGTTTTATGAGTGTTTTTAAGCAGTTTGGGCAGCTGAGGATTGTGAGCCTGGAGGAGCAATCAGCACAGCCAGTGGGGAGCGGTGCCGGGAGGAAGTGCATCTTAGGAAATTGCAGGCATACAGTCTGTGATTTCTGTCCATTTCAATTATTGGGTGGATAATCACAGGGGACACACCCATGACATCCCATGATGTGCTTCAGATTACTTATTTGAGGCCTGGAAACAGATCCCTCCAAGCAGGAAAAGATTGTGCAAATGCAGATTAAGTTTAACTGAAGTTCCTAATCTCATTTTCTCTAAAATACATGTGATGATGTGGAAAACCGAGGATTAAAAAATAAGTAATTGTCTACCTTCTACTCCAGTTAATGCATTTTATTTTCCTCAATCTGCAGAGATTTTGTTGAATAGATCTGTTCTCTTTTTCCTTTTCTCTGAGGTGGAATCTTCTGCCAACAAATATTTCCACCAGAGATGTAAGTCTGAGCCAAGTCAAGTATTTGGGTTGAATGTTAAAACACTCAAACTGCTTCAAAACAGGAAGTGTCTACATTAAGTGACAGATAGCTTTGCTTTCCTCAAGGGCATACATTTTGCTTCCAAGTCATTTCAACATTAGCGTCCTCGGCTTGTATTGAGCCCATGTAGTCTGAGGATTCAGCCTGCTTCCCCCCTTCTGCTCCCCTCTGCATCCTTGCTTTCCTGCTCACTTGATTGACTGTGGAAATCTCTGTCTGCTGGGAAAACAATCTTACAGTTCTGGCTTTTTTGCTCCCTGGAATTCAGTAACAAATCTAACATCTGCAAAGTCTGCTGTTTATTATTGCCTCCTCTACTTTTTCACATTTATAAAAGACAGATCCAAAAATCAACTTCAGTGATCATTCAAATATTCAGCAAAATAAGTCAGTGGTTATTGCAACTAGGGTGCGGAGTCGGTCAGAGTCAGTTTCAGTTAATCTAGTAGCAATGGCAGCAGAAGTTTCAATTATTGACTTTGAAAAAGACTTCAAATTTTGATCAGGATCTGAGCTGATATTTCAACTTCCATTTGTTTATTCGCCAAGTTTTTCCAGTTCTGGCCATGCCTTCAGCTAGTCAGCGTGAGGTCAAGTAAGGAGTGGGGACCAAGAGGAGCGTCCTCCAGTTTACCTTCACCAGCTATTTTTGTTTACTTCCTTTCTCTTTTAAGACAATGAAACATCACTGGAGTACATTTCCACACATGCCTGCCATACTATGGCTGATACATGCATTGAACTAGTCTAGAGTCATGAGACCATAAGACATAGGAGTGGAAGTAAGGCCATTCGGCCTATCGAGTCCACTCCACCATTTAATCATGGCTGATGGGCATTTCAACTCCACTTACCCGCGCTCTCCTTGTAGCCCTTAATTCCCTGTGAGATCAAGACTTTGTCAATCTCTGTCTTGAAGACATTTAACATCCCGGCCTTCAATGTGCTCTGTAGCAATGAATTCCAAAGACCCACCAGTCTCTGGCTGAAGAAATGTCTTGTCATTTCCATTCTAAGTTGACCCCCTCTAATTCTAAGACTGTGCCCATGGGTCCTAGTCTCTCCATCTAATAGAAACAACTTCCCAGCATCCACCCTTTCGAAGCCATGCATTATCTTGTAAGTTTCTAGTAGGTCTCCCCTCAACCTTCTAAACTCTAATGAATACAATCCCAGGATCCTCAGCTGTTCAGCATATGTTAGGCCTATCATTCCAGAGATCATCTGTGTGAATCTCCACTGGACATGCTCCAGTGTTAGTATGTCTTTCCTGAGGTGTGGGGTCCAAAATAGGATGCAGTATTCCAAATGGAGCTTAACTAGAGCATTATTAAGTCTCAGAGCACATTACTGTTTTTATATATTCCACCCCTCAGCAGTTGGAGTCAGTCTTGTCCTTGTTGATTACAGTGAGCCATAACACTATGCAGGAATTAATTCCATCATCCTCCCTCCCTATATCCTGCTACTCTGATGTCAATTATGTCAACAGTAACAGCATCTTGATCACTTTCATTTGTGCAGCCCAGTGCCAAATCCGTATTTTCTATTTAAAGAAGCTAATGACCAAGTGTAATGCAAATTGGCTCTCTTCAACAATTTTACAATGCTTTCCATCAAAAGTAAATATTTAAGGGGGTCAGCACAGTCTCTTAAAAAACTTGTCTCAAGCTACATACCTCCTTTCAGAGCAAAAGCAACTCCTATGAAGTTTGCAGGACCCACTGATAAGACAACATTAAGGCCAAAGACAAATTTAAATAACTGTTGGCCCAATGGTCCATTTTAATTTATTCTATAAACTGAATGAATGAAACATTGGACTGCTATCAAACAATCTACTTGAACAGGCATAACTCATCAATATTTAAGTAACATTGCAAGGCAGAAACTTGGATTCTTCAAAGTTTTCAATGCAGGGAATCTCGGAGTTTCTCCTAATTCACCACCATACAAAGCAGATGAGCAGCATGAACACAACGATATCTGAAATTTTCACAGTTGCTCTTGATCTCAGACATCCCTCACCAGACATTGTCTGTCTCAAGTTAAATGTTACCACTGCAAGGCCTCCATCAGGACTGCAAACTTCACATTCTTCACTCTTGCTTTTTGTATTGGACACTATCCCCTTTCTAAACTTGTACCCGTGTTTATGTGCACATATTTGGTGCTGCATCTTGATTATTTTTGAGTGTTAACATGAAATCAAATTACTCTTTACTTCACTCAAGAAAAACTCATGATTAGTTTGCTGGTTCTCCTGGGATATTTAAATACATTTTAATGGGAATGAAGTACAGCTGCATTTTAAAAAGATCTTGAAATTTTTTTGTGGCAATTTGGAGGTTGAGAGGAAGAGATCACCTCTCTTCACTTGGTTGTAACGTTATGCTGTGGGAACAATTAAGAAGAGCATGTCTCAAGTTTTTCCAGAATTCCTGGACCAAAGCCATTTGGTCCAGCAAGTGCACATCAACTCTCCGAAGAACATCGCACCCTCCACCTTGTATTTCCCATGGCTAATCCACTTAGCCTGTACAGCCCAGGATACAAAGGGCAATTTAGCATGGCCAGTCCACCTAACCGGCATATCTTTAGACTGAAGGAGGAAACCAGAGCACCCCAAGGAAACCCACGCAGGCACGAGGAGAATGTGCAAACTCCACACAGACAGACATTTAAGGCTGAAGTCAAACCCAGGTCTCAGGGGCTGTGAGGCAACAGTGCTAACCACTGAGCCACCATGCCATTTTGTTGCTACAAATATGAAGGGGTTTGATATGACCGCAGCCCACCTAGATCTTTAAGCATCTCGCTTTATTAAATAAAAGAAGGGTCACTGGACTTGTAATGGTAACTCTGCTTCTCTACCTAAAGATGCTGCCAGACTTGCTGAGCTTCTCCAACACTTTTTGCTATTGTGTCTTTATAAAATGTTCATATGCCTGCAAGAATTGAAAAACAGGCAGTTTTGGATGTGGCAGAGTCAGTAAACTCAACTCAAAGACCAAAGACTTAATGCACATGTGACTCCCATCACAAAATCTCATTCATTCGTGCCAGGAGAAAAGAGAAATTAAATGCCTGGATTCTGAAGCACACAGGCAGTTTAATGGTATTGAGAAAAAACACTAACGTAATAGATGTGAGACATATAAGTTATTTCCTTCGTTCAATACATTTTTTTATAGCAATGTAATTCATATTTGTCTGGTCTTAGCAACAATTTTACCATTGTTCGAAAATAATGACTTAAAATAAGTAACTAAACCAAAGAAAAACAAGAATTTTATTCATGAACGTTACCAGTAATTAAGCACAATTCATCCTTATATGCTGCCTTTCAATCAGTCGAGGGCAATTTTTGCAAATTGCAATATCCACTTCATCTGCAAACATAGAATTTGATGACGCTGGAAATCGAAAGCAAAAGCAGAAAATGCCAGAAATACACAAATAGCCTTGCAGCATCTGTGGAGAGAGAAGCAAAGAGAAACAAGACAGGTGGAAATTTCCCATTTTCACTGAAAATCAAGTGAGATTAAAAGCAATCAGTCTGCCGTGGCTTGCAGCACCATTTCTCATGCAATTTTCTGCTTTTCACAGAATTACTAATTCTGCTACCAGAATTCAGGGACTTTCTTATGCATTTGCATGACAGGAGAGGAGAAAGCTCTTGACAAAACTGCTAGCAACTTGCAATGTTCGCACCCCCATAGTTAAAGCCCAGGTGCATATTGTTAGAACCGTAGAAAGGTTTCCCAATTTGTTAAAGTTCCAGACAAGATACTCTCAAATTGTCAAGTTCCCGGGTTAGGAACTGGCTTCTCTTCTTTAGTCAACCTTTCCCTTGGTTGCTGCAATAAGTTTATCTTAAATAAGATCCCTTCCTCTATGAATACATTTCTCCTGGACTAAATGAATTAATGCTTTAAAAGGAATCAATGCAACCAGGATTTCTTGAGTTAACAAAAGGGTGAGCTTATTAGTTACTAAAGATGAGAAGAAAAATAATGCAGCTCCAAGAGGGTCATCATTGACTTGAAACTGAAATAAATTAACTAAATAATTACAGTGGCTACAAGAGTAGGTCAGAGGCTATGAATCCTCACAGCGCCAGGGATCCAGGTTCAGTTCTACCTACAGGTGACTGTGCGGAGCTTTTCACATTCTTCACAATATTTGCGTGGATTTCCTCCTACAGTCCAAATATATGCAGGTTAGGTGGATTGGCCATGCTAAATTGCCCATAGTGTCCGAGGATATGCAGGCTAGGTAGATTAGACTGGGAAAATGCAGAGATAGGAATGGCGGCTGGCATGCTCTTTAAAGGGTTGGGGTGGACTTAATGGGCTAAATGGCCTGCTCCTATATTGTAGAGAGTCTATGATTCAATGATCTATAAAATACAAATGCTTAAGGAGAAATCTTTTACCTGATATCAAGATTCTGATTCATTTCATTTTCACTACCCTTTTATTGTCCACATGAAACCAGTGAGGGGAAAATACCATCCATGCTTTCGGACCAATGTTTTTTTTCAGTTCAGATCCAAAAGTCTTTCTCTGTCATTTCAATTTGTTTCATTCTCTACAGGTACTGCCAGATCTTCAGAGCAGATCAATAATTTTGAACAAAAGCCGAAATTGCTGGAGAAACTCAGCAGGTCTAACAGCATTTACAGAGAGAAAACAGAGTTAATGGTGTTCATAACTCATAGCATCTAGGAAAAGGTGATAATTACACTGATAAATGTGTGTGTGTGTGTGTGTAAAATGTATTTCCTTTTTTTTCTTTTATTCCAGCATTAGAAGCTTTACTTACATATTTAAAATGATGTGATTCTCGCATACTTGGTATAAATTTGCGTGCATGCTAATTTACTTAGATTGAATGTGCAGATTTAAATAAATCTTTCACCTTTTCTAGGCAACAGCCTTTACTCTTGAAGTCCTCACATTGATGAGAGATCTGACAAAATAGGTCACTATCTATCATTGCAATCCAGTGTTGACTTTATATCAGTTGTTGGGTTTTTGAGGTATGGTGGGGGCTTAAGGTGGAGGTGTCATATTTGGATGCAATGTTGTCCTAGTATATGAAGCAATGTGGGCTGCCCTTCAGATCTCACCATTCCACAGACACCACTATGCAACTGTATCTTATCGGTAAAGTACATAATACTGTACGAGATTGAGAAATTTTACTAACTGTGCCAGCATGACATTTAAGATAACATAACAATTGAGTAAAACATATTCTTCCTGTTTAAACAAGAGTAAGCAAATGTAAGCCAAGGGTAAAGTACATTTATTCGGATATAACGCAGATCTGCTTAGTGATAGTGTTGAAATATAATAGACTGGTGAATAAAAGGAATAGTCAACTGGACCTGACAGACAGAATGATAACAATGTTAAATGAAGATTAACCAGAGGCTGGGAAGTCACAAAGACAGTGACAAGAACAGCTTAAAACCTTATCTCCTCTAAACCCTTCTGTCGATGTCCCAGACAGACAGTCACATGGCCCTCCCTGAGCATAATAGAGTACAAAACACCTGAAACTTGCTGGCATGATGAACATTTCCTGTGTAATTCTGTTGGACAACAGACACAAAGCTAGGCCTGTAATTATATCCCACCCAGATCTACACTTACAATCACGTAATTAATACTTCCTGCGTGGAGCAATGAATATTATTTGAAGAAAAGATCTAGTTCACCTCAGTCTAAAGCAGCAGACAGAGCCGCCCAGCTGTGGGATAGTTTAGCTATAGGGGAGTGCCCTTTTGTTTCCATCTGTTCAGGTACCTTTTAATTAGTTGCTTAAAGCTTTTGTGCCAACAGAGGAAAAATGATACTTCCTTCCTGTTTGGTGGGGGTGTAGGGTGGCAGGGGCGGGGAAGCCCAGCAGGCTGTACAATGATGCTTTATAGAAAAGTCAAAACTGCTTTTTAATTCAGACTGACTTGTGTGAAGCTCAAATTGTTAATGTAGGTGGAACTTAAAAATCCAACAGTAAATGCTTTTGTAGTCAACTTAAGAGGTGACATCACTGTTCACAGTGAAGAAAAAGAAGTTTTAAGATAATCTTGTTTACAATAGCACCTTTGTTAAGTTTCCTTAAACACTGACACGATTAAGTTCTGAAACCTGCTCTGATGTTTAAAAAAGGTTCCATCTTTAGCTTTCTTCACGAGAGGAACAAAAATTACTTACAGCCACAAGTATACATTTAGATATTATTAACAATTAGGCAATAAACTTGCAATTTGTAGTTTAGCAAGATTTTGACTATGGTACATGAGGCAGTGACATATTGGACTCTGACAAGCCAAAATGTTGCTTCATGGAGTTAGTCCAACTGACAAAAAGCCAAATTTTGATTAGAATCTGGCACTGAAGCATCTGAACCAAACGTGTCAGTTAAACGTACAACAATCCTTGCAGTAAGTCAGTGCTGGTTCTTTGTTTCATGCATCTCATGCAAGCCCATGAGAAACTGCTAGCAAGCGGTCAACAGAAAGCACAAGCAGGCGAGATAATCAGAAACAAAATTGCAAGGAGAAACGAAAACACAAACGAGAATTCACAAAATAATTATTTCTTTTCTCAGCTCCTTGGACACAATGCTGTTGCTGAAAGGGTTAACATCTATTCTGTTTATGAACTTGAATTTCCTAGCCTGCTTTAAAAACTTTGAAATTATTTACTTTTTTTCTAGGCATTCATTTAGAACAGGATTAGTACGATTAGCTGATCTTTCCGAGAGTTGTGGAAAGTTGGCTTGAGGGCACAGTATTAAGAGCTGGTTAGAGTTACACTTAAGATTCTGCAGGCACTTACTGTCAGTGTTATCCTTTTAAACTTACATTTTCATGTCAAACTAAGATACTGGATCAAGCTATGAGTAATGCTGAGAAGACGAATTTAATCCTTTTCTAACTCAGCCCAAATACATTGAAACCAATGCTGTTTTCTTTCTGTTTTCATTTGACTTTAAAATGACAAAAGTATCATTTAAAAAGAATCATTTAAATGATTTGCAAAAGCTCAGAAAATATAAAGATTTTGAGAAACAACACATTAAAAAGCACCAATATTATTGAGACATATCGACATCCCAATGTATGTTGACAGACTTGAAGAAAAGCTTTGTCAGCAATAGAGAGACTTGCATTTGTAAAGCACCTTTCTTGACTTCGGGACTTCTCAAAGCAACTTCCCAAGTTAATAAAGTAGTTTAAAAGTGTAGATGCTGGTGCAATGTGAAAAGCATGTCAATCAAAGCTGAGTTTCTCCAGCTATTTTTCATTCATCCATGGGACATGGGTATCACTGGGTCACTGCCTCCCTGGACTGTTTTCTCCTTTTAATTTTTGGAAGAATGCCAGTTGGTTTGCACATGAAACAACGGTCCCCCAGAAAAAAGTAATGTGACAATCAACACAGAGTCTGTTTTGTGATGTGGTTTGAGAAATGAATATTTTGCCAACGTAAGAGGGATGACCTCTAAAATAAAACAAAGAACCATGGATGCTGGACACCTGAAACAAAAACAGCAAGTGTTGAAGAAACTCAGCGGGTCTGCCAGCATCTGCTGAGAGAGAGCAGCATTAATGTCCGGTCCACTTCTGATGAAGGTCACTGGACTCTCAGTGTGAACTCTATTGAGTTTCTCCAGCAATTTTTGTTTTTGTAACATGGATAACTTTCCTGCTCTTAAAAGTAGGATCATGGGGATCTTTTACATCTTCTTGAGAGGACTGAAACTAGGCTGGAATTATGGAGTTGTGTGGTTCACCCACTCCACATCATTCATAGTATTCCTACAGTGTAGCTAGAGGCAGTTCAGATCATCAAGTCTGTACTGATTCATCGAAGAGCATCCTCCCAATTCTATCCCAATAACCCACGCATTTTTGCCATGGTTAATCTACCTGGCATACTCCCTGGATATTACAGAGCAATTTAGTATGGCCAATACACCTAACCTGCACATCATTGGGCTGTGGGAGGAAACCAGAGAACCTGCAGGAAACCCACAAAGACATGGGGAGAATGCGCAAACTCCACACAGACAGTCTTCCAAGGCTGGAATCAATCATGTGTCCCTGGCACTGTGGGGCAGTAGTGCTAACCACTGTGCCACTGTGCTGTCCCATTCTGCCAGAAGAAACATTAGTGGCCAGCCATTTGGCCAGTGACAATCCTGAACACAACCACATAATGTACTGCTAATGGAAGGATGTCCTGCCCAACCAAACTGCTGGCTAATGCTCGAACAATCTCAGCACTACCAGAGCTCCATAGTGAGTGCCGCTGGGACTGCATCCAGGCTTCAGTGATTCTCCGGCAAGATACATTCAGAGGCTTTGGGCTAGAGGAGTTAGAGTGGAGGGCGATGACTGAGGTTGGAGTGGCTTTATTACTATGAGCATGTAGGAAGGAAGAAGATGCTTTCTTATCAGCGGTGTTCCCGGTGGGCAAGCAACATCTCTAAATGATAATACCCGTGCTTCCTACCCACCATTTAAAATAGAATTAAACAAAAGGCTTTCTATTCTCACCCATCTACCCCTACAGTTATACAATAAGGTGATTGTATTGTTGAGGTTAATTGAGCATTGACCCTTAATTAGTTATTAATATAATGTGGTATGCCATCTTCAATGCTTGTGTACCTCTCCATATAATGAAGGTGAGCTCCACAAGTGGGTGAGAAGATGATTAGATTAGACTTACAGTGTGGAAACAGGCCCTTTGGCCCAACAAGCCCACACCGACCCGCCGAAGCGCAACCCACCCATACCCCTACATTTACCCCTTACCTAACACTACGGGCAATTTAGCTTGACCAATTCACCTGACCCACACATCTTTGTGACTGTGGGAGGAAACCGGAGCACCCGGAGGAAACCCACGCAGACATGGGGAGAACGTGCAAACTCCACACAGTCAGTCGCCTGAGTCGGGAATTGAACCCGGGTCTACAGGCGCTGTGAGGCAGCAGTGCTAACCACTGTGCCACCGTGCCGCCCACCTGTGCCACCGTGCCGCCCACCTAATGATATGCTGAGCACTCTCCTTATATGTCCCTCCACCTGAAACAGGAGGTTGAACAGTTCATCAACTTCACCAACACATTCCACCCCGACCTTCAATTCACCCCCACTATCTCTGGCACCTCCCTCCCCTTCCTGGGCCTCCCCATGCCTATCAACACTGACCAACTCAACACTGACATTTTCTACAAACCCACTGATTCCCACAGCTACCTGGATGATACCTCCTCCCACCCTCCTTCCAGAAAAAATGCTATCCCTTATTCACAATTTCTCCATGTCTACTGCATCTGCTCCCAGGAGGACCAGTTCCACCACAAAACACACCAGATGGCCTCCTTCTTTAGTGACCACAATTTCCCCTCCCACATGGTTGATGATGCCCTCCAACACATCTCATCCATTTTCTGCACCTCTGCCCTTGAACCTCACCCCTCCAACCTCAAGAAAGGCAGAACCCCCCAGTCCTCACCTTCTACCCCACCAACCTTCCTATACACCGCATCATCCTACGCAATTTCCGCCACCTACAAATAGACTCCACTACTGGAGATATATTTCCCTCCCCACCCCTATCTGCTTTCTGTAAAGACCGTTCCCTCTGTGACTACCTTGTCAGGTCAACGCCCCCCAACAACCCACCCTCCCCTCCCTGCATCTTCCCCTGCCACCGCAGGAATTGCAAAACCTGCGCCCACACCTACCCCCTCGCCTCCATCCAAGGCCCCAAAGGAGCCTTCCACATCCATTAAAGTTTCACCTGCTCTTCCATACATGTCTTTTTTCTGCATCCATTGCTCCCAATGCGGTCTCATCTACATTGGGGAGGCAGGATGCCTACTCACAGAGCACTTCAGGGAACATCTCCGGGACACCCACACCAACCAACCCCACCATCCCGTGGTCGAACACTTCAACTCCCCCTCCCACTCAACCGAAGACATGTAGGTCCTGGGCCTCCTCCGCAGCCACTCCCTCACCACCCGACACCTGGAAAAAGAAGGCCTCATCTTCCACCTCGGGACCCGACAACCCCATGGCATCAATGTGGATTTCACCAGTTTCCTCATTTCCCCTTCCCCCATCTTACCCCAGTTCCAACCTTCCAGCTCAGTGCTGCCCTCATGACCTGTCCTACCTGTCCATCTTCCTTCCCACCTAACCACTCCACACTCCCCTCTGATCTATCACCTTTACCCCAACCTCCATCCATCCATTGCACTCTAACTACCTTCCCTCCAGCCCCAACCACTCTCATTTATCTCTCCACCCCGAGCCTCCATCCTGATAAAAGGCTTTTGCCCGAAACATCGATTGTCCTGCTCCTCGGATGCTGCCTGACCTGCTGTGCTTTTCCAGCACCACACTCCCAATTCTAATCTCCGGCATCTGCAGTTCTCACTTCCACCTAGCATATAATATCTAGCCAATAGCCTCAATTTAAAATCCTTTTCTATAGACATTGTGTCCAAAAGGCCTACTTCTTCAGTACAGCACATGTCTAATGTTTAGTTCTCAAAACTTTTTGCCTCAGAGACAATAGCTTTACCAACTAGGTCGCAATTGATGTAATTTAGTTTTATATTTAGAATCCCTACATTGTGGAAACAGGCCCTTCAGCCAAACAAATCCACACAGACTCTCCGAAGAGTATGCCATCTCGACCCATTCCCCTATTACTTTTCACTTCCACTGATTAAAGCACCTAACCTACACATCCCTGGACACTATGAGCAATTTAGCATGGCCAATTCACCTAACCTGCACATTTTGGGTTGTAGGAGGAAACCGGAGCACCCGGAAGAAACCCATGCAGACACGGGGAGAACATGCAAACTCCACACAGGCAGTCACCCAAGGGTGGAATTGAACCCGGGTCACTGGCACTGGGAGGCAGCAGTGCTAACCACTAAACCACCGTGCCGCCCTCACGCCACTGTGCCACCACCTTAAATTCAAATCGAATTTAAATTTGAATTTGACGTCATGAAGACTGAAGTCCTCTAAAACCCAGAATTGAGCTTGAAGAGCACTGCACATAAATTGAACTAGTTCTTTTTGTTATTAAATCAAAGCATTATTCTTTACATTATCTGCTGAACTTTTGCTACTTATGCCATATAATCATACTGGCAGGAAAGAAATGGAATCATCATTTGTTTCCCTAAGATGCTCTATCTATTGAGTACACCTTCAAAAGGCAAAACTTCAACTATTCACCCAGAGAAGCCTTCACAGCTACTGAAAACAACACCTCAACTCTTCACCCCAGATAACGAACACAAAAATGGCAAAATACAAGCCTACACCGAAACCACAAAGGACTGCAGTGAGTTTCATCATTCTCAGTATCTTTTATCCTTATCTGCATGTATTTCGTTAATAAAGTTCGTTATTTTACAGAAGTAACTTACAGGAGATTGCTGCAATAAACTAACCTTTATCTTGTTTAAGTCTAAAATTTTGCAGTTAGCCATTTTAAAAATAGAATCTCTCAAATGAAAAGGGACCTTTATATAATGGGAGACAAAAACTCTTGGCTCACAGACTATTTTGAGTTAACATGATCATGTTAAAGGTGTGGCAGAAGGTGGAAAGTGGCTTTGCATAGTGTTGTGCATATTAAAATTTAGTGAGGATAAATTTGTTTGCATGGCACTACTTCTAGTATGTTTCTTCATTGAGTTTATTGACTGTTGACATTGGCTGTTTTAGTAGAATGCATAGGAGAGTTGGACTTCATTGATCAAGTATGGATAGCACTGCTGGGGTGACACAATGAAAAAGACCATGTTGAATTTTACACGCCCTGCTGGGTCTCATTTCAACATGTGAGCTCATAAAATAAATCAGGTGCCGAGCCGACCAGCCTCCCTTTTACCGTGAGTTACGCCCTAGTACAGGAGGGTGGGCAGAATCAGCAGGTCGCCCACCTTATGAAAGTAAATAATTAAAAGGTCAATTGTCTCCAGCATTATCCTGACCACACCATTATATTGTTGATGTGGACAGCAAGGCAGGAGTCACAAACTCTTTTCATTTAATTTATTACAATGGTAGGAAGGGAGAGTGTTAATATTGTCTGAGGGTGCCACTTACACCTTGGGGTACCTCCTATGAAGATAGAACCCTCCTTTTATTCGACATGCCTATGTTTTGTTATGGCCAAGCCTCAGGTTAGGTTTGCCAGTTTGTTACAGTTTTAGATGGAATACATCAGATCCAGTTTTGTTTTGAGTTAACATTAAATGAATTAATTACTATTATTTTTAATTCATTCATGGGATGTAGTTGTCACTGGCTGGGGCAGGATGTAGTGTCCACCCTTTCTTTCTTGAAACACTGTAGTGCATATGTTATAGCTAGCTCCATAATGGCATTAGGAAGGGAATTTGTCCCCAAAACACTGAAGGAACGGCAATATATTTTCAAGTCAAGATAGTCTGCAGCTTGGAAAGGAACTTACAGCTGGTCGTGTATCCAAGTATCTACTATACTTGCCATTCCAGATGGTAGTGGTCAAGCATTTGGAAGGTGCTACCTCAACAACAATCATGAATTTCTGCAATGCACCTTGGGTGGCACACACAGCTACTACAGAGCATCAGTGGTGGACGGGGTGGATGTTTGAGGGTGTGATGCCAATCAGGCAGGCTGCTTTATCCTGGATGGAGTCGAGCTTCATAAATGTTGTAGGAGCTGCACCCATTCAGGCAAGTTGAGGGCATCCATCACCCTCCTGATTGTGCCTTGTAGATGGTGGACAGGATTTGGGGAGTCAAGATGTGAGTTAAATGCTGTAGGATTCCTAGCCACTGACCTTCTTTTGTAGCCACACTACTTCTATGACTAGTCCAGTTCAGTTTCTGGTCAATTGTAACTCCAAGGATATTGATAGTGGGCACTCGGTGACAGTGATGCAATTGAATAACAAGTGACAATTGTTCAATTCTCTATTGCTAGAGATGGTCATTGCCTACTGACATTTGTGTAATGAAAATGTTACATGCCACTTGTCAAGCCAAACCTGGATTTTGTCTAGGTCTTGCTACATTTGAACATGAACTGTTTCAATAGCTGAGAAGTCATGAATGGTGCTGAACATTGTGCAATTATGAGTGAACATCTCCAGTTTTGACCTTATGATGGATGGAAGATCATTGATGAAGTAGCTTAAGATGATTGGGCCAAGGATATTATCCTGAGGAACTTCTCCTTAGACAATGGTTAGCAGCATCAGAATGAGTGAGAGGACTGAATCTTATATCTTTTTTGTCTAGTTCCAAATTGCAAGTTTTTTGAGGGTTGGTTACCATGTGACTTATTGAGATTTCTCACTCTTTGTCATCAAACTCTCCTCATTAATTAGCTGTCATGCCTACATGGTATCTCTCACATCTGATTTCCGCCCCACTTTACTGTGAACAACTCACCACTCAGCAAATATCCTGGAATTCACCAGCATCCCTTGTGCCTGTGTCATCTTTAAAAGCGATTATGCACCTGAACAAATACTGTCAGTCTACAGCTGCCCTGCACAGCTCATGAGATCTGCAGATTAGGAAATTGGGTGTCCTGCTTTGGCAGCAAGGTCTGAAGGTCCTATGGATGTGTTGGTGTAGAAACAGGACTTTGTCCTCCCCAGGACAGTGGGGTCCACACCACCAGTCCATGCCAAACTGCCACCAAAGTTAAAACAATCTCAGTTACTAGAGGAATGTCCAACACTGGAGGAAGAATGTCAATGTCCTTCTCCAGTCTGCCAGCATAAGTACCACCATCTTCACTGCAATATCTTACACTTAATCTGGCTCTGCCATTGTACTTACTTCCACCAAGGCTCATTGTCTACCACTCTTACTATTGTCTGCGGTATCTACCTCACCCACAGGCACCTACTAGAATCCCCAACATCATTAATCCTGCATGCCCTGTGTGTTGCTACGTGTTTGTTTGAGACATGTCCTAATCTGCACCAACATCAATATCTGCATCACCCAGCTAGATTTCCTGTAATTCCTGTCCCTCTCTCATTCCATGAGGAAAGAAGCTCACAATAGGGCAGAAAGTAAAAAGGACAATGTGTTGTCCATCATTCAGTTCGTCACTCTTTATAAGGAGAGGATTCAGACTCAGGATTTATATTAGAGGTTGTCTTTGATTTACTGTGCTGGTAGCCTCTGAGAACGGGTTATGGCTATTAACTTGACTGAGGCCTGTTGACAGCTATGACAAGCTATCTGGCTTTGCACCTGCTTTAAACAGCAAGGTCAGACAGAAGTAATAGGACCCTGGTATTCCTGGCTAAGAGGCAAAACACATAAAAGTAAGGCAAAGAAGCTCAAGAGAGGAATGCTATGAGTGTCAAGTTCGGCACCAGATGAATAAGTGGTATGACAGTGAGCAAATAACTTGGAGATGCAGCTCAATCCAGCCCATGAGCCAGCTGTGTGCCCCTGGGTGACAGGGTCCATGCAGCAGCATTGCATTCAGTGTAATCTGAGGTGCAACATCGAAGTATAAATTGTCCTGTAAATGGATCACAGATATGGCATGAGGCTTCTTAGAGGCTGGTACATTTTGCATGCCAATGACTGTGGACATGGGATGTGTATGGCTGGTACCTACAGAGCATGCCCTGGGATATTAGCCCATGCCCTCCTGATGAAGGGCTCTGGCCCGAAACGTCGAATTTCCTGTTCCTTGGATGCTGCCTGACCTGCTGTGCTTTAACCAGCAACACATTTTCAGGTCTGATCTCCAGCATCTGCAGACCTCACTTTTTACCCTGGGATATTAGTGTCTGGTTTCCAACATGGAGGGTTTTTTTTAGAGCAAGTGTTGTTCAGGTTCCTTTGTTGAGTTTTTCTGACATCTACCTTGTTTGCTGAGTTTGGTAAGATGAAAGGCTGAATATTAATGAAGCAAATTGTGCCAATAACAAGGTGAGTAACAAGCCTTACACTCCACCAGTTGGCATCTCACAATGCCAATGAAAATCTTGCTGTGCTGCATTTGAAAAGCATAAAATATGGTGCAAGTGGCTTTGGACGCCGTGATGGGCCTTATCCTCGATTGTTGCAAGGTTTTGCCATACATCTCATCAAATCACTCAAACCCCTTTAAGATTTTGCCCAGAGTCTGTCTTTCTTTAACTTCAGTTCATAGGCACTTAAAGGCTATTCTCCAATTTCTGACCGCGCAGCTCAGCCTTCCACACACTAGGGCTTCAGGTCGCTAACAAATACTATCTAGGGGTCACAGTCAGTCATTAACCTTACTTGCTGTGTATACTCAGATTCTGAGTAAAGCACAAGCATGTTCACTTCAGGGAATGGTCTCCAGCTGCTGTGAGGGTGGGGCGGAATTGAGCAGTCAGCCCCGTGTTATCTCCTCCTTTGTAGTCCTTCCATTTGAAGTTTCTCTGACTCTGTAGAGGTGTGACATTCCATGGGTCCAAACAGGACTCTGCCAGGCAGTCACAAAACTTACATCCAGCATCGTCTTTATTGCTGCATATCAGTTCTCTTTTAAAAGACACTCATTGAAGTTAGAAGTTCAATATGTCTGAAGGGGGCTTAGGGTTACAATCGCTGGTCATGATAACTTCAAAACCCACTCAACACCTTCACAGTAGACAAACACCCCTGCAAAATTCCTACAGTTTATCTCGCTGTGGGATCCTATTAGTCCTTCTTTAAGACCTCACCTCCCAACAGTTCCCACTATACTGACACCAAGTCTATCGGAGATGCCAATATATGAGAATCGCTGGCAGCTCCTGAAGCTACATCTTCTTCCCCATTGAGAGGTAGTAGTCATAATCACCAGCACTTCAATGCTGCCACCCCTGAGCTAGGTAGATAGGTGGCATGTGGGTGTAGAGGCATCTGGATAGAGTGGCAAGCAATATGAAGTAACAGGTGACTGAGGTTTATAGTTGATGTGGTGAATACATTTGTTGGCAGCTCTGAATATGGTTAGGTGAATTGGGGACAGTTGGACAGGATGTTGTAATTGGATCAGTGGCCCGTTAGATTGGTTTAGAGTATAGTCAGCTATGGAATGGTCAGGAAGGGTAGTCACATTTGAGTCAAGAGTATATTCAGGTACCTGGGGGGGCAGGGGGAGGGGTTTATCAAAGACTCGAGGAAGTAGTTGGAAGGTTGAAGAGGATACTTGGGTGGTATATGATGTCAGAGAGTTGTTACAGAGTCAGGCAGTTAGTCATACAGTAATAGAGCTGTACAGCATGAAAACAGATGCTTTGGTCCAACTCCTCCATGCTGACTAGGTATCCTAAAATAATTTAGTCCCATTTACCAGCACATGGTCCATATCCCTCTAACTCCTTCCTATTCAGATGCCTTTTAAATATTGTAATTGTACCAGCCTCCACCACTTCCTCTGGCAGCTCATGCCATACATGCACCACCCTCTGCGTGAAAATGTTGCCCCTTAGTTCCCAATAAAATCTTTCCCCTCTCACCCTAAACCTATGTCCTTTAGTTTTGGACTCCCCTAACTTGGGGAAAAGCCATTAGCTATTCATCCTATTCATGCCCCTCATGATTTTATAAATCTCTATAAGATGTTGGAGATCTGAGTCGAGGGTGTGGTGCTGGAAAAGCACAGCAGGCCAGGCAGCATCCAAAGAGCAGGAGGAATTCCTGATGAAGGGCTAATGCCCATAACAATGATTCTTCTGCTCCTCAGATGCTGCCTGACCTGCTGTGCTTTTCCAGCGCCACACTCTCAATACTCCCCAGGACCTTACCATTAAGTGTATAAGTCCTGCCCTGATTTGGCCTATCAGGGGATCAGAGGAATAATGGCTTATCAGGGAGTAGTCAAGAATGATCCATTGGATTTATTGAATTTTAATTCCAGAGTTTCCCAAGAACTAGACTGAAAGTTCCTGGGTAACAATTCAGATAAACATCACAGAACTGTCTCCGTGGAAGTTCAGTATTGAAGACTTTTGCAGTGGATCCTTAGGAGCAGGGGAATCAATGATCAATTGTGGTCAAGAACATCATTCAAGCCTTTTGTCAGGTCCTGCCATGCATCTTAGGCCATACATCCAGTCTCCAGCATAAACCAAAAACTAGAAGTTTGAGAACATGAATTTCCCAAATAGATAGATGTGATTATGTTTTGGTAAATAAAGATTGGATGTTTTTGCAAGGAGGAAGAGTGTATAGACTACACAAATAAAATTAACTGAGGAAAGATAGGAGGAATCTCAAGTGGAATGCAAATACTTTTATGGACTGGTTTACATGTTGCTGTGCTGTACACTTTATGTAAATTAACTGTGAGGAGATACTTAACTCTTTGTTTTCAAAGAAGGGTACAATATGAGATGGATTACCTCCAAGAATTGAGCTTTGCATGTTTTGCTCTGAGTCAGATGTTTGTGATCGCATTTGTTTTAAAGAAATATAGTATAGTCACTGAGACTCACACCAATCACAGTGAAGCCAGGACATTATATAAGGAAAATTAAGATATCAAATGTAGTTTACTAAAGGATCATACCAATTCAAATCGAGAGGATCAGAAGATCTGCTGTTCATTGAGTTAACTGGAAATATTTAAGGTTCATTCTTCAGCTTGACCCTCTTTCGTGAGGAACAATTATCCACTTTCATGGGGGTCTGTCACGAAGCTGAGTTACCATGACAACTGCACATCCTAAATTGTGTGCCAGTGAATAATCTCTGATTCACAGGGCAGTGGTGATAGTGAGTCCTGCATTTTTTTCAATGTAACAGCAGCAATCAATTTTAACATTCTTCAAAAACATCACTTCTGCTGCAGTGAAAGAACACTTCTACATGCTGCCTGTTTGGTGCAGCTACCTTGTTCAGCATCACCAGACATTTTGCATTATTTCCAGATTCCTGCCTCACTGCTAGTCTACACATTCCTTCTAAGCATTCCCTTGACTCATATATTCCGAATTTTGGCATTGTAGGCTGACCTACAATGGCCTGCAGTAGTTCAAGAAGGCAGTTCACCACCATCTTCTCAAAGTCAACTATGGATGGACAGCAAAATCTGTGCCAACCATATCATAAAGTTGAATAGAGAATTTTAGAATCTTGTGCACTTTTATTGTGAAGAAATTCTTCAAAAAGTAATTCTTCAATGACACAATTGAAATGTGATCTGTTCCATTCACATTATGGAGCAGATTCCACAGCAACTGGAATAACAGAAAATAAAACTGCAATTTAAAAAAAATGTACAAAATAGTGGAAACAGTCAGTGAGCATGGCAGGTATCTGCAGCGAGCACAACAGAGGAATTTGTGATCAGATTCCCTACAGTGTGGAAACAGGCCCTTTGGGCCAACAAGTCCACACTAACCCCCCGCAGAGTAACCCATCCAGACACATTTCCCTCTGCATTTAACACTATGGGCAATTTAACAAGGCCAATTCACCTGCACATTTTTGGACCGTGTGAGGAAACTGGAGCAAACCCACGCAGACACAGAGAGAACATGTAAACTCCACACAGACAGTCACCCAAGGCTGGAATTGAACCTGGAACCCTGGTGCTGTGAGGCAGCAGTGCTAACCACTGAACCACCATGCCACCCCGCCACCCTTGATAACCTTTTGATAGAAATCAGGGGATAAAAAAAATACAGCAGCAACAAAATAAGAAGGGGCAGAGCATAGAGCCATAAAGTCATAGAGATGTATAACATGGAAACTGACTCTTTGGTCCAACTCGTCCATGCTAACCAGATATCCCAACCCAATCTAGTCACATTTGCCATCACTTGGCCTACATCCTTCCAAACCCTTCCTATTCAAATATCCTTCCAGATACCTTTTAAATGTTGCGATTGTACCAGCCTCCATCACTTCCTCTGGCAGCTCATTCCATACATGGACGACCCCCTGTGTGAAAAAGTTGCCCCTTAGGTCTCTTTTATATCTTTCCCCTCTCACCCTAAACCTATGCCCTCTAGTTCTGGACTCTGCTACCCCAGGAAAAAGACTTATGTATTTACCCTATCTATGCCCCTCATGATTTTATAAACCCTTATATCATTGACCCTCAGCCTCCAACACTCCAAGGAAAACAGCCCAAGTCCTATTCAGCCTCTCCCAATAGCTCAAATCCTCCAACCCTGGCAACATACCTGTCAATCTTTTCTAAACCCTTTCAAGTTTCACAACATCTGATCCAAGATTGTGGAATTCTGTGTTGAATTCAAAAGACTGTAAACTGTCTATTCAAAAGGTAAGGTACGATTCCTCGAGCTTACATTGCACTTTATGAGAACAGTTTGGGTGGCTGAGCATAGCAAACTCAGATTGGGAATAGAGTGGAGAATTAAGATGACAGTTAACTGGAGTCTCAGCATCACATCTAAGCTAGGCATAAGTATTCTACAATTAGACCTTATGCTTTGGTCTTTACTTTTGCATCTTGTTTTTGATTAATTTGTCAGCAGTGGACACACTGGTGTATTAGAAGCTGTAGAAGAAACATGCAAAAACATCTACACATAAGCTTCTTTTAGTACTGTGCAAGATAATTTCTGTTGATATCACCTGCTGAGGTGTAAGCTCAATGCAGTTGCAGACTCTGATTCATTAAAACCAGCCACAGGGAAAACAATGGGTCTCCTCACTTATCTGTCCTGCAGGAATGTCACAAATTAAAATAAGGGACACTTCAAGCATGGGATGGGGAGAGGATGTTTCTGATAAATGAGAATGAAGTTGGCTCTTGGTGGTGGTGATAGTGGTGGTGAGTGAGGATGGTGCTGCTGTGTGTCAGGGAGAGGAGGAGGAGGTAAATATGGGTGCCAATTGCCTTTGAGAGAGAGAAGACTGGAGGAATGATGTTGCCACTGGTAAGCGAAGAGGTGGGGAAGGATTTTGTTGTACTCATTACAGCAGGATCTGTATGGGTTTAAATCATCAGAATTCACGTATTTGTGAGTCAAGTCGTAAGTTGAGATCTGTGCTTTTGTGCATGAACATCAACAGACTTCATTAAATGCAACAATTTACAAGGCATGATGGGACCTTATGGGCTGAGACCTCAGTTTCACGCAATGCGAAATCACTATGACACAGCTCCTTCTCGTGCTCTGTAGCTAATATTGGAATAAAGGCATATTTAACCATTTCCTGTGAAAGTCACAACATCATCACCTCTGTGGGTCAACTCACGGATGGCGGCACTCAAACTATTCTGCTGGTACTGCCAGGTCAGTGTCACACAGGCTGTTTTGCAATATAAGGGATGGCAGGTGTCCATCAAGGGGTGCTCGATAATAAAGAAAATTGGGAACCACCCCTTAACACATAGGGCGCTTGATCATAACAAAACAAAAGGTTTAATTTGTGTGACCAGCTTGCTATAATGTGGCAAATCTGACTGGAATTTTCTTTAGCATAAATGTAAAATTAGCTGAAGTGCAGGAGGTGTCACATTGCTGTAATCAGTTGAGAAATCACAAGACTTTGCAGAATAAATTGGAGTGATTGTAGTAGTTGGGGTACAATCCATAGCAGAACCCTACAATAAGTTAATGTTCGCTTGAAACTAATGGGATTGCTGATGGAATTGGCAGCACAGAAAAAAATTAATGTGCATCACTGAGAAAGGTTTTCACTGTTAAGTGTCCCCCACTCTCTAATATCAGTGAAATATCAGTGCAGACTGAAGTTATAGGAGATCAGGGAGCTCCTGAGTGAATTCTATCCCATCATTTTTATCAGTGGTGTTAGCACCTATGTGGCAAACAGATTCCATTGTTCTATTGCTCATTTTGTGCCATTTCAGTTGCTCAATATGTATTGAAACAAAATAGCAACATAAAATCTCTTTGTGTGTTCCATCAATCTGTGATTAGTAACAAAATATTTTGTCATAGTTTAATATTGAAAGCAAATGCCAAAACTCGATACAGTAACCTTAAAAACATTCTGAACTGCAGTTACTTGAACATATAAACCTTCTGGTAACTAATTTGAAATGTTCCAGCTGATAGAAAAACCTGAGAGGAGCCAGTGAGAATTGGCAGGCAATGAAATTTGTCAAGGCCATGTGTGGTAAGTAAGTATCCTTCATCACAGCCTTTTAGTCTGCACAAAACTACAGTTTTGGTTCATGATGTCATGACACGAAGGCCAGACTTAACTAGATTATCAAGAATTTGTGATTGGAAGAACTTATATACAATGTAATGTTGATTGTTTAGAATACCAAGAGGAGGAAGTTTAGGCAGTTGACTTGATAGCTTCATGTTTTTACTCATTTACAGATATGGGTCACTGGGCTGGGCCAGCATTTATTGCCTGTCCGTAATTGTCTTTGAGAAGGTGCTGGTGAACTGCCTTCTGGAACCATTGCAGTGTATTTGCTGTAGTTTCAAGCATTGTGCTATTACTGAGGAATTCCATGACTTTAATCCAATGATACTGAAGGGACAGTAATTTAATGCCAGGTCAGAATGGTATATGGTTTGGAGAGTTGATTGCAGGTGATGTTTCCATTTGTCTGCTGCCCTGTCCTTCTAGGTAATAGAAATCAAAGGTTTGGAGAAACTTCTATCTAAGAAACTGTTATCACAATGTATCATGTGGGTGGTACACACTGCAGCCACTGTGTGTCAGTGGCAGAAGGAGTAAATATCAAAGGTATTAAATGATTGTAAATTGAGTGAGCTACTTTCTCATGGATAGCGTTGAACTTGTTGAATGTTGTTGTACTTGCACCCATCCAGGAAAGTGGTGAATATTCTATCAAACTTCTGACTTGTACATTGTGAATGGTAGATTGGTTTTATGGAGTTTGAGTGTGAGTTAGTCGCTGCAGAATTTTCAGCCTCTGACCTGTTTTTGTAGCTACAGTATTTTTGAGACTGGTCCAGTTAGTTTCTGGTCAATAGTAATCCCCTGACTGTTAATAATGATGGATTCAGTGATTGAAATGCCTTCGAAAGTTAAGAGCGGCTGCAGTTAGATTCTCTCTAGTCAGAGATGATCAACAGATGTTTCAACTCAGATAGTCTTGAGACTTGCCTTCTCTCCTGATTCCCCAGAGTGGAAGACAATGGCAAACTTCTCTTAACAAAATCTGCCAAAGAAACAGCTCAGGATGAATCATTGGCGGACAAAGACCTGCTTTTGTGCAAAATATTCATGACATAATAGAAAATTAGAAATGTCTTACATGCTAATGATAAATACTAAATTGTATCAATGAACACTCAGTGTAGAGGCTTGCACAACAAGAAGTATTATGGGTATCTCAAGAATTGAGCAATATTTCAGGGTTTATTATAAAGAGGCAATCTCTATCAAGGGCAAAAATATGTGGTTAAAAGTGAATTTTGGGGTGAAATGTGACACCAAATTTGCAGTCAGATTGGTTCAGCTTTAGGCAATTACCATGGAGAGGGCTTTTAGTAAGCGATTGAAGTTTATGCTTGGGATCCAAGTCAAAGGAGAAAATATTTAATTGGAGAAAATTTCTAGTCTTCCATTATTTGATATTGGACAACCAGTCAGTCAGTGTAGAGGCAGTGCAAGGATCAAGAGAATTGGGTGGTGAGGGAAAGCTGGATTTCGCAAGTGTACATGATGGAAACTGGTGCATCTTTTGATTATGTCCCAAGGTGACAGAATGCTGATGAGAAATAGAAAGGGGACAAGATAAATATTATGAGATGTCATGGTTGAAGATGCATGAAGCCATTACAAGTGATACTTTGGCCAAGATTAGATAAATAAGAATACAACCAGACCATTCCACATGATTAAAAAAATGGCAGAGAACATTAGAGGTGCATTAGTGAACTGCTGTATCTTGTGCTATAGATAAATTGAGAAGGACAAGAAAGGACTGTTTACCTTCATCACTGTCACATACCATGTGATTTGTGACTTTGATAAGAACACTTGAGTACTTCAATATTTCAGTGGGGACAGAGACCTGATTGGAGGGATTCAACCACAGATGAGTATAAAATAGGTACAAAAGGAAATGATAAACTTGAGAAAGAATAGAGAGATGGAGGTTGGCCAGTCATTTACAAAAAGGAGAGGTCAGGGCAAGGACATGAGGAGAAGGGTGATGAGAACAAATTTGAAAGGCAAGAGTGAGAACTTCAGAAGTGAGAATTGCCAGTCACATCACTGGGAGATGGGATGTTGAGTGGTGAGAAGTTCAGTGATATCAGGATTCATGCTAAAAAATTTTAAAAAAATTTGTCAAGCATAATGTTCCTTTTATAAAATGACATTGTCTCTGCCTCACCTTGTTATGATTTTCCTAATAGCCTTGTTAACACTTCCTTTGTAACAGATTCCAACATTTTTGCCATGATTAGTGTTTTCTCTCTCCTTCCTTTCTTGAATAGCAGAATTATGGTTTCAATCTTTCAATACACTGAGACTGTTCTAGAATCTAGGAAATGTTGGAATATCACAACCGGCATCCATTGTTTCTGCAGCCACCATTTTAAACCCTAGGATGTAGGTCAAGAGGGTCTGATTTGTTAGCTTTTAGTCCTCATTAATTTCACTGGTAATTTTTCTCTGTTGAGAAAAATTATTTTAAGTTCCTTGCTCACATTAGTTCTTCACCATTTGTGGTTTGTTTCCTTTAACTCAAAGAGCAATCGAAAATATTTGTTAAGATTTCTGTAATTTCCTCATTAGTCATTTGGTTTCTCATGTCTTAGCCTCTAAGGGGAGGTGGGGGGGTGTGGTTCAAGGTTTAGTTTGGAGCCCGTTTCCTTTTTACATATCATGTTGTAAATATATGATTCTCATTGTTTAGAGCTTTTATTTTAAAAATTAATATTGAGCAGTGGAATATGGGATAAATACAATTTAAGCACCATGAAGTGTTGTGCACACAAAAGATCTCTTACCTCTTTAAGAGATTAACAGCTAGAAAGGTAAGGTAATTAACATGCTGGACTTTCGTGACTACCAGAACACTAAAACAATGGACCTCAGATGGCAACACATCTTTGTTTAATGGCATCAATACCAAATAAATTATTCTATAAAATAGCAGGCTTATTTAGGTGGAAACGTGATGATGGCAACGTTTGTCGTAATGATGGTTCAGAAGGAAACGATGATGTGGAGGTGCCGGTGTTGGACTGGGGTGGACAAGGTCAGAAGTCACATGACGGCAGGTTGTAGCCTAACAGGTTTGTTTCAAATCACAAGCTTTCGTGCATGAAGTGACTTTCAAGTGACCTTCACCTGATGAAGGACCAGCACTCCTAAAGCTTGTGATTTGAAATAAACCAGCTGGACAACCACTTGGTGGGGTGCGACTTCTGATATTGTCCAGAAGGAGGTAGAGTCGAATTAGTTTAAAGGCAATCAGTGAATCTAAAGATGAGTTTAAGGATAATGGAGCAAGGTATATCATATTGGAAATGCACTGAGCTTAAGAAGGCCCTTTGATTTCAATTTATTTGGACATGTATTTTCTGAGAGAAGTTAGTTGCAGTTTGAAGCCAAAAGCATGCAGAAGCAAATGTGTGGCTTCAGACAATACACATGTTACTGCTAGCAAACAGTTAGGGTGGGAGAGATGTGTGGAAATGATTGATAGCTGAGAGTTGTTGAGAGAAGCCCACAAGCACTTGCATAATGCAATTGAGAAATATTAGAGTCATAGAGATGTATAGCAAGGAAACAGACCTTTCGGTCTAACCCGTCCATGCCGACCAGATATCCCAACACAATCTAGTCCCACCTGCCAGCACCCGGCCCATATCCCTCCAACCCCTTCCCATTCATATACCCATCCAAATGCCTCTTAAATGTTGCAATTGTACCAGCCTCTACCACATCCTCTGGCAACTCATTCCATGCACGTACCACCCTCAGTGTGAAAAGGTTGCCCCATAGGTCTCTTTTATATCTTTCCCCTCTCACCCTAAACCTATGCCCTCTAGTTCTAGACTCCCCGACCCCAAGGAAAACACTCTATCTATTTATTCTATCCATTCCCCCTCATAATTTTGTAAACCTCTATAAGGTCACCCCTCAGCCTCCCATGCTCCAGGGAAAACAGCCCCAGCCTGTTCAGCCTCTCCCTGTAGCTCAGATCCTCCAACCCTGGCAACATTCTTGTAAATCTTTTCTGAATCCTTTCAAGTTTCACAACATCTTTCCGATTGGAAGAGACCAGAATTGCGCACAATATTCCAACAGTGGCCTAACCAATGCCTTGTACAGCCGCAACATGACCTTCCAACTCCTGTACTCAATACTCTGACCAATTAAGGAAAGCATACCAAATGCCTTCTTCGCTATCCTATCTACCTGCAACTCCACTTTCAAGGAGCTATGAACCTGCACTCCAAGGTCTCTTTGTTCAGCAACACTCCCTAGGACTTTACCATTAAGTGTATAAGCCCTGCTAAAATTTGCTTTCCCAAAATGCAGCACCTCACATTTATCTGAATTAAACTCCATCTGCCACTTCTCAGCCCATTGGCCCATCTGGTCCAGATCCTGTTGTAATCTGAGGTAACCTTCTTTATTGTTCCCTCCACCTCCAATTTTGGTGTCATCTGCAAACTTAATAACTGTATCTCTTATGCTTGCATCCAAATCATTTATGTAAATGACAAAAAGTAGAGGGCCCAGTACCGATCCTTGTGGCACTCCACTGGTCACAGGCCTCCAGTCTGAAAAACAACCGTCTACTACCACCCTCTGTCTTCTACCTTTCAGCCAGTTCTATATCCAAATGGCTAGTTCTCCCTGTATTCCATGAGATCTAATCTTGCTAATCAGTCTCCCATGGGAAACCTTGTCGAACGCCTTACTGAAGTCCAAATAGATCACATCTACTGGTCTGCCCTCATCAATCTTCTTTGTTACTTCTTCAAGTTTGTGAGACATGATTTCCCACGCACAAAGCCATGGTGACTGTCCCTAATCAGTCCTTGCATTTCCAAGGACTGTGTGGAGTTTGCACATTCTCCCCGTGTCTGCGTGGGTTTACTCCGGGTGCTCCGGTTTCCTCCCACAGTCCAAAGATGTGCGGGTCAGGTGAATTGGCCATGCTAAATTGCCCGTAGTGTAAGGTAAGGGGTATGTGTAGGGGTATGGGTGGGTTGCGCTTCGGCAGGTCGGTGTGGACTTGTTGGGCCGAATGGCCTGTTTCCACACTGTAAGTAATCTAATCAAATACATGTATATCCTGTCCCTCAGGATTCCCTCCAACAACTTGCCCACCACCAAGGTCAGGCTCACCAGTCTATAGTTCTCTGGCTTATCTTTACCGCCCTTCTTAAACAGTGGCACCACGTTTGCCAACCTCCAGTCTTCCGGCACCTCACCTGTGACTATCGATGATACAAATATGTCAGCAAGAGGCCCAGTAATCACTTCTCTAGCTTCCCACAGAGTTCTCGGGTACACCTGATCAGGTCCTGGGGATTTATCCACCTTTAACCGTTTCAAGGATTCTGGGTAATCCAAGATGGAGGACGGGAAAAATTTCTGGCTGTAAGAGCTGCTCCTTTTTTGAGGTATTTTAGGTGTTGGAGGTGATTTCCTCGAATTCCAGGAGCAGCAATTACTGTTGTATATGCTGTTGCATTGTTATGGAACTTTGGAAAAAAAAATTAAAACATAGAAAAGCATATTGCTAAAAGTTGGCCATTTAAAGTACAGTGTGTGGGGGGTATGACCACAATTCAACTGTTAAATCTGAACTACTTCATATTAATCCTATGTGTCAGAGTCTAAATTGTATATATAGTGTATATATCATAAAATCATTACTATACCAGTTCAATATACCCATTAGTTATTTTTATGGATAATTGCTTTGTTCAGGAGTTTAACTCAAATATTTTATTCTTAGTGTATCAATTCAATTCTGCAATTCTTGCACCTATTTCCTTTTCTCTGGCTCTTCTGTCCATTCTGTAGTTAAAAAGATTATGAACTTTCAAACCAGATTGTAACAAAGGTCTTGTGTTGCCCAGTATTTCTGTAACTGGGATAATAACAAATTGTAGACATTTCTACAATTGCTTATTCCCTTTGTATCTATGATCACAGCTCATAATGTCTGGACATACTGAACTTCTAATGACAACAGGAAAAAGTGAGGACTGCAGATGCTGGAGATCAGAGCTGAAAATGTGTTGCTGGAAAAGCGCAGCAGGTCAGGCAGCATCCATGGAGCAGGAGAATCGACGTTTCGGGCATGAGCCTGAAGAAGGGTTCATGCCCGAAACGTCGATTCTCCTGCTCCTTGGATGCTGCCTGACCTGCTGCGCTTTTCCAGCAACACATTTTCAGTTCTAATGACAACATGCAATTTGAAAGGAGAATATACAGCCAAAATGATTGAGGACGTAAATTTAGAATAAAGTATCTCAATTCCTATCTGGAAGGCCTGCTTGGATTATCCTCTATCTTGAGTGAGACCCTTGAATGTCGCACTTGTGCTTGGAAAGGAATTTTCAAAGTTGAGGACTTTGAAGAGAGACATGCAGATCAAACTGAATTGTAATCCTTTGTGAGTTATGGTGGGAGAAAAGAGACATAGTTGTGTGAGAAATTTGTCTTGCTTTTTTCTTACAAGAATACATAAGAATTGGAGTTAAAAGCTAGTTTAAACCCTCGTCTGATCGTGCTGAGGTGTGATAGTCATAGCTGAGAAAACTGCTGGTCATTCCTAAACTGCAGGTAAACGGAAAGCAATTTTGTTTTGCCTAAATCTTGAAAGCAAGTTGAAACAGAACTGGAAATAGGACTTCCAGTTGACCCCCAAAAGTCAAGCAGCTCAAAATCAACTGTGTGTCTACTAACACTGAAAGTGTCACCCAGAGTGACAGCCATGGCGTCGCATTGTCTATTCTTCACAGAATTCAGAGGCTGATGCATTTTCTTTTAACATGAACCTTACTTTAGACGCATCTTTCATATGCATATGTGTGTTGTTTTATTCTTTCCATACATGTTCAGCACCTATTAAACTCATCCTTTTGTTCACTCAGGAAACCCTGATTAACCTGGCTCCTTGTAAATCATAAATGCATTGATTTTATAAAATCTCTACAGCGTGGAAACAGGCTGTTTAGGCCCAACAAGTCCACACCGGCCCTCCAAAGATTACCCCACCCAAACCCATTCTCCATTACCCTACATTTACCCCAAATTCCACACAGTCACAGAAGATGGAATCGAACCCGGGTCCCCAGCACTGTGACTTAGCAGTGCTAGCCACAGAGTCACTATGCTGCCCTTGCCATCACATCTTTCCCACAATCTTTCCTTCAGTTAGGCTTCTGCCCTCATCTCATTGTTAAAACGCCTTTTAACAAAGTCTGTTTGGGAACAAGACATCCACAAAGAAGGGGATCCTTTTGCTGCAACCAAACAAGGTGAGTCCAGAGGGTTTAATAAAGAAGATTTATCCCTTCTCACCCAGGAGCTTGACAATTTCCCATCAAGTTTCCAGTATTCCAACTAGAGCCATAGTAAATGAGACAATTTTCCAAACATCACTTCAACCAATCTTGGAGAACGAGTATTAAAACTGTAACTTCTTTCTTTGTATTTCTATGCTTATGTTTGTTTTAGTGATAAAAATATTAATAATAACAAAGTAAGGCTTTTTGACGAATCATCAAGCATCATCCATTTGGATAAGGAAGAATCTATCCTCTTCACTACAGTAATACTTTAAAAATAATTCTATTTGTAAACGTTCAGGTGCATGATGTGACTCCGTATGGAGTTCACCTTAATAAATAGACATTGACTTTCACACTTCTCTTTTTTTTACAAATATTTGTTAATCCATTTCTTAAGAATTTGAAATTTGCAAGCCAATGTTTAAAGTAAATCTGATTCTTATTTCTCTCTCTTCATACATGTTCTTTACCCAAACTAGCAATCAGTCCCAACTAATAGCCTGCAATTCAACAACAACTAGAATTCTGTAGGTTTTTCACATTTAGTAAAGGACAGCTGTGTGGCTAAAAGACAAAAGAGTAGATTATCAGAGAAGTGTAAACTAAATTGCACTGTGTGAGGAAGTACAGCCTTGACAGTAATAACCCTCTAATGACTTTGCAAACTGCTCAGCTTTATTTGCCCAGGAAGATCTTTCCCCTGAAGCATAATATTCAACCATATCAGCCACCAGATCTTTCAAAAGACCCTCATTCTTCAGTTTGGTAAACAGCAGTATTCCCTCCCAGTCTACTCTGAGACAAGCTCTGTCACCAGTCTGTCTGCTCCTTGCTGTCTGCTGGGTGCTAGACAGGCCAGAATGCAATGAGGAAATGTGCTGTACCATAAACACCTTGTTACAGATAATTTCCTGTCACTGAAGAATTAGACACAAGAACATTAGGAAGGATGTAATTTATGCTCGGTGACAAAAAAATAAAACAAGTATAAAAATAATAATTAGCAAAACATTCTTGTTAATTTCAGAACTGTAATATAGTTCACCTTAATTTGAAAAAGTAAGTAAGAATTGCTACTGAGATGATCTTAACATGAACATCAAAGTGTAATTCAACAAACTTTATCAATATATATAAATAAATAGACTCTGGTCTACTTTGGGAATTAGTGAAGTTCATGTAATTTCAAGGAGCCTGCCTCAGTTTGGTCTGTAGTTAACATGCTAATTCATTCTAAGGATGGCCCTAACTGAACTATCTCTTGACCAGAGTGCATTGCATTCAGTTTTCAATCAAGGATCCCTCATCAAATGTGAATTGTTTCTGCCCCAGTCCACACTGATTTCTCACCTTTTCGTTAGATTTTGATAAATGGTGGCTTTGAAGAAGCTCAGTCATTTTCTAGTGTGCCTCAAGGCACCAAACAGGCATCCTGATACAGTTTGCCAGCATTGGCATGCAATTTTAAAGCTGTCACCAGGAAGGTATGTCACTGAAGGTGGTGTCCCAGGACACAGGAAGCCCAGACTATTTTTATGGGTTTTGAAACTTCCTTCTTGGTCCTCAGGCTCCAGTTCAAGGTTTTTCTTTGGTCAGTGTCTTCAGTCCTCCTGTGGAACTGGTCAGAGTATGCACAATGCAAGCTCCAACAAGGTTATATACCAAATGGTAATTGGGGATCTACACATCAGCTGAAGCTAATTTCTGTTTTAAAAGACACATTTTTTTTTATGAGCCAGGTGCTGGGGTCACAGCATTAACATTTTTTTTAAAAAGAAGATTGACCAAGTCATTTTTTCGGAATGATAAGGCTACAGATCTCATTTGGAGGCTACTCAGAATCAATCTAACAAACTGAATGTAGTTTCACTGATGCTCACAACCAATGATAGTTTACTCAACTATTCATCAAAAGAAATCTTGACAGTAAATGTCAACAGGCTATTCTCTCCCACATAGGGAAACACATGGGTCACTGGACAGCCATGAGGAGTATGGACCCTGGAGTTTATGTTTCTTTAAGATAGGGTTACGAAGGCCAGTTGCAGTGCTTTGAACACTAGGATGACTGAGATCAGTTCATTATATGTGGTTTAATACTCCTGATACATGCAATTTCTCCCCCATGAGAAAAATAAATGATGAAGTGGTTCTTGGCATTTAGTTTTTGTTTGCATTTATTTTTGTAATTAAATTTGTACATGAGAGAATTTGATGGCATAAAGGAGTTGAAAGACAAACAAAGTTTTAGTTGGTTTCCAATGATGACCTTTTTCGCACTTATCAGCTTCTGACTATCTGCCATAAAGCTGTAGTATCCAGGACGGTTTATATTAGCCTTATATATGGCTAAAAATTTCTTAGAGAGGATTTAATTTACAGGCAGAAAACCAAGGGAATCTGATCCCCAGCAGTCTCCAGGGGACACTTGAGCTTATGCTAATAACAGGGCCTCACTTGCCTCCCACTATCAATCCACCCATCTGAACTGGACAGAAAAACACAACAGACCAGCCTGAGACAAGACAATGTCCTAGGGCCTAGAGAGAGGCTGGCGTTGACATTATCAACAACTTCTATTTACTTAATATCTTCAACATAATAAATTTCTCAAGGAAATTTGCAGGAGTATTACAAAACAAGCTTACAGTGCCAAGCCACACATAAAGAGATGTTAGATCAGATGACCAAATGTTTTTTTTCGAAAAGGTGAGTTTTAAAAAGTAGCTCAAAGTAGGCAAGTGGATTGGAGTAGTGAAACAGGAGAATTCCAAAGCATTGGGCCTAGGCAGTTGAAGCCACATCAACCAGTGGTAAAACAATTGTGATTGTAAATGCACAAGAGGCCAAAACTAGAGAAGAGTGTCTTGGAGGGCTGTAATGAGATTGGAGGAGATTAAAAACAAATGGTCTTATGATCCAGTGGTAAAATCCCTACCTCTGGGTTAGAAGATCTTGATTCAAGTTCCACCTGCCCCAGAGGTGCATTGCAACATGTCTGAATAAGTTAATTGAAATAACTAAAAGCTGAATTCTCTTGTGGGCTCTTGTGGCACTGTGATAGTGTCTCTGTTGCTGCACCAAGAGATCCAAGTTCAAGTCCCACCTGTACCAGAGGTGTGCAATAACATCTCCGAGAGGTTGATTCGATAACATCATAATGAGGAGGTGCCAGTGCTGGACTGGAATGGACAAAGTTAAAAATCACAGGTTATAGTCCAACAGGTTTACTTGAAAGTACAAGCTTGTGGAGCGCTACTCCTTCATCAGGTAATTAGTGGAGCACAACTGCCAAAGCAAATAACCATTCTGTACACAATACCCGTTCTCAGAAATTAAAAGTAAATTTTGCCAATGAGGAAAAGAAATATGAAAAGGCAAACAAATCCTTTGGAAGAGATATGTTGTTCCTGTACAAAACAGCAGATGTGAGGTGGAAGAGTGGAAATATTTGTGTTCCTCCAACTCTGACTTTTGTCCAAGCCTTGGCTTTAATCACTCCACCAGTAGTGACTCTCAGCTGCTGGAGGCCCTAAGCTCTGTAATTTGCGACCTGACACTTTCTAGCTCATTTCATCATTTGAGATGGTCTTTGACTAAACATTTGGCAGTTCCTGGCCTAATTTCTTCTCAAGTGGATGCACGACAAGTTTTGTTTGATAATGCTCCTGTCAAACACCTAGGGACAATTTAGTTTGCAAACAGTGCTATGTAAATGCAAATTGTTGGAATGAGTGGCAGAAGGAAAGATGAAGAAATTTCCTTAGTCAAAAAGCCCAACAAAAACAACAGCAAATAAACAGCTAATTTTAAGATCTACTTGATTTTCTTTCCTCAAGACAAGACATAAAGCAAAGTGAAATTTTAGTGATGCTGTAAATCTAAAACAAACAGAAAACTGCTGAAGAAACTCAATAAATCTGGCATCTGTGGAAAGAGAAACAGAGTCAACTTTTCAAGCCTGATACAACTGAAGAAAAGTCACATTGGACTCAAAATACTAACTCTGTTTTTCTCTCCACAGATGCTGCCAGACCTGCTGAGTCTCTCCAGCTTTTTCTGTGTTTACTTCTGGATGTAAAACCTGCTGCCAATTTCCAATCACCAAAGACTAATGTCTCCTCCCAGAATAATTTAAAACTGTACAATCATATTCATCATTACATGCAAAGCCTGTGTATTTTTTATTTAGTCCTGATGAAGAGCTTTTGTCTGAAACATCAATTTTCCTACTCCTCCAATGCTGCCTGACCTGCTGTGCTTGTCCAGCACCACTCTAATCTTGACTCTAAACTCCAGCATCTTCAGTCATCACTTCTGCCTATTTTTTATTTATGCTTGGATTGAAATCCAAGTTAAACTCACTGTGTAAAACACTGCAAGAAAAATATCCCAATTCTATTTATAATCAAAAGGCTTTGGTTTTCAAACTCAGTACTGCACAGACTGTAGCCAAACACACAAATTACATCCTTTGTGATTGTGGCAACTGTAGTGAGATCTTGTTATGTACTTGAACAAGGTTCATTAGACATAACTGTGTAGAAGGGATAGTAAGAGGAGACATCTCTGGAACATTACATACTCGGGCTCCATTTCCATGTGATTTGACACCACTATGACAGACGCACATATTCATTGGTTATTTTTAGAGCAAAAGTATAGATAATCTTTACAACTTTCTCCCAAGTCTTTATTCCAATTGACTATGTTTTCTATTTATATAACTTCCACACCCCTCCCTTTCCCACAAAGCCACTATGCTTTCCAAGGGAAGTCTGCAAATAGGTTCGCAAACCTTCACAAGCATATGTGGATCTCCTCTTGAGGTTATGTTGAGGATCGTACATGCCAAACTATTTCTCAGAGAGTCCTCAGCTCTTGACTCAGTCATTAGTGGTTGTTTTGCCACAATTTCCTCTCAAGGATCAGGGATTGCATCCTATAGCAGCCATCATTCTTTTTAGTGAAATCAAGACATGCCTATTAACTGAAAGACTGTCATTTGGTATAAGGTATGGTCTTGGTTGTTGAAACTTGCTGCATGATACACTCATACGGCTGGACTCCCTTTGCCACATTGGCACTGTGACATTTGGTGTAAATGGGTGACAATTTTCTTCTTTGTATGTCAATCAATTATATTCTTCTTTATTAGAAAAGTACTTTTCAATTCAGCAAAGAGCTCATGCGCACTGAGTAAATTCCATTAAACACATGACTAATTGGTTTAGTATCTCATTAGGTAGCAGAAAGTGAGGACTGCAGGTGCTGGAGATCAGAGTCGAGAGTGTGGTGTTTGAAAAGCACAACAGGTCAGGCAGCATCCGAGGAGCAGGAGAATCGACATTTCGGGCATAAGGCCTTCATCAGAAAAGATGAAGGGTTTAACACTCTTGACTTAATATTTCATCATAAATATAAATATCTAATAAGCTAGCACTCCCTTAAGTTGTGAATGTGTAGTTCTAAGACCATAAGACATAGGAATAGGAGTAGGCCATTCAGCCCTTCGATCCTGCTCCATCAATCAACAGGATCATGGCTGATCCAACATTTCTCACATTCACTTGTCTGCACTTTCCACATAGCCCTTGATCCTCCTACTGATTAAGAATCTATCTATCTCAGCCTTAAATACACACAAGGATTTTGCCCCCATACTTCTCTGTGGCAAGAATGTCCAGAGACTCACAATATCTGAGAGAAAAAATTCCAGCTTATCTTACTCTTAAATTAGTGATCCTTTATTCTGAAACCACACCTTCTGATCATAGAATCTCCCATGAAGGGAAACATCCTCTAAGCATTTACCCTATCAAGACCCTTAAGGATCTGATATGGTTCAATGAGATCACTTTCCATTCTTTTAAATTCCAATAAATAGAGTTCCAACCTGGTTGACATTTGTTTATAAGTAAGTATCTCCATAACCTACTGAACTGTCTCCAATGAAACAATGTTATGTATTTTATAAAGAAAGGTGATCTGGCTTTAAAACGGACATAGGAGTCTGACAAAATGCTTCTTAGAAATTATGTGATTTCCAGTTTGGAATTGATCTACAAGTGGAAACAGATTAGACTTATCTCAACAGGAATCACAAGAGACATATTGATTTTTCAATGAATAAATCATAACATAACTCATTCAAAAATAAACTTATCGGTGTGGCTTCCCTGGAGGTGTGAACAGCCTTTCAGGTCTTACCAAAAAGGTGAAAGAAGGAGAGCCATTCAAATTAATGGCTGAGATATGTAAAATATTAATTACCTCTGCAAAAATATGATGGATGAGTGAATGCTCCACATCCGAGCTAACCCAATACTTAAAATGGAAGCATGGTCTGACAGTCTGGGATGACAGTAATTTTAAAGTTTTTAATTGTATGGAAGTCTGATTGTGATTCATATATAAATCTCAGGAGAATCTGTGAAGTCAGCTCCATCCACCATTGTTAGTAAAACTATTGGTGAATGCTATGTTGCTTATGGGTTTTCTCTCAGATACCGGGATTATGGAGGTAAGTACCTAGATTTCCTTTCTGTTCAGCCGAAAAGGAGTCTAAGCATTTTTAATGATTTATGCAGACAAAACTAAAAACAAAAATGATTCTGCACACACTCCCTGGGAATACTTCCATCCTTCCAGCTCTATATCGATTCAGTCTATTGTGGGTTAATACTATGAGCAGGTTCTGGAATCTTTAGACAGTTGAGGACTTGGCATCACACAACTGCAAGCCAATGACCATTTGTTAACTAACACTTTGTATGGGGCATGGTCCAAGCAGAAATTCACAGAACCATCTCCATTCATGCCCAAGTTCCATGTGAACTGACATAATCGTTGATCATTAATGATGCAGTCTGGCTATTAACACATAGCTATTAATCTCACATGCCACATCTCCTCTAGGTTTGTTTCCAAGCCTAACCTATTTATATCATGAGCAATTTTTCTATATTCCCCAACTTTCCACCAAAGTCATGATGCTATCCCTGAGCCATTGAGCTACACATGTCAGTGGTTTGACTACTCATATTCTTATCTCCTTTGGAGGAAGCCTAGGATCAGTATCTTCTTGCAGAGCAGTGTGGGTTAATCAAGTTATTGTTTTGGATGGCTGGGTAATTGGCTCTATCATGGCCTTCTGCTGGTGAGTGCCACTGTGGACCTTTTTCATCTGAGAACCCCCAATCAGTGAACTCAAGGAAAGGCAAAGATTGTTTAGCTCAAAATCTGGCCTTTTTGTTTCTGGTTGCAGATCCCTACTGACAATCCTGATGAGAGCATTGGTAAGTCTATTGGTAACTCTTGATAGTTTTTTTTTCACACAATGATTGTGGTTGCTCTGATTGCTACAGTAGTGGTCATCCTTTCACTGCACCATGTCTAATTCCATTGCCTTGAGACATAGTTGAATGGAATTTGGAAATGTTTTGGAATAGTGTGTGCAATTTCCTGCACATCAAGAATTCAAATGGAGTGTGGTAAGCTGCAGTTATGAGATCAGTACTTTAGCAGGAATAAAGCCATACCTTCATCCTTCTACAACAAAGATTTGATGGTATGGACATCTGTTTTAGCCTTCTCATGGGCCCACAAGTACCTGGGTGAACTATTGATGTGGCTGAAGCTGTAATTCTCAGTGAATTGTCGTTTGAAGCAATCATTGGGAATCTGCAGACTGTTGTTAGAAATAACAAAATACAGAAATTCTGTATGTGACAGAAAAAAAAATCCTTGAGCTTCATAACCAACGAACAATGTTGTTATTTGATAGCGATCCACTGCGTGTAATAATTCACAATGTTTTATCCTTGATAATCGAAGGATCCACCCCAAGGGCTCCCATGGTCAAGGTTGGGGTAGTTTACTGCTTCTTTCCTTGACTGAGTCAAAGACTCACTGGTAGAGGAAAACCATTAGTGCTGAAAAATGTGTTGCTGGAAAAGCGCAGCAGGTCAGGCAGCATCCAAGGAGCAGGAGAATCGATATTTCGGGCATAAGCCTTTCTTCAGGAATGAGGAAAGTGTGTCCAGCAGGCTAAGATAAAAGGTAGGGAGGAGGGACTTGGGGGAGGGGCGTTGGAAATGCGATAGGTAGAAGGAGGTCAAGGTGAGGGTGATAGGCTGGAGTGGGAGTGGGGGCAAAGAGGTCAGGAAGAAGATTAGGAAGGTGATGCTGAGTTCGAGGGATTTGACTGAGACAAGGTGGGGGGAGGGGAAATGAGGAAACTGGAGAAATCTGAGTTCATCCCTTGTGGTTGGAGGGTTCCCAGGCGGAAGATGAGGTGCTCTTCCTCCAGCCGTCGTGTTGCTATGGTCTGGCGATGGAGGAGTCCAAGGACCTGCATGCCCTTGGTGGAGTGGGAGGGGGAGTTGAAGTGTTGAGCCACGGGGTGGTTGGGTTGGTTGGTCCAGTTGTCCCAGAGGTGTTCTCTGAAATGTTCCACAAGTAGGCAGCCTATCTCCCCAATATAGAGGAGGCCACGTCGGGTGCAGTGGATGCAGTGAATGATGTGTGGGGAGGTGCAGGTGAATTTGTGGCGGATGTGGAAGGATCCATTGGGGCCTTGGAGGGAAGTAAGGGGGGAGGTGTGGGAAGCAAGTTTTGCATTTCTTGCGGTTGCCGGGAGTGGAGGTTGGGTTGGTGGGGGGTGTGGACTTGACAAGGGAGTCACGGAGGGAGTGGTCTTTTCGGAATGCTGCTAGGGGAGGGGAGGGAAATATATCCCTGGTGGTGGGGTCCATTTGGAGGTGGCGGAAATGATGACAGATGATACGATGTATATGGAGGTTAGGTATATATAGGTGAGGACCAGTGCGGTTCTGTCCTGGTGGTGATTGGAGGGGCAGGGCTCAAGGGCGGAGGAGCGGGAAGTGGAGGAGATGCGGTGGAGGGCATCATCAACCACGTCTGGGGGGAAATTGCGGTCTTTGAAGAAGGAGGCCGTCTGGGTTGTACGGGACTGGAACTAGTCCTCCTGGGAGCAGATGCGGCGGAGACAAAGGAATTGGGAATATGGGATGGCGTTTTTACAGGGGGCAGGGTGGGAGGTGATGTAGTCTAGATAGCCGTGGGAGTCGGTTGGTTTATAGTAAAACCATTAATGAGCCTCAACAAGAGGAGATTCTTGTCTTAAAAAGGATGAGGTTTGTTGAATAATCACAATCAAGAAAGACCCATTTTTATGTTAGATACTATCACAAAAACTATGCGGAGATCGTGGATAACAGATCTGTACATTTTGAAATTCTAAGATGCATTGCCTTTCCCTCCGAAAGTTCTTGGACGGCCTTTGTGTGGAGCCGCATGAGATGGGGGAGATACTAAACAAGTATTTTGCATCAATGTTTACTGTGGAAAAGGACATGGAAGATATAGAATGTAGGGAAATAGATGGTGACATCTTGAAAAATGTCCATATTACAGAGGAGGAAGTGTTGGATGTCTTGAAACACAAAAACGTGGATAAATCCCCAGGACCTAATCAGGTGTACCCGAGAACTATGTTGGAGGTAACGGAAGTGATTGCTGGGCCCCTTGCTGAGATATTTGTATCATCGATAGTCTCAGGTGGGGTGCCAGAAGACTGGAGGTTGGCTAACATGGTGCCACTGTTTAAGAAGGATGGTAAGGACAAGCCAAGGAACTATCAACCAGTGAGCCTGACATTGGTGGTGGGCAAGTTTTTGGAGAGAATCCTGAGGGATAGGATATACAGGTATTTGGAAAGGCAAGGATTGATTAAGGAGAGTTGACATGGCTTTGCACGTGGGAAATCATGTTTCTCAAACTTGATTGAGTATTTTGAAGAATTAACAAAGAGATTGATGAGTGCAGAGCAATGGACACGATTTATATGGACTTCAGTTAGGCGTTTGACAAGGCTCCCCGTAGGAGACTGGTTAGCAAGGTTTGATCTCACGGAATACAGGGAGAACTAGCCATATGGATACAGAACTGGCTGAAAGGTAGAAAACAGTGGGTGGTGGTGAAGGGTTGTTTTTCAAACTGGAGGCCTGTGACCAGTGGAGTGCCACAAGGATTGGTGCTGGGCTCACTACTTTTCATCATTTATATAAATGATTTGGACGTAAACATAAAAGTTATAGTTAGTAAGTTTGCAGATGACACCAAAATTGGAGGTGTAGTGGACAGTGAAGAGGGTTACCTCAGATTACAACAGGATCTTGATCAGATGGGCCAATGGGCTGAGAAGTGGTTAATGGAATTTAATTTAGATAAATGTGAGGTGCTGCATTTTGGGAAAGCAAATCTTAGCAGCACTTATACACTTAATGGTAAGGTCCTAGGGAGTGTTGCTGAACAAAGAGATCTTGGAGTGCAGGTTGATAGCTCCTTGAAAGTAGAGTCGCAAGTAGATAGGATAGTGAAGAAGGTGTTTGGTATGCTTTCCTTTATTGGTCAGAGTATTGAGTACATGAGTTGGGAGGTCATGTTGCAGCTGTACAGGAATTGATTAGGCCACTGTTGGAATATTGTGTGCAACTCTGGTCTCCTTCCTATGGAAAGATGTTGTGAAACTTGAAAGGATTCAGAAAAGATGTACAAGGACATTGCTAGAGTTGGAGGATTTGAGCTATATGGAGAGGTTGAATAGGCTGGGGCAGTTTTCATTGGAGTGTTGGAGGCTGAGGGATGATCCTATAGAGGTTTATAAAATCATGAGGGGCATGGATAGGATAAACAGACAAAATCTTTTCCCTGCCCTGTCCTGAAGAAGGGCTTATGCTCAAAACGTTGATTCTCCTGCTCCTTGGATGCTGCATGACCTGCTGCGCTTTTTCAGCAACACATTTTTCAGCTCTGATCTCCAGAATCTGCAGTCCTCACTTTCTTCCTGTGGTGGGAGAGTCCAGCACTAGAGGGCATAGGTTTAAGGTGAGAGGGGAAAGATATAAAAGAGACCTAAGGGACAACATTTTCACGTAGAGGGTGGTACGTGTATGGAATGGGCTGCCAGAGGAAGTGGTGGAGGCTAGTACAATTGCAACATTTAAGAGGCATCTGGATAAGTGTACGAATAGGGAGGGTTTGGAGTGATATGTTGCTGGTGGGTCTAGATTGGGTTGGGATATCTGGTCGGCATGGACGAGTTGGATCAAAAGGTCTGTTTCTGTGCTGTACTTCTCTATGATCTTTGACTCTAAGACATTGGGTGAAGTTTAATAGAACCTTTAACCTTAATCTCTGATTTCAATTTCTTGTGGGCACATTGTGAACCCTCCAGTATTCACACTGATGATATCCAATGGAAAGGCTTTGCATCAATTAAAAATTTGCTCTTGGAGTCTTTAATGAATTTTTGCATGCGTATGGGAGGCTTTCTTTAAACTCCAAAGTATGACTTGAATGTTTCGATGACCTCTTCAAATTTAGTGGTTACTTCATCAACTTATTGTCTTCTTAAACATGCCTTCAGCACAGCTTTTGACTGTAAACACATATTCATTGGTGCTGCTGTTCAATCAAGCTGCCAAACTCTGATTGGTTGGCTGCTCTCAACAGGCAGAACATCCTCCCCCCAGTCCTCTTGTACTTGGGGAAGGTCTGCTGTTGACCAGTTAGTGTCAGAGTGACAATGCTTTGGAATATCACCACCATCCTGACTTGGAAATATATCACCACTACTTTAGTGTCATTGTCATAAAATTCCTGGAATTGCCTCCCGTAATGGCAGCACATGGACTGCAGTTGTTCAGGGAGGCAGCTCAGCACCACTTTTCAAGGGCAACTAGGGACAGACAATAAATGCTGGTCCAGTCAGCAAGACACATGTCCTCTTAATTAAAAAAAAATACACTGGGCCGTACCAAAAAGAGCTGTCATAGGTCATCAGCTCTCCAGTTGGGAGACAAGACCTCCATTCTTTCTATTGAATATCACCTGAAGAAATGCACACTGCCCTTGAAGCAGTTGCAGGGGGAGGGGTAGGTATAGACTATCATATATCTCCTTCTGGAATGTGCCTGTGCAAAGGAGGTTTTGAGGAAGATGTTGTTGTTTTTGTAGACGTTTGTCTCAAATAGCTCCATGACACAGGACTCTGTGGTCTACATCTGTTACCCAGGAGACACACTGAGACAAACATCAACTGCACCTGAAGAACCATAGGCTGGGTGAAAGACACTCTTTGGTCTGCCCAAAACTTGCTAGTCTTCCAGAGCAAGGGGTTAACCTTGACCGAGTGTTGCAGACTGGCACTTCCCAAGGTTCAAAGAGAAAGTGAGGACTGCCGATGCTGGAGAGTCAGAGTTGAAAAATGTACTGCTGGAAAAGCACAGCAGGTCAGGCAGCATCTGAGAAGCAGATGAAGGGCTTATGCCCAAAACATTGACTGTCTTGCTCCTCAGTTGCTGCCTGACCTGTTGTTGCTTTTCCAGCACCACACTTTTCAACTCACATTCCAAGGTCCAGGACTATGTGCTGAGAGATGCACTGAAGTTAAGGTAGCTGCCGTCAAGGCACAGGAGGTAAAGACCACTGTCTGAGGTCTTTCTGCTGAAGTTAATTGGGAATGCATTCAGTTATTGGAACTCCTAATACCTCAAATGTATGTAAATATCATCTTGTACAAGTAAGAAATGCCTTTGGTTTGTTTGTTGGCTAGAGTCAAACTCCAATGTTTGTTTCTTCACATGTTATCGTACAGAACCAAACTGCTTTAATCACTATGTATGTACATAAAGATATTTTTATGAATGAAGTGTATTTTTGAAATTTTAAAAAAATGACACTTAATTGGTCAACTCTACAAGAGATTAAACCTATTTTGAGTTCAAATAGAGGATATAACTGTCATACTCTTTCAGACTGACAATAAAATATATTTACTTTGGGTTCTCTATTTAACTAGAAGGCAGAAGTAAATCAATCAAAATATTATTTTGATTGATTTACTTCTGCCTTCTAGTTAAATAGAGGGCGGCACGGTGGCACAGTGGTTAGCACTGCTGCCTCACAGCACCAGAGACCTGGGTTCAATTCCCGACTCAGGCGACTGACTGTGTGGAGTTTGCACGTTCTCCCCGTGTCTGCGTGGGTTTCCTCCGGGTGCTCCGGTTTCCTCCCACAGTCCAAAGATGTGTGGGTCAGGTGAATTGGCCATGCTAAATTGCCCGTAGTGTTAGGTAAGGGGTAAATGTAGGGGTATGGGTGGGTTGCGCTTCGGCGGGTCGGTGTGGACTTGTTGGGCCGAAGGGCCTGTTTCCACACTGTAAGTAATCTAATTATCCTGAATCTATAATGCTTCAAATTTCAAAATTATTTTATTCAAGACTACTAAGCCTTTTCTGATTTGATTTCTTAAATCCAAATTAGAAGCAATGCTAAATATATTCAATTAGACAGCAGCTTAAAAGACTTAAAAGAATAATTGTTGATGACTCTAAACTTCATTCCAACATTCTGCAGTTAAATGTTGAGAAGCATGTCGGAAGTAGATTGATAATATATTGCATTATGCTCTATTATACTACTTTAATGTCTTTATCAGGTTTGAGACGGGGACAGAACATGGAACTTATGTATGTGCCTGGTTGTGGAACTGCATATGTGAAGTGGGTCGTCCTGGGATCTGTTTGTCAAATATGAGTTGTGTTTGAATGCATAAGGGATGGACAGTAATTGGTTGCTTGTTATGAAAAGCTAATTTAGCTGCAGATGTATTTCCTATTCCCCATTTCCCACAGATGGTAGTCCAAATGTACCACATATTTAGAGGTGCGAAAATCCACTGTTCTCCAAAAAAAATTGAAGAAGTATAATAAAAAAAAGATGTCAAATAACTGGAATTGTAGTTTGTGTCAAAGAGAGAAAATATTGGTATAACAAATGTGTGAAGTGTTTAAGTGCAAACATGAAAGAAACAGAAAAAGAGTGAAAAGCATTCTCAAATTAAAAAGATGACAATGGAATTTTTTTTCTTGGCTAATAGTCCAAGAATCCATTGGTCTGTAGAAACAGCTGAACCCCACAGAAAGCCTTGTTTGATTTGCAAATCTGTTTCGGATCTCTTCTGTCAATCGTACAACCACATGGAGAAGAATATTCAAATCCTTGCCATTTCTGTTATTCATACTTTAAAGTGTCTGGATAATTGACTTTTATTAGCTTGTAGTAAGTGGAAAGTAATGAATAAATAACTTTTTGTCCAACTTTTCAACACATTTTCTTGTCACTATAGGTCTCCTTTACAGTATGGAATAGATGTATGGACATGGATAAATCTCTGCCCGGGATGAAATACATACAAGGCCATGATGGGAACGAGAAGGACCTTTTAAATTAACCTTTCAATGGTTCTCTCATACAGACTATGGTTGACAGTACATCTGAGGTGCTATAAACAACAACCCTTTAAAAGGTGGACTACCTGCCCTCGACCTCTTCATTTCCAACAGCCGCCAGGGCATTAACTGCCTCAACCTGTCTACCTCTCTCCCCCACTCCAACGTCTCACCCTCACAACGCGCAGCCCTCCAATCCCTCTGCTCCAATCCCGACCTCACCATCAAGCCAGCGGATAAAGGGGGCGAAGTGGTAGTCTGGCGCACTGACCTCTACATCGCTGAAGCCAAACGCCAACTCGAGGACATCTCTTCCTACCGCCCTCTCGACCATGACCCCACCCCCCATCACCAAACCATCATCTCCCAGACCATACAGAACCTCATCACCTCAGGAGATCTCCCACCCACAGCTTCCAACATCATAGTCCAGGAACCCTGCACTGCCCGGTTCTACTTCCTTCCCAAGATCCACAAGCCTGACCACCCTGGCCGACATTGTCTCAGCATGCTCCTGCCCGACTGAACTCATTTCTTGACACTGTCCTATCCCTCCTAGTCCAGGAACTCCCCACCCATGTTCGAGAAACCACCCATGCCCTCCACCTCCTCCAAGACTTCCGTTTCCCTGGCCCCCAACGCCTCATCTTCACCATGGATATCTAATCCCTCTACACCTCCATCCGCCATGACCAGAGCCTCCAAACCCTCCATTTTTTCCTCTCCCAACATCCCCAACAGTACCCTTCCACCGACACTCTCATTCATTTGGCCGAACTGGTCCTCACCCTTAACAATTTCTCCTTTAATTCCTCCCACTTCCTCCAGACCAAAGGGGTAGCCATGGGCACACGTATGGGCCCCAGCTATGCCTGTCTCTTTGTTGGCTACGTAGAACAGTTGATCTTCCGTAATTACACTGGCATCACTCCCCACCTCTTCCTCCGCTACATTGATGACTGCATTGGCGCCACCTTGTGCTCCCGTGAGGGGGTTGAGCAATTCATCAACTTCACCAACACATTCCACCCTGACCTTAAATTTACCTGGACCATCTCTGACACCTCCCTCCCCTTCCTGGACCTCTCCATCTTCATTAATAACGACCAACTTGACACTGACATTTTTTACAAACCCACTGACTCCCACAGCTACCTGAATTACACTTCTTCCCACACTACCTCTTGCAAAAATGCCATCCCGTATTCCCAATTCCTCTGCCTCTGCTGCATCTACTCTCAGGGGGACCAGTTCCACCACAGAACACACCAGATGGCCTCCTTCTTTAGAGACCGCAATTTCCATTCCCACATGGTTAAAGATACCCTCCAACGCATCTCATCCACATCCCGCACCTCTGCCCTCAGACCACACCCCTCCAACCGTAACAAGGACGGAACACCCCTGGTGCTCATCTTCCACCCTACCAACCTTCGCATAAATCAAATCATCCGCCGACATTTCCACCACCTCTAAAAAGACCCCACCATCAGGGATATATTTCCCTCCCCACCCCTTTCCACCTTCCGCAAAGACCGTTCCCTCCGTGACTACCTGGTCAGGTCCACGCCCCCCTACAACCCACCCTCCCATCCTGGCACCTTACCCTGCCACCGCTGGAATTGCAAAACCTGCGCCCACACCTCCTCCCTCACCTCCATCCAAGGCCCTAAAGGAGCCTTCCGCATCCATCAAAGTTTTACCTGCACATCCACCAATATCATTTATTGTATCCATTGCTCCCGATGCGGTCTCCTCTGCATTGGGGAGACTGGACGCCTCCTAGAAGAGCGCTTTAGGGAACATCTCCGGGACACCCGCACCAATCAACCACACTGCCCTGTGGCCCAGCATTTCAACTCCCCCTCCCACTCTGCCAAGGACATGGAGGTCCTGGACCTCCTTCACTGCCGCTCCATCACCACCAGACGCCTGGAGGAAGAACGCCTCATCTTCCGCCTCAGAACACTTCAACCCCAGGACATCAATGTAGACTTCAACAATTTCCTCATTTCCCCTTCCCTCACCTCACCCTAGTTCCAAACTTGCAGCTCAGCACTGTCCCCATGACTTGTCCTACCTGCCTATCTTCTTTTCCACCTATCCACTCCACCCTCCTCCTTGACCTATCACCTTCATCCCCTCCCCCATTCACCCATTGTACTCTATGCTACTTTCTCCCCAATCCCACCCTCCTCTAACTTATCTCTCCACGCTTCAGGCTGTCTGCCTGTATTCCTGATGAAGGGCTTTTGCCCGAAACGTCGATTTTACTGCTCCTTGGGTGCTGCCTGAACTGCTGTGCTTTTCCAGCACCACTAATCCAGAATCTGGTTTCCAGCATCTGCAATCGTTGTTTTTACCTCAATGAAAATAGCAGATGAGTAGGTCATGTCTACCCCTCTAATGGAGCTAGCCAAATGTTATTTGTCACGAAAAGTTTTGTTACTTCTATATAATGTATAATGGGTGAATAGGCATAGAAATTCTATAGACTGGCATGGAGGCATGATGGGTTTATGATAACTGGAGGAATGTGAGTTGACAAAGATGGAATATGGTACATCTGTCGTGTCGAGGATAATTAAGGTCTAGAAGGCCTTTTTTTTTCTTTAAAACTAGCACGAAGTCCCACAACCCTGAGGTGGGAAATTCTGTGGTTGACTCCAATCACTTTCTCAAATTAGCTGGTCCAACTGCCATCACTTCTATCCATTTCTAAAAATTTGTGCCATCACACAATCTGAAAACACTTTCTCCCAAGGCTGGTGGGCCAAACTAGGAACTATCCCATCATTATTATTAGCCTTTAATGATGGAAAAGCCTAACTATCTCCAAACCATATACCACCCTGACTTGAGCATATATTGCAGCTCAATCAATGTCATCAGCTTGAATTCCTCGAACTCCTGAACAAAATAGTATCTGGAAGCATCTTCACAACATAGACTGCAAATAATTCAAGAATGTGGTTCACCACCAACGTCTCAAAATCAGCAAATCATAAATAACAAGTGTTGTCCTTTCTGATGACACATATATCTTAAAATTGCACGAGTGTTACTGTCACTTTCAATTCTCAATTGTTTATCAGGCAATTGTGAGGATTACCTGTATTTGATTGGAAATGTATATGGGAAAAGTGAAGGTTGTGTTGCAGAGAATGAACTCATTGGTTTTGCTTTGCAACTTTAAGGTCAAACTTAAAACAATGAAATATTCAGTCATGGAATGCACATTATCAACATGAAGGACTTTCCTTCTCAACCTCTCCCCTCAACTGAGGTGTGGTGACCCTTCGGTTAAACCACTACCAGTTTTCTCTCTCTCTCTCTCTCTCTCTCTCTGTAATGAGAGAGTGGCCCTATGGTGCATTAGAACTATAGCAACTTTGCCTTTACACAATATCATGTGACTTTTGAAGAAGTTGGATTTAATACTTTTGTGAGACATATTGGTGTCTTTAAGTTTAAAAACTGCCTTGCAACAGCTTTTAGGAGTTAAATTGCCATTTGTCACAGAACTGAAAAAAGGCATAGTGCCATTCAAACCCCTCAAAAAGAAATAGCAATCCAAGACAAGTCTCTTTCTCTCTCTTCTTGTGAGTGGAAACAAAACAGCATTCAAAGATTTCTGAAAAAAAACTTCACATTCAACAAAAAAACCTAGGTCCAACTGACCACCTACCAAATCGAGAGTCATGAATGGTTGAGAATAACATGATGTTGCTGCCATGAACCAAAAATAGTGAGAGAAAGACACCTCATTTAACTTGTGTGGCTTGAAGAATGTTCTTCCTTTCTCCCTATGTTTTCTACTCACGATATTTCTGTAGAACTGTCTGTCCTATTTGTGAATGAATGTGTATGTTGGCGTTTAAAGTTTAAAGATATAGTTTAAGTTTGCATGTAGCAATTAATAATCCATTCTGCCATTTGTTCAATGTTAAGGTTTTTTATATTAAGTACATTTTGTTCTTTTGCTTATTGATGAAACCTGATGAGAGTTTCTTTTATTACTCACAGTGGTCAAAGTCAGGGAAATTAACCAGCTTAGTGACTAATTTAGTCTTTTATACATTTAAAACAGCTCTTGAATGTTGGAACTTGATTTCCAATGCAATCTTCCCATCAACATCATATCTAAATCAAAGAGTCAGTGCTTATTCTAATGTTTGATTACATAAACATGTGATTTATGCTTTTAAAAAAAAATCATATAAATTCATACCCAATGTTATGGTATAAATTGGGAAAATCATCCAGAATAGTCAGTAAGATTCACAATTTATCCTATGAATAAGAAAGGAATCCATCATTGATGACTAACTTAAGTGTCCTCAGTAACTATATGACATATCGGTTATTCACTCTGTACTATTTATTTAACATTTCAAGTATAGGGCTCAGTTCCGAATGTGTACCCCAGTTATATACAAACTTTAAAGTGAAACAAATCAAATCTTAAGACATGAGTAAAGTAAAAAGAAGCAAATGTCCTTCCTCTTTCAAAACTCACATTTTCCTTACTGATACAATTGATATAATTTGACAGTGCATTTGTCTTGTTATGAATAGAAATAGCTTTTCTGGCGAACAGCCACACATCAAATGAGAATGAATATTGTTAATAGCAGAAATTGCTGACTTTTTGCATGGCAAAGTACAATCCAAAGAGTCATTCTGTTTAATTGACTGCTTAAATGTTTATGAAAGAGCTGGATTTGGAATTGTGTCTGTCAATCCTTCAATTTGATAAATTTCTTAATTCAGAAAACATTAAAGTTTATTTCCGTTTTTTTTTACTTTGTGTATAACTTTTTAAATACTGGTTAAATTTGTATTTTCTGCAACTTTATGGATCTGTTTTTAACCGAAGCAAAGTAAAAATTAAATGAACATTCAATGCTATTTTTCAACATTGACGTGTTAAAAATTACTGAATATATTTTCATTTGTTACCATAATCTGGATTATTTCAGTAACATGTATATAAGGGGTGAACACTTACTTAAAATTTGAGATAAATCTGAGCAATAGTTGAAAGTTTACAAACTAAATCTAATCATTGGCTAATCTTCCTCCTACCTCCCTGATTTCTGAACCTATTCTATTGAACTCTTGGCCTTTATCCCTTACATCCTTCAACCAATTAAAGATATACAATTTACACAAAAATAAGGAAGCAAGCCACAATAAATAATTTAAACTTGCAGTACAATTGTAAAATTGGCACCCATATATCAATCATACTTTGGATTTTGGAGCAACTAATACACTCATAGAATGGAATTTAACATAGGAAATGCCAGGTGAAGATTTGGTACACTTAAATGGCCAGTGATCAGCCTTATCCAAGATCAATGACACTGGGGGATGGAAATTCAATCTTGAAGAGAGCTACTGGACCATCACAGGCTGGCTATTCTTCAATGCAGTAAGTAGGAGGGATGGGGTGTGGAGTGATGTAAGTTGTCACTAATATACCCATCAGAATCCTGGATTAATAAGGAACTCAGAAAACTCATGAACAAGAGTAGGATGGGAATGTTGAGTGTAGTTTACAACAGAATGGAGATACAAAAGCATTTGGAGGCAAGGGTAGCAGTTGTTTTTCAGCAGCAACTGATTTCTCAATGCAAAGGGTGAGATTGATTGGCCATACTAAATTGCCCATAATGTCCAAGGATGTGCATGCTAGGTAGGTTAGCTCTGGGGAATGAAGGGTTACAGGGATAGAGTAGAGAGCTGAATCTGGATGGGGTGTCCTTTGCAAGGTCAATGTGGACTTGATGGGCCCAAAGGCCTGCTTCCACACTGTGGAAATTCTATGTTTCTATGAAGTCGCCATGTTTGGTATAGATGAGGGATTGCCATCCCTACCAAATCTTCTTTCCCATTAGTCAACTGCTCCCAAGAAAGTTGAAACCCAGAAGTGGAGCAAAGAGGCCCTTATGTTGGTGTCCATTGCTCCCTTGAGGGCCTTGATTGGTGGTGATATAGGTAGGCCATCCATGAATTTACCTACTCTGGACTAAACAGGGACAGAAGCTAGAGAGGATGAGGATTTACTTACAGCCTAATTAAATGCTCCATCTACAAACACACCTCAGATGAGAGTATTCTATTCCTACATTTGTTAAGTAGAAGAATTCAGAATAAATTGGACTTTGAGATCATAATGTCCATTAATGTCTGAAAATCTGGTGGTTGGTTGAGTTAAATCTGCATCCAAAGTCTGTAAGGCAGAAATTAATTATTTTGCCTTCTAGTAGTACCATGCAGTCATACACCAAATTCTGATCAGCACATTTCAGAAAAGATGTGAAGTCCTTAGGAGGATACAAAGGAGATTCAATGGAATAATTCTGCTCCAAAGTTAAGTTGGAGAATCTGGGATTGTCCTCAAGCCTTGGAGCAAAGCAGTTCCAAGAAACTTTGATTCAGATAAACAAGATTATGACAGATTTTAATAAATTGAATAGCTGTGCTCTTCCAGCACCACTGATCCAGAATCTGGTTTCCAGCATCTGCAGTCATTGTTTTCACCTCGTTGAGATTAGGACAGGTGCCATCATAAATTAACTGACCATTAAATCCAGTTGTTTATTATAGAAGCCCACATTTGCCATTTGGGATATCAGGACATTCATTTCATGAGTAGAATAATCCAATTCCCGAGACTCCGCTTGTCTTAATAGTCATACAGCACGGAAACAGACCCTTCGGTCCAACAAGTCTGCACCGACAATTATTAAAGGGAAACATATTTTAGGCTTTTTAGATTAGATTCCCTACAGTGTGGAAACAAGCCCTTCGGCCTGACAAGTCCACACTGACCCTCCGAAGAGCATCCCACTCATGAAGAAACTCCCTACATGTACCCCTGACTAATGCACCTAACACTACGGGCAATTTAGCATGGCCAATTCACCTAACCTGCACATCTTTGGACAGTGGGAGGAACCTGGAGCATCCGAAGGGAACCCACGCAGACATGGGGAGAACATGCAAACTCCACACAGACAGATGCCCGAAGTGGGAATTGAACCTGGGACCCTGTAAGGCAGCAGTGCTAACCAGTGAGCCACCATGCACACCAGATGCATGGAGCAATATAAAGAAGAATCTTTTTCATGTAACTAGTGGTAAAGACTGGAACTCAATGCCTACAAAAGTGATGGAAATTGAAATAATGAATGATTTCAAAATGAATTTAGATTGGAGAAATGAATTTGGAGCTCTCAAGAGATGGGCAGTTGGTTAAGGGAAGTTGATGACTCTACAGAGAGCACATTAGTGACGTGATGAGCCAAATGAGTCCTTTTTGGGCCATTTTAATTGTGTGACTTTAAGACTGACTGGGCCAGGCTCAACAATAGGCTGCTAGATGTGTGGCTTGAGGCATTCTTCAAGGTTATAGATTATAGAAATTAATCACTAGGACTGATGCTGTGGAAATCAGTTTCTAAGTTTTTGCAATATGGCACGTAAATCAAAATGATAGCAATTCTTTGCCCTGAAGTTTTGGCCCAAGTAAAACTATACATTACAGCAAGAATTGTTGAAAGACAGTTTGAACAGATTCATCTTCAATTATAATCTCACGTACAATATTCCCTTGCTCCCAAACCCATGTGAATACTAGGTGCTGGATAGTCATGAGGCAAAAGAGTTGTTTGCAATCCTTTCACACCTTCTATAGGTAGGATGTTGTTAAGCATGAGAGGGTCCCGAGAAGACTTCCGAGGATGTTGCCAATGCAGGAGGGTTTGAGTTAAAGGGAGAAATTGAATAGGCTGGGTGTTTTTTTCCCTGGAGTGTCTGAGACTAAAAGGTAACCTTATAAAAGTTTATAAAATCATGAGGGGTATAGATAGTGTGAATATTTAAGATGATTTTTCCTAGGGTGGATGTGTCCAAAACTAGGTTTAAAGTAAGAGGGGAAAGATTAAAAAGGACCCGAGGGGTAACTTTTTCATGCAGAGGGTGGTGTGTGAATGGAACAATCTGCCAAAGGAAGTGGTGGAGGTGGATACAATTACAAAATTTAAAAGACATCTAGATGAACATATGAATAGGAAGGGTTTAAGGGATATGGACTAAATGCTGGCAAATGGGACAAGATCTTGTCGGTGCAGACTTGTTGGACCGAAGGGTCTGTTTCCGTGCTGTATGACTATTAAGACAAGCGGAGTCTCGGGAATTGGATTCTTCTACACGTGAATTGAATGTCCTGATATCCCAAATGGCAAATGTGGGCTTCTATAATAAACAACTGGATTTAATGGTCACTTAATTTATGATGGCACCTGTCCTAATCTCAAAGAGGTGAAAACAATGACTGCAGATGCTGGAAACCAGATTCTGGATCAGTGGTGCTGGAAGAGCACAGCAGTTCAGGCAGCATCCAAAGTGCTGATGAAGGGCTTTTGCCCGAAACGTCAATTTTGCTGCACTTTGGATGCTGCCTGAACTGCTGTGCTCTTCCAGCACCAGTGATCCAGAACCTGTCCTAATCTATCCACCCATTAAACGACCCAGTACATCGAAGAAACAGAAAATGCTACTTCTAACGTGCTTTATTAAAAATGTTTGATTTACGCATATAATCAAGAGTTTAAGTGTATTGAAACAGTTACTGTACATGCCTAGCTACTGCAGCAAGCTGACTGTGAATGGAACAGAAAAGAGAACACCACTCAACCCACCCACATGGATTCACCAGAAGTTAGTTTAAACAAGGGATTAAGGTACCAAAGACTTCTGTTCTTTAAAGTAAATTAGATTAAGAGTGGTCTAGCTGATAAAATAACAAGTAAGAAAAGGAGAATGCAGCTGCCAATCTCATTCAGCCTTTTATCAAAGTCTTGTTATTCAAGACTTGGAATTTGGGCCTTTCTCTTTTACTTAGAATTATTTTCATTTTTACCATCCTTCTTGCTTTTATGTTGAGTTTGTACTCTGCTGAAAGAAAATGATTAACAATTTTATGTGAGACTACAGCTATGGCACTAGAATGAATCAATTTCATTCTAAGCACCATACTTTCAGACTTTTGCTGAGCTTACCTGTATTTATTTATCAGTTTTCGAGAATATTTAGCAACTTCAGTAAAACACTCACATCTTGGGAATTTATTCAAGCATTTGAAAATTGTGTTCAATAAAATTTGGAAGGGTTCAGAAAAGATTTGCCAGGGTTGGGGGGTTTTGAGTGAGAGGGAGAGGCTGAATACGTTGGGGCTGTTTTCCCTGGAGCATCAGAGGCTATGGGGTGACCTTATAGAGGTTTATGGATAGAGTAAATAGACAAGGTCTTTTCCCTAGGTTTTGGGGAGTTCAGAACCAGAGGGCATAAGTTTAGAGTGAGAGGGGAAAGATTTAAAAGAGACCCAAGAGGCAACTTTTTCATGTAAAGGGTGGTGCATGTATGGAATGAGCTGCCAGAGGAATTAATGGAAGCTGGTACAATTATAACAATTGAAAAGTATTTGGATGGGTACATGAATAGGAAGGGTTTGGAGAGATATGGGCCAAGTGCTGGCAAATGGGACTAGATTAATTTAGGATATTGGGCCAAGATGGACGAGTTAGACCACAGGGTCTGTTTCTGTGCTGTATATCTCTAATGACTCTGACTCTATGTAAAAGTGGATTCAAAAATTGTTCTAGATTCTATAACTGATTCAGTGTAAAGTTGTTGTGTAAAAGGAACACACAACACCAGGCTATAGTCCAACATGTTTATTTGGAAGCGTGAGCTTTTGGATTGCTGCTCCTTCATTGGGTGGTTGTGTCAACTACCTGATGAAGGAACAGCGCCCCGAAAGCTAGTGCTTCCAAATAAACCTCTTGGATGATAAAATGGTGCTGTGTGATTTTTAACTTTGTACACCCCCAGTCCAACACTGGCACCTCCAAATACCATGTAAAAGGACAATTTGCAAAATATTCTGAGATGACACCAAAATTGGAGGTGTAGTGGATAATGAAGAAGGTTACCTCAGATTACAACAGGATCTTGATCAGATGGGCCAATGGGCTGAGAAGTGGCAGATGGAGCTTAATTCAGATAAATGCGAGGTGCTGCATTTTGGGAAAATAAATCTTAGCAGGATTTATACACTTAATGAGTGTTGCTGAACAGAGGTCTTGGAGTGGAGGTTCATAGCTCCTTGAAAGTGGAGTCACTGGTAGATAGGATAGTGAAGAAGGCATTTGGTATGCTTTCCTTTATCAGTCTGAGTATTGAGTACAGGAGTTAGGAGGTCACATTGCGGCTGTACAGAAGGTTGGTTAGACCACTGTTGGAATATTGCATGCAATTCTGGTCTCCTTCCTATTGGAAAGATGCTGTCAAACTTGAAAGGGTTCAGAAAGGATTTACAAGGATATTGCCAGGGTTGGATGATGTGAGCTATAGGGAGAGGTTGAACAGGAAAACTGGGGCTGTTTTCCCTGGAGCGTCGGAGACTGAGAGGTGACCCTATAGAGGTTTACAAAATTATGAGGGGCATGGATAGGATAAATAGACAAAATCTTTTCCCCTGGCATGGAGGAGTCCAGAACTACAGGGCATAGGTTTAGGGTGAGAGGGGAATGATATAAAAGAGTCTAAGGGGCAACATTTTTATGCAGAGGTTGGTATGTGTATGGAATGAGCTGTCAGGAGAAGATAAAAGGTAGGGAGGAGGGACTTGGTGTAGGGGCATTGGAAATGCGATAGGTGGAAGGAGGTTAAGGTGAGGGTGATAGGCCGGAGTGGGGGTGGGGGCGGAGAGGTCAGGAAGAAGATTGCTCATTTCCCCTCCCTCCCACCTGTCTCAGTCCCAACTCTCGAACTCAGCACCACCTTCCTAACCTGCAATTGATTACGTTTCAATAGAGTGGTGCTAGAAAAGCACATCAGGTCAGGTAGCATCCAAGGAACAGGAGAATCGATGTTTCAGGCAAAAGCCTTTCATCAGGAATGAGGCTGGGAGCTTCTGGGGTGGAGAGATAAATGGGAGGGGGTTGGGGCTGGGGGGAAGGTAGCTGAGAGTATGATAGGTAATTGGAGGTGAGGGTAATGATGATAGGCCGGAGAGGAGGGTGGAGCGGATAGATGGGAAGGAAGATGGACAGGTAGGACTGATCATGAGGTCGGTGCTGAGTTGGAAGGTTGAAATTGGGATAAGGTGGGGGGATGGGAAATGAGGAAACTGGTAAAATACACATTGATGCCGTGGGCTTGGAAGATCTCAAGGCAGAAGATGCGTATCACCAAGAAAAGATAGAAAATCAAAGCAAGCCAGTCTGCCCATCAAACCTGTTCCGCCATTCAAGATGGTCATGGCTGATCCTCCAAATCCACACCATGCTTGCACTTTCTCCCCTTACCCCTTTAGACTCCAGAAATCTATTGCTTTCTTAAATGTATTCAGTGACTTGACCTCCACACTTGGCCTTCTCCTATGGCAGAGAATTGCGTAGGTTCACCACTGGCTGAGTGAATAAATTTCTCCTTGTATCAATCCATAGTAGTCCACCATGTGGTCTGAAACCACGAGCCCTTGTTCAGGATCCCTTACCCCCACCTGTCTCCAGTCATGGGAAACATCACCCTTATATCCAATCTGGGAGCTTTTCAAACTCTGCGGTATCTCAATGCTGTTATATTTTCTTTCCCTTAAAAACTTTTAATTCTGTAAATATCTGTGCTGTTTTATTCTCCTTACCTTAAAGTTGTAAATGGCGTAGTGATTGTTTTCCTTCTTTTAAAGCTATTAATTCAGATCAATAGCAATGATGCACACCTGTACTGCTTATTGGGTGTTACCCACATTTTTGTGGTCAAAATGGAATTTTCCCAATTTCTGCAGGCAAAATTAAGATTTCTTATTTTTTTTTGTTGGCAAGATGGATGATTTCCCACCCTTTGTAGTTAATGTAGAATTTTTAGCCTTTCCATGACTTCCCAAAACTTGCTGGAAGTCTCTGAATAAATTCTTCTCACTGGACTTACAGTTTAAGTCATGAATCTCCTGCTATTATTGCAGAATTAAAAGTCTTCAAATCATCTTCTGCTCTTAAAGTCCACATACTTAGCCTTTAAATTGTCCCTTTTGTCACCTTAATTCTGCTTCAGAATATCCCTAGTGCTGCGATCTTGCTATCAATTTCTCTGAATCTTTTGATTTCCTCATTGTAGCTGTGCTTCATGGTGTCCTCTTACTATAGCAACAATATTCATTTTGAGCCTTTTAACTTCCAGGCTTCACAGTCCAATTTTTTGCACTGTTACTTTAAAGACTTCCCTCTTGCCCAATAGAAATGTTTCACTATACTTGTGAAACTCTAAAGTATTCACTTCCCATCCAAACCTCTAACTGGATATGTTCCTACAGATGCTTTCATCCCAATGGGATCCGTAATTTCCAAGTCTGATTATTCATTAAATTCTTTCTAACACACCCTGCTTTTCCTGTTCTCCTTAGCAGGTCTGAAATGAAGGCTTAGCCTGGAGTACTGTTTCTCCCCATTAGTCTTTCCATGAATTCCTGTTGACTGCTTGTTTGTTGAGTGACAGTCTTTATCAGTATTCTTAAAGCTTTAACTCTTTTAAGCTGCAAACTTCTTTGGTCTTCCAGAAACTGCTTCTCCTCTGCCCAATGTATGTACCTTGAGTATTATGCAATGATGCCCACTGTTGACCACCATGTGGTATTGTGGGTGGAAGGAAGTTGCCACCATTCCTCATGCCCTAACTGAGTCTAAGGGCCGTTTTGGTTTAAAGTTACAAACCATTACTAAGTCTGAACAGGAAGAGATTTAGGTTTTACCAAGACATAAGTTATCAGCAAGATAGCAATTAGGTACATGTTACATTGGACTAGACTTTTTGACTAAGACTATTAAAAGAAAAAAATGACATATCTATCCTTTAAGATCTAGATCTAATCTTCTGATTTCTCATGCAAGACTGTATGAGATCATCAGATTGAGTGGTTCTTAAAATAGTCTCCAATATTAACTATTTCAGCACCATTATCTTCTGCAATATACATCAGTCAAATTTTATCTAAAAGTAGAAAGAAAGATTTGGACAGTGTATTTCATTTCCACATGACATTTCAAATGCTTTATAGCCAACGAAGTATTTTTGAAGTGTAATCACAATTATACTGGAAGAAACATTGGGGCCCAATTTGTGCATAGATATTTATCACAAACAACAATGTGACAATGAACAGATATCCATTCTTACGAAGTTATGTAGGGATAAATATTAGTCAGGATGCCAAAGGCACCTCTCCTGCTGTTATAGAGCCATCAAGTTATATTGCACAGAAACAACTCGTTTACACTGACCAGACATCCCAAACTGACCTAGTCCCATTTGCCAGCATTTGACCTACATCATTCTAAACTCTATATCCATCCAGATGTTTTTTAAATGTTGTAATTGTACCAGCCTCCACTAATTCCTCTGGCAACTAATTCCATACCCACACCACCTTCTGCATGAAAAAAGCTTCCCTTCAGGTCCTTTTTAAATCTTTCCCCTTTCATCTTAAACCTATGGCCTCTAATTTTGGACTCTATAACCCTAAGAAAAGAACTTGGGCTATTCATCCTATCCATGCCTCTCACAATTTTATACACCTCTATAAGGTCACCCCTCAGCTTGCAAAGCTCCAGGGAAAGAAGCTCCAGCGTCTCTCTATGACACAAACCCTACTGTCCTGAAAGCATCTTTGTAAATCTTTTCTGCACTCTCTCAACATTTTTCCTTAGGAACGGCAACCAGAATTATCTGCAGTATTCTAAAAGTGGCATCTAAAAGACTCCATTGCACTATATCAAAGAACCAGGGCAGAATTGCTCAGTTAATGGTAAGGTCATGGGAAGATTTGCCGAACAGAGAGAGCTAAGCAGATGCATAGTTCAATTAAAGTGGAGTTGCATGTAGACAAGGTAGTGAAGAATGCGCTTGGCATGCTTGAGTATAGGAGTTAGGATGTCATGTTGCTGCTGTGCAGGATGTCGAGGAGGCCATGTGGAATCTTTTCCATTTGAGAAAGCAAGCAGATCAGCCCTGGCTTTAACATCCCACCTGAATGACAGCACACCCAAAATGTATTCCAGAAGGCAACTAGTTGCTAAAAAAAACCTTTTCCTTATACAACGACAACGTTAATTGAGGGACTTTGGCTCACAGCCTTCTTTGGTTCCTTTCAAAGGGAACAGTTGCTCCCCATCAACTCTGTCAGGACATAATTATTTTGGACATTTCTTTGAAGTCTCCTTTCAGCCTTCCCTTCTCCAAAGAGAACAACTCCAGGTTCTCCAATCTGTAATGAAGCCATTGTCAGTAGTTTGTGGAAATTAGTGCAATAAGAAGAATCTGATATGATTTACAAAAATATTAAAACCTTCAAAAAAGAAAATAAACATGATATAAACTATGGAAATAGATCAAGGTAAAATAATATTTTTATTTTACAGAATTTATGGTGGTGATTTCATCGTTCTGTGTCCTTAGTTGCATTTCGAAAGGATGCATATATCTGGTAACAGTGGTGTACCACAATTTCCCACAATGGTTTATTAGAATTTCATCTTCTTTAGATTGCTGGAATGAGAGGGCCCAACTTGATATGCAATCACAGGATAGTCATACCTAGTTCTAAACGGCTAAAAATGTTTTGCATTAATCTCTCGTGTTTAAGACACAGCAGTAATGAACACAAATGTGTGAGTTCACTTAGGATGAATGCAGTTCAAACACTTGTTATGTGCCAATTAATCCTCCAGCATTCTGTTCATTACTGGCTAATCAGGGACTTTTTTTTCTGAATTGCTTTGTGATTGCTAGCATGTCCCCCAGCTGTACTCCTGTCAGCTTGCCAAAGATAAGCTGATTTTATTTTTTCTTGTAAAGGAAATTGTTGAAATTTGATTAGGAGAAAAAATGGACTCCTAATCAGCCAACTGGAGATATGACTCTGAGTTCATAAGTTCAGAGACAAATGTTTCCACTAATCATGATGCCTGTTTTAATTTTGTCTAGAATTGTAGACAGAGCCTCAGCCTTGTGTTTCAGCAATGATTTACAATGAATACCAATTTCATACTGTTTGTTTGCTGTATGAAAGAAAAACAGGGGAAGGATGTTTCCCAATATCTGAAAATGGTGCAGTATCAAGTATGTGTGCTGCCTGAAGGCAGGTCCATGTCTTAATTTATGCAGACATTACATCCAGAAGTCATCCTCTTGGCAGTTTTTATCAGTGATAGTGTGCCATTGCCTTCCACTCTCGAGACTGGCCAAGAGGCAAGTCCCAAAACTACCTCAGCAAGAAAAGGAATCAGAACCTGAACTGTTGGCATTAACCTGAACAGCAAGTGCCTGCACTTCAAAGTCCTTAATTCACTGTAAATAAAAGTCATTAGTTAGCTGAAAAGTACACAAAAGTAGCTATCTAGCCAACTGAGCTAACTGCCACCTTCTTCATGCCAAATGTGAAGAATGATTAAAATGTAAATATCTCATATATTCAGCAAAAAAAACTTACACTGGCATAATACTTTTTAAGACAGCTCAAAGCATATCCACTTTCCATTTGGCTGATCCAGACCATTCGTAACTTGAATCCTCACTATTATTCAACTCATGTACTTCCACCCCTCTAACTTAATCACTGCCCATGCCTCGGTTCATCAGCTCTTTTAAGCCTTCCTCCATGACCATTTTTACCTCTAGACAAATTATTTTGAAATTCGACTTGCTGGCATCTCACTTTACACTCTCCATTAACTGATGCTCCTCTTCAGCCCAATACACCAAGTCTCAATTTCCCACCACACCTCTCACCTACCCACACTGCACCACCTACCCACATTGCACACTCCCCAACCAAGTCTTTGCTGACATTGGTTTCTAACATAACATACACTCTTAGTTTAGATTGTTACCCTTGTTTTCAGCGTCCTCTGTGGGCTTACCCCTCCCTTTCCCTATATACCCCTCCAGTCTTGTAGCCCTTACAATATTGGACTCTTGTTCATCCTTCATTGTCTTTGTTTCATTATTTGCAGATGCCCTTAAGTGCCAGCACTCTATGCTCTCAAATTGTCTCCCCAAAAAGGTTACCTCCTCTCTGCCTTCCTCTTTCTTTAAGTGGTTCTCTTTCATATAGCTTTTTGATCAAATTTCCGATCTCTTGTTCTCCAATTTCCTTCTTTGATCAATGTCCATTTCAGGTTTATTAACATTCCTATGAAGATCCTTGGAATATTTTGCTACATTTGAAATATTATTTAAATGTATTTTGCTATTTTTCTTTCCAACCATTCATGTTTTTTTTAAGTGTGGGCACGCATCATGCAGAAATTGTGACAGTTAATCTTCATACAGCTCCCACAAACAGTGACATAATAATGACAAGATAAACTGTTCTTGTGAATCTTAAGTGATAAAATTAAGTGGAAAACCATGGTGGGCTCAAAATGCTGCTATGAAATCTTCATGTACACCAGAAAGAACAGGTGCATCTGAAATGTAGCCTTTCCAACAATGTCAATGCCTGTTCTATATTCGTTAACTCCAAGACTCTGAGTACACAACTCCACCAATGCTGCACTTAAGTGATGATCTGGAATTTGAACTCAAGTGGAGTTGAATTTGAACCCACAACCTTTGTGTTTAGAGGTGAGAGTGTGAGAGTACTACCAGTTCCAGCAGGAATACTGGAACAGCAATTAGAATCAGAAGTCCCAGCTGATTTCTCCTTCCTAACACAATGTTCAAATCAACTTCAAATTTCCTTTGTATTCTGTGGGGAAGTAACTGACCTCCATGTAGTGCCTTCCCACAACAAATAAAGCAGAAATTGGCAAAATGAGCAATTGGATTCCACATCTTGCTGCCACGTAACTTCACATTCATTTTGCATGTAAACCATTAACAGTTGGATGCAACGGTGCAATAACGTAGACTGACATTTCAGTGAGACATTGATGAAGTGTTGCTGTTTTAAACCTACATTCTTTCAAATTAGACAACAAGGTGGACAGAAAGTATCTCCTGGCACAATACACAGAAGAACAGGGCATTCTCCTGGATTTCTGACCAACATTTACCTCAAAATCATCTTTGAAGCAAGAATTTTCTTGTATCTCTGCTTGTGCTAGCTTTTTGTGCACAACTTGGCTGTTAAACTTCTTGATACAACAACAAAGTATTTTGTTGAAATAACTTGTTTATTTCACTAGCTCTACAGCACCAAGCGACTTCTCAGATTGTGAAAAATTCCACATTACTTCTTTCTTTCTTACAGATACATTGAGGGTTGCATTTCTAAGGTTGATGCAAAAGAACGCCTTAATAAATAGCTATTACAAAGAGTTCAAACAGTGCCATTTATATAAATGTACTGTTTGGTCGAAAGCACTAGATGGAGTTTTCCAAATTTTGTTCCAATTCCACAAAAGCTACAATCTAATATATAAAAAAAACGTTTCCCACATTTAAAACAATCAAGGGCAATGTTGTTGCACATCTGCATAGTTCATCTGATTTTGCTTCCGATTCTGCTAGGTTTTTACTTGGAAAGAAGTCTAAGTTCATTGTTAGATGTGGGTGGTCCAGGAACTGAAATACAAGGGGGAGTTGTAACTCTCCCCATTGGCGGGTAAACAGAAGAGGAATAGTTGGGACTGAACCAGCATTGTTTCGCACTCTCCATTACTGCTGATTCCCATTTCAGCACCACTGGCTTTTAGCAATGGCTACGATCTCCATTGCATTCCACTGGTAGCTTCCCTAATAATGCAAATTTTGTTTCTATGGAATGTGTAGGTCACCAACGTCACCTTCACACACTTTTAATTTATTTCTGCAAAGCTGTTAGCTATAATTAGCTGTGTGTGAACATCAATACTTATCCCTGTAATCTTAAATCCAGAGTTATACAGGTTGGATCTTCAAATTTCTTTTTTGCATTTACTTTCTTAGAATTTATGTTGCAAAAGTTGAACAATGTAACCCAGAGATCAGTGCAAATATTTGCATCTAACAGAAGAAACGTTTTTCACCAATTGGTTTGATTCAAAGTTTATTTTCTGTTAGTTTGAATCAGATCATTAAATAAACTCTGGACTTCCCCAGAGGAATTATTGATTTAGATCAATGAATTAAAACTATTAATTTCAATAGTTTCTTTAAATCTAATATCTGATTATTTAGTACTTCAGCCCTTTTTCCCTAAAATTCAAAGAGAATACCTCAGAACTGAACCTTGCAAATCAGAATGTATCATGATCAAGACAATGACAACATGGATATTTTAATAAGTACTTTGCAACTTAATCATTTCTCCAACCCAGCACAAGCCAAAGATTAAGAAAAACACAATACTGTGTACATCCAATATTCTAATATGGTGGGTAAATTACTTGGAAAGATATCACCATTCCTTTATTCTTGCTGGACCCATCCACCCTGCTTCATCCTGATGTAGATTCCCCACCCATACTGTTTTATGCCACAAGCCTTACAGTGTGAAAGATAATGGGAGTTTTCGAGCAAAATCAATGTCATAGATCCATTATGCCAGAAAGTAAATGTTCTTTCCAATCGATAATGGAGACTTGACATTCCTATGCAATTCAGTACCTCTGCTTATGCTTGTCTTTATATTTGTTTTAATAGGCTAACTGTATCAGACTGAAAGATTCATAACTTGGTCAAAAATATACAAAAATGTTTGTGAGTGAAAGAATCCTCCAATAATTTAAATAAAGTGTTGAATACATTGAACTATAGGGATAAGTATTGATGCTATTACATAGTTACATATGGTTAAATGTTTTGCAGAAATAAATTAAAGGTGAATAAAAATAACATTGGTGTCCTACACATTCCATAGAAACAAATTAGTTTCTTCATTTATTAAAGGAAGTTACAAAGTATTGAATGATCATTTTGAACATTTTATGTTTATTTCTGAAAATTCAGTTTCTCATTAGTTGAATTGAATTAAATTGAATTTATTGGCACGTGTACCAAGGCACAATGAAAAGCTTTGCCTTGCGAGCATTACAGGCAGATCACAGAGTTAAGTAGCATAGATAGTAAATAATCGGTGAATAGCGGCAAAAACAAAAACACAGGTATAGGTGAATGCTAAGAGTTTGTGAGTCCATTCAGTATTCTAACAGCAGCAGGGTAGAAACTATCTCGAAACTGGCTGGTGCGTGTGTTCAGGCTTCTGTACCTTTTTGCCAATGGTAGAGGTTATAGAAAAACCTTGCCAGGGTGGGATGGATCTTTGAGAATGCTAGCAGCCTTTCCTTGACAGCGGGCCTGGTAGATGGATTCTATAGATGGCAGATTGGCCTTTTTGATTGTCCAGACTGAATTCACCACTCTCTGTAAACGTCTCCAATCTTGAATGTTACAATTGCCATACCAGCCCGTGATATGTCCAGACAGAATGCTCTCTTAAAAATATTTTATACAGAACAATCAATGCATTATAAGGAAAATAATTTGTATTCATTTACAGTAGTGCTTCTCATGTATTAATAAATATTAACTTGATATACAAAAGGAAAGGCAGTATTGCCATCAAGCATGTAGGTGAAGGGAGAAAAACGTAAAGGTTTGAATGAGCAGCTCAAGTCTGGGTCAATAAGAAGGGATTTAATGGTGTTGAAGGGGAGTGGCTGGGCAACTGGAATTGGTTAGAAAAAATCAGAATCCGGGGACATTGTCCCTGAAGGTGAGGAAATGTTACAGGGAGAGGCAGTGTTGGAGGAATTGTCCGCAATTAAGAGTGGGTTGAGTGGCAACTATGAAAGTAAGACACAAGGACATCAGGTTAGATTACTTACAGTGTGGAAACAAGCCCTTCGGCCCAACAAGTCCACACCGACTCGCCGACACCCAGACAAATTCGCCTACATTTATTCCAGCACATATCACTACGGGCAATTTAGCATGGCCAATTCATCTAACCTGCAAATTTTTGGACTGTGGGAGGAAACCGGAGCATACCCACGTAGGCACGGGAAGAATGTGCAAACTCCACACAGTCAGTTGCCTGAGTTGGGAATTGAACCCCAGGTCTCTGGCACTGTGAGACAGCAGTGCTAACCACTGTGCCACTATGCCACTCAGTAGTACAACTGTAAGGTCACTGAGATTTGAAAAAAGGACATGAAAAAATGTAGAGAATGTCGTTGTAAGGAATGAGGAGTGAATGGGACCCGTAAAACATGGGAATGTTTCAAATGTGAGATTTTGGGGACTTAGAATTTGGGCACTTGCTTTTAAGAACATAAGGCAAAAGAGTATAGAATAGATCTTTGAGTTGTATGCCATTCAATGAGATCATGGCTTAATATTTATCTCTCCTCATGTCTTTTGATTATCTTTGTATCCAAAAATTTGTTAATTTCTGTCACTTCTGATCCAAGATGGTGGGCACATTGTCCATATGACCGACTCAAGACTCCCCAAGCAAGGTGCTCTACTGCCAGCCTCAAGAGCAAGCAAGCCCCCAGGTTCACAGAGGAAGTGTTTCACCGATACCCTCAAGGCCTTGCTAGTGAAGTGGAACATTCCCACAGAAACCTAGGAATCACTGGGCCAAGGCTATCCACAGTGGAGGAGAGGCATGCCCCAAGTGTAACAGAGCCTGCAGTAGCTGTATCGATCTATATAGCCACCTATGGACTCATCAAAAGTTCAAGACAGTCATCCTCATCTGCAACAGACTACTGATGATGATGATAGTGATGTTAAATACATTTGACTAAGGGATCCCGGCAATGGACTGGAGTGGTCAAAGTTAAAAATCCCTATGTGAGAACCTTCAAAGGCATCTTGAAACCCATCGTACAGGGACACCCCCACTCCATCCCAGTTTCTGTCACAACACTACAGATTTCTTACAGAACCTCATGGGCCAGTCAAATCAGGAACATATCTTGTCACAGTGGATGTCTCAGCACCCTACACCAGCATCCTCTGCGATGACAGCATGACAGCAACAGCCTCAGTTCTCAATAGTAATAACTGCCAATATCCGAACCCATGCTACAACTCATCCGCTTCATGCTCTACCACGATGTTTTCACCTTTAACAACCAGTTCTTCATCCAGACACATGGAACGGCCATGGGGACCAAATTTGCTTGCCAATATGCCAACACTTTCATGCACAAGTTCAAACAAGATTTCTTTTCTGCACAGGACCTCGAAACAACACTATAACCAGATATATTGACAATCTCTTCTTCCTCGGGACCCATGGCAAGGAGTCACTGAAACTTCTACACAGTGACATCAACGAATTTCATCTCACCATCAGACTTACCATGGACTACTCTCCAGTATCTGTCTCATTCTTGGACACATGCATCTCCATCAAGGATGGGCACCTCAGCAGCTCACTCTACTGCAAATCCACAGATAATCTCATGATGCTACATTTCTCCGGCTTCCCTCCAAAACATATTTTTTTTTTGTAGATATTTTTATTGAAATTTAACATTTTTGCAAATTTACAAAAATAAACAAAACTCTCAAATACAAACATTGATGTACAATTAAATCATATATACAATAGTCATAATTTAACAAAGAAAAGAGAAAGAAAGAAAACAAAAAAAGAAAAGAAAAGGAACGAGAAAAGAAAGAAAAAAAAACTCAACTTTCTACTAATCTAACCTATAACTAACCAGAGTGTATACCTAAGTCTCTTACATGCTCGGAATGTATAAACATCAAATATAATAAAACCCGTATTCGCGCAGGATTCCTCTCCCAAGGGGCCCCGGAGCAGCCCGGTCTGAAATCTTCACTAAATAAAACCCCTTGTTAGGATAGCCGAAATATCTGCATTTATATAATTCAAAAAGGGCTGCCATATTTTATAAAATAATTCAGTCTTTCGGTGCACCATATTTGTGAGGAAGTCAAGGGGGATATATTCCATAATTAATCTGTGCCAATTTGAAAGTCCAGGGGGGCCCTCAGCCACCCAGTTCACCAAAATATTTTTCCTTGCACAGAAAGAGAGAATAGAAAATAGTCTCTTCCCATGCATATCCAGAGATGAGAGGTTCGAAAAGCCCAAAAGGAGAGATACAGGGTCCACCCTAATTTCCGTTCCTAAAATTTCTGTCAGGGTATTTGCCACTTTAGTCCAGTATCTGCGGATTTTCTGACAAGTCCACAGACAATGTGCAAGAGTACCCACCTCTATTTTGCATTTGGGACACATTGGAGATGCTCCTGCCTTAAATTTTGCCAGTCGAGCCGGAGCTATATGGGCCCTATGAAGTATCTTTAGTTGGATAGCCTGAGTTCTGTTACAGATAGCAATTCTTCTAGCATTTTCCCAAATGTCATTCCACATATCCTCAGAGATTTCTAGCCCCAAGTCCTGCTCCCATGTTTTAAGCAGGTCATCCATGTCTCCTGAGACTCCATCATGTAGCAAATGGTATATAGTACTAACGGAGGATGCCCCCGCTGGTCGTAAGACATTACGTTCTCTGTCTGATTTATAAAGACTATCTATTAATGTAGTCTTCCTCTGTATATAATCTCGAACTTGGAAGTATCGAAAGAGATCCCCATTAGGTATTCCGAATTTCAGACGCAGCTGCTCAAAGGACATCAGGATCCCATCTTTAAATAGGTCCCCTAAGCATAAGATGCCCCTGGATCTCCAGAGTTTAAAGGTGGCATCTGTAATCCCCGGTTGGAATCCCCATGCGCCTACTATTGGTGCATGGGGGGATGTTTTATGTGAGTTACCCTCATTTTGCCGCATTATATTCCAGGCCTTAATTGTGTTTAATATTATGGGATTTTTACAGTGGTCTGTAATGATTTTCCTCTTATCTGAAAATAAAAGGTTAATAAGTGGGTATTTTACTTGGGAGGCTTCGATATCCAGCCAAATTGATTGTGGATCAGATGAAACCCAATCAGCTATGTAACTTAGTAGGGAGCTTAACTGATATTTCCTAAAGTCTGGGAAGTCCAGTCCTCCCCTTGCCTGTGGAAGCTGTAGCTTCTTCAGCTTAATAAGGGGCCGTCTATGGTTCCAAATAAAGGAGCCCAACCAGCCATATAATTTACGTAGGGCTAGCCTTGGCAGCATCAGCGGGAGCATTCTCATAGGATATAAGAGACGGGGCAGAACATTCATTTTAATTAATGCTATTCTCCCTAGCCAGGAAATCGGAAGGTCTCTCCATCGCTGGAGGTCCTGCCTTATCCTTTCCATTAATTGTACAAAATTAGCCCTATACAGCTGATCAAATACTGGCGTGATAAAAATACCTAAATATAAGAAGCCCTCCAGGGACCAATGGAAGGGAAAAGGGGATCCGTCCATTAAGTGGGGTATCATAGCCAGACCACCCATTGGCATGGCTTCCGATTTTGAAAAATTAATTTTATAGCCTGAGAATGCACTAAATGTATTAATAACTTGAATTAGACGAGGCACTGACATTAAAGGATTACTGAGGAATAAGAGAACGTCATCTGCATAGAGGGTAATTTTGTGTTTACCTGTACCAATCCTCGGGGCCATTATATTAGGATCAGTCCGGATGGCTTCTGCTAATGGTTCAATTATCAGTGTAAACAACAATGGTGAGAGAGGACATCCTTGACGGCAGCTCCTACCCACACTGAAGCCATCCGATCTTAACCCATTAGTAATAACAGCTGCTTTGGGGTCATTATACAATGTTGAAACCCATTTGGTAAACACCTGTCCAACGCCAAACCTTTCCAATGTGTAAAATAAATATGACCATTCAACCCTATCGAATGCCTTTTCCGCATCCAATGAAATTACTACTCCTGGTATCTTTCCCTGATGACAGGCTTGGATCATATTCAAGACCCTTCTGATATTATTGGATGATCTGCGGCCCTTAATAAATCCCGTCTGGTCCTCCTTTATAATATATGGCAGTACCCTTTCTAGTCTTAGTGCTAACATTTTTGAGAGAATTTTAAAGTCTACATTTAGTAAGGATATTGGTCTGTAAGATGCACAATCTTCTGGGTCTTTTCCTTTTTTGAGGATAAGAGAAATATTTGCTTCTTTCAGCGTGGGCGGGAGACAGACCTGACTATGCGCAAAATTATACATATCCATAAGTGGGTCAACCAATATTCCTGTAAATTCTTTATAGAATTCAGCTTGAAAACCATCCGGGCCCGGTGCTTTTCCGCTCTGAAGTTGCCTAATTGCCTCAAGTATTTCTTGGACTGTTAAAGGGGTATTTAGGGCCGACACCTGTTCCGGAGTCAGGCCCGGGAAGGTCAAATTTTTAAAAAATGACTGCATCCTCCTAATCCTATCTTCACAATCCTGCGATCTATATAGTTCAGAATAAAATTCTTTAAAGGTCGCATTGATCTTTTTATGATCATGAGTCAGGGAACCTGTACTTTCCTTGATGGTCGGAATAGTTTGAGGGGCTTTCTTTTTCTTTGCAAGAAATGCTAAGTATCTACCCGGTTTGTCGCCATATTCATATAATCTTTGTTTCGCAAATAATATTTCCCTTTTAGCCGTTTGAGTAAGCGCGGTGTTTAAAGCTGTCCTAAGAGCTGTAATCCTCTGCAATTTTGTGATAGAAGGTCTATCAGCGTATGCTGTTTCGGCTGCTTTTAGGCGAGCTTCGAGCAGACGCTGTTGCTCTCCCTTCATTTTCCTCTGGGTCGCTGAATAGGAGATGATCAAACCTCGTGCATAAACTTTGATGGTCTCCCACATCATTGACGGATTGCTAGCCGTACCAGTATTAATTTCTAAAAAAGTTTTAAGTTCTTGGGAGAAGTACTTTAAAAATTTGCTATCTTTTATCAGGAAGGGGTCCATACGCCAATGCCGAGCAGATGTTCCATTGTTCTTTACCTTAGTTTCCATGTATACAGCGGCATGGTCAGAGATTGCTATAGTACCTATTTTACAGGTTGCTATAGAGTTTAGAAAAATCGATGGGGCAAAAAACATATCAATTCTTGTGTGACATTTATGTGGATTAGAGTAGAAAGAAAAATCTCTACCCTGTGGATGGAGACATCTCCATACATCTACCAATCCTAATTCTTTATTCAGGTCCGCCAGTTGTCTAGATCTGGGAGATACTCCAGCGGCACTCTTGGGAATCCTGTCTATTTCCGGATCCATAATACAATTAAAGTCTCCCCCTATAATTGTATGACGGGCACCAAAGGCCATCAGTTTTGAAAAAGCTTCCGTTATGAATTTAAAGGGGTGTGCCGGGGGGCAGTATACATTTAAGATCCCATATTCCTCTCCATTTATGAGGGCTTTAATCAAAATATATCGTCCAGATTCGTCTTTTATCTGATTTAGAATTTTCAAAGGGAAGTTCTTCCGGACAAGGATAACGACTCCCCTGCTTTTTGAATTAAAAGAGGAAAAAAAGGCCTGATCAAATCCGCCCTGTCGTAATTTTAAGTGTTCTTTATCCGACAGGTGTGTCTCCTGTAGGAGAGCTATATCAACTCTCTCCTTCTTAAGATTTGATAATATTTTCTTCCTTTTAACTGGCGAATTACTCCCCCTGACATTCCAGGTGCACCACTTAACCGACTGTTCAGCCATAATCATCTGGACAGATCCGAGACCCCTCGGGAGGGGAAACCCTATCTAGAACATCCCGAGCATGGAGCATACAAGATTTACAAAAGTAAAGATTCTCTGATACACTCAAAACAATATAACAAAAAACTCTTTCTAAATATAAAAAATATAAAACATTCCGAATTGGAGATTTTCTCCCTTGTTCCCAGGGAGCGTCACTTCCTCTCCTACAGTCCATCTTACCCTCTTCCAACCAGTGCCCCACCCTTGACCCAGGTGTTCCTCAATAAAATGAGGAGAATTCAAATATAATATAAAGCTAGAGTTAACAGTGAACACCCCACCCCCACCCACATCTAAATATATTTGGGAATATTAATACCATATATAACTATAAGATTACAATCTCAACACGTAATACTTAAATATAATACCACAAAATAACAGGGGAAAGAAAAACAACCCCGCTCCTAAAAACAGAAGTAAAATAGAATAAGGTAACCACCTCCCCCCATCAACATTAACCAAACACCCCAACATATATATATACATACACACATAGGGGGAAAGATAAGAAAAGATGAAGGGATGTAAACCAAAATAATGGGAAAGGCAGACCAGCGTCCACAATCTCTTACAGCTTATTTAAGAGAGTCCAAGAATTCCTTAGCCTTCTCCGGTGATCCGAAGTTATATATGGATCCTTCGTGGCTAAGGCGTAGCGTCGCTGGATATCGTAAGGAGTACTGGATATTTAAGTCCCTTAAACGCTTCTTCGCCTCATCAAATGCCTTCCTCTTTCGGACCAAAGCTGGGGAGAAGTCCTGGAACAGCATGATCCTGGATCCTTTGTGGGTCATAGCTTGGGGATCTTTTCCCAGATTTCTTGAGGCTTCCAGGAGCATCTGCCTCTCCCTATAGCTCTGCAGCTGGAACAGGACCGGGCGTGGGCGCTGGGTTGAGCCGGGCCCACGTACTGTGACCCGGTAGGCCCATTCTACCCTTACCTGGCTTGATCCAGCCTGCAGATTTAAAAGTTGTGGCAGCCAATGCTCTAAGAATGCTGTCAGCTGGCCTCCCTCTTCCTGCTCGGGAAGGCCCAACAACCGAATATTTTTTCTACGACATCGATTTTCGAGGTCATCAATGTGGTTTTCTAGGTTCTGGACTCGATTCTCGAGAAAACGGATGTGGTCGGCTGTTGATTTTATCCCAGTCTCTGAGGCTGCGGCCTTCGACTCCACCTCTCTGACTCGGCACTCCAATTCCTGAATGTCTCTGCCCTGCTTCTGCAGCTCGGCTGATAGTGCTTCTCTGCTCTGCCGAGACTCATCGATAAAAGCATCAATCTTCGCCTCCCACCTGGCAAACATCTCCTCAAAGCTCATCTTCATTGGTAAATCTCCTGAAGTAGCTGAAGACACCTTTGTTGCAGCTGAAGAGGGAGAGGGTGGGGGAGGGGTCCCTGCTTTCTTAGAGCCGCCTGTTCCCTTCCCTTTACTCATTTTCCAGCTAGTATTAGACGATTTAAATGTACTAATAGGTAACTATTTAAGGTTAACAATTATTATAAATGGTTTAGTGAGTGTGGTGGGGGTGGATAGCCCACTTTTCCCAAGTTTTGGATAGAGCACTGTGGACTCAGTCTTGCTGGGTCGCCGCCATCTTGGATCCCCCTCCAAAACATATTAAAACAGCCATCCATTATGGACAAGCCCTCCGCATGCACAGGATCAGTCGGATGAGGAGGAATGTGACAGACTCTTGAAAGTACTCAAGGATGCCCTAATAAGAACAGGGTATGATGCTTAACTCATCAATCACCAGTTCCGATGTGCCATAGCAAGAAACTGTAATGAACTCCTCAGGAGATAGATATGAGCCGCAACTGACAGGGTACCCTTCGTTGCCCAGTGCTTCCTGGAAGCCAAGCAACTACATCATGTTCTTCGCAACCTTCAACACATTATCAATGAGGATTAGCACCTTGCCAAGACCTTCTCAATGCCTCCACTTCTTGCCTTTAAACAATCAACAAACCTTAGACAAGCCATTGTTCGCAGCAAACTACCCAGCCTTCAGGACAACAACATACAACCACGTCACGGCAGCCGCTGCAGGACGTGTCAGCGTATCAACAGGGATACAACCATTACACGTGGGGGAGACCTCTCACCATGTATGTGACAGGTACTCACGTGACTCAGCCAACGTGGTCTATCTCTTATGCTGCAGGCAAAGATGCCATGAGGCTTGGTACATTGACGAGATCAAGCAAATGCTACGACAATAGGTGAATGGACACTGCACAACAATCACCAGACAGGAGTGTTTCCTTCCAGTTGGGGAACACTTCAGCGGTCTGGGACATTCGGCCTTGGACCATCGGGTGAACATCCTTCAAGGCTGACTTCGGGACAGGCAACACTGCAGACTGGCTGAGCAGAAACTGATAGCAAAGTTTGGTACCTATGAGAATGGCCTCAACAGGGACCTTGGGTTTATGTCACACTACAGGTGACCCCATTGCACGGTACACTCTCTCTCACTCAGTCGCACGCGCACACATATACTTCTACATACTCACACACACCCACATTGACTCTCGTTCATTCTCAAGCTCTCTTTCGTATGCGCACACATGCACCCCCGACAGTCACACACATACATGCACCCTCTCACAGACACATACCCCATCACACTCATGCACATACTTAACCAACTTTACTCACACACATATACACGTACATTCTATCACCTGCACTCACACTCACATGCACCCATATGTACTTGCACACACATGCACACTCACTCTGTCACTCCTAAAAGTGCACACATATAAGTTTATGAGATGAATTTGTTTTTGCAGAATTATGTTTTATTTTGCTCAAAGATGCATGAATCCATGTAAAACTCTGTAAAACTATACAGAGAACTTGTCAGTCTGACTCAACATTAGGACACAGACAGACTTCACACATATTGTTAGAAAAGCTGAACTATATTGATTTGGAGATGCCGGTGTTGGACTGGGGTGTACAAAGTTAGAAATTACACAACACCAGGTTATAGTCCAACAGGTTTAATTGGAAGTACACAAGCTTTCGGAGAGACGCTGCTTCATCAGGTGATTGTGAAGGACTCAATTCTAAAACACAGAATTTATTGCAAAAATTTACAGTGTGATGTAACTGAAATTAAACATTGAAAAATACCTTGATTGTCTGTTGAGTCTTTCATCTGTTTGAATACTATGATAGTTTCACTTCTTTCATATGTAACTCACAAAACCTTTTCTTTAAAGTTGCATTCTCAGGTTAGCTGTTAACAATGGTGATAGCTAGACAATATGTTGAAGGTGTTAGCCCCCTGTGTTCTCTGTTTATGCCATGTTGTTTAGATCGATTCTAATCTAAATAGTGAGATAACGGAGTTTTACATGAATTCATGCAGTTTTTGAGCTTAGAGTTTTACATGAATTCATGCAGTTTTTGAGCAAAGTACAATGTAACCCTGCAAGTACAAATTCACCCCACAAAATATATGTATGCATGTGGGTCTTTGTCTGTCTGTGTGTGTGTCCGTCTATCTGGTTTGGGGGTTGTGAGTGTGAGAGAGAGTGTATGTGTGTGTGTAGTGAGTGTAGAGTGTCTTAAGTCTGTGAGGGGGTGCATTTGTGAGTGTGGGAGTATGTGTGCATGTCTGGTGTGGGGGTTTGTGAGTGTCTGTGAGAGAGAGTGTATGTGTGTGTGCATGAGTGTAGAGTGGTCTAAGTCCCTGAGAGGATGCCTGTGTGAGTGTGAGAGTGTGTGTGTCTGTAAGGGTGTGTGTGGGTGTCTGTGTACGTGTCTGTGTATATGTGTGTCCGTGTGTATGTGTGTATAGAAGTATGTGTGTGTGTGTGTGTGTAGAGGAGTGTCTGTGTGTGTGTATAGTGCAATGGTGATCACCTGTAATGTGACATGTACCCAAGGTCCTGGTTGAAGCCCTCCCTATGGGTACCAAACTTAGCTATCAGCCTCTGCTTGGCCATTTTTCGCTGCTGCCTTTCCCGAAGTCCACCTTGGAGGATGGTCACCCGAAGGTCTGAGGTCGAATGTCCTGGACGACTGAAATGCTCCCCAGCTGGGAGGGAACATTCCTGTCTGTTGATTGTTGTGCTGTGCCCATTCATCCTTTGCTTGGATTCCCCAATGTACCATGCCTCAGGGCATCTTTGCCTGCAACGTATAAGACAGACAACGTTGGCTGAGTCACATGAGTACCTGCCATGTACAAGGTGGGAGGTGTCCCCCACGCATAATGGTGGAACCTCAAACAGATCATTGTTCATAACAAGCTGCCTGGTTCTCAGGACAACTCCATACAACCCTGTCACGGTAGGCGCTGCAAGACGTGTCAGAGGGTGGACATGGATACCACCATTATACATGGGAACACCTCCCACTTGTACATGGCAGGTACTCATGTGAGCTGAAAATGTGTTGCTGGAAAAGCGCAGCAGGTCAGGCAGCATCCAAGGAGCAGGAGATTCAACGTTTCGGGCATAAGCCCTTCTTGGTGTATGTGCTTGGCTGAGGAGCCAATGGTGCGAAGTTACCATCTGTGGGATTATGACTGAACGCCTCTAAGTCAGAATCCTGCCTAAATGTAACGATACCCTAGCGCCGTGGATCACTGGTTGGCCTAGGATAACCGACTCCAGTCGGTGCGTATCGCCATTCGATTCTGGTCTGGAATGCTGCCATATGAGCGCCGCCTCTCTCCTTTACTTGCACCTCATGTTCATGGGGAACCTGGTGCTACATCATTCGTAGACGACCTGATTCTGGCTCAGGGTTTCGTAAGTAGCAGAGCAGCTACCTCGCTGCGATCTATTGAAAGTCATCCCTGGAGCCAACCTTTTGAAAAAAAAGGAAGAAGGGCTTATGCCCGAAACATTGAATCTCCTGTTCCTTGGATGCTGCCTGACCTGCTGCGCTTTACCAGCAACACATTTTCAGCTCTGATCTCCAGCATCTGCAGACCTCACTTTCTCCTCGAAGGTACCCATGTGACTCAGCCAACGTTGTCTATCGGCGGTCCGAAAGCTAGTGCTTCCAAATAAACCAGTTGGACTATAACCTGGTGTCATGTGATTTTTAACTTGGCACAGTGGTTAGCACTGCTGCCTCACAGCGCCTGAGACCCGGGTTCAATTCCCGACTCAGGCGACTGTGTGGAGTTTGCACGTTCTCCCCGTGTCTGCGTGGGTTTCCTCCGGGTGCTCCGGTTTCCTCCCACAGTCCAAAGATGTGCGGGTCAGGTGAATTGGCCATGCTAAATTGCCCGTAGTGTTAGGTAAGGGGTAAATGTAGGGGTATGGGTGGGTTGTGCTTCGGCGGGTCGGTGTGGACTTGTTGGGCCGAAGGGCCTGTTTCCACACTGTAAGTCTAATCTAATCTAACTTACCTGTTCAAAAGGCCATGGCTCAAATCAGGTGAAGGTTGACAATAACATTCAAACAAATTTTGAATCTGCATCGGAGAGCCCAAAATGAACTCATTGAATGATTGTGTAAAGTGTGCTTGGTGTGGGAGGGTGGATAGCAAAAGCAAGTCACTGATAATTTTTGCTGTTAGGTGTGCAGGAAGACTTTGGCAGTAAGTCTTTAAACTCAAGTGCAGTTAGATATTACAGATGTTAATAGAATCTTATAGTCAGCTTCAAATAATGGCACTCAAAATAATTCATTACCTTTCGCTATTTTGTCAAAAATTGTATATGTTTATACTCATTTATTGTCTTGCAACTTCTAAAAAGGAACATATAAATAATGAACACAATGATGCACATCTTTGTTGAACTTCTTATCCAGCAAGTGCTGACAACTCTCTAGTACTCGGAGCTGCCAATCCCTCCCTGCTAATCCTTGATGACTCATTCTTGGCTGCATTTTATTGGAAAGAGAACAGTGTTTTATATTTACTAATGGAAAGAAAGTTATTTGTGCATTTGTAAACATAACTTACAAAATCAATCTGTCAAAACTGTCAAATAACATACATAACTCAATTAAAAACCTAGTTCCAGGAATTATCTTCGCCCAAAGTGATACAGTTATCTTTAATAGCCTTTGCAACTCACAAGTTTTCGTCCTTTAAAAAATCTAAAGAAATCAAAAAGTTGCAAATTTTGACAATTTAAATATTTTACTTTTATGATTCAGTAAATATTAGATACCGCAACCTCAATGGATAATAGTGTGTTTGACTGCTCTGCTCAGTTATTGGCAGTTTACAGTTAAATACTGGCGCAAACTTTCCACAGTAACTTGGTTAAGGTCTGTAGCAGTCAATACACAATGAAAAACCAAAGCTATACTGCCAATTGTGATTTTTCATGGTACAATATGATATTTCAATTGGAGCTCGTATGATATGGCATGCTTAGCCCACTCCTCAGGCAGCAGCAGCAGGCCCACAGACATCTGGATCTGTTGGTGCTGTGCTTATTGTATGGGGCCAGGCAGGAAGCTTCCCATGCCATACACTCGAAAATATCATTGACAAACAAGTTCAAGATGTTCATGGCCTTCAGGTGATGGTGGTGTTGGGGTGAACCTGCTTTGTAGACTTAAATGGTGGAACTTCCTTTCCTGGAATTTCTTCTCTTCTTGCCTCTCTTCATTGGCATCTTCTTGATGATGTTCCTTGCACCTTTCTTGGCAGTTTACTGTGCTTTCCCCTTGTCACCTCTCGTGATGATCAATTCCAATCTATTATGTTTGATCCACAAAAGCAGGCTACTAAAATATTGTGGGTACATTATCCATTCTTTTCAACAAATAGATGTCATGAGTCATAAAATGGAGGATGTATTGAATTCCTGTGTATTGTGTTTTGTACATCAGAAATGTTCAGAGGTGACACACTAGATTCTACGAGTGCAGTGGACTGCATTAGATTCATTGAGATGTACAACATAGAAACAGACGTTTCGGCCGACCATGCCAACCAGATATCCCAACCCAATCTCATTCCATTTGTCAGCACTTGGCCCACATCACTCTAAACCCTTTCTATTCATGTACCCATACAGGTGCCTTTTAAATGTTGCATTGTACCAGGCTCCACCACTTTGTCTGGCAGTTCATTCCATACCCTCTGTGTGAAAAAGTTGCCTCTTAGGTCCCCTTTATATCCTTCCCCTCTCACCCTAAACCTATTTCCTCTCGTTCTGGACTCACCCACCCCAGGGAAAAGACCATGTCTATTTGCCCTATCCATGCCCCTCATGATTTAATAAACCTCTATAAGGTCACCCCTCAGCCTCCAATACTCCAGGGAAAACAGCCCCAGCCTATTCAGACTCTCCCTACAGCTCACATCCTCCAACCCTGGCAACATCCTTGTTGACATTCAACACCAAAGATTACGTGATTACTGTGATTTTGCATTTGACTATGTGAATCTCATTCCACATGAGGAGTTGAAGGCAAAATCAACAAAATAGTGAGCATTTTGCAGGATGTAAACAAATACCTGAAAAACTATGGAAGTAGGAGAACCGGCCCTGTATTACTGAGTATGCAATGGGCACACATTGTTTGACACTGTCTTCTCTGCACAATTTGAGTGGTCATCCCAAAAGCACCACAGCAACATATGTAGTAAAGATGGAACAGCAGTCCTTTGATGAAGTATTAGGGCCGACAATTGATCACCACCAAGAGAAGTCATCATAATAAAACTGCATAACATGTAGACTTAATGAGAAATCTGTTCAACACTGTATTATAGTTCTACAGTCAACTACAAGTCCAAAAAATCCATGGTAAGTAGCTCATTTAGAAAAAATGCATGTAACCCAAGCAATTGGCTTTTTTTACTTCTTGTTCATGATTTCCATAGCTATCGGTAAGAAATCACTCCAACAAATTCAATAAATACCACGTTAGTGTTTGATGTTTTGGACAAGTTGTTTATAAAATAGGGTTTACCAGAGACAATCATGTATAGGCAATGGAGCACAGTTCGCTTCAAGTCAATTCACAGAGGCCCTAATGACACAGGTGATATAACTCGCAGTTGAATCATGCCATTGAAAATTCAACATGGCCAGCTAGAGACGTAGCATGTTGGACAGAGAAGTGTTCTAACATTCCATTCATATGGTTCTTCACAGTTTTCAATTCTGTCCACCCTTATCACCAACTAACATATTCTGTGCCTTGGAGATATGTACAGATGGCACACATCAGGCTCTATATATGATTGGACCTTTTCTTATAAAAACGTTTAAAACTACTACCTCCACAAGCTTCCGGCTTACTTCACTTTCTTTTTTTCTGTTGACACACCCATAGGCTGGAAAATAACAGACAGCTCAAAGAACAGTTAATAGACATAATCAAATACTGAGTAACTGAACACAACACTGCCAGCAACGTCTTGCCCTCTGCTGCTGAATTTAGTTTTCTTTTTTTCATTTGTCCTCTATCTGAAATCTCAAAAGTACATTTAAACTGTTTTCATATAAATGTAGCCTGAATTCCTCTTTGCAAGAAGGAGGCCCTAATCTACTTTGCTCTGGTTTTATCTCCACAGTTAGATTGGATAGATTTTGCATCATAACAAGGCATTGTATTTGTAGAGTCAATTCAACAGAAACATTTGGGTATGAATCTGTTCTGCAGTACCCTTGGTATCACACTGAGCTCGTCAATAATTGCTATTCAACAATGATGAAATCTGAATGAAACTGTGTATCGATTTGGCAGCATGAAATGTTAAGGCTAGGATGCATTTTTCACGGCCATGCCACAATGCAGTCTATTGTGCTTGGCCTTCACTCCATGCATGCTTTTCATAATATGTAATCCATAATCCAGGCTAACACATCATACAGTGTTGTGCTGGCAGAGATATGGCATTAAATTGATGTCCTACGTGCTCATCAGGTGGGTATCAGTGTGACAGGCCATTTACACTGCAATTTAGAAGAATGAAAGATGAATGGATCTTAACAAAGTGGATGTAGAATGAATGTTACCTCTTGTGGGCAAATCCTGAACTATGGAGCAATGTTTTAAAAATAAGGCTTGCTCTTTCAGGACAGAGTTGAGGAGAATGTTTTTTCTTACTAAGAGATTTGTGTGACTTTGGGAGTCTTTTACATGAGAAGGCGGAGGAGGCGGGATGATTGCATATTTTTAATACAGATTCTAGTTACACAGGAGAATCAAAGGTTATTGGACAAGGTGGGAATGTAGAATTTGAAAAACAGACTCGTGATAATCTTATTGATGGGCAAAGCAGACACATGGAGTTGAATAGTCTACTTCTGCTCCTATTTCATATGCAGAGCTGAAGAGAAATGAAATTTTCAATGTGTCCTCACTCATATTGATCCCTTCATTCAGATAAATTATCCATTCATTATCAGTCAGTTAATAATGGGAAACTACTGCCCATACATTGATCACAGAGGAAGTGGGGAAATTCATCATAACCACGATGATTTCCAAAAGAAAGCAGGCACAATTTGAGCTCTAAATATGGAATCAATGGACATGGAATTAATTGCTGTATACTTAGATTAATGTTCTTGTTGTTTATTTACTTTACAAACAGGTTTACCAGAAAGTTGATGCAGATGCTAGACAATCTGATCTTTCAACTCTCAAAATCAATAGGTTCTTCTTGAGTAAAGTTTCAATGAAGTAAGCAAAAGCAGGAAAGTTCAACTGCAGATGAGTCATCATCTGGTTAAGCAGCAGAGCAGCAAAGAGGGACCAGAAGGCCAACTCCTGTTCCAATACTCAAAATGAGTCAAAGGTTACACATTTGCGAGAAGGACAGGGGCTGAAGTCAGGAGAGTAGGAAAGGAGAGTGGTAAGCTGAAGGAACTGAAGGATATCTGCAAATCAACCACTCAGAAACAATGAAAGATTTCTTTATTGGCTTCTGAAAAATAAAAAATCCAGAGGAAAAGTGCAAATATACTGTCACCAAATTTGCAGATGACACAAAAATAAGTAGAAAGACAATCCCACTGCTGCCAGCAATGGGGAGAGAATTCTGGGTAATCCAATATGGAGGACAGGAAAAATTTCTGGCTGTAACAGCTGCTCCTTTTTTGAGGTATTTTAAGTGCTGGAGGTGATTTCCTTGAATTCCAGGAGCAGCAATTACTGTTTTATATGCTGTTGCATTGTTTTGGAACTTTGGAGAAAAAAAGTCAAAACATCAGCAGTTTTAAAAGGGAGAAGAACAGACAAAGGAAGCACATGGTGAGGACAGAACAGGAGAGAGAGAGAGAGAAAGAAATGGACACTGCCTTTGCTGTTTAAATTCATGTATCACTGGACATCAGCGTGCATCTGGGAAAATTAACAAGCAGTGAAATTCACAACTGATCTTGGAGGAACTGTTGGGCAAAGTTTACAGCACAGAATCAGATAAGTGAATTGTTGTTTTAAGTGTGGCCTACAGAAAGTCTGCAGTAATGAGTAGAGTGACTTCATTCTTGATTATATGTTTTTGTAGATATATCTCTTGATTAAACTTAAAATATAAGTCATAACTATTCATTTAACCTGGATCTGTATTTGTAGGGGAATAAGACAGTGTTATTTTTTGGATCTGTAGATTGTGAAGGAGCAAAAAATAGCCTTTAATAGTGTGTTATGTGCTTCTTGTCAGATGTGGGAGTTTAAAGAGAGTTTAAGGGTTACTGTGGATTATATCTGCCATAAATGCTGTTGGATGCGAATTTTATCAGATCGCATGGATCGGTTGGAGAGACAGTTAGAAGCAATGAGAAATTTGCAACAGCAACAGTATGTGATGGATGGCAGTTATAGGAAGGGGGGAGGTCTCAGATACAGTCACATAGATGGGTTAACTCCAGGAAAGGTAAGAGAGGTAGGCAGCTGGTGCAGGAGTCTTTTGTCGCTATACCCATTTCAAACAGGTATGCTGTTTTGGAAAATGTAGGGGTGATGGAATTTCAGGGGAACGTAGCATGAACAGCCAAGTTTCTGGTATTGAGACTGGCTCTAATGCAATGAGGAGCATGTCAGGTTCCAAGAAATCAATTGTATTAGGGGATTCTCTAGTCTGAGGTACAGACAGATGTTTCTGTGGCCAGCAATGAAAAATCAGAATGGTGTGTTGCTTCATTGGTGCCAAGATCAAGGATGTCTCAGAGAGGGTGCAGAATGTTCTCACGGGGTAGAGGGTCCAGCAAGAGGTCATTGTACACATTGGAACCAACGACATAGGGATGGAAAAGGTTAAGATTCTGAAAGGAGATTACAGAGAGTTAGGCAGGAATTTAAAAGGATGTCCTCGAGAGTAGTAATATCTGGATTACTCCCGGTGCTACGAGCTAGTGAGGGCCAGAATAGGAGGATAAAGCAGATGTATGCTTGCTGAGGAACTGGTGTATGGGAGAAGGATTCACATTTTTGGATCATTGGAATCTCTTTTGGGGTAAAAGTGACCTGTACGAGAAGGACGGATAGCACCTAAATTGGAATGGGACTAATATTCTGGCAGGGAAATTTGCTAGAGCTGCTCATGAGGATTCAAACTAGGTGGTTGTGGGGGTGGGACCCAGGGAGATAGTGAGGAAAGAGATCAATCTGAGACTGATACAGTTGAGAACAGAGAAGAGTCAAACAGTCAGGGCAGGCAGGGACAAAGTAGGAAGAATAAATTAAACTGCTTTATTTCAATGCAAATGGCCTAACAAGGAAGGCAGATGAACTCAGGCCATGGGTAGGAACATGGGACTGGGATATTATAGCAATTACAGAAACATGGTTCACGGATGGGCAGGACTGGCAGCTTAATTTTCCAGGATACAAATGCTACAGGAAGGATAGAAAGGGAGACAAGGGAAGAGGCGGAGTGGCATTTTAGCATTACAGCTGTGCTGAAGGAGGATGTTCCCGGAAATACATCCAGGGAAGTTATTTGGGTGGAACTGAGAAATAAGAAAGGGATGATCACCTTATTGGGATTGTATTATAGACTCCCTAATAGTCAGGGGGAAATTGAGAAACAAATTTGTAAGGAGATCTCAGCTATCTGTAAGAATAATAGGGTGGTTATGGTAGGGGATTTTAACTTTCCAACATAGACTGGGACTGCCATAGTGTTAAGGGTTTAGATGGAGAGGAATTTGTTCAGTGTATACAAGAAAACTTTCTGATTCAGTATATGGATGTACCTAATAGAGAAGGTGCAAAAATTGACCTACTCTTGGGAAATAAGGCAGGGCAGATGACTGAGGTGTCAGTTGGGGAGCACTTTGGGGCCAGTGACCATAATTCTATTAGATTTAAAATAATGATGGAAAAGGATAGAGCAGATCTAAAAGTTGAAGTTATAAATTGGAGAAAGGCTAATTTTGATGGTATTAGGAAGAACTTTTGAAAGCTGATTGGGCAGATGTTCGCAAGTAAAGGGACGGTTGGAAAATGGGAAGCCTTCAGAAATGAGATAACGAGAATTCAGAGAAAGTATATTGCTGTTAGAGTGAAAGGAAAGGCTGTTGGGAATAGGGAATGCTGGATGACTAAAGAAATTGAGAGTTTGGTTAAGTAAAAGGAAGCATATGTCAGGTATAGACAGGATAGATCGAGTGAATCCTTAGAAGGGTATAAAGGCAGTAGGAGTATACTTAAGAGGGAAATCAGGAGTGCAAAAAGGGGACATGAGATAGCTTTAGCAAATAGAATTAAGGGGAATCCAAAGGGTTTTTACAAATAGATTAAGGACAAAAGGGTAACGAGGGAGAGATAGGGGCCCTCAAAGATCAGCAAGGTGGCCTTTGTGTGGAGCCGCAGAAAATGGGGGAGATACTAAACGAGAATTTTGCATCAGCATTTACTGTGGAAAAGGATATGGAAGATATAGACTGCAGGGAAATAGATGGTGACACTTTGCAAAATGTCCATATTACAGAGGAGGAAGTGCTGGATGTCTTGAAAAGCATGAAAGTGGACAAATCCCCAGGGACCTGATCAGGTGTACCCTAGAACTCTGTGGGAAGCTAGAGAAGTGATTGCTGGGCCCCTTGCTGACATATTTGTATCATCGATAATCACAGGTGAGGTGCCAGAAGCCTGGAGGTTGGCTAACTTGGTGCCACTATTTAAGAAGGATGGTAAGGACAAGCCAGAGAACTGTAGACCAGTGAGCCTGATGTCAGTGATGGACAAGTTGTTGGAGGGAATCCTGAGGGACAGGATGTACATGTATTTGGAAAGGCAAGGACTGATTTGGGATAGTGAAGAAGGCGTTTGGTATTTTATTGGTCAGAGTATTAAGTACAGGAATTGGGAGGTCATGTTGTGACTGTACAGGACATTGGTTCGGCCACTGTTGGAATATTGTGTGCAATTCTGGTCTCCCTCCTATTGGAAAGATGTTGTGAAACTTTAAATGGTCCAGAAAAGATTTATAAGGATGTTGCCAGTGTTGGAGGATTTGAGCCATAAGGAGAGGCTGAACAGGTTGGGGCTGTTTTCCCTGGAGTGTCGGAGGCTGAGGGGTGACCTTACAGAGGTTACCAAAATGATGAGGCGTATGGATAGGATAAATAGACAAAGTATTTTCCCTGGGGTTGTGGAGTCCAGAACAAGAGGGTATAGGTTTAGTTTGAAAGGAGAAAGATATAAAAGAGACCTAAGGGGCAACTTTTTCATGCAGAGGGTGTTGCGAGTATGGAATGAGCTACCAGAGGACAATTGCAACATTTAAGAGGCATTTGGATGGGTATGTGAATAGGAAGGGTTTGGAGGGGTACAGGCCGGGTGCTGGCAGGTGGGACTAGATTGGTTTGGGATACCTGGTTGGCATGGATGAGTTGACCGAAGGGTCTGTTTCCATGCTGTACATCTCTAGGACTCAATGACTCTAAATTGTGAAGGGGATACAAACAGTTTATGGAGAGATATTGATAGGATAGGAAGGTGAGCAATGTATTGGCAAATAAGTGTTATGTGGGAAAATGTAAAATTGTTTATTTTGAAATGGAGAGCAGAGTATTATTTAAATGGAGAACGGTTGCAGAAAGCTGCAACTCAAAGTGACTTGAGGATATTTGTGCGTGAAATCCAGAAAATTAATACACAGGTGTAGCAGATAATCAGAAGTCAAATGTAACATTGGTCCTTATTTCAAGGAGGCTGGAGTTTAAGAGTAGGGTAGTCTTACTGCAATTGTACAAGGTGCTAGTGAAACCACACTAGAATTAGAATCCCTACAAAGTGGAAACAGGCCCTTCGGCCCAACAAATCTACAGCGAAACCATCCAAAGAGTAACCCGCCCAGAACCATTCCCCTACCGTATATTTATTTCTGACTAATGCACCTAACCTACATATGCCTGCACACATTCGGCCATTTAGCATAGCCAATTCACCTGACCTGCACATCTTTGGACGGTGGGTGGAAACTGGAGCACCCGGAGGAAAGCCATGCACACACGGGGGAGATTGTACAAACTCCACAAAGTAAATCACCCGAGGCTCGAATTGAAGCTGGGTCCCTGGCGCTGTGAGGTAGCACTGAGCCACTCCCTTAGTTAAGGAAAGAGGCCGTTCAAAGAAGTTTCACTAGGATGGTGGCTGGTGTGGAGGAATTATGAGCAAGGGTTAAACTGGTTGGCACTCTACTTACTAGAGTTTAGAAGAGTGAGAGCTGACCTCATTCTTAAGAGGATTCTTAAGAGGCTTTGCAGGGTAAATGCTGAGAGGATGTTTCCCCTCATGGGAGAGCATAGAACCAGAGGGCACTGTCTCAGAATAAAGAAAGCCAATTTACGACTGAGATTAGAAGGAATGTCTTCTCTTAAGAGGTTTGTGAGTGTTTAGAACTCCTAGCCTCAGAGAATTGTTGGTGCAGAGTCCTTATGTATGTTTAAGGCTGAGAGATCTTTGATCAGTTGTGGAATCAAGGGTTATGGAGAAAAGGCAGACAAGTGGATGTGCAGCATTTTGGATTAGCCATGGTCCTATTGAATGGCAGAGCAAGCTCAATGGGCCAAGCAGCCTATTCCTGTTCCTATTCCTTATGGTCATCCATATAGATGCCAAACATGTGACAAAATACCAGCAGATTCGTTAACTGTTTGATGGTTTACTCACATTTGGATGTGCCCCTAGTGTACTGAAGGGACTAAATTTACAAACACATCTTAACTCTAAGAACTTTGGGAATGTAATGAAGATCAACTAAATTTTCAAGCTACTGTGTCCTCCTTATCCACCGTACAAGTCACATTGGGCTGGATGCTCTATCCAGGTGATCAAATTGACATTTTATATTACATGGCCTGACAGGTTGAGGTTAAAATGAAGGAATTGATTGAAAAAAAATACCTGGCATTTTTAAAACCTTCTGCAGTGGCTGGATGTGTAAAGGAAGAACAAATGAGCAGTTAGGGAGGTAAGAACCAGCAATGAGAGTGCTCCTGAATGTTGAATCTCTAGCTTAAAGTTGTGTAATGACCTAACTGCAAAGCTCCACTATTCCACAAGTCAACAAAAAATGTATAAAATATGAATTAGACCACCAAGATGACCAATTAGTCCAACTGACTGCTATTCAGCTTTACCATTAACAGAAATTAACTCTGGAAATATGGTTATTCTTTCACAAAAATGGAAAGGAAAGTGAGAATCACTAATCTATTGCATTGGAGCTTGAACTGTATCCTTTCAAAAATCCCAATTACACAGACACATTCATTCACAAAGAAAATGACAAAAATCAGACAGTTAATATACATATAATGAGCAAAAAAAAAACAAAGAAAATCAAAACTCGAAAGATCAAAATTTGGGTTCACAGGGATGAGTTAAACCATCTCTCCCAGTCACTTTTGACTTTATCAATGATGACACACTATTGCCAGTAAAGTGCATAGTTCTTTACTTTGGTAGTTGATCTGGTGGAACACGATCTTTCCTTCTACTGGAATCCCTTATATTAAGTTCACTTGTTTTTCAGTCTTTTTTATTCACACTGAGCAAAGAAAGAGATCAAACATACAGTACAGCACAGTACCTGTCCTTCAGCCAATGATGTTATGTTGAGTATTTATCTTAATACAAGGTCAACCTAATTACACAGCCATCAATTTACTGCCATCCATGTGCTTGTCCAGCAGTCACTTAAATGTCCCTAATGTCTCTGACTCTACTACCACTGCTGGCAGTGCATTCCACGCACCCACCACTCTCTGCATAAAGAACCTACTTCTGACATCTCCCCTATACCTTCCTCCAATAATCTTAAAAGTATGGTCCCTCGTGACAGCTATTTCTGTCCTGGGAACGTCTCTAGTTATCTACTCTATCTTTACCTCTCATTTCCTTGTACACCTCTATCAAATCACATCCTTTCCTTCTTCTCTCCAATGTGAAAGCCCTAGCTCACTCAACTTCTCTTCATAAGACGTGCCCTCCAATCCAGGAAGGATCCTGGTAAGTTTTGTCTGCACTCTCTCTAAAGCATCTACATCCTTCCTATCATGAGGTGACCAGAACTGGATACAATATTCCAAGTCTGGCCGAACCAGGATTTTATAGAGCTGCAGCAAAACCTTGTGGCTCTTAAACTCAATCCCCCTGTTAATGAAAGCCAAAACACCATACACCTTCTAAAAAACCCTATGAACTTTGGTGGCAATTTTGAGGGATATATGTATGTGAACCCCAAGATCCGCTGTTCATCCAAACTGCCCAAGAATCCTGTCTTTAACCCTGTTTTCAGCATTCAAATTTGACCTTCCAAAATGAATCACTTCACATTTATCCAGGTTGAACACCATCTGCCATTTCTCAGCCCAGCTCTGCATCCTGTCAATGTCTTGTTGTAGCCTGCAACAGCTCTCAACACCAACCTTTGTGTCATCAGCAAACTTACTAACGCACCCTTCCACTTCTTCATCCAAGTCATTTATAAAAAGCTACAAATAGCAGAGGCTCAAGACAGATCCCTGTGGGACACCATCGGTCATCGACCTCGAGGCAGAATACTTTCCATCCACTACTGCTCGCTGTCTCCTTTTGCCAGCAAGTTCTGTATGCAGACAGCCAAATTTCACTGTATCCCATACCTCCTAACTTTCTGAATGAGTCTACCATGGGGAACCTTATCCAATGCCTAACTGAAACCCATGTACACCACATCTACTGCTTGACCTTTGTCAACTGTATCATCATTTCTTTAAAGAACTGAATAAGGCTTGTGAGGCATGACCTGCCCTTCACAAGCCATGCTGACTATCTTTAATCAAACTGTGTTTCTCCAAATAGTCATAAATCCTATCTCTCAGAATCCTTTCCAGTACCTTGATTACACCGATGTAAGACTGACTGGTCTGTAATTCCCAGGGATTTCCCTATTCCCTTTCTTGAACAAAGGAACAGCATTCACCTCCCTCCAATCATTAGGTACTACTCCCATGGAAAATGAGAATGAAAAGGCACAGCAATTTCATCCCCTCACTTCCAATAGTAACCTTGGATATATCTGGTCTGGCCCTGGGACTTATCTACCTTGATGCTTCCCAGAATTTCCAGCATATCAACTTTCTTAATATTAATCTGTTCAAGCCTATTAACCTGGTCCACAGTGTTCTCACTATCAACAAAGTCCCTCTCTCCAGTGAATACTGAAGAAAAAAAATCATTTAGAGCCTCCCCTACCTCTTCAGACTTCAGGCACAAGTTCCCTCCACTATCCACTATTTATGGGCGGCACGGTGGCACAGTGGTTAGCACTGCTGCCTCACAGCGCCTGTAGACCCGGGTTCAATTCCCGACTCAGGCGACTGACTGTGTGGAGTTTGCACGTTCTCCCCGTGTCTGCGTGGGTTTCCTCCGGGTGCTCCGGTTTCCTCCCACAGTCACAAAGATGTGCGGGTCAGGTGAATTGGCCAAGCTAAATTGCCCGTAGTGTTAGGTAAGGGGTAAATGTAGGGGTATGGGTGTGTTGCGCTTCGGCGGGTCGGTGTGGACTTGTTGGGCCGAAGGGCCTGTTTCCACACTGTAAGTCTAATCTAATCCCTGATTGGCCTAACCCTCTCTCTGATCATTCTCTTATTCTTCACATATTGTAGAATGCCTTTGAGTTTTTCTAATCTTTCCTACCAAGGCTTTCTCGTGTCCCTTCCTCAATCTATTTTTGAGTTCTTTCCTACCCTGTAATCTAGCTGTGCTAGATCCTTGCTTCCCCAACTTTAAGTAAGCTTCCTTCTTCCTCTTGATGAGAAGCTCCTCTTCTCTTGTCATTCAAGGCTCCTTCACCTTACCATTCCTTGCCTGTTTCAATAGGACAGAGTTCCTTAAACAGCCTCCATATTTCTGTTGTGCATTTCCTGTAGAACAATTGCCCCTAATTTATATTTCACAACTCCTGTCTAATTGCAGAATAAGTTTCCTTCCCCCAATTAAATATCTTCCCATACTGTCTGTTCCTATCCTTCTCCATGGCTATAGTAAAAGTGAGGCAGTTATGGTCACTGTCACCGAAATGTTCTCCCACTGAGAGATCTAATATCTGGCCTGGCTCGATGTCAAGCACCAAATCCAATAGGGCCTCCTCCCCCCATGTCAGTCTATCTACATATTGAATCAGGAATCCTTCCTGGGCACACCTGAAAAAATCGTCTCTATCTCAACCATTTGTACTAAGAAGGTTTCAATCAGTATTGGGGAGGTTGATGTCACCCATCACAACAACGCTGTTACATCTGCACCGTTCAAAATCTTCAGTCCAATCTGTTCTTCCATCTCTCTCCCGCTATTGGGAAGTCTATAGAAAACACCCAATAAGCTGATTGCTCCTTTCCAGTCACTGACTTGCACCCATACTGACTCAGTAGACAAAACCACCTCCACAACCTCCTTTTCTGCAGTTGTGATACACTGCCTAGTTAACAAAGCTACTCCTCATCCTCTTTTACACCCTTTTTTTTAAAGATCGAAACCCTGGAACATCCAGCAACTATTCCTACCCTGTGAAATCCATGTCTCCATTAAGGCCACAGTACTATAGTTCCAAGTACTGATCCATGCTCTAAGTTCATCACTCTTATTCCTGATACACCTTGCATTGAAACAGACACACTTTAACCTATCCCTTTGCCTCATCAACTGTGTATCCTTCCTGACAAACTCTCAGCATTCTATTTCTGCCCATTCAACAACTACCCTCTCCTCTGATCTGTCGTTCTGGTTCCCATCACCCTGTCAAACTAGGTTAAACCCTCCGAAAGTGCTCCAGCAAATCTCCCACCCAGGACATTGGTGTCCCTCTAGTTTAAGTGCAACCGATCCTTCATGTACAGGTCCCACCTTCCCCAGAAGGTACCCCATGATCTACGTATCTGAAGCCCTCCCTCCTGCACCAGCCCTGTAGCCACGTTTTTCACTGCACTTGCTCCCTGTTTCTCGCCTCACCAGCACGTAGCACCGGTAGTGATCCTGAGATTACCACTCTGCTTGTCCTGCTTTTCAGCTTCCACCTAACTCCCTGAAATCACTTTTAGATGCTCATCTCTTTTCCTATCTATGGCATTGGTGCCAATGTGCACTATGACTTCTGACTGCTCACCCTCTCCCTTCAGAATCTCGTTGACTCGATCAGAGACATCCCAGACTCTGACACCTGGAAGGCAACATACCTTCTGGGACCTGGCCACTATGGTCTCTGGTAGTTGACCCCCTAATAGTATCCAAAACAGTATTCCTATTATTGAAGGGAATGGCCAAAGGGGATCCCTGCACTGTCTGCCTGTTCCCTTTCCGTTCCCTGACTGTAACCCATCTACTTTTCTCCTGTACCTGAGGTGAAACTACCTCCCTGTAACTCCTCTCTATTACTCCCTTAGCCTCCCAAATGGTCTGATCCAGGTCTAGATCCAGATTCCTAACGTGGTTTTCAGGGAGCTGGATTGGGTGCACTTCCCTCAGATAAAGTCAGTGGGGACAATAGTGGTGACCCTTACCTCCCACATCCTACAGGAGGAGCATGCAACTGCCCTAACATCCATTCCCACTGTTCTGAATTCCCAAAGAGACTTTTGAAAAAAAATGAGTAACCTTATCAAATTGGCGGACAAAACCTTTTTTTTACTTAGAGCAGGAGGATAGATGGGAGACAATACTGAAGCAGCGTTTCGGGTAAGGGAGCCACCCAAATATATTGCCTCACTTACTCCTGTGTCTGCTCCTGCTCAGCGTGCGCTCTGCCTATTCACGAGATAAGTTGATAAAGGATTAATTTATCTTCCCGGCAGCCCCCTGGTCCTTGCTCTCACGACTCCCACCGCTGCTGTAAAAATGGAAGCCACTGATTCCATGAGGTACATTTTAAGGAGGAACAGATGTTTTCTGATTGCCAGCTCTGAAGCTCTCTCAGGTACGGATTTGTGAGAAATATAAATTGGAGGATGAGATCTAAGATACTTTATTAAGGATACAAATTCCTTCATTAAAATACATGAGCTGTGACATTATCAGTCTGCAGTGTGTTTCGAAGAATGATTTTGTTTTGTCTCTAGAAGTGTGTGTTCATTGATCTTGAATAAATGTTTTGATGTTAGCTTATTGTTACCTTTTGTTGTTAACTGCTCCAAAGAAGAGTCCTACCAGACTTTGTTTCTCTTTCCACAGATGCTGATGGATCTGCTGATTCTCTGCAAGATTTCCTGTCCACTGTTTTCTGTCCCTGGCACAAACGTCACTCCTCCAGAACAGACTTTGCCTGCAGTTTGAGGTGGATCATTCACAACCTCCTATTCCAGTCTGAGCCTTACTCTCTCTTTCACCAAAGTCCCTTACTTCTGCTTCCATAGTCCATTCTGCACAGTCCGTTCCCACCTGTCATCTGGGCTGAAACATGTATCCATGAATTTATTACCTTCAGACTGGGTGAGTACAATTTCCACTTGCTGTAAACTTGAGATCGTCCAAAACTTATGTCCTGTCCTAACCTGGCTTTCAAACCAACAACACCGCAACTTTAAACTTCTCATTGTGTTTTAACATTCCTCCATTGCCCTTCTCCTCATTATTTCTGTGACACCTCCCTCTAGCCCTCGACCCTCTGAGATCTCTGCATTCCTCTAAATCTACTCCCATTCTTTCGCCCCACTAATGGCAGCCATGCATTCAACTTCCTAAGCCCCATGCTTTGAAAGTCCCTCCATGTAAATTGTCCACATTTCTATAATTTTTCCTTCATGCAGCCCTTAAAAACCCGTTTCTTTTTTACCCTTGTCTTAATAATTCCTTATGTGCCTTGTCATCAAATTTGATTGTTAATTACTTCTGTAAAATGCCTTGACACAGTTTGCTATATTAAAAATAGTGGCCCAAATATTCTAATTATAGTTGGAATAGGTTAGTAATCCTCAGTAAAATTACCGACTTACCTAGCAATGATTTTTCCAGCCAAGATTTCAAGTCTGGTCTATCCCATGTGTGTCTCACAAAGGTCACCAAAGACAAATCTTCTCAGCACAGAAGTAGCATTAGAGGTCAATATACTTTCCTCAGTCATAACCATTGCTACCACCTTTCAGAAATTAAAGGTCCCAAAGGCACATTGACAGATAATGAGGACAGGTATTTGTTTAAGTGAGGAAGGGCAGGGTGGTATTTGATGAGTTAAAAGGGTAGTGCATCAGATGGTGTAAAAGACTTTGGCCCTAGCCATGTCCCTCATGATATTATAAACTTCTATAAAGCCACCCCTCAGCCCTCCACCTCAGGTCATGGAGAGATTTGAAAAAGGAAGGTGACAACTTAATAATTGAGATGGGTCAAATCAGATTGGGCTCAGGTTGGGTTAAGCAAAGTTTGGTTCTTGTGAGGATCCAGTGAGGACAATAGGATGAATCGTGTCACTGAGTGGGTGGGTGGTGGATAGTGGTGTCATGGTGAGATCGAGGATTAGCAGGGAGGCATCCTCACAGAAGGACGGAATAATAATGGGTGTTTTAATGGGACAGCAACTGTTAACCCATCAAGATCCTTATCTGACTTCAACCCAATCAATTTCATCTGCAATCTCAACCTCCAAAGGATTAACACAAAAATGATTCTGTACCCCTGGTCTAGTCACAACTTCCTTGTGACCAGCGAATTACTTTGTGGAGGCTCTTAATCTCTACAGTATGTGCATCAATTGCATGTAACTGATCAGAAGTTATTGACTTGTTCACAGGATGTGGTGTAGCTTGACGGAGCCAGCATTTATTGCCCACCCTAATTTCCATTGGAGAAGGTGGTTAGCTGAACCACAACAATCCATGTGTGGGTGCACCAAAGCGTTATTAGGGAGAAGGCCTGGCCACCCATATGTTATCTGCAAACAGTACATGATTGCCTGCCAAATGCAGACTTAACAGTTTAACAGAGAACCAATGCTGGTGATCACAGCAGGCCAGGTGGCATCCACGGACAGACAGCAAATTTATGTTTCAAGTCAAGATGACTCAAATGCAGCCCTTCATAATGACTGCGTAAATCAACAAATTTGCCTGCAGTCTCCCTCTGTCAGAACCAATGTTGACAGGTCATGACTGCCTGACAAACAGTGCAAACCAATTTTCAATCCTCCAACCCATGCATTATTTTAAAACTGTCTGAAGGATTTGCACCTCTATTTGAACAGGCCAGCCAATTTCAACTGCCCGAAGCATGTAGGGATAGTTACAATAGGCATATACACAGTAAACTTTGACGTGATGTTTAGTACAATATCACTGTTTTTGGATTTTCAATTGTTTGTAATCTCTTCACTGTATATGAAAACAGATGATATCAAATTGATATGCGGGATTGAGTGCTTGAAACTCTACCAATTGCTTTGTTGCAGTCTGCTTGAGTAACTGTATACAGTAACTCTCTGAAAAGCCCCAGTACAACCATTCTGATACTCACTTGAGGTGTGTATTGTTGATGGTACTCCAAGTATGAACTGGAAATTGAAAGGTAGAATGAATGGAAACATATAATGATTCAAATCACTAGGTTTAAGACATTTAAGACATCAAAACATCTTTTCATCTTGAATCCCACATTGTCTACTATACTGGTATTCTTCCATAATAAAAACCGTAGTCAAAGAGAGATGATAATTTATACGTGTTTGATATGGGTATGAGGGAAGGTAACACTGCCAAATGCTTTGTTGAGTGCAGGTCATATGGAATTCATTCTGATAGAAACTTGGCAATACAAAGAGCATACTCAACAGTTTTCCACCGACTGACTGAGTGTAAGAAGTGTAAATACCCAACATGTATCACATTAACTCTTTAAAAACTGTAAACTCAAGATAAGAACAAACCTATAACAACATTTCAAATTTCCTGTTTTTTCTAAGAACATCACAATGAAGTAGTCTCTGGTTTTGTACATGCCATAATTCTATTTCTTAAGGTTTGGCATGTTATTAAAACAGTTATTGATTGGCAATGAGCAACAATAAATCAAAGGATCAGCAATGAATAAGTTGGTCTGCCTCTACCTATTGTAACTAATTAAACATCCTGAGAATGTTCCAGTTTTAGGTCTCTCATGAAGAGGTTCTCAGGTGCCAAACAAAACAGAAACTTGCATTTATATACCACTTTTCACAATCAATGGACAGCTCAAAACACTTCATAGCCACTTTCAAATGTAGTTACTGTTCCAATGTAAAAAATATTGCAACCAAATTTTGCAGATCCAAATTATGATTTAAGGATAAATTTTGGCCAGGACACCTGGGATAACTCCACAGGTAGACAGTTGGGGTTGTTGGAGGTTATCCATCTCAGCTCCAGGGCATTTCTGCAGGGGTTCTTCAGGCTCGTGTCCTCGGCCTTACCATCTTAATTGCTTCACCAATGACCTTTCCTCCAAAATAAGGTCAGAAATGGGGGTGTTCACTCATGGTTGCACAATTTAGGGCAGCACGGTGGCACAGTGGTTAGCACTGCTGCCTCACAGCGCCTGAGACCCGGGTTCAATTCCCGACTCAGGCGACTGACTGTGTGGAGTTTGCACGTTCTCCCCGTGTCTGCGTGGGTTTCCTCCGGGTGCTCCGGTTTCCTCCCACAGTCACAAAGATGTGCGGGTCAGGTGAATTGGCCATGCTAAATTGCCCGTAGTGTTAGGTAAGGGGTAAATGTAGGGGTATGGGTGGGTTGCGCTTCGGCGGGTCGGTGTGGACTTGTTGGGCCGAAGGGCCTGTTTCCACACTGTAAGTCTAATCTAAAAAAAAATGTTTAGTGCCATTTGCAACTCCTCAAATGCTGAAGCAGTTCATATCTAAAAGCAGCAAGACCTGGACAATATCCAGGCTTGGACTGGAAAATGTTGAACGTTTCACCACTCATGCCAGGCAATAGCCATCTCCAACATGAGAGAACCCAATGGTCACCTCTTGATATTCAATGGCATGCTATCACTGAATCCCCCACGATCAACATCCTGCAGATTATGATTGACAAGAAACTCAATTTGACTAGCCATATAATTGCAGTGGTTACAAGAGTAGGTCAGATACTGGAAATACTGTAGCAAGTAACTCATCTTCAGACTTCCGAAAGCCATGGCCAGGCACAAATCAGGAAAGTGTTGGAACATTCCCATTTGCCTGCATGAATGTGACTCCAATAACATTCAAAAGGCTTAACACCATCCTAGGTATAGGTTTTTTGATTGCCACCACATCCCCAAATATTCACGCTCTCTACCAATAAAACACAATAGCAGCTGTATAGACCATCAACAAGATGCACTGCAGGAATTCATGAAGGTTCATTAAACAGCACCTTCCAAGTCCACAAGCACTTTCATCTAAAAGGACAAGGCAGTAGATAGATGGGAACACTATCACTTGCAAGTTCCCCAACAAACCACTGTACATCCTGACTTGGAAATATGTCACCATTCCTTCAGGGTCATGGAGTCAAAATCTTTGAAATCCCTCCATAAAAGTATTGCGGGTCTGCCTTCAGCAAATGGGCTGCAGTGATTCATGAAGAAGCTCACCACCACCTTCTCAAGGACACTTAGAGATAGACAATAAAAGCAGGCCAAGCCAGAAAAGCCCACACCCCATTAATGAATTTTCAAAGAGATCCTTGCCTTTCCTTGAAATAGTTCCAGAAATCTGACAGTGTGAATCAGTCACACACTGTCACATACTTTCAAAAGTTTCATTCTGTTAATTGATGGCTTAGAAAAATAGAACGAGGAGCAGGATTAGGTAATTAGGGCCTTTGACCCTGCTCTGCTCTTCAATATGATCATGACTGATCCTCTATCTCAATTCCTGATGAAGGGCTCTGGCCCGAAACGTCGAATTTCCTGTTCCTTGGATGCTGCCTGACCTGCTGTGCTTTAACCAGCAACACATTTTCAGCTCTGATCTCAAGCATCTGCAGACCTCACTTTTTACCCTCTAAGTCAATGCCCTATTGACCCAGCTTCCACAAGGTGACCACCCTCTCAGTAAAGAAATGTTTCCTCATCTTACTTCTAAATGGGATAAGCTATGCCCCCGGCTCCTGTCTGTGCAGCCCAGTTAGAATCTTATCAATTTGAATAAGATCTTCTCTCATTCTTCTAAACTCTGGTGAATACAGGCCCATTCAAACTCATCTTTCCTCATATAACAATCCTCCTATCCCTGGTATCAGTCTGGTGAATCTTCACTGCACTCAGTGTATGACAAGTACATCCTCTCTTAGATAGGGACACCAAAACTGAACACAATACTCCAGATACAGTCTTACCAAGGGCCTTTGTAAGGACAGTAAGACATACCTACTTCTGAGCTCAAACGTTCTTGCAATGAAAGCCAATATATTAGTTACCTTCCTAATTGCTGGCTTCACCAGCCTGTTTACATTCATTAACTGGTGCAAAAGGATACCAGCTTCCTTTGTAAACCCACACTTTCCATATATCACCATTTAACAATGAATCAAGCTAAGGGCAAGGTGATGAAGGTGGAAATGATCCTGTTCAAGTCACATGTAGAGCATGTACCGCTTAAATATGTGGGAGGAATAGCTGTATCTCAGAAACTAGGAATGATAAATGGATAGTGATATAACAAATGAATGGGACTCAATGAGAAAACAAACAAGTGCAGCTTGGCTTCAGCATTGCAATAGACTAACTCTGTATATATATCACACTCTATCGATAACATACAAATGTCATTACATTTGGCATGGAATATTAATATTTTTCATCTAACTGGTAAATTAAACTGGAAGCTTCCATCCTAAGTCATAAATCACTGTTAAATCCATTCATTAATTCAAACATCTGGTAACATTTGTTTTTCCCTTCAGCAGGCTTTCCTCCATTTCTCCCAGTTGAGATGCTTCACAAAGCTTTGTCAAAAAGCAGCCTGCCCAGTCCCTGGTTGTAACCTCCTGCCATTTCAAAACTCACTCACTCCTGCTGACCAGTTAGCCTTTGTTGTGGGATCCAGGAGGATCAGAATTTCAAATCTTCCTGTGGATGTCTGGTTTTCAATCTTCCTCAGTCCCCAATAAAAGACCTTCTTTCAGGTATTTATTCTTATAAGGTATTTGTTTTTCCAATAGAAAATATCAACTCCTTTCCTTTGACCTCACTTATTTCAAAAGCATACCATTTTTGTTCAGCAAATGTGGTCATTTCACTTTTCACTCAGGAAACTTTCCTGACTTTTCTAAGTATTTTCTAATATAATTTGGTGTTTCTATTTTTCAATTTTTCCACTTTCTAGTTGGATCATAAACTTATCATTTGGCAGTTGCTATTCAAGATCTGTTCACCGACATTTAATTCACTGATTTGATCTTAGAGTCTACAGGCCATTGAAGCATTGGTGCCAGTACAACAATACTGAACTCAACCTTGTCCTAGCCTTGATTTTGAGGAGCCAGTGTTGGACTGGGGTGTACAAAGTTAAAAATCACACAACACCAGGTTATAGTCCAACAGGTTTAATTGGAAGCACACTAGCTTTCGGAGAGACGCTCCTTCATCAGGTGATAGTGGAGGGCTCGATCGTAACACAGAATTTATAGCAAAAATTTGCAGTGTGATGTAACTGAAATTATACATTGAAACATTGATTGTCTGTTAAGCCTTTCATCTCTTAGAATACAGTGATAGTTCCACTTCTTTCATGTGTAAATCACAAAACCTTTTCATAAAGTCGCATTCTCGAGCTAGCTGTTAACAATGGTGATAGCTAGACAATATGTTGAAGATGTTAGCCCCCTGTGTTCTCTGTCTATGACCTGATGTTTAGATTGATTCTAATCTAAAAAAGTGACATAACAGAGTTTTACACAATTTCGGGCAGTTTTTGAGCTCAGAGTCCTACATGAATGTATGCAGTTTTTGAGCAAAGTGCAATGTAACTCTGCAATACAAATTCATCCCACTTTGGGAAGGAGTGTCACTCCAAAAGCTAGTGTGCTTCCAATTAAACCTGTTGGACTATAACCTGGTGTTGTGTGATTTTTTTTTAACTTTGTACACCCCAGTCCAACACCGGCATCTCCAAATCTTAAAAAAAAAGGTTTTGTGATTTACACATGAAAGAAGTGAAACTATGACTGTGTTCTAACAGATGAAAGGCTTAACAGACAATCAATTTTTCAATGTGTAATTTCAGTTACATTGCACTGCAAATTTTTGCTATAAATTCTGTGTTACGATCGAGCCCTCCACTATCACCTGATGAAGGAGTATCGCTCCGAAAGCTAGTGTGCTTCCAATTAAGCCTGTTGAACTATAACCCAGTGTTGTGTGATTTTTAACTTTGTCTGAACCTGAAATGTACTTTTCAGGAGAAAGTATCAGAAATCCACTGAAACCAACTGATGTTGGCAGTGCTGGCTGCTGTTGCCTCAGTGGCACAGTGGCTCAGTGGTTAGCACTACTGCCTCACAGCACCAGGGACCCAGGCTGGATTCCAGCTTCAGATGACTATCTGTGTTCTCACTGTTTCTGTGTGGGATTCTGTCGGGTGCTCCAGTTTCCTCTCTCAGTCCAAAGATGTACAGGTTAGATGAATTGGCCATGATAAATTGCCCGTAGTGTTCAGGGATGTGTAAGTAAGTAAGGGGCATTAGACACGGGAAATGCAGAGTAATAAGGTAGGAGAATGGGTCTGGATGGGATACCTTTCAAAGTGTCGGTGTGGACCTGTTGGGCCAAAACTGTGGGGATTCTATGATTACAGCTCTCACTGTATCATTGTTGCACATCCAAAGGTTTTGTCTCTGATTATGGTATCACAGATGTTGATCTCAATATCTGTTGAGAATTGAATATCTTGTCAACATGACTTTGTACTATACCATCAGGCATGTGTCCATTTATTTTACTTCTCCTCTGCAGTGATTTCCCTGTAATTTTCCTGGTGTCATATATCTTCTCTTGTCCTGAGACTGACTATAAAGTATTTATGAACCTTGCATTGCCTCTGATAGTGTTTCCTACTTACCATTTTGATTCATTGTAAACAGTAACTTCTTTTGGTCTCTTGAATATTGAATCTTTACAGGCTTGCACACACATTATGGGGCCATTATATAAATAATTGGCTTCATTCAGTAACTGTCAGATTAGCTGAAAAGGCAAGATGACAAAAAACAGTGGTATTAAACAGCTTTTAAATGTTATGTGGAAACATTAGTGCTGCCAACTCCCCATATGCAAACTCACACAAAGGCAAAGGCAGTTCCAAAGTAGTGTTCCACATTTGGAAGTGAATACAGAAGGTATCGTTAGCAAGTTTTCAGATGACACCAAAATTGGAGGTGTAGTGGACAGCGAAGACAGTTACCTCAGAGTACAACGGGATCTTGATCAAATGGGCCAAAGAGTGGCAAATGGAGTTTAATTTAAACAAATGTGAGGTACTGCATTTTGGAAAGGTAAATCAAGGGAGGACTTATACACTTAATGGTAAGATCCTGGGGAGTGTTGTTGAACAAAGAGATGTGCAGATTCATAGCTCCTTGAAAGTAGAGTTGCAGGTAGATAGGATAGTGAAGAAGATATTTGGTATGCTTTCCTTTATGGGTCAGAGCATCTTATAGGAGTTGGGAGGTCATCTTGTGGCTGTACAGGACATTGGTTAGGCCACTTGTGGAATATTGAGGGCAATTGTGGCCTTCCAACTGTCAGAAGGATATTGTGAAACTTGAAAGGATTCAGAAAAGATTCACAAGGCTGTTGCCAGGGTTGGAGGGTTTGAGCTATTGGGAGAGGCTTACTAGACTGGAGCTGTTCTCCCTGGAGCATCAGAGGCTGAGGGATGACCTTATAGATGTTTATAAAAACATGAAGGGCATAGATAGGGTAAATAGACAAGATTCTTTTCCCTGTGGTGAAGGAGTCCAGAACTAGAAAACATATGTTTCGGGTGAGAAGGGAAAAATTTAAAGGGAAACCTTTTTACACAAAGAATGGTGCATGTATGGAATGAGCTGCCAGAGGAATTTATGATGGCTGATACAATTATAGAATTTAAAAGATAGATATATGAATAGGCAGAGGGATATGGGCCAAGTGCTGGAAAGTGGGACTAGATTAGGTTGAGATATCTGGTCGACATGGATGAGTTGGACCGAAGGGTATGTTTCTGTGCTGTACATCTCTATGATTCTAAATCCTGGTAGCCAGGAACAAGCTGTTTATTCATGACAGTCGAGATGCTGGCAAAAAAATATTTATTTCAAATCCCAAGAGAGGCTGGTGAGTTTTTCTCATTGGATGACCTCCGATCTTGGGGTGAAGATACTCCAACACTGATGACAAGTAGAGAGTCTTAACCTCATTGGTTAAGACAGATTGATATGAACTTGAACTTAGTGAATCAAGAGAGTATTGGCATGGGATGGTGCACCCGCTGCTTTTTGATCAGATAGAAGCCACATGGAATAATTGAATCGCTACAGCGTAGAGGCAGGCCATTTGTCCCATTGATTCCAGACCGACCCTCCGAACAGCATCCCACACAGACACACCTCCCTACCCCATCCCTGTAACCTTGCATTTATCATGGCTAATTCACTCAGTCTGCACCTTTCTGGACATCATGGGCAATTTAGCACTGCCTCTCCACCTAACCTGCACACCTTTGGGCTGTGGGAGGAAACCAAAGCATCCAGAGGAAACCCACGCAGACACAAGTGGAATTGAACCAGGTCCCTGGTGTTGAGGCCGCAGTTCTAATCTTTGAGCCACCATACCCCTCTGAGCCACCATACCACCCACAGAAGGGAAATGAAGAGCTGTTGTAAATGTTACATCCTCTGGGTACAGCAACCAACTGATAGAGATAGACCATGATGAATTCAGCAGCTTAGAAAGAGTTGTTGTCTGCTGTTGACATATGCACATCAGAGGCTGGTGAGACCAACGTGGCAGTGAAACAATATACCACGCTAAGCTAATTTGTCAATTTGGGATTGGGTCTCTGGAACTGTGCTCCATGTACCTCGCTTATGATACCACTAACGGAGCCCTATACTAGTTAAAACTCAGAGACTGCTTCACATTGTCTTTGAACCCAAAAACATGCACAAACAACTATTTGAGAAACTGATAAACAAGAGACAGTCCACAAGGTTAGGCCTCTTTCAGCTTCAGGACACAATAGTCGTGATGGAGGTGCCAGTCATGTCTAATCATGGAGTGCTTGTGGAAGATGGAAGTCAGACAGCATCTAGAGACTTTGACCTTGGGAAGTAAGAACAGAGATCAGGAGGGGTGTGACGGGTGGCAGATAGTATCCTACAGTTTTAATCCGGAGCGAGAAGGAATATTCACTCCTTTATCACTTTATTTTTGGTGACAATCTCCAGGGCCATTTTCAATGCTTGGCACCTGAGTGGTAAACATGCACAGTGCATATTATGTTCAGGAATCAAGCAATTTCAGGAAAGGGCCAGAAGCAGGTTTAGTCTTCTCATTTGTGCTTTAGGTGACAATGGCAGGGATTTTGACCAGTGTGGCATATAGCACACATCTGACACAGAACAACTGCATGCAATCCCCAATCTGTACTTGCCCTACAGCAATCACTTTAACCTGCAAAGTGGTGACTACATGATCCAATTTCTGGGTTTTCATCTGCTAGCTAGATTCCTTAACGTTTATTCAACCATTCCTGCATGGTCTCCATAAATGGATTCAAATTTGTAACTTGGTTAAGGTTATAATCAATAATTAATTTGTGCAAGAGAAACAACATCCAAGTGATTTAATGACTTAAGTTATTTTCCATTATCTAATGTTTATTTCTGTAGGAAAATAATTTATGAATCAATAAGGATTTGCAATGAATGGAGCCTGCTGTATCTTGGCAAATAGACATAAAGTAATATATTTGGAATCCACTGGAATTTTCAGGCACTCATTTGTTTGACCAAAGAAGGACATAAAACAGATTGCTTCATCAGCAAGAAATACCCAAAAATGCAAGACAGTCTGGAGGCAGGTCTATATTGTTTCCTACGCAAAAAATGAGCAGTCTCTTTTTCTCAATGTGTGCAGGTAGTAAAAGCAATGAATGAATTGGATATCTGTTGACAGTTTCATCCTGAGCTCTCCCCTGCTGTGGCCATGTATCCTGTATACTATACAGTCAGTATTTTCTTTGTTACGACTATATGTTATGATTTCTTGATGAAAGCTGGTCCTCTGAATATCAAACAGGTCTCCTTTAGAGCTGAGGTAAATGCAAAAAAATGCAGAACACGTTGAAGTAGTGAACACCCGCAGTAAAATGCAACGATTATAATAAGGTTCGATGAGCAGTTGAACGATTATTGAATTAAATGTAAAATGAAATGACAATTTAGTTCATATTAAATGGCAAGTTTACATTTTTTATCCAATGGGGAAATTGGGTGCAAATTTGCTACTTGTTAAGTTGCATTTCAAGTTTCTTTCAAAACGTAAAAGTATAATCACAAATTCTATGAATCAGTAATAGATTATTTTTTGTTATTTATTCCTTAGCATTAAAGGAATGAATTGATTTATTTAAGACTGATAATCTGGTGTGACTGTGTTAACAGAGCTGAAAACAGGTTGGATACAAGCAATGAAACTGTTTATAACAAGTATACTTGGTCCTTCATGTGTGATTAATCTGATTTCAACTAGCTGGCAATAACATGAAAACCACATTGAATATTTACTCGTTTCATTGACGAATACTATTCAGTTCCTCAGTGAATTAAATATATTTTTGAAGTGTAAATGCAGTTAAAAAGTTGTTCCTATGTGCTTAAGAAAACAACTCTATTTGATAGGTCTTCTCAAATGCCTGCAAACTGCACAATAATCAGAAACTGACAATCCTCTTGTTTTGCCTTGGGCCCTAAGAGAATGAAAAGTCTGGAAATTGGATTATAAAAGCAGGCACGGCAAGGGTCATAATGGCATACGCACAGTCTTTTTCTTGGACAACACAGTGCGCCAGATTGATTGGAGCATCCTCAAGTCATCTGCACATTGTTCATGTTGTAATCAATCATATCAGATCTAAAGCAGCCAAACCAGTAGTCCTAAAAGGATTCACTGTAGGCTGTCACCAATTAAAGATGAACTTAAAGAAAATAAGTTTACTTGTATGCCGAGCCAGAATGTTCTGGATTATTTTCCCCACCTCCATTTTGCAAGAATGGGTCATTGTCTGTCATCAATCTCATTCCTTTCCTCTCATAGATTTACCAGGGCCAATAGAGCTGCAGGAAAACTTTTACGCAGTTTCCAATCCACTCTTGGTTGTCACTATGCACTACTCCACCATTCATTCATATCCTGATGCCATACAGGTCTAATTTCAGGAAGTGTTTTATAAAGCAATTTTAGCACATAGGTTTTAGTCCAAATTTGGTTCCAAACAAATGTTTGCACCTGAAGTTCTGCAGATTACAAAGACTTTTTGGGTCTCTTCATGTTTGGATGAGAGCACATTGGGCAGTTCAGGTGATGTAGCTATATGGCCTCTCTGTCTTCTGGAATTTTAATCTGAACAGGTACCACTGAGTTTTCATGATCATGCAAATGGTTCCATCCCAATGATGTGGATAAGGTTTACAAGTATGCTGCCCTTCTGTCAGCAGAATGGATCTTGTTGGCAAAAGTGAGGACTGCAGATGCTGGAAATCAGAGTCTAGATTAGAGTGGTGCTGGAAAGGCACAGCAGGTCAGGTAGCATTTGAGGAGCAGGAAAATTGATGTTTCGGGCAAAAGCTCTTCATCAGGAAATGGATGGATCTTGTATCAGTACGAAGCATTACCCAAAATTTACATCTTGTTTGACATTTTTACAACCTCCCATAGTCATGACAAAGTTAGTAAGTCATAGAACTGTACTGCACAGAAACAGACCCTTCGGTCCAACTCATCAATGCCAACCAGATATCCCAACCAAATCGAGTCCCACTTGCCAGCACTTGGCCCACATCCCTCCAAATGTAACTGATGTTCATCAAACACAATTTTAGTCTAAATTTAATCAGGACCTGATCAAAACAACAACACAAAGCAACAAATGAAGATTGTCAACATTCGGCATGTTGGACAAAAACATTAGAGAGGTGGAGAGACGACTAGTAAATTCTGATTATCATTGTTGACACGGTAATTGATAATTACTGTAGTCTCATTCTAATCTGTTGCCAGAATACTTTATATTCCACTAATTCATGCATCAGGCTATAAATGCCTGCTTAAAAAAAAGTAAAAGAAAACCAGATACTGAAGTGATGCCTGAAAGTCACAAGAAATTGCAGCTATCCTGGGATTGATTTCACCAACTTACATGCAGCTACAATAGTCAGACTCTGTTTATGCCGAGAAATGGCCTACAACTGACTGACCAGCTTAGCAGCTAATTATCACAACAGTGGTCCATGGACTGTCCAAGAACCATGAAAGACCCATCAACTAATAAACTACAGATGCAGTTCCTCAAATATTGCTTTCCAAGTTAATTCTTTATCACATATGCAATGACAGTAAAGAATAGAAGATGAAAAAAAGCAGGAACACGATTATCCATTAAGCACAAATATCAACCTCTAGGTCAGCTCAGTGGGAAGCTGATGAATCCATGCTACTACCTTGAAAAATCAAATCTACTTCTGCTTGCCATTTTTGACTTCTTTGCATGCAGTCTCCTTTCGGCCACAAATGCACAAATCCCATTCGTCCTCTTCCCATGGCTCTATTATGTGGCATGCAGCAATATTACCACAGTTCTGCTAATTTTATTGAAACATTTTGTAGATGATCCCTGTGCAGACCAAGCCTTCAAGTACATCAAATATCTGCTCAAGCAGTTTCTTCATATTGAATGTGATTCACTGCAGCTTTTTTGCTGAGCTCTACTACAGTTATAGTAATATTTCCCATTCAGATGCACTTTTGGTTGTTTTTATGGGCCCCATACAACACATGTCCTCAATGTTCTTGAGACCATTGAAAAAGAGCGCTTTGAAAGGCAGGTTAATTCAGAACCAAACATACAAACTTACCTGCAAGAGAATGATAAATCTTTTTGACTGCTTAAGATCTATGTTCTGGTGTTTAGAATACAAATTCATAAAATCTTTCCCTAAACAACAGAATCAAATGTTACACAGAGCAGAGAGAAATTAAATGTTACTTCACATCAAAATGGAACAGTAGATTCTCTCTGCTTCTCAGGCAAAAGAAATATAATGCTCAACTGGAACAATAGGCAAAATTTCCATTTTATGAATTCCAGTGTCATGACCTAACAATAAATTAAATGAGAGAATGGAATGTTGGCATTTTTCTGAATGCAACATAAGATCCAGTGCATGTTAATTAAGTCATTATTCAAACATGCAATTTTCTCCCCCCATGCAATCCCCCACTTCCTTCCTCCATTCCTAAAAATATTAATTCTTCCCACGATACAGTTGCATCAGTAACTCTGTGGTACCTCACCAAATGACTCACCTCCTTGAATGAGCATTTGCAGTGAATAAAAGACTAAGCATTCTACACATAATGTGCATACTATTTTCTAGGGGTCCCCAATTTACAAACTTCTGATTTATGAACAATTGTACTTACCAACACAATCCCATACAAGGATGTAATTTTAAAAATCTGACTCACAAATATTTCCTATACTTCTGAACAGCAATTTTATACCATCCTGCATTGTGTTCTGACTTGCGTACAAATTAACTTGCAAATGGATGCAAGAGCAGAGCCTGTCTGCAATCTGGAGACTGCCTGGAATAGAAATTATTAAAAAGTGATTCCGAGTAGAAAATCAGGCTGAATTTTGCCCGCTTTCAACCTGAAGGCTTTCTGCTTTGCGTAAGCCAGCACCATACTAAATGATTCATTTACTCACTAGGCTATTGAGGAAGTTATGTGAGATTGCTGTGTCAGTTCTTTTGGAGCTTCTGATTAAGCATGCTACAGCAATCCAATGGAACTACTGCCTTGTGCATTCATAGAATCTCTACAGTGTGGAAGCAGAGAATTTGGTCCATCAAGTCTACACTGACCCTCCAAAGGGCATACCACCCAGACCTATCCCATCCCTGTAACCCTGCATACCCCAGGGCTAATTCACCTAATCTACATATTTCCTGGACACTATTGGCAATTTAGCAAGGTCAATCCACCTAACCTGCACCTCTTTGGACTGTGGGAGGAAAGCCACACAGACAATAGCCCAAGACTGGAATTGAACCTGAGACCCAAGTGCTGTGAGGCAGCAACTCTAACCACTGAGTGACTGTGCTGTCTTCTTTATGGTTGGGTGATGGTGATGGTAGTGGTGGAGCAGATCACAGTTTCCCATTCTGGCAAATTGTAATCTAGAATCAATGGCAGATAGAGAGGGCTCAATTGTAAACACTGTTGCCTGGTAGTACAGTTAGTATCAACCTCAAAATGAGTTCAGGAATCTTCCGTTAAATGCAACGGCTCAGCTGGTGCCATTTTGAAAGGGACCAACCCGTGGCCTGACAGCATCTGCCAATTTCATGCGGCATTTCCATCTCAGTGTATTAGAATCACAGAATTATTGCAGCACAGAAGGAAGCCACTTGGCCCATCATGCCTTCGCTGGTTTGATTACTTACTGCCGATCCCCACATCTCTGCACAACATTTCTGTACAAATAATCACTCATTTCCCTGGAATGCCTCAGTTGAACCTGTCTTCAGGATATTTCCAAGCAGTGCATCCTATACTCTAACTACTCACTAAGTGAAAAAGCTTTATGTCATGTCACTCTTCTTTCATTTGCACGTCACTTTAAAGCTATGTCCTTGCTTACTTTTTTACTTCAGGAGCAGCAATAGCTTCTCTCTCTACTATACCCAAACCACTCATCTTTTTAAAAGTGTAATTCAAATGTCCTCTTGGCCTTCCTCTCTCAAACCAGAACAGTCCCAAATCCTTCAATATGCCATTCAGGGTCCTTGAATCAGAATAAAAACCCGAGAGAAAAGATTGTTAGGAAGGTGCATTGTCTAAAATATTAATTTAAAATGCCAATTGCCTGGAGTTATTGATTAATTAATTTATAATATCATCAGCATCTGTGCATCTTGAGCTTTAAAAAAATGTTTCAAGAATGGGACTCTGGTTATAGAAGTGGAAATGTCACATTTGCAAAGAACACAAGCTGCTGGATGGAGACATCGAGTCTGCAATACATTCAAAGGTCATTTGATTCAGTTTGTGATTGTCAATTATTCTGGTTTTGAACTCAAAGGCTGCCACTAAGGCCTTGCCACAGGTATAACAACTTCTGGAGTCTCTCTCTTTCTCTGAAAACCCTCTCATGAAAAACTGAGAGTTGGAAACCCACTGGAAGATGTCATCACCACAGCGGGGAGGTTCCAAGAGGAAAATTCAAAAACTACATCATTGATTCCAAAAAAGTGAATTTGGCCAGATTTAATTAACCTAGGATAAAACTTCAGCATTAATATCTTGTATGAAAACTGTCTTCACTGCAGACCAGGTGCCAGCTCTGATTTCCATATTAAGATTTATCAAAGTCTTGCTTGTTCAGTATGTTTGTTAAGTTAGGAAGTTAAATATTAAGAGGTGAGCTGTAGCATTAATAAGGTGGTTATAAGCTATAATCCCCCTTAATTGGCATCTCACCACTGATTGGTGAATAACTCACCTCATCACTCAACAGAGGTATAAAAAATGAAGTGACTTACTCCCACAATAAAATAGGCTTCACCAGTCTTCTTATGTAATGCTGCCTCAAAGCTCACCACAGCCCACCACATTCAGAACCCTAAAAGATGCCACTAAAATTCACTGACTCCAACTTGCTGCTTGCTCTAAATGACCTACATATTGCAATAAACTAGTTCTTTAATTCTTAACTTATGGAACTGAGTGACTTGTTTCAGATAGCGAGCTAAAAACAGTCTAATATGTATTGAATTGGTAATATCATCTTCCTTTTTACTCAAACTTTGTTGGGAGCAATGGAGGAGTGAAACAAGAAAAAAAAAGTCCACCACTCTATCATAAAGTGGAAGGTGAGTAAATGGGCCCTGATAATTTGTAGTAACCCTTTTTAACTAAGACACATAACAGGATGAGATATACAACAGACACAGTGTCAGGGGAAGTCTAATGCAAATTTATCGAACTTTATTAGGGAAAAAAGATACTTATCAGATTGTACTGTTGAATTTTAATGCAATTCTACCAGATTCTATCAACCTCTTCACAGGACTCTTCAGAAACACTCCAAAATCTCTAAGTAAACAGTCACAAATCTACACCAGTTATCAACTTCTAACAAAAAAAATGAACTGTGCATGTTGAAAATCGGAAACAAAATCAGAAATTGCTGGAAAATCTCAAGATGTCTAGCCGTATATGTGGAGAAAAGGCAGAGCTAATGTTCAGAGTCCAGTGACCCTTCTTCAGTTCTACTGATTTTTTCCAGTAATTTCCAATTTTACTTCTGACATGGACTTCTGAGGATTTGCTACAACTTATCCACAGGTCGCTACCACAGTGTTTGAACTACTTATCTGAAAGGACTGGTAATACCTTTCAGTAAGGCTGGGAGAGGCTGTTCCTCCATCTTTGAGGGTTGGCTGATTTTTCCGAATTTGTAGGCATCGACTTGGGCTTCTCTCCTCTTCTAGGGCTGATTCTGATCTTGGGGTTGTCTCAGTGAGGTGATCTTCTGGGTCTGGTCAGTCTGATGATGCTCACCATCAGGTACAAGGAGCTGGAGATGCTGTGCAACTCAGCTGTCCGTCAAAGTTGTTCCCTGCAGATGCTGTTGACGAAGGTACAAAAACAGAGAGAGCTGGGGCTCTAGGTTGTCTCCCTTATTCCCGTCTTCTCTTTCTTGAAGATTCTGTGGCCTATGTCCAATGTTAGCATCAGGTGGGGCAGGAAGACCCAATGAGGTGACTGCCTTCCATATTTGGAGATGACAGAACATGGGTTTGAACCTTCAATTGTCACATGATGTCCAAGTCACACTATGCCTCCAGCTTCCTATTGAGCTGTGTAACATTCTTCTAACTAAGGGACTTCACTGGACATGTAAATAATGCTTCGTTAGCACCTCACCAAGCAGCTCCGGGCCTGTGTGGTTTCAACTGCAAGTTACTTTTCCAAGATCTGGCTGCATGAATACTGTCTGTTCAAGCTCTGCAATTTGCAGAGTCTGGCTAGGTTCAAACTTGGCCTCCACATTTGAAGTTTATATCCATGCTCATGAAAAATGTAATATTCCTGTAAAAATCCCAGAGGTAATGGGTTAACTGATCACATTTCTTGCTGTTGATTTGGTGAGAATCAAGCAAGTTGGATCACAGCCCTGGCCAAACCATAGCACATGTAACTACCAGGTTTCCAGGTGAAGGATCCAAATAACTGACAATAAGCTACAACATCCTATGACAATATTGTTAATAAGAATTCAATAGAGAAAAAGGAAAACATTTATTTGTCGATTCTTAAATATTGTACAAATAATTAAATGCATGGTAAAGTAGAGTCTGTGCAACAGAGATAACCAAACTATTTACACATTATATGGGATCTTATACACAATAAGTTATAGTATCCAATATTAGCTGAGCAGGGTTCTCAATTTAATGGCTAGGACATTTAAATGCATGAAAGCAAATGGAATGAGCAAAACAGCAAGGTGTAGTAGGATGCCAACACAAGGGTGGATTTTATATAATCATAGAATTGCCACAGGAAGAAAGCAGGCCATTTGGCCCATTGATTTCAAACCGTCCCCTGAAGAGCATCTACCCATACCTATCCCACCCTACCCTATCCATGTAACTCTGCATTTCCCATGGCTAATCCACTTAGCCTGCACATCCCTGAATGTCACCAGCTATTTAGCATTGCCAATCCACCTAACCTGCACATCTTTGGACTGGGTGAGGAAACCCATGCAGAGATGGGGAGAATGTGTAAACTCCACACATATAGTCACTTGAGGATGGAATCAAACACAGGTCCATAGTGCTTTGAGGCAGCAGTGCTACCTAATTAGCCAGCATGCCACCCTCCTTTGTTTGTACTTTTGTGTCCCATTACCAAAATTCATCTCACCAATTAGTGACTTCAATTTCTCGAATGTCTTTTTGTATTTTCTCTGTCTGTTGGATTACAGTGGCAAATGTTTTGTGCATATTCACTGGTTGTCCACACCTGTTGTAAATTTTCCTCACAGAAGTTCAATACCAGTGTTGTAGTTTTACAAAAATCTCCTAAAGTCCCTTGGAGTGTGTCACTGATGTGAACAAAGACCTCACTTCTCCTGAATATGTCTATGAGTTCAATTAGGTTTACTCTACAAACTATATTGAACCTAATGCTGAAAATGGTGTTGTGGATCACAGATGAAGGGTCTGTATTGATAGTGTTTTAGGGAAATTGTGATGCAGTATTGTTCTTTCTCTCTGTTGCAACTTGGGTAATGTCCGTGTCTAGGTTCCAGATTTCTATGATACAATTTCAGTTAGTGCTTGTCCAAAAATACCACAAAGTATGTTCTTTTGAATACACAGAAAAGGGGCACATATTTACACATTGTTTTGCTGACATTTATCCAGAGTGGTACCTACAAGCCATCCCTCTTTTTCAATAGTGTACAATAGGATGCCATCATATTCTAACCACATTCCCCTTGGATACTGCTGTTAGTTTCAACCTCAAAGACCTTTAATCCATTTATGTTCAGAGTTATGATCGAGGGGCCTGATACCATGCCCAAGGCCATTCCTACAGTTCCCTTGTAGTTGTGGTCAAATCAGACCTTGGTGAATTGCCATGACTGTCAATCCAAAATATTGGAGTGTCTCTTCCTGGCGCACAATTGCTCTATTTGCTTGTTACTGATCCAAGATGAGATCTGTCCTTGGATAATCTGCTAGAGTTTCTTCCTCAACTATTCTATCAGCTACTGCCCACAGATACGCCACAGGATTTGATTCTGCTCCCTGCTGTCATCGTCCATTTTTCCTTAGATTATTTCATTTATTGGTCTGTTGTGCCCTTCTAGCACCATCACTAAATGTTGGCCAACCCAATTCTCCTTTAATTTCCATAAGACCATACAATATTGGAGGAGAATTAAGCCATTCAACCCATCGAGTCTACTCCACCATTCAATTATGGCTGAAACATTTCACAACCCCATTATTCTGCCCTCTCCCCATAAACCTGATCCCCTGACTAATCAAGAACTGCCCATTTCTGTCTTAAAGACACTCAATGACTTGACTTCAACAGTCCTCTGCAGCAATGAGTTCCACAGATTCACCATCCTTTGCCAGAAGAAATTCCCCCTCAATTCAGTTCTGTTGGGTTCCTTCAGCATTTTAACAATTATCTTGATTGATTTTGTCCAAGGCTTGTTAAGCATGTTGAGTTAAAATCCTCTGGACACTCCTGCTCTGTTAACTGTTGCCAAATTGTCAATTATATCTCTTTTACTACATTCCACCGCTCTGAGTCTGGCCGTACCTGTAACAATCCCCACTTTCCACCCCAGTAGTCCATGTGTGAAATGGAGGTACAGATTTGGAAGTTGAGAAGGGCAGCACTCTGGCAGTTGCATTCCAGAAATGTCTAACCCCACAGGTACCAATTCATGGTGGATGCTATAATATGGGGTTTTGCCAATAATTGTGTTTTAAAATCAACCCATTTTGCAGTCCTGACGTAATTCTCTGACAAACGTGAACGGGTGTACTTGCAGCTGGGTTTGGCCCTCTTTTACAATTCTTTTTTCATGAGATGCTGGTGTCGTGAGGTAAGTCAGCATTTATTGCCCATCCCTAATTGACTTGAGGGTAGTTAAAAGTCAATCACATTGTTATGGATCTGGACTTACATGTAGGCCAGACCAGGTAATGATGCCCCTTTTGATGAACCAGATGGGTTTTTCCAACAACCAATTGGTCATCATTAGTTTTTTTTTGAATTCAAGCATCACCATTTGTCGTGCTGGGATTCATATCAGGGTCCCCAGAATATTACCTCAGTCTCTGGATTAAAAGTCTAGCAATTATACCACTGGGCCAATGCCTCCCCTCAGAGAAAGATTAAACTGGTGGTGGTTTAACCTGAGGGTTACTGTGTGTCAGGTGAGGAGAGACGTTGAGACGGAGAGTTTTTCAGGGTAATCTTAGCCAGTGCAATAACTGAACCCAAGCTGTTGGCATTACTTTGCATCATAAATGAGCTGTCCAACCAAATGATTGAACCAAGCCCCCCAGTTCCTTACATCATACACAAATTATATATTATCTATGAGGTTTTTTGGGACATCTTTGACCTAACTCAAATCTGGTTTCCAGACCAGTGGCCAAACATCGCAACTCAGTGCACCTATTGGAGGAGAATCCCCACCAGTCACCCAAGATTTTGACACTTTAATATAACATGGCCTTGAGCTCATAATATATTGTCCTACATACCACTTGTTGATTGTTACGTCCATTCATTATAGTGTTGGCCTGATGGAACCACAAAATACCATCATTGCACTTGGTAGGTCTGACAGAAGAGACCCATATGCAGCCAAAGTCGTTCTCTCCTGGTTTGACTGGTCTCCCAATGTTGAAATAGGCAATAACAAGAAGAGCTATCTGCTGTATATTGCTTGATTCCTAAAAGAGGTCAAGGTGACATCTGTCACAATCTTATTTAATACCTATATGGATTACCATCTCCAGAGTATTCCCACCCATGGAGAAATACCAATGTACAGTTAAGAGCTTGTTGCTGGAAAAGCACAGCTGGTCAGGGAGCATCCGAGGAGTAGGAGAATCAACGTTTCGAGCGTAAGCTCTTCATCAGGGATAAGGGGGTGGCCCAAGGGGGTGGAGAGACATATGGGAGCGAGGTGGGGCTGGGGAAAGGTAACTGAGAATGCAATAGGTGGAAGAGGGTCAGGACGTGTATGTCCTTGGTGGAGTGGGAGGGGGACTGAAACCTTTAGGCCACAGGGCGGTGGAATTGTTTCATACGTGTGTCCTGGAGATGCCACACCAACCCATGGCTGAACACTTTAACTCCCCGTCCCACTCCACCAAGAACATTTGGGTCATGGCCCTCCTCCATTACCAAACCCTTACCACCAGACGCCTGGAGGAAGAACGCCTCATATTCTGCCTTGGGATCCTTCAACCACACAGGATCAATATGGATTTCACCAATTTCCTCATTTCCCTGTCCCCCCACCATGTTAAACCAGCTCTAGCACCACCCTCTTGACCTGTCCTAGCCATCCATCTTCCTTCCCACCTATCCACTCCATCCTTCTCTCCGACCTATCACCTTCACACCCAACTTCATCCAGCTATTGCATTCTCAGCTACCTTCCCCCCCAGCTCCACACCCCTCTCATTTGTCTCTCAGCCCCCTTGGGCCACCCCCTCATTCCTGATAAAGAGCTTATGCTCAAAATGTTGATTCTCCTGCTCCTCAGATGCTGTCTGACCGGCTGTGCTTTTCCAGCAGCAGTGCTCACTTTCTCCCAATGTATGGGTGAGCTATGCTCCCTTATCAAATCTTGTCCCCACTTTTAAATGTTGTTCTTTAATAACTGGTTCTACCCAGTTCCTCTTTATATTCTCTAATCGCCAATTTTGTTCAGGTATCAATTTCTCCTGACCAGATCTTCGGGGATTTAACCCAAAGCTTTGAGTTGGAGTGGGTTGGTGAGTGGACACCATTGAGAAATGTTTAATGAGTAAAAAACGATTTTAAGTCAACAAGCAACAGAGTGATATTATAGAAATGACAATGAGAATGATAAAAGGACAAAAAGTGGTTGAAATGTTAAAAAATTCAATGAATCTCATGGGAATGGTGTTGTGAGGTTATACATATGAAAAATTATGGAGAGGTTCATAGATTTTGGAAGGTTGCAGAGTAATGATGGTTACCAATCAAAGCAAACTGTGCTGTGGCTTGCTGATCATCGATACTTTGGTGATATGATGGCAGGTCGTGAGAACAGGAGTCCCTGCTCTTGTATGGCCAATGTGGATACCTGCCATGGGATTGTGCTTGCAAATGACCAGATAAAAGACTAACAGAGATGACTGGCTCTGACTCTTGAAAGAAAATGGAAATGAGATGAAGAGTAGTTGAGGATGCGTTGACCTCAGGACTAGGGTAAGGTTAATATCTGGATAGGGCTCACTGCGCCCATACGTGTGCTGAGGGAGGCTCCCTTCCCAGATGGGAGAGCTCTGATTAACAGGGATTTGTTCCTTCACGATGTCTCAGTTGGACTGCTGCAGTGAATGCCTCAGGAATGCAACTGTGTCTCCATCATGGCCTCTGGGTAGGCACCGTACTGGACGCTTCCTCAGGTGGACTATCTTGGTCCACCTTTTTCACACCAGGGCTGCTGCAACAGAGGCCTTCCTATCCCAAACCAGGGAGGGCGGTGCCGGCTGTCAGGTTGGCTCCTCAGAGGGGACAGTGCTCAGAGTCAGGGCCTGGATCAGTGATTGAGACTTTCCCAGGATCACGACCAGGAACAGTGACAGGGAACGGCACTGCTTCAAGATCAGGAACAGTGATTGGGACCTGCCCAGGATCAGGATCAGGAACAGTGACTGGGATTCGGACTGGATCAGGATCAGGAACAGAGCCTGGGGCTGGGACTGGAACTGGATCAGGATCGGAAACAAAGACTGGGACTGGAACTGGATTAGGATCAGGAACAGTGATTGGGATCGATACTGGATCAGGATTAGGAACAGAGACTGGGACTGGAACTGGGTTGGGATCAGGAACAGTGATTGGGATTGATACTAGATCAGAACTGGGAACAGTGACTGGCACTGGAACTGAATCAGGATTGGGAACAGAGACTGGGTTTGGAACTGGGCCAGGGTCAGGAACAGTGACCGGGACTGGGACTGGATCAAGATCAGGAGCAGTGATTGGAACAGGAACTGGATCAGGATCGGGAGCAATGTCTAGGACTGGAACTGGATCAGAATTGGGAGCAGTGATTGGGACTGGAACTGGATCAGGATCAGGAGCAGTGATTGGCACTGGAACTGGATCAGGATCAGGAGCAGTGACTAGGACTGGAACTGGATCAGGATTGGGAACAGAGACTTGGACTGGAACAGGATTAGGACCAGTAATTGGGACTAGAACTGGATCAGGATCAGGAGGAGTGATTGGGGCTGTAACTGGATCATTCGGGGCCACAGCATTAGGATCAGGCTTCATCCAATTCCTCTAAAAACGGGTGGAACAGGTGACTATTACTCTGGACTCTGTGTGTCTTTAATTGGTTCACATGATACCATCCAGTCTTCCTGATGTCCAGGAAAAGTGTATACACTGTGGGGCTTGCCTTATCCATAACAGAATGAAGACCTGGGTACATGAGAGTCATGAATGTTGCTGGCCGAGTGACCTGCAGCATGCCCTGCTGCCCTTCTGGTTCACCTTCTCATCATAATTAACCACACTCTGCTTCTTCCTTTTCACTGTTTTCATGGCTGGTCCCTCCTGTAGATGCCCTGTGAAACTGCTAAGGACAATCGTCCAAGGCGCGCGCCACATATTGTCTAAATTGCTGGATGTGTTACGGGTAGTTCTGGATCTCCCTTTGTCCCATAGGAATTCACCACAGCAGCCCCCTACTTCGCCTTCTCCCAGACACTGGCCTATACTATCCCACTTCATGTCACATGCCTAGTGTAGCGAGGCTTAGTACCGTCAGACTCTGGGGTCTACCTCCGAATGAGGATACATGGGGCTGAATGGGTCATCTCCCCCACTAAATTTACTGTGGCATGTTTTGTCCAACCCTTTAGTGGCAAGTTTCAGGCTCTTTGTTCTCATTCCTGTGATGGTGCTTGCTGATGGGATGCCTTTCATAGTGCCACATTTACAGTACTGTACCTGTGGCAGCTGCTGCCTCAGTCATCTCTGTTGTTGGTCCCTACCACTCCCAGCAGGAGAGACATAAGGGGGTGGATAACTCTTGCAGTAGCTTCCCCTATTTCTGTCTCTCCTTTCATTCCACTACACAGGGCCTGAGTGTCAGCCTATGGGATTAGGGTTTGTGAGGTTGAGGTAGGCAGGGTTCGGAGCCATATTTCCTGCATTCGTCTGATTTACCTTGACTCCCTTGCTCTGTTTAGGATGCTCTTAACTTCTGGACATCTTTTTCCCAGGTCTGCATCATCCTTCTAAGTAACCAAGCCTCAGTGTGGTCATCATTGGCTGGGTCCAAATTCTCACATACATGCACTGAGGTGGCAGAGAATGTGAAACAAGGGTTTGGGTCCAGTTAGCACTATTCTGTCTACATCACCAAAGCCTCCTACGAACTGTGTCCAGAGGTGCCTGCAAATGCAGTTGGATTCTCTCCTTTCCTCTCTTGCATTTATTCAGTCCATCCACAGGATATCCCCCTACCACAGGGTCTGGCTAGGTTTAAATTTGGCTTTAATATTTTGATTTTTTTAATCCATGCTCATGAAAATAATGTCAATATTTCTGTAACAATTCTGGAGTTCATAGGTCTCCTGGTCACACCTTTGAATGTGGTTATTAGCCTGTTGAAAGGATGCATCCGTTATTCAATTTTTAAAATTAATTCTAATATAGCCCATATAACATCGCTCATGTACATTGAAGTACAGTAGGAGCCAATCTAACGGCAAATACAGAAGTCACTTTCAATACACCAAACCTCCAGAAGATGAAATCACTGATGACTGAGTGTTCTTTTGTTGGTACAGAATGAGAGACAAATGTTAGCCAGGACACCAAGACAGGTCTGAGTTCGTCTTCAGGATCAGTTGGCCATATTTTCACAAAAAAGGATGCAGAAAGAGAATTACTTTAAACATTATGCTTAAAGTGCATCTGCTCAATCAATCTGAAAAAAAAGGAGTGTGCCAAATAAGAAAAATCTCAATTTGCACATTTCTATTTGTGTCTGGTGGTTGACCCAAAGGCTTTGCAGCCAATGAAGTGTTGCAATGTGAGAAATTTGGCTGCAATTATTCACAGCAAGCTTCTACAAATAGATGATTTTTTTTTCTCTGATGTTGATTGAGGGATAAATGTTGACCAGAGTTCTGCTCCTCTTCGAAAAATTGTGTTAGCAGATCGTTTATGTCCACCTGGAAGGGGAAATCAATAGATGGTACCCCCAACTTTGCAGTGTTCCCTTATTTTGATTTAATTACTAAGACAATACTACTAATAATTATTATCTTATATCCCTTAAACACAAGAAGGTAACTGGTCACTACTGCCAATTAAGATATCTAACTGGCTTCCCTGGGAGCATATAGGAAACCACAAATCCTGGTCCCAATGGGGATGATTGTGTTTCGTCCTCTATTACTTATGTCTGGAGACAACAGAGCTCTAATTAACTGTCATGTAATTTACAAGCTTTTCTTTAATTTATAACCAACATCCATTTGTTGACTGGATACTTACACAGAAAAACCCAGTTAACTGGATATTTCATTCATGAGTTTTGAGATTCCTGTAAATTAATATCATAAGCTCCTCCCTATCACCACTCATCGGTTGTCATAGCAGTGTCAATATCTCCCCTGGTCCTTATTCGGCTTTGAGCAGTAAGAGATAACGAATGTAAACACTCAAGGAGAATGCTGAATAAGATGAGCAATGCAGAGCAACTTCAAAATCAGTTTAGCAAATCCATTAAAATGAAAAAAAACTTGCATTTCTAAAATATCTTTCATAATCACAGGATATCCCAAAGTGTTTTAGAACCAATAAAGCATTTTTGAAGTGTAATCACCCATTGCAAGGTAGGAAACATAATTGCCAATTCGCATACACTTGATTTCTGACTTTGGTTGAGTAATAAATATGGGGAAAAAATAACTGCAAATACACACCTTCTAAGTGGTACCACCAACTGAGAGGGCTTCACTTTAAAATCTGAAAAACAGCATTTCTGACAGGACAACACATCTCAGTACTATGAGATGCTGGAAGTCAAAGTCGATAAAATGTAGAACTGGAAAGCCATGATAGATGGCAGGAAAGTCAATGTTTCCGGTCAGGACTCTTTACCAGTCCTGATGAAACGCCAACTTTCCAGCTCCTCCGATGCTGCCTGACCTGCTGTGATTTCCAGCCTCACATTTTACCAATCCCTCAGCACTGCATTTAGTTTTGGTTGCTCATACCCTGATTGGGATTTGAACTCATAACATTATCTCAGGAGAAATACATTAATAGCAGCAGAAGAGACAGTGCTGATCCATATAGGAATCTTCTGTGCTGAGACTTTAGCCACGAGCTTGGCTAAAACTAGGGAGAATGATGGCATTTCCATGCCTAAACCTTCTCCTATCTCTCTTTCTCCTCACCACAGTCTTTGTTCCAATTCCCTTTGATGAACTTGAGAACCTGTCCAAGTGCATCATTTGGCAGCTGTATCCACCAGCTCAGATACAGGCACTGCACATAATATAATGAGTACCGTAGAGGAATTACCTGCATGCACCGTGGTTTTAAAAGCACTGCTGAAAGGACAAGGTGAAGGATTGTGTAGGTAGTAGCATGCATACATGTCATTTTCTTTCTTCTTGTACCTTTGGAAATGCTTTCCAGGCTGTCTTGATAGGATCTGAGGCACATTCAAACCAGAGAGGCTTGTAATATCTATTGCAATCTTCATGTAATACTTGTGTTGATTAGTATTTATTGGAATAGAGGGGAATCCATAATAAATGAAAGCTCTTAAAGGTTAGGCCAAGACGTTCTTAAATCTTGATTTCTCCACTATGCTGTTTTCAGAGACGTGCCTGAAAATCCATTCATCTTGAAGCCTAAGGACATGTGGGATAATTATTAGGATATGCTAATTAAGTTAATAATACATAAGTGTATTGGTCTAATTGTGGATTTAACAAGATCTAAGCCAATCTTATCTCATTATTAATTCATAATAATTCAGCAAAATGCTAATTGAATTATGGCAGAGGTAGAATATAGTTTTGAACCAGTTCATAAAGAAAATGATCCTGAAATTAACGAAAAATTCCTCTGAAAACATTTACTTTAATATATGATTAGCTGCACAACAATAATGATGCCATAATTTAGATAAAGACTCCCCTGCACTTTTTATTGTCATTCAGCTTTATAGAAATCATTACTATTTTGCAAACAATGCTTCACTCAGTCTAAATTTATCTGATAAACACCAGAAACTCGATTAATGCCAAAGAAAGAATGAGTAAAGTATGTGCAAACACGTTAGTAGAAATCAGGGGTCAGAGACTGGCTTCTTTCCTTTAATAAATTTTAATGAGGAGTTCACATTCCAGCAGTAGACACAGTCAGACTGTGCCTGAGTCCAAATGGGTCATAGTCATTATATTAAGGGTCATTCTCGCCATAAATGAGGAGCTCAAGCTTGATGTTAAACATGTTACTAATGAACATGTGTACTTGGCAGTGCCTACATTCACTTTCAGGCATTTTGGTAATGCTCAGGCTGGAGGGTTTTCTTGCCTCAGATATTATAACCTAGCTACATAAGATCACATCACTTTTCCCCCTTCAGTTATTCCCTTCTTCTCTCCTATCATTTCCTTCACTTCAAAACAGGAATTTGTATCAACTTTTCCTACTTTGGTCACTCAAATGGCATAATTTGTATGTCAGCCTAGAAGGTGATAGTCAGCATCCTTTATAGCCATGATGTGGAGGTGGCAGTGTTGGACTGGAGGGGACAAAGTGAAAAATCACACGACACCAGGTTATAGTCCAAAAGGTTTATTTGAAACCGCAAGCTTTCAAAGCCACCACTCCTTCCTCAGGCAGCTAGTGAGACAGAACACATTGGACACAGAATTTATAAGTAAAAGATCAAAGGGTCATACAACTTATGCGAATGTATTGAACAAACCTAGATGGCTTTAATCAGTTAGAATGGAGGTGCAGGTTTCAATTGATTAATATGTAAATCCTAGAAGGGATTTAAATTAAGTCACTTTGGAAATAAAATCAGTCTGACTCCAGGTTGAGATGCAAACAGACTTGAAACATGGTCTCACACCTAAATGCAATGTCTGACCCGAGGTGTCATCTTTCTTCTGATAAAACCTGAAGTTATCTTGGGGCAGTGACTTGAAAGAAATGCTGGGATTTACATATTAATCAATTGAAACCTGTACTTCCATTATAACTGATTGAACACTGAATAGCCATCCAGGCTTGTTCAATATGTTTGCATAAGTTGTATGGCCCTTTGATCTTTTACTTTCAAATGCTGTGTCCGATGCATTCTGTCTTACTAGCTACCAGAGACAGGAACAGGGCTCAGAAAGATTGTGGTTTCAAATAAACCTGTTAAGCTATAACCCAGTGTCATGTGAGTTTTGACTTTATAACCTCATTCAACATCCACACTCATTCCAGCAAGACCAGTCAAAGGGGAGTCCTAAGCATTGTTCTTGATAGACTAACCATCACTTCCCTCTAACAGAGCTACTAATGCTCACTAAAATATTGTGTCTGTGGTTAAGGTATTAGCTAATGTCTGCTTACTCAGGTAAACAAAATGATTGCATGGCCCCATTTGAAGTGCTCTGATCAACATTTTGTCTCTCAAATGGTGCTGTAAAAAAGATTAATTGCTTATTCATCTCATATGCTCACTGACAGGCCTTGATGGATACAATTGGTTGTTGTATTTGTCATGTTAGGAATGGTTGCCCTTCAAAAGTAACTTATTAAATGTAAGGCATTTGGGGATATTCAAAACATGTTTGAAGCACTATATAAACTGTTTTGACTTCAGTTAACCCAGCTCAAGCTAGAGTTCATATAGCTCAGTCCACAAGATATACATTGCTACTTGAAGCCTTCAGGAAGCTGTTAGCTTTCAAAATGTCAACAATGAAAACTATTTCATTCTTTTATGGTTTTTGTTGAGGGTCGGTCCGAGCAGCTCTATGATGCAGGACTCTGCTCCAAGGTCTGTTCCCCACAATGCACACCAAGACAAACATTGACGATGCCTGACAGCCATCAACTCAGTGAAAGATGCTCTTTGCTCAGCCCGAAACTCGTTGGTCTTCCAGGTCAAGGAGTTGACCTCAACTCAGTGTTGCAAACTGAAGTATTCCAAGGTCCAGGACTACGTGCTGAAGGATGCACTAAACCTTGGGGCAGCAAATGCCAAGGCGCAGTGGGGAAAGATTATTGAGGGCTTTCTGCTGAAGTAAGTGGGAGTCTGTTTAGTTATTGCACCTTCTCAGTGCCACAAATAGATTTAAACGCAATCTTGCACAAATAAGAAATACCTCTGACTTGTTTGTTGTTTGTTCTGTGTTACATCTTATGCTACTGTAGAGAACTAAACTACTTCAGTGACTTTTGATATTTTTATGAATAAAGTGTATTTACAAAATTAAAAAAACTATTTCATTCTTCATATAGTAACTTTGCTAACGATGAGAGACTACCAAACAGGAAGTGCGACAATGGTTGTAGAAAATACCTGAAAACATGGGTTTCTTGCACGTTTCTTTAAAATGAAAAATAAAGTGAGCACAGGCTTAAAAAAACTAAAATTCCAGGGCTCAGACTTTGGGTCTGCCACTGTCATTAGGATGATGAAGGGCCAATAGTCCACTTGGAAAAGATTGCAGAGATAGAGTAGAGTAAAACCCTGGAGGAATTTTGAAATGGAAAGAGAATTGTAAAGTCAGTGTTTTGAGAGGTAATGAATGATGGGAGGGCACTGAGCATATGGATGAGAAGTTGAAAATGACATTGTGAACAATAGGCTACAAATGGAAGAATTTGGCCCAGTTTTTTACAGTACCTCCCTTGCAGTGAACAGTTCGGAATAAGTCAGGAATCCCAAGATCTGGTGCATGTGGAGGGCTGAATCTTACTTCATGAGTTAAATCTGAAAATGTTACCTAGTATGGTGACGAAATGTCTGAAAATGAACCTTCCAGCTCAGCAAGCAAACCTACATCCAGAACCTCAACCTGAGTTACAAATCTTCTCAAAACTAGTCAAATCTGAGTTGTGTTGAAACTTTTATCGAATTTCCACTGCAAACCTTGAATTTTCTCATCCTATCTCACCAAATTTACCTCAGTAACTATCACTGTCCCTCCCCCCATCACCTCACTCACATCCAATTCCAGCCCCATCTTATCATATGCCGTTCGCAGAACAACTAGTTACAACTGGGATATGTTGCAATTGGCAATTATGCACCCAGACCAGCACGATCAGTGTAGTGATGTGCTATTCAGTGCAGGATAACTGTCCAACACATGGCAGCTGGGGAAATCGGCATCCCACTTTGCAGGCATGAGCTGGGAGGTCCTGGTGGATGGGACAGTGCAAAGCGACAAAAGCCTTAAAATCTATTCAACCTATCTTCCTCTGAACTGGTTGCACTCCATGCTCTCAGATCAAATCCTGACTTTGTCACTTAGCCTGCTGACAAGGGTGGTACTGTTGTTGTCTGGTCTACTCACCTCTATGTTGCAGAGTCTAAGCATCAATACTAGACTACCTTCTAACTCCCCCTGGACCATGGCTCCATCATCAATCATCAGACCACTACTACCAACCTCAATTCATTTGATGATCTCCCCTCTGTTTGCCTCCCAGCTCACATTCCCCCAACTCCTCACAGCTCACTTCTACCTTCTCCTCAAAATTCACAAACAGGACTAACTGGGTACACACATTGTTTCTGCATGTTCCTGCCCCATGGAAATGATTTCTTCCTACTTCAAATCAATTTTTTCTCCCCTTGCCCAGTCTCTTCCCACTTACATCTGAAATGCTCCAGATGTTTTATATTAATTTCAGAATTTCCAGTTCACGGGCACCAGCCACCTCCTCTTTACGGAGGATGTACAATCCTCAAAATGACCATCCCCCATCAGGATGGTCTCCAGGCTTTCCGCTTCTTCCTAGAACAAAGGCCTGAACCGTCCACATCCACTTCCAGCCTCCTCCACTAGGCCAAGGTCCACCTCACCTTCAGTAACTTCTCCTTTAACCCCTCTCACTTCCTTCAGATCAAAGGAGTGGCCATGTGTGGGCATGGGCTCCAGTTCTGCATGTCTCTTTGTGAGATATGTGCAACATTCCTTACTCCTGTCCTACTCTGGGCCCCACCCATTCTGGGACATCAATGACATCATCACTGCTGCTTTGGTCTCTCGTTCGGAATTGGAAAAATTGATCAATTCTAATTTCCTCCTGCACTCACCTTCGCATAGATCATCTCTGACTCCTCCCTTCCCTTCTTCAACATCTCTGCTTCCACCTCTGCAGATAGACTAGCCAGTGATACCCACATTACAAACTCACTGACTCCCAAAGTTACCTGGACTTACATTTTCACATCGTGCTTCTTACAAGGACTACTTCTCATTCTCCAGTTTCTTCCTCTCTGTCGTATCTATTCTTATGATGTCATCTTCCGCAGAGGGGCATCAGAAATGTCTAGTTTTTTTTCTCAATCGTGGATTCCCTGTATCATGGTGACAGGGCCCTTAGCCATTGGACTCATCTCCTGAACTCCTGCCCTAACCTCTTCCACAACAATAGTAGAATCCTTCTGGTTCTTAAGACCATAAGATATAGGAGCAGAATTATGCTATTTGATCCATCAAGCCTGCTCCACTATTCAATCATGACTGCCAGAGAAAGTGGTGGAGTCTAGTACAATTACAACATTTAAAACAGATCTGGATGGGACATGAATAAGAAGAGTTTAGAGGGATATGGTCCAAGGCTGGTAAATAGGACTGGATTAGGTTAGGATATCTGGTTGGCATGGATGAGTTGGACTGAAGGATCTGGTTCCATGCTGTACATCTCTGTGAGTCTATATCTTTCTCAACCCCATCCTCCTACATTCTTGTGATAACGCTTGATCATCTTACTAATCAAAAACCTATTTAACTCAGTCTTAAATATAGTCAACAACTTGGCCTCAATTGCCTTTTGTGACAATGAGCTCCACAGATTAATTACCCTCTGGCTGAAGAATTTTCTCCCAATGTCAGTTCTAAAGGGTCGGCCCTTCACCCTAAGCCTCTCCGATTAGAGGAAACATCTTCCCCATGTCCACTCTATCCAAGCCTCAGTATTGTGTACGTTCCAATAAAATTCCCACTCATCCTTCTAAACTCTATCTAGTACAGACCCAGAGTTGTCAACCACTCCTCATATGTCAAGCCCTTCACCCTCAGGATCATCCTTGTAATTCTCCCCTGGACCTCCTGCAATGCCAACACATCCTTCCTTAGATATAGGCCCGAAATTGTTCAGGATATTGCAAATGCAATCTATCACAGTCACATCCAGTCTCAGCAATACATTAATGCTCTTGTATTCTAGCCCTCTTGAAATGAATGCTAACCTTCAATTTGACTTCCTAACCACCAACTAAACTGATGTCAACTTTAAGTCCCTTTGTGCTTCAGATTTCTAAAGCTTTTCGTCATTTAAAAAAAAATAGTCTATGCCTCTATTCTTCCACCCAACATGCATTACCTCACACTTTCCCATATTATATTCCATCTGCCACTTCTTTGCCCAATTTTCAAGCTTGTCGAAGTCCTTCTGCAATGTCCCTACTTCCTCAATGCTAGCTGCCCCTCCACCTATCTTTGTATCATCTGCAAACCTATCAATAATGCCATTAGGTCTTTTGTCCAGATTGTTAATGTATAACGGGAATTGCTGTGGACCCAAAACTGACCCTTGCAGAACTCCACTAGTCACCATTTGACACTGCAAAAGACACTTTGTCCTCACTCTCTACCCTCTGCCAGTCAGCCAATCCTCTATCCACGCCAGTACCTTGCCCCTAACATCATGGCCTCTTATTTAGCAGTCTCCTTTGTAGCAATTTGTCAAAGCCCTTCTGCAAATCCAAATCTGTTTCATCCACTAGCTTTCCGTTGTCTAACCTGTTCATTATTTCCTCAAAGAACTCTAACAGATTTGTCAGGCATGACCCCCCCTTGTCAAAGCCATGCTGACTCAGTGAGCTTCCAAGTGCTCCACAATCTTATTCTCACAAATGGACTCTGAAATCTTAGCAATGACCAAGTTCAGACTAACCGGCTGATAATTTCCTGTCTTCTCCCTCCATTCGTTTTTAAACAGGTAATTACCTTATCCATTCTCCAGTCCTCTGGCACCCTCCCTGACATTCCCTGCAGTGATTCCTCAAAGGTCACCATGAATGCCTTCATAATCTCCTCAGCAATCTCCTCCAGAACTCTGGGTGAAGTCCATCCATTCTGGATGATTTATTGACCTTCAGACTTTTCAACTTTCCCAGCAGCTTCTCCTTAGTGATGGCCACTACACTCACCTCTGCCCCCCGACTTGCTTGAAGTTCTGGTATGCTATTGGTATCATCCACTGTGAAGACTGATAGAAAGTACCCATTCAGTTCCTCCATTATTTCTTTGTTCCCATACTACTTCTCCAGTCCTCACTTGCCACCCCATCCAAAAGATTATAAGCAGTCCCATCCAAAGGATTATAAGCTGCCATTTTCATCATCTCCAACAAGATGTCATGACCAGACATCTGTTCTCCTCCCCTCCTTTGTCAGCACTCTGCAGGGACCATTCCCTCCAGGGCATCTTGGTTCACTCCTCCTCCATTCCCAACACTTCCTCACAATCACAACACTTTACCATGCAATTGCAGAAGCTGTTATGCCAACCTGTTTACCTCTTCCCTCCTCACCATCTAAAGTGAAACTGTGATTGACCTGTACTTCACTCTACATATTCCACTGTATTCTCTGTTCACAGTGTGATGTCTTTTACACTGGGGAAATGAAATGCAGACTAGGTGACTGCTTTGCAGAACGCCTGTGCTCTGTCCATAAAAATGACCCAGTGCTTCCAGATGCTTGCCACTTTAACACATCACCATGTTCCCACACCAATATTTCTGCCACAGTGTTCCAGCAAGCCTCAGTGCAACCTCAAAGAACAACATCTCACCCTTCGCTTGGGGGCCTGCAGCCACTGAGACTCAACATTGAAATCAATAATTCGGAAGTCTGATTCTGGCCATCCATTTTTTTAACCCACCCCCACACCTAGTCCTGTTATGACATGTGTTGCTTTTCACACAGATAGTCATTTTCCCCATTCTTAGACCTATTATCACATTGTATGGTTTACTTTAAACACAGACTACCCATTCTCTGCCAAGCTCTGCTCTCATTCTCATTTATTCAGCTTCTCTTCTGTTCTGCTCTGCCATCCATAATCCCCTTGTTTACCTATCCCCTTCAGATCTCACTTCCTCTGAGTTACATTTCTAACTATCCACTCAACCCTCCTTTCCCCTCACCCTCCAAGTTCATCTTCAGCATTAACAACAGTTTTCCTAGCTAATAACAATAGTTATGAAGAGTCATGAGACTCAAAACATGAACTCGGCTTTCTCCCCACAGATGCTACCAGACTTGTTGAGTTTCGCCAGTATATTCTATTTTTGCTTCAGATCTCCCTCATCTGCAGTTCTTTGTTTCATTTTAGCATGAGATATGTTGCCTGTACAGATTTATTTATTTCTAAACATTATTTTGCCAGTATTAATGCATTATAATCTAACTTGACAAGTCCCCTCATTAAAAAATAGTTGACAGAGTTCCAGATAATGAAATCAATTCTTGACAAGGTGATCAAACTTGCAAAACATTACTGAAGGGTTTTTTTTCTGTTCAATAGAACAGCTTCTCGCATGTAAACAGCTTCATCTGTGATTTTTTTGTAATGCTTTCCAAACATGTGTTAAGACTGCAAAAGCTACATCTATAAGATGTGGATCGTGTATTGTGGTTAAAGTCATAGTACTGATATCTATCACCCATCTCAAAACCATTCATCATCTGTTGAGGAATGGCATGGAAAATGCTTCAACACTTAACATTTGACCTATTCAGTTATTACCTGACTACTCTGTGGCAATTACAAATGCTGTTATGGCTATGCCTTGAAGATGACCAGATATATAACAATCCACTATTGGCAGAAATGGAATAGAGACTGCATTTTCTTTTCAACAAAACATTTTTTGACAACCAAATCTTTTTGTACTTTTGCTACCTCTTCAGCTAGCCTTTCCTATAACATGTGTTTATTGTCTCCTCTGCCTTAAGCCAAGCTTAACCCTGATTACTTTCATGTGTATCGACTCTGTGCCTTAACTGGTGCTGACTATTTATCTTGGATTTTCTACTAAGAAAAAAAAGCATTGCAATACAGCTGCATTGTGCTGCACTTACCCATGAGGGGATGTGTTTTCCCTAAATACACTGTTGATTTCCTCTTTATGTTGGTGGACTTTCTAATTTAAAAAAAACTTGGCTGCGCTGAGGGCTAGAGATTGATTAATGCATGATTTAATTTCCTCTTTAAAATTAGAAACAGGACTCGGCATGATGGCTAATAATTTTCATTCGCTGTGCTGCCCTGTTTGTTCTAGCAGTCTAATTAAGGCTCAGTTCCCATGGCTGATTAGACAGATCCTACATCTGACTGCAGTTTGCAGATAATGCTCCAAGGCAGGAACTCATGCTTATTTGCAGTAAATCAGAAAAGTCTGCAGATGAACAACAAGGTTTTTCTCCTTTAATTAGAGGAATTGGAATGTCTTATGTGTAATGATACAGCATAATTTTGCAATAAGTGTCAGCTGCAGTCAAAGCATGACGACCCAGGTTTGCTCCACTTGGGAATTTGTATGTGTGTCCGATTGGTTTTTGTTCATTAATACAATCAAGTGAAAGCAATTCAAAACAACATTTCTTGTTGGAATAATGTCTGTTTGCCTTTTTCACTGACACAACTTATCTCAATCCCAACAAAAAAAAACTTGCTGCTTAATTTGTACAAATACTGAACCTGATCAATGGATGTCTTCTTCATTATTTGAAGCAGGTTGGGATAGTTTTTCTGATGCGGTGCAATTGGCCAATTCAGGCATGAATTGCACCCAAAACTGCGATTGTTTTCCTTGTGTATACACCAATGGCAAACCTTGCCATGAATCGGCTGAATAGGGCAATCTCTTAGAACATAATTATTTTAAAAAATTGTTTTACAAATATCCCTTATTATATTTAAATGGTGATTTGCAATTAATGCAGTTGACTAATACAGCTGAAAATGGGCTTATCAAAAAAATCTGTAATCATAAAGGATACCACAGTCTTATCAGATCATAGGGCTGCTCTCTTATTAGACAGAGATAGCTGGTGGTGGTCTAATCTGAGGACCACCATGCCTCAGATGAAGGGAAAGGTTGAGAAAGAGAGTTCTTCATGGTAACATCTGCTGGTGGGGGAACTGAATTCATGAGGTTAGTGTCAGTCTGCATTGAAAACCTGTCAACCAGCCAACAGACCTAACCACAGTTTCATGGATGGGGCCAAATTCCAGCACAATTTTATGTTACTCAAACATAAAAACTTAGTTGTACTGAATGCAAATTGGACTTTAAATTATGTTAGTTTTTTTTGCACATGTTTTTGTTTGATAGACCAATGTCCATATATTGAATTCGACAACAAGAGACGTTTTGAGATTTGTAAGGGTTTAATTGTACATATTGGTTTGGCACAAATACCAGTTTCCACCTTTCCCTCCTGTACCGATTCCCTGTCCAGAAGCCATCTCCCACAGCACGAACCCAGATTTTTGTTTTAATTTATGAACTCACCACCTAATCACCCAATCACTGAAGTAAACAAATAACTAACATTGTCCACCAATCGTAGTGTAGCACTAATAAAAGGAGAAAGGTAAAGACTCAAGGGAGGGAACAAAGTCAAAATAACATTGGGGGAAGTAATGCATCCTAGCAACCTCTCTAAAAGTTTTGAGGTTGCTGGTGGCCACCACTCCAAGGGTGCCCAGTCTCCAATGTACTGCAAAAGGGAGTCAGGCAGTCAGGAATTATGACCCCACCACTGCGTGATGTCCGAATCTGTCAATAGCAACTTCAGTCAGACCCATGAGATGTCCTCCGACTTGTCCAACTCCATTGGGCTGAAGAGAAAAAACAGAACAATAACAGTCCTTTAAAAAAGAAAGCAGGAGGAACAATGTACCACAGCACACACAGACATTATTCATGGACTCCACAGCACTGCTGAATAAACGTTAAGCTGGAAGTCCATGAACACTTTAATTTAGAATTGTACGGGTCTCCTGCATGCAGCAGCCTCCACTCTATGACCCTAATGTAAAGCAGGAGGACTCCCAACAACACAAAGACTCATGAACATCACCTCCTGTCAATCTTTAAGAACCTGTTGGAGATTTCAACACTGACAGTTTTATTCATTTAGGACATGTATTTGCTGAAGAAACCAATACCAAAGATCAGAAGCTCTGAGCCACTCTGTTTTATTTCCTTGTGTGCTCAAGAAGGATAGAACTCAATGCTGTCGGTGACCAAAATATATTTGGTGTGGGAACTTTTGAAAGAAAATTTCAAAATGTTGGGACATGATAGTTGGGTCCCAGTAGGATGGTAAAGAATTATATACAAAGAGAATAGAAAAATAAAGTTTTTCAAATTACAATCTTGTTCTGTACTTTGTGAAATGTTTTGGAATCAATATTTTTCAAACTTGAATGATAGAAATCTTTACGTAAGATTGATTTGGGAGGTGTCGGTGTTGGACTGGGGTGTACAAAGTTAAAAACCACACAAAGTGAACAAGAGATGTAACAAAGAATCCATGTCTTTTTTCAAAAATAATTTCAGTTGCATCACACTGTAAACCTTTGCTATAAATTCGGTTTCTTACGAACTTATACTCCAATCCATGGGCAGTGCAGCGGCTCAGTGGTTAGCACTGGTACGTTACGTCACCAAGGACCCGGGTTTGATTCCCACTTCAGGCGACTGTCTGTGTGGAGTTTGCACATTCTCTCCAGGTCTGCATGAGTTTCCTCTGGGTGCTCCAGTTTCCTACTACAATCCAAATCCAAAGATGTGCAGATTAGGGGAATTGGCTCTGCTAAATTGCCCACAGTGGTAGGTGCATTAGTCAGGGGTAAATGTAGGGTAGGGCAATGGGTCTGGGTGGGTTACTCTTTGGAGGGTCAGTCTGGGCTTGTTGGGCCAAATGGCCTGCAAGTAATCTAAAAAAAAACACCTGATGAAGAAGCCGTGATCTGGAAGCTAGTGCTGCCAAATAAACCTGTTGGACTATAACCTGGTGTTGTGTGATTTTTAACTCTATGTAAGAAGCATTAAATCATGGCATCTTATTTTATATTTTTTTTCTTGTGACTCCGGGTATAGAAATAAACAGAAATAGAACTGAGGATGCTGGAGATCTAAAACAAAAATAGAAATTTTTGGAGAAACTCAACAGGTCTGTCAGCAGTGGGAAGAAAGCAATGTTGACGTTTTGAGTCCTGTGACTCCTCATCAAAACATGAGGCATTAACAAATAAATGTACTTGTTCATTTCCCATACCATAGTTAATTAATAAAATAAATCCGTGCTTACAATATAGATGGGGAAATAATTTCCATTTTGCATTATGGTGATAATGAGTTATCTTTCCAGGCATGCTATGCATTGTTTTTCTGTGGAGTTATCTTTGGTATTTATGGACAAACATGTCCTGTTCTCTCTGTACCTCTGTTTTTGCTTTGCAATTAGGCACAGAAGTCAGCTAGATAACATTGAACTACTGTACTTGTTCACAAATGAAAGTAGTTCCTAGGTGGTGAGATACAGTGGTATTATTCGCTGCTGTTTGATCCTGCATCATTTTCTTGCATTGTGTCATCACGGCTTGCCATGGCTTTCCTTTTCAGTAGCAGGTTGGGGAGGCACACCCCAAATCTCCACCAATTGGACTGAGTTTCAAACCTGTACTGTTGGCATTATTCTGAACGACATGCTTACTATCTAGGCATACCAGTCTCGCAGATATTATATTAATAAAAAAAAGGGCTTTTAAAACATATTTTATAAATTGAAGCATGTGCATACGTTATCACTCTCCCTATTGTAAGCAAGAGTTTTTCTTACAAATGTTAAGATATTTTTAGAAGTTGCTAAATTGACAAACCATGTGTATTTTTTTCGGTTCCATTTCTGTTATAAAAAGAATAAAATATATTTTGTGACTTAACAGTAACATATTTTACGTTCAGAGAGGTTGGTTCACACATTATTGGGGATGTAGGATTCAATTATGAGGACAAACAAATTTCAGGTAATATTGAACAAAACAGCATAATTCCTTTTTTATTAATCTGGCATTTAATCTATACATCAACGGACGCATGAGGGGCTTGGTTATTATGCTGCTGGTAAAGTCAATGACGAGCTTGTCTACTCTTTGCCAGCTCAGTTTGCAACCACTTAATGATCGTTGGACCAATAGGTGCAGTGAGATGAGATTCCCCCTATCCCCACTCACTGTCTTGGGAATAAGTCCTGCCTTCTCTCGGGGCTGCTAATCAACTGGGGGCACCCTGTGACTGTCAATAAGATACAATGTGAGAATAAGTGAGGAACAATTGTGGAGAGGGTTGAGGCAGAACAGGACAAGGACGAAGAGGAAACACGGGGTGGGAAGATTGTATGGTGGGGTGGGGATGGAAGTGGGGAGCACCTAGGAGGGAGGTGTGTGGAGGCACCTCTGACAGTCAGAGAGAGCCTGTAAAAGAACTATTTCTGAAATTGCCTAGCCAGCAGCCTAAATAGTAAATGCAGCTATGTTTAGATTACTTACTTAGATGACTTACAGTGTGGAAACAGGCCCTTCGGCCCAACAAGTCCACACTGACCCGTCAAAGCACAACCCACCCATACCCCTACATTTACCCCTTACCTAACACTACGGGCAATTTAGCATGGACAATTCACCTGACCCGCACATCTTTGGACTGTGGGAGGAAACCGGAGCACCCGGAGGAAGCCCACGCAGACATGGGGAGAACGTGCAAACTCCACACAGTCAGTCGCCTGAGATGGGAAATTTGGAGCTGGCCTCTTATGCCACTTTGTTATTTGGGTTGAACTGAGAAATAAGAAAGGGATGATCGCCTTATTGGGATTGTATTATAGACCCCCTAATAGTCAGCAGGAAATTGAGAAACAAATTTATAAGGAGATTTCAGTTATCTGTCAGAATAGTAGGGATTATGGTAGGAGATTTTAACTTTCTAAACATAGAGTGGGAGTGCCATAGTGTTAAAGGTTTGGATGGAGAAGAATTTATTAAGTGTGTACAAGAACATTTTCTGATTCAGTATGTGGATGTACCGACTAGCGAAGGTGCAAAACTTGACCTACTCTTGGGAACTACGGCAGGGCAAGTGACTGAAGTGTCAGTGGAGGAGCACTTTGGAGCCAGCGACCATAATTGTATTAGCTTTAAAATAGTGATGGAAAAGGATAGACTGGATCTAAAAGTTGAAGTTCTCAACTGGGGAAATGCTAATTGTGACAGTATGAGGCAAGAACTTTCAAAAGCCATTTGGGGGCAGATTTCACTGTTAAAGGGATGGCTGGAAAATGGGAAGTCTTCAAAAATGAGATTATCAGAGCCCAGAGACAGTATTTTCCTGTTGGGATGAAAGGAAAGGCTGATAATGTATGGAATGATGGATGACTAGAGAATTTGAGGGTTTGGTTAAGAAAAAGAAGGAAGCATATGTCAGGTATAGAAAGGACCAATCGTGTGAATCCTTAGAGTATAAAGGCAGTAGGAGTGTACTTAAGAGGAAAATCAGGAGGGCAAAAAGGGGACATGAGTTAGCTTTGACAAATAGAGTTCAGGAGAATCCAAAGGGACTTTATATATACATTAAGGACTAAAGGGAGAGAATAAGGTTCCTCAAAGATCAGCGAGGTGGCCTTTGTGTGGAGCTGCAGGAGATGGGGAGATACTACACGAGTACTTTGCATCAGTATTTACTGTGGAAAAGAACATGGGAGATGTTGAATGTAGGGAAGTAGATGGTGACATCTTGAAAAAAGTCTATATTACAGAAGAGGGAGTGCTGGATGTTTTGAAATGCATAAAAGTGGATAAGTGCCCAGGACCTGATCAGGTGTACCCTAGAACTCTGTGGGCAGCTAGGGAAGTGATTGCTGGGCCTCTTGCTGAGATATTTGTATCATCGATAGTCACAGGTAAGGTGCCAGAAGACTGGAGGTTGGCTAACATAGTGCCATTGTTCAAGAAAGTTGGTAAGGACAAGCCAGGGAACTATAGACTCGTGAGTCTGACATCGATGGTGAGCAAGTTGTTGGAGAGAATCCTGAGGTATTTGGTAAGGCAAGGACTGATTAGGGATAGTGAACATGTCTTTATGCATAGGAAATCATGTCTCATGAACTTGATTGAGTTTTTTGAAGAAGTAACAGACAGGATTGATGAGGGCAGAGCGGTAGATATGATCTATATGGACTTCAGCAAGGTGTTTGACAAGTTTCCCAATGGGAGAATGGTTAGCAAGGTTATATCTCATGGAATACAGGGAGAACTAATCATTTGGATACAGAACTGGCTCAGAGGTAGAAGACAGAGAGTGGTGGTGGAGGGTTGCTTTTCAGACTGGAGGCCTGTGACCAGTGGAATGCCTCAAGGATCGGTGCTGGATCCACTACTCATTGTCATTTACATAAATGATTTGGATGTGAGCATAAGAGGTACAGTTATTAAGTTTGCAGATGACACCAACATTGGAGGTGTAGTGGATAGCAAAGAAGGTAACCTCACATTACAACAGGATCTTGACCAGATGGGCCAGTGGGATGAGGAGTGACAGATGGAGTTTAATTTAGATAAATTCAAGGCGTCGCATTTTGGGAAAGCAAATCAGAACAGCTCTTACACATTTAGTGGTAAGGTCCTAGGGAGTGTTACTGAACAAACAGACGTTGGAGTGCTGGTTCATAGCTCCTTGAAAGTGGAGTCGCAGGTAGATAGGATAGTGAAGAAAGCGTTTGGTATGCTTTCCTTTATTGGTCAGAGCATTGAGTACAGGAGTTGGGAGGTCATGTTGCAGTTCTACAGGACATTGATTTGGCCACATTTTGGATTTTGCATGCAAATCTGGTCTCCTACCTATCAGAAGAATGTTGTAAAACATGAAAGGGTTCAGAAAAGATTGACAAGGATGTTGCAAAGGATGTTGATTTGAGTTATAGGAAGAGACTGAATAGAATGGGACCATTTTCCCTGCAGCGCCAAAGGCTGAATGGTGACCTTAGAAATGTTAACTAAATCATGAGGGGCATGGATAAGATAAATAGACAAGGTCTTTTCCCTTGGGTGATGTGTCCAGAACTAACGGGCATAAGTTTAGGGCGAGGGGGAAAGATATAAAAGAGACCTAAGGGGCAGATTTTTCATGCAGAGGGTGGTTCATGTATGAAATTAATTGGCAGAGGGAGTGGTGGAGGCTGCTACAATTACAGCATTTAAAAGGACAGGTGTATAAATAGGAAGGATTTAGAGGGATATGGGCCAGGTGCTGGCAAATAGGACTAGATTAGGTTAGGATATCAGGTCAGCATGGACATGTTGGACCAAAAGGCCTGTTTTCTGACTCTATGACTCTAAGTCCTGGGCCTCCTCCACTGCCAAATGCAAGCCACACAATACCTGGAGGAGGTACATCTCATCTTCTGCCTTGGGATACTCCCATCACACAGCATCAATGTCAACTTCCCAGTTTCCTGATCTCCCCTACCCCCACCTCATCTCAGATCCAACCCTCCAACTCAGAACTGCCCTCTTGAACTGTCCTACTTGTCCACCTTCCATCCCACCTATCTGCTCCACCCATACTTCTGTCCTATCAACATCCTCCCCCCCCCCACACCTACCTGATGCATTCCCAGCTACATTTCGTCCGTCCCCATCCCCACCCTCCTATTTATCTCTCAGCCCCTTTGCCCCCACCCTCATTCCTGATGAAGGGCTTATGCCCAAAACGTCGACTCTCCTGCTCCTTGGATGCTGCCTGACCTGCTGTGTTTTTCCAATCCCCACTTTTCAACTTCACCAATGTGTCAGGCCTGAAGAACCTTTAACTGCCGGCGCTGGACTGGGGTGGACAACATTAAAAGCTATAGCCTGGTGTTGTGTGATTTTAATTGCTTTTTTCCATAGGTGCTGCCAGACCTGCTGGGTTTCACCAGCATTCCCTGCATTTGTTTCAGATTTTCAGAATCTGCAGTATTTTGCTGTTGTTTATATCTAAAAACATGCCCTGCAGAGTGAAGAGCCACAATTGGTCCTGAATTTGGGTTCTCAACATTGGACTGAAAACCACAACAATATACATTTTTTTCAGCACCTTGAACTCAGCCCATGGACTAATTCTTTTCTCTTAACTAATGAGAACTGCAGCATATTTCCAGCATTTTCTACATCGGACTGCATGGTTAGTATTGCTGCCTCACAGTGCCAGGATCCTGGGCTTGAATCCAGCCTTGAGCGACTGTCTGTGTCTGCGTGGGTTTCCATTATGTGCTCCAGTCTCCTCCCACAGTCCAAAAATGTGCAGGTTAGGTGGATTGGCCATGGGAAATTGCCCATAGTGTACATGGATGTGCAGAAAGATGGATTAGCCATGGGATATGCAAGGTTACAGGATTAGGGTAGGGAGGGGTAGGTCTAGTTGGAATGCTCTTTGGATGGTCAGTGTGGATGTGATGGGCCAAATAGCCTGTTTCCACACTATAGGGATTCTATGATTTACATCTTTCAAATAGCATCACTATTCCAAGATGGAGGTGGAATAGGACTCCTGAGCTGGAACTCATCCATTTCTTTTTATTTTCCTCTCTTTTTGTGTTTTTCTTTCTTTATCTATTTTCCTCCCATCTCAGGCAGCATTGACAATGTCTGGGGTGAAAGCCAACGCGAACTCCCAGCCTCAGCATGGACTCGAACTCCCAGCCTCAGTGTGGACTCGAACTCCCGGCCTCAGCGTGGACTCGATCTCCCAGCCTCAGCATGGACTCGAACTCCCAGCCACAGTGTGAACTTGAACTCCCAGCCTCAGCGTGAACTTGAACTCCCCCCCTCAGCATGGACTCGATCTCCCAGCCTCAGTGTGGACTCGAACTCGCAGCCTCAGCGTGGACTCGAACTCCCAGCCTCAGCATGGACTCGAACTCCCAGCCACAGTGTGAACTTGAACTCCCCCCCTCAGCAAGGATTCAAACTCCCAGCCTCAGCGTGGACTCGAACTCCCAGCCTCAGCGTGGACTCAAACTCCCAGCCTCAGCGTGAACTTGAACTCCCACCCTCAGCGTGAACTTGAACTCCCCCCCTCAGCATGGACTCGAACTCCCAGCCTCAGCGTGGACTCGAACTCCCAGCTTCAGCGTGGACTCAAACTCCCAGCCTCAGCGTGAACTTGAACTCCCACCCTCAGCGTGAACTTGAACTCCCCCCCTCAGCATGGACTCGAACTCCCAGCCTCAGCGTGGACTCAAACTCCCGGCCTCAGCGTGAACTTGAACTCCTAGCCTCAGCGTAAACTTGAACTCCCAGTCTCAGAGTAGAATCGATCTCCCGGCCCCAGTGTGGACCCGAACTCCCAGTCTCAGAATGGAATCAAACTCTCAGCCTCAGCGTGGACTCTAACTCCCGGCCTCAGCATGGACTCAAACTCCCGGCCTCAGCGTGAACTTGAACTCCCGGTCTCAGAGTGGAATCAATCTCCCGGCCCCAGTGTGGACCCAAACTCCCAGTCTCAGCATGGACTCAAACTCCCGGCCACAGTGTGGACTCGAACACTCAGTCTCAGAGTGGACTCGAACTCCCGGCCTCAGCGTGGACTCAAACTCCCGGCCATAGTGTGAACTCGAACACCCAGTCTCAGAGTGGAATCGATCTCCCAGCCCCAGTGTGGACTCGAACTCCTGGCCTCAGCATGGACTCAAACCCCTGATCTCAGAATGAACTAGAACTCCTGGCCTTAGGGTAGACTCGAACTCCCAGTCTCAGAGTGGTCTAGAATTCCTGGCTGCAGTGTACACTTGAACTCTCAGTGCTTCCAGCCTCAAATTGTAGCCTGGCATGGTCTGGGTTGGAAGGACTATTGATCTGAACTCTTATTGCTCTATTTTTCTAACTTATTGCTAGATGTTTTTCATTATTTTTCTAATATTTTTTCCCTTAAGAATTTATACATAAAAATCTGTACCTCTGTGCCTTGCTCCTCAGATGGCACCATAATTGGTAACGTGTAAACTTTTCAGTGTACTTCTTTGCGTACATATGACAATCATGCTAATTCTCTACTGGAGAAAGTCGGGGTTGTGTCATTGCAATGGCCTGCAAATCTTATAACTAGGAAAGTTAAGGTAGAACTTTTAACACAATGATAAGGGTGAGGGATCAACCTTGGGTAGATACAGCAAATCTAAGGGTAGAATCAAGACTGAAAAGAGAAGCAGTAGCATTGGAAATGTAGATCAACGAATGACAGGAAAGGAAAGAAAAAACCCTCAGTACGTAGCAACAGTCACAAAGATAACAACAATACAAAGCTAAAGATTATGTTTGAATGAAGATAGCATTGATAACAAAGTAAACACATTGACAGTGCACTTTGAGGTAAATATGATCTGGTACAAGCATGATGGATTAAATGACTTCCTTCTACGTTACAACACTTGTGTGATACAATGTGATAACCATTACAGGGATATAGCTGTGTGTTGACAAGGAATGAAGTCTGAACATTGAGAATTACATGATATTGAAAAAGAATAGGAAACTTGGTCAAAGTGGAGGGGTAGCACTATTAATCAAGGATGGCAATGGTGCAATAGGTTGAGACCTTTGGTAAGGATCTAGAATCATTTCAGGCAGAGATAAGGAATAGTTGGGTAAAAAAGACACTTGTCAGGGTGGTCTACAGGCCTCTTAACAGTAACCACAGTGTAGAACAAAACATACAAAAAACAATTGATTGTTTGTGATAAAGTAATCATGGGTGATTTTAATCCACATATGAACTAGAAAGAATCGACAATGGTAGCCTGGTTGAAACATTTATAGCGTTCTTTGTAGATTATTTCTTGGAACAGCGTGTTCTGAAACCAACAATAGAGATGGTTATGCAAAACAAAGACATTGCAAGATTGCAGCAAGCACAATATGATTGAATTTTACATTCAATTTGAAGGAGAGAAGAGTCACAAATATTTTGACTTAAATAATGTAACTATGTGGGTATGAAAGCTGAGCTTGCTGAAGTGAACTGGGACATTAGGCAAAGGGATAGATCAATAAAGAGTAAAGTCATCACAGTCCTGATCTCTCATTAGATGGTGGTTTAACCTGAGTGTCACTACTCCTCAGTTAAGGGGGTGGGAGGGGGGGGTGGTGGTAGGGAGTTGAAAAGAAAAGCCTTACATGGTAACCTGGGCAGCACACAAGTTGATGGCATTATTTTGCATGATAAATAAATTTACTGGCCAACTGAGCTAATCTCTGATAGATCAATAGAGAAACATTGACAAATATTTAAGGAAATATTTGAAAGAAACTCTGAATGAATCTATTCTGGCAATGAAGAAAACTGCCAGTGTTTTTTGGGGGCGGGGTGGGGGGGCATGGAATTGGTGTTGAGGGGAAGACACCCACCATCTGTGGTTAACTAAAGTGAATATAATTGTGTCAAGATAAATAACATGTTGAGTGATTGCTCAGAATGTATAGACTGGCAGAGAATGACTAAAAGGTTAATCAGGAGAAAGGATTTAGAGTATGAGAGGAAGCTAGCTAGAAAATAACATGTTGAGGGAAGAGTATATTATAATTTACATCCAAATTGCTATTACTTAGAGAATCATAGAATCTTTACAGTGTGGAACCAGGCTCTTAAGCCCACTGAGTCCAGACTGACCCTTTAAAGAGCATCCCACCCCCTACCCGATCCCTATCACTATGCATTTCCCATGGTCCATCCACCTAGTCTACACATCTTGGATTGTGGGAGGAAATCAGAGCATCCAGAGGAAACTCATGCAGCCATGAGGAGAATGTGCAAATTCTACATAGATCATTCTCTGAGGGTGGAATCGAATCCAGGTTTCTGGCATTTGAGATAGCAGTGCTGCCTACTGAGCCACCATGCTGCCCTTGAGTACTTGAGTACAGAGACACAAGGGCCTGTGATTGTAACTAATGTGGATATCAGGGCTGTATTAACAGTTTATTGAATTCCTCAGTACTTTTGCACACTTATATTCATTCATTGGGTGTGGACATTGCTAGCTAGATCAGCATTTATTGCCCATCACTATTAGCCTTTGAAAAGTTGGAGGTGAGCTGCCTTCTTGAACCATTACTATTCACTCACAATGTGCACTCATAATGCTGTTAGTGAGGAAATTCCAGGATTTTGACCCAGCAACAATGAAGAAATGGTAATGAAGGAATATTTAGGCACTTGTCCTTCTGGATGGTTGTGGTTGTGGGTTTGGAAGGCACTGTCTAAGAATCGTTGATGAATATCTGCAGTGCAGTGCATCTTGTAAATGGTGTACATTGCTCCTACTGTGCATCAGTGACAGAGGGAAGAAAAATGCATGGATGTGATGACAATGAAGTGGGTTGCTTTGTCCTGAATGATATCAAGCTACTTGAGTGTTTGGAGCTACACTCATAGGCCCGTGTGAAATATTCTATCATATACCTATATGGTTTCTTAAAGATGATGGACAGATTTTGGGAGTCAACAGATAAGTTACTTAGTGAAGGATTCCTACTCCCTGACCTGCTGTTTTGGACACAGTATTTGTATGACTAGTGCAGTTCAACTTCATATCCACGGTAGCTTCCTGGATAATGATAGTGGAGGATTTGGTGATGATAATGTCATTGAATGTCAATTAAAGATATTTAGACTCTTTCTTGTTGGAGATGGTCATTCCTTGGCATTTGTTTCCAAAAATTATTACTTGTACTTGTTAGTACAAGCCTGGATTTGGCAGTGGACAGCTTCAGTATCTGAGGAAATGCAAATGATGCTGAACATTGTGCAATCTTTGGGGGAAAATTCCTAATTCTGACCATAGGATGGAGGAAGGTTATTGATGAAATTGCTGAAGATGTTTGGGCCTGGGATACTATCCTGAGGAACTACTGCAAAGATGTCCTGGAGCTGAGGTGACTGACCCCAAGAATCACAACCATCTCCCTTGATGCCATGTAACACTCCAAAGGAGAGATTTCCCTCAAGTCCCAGCAACTCTAGTTTTGTTGGGACTCCCTGATATCACACACAGTCAAAGATAACCTTGATGTCAATGGCATCCATTCTCACCTCACCTCTGGAGTTCAGGTCTTTGATCTATTTCTGAACCAAGACAAAAATGAGATTGAGAGCTGAATGGACCTGTAAGAACCCAAACTGAATGCCAGAATCGTGTTATTGTTAAGTAGTCAATGAGGTCAGTGAATTGCAAAACCCACTTCCAAAGTATTCTTATGCCCACCTATGCTGCATCCCCCTTATATTTGGAATTTCCCATTTCTCTGTCATTATGCCCTCTGCACCTCAGCATAAAGCATTCCATTCCCACATTTGAAATACCCACTTGATAACCACGTTTGATGTTTGCTGCCCCAGCCTCCAGGACTGACTGTGACTGATTCACCTGGACTGACTTGTGAGGATGAAATGTGTTTAATCCCTGAGCTGAGATTGGGCGAAGACCTTAAGTGACTATGGTGGTACAAAATGCCTGACCATAATCTCCCTTTACTCCATTAAACACTGTTCCACTTTGACTTTCAGACATAGCCATTTGGCTGAAGCACATTAGTTCACATTAGTTGCTGGCATACACTGTAGAGGTGACATTTGCATTGAAAGGAGTAGTACAGCAACATGTCCATTCCCCTTGACTGTTCAGTGCTGACAACCATGACAATCTGCCTGTTCTTCTGCTTTCGCTAAGAATCATGTTAAGACAGGAATGCAGTCACCTTGTAGATTCTCAGTGCAGCAGCAGTATGTTAAAAGCCAAGACACTGATAGAGAGCAATGTGAGGTAAGTTGTTGATGAGCTCCTAAGTGTAACAATGCTGACAAGCTTTGTGAGTAATCCTAAAACTGGCCGTGATGATGTGGTGAGACTGGTGTTTTTCAAATACCAACTTCCATGGACAAAGGTTGCTGCACATGGAGCTTGCTGTGAGATTTTGGTAAATGGACCTTAAAATGGAGGCCCAGAGAAGCAAGTGATGAACTTCATCTACTTAGTTACTGCTGTCACTTCAAGTAAGGAATTTGCGCTGTCTATTTTCTCATGAGTGCATGGGTGAATCATGAGCTACTTGGAAGTGAGGCGAGATGAGCAATAATGAGGTGCATTTATATGTATTTTTTATAGAAATAAGATGATTACAGATTGCTGATGAGATTTTCATCCAGCCATTGAAACCTTAGAACTGGAGACCTTTTATTCTCAAGAAGTCGCGAATAAGACAATTTTCATTCTCACAATATTCTCCAACATTTCTTGACATTGCTCACATTGTTCAAGGGCTGGAATTCCACACAAAGTAATTATTGAAAAGATTGTTGTTTTCTTATATTCATCTGTAATATTACCCTCACCTGTTTACTTTTAATTTTGTGGTGACCTTTAGCTGGTTAAACTGTCTTGGTCAAGAGTTGGGGAGCCATAACTTCATAACAGTATTTAAAATGTAAATAGAACAAAACCTGGAAAATCTTAGCTCCCTCCTTGCACCTAAAATGCCAAAGACTGACAACTCTTCAGATACTGAAAACAAAAAGTATGGTGTGCGAGCCAACAGACGTACATATATGAAAGACACAGTTTCAGATGAATCCTACATGTGCTAGCTTTAGCAAGGGCTCAGGATTCAGTAATTGTGAACCGTCAAACTTCACAAGGATGTTGAGCAGAATATTCCCACCCCTAAACAATATTGGGTGTGGTAAGAAATTTGGGAAAATCAGATGAGATTGTGATCATGTCCCAATTCAAGACTTAAAAGTTGCATTTTCCCACTGAGTCCCAAATCTCTGCAGTTGTCAGCATAGAGGCCTTGCAGAGGTGGTAGGGTTGGACGTTGGGGTGGGTGAGAGCGAGTGAGGGAAGATGTTGTATGCAATAGTGACAGTGGTAGAGCGTGATCCTTGTTGGAAGATGGCTACAGTAGCAGTGACAAAGTGAGTGTCAAATAGTAGAGAGAAGATAGTGGTTCTTAACTTATTGGAGCAGAGAAGATTATTGACCTGTGTGTGACATTGATAGCCATTAATTCTGACCATGGGAACTGCACTGGCCCAGGCAGCAACCTCAGACAAGGCCTGCAGGATCTGATGTCACAGTCATCTCTGCCAATCCTGGGTGAGGAGGATGCCCCTCCTCCGCACCATCACATCGACAAGGACCAGGTTATTATCAGTAAAGCAGGATGCCCATTTCCTCTTGTCTTCCAAATCTGAGTCAAATGTATCCAAATATCCAGGGTAGCTCTAGACTGCCAGTCCTTGACCATGTGTACAATAGCCTTTTAAAGATTGCACCTTCAGTGTCCCATGCTATCCCTGCAGTGGTGAGTACTCCTGCCCGCTGTGAGTGGGAGGATTGAACTGGCATCAAATGAGAAAATCCATTAGGCCTTGCAGAGAAGAGCCTTCCTTAAAACTCAGTGAAACTGACAATCAGCCAATTTCTTGTAAGATTCAGCCTGCCACCCTTATAGAATTTAATGTGGAGACCAAGGTTTTTATATATGAATTAGTCCAGAAAAAGCCTTTGATGCATTTCGACCAAGTGAAACAAATTAAGCCAAAAATGCAGGAGTTCTGAGGTGTTAGTTGCACTCTTTAAACAATAATTGATATGTCACAGTTGTAACACCTGTGCTTTTAGTTCAAAGCCCCAAGATCTTACTATACACTTGCTGACTCATTTACACTCGGAGTGCATATAAAAAAAAATCATGTTAATGGGGCTCAGCCCTTCCAATCATCTTTGGACAGTCTGGGTTCACAAGCCTTTCTTTTATTTTGTGTTTGTCACTTCATCAAAGCAGCCTTATTCCAGCATTGAAGGCCACTGCCTCTCATTTATACTTCAGCCCCAGTGTTGTTCTTCATCTGACATCAGAATGATCTGATTCACCATTTTTCCTATTTTCAGGTGGAGCTGATCCCAGGACAAGACAAATCACAATTAACAATCTTCTGGAGAGAGGGAAATAAAGAGAAAATATCTGAGTTGACAACTCCAACTGGGAGTTTCACCTGCCAGATGTTCAGATCTAAATTTAAGACCTGTGCTTGGGATTGTTTTAAAGGTTATTATTTAAAATGATCGGAAAATCACACCGACTTGAATGAGCTCAATAGAAATGTTTTGCATTCTTTCCAAGTGCACTCCATAATTCTGTAGTTGGATTTAAGTGATTTTTTTTTCAATAGTCTAGAAATGTAGTGAAAACATCAGAGCGACTTCATGCTGAATCTATGGTATGATGCTTTATTTGTCAGAGTGGCTAGGAACCAGCTAAAGGCACAACTTGTTTCCAGTTTCTCACTGAGTACATTGCAGAAGATGCAAAGACTTTCCAACCACCAGATGGAATTTCTGCCTCAGCTGATCATCACTTTAAGCAGCCCAGGTGTTGAACTGAATTCAGGAATGAGACATAACATGGTTCAAACCTCTCTGTTCCTCCCCAATCTTACCCCAACACTCACTCAGCCTCCTTCCATGCTCTTGTTAGTGGGCGGCACGGTGGCACAGTCGTTAGCACTGCTGCCTCACAGCGCTGGAGACCCGGGTTCAATTCCCGACTCAGGTGACTGACTGTGTGGAGTTTGCACGTTCTCCCCGTGTCAGCGTGGATTTCCTCCGGGTGCTCCGGTTTCCTCCCACAGTCCAAAGATGTGCGGGTCAGGTGAATTGACCATGCTAAATTGCCCATAGTGTTAGGTAAGGGGTAAATGTAGGGGTATGGGTGGGTTTCGCTTCGGCGGGTCGGTGTGGACTTGTTGGGCCGAAGGGCCTGTTTCCACACTGTAAATCTAATCTAAACTTTATTAAGTCCAGGAGTGAAGAGCAGGTACACCCCAAAGGAGGTTTTAGAATTTGCAGATATTGGTGTCAGTTTTGGTTCTTGGCATAAACCAATGGCTACTGCTTCTGGCCACTCAATGACATCAATGGAAGGCCCAACTGATTTTCACACTCAGACTTGATCTAGAATTCATACAGCACTCTGCCATGCAACATTAATCTTGTTGTTGATAGGCAGAAAAGGAGGATTCAGAAGGATGGGATGGGTGAATTAATGGAGAAGCAGATTGAACTGAAACTGAAAGCATACATCAAGAAAGCTTGTTGTAACTGAAGCTGTACAGTTTCAAACAGAATGAAGTTAACATCATTGTGGGACTTTTTCCTAACTAGATTCAACTGCAATATGGGCTCCTTTAAAGCAGCACTGAAAATGGTCACCTCACAATTAATATAATCCATGATGCATGAACGGATTGAGGACGCATTAATAGCACTAAATTGTTGAATTGAGAAAGCTATTTGTTTATACTCATTGGATCATGAGACTTTCAATTTAATGTAAAAATTAGATTTCTGCCTGTTTGCGGTTGGATAGATGCTCAAAAATTGTGGTTAGTTGATACTTTTCAAGTGTTTTTCATTTTATTCCTGCAAAACAGACTGTCTATAGATATTTTCACTTCTTGAGTGGTTGTGAGGTTGTTCTGCACTGCTGTGTGGTACTGAGTTGTACAGATTAAAACTAAAAATGTCCAGTGCTTGACCCAAATCAATCCTGATTTACTTTGTTCCAGCTAAAGTGGTTAATGAAAAATATTACTTCTGTTGTCACATTTTGTTAAGGTTTTTGTCCTGTACTAGTGGGGCATTTGCAAGCATGCCAGTGTATGGGAGGATCAACATTTCACACTGTTTGAGACAGAGTGCTAATTGGCTACTACATGAACTCTGTTTGCTGTCAGCATAGTTCTTAGCACATTCAGAGTTATTTAGCAAATGCTTTCCAATTACAGAATCACTTGTAATGTGCACAGTACTTGCTGAATTTTACAAGGACAGGTTAGTTGATTACCTTCATTGGTGTGAACAGTCAAAGGGAGATGTTATTTGATGTGAGCTACCACATCTTATGGCATGCAGCCTATATTAGTAATATCTCACCAGGAACATTCTCAAACATTCCCCAGAGCACCAAGATCAAATGCATCATGTCATAAAATTCATTCATGTTTATTTCTTATCAAATGCAGATTATCTCTTTGTTTTAGTATTTTTACAATTAATTAGCCCTCATTCCAAAGAGGTTAAAAGTTCTACGGTACTGCGAATTGAAATTCTGAAGTTCTGAATGGGATAATGCAGGCTGGGTTGTGATCCCCTGACTTTGGTCCCAATCCTAGGTAGGGAATCAGAGAAGTGCTCATTAATGAAAGACTAGGAACATCCTGAGAGTTCTCTCAACCTGCTCCCATGTGATCCCTCAATTAACTACACAATGATGGGCAGCATGGTGGCATATGGGTGGCACGGTGGCACAGTGGTTAGTACTGGTGCCTCACAGTGCTAGAGACCCGGGTTCAGTTCCCGCCTCAGGTGACTGACTGTGTGGAGTTTGCACATTCTCTCCGTGTCTGCGTGGGTTTCCTCCGGGTGCTCCTGTTTCCTCCCTCAGTCCAAAAATGTGCAGGTTAGGTGAATTGGCCATGCTAAATTGCCCGTAGTGTTAGGTGCAGGGGTAAATGTAGGGGAATGGGTCTGGGTAGGTTGCTCTTCGGAGGGTCAGTGTGGACTTGTTGGGCTGAAGAGCCTGTTTCCACACTGTAAGTAATCTAATCTAATCTGATAAGATAATGGGAATCTTAATGGGGCACTGAATTGTGTGGGCTATGCAAGATTTGGGGCAGAATCATACAAGGAAGGTAAGTGCCACAGTACCACACCTCAAACAAATGTGCTCAGAGGGAAGAATGTTTGAAACACAGCATCACGCTATCAGAATTGGGATTTGCACTGGGTCCTCTCCACCCTTCAGGCTCTCTGCCTGTATTCCTGATGAAGGGCTTTTGCCCGAAACGTTGATTTTACTGCTCCTCGAATGCTGCCTGAACTGCTGTGCTCTTCCAGCACCACTAATCCAGAAATATTAATATTCCTATCTTATAAAATATGCCAAAATAACTAGATATCAAGAAACCTCAATGTATAAGTTACAGTAAGCTCTGGCAACTTCAGCTCACTGCTGTCTGTGACCAGGCTCCATATTGCTCAGGGCACATTTCATGGGATTCAGTCATGCGCACCCTGGTCCATAGACATTGGCATGCAAGATTTGTCAACCTTTCAGGATTGTCATGACACCTCTCCAATTTGCAAGATACAAAGGAAGTATTGTCCAGCATTGGAGAGTGTACTAGCAATGTTTTCTATATTCACCTGGGACATGGGCATCGATGGCTTGGCCAGCATATACTGCATATCAGTACTTGCCCTTGAGGAGGTGGTGGTGAGCTGCCTTTCTGAAATGCTAACACTCCATGTTGTGTAGGGAGACCCATAATTGCAATTAGAAAGGGAATTCCAGGACTTTGCCAGAATGACTCTTACCAGTTCTTATGGAAACACCATCCTGTTTGGATACTTCACAGCTGGGTGTGGCAACTGCTCTGTCCAAGACTGATAGAAATTGCAGAGAGCTGTGAACGCAGCTCAGTTCATCATAAAACCATCCTTCCTTCCATTGACTCCATCTACACTTCCCCACTGCCTCAGGAAATCAGTCGACATAATTAAAAATCCTCACACTCCAGTTATACTCTCTTCTACCTTCTTCCATCTGGCTAGTGTCTGTCAGTGAGTCCAGGTAGTATCAGTCTTGGGCATCATCCAAACACAATCCTAGAGCTTGGATCAGTTGTCCATTCAAGCTTAGCATGGTGAAGGGGTACACCCAATGACAGAATGGAATTGGACAAAGGCCAGTCCTGTATGGTCATCACAAGTAGTCAAGCAAAATCATGTGATTTGGATGTTAGACTAAAGATATAGTTAGTAAGTTTGCAGATAAATCCAAAATTGGAGGTGTAGTGGACAGCAAAGACAGTTACCTCAGATTACAAGGGGATCTTGATCAGATGGGCCAGTGGGCTGAGAAATGGCAGATGGAGCTTAATTCAGATAAATGCGAGGTGCTGCATTTTGGGAAAGCAACTCTTAGCAGGACTCATACACTTAATGGTAATGTCTGAGGGAGTGTTGCTGAACAAAGAGACCTTGGAGTGCAGATTCATAGCTCCTTGAAAGTGGAGTCACAGGTAGATAGGATAGTGAAGAAGGCGTTTGGTATGTTTTCCATTCTTGGTCAGAGTATTGAGTATAGGAGTTGGGAAGTCATGGTACCGCCGTACAGGACATTGGTTAGGTTACATTTGGAATATGCATGCTATTCTGGTCTCCTTCCTATCAGAAGGATGTATTGAAACTTGAAAGGGTTCAGAAAATATTTACAAGGATGCTGCCAGGGTTGCAGGATTTGAGCTATAGAGAGAGGTTGAACAAGCTGGGGCTGTTTTCCCAGGAGCGTCGGAGGCTGAGGGGTGACCTAATAAAGGTTTGTATAGAATAAATACATGCGGTCATGTATAGAATAAATAGACACAGTCTCTTCCCTGGGGTGGGGGAGTCCAGAACTAGACGGCATTGGTTTATATCTAGGTTTAGATACAAACCAGAAACCTAAGGGGCAACGTTTTCAAACAGAGGGTGCTATGTGTATGGAATGAGCTGCCAGAGGAAGTGATGGAGGCTGGTACAATTGCAACATTTAAAAGGCATCTGGATGGTATATGAATAGGCAGGGTTTGGAGGGATATGGGCAGGGTGCTGTGGGGGACTAGGTTGGGTTGGGGTATCTGGTTGGCTGAAGGATCTGTTTCCATGTTGTACCACTCTATGATTCTATCATGGGACTGCAAATGCAGAGGTCAGGGGTATGGTCAGTCACGGAGCAGGGCTCCATGATGAAGTTGGCTGGAGATCAGTGCTAAGTGCTGTTCTGGGGCATCCATCTGCTGATTTTTGAGGAGACACAAAAAGGTCAATGCGCTGTGGAGCAGTGGTGGTATCATTGCTAAAGGGGGCAGGGGGGATCTAGGCTGTGGGGAGGGATGCAGAAGTGTGTGTAGAGATGACAATAAAGACAGTGACGATGGGAAAATGAAATTATATGTGGAGTAGGTAGAACTGTATCAGAGTGTAGGTTAAATGATGAGAAGAGGGTGTTATTTGCAATGACCACCACAGCAGCCTTCACAGGCGGAGCATAGAGGACCAGGTTGGGATTATGAAGATGTAATGTCAAATCCCAAGGGGCAGGAAGATAGGTGGAGGCAAAGTTCAATGTGGTGGTCCTCCATGCATGGGGGAATGAGTGGAAATGGGCTGTTAGGGTATTGCAAGGTAAAAGGGGATGTACCTGCCGACCAGATGGAGGTTGATGCTAATGGTGTCCACCGCACTATGTTCCCTGACATCACGTGCCATTTTTGAGATGTGAAATGCAACTGGGAAATGGCTGGGACAATAGTCAGGGGGAGCAAAGTCAGTGTCAGTTTGGTGGGCAAAAGAACAAGAAATTGAAGGGGCTAATCTATACTAATCTAATCTGATACAAATATGGATGGACGCACTTGCAAACTCCAGCTACATTTAAATGACAATCATTTCTTAATTTGTTTGCAATGCATGTGGTGTAGCACGCTTAAGGTTCAAATGCTGCTCAAAGGTAATTTGCTCCATGCCATTAAGCTAGCAAATCTAACATGAACAACTCAGTGATGTAGGTATTAGTAGGAATGACTCAAAAAGAGCTGAATGCTGAAACTTCCAAGTTCTATGAGATAACGGAACTATGCCTCATCAAATGTCATGTAAGTGTGACAATGGATTGCACAAAATAGACAGGCAGCAGGTTGAAAGAACACAGCAAGCCAGGCAACATCAGGATGTGAAGAAGTCAACATTTCTGGAATAACCTTTCTTCAGGATTGCTTTGCTGAGCTAGCTGAATTAAAAAAGATAAAGCAGACAATGAAGTCACATAAAATGAATCATAAGACAATAACTGACTACCCTGACTAACCTTGAACCACAAGTATGAGATGATAATGTGTGTAAGACAACACTGTTTCCCAGGAAATATCATTGGATTAACCTGCTGTCCATGATGTCACCTTATTACATTTCATTTGTTTTCCTTTGTAATTAAGGTTGTAGTGTCTTTTAAGAAATGTAAAATTGTTTATTGTTCAAATTCAATTGCACAGTTTCTTCAAGGAACACAGGAGCTGTTAACTTCTGTGTTGCTCGGCGTCGTAATAAACTGGTAAACCCAGCTGTAGTAGACTGTATCCTAGTGATTCTTTTGACTGACCTCGGAACCGAGTGGTCCCTCCTGGGGGTCTAAAACTACATATGGTGCCATAACTTGGATTCGAATCGAGGTTGCCGCGGAGGCCCGTCCTGGGTGTCTAGATCTACAGAGGAACTGGGAAATTGGGAGCAACCTTCTGAGGAGGAGGAGGATGGCAATGGGGATGACAAGGAAGCTCTCCTTATGGATGACAGAGCTCAGCTGCATCAGGTGTGAAAAGCCAGATTGACACCTAAATTCCATAGAATGAACTGGTGCTGTAGGCAATCATGGAATGGTAAATGTCATGATTTAGTAACTGCAGCCTTTATTCCTTTGGCTTGTGTTTGCTTTTGTTGGCTGTAAATAAAAACACTTCTTTGAAATTGCCCGGTTGTTGCCTGCATGTGATGACCCCTTCTGGACAAGGATGAGATAAGGGCACTGGGGACAGAGAAATAGTGACCAAGTGAGAAAGGTTAGATGCAATGCAGCTAAGTGCAGGTACACTGTATGGTCTGGTTGTTAAACAGTGGCTAGGGTGAGTGCATGGCATTATACATGTGAAGAAGAGTCATCCATAACGACAATGTGCTGGGAGCTGTGTGGCTTTGTGGCTGCTGTACCAGTGAGGAGCATTCGTGGGTTGGCAATGCTTGGCTGGGAGCACAATGAGCTTTCAAAGATGTCATGAGCAAAAATGGTGCCAATCTTTCAGTGGATATAGATGAGTGACGAGTTGTTTCGGGGACAACATGTGGTAATATCGGGCACCAGAGAAGGGCATTGTTTAATTTACTTTGAGCCCTAACAAAGAAACCTGCATTCAAAGGTCAGAAGCAGGCACATGGAATGTAATATTCTGTAAATAAAGAAATAATCAAGGAAGGCGTTTATGTTTGCTTCATTCTTCACCATCTGACTTAGAGTCCATTTATCAGCCTTCACTCATTATACTTCCTTGTATAATGCACCTTTAAAATGTCTTGGGACATAAAGGTAATTTGGTATTGGAAAGATAAATTAAGTTATTTGCGAAGCCTACATACATGAAAGACAAGATCACAATTGATCTAATTTTTCAATGAGCATTGTAACGGTTGCATAGAAAATTATCTTCTCAATGCAGTTTTCAACATGTCACTTTGCTACATTTATAGAGTCATTGAGATGTGCAGCATGGAAGCAGATCCTTCAGTCCAACACGTCCATGCCGACCAGATATTCCAACCCAATTTAGTCCCATCTGCCAGAACCCAGCCCATATCCCTCCAAACCCTTCCTATTCATATACCCATCCAAATGCCTCTTAAATGTTGCAATTGTACCAGCCTTCACTACTTCCTCTGTCAGTTCATTCCATATACGTACCACCCTCTGGGTGAAAAAGTTCCCCAATAGCTCTCTTTTATATCTTTCCCCTCTCACCCTAAACCTGTGCCCTCTAGTTCTGGACTCCCCGACCCCAGGGAAAAGACTTTGCCTATTTATCCTATCCATGTCCCTCATAATTTTGTAAACCTCTATAAGATCACCCCTCAGCCTCTGAAGCTCCAGGGAAAACAGCCCCAGCCTGTTCAGCCTCTCCCTGTAGCCCAGATCCTCCAACCCTGGCAACATCCTTGTAAATCTTTTCTGAACCGTTTCAAGTTTCACAACATCTTTCCAATAGGAAGGAGACCATAATTGCACGCAATATTCCAACAGTGACTAACCAATGTCATGTACAGCCACAAGATGACCTCCCAACTCCTGTACTCAATACTCTGACCAATAAAGGAAAGCATATCAAACACCTTCTTCACTACCCTATCTACCTACGACTCCATTTTCAAGGAGCTATGAACCTGCACTCCAAGGTCTCTTTGTTCAGCAACACTCCCTAGAACCTTACCATTAAGTGTATAAGTCCTGCTAAAATTTACTTTCCCAAAATGCAGTACTTCCCATTTATCTGAATTATATTCCATCTGCCACTTCTCAGCACATTAGCTCATCTGGTCCAGATCGTGTTTTAACCTGAGGTAACCCTCTACGCTATCCACTACACCTCCAATTTTGGTGTCATCTACAAACTTACTAACTGTACCTCTTATGCTCGCATCCAAATTACTTTTTGACAAAAAGTAGAGGGCCCAACACTGATCCTTGTGGCACTCCACTGGTCACAGGCCTCCAGTCTGAAAAAAACCCTCCACCACCAACCTCTGTCTTCTACGTCTGACTAGACATCCCTGTATTCCATGAGATCTAACCTTGCTAATCAATCTTCCATGGGGAACATTGCCGAACACCTTACTGAAAGTCCATATATATCATATCTACTGCTCTGCCCTCATCAATCTTCTTTGTTACTTCTTCAAAAAACTCAATCAAGTTTGTGAGACATGATTTCCCATGCACAAAGCCATGTTGACTATCCCAAATCAGTCTTTGCCTTTCCAAATACATGTACATCCTGTCCCTCAGGATTCCCTCCAACAACCTGCCCACCACCGAGGTCAGGCTCACCGGTCTATAGTTCCCTGGCTTGCCTTTATTGCCCTTCTTAAACAGTAGCACCATATTTGCCAACCTCCAGTCTTCCGGCACCTCGATGATACAAATATCTCAGCAAGGGGCTCTGTAATCACTTCTCTAGCTTCCCACAGAATTCTCAGGTACACCTGATCAGGTCCTGTGGATTTATCCACCTTTAACCGTTTCAAGACATCCAGCACTTCCTCCTCTGTAATCTGGATATTTTGCAAGATGTCACCATCTATTTCCCTACCATCTATATCTTCCATATCCTTTTCCACAGTAAATACTGATGCAAAATATTCATTTAGTATCTCCCCCATTTTCTGTGGCTCCATACAAAGACCGCCTTGCTGATCATTGAGGGGCCCTATTCTCTCCCTAGTTACCCTTTTGTCCTTAATATATTTGTAAAAACCCTTTGGATTCTCCTTAATTCTACTTGTCAAAGCTATCTCATGTCTCCGTTTTGCCCCCTGATTTCCCTCTTAAGTATACACCTATTTTCTTTATACTCTAAGGATTCACTCGATCTATCCTGTCTACACCTGACATATGCTTCCTTCTTTTTCTTAACCAAACTCTCAATTTCTTTAGTCATCCAGCATTCCCTATACCTACCAGTCTTTCCTTTCACCCTGACAGGAATGTACTTTCTCTGGATTCTTGTTATCTCATTTCTGAAGGCTTTCCATTTTCCAGGTGTCCCTTTACCTGAAAACATCTGCCTCAAATCAGCTTTCAAAAGTTCTTGCCAGATACCATCAAAATTGGCCTTTCTCCAATTTAGAACTTCAACTTTTAGATCTGGTCTATCCTTTTCCATCACTATTTTAAAATGAATAGAATTATGGTTGCTGGCCCCAAAGTGCTCCCCGACTGACACGTCAGTCATCTGCCCTGCCTTATTTCCGAAGAGTAGGTCAAGTTTTGCACCTTCTCTAGTAGGTACATCCACATACTGAATCAGAAAATTGTCTTGTACACACTTAAGAAATTCCTCTCCATCTAAACCTTTAACATTATGGCAGTCCCAGTCGATATTTGGAAAGTTAAAATCCCCTATCATAACTACCCTATTATTCTTACAGTTAGCTGAGATCTCCTTATAAGTTTGTTTCTCAATTTTCCTCTGACTATTGGGGGTTCTCTAATACAATATAATATAATATAATGTGATCATCCCTTTCTTATTTCTCAGTTCCACCCAAATAACTTCCCTGGATGTGTTTCTGGGAATATCCTCCCTCAGCACAGCTATAATGCTATTCTTTATCAAAAATGCTACTCCCCTTCCTGTCTTGCCTCCCTTTCTATCCTTCCTGTAGCATTTGTATCCTGGAGCATTAAACTGCCAGTCCTGCCCATTCCTGAGCCATGTTTCTGTAATTGCTATGATATCCCAGTACCATGTTCCTAACCATGGCCTGAGTTCATCTGCCTTCCCTGTTAGGCCTCTTACATTGAAATAAATGCAGTTTAATTTATTAGTCCTACCTTGTCCCTGCTTGCCCTGAATGTTTGACTCACTTCTGTTCTCAGCTGTACCTGTCACAGATCGATCTCTTTCCTCACTATCTCCCTGGGTCCACCCCTCCACTTTACTAGTTTAAATCCTCACGAGCAGCTCTAGCAAATTTCCTTTCCAGTATGTTAGTCCCCTTCCAGTTTAGGTGCAATCTGTCCTTCTTGTACAAGTCACTTTTATCCCAAAAGGGATTCCAATGATCCAAAAATGTGAATCCTTCTCCCATACTGCAGCTCCTCAGCCATCTGCTCTATCCTCCTATTCCTGTCCTCACTAGCTCGTAGCACTAAGAGTAATCCAGATATTACTACACTTGAGGACCTCCTTTTTAAATTTCTGCCTAACTCTCTGTAATCTCCCTTCAGAATTTCAATCTTTGCCCTTCCTACATCGTTGGCTCCAATATAGACAATGACCTCCCGCTGGCCCCCTCCCCCGTGAGAACATTCTGCACCCATTCTGAGACATCCTTGATCCTGGCACCAGGGAAACAACACAACATTCTGCTTTTTCTCTGCTGTACCTCTGACGACAGAATCTCCTAACACAATTGATCTCTTGGAAGCCAACATACCCCTCGTTGCATTAGAGCCAGTCTCAATACCAGAAACTTGGCTGTTCGTGCTGCGTTCCCCTGAGAATACATCACCCCCTACATTTTCCAAAACCGCATACCTGTTTGAAATGGATATATCCAGAAAAGACTCCTGCACTAGCTGCCTGTAGTAAAAAGTGAGGTCTGCAGATGCTGGAGATCAGAGCTGAAAATGTGTTGCTGGTTAAAGCGCAGCAGGTCAGGCAGCATCCAAGGAACAGGAAATTCGACATTTCGGGCATAAGCCCTTCATCATCTTATCCTTCCCTGGAGTTAACCCATCTATGTGTTGGTATCTGAGACTTCCCCCCTTCCTATAACTGCCATCCATCACATACTGTTGCTGTTGCAAATTCCTTATCGCTTCTATCTGTCTCTCCAACTGATCCACTCGATCTGATAAGATTCGCATCCAACAGCATTTATGGCAGATATAATCTGCAGTAACCCTTAAACTCTCTTTAAACTCCCACATCTGACAAGAAGTACATATCACTGCAAAGGCCATTTTTGCTCCTTCACAATCTACAGACCCAGAAAATAACACCGTCTTATTCTTCTACAAACACTACCCCAGGTTAAATTAATAGCTATGGTTTATATTTTAAGTTTAATCAAGAGACTTATCTCCAAAAGCATATAATCAAGAAAGAATCCACTATGCTCATTACTGCAGCCTTTCTCTCGGACAGACTTAAAACAACAATTAACTTATCTGATTCTGTGCTGTGAACTTCACCCAACAGTTCCTCCAAGATTAGTTGTGAATTTCACTGTTTGTTGATTTTCCCAGATGCACTCCTATGTCCAGCGATACACGAATTCAAACAACAAAGGCAGTAACTGTGCAGGTTTTCTCGCTCTCTCTCCCCTGCACTGTCCTCACCATGTGCTTCCTTTGTCTGCTCTTCTCCCTTTTAAACTGCTGTTGTTTTGACTTTTTTTTCCAAAGTTCCAAAACAATGCAACAGCATATACAACAGTAATTGCTGTTCCTAGAATTCAAGGAAATCACCTCCAACACCTAAAATACCTCAAAAAAAAGGAGCAGCTATTACAGCCAGAACTTTTTCCCTTCCTCCATCTTGGATTCACTGTTGAACAGCAATGAAGACTGTTGTCCCGGCTGGTATTACCCTTCAGATTATCTGATTGTTTTTGCATTACTGTTTCTGAAACCTTGCTTTTTACAAACTTGTCCCTGAAGTAGAATAGAGGAAACATTCCAAAAACTATTTGACTGGCTATGAAGTGGAGATTTGCAATTGCGGAAAGTGCTGTGCAAATACAAGTCATTTCTCCCTGAAATCTGAAAGATACAGATGTCATAAGAGATTTTGATCAATGTTTCTGACATACGCCTATGTGAATGCACAGATAACTGAAACAAGGTTGCTAAGAGTTGGGTTAAATGTCTGAATCATTCTCTCTCCACAGATGCTGCCAGACAGGCTGAATATTTTTCAGTATTTTCTGTATTGATTGGACACAAATGAGAAAGCAGCAAATCTCTCTGAGGTACCTGCCAAGTGAATACATTGCCTGTAATCTACAGGGCCCAATGTATCAAATTTAAGAAACATTTCTCCTTATTGCAGATGACTCTAATTGTGCTCTATTGTTACGCCACCTTAAATGCAATAAGGTGCATTTGATGTTTATTGACACCGGATTATAGTCCAGTAGGTCTAATGGAAATCACACAAGCTTTCAGAATGCAGCCCCTTCGTCAGGTGCTCCAAAAGCTTGTGTCATTTCAAATAAACATATTGGACGATAACCTGTTTTCACATGACTTCTGACTTTGTCCACCCCTATCCAACACCAGCACCTTCCACATTTTAATGTTTAAGCCAAGGATTTTAGAATGGCAAATCCCTTGCAGGATCTGAGTTATATAGAACTTACTGTTCTTCTGTACAAGCTCTGAACCTCACAAAGCATTCTCCCATCTCTTGCAGACATGGAACTTAATGTAATATCCAAAATGTTTTATGTAGCCTCTGGGTGTAAGATAATACTTCATTTTTGATCACATTAGTCAGAAGACTTTTTGTTAATTTATTTGGCAGATGTGATATATAGACTATGAATTGTAGGCTGTAAAAATACAGATACGTAATACAAATAAGGTCTGACTCAGAGGCCTTAAAAGGGGATCACACTTTTCCCAGAAATTGGTTAAGTGGCAGTTTTGTTGAGTTTCTAGGAGGGTTTTTCTCAAGTTACCTCAATAGTTAGGTACCACATATCTATGATGCCCCTCTCTCCAATAGTAACAGTATTTATCCCACTAGTCACAAGTGGAAACATTCACCAGTTCTGGGATATCTTAAAAAGGCTTTTGTGCACCTGGTCAAATTGAATTGCCCTGCATGGTTCATGACATTTGACCCAGATATGGCAGAGAATGGACAATCGGTGCACTACTTTGTGGTCAGGAGCCTGTAGTGATGATGGACAGGTTTTACAGAGGAGAGCTGCTCTCTTCCACCAGGATTGGCAGAGGAGACAACAACAGCAGTTCCTAACCATCTGATCCCAGGTTGACCCCAGGCCAGTGAAGTCTCAATTGTCCAGAGGGATGCACAGCAATACTGCAGGGAGTTGAATGACCTTTTCCACTTTGACAAGGTAAGTGCCACCATCTTTTTTTCTGTTATATCACATTCACTCTATCTCTGCTACCACACTGACTCCACATCAAGGCCCAATTCCTACTGTTGTATGCAGCATCTTCCCTCACTCACTCTCACCTGCAAAATCCTTCCAGGCAACTAACTCTGCATGGCATCTCCCACTGGCTTCCTCAGAACACTTCACTCCCTCTCCTCCTCCTGCACCGGCATTAACGGCTGTGCCAGTCACCACCATCTCACTTCGTCCCTCTCATTGTCTCATTCTAAAAGAAAACTGCCCATAGTTGGACAGCAAGAGACAAGAAGGGTTTGGAGAACCTGATATTTGGCTCCCCATAGAGAATAGGATCTTGATCATGACTACCCCGAGTAGGCAAAAGATTGCACCTTTGACCCTAGACTGAAATCAGACTAATCCTTTGACTGTCTGTATAGGAACCCCATGACTGTTTACAGCCTCCCTGGACTCAACTGATCCATGGCCAATTGATTGATGCACATGTAATGTGTTTGGCTACATTGATTGTTGGCACATGGTGTAAGTGTGCGATTGAGATAGGATGGTATCATATAGCAAACTGCCCACCTGCTTGACTATTGACTTTTGATATGGGGCAAACTGCCTTTTTGTCTGCATTGACAAACGTTTGTGAGCTTTTAAGCTTTGACTGAGAGGCCAAAGCATATAAAGGCAAGGCAGGGATGCTGTGAGCATTCAGGTGGATGCCATGGTAGTATGCTCTAAGAGAATGAGAGAGCAGCTTTGAGATGCTCTCTAGCCTGGTCCATGGAGTGCAGTCAGAGCTTCCTGGCAACAGCATTAAAAACTGGTGTGTTCCAAAGTGCAGAGTTGTATTGTAAGTGGATTGGAGGTGTGCCATCGTGACATAGTGAGGCTGGTACACCTCAGATGCCAACGTCTGTGGATGTGGACTGCTTGCATTCATTGCCCATGGAGTGTGCCCTCAGATGTTGGCACAGCATGCCCAAGATGGCGGTCCAGAGGACTTGTTTATGCTTTCATATCAGGTATTCTTCGCATCTAATTTTTATGTGGTGACTGGAAATAAAGAGAGATTGGTAATGACATAAAGTAACCTGACTATTCTCACTGCTCATTAGTCCAGGATAATGTATCAACTGAGAACCTTCCTGCCCATACTTTTGTACCTAAGATGATGTCATAAGTGGCGACTTTGTAAACCTTTCACTGTACTCACGTGAGTACATGTGACAATAAACCTAATTCTATTTCTAATTCTAATTCTAATTCTTCTCCTTCCAACCACTTGTCCTGCTCCAGTGGCTTGTGCTCATTCTCTCAGTGATGCTCTATCCTTATTTGTGAGAAATTGGTTTGTGCAGAAGACTGAACGCCAGTGAAAAGTGATTCCGCATCTGGAACACTATACTTCATAGAACTTTGAAACTTAAAGCAAATCGGAAAATGGAGACTGAGCCAGAGAGGAACGAGAGGGCTTAGGGCTTAGGCAACTGAAGACCTGGCCAGCAATGATGGAACAGTTAAACTCGAGATGCTCAAAAGGCCAGAAACAGATGAATATTAATATCTTGGAGGGTCATGGGGTTAAAGGCAATTATAAAGATGGGGAGGAATGAGGGCATGAAAGGATTTCAAACAAGGATGAAAATTTGAATTTCATTGTTGAACGGGGAGTCCATGCAGGTAGCGAATACAGGATGATGAATGAATGGAAGTTGGTGTGAACGGACAGCAGAATTTTAGATGAAACAAAAACAGAAAACGCTGGTGAAACCTAGCAGGTTTGGCAGCTTCTGTGGAGAGAAAAACAGAGTTAAATGTTTCAAGTCCTGTGATGCTTTGTTAGTACGGATTTTAGTTTAGATTTGTGATAGTCCTGTTGTATATTTCATATCTTAGATCCACATAGAAATGAAGTTATTTTCAATGGACTGCATCTTATACTTTTGGCAAAGTGTGAGTTGTATTGAGCTTTTTGAAGTGATTCTCATTGCAAAGTCTAGTAGGTTTTCTCAGTAAATATGCCTCATGATTACCTCTTCCTCCCCAATGCCATATCTAATGCTCAATGTTACCGGCATTTTACCACATGCCATTCCCAGAAATACTCACCACTCACTGGATATCCACCAAAAGACTCCCACACCATCTCTGAAAGGCTGTTGTGCACCTAAACAAGTGTTAACCAACCAGCAATGCCTTTCTCCAGCCATAGAATGGCACAGCAGGTACACACACAAGATTAGAAATTGTTGGAGAAAGTTTGCAGATCTGGCATCTGTAAGGAGGAACAAGCTTAACATTTTGAGTCCAGTGACTCTTCATCAGAAAGCCCTAAAAAATATGCTGTTCACAACAAATAGCTGTTATGTTTGACGATCCATCACAAATATGAATCCATTCTCTGACCCTAGCCACTGTTTAATAACTATAAAACACACTTTACCTGACCACAATTACATCCCATCTAAACACTTTCTTTACATCACTAATACTCTGACCCCAGTGCCCATTGTAGACCTGCATGTTGTCATTGCTGAAAATGTGTTGCTGGTTAAAGCACAGCAGGTTAGGCAGCATCCAAGGAACAGGAAATTCGACGCTTCGGGCCAGAGCCCTTCATCAGGAATGAGGAGAGGATGCCAGGCAGGCTAAGATAAAAGGTAGGGAGGAGGGACTTGGGGGAGGGGCGATGGAGATGTGATAGGTGGAAGGAGGTCAAGGTGAGGGTGCTGGTTAAAGCACAGCAGGTTAGGCAGCATCCAAGGAACAGGAAATTCAACGCTTCGGGCCAGAGCCCTTCATCAGGAATGAGGAGAGGGTGCCAGGCAGGCTAAGATAAAAGGTAGGGAGAAGGGACTTGGGGGAGGGGCGAATGGTTAAAGCACAGCAGGTTAGGCTGTGTCATTGTCATTGTCATTGTCAAGTAGATGAATATTCCATAGAGGTAGCCGACAAAAAAATTCCAATTGTGAGCTTTTCCTTATACCAAGAGATAGCAAACGCAAACAAAATGAATAGAATCTACAGCTTGTCTGCACAATGCAATCTTGGATACCTGGTACATCACCTTCTCCACCCCATGAAACCCCCACCCCGTCCGCAACCCCAGAGCTTTGCCTTCCCCTCACACTACCTCAACAACCCATTTCTACCCATCCCCACAATATGGAGATCCACAATACTGTACTTTATTTCCATCCTCCCTGCTCCCTGACCCAATCAGTACACTTTAATAATGCCCAACCTGTTCCTGCACCCTCTGTGCAGGCCATGGTAGTAGTCACTGCCGATAACTCACCCTTTTTTATCCTTGGTTAAAAATCACACAACACAAGGTTATAGCCCAACAGGTTTATTTGGAAGCACTAGCTTTCAGAGGGCTTCAAAAGCTGTTGGGCTATTATAACCTGGTGTTGTGTGATTTTTAACTTTGTACACCCCTGTCTAACACTGGCATCTTCAAATCATTCTTTATCCTTCCATACCTTCAATGTTGTTCCACATATCTTGCATACACAGTAAAATCATCATCTTTCTCCTCACCTTGACACATATCTCTACTTTGCACCACCCAGCAGTTGACTGTCCCAAACCCTTTTGGCACTGATCCAGCCACTGCCCCTACAGAGTCCCTTGCACCCATTTGAAAATCAACAATCTAACTCTCAGGACTGTTTTGAACAAGAACTGTAACTGCCAATAATGGGCAAAGTTAAATGTAACTGATCAGACCTCTAATTTCCTAGAGCAAGGAGACTGGAATTGCACACAGTATTCCAAAAGTGGCGTCAACAATGGCATAGCCATTGGTGACATGGAATCAGCAAGCTCTCTCTGATTTCTATGTTGAGATTTCTCAATGTCCAGTTTTTTTTTTCAACACAGTAAGATTGGAAGCTGAATATTAACAAAGCAATTTGCAACATTTAACAAGCTGTATCTCCTCAACTGGCAAGTTACCACTGCTTAGCGAGAAACTTTATTTGCTACTCGGCAGAAACATCAAAGATGTTGATGTTGTGCAGGTTTTGTTTACATTATTTTAAAATATCTGCTCCATGCTTCAGCTCTAGCTTCCAGCTCCTTTAGCATGTTTACTTTTCTGAGTTCACACTCAACCTGAATGGATTAATCAAGGTGAGTACTGTAGTAACAGACTCCAATAGTGCAACATGTTTCAATTGAACTTCATTGGCCTCAGCTTTACAAAGGGTACAATGTGATGCTGCTTTGGAAAAGTCAAATTATGAAATAACAAAGATATGTCCAGAAGTCTTCAACAGCCGATAAGCTGAAGTAAGAGTATTATTGTTGTATCATTATCATAATAATTTGATAATAGTTGGCAATCCCTTTAAATATGGGTCTGATGGGGCAATCTGTACTGTTACTTAGCATGTGCTCTGCAAAACGTTCAGTGAAATGTTTTGGAGAGTCAAATCTTGCAATACATTCCTGAACATTGTTTGAGCACCTTGATCATATGGACTGCAGCTGTTCGAGAAGGCTCATCACCATAGAGTCACAGAGTTCATTGAGTTATACAGCACAAAAACAGACCCTTTGGTCCAACTTGTCAATGTCAATCAGATATCCAGAATTAATCTAGTCCTATTTGCCAGCATTTAGCCCATCTACCTCTAAACCCTTCCTCATCAAAAACCTATTCAGGTGTCTATTATGTTTTGTAATTGTACCCACCTCCACTACTTCCTCTGGCAGCTTATTACATTCACATGACACCCTCTGTGTGAAAAAGTTGCCCCTTAGATGGCTTTTAGATCTTTCCCCTTGCACTTTAAACTTCTGCCCTCTGGTTTAAGACTCCCCTACCCTGGGAAAAAGACCTTGACTATTCACCCTTTCCATGCCTCTCATGATTTTACAAACCTCTATAAGGTCACTGCTCAGCCTTCAATGCTCCAGTGAAAACAGCCGGAATCTACTCAGCTTCTCCCTAGAGCTCAAGCCCTCCAACCTGGCAACATCCTTGTAAATCTTTTCTGCACCCCTTCAAATTTCACAACATCTTTGAGTGAAGCAAGGAATGGATCAGAAATGCCAACCAGTGACTCACTCATCCCAAGAATGAAAAGTAATGATCATTCATGATTCTGCAGGAAATAGATAAATTGAACCTTAATCATGCATTGAAGATTGCTCCAAACTATCATTCCAAGAAACACGGGTTCTTCTCGGAAATGAGAAGGAAGCATACATTTTTGAGCTGAACTCCTTTGAGCAATATGTGGATCAGATAACCCAAGGAGACAGTGTAGGCAGATAGCGTGAAATAAGAGAGTATTTGTTCAATGCTTAAATATTTGTTTTTGGGTTCAGCCAGATAAACCGCAGAGTCTTTCCTGGTGTTTCACAATCCTTTGCCTTTCGTGTATGAATTTCATAAGCTGTTCATTACGAAGGCATCACAGCTTAGCCCATTCTGCCCTCACTTAATGCCAAGAGCTACATTTTCCAACTGGATGCCTGCTTTTTATTCCAGAGTTGACACTTTAGGTGATACCATTGTTAGGTGAATTTGCCCTATTCCCCTCTTCTGAGGCCTTTAGTGGACCAACATGAAAGAAAATTCTTCTCTTTCCACAACAGTTGTGATTTTTTTTTTGCTGTGCGTGGTGCACAAGTACTAAAATGTTAACCTTCCTGCAGGTATAAACCCCTAGATGATACCAGGAAAAAAAAATTGAATTGTCAGCATCCCTAGCTCCTGCAGAAAACCTCCAGGTGTACATTGTAAGCAAAGATTTTATGCTATTCAATTTTTTTCTCTGGTACAAGTGCTGAAAATATTGAGCACCCTCAATGTTCAATTTATAGCACAGTCCGGTCCCAGTGTTCCTACAGGATTATCAATTTATTGTCAGGTCCTTAAATTGAGTTTTCTTCTCCTAGTTAGACTCTGAATTGTGCAATGTCTCCCCAAAGCCATGGACAACCATGTACCAATTCAGAATTTCATCTTTTATTTCCTCAAGAAGGAAATGGCCTTGATCTTCGTCCCCTATGTTCAGGTTTGTGATTTGAGTTTTTAACTGGTATTTGAATGCTCAGCTTTTTTAGGGGTGATTACCAGTTTTAAAGGCACACACTTTGGATCTGAAATAGCAAATCATCGTTCCCACCCTTCTTTCCAGCTGTGCTTTTGGAGCCCTGCTTTCCTCCTGCCACAAGCTCACCAATTGCTGTCTTGCACATTTAACAAACTTTGCGTAAATTATTCCCACCCTTTCTTTTATGTCACAGGGGGAGAAAAGAAATGAGTCAGGCAAGGGGAGGGCGCCTGACATTGATTCAGTCAAAGCCACAATTGTTTGACTGTTTCCTTGTCTTCAGATATATAACAAGTCTCCAAATTCCATCACTGAGATACTGACCCCGAGCTTTCCAGTGACTATTACTTGTTAGCTTATAAACATTTTACTGATGTCAACTGGTCATTTTGTTTCATCCTGAAGCATGCAGGATTAACATTTCTTTACATTTCCTTCCTTGTGTGGTCTTTGCCTTTGATCAGTTGTGTGTATGACCACGTTTCATTTATCCAAGCCTCACATTTCAAGATCAAAGAGCTGATGTCACTATCATGCCTCGGCGTTGGTCCAGTTCTGGTTAATAGATTTTCTCACATTGAACATCAATCCATCCGTACTTAATGTTTACATCATTTATAACATGTCTTGCTTTGATCCTTCATATGGTATAAACTTTTTCAGATGAGATATCATGATGTGTCTTGCAAATTTCCTAGTGAGGTTTCAAATGAGCATAGACCAGATGGGCCAAATGGCCTGATCCTGCACTATATGTTTTATGTAATTCTATCTTCTGTGTAATAGGATAAAATATCTCAACTAAACTATAACCTTTGTATCCAATTTTAGATGTCATTGCCAACAATTTATCATATAAATGTATGTCTTTTTTCCACAGAATCATGTCATTACCATAAGGTACCCATGGAAAGCCCAGTCTGCACTGGTGTTTCAGCCTTCCCCTCTATAAAAAGGAGAAAGTGAGGACTGCAGATGCTGGAGATCTGAGTCGAGAGACTGGTGCTGGAAAAGCACAGCAGGTCAGGCAGCATCCAAGGAGCATCCTCTGCAAAAATAATATATTTAAATGATAATGTATTGTGATAGCACTTTTTTTTATCACACTGATATTAAAAGTTACAAGTGCTTCATGCACAATGAACTGAGTAGAAAGTACATGGCCTCACCCCTTACCATCGCTGCAATCTCCACCAGGCCTCAAACAGCCACAAATTCTGTTTGCTAATTTAATCTCTTTACATCAACAAAATGGTATTTCTTTCCATTCATCTCTTTTCTACTTCATTACTTTTCTAAAAAAAAAATCCATGAATAAACTTCTTTCTTTTTTTTTGATTAAGTAGTTAGAACACCAAATAAGGGCAGAAACTTTCAGCATTGGATGCAGGCATCAGAAGGCATGACAACTAAATGATATAAGAGCAATAGTAGGCAATTCAATCAAGTCTGCTCTGTCATTCAATAAGGCCGTTGTTGATCTGATAATCCTTCACTCGTCTTTCCTGCTTTTTCTTTTATTCCCTTAAAGATTAAGAATTTATCTATCTCAGCCTTGAAAATACATAATGATCCAACTTCAACAGTCTTCTGTGGCAAAGAATTCCATAGGGTCATTGCCCTCTGAGAGAAGAAATTCCTCGTAGATTGACGACCTCTTACTGTGAGATTATGCCCTCTTGGCCTCTGGACTTTCCCACAAGTGGAAGCAACCTTTCCTCATCTAGCCAGTCAAATCCTCTAAGAATCTTGTTTGCTTCATTATCATTGCCTCTCATTCTTCTAAATTCCTGAGTATAGGCCCAACCTTGTCAAACTCTCCTCAAAAAGCATTCTCTCCTTTATTGAGATCATCGTAATTAATCTTCTCTGGATTGCTTCCAATGCATATCTGCCTTTCGTTAGATAAGGTGCCAAAAACTGTTGATTATTTATTTTGGCTGAGGTCTGACCAGTGCCTTGTACAGTTTTAGCAAGACATCCTTATGTTTATAATCTATTTCCTTTGAAATAAAAGATAACATTCCATTTGCCTTTCCTATTACCTGCTGAACTTATGTGCTAGCTTTTGTTGTGATTTCAGCATGAGGACTCCCAAATCCCTTTGTCCTGCAACTTTCTGCAGTCTTTCCTCATTTAATAATATTCAGCTTTTCCATTCTTCCTGTCAAAGTGCATAATCTCACATTTTCCACATTATATTTCATCGGCCAAGTTTTGGTTATTTTTATTGGGGGATGGTGACATACCAGGACCCCATGTCCTTCTCACCATAACCTGAATTAAGTTCTGGTCGGAAAGTCTCATGTTTAACTAACCTGACCTGCCCATTACCAGTTCTGGCTCTTGACCACTTATGGATTGCATAAGGATCTATTCTGACCTGGGCTGTGCTTGATCTCAGCTTCAGGTGGGACACATTGGAGTTGGCCCAGCAACTGACAAATCAACATGGGGTCCCTGGCTTTTGAGTAAGGAGTGGGGAAAGGGGGATCGGGGTAATAACTCTTGATCTGCACTAATTTATGCGCAATCATGGAACTAGATATAGGGAAGGAGACAGCCAGAAAGCCATACTTTGCTCTTGCATCTAACCCCCTTCCCCCATCATTGACTCTCCTTGCAACCCCAACTCCATTAGCACCATCTGGCAAAGTGCTTATCTTACAACTTGGTGTGTACAATCTCAGTCATCCTTCCAGCAGCTGCCACAGCCTTCTCCATACTGCTACCAAGTGCAGAGTTATCGGCCTCTCAGATGTCAGTAACTGTTGTTCAGTGAGATTTTCGCACCCCATGTGTAAGTGAGGTGGCATGATGGTACAGTGGTTAGCACTGCTGCCCCACAGTGCCAGGGGCTCAGGTCTGATCCCAGCTTTGGGTAACTGCCTGTGTGGAGTTTTCACATTCTCCCACGTCTGCATAGGTTTCCTTCCACAGTCCAAAAATGTGCAGGTTAGGTGGATTGTGGTAAATGTGGATTATAGGGATGGAGGTGGGTCTGGCTGAGCTGCTCTTTGGAGGGTAGTGCAGACTTGATGGGCTGAATGGCCTTTCTGTGCACTGTAGGGATTCTACTGGATTTCAGAAGAAGGACCACTGCTGCCCTCATTACAGGGATCGTTATTAAGATCAGTACTGTTTTGGATATACTTTAATGATCTGAAATTGGTTACACAGGACATATTTTCAAAGTTTGCAGATGTAAGAAGGACAGTGACAGACCTCAGCAGAACACACATCAACAAGTAAAATGGACAAATTTATGGGAGTTGAAATTTAAGACAAAGAATTGGGAAAACATATATTTTAGTAGGAAGAATGAAGATGTGAATGAAATGGTAAATTTTAAAGTGGGGTTAGTGGCAGAGTGACTTCAAGACATGACTGCTCAAATGTTTAAAGGTTACTATACAAGTTAAGGTGACTTAAAAATAGAGTATGAGATTCTTGACCCTATCAATAGACAAATAGAGTACGAAAGCAAGAATATTTGCTCAAAAGAATGGTTATGCCTCAGCTGGAGCACTCTGCTATGTGCTATTTTCAAATCAAGTTACTATTTTCAGGGAAGGTGTAATGGTTTGTTATGGGTGCAGGAGTGGTTTACAAGAATAGTACCAGTGGTGAGGGATGTCAGCTATATGGACAGACGGAAGAAGCTGGAATTGTTTCACTTTAAATGGAGAAGGAAGGTTAAATAAAGATTTAACAGAGATAATCCAAATCATGAGTGGTTTTGATAGAGCTAATAAGGCAGAAGTACTGGTAACCAGAATGCACAGATTTAGAGTGACTGACAAAGGAACCTCAGGCAACATGAAGAAAAATTTTTTTTCTTACACAGAAAGTTATTATGAGCTGGAGTATACTGTTTGAATGTATGGTGGAAACAGCTTCAGTGCAACATTCAAAAGGAAAGAAGATAAATAATTGAAGGAACGCTGAAATAAGAGCAGGGTAGTAGGATCACTAGGATAACATAAAAAGAGCCAGAGTAGTCATGGGGGACTGAATTACCTCGTTCTATACAGTATTATTCCATTATTTTATCATAATATCCATATGAGGTGAACTGTTAAAGAGTAACTTTTATTTAAAACGTGAAGCATAGCTTTATATACCAATATAGCTAAAGTCATAGCACAACAAAACAAAAGCAAAATATTGTACTAGCTGGAAACTGAAACATAAACAGAAAATGCAGGAAATGCTGAACAGGTCAAACAGCATCTGTGACAGAAGAAAGAGTTAAAAGTTCAATTTGATGACTTTCATCATCAGATGCAGTAATAGCTGTCAGTTATTTTCTTCATCACTGCATTGTCTGGTTTCCTCAAAAAATACACACAGTGGATATTTTAAATATTTTAAGTCATTTATAGACGCAACACTTTTCACTATAATGCAAGATGCTGAAATCAATTTGAGTGCATCATTCCAAACTATTTCATAAACTCTCCTTCTAAGCTGACATTTTCTATGTTCTGCCCTGGGGAATGCTCTGTTATTTACCACCATAAATTAGGAAGACAGGGCGTTTTAAAAAACTCACCCTTTGCCAAAGAATATTTGTCTTTGCCTCCAAGGAATTATACAGAGGCAAGAATGAAAGATAGAAATCATAAAACATGCAACATTCCTATCACCTTATTGTTGGATGAATATGGCACAGTTGTTGTGTCTGATGAGACCAAACAAATCATCCTCAGCTTATTTCATTGACAAAAAAAAGCAACTACGTAAATGATGGGGCGATTTGATTAGTGAAGGAATGCTTTGGTTCAACAATGTGAAATGATTATTGGCTGCATTTTCTGGCAGAGTTTGACTTTCCATGTGAACAAGGCCAATCTAGTTTGACTTGAAACATCCCTTGATGTTGGGAAGAGGACAGACTTCCCACTCATCTGTGTCCTATAAATTAACTGAATGATGTTCCTTGGCTCAGATTTGTTCCTTGGCAAAGTGCTGCAGAATCAGACAGAGAAAACTTCCATTTGTGGAGTTAGGTTAGAGAAAGAAAAATTCATATATGGAATCACTAGTGAGCTAAGAAACCATTACAACATCTGGCATGAAAATTGTGCCGCAGCTTGCTGGACTGGATTTAAATTTGAATGTAACTTGCAATAACAAAAACAAATGAGTAATGGATGTTTAAAAAGTAGTAAAAATTGTTTCGCTAAATGGCAATGGTGCTTAATCTATTAATAGTGTTATTTATATCAAAAGTGACTCAAATCCATGGCAAATTCAACTCCCATCAAATCAGATAAGTAACTGTAGGTCAAATATTTATAACAGATATAAAGCTGGAATACATATTTTTTAATAAAAATTTCTCCTGTGATTACTTATGATGCTCAATGTCAATGCTTTGGATATGACACTCCTGCCTATACAATGGAAAATATTCATATTATTAGCCCTACTAACGCATCCTAATGTCATTTTGAAGGAATTTTCATTCTGTGTATTTATCTATTGTAGACAAAGCATTGGTCAATCTTTCCTTTTTCTATGGCATTTATGGGTCCTTTAAAGTAAGTCACATCTTTTCATTCAACATTTATTCTAATAACTTATGCATAATTTTTTTTTAATTGCAGAAATATTTTGCTGGCAGTTTAGGAAGACAGAATAGTTTGGATTCTGCTCTTAGTTCATATTTTCACACATATCGTCCTGCATAGTGTTCTTTTTACATATTAATAATACTTGCAAGTTTCTTTATGATAGGGGCAAAGATTTTGCTCAAAGTGGGAATTATTTCATAATTCTTTAGAAAAGAAAGGAATGCCAAAGTATCCCAAAATCTTCCAAGGGAAAATGCTGTAACCTTTGAACTACTCATAAAATCCACACAACTCCAGATGTTGAAACAGACTTGCTGGCTCTCACTTGATGTTTTTTTTCCTAAGAGTGTACAATGAGTACTGAATCTGGCTTGCAGACACTCAATGATTGGATCAAGAGGATAAAATGGACCACCTTATTACTTTTGTATAAGTAATAAGCTGACTCAGGGCAATCTTGAAAGGGCATCTCAGAATGTTGTTAGATAAAGGATGTTGCAGCAATTAATTTTGACAAGTTCAATATGACTTTTACAAACTAGAATCATGGTTCAACCTGGAAATGATCAAACAATGATTGCAATACTATATATTCTGCATAGTCTCTTTACAGACTTCCTGAATTCAATTTTCTGATCGGGATTAACTGTTGAGACAGAACTTTTCTTAACACCATAATTTATGATGACAGAATGCTGCATTCATCCATTTTTTTAATGGCAGTCTCCAATTGAGGCAGCTACGATGAAGCTGGGGGAGCCCATGGGCTTGGGTGTGCATATTGGAAGCTTAAATCAACAAACATGCGAGTACATCAAGAATCCAACTCTATTCTATCAACTTGCATATTTAATTCAAGCACATTAGACTGCCCATATGTTAACCCTGCAGAAGAAGCGACAACTGTATCAGCAGTTCAAGCCAGTATCACAGACATTGATATGGAATTCTCTGTGGTATTCTCTCCAACAGAAAGCAGTTAAGGCAAAAACACTGAGTGTTTTCAAGAGTTAGATGTAGTTCTTAGGGCTAAAGGGATCAAAGGGAATGAAGTGAAAGCAGGAATGGAGCCCTAAGTTGAATGATCAGCCATGATCACATTGAAAGGCTGAGCAGGCTCAAAAGGCAAACAAACTACTTCTGTTCCTATTTTTTTGTTTGTATGTTTCTGTCTCCATGAGTGCCCTCCTTCTCACTCCTGAAACTTGTCAATGAAACCATGTTGAGTTCACGATCGCAATTGAAAATTTTGATTAAAATTCATAAATGTACTGCAAAGATACTCAACACTCAGAGCTGCTTACTCACTAGCCAATGGGGAGAGGTTTTGTTCAAAATACTTTCTGTTAAGAAAACAAAAATGAAAGCAGAAATTGCTGGAAAAATTCAGCAGGTCTGGCAGCATCTGTGGAGAGAAATCAGAGCTAATGTTTCGGATCCAGTAACCCTTCTTCAGAATGCTTGGAACTGTTCTGAAGAAAGGTCACTGGACCCAAAACAACAACTCTGATTTCTCTCTGCAGATGCAGCCAGACCAGCTGAGGTTTTCCAGCAATTTCTGCTTTGGTTTTTGATTCTGATTTCCAGCATCTGCAGTTCTTTCAGTACTTTACTTTCATTGAAAGCTTACTGACTACATTTTGGAAGTATTCAGAATCAGATAAGGATGGGTGGTACCTTTGCTGCTGGAGATTGGAACCTCCAGATAGGAACAATATCATCAAACCCACTTGCAGCATACAATACAGTGCTCTGTAGCTGGACAACTGAGAGGTCAGCAGCAGAGAGACAGGGGCTGGGAGACAGCTCATGGCTATTTGTGATACAGTATGCCTGGTAGAGATTGTGTTTCATCAGGATCAGAGTGCTTCAAGAGGCTCAGGTCCTCACCTGAGGTGATATCATGTACTTACAGCTTCCTAGAAGGAGGCCCGTTTCCTGCAAGGCATGGTGCCAATGCATTATGTTGTATGACTGTGTGACTCATTAACAGAAACTACCAAAGTCAATTTTTTTTAATATTCCCAGCCCCAATCCTCTGACATAATCACGATCTCTTGTTCCACAGGTCACAAGTTTGTCAATGGATTGCTTGCCATGGCTGACAATTACAAGAATGTTAATTTTAATATCAATTGTAGTGCAATTTTATTTGTGATAACTTGAATAAGAAGGCACCATGGTTTGCATCTCTGTCTGGCTTTCTACAGGGAATTGTCAGCTGTGTGTATATCTTCATCCACATTCCCAAAGTTCTGTCAGGAATAATTGTTAACTGCAAGGACTTCCACTCCATTATTGGGCAGCAGAATCATAGAATTTTTGCAACATAGAAGGAGGCTGTTCAGTCCATCATGCCTGTACCTGGTCTCATATTTAAGACAGAGATAGATAGATTCTTCATGGCCAAGGGGATCAAGGGTTATGGGGAGAAAGCGGCAGAGAAACTTATCAGCCATGATTGAATGGCAGATGAGAGGTTTATTTTAGATTACTTACAGTATGGAAACAGGTCCTTCGGCCCAACAAGCCCACACCGACCTGCCGACGCACAACACACCCAGACCAATTCCCCCACATTTCACACCTTCACCTAACACTACGGGCAATTTAGCATGGCTAATTCACCTAACCTGCACATCTTTGGACTGTGGGAGGAAACTGAAATACCCGGAGGAAACCCATACAGACACGGGGAGAAATGCAAACTCCACACAGTCAGTCGCCTGAGGTGCGAAATGAACCCGGGTCTCTGGCGCTGTGAGGCAACAGTGCTAACCACTGTGCCACCGTGCTGCCCACAAAGAGTTGATGGACTGAATGGCCTAATTTCCGCTCCTATGTCTTATGATCATAGGTACTACAGCCCAACCATTAAGAGATATTTTTACTGGTGTGTGCAAATTCCCATGGAGTAGCTATAATACTATCAACCTAGTGCAGTCCAAACTACCTAATAATTTAGGACCTGCAAACACATTTAAAAGTTGGCTGCTGTGACACCAGGGAAAACTTGGCTAAACACACTCTGAACTGGCTAGTGCCTGGTATTTCATCAAAGTGACATTATTTATGGTGAACAGTGAATATCAAGAAGTTATATAGGGGTCAGGTATGTTCCCAAATACAACTGCCCTAGACTTTAGCACTGGCCTTATCATCAAGAAACAAAATGAACCACTGCAATCTTGGCATCGGTCACAGTTCTGATGTATTTGTGGCTGCACAACTGAGAGATCCCACACATGTCACCTGTCATTCCCCGGAAGGAGCCGACCACAGAGATATTCAAACTGTCTATCTTTTCACAGCCACCAGAAGAGAATGGGTTAGAGTTAGCCCTCGGGTCCTGCTTCAGCAGCTAGCATTGTTCCATCATTGGCATTGTGCTGGGTCATACAGAGCCTATGTTGGCACTGTGAATTGGCCAGTTGCGGTCAGAAAGCTTTGGGACTCCTGTGCACCCTATGCATCTGGAGAGACCCTGCAGCAGTGAGCTATCAGTGAGCTCGATGCTCTTCATCTTCCACTTGTTGCTACTCCTGGGTTTGCCATGGGCCATCATTACCCTGCATCTGTCTTTGTCTTCTTGGCTAGGTAGCCACAGTGAACAACAACATAGGGCCCACAGTGGAAAGGGTCTAAATAGGGAACAGAAGGAGCAGAGGATTTTCTTAGACCTCAGAAGAGTCATCTAAGTCATCACCCTTAGATGAGGGTTAAGCACATTTCACTACACAATGTGACATGTTGGACAAACTTAACAGAGGGTATGTCTCCATCATACATCGAAGTTCAGCCTCAGCACGTACAGCTGGCTAATGAAGGGGCTGTGCTGTTTGAATGGTCACCATATGACATAGAGTAAGGAGTAGATATAGCACAAGATCACCCTTACAACCCTCAAATTGCATCAAATGCTGCATTTAGTACAGACCATCACAACACTTACACGATAGAGGAACTCTTACAGTTGTGTCGCTCACATAGGAACTTTGGAAGTTGTACATTTTGTGATTCGCCTTATGATCTCTTAAGTTGCTGAGACGTTCAGCATTACTGAGATATCTAAATTTAATTTGTTAGCAGCAAAGGCATGTAGCAAATCATCTTTGACATCTGACCATTTATCATCTTTGCTCTACATGGGTAGTAACTGGGGCACGATATGCTTGCAAATTAAACACAACTGCACTTTGCAAACAGCTTGATGTTTTTGTTGCTACAATGTCATGGCGTCCAGCAAATGTGGATCTCATGCTTTCTCCCATCAAACTGACACTGATTGTGCCCAATGCCCTGGGCATTGTTCAACCATTTTCTAGGATCACTTCAAATCTAAAGAAGGAAAGTGATAGAAGAGAATTGCAGCCCGTGATGGACACTGTCAACATTGTCAAGGCAATGCAAGATAGGGATGCTTTAGCATCCAGCTTGGATCAGAGTGGGTGAGCAGTCTGACAGCAAGTGACTAGGCCAGAGCTGCAGACTTGTGTGTCCCTGAGCATAGTGTCCTTGCTGCAGCATTATAACTGATACTTGCTGTTGCATCCTGAGGTGCAGAAGCATCTGTAAGTGAATAGGAGATGTGCCATGGCTGACACATATCATTCTCACAGGCTGACATGTATCAGCTGTCAATGTCTGTGCACATTGGGTGCATGCAGCTTCTACCAATGGAGCAGGCCCTGAGATATTGATGCCTGGTCTCAAAGGAACCTCCTACTGGCTCTGTCCACCATGTCAAGATTTCGTGATGTCTAGCTCATCCAGTATGTTTGGTAAGGTGGGAAGCTGAATTTTAATTTTAATGAAGATTCCCAGTTGCTTTGAAGGGTTCTCTGAATGAAACCCCTTCGGTCGTCATTAATTATGCCTGCCAAGACCATAACTTCATTTACAGATCTGTTCTTCCTATCGTGGGTCTTGATCGTCTCCTTTCTTTCTTCTTCTGTCAGACTCTTTAGGTGAGTACATTGCTCTTCTTTTGTTTTAAATCTAGCTTTGTGATGTTCCTCATGCTGCAACCTCAGATAAAATTGTACGATTACAACTTGAGTTCCATTACTACACTCATGCCTTATGAGTTCTGCTCATTATAGATATACTCACTTTGAGCTGCATATACCAATTTTTCTAGTTCTGGTTTCACATCCTATAAGCAAAGCATTTATTTTGTAAACTTTCTCTTATCAGACCACACTATAAAATGTAGAAGGTGAAATAGGCCATTTGACCCATCATTTCGACTTTGTTACTTATGAAATCATGGCTAATCTAATAATTCTCCACTTTCCTTCCTTTTCCCAATAATCTTTGATTCCCTTACAGATTAAAAATCTCTCTGTCTCAGCCTTAAATATACTTAACAAACCAGCCTTGACAGTGTTCTGCGATAAAGAGTTCCACAGATTCACTGCATCTGAGAGAAGAACTTCTTCCTCATCTCTGTCTTAAATGTATAACCCTTTATTCCAAGATCATGCTCTCTGGTCTTGACTCTCCCACATGGAAACAACCTTTCTGCATCTAGTCAGTCAATTCACAGAGATATACAGATGTACAGCACAAAAACAGACCCTTTGGTCCAACTTGTTCATGACGACCAAATATCCTCAATTAATCTAGTCCCATTTGCCAGCACTTGGCCCATATCGCTCTAAACCCTTCCTATTCATATACCCATCCAGATGCCTTTTAAATACTGCAATTTTACCAGCCTCCACCACTTCCTCTGGCAGCTCATTCCGTACACATACCACCCTCTATGTGAAAACACTGCCCTTTAGGTCCCTTTAAATCTTTCCCCTCTCAACCTAAACCTATGCCCTCTAGTTCTGGATTCCCCCACCCCAGGAAAAAGATTTTGTTTATTTACCCTATCCATGTCCCTCATGATTTTATATACCTCTATAAGGTCACACCTCAGCCTCTGGTGTTCCAGGGAAACAGCCCCTGCCTATTCAGTCTCTCCCTGTAGCTCAAATCCTCCAACCCTGGCAACATCTTTGTATATCTTTTCTGAACCCTTTCAAGTTTCACAACACCTTTCCTATAGGAGGGAAACCAGAATTCCACGCAATATTCTAAAAGTGGCCTAACCAATGTCCTGTACAGCAGCAACATTACCCTCTTTAAGAATTTTGCATTTTTCAATGAGGTCACCTTTCATTCTTCTAAATTCTAATGAGGACAGTCCCAACTATTTGTGAAACTTGAAAGGATTATACCTTTCCTTCAACCAGCACAGCAAAACTGTTCTCGGTATTCTGGGTGTTGTTTACCTTGTGTCTTGTAGAGTTTTGGCAAGACCTCCCTATTTTTATCCTCCATTCCTTTTAAACAAAAGGCTAATATCACATTTGTCTGCCCTACTACCTACTGAACTTGTAATGAATTTACTTGTACTAACCGTTTTGAAATGTATGTTTGAGAATTCCCAAATGCTTCTATTCTGCAGCTTTCTCAGCCTTTATCCTTTTAAATCATATTCAGATCCGCGATTCTTTCTGTTAAAATGCAGCACCTCACTTTTTTCCAAATTGTATTCTGCATCTACTACATCAAGTCCTCGAAGAATCTTGTATGTTTCAGTGAGGTCACCTCTCAATCTTCTACATTCAAATGAGTACTGGCCCAATGTACTCAATCTCTAGATGCCAAATGAATGCAAAGAGAAGAGGGGGGGGCGAGGTGAGGATGCTGTAGCAGGCAGTCAGCATCATTGAAAGGAGCAGGTTAATTGAGGGTTTCATGTTAGTTGAAGACAGAACCAGATTCATTAGAGCTAATTAGCATTTTTTCATGGTCTATGAAAGAGAAAGGATACTTACCTGGCAGGGAACATACCAGGATCAAGAGTGGAACTTCGAGTCATCAAGACTAGTGGAGATCATCGCTGGATCGTGATTGGACTTTGGAGGATCATTTAGTTGTGCTGACCTGCTCTTGGTGGATCTTTATGCTGGCTCTGGCCTAGTGCCAACTCAGGGGCCATCCAACCACAGATGGCCTCAGCAGCCACCCGCAGCCTCGCCGGGGCATTCACAATACAGTCCGAGTGACTGTGAAGAAAATGGAAGATCGTACACTTGTCAATCAGATGGTGTTCATCAAAACGGTTCTGCTGGAGTGCTGTGGGTTTGAGCGGGGGCCTGCAGGTTAGGGCCTCCCTGTACATGGATGATGTCGCTGTTTTCAGATCCGCTGTCCGTGCACAGACTCATGCGCATATGTGACCAGTTCAAACGGGCCTCGGGGGCCAAGGTAAACCAAGGCAAGAGCAAGGCCATGTTCTTCAGGAACTGAGCCAACCAATCCTTCATCCCCTTCACCATCAGGACCGACAACCTGAAGGTACTGGGTAATTGGTATGGTGGCTCTGGGGCGTATCAGCAAAGTGAGGCAGAAACTGGGCAGAGGGAACCTACGATCACTCTCCATCACGGGAAAAAAACCTGTTCATCAGGTGTGAGGCACTGTCATTGCTGTTATACATGGCACAGGTCTGGCCTATTCCCAGAACCTGTCCCACTGCAGTCACCCACGCCATCTTCCAATTTATATAGAGGTCAAAGATGGACCGGGCCCGAAGGGACTCGATGTATAAAGCTCTGGGCAACAGGGGAAAAAACACACCCAATGCCACCCTCACCAAGATGGCCACCTTTGTGTGTGGCTGCATCAAGCTGTGTGTGGATCCCCGGTATGCAAACATCAAGAGTCAGTACTGAGGTTCTACCTGTCCCCGGTGTTGCGAAGGATCGGCCAGGTCCCACTGCCGCGGAACGCTCTAAGTAGTTGGACCATTCCGTATCACGTGTCCTTCGTGGAGAAGTTTATGAAGAAAAACATCTTTGACCACAAGTCCATCAGGAAGTGGTCAGCACGTAGTGTCCTTGAGACCCTTCAGGAAAAGGAAAGGGCGGATCCTATCGAGCGGTTTCCTGAGCAGACTGTCAAAGTCATTTAGCAGAATAACTCATCGCCAGAACTTTCCAACAAGCACCAAGACATGGCTTGGCTAGTGGTGAGAAGGGCCCTGCCTGTGAGATCCTTTATGCACGCCCAGACTCTTAGCTGCACCGCACGCTGTCCTCGACGCGGCTGCAGGGGGGGTAACGAGACTGTCACACATCTCCTTCTGGAATATGTCTATGCAGAAGAAGTCTGGAGAGGAATGCAGTGGTGTTTGTCGAGGTTTATCCCGAGCAGCACTTTGACACGAGACTCCGTGCTCTACGGTCTGTTCTCCGGGATGCACACGAAGACAAACATCAACTGTGCCTGGAGGATCATCAACTCGGTGAAGGATGCTCTCTGGGCGGTCCGAAGCCTGTCGATCTTCCAACTGAAGGAGTTGACTACAACTGAGTGTTGCAGATTGGCACATTCCAAGGTCCAGGACTACGTGTTGAGGGATGAACTGAAGCTTGGGGCAACTGCCGCCAAGGCGAGGTGGGGAAAGCCCACTGTGTAACGTCTGCCTGCCTAATGAAGAACAGGAAACCCATGCAGTCATTTGGGCTCTGCTGACGCCTCAGCTAAATATATAGATATAGGATTGATAAACATACAAACCTCTATATATGAATGATAAATTCTGATCTCTGTATGCAAATGTTTACGTATGTTTGGCATGACCAACTGTACAGACCATCAAATTATTTTATGAATAAAGTATATTTTTTGAAATAATAAAAATGTATACTGCCTGCAGGATTTCTTTATGACCTTCAGGAGTGTGCAGCAGTGTGAGCAGTTCCTGAAGGTCTTCAAGGAGAAGGAAGGGGAGCCTCTGTTCTCCATCTTGTCGGCGGTCCCATTGTGTGTGTTTCCTGCACAGAGGAGTTGGGTTGTTACAATCCATATGTACAATCACCACGTCCCAGCAGCTGACATCCTGACCTTCCTGAGAAGATATGTCCAGGTCAAGGGAGAAAGCACCAATGTGGTCGACCCTTTCGGGATCTGGACCAGCAATACGACAGGTCAGGATAACTCTCAGGGTTGATGCCAGCAGGAACATCCTCCACCCACCCTCCAGCCTTGCAATCAGAGGGAGCAGAGGGTACCTGACATATGCAGGGCTGCCGAAAGTGTGTCGAACCTGCGGGAGGTCAGGCCACAGGCCGGCGGGCTGTAAGGTCACCACTTGTCGGAACTGCAAGAAGGAGGGTCACCCGACCAAGGAATGTAAAGAGGCCAAGAACTGCAATCTGTGCGGAGAGGCGGTCCACATGTACAAGGCCTGACCAAGACGAGAGGCCACCACCTACGTACAGATGGCTGGAGTTGGCAATGCAAGCCATGGACCGCAAAAGGCCAGCAAGGTACCACAAACCAGCAGGGGAATGGTGTCTAGGGACACCCAGAAGGATGGAATGGAGCAGACGGCAGCCAGCGTGGAGGTGCAGCAGCCAATCCAGGCTCCCACAGGACAGACGGAGAAAATGCAGGAGGAGCAAACCAGGGAGGCAGAGGACTGGTTTCCTGTAATAAGCAGGAAGAGGAAACCTGGCCAGGTTCCCAAAGCCACCCAGCAAAGGGGGACCCAACTCCTGCACCAGGAGGATACAGGCAGCTCTTTAGATGGTGAGGATGGGCTTAAGGAGGGTTACCACCAGAGGAAGAGACAGAGCGCCGTAGGGAGAAAGGAGAGCAGCACCCCCCAGACAGGAAATGATGAAACCACTGAGGGGGCTGGTAAAGACCAGCCCCCACCCGGTGAGAACCAGGAGGTACCCACCGCCCCACAGCTCCAGGTAACTGGGAGCAGTGCTCCTCAGACAGCCCCACTGTCAGACAGAGAATTGGACTGTGCAAACCCTGGTCCCGACCCAAAGACACCAGAGTGGGGAAATGGCCCCAGCGTGGAGCCAGACAGCTACCTCAGCCCTGGGAGTGTCCAGCAGTTCATGTTCACCACAGGAATGCAGATAGCAACCCCAGAGAGGATGGACCAACAACAAATGGACACTGGTAACCTGATAAACTGTTGAAATGGGGATAAAAATTGCCAGTATTAATGTGCATAGCATTAAATCTCCTATGCAATGTGTCTCTATGTTGACCTTCCTGGCCAACGTTAAACCTACTGTCCTGTTTCTACAGGAGTGTGGGATACCACACCTCAGCAACGACAGGAGATGGTCGGGCTTGTGGGCCCATGAGCCATCAGTTTGGTCGGGGGGCAATGATAGTTGCGCCTCCGGCCTGGGTATCCTGTTGCGAGGAGGCAACTTCACCATTTCCGAGGTTAAGGAGGATGCGGGCGCCTCCTCGTCACTGATGTCATGTAGAGAAACGATCCCCAGCAACTGGTTAATGTGTATACCCCAGTGGGTAAGAGTGAACAGTTGGTCGTCCTGCAGCAGCTTCCACTGTTGCTGGCTACATCCAGGGCGGTCATTCTGGCCGGAGACTTCAACTGTATCATTGATGCAGATGGACGATCCGGCGGGGGGGATAGTAAACTGGACGCCACGTCCAGAACCCTGATGGAAACGGTCAAAGATGCCAAGCTGAACGACATCTTTAGCACCCCTGCAGACGGAGCGCAGCATAGATACACCTGGTCATGCGCAGACGGGTCTATCCACTCAAGGATAGATTACCTGTTTGTGTCCCGAACGCTCTCGGTCAGATCCACCAATGTCAAGCCGGTGTTCTTTTCTGACCACTGCCTCCTGCTGACTCACTGTCACCTACAGGACGGGCAGCGGGCTGGTAAGGGAACGTGGAAGCTGAACACAAAGCTGTTGACCCCGGGAAACATTGAGGAGCTCAAGAGAGACTACGCAGGTTGGAGAACTGTGAAGCCCCTGTTTGAGTCCCCAGCGGACTGGTGAGAAACAGTAAAAGGGAACATCAAGAGGTTCTTCATCCTCAAAGATGTTCAGGAGGTGAGAGAGAGGTGGGGAAAACTGTCCCAGCTCCAGGAAAGTACGCAGAACCTGCTCCTGCTGCAGACGATGGGGGTCGATGTCACAGAGGACCTCAAGGAGGTGAAGGGCCAGCAAGCCTCGCTCTTTGCCTTGGAGGCCTCCAAGATAATCTTCCGGTCCAGGGTCCACTCTGTGGGACAGAATGAGATGTGCTCACATTTTTCCTTCCAGAAGGTGCACAAAGAGAGCTCTGTGCTTAGCAGCCTGAAGGAAGAAGGTGGCTCAATAACGTCATCTCAGGATGGCATCATGAGGATCAGCAAATCCTTCTATGCCAGTCTGTATGACGCAAAGCCGACCGACAGCATGGCCTCCCAGTTGTTCCTGTCCTCTATCACAGAGGTTTTAGACGACAGAACATGGGAGAGGCTAGACCAGCCGCTATCTCTGGACGAGCTGACCAAGGCTCTCGCGTCCTTTGAAAAGAATAAAACTCCCGGAAGCGATGGCTTTCCGGTCAAGCTCTATTCTGCTCTTTGGAACTTGTTTGGTCAGGACTTGCTGGAGATATATGTCAGTATGCTTCTGGTAGGTACCATGAGTGAATCCATGAGGAAAGGCATCATCACCCTCATCTACAAGTGGAAGGGGGAGAGGGAGGAAATCAGAAATTGGAGACCAAACTCACTGTTAAATGCAGATTACAAAATCTTGGCAAAGGTCATCGCCAACCGGGTCAGGTCTGCTCTGGGGTCAGTGATTCACCCTGACTAAACCTGTGCTGTAATCGCAAGGAAGACCACTGAGAGTCTCGCACTCCTCAGGGATATGATCGCCTACGTGCAGGACAGAGGGTTGGACACCTGCCTGATCAGCCTGGACCAGGAGAAAGCCTTTGACAGGATATCACACATGTATATGAGAGATGTTCTCTCCAAAATGGGCTTTGGGGAGGGTATCTGCAATTGGATCAGACTGCTCTACACCAACACTGTCAGTGCAGTCTCAGTCAATGGGTGGGAATCAGATAGCTTCCCAGTCAGATCTGGAGTCAGGCAGGGTGCCCTCCCTCTCCTGCCTTGTTTGCGTGCTGCATAGAGCCATTTGCCGAGTCCATCAGGAAGGATACGAGCCTGAGAGGGGTGACTATTCCTGGCAACGGGGACCTGCAGGTTAAAGCCTCCATGTACATGGATGACTTTGCCGTTTTCTGTCGGATCCACTGTCCGTGCGCAGACTCATGTGCATATGTGACCAGTTCGAATGGGCCTCAGGGGCCAAGGTAAACCGAGGCAAGAGCGAGGCCATGCTCTTCGGGAACTGGGCCGACCAATCCTTCATCCCCTTTACCGTCAGGACTGACCACCTGAAAGTGCTGGGTATTTGGTTCGGAGGGGCTGGGGCTTGCGTTAAGTCTTGGGGGGATCGTATCAAGAAAGTGAGGCAGAAACTGGGCAGATGGAAGCTCCAGTCGCTCTCCATCGCAGGTAAAAACCTGGTCATCAGGTGTGAGGTACTGTCATTGTTGTTATGTGTGGCACAGGTCTGACCTATTCCCAGAATCTGTGCCGTCACAGTCACCCACGCCATCTTCCATTTTGTATGGAGATCAAAGATGGCCAGGGTCCGAAGGGACTCGATACACAAAGCTCTGGGCAACGGGGGAAAAAACACACCCAATGCCACCCTCACCCTGATGGCCACCTTTGTATGTGGCTGCATCAAGCTGTGCGTGGATTCCCGGTATGCAAACACCAAATGTCACTACGTATTGAGGTTCTACCTGTCCTGGGTGTTGCGAAGGATGGGCCTGGCCCCGCTGCTGTGGAACGCTCTGAGTAGTTGGACCGTTCCGTATCACCTGTCCTTCGTAGAGACATTTATGAATAAAAACACCTTTGACCACAAGTCCATCAGTACGTAGTGTCCTTGAGACCCTTCGGGAAAAGGAGAGAATGGATCCTGTTGAGCGGTTCCCTGAGCAGACGTCAAAGTAATTTGGCAGAATACCTCATCGCCAGAACTTTCCAACAAGCACCAAGACATGGCTTAGCTGGTGGTGAGAATGGCTCTGCCGATGAGATCCTTTATGCACGCCTGGACTGTCTGCCGCACCACATGCTGCCCTCGAAGCGGCTGCGGGGGGGACGAGACTGTCACACACCTCCTTCTGGAATGTGCCTTCACAAAGGAAGTCTGGAGTGGAATGCAGTAGTGTTTGTCGGGGTTCGTCCCGAGCAGCTCCGTGACGCAGGACTCCGTACTCTACGGTCTCTTCTCCGGGACGCACACCGAGACGAACATCAAATGTGCCTGGAGGATCATCAACTCAGTGAAAGACGCTATTTGGTCTGTCCAAAACCTGTTGACCTTCCAGCTGAAGGAGTTGACCCCGACTGAGTGTTGCAGACTAGCACATTCCAAGGTGCAGGACTACATGTTGAGGGACGCGCTGAAGCTTGGGGCAGCTGCGCCAAGACGTGGTAACATCTGCCTGCCAAAGAACAGTGGGCCCACGCAGTGAGCTCCGCTGATGCCTCAGCTAAATATATGGATAGTAAACGTACAGATCTGTGTTTATGAATGATTACTCGATCTCTGTATGCAAAGATGTTGACGTATGTATGGCATGATCAATTGTACAGATCAACAAAATAATTTTTATGAACAAAGTATATTTTTGAAATAAAAAATCAGAAAGAGAAAGGATCTAGCTGTTTGGTGAGTGGCTAAGACCTATTCTATTCTTAAACTTTAATATAGCAAACATCTTAGTGGTAAAGTTAATGAAACATATAAAAGGCAGCGTAAGCAATGGATAATATAATCGAACTTCAATAAGGGTGGCATTTCAGATAATGTTGGATTAGTGGTGCTGGAAGAGCACAGCAGTTCAGGCAGCATTCGAGGAGCAGTAAAATCAATGTTTAAGGCAAAAGCCCTTCATCAGGAATAAAGGCAGAGATCCTGAAGGATCTCTCCACGCTTCAGGCTCTCTGCCTTTATTCCTGATGACGGGCTTTTGCCTTAAACATTGATTTTACTGCTCCTCGAATGCTGCCTGAACTGCTGTGCTCTTCCAGCACCACTAATCCAGAATCTGGTTTCCAGCATCTGCAATCATTGTTTTTACCCATTTCATATAATGTGTCAGGCTATAATATTTGGAAGGTTCCAGATACTGTTATGATCCAGGGCAAATACATCTGCAGTAAGTGTTTGCAGTTCGAATAGCTTTGACTCACAGTTTGGGAAGAAAAAAATTACTAAGATTCTTTGTACCAGGAGGCAGTCACACTCTACAGAGGCCAGTATCCTGTCACCAAGTCACTGTTTATTTGCATGTGGAGGGTCTTTGACACTGCTCCAGCTTCCTCAGAGTGAACAGAACCTCTGATACTGTGTTTATACTTTTTTCTTGTTTATCTTTTCTTTTTTTATTATTTTTATTATTTTTAGAGATAGTAACTAAACTTCTACCGGATGATTATAGAATTGATTATTAGCTACAGCAAGCTGGAACAATTAGATAGCTCATCCCAGAGACAGCTGTTAATATATCAGTGGGGTGGAGCTGTTGTAGAGCTTTCAAGTTAACCCTTTAAAGCCAACTAGCTGAAATAACTCTACAGAGGCCAGTATTCTGTCACCATGTCACCCTTTATATACATATGGAGTGTCTTTGACACTGATCTAGCTCCCTCAGAGTTAGCTCTCAGAGTGAACAGAACATCTGACACTCCTGTTCATATCTGTCAGCCAGAGCTCCCTTGTTGGACCAGGTTAACAGCCCAGTCAGGGAACTCATATTCTGTAAGGTCCACCAGGCTAAACTCATTACAGTCTCTACATCCCTCCCCCTCTGAGTCCAAGTACATAGACAGGTTCTTTCTCATGTAGCTCCTCCTGGGGGGGGGGGGCGGGGGAGGAGGTTAGCACCGGATCAGGTTCCTTTGAATCTGCCTTAGATATGGGCAGTGTGTAACACATGGTAGCTCAGCTCTTGCACCTGAAACAGTCAGGCAGTGATATCCGCCGTGTCCATCTCAGGTTTTGAGGTCTCTTCAACACTTGATGAAGAGGGAGAACCCATACATTCTTCCAGTCTTTTCAACTCTTCCCAGGAAACAAGCACATTTTGTTCCTGCTCCTCTTGCGAGTTTACAGCTTTCATATGGTTCTCTTGTTTGTTTAGGACCATTGCACCTACCTAAACTTGGTATATCACTGGACCTGATCTTGGGTTGACTGTACTTCTTACCCATCTGGGGTCATTTCCCTGGTTCCAACACCCAACTTCATCCCCTAAAGTAAACTGCCTCTCCCACTTAGTGAAGTCTTGTGTCTGGCATTAACGTTCCTTTTCACTCTTCAGTCTTCCCCCACCCCCAGATGCAGGAAGTTCAGATTTCACCAGTGTGGAGTCTTCTCCTGATCAGCAACTCTGCTGGAGTTATCCTTGTCACTGCATGAGGGGTGGTCCTATAATCAATGAGGAACCGGGACAGTTTGGTACCGAGTGAAGCTGTTTCTTTAAGCCTGCCCTCAAATTTTGGAATGCTGTTTGGGACAGCATGGTGTCTTAGTGGTTAGCACTGCTGTCTCACAGCACCAGGGACCCTGGTTTGATTCCAGCCTCGAGTGATTGCGTGGAGTTTGCATATTCTCCCCGTGTCTGTGTGGGGTTCCTCTGGGTGCTCCTGTTTCCTTCCACAGTCCAAAGATGTGCAGGTCAAGTGAATTGACCATGCTAAATTGCCCATAATATTAGGTGCATTAGTCAGAGGGAAATGGGTCTGGGTGGGTTACTCTTCGGAGGGTCGGTGTGGACAAGTTGGGCCAAAGGGCCTGTATCACACTGTAGGGATCTAATCTAATGTTTCTTCCAGACCTTTGGAATGATGGATGGTATGGAGCTGTCCTTATACTTCAAATCCCAGTCGACTTTAGGAAATACTTAAATTCCCTGCTGGTAAATGATGACTTGCAATATGTAACCAACACTTTCATCAATTTGTGTATTGCAAAATATACATGCAGTTTTTCTATTATTGTTCCTGTATTTGACGAATGAACTCTACGCACATCCAACCACTTTGAGTTGGAATCCACAATGAATCAGACCATTGAGCCCATGAAAAGACCTGCATAGTCAATGTGTGGCTGAGTACAGGGTTTACCCAGCCATTCCCACGAATGTGAGGGCTGTGCTCGCAGGACATTTTGTCCTTGTTGGCACTCTGGGCACTGGCACACCAACACAGTACCAACCCTGGCCACCAGACATAACTTCTCACCACTTTCTTCATTTTGGAAACCGCTGGATGACCCTGGTAGAAATCAGTCAGTATCTAGAAGCAATCTTGCTTGGGACAATCACTTGCTCCCCATAATAATATGCCATCCTCTCCTGTGATCTGGTCTATCTGTCTCCAAAAAGGGTTCAATTCTGGTTGTGATGGTCCTTTTATTTTCACCATCATCACCAGCTTATCAGTTGTGACTGGAAGTGTCTCCAGAAAATTGTAAACCATTATGGACTCTTCCAGTGGCGGTATCATCGGTGGTATATCTGTCAGTGGGAGCCAGCTCAATGCATCTGCATTTGTTTCTTGGCCTCCAAGAAGATGTTCCAACTTGTAATTATACGTACTTAGCATTCGAGCCCTCAGCCGAATTTGGCCTTTAGTGATGAAATGCACTGCCTTGTCCTCTTTAAGTAGACCTCACAGTGGTTTGTGGTCTATTATCGTTACAAATTTACATCCATGAAGTACTCGTGGAACTTCATGACTCCAAATATGACTGCCAAACCCTCCTTCTCGATCTGGGCGTATTTATGCACTGCATCAGCCATAGTCCTAGATGTGTACATCATTGATGTTCCTCTCCATTAGGCCACCTATGATGTAATAATACCTGATGCCATATGGGGAGGGCATTGTAAGTCAAGACAAGATCATAATGTGCCAGCACCTGAGAGGATGATAGCTGTCTCTTCCCTTCCTGGTATAGGTTTACAGTCTGGCTAAGGTCTTGCACAAACTTAAGGGTTAGAGTCTAGAGCAAATTTTGTTCAAGAGTGGTTTGTAATCACTGAAATGGCTTTGTCAATGTCAACCTCCATTAGAACCAGGTGACCATTTAACCAGATGTTTATTTTGATTGGTTCTGACTTGGAAGTTGCTAAGCAACTTAACTGTTACAACCCAGATGTAGGTAGACATTCCTGAATACCAGCCTATGAGTTCTCTTACTCACTTCTGATCTGGTGGAACTCTTTTGCTGACTTCAGTCCACATACAGAGCAACTACAATAGCATCCTGGCCCAGATCTTGAAGAAAATGTTAACTGTTTGACCGAGGTTTGGCTTATTTTAAGGTTTTGCTGTGGGCTGTGCCAGAGTCCCTCTGTTCAGGATATGTCCTGAGTGAAGCTTTGCAATTGCCTTCACTTGGGAGCTCCCCAAGCTCAGTCAACCTGGCAAGGGAGTCCACTTCCATTGGAATACCCTACTACTCATATTCTCCATTTGCATGTTTTTCAACGATAAAGGCAGTTGTAGTTCTGAGGAAGGATCACTTAACCCAAAACACTAAATCTGATTTCTCTCCCCAGATGCTGCCAGACCTGCTGAGCTTTTTTAGCAATTTCTGTGTTTGTTTCTGATTTATAGCATCCACAGTTCATTTGGTTTTCAAGCCGGTTGCAGTGCCTGTTTGAAGTCCAGTTGGGTTTCAGCTGGTGAGTGCTTGTTGCATGGTTATGTCACTAATCCTTCATACCAAGCAGTCTCTCAGCATTTCATTAAGAATTAAACGAAAGTCGTATGCTTCTGCCAGTCATCTTAACCTCGTCAAAAATCCCAATGCAGATTCCCCCCAGTTCTTAAATTGCTGAGTAAAAGTGACAGCGTCTCAGAATTAGAGGAGGCTTGAGGTTGTAATATTCCTTAATTAAATCCATCAACTCTAAAAAGGTTTTTGTACTGATGCCTCAGGGACAGTGAGGCTTCTAGTAAACAAAAAAGCTGGAGGTCCACAAACTGTCAGGAGAATTACTCATTGCTTCTCATCTGCCCAGTAAAAATATTGCATTCTTTCCACATACTGGGCCCAGTCTTTGACGGCAGGATCGAATAAGTCAAGCTTTCCAAATAATTAACCCAATTCAAAGGCGACTGTTATGAGCAAATTTCTTCATGTATGTGCTTTTCTTTCATTGCCACTGAAATAACTCAGTGTCTGGTATACTGTCACCAAGTCACCCTTTCTTTACACATGGGAAGTCCATGGCCTATTCCAGCTATCTCAGAGCCAGTTCTCAGAGTATTAGAATGTCTGTTTTTTTTTACTCTGGTTCTTCGTTGTTTATTTAAAAAAAATTTTTTAACCCCCACACTAAAGCCAAACTGCGGTAGTGTTTATTTTTTCCCCAGCTCCCATGTTGTGTGTGTGCAGGTGTGAGACACAGTGAAAGACACAAAGTGCACGAATCTTTATTCAGTTTCCACTACCGGGAAGAAAGGAAACACTCGAGTGGCCAGTGACAAGCAGTGACCTTCACATGAAAGGGTAATGCTGTGTGATCAAACAGTAAAGGGCAGGCCAGGGATTAAATCAAAATAGAGTTGGAGGGGGAATTAATGCACTCCACTCCATGCGGCGCCCACCTCTCCCTGAACAACTCCAGGGTGTTGGTGGAGACCACGTGCTCCTTCTCCAGAGACACCCGGGCTCTAACGTAACCGCAGAAGAGGGGCAGGCAGTCAGCCCTAACATCCCCCTCCTCGACCCGCTGCCTGGACCTGTTTATGGCCAGTTTGGCCAGGCCCAGGAGCAGACCCATGGGGAGGTCTTCAAAAATGTCTGTTTATTTTATTTTTTTCTCTCTTTTTTCTCTTTTTTTTCTTTTGTTTTGCAACCACTGTGTGTGTGTGTGTGTGTGCAGGTGTCAGACACAGTGGGAAACACAAGGTGCACGAATCGTTTATTCAATTTCCACCACCAGGAAGATAGGAAACACCCGAGTGGCCAGCGACAAGCAGTGCCCTTCACATCAAAGGGCAATGCTTTGTGATTAGATAGTGAAGGGGAAGGCAGGGGCTAAATCAAAATAGAGTTGGAGGGGGAAATAATGCACTTCACTCCCTGCGGTGCCCACCTCTCCCTGAACAACTCCAGGGTGTTGGTGAACACCCCGTGCTCCTTCTCCAAGGAGACCCAGGCTCTAACATAACCGCAGAAGAGGGGCAGGCAGTCGGCCCTAATGACCCCCTCCACGGCCCACTGCCTGGACCTGTTTATGGCCAGTTTGGCCAGGCCCAGGAGCAGACCCACGAAAAGGTCTTTAAGAATGTCTGGTTATTTTTATTTTTTTTCTCTATGGCCCGATCCCATTTATTCAAGTGCACCTTGTGAATTCACAGTGATTGACATCACCATTTAACCCGATCAGTCTCCATGACCGATGGAAATAGTGTTGAAATAACTGCACAGAGGTTGGTATCGCATCACCAAGTGACCCTTTATATACTTGTGCACAGTACTCTGGCTGTGGCCAGCAGCTCAGAGTCATCCCTGAATTAAGATGATTCTAATCTCCCGGTTTTGTACTTCATTCCCCCTCTCCACACTACTACCAAACAGCAGTATTGCTTATCTCTCCCCAGCAGCCATGTTGTGTGTGTGTAGGTGTAGGACACAGTGAAAAAAAAATCAAGTGCAGAAAACTTTGTTCATGTACCATCACCAGGAAGAAAAGAAACATCTCCTCATTATATGTATTTTTTTCTTTTTTTCTCTTTTTTTCTCATTTTTTTCCAAAAGCACAAAACAAATGAAAGCAATGTCTTAGACCAAGAGAACCTCTCTCCACAGTCACACACTGGCTGTGACCAGCCGGCTTGGAATCAGTCCCCTGAACTGAGGAGATCCTGAATGTCCAGTTTATTTTTTTTCTCTAACTTTCCTGAGTATATTTTTTTGTGTCAACCCCCACACTATTGCCAAATGGCAGAAGTGCTTATTTCTCCCCAGCACCCATGTCGTGTGCTTGTAGTTGTAGGACATAGTGAAGAAACATCGAGTGCAGAAACCTTATTCATATTCTATCACCAGGAAGAAAGGAAACACCCGGGTGGCCAGTGACAAGCAGTGACCTTCACATCGAAGGGCAATGCTGTGTGATCAAACAGTGAAGGGGAGGCCAGGGATTAAATCAAAATAGAGTTGGAGAGGGAAATAATGCCCTCCACTCCCTGCGATGCCCACCTCTCCCTGAACAACTCCAGGGTGTTGGTGGACACCGTGTGCTCCTTCTCCAAGGACACCCGGGCTCTAACGTAACCGCGGAAGAGGGGCAAGCAGTCGGCCCTAACGACCCCCTCCACGGCCCGCTGCCTGGACCTGTTTATGGCCAGTTTGGCCAGGCCCAGGAGCAGACCAATGAGGAGGTCTTCAAAAATGTCTGTTTATTTTTGTTTTGTTTGGCCAGTGACAAGCAGTGCCCTTGACACTCCTATTTATTCTTTTTTCCCCCACACTATCGCCTAACTGTGGTCGTGCTTATCTTTTCCCCAGCACCCATGGTGTGTGTGTGCAGGTGTGAGACACATGAGAGGCACAAAGTGCATGAATCTTTATTCAATTTCCACCACCAGGAAGATAGGAAAACACCTGGGTGGCCGGCTGCCTGGACCTGTTTATGGCTAGTTTGGCCAGGTCCAGGAGCAGACCCACAAGGAGGTCTTCAAGAATGTCTGTTTATAACTATCAGTCAGAGCTCCCTGATTGAAGCAGATTGACAGTACCAATCAGGGAAAACATACCTATGACGTCTAGCTAGCTGACCTCATTATTATCATAGCAGTCAGTTGTCATGGGCAGGTGGGTGTGACTGTGAGTGATGCAGGTAAGGAACCCAAACTTGCAATTTTCCTTCTGGTTTAAAGGTTTTTTGTCAGTTTGGATGTGATCATGGGCTGCAGGATGAATGTGCAAACTGACCACAGCACCATGGAAGAGGAGGACATTCATTAGGCTGAGCAACAAGGAATGTAGCAGTAATAGATAATATTATAGGGAGAGGCTTTTCCACTGTTCTCTGAAGCAAAGATCACATATCTGGACATCTTTATAACCTGGGAGAAAGTGAGGACTGCAGATGTTGGAGATCAGAGCTGAAAATGTGTTGCTGGAAATGCGCAGCAGGTCAGGCAGCATCAAAGGAACAGGAGAATCAATGTTTCGAACATAAGCCCTTCTTCAGGAATGAGGAGGGTGTGCCAAGCAGGCTAAGATAAAAGGTAGGGAGGAGGGACTTGGGGGTGGGGCACCGGGAACATGATAGGTAGAAGGAGGTTAAGGTGAGGGTGATAGGCCAGAGAGGGGGTGGGGGCAGAGAGGTCAGGAAGAAGATTGCAGGTCAAGAAGACGGTGCTGAGTCCGAGGGTTGGAACTGAGAAAATGTGGGGGGAGGGGAAATGAGAAAGCTGGAGAAATCTGCATTCGTCCGTTGTGGTTGGAGGGTTCCAAGGCGGAAGATGAGGCGCCTTTCCTCCAGGCGTCATGTTGCCATGGTCTGGCGATGGAGGAGGCCAAGGACCTGCATGTCCTTGGCAGAGTGGGAGGGGAAGTTAAAGTGTTCAGCCACAGGGCAGTTGGATTGGTTGGTGCGGGTGTCCCAGAGGTATTCTCTGAAACGTTCCACAAGTAGGCAGCCTGTCTCCCCAATGTTTAGGAGGCCACATCGGGTGCAACGGATACAGTAAATGATGTGTGTGGAGGTGCAGATGAATTTCTGATGGATATGGAAGGATCCCTTGGGGCCTTGGTGGGAAGTGAGGGGGGAGGTGTGGGCGCAGGTTTTGCATTTCTTGCTGTTGCAGGGGAAGATGCTGGGAGTGGAGGTTGGGTTGGTTGGGGGTGTGGATCTGAAGAGGGAGTCGTGGAAGGAGTGGTCTTATCCTTCCATAAATGTCACAAATTCACCTGCATCTCCACACTCATCATTTACTGCATCTGCTGCACCCGATGTGGCCTCCTCTGGGGAGATAGGCCACCTACTTGCGGAACGTTTCAGAGAACACCTCTGGGACACCCACACCAACCAACCCAACCGCCCTCTGGCTGAACACTTTAAGTCCCCCTCCCACTCTGCCAAGGACATGCAGGTCCTTGGCATCCTCCATTGTCAGACCATGGCAACATGACGCTTGGAGGAAGAGCGCCTTATCTTCCACCTAGGAACCCTCTAACCACAAGGGATGGATGCAGATTTCTCCAGCTTCCTCATTCCCCCTCCCCCCACCTTATCTCAGTCCCAACCCTCGGACCCAGCACCGCCTTCTTGACCTGCAATCTTCTTCCCAATCTCTCCGCCCCCACCCCCTTCCAGCCTATCACCCTCACCTTAACCTCCTTCCACCTATCGCATTCCCAATGCCCCTCCCCCAAGTCCCTGCCCCCTACCTTTTATCTTAGCCTGCTTGGCACACCTTCCTCATTCCTGAAGAAGGCCTTATGTCCGAAACGTCGATTCTCCTGCTCCTTGGATGCTGCCTGACCTACTGCACTTTTCCAGCAACACATTTTTCAGCTCTGATCTCCAGCATCTGCAGTCCTCACTTTCTCCTATTTAGTTCCCAGGTCTGATCCTCTTGCAGCCATGTTTCTGTAGTGTCCACAACATTGTATCCACCAATTTCAATCTGCATTCCAAGCTCATTTGCCTTCTTTCGTATACTGTGTGCATTTAAGCACTTGCAGGACCTTCAGTCCTGCAAGTACTGCTTCCCTCTTCTCACAGTTGTCCTCATATCTGCTGAGCCCGAAGTTAGATTCCTGACCCTTTCCATACTCTCTGTCCTATTACCTGTTCTGAAAATTTTCGTAAATTAACCACAATTTACCTCAGTTTGTGCCATCCATTTGTCTACCTTATTCTGAATGCTTCTTCACTAAGGTAAGTTTGTTCTGTTATCGAGTTTCTGTACACCTTTATGGTTCCTTGGTACAATATGACATTCACACATTATGTCCCTTGCTTTAATTTTCTGGTAACAATCAATTCCATCACTAACCAATCTTTACCATTGATTTTATAATTTTCTATGTAGCTGAACCCCCACCCCACACTGTTTAGTTTAAGCCCTTACTAAAGCCCTAGTTTTGTGATTTGCCAGGACTCTGAGCCCAGCATGATTCAGTGGAGCCTGATTTTTCTGATTAGCTCCCTCCTTCCCCAGTACAGAAAGAGCAAATAGGGAGTTAGTGGTAGATACTAAGGAAATGACAGATGAAATGAACAAATATTTTTGTTCTGTCTTCACGAAAGAGAACTCAAAGTACATTCCAGTAAAAGCTATGCATCAAGAGGTGCAAGGGAGAGAGCAAATCAACAAAATTACATTTCTGGGGAAAGTGATACCAAGAAAACTTGTGGAGCAGTGGATTTGACAAGTCTTAGGATCCAGAAGGACCTGTTGGGACGGACCCGTAGGGCCTCGTCTCCACGTGTTCGTTGGAAGGAGAGATCACACCGGCTAGAGTTTGGAGCAAAAACACCGTTTATTACAGAATCAAGACTGGCAAGCTATACAACGAATTCAAGAACATGCAATTCGTCGGAGAAGGCGTTCTGTCTTCCTCTACGGACCTGGAGCAGTTATACTTCGCGCTTCCTCGAGTTCCCGGTCAGGTTCCCCTCGTTCGGCTCTCTCATTGGTTGGTTCACCTGTCTGTGAAGGGATTAGTGTCTCTATTGGCTGCCCCGAGATACCTGTCCAGCTCCTGCTGTGCTGAACAATGGGTAGACATCCTGGGTTCAGCAGTTTCCGATCTTGTAATTTAAAAGTTTATTGTTTGGAAGGGTTTCCTCATTGCTATGCGCCTGGCTGTCTGGGCGTTCACAGTAGTTCTCCATAGTTGAATATACAGGTATTATCATTTAACACAGGACCTGAATGAGTTTGACGTCAGCAGAGGCATTAGCAAGTACTTTATCAATCAAGTGTAGTATTGGTGCGATTTACACTATCCGATAGTTACCGGTTTCCTTTATTAACAATGAGATTGTAACAGGATGATCTGAAACTGACGGACATGTTCTAATCCCCAAGGAATGTGGCCTGCAGTGGCTGGGTTTACTTTACATGGCTGTGTTTTAGCTGGTACCTGACAGTGTCTGCTTTAATAATGGTGCTCCCCTCCCTAGCCCCAATGTAGGTACCCCGATAGCAGATTATCCCCAACAGACTCCACCCTCGCGTTTTAAAAGTGAGATTGCTAGTGTAGTAGTGTGTGTTCGTGTTAATTTTTCAAAATTTGCTAGTCTCAGAAAAGCTCTCATTGAACAGGACAGAAGCAGTTTAACCTCTCTGTTCAAGACGGGAGAAAGACATAGAACAAGAAGCTATAAGTCAGCTTGCATGAAGTCTATCACTGAAAAAGTGTTAGAAATGATCATTGAACAAGTTATAGCTGCAAATTGAGAAAATCACAAGGTAATTGGAAAGAGTCAGCATGGATTTTTCAAAGGGAAATCATGCTTTGCTAATTTAGCAGAGGTCTTTGAATGAGTAACAAATACTATGGATAAAAGGGGAGCCTGTAGATGTACTGTATTTGGATTTCCAGAAGACATTTGATAAGTTGTCTCATCAAAACTTATTAAGGAAAATAAAACTTCATAGTGTAAGAGCTAACATATTAGCATGGTAAGAAGAAAGTGTGGCTGGTAGAAAACAGAGGATGCATACATGATTGGCAGAATGTGACAAGTCCCCACAAGCATCAATGCTAGAGTGTCAATTTTTTACAATTTCCATCAATGATTTAGATGAGGGGAGCAAAGGTATGGTCATTAAATTCACAGATGACATCAAAATAGGAAAACATGATGTGAAGAAGAAATAAGTTCATGGCAAACTGATTTAAGCAGATTGATTGAGTGGACGAAAACATTGGAAAATTGAGTGTAATGTGGTAAAGTATGCATTGTTCACTTTGGCAAGAGGAATAAAAGTGCAGAGTATTACTTGGGCACCAACTGCAATATTCCATGGTGTGGAGGGATTTAGGTGTTCTGCTGCATGCATCACAGTAAGTCAGTATGCAGCTACAATACATAATGGAGAAGGCTAATAGAATGTTATCCTTTAATACAAGAGGAATTGAACATTACAGTGAGGGTGCGGTTGCCCAGTTATATGTCCAAAAATGAAATGACACCAGATTATAGTCCAACAGATTTATTTGAAACTGCCAGCTTTCAGGGCCTCCACTCTGAAAGCTCATGGTTTCAGGTAAACCTTACGGACTAAAGCCTGGTGTTGTGTGATTTCCAACTTTGTCTACCCCAGACTGACACCAGCACCTCCACATCAGTTATACAGGGCATTGTTGAGGCCACATCCTGAATATTGTGCGCAGTTCTGATATCCTTATTATGTAAGGAAAGATGTAAATGTATTGGAGAAACTTCAGAAGATTTTTACAAGATTGATCCCTGGAATGAGTGGATTACTTTATGAGGAAAGGTTTGACAGATCGGCCTTTTTTCCATTGGAGTTTAGGAGAATGAGGAGTGATTTGCTGGAAGGCTGCATGCTCCTGAATGGTCTTAATGGGTTGGAAAGGATGTTGCCCCTTGCAGAAGTAGGAGGAGCCATTTGAAAATCTGTACAGAGATGAGGAGAATTATTTTCACTCAGGGAGTTGTGTGACTTTGAAATTGTGCCTCAGAAGGCAATGGAGGCATGAAATATTATTAAGTTAGAGTTGGTTAACTGTTTTTATGCAGGGTAGTTAACACTTATCAGTGATAAATAGGAAATGAACAGATCTGCAGTGATCATATTGAAGGATAGAGCAGGCTCAAGGGGTCAAATGGCCTACTTCTCTCCTATTTTGTAAGTTCGTAAATTATTTATTTTCTGTTAATTCCACAGATAGCAGGCTTTACTGATCTGGAGGAGTCAGCAGTGCCTCCATGCCCTGACCTTCCAGGTTCCCTTTCTAATTTAGGAGATCCCATGCCTTCCCTGACCCTCTATTAATGATGGGAGCACTATTCCTTGCAGAGTTCCATGTCTTTACACTGACATCCATGCAGTGAAAAGGCTCCACTACCTGGGCCTTACAACCTCTTGGAACGTCTTCTTCTGCCATCTCCTATCCTCTCCACTCCTCTCAGACTCCATCTGATGTGCCTGTTGCTGTCTTTACACCTCCTCAAATATTTCAATGATTGATCTCCTGCTCTACACAACCTATAACTATTTTCAGCTTTTTCCAATGCATTTACTCCAGTTTCAATTGGATGTAGTGAATATGCTGTCGAAGCAAAATAATTCCTGATAAATTTACTATGTTTCCTATGAAGAAGTCATTAAAAAGGACTTAACAGGCAAGAAACATTTTCGCACCAGGACCATTTGTTTAAGTTGATTTTAATTAATAATTTCAACAAAATAAAATGTGGAAGAGAACCAATGAGGTGTTAGCACTAACATAGAAAAATAATTGGTTAGTAACAGGTATGAACAATTTACAGTATAATGGTAATTGTAAAAATATGGCATCTGCCACCTATATCAATTGCTTACCACAATGCCAAGGCATAACATGACCCACTTATCTCGACAGCAAATTTCAGAATATATTTTTTGAGATCCAATGGAAGAAAGAAACATTTTAATTGAAACATAGGGCTTTAGATAATGGAACAAGAGGTGAACCTTTTGACAGAAATAAATTAAAGCACATCTTTTGCTTTAACTGTTCAACCCATTAATAACAATGGAAAGCATTTCTTTTACAGTAGGTTGAGTCTAGCCAGCGAGTTTGACTTTATTCCCATATAAATGATGGTAATAAGCTTTAGGGGAAACCTGGAATCATTTTCAGTTACATTGGAGCAAAGCCGTGTTGAATTGCCCTTGTAAATGGGATGTTATTTATGAAAGCTGAAGTACTGCAATGATAACATCTAGAAGGGCTCCAAATGAATTGAGGCAGGAAGAAGTGCCAGATGATATTACTGTCATTATTGGCACCACTCTATCCACAGGGGTATGTTTTATTACTCCCAGTAGCAGCAGAAATGGACAACACACAGCAGTGAAAATCAATAAAAGAATTCACCCGAGGTATACATTCTACAGTCATAAAAATTCCACATATTCTGAACCAAGAAGCAGTATTCTTGTTGCCACATTACTTCCATCTTTAGTAGCCCAGAAATTTTGTAGAACCTACAATCATGCTAAATGCTAGTATGTTGAAAGTTACTGCAGCAGCATTATGTGGTGAATGTTTCAGGGGGTTTGCATCAAATTTTTTCTTTCCACTATTTTAAGGGGCATTGATACTTTAACTTAATCAGTACAATGCCTCAATTAAAATAGAAGAGAGAAATTGAGCTACAAGGTGGAAAAGTTCAATCGCAGCAGGAATGTGCAATGCTAGTTCCTGTTAGTTACTGAGCTTCCAATTTTCCTACTCACTGTCTTCAATTGAAAAGGAATAGGGCCACGTGGATAAGCCAATGAAGCTCGAGAACATGACAATACCTTCAGATATTCTTCTATATTTGACATTTATTGATGAGGAAGAGAAGAAAGATCAAGAGAATCAAAGAAGCCTCTGACTTAGGAGAGTAAAAGGTTATCCAAATATCCAATCATAGAGAGCTTGGAACTTTTGACTGTGGCTGCCTGACAGTGCCTAAACAGACAATCACTTGATGAAGGAGTGTAGCTCCAAAAGCTAGTGCTTCCAATTAAACCTGTTGGACTATAACCTGGTGCTGTGTGATTTTTAACTTTAAACAGACAAAGGTTCCTATAAGATACACACTACTCGGTGCACAGCATCTAGAATAAAATGAAAAAGTACTGGAGAAACCCATAGGTCCAGCAGTATCAGTAGGGAAAATTTAACATTTCAAGTCCAGGACCACACTTCGACAGAACTAATATAGATCATGTGGTGCTACTTTAAGGAGAGAACTGGAACTATCCATAGTGTCTCAGCCAATATTCATTCCTCAATTGATAGCAAAGAAACATAATTTTTTAAAATTCTTATCATATTTTTATTTGCATGGAGTTTTCTTTGTGTAAATTAGCTGTTGCATTTCCTTTGTTACAATCGTGCAATGCTTTGAAAGTACTTCATTAACGGTAAAGAGCTTTGGAATGTCCTGTGGACATGAAAGGCACTATGTAAATGCAAGTGTTCTTTTGCATTTTACTTGTTATAATATTTTGTATTATGATAAATATAAGGACATGGCAAGGTAATAATTGTTCTGAATTTCCAGTGGATGCTACAACTGATCTCAGGATCCCTTGCTTTTGAAGAGGAGTAGAGAGACCAGTCAGAAATTTGACCCCTGATCACAGTGCAGTAAGTTAAAGGTGCTTGGACAAAGACCAGATCAGACCCAGCCACGGTGGTCTTCACAAGAACAACACCACTAACAACTTGAACTGAGACAGCACCATGAACTTAATAAAATGTCTGAAGGCACTTCATAATAAGCCTTGCAGAACATTTTGAATTATTATTGTAGAAAATAAACAGCAGGTCAACGGATTTAATAGATACATTGTGTCTAGCAAATCTCCAGAACCTGCTGATCAAAAGGCAACAACGGAGTATTAGGGTAAGGACCAACTTGGTTGTAATCAGTGTTCCAAAATTCCGCCATTTCAGAATTTAGTATGGATTGAAGGATTTCTCACTCTCCATGTTTCTTCCACTAAACAGTCATTGCCATTGTAACTATATGATCAGAATAATAGAGCTATGGTATTACCACACAGTGAGAGTGACTACATTTTAAAAGTTAATTAATTAGATGTGAGATGTTCTAGTACACCTTGATAGATGTGATGGGATGCCACAAACTCTCATGTCTGATGTTCTGATTTGAAATCACATCAGACATCACTAATCTTTTACACAGTATTGACTTGGTTAAATGATGAATCAGATGAGAAATCTGGGTTGTTGAGTTTGAACTATTATTATAAAGGTTAAACACTATATGGATCTTGACGACTAGGCACTAAACAGCTTAAAATGCAAACCTTTCTAAATAGTGCTCAATATTTTAAACTGGCAATCATATTAAGATTGAAATGTCCACAGACCCTCAGCAGACTTGCCACAGAATCTCTATTTCTCTACCGCAAAATTTGTTTTGGATTATCGCAGGAATTGTCCTTGAGGTACTGCAAAAATTCTAATTATAAATGCCTGAACAATTATTGTTCCTTTTGTTATGAGTATCTGTAGTATATTGAAGATGCTCATAGCAAAAGCTTGCATGTGAAGAAATGTCAATGGGATTAAATATTGGGGAATTATTAGTCAGCAGTAAAACATAACAGAGCAAGCATGAACAACTTCAACAGAAGACATGAGAAGAAAACTAGAAAGGAATTGAAGGCATGTTTCAGAATACACAAACTATACGCTGTGCTCTAAAGCAGCTGTGGGATATAGCCTTTGTTTCAAATGCCTGTTAACATCATTTGTGGAAGACTTTCACCGGATGATATCAGTTAGGGAGCCACAATAAAAATAAACTTCAAGCAAATGATAGCTTTTGAGGCAATGTTTCATAGGTAGTCTTTAAGGCAGATTTGATGCATGCATTTCCTTGTTATTATCATTTTATGTATGAAATGACCCTGTCATATTTTTGGATGTGGTACGTTCCAACCTCAGACCACAGGCTTAATCCTAAAAAGCTTGTTAGCAAAAAAATCTGGTATTGATAAATAGTTTTGGCCTGATGCAGAAGAGCTGAAATAAACAATCCTTGACTTGGCTCCAGTGAGTTGTATAAGAAACTTCACTTCCTCTTCGATCTGTCTGACCCGACATTATGAGTGAAAATAACCTAGCTTAATTGGCCAAATAGGCTCCAGAAACAACTATTATGGTTTGAAAATGTACCTCAGACCATAGTTTCAAAGGACATGAGGACATTTATAGCAGTCTAATTACAGGGAGATTCTTGTTTCCTTCCTCTCTGATGGTTCCTGAGAGGGTCATTGTTATTTGGCTCCCCACGCTTGTATTTTTTCCCAACAATCAAGCTGCATGCAATTAATGAGACGGTAGTTACATATCCAATATTTTGGGAAGACGATAGCTTGAAAATAATGACAAAGTCTCCCCTTCCAGTTGACAGGGTTCCAATATCATAAATATTGATGGATATTCTGTGCAATACAAATATGTAATAGATATGTATAATACTACACAAACATCTTCTGTTCTGTGCCTTGATTCCCTTCCTTTGTTAAGATTAATCTTGAACAATGTCAAATCTATTTCCCCACTATCAATGTGCGATGTTCATGTTTCTGTGCATGTCACTTTGTCTGCTTATGCAGTCAGCCAACACAATAAGTCAACAGTGGTGACAATTTCTGCAGTCTGGGCTACAAATTGGATAGCCCCATTATTTGGGCATGATTTGTGACCTGCCTACAATGGGAAAAATTGAAGTTGGCCACACGTGTAATTGGTACCATGATTGTGGCATGGCTCTGGGTTGCTCCCACACTGCACTCCTCTCTGTTGAGCCACTAGTGGCATTTGCAAACTGTTGGGATCCAATAGCATTCTGTACAAACTGCATTCTACAGACATCTTTATCTTATTAAAGACACAATCTCCATAAAAGGAGTTTTGCGACAACACACTGCAGGATGTATTTTGAAACAAGCAGAGCCAAAGGCAACGGTTTGTAAGATCAGTGCTGTGACCTTGTTCAGACATCTGGTGACCAGGTAATTGCCAAACATCCAGGAGTGCAGGAAACTTTCCATACAGAATTTCAAAAGGGAACTGGGTACCCTTGAAGAGTAGTTAATGCCAAGGTTGCCATCCTCAGGACAGGATAACAGCGGTCAAAGGAGTTTAATTACTGCACTCAAGCAGTGGTCAAAGTAAGTGAATGGACTTGTGCATCATACCTCATACCAGCCATTTACCCAACTCTCACAAGGCTCAAAGCACCACATCAGATCATTCACCTTGGCTCTTAGTATTTGGCTCCTCATCCTCACATTCCTTCTCGCCCATATACACCTTCTGACCATGCCAGCTAACCACATACATTGCTAAGCTTTTGCATACTTACTGCTATTCAGCTGTGGCAACACATCAGCCGAGCACAGTGACACAAAGTCTCAAACGTCTGTCCACTCATTCGCCAGAGAAGGTGACACACAAGAGGCATCTTCACTCTGCTGGGCAGCTTCAAAACACCAGTGTTTATCTGGATCTACATTGGCCTTCGAAGAAAGGCACCCATGTTAGGAACATTGGTCTTTTGGTGGACATCTACAGAACTGTGAATTCTTCTGGAATTGGTGCTTGGTAAAATGGGGCAAGAATTGGACATGAGAGAAAAGGTTGGAAAGATAGGGTGAGAAATTTTGCTAGGCTTCACAGCAAGATGCCCTCCAAAAAACTCAACAAAACTTGTAATTAGCCAAAACAAAGTAGAATTGTGCCAAAAGCTTTTGAATGCATGTTGGATACCCCGACAATGTATATTTCCAATATTGCCATAGAAGCCATGCAGGAAATGACCAGCAGTCCATAGCACACATGGAAACTTCCAGCAGACCTCTGTAGCGCCATGAAAAAGAACATAATTCGATGTTCTGCTCTCTGACTTCTTTGTGTCTATTTGTCTGCACTTGCTGTTCTTCAGCATTTCCAGTATTGCAAAATCAGTGTTACAGCCAAGTTTCTATCATGGAGGACATATATATAAATATCAAAGTATAAACTGATCTTCATTCACATGTGATTCTTAAACAAAGCCATGCAAACACCCTGCTATTCAGGCATGTATGAATTCATCTTAATGTCTTAACATCCTTTGCACCAGCAGAATCATATTCAATGATGATTCAATGACAGAAACAAAACAACTGAGAGAAATTTGCTTTTCATAAAACCACATCACAAAATGTTATCTCCACTTTATGTCTATTCACCATCCCTGACTTGAGTGCAAGTGGAGAAAAAAAGGTATTGAAGGAAATTATAAACAAGATGAATGGAATATTCGAGGTCCAAAGTGACAGGGAGAACTATTGAATGTTTTTTGTGGTATCCCATGTGCGGGGCAAAGGAGATCTACTTGATTTAATCTACAAAGGCAGTATATTAAAGTCCTGACACTTATCTACAATAACAACTGCTGTATTTATATTAAGCCTTTACCATATTAAAAAGCTGATCATTTGCAGAGAAAGGTGAATTAATGAACAAATATTAATTCACAAAGGAAGAGATTTTGAGAGGGGACTTGATTATATCATTCCATATTGAGAGACAAGTGTAGGTACAGATGAAGAAAGGGAAAGATGCCCACAGATCAACGTTGAGGCAGCTCAGTCACTGATGGTTCTGCAACTAGTTGGGCGGGCATGAGAGAGGACATGAGATGGTACTCAAGTAACTTGTCAGCTCAAAGATGGTACTTCTGACAGTGAGGAACTCTCTCAGTACTGCACTGAAATGTTAGCTTAGACTACACACAAACATTTCCATAGTGACCTGATGAAGCATATTCAAAATTGTCACCACTTATTTGAAGCTGGAAGACAAAATCCAATTACTGGATTTTTTTAAAAATCAGACAATACTTGATAATGGGTGATCAATCCATAACTCTGTTGTTGTGGTTCTGTTTGCCGAGCTGGGAATTTGTGTTGCATACGTTTTGTCCCCTGCCTAGTGACATCCTCAGTGCTTGGGACCTTCCTGTAAAGCACTTCTGTGTTGTTTCCTCTGGCATTTATAGTGGTTTGTCTCTGCCACCTCCAGTTGTCAGTTCCAGCTGTCCGCTGCAGTGGCAGGTATATTGGGTCCAGGTCGATGTGTTTGTTGATAGAATCTGTGGCTGAGTGCCATGCCTCTAGGAATTCCCTGGCTGTTCTCTGTTTGGCTTGTCCTATAATAGTAGTATTGTCCCAGTCGAACTCATGTTGCTTGTCATCTGCGTGTGTGGCTACTAAGGATAGCTGGTCGTATTGTTTTGTGGCTAGTTGGTGTCCATGGATACAGATAGTTAGTTGTCTTCCTGTTTGTATGTAGTGTTTTGTGCAGTCCTTGCATGGGATTTTGTACACTATGTTGGTTTTGCTCGTGCTGGGTATTGATTGGGTCCTTTGTTCTGGTGAGTTGTTGTCTGAGAGTGGCTGTTGGTTTGTGTGCTGTTATGAGTCCGAGTGGTCATAGTAGTCTGGCTGTCAGTTCAGAAATATTCTTGATGTATGGTAATGTGGCTAGTCCTTTGGGTTGTGGCATGTCCTCATTCCGTTGTCTTTCCCTTAGGCATCTGTTGATGAAATTGCGGGGGTTTCCGTTTTTGGCGAATACATTGTAGAGGTGTTCTTCTTCCTGTTTCTGCAGTTCTGGTGTGCTGCAGTGTGTTGTGGCCCTTTTGAACAGTGTCTTGATGCAACTTCTTTTGTTCCATAACTCTTTTGGTGGGACAGTGCATTGAAGAGTATAATGATGACATATTGCATACAGGTTACCTGTAAAAGCATACTTGGAGAAAAAAATAGTTCTAACATAGGAAGGCCTGTCACATGGAGAGAGATATCAGAAATACAGGTTGCATAGGCAATCCAGGAATTTACCAATACTTTTGTGTGGAAAGGTGTAATTTCAGATGAGGATTGCTCAAAACCAACAAGTAAGAAATGCAGGGATGGAAAGGAGATGGACCCAAAAACGGGAGCCAGCAGTCAGAAAGTGGAGAAATCTGTAGATGGCCATGCTAAATTGTCCTGTTGAGTCCAGGAATGTGCAGGAATGAGATTGTGGGGGGTGGGGTGGGGTGGGGGGTGGCAGAATCTGGATCTGGGTGGGATTGTCTTCAGAGGGTCAATGCACATTCGATGGGCTGAATGGCCGCTTTCTGCAACCATAGAGATTCTATGACTGCTTAGGCACCTCAGGGCCTACAACTTCAGAGTGTAAGAAATCATCCTTGTCTTCAGGGACTGCCTAAAAAAAAACATGTATTAACTTCTGAGCAAGGGTGGGTGAATTTCAAATCAGGAAAGAAAACTTTGGCTGATTTTTCCACTAAACATTATGCAACCATCAGTCAGCATTCCATATTCTGGTCTTACAGTGAGGGATGGTCATTGATGAAGCAGCCAAAGATGGTTTGATGTAGGTCACTACTCTGAGGAACCCTTGCCATAATGTCCTGGGACTCAAATGATTGGCTTCCAGCATCCAAAACTATTTTCCTTTGTGGTAGGTATGACTACAACTGGTGGCCAGTTATTCCTCTGATTCTTAAGTACTAGCTTCAGTTTTGCTTGGGCTCTTGGTTCAATCAACAAATGAAACGAGCAAAATCTCAGATTCAGTCCTTGGTTTGTATTAAGTTAGCTGCTTTGATAAAGCACTTCAGCTGGATATACAGCAGCTGGGTTGTGGACATCAAGACTTAAAATTTTAAAATCCCTTTAACAGGACAAAGCAGCCTAAGGTGTACCATTGGAGGATTATTAAACAAAGAACTACACCAGGCCACAAAAGGAGATATTAGGTCAGAAAAGGAGATAATTGGTCTGAAAAGGAGACATTAGATCAAAAGGAGGTATTAGGTCAACCAAAAGGTCAACAGAGTTTTAGGAAGTGTCTTAACAGGACAGGCAAATTAAAGAGGCATTGAAGCTCAGGACCCAGTAAACAGAAGAAACAGCCACCAATGGTGGAGCAATAAGTAAAAAGATGCTATTAGCTTGGTTATCAAACCCCTTCCCCCTCCAACTCTTGTTCAACTATGTAGACAAACACATTTCCATACATTGAGTAGACACTTGATGGCACATTGGAGGCTTAAGAGTTTCTGTGGAACCACATCACAAGAAATGCATCACGTTAAGAGCTATAAAAACAGGTTCTATGTCATATGTCCAATGTATGTTGTGGCGCTGTAAATGATTCAGTAAAAACAGTAAAGCTGACTCCTTTGGCCAGTTTAGAGTGAATTAAAAAAGTGAAGGGACCTGGGTTCGATTCCAACCTCGGGTCATAGAATCATAGAGATGTATAAAATGGCAACAGACCCTTCGGTCCAACCCATCCATGCCGACTGTCTATGTGAAGTTTGCACATTCTCCCCTTGTCTGCATGGGTGTCCTCCAGATGCTCTGGTTTCCTCCCACAATCTGAAGATGTGCAGGTTAGGTTAATTGGCCCTGCTACATTTCCCATAGCGCTCAGGGATGTGTAGGTTAGATGCATTAGGCAGGGGTAAATGTAGAGTAATAGGGTAGGAGAATGGGTCTGGCAGGGTTACTATTTGGAGGGTCAGTGTAGACTGGTTGGGCTAAATGGCCTGTTTCCACACTGTTGGGGTTTTATAATTCTATGAAAAAATAAACTAAATTAACAAATGCATGCAATCTGAATATATACCAAGTAGCTTGGACATTTGGAACTGGAATGAATTTATCAGTAACGACTTTCATGCATCTAATGCCTATAAATTCCCAAAGAATGCCTCACAGCAATCAGGCAACATTTACCACCAGGTCCAAAAAAGAGATTAGATTAGATTACTTACAATGTGGAAACAGGCCCTTCGGCCCAACAAGTCCACACCAACCTGGCAAAACGCATCCACCCAGACCCATACCCCTACACCTAACACTACGGGCAATTTAGCACAGCCAATTCACCTAACCTGCACATTTTTGGACTGTGGGAGGAAACGTATGCAGACATAGGGAGAATGTGCAAACTCCACACAGTCACCTGAGGTGGGAATTGAACCTGGGTCTCTGGTGCTGTGAGGCAGCAGTGCTAACCACTGTGCCTCTAACATTTGTATGGTATTGTATATGTATTTTATCCAAAAGCTCACTTAAAGAGATGTCGGGGAGTCCAGAACTAGAGGGCATAGGTTTAGGGGAAAGATGTAAAAGAGACATAAGGAGCAACTTTTTCATGCAGTGGGTGATACATGTATGGAATGAGTTACCAGAGGATGTGGTAGAGGCTGGCACAATTGCAACATTTAAGAGGCATTTGGATGGGTATATGAATAGGAAGAGTTTGGAGGGATATGGGCCGGATGCTGGCAGGTGGGACTAGATTGGGATGGGATATCTGGTCGGCGTGGATAGGTTGGACTGAAGGGTTTGTTTCCATGCTGTACATCTCTATTACTCTGTGACTCTGTGTGCATTCAGTTTTAAAGACCCATCTCAAAGGTGGCATTGCAGCATTCCAGAAGACTGTCAAGCTAGATTATGGAAGCAGAATATGCAATGACCTTCTAACTCCTACGAACTGTACTGACTAAATAGTGAGAATGTTACCAGTCAACCTAGGTTGATGTATTACAATCAACTCAATATCCAACTTTGAGAAAAGAGAACCAGCCTGGGCTGTAATCCCTGTATAGTATGCTCTTGGGTCTAGGTGACAACAGGTTTGAGATTGCCTATGATGTTTCAACCATTAATTATTCAAGTAACAATCACATTCTGAACTTCTGGGTGAAGAATCCTTACTCGTAATGAAAAGAGGTCAGTATCTTCAGAAAGCGAGGGGAATAAAGCAACAAAGAGACAATCAGGTGAGGAAAGCAACAGAAATCTTGAAAAAAAATGTTTGCTTTGGCTCAAATTAAATGAAATTTCACCCACCATGCTGGAAAACTCGGTGAGTGATTATATTAATCACTGTATAAGCCCAAAGTAATATTGTGTTTATAGAGTCATAGAGTCTCACAGCACAAAAACAGACCCTTTGGTCCAACCAGTCCATGCCAAACAAAATCCCAAACTAAAATAGTCTCACCTACCTGATCCTGGCCCATACCTCGCCAAATCTTTCCTATTTATTTATTTTTCCAAATGTCTTTGAAAGATTACAATTGTACTCACACGCATCACTTTCTCAGGAGGTTCATTCCACACACGAACCACCCTCTGTGTAAAAAAATGTGCCACTCATGTATTTTTTAAAATCTCTCTCCCACCCTAGGGAACTCCCCCATCCTAGAGAAAAGGCAACTACCATTAACTTTATCTATACCACTCATGATTTTATAAACTTCTATAAGGTCGCTACTCAACCTTCGATGCTTCAGTAAAAAAAGTCCCAGCCTATCCAGCCCTTCTTCATAAGCTCAAATCTTCCATTCCATCCTGGTAAATTTCTTCTGAACCCTCTCCATCTTAATAACATCCTTCCTATAACTGGACAACCAGAACTGGACAGTCTCAATTCCAGATGGGGCCTCACCAATTCCTGTACAACCTCAATCTGACTCCCCAGATCCTATACTCAAAGGACTGAGCAATGAAGGCAAGCAGCCTAAACATCTTTTTAACCAACCTGTCTATATGTGACGCACACTTTAAAGAATTATGTACCTGCACCCCTGGGTCCCTCAGTTCTACAACACTACCCAATAAAGGCCTTATGCCCAAAGCGTCGACTCTCCTGCTCATTGGATGCCACCTGACCTGCTGTGCTTTTCCAGCATTACACTTTTCGACTCTGATCTCCAGCATCTGCAGTCCTCATTTTATCCAACGGTACCCAAGGCCCTTACATTAATTGAATATCCTACCCTTATTTGTTGTACCAAAATGTAATATCTTGCATTTATCCAGATTGAACTCCATCAGCCATTTCTCAGCCCATTGACTTTTTTGATCAAGATGCCTTTATGTTTTTAGAAAACCTTCTTCACTATCTCTTTTGTCATCAATTTTGGTGTCATCTGCAAGCTTTCTAGCCATGCCTCCTATATTCTCATCCAAATCATTTATATAAATGACAAGCAAAAGTGGACCCAGCACCAATCCTTGTGAAACATTGTATGTCACGGACCTCTAGTCCAAAAAGCAACCTTCCACCATCACACTGTTTCCTGCTGTTAAGCCAATTATTTATCCATTTGGCAAACTTACCTGAATCCTGTGTGACCTGGCTATAGTAATTAGTCTACAATGCAGAACATTGTCGGAAATTTTAATAAACTCCAAGTAAATAACTTCGACTGCTTCGCCCTCAAACATTTTGGTAACTGCCTCAAAAAACTCAATCAAATTTGTGAGGTACAATTTTCCTCTCACAAAACCACACTGTGAGGGGTGACTGTCCCTAATCAATTTTTGCCTCTCTAAATGTTCATAAACCCTACCTTTTAACATCGCCTCCAACAATGGGCAGCATGGTGGCACAGTGGTTAGCACTGCTGCCTCACAGTGCCAGAGACCCGGGTTCAATTCCCACCTCATTTGACTGTGTGGAGTTTGCACATTCTCCCCGTGTCTTTGTGGTTTTCCTCCGGTGCTCCGGTTTCCTCCCACAGTCCAAAAATGTGCAGGTTAGGTGAATTAGCCATGCTAAGTTGCTCCTAGTGTTAGGGGAATGGGTCTGGGTGGGTTGCTTTTCGGAGGGTCGGTTTCCACACAGTAAGTAATCTAAGAAAAAAAATTACCCACAACCGAAGTCAGTTATACTAACATAATGTAATTCTTATTCTACAGTTTGCTGAACTACAACCATAGCTTTGTATTTGCAAATGAATTCAATACCAAGTTTGACCCACTAGGGTTTTTTGTTCAAGACAGAAGCTTTTACTTCCATTTTCATTTGATGTGTTTCAGGGATTAAATATATTTTAATAATGGCTTTTATCCCACGAAGGACAGAAATTCTTTTGTGTGAAAACACTTCAGCTTTGTTTTGAAGGAAAAGGGTTTTGTGGCATATCATCAGGTCTACTCCACCTTTCCTTGGCATTATTTAGGTTGGCAAACAACCCCTTGAACTGCAGTTGAAAAATAAAAGGAATTGCAAGTTCAGCAAATGGAGCTCTGACATGCAATCTCAGTTGCCTTATCACCTACAAATAATAAAAGGAAAGAAAAAAGCAGCTGATACTGGTAGAAATACTTGAATAATTCTTCATTCACCCTAATAGAAGTAACAATATGAAAGAATTGGCTAGAGGAAATGTTTGATGACGATATCCATTTCTACCCAATAATCAATGCAAGAAAGTCCACTTTTTTTCAGAAGGTATATGTGGATTTTAACTTGACTGTGATGCCCTGCTTGATTAAACAGCCTCTGGAAACATGACATCTCACCTTACATGTGGAAATGGTTGTTGTGGATTCCCAGGTTGAATCATAGACTGCCGTTTCCACCTCTAAGGCATGTGGATCTGGAAGTTTTCACATTTATTTCCTGGCTTGCAATGATTTAGCTGATCTCAGGTGGAAGCTGTTGTCATGATAACTTTAATTATGAGTGAGAAAAATAGCCAGAATTCTCTGAGTGGTATTCAATGACCTTGTGGGAAATGACCAAATGTGAGAATTAGGTGAGAACATGAAGCCACAGCCAAATAGTCTCCAGATACTCACTGTCAAAGTTCACAAATAGATAATCGTTACTTGAGTAAGATGAGTATAGGACTGCGGAGAATAAGGTGTGTGTGTGTGTGTGTGTGTGTGTGTGTGTGTGTGTGTGGATCAAGCATTTCAGGGATATATATATATATAGAGTACTTCCAGCATCTTCAGAGACAAAGTAAAATTCTCTCTGTCCAAGAACATGCTTCAATCTGTGCTTTCTTCCTTTCCTTTTCTTCTTCAGTTCTCTGAAAGAAGGCAGGTGTACCCCGCAGTGCTGTGAACTCCACCACAAACAGGACAATGAGGCAGACACTGAATCCACCTCAACCTGAGCTGAGATTGTACCCCATTTTCTTTTTGCTAACATACCCTTTATTTATAGAAAAAAGAAATCTGTATGTACATACACAGTTACTGAAGCAGTTAAGATCTAAACAGTTTTTGCACAGAGAAGAAAACAAACATTGGGATTTGACTTTCTAGACAGTTACAATAAATCTAAAAACATTTCTTAATTAAGTACTAGGAACTTTTTACATGTACCTGAGGCATCAGAAGGGTCTGATAATTGAACAGATCCCCAGTGTACTTTGGCAGAAAGCCTTAGATGGTGGTTTTTCCCCACTGTGCCTTGGTGGCAGCTGCTCCAAGCTTCAGTGAATCCCTCAGCATGTAGCCCTGGATCTTGGAATATGCCAGTCTGCAATACTCGGTCAGGGGTCAGTTCTTTCAACTGGAAGACCAGTAAGTCTCGGGCAGACCAAAGAGCGTCTTTCATCGAGTTGATGATCATCAAGGCGCAGTTGGTATTTGTCTTGGTGTGCATCACGGGGAACAGACCATTAAGCACAGAGCCTTGCATCACGGAGCTGCTCATCAATCTTGACAAATATCACTGCATCTCTCTCCAGACTTCCTTTGCATAGACACATTCCAGTAGGAGGTGACAGCAGCGTGCGGTGGCACAGAGAGACTGGGCATACATGAGGGATCTCACAGGTCGTGCCCTTCTCATCACCAGCCAAGCAATCTCTTGGTGCTCATTAGAAAGTTTTGGTGATGAGGCATTCCACCAAATGACCTTGACAGTCTGCTCAAGAAACCACTGACAAGATCAAACCTCTCCTTTTCCCAAAGGGTATCAAGGGCACTACATGCTGACTACTGGCAGGTGGACCTGTGGTCAAAGGCATTTCTCCTTACAATTTTCTGCATGAGGGACAGGGGATATGGAACATTCCAACTATCCCATGCTGTTGTAAGGTGACTGTCCCTTCCAAAGATTTGAGCTGATATGGCAATATCCATTTGTACATGAATGTTGAAATCCAGAGGTGCAATCTGTGATGGTACAGACTGATTTATTTCCATCTCATTGCTGATCACGAATCTCTCCTGTCTCTTTCTTTCCACCTTCAGCAGTTAGTAAGATTCACAAGTTGATGCTCAGTCTTTTTGGCCACATTATTGATGTCTCCTTTCTCACCCATCCTGAAGTGGGACTTGAACTAGAGCTTCTAGCTTAGAGACTACACAGTGCACGACAAGAATTCCCATCTTTCTCTAGTAACTTTTTTAGATTTCCTGTATCAATTTGGGATGACTCTGAATGAGATTGCCAGTAAGTGCCAAATTAAGGTTAGTTTTCTGATCTAAACCCATATCTACTCAGCACACAAATAGCATAGAATTATTTTATTTGTTACAGCCGACAGACTGAGGACACTTTAATTCAGTCAGTCTGCACTAGATTAGAATTCACTGACCCACCTAGTTTGCCTCTACTAGCACTTGAACTAAATTAGGAACTCAGCATCTACATATTATCCCCACGGTCAAATCCTTAGATATTACTATCATTGTGATCAGTTCATCATGAGTTGAATTAATTCATCACTTTCAAATGACTAAAATTAAACTATTACTATAAACATAAATACAGCAACCCATGCTCAGATATGAACTAATGGGGAATCAGACAAATTGTTTGTCAGGAATCATAAATGATCATATCTCAGGTGCACAACTGACTAGAAATCAGATACACTTGTCACTTTTTCCACTAACTACCAGTAATTAAATTCAAGCCCTATCAAGAATCAGATGCTTCTTGTATGCCATGTGTGAATTACCTGGATCAAATAGATAGAACTTATTCCAAATGACTAACTACTAAGGACCAGATACATTACCATGAATCTGGCTCTTTCCTCCCTCCAGTAAAGAGCCGGTGTGGGGGCAGGGGCTGTATTGCCATGTTTTTTTCAACAAGAGCTTACTTTATCCCACATTTTTCACTCAACGTTCCTTCCTTCCTCTTTTTAAGGCATTATTTCTCATGTGAAAGATCCTGGCACAAGTAGCTGTTTCCTGCACCATACCCATGTGGTAATTCTTAATATGATGGTACTGAGGCTTGAATTGGTCTTGGCCTTCTACAATTGTCCTCCCTTGACCTCTGTCAGAGATTGATGATATTCCTGAGGAAATGGGCAAATGTTTGTTTCTAGTCATTTACTCTGTCTCTCTGCCGGTTTCAACAAACTCCTGCCAGATAACACTCATGAAAACTCCAGGCACATGAGGTTATACAAGAGGCTTTATGTGGTATTTTTCATGTCTTGTCTTCACATGTTATTCACTACAGTGTTTTCACTCATACTTGGAGGCCCATAAATTGAGCAAGGGTTGCTGATTAGCAATTGGGAACAAGGACACCGTTGCCTGATTTCACCCTGCTTGGCCAAGAGGTGCTCAGTCCAATGTCTTACCAACATTCCAATTAAGCTCAGATCACAGCACAGACTTGGAATGGAATCTAGGGCCTCCTGACTCTGTTTAGCTCATCTATTCATTGACTGAATTTGCTGAGTGATTCATCTCTACAAGTTTCAGCCAAAGATGCCATCTACTGCAGAAGCAATTACAAAAATACAAAAAAAAAGGGTAACTATAACATAGTACATTTTTAAGAGTAAATGTGGAAATGGGGAAAATGGGGTTGCTTGTGAAGTATGTTCAAACTTCAGCGGTTTCTTTGGATTTTCATTGATTTGTGACTCATGCAACATGTCCACCATCTATTTCCCCATAACTACGATGAAAACCAGCTGTTAAATAATGATTTCTCTTTTCATCAGATCTGGATAAGAACATCATGTCAAGCATGCAAAAATACATACTGGAAAAAAACAGTTCACATTCCACAGAGACTATCCACTAGCACAAAAACAGAGGCTGCAAAACCCAATTATGCAGACTAGATTGTTTTCCTTTCACAAGTTAACATGAAGTTAAGTTTATTTTAAGTAACTCAAGTAACTCGTATGTCTGCCAAATTTGCATTCCAAAAAGGTATATTTTAAAGGAAATGTTATAGGCACCTTCAAAGCAGCAAATTATAACAGAGAGAGGTCTGCCCTTTACTAAATCAATAATATTATGCACCCAATGTGAATGATGACTGAAATCATTCTTTAAAACTGTCCACAAAACAACAAAAGATTATGGAGAAGTTTGAAATCACAAATACGAAAGTACAAAAAACTGCAACAAAAAACTATTGATTGCAGAGATAGCTTAAGTCTTGGTTATGTGGAGCCTCGTTGCCTTCAAAGAATCACAGGGCTATAAAGTGGGTGACACTGTAAATTTGGTACGGAGTTCATGAGTATATTTTGAAGCCTCAGAGCTATGCAGAGACAATGCTGGCTTCCATGTACATAACTGGTTTCTTTAATGTTTACAAATGTCATTTCCTTGCCTACAGTTTTAGCTTGAATCCAAAGCCAGGCTTCACTAATTAAACACAGTAAGTTTAAAGCCATGCATGATCAAACAAGAATCACTGAACATTACTGTAACTTGACCAGAGAATGGATCCTTGTGGCCTACTCTGCCATTCAACATGATAAAGATTGATCTAATTGTGACATTAATTCCACATTTCACCTTCCCACAACAAGTAATGACTCCTTTTGTTCATCAAAAATCCATCTAACTCAGCCTTAAATGTATCCAATGACCCTGCCTCCACCGTACTCCACAGGAGAGAGGAGTAAAGTTCATACACCTCTCAGAGAAGAAAAGTGAGATGGATAGTGGAAGAAAGTGAAAGGAAGAGAAGTGTCTTTGATGGTATACAAGGGAATCTCATAGAAAGTAAAATAACTGAAAGACAGTGTTAATTGAATGTGAGGGCAGGAAAAATATTTAGCCAATGGCCATTGATCAGTGAGCAATGTTTTTGATATTCTAGCTTTTAGACAGATGGGTGACAGATAGAACATACATTTAGTCAATATCTGACAAGATCTTAAACATCCCAAAAAAAACTTTCAGCTGTTGAAATACTGTAGAAGTACATGTGTGGGTTTTAAGCTAGCTTGCCAGGTGATAAAGCCGCAAGGTCACGGAGAACACTGATTTCACACCCAATCCTATTTTATTCAATTCCAATAGAATGTAAACTCATGCATGTTGCAAAAACCACATTGCCCCCAATACTATCAATTTCTCGATTGTTCGATATATAAAAGTAATATCCACTGAGAGAATGTAAAACCAGCGTTCTACTTGATAACGTGGGTTTCCCATGCCATGGGCTAGATCAAATTGCCCCCTCAGTCACTGTTGGAACATGGGAAATTTCAGCAGCACTTCACATGGTCCCACAAATGGCAATATGATAATAATCAAGCATTCATGTGTCTGACCCTAGGCCCCAGTTACTCCACTGGGAAACTCTCAGGAGGACATCAGAAACTGTTTTGAAATGTCATCTGAAGAGTTCAAACATACCCACCAACTCATGAAAGACCCTGACTTGTGACTGAGTGAAGTGAAGAAAGTTAATTCAGGAGGGAACAGGATACAACAGAAGACTTCTTTAGGAACACTCAGAGGCAAAGTTTTAGACAAAGCATAGAAGCCTTCAAACCTCCATTAATCAAACCCTTCAATCATCACTTGCCTGACGTGCAGCAGAGACTGCAGATAATTATTGGACTTATCAGCCATTTCAGAGCTCATCCAACTGGAGTGAAAGCACATCACCCTCAATTCCAAGTGATTGCCTAAGAAGAAAAATGCTCATTTGTTTTTCAGTTAATAGTTAATGGTTAAATATTGGCCAGAGCACAGGGAGAACTCCTCACTCTTCCTCAAAATGAATCTTTTATGTCCAGGTTGGAAGGCAAACTCTCAGAATTGTAGTCAAGGTCCAATTTGGATTGTGCATTCTGTAAAGATTACAAGTAACCAAATGCCCCGGAAATATTAACATGTCTTTTTCAGATTGGACTAGTAGTGTAATTTCAAGCATTTTCCATGTATATATGTATGTAATATAGTTTAGCTACCCTATCATTTCAACTCTTCATAGTTTGTTTAAATCCAATTTGATATATAGCAGCGACTGTTATCATTGGAGCCTTATGAAGCAAACTGTGACACTGAGCCATATGAAGAGATAATATGACAGATTACCAAAAACCTTGGCTAAAAAGGAAAGCCTTTTAAAAATATTCATAACTATAACTTCCCTTCTGTTTTTGATATCAAGAAGTTAACAGAAAGTACTGGGGTCTAATAGATGGTTCATGTGATAACATACACTGCAGAGATTATCTCAATCCAAGCTAGGTTTGAAATCTTCAAATCATTTCCAGGAAATTGTCTTTTTTATGATGTGGATTACCAAGGTTATGAATGTCTTTAATACTACTTTGAAAAATGTTGTTTCGTGCTTAAAAGCTTAAACTGTTGTTCAGTCCCTTATTTGCACTCCCTTCCTAACATGCGATCATTTCAATCATCAAGGGTTCCACTGCTCACTCCTAGTTTATCAAATGCTAGGTAATAATTGATCAATAAGAAACAACACATAGTACTACTTTAACGTTTTTTTTCTGTTTGAAACATTAAGAAGAATTTCCAGAGTTGAAGCCCTTTTAATAAGACAGAAATTAACTGTTTCAGGCATGTTCTCACGATCCAGGTAGATCTCCTCTCATTTCAATTAGCTACACTTATAGCTTTTGTAAGTACCCCATGTTCACCAAAAAATTATCTGCTATTTTTCATGGAGGAATCAATACTCTCTTATTAGAAATGATCAGAATCTGAAATGGATAATGTCATTGTCAGGTTCAGCGTGTAAAAGCCTGAGACAGTTAAAGTAAGGAAAGGAGTTGGAGGAAGGTCAGTAGTTCTGTAGATTTGCAATCCTGGAGAAAATGTTATTTAAAGTAGAACACAGTGGGGCTAAATTTAATAGACCCATTAGATGTGTTGTTAGTCACGAAAGCAACAGGTAATATATGCCTGGTCTTGGCTTGTCTGAGGTTGACTGCATTGTTCCAGTTGCCAAGGAATGTGGAATTCAACTGCTATATATTGTGTCAGTGATCACACACAAGAATGACAATAACAGAGTAACCTCTCCTTTGAATCTTGTCAAGGGCATTCCTCTCAAAGGAGCCAAAAACCAATATTGGTCCTGCATTGTCAATAATTTCCTGCATTCTGAGTAAGCCAACAAATTGATTAAATGCATGTGCTTGGTAGCTATAGAAAGCATAATGTTTTGAATTGCACCATTAAACAAGGCTTATACCCTGGATGATGCCGAGATAACTGGTTTATAAACATTTGCCTGGAGTCAGCCCTTTTAAATGATAAAGGAGTTGATCTTTAGTGGCACAATCCATAAGGTGACTTTTGATGTTGCATTTTCAAGGCCTGTCCAAAATATTGCACAATTCTTTTGAGGACCAACTTCTCAACCAAACATTCTAGAGGAAGTGCTCTTCATTAATGTCCAGAAATATCCATTCAGATCTAAAACCTCCTCAGGTGGATACCACTGACTTCTTATCCCCTACAATGGTGGGGGGGGGGAACACTCATTACGTCCTTCTCCTGTTTCTCCAGAGAGACTCTGACCTTTATTAATAGTTGTCCTTCGGGTAATCAAAAATTCTGAACAAAACTATCCCTTTTAAGGTCCAAACTAGCAACAAAAAAATTAAACATTCTTAGGAATTAATGTTTTTTCCACAAAAACATCTTTTTAAAAGAATTGCTGTATTTTCGATAGTGGACTTTGATGACTTGTTTAAAGTTAAGGATTGTTGAAGAATTATTGTACTTTCCTTGAAAAGAAAAGTAACCTGGCACTTATTCTAAGAATTGTTTATTTGGCTGCTTGTTCAAGCAATAGTGGGTACTTGGTTTACAGATGAGCTGGAGCCAGGTGTTGTGTACAAATGGAGCTTTGGCTGGCATCAAGTAACTGATTGGTCTGTGGACTGGTGACTAGTTATTGATGATAGAGGCCTTCTGCCTGGCTAAAATGTTTTAGCTTTTTGTCTATATGATGGGAATGCATTAACTATGACCTGAGAAGTCTGCAGAAGTTATGTCTGGAGGTGTCTCTCAGTCATTTTGAAATAACTTATTGTCTTGTGTTAATTTAAATAATATGGTGCCTACAAAATTAATGTCTTCCTCATGCATTGTGACTTTAAGTTTAATGGAGGGTTGACAATTGAGGACAGTGATAAATTCTTCTAATTCTGCTTCTGTGTGAATCATATACTCCTTAAATCAATTCAAATACAAAAGGTATTTACTACACGACCAAATTCTCGGTGAGAATGAGCAAAGAGAATGAGAAAGTAGCTTCCAAAACTTATAAAGTAGCCTTTAAGAAAATCTCAAAAATAGTTCTCAAGAATAATTATTTTGACATCAAATCAGGATCAAATAAAATGGAGTTGATTGCAGAATACGAATGATTACAGTGTTAGTTCTACAAGCCTGTGGTTATAAAGTGCATCATATGAAAAACTGAGCACCAGATGGTGTTTATAAACAGAGTTAAAAAATCACACAACACCAGGTTATAATCCAACAGCACTAGCTTTCGGAGCACCATTCCTTCAAGGAGGCATAGAATACGAAAGGAAAGACAGTTTGCGGTCACTTTCCTAAGTGCCAAACGTGAGAGCATTTGATAGAGATATATGAAATTATGATTTACAAAGGGTAAATTAATCAGGTGGTATGAATCTAATTTCCTTAAGTTGAGTGGCAAAAGAACCAGAAATGACATTGCCAAAATCTTTTAAGTAAAGTATGGTTGGGATATTGAATGCATTCCCTCCCGATACTGAAGTGGATATAGATTCAAATTAATCTTAAATTGATTATTGAATAAATACTTGGAGCAATAAATGCAAAGTATGGGTGGGTGCGTGTGCGTGTTGGGGGAGTTGTTCGAGGTCAATGGTTGGAATTAATTAATTTTCTTTGAAAGTAATCAGAAGATAGGAATGTGTTGAGTGGCCTCTTCCTTGCTTTTCATATAGAGAATGTGGGCATCACTAGCAAAGCTGGCATTTGTTACCCACCCTTAGATTTGATTGACTCTGAAGGCCATTTCTAAGAACGTTAAGAGTCAATTGTATTGTTGTGAGGCTGGAGTTGTATGCAAGCCAGCCTAGTTATGGATGGCACACTTCCAGATGTGGTTTTATGACAAATGTTAGCTTTTAATTCCAGATTCTTATTGAATGCAAATTCCATCACCTGCCATTGTGGAATTTGACTCAAGTCATCAAAGCATTAGCCTGTATCCTTGGATTACTTGACCAGTAAAATTACCATTCCACCACCACATTCCTCCCATATGCATTGGATCTAAACACATTGATCGGCACTTAACAGAAGCTGATGAGGCTGAAAAGTGGGATGGGCATGCACGAGGGAGAAAAAGAGCCTAGAAACAGCGAAAAAAAAATGCCCTATGATTTCCCTCCCAAATCCTCCCTTTGGCCCATATCTCTTAATGTCTTCAGTGAACAAAGATCTATTCATCTTATTTTAAGTTATCAACTGAACTGTCAGTTGTGAAAATAATGTTCTAGAAGTAACTTAACATCTTGAACAAAGATTTGGTTGCCCGAAAATACTTTACAGCTAATGAAACACTTTTCAAAGTAATCACTGTTCTATTGTTGGAAACACTTCAACCAATTTACAGTTAGTCCCCATAAACAGTAATGTGATAATGACCAAATGATTTGTATTTTTGATGTTGATTGAGGGATATATTGACACTGATGATAGATCTGCTGGTCTTCTTTGAAAAAGTGCTATACAACCTTTACCATCCATGGGAAAGCGCAGACAGGGTCTCAAATTAATATTTCATTGGAAAGATAGCATATCAATAGTTGCACTGAAATGTCAGCCTTGGTTTTTGTGTTCAAATTCTGGAGTAGGACTTGAACCCCACCCCCCCCACCCCCACTCTGAACATTTTACTAAGGGGCCAGTGTGTTTCTCACTGATGCTTGTGACACCCTTTGCATGTGGAAATGCTTTCTCACTTTGACCCTGAAAATTCTAACTTTAGTATTATGACTAAGCTCACTGGTCTGAGAGTTCCCAGCCAGACAAATAAATTATTTCTATCTACTCTGTCCTATTCCCCTTTATATTTTTAAAACTTTGATCAATTCACCCTTAACCCCTTCCCCAGTGACTTTTTTTGGAGAAAACATTTCATTTTCAGATGAAATTTTTATTGCATTTTTTTACAGTATTTTTAATGCTGATTATGGAAATAACTTTCGTTTTTATTTATTTCCAATATTTTACTTGAAATTTTATTTTGAAGATAGCATTTTCGGCAAAAAGGAGATAACTTGTCTTCCCATATTTTTAAACTTTTTTTTATTTATTGCTTTTTTTTCCCAACTTTATCATCAAAAGTAAAGGGGAATTACACATTTATTTTACTCTTTTTTTAGCATGTCTTCTCAAAAATTTTTTTAAATTTTTTTTTCAATTTTCATAATCAAAAATAAATGTAAATAAAATACTGTACTTATTTTATCTTTTATTTTACCTCATCTTCCCATACATCTTACTTTCTCTGGCATTTTATGAATGATTATTTGGTATGGTATTTTTCAAAGCATGGTACTATACATAAAGGTACATTACAGAGCTTACACATATATCGTGACTCCTTCCTGACTGGTTTCCCTCTATGGTCATGTTTCAGACAATACACGGTACATTTTCTTGTTGGATTTGTCTTCTTTTCTGTTGCTGGGACTTCCATTGGAAAATGTCCAGGTGTAAAACATGAATATCCTGGTGAAGTCGAAGGTCTCCCTACTACTTTAGTAGATTGTAAATATGCCCCATATTTTGCGATGATATCTCGTATAATCTGCATACGAAATTTCAGGTGTGTGAGGGCTTTTTTTCCTGCCTCAGTGACTGCTACATTGTACAAGATGTAAGAATTCCATACCGCAAGATCCATCAAATGGAAGAAGACTTTCTTGTAATATCTCTTACCCCGTTTCATTGTGATGGGATAATCTACTAGTTGTTGGTCCACCTTGTCAACTCCACCCATTGTAAAATTGTAATCATATACAACTGTTGGTTTCTTCACAGGCCCTTGTCTTGTCTCAACATCCTTCATAGCGGGATTGTGAATGGTGAAAGCATTGCAACGTCCTTCTTGTCCTTCCAACGAAGAGTTATTACCTTACGTCTCTGAAATGCTGCAACTTGCTCTTTTTTCAATTTTGCCCTTTTCAGCTGTTCAGGCACTTCCTTTCTCTTCAAACGGAGAGTTCCATAAATATCAGTGTACTGACTAACCAGAGTATCAGCTAATTGCGGACAAGTGTAAAAGCTATCCACAGTAACACAATAACCTTTACCTAGTAAAGGCTTCATCAGAGACAACACAACACGAGAACTCATGGGATATTCACTATATTCTAAATCAAACTGTGTTCCTTCTCCAACATAATGATTACTCTATACACATATCCAGTCTTTCTTCACACAAAAAAAATACTTCACTCCAAACCTCCTTCTTTTTAGAGGTATGTACTGCACCCATCCTAACCTTCCCTTGAACAGCATAAGGCTTTCGTCTATAGATAAATCTTGGTTCGGGGTATAACACTTCATAAAGTTCTCACTAAACATCATCAACACATCATAAACTTTATACAATTTTGGGTTGGGATGTGTTTCTGCATCAAAAGTTTCATTATTCACAAAATGAAGATACTGTTTTATCTTATTATGGCATTTCAAACTGATCAGTTTCCAAAAAATTGGTCTTTCAAGTAGTTCATCTTTCGACCAGTTCATTTCTTGATCTGGCATTTTCACAATACCCCCAAGCATTTTCAAGGCGAAAAACACACAAACTTCTGCCTTTGTTACAGGGCGCCACATATAATCTCTTTCTCCAGTTTGTTCAGCAAAGCGATTAGTTTCGTCCACAACTCGATCAATAATTCTGTTGTCACATAAAAGACTAAAAAAATCCAAAGGAGTCATATCAGCTGTGTCTTGATCAATTGATATTCCAGGATTTCCAGTGAATGGGAAGTGTGGTGGTGGAGGAAGCATGCATTCTTCCGACACCACGTGTCGACACCAAATTCATCCATCCTCCTCCTCCTCCTCACTTGAGAGAGAATAGCCATTATCAGATGAGCTTGCACTCTCATCTGATGTATCCAAGCTTCTAATAGAAGGTTCATACTCATTGTCATCTTCTGAGCTCGACATCTAGGCATAATTTGTAAAAAAAAACAGAAAAAAACGAATGACAGTGTGTGCCCAAAAGCGGTGCGTCGACGCTTCTTGCAATGCCTGAGGCGGAAGAGACACAGCTACCAGATGTACGAGTATACTCGTTTCTAGCTGAGGAGGGCCCAGAAATGCCGAGAATTGACATATAAACTCATCTGTGGCTGTTTTTGAAATTATATGTTTTGGACGAGTTTACTCGTCGCACTCTGAAAAAGACAAATTGGGTGAAGACAAGTTTGCTCGTCTTTGCCGGGTAAGGGTTTAACCTTCTAAATTCCAGGACATAGGACGAAGAGACTGATAATGACCTTATAGAGGTTTATAAATCCATGAGGGGCGCAATAGAGTGAATAGCCAACAATTTTGTTCACCCAGAGTGAGCAAGTCCAAAACTAGATGGCATAAGTTGAAGGTGAGAGGAGTAAGATTTAAAGGGGACCTAAGGGGGCAACATTTTCACCCAGAGGATGGTGCATGTATGGAATGAGCTGCTAGAGGAAGTGGTGGACGCTGGTACAATTGCAGCATTTAAAAGGCATCTGGATAGGTACATGAATAGGAAGGGTTTTGATGAATAGGAGCCAAATGCTGGCAAATGAATCTAGATTAATTTAAGGTATCTGGTCAGCATGGACAAGTTGAATGAAATGGTCTCTTTCCCTGCTTTACAACTCTACAACTCTAGCTTGTAGAATCTCCAGACATAATGAAGATTGGTCTTGAGCATATGAAGAGCTACCAGTGCCCATTGAACCAGAGCCTAGGAAGAGTTAGTGTCTTGAAGGGAGGTGCAAGTTAAATATTTGTTAAATAAATTTACAACAAAATTGTATTTGGCACAGCAGGTTGCTTTTGCATATGTATCCTGGGTTTGATATTTCATGAATGATGTGTTGACTGTTCTCAAGTTGAATGCAACTGTTACTTGAGTAAGGACACTGCCTGGTATAATATGTCTGACAGTTTCCTGGTTCCAGGTTCAAATTTGCACAGAGTTATTTGGTCTCAGGCAGAGCAAAGTTCGCTGGTGGGAAGTGTTTGTGTGTGGATGTTCCCAAGTGTTCCATGTAAGCAGATCACACTTGGTCTACTGTTGTGATGGAACAAAATGTTGACACAGTCAATTTAACAGTGAGGAATTGACAGTTGGACAAGATAGGAGAAGATGATGGCCATCCCTGGAACTTTACCCCAGAGAGATGTTGGCGCTTCGTAGATTCAACCTGAAGACTGGCAGAACCATTATAAAAATATGCAGGGACCTGGTTGTCAGGACGGGTGGAGCTGGTAGGGAATTTGTTACACCTGAATGCCATTGCCTTTACTCAGTCAGGACTGAGCACTCAGTGGTTTTAAATAGGGCCATTAATGTGATGCCTATCATTCTCCAAATCAGTTCAGGCAAGTGTAGTGGCTTATTATCTGTTACCTCACCATCAATTCCCTCTCTAGTGTCTGAGTCTGAACCAGGAATCCTACTTAGAGCCACAGAGATGTACAACATGGAAACAGACCCTTCAGTCCAACTCGTCCATGCTGACCAGATATCCTAACTTAATCTAGTCACACTTCCAAGCACCTGGCCCATAACCCTCCAAACCGTTCCTGTTCATGTACCCATCCAGATGTCTTTTAAATATTGGAATTGTACCAGCCTCTACCACTTCCTCTGGTAGCTCATTCCATACAACATAACACCCTCTGTGTGAAAAGGTTGCCCCTTTGATCTTTGTGATACCTTTCTCCTCTTACCATAAACCTATGCCCTCTAGCCCTGGACTCCCCCACCACAGGGAAAAGACCTGGTCTATTTATCCTAACCATGCCACTAATGATTTTATAAACCTCTATAAGGTCACCCCTCACCCACCACCACTGCAGGATAAACAGCCCCAGCCTATTCAACCTCTCCCTATAGCTCAAATCCTCCAAAACCTGCCAGCATCCTTGTAAATCTTTTCTGAACTCTTTCAAGTTTCTCAACATCCTTCCGATAGGAAGACTAGAATTGCACACAATATTCCAAAAGTGGCCTAACCAATGTCCTGTACAACCGCAACATGACGTCCCAACTCCAGTACTCAATGCTCACCCCCACCTCCACCCCCACCCCCCTCTCATTTATCTCTCGACTCTGCAGGCAACCTGCCTCCATTCATGATTTAGGGTTTTTGCTCAAAACGTCGATTTCCCTGCTCCTTGGATGCTACCTGACCTGCTGTGCTTTTCTAGCAACACTCTAATCTAGACTCTGGCTTCCAGCATCTGTAGTGCTTGTTTTTACCATACAGCAAAGCTTATCAAACACCATCTTCACTACCCTATCTACCTGCGACTCCACTTTCAAGGAGCTATGAATCTGCACTCCAAGGTCTCTTTGTTCAGCAACACTCCCTAGGACCTTACAATTAAGCGTATAAATCCTGCTAAGATTTGCTTTCCCAAAATGCAGCACCTCGCATTTTTTTTAATTAAACTCCATCTGCCACTTCTCAGCCCATTGGCCTGTCTGATCAAGATCCCATTGTAATCCAAGGTAACCTTCTTCACTGTCCACTACATCTCCAATTTTGGTGTCATCTGCAACTTACTAAGTATACTTCTTAAGCTCACTGCCAAATCATTTTTATAAATGACGAAGAGTAGTGGACCCTACACCGATCCTTGTGGCACTCCACTGGTCACAGGCCGCCAATCTGAAAAACAACCCTCCACCACTACCCTCTGTCTTCTTTCTTTGAGAGCCTGTTCTGTATCCAAATAGCTCGTTCGCCCTGTAAACTTGCTAACCAGTCACCCATGGAAAACCTTTTCAAACTCCTTACTGAAGTCCATATAGATCACGTGTCTCGCTCTACCCTCATCAATTCTCTTTGTTAGTTCTTCAAAAAACTCAATCAAGTTTGTGAGACATGATTTCCCATGAACAAAACCATGTTGACTATCCCTAATCAGTCCTTGCCTTTCTAAATATGTGCACATCCTCTCACTTAGCGTTTCCTCCAACAACTTGCCGACCACCAACGTCAGGCTCACTGGTCTATAGATCCCTGGCTTGTCCTTAATATCTTTCTCAAATAGTGGTACCACATTAGCCAACTTGCAGTCTGCCAGCACCTCACCTGTGACTTTCTATGATACAAGTATCTCAACAAGAGGCCCAGCAATCACTTCCCTCCCTTCCCACAGAGATCTAGGGTACACCTGATCAGGTCCTGGGCATTTATCCACTTTTATGTGTTTCAAGACATCCAGCATCTCCTCCTCTGTAATATGGACACTTTTCAAGATGTCACCATATATTTCCCTATATTCTATATCTTCCATGTCCTTTTCCACAGTAAAGACTGAAGGAAAATACTCGTTTAGTATCTCCCCATCTCCTGTGGCTCCACACCAAGGCTGCCTTGCTGATCTTTGAGGGGCCCTATTCTCTCTCTAGTTACCCTTTTGTCCTTATTTGTATTTGTAAAAACCCTTTGGATTCTCCTTAACTTGCTTTGCCAAAGCTATCTCATCCCCTTTTTGCCCTCCTGGTTTCCCTCTCAAGTATACATCTACTGCCTTTGTACTCTTTTGAGGGTTCACTTGATCTATCCTGTCTATACCTTACATATGCTTCCTTCTTTTTCTTAAACAAACCGTCAATTTCTTGTCATCCAGCATTCCCTATACCTACCAGCCTTCCCATTCACCCTGACAGGAATATACTTTCTCTGGATTCTTGTTATCTCATTTCTGAAGGCTTCCCATTTTCCAGCTGTCCCTTTACCTGTAAACATCTGCCCCCAGTCAGCTTTTTAAAGTTCTTGCCATATACTTTCAAAATTAGCCTTTCTCCAATTTAGAACTTCAACTTTTAGATCTGGTCTATCCTTTTCCATCACTATTTTAAAACAAATATTATGGTCGCTGGCCCCAAAGTTCTCCCCCACTGACACCTCAGTCACCTGCCCTGCCTTATTTCCCAAGAGTAGGTCAAGTTTTGCTCCTTCTCTAGTGGGTACATCCACATACTGAATCAGGAAATTTTCTTGTACACACTTAACAAATTCCCCTCCGACTATCGGATCCAAGATGGCGGCGACTCAGCAAGTCTGAGTTTACAGAGCTCTTCCCAAAACCTGGGTAAAGTGAGTTACTCACCCCCACCACACTTACCAAACCACCCAAAAAAAATTTTCTAACCTTAATTAGCTGTTTACTATTATATTTAAGCAGTTTAATATTAAGTGGATAATGAGTAAACCAAAGGGATCCCGCAGCTCTCAGAAAACAAAGACCCCTCCCCCACCCTCCTCTCCTCCTCCGGCTGCAGCTGATGTAAAAACAGGCCTTGAAGAGATGATTGCCAGGCTGGAAACGACACTCGTCAATTTCATTGTAGAATCCCGACAGAGATGGAATGCATTCGAAGAAAAGCTACAAAAGTACAGCGAGGCTCTCGAGGAATTACAGGGCCGAGTGAAGGGGGCGGAGCTAAAGGCCACGACCTCCGAGGCTGCAGCACAAACAGCTGCAGAACAGGTGCGAGCTCTGGAGCAGAGAGTCCGGGCCTTTGAAATCTACATGGATGACCTGGATAATAGAAATCGGAGAAAGAATATCCGTCTTCTGGGCCTCCCTGAACAAGAAGAGAAGGGACAGTTAGTAGTATTTCTGGAGCGATGGCTGCCCCAGCTTTTAAACCTGGGGGCTGAAACTGACCGGGTAAGGGTGGAGTGGGCCTACCGGGTCGCAGCACCCGGATCTGGGCCAAACCAGCGCCCACGCCCGGTCCTGTTCCGGCTGCAGAGTTATAGGGAGAGGCAGATACTCCTGGATGCCTCTAGAAATCTTGGAAAGGATCCTAAAGCCATGATCCATGAAGGATCCAAGATTATGTTATTTCAGGACTTCTCCCCGGCTTTGGCACGAAGGAGGAAGGCGTTTGATGAGGTGAAGAAATGTCTAAGGAACTTAAATATTCAATACACCTTACGCTACCCAGCGACGTTATGCTTTAACCACGAAGGATCCGAGTATAATTTTAGATCACCAGAAGAGGCTAAGGAACTTTTAGACTCGTTTAAATAAATCGTAAGAGACAATTTATGTTGGCTTGCCTCTTCCACACTCCGTGGGGAGAAATGGATACTTTACTCTACTTTACTTTTGCTTCTGGGAGCAGGGTTGTCTTCCCTTGCTATTTTATGTTATTATACTTAACTGTAATTTGTTGGAATTGTAATTTTATAGTTATGTGTGTTTGTACGTGGCATTGATGCTATCAGATATACTCAGGTATGGGTGGGGAGGGGTGGGGGTGGGGCGCTCACTGTTAACTCTAGCTCGGTATTATATCTAAATCCTATTAAGGAGCGCCCAGGTCAAGGGTGGGACACTGTTTGGGAGAGGATATGGTGGACCTTTAGAAAGGAAGTAAGGCCCCCTGAGAATAAGGGGGAGGATCTCCATTCAAACATGTTTTTTTTTTGTTCTTATTGTTTGGAAATAGTTTCCTTTTTATTATACTGTTATGAGTGTATTAGAGAACATTTTCTCTTGTTTGAAGGATGTAAGCGACTCAACTATACACTCTGGATAATTGTGGATTAGATTAGTAGTTAACTGAGTTTCATTGTTTTTCTTTCTTCTTTAGTATCATTCCTTTGAATTTTGATGATTATATATTTAAGATCTATTTTTATATTAATGTTTGTGCTTGAAAGTTCTGTTTATTTTTGTAAATCTGTCAAAATATTAAATTTCTAATAAAAATATCTTTAAAAAAAAACAAATTCCCCTCCATCTAAACCCTTAACACTTTGACAGCCCCATTCCATGTTTGGAAAGTTAAAGTCCCCTATGATAATCAACCGATTATTCTGACAAATAACTGAGATCTCCTTCCAATTTCCCTCTGACTATTAGGGGGTCTATAACATAATAGGGCATCACTTCTACCCTAGAAGAGATTCCAATAAGGTGATCATCCCTTTCTTATTTCTCAGTTCAATCCAAATAAATTCGTTGGATGTATTTCCAGGAATATCCTTCCTCAGTACAGCTATAATGCTATCCCACATCAAAAATGCCACTCCACCTCCTCTCTTGTCTCCCTTTCTATCCTTCCTGCAGCCTTTGTATCCTGGAACATTAAGCTGCCAGTCCTGCCTATTCCTGAGCCATGTTTCTGTAATTGCTATGATATCCCAGTCCCGTGTTCCTAACCATGCCCTGAGTTCCTCTGCCTTCTTTGTTAGGCCCCTTGCATTGAAATAAATGCAGTTTAATTTATCAGTCCTACCTTGTTCTCTGTTTTCTTCCTGCCTGCCCTGACTATTTGGCTCACTTCTTTTCTCAACTGTACCAGTCTCAGATTGATCTCTTTCCTCACTATCTCCCTAGGTCCCATCCAGCTACCTTACTAGTTTAAATCCTCCTGAGCACCTCTAGCAAATCTCCCTGCCAGTGTATTAGTCCCCTTCCAATTTAGGTGCAATCCGTTCTTTTTGTGCAGGTCACTTCTACCCCAGAAGAGATTCTAATGATTTAAAAATAAAGTTCTTTTCCCATATACCAGCTCCTCAGCCATGTATTCACCTGCTCTATCCATCTATTCCTGCCCTCACTAGCTCATAGCACCAGAAGTAATCCAGATATTACTAATCTCAAGGACCTTCTTTTTAAATTCCTGCCTAATTCACTGTATTCTCCCTTCAGAATCTCAACCTTTTCCCTTCCTATGTCATTGGTTCCAATGTGTACAAACTTTTGGCCTAAATTCTTTCCTTCATCTAGCATGTCACAAAAAAAAATTGCCGTATTAGCTCCCTTACACAGAGGTCAGGAACACTGGAGACTGCTCCCAGGTAATACCATCCAATGTTTTCAAGATTGAAGGAAATTAAGAATGCAAGTAACAGGAATTCAGTAATATAATAATACCATGGTTTGATTTGATCAATCATAGGCACAAATCCCTTTAGAAGCTAAATAATCAAAGGTTGCAAATATGGATTCTTAATGGAATGCATACAACAAATCAGTTAGTAATTGATTTCAGTATTCAGGTTATACATTGGAATTGAAGACTTCAAGGATTTGGACAGACTGTGTCTTTCTATTTAACTATATTTTTGATTGTGGACTGAAATGAGAAAAGTACGATTTTTAGGAAACCATAGATTGCTGAAGGATTACTAGATGCTTTGAAATCAAATATCGTGACACTCATTGTAAGTGCTGTTTACATAGTTGCATTTTCAAGTTGTAGGTGAAGTGTAGTTTGTAGGTGAAGTGTAAATTACAGGTGAGTTAGAGCTAAGAAGGTCTACAAATGGACATCCCCTGGTAACAAGTAGCTGATTGGTCTGTGGATTATAACAATCACCCTCTTCCTGTCAACAACAGGATTGCTTCCTGGGTATCTGAACAGCTGACAGCTGTGATCAGGATCATGAGAAGCCATCCAATCTCCACGACCTCAGAAATCTCTCTATTCTCTGCAATTAAAGCTGATGTAGATCTGAAGAAAACTTTTTAAAAATCTTTCCTTCAACAGTTGCTGCAGGCTGTGACTTTTAGTTAATTGGTTTAGAGAACTTCTATAAGTGAACCAGCCACTCCATACCTCTTAAAAACTAATGAAAGCATCTGGAAAAGGAAGACTGAAAAGCAAACAGCAGGTCCTGTGAAAAGAGACCTTGAACTGCTTTCCCAGTTATCTCTCCATCCATAACACCCATGTTTTCTTCCCATCTGTATCCATTTATGCATATCTGTATAGGAGGAAGCCAATTAGAGTTTTAACACTTAAAGTTATATGCCAACAATTCATATTTGTTTATTTATTAAGTGCAGAAACTTGGTCCTTGCTTTCTGTCAATGTGAGTCTAAAATATTTGAGACTTTGGAATACTTTTTAAAATCTATAACTTTCATAATATCTCCAAGAATGATGGGGATTGATTTCCAATGCACTACCTCAGTGGGATTATAACACATTCAATAATTACCTCACAATTTAATTTTCATTCAGCACAGAATCTGCATGTCCCTAGGTTATGACCTATATTGCATTCTATTAGACCTCTCCTGAAAAATGCTTGATTGGGATGTGTAGCTATAACATATCTGATGCCTAGTAAAATTAGTTGCTCATTTGCCACTTTTTTTGTTATAGTTTTCCAGACGATATTTCAGAATGTAAGCTCAGCAGCCCTGCTCTACCTCATCAGCAAGATGGATTAACTCTTCAACTTCCCGCTCTCTATTCAGGATATTATACAGGTTTTGTTTATCTACTTATACATCAGAAATTGGAATTAAACTTAAAATCAATCATGATGCTAAATTGTTATCAAAAAAAGGCAAGTGATCAACACAATCAAATGCCAAAGCCCTGTTTACTTAAGGCTTCTAATGTAGAATGTATCTGTCATAGATTCAACTCAGGAGTAGGTTATTCACAGTTATTTTGGTGAATTATATGGTCATTAAGGTAATGGATGTACTTCACTGTCCTCACTTGTAACTCCCTTTGCTTGGCACTGATGGACAACTTTGTACAATACAATGTAAACTCTATTAAAACTGTATGAACATGTTTCACTTTGCGGTCAGAACAGCCATCCATTGCAGAAATCTAACATAGCATCTTCTTGAGTAGTATTCAAGGGAGCTAAAATCCATCAAAGTGCTGCTCTCATGTTGTTTTTGCTATTTGATAAAGGATCTTGTAAAGGAAAGGAATTACAGTGTACTGAGGGAGGGTATTCCGGGAAATACATCCAAGAAGTTATTTGGGTGGAACTGACCCCCTAATCTTCAACAGGAAATTGAGAAACAAATTTGTAAGGAGATTTCAGATATATGTAAGAATAATAGAGTGGTTATGGTAGGGGATTTTAATTTTCCAAACATAAACTGGGACTGCCATAGTGTTAAGGATTTAAATAGAGAGGATATTTTTAGGAGTGTACAAGCAAATTTACTGATTCAGTATGTGTATGTACCCACTAGAGAAGGTGCAAAACTTGACCTACTCTTGGTAGGGCAAGTGACTGAGATGTCAGTGGGGGAACACTTTGAGGCCAGCAACCATAATTCTATTAATTTTAAAATAGTGATGGAAAAGGATAGATCAGATCTATAAGTTGAAGTTCTAAATTGGAGGAAGGCTAATTTTGACGGTATTAGGCAAGACCTTTCAAAAGCTGATTGGGGGCAGATATTTACAAGTAAAGGGACAGCTGGAAAATGGGAAGCCTTCAGAAATTAGGTAACAAGAATCCAGAGAAAGTATATTCTTGTTAGCGTGAAAGGAAAGGCTGGTAGGTATAGGGAATGCTGGATGAGGGTTTGGTTAAGAGAAATTTATGGTTTGCTTAAGAAAAAGAAGGAAGCATATGTCAGGTACAAACAAGATAGATTGAGTGAATCCTGAGAAGAGTATACAGGCAATAGGAGTATACTTAAGAGGGAAATCAGGAGGGCAAAAAGGGAACATGAGATAGCTTTGGCAAATGAGGTTAAGGAGAATTCAAAGGGTTTTTACAAATACATTAAGGACAAAAGGGTAACTAGGGAGAGAATAGGGCCCCTCCAAGATCAGCAAAGCAGCCTATGTGTGTAGTTCCAGGAGATGGGGAGGTACTAAATGAGTATTTTGCATCAGTGTTTACTGTGGAGAGGACATGGAAGATATAGAATGTGCAGAAATAGATGATGACATCTTGAAAAATATCCATATTATAGAGGAGTAAGTGCTGGATGTCTTGAAACACCTAAAGGATAAATCTCCAGGACCTGATCAGGTGTACTCTAAAACTCTGTGGGAAACGAGGGAAGTGATTGCTGGGACCCTAGCTGAGATAGTTGTATCATCGATAGTCACAGGTGAGGTGCTAGAAGACTGGAGGTTGGCTAATGTGGTGCCACTATTTAAGAACAGTGGTGTGGACAAGTCAGGGAACTATAGACCAGTGAGCCCAACATTAATGTAGGTTGTTGGAGGAATCCTGAGGGACAAGATGTACATGTATTTGGAAAGGCAAGGACTGATTAGGGATAGTCAACATGGCTTTGTTAATGGGAAATCATGTCTCAAACTTGATTGAGTTTTTTGAAGAAGTAACAAAGAGGATTGATGAGGGCAGAGTGGTGGCCATGATCTATATGGACTCCAGTAAGGCGTTTGATAAGGTTCCCCATGGTAGTGTAGTTGGCAAGTTTAGATCTCATGGAATACTAGCCATTTGAATACAGAACAGGCTCAAAGGTAGAATACAGAGGGTGGTGGTGGAGGGCTGTTTCTCAGACTGGAGGCCTGTGACCAGTGGAGTACCACAAGGATTGGTGTTAGTTCCACTATTTTTCATCATTTATAGAAATCATTTGGATATAAACATGGGAGATATTGTTAGCAAGTTTGCAGATGACACCAAAAGCGAAGAAGGTTACCTCAGATTACAATGGGATCTTGATCAGATGGGCCAATGGGCTGAGGAGTGGCAGATGGGGTTTAATTTAGATAAATGCAAGGTGCTGCATTTTGGGAAAGCAAATCTTAGCAGGGCTTATACACTTAATGGTAATGTCCTAAAGAGTGTTGCTGGACAAAGACGCCTTAGAGTGCAAGTTCATAGCTCCTTGAAAGTAGAGTAGCATGTAGATAGGATAGTGAAGATGGTGTTTGGTAAGCTTTCCTTGAGCTTTGAGTATTGGAGTTGGGAGGTGATGTTGCGGCTATACAGGACGTTGGTTAGGCCACTTTTGGAAAATTGATGCAATTCTGGCCTCCTTTGTATCGGAAGGATGTTGTGAAACTTGAAAGGGTTCAGAAAAGATTTACACAGTTATTGGCAGGGTTGGAGGAGTTGTGCTATAAGTAGAAGTTGAATAGGCTGGGTCTGTTTCCCTGGACCATAGAGGTTTATAAAATCATGAGGGGCATGGTTAGGATAAATAGATAAAATCTTTTCCCAGTGGTTGTGGAGTCCAGAACTAGAGGTCATAGGTTAGGGTGAGAGGGGAAGGATATAAAAGGGACCTAAGGAGCAACTTTTTCATGTCGAGGGTGGTGCATGAATGGAATGAGCTGCCAGAGGAAGTGGTGGAAGCTGGTACAATTGCAACATTTAAAAGGCATCTGGATGGGTATATGGATAGGAAGGGATAAGAGGGATATGGGCCAAGTGCTGGCAAATGGGACTAGATTGGGTTGGGTTATCTGGTCAGCATGGACAAATTGGACTGAAGGGTCTGTTTCTGTGCTGTACATCCCTATGACTCTGTGACTCTATAATACAGTTGGGTCCAAAATGTCTTCCCCTAATGTCCACATATTGAAAATGCTAGTGCAGGGGGTTGAGTATTGAAGACAGGTGTAGTGCCCTTACAGCTCCCCCTACTGCAAGCAATTCTGGCAGCTCCTGGATTTGAGTGGTAACTGTGTGAAAGATGGCAGGAAAATGAAATTCAGTGTTTGTGCAATAGGAAAAGAACCAAAACTAGCCACAATTGCAGTCACCAGAAGGCATTAAAGATCCAGGTTTTAATTTGTTGACTGCATCTGCATTAATCTGAACCAGATTTCTGCTCTCTTCTAAAGACGCGTTATTTTCAACCAACATGGACTTGCGCAGATGTATTTTGTAGGATCTTCATTAAGTAAGGGTTTGCATCCAAACTTATGACATCAACATATTGGAATCTGTGTTTTTTTTTCTGATGTTTGCTCGTTTTAAGATTTATGGTCAGAATGTACTCAGTGTATGGCTCATATTACAGCTCTAACAACTCCACTGCCTGTTACAGGGAGAAGGCTGAACTAACACAGGAACCAGTGCAATACACAGCACCCTCTCCAAGCTTGCACTGTACAGTTAAATTTAATTTTGAATACCAAACACACAACTTTGTTTCAGTGTTAACCACAAACAAACTCAAATTAATGGCATCTGTGAAAATGGTCATAAGATTTGCAACCATTCAGTAATGCCAGTTACATGTTATTTTGGCAGAACTGATTTTGAGTTCACACATTAGAACAAAATTGAATGCATTCCCTTCACTGGCGTGTTTTTAAATTTGATTGTTAATCAGAACAAGAGACAAAAGGGAACAGAAGGGACAAAACAAAAAAATTGTGTTATGCTACAATGCAGATGCTATCTCAGCTGGTGTGATTCAAAAAACGTCTGGATTTAATTTGACTTCAGCCCAAGGAAATAAATGGACAATTCAAAACTAAGTGTACTGGCTGGAAAATATGCCAGATATCTTGTCTCCAATATTTAACAGTACACAATTACACAAGCAACAAGACTTCCTTGCACATGATAATCAGGAGAAAACTTGCAATCTTACAACAAAAGGTTGTCAGTTCAAACCCCACTTAACATTCTGGTCGAACAGTAAAATATCTTTATAGTATGGCTTTAAAGTGGGATGTTTTTGTGGAATGGTAGATGGTAAAATGGTTTAACTAGGAGAAAGTGAGGACTGAAGATGCTGGAGATCAGAGTCAAAAAGTGCGGCCCTGGAAAAGCGCAGCCATCTGAGGAGCAAGAGAGTCGACCTTTCAAGCAGAAGCCCTTCATTCCTGACTTGTCTACTTCAGCACGGGGTGTTAACATTATACGTAACATGTCCAAAATTAGGTATGCCCCAATTTATAGGCCAGTATTTATATAAAGGCATTAGTCATGGTGATAAGGACAATTTTCTCCTTTTCGTTATTTAGCTCTAACGTAACTTGTCCCAAGTAGAGACTAAATCTGGATGGGATTTTCCAGCGCTGCACTTTTTGACTCGGAAAATGGTTTGAGGAGTTTTCCAACAAAGTGTGAACTCACTTTATGTTTAATTCACAATGAAATTTAAAACTAATGCAAGCATTAAATTTGCTTGACAAATTACTAATTCGAGGAAATATATTTCCATGGTTGGTTTGTTAGGCACTCTTTGATATATTCAGATAGAATGAGCACAAAATGTAATTTTGTGCTTTGGGTGGTATCAGAGAGAAAAATGAAATGTAACAACTACGAACCCTGAATCACATCTGATGCCATCTTGATAAAGGTCAAAAAGGAAGCACTCTACACCCACATCTGATGCAGGTATTTGTCTGTATGAATATGGAAATAATGGCATACTGCCTGCATTTTCTCCCTGTTGTAACTTTGATTTGCACTGAAGCAGCTTTGAGGAGAACCAATACTAAATGCCCAGTACGTAAAACATCAGTAAGTGCTGACCATAATCATCGGTGTTCCTGCTATAGAGATAGCTAACCTATTTCTGACATTCTCAATCTCCCTCCAACTCCAAGTCCAATTTTCCATTCTTCAATCCCTAATCAACGACCTATAGCACCAGCAAAGCTCCAAAGTTCCTCTATGATTTCTTACTAATCCTGACTACAGACTCCAAGGCCCACCTGTTTGTCCTTCAAATCTGCTTGAATCATTCTGGCTGTTGATCTGCAAATTGGAGCACTGGTCTATGTGAGGCTCCTACTACAATAGCATCTATATATGATGTAACCCCAGGCCCTAAATCCAGGCCTTCTTGAACGTGTCTAATTCAGTATGGGGTGTTAACATTATGTGTAATATGCTCAAACTTCGGGATGCCCCAATTTATAGGCTAATATCTATATAAAAATTTATTCACGGTGATAAGGACAAATTCCCCCCTTTTGTTACTTAGCTTTAACGTAACTGGTCCCAAGTGGATGGGATTTTCCTTTACAAGTTGAATAAACACTGAAATGTTAAAGGGGTTGCAATAAAAGACAGAGATTTGGATTGGTTATGCACAAGACTTTGAAGATGATAAGACTGCTTAACAAAGTAATTATAAACTAGATAGGATGAGGGGCTTAATGACATTCGACATAAAGTTCAAAACGCAAGCAGGGAGAAAATGCACAGCAGGTTGAATTTGTAATATCCCAGGAGTATCTCAGACTATGAATATGATGTTCTGAAAAGGTAGCAATCTGAGCCATATTTATGATTGCCCCTTTTGAGGATACACAGGGGCAAGGGATAAAAGTGAGCTTCAACACTGTGTACACTAGGTACCTAACATCTACTGAGTGTACTGGTGAGATGAAGTCACAGAGGACAACCATTATAACACTCCTACATGGTGGGACAAGAAAGAAAATAGACTGTTTCTCTGTGCTGCATATCAGCCATTGCTGAAAGTAACTGGATAAAAGAATTCAAATCCAAAAATCTTTAGTTTAACTATCAGCATTAATAATATCTGTAATATCCAGTACAACACGGAGAAAGTGAGGACTGCAAATGCTCGAGATCAGAGCCAAGACTGTGGTGCTGGAAAAGCACAGCAGGTCAGGCAGCATCTGAGCAGCAGGAGAATCAACGTTTCAGGCATTTCCTGATGAAGGGCTTATGCCCGAAACGTCAATTCTCCTGCTCCTCAGATGCTGCCTGACCTGCTGTGCATATCCAATGCAACAGTCGTAATGTTCAACTGTCCACTCTTTATGAACAATTCAGAGACGGATCCATGTATCTTTTTGTTAACTTTTTTATTTTTGGATCCACCTCTTACTTCTAATCTGTGTGCATATGCATGTATGTGTTGCATTATTAATCTTCTCATATTGAGTAATTAATAAACTTATTCTCCATGTGAATTCAACAAATCCTGGTTAAGTGGGCTATCACTGGTATCTAGAGGGGAAAGTATCATTTTAAGGTTAACTTTACTGTGACCAATCAATGGAGCAAATGAATAACCATGGATACAAGTTCATCCCTCCTCATCTGCAAGCTTCAAGATATGAGATTTCCCATCTGGAACTATAACAAATCAGGGAACCTCACTCAGGGAAGGTCATAACACCAGCCATTTTGAGCAAAACATGAGCAGACTGCTGAACTCATTAACGAGCCAATTGACTGCAATTTTACGTTGTCCACTCCATTACTTGGTAGTTGCTTGGTTAAAAAAAACATTGAGAGTAATTTACACCAGATGTTACAAGGTAACACAAGGTCAAACCAAATGTTCTGCAAATAGGCCTATGGCTACAAGGAGCAGCAGTCTGCAGCTGAAGGTGACAGTGTTCGGCTCTTCATAGTCTTTATTTCTTCAATGTAGTCTGATATCACAAATATGCAAAGAATGAGAGGTTAGGGAGACTGTAGAAAGGGCCATCCTGGAGGCTGAGGACTTGAGAAGAGAAACCAGGGTTCACTATATCTATGTGGGCTGTGCACTCTGGAAGAGGCTCCTCCGCTGAGATGGAAATGAGGAGATGGAAGTCAGCTATCCAGAGACAGGCCACCCTATGGTCCAAGCATGTCAGGGACCTGCTGCTGTACAAGGGCCGGAACAAGACAGAAAGCAGCAGTCAATCCACAAAGCATCTACAGACAACAAATAATTTACCTTCAGAACTCAGTGTGCCACACGGCATTTCTCCAAGGAGACAGTGACAGCGCTTCATGAATTGCTGGCTGGGGACATCGAATGATGATTGTGTTGGTGGTGACCCTGTGCCTGCCACACTCAAGATGACTGTGGCTTTGAGCTTTTATGACATTGTGGGGGTTCATTAAAACATTGACAGACATCTTTGCAGTATATCTCAAAATTCAGCTCAACACTGTATAAAAATAGTCATAGATTAAATGTTTCGGTAAGCAAATGTCTTCATCTCCTTCATCACTGTTGATGTTAGTCAGGCCAAGATAGCAACTGATTGAATGTGTTGCTGCATTCACCAAAGTTTAAGCTGTTTAAGGTTGTACATCTGGGCTTTGATAGTACAGTGATGAGATAGAAAGCTAAGGATGAACAGGTGTGCTTGGACCATGTGTTGAAAGTATAATGATGAGTGCATCTGTCATTACGTAAAATAATCTGATGTATGCCAACATAACACCAAATGCAATGCATTGGTTCAAAGGCTGTTTGGAAATTTAGATGTGAAAGATGGAATCTTAATGCAAATTATCTTCATTCTATAATGGAGAAGTTGCTGAGTTGAACTGGGTTAACCTGCAGGCTGGGTCGAATGGTGCATATGGTAGGCTTATTGTTTGGCTGAATAGTCACAATATAGTAGAGCAGTAATGGTATGCACAAACTTGGCTTAATACACAAATTATTATTTGGCTTTCAAGTGCAAAGCCATGACGAAAGCATAAAGCTACAATATACTATGTAGATAATGACACCTACTGAAATGTGTGCCCAAGAATAGTTGTTTAAAATTAATTAATCTTTTCCAATGGAATGAACACAAAAAGAGGATGTTGTTAAACTCAAGAGTATCCTGGTGGAAGAATATTGTCATCGACAAACACTGTTACACATTAAATGTGTCTTCTAAGATTGAAGCACATCTTAGACCATTCTAAATATTAATTAAAGCAGAAAATATATTTTGTTTAAATGTGAGTTAAAGGATTAAATAGTGTCATATAGGTAAGATGCCAGAATTCAGCATGCTGTGTCTCCAATGCCAAAGTAAATGTGACTGTTCTACTTAGAAAAAGTAAAAGAGGAAAAATCACCAGCTGTTACTTGTATGTTTCAGGAAACAGGCATAAATTATGTCTCTGAGGTTATTTTTGGCTGGGGATGGATGTGGCAGACGGACCACTGGAGAAGTCACTGAGCTCTGTCCACTTGAAGGGTGAAAGCTGTTTCCTGAACAGCCCTTCTTCACTCCTCAGCTCTGACAGCTTTTTATTGACAACATGTGACTGGGGCCACAGAGTATTTTAAAGCAGCACGGCTCCAGACGGAACAATGGATTTGTCAATTGCCTCTTCACCCACCGCCCCCCCCCCCCCCCATTTGAAAAGAGTGCCACGGACAATTCGCTTCCCAGCTGGGGTCTGTGCTGCTCCCGAGTATGCGACCCACTCTCTTCGTAGCGCAGCATTCAAAACCAAATAAATGGTGCTTGCTCTTTTTCTTTCACCGAGTAGCATTGCGAAAGGTGTTCGCGGATGTGAATAGAAAAATGTCTTTAAGTGCTGCTCAGGCAGAACTGGCTTTGCGTTCCCTTCCTGCCCTCCCTCAAGAAATCGCCACCGAATGTGGACATGGGTGAACTAGCTCTATCTGTATTGTGCTAATCAAAAATCAACATCCTGTGTATTGATCACTTGCTGAGAATCCTGTCCATCATACATGCGCTTTGTCTTGCAGCCGGTCCCATTTGAGTTTGACTGACCCAAGGGAGCCTGCATTATTTGTAAAGAACAACAAGCCTTTTCATTCATAATTTCAGTAGGAGACAGGATGCTAATGACTGGGCATGAATACTGGAGAATCTGGCATTCAAGGCAGGAAGAGGTCCAACAGCCTGCCAAATGGGAGAAAGTCAGTGAAAGTGATGGTGTGAGCAAACACACTGACAAAGGGACCATGCGTGCATATATATATATATATATAATGTTTTCAAAAGGACCAAGACTGTCTTGGATTAAAAGTAGGAGGAGCAGCATGGAGAAATTAAGGAGCAGTGTAATATTTTGAAAAAAAATCAATCTGTCTTTGTATTTAAATTTGTTCTAAACTCAGTGAATGTTAAAGTAGTTAATAGCTGGCAGTGGCAGAAGTGTTTTAATTGTTGTCAGTTTATTGCTGTTTCTCTACTTCCGTTTCCTTCCGGCATCGTATTACATCTGAAATGACCCACAGTTGCGTTGTAATATTTTAGGTATGTTTTGCATGTCTGCACGTAGCAACTTCTCCTTAATTCAGCCTGAATTGCAAACAGTGAGAGAAATATTTTCAAAGACAACTTTAAATAAAAGCAGACGAGTTTAGGATGCAAAATGATTGCACAATACAGCAACTCCAAAACTCCAGTTTTTAGGTCATTAAAGTTTTGCCACAGAGATTAATTTCACTGACGTCCGGGCTGTGCACTCACACTCCTGACGTCTGCTCTTGGTCCCTGCTGCCTGCCAATCATTAAACCAGAAAGCTAGGGTGAAGAGAGGAGGTCAATATTATCAGTATACAAACTACACGATAGTGATCTTCTCAATTCACTTCGGAAACCTGAACGAAATACAGTCTTCCATGGGGGAGGAGAAAAAAGAAATTGGTAAATCATGTATTGTTGGGGGGATGGCAATGGACAAAGTGGGCCAGAACTGCACCCTGGCTCTTAAAAATGCGCGATGACTCAATTTTGCCTGAGTTTCTGAGTTATGTACTAATTTTCTCCCTGGCTGCATAAATACCTGTGCCAACATTATTCACAGAAAAGAAGGAGGTTGCTTTTTTCAAAGCACAGCCCATAACAGAACGTGGGAGATGGTCTGCAGCTGCCATGTGGTTCTGGCTGATCAGAGTACTCTCCCGCTCTTACTGTCTGCCTCCGGCATATCGAAAGGGTTTGTTCACCAACAATCAACCTGTTTGATCACTTAAGTAACACACCTTCCATGGCCACTGACTCCCCAAACAGGAATCGATCATAGAGCATCTGGTTTGCTTTTAAATAACCAGAGATACAATGGATGGAGTGTATGATTATACTATTGTCATTAAAGCAAAGAACAATACAGAACCATGATAGAGCACTGCGGCCACTTGGCCCATTGTGTTCATGCCAATTCTTGACAGAGCTATCTGTTAATGGGCGGCACGGTGGCACAGTGGTTAGCACTGCTGTCTCACAGCGCCTGAGACCCGGGTTCAATTCCCGACTCAGGCGACTGACTGTGTGGAGTTTGCACGTTCTCCCTGTGTCTGCGTGGGTTTGCTCCGGTTTCCTCCCACAGTCCAAAGATGTGCGGGTCAGGTGAATTGGCCATGCTAAATTGCCCGTAGTATTAGGTAAGGGGTAAATGCAGGGGTATGGGTGGGTTGTGCTTCGGCGGGTCGGTGTGGACTTGTTGGGCCGAAGGGCCTGTTTCCACACTGTACGTAATCTAATCTTATCTAATTAGACCCATTCTTTCCCCTAAGTCCTGCAACGATGTGGCCTACCAGCACTTATTCAATTCCCTTTTGTAAACTCACACTGAATATGTTTCAATCACCCCTACAGTCAGTGCATTCCACTCATAGCAATTCACTGCAATTTTATTTTACTCATTTTGCTCAGGTTGTTTTCCAAATTATCTGAGCTCTGAATCTTGTGGTCACCAACCCTCCGCCCAGTGAAAGCAGTTTTGCAGATTTATGACAGCCCCTCATACAGTGGGAACAGATGCTAAAATGGTCAGAGTTCCAAATTTTATAAAAGGCAAAGTGAATGAATCTGATTTTGCTACAAAATAAAGTGGAAAGTGTAACAAAATTCTATCCTCTCGGGGTCATTGGTCAAGATGGCAAACTCTATCTTATTGAAGGTCACACTGAGTCCCAGGGTTACTTGTGTTGCAATGCACATTCCCATAAATATGGATGTGCCTTACGTATATCAAAAGATCTTTATGTCTGGATTTAGAGTAAACCCCCACAATATTACTTGAAAATACATTATAAGTAAAGTAGAATGAACATTGCATCCAACATTAAATTCGTGGTCAAACAAATATTTATGTCCTCCATGTGCACACATTGATCCCCTTAGGTTACTACTCATGAGCATAGAGTCATAGAGATGTACAGCATGGAAACAGACCCTTCGGTCCAACTCACCCATGCCACCTAGTTATCCTAAATTAATCTCGTCCCATTTGCCAGCATTTGGTCCCTATCCCTCTAAACCCTTCCTATTCATATACCCATCCAGATTTATTTTAAATGTTGCAATTATACCAGCCTCCACCACTTCCTTTGACAGATTATTGTTGTGGTTCTGTTCGCCGAGCTGGGAGTTTGTGTTGCAAACATTTCGTCCCCTTTCTAGGTGACATTCTCAGTGCTTGGGAGCCTCCTGTGAAGCGCTTCTGTGGTGTTTCCTCAGGCATTTATAGTGGCTTGTCTCTGCCGCTTCCGGTTGTCAGTTCTTGCTGTCCGCTGCAGTGGCCGGTATATCGGGTCCAGGTCGATGTGTTTGTTGATAGAATCTGTGGATGAGTGCCATGTCTCTAGGAATTCCCTGGCTGTTCTCTGTTTGGCTTGCCCTATAATAGTAGTGTTATTAACACTACTAGTATAATAGTAACACTACTATTATAGGGCAAGCCAAACAGAGAACAACCAGGGAATTCCTAGAGGCATGGCACTCATCCACAGATTCTATCAACAAACACATCGACCTGGATCCGATATACCGGCCACTGCAGCGGACAGCAAAAACTGACAACGGAAGCGGCAGAGACAAGCCACTATAAATGCCGGAGGAAACACTACAGAAGCGCTTCACAGGAGGCTCCCAAGCACTGAGGATGTCACCTAGAAAGGGGACGAAACGTTTGCAACACAAACTCCCAGCTCGGCGAACAGAACCACAACAACGAGCACCCGAGCTACAAACCTTCTCCCAAACTTTGACAGATTATTCCTTGCACTACCCTTTGTGTGAAAAAGTATGTTCCTTTTAAATCTTTCCCCTTTCCCCCTAAACCTATGCCCTCTGGTTCGGGATTTCCCCATCCCAGGGGAAATACCTTATCTATTTACCCTATCTATGCCCCCTCATGATTTTATACACCTCTTTAAGCTCACCCCTCAGCCTCTGACACTCCAGGGAATCTAGCCCCAGCCCATTCAGCCTCCCCATTACACCACCACCTGCTGTCAGCCATGCAATATGATTTAAAGGGACCTTACACTTAAAAATATCATACATGCATTTCAAGAGAAAATTAAAAGTATGTTCCATGTATATTTTATTTGCCCATCTTTCTAGAAAGAAACATCAATGCCAGTGACAGAGATCATGCCAAGCAAGAAACAACCCTCAAGTAGTATGGTTGAGGTAGTGAAAATGTTGGTTTCATCAGTAATGTAATAATTTAGGGTGAATGCAAGTGTTAATCTAATGAACAAGTTGAAGTAAAGAGTCTACACATTTTAATATAGATTGGATGGTAGATTGAAAATAAAAATCTGCCACATACATTGAAGATATAATGCAATAACTGCCTGGAAGAGTAAGACCCCCTTCAGTGCAGAAAGAAGACATTTGGCCCATTGATTCTGCACTGATCCTCCAAAGAGCATCCCAACCAGAGTCAGCCTCCATCCTATCACCATAACTCCACATTTACCATGGCTAATGCACTTAGCCTGCACACTATAGAGCAATTTAGCATGGCCAATCCTACCTAATCTGTACAATTTTGGATTGTGCGAGGAAACTGGAGAACATGCAGACTTCACACAGACAGTTGTCCCCCAAGGATGGAATTGAACCCAGGTCCCTGGCAGTGTAGGCAGCAGTGCTAACCACTGAGCCACCATGCTATGCTCTGTTCATAGGTTGACACTATGGTCAGATATCCGGGATTCTGTCAAAAGAGAAAAAATGCTTGAAAAAGAGACCCAGGATTCTGCAAAAAAGTAAGTGCCTGTTTCACCAGATGAACTATCCTCCATAAAGGAAATTCATGGGGTTAAAGATCAGCCTGATATTATAATGAAGCAATTGCCTGCTTCAGCAGAAGAGATATCTTCAGCAAAGAAAAGCCAAAAGACAAAGGTTTTAGCTCAGTGGCAGTTTGAAAACCTCATCCTGTCAGGCACAAAATCAAAGTCCACGGCCTTCAACCCAGAGAGCTATCAATCTTCAACGTCTGAGGAAAATACATTTTAGGAAAATACTGAAGACCCTGCAGTCTGTCTGAATTTGTGAAGTCAGAGACCTGAAGGGAGATGGAGTAGTAACATGGTAAGTTAATTATATATCGAAAAGCACGATGCTGGAAAAAGGCACAACAGGTCAGGTAGCATCTGAGGAGCAGTACAGTCAATGTTTTGGGCATAAACCCTTCATCAGGAATCAGGCATATGCCCAAAACGTCAACTCTCCTGCTCCTCAGATGTTGCCAGACCTGCTCTGCTTTTCCACCACCACGGTTCTCGACTGACTCTCCAGCATCTGCAGTCCTCACTTTCTCCAAGTTAATTATATGTACAAAAGCTTTGGGGAGTTGTTAAGCAAAGCCATACTCTGAAAGTGTTTAAATGAAGAGTCCATTAAGCACAATCCAAAATGATAATTTGGTATGGAGTTGGAGTGGGAAAGAGTTTCGGCTTTTGAAGACTGAACACCAAATTTTCGCTCATTCGCTCAGTAACAATGGACTGGAAATTGTCTGCCCTCTGCTGGTGGGCTCACAAATATAGGACAGATGGCCATTGCACCACCATTCCACCCACTTTCAACTTTCCTACTTGCAGGATAATGTCCCAGACTCAAACATCTTCAATTGCTTCAGCAATTGCCTATAGTCCACCATAATGGCAGAAATGGAGATGTTCATTGATGATTGCACAACATTCAGCACCAATCACCTTTGATTAGATAAAATAGCATCCAATATCCATATACAGCAAGACTTGGATAACATCAAGGTTTGGACTGCAAATGACACATCGCATTCACACCACGGAGGTTTCAGGCAATGGCAATCATCAACAGGAGAGAATCTAACTATGGCCCCTGGATTTTGTTTGGCATTACCATCACTAAATCACATATTCCCAACATCCTAAGGGTTACAACTGATCGAAAACTGAACTGGGCTAACTATGAAACTAATATGTCTACAAGACCAGGTTAAAGGCTAGGCATTATGCAGTGAATAATTCACCTTGTATCTCCCCAAAGGTTGTCCACCATCCACAGCCACAATACAGGAATGCAGTGGAATATACTCCACTTGCTTGGATGAACACAGCTCCAACAATACTTAAGAAGCTCAACACCATCCAGGAAAAAGCAATCCAAGTGATTGGCACAGCATCCACCGTCTTCAACATTCATTCCCTTCATGACCACTCAAAGTGGCAGCAATGTGTCCCATTCACAAGATGCACTGTCCACTATCAGCAAACATCATTCGATATCACCATCCAAATCCTCAATCTCCATCATATAGAAGGCCAAGGGCAGCAGATCCAAATAGTAAAACAAAGTACAAAACCTGTGGATATACTGATTGTACACAACATGAGTCACATCAGTGTATCTCATTTGTAAATTTTACTATTCTTAACTTCTTGCATGGGAGCACTAACATCTGCAGATTTCCTTCCAAGCCATAAACCATCCTGACTTGGAACAATATCATTGTCATTCTGTCAATATCCTGAAACTCCCTTCGTAACACCACTGGGGGTGTTGCTACACACTAGGCACTACAATGGTTCAAGAAGACAGCTCAATGCCACCTTCTCCAGAGTAGTTAGGGATGGGTAATAAGTTGTGGCACAGCCAGTGATGTCCACACCCCATGAAAGAACAAAATAATACCAGCCATGGCATGTTATCATCATAGGACCGACACTTTCTTCACTGGTCAGTCTCTGAGTTTTTTTTGTGTTGGGGCAAGTATTTTATACCACTCCCCCCCACCACCCCACCTTAATTTTCAGCTGAATGCCTGTCTTGCACAACTTTTAGAGATTAGGAATGCAGTCTCCCATTAGGAGTACTTTACATTGGATATCGAGATAATGTGGGCTCTTTATTTGCAATGTGATCAAATAGGAAGCCCACCTGTAAGACCCACAAGTCTTAACATACCCAGAAAGTGGAATTTTGGTTAACCCTTTGTTTTGCATTGTATTCAACTGAATCCAACTCTGATCTCCGATAAACTTTGCTTCCTTCACTCCTTGCAGTTGTGAGAGCAAAGGTTGATTCTTTTTTTCTGATATACACTAATATAATGTAACATCTTCTACTTTGGCTTGCTGCCCACTTTTCTTTAATAATGCCTCTGTGATGTTTTTGAATATGAAAGGCTCTGTTTAAATACAAGTTTTTGTTGCATTCTGGTGTACAATCGAGCACTGAAAATTACATCTGATTTGGGCAGAATGCAGTTTTTCTAGCCACATAATATACAGTTCAACACCTGCAGCTTGGTTATTGATTCAATGATAATTGTATTTCGAATCATATTTCATTCACTTCCTTTGCTCTTCTTAAATACAGTACATTTTTGTAACAGGAAATACTTCAAAGACTTGACCCATTAATGCTAACTCAAAAAAATCAATTCAATGCTCCTTTTATGAGGTCTTTCTACCTTTGTAGTATTGCTATTCATAATAATTGTCCATTTTTGCTGTGGTTCGTTTTTATAGCTGGATTGTGTAGTCATTGGTTGCAGAAAAAAAGTGTATGTCTACAAATGCTTTTTATGCTATTGATGTTACTTACAGAGTAGCAGACTGTTTCACGGCTCTTGAAATCTACAAAAACCTGTTCATCTGGTTCCGTCCATCACTATGCTTATTGCTGCCTTAAGAGTATTGTGAAAACAGTAGGGGTCAAGAAGGAACAAACTGATCGATTCCCTTTTCACTCCCATGAGTATTGTTCAGCATCAAATTGCCAGATGTAGTCCTTTCCCGGGATGTGTTATGACATGTCATAGATGCATAGAATAGTGAGTGTCTGATTTTCCAAATCATAAAGACCAGAACCAGATGGCACCATCAACAAGGAAATTGGCATGGGTAGGTCAATGAGGTTCTCCTGAGATCAGGGCTGTGGGGTTGATTTTAACCCGGTTCACCTAACAGGAAAGAGAGGCAGATGTATGTTTAAAATGATGGTCAAGTACTTCCTATTGCACTCCCAAATGAATTTGTGTCTGCCGCCATTATAGATATCACATTTCATGCATTGCGAGATCTTTACTAGGACATCAAAGCCAGCTTTCATTGCTGACTGTGGCTATGAACACTCAATGCATGGGCTGCCAGGAAATCCTGGCACCTTTGTGGCCAGAGAAGGCTCAGTTAGGTTTATAGGTAAAAACAATGACTGCAGATGCTGGAAACCAGATTCTGGATCAGTGGTGCTGAAAGAGCACAGCAGTTCAGGCAGCATCCAACGAGCAGCGAAATCGCTGTTTCGGGCAAAAGCCCTTCATCAGCTCACTGCCTTTATTCCTGATGAAGGGCTTTTGCCCGATACGTCGATTTCGCTGCTCAGTTAGGTTTATATCAATTCATTGAATGCTTTTCCGGTCGAGAATGGAGAAGTGCTGAAATCACACAAAGACATTTTAAACTATCCTCCTCCAATCACAAACACCGATTGCTCACACATTGACTCTATACTGGGGATCCTCAGCCTTCTACCATGCAAAATCCTACTCCTCCCTGCTATGCACTATTCTTGTCTACTGTTCTTCTGTCTGATGAACTATTCGGGTCCCACACACCCTTGCTCTCTCAGGATATATTTCGATATTCCCTTTGCTTCTAATCTAAGTGCTGCTATGGGCCTCCTGGTCCAGGGGTAAGGGGTCTACCACTATACCACAAAAGGGCAGTGTATATGTGTATCTTCTACCTGATACTAATTAAAAGAAAGGCTTGGGTACATTTATAAGTAGTTTCCACCTGGAATGGTGTTAGTGTCTATAATGGAAAAAAGGAAGCTGCATTGAGATTAAGCTGTGTGGAAGACAGACTAGTTCCTGCTTTTTCATTTACTTGTTACATGTTTACCAGATGAGCATGATTTTAAGATATTGTGGAGGGAAACAAGAAGTGGGAGCTCCCAGGAGGCATTCCAAATAAGTCAATGAGACCAGAAGTCTCTAAATTGGCTGACATTATGTTTGAGGTGTTGGTGAATGGGGTCTAATGAAAGTAAGCAAGCATAAATGTTTGCATGGTTGCATTGCCCAAAAGATTTCTGACTTTGTTCTGGTCTATAAGATTATCAGAAGGTCACAGTTTTGAGCCTTGCTGCAATTGCTTTGCAAGGTAGTGGTAGTGTCCCTAACTCAGAGCTAGGAGATCTGGGTTAAAGTACCACCTGCTCCAAAGGTATGTCATAATAATTCTGAATAGGTTGTTTAGAAAATATCCAGAGTGTATCACATGGAACAGACATGCTCACTTAACCCAACAACAGCAGAGTCTGACCAACATCCAGACCCGAGTATTACTGACACTGGATTCACAGGCCCAGGACAAGCCGAGTAGCTTCTTGAAGGTCCCACAAGGATACCCAGAACCAAAGCCTGAACTCTGACCCTGCAGTGAACTGACCCCGTGCTGACCTGACCCAACCCGGAACAAAACTGGCCCCTACAGCGACTCAACTCAGAGGAGGCCCAACCAACCCAGGACCGAACTCTGAACCTGCATCGACGCAATCCTGAGAGGGCTTGCCCAGCATGGCCTGAACTCCAAGCTCGGGGCAACTCACTTCCGCAAGGAGATCTGGCCTAACCCAAACTAACTCACTTACCATCCAGAACAGCAGACTCGCACCACTAACACCTAAGACTGTCCGGAAGCAGGAAATGGGGAAGACACGCTGGCCTGCAGGTGAGACTGAAACAATGTGATTTCAAGTATCCAATCCCCAGCATAATCCTGGCAAATGTCTAAGCTATTGAAAACCAAATGGATGAACTCAGACTTACCTTCCGGAAGGAACTAAGTGACTGCTGTGTGCTCTGTTTAATGGAGACATGGCTCACTCATAGAATCCCCAGTGTGGAAGCAGTCCATCTGGCCAATCGAGTCCACTCCAACCCTCCAAGGTGCATCCCAACCAGACCCACCCTCTACACTTTCCATGTAACCCTGCATTTTCCATGGCTCACTCCAGCTACACCTGACTGTGCCTTGTAAGCTGAGGGGTTCTCTATATATCGCATAGACCACACAGCATCCTCAGGTAAGGCAAGGTACGAGGGTTTTCTGCCTCCTAAACAACACCTCCTGGTGCTCAGATGTGGCGAACCTGGCGAGTCACTACTCCCCATGTCTAGAATATCTTCCAGTAATGCTGTCCTTACTACCTGCCGTGTGAATTCACTTCTACCATCCTGAGAGCAGTCCACATACCAGCCCAGGCAGAAGTGTAAAAATACACTTCATTCGCAAGTGCGTACAGCATTGCATGCCAAAGAAGTCAATCTGTGTGTTCCCCAACCGAAAACCTTGGATGAACTGAGAAAGATGGGAAAGATTAGGACAGCATGGTGGCTCAGTGGTTAGCACTGCTGCCTCACAGCACCAGGCTCCTGGGTTCAATTCCAGCCTAAGGCGATTGTATGTGCGGAGTTTATACAGTCTCTCCGTGTCTGTGTGGGATTGCTCTGGTTTCCTCCTACAATCTAAAGATGTGCAGGTTAGGTGAATTGGCCATGCTAAATTTCCCATTTGCTCAGGGATGCATAGTTTATGTGCACTAGACAGGGATAAATGTAGGGGGATGGGTTACTCTTCAGAGGGTGGGCGTGGACTTGTTGTGCTAAATTACCTATTTCCACACTGTGGGGATTCTATTCTATTCTAAATCCATTGCCTACTGAAGACCAGGTGTGTGGCATTCAAGTCAGATAACCCAGACCATTACAGGAAATCCAGATATGACCTCAGCGATCCCAAGAGACAGTAATGAATCTTGTTGTTCAAGATACAGAAGCTTCAACACATGCACCAACCAGTTCAAGAACATCTTCTTTCCTGCTGTTATTAGAATGCGGAATGGACCTCTCTAATTTCAAATTGAATGTTGATCTTGCTTTTGTGCCCCTCCTGTGCAGTCACAATCTTGTATGCCTCATTCTGTGTAAGCACCCTATGATATGTATGCCCTTGTTTGCTAAGATCTGCCTGTACTGCCCACTAAACCTTTCACTGTACATAGGTACATGTGGCAACAATAAATAAAATCAAAGGAATCCGGAATGAAAGGAACATAGAATGGCTTTGAGTCATAAAGTTGTAAAGATATACAGCACAGAAATAGACCCGTCGGTTCAAATTGTCCATGCTGACTAGATATCTTACATTAATCTAATCCCATTTGCCAACACTTGGCCCATATCCCTCTAAACCCTTCCTATTCATGTAACCATCCAGATAGCTTTTAAATGGTGTAATTGTACCAGCCTCCACCATTCTATACACGCACCATCTTCTGTGTGAAAAAGCTGCCCCTTTGGTCTCTTTAATACTCTACTGCCTTAGGTATAATAAGAGCTCAAGTCTATCGAGCTTGAAAGATGGGAGGCCAGTTAGGATGGCATTGAGATGATTTAAAGGTAACACACGAATGACTATGATTCTATGAGATAACCTGAGAGTGAGATCTGTAGCCACTTTGTGCAAGACACTGTTTGGAATTGTGGAAGCCTTGCAAATGTCAGTATGAAATGCGCTTGTAAACTCATGGACAGCCATGCTTCCAACTACTGCAGATGGCACAAAAATAAGATTCAACTATTCAATTTTTCCTCTATAAGCCCTTGCCTCATGGTTTAGTATCACAAGAGGAATCTCACAAGAACAATTCAGAGAGCTGCCTAGTCCCAGTTGATCTGTCACCAATAATTTCAGGCAACATTGAAGACTTACTTAGTGTTCAAGTGGATGAGGGAAGTTCATGGAAAAGCCCCAGTGCTACTATGAATGATTGGCTCATAAGTCAACTGCTAAGCTTCAAAATATGCAAGTATAAACGAGTGTAGCAGTTCTCTATTTTGAAATATCATCAGCACCTGAAACTAATAGGGGACTTATCTTAAACTCACTTGCATCTTCGCAATAAAGCCAGAACTGTCTGCTTAATTTCTTGCTCTCAGTTTCAAGGCACCAATAAGTAAAACATGCCTTTGTCGGTGAAATACTAAGGTTGACCACTAATGCAAATATAGCTTTATGTCACTGAGAAAAGGGTCAATCTATATGCAAAAACATGATTCTTGGAGCCAGAAAAATGGGGTCAATTTTTATGTTGTAAGATACAATATTGTTTTATGGTTGATTATTCTTCATACAATTATTTCAAACTTAGATTATTTTACAAGATGAATACTACAAAGTGCATCCCATAATGCACCCCCATATTAAACACGTACCCTGCTTCAGTTTTTAAAGCCACAACTACATACAAATTCTTTTTGTGAAAGAAAAGTCTTGTCTCGCTGTTTGGAAAAGATTCTGCTGGAGTGTTTCTGGTATTCATTTGTCTGATTTGTACAGCATACCTGCCAACAATTCAAATTTAACTAGGACAGTATAAAAGCTTTTCCATTATCCTGATTCATATCAGCTATTTCCGGATTTTAAGAATGCTATTTTATTTGTAAATGTATTTTCTTGACTGCAGCAACTTGAGAAATGTTAAAAAAACTATTTCGAATATGTTGGTTTCAAATTCTAAATCTACAAAAGAAAGTATACTTAATGTATCAGAACTGATGCAATGTTTTACTTGTTAACAATTAAATATCAACTGCAAAATTCTATATCTTTAACTTACATTACTGTATAATTTTAATATGTTTTAGCTGTAGAATAAACTATATAAATGTCATGAATGCTGTGCTTTATTTTAATGACTAAAATTAGCTCAAACTGTTAGCTTATCAGAGTGGTGTGAGGTAGAGGAACACAACTGAGTAAAGAATGTTTGTGAGGGGAAGGAGACATGGGGTTAAAAAAAGGCTTCGTATCTGAATTTTCTCGTTAAAAAAATTCCATTTCAACTGTCCCCATCAGAAAATTCCCAGAATCCAATTTCATTTACATTAATGTTAGTAGCTATTTGACCTGTGCCTCTAAATAATTTTTTAGTCAAATAAGAACTTTTTCATTTATTAGATGTGAGCATCACTGCAGCCACACGTAGGCCATATTAGGTAAAGATGGCAGATTTCCTTCTCTAAAGGATGCTACTGAATTATAAATGATAATAGTTACCTTAATGCCATTAGGCCAACTTTCCAGATTTGTACTGAATTCAAATTTCACCAGCTGCAATGGTGAGTTTGAATCTTTGTCCTCAGAATATTAGCCTGCTGTTCTGGATTACTACTCAGTTATATTAATGTTATGCCAGCATCCCCCCGTAAATTGAACTATTTTGATACATTTTGTATCTATTTTAAAGCAATTCACAACAGTTTGCTGCAGCTGTTTCACCACCGAAGGAGCTGGTTGTTGTTAAATTCACACACTGTTAAAGTTTCTATCACATTTTGTTAAATGTAGTGACGTTGACAAAAACTTAAACTCCATTCACACCAAACTACTGCAGAATAATTAAACCAGCTACCTAAAAGCAGATACACAAAATCAAAGAAATATAATAGTCCCTTAGTGAAATCCATAAATATGTTTCTCTTAGGTCCATTCACACAATCTAACAATACCACAACAACAATCTGTGATGGATTCCTTACATATGCAAGGGAAGATGAAATTCAGTGAAGGGAGCTGAATTTAGCTACTAGTTGTGACATGGAAGCCATAAAACAGAAAATTCCAAGTGAAAAGGAAAATATAAGGTTAATCATTTTGCATGAATCAGACGAACTGAAATCTTTGCATGTTTTTTGAAAACATCTGCAGATAAGAATTAAATCCAGACACATTACTTTGTCTCTGGCCTCCAAAAAATATTATGACTCTCATCACAGCGCCTCACTTTCACTTTTGCCATACTGAACTTGAATGACTCTGCGGATTTAATGGCACAGTACCATCTTCACGAAAACAGGCTGAAAATAGGATTTGATTACTTCCTTGCAGCTGGACAATGTCCATGTTCAGACTGGTTAGTGGCATTTACACTGAGCCAAGCAACATCTCCAACAGCCAGAGCCTAATGACTTTCCTTTGATATTCAAAGCATTAACATGATCAAATGCCACTGTGCCCAAAATGTTAATATGAACCAAAATTTCAGCAGGGCAATCCATGCATATAAGATGGTTACTGCAGGAGGTTAATGATTGAATGTTCAACGAATGATTCATGACTTCCCTGAAGCCTGTCCGTCATCTATAAGACACAGATGGAACATAGAATTATAGAGATGTACAGCATGCAAACAGACCCTTCATCCTACCCAGCCATGCTGACCAGATATCTCAACCCAATCTAGTCCCACCTGCCAGCACCAGGCACATACCCTCCAAACCTTTCCTATTCATACATCCATCCAGGTGCCTTTTTAAATGTTGCAATTGTACCAGCCTCTACCGCTTCCTCTGGCAGCCCATTCCACACACACACCACCCTCTGTGTGAAAAAGTTGCCCTTTACATCTCTTTTATATCTTTCCACTCTCACCCTAAACCTATGCCCTCTAGTTCTGGACTCCCCCTCCCCAGGGAAAAGACCTTGTCTATTTATCCTATACATGCCCCTCATGATTTTATTAAGCTCTATAAGGTCACCACTCAGCCTACGATACTCCAGGGAATACAGTCCAAGTCTATTCAGCCTCTTCCTATAACCCGAACTCTCCAACACTGGCAACTTGCTTGTAAATCTTTTCTAAACCCTTTCAAGTTTCATTACACTCTTCTAATATCCTAAATTAATCTAGTCCCATTTGCCAGCATAAGGCACATATCCCTCTCAACTTTTCCTATTCATTCACCCATCCAGATGCCTTTTAAATATTGTAGATGTACCAGCCTCCACCATTTCCTCTGGCAGCTCATTCCATACACGCACCAAACTCTGCAAGAAAATGTTGCCCCTCCGGTCCCTTTTAAATCTTTCCCCTCTCACCTTAAACCTATGCCCTTTGGTTTTGTCTACCCCAACATGAAAAAAATAAGTACTGCTGAAACTACAATTCAGAAGCTCAACATACTATCCAGGACAAAGCAAATAGCTTGATACATAGCCCAATCACTAACGCAAATTCTCACTCCTTCTTCCTCTGACTATCTGATGTAGCTAACAACAAAGAACCTTTTACGATACCCATGACCTCTACCACTTAAAATAACAATGGCATCAGGCAAACTGTTATCCCTGGGTTCATCTTTATGTCACTCACAATCTTAACTTGGACATCTATCACCATTCCTGTATCACTGATGTCTTGAAGTCCTAGAACCCCTTACCTAACAACATTGTAGGAGTATTGTGACCTCACAAGTTGGAGCAGTTGAAGAAAGCCCACCACCTTCCTGAGGCAATGGGGATGGGTAACAATGCTGCTTGTTTCAGCAATGCCCATATCTCATGACATTTAAAAAAAAATGCATCTAAAAAGATTGGAGGGATTTTCATCATCATGTTGTGTGGCTGGAGATCCAAACCATGCTTAGGTGCAGTGAAATGTTGCCAGAGAGTGGATAGTTGCATCTCACCATTTTTGGGAATGCAAGGAAGGTAGATTCAGTGAAAACAGGTGGTGAATGCAAGTCAGTTGGGAGCTGTGTATGTTTGTGGAGCCAGAAAAGATGACTTAAGATTCTGGTCGCCTAGCAAATATAAATGTTAATGGCTCTTTTGTGCAGTGGCCTCCTGGGTCTCTTTAAAAACAGTTTTTTAAGCCATCCATTGCCTGCTACAAATGGGCAAGATGTGTGCATCTCACACACTTATTCTTATAAAATTACAAATCGTAATCTAAAGCCCTTATTTGCAATGGGAGACATTGATGCCATGTTAGCCTGTCTGAAAGTTGCATGATGCGGGCTTGGTTTCAAAGATCACCTTTCTCCTGATTGTCAAACACTGACTGTGTTTCTGGCAGGCAGCAATTGAAAAACCATCCCATTACCGCCTAGCTCGTAGGTGATATTATTTCAACCTTTTCATGCTGTTCTAATGTCATTGTTCCAAGTCTTTTCATCCATGGTTAGAAAACAGCCTCTTAAATTGCAACTGCAATTCATTGGGAAGCCATTTCTTCCTTTACATCCTAAACAAAAGTTTGATGATTTTGAAACAAAAATGTACTGGAATGAGATGCAAATGGAAAATTTGTATTAGTTTGGCATCACAGAACAGCATTTCCAGTAGCCAAATCAAATTGGCAAAACAATGCCTTAAAAAAACATTTATATGAATGTCAAAGCACAGTTAAATAACAATGTTTAGCGATGCAGTTATGACATTAAACTTGTTTATTTCAATCTGATGGATTTATTATAAAATGGGACTAAAGCAAAGCTAATACAATGTGTAGCTCTAATTTTGAGAAACCCTTCAAATAAAAGGTATGTGCCTGATGACCACTCCTGGTACCATGCAGTATTTGTATTTGCCACATCTACCAGTATGTGGTACGAGTTAAGAGTTGTTCGAGTTAGTTCACTGCCACCAAATGACTTTTGTCTTTGATCTACCCAGTGATTGGTAGTAAAGGATACACTACTGTCGAGTTTACACAGAAGATGGTTTATTGCAAATTAGCACCAAATACAACAACACTTGGTCATGTATAATTACAAGGATTTTAGAGAGCTGATAACAGATACTCTACTCCCTCCAAAAGCTGTATAACATCTTGTTTTCACCCACATACTGTGACATCAGTCATAAGGTCATAGCGATGTACAACATGGAAGCAGACTCTTTGGTCCAACTCGTCTATGCCCACCAGATATCCCAAGCTAACATAGTCCCATCTGGCAGCTCTTGGTCCCCATCCCTCTAAACCCTTCCTATTCATATATCCATCCAGATGTCTTTTAAATGCTATAATTGTACGAGCTCCATGAATTCCTCTGACAGATTATTCCATACAGGCACCATCCTCTGCACCAAAACGTTGCCCTTTCACTCTCTTTTAAATCTTTCTCCTCTTTCCTTAAACCTATGCCCTCTAGCTCTGGACATCGGGACTCCAGGGAAAAGACCTGGCCTATTTACCCTATCCATATCCCTCAGGATTTTATAAATCTCTATGAGGTCACCCCTCAGCCTCCGATGCTCCTGGGAAAACAGTCCTAGCATATTCAGCCTCTCCCTACAGCTCAAATCCTCCACTCAAAATTGAGGCTTTGGTCAGCCAGGACCTACTGTAAAGTTAGTGAACAGAATTGTGACGGGTGAAGCAGGCCTGATGCAAGTGCAGTTGAGTTTTAGGTGACATGAATATGGGAGAGGGAGAAGAACAAATGGAAGTAAGAGGTCAGTTCAGAGTCGATTGTCATGGACTTGCTGAAACAAATAAAAAGTTGTCCAACCCTGGAAATAAGATTGCTTATTTCAACAAAATATGTGACTCAAAATAAACTTGAGCCCGTGTTACCAGAAAATGACCTTTAAGAGCATGTCCTGAGTTGCAGTCAGGATGGAGTCAGCTGATTTGCAATGTGTTCCTCCCACATGAGTCCTTTTCAAGCAGTTCCTGATCACTCTCCTGATGTTATTCACACCTCCCTGCTTCCTGTCTAACACTCCGTTCAAAGGCCGTGTGGCAACAGGAGGTCATGGCTGGAAGCAACAAATTCCTGTTGACAAATGCTGCTGCACACAAGGTTTCTGCTTAATAACATATCCCACATAAAAAGAGGTGACAGACTGAGATCAAGCACAGCCCTCAGGTTACAGAAAATGTGCTACACAACTAGTTCTGCAATAAAATGTTCACTGCACATTTTAGAAGAATATAGTATTAACTGATGTATTATTCTAGTCCATTGGTTATCTAAAAAATGATTTAAAAGGGTGCAATATCATTAAGAACTGCAAACATTATTTATCAACATTTAGCATTAATCCAAAAACATTAGCTTTCTTAAGTGACAACTGACAAGTATTGATGATAAATGAGTTCCATAAAAAGATTACTGATGTCTTTTGAAGGACATTAATGACAGATTCGTGCATCAACAATGTCCAAATGAAAATCCTTTCAGGAGTGGAGCGTAAGGTATGCAACCTGTGGCTTCTACAACTTGATGACTGATAGGTGCATCAGACAACTCCCACTAACAGGAACACCTAATCCTGCAAATGCAGGTGGGTTCAGCAGCACTTACACCAGGGGTTTCACCCCTGTGGTTTTCCCACACCATATTGGATATCTTAGTCACTTTCCCACCAGACTAGCTGGGATAGAACAAATGTACAAACCTGCCCATGCCCCACTGTGCTGCCAGTTGTTTGTTTATCTTGGGTTCCAGCATCTGCAGTTTTTTTTATCTCTAAGTTAGTACCACCACTCGTACATATGGCTACCTTATTCTGTCTATATTAGCCTGGAATTCAGGTTTTAAGATTAGAATCCAAATGTCAGAGTATAACCATAATTCTTTTTTGAAATATTGAAGAATAATAAATCCTACATGTACATAAACAATGAAATTGTTTAAATATAAACCTTACTGGGTAAGGAACCATTCTTAAAAATATAGGTCCTGCAAATATGGCTAAATTTTTTTTAAAATTTACTTTGTGACCACAATAGCAGTTGATTCAATATGGCTAATTTCTTATGACAGAATAATAGATGGATCTATTTTTACTTCTGTGACAAAAAAAAATGACAGGGCTAACTGCTTTTCTTGGAATAACCTTACTCGGTAATTAATTAAGTAAAGAAAGCTTATGGCCTCACATGTAACATGGCCCCTCTTGCATGGAATGTCCCTGTAGGGAATTAATTTCAAAGATCCTCATCCTTAGTTTAAAATCTTTCCATGGTTTTACCCTTCCCAACCCTCATGAATCCACCCTACCAGGGGTTGAAACATTCCATTTTCTCTGAGGTCTCCTCTTTAGACTTTTTGGGGCTATGTTTAGGGATCCTTTCCCATTCTCATGAATTGATTCTTTATGGGATCCTGTTACATACCTTTCATGTTTGTGTTTCATTTTTGTTTCAGCAGCAGGAAGGCGCGGGAGGGTTGACCAAGGGGCTGATGGGAAAGCGGAGAACATGCTGAGCAAGAATGGCCACTGAACTGCTGAGTAAGCGAGGTAATTATATTTAGGCAGTTGAGTTACCCAAATACTACTTTGGTGATGTATCCCACCCATCCGCCTCCTCTAATCAAAAAGATTCCGTGCACTGGATTGGTAAAGTAATTAGTTTTATTTTTATTCTTTATTTTTCTACAGTCTCTTTGGGAATTTAGAACAGTTGGAATGGCAGTTAGGGCAGTTGAATGTTTTTCCGGCACAATGTGAGAGGTAAGGGTCACCAGTAGGGTCCCTGCAGACTTCATCTGCGGGAAATGCACCCATCTCCAGCTCCTCGAAAACCACATTAGGGAACTGAAGCTGGAGCTCGATGAACTTCGGATCATTTGGAAGGCAAGCAGGTTATTGAGAGAAGTTACAGGGAAGTAGGCACATGTCAGGTGCAAGAAAAAGGCAGATGGGTTACAGTCAGGGGATGGAAAGGGAACCGGCAGACAGCGCAGGGATCCCCTGTGGCCGTTTCCCTCATTAACAAGTATACCGTTTTGGATACTGTTGGTGGGGATGACTTACCATGGATAAGCCATGGGTTTCAGGCTATGGCACAGGGTCTGTCCCTGTTGCTGAGAAGGGAAGGCGGGGGGATAGGAACAGAACATTAGTCTTTGGGGACTCCATAGTCAGGGGACAGATAGACGGTTCTGTGGGAATGAAAGAGAGAGACTCACAATTGGTGTGTTGCCTCCGTGGTGCCAGGGTTCGTGATATCTCAGATCATGTTTTCGGGATCCTTAAGGCTGAGGTGGAGCAACCTCAAGTCATGATCCACATAGGTACTAACAACATAGGTAGGAGGAGAGATGGGGATGTAAGACAGAATTTCAGGGACTTAGGACGGAAGCTTAGTGATAGGACAAAGAGAGTTGTTATCTCTGGTTTGTTGCCCATGCCACATGCGAGCAAGGTGTGCAATAGGGAGAGAGAGGAGTTGAACCTGTGGCTATAGGGATGGCGCAGGCAGGAGAGTTTCAGATACCTGGATAATTGGGACTCATTCTGGGGTAGGTGGAACCTCTGCAAATAGGATGGTCAACACCTGAACCAGAGGGGTATCAATATACTGGGGAGAAATTTGCTAATACTCTTCGGGAGGGTTTAAACTAATTCAGCAGGGGTATGGGAACCCACATTGTAGTTCTAGTGTCCAGGAGGCTGAGAGTAGTGAGGTCAGAAGTGAGGTTTCAAGGCCGCAAGAGTTCACCGGCAAGCAGTAAGGTCATTTGAGGTGTGGCTACTTCAACGCCAGGAATATCTAGAATACGGTGGGTGAACTTGCAGCATGGGTTGGTAGCTGGGAGTTTGATGGTGTGTCCATTTCGGAGACATGGATAGAGCAGAGATAGGAATCGTTGTTGTAGGTTCCGGGATTTAGATTTTTCAGGAAGAACAGAGAAGATGGTAAAAGAGGGGAAGATGTAGCATTCTTAGTCAAGGATAGTATTACATTGGTAGAAAGGACATTTGAGGACTTGTCTACTGACGTAGTATGGGCTGAAGTTAAAAACAGAAAAGGAGAGGTCACACTGTTGGGAGTTTTCTATAGGCCTCCAAATAGTTCCAGAGAGGACAGGATAGCAAATATGATTCCAGATAGGAGCAAGAGTAACAGGGTAGTTGTTGTGCGGGACTTTAACTTTCCAAATATTGACTGGAAATACTATAGTTTGAGTACTTTAGATGGGTCAGTTTTTGTCCAATGTGTGCAGAATGGTTTCCTGACACAGTATGTAGACAGGCCAACAAGGAGCAAGGCCATATTGGACTTAGTACTGAGTAATGAACCTGGCCAGGTGTTAGGTTTGGAGGTAGGTGAGTAATTTGGTGATAGTGACCACAATTTGGTTATGTTTACTTTAGCTTACACAGCAGGGCAAGAGTTATTGCTAGGGGAATCAGGCAAGATTTAGAATGCATAGGATGGAGAAAGAGACTGTAGGGGTTGGGCACAATTGAAATGTGGAACTTATTCAAGGAACAGCAGGGAGGAAGTAATCGAGCAAAGGAGCCATGGTTTACTAAAGAAGTTGAATCTCTTGTCAAGAGGAAGAAGAAGGCTTATGTTAGGATGAGACAAGAAGCCTCATTTTGGGCGCTTGAGAGTTACAGGTTATACAGGAATGCCAGAGAGAGCTAAAAAGAGCCAGGAGGGCACATGAAAAGTCATTGGGTGATAGGATCAAGGAAAACCCAAAAGCTTTCTATAAGTATATCAGGAATAAAAGAATGACTTGAGAAAGATTAGGGTCAGTCAAGGGAAGTTGTGCGCGGAATCCGAGCAGATAAGGGGAGCATTAAATGAATATTTTTCCTCAGTATTCACACTGGAAAAAGACAATGCTGTCGAGGAGAATACTGAGATATTGACTACTAGACTAGATACGATTGAGGTGTGCAAAGAGGAGGTGTCAGCAATTTTGGAAAGTTTAAAAATAGATAAGTCACCTGGGCCAGATGGCATTTATCTGAGGATTTTCTGGGAAGGCAGGGAAGAGATCACAGAGCTTTTGGCTTTGATTTGTATGCCGTCATTGTCCAGAGGAATAGTGCCAGAAGATTGGAAGATATCAAACGTTGCCCCCTTGTTCAAGAAGGGGAGTAGAGACAACCCTGATAATTATAGACCAGTGAGCCTTACTTTGGTTTTGGGGAAAGTGTTGGAAAAGATTATAAGAGATAGGATTGAAAATCATCTCGAAAGGAATAAGTTGATTAGGGTTAGTTAACCCTTTGTAAAGGGTAAGTCATGCCCACAAACCTTATTGAGTTCTTTGAAATGGTGACCAAACATATGGATAAGGATAAAGTGGTTAGATGTGGTGTATATGGATTTCAGTAAGATGTTTGATAAGGTTCCCTACGGTAGGCTATTGCACAAAATATGGAGGCATGGGATTGAGGGTGATTTAGCTGTTTGGATCAGAAATTGGTGAGCTGAAAGAAGACAGAAGGTGGTGGTTGATGGGAAATGTTCAACCTGGAGTTCAGTTACTAGTGGTGTAGTGGTGTACTGCAAGGATCAGTTTTGGAGACACTGCTGTTTGTCATTTTTATAAATGACCTAGATGAGGGCGAAGAAGGATGTGTTAGTAAATTTGCGGATGAAAAGAAGATTGATGGAGTTGTGGATAGTGCTGAAGGATGTTACAGGTTACAGAGAGACATAGATAAGCTGGAGAGATGGGCTGAGAGGTGGCAAATGGAGTTTAATACGGAAAAGTGCGTCCATGTACATAAATCCCTGAAAGTTGCCATCCAGGTTGATAGAGTGTTTAAGAAGGTGTACGGTGTGTTAACTTTTATTGGTAGAGGGATTGAGTTTTGGAGCCAAGCGGTCATGCTGCAGCTGTACAAAATTCTGGTGCGGCCGCACTGGGAGTATTATGTACGGTTCTGGTCACCGCATTATAGGAAGGGTATGGAAGCTTTGGAAAGGGTGCAGAGGAGACTTACTAGGGTCTGGTATGGAGGGAAGGTCTTATGAGGAAAGGCTGAGGGACTTGAGGCTGTTTTCACTAGAGAGAAGAAGGTTGAGAGGTGACTTAATTGAGACATATAAGATAATCAGAGGGTTGGATAGGATGGACAGTGAGAGCCTTTTTACTCAGATGGTGATGGCTAGCATGATGGGAAATAGCTTTAAATTGAGGGGTAATAGATATAGGACAGATGTGAGAGGTACTCAGAGAGTAGTAGGGGCGTGGAACGTCTTGCCTGTAACAGTAGTAAGCTCATCAAATTTAAGGGCATTTAAATGGTCATTGTATAAACATATGGACGAAAATGTAATAGTGTAGGTTAGATGGGCTTCTGATTGGTTCCATAGTTCACTGCAACATCAAGGGCCGAAAGGCCTGTACTGTGCTGTATTGTTCTGTCTTCTATGTTCTATGTTGACATATGGAGTATTTGGAAATACCTAGGAGCATAAATTGAAGACTTGATCAATATCTTTAATAATTATCAAGCTATGAAATACAAGGAAAGCCTAAAAACAACATGATGCAAATCAGCACAAGACAACAAGCATATGTTAGCAACAATAGTTTCTTTTTCAAACTAACTGCGCATATGCAGGCATCACTGTAAATACAACTTTCACAGACTACCCTTTTTACTGCATCCCAAATCTCAATTGTAGCTTTAAAATTAACAATTGATGCAGTGTTTATTAAAATGTTGTCTGCTACATTTTTTCCTCACATAGCAATTGCTGAACTAATATAGCCTTAACCTAAGGACTTCACATTCATTTGCAAGGACTTCATTCCTTCAGTGATTTCAAGTTTTCCAGGCTTTCTGTTAGCTGAGTATTTCAAAGTTAACAAGTTTATAATTGATCCCTCTTATTTGAAGTTCTTTGTCTTCCTCTTTAAGTGTCCTCTCTCCCTCTTAATGTCTCCCTCTTTAAGTGTCTCCCTCTCCTCATTATTCTTCCAGCCTGCTAATTCAGCCCCTCCCACCCCTTGTACCCACATTCTCCCCTACCTTGCCCTCTTGTAGTCATCTTCTTCGCCAATCTCAACCTCTGCAGTCACCTTTCCTTTTCCATGGCTCTTCCAGCCTTCTCTCCTTTCCCTTCTAACAGCCCCTAGCCTTGCAAAGGGAAGCCCCAGAACTACAAAAAGTCACTCCAACTTTGATGAAGGGCTTATGCCCGAAACGTCGAATTTCCTATTCCTTGGATGCTGCCTGACCTGCTGTGCTTTAACCAGCAACACATTTTCAACTGTGATCTCCAGCATCTGCAGACCTCATTTTTTATCCTATCCTACTGTCAGATAAAGGTGGCTGGCTCTCAGCTCCTATTCCCTAACTGCAAGAAAAGATTTCTGGCCCTTGCTCCCTTTTCCTGCTCACTACTCCTAGGTCACAGACTCCAGGGGGGAAAAAAAACTCCTTGCTCTTTGCAAAAGGATCGTGGCCCTTGCAGCCAGCACCTAGAAGATGACTTTCCAGTTGACCTGCTCACAGCCAGGCTGCCAGCACTCACTTTCCCAATTACTCAGTGCTCTTCTAATCACGTTCGATTTACCAGTGAACTGGCAGCAGCAACCATGGGAGAGAACCAGTCTGTGGTTGAAGGAGCAGTGCTTCACCAATTCAACTTTTCGTCAATTATTCACATCCCAAGGCTGAATTTTCTGGGTTATTCTAGGCCCTTCAGATCATGAATGTGTTTGGTGTCCCCGCACATTCTGAGCATCTGCTTCTGCATGACTCCCCACTCCAACAATATTGGCTGACTTTGTATCCAGTGTCAAAAAGGGTGGTGCTGGAAAAAACAGGGCAGGCACCATCCCAAGAGCAGGAGAGTTTTCGGCATAAGCCCTTCACCAGGAATGACTGCTCTACTCACCTCCTGATGCTGCCTGGTCTGCTGTGTTCTTCTAGTCTCCTGCTTGTCTATTTTGGATCCCAGCATCTGCAGTTTTTTTCCCCTGTACTCAGTAGCTAAGGTTGCAGTCATCATGCTCCTGCTTTCTGGAAGTTTATCTTGTAATTCATTCACCTTTCACCATGTCATCCAAAGTTTTCTGAAGATCCTCCTCCCATACTGCACTCTTGCTTTCAACCTGATCTGTCTCACACATTTTTTTCTCTTTGATTATATTTTTCGCGGATTATTCACTGTTTCTCAATGTGCTTGGCGACATTTTTAGACTGCAGCAGCTCTATAACCAATGGAACTTGTTGCAAATATATTTATTTCACTTTTATTTAACAAATGCAAGCTTTCAAAGAGGACTATTTATTGAAATGAGGGAACAACTAAAGCGACAGATTTAAAACTGGAAAACTGCAGATGCTGTAAATCAGAAACATAAACAAAAGTTGCTGGAAAAGCTCAGCAGGTCTGGCAGCATCCGTGAAGAGAAATCAGAGTTAATGTTTCGGGTCCAGTCACCATTCCTCAGAACTAAAGCGACAGAGTTTGTTCAACTGCATTCCAGTGTGGTGGGCAGACCATTTATTTCCTAAATTGCTTGGCAACTTTGGAAAAAGGATTCAGCCTGGAGAAATGGAGTAAATATGTTGATGTTACAGTGGATAACTTGAAACTGTTCCCATCTGTCTTCCACTTTTTAGAAATTCCACCCCCTACCATTGAGAACACAATCTAAGAACAAGAAGGAAAAAAAGCTCAGCAAAAAAGTTCACCACTGAAATAAATGAACAGAAAAAATAATATTAATATAAAGGGGAAGAAAAGCCTCTACAAATTCTGCAGAGCCAAAGGGCATGGCATGTCCGTGACAGGGACATAAGTAATGGCAAAGAAATGTTAAATAAAAGGTTACCAGGGTGAAATAAGAATCATATAAAAGAGCTTTGATCCAGATAATAAATACAGTCGATAAAAATTAGTCATTTCAATAATGTTAAGGGGATAGGAGATTGAGAACCATAATGAATGCAAATAGAACCAAAACTGAGCATAAGGACAAGATGATCAATACTCTAAAAGATTACTTCCTCTAAGAATTCACAAGGGAAGCGTTGAGCAGCTTGACATATCCTAACAGTGTTAGCCAAGATGTGGGAGGTGCCAGTGTTGGACTGGATTGGACAAAATTAAAAATCTGATGAAGGAGCCGAAAGCTAGTGCTTCTAAATAAACCTGTTGGACAATAACCTGGTGCAGTGTGATCATTAACAATGTTAGCCAAAGTAGAATTGAGGGTTTCAATAACATGACAGAGGAACAACACACATTGAAAAGTGCTCATAACAAATCACTGTGAAAAATATCTTAGTGTGAACTTAGGAAGGAGCTTTGTGAGTCATTGAAGTACATTTGTTGGGAGTGGTTTGTGGGTAGTCTCAAGATTGTTGTAAAAACAGACAACGAAATTTCAACTTTCATAATTTCATGTTTTATAACTGGGACCTTTCCGGAATAAATTGTTTTAAATAAAATTAAAACATTGACTTAAGATGGCTATAATAGGCATCTGATTAGCTTCAGAGAAGGTTATGAAGCCATCAATAAATAAAACTCAGTTAACGTTTTGGGTCCTGCAACCCTTCCTCAGAACTAAAGCGACAGAGTTTGTTCTGAACTAAAGTTAAAGTATCATCAAAAGAATTGAAATCAGTCCATCAGATTCATACCTTCTGCTGGATTTACACCTTGGTGCAAGTTTCACATCTTGAGACGAATATCTCGATAACCCGCAGATTATCCAGTTTAAGAAAATCAATGAAACCAGACAATGGAATACACAAATACTTCAGACAACAGCATTCGGGTCATAGCCCAGAAAAGAAAATAACTTCATAACAACAGAACTAGAAGATGTACTCTTTCTTTCTCTCTGTTTCTCTCAGCTTCTTGAAAATCAGTATTTAGTAATAACCTAGAGAAACAGCCAATTGCTGAGAACTCAAGATTTGAGTCTACAGATTTTGGTGCTGCTGAGAATGCACAGCATCAATTAAAGATACAGTCCACAGATTCGTCAAGAACAAACCACGACAAACAGACCAAACACAGCCAGAAACCCTAACCACCTTACCATACATCAAAGAAGTTTCAGAAATGACAGCCAGACTACTAAGACCCCTCAGAATCCTAGTAGCACACAAACCCACCAACAATCTCAAACAAAAACTAACAAACTTAAAAGACCCAGTACAACCCATGGACAAAACCAACGTCATCTACAAAATTTCATGCAAGGACTACCACAAACACTACGTAGGACAACCAGGAAGAAAGTTAGCCACCAGGATACACGAACACCAGCTAGCCACAAAAAGACACGACCCTCTCTCCCTCGTAGCCCTACACATGGAGGAAAAAGAACACCATTTCGACTGGGACAACACATCTATCCTGGGACAGGCTAAGCAAAGACATGCCAGAGAATTCCTAGAGGCCAGGCACTCCAACCACAATGCCATAAACAAACACATAGATCTAGATGCCATCTATCAACCCCTCAGAAAACGAACAGGAAATGACATCACCACAAACCCCAGGAACCCCATCCAGGACAAACATATAAATAGAAAGCAGGAGACAACAGCTTCGCTTCACTTGGAGGTTGCCACTGATGATGTTACTAGCCAGGAAATGAAACGTCTTGATATCAAACCTACAGCTCAGCGAGCAAACCCACACCCTAAACCTTAGCACTGATGTCAAGAGATATTGTTCAAACTGAAAGCAATGAACTCTTGGAATGGCTTTACAGATAGACTGGCAGAGGTGACATTCTGGAAAGAGTTAATAATTTAAATGGAAGATTTGATGGGAGGAAAGAGGGGATGATAGTGTTGCCCATTCACACACCATGTCACCCCTACAGATCTGAGAAGGACTTACATTGGCCAAATTATATTTCATTTCTGCTATTGTCTGATGATCTTATTATGTATTACAATTGGATCCTTGATGTAAATTATGTTATTACTTCTTGCAACCAGTCACCCTCTAATCCACATTCTCGTAAGCAATGTGTTTCCTTTTACTTTCCAGGCATATGAAAGTAGTCTTCTGACTATTTCTGATCCTGACTTATTTAGCCATTAACAAACAGAAAACACACAGGGGCAGGTCGGGCTCCATCCCATGGACATGTGTATAATAACAACATGGCAATTCACAGTGAAAAGTGCTCAATGCATAACAGTCAGTTCATTTCATATAGCAACCCAAGAATTGCCAGTACTGCATCACAGTTGCACTAAATCTGTCAGGTAAATTGATTTGATGATAAATCTTAAGACAAAGGTAACACGAAGGCTGCAAATATTCAGCATTTGATAAACTTCTGGTCTGATCTATTCAAAAATGTGTGTGGGAATAGTAAGAACAGATTACAGAAAAAAAATTATTAAAATTTATTTTAAAGTAAGACTCAGTTTAAAAAGTGTTGCTAGTGACAATCAATGCAATGGTACCCAAAAGGACAACGTGGGTCTACAACATTGGGTCTAAGTTTATTGGTTAAATTGTCAAGTGGGCTCCTTCTCAGATTTAAAGCAAGTTCCGCAATGAATTATGTGCATATCCTTTTAAATTATTCTCTGTCACCTACAAGCCAATTCCTAATTGTTATTTTAATGCACATCAATTGGTGTTTTAATGCTGCATTGTCTCTCAAACAGGTTGAGTTGAAATGCCACCTCCCACATGCAATGTTCCACATAATTCATTGTAAATGAAATCCTGATGACAGCAAGAACAAATTCCATAACATGTGACCTTCACATGCTTTTTTTTTGTCCTGGGGGATGAAAAATTACTTTATTAAAAAATGTATTTTAAATGCTGTTCGAAACTTGAAAGATTTATGTATACAGGATGCAGGGTGCATTTCAGCTTTGGGGCCATGCTAGAAGGGATATTACAGCTTTACATTTTGTTTGAACCTTTTGTTCCAGTTGCATTTTTTCTTTTTAAAAAAAAGATCAGACACCTTTTGACAGTGCATAAAATCCAGTTTAGCAAGTCTGGTGAGTGCATTATTTAAAAACACGATTTTAGTTTGGCAATTTGATTAACTGACTGATCAAAAGTCTTTTTAAAAACAACTGAAAATACTTTTAAGTTTTAATTATTACTCGAATCTAGTAAATTAGAGTTATCTAATGTGTAAAGGAAACATTTCAAGTGATCTTATAAGATTAGGAAGCTTTATATCAAATTATTATTAATCAAGGTAGGCTTAGGGATTGAGGATTGGTTCATGTACATGACGGGGAATTCACATTCCAATGAATGAGTTAGGCATAAAATATTCTCAAACTTACTTCAGGTTTAGAGAATCAATGTGTATATGTCCTTCCTACACCCATGACTCCACTCCCAGGCTTCGAAGACCACAGTATCACATAATAATGTCAATACATGTGCAATCATTTGTTATTTTTGGATCCAAGAAAACCATACTTACCCATTAACCCTAGGAAGATCAATCGACTGGGAAAAGATTTAGGAAATAATTTCTTTCTTCTATCCTCACTATCCCTGCTCAAAAATGTCTTTTGGAATCTGAACCTTTTCAATGTGATCTGTGGTCAGAGGTGTCAAATCAATAGGGTTTAGCTTTTGAATCTACAGACTCAATTATATCTGACATCTGCCTGTTCTTGCATCATTGACATCATTATAGCAAATTGGGAACTGCTGCACTGCTAAAAATGTTGGACAAATGTACTCTTCAAACCAAAAGAGAAATTACCTTTTAGTAATTCCACCCAAAATTTAATTCTGAGATAATATTTTAATAGACCTGCATCTTGAAATGAAGGAAGCGAGGCAGTAAGTTGTACATATTCAAGTTTTGTTTTCTTCTTAAAGGGAATGTTTTCACCCATTACAATACCTGGAGTTGGATTCTATTTGTTTATTCTTTTAAATGGACTGGACACCTATTGCGAAGCTCAATCCAAATGAATATTCGAAATTCATTTCAATGCATTTCCACCACAGAATGGCCACATGAATGCCTCTCACCACAGTGAACTCTTAAGTTTTCACTTTCAGGCCATAAAATAGGAACAGTGCCATTCAATTTTAGTGCCAATGCTCTAACTTCAATATCTTCTCAATATATAAAGGAGGTTTCTAGCTATAATGGTGTAGCTTGTGTAATGCTTACAATATTTTTGGCCAAATAATCAACTCCAATTGAAGAAAAATGGATGTTTTATGACCTTTACGATGATCATGGATGGCTTAACCCAAAGCTTCTTGATTCCTGAAATTGCTCAGAACTGTTCACATTAATTTCTACTTGAAATGCCAACACTACAAATGATATATATTGAGAACCTTATTGTATAAATGATGTTTTCACTGAAGCTACAATCATGGATAGGGAGAGTCCTAAGGAAAGTTTATCCCTTTTGTAACAGAAATTAGATTCTGTCAGTTATAGATAAACTTTTAAAGATGTGAACTTCCATAGGATGTCACCTGCTCAGTCACCATAAGTTCAGTGCAAACTCTGCAGAAACATTGGAGATTATCAAAGTTTACATGTGTCTTCCACCAAATGTAGGAGAAATCGATACATTGACAGGAAATCAGTAAACGTTTAGAATTGCATACGTTCATTATGGCTGGGCAGCATGCATTTCTGGAGTTGCCTTTAATGGGTAAATAGAGTTTTCTTGAAGAAGTAATCAGTAATAGGTAAAGAAAATCCAATAAATACATGGATTATAAGAAAGTATTTGGTAAGTTATTTCCAAGAGACAGAATAGAAAAGCTCAGGTGTGTGTTCGAAGAAGACATGTGGCGAAATGGATGGAAAGTTGGCTGATGAACAGGAAACAAAGGAAGCCACTCTAACTTTAACTGTTAATTTAAAGAGGGCAATGATTTTTGTTTCCCTGGAAGGTGTACAATGAAAGGCTGATCTGATATCACCTGTTTAGAACTATCACTCAATTTTAAGTTGACTTCAAAATTTTAGAGTAAGATGCATGTTGCTTCTATTAGAATGAGATTAGAAATCTTGTACCTCAGTCATCATCCACTTTTGTTCTTGACATATGTACGTGATTGGATTGTAAAATAAACATAAGAGTTTTGGCAAACAACATGAAGAAGTCCTTTGATGGGAATTCTGGAATAGGCAGCCCAAGCCAGATATTACTTAAAGTGGTTTGTTGTGATGTAATACATTTTTTGAATTTAAACAACTCATGTGAAACACAGTGAAAACTGTCAATGAACAGAGAAACCTAATGGTTCAAATGCATAATTTCCTGAAAGCACTGAGAGATATAGCCTTGAACAGTAGTTGGGATTTAACATCAGGACAATAGATTACAAAAAAAAGGAATTAGGAATCAATGTAACACAATGCTTAGACTGCAATTAAAGAACTGTTTACAGTGTTGGATTACCCATTATAAAGACGACCATACAAATAAACAGGATGGTGCAAAGTACAGTTATAAGGAGAGACCTGATATGGTAGGACTATTTCCACTAGAGCAGAAAAGGCTAGCAGGAGATTTAATCAGGACTTTTTTTTAATTTGTGAAAGATACAAAAATCTTCATTGCATGGGTTGTGGCATATTCAACTCAATTTCAGGTATTTCTCTAAACCTCATACACGTTGTTACTTTTAGAAGTAAAGTTAGAATTTATTTATTGTGGTTTTACTTAGTCATCAATTTCCCTGGTCATGTAAATTTAATTTTGCATGTGTACACTTGCATTGCAGCTCAATGAACCTTTAAAGAAAAGTCAGTTTTTGTTAGATTTTTTTTAAATAAAGGAAGTAACTTCCAATTATCTCTCAGGCATTCTGTACTTAACAGGGTCACTGGAGAGTAAATGCATTTTTTTCCAATTACCAAACAGGCTTCTAGAGTTATAATGTTGTCTTTGCTGCTCTCAATGAAACCTATTGCCTCAATCAGATCAAGGGGCAAGCTTGTAGTATCTCCTCGCTCTGCCTTGCAGATAATTTATTAATTAACTAAACCATCACGAGCTCCCAACAAAGATTTCCTGAAATAAGTAAGCTAATGTAACTTATAGGAATGTGCTTCAAATTGTATTTGACTCTGATCCAGTTCTCACTTCATCTGCATAGAAAAAAATGGCTTCATGTTTAGTATCATTATCTAACTTCCCTGTAAGTAGTTCCATATTAATCCCCCAAGCACCTCCTGTTGACTGGCACAGGCTTATATTTATTTAAGTGTACTCATTCATATAAAGTGGGCATTGCTGACTAAGCCAGGATGCATTGTCTATCCCTAATTGCTCTTGAAATGATACTGGTGAGCGGTCTTCTGAAAGCGTTGTGTGAAAGTGCATCTATAGTGCTTTTAGGAAGGGAGTTCCAAGATATGGACCCAGAAATGGTGAAGGTGAAGCTTTCAAATCAAGATGGTGTGTGGTGCAGAAGGGAAGTTGTTGGGGCAGTTTTCCCATGCATATGCTTCTCTTGTTTTTCTTAGTGGTACAAGTCAACGATTTGGAAGGATCTGTTGAAGAAGCCTTGGAGAGTTGCTATTGTGCATTTTTTGAGGTTATACACTTTTCCATTCATGTCGGTGGTGAAAGGAGCGAATGCCTAAGGTAATGAATAGGTGCCAGTCAAATGTGGTGCTTTTTTCTAAAGGGTGTTGAGTTTCTTGATTGTTGTTGGAGCTGCATTCACTCAGGCAAATGAGGAATCTTACATCATACGTTTGATTTGTGATTTGTAGATGATGGACAGGCTTTAGGAACTCTAAGTGAGTTACTCATCTTACAATTGCCAGCCTCTGACATGCTCTTGTAGCCACAGTATTTAGATGGCTGCCCAGTTCAATTTCTGGTCTATGGTAACTGCCAGGTTATTAGTACTAGTGGATTCATTGAGGGTAATGTCCTTGAATATAAATGTCAGATAGTTACATCCTCCCCTCTTGGAGATTGTCATTGGCTGGCACCACTGTGGAGCAAGTGATAATCTTAATTTGTTTGCTCAAGTTTAAATCATGTCCAAGTCTTGCTGCATACAGACACAGTCAGCTTCAGTACCTGAGGAACTGTGAATGGCACTGAACATGATATAATCGTCAGTGAAGCTTTCCCACTTGAGACTATGATGGAGGGCATGTCACTGATGAAGCAGCCGAGGATGGTCGGATCTAAGACAGTGCCCTGAAGAACTCCTGCAGTGGCTCAGATGGATCATCAACTGGACACTTCAATCTGAAGGTTGCTGCAAATACTTAAATTTTATTTTTATTCATTAATGTGCTGGGTTCACCTATCTTTGTAACTGGGACATTTTTGGACCCTTTCATCCCTGTTAATTGTTTAGTTGCCTCCCACCATTAATGGCTGGAAGTGGCAGGACTGCAGATCCTAGATCTCATTGTGTTGGTTACGGAATTGTTTAGTTCTATCTATCACATAGTGCCCTATTTGGCATAAAAGTGATCTTGCATTGTAGCTTCAGCAGGCTGACACCTTATTTTTAGGTATGCTTGATGTTGCTCCTGGCATTCCATCCTGCACTCTTCTTTGAACCAGGGTTAGTCTTTCAGCTTAATGATCTTTTACTGATGGCATCTAGTCATGTGCTCGCCAACAAAAGGAAGTATTCTCTATGTATCCACTCTGTCAAAACCTTTCAGAAGTTTTACTATCTCTTCTAGTATTTATAATATTCCAAGTGCAGTATCTGTATCAATTGTGTTCACAACTGTACTCCATGGTATCATAGAAAACGTATTCCATAGTGGCTGAAGACTAATCACATCCCAATTAATCAAACATATTATACTTTTCATGTTTAACACTTCCACAAAAATGTCCTTGACTTGCATTGTTAATTTTTCTGCTCACCACTCCCCAAATATATAATTTATTTTGAAATCTGCAGAGCATACAATATCTAATGGATGTCCATTTGTAATATACAGGAAGAGAAGTTTATTATTTTAGTTACAATGTTTCAACGGATGTACTGGAATAAATAACTCATGCCATTAGTCAACTTAAATGATCTAGGTTTCAAGCATAAATATGGAATTATTTCAAATGCACTGAATCTGGACCAAATGTAAATTAGCTTCTGCCTCGAATTAAAAGCATTGTCTAGTTGAGTCAAATTAAAATAAAGTTACACTGTGACAAATAGGCAACCTAAATCCTAAAACTGATTGACATAACCCAACAAGATATTACATTAACTGTACATGGGCCTTCCAATTAATGTATTTAATGTCATGACCAGAGAGCATGCTGTACATGTATCTCTTAAACAAAAATATAAATCAACAGGTCTCAAATTATGAACAGCCTACAAGCACAGGCAGCCATGTACATACCTATCTACAACACTGGCTATAGTATATCAGTCTTAGGTGTGTTTGTCATTCCAATCTACATAGAGTAGGTATCATCAATCTTGATGATGGGCCGGAGAAGTGACATACTGCAACAACATTTCAAAAATAATTGTCTTTTATTTTATGTTGATAATTTATTTCATAATACTGAGTGTACTCCACAGAAGAATTAAAATCATTACTTATAACTATAACAACTATACCACTAATACATAAAAACTTGAAGACAGCAATTGAGAGAACTTAGATAACTAATTGGTTACATTTGAAATGGATTTAAATGATGACCAACAGTAGAGTTCCCGATTGAGACTCATTCGTTATTGATGGAGCTCTTTGATGTGAAACTGTCTACCGTATTTTATTTTTTGCCATGACTTGTTCTACTTCTGACAACTGTCCTCAATTTAAATTTGTTTTCGCATTTTACATGGCTACATCTTTTTCTTTTCCTACAAGTCTAATTAGGAATTTATTTTAGGAAATTGGTACCATGATTAGTTGCCTTAAATTAGTATATATGTTAATAGTAACATGGTATCTGTTGCATGTCGCGCTGGATATTCTACATACAATGAGGTTTATTAATATAAAATCAAAAGATCAACATTAAATTTGTTGAGAGCAAAACATTCACATGTATTATGGAAATTCTTTTTTAAAAATATTTTTAGGCTCACTAGTGATTGACCTATTATTAACATGTAGTGATTCATCTCATGGACAGAACTGACCTATTTGGCTCACCCTGTTAAGGAAATCCTCTGCTGATTATTGATAATCAATATGTCCTGTTTAGCTCCAGGCTACAGGAAACAGCATTTTGTTAAGTGCTAAGAGCAAAAGAGGGAAGCTCCTCAATAAAACCTGAACAAATGGCTTACAACTATGCATTTGTCCTCGTCAGACCAAAATAATAATGGAAGCTATTTGTTTAAACCAATTGCTTTTTATGGTTACATATGTAGTAAATGGCTTCCAATGACTTACTAGTAATTCAATTCTGCTTTTTCCATCATTAAATCACAAATGTCATCCTCTGTAACTGTGGCAAAGATAAACTATCCTTCTCATCTATTTTGACCTGTAGTAGCTTTTGATATAATTGACTATATTTTCAAGGATTCTCAAAGACCATCCAGCTCACTGAGACGCGACTCATCTGTCCTATTCTTAGCTAGTTCATTGTCACCAAAAGATCATTTGTAATGGCTTCTCTTCCTGCTCCAGCTCCAAAATCCCTAGTGGTTCCCCCAAAGAACTAGTACTGCTTCCCTCCTATTTCTTATCTCCAGGCTGCCCCTTGGTGGCATCATCTCTAAACATATCTCTTATCTTTCACATCTAAGCTGATAACATCCAGTACTGTCTCACCAAAACCCTACTCATTTCCTCCACTGTTGCTAAATGCTCGGACTGCTTGTCTGAAATCCAAAACCGGATTCACTCTTGTCTATTATCTCTATGACCTTCTTCTACCTTAATCTGCATGATGGTTTTAAGTCATATAGCAAACTACGTGCATTCCTGAATCCAGAATTGTAACTGCAAATTGCTGGTTCTTTCCCATTCCATCCATTCCAACCTTGGAGTGCTGTGGTTCCATAACTGTCCACCTGCACCTTGGAGTTTTCTACAAAACCATTTGTCAGCTGTATTCTAGCCTCCTTGAACAACCCAACCAAAACTCCTCCTTCTTTGACCATCTTTGTTTTTCCCTTCCTGCCACCCCCCCCCATCTAAGTTTGCCTCATTTTATCTGCCTTTCCCTCTTTGTTGCGTACAATATATTTTCTCTTTTTTTCTGAATAGAATTTAATACGTGGGTTCCCCCCCCCCCCGCCAAAATTGTGGGTTTTGCGCACGGTTTCGAGAAATGGCTTAATGGTTTAAAACAAGGACACCTAATCTCAGTTTAGAAACCTTGGCATGTAAAGGGATTAATATCAATAAATTTGCACAGTTTGCTCAGTTTATTGCAGTGATAAGCGTGGGCACATGTTTATTGGGAAACTGCTTTCACTAACACTTGAAGGGTTAACAATTGCAAAGGCACTGAAGAGCAAATGCATGGATTGATTGCTGGAAAATTCTATTAATTTTTAGATCCGATGTAGATTCTGAAGCAGGTTATTGACAATCAGAAACGGCGAGCCTTTTTTAAAATAAAATCGAAGGCTTCAACATAAGCAGAGCGGGAGTCGGTCGAAAAGCTGGAGACTGATATGCAGATTGCAGTTTAAAAGAGGTCTGTTTTCTACTGCATGTTGAAGCAGCACTAGACTTTTAGTCCTGGCACATATTGAATATTCTCTCCGTCTCTCCCCATCCCCCGCCCCATTTCTCACTCACTCAACTCTAATGAATTTGAGCCCAGAACCAATCAGCAGAGACCGGATGCAATATATCCTCTGGGACAACAAATGCTCTATTCGATCCCATGACGCCATTTACCCATCAGCTACCTCTGGAAAACTTAATAGCAGTTCGGGCAAATCTGCTACTTTAAAGCACTCTGCAAACTTCACATCTGTGGGAAGGATCGGGGCGCCGTAGTAGCAGGGGAACAACTGTGAACCGCTTTGCAACGAAAGGGCCACTTGTGAATGAAGACCAAGCGCCTAGAATTCCCTTCTGCAAAGTTGCAACATTGACAATTTTTTTTCCATAGCTGAGTGGAGTTAGTGCGTGTGTGTGCGCGTCCGCCCTCGTGTCTGCTTCTGCTGGCTTCATTCAGGAAAAAAAAGGATTTTGCTTTCCCCTCTCCCTCTCTCTCCCTCTCCTTGTAAAAATCACATAAACAAGCTGTGATCGATCGGCTGCTGGCTGCGATCGGCGATCGGACAGGTCCTGTTTCCTTTCCCCTTTCTCTTCCCCCTACTCCTCACCCATCTTCTCTCCCCCCCCCCCCCCCCCTTACTCCCCGCCTCTATTGGATGCTTTTACAGATAGTGGCCGGGGCAGATCTTTGCTGGAGTTTGTATTGGCGTCTCTCTCTCCCTTGCTCTGGCGGAGCATATGTGCTTCTATACGCAGACATAAGCCGCCGGAGAGGAGTTAGTGGAACGCCGCGATCACGGTAAGTTTGAAAAGGAACTTTTAACTTGCATGGAGAAAAGGCATTTTTTTCAAATAGTACTGGGATGCGTTTTCAACAAAATTGAAAGGGGAACTCTTTTAAAGCGGCATTTGGAGATTTTTTTTAAATAGGCATTTGCAAGCAGTCATTTTAATCTTCATGCTTCTATCTCAAAGGCTATATTTCAACACGTTATGAGCAGGTTAGCTCATAAACAAGCGTCAACTTGTATCAACCCGGGACAACAACATTGTAAAATAAGAAACGTTCTGATTGATAGCACCGATTCCTCGCTATTATGCTGAATAGATCAGGGAAGAGGAGAATCGGATTGTTTTAGGGAGGGCTTTTATATTTTCAAAAATAAAATCTTTTCTCACTTTGAAAACACTACACCCAACTTTGTAATCCGTTTGGTTTGGCTGCACTGGATGGCAGGCTGCAAAGGAAATGCACTGAAACCCTTGACCAGGTGGGATATTGGGATTCAGCTCACTTCATGGGTTCCAGATTTGTTAGAATAAATAACATTTTGACGGGACGATGCGCCAGTGTAGGTGGGTGGTGGGAGGCTGGTGCAGTTCAGAGAGGCGCTCAGAGTTTTGATGCTGCTGCTGCATTTAAACGGGTTGGTTATCGTGCAAGTGTCTGGAAAAAGTCGACTTCGCGTCCTGTTTTAACAAGGTAATAAAAAAGATCTGGTTTAGGAAGCGGTTTTGAACATGCGATATTCCGCCAGGATATGATGTTGAGAAGGGAGAGAGTGAATATTGCACCGACCCCTCAATCCTGCCGCATGTCGTCCTCCTTTTGCCCCCACTTCCTTGAGTCCACCTACCCTCTCTTCATAATTTTCTGCCACTCTGCCCTCTTTTGCCCCCATTTCCTTGCCCTCTTTTGCCCCCTCTTTCGGCATCTTGGTCTGTGTTTGTCTTTTTAAGACGCCCCCACCACCCCGGCTTGTCCTCTTCCTCTTTCTTGCTTTGCACTTTTATGCCCACCCCGTCTCTTGTCAACCTCCTCCGTACCATTACTCACTGGGTGTGATGAAAGGGGCTCCCTCAGTGGCTTTCCTGAGGACTGGAGGCCGGTTCCATGCCGCAGTCTTTCCCTCCCCCCCGACCCTTATCCGGTTGCTTGTTTGTGAAAGGAGTGGGTCCTGCTCCAACATTCCACGTGTTTGATGTTATTTATTATGAAGAGGAAAAGGGAAGGAAGTCGGGCAGAACCAAAAAACAACCGTGCTTCAAGAGCTTTTTTTTTTGCAAAAACTTCACATCAAGTCAAGAGAACTGAATGAATTGGCGCAAGTGGTGGATTGTAATCCCATTTACAGGCTCCTCTCTGTAGTAGTTGCATATGGAAGTTGTCACGATTTTCTTTTCATGGTGAATGATCCGTGCATAAAACCTCACCCACAATATACATATTGTTCTGAGTTTGACATTGCTGGCAGATTTTGATAAAGATGAGGGTGATAAGCATGCATTACTTGGGGATGGTCTTCCAAATTAAATCTGGAAACAAGAAACTTGTTTCCTCTTCTCCACTGTTAATCCTTAAAGTGAGGATATTGTTAAACTAACTGGCACTTGAATATTTTGTAAATGTGCCATTTCCGAATGTAGTCAATTGGAATATAACATTAAGCAAAAGCCGTATAGTGTGAATTTGGCCTGTCGCTTATACAGATTTTTAGGATGTGGCCAAGTGTTTTAACAGCCAAGACCCTTTGCCCAGATTGCTGAAAGTCACAATTAACATTCATTATAAAGAGACCAGTCCAAGCATATTTTGCTATTTCATCCCCTTTGTAATTCATTTTGTCACTTGAATGGAATTTAGTTTTTCTTGCACTTTTTATTCCTTTTAAAGTTTTAAAGTGTCCATTTCAAATTATTTGCTTATGGAAAGTATGAAGCTAAATATTGTAATTTAAATAGATCATTGAATATACACTCTTGATAGAAACAGGCATTCTAATAAGCAATAAAATGTACACTACTTCCCAAGAAAATTAAGCAGTGGCTGTATTGATGACAGAAGAGAGATTTTTGGCAGTTACATTTAACTCTCAAGTTGTAAACAAATTTCCCCATTTGTTTAAATTGATGTATCTTTGAAAATAAACTGTTTCCTTTGTGGAATTTTTTCTTCACTATATGTATGGTTGAGCATTCATATTGACCCTTTGAGAGGTTTCCCTGTACTTTGAACTGGAAACTGGTGCACTTACCTGTAAAGGATAATATCCAAATAGTAATGGTGGTTTTCTCTGTTGATGGGATAACTTCATGTAGTCTATTGTATAATTTGACGCCTGCAGAGGAAGTTTACAATGAGGCACAGAGCAAATAAGAGGTTGGACCTTGGCTGTTCATGGCAACCATTTTGACAGGAGGAGGCGCTCGGGCAAAGGCAGAATTTGTAAGCATTATTAAAATCTAAAAGGCAGAGTCACAGTGTTCCTTGTCTATAATTGTGAGATTCATCGGACAAATAACTTCACATATTTTTCTTAGGCTATTCTGCATTGCAGACTAGATTCTACCTTTCTAAAATAAATTCTCCAAACTGTTAAATAGAGGTATGTTATGCTGGATCTTGTACTGCAATGGTACTATCAAGTTTTTGTTCTGTAGGAGTTGTTTTTAATTAGCTCTGGTCAAGTTCAAGATTCTGCATATTGGAATTGTATTAGGCATGAAAAAACATTATGGTCAGTTGCTTTGTGAGTGAAGAGTCAAATTGCTATCCTGTTTGGCACTTCAGACTGAGAATTATCCAACAACCTATCAAAAATCAAAATGAAAAGCTTCAAAACACGTGAAATGTTTTGTTTCAGAAGTTGTGCTCACTCTCAAAATACACATCAACAACTGACCAGCTGAAACTTCTAAAAGTGTAGACTGATAATTTGTAATATCTTTTAAGTTGTAAGGGCAGCTCCTCATTTTTTGGCATTTATTGTCTGAATTTGATTTGCCTGTTTCTTCCTGTTTCTCCCTGTCTTCCTTGTGTCAATAATTTTAAGAACCAAAAACCCAGTAATTCAATGGTACTTCTTATTCAGAAGAGGAGGGAACACTGAATTATGAACTTGCTGAAGGGAAAATGTGTAAATGTCAGGACATGCCCAGCCTTATTCATTTGAGTCTGCTGCATGCAAGGATGAAAACACCACTCGCTTATTAGCGTGCACTAAGATTAAAACAGAGGAGTTGATTTCATGCTTTGCTTTTCATGTTTGCATAAAGCTTTGAATATTTTAGCATAACATGCTGAATATATTTCTTCCTGTTTTGTGACAGGACTTCAGATGTGTTCTAAGCCTGGTGGGGTGATCATTTTCCAGTGTACAGATGGATACGCGAACTCAAAATGGCAGTGGTTCGGCAGCCCTGCTACAGTTGCTGCGTGACAGTGGAAGGCAACACGTGGAACCTGACCCCAGGGATGTACAGCCACAGCGGGTTCAAGTGTTGTCGCTCGATCAGATCCGAATTATAAGGGCCACTAATGAGTACACAGAGGGACCTACTGTTGCTCCAAGACCTGGGAGCAAGTCCGTGCACCGACCGCCTTCGCAGCACAAAAATGAGAGAATGTCTGGATTAAATAACGACCACGAGCATCAGTGGCTTAACAGTCGGAGTCAGCAACCCCATATACATTCTTCATCAAGGGCGCATTTAACTCGGTCAACTAGCACTGTGAGTACCAGTTCTCGGAATAGCACAAGGACAAGTACAAGCAGTACATCTTCCGAGCAGAGGCTTCTGGGACCTTCATCCTCTCCCCTGGACCGTGTCTCTGATCGGATCATCAGGGTGCAGCCCAAATCGGAATTTAAATCTGATGAACTGAAGCCTCTGGGGAAAGAAGAACTGGGCAAACACATCTACCGATGTGAAGACTGTGGGAAGTGTAAGTGTGAGGAATGCACTTATCCAAGGACTCTACCTTCCTGTTGGCTCTGTGACAAACGGTGCCTCTGCTCTGCACAGAATGCAGTGGAGTATGGGACTTGCTTCTGCTTTGTGAAAGGTGTCTTTTACCACTGCTCAAACTATGATGACGAAGACAACTGCGCAGATAATCCATGCTCCTGTAGCCAGTCACATTGCTGTGTCCGATGGTCAGCCATGGGCTTCATGTCCCTCGTTATGCCCTGCCTGTGGTGTTACCTGCCAGCCAAGGGCTGCCTTAAGTTGTGTCAGGGGTGCTACAATAGGATTAACCGTCCTGGGTGCCATTGCAAAAATTCGAACACGGTCTGTTGCAAGGTTCCCAGTTTACCTCCTCGGAACCTTGAGAAGCCCTCCTAGCTGAAACGGAAAGGGGGACCATTGTCTTCGGTGTTTAGTTCTCAACACTCTCTCTTATTCTGTACATTTTATTGTGTGGAAGAAGAAATGTACTTACGACACTAGCAACTGAGCACAATGCTGGATACCTTTTTTTATCTGATAGCCGTAATACATATAAACCACACAATCAATGGCCATTAAGATGGTCTTTTTTTTAAAGAAACGAGGGAAAAAGGTGTCTCCCATTGTGGTTAGGTTGGCTTCTAGTTGACCAGCATGACATACCCCATCTATATTTGTGTTTAATAGTGGCACTGCAATTCCCTAGAGTTTGGAAGACTGTTGAGGTTTGCGGTGATAACGCTGTTGACCCTGTATTTTCCATCTCTGTCAAATGACACTCAAGAGGATGGAAACCATTCAATCAGTGAGATCAAAAAGGAATGCATGATAACCATTATTTTTGAAACAGCATAAGCTAGAACTCCAGGTAACACAACGACACTCCATGGCCTCTCTGTATTGTATGTGAATACTTCTTGCAGAATATGTAAATTAGCAAATTGCTCATTTTTTTGCTGCCAGAGTTAATTTGTTATATTTTTGTATATACAATAATATTAAGACTGTGAAAATGGTGCCATATAAATGGCAGATTTACAAATATTATACTAATATCTTGTACATTCAGACAAATGTGAATCAGTCAATCAATACATTTAGGTTATATTCCACCTTACAAAGTTCACCATTATGTCACACTTGATATCCCCTGACATCATGTATATTGTACAGTTACCATAAATTCAGTCTTTATTTTCTAATTTTTCAACATATTGTTTAGTGTAAAGAATATTTATTTGAAGTTTTATTATTTTATAAAATATTTATTTTAAAAGGCATCTTACAAGTTCACCCTTTTTATATATAAAAACGGGAACATCATAGATACTGAAAATGAGGGTGATACAAATCAGATGCATATGTTCACTATAAAATAGAAAATATATTAACGTTTTGAAATCAAACTGTGTACTACTTTGTCTTTTCTGGTCGTCTTTTATTCCCATGATACCAGAGAAAGTTGTTCCTAGATGTATTCTGATCCTCTGTGTGGTAATCAATAAGTCAATTCTTCTTTAGTTTCTGAGTAGGTTTCCAATTCAGGTAACCAATACTGAAAAGACATTTTGGGTATCTCCTTGTGTATCAGTATGTCAGTACATTAAAGAAAAGTCACCTTACACTATAGGGTTTTTCAATTGCCATGCACCATCCACTGTGATGCATAAAATGTTTTGTTGTCCATGGAAAGTTGTGCAGAGTTTGTCTTTGGCTAGGGCAGAGACAAGAAGTTGGATAACACCTTAACAGCAGAACAGGCAGAATAGGAGGAATCCTATTGTAAAACTTCATCCTCTTCAACAGTGTGTCCCTACCAATCCCCATTTTATTTATTTATTTTGTTGACCTTTTTCTCTTAATTCCTTTCCTGAAGGGGGTGACCAATGCTGGCTACTATTCCAGAGTCTTCTGGTATTTTGTCTGTGATTATCCTTAGTGAGCTAATGAACTGTTAAGTATCCATGCCCTCTTTCACTGTAGGGTTACATCACAGCTAACAGAAATCCAGCCCTTGCTTAGCTATGTGCATTTTCTAAAATGCATCACTGGACAATGAATACGGGTAAGGAAGACGAATGAGTTAACTTTCACGATCCACAGTTGAGAGACAGATCTCAGTGCTGCCTGAACCGAGATCAAAAATCAGACTGTATCTATGTAACTCCAGCATCACTGGATCATAGCATAATGCTAAAAGAGGATTCTGTTCTTTTTAATTGATGCTGTTGCTAGCTGAATTTTTACAAGATATATTTTTAATTTTACACAAGTTTAATTAATGGTTTTAGATATTTCCTAATGCCACATTGTCATCTGGTAACTGACAAAATGCTTCACGATTTCATGTTTACAACTATGTTAGTAATATTACTTCAATTTTTGTAGTATACATCCAGTAAATCAGTGTCAGTAATAAGAAATGGTACAAACACCACTTAAGATGAACCTTAAATCCCACTGATTTGTTGCTTGTGACATCCATTCAGGCTGGCATGTGTTGGTACTTACTATACCTCACTACCAACTATGATGTATTCTCTACACTTATCCTTTATGGGTTTCATATTTTTGTGGTTAAAGTAAGTCCAGCTGGTTGCTCTATTTCAGCTTGTGAAGCTTTCCGGTGGTTAGTACACTTCCTAAAATATCAGTTAAACCCCTATCTCAAAGAATGTTTTCGTTAATGTGAAAGCTATTAGTGAAATAGAAATAGCAAAAATATCAAGTATCAGAAATTAATAGCCTCCATTGTAACTTTGAATTTTAGTCTCCAGGGCTATATCGGATAAAGTAATGTCCATATGTTCGACTGTGTAACGTCAAGGAAATATTAGGCATAATCCTCTGTATAAAGTTCTGGCAATGATCTTTTATCTGTAAAGTACTGCACTGAAACCATTTCTGAAACATTTCAGACCTGTCCTTCAAGACACTGCTACCACAGTTCGAGCACAGGAAGATGAATAATCAGATCCATGCATTTCGGGTACATGGTCGGTGTTTCAGTGTGACGTTAGAAGATGTTTTAAAATGGGTAAACTGTCTCAGTAACCACTGAACAAAGACATATTGGACAAAGTTGTTTCAGAATCTCGAACTGTTATGCATCGCTCATGCACAAGTCAAATATTTTGAATTTACAGATGCAAATGTTCCTTTTATAAAACTAAATATGTATGGTAATATGTTACAGGAAGTTTTTGGTGAAAATTTTAGATTATCCGCTGTTGTATAGTCCAACTGGAGTTATCATTACTCTGCTGATCATTCTTTATTTAGAGTCCTAGAGGTATACAACATGGAAACAGACCCTTCAGTCCAACTCGTCAATGCCCACCAGATATCCGTGACTAATCTAGTCTCATTTGCCAGCATTTCACCCATATTCCTCTAAATACTTCCTATTCTTATACACATCCAGATGCCTTTTAAATGTTGTAATTGTACCAGACTCCACCACATCCTCTGGCAACTCGTTCCATACATGCACCACCCTCTGTATGAAAAAGTTGCCTCTTAGATTCTTTTACATTTTTCTCCCTCTCACCTTAAACCTATGCCCTCTAGTTTTGGACTCACCCCACCCTTAGGAAAAGATCTTGCCTCTTTATCCTATCCACACTTTTCATGATCTTATAAACCTTTGTATGATCACCCGTCAGACTCCCAATGCACCTGGTAAAATAGCCTCCGTCTATTCAACGTCCCCGTATTGCTCAAATCCTCCAACCCTTGCAACATCCTTGTAAATCTTTTCTGAATCTGTTCAAGTTCCACATCTTTGCCATAGCAGGAAGACCAGAATTGCACGCACTATTTCAATAGTGGCCTAACGAATGTCCTGTACAGTTGCAATATGACCTCCCAATTCCTATACTCAATGCACTGACCAGTAAAGCAGGCACACCAAACACCACCTTCACTATCCTATCTAGCTGTGACCTCACTTTCAAGGAACTATGAACCTGCACTCCAACGTTTTTTTTAGGGAACACTCTTAATATCTTACCATTAAGTAAATAAGTCCTGCCCTGATTTGACTTTCCAAAATGTAGCACCTCACATTTATCTAAATTCCCATCAGTCACAAAGTCATGTTGACTATCCCTAATCAGTCCTTGTTTTCCAAATATATGTAAATCCTGTCCCTCAGGATTCCCTGCAGCAACTTGCCCACCACCAATGTCAGGCTCACAGGTTTATAGTTCCCTGACTTTTCCTTACCATCTTTCTTCAATGATGGCACCATGTTAGCCAACCTCCAGTCTTCTGGCACCTCACCTATGTCTACTGCTGATACAAATATCTCAGCAAGGAGTCTGGCAATCACACCCCTAGCTTCCTACAAAGTTTATGGGAAGTAGCTCAGTGGTTAGCACTGCTGCCTTACAGCGCTCAGGACCCAGGTTTGATTCCAGCCTCTGATAACTGTCTGTCTGGAGTTTGCACATTCTCCCTGTGTCTGCATGGGTTTCCTCCAGGTGGTGTGGTTTCCTCCTACAGTCCAAAGATGTGCAGGTTAGGTGAATTGGCCAAGCTAGATTGTCCATAGTGGTCAGGGATGTGTCGGATAAACGTAGGGGAATTGGGTCTATGTAGGTTACTCTTTGTAGGGTTGGTGTGGACTTGTTAGGCCTAAATAGTCTGTTTCCACACAGTAGGGATTTTATGATTCTAGGGTACACCTGATCAGGTCCTGGGGATTTATCCACCTTTGTGTTTTAAGACGTCCAGCACCACATTCTCGTGTTTTATGGACATTTTCCAATATGTCATCATCTGTTTCCCCATATCCTATATCCTTGTCCACAGTAAACACTGATGCAAAATAGTCATTTAGTCCCCTCTCCAGTGGTTCCACACATAGATGTCCTTGCTGATCTTTAAGGCGCCTATTCTCTGCCTCGTTACCCTTTTGTCCTTAATATATTTGTAGAATCCCTTAGCTTGGAAAATAGGGCTAAGGAGAATCTATCTCATGTCCCCTTTTTGCCCTCCTAATTTCCTCTTTAAGTATACTCGTTCTGCCTTTATACTCTTCTAGGGAATCACTTGGTTTCTGCTGTCTGTACCTGACATTTGCTTCCTCCTTATTCTTGAGTAAACCTCAATTTCTCTAGTCATCTAGCATTCCCAATGCCTGCCAGTCTTGCCCTTCACCCTAACAGAAACATACTGTCTCTGGACTCTCATTATCTTGTTTCCTTTCCCTCCACCACAGGTTGCTTCCTTATGAAGTCTCTCCCTATTTCTCTCACAGTTCACAATATTCCAAGTTTCTACAACCTACAAATGTTGTAATTACACAGCAGTATAGTACACACTGATCAGAAAAATACAGTATTCCTAATATTGCCATATGGGGAATATTTGCAATAAATGTGCATCTACAAAGATTTTTATACATACATTATCTATATAAGTGTACATTAAAAAGGATTTCATTGGAATTATCAGACTGTCTACAATTTGAAACATTGCAGTTTTCAGTAAACAGTGCATGTCAATATATAACAATTCAGAATGAACGTTACTTTAATAATTTGAAGACTAGATGTTAGGCTTAAGCAACCAATACCCTAATGGGGGAGCAGAAAATGAACATGCAAATGTATATAACTGGTTAGTGAACATCTGTAAAAAGAAAATACAAGTTAACATTTTGAATAGTATTATTCCATGGAACTGCTGAAGTTCTGCACAAAACATCCAACTTGTTTTTTACTAGAGATGTTACTGAGTTCCTCTACAATTGCAGGATCAGATTTCCAACTTCTGAAGTTGTTGTTTTTGTTTTCTTCATACCTAACTGGGGAAATTGGCATAAGCAGTTCCCAATGACCAATTGCAACTTCATTAAATCAAAAACATCTCCAGTGTTGAAATGTGCTGTCTGAGTTAAAATGTAGCTGTTTCATGTTTTCAGGCTCTTAGTTTTATAAGCTAATCAGCTGACAGTGTTACTTGTCCTCGCTGCTTAAACGGAACTTCTTCTACACTATTTTGATCAGTGCACAAGGGTGCTGTTGTTGAGATACCTTGTTTAATTAAGCATCTACTTTTGTATTTCGACTAGAAGTTTGTTTACATCCAGACTGGTCAAGCACAGCTCTACTTGTAACTTCTTTTAAAATAGGTCCTGTATTAATGTGGCTTTTTAAAAAATACTTGTTACATTGTCAACTATCTGATCTTGGAAGTGCTATGATAAAATATGACCAAAAAAAAGTGGATGTTCCCACTTCTGAATGAGTTTTAATTTTTTGATGGATGCTCCCATTAGCTTTTTTTGGCAACTTGGAATTGTAAGGTCTCCTTATGCCTTGTGCAATTATGGAACCAAGATCAATTTCCTCCCTCTCTCTTGCACTCCTGTGAACTGCAGAAATCTCTGGAAAAAAACAGCCAACCGTGCATCTGGAAGTTGTAGAGTGCTGAATGATTTTGCAGGCTTGCATGGAATAGGTTTGAATACAGGGGCACCATATGTTTCACTTGGATTGTGTGCCAAGACTGAACTCGCAGTACTATTTACCAGATGTTCACTGTGCACACAGGCAAACCCAACAAGTTCATTCTGGAATGCTGCACTACCACAAATCATCATTGTCTGATTTTTTTTTCTTTTAAATCCATTTTTCAAGTTATGAAACCAAAATCTGGAAGTGTAATGGTATGCCATGCATTGTAGCTTATCCCAGCAATGTGAGCTGAACCAGATATATGTCACTGAAGTTGGAGTGTTTTGTGTTAACACAATCTGGCTGTCTTTCTCTGATCTACTTCATAAAATCTATCACACTATTTTGCATGAATTTTGACAATTATTACTAATATCTCTTTTTTTTTTATTTCTAGTAGGCTGTGTACTTCTCCTTGATTATTAATTTGAGCAGTATTTCCATATTGACACTTTTGAAGGAAACCTCTGGGAAATTAAAAGTGCTACTGTAGCTATTGCTTTATGCTTTCAAAATTAATTTTGTATGTATTTAGATGTGATTTTTTTCATAGGAAATTCACTTCCTCTCCACAATCCTTGCATTGGATTGTCATAGTTTTTGGCCAATTATTCGCATCAACACCAATATAATTGGCCAGTGTTTGCTATGCAATTTGACCTGTATCAATTGCTACATAAAATTGCATGCTGTGATTGCTACGTAGCTTTGTAGAGTGAGATTCTTAAGTCTCCCAATTTTCTTTTATATGTTGAAAAACCTTTGCTAATAACGTCCAAGCATTTACTTATGTTACTGGAAGTTCAGTTGGAAGGAAGTTCTATTTGCCCGTCTGCTTTTACCCTCTTTTTCCAAATCTTAGCTTAGGATCATTTGTATAATGCAGAATGGGTTCAGGCTGTTGACTTGGTCTGATAAACATGAAATTTTTCACTCAAAAGTTGTGAATCTTTGAAATTCTTGACTGCAAATGCTCCATCGTTGAAAAAAATCTGAGGCCAAGATGGAGGGCAGGCAGGATAGTGGAGCTGAAACCCGAGATTGAATAGCCTACTTCTGTTACTCGTATTCATGCCAAGCCAGTCTGGTCTAACTCTTGGAAAGTTGAGTAATTTTAGTTCTTGTTGTGACGGTTTGCCTCTTTCAGATTGATCTTTATTTGATGTGCCATTGTGGGACCCAGTTGCAGGAAGTGTGCCAGCTTTGTGTAGGTGCACTCAGCAAAATATCCAGTCGTTCTGCAGAACTAGTGGGAATTCTAGTGGGTGAAGCTTGACATCCTTGCTAGGTCCTACTGCAAATATGACATCAGGGGATAGTAGCCCAAAAAGGAGCAAAAATGCATTTACCCCAAATTCTTGCCATTACACAAAACAAACTAGAAATTCCCCCCTTTCATATTCCAGCATAATTTGCCTGTGGGAAACTTAAGATTTGTATGCATGTATGCAAACAAAAATCAGAATTTTACTTAAAGCCCATAGTAATGAAACTATCTGCTGCTTGTAGAAACATTAGGTTTTGGAGGAAACCATTCAGCCATTAGAGCTGGCTCTATCATTCCATACGATCCTGGCCAAATTATTCAGCTCAGTCCCCTGTTCCTGCTTCCTCTTCATACCTTTGCTCCCTTTAACCTACAGAACCATCTCTTCTTGAAAACATTTCAATGTTTTAGCCTCAACTGCTTTTGTGCGGCAGGGAATTACACAGGCTCACCCGCATCTGGATGAAGAAATTTCTCTCTTCAATCCTAAGTGGCCCACATTATATCCTTATGACCCCGAGTGTGGGCTCCCAGTCATCGAGAACATCATTCCTTCATTTACCCTGCCTTGTTCTGTTAGTCTTTGACTCCACATACCTGGTAAAAATGTTAAACTTGCAAAATTGTCATCTGAAAAACTTTGCAGTTACAGCACAAGTTGTAATTTCCCAGTGGTTGGACTTAAAAAGTTGACTGTTGTCTCCTTAATTCATGTTGGCTCTTGCTGTCTGTTCTTCCCTCTATTTGCTTAATTGGAAATAGTAAATCTTTTGAATGATGCTATTGTGACATCATTATACTACAGTATACTTGAATGAAGTTTGCACCTTATGGCAAACCCTTTTATCCTGACCTCTCTTGTATTCTCCAGAGGGTGAATTGAGAAATAGCTAGAGATTTATTGATTGAACACAAACTGTTGGTTGTCTCAAGACCATTTGTTAGCTCTAGCAAGGAAATCGTTACTAAATTTCAATGTGCAAATTGCTTGCAACAAGTTAACTGTTGGAAATGGGCTATGAAGCAATTAAGTTTTCAAATGTCTCCACAGATAAGAAAGGGTGTGGCTTTAGAATTCAATAAAGACAGAGCCATCAAAAGTGTGTGCAAGAGGATCTGAAGATCTGAGCAGAATGTCTGCCAATTTAATTACAAGTTACTGAATAGCAGTAGCTTCTGCAAGATGTAAACAATTGGAGCAACCTTTCAGATTATTTGAAGTTTGTTCAAGGAGAGCGAAGGTGGTCCATGAAGTGTATTTCTTCACACTCGCAAAATAACCTCAATAAGATCTAGAGGAAGCCAGGGGAAGGATAGGGGAATGTTTTTGGAAGAACGTATAGGCTTTCGGTTTCTGTCACAGCAATTTGCAAGGAAAAGAATTAGTTCAGTTTATGTAAAACGCAAATAGGCCATTTGAACCTCTAACACCATATTATTTTGAGGTTACATTCAGGAAACTGGGAAAACAATTCCCAAATGAACCCAGATTGTTGGCACTGCAATTTTAAAAATATAGCTGAGTAGGAATTAACCAATGTTTAATGTGCAGGCGCCATGGTATGCTGATAAAATTGGGAATGTATTTACCGCAAGAAACTTTTCGACTCTGAAAGCCCAAGGTCCTAAAGTGATTTCTCCGCTCGCCTTTTTTTGTGTGAAGCTGCAAGCTTTTTTTTTGTCTTTTCTGTTTCCTGCTTTTATTTTCTTAAGCTCTCCTCAAGTTACATGCCTCTAATTAGTATTCCCAAGAAGCTGCCTCAGTTTGTATGTTTCGTATTTGTGTGTTAATAGGGGATGAGTTGCCTGCTGAAGGGAACAGGAAGCCGTGAATGGGGAGGGAGTCGCGCTGAATTTCAGTAATGAATGCTTTTATGCAGCTTTTTTTTTCACAAAGCCCTGCTGATTATATGGGAAAATGACACCCCGTGAATGGCTGCCTGTTTATACACACCTTTGAGCAAACAGAATTAGCAAATCTCTGAAAGCCTGGGCTCCGGGCAGCTTACATGATTATGCCAGGAACTGTGAAAGATGTGGGAGAGTGGGAGCACACAGAGGAAGTAAAAGAGAAGAGTTTTGGCATCCATGCACGGTTGGCGAGCTTGTTAACTTTCTGCCTCTCTCAACTTTATGCAAAATAAAGTCCAGTATCCGCAAATGTTCTCCCCCGCCCCCTTTAGCTCCGAACCGTATAGCAAGAATTTAAATATCAGATAAACCCACGAACAGCGGGCACCCATTTCAAAGAACTGGTGAGAATGATCACAACTGGCATTTTACAAAACGGTTTATTTAAACAGGGCCTCTTATCACTTTGCTCCCTTGTGTTCTTAACTATTTGGTATTCCAATTGTTTCCAGAGTAAGCAAATGTTTTATTGCCCCCGCGGGTACTGTTATTTTGGGTAAAATTCCTTTACAATTCCGCCTTGTTTGAATTTAACCCTCCTCTAAACTGCTGTCTCCTTTTTTAAAAAAAACACACCTGTTGAGCGTATCTTCTACCCACCCACAAGGAGTGCTCAGATTTCCTGTTTCTCTCTGTCCTACGTTGAACAGCTTGCCCGAGGTGCAATTGGAAATACCCTAGAAAGCTCCTTTGTTGATCTTAGCCATGGTGGAGTCCCGTGTTACCGTGGAGCAAGAGTGGCATTGAGTCGGCTCACTGAGGCAGAACATTGAACAGGAAGGAAGGAAGGAAACAGCCATTCTTTCTGTTCCTATTGTCTGACCACCAGACTTAAGCAATCAAACAACTATGCAGACTGGGCCTGCCACGGTTACAGACCAGCCTCTTGGGGGGTGGGGGGAGGGAGAGACATGGCATCAGTTGCTGTTTCCTTCTAATCTGTTTCATTTTTTTCAAAAAAAACTTCGCCAAAATCCTTTCCGGCATATTCATCTCTTTTGTACAGTGGATAGCATTGTGTACAGTTATTAGTTTAAAAGCTTTTTTTTCTTTGGCCCCGTATCATTTTAGGCTGCTAAATATAGATTTTTCAAAAAAAATCGTCTGCAATCGCATGTGATAGAAAGAAGCCAAGTCAGTCTGAGAGATATGGCTTGCTGTGAAGCATTTGGATGTACCTTTACTGAAAAAAACTGTGTATGTATTTCCTGCATATTCCTTATCCCAATGCAGCCCTAATCTTGTCTCCTTTTAGCAGATGATTAGCTGGTTCATTTTTTTTCGAGAGCAGGGAGCAACGGATAAAAGGGAATGATTGCAAGTGTCCTCTTACTGGTTTGCTTGCCATTTAGATTATTCCAGACTAATCACAGATTCTATTTTAAGTCACCCCCAACTTTGCCATGGTACACTAACTTTTTTGTGTGCCCAGGAGGTAATGAAAAGCCTTGTGACTTGCTGTACTTTTAGATTTATACAGCACACAAGTGGGGAGATGAGAAAAGTACAACAGATGGACTCCTCCATGATGAGCTTTTGATTGTAACCAGCAGTAAATAAAATGTGGAAACTGAAAATGTTCACCGTAAAATCTTTTTTCAGTTAATGCATGCTTCCTTGGTTCATTTTAACTTTTTACATAAAACTTTACATTAAAAATGTAAAGGCAGACTGTTGTTTTGTTGCAATTAATAAGTTATCATGAGTAGCATAAGCTGTTCTAAGAATAATTTAAATTAATACAATAGCAGCCATCTGTCTCATTAGACAATAATTTGTGCCATGGTGGTCAAGTCTATTAATGCTTTAGTGAAACTGGACTGGGCAAAATTTATGATTTAATATAGGAGTAATATTTGTCCCAAAAGGACAAGGTAAATGAAAGGAGTTAGCAACACTAAAGGAAGGAGCACAAAGAAGCATAAGTCATGGTGTAAATATATAGGACTGGGACAGAAGCACAGAACATCAAATGAAACCAAAGTAGATGCTGTAGTATTGATCTGTTTATGAGCAGGTCACCTGCTCATTTCTCCACACAAGTGGTTTTGCACCTTACCCTTCAGTTGCTTGCCTAACCACTCATTTTTCATTTTTAAAGAGCAATATGACTGGGAAAAGAATACATAAGACGTTTTCCCATTGCTTTCCTTGTGTGCTTAAACTAGATCCCCCACAGTAAGCAGCTATGTTTCCTCAATATTCTTAACTCTTTTGCTATCGCCACCAGAAATTCACTGGTCCTGCCGCTGGCCATTGTTCATAGCATGGGATCCTTCTCTGGAGCGACTCTCTACAGGGTGAAAATGACCATTTCTGAGGTCTCACAGTACCCATAAAAGAACTTGCAGGTCATGTTAATATTAATTTATTTTATAATGTTTTTTACTGTATCTGTTGTATATGGTAGAAAATGACAAATATAAAGCTACTTTACTCTGAAAGGTAATGTGAGGTCATTAAAAACAAATATAATTGAGTTTTGAAAATGAATGTAAAGACTTCTCAGATTTGTTTTATAATTCATAGTATCACAGAGTTTCCAACACAGTTGTAGACCATTCATCCAGTCGTATATGTGCTAGTGCTTTGAAAAAGTAATTCACCCAAACATGTCACACGCCCCACAGAAGCCCAGCACATTCTTCTTTTTCAGGTAATCTCATTCCCTCTTAAATGCCTCAATCGAACCTGCCTCTGCCACGTTCTCAGGCAATGCATTCCAGATCCTAAATTACTTTGTGTCAGTTTTTCCAGAAGAGGATAACACACTAGGCATTCTAGGGAAAACAACAACGAATCAAGGACTGGAACTCACTGAAGTTAATGTAATAAGAAAACAATATGAGAAAAGTAATGGCACAATTTACTGACATATATCAGCACATCAGCACTTCAAAGGAAGTAGACAAGAAAATTGCAGATGCTTTATCCAGGGTCTTCCAAAGCTTTCTCAATTCAAGAACTTGCCTTTTAGACTGAAACATGACAAATGTAATCATGATTTGGAGATGCCGGTGTTGGACTGGAGTGTACAAAGGAGCATTGCTCCGAAAGCTATTGTGCTTCCAATTAAACCTGTTGGACTATAACCTGGTGTGTATGACAAATGTATGTTTACTTATTGTAAAGAGGGAAAAATAAAGTAATTGGAAATTATAGACCCATTAACCTGTAAGGGCTATTGTCCTGAAAGGATAAGACGCTTGAGTACTTTGGGAAAAATATGAATTTGTAAAGTTTGGTCATGTCTAAAGAGACTTGCTTTTGTTATTTTTTCCAAAAAAAATAGAGAAACAAGTGAATGGAAATGGACTCAAAATGCCAGCAGTAACACTATATCAGACACTCTTTTCCTAAATTAAATCTCTTGGGATTGAAATGAATGATCAAATCATTTAGGAGAATGATTACACAGCTTCCTCTCACAGACTTAGACACTTTACACTCACACACACATATACACTCTCTCTCACAGACACTCACAACCCCCCCCCCACCCCAGACACACACACACACACACTCCTACAGACACACACACTCCCAGACTCTCACATGCACCCTCTCACAGACTTAGACCACTTTACACTCACGCACATATACACTCTCTCTCACTGACACTCACAACCCCCCACCCCAGACACGCAGACACAAAAACCACATGCACACATATACATATATGCTTGTGGGGTGAATTTGTACTTACAGAGTTACATTGTCCTTAGCTCAAAAACTGCATGAATCCATGTAAGACTCAGTTAACTCACTTTTTAGATTAGAATCAGTCTAAACATTATGGCACAGACAGGGAACACAGGGGGCTAATACCTTCAACATCTCAACTCCTTACCTGTGTTGACACCAATTGTTACAATTAATCTGAGAATGTAACTTTTAAAAATAAGTTTTGTGATTTACATATGAAAGAAATGGAACTATCATGGTCATTCTAACAGATGAGAAACTTAACAAACAGTCAAGGTATTTTTCAATGTATCATTTCAGTTTCATCGTAGTGTCAGCTTTTGCTATAAATTCTGTGTCTTACAATTGTGTCCTCCACAACCACCTGATGAAGGAGCGGCACACCGAAAGCTGGTGCTTCCAATTAAACCTGTTGGACAATAACCTGGTGTTGTGTGATTTGTAACTTTGTACACAGTAGAAGACTAAGTAAACAAAATGACTACTTATTCAACTTGAAAGCAAGTGACTTGTGGTGTCCCATAAGGGTTGGTGTTGCATTTTAATTATTTACTCTATCAATGACTTGGATAACACAACAGTGAGCCATATATCCAAATCATCCATTAGCCCAAAGATTAGTGACATATAAATGTAGATGTAAACATAAAATCACAAAGGGAGAAAGTAATAAATAAAGTGAATGGAAAAATAATGTGCGAATGATTTCAATATAAGCAATATTGAGGTCATTGATTTTAAACCAAAAAGGACAGACCCCAAGTATTTTTGAATGCAAAAAGCAAGGAACAATGGAGATACAAAGAATTTTATGAATCCAATCACAATCACAGAAATACCACGATTAGACACAAAAAGAAGTCTAATTTATTATAGTGCTACTAGATCCTTATTAGATTATATCTGGTGTACTGAGATTCAGTCTTAACCAGGGCACCAAGAGTTAGGTTATGAATGGAGTTTAACTAGACTGTATTCCCTGAAATAGAGAAAGTTAATGGGATGACTTTGTTTGAAGAGGTTTCTCAGATTTTAAAAGGAACTGAACAGGCAGATGCTAATATTTCAGACTGATGGAGTAGCAAAGGGGCCTTTAAAGGCAGACACTGGGCATTCAGGTGAAAATAATCTTTGTGCAACATGGGGTAGAAGTGTGGAAGACTCTCAGTGGCAAGTGGTTGATGCTAGCTCAAGTAACAATTTAAAATCTATGATTGATAGGTTTGGGGACCATCTAAACCAAATGTCGTGTGGTTATGGTCCAGAGGGAATACAGCTAGTGCACATTCCCAAGTACCATCAATAAGAATGTGAACTGCCAGTTCTGTGGGTACCTGTGTTTGTGCTTGATCAGACTCCACAGAAAATGATAAATTCATTTAAAGCTTTTACATACACAAATAATAAGGACCCTACCATAAAAATCTCTTTGACTGGCGGAAGCAGCATCTGAGGTAGGGAAGGGAACATGGGCTGAACAGTATTCTTCAGTTCCTAGGTTCCTTAATAGTTTTATTTTATGGTTGCCATTAATAGAAAAGATAACTAAATATTGACTTTGTCAAGGATGTCAAATAATTTCAATATTAACCTGAGAGAATACGATCTCTGTCGACTTTGTGTTGAAGAAATTGATATTCTCATGCAATAGATGTCTGTTGATGCTATAAGCACTTCAGGATAGTTCAACCCATTGCTGCATATTCAAAAGGAAAATGAGCCACATATCCTCTTATAAAGAATTCATTTCCTTTCTGTAACAGTTCAGGGAAAATGGTGGCAATGATTCTAATACCATTCTTTCTCATGCCAATCACCTTTTGAGGTTAAACTATTTGTCAATCCATTCTGATGCAGTAATTAAAATTCCTTTATTCATTTATGATGTGGAGGTGCTGGTGTTGGACTGGGGTGAACAAAGTTAAAAATCACACAACAGTAGGTTATAGTCCAACAGATTTACAATACAAGCTTTCAGAGTGCTGCTCCTTTGTCAAGTAGTTAGTGGAGGAGGGTCATAGGACACAGAATTTATAGTATAGGCTATAACCTGACATTGTGTAATTTTGAACTTTATTCATTCAGTATAGGAGCTTTTGAAGGATGTGTGAAATGTCACAGTTATCTCAGTAAGATTACTTTTACAAATGATAGAGCAAACCTGGATTTCCCGGAGATTCTGGGAAAGGTCATTATTTTCTTAGGAATGACAATCTTTACTTTTATAAAAAGCAGTAATGGACTTGCAGTCTATTGACAAGACTTCAGTAATGTGAATTTGGAACCTAATCACCTCCTTAAGGTGTCCCAAGGCACTTTACAAGCAAAGGATTGTTGAAATACGATTACTGTTGTGACATAGGCAACAGCAACAACTGATGTGTACACAATATATCCTCACAAATAGAAATTAAATAAATTATGCAGTAATCTCATTTATGTTGATTGTTGGAGGGGCTTAAATGTGTGTCTTCACTTAGTAAAATGGGAATGCTTATGTCAATCTGAACGTGAAGATAAGGCCTTGGTGTACATTTATTTAAATTATAGAACTTTGAATAAATCTGATCTGCTCTGATTACTATCCTGAAATGCCAGCATAGACACTATTGTCCAGTCCTGGAATAAAGCAAGAGGAAATGAGGGGTGGGGGACAGAGTAGTGAGAATGGATACAACCCTCCCCTTTTTGCTTTTGTTCCTCCTTTTCTGAATGCTGTTGATCAGTCATATTTTCTAGTCTAATGAAGGCTCCATAACTGAATGTTGCTCCACAGATTCCACTCAACCTGCTCGTGTTTGTGACGTTTCCTTTACATGTTTCAAGTTGCCAGTAGCTATACTGCTTTCTTTTTTGTTAATGGTACTCGTTACTGTACAAACATATCCAAAACCCACTAAACTATTAAATTAGCAGGACTCTCAGTGAAGTATTGGCATTTTTTTCATCGATGACAGATATGATAATGTACATAAATAAAACAGCAACAACATACAGCATCAGACATATAATCAAAAACAACGAGCCAAACTCAGCGATCTAAGGTGAAATTTCTGGCAAAGCTAGAGGTTTTAAAGAGGAGAGGAAAATGGAGGGGTTTGGGGATGGTCTACTAAATATCTGATGTGGCTAAAGGTATCTTGCCATACCTATTGTGGGACAGAGGAAGGGAGATGAATAAAGGACTGATATCAGAGGAACGGTGAGGTGGAGATTCATAGCGTCATACAGGATGGAAACTGACACTTCAGTCCAATCAGTCCATGTCAAACATAATCTCAAACTAAACCAGTCTCACCTGCCTGCTCCTGGCCCATATTCCTCCAAGCCTTTCCTCTTCAAGTACTTATCCAAATGCCTTTTAAATGTTGTAATTATACCCACACTCATCACTTCCTCAGGAAGTTCTTTCCACATGTGAACGACCCTACATGTAAAAAAATTGCCTCTCATATCTTTTTTAAATCTCTCTCCTCTCCCTTTTCAAACATACCCCCCTGTCTTGAAATCCCTAATCCTCAGGAAAAGACAACTACCATTAACTCTAATTATACTCCTCATCGTTTTATCAACTTCTATAAGGTCACTTCTCAAACTCCCAATCTCCAGAGAAAAAGTCCCAGCCTATCCAGTCTTTTGTTATAACTTCAGTGAGGAGGTTATACATTTGGAGTTGGTTATGTCTAAAATAGGACTGGGAGTTGCCATTTGGCACTTTGAGCCTGCTTTGTCATTCAATATGATCATCGCTAATCATCCAACTGAGTATCCCGTTCCCATTTTCTCCCAAAAACATTTGATGCCTCTAGCCCGAAGGACTGTAATTGATTGCTTCATGAAAACCAATCCATGTTTGGTTTCAATTGCTTTCTGAGGCAGAAAATTTCGTAGGCTCACTACTTACTTCGTGAAGACAAGCATCCCCATCTCAGGCTTAAATGGTCTACCCCATATCCTTGAACTGTGGCCTCTGATTCTGAACTCATCAACCAATGGGAATATCCTCCCTTTATTTACCCTGTCTAGGTAGAATTATATAGGTTTCTATGAGACCACTCCTTATTCTTCTAAACGCCAATGAATGTTTTCCTAACCAATCCAGTCTCTCCTTATAGATTAGTTCCACCATCCTTTGAATCAGTCTGGTGAACTTTTGTTGCACTCTATCTTTAACCAGATAAGGTTACAGTGATAAGAAATGTACCCTCAAGAATGAGAGTTTTTAAATTTGGGACAATAGTTGCTGAAGAACCATTGTACATTGGTGAGGATCGAGGGTGGTGGATAAACAGAATTACGCTTGGAATAGGATGTGAACAGCAGAGTTTTAAAATAGCTGAAAAGTACCAAGGTGAATAATAGGAAGATGATTAAAGTATTTGAATTGCCAAGAATAGAGGTGCATGTGGCATAGATGAGTGTTTCAGTGGGTGATGTAAAAGTAAGATTGGCTAGGTTTATCACAGAGTCGATAACGCTTCAGATACACAATCTGAGGATGAATAGAACATTGAGATTGTGAACAGTCTTATTCAGTGTTCTCTTGAGATAGTGATGTTGGAGTTCATGATTGGAGATCATTAAAGAATATGGCTTCAGTTTTTCTGATGTAAAGCATGATAATCAGTTATACCTATACTTTTTTTTAAATGTATATGTTTGTTCTCGGGATATCTAATGACTAAGGTCACTGAGGGTCAACCATAACCCCTGGAGTCACATAGAAGCCCAGTCAAGGAGAGCTGACAAATTTCCTTCCCTGAAAGTCGTTAGAGATCAGACAATTGCTTTTTGATATTCCAAATGGCACAGAGCTTAACCATATGAAGGTAAGATGAAGATCAAAATCAAAGTGAAGCTCCTCTCACCCATCACTAGTTTACTTAAAAGCAGAACTGCTGCTGTTGCTGCAGAAATTGAAAGTATTCGACCTTCATTCCAGTGAGGAAGGTAGCCATTAAAGATTTTTGAAAGACCAGGTATTGTTGTATCATAAAAAAAAGTGGGCTTCTGTTTTCAATGAAATTTTCAGTGTTCTGCGATGCTGATTTCAAATCAGTTCTATAATATTGGATTCTCATTCGGGAGAAAACAATAACTTCCTGGTGCTGGACTCAATAAAGGCTAAAGCTAAGGAAACTGGTAGAGTTAATGGGAAAGGCCTACATATGACATTGAAAAGAAACAGAAATTAGTGTCTGTCTCCATACTGTCTGCTGTCTAAGCAACTCCAGCTGCTGTGATTTTACATTTCACTGGTCTGATGCACCCATTGCTCATTAGCATGCTTGTCAAATGCTTATTTTTGGCCTTCAGCACCCAAACAGTTTAGTTTAAATGTATGGGAGCAGACTCCCACTTGCCAATGCAAGCGTACATTGATTGTGTACATTACAGGTTTGCTAGTTTGAGCTGAATGGATTCTGAAGATTTCAATATATGACCTCCAATCTTGCCCACCAGTCAAATAGCTACTCCTTTACTAAAGAACTGTTTCATCTCTAAAGAGAAGAAAAAAAGAACACTTCTTGTAATTTTGTTTCTTCTCAGTCATGTCTATGCTCTTGCCAAGTCTTGTTTTTCCCTACACCCCTATGCTTGGAGATCTGTTTTGGCTCCCAGTCAAGCAACATCTTAACTTTAAATTTTTCTTCCTCCTTTTCCAATTCCTCCCTGGCTTTGTGTTAACTACACCGTTCTAACACTGGTTGCTTATGGATAGTAAATTACAAGTGTGCCACTATTGACAGCTGTGTCTTCAGTTGCCTAGGTGAAGGGCTCTGGCCTGAAACATCGAATTTCCTGTTCCTAGGATGCTGCGTAACCTGCTGTGCTTTAACCAGCAGCACATTTTCAGCTCCAACCCAAACTCTATACTTCCTCAAATCTGTCCACCTCTCTATGCCACTATCCTCCTTTAAGACATCTCTTAAAATCTATCTCTTTGACCAACCTTTTGGTCATCTGACCCAATACCTCCTATGTGTCTTGATGTCACATTTGTAAATAATGCTCTTGTGAAACACCTTTATATGTCTTATTACATTATGGGTGCTACATAAAGTATAAGCTGATGTTTTTTGCAGAATTGGGGAGATATTACAAAGTATTAATCTTTAATACCTGGAGACCTTTGGACAACATTGGAGGATTAAGACCCTAATGCCCTCAGGTTGAGTGGACTGCTACTAAGTTTTTCCAGCAATTTCTGTTTTTGTTTCTGATTTCCAGCACCCACAGTTCTTTGGGTTTGGCGTTATATTAGTAACAGTTTAGTAGAACCTGCAGAAAACAAGTTTCAATGTTGTTGTGCTTGCAGCACTCACAATGGTTTTGTGGAGGATAAAATCTTTTTCTGCTTCTATGACAAGGCAATAAAATTTAGGTAGAGGGGGAAAGCAGTGGATTAGAGAGCTCCAGTTTTGATTCAGTCAACACCAAAAATTATTGGCCGATTAGCCTAACCTCGGTTGTTGGTAAAAGTCTAGAATTCATCGTTAAGGATGAAATTTTTAATTTCAGTGCAGGGTCGGATTAGAACAAGTCGGCATGGATTTAGTAAGGGGAGGTCGTGCCTGACAAACCTGTTAGAATTCTTTGAAGAGGTAGCAAGTAGGGAAACCCAATGGATGTTATCTATCTAGACTTCCAAATGACCTTTGATAAGGTGCCTCATGGGAGGCTGCTGAGTAAAGTGAAGGCCCATGGTTTTTACGGTAAGCTACTGACATGGATTGAGGATTGGCTGTCTGACAGAAGGCAGAGATTTGGGATAAAAGGTTCTTTTTCGGAATGGCAGCTGGTGACAAGTGGTGTCCCGCAGGGTTCATTGTTGGGGCCAGAGCTGTTCACTTTACGTATTAATGATCTGGATGAAAGGACAGGGGACATTCTGGAGAGGTTTGCCGATGATATGAAGTTAGGTAGACAGGCAGGTAGTACTGAAGAGGTGGAGAGGCTGCAGAAAGATTTAGACAGTTTAGGAGAGTGGTCCAGGAAATGGATGATAAAATTCAACGTGAGCAAATGCGAGGTCTTGCATTTTAGAAAAAAGAATAGAGGTATGGACATTTTCTAAACGGTGAGAAAATTCATAAAGCCAAAGTACAAAGTGCTAGTCCAGTATTCTCTAAAGGTTAACTTGTAGGCTGAGTCCGTGGTTAAGAAAGCGAATGTAATGTTGTCATTTATTTAAAAAGGGTTGAATATAAAAACAGCGATGTGCTTCTGAAACTTTAAAGACCTATAGTTAGGCCACATTTAGAATACTGTGTCCAATTTTGGGCCTCACACCTCAGGAAAGACATACTGGCACTGGAGCATGTCCTAGGAGAAAGGACTGCAGATGCTGGAGACCAGAGTTGAAAAGCAGGCTTATGCCCGAAACGTCGATTCTCCTGCTTCTCGGATGCTGCCTGGCCTGCTGCGTCTTTCCAGCACCACACATTTCAGCACTGGAGCATGTCCAGCAGAGATTCACATGGATGATCTCTGGAATGGTAGGCCAACATATGATGAACAGCTGAGGATCCTGGGATTGTATTCATGAGAGTTTAGAAGGTTGAGGGGAGATCTAGTAGAAACTTACAAGATAATGCATGGCTTAGAAAGGGTGAATGCTGGGAAAGACTAGGATCCATGGACAGAGCCTTAGATTAGAGGACATCAATTTAGAATGGAAATGAGAAGACATTTCTTCAGCCAGAGAGTGGTGGGCATATGAAATTCATTACCACGCAGTGCAGTGGAGGCCAGGATGTTAAATGTCTTCATGGCAGAGATTGATAAATTCTTGATCTCGCAAGGAATTAAGGCCATGGGGAGAGAGTGAGTAAGTGAAGTTGAACTGCCCATCAACCATGATTAAATGGCAGAGTGGACTCATGGGCCAAATGGCCTTACTTCCACTCCTATGTCTTATAGTCTTATGGTCTAAGACATGATATTGATAGTTCACTAAATGCAATTGTACAAACACAGACTCCAGATTGTGTGGTGGTATGTCCCCAGACGAAATGTTTTATGACACATGAGAAAGAATTTACACCAAGAAAAGACAAGGTGGAAGCAGTGGGTATAGGGGAAATTGAGGAAACACAGTACGACATTTGAGGATCGGGGCAAATATAGCAAGGTGTGAGAGATAAAGGTTAGAGGTGCACTTGCAATGGTGAATGAGTCTTAACATCCTCATGCAAATTTAATGACCCCGCAAACTTCCAGTAAAATACCAACCATCACCAATGGAAGTGGTCCAAACAGCTACCTCAAGATCAACATCTCAGATTTTGAGTCCTTCAAGATAAGAAAAAAATCAGAGCTTAAATTTATTTATGCAGCTAACATCTTGTGCAGTTATATTTTGATGTCAATTTACTTCACTCCACAAAAGGCATCCTGTTATTCTATATTCATCATAACCACTTCTAGTTATGCCAATTATTGCTTCAACATCAAGCATTGGCATTTTTTAATTTACAGTGGCTGTTTTCACATTGAACATTACCTGCCAAATCTTGTTTTTTGGTCTTATGATGTGTTTTCTCTGGGGCATGGGAATTGGTTTAGTTCAGTTGGCTGGATTGTTGGTTTACAGAGCAGTGTGATGCCAACAGTGTGGGTTCAATTCCCATCACTGGTTTGAGGTTACCATGTAGCACTCTCCTTCTCAACCTCTTCCCTTGCCTGAGGTCTGTTGGCCCTTAGATTAAATCACCACCAGGTGCTTCTCTCTAAAGAAGAGAGAAGCCCCTACGGACTGGTAATACTATGGCAACACAACAATCCAACTCTCAGACATCTAGCCCATTTGATTCAGAACTTAGATCCCTGTTTACCAATTTAGTTGGCATTTTAAAAGGGCAATGAGTTGCAACTTCATTTGAAAGACAGAGTTCTATTTGAATTTGAAAAGTTAACAGCAGCAAATTGACTCCATTTACATTTTGCTAAAATAAATTTAGAAATAACAATGAACTTGCATTTAAGCAGTGTCTTTCACATTGTGGGAGATGTTTTATTGTCAATTAAATATTATTTAGAAGTTTAGATACTGTCGTAATGTAGCTAAGAATGACCACCATTCTTGTATATAATATATGACGATGTTTTTGAATTCTATCACATTTTCCAGTCAGAAGTGAGTTTCAGTGTCAAATATTAAACCTTTAAAGGTGACCTTGCTTCACTAGTAATTATTTAAATAGCTGATCTTAAATCCAAATAAGTGCTACAGAAAATGAACCCATCCATTTTATTTTAATCTCACATTTAGTTTGGATAAGATAGCATTAAACAACTCCTGCCAGAACGGGCAGCAATCTTGATGCAGAAACTTGTTACTTGCCACTCCTGCATTGCCAAAAGGTGGAGGTCACTTCCTCGGCAAGACAATAGGATCAGGCTACAGAACCTTTCTGCAGCCTAGTGTGCTTACCTATTACCTGAGATGTACAGTTCCTTCCATGTAGTGTGACAACATCCTTGACTTTTGCTTCTTTGCGCACAGGCGTTTTTTCATTCAGCTGCCCTCAGACTACAACAGATTTAACAGTTTGTGCTTGAGCTGGCAAGGATATAGACAAAGACGGACAAACTGTAGTAAACATTTTAGGTGGAATCAATATTGTGGGAAACAAATATTGCCTTTAAAAGACATTGTTTGTCATGTATCTTTTGTCTTTCCTTGGTGATTATTAGCATGGGTTGAGTTAAAGTGCATGGTGGTTTTATGGGATATAATGCATGCTGTTAGATAAAGCAACGTGGTTGGTTTTTTACAAGCAACCAGGAGACAACAAGAACAGTGCCATCCCAGTGAATGATAACTTCATGTTTTCAACAACCATAGCAATTGACCTGCAACTGTGGTTCATATTTTTGCAATACAGCGAATAAAGACAAACAAAATAGATTGTCTTAATTACCATTGGACATTTTAATGATTGCTGGAATCTGGACTTATCTGAGGAATGTGACAGATAATTCTTCTGGCTGTAAAGCTCCATAATTTGCAACCAAATCCTTGTATCTCTGTCCATGCTGCTTCTCTCCTGATGCCTGTAGCTGATTATTGTAAAGGATGCTTGAACGGAATATGTGGCATTAAATGCATTGTAAAAATCTTGTAAAAATTCTCTGGTGCTATTACATGTCATCATCCAATGGTGGCTGAGAGCCCAATTCCAGGTGGGCATGGCCAAAACTGATTTTTTTGTGATTGCATTAAAGCTTGACATCACCACCTAAGATACTAAGATCCAGTAGAAGGTAAACGGAGTGTTACTTTTATTATTCATTCAATGGATTTGTGATTTGCTGGCTAAACCATCATTTATTGCCCATCTCTTTAGAAGGTGATGGTGAACACCTTCTTGAACTACTGCTGTCCATGTGGTACAGCAATAGTTGGAGTCCTATTAAGAAGAGTTCCAAGTTTTGTTTTTGACTCATTAATAGTGAAAGAAGTGTATTTTATTTCGATGTCAAGATTGTGTGGCTGGGTGGGGGGGGGGGGGGACCTTACAGGTGGTGGGTGCTGTTCTCACGTATCTGCTGCCTTTTCCTTCTATATGGTAGGGGTTAAGGATTTGGAAGTTGCTATTGAAGGAGCTTTGGTGAATTGCTGCAGTGCATCTTTTAAATGCTGTCATTGATGGCAGAAAGGAATGTTGAGGAAGTGGTATATAGGGTTGCCATCAAGCAGGCTGCTTGTCCTGGGTGATGTCAAGCTTCTTGAGTTGTTGGAGCTGCACACATCCAGGCAATTGGAGAGTATTCCATTACACCCCCAACTTTATAGATGGAAGACAGCCTTTAGAGAGTCACAAGGTGACTCCCAAACTCTGATCTGCTCTTGTAGCCACTGTGTTTCTTTGGCTGGCCAGTTTCTAATCAATAGTCACCTCCAGGATGTTGACATTGGGGATTTCAGTGATGATAATGCAATTGAATATCGTAGAGGAGGAGGGGTGGTGGTGGTTAGCTTTTTTCTTACTAGAGATACTCTATGCTAAGTTTTGTTTTGTTGGAAGTATCACTTGGCACTTATCAGCCCAAGCCTAGATGTTGTCCAAGTCTTGTTGCATTTGGACATGGTCTGCTTCAGTTTCTGACAAGTTTTGAATGGCAATAATCAGCAAAATCCCACTTCTAACCGATGGTAGTGTCATTGCAATGTCTTCACATCTGGGCTCAAAGAAAATTGGTGAATTTATGCAGCACTTGGATACTGATCTCTACTTAATCCACAATATGTCTGTCCCTTAACAATGAAAACTGTGGAGAGCACAATAAGTGCTACTTAAGAATAATTGAGACAGTCAATCAATTTGATCATTGGTGCCAGAACCTGATTTACATCTTGACATTTGATCCTTTCTTTGCGTCTTCCTTATTGATGTTTTAACCTGATCAAAGAGAACTAAGTCTTTCTTTATTTGTGGATTTAGAGGTACAGAGGTGACAAGATGTCTCTAGGATGCACTGCTCAACATAAAGTGAACTTCTTGAACTTGATGCAAAAGCAGATAGTGAATTATTCCTTTATAACACACAATTCTATAGTTAAAGCATCAACGACACTCACTTCAACATGACAGCCTGCCATCTGGATTAGGATTTCAAGGCCACCAGTGCCTACTCTTAGACCTGAGAGATTTCCAAATACAGTCAGATGAAAGCCTAAGAATATTTATCTTTGTTTGATGGCCTTAATTGAGGGTAACCACTTACCGATTGGTGGGCTCTGTGATCAGGATCTATCTGTTGCTAAGTCTAAATCCTTACTGAGAACATAGTTGTCCAGTATTAGACATGACTCATTAATCAGAGCTAAGCAAGAAGCTGAGGCACAGCATCATACTGATGTCATGCACCCCAACATAATTTGGAGTCATAGAATCATAGAGCCATACAGCATGGAAGCAAACCTTTTGGTCCAACCCGTCCATGCTAACCAGGTTTCCCAAACTAAACTAGTCCGATTTGCCTGCATTTGGCCTATATCCCTCTAAAACTTTCCTACTCATGCATCTATCCAAAAGGCTCTTAAATATTGTAACTATCTGTATCTACCATTTCCTCTGGCAGTTAATTCCACATACAAACCACCCTCTGTGTGAAAAGGATGCACCTCATGTCCTTTTTAAATCTTTCTCCTCTCACCTTACAATTAGCCTTACCTAAAGCTTTGAATTCACTCACGTTAGTGAAAATACCTTTGCTATTCACCTTTAAACCAGAGATCTCCCAATCCTTGAATTCATGATGAGATTCACACATCTGCTGATGTCAAGGCACTGGGGACTGCTCTTTCTTCCTTCCACCAATGCCAGAACGTTTTAGCGCTGCTGTTCAAGACCATCAGCCCCCAAAAATGCCTTCACAAACAGAACAGGTGTTCTTCTCATTATGTCAACAAGTGCATTGACCAGATAAATATTTGTGCTGTAAGTGTAATTTTCTGCAAGATGAAGAATACTAATATGTGATGAAGGTCACACAATGACAGCTAAGCTGGATGATGATGGTATTGCAGATCCTTGTGTAACCAAAGTGGATAAGGAACTGGAGGCAGAGCCCTATTCCAATCTGCATGGACAGACAGAGCAAGAGTGATATTAGTTCACCAGTGTGCAGATGACAGGATTGTTGGGATGCATACAGTCAGAAATCCAAGGCTTCCCCCTATAAGTGGAACTAACACTCACCTCACTTGGTAGTGAGTGACTTTGTCTACCTTCATGCTAATCATAAAAGGTCATAAGCCCACCATTGCTACATAGGTACCTCTATTGATCATGGCCAGTACAACATTAGCAAGTTCATTGCTTCTCCTCTCTATAGCACAACCTGTTACGTCAGGGGATCTGAATGCCACAAGGCCATGCATTTGACTCCCGCTGTGCAATGTTCCCCAATTTTGGTAATGGTTCTCCCAGCCATGATGAGCACTCCTCACGGTTTGAGCCTGCAAACCCTAACATCGTGAGCTGTCTGTGCCTTATCCAGCTCCCTGCTACAAACTATGGGATCAACCATGCAAAGTACACAGTTTACAATGAGTCCTCCAGTCCTGTCCCTGTGACTGGCTTCAGGACAGATCTCTGAGCTGTTCCTGATATGGAGATGTTGATATCTGATCCAGAGCCAAGGTCTATATTCAGCTTTTGTTGTTTTGCATGCCCCTCTTCTTAAGTTACCAGCTGAGCACCGTTGATATTTCTTTGGTGATTTGGTTTTATGCTCACTTCCAAAAGTTTGGGTTCAAGGCAGACTGGCTGAGGAGAAGCTAAAGTCAAGGACTGTCTTCAGAATTGGTCTTCTTTATAATACTGTTTCTTTCACATTAAGATGAAATACCGTGGTGTTCAGAGTTATACCGGGGTCTAATCTATTGTTACATTATTGTAAGACCACTCCTTAAACTGTATCACCCAATGCTAAATCCTCTGGTTCAATCAACTCGCCCCTACCCCACCTTACCTCCTCATCCATTTACTTGCACTACTTTTCTCTCACCGACCTGCTGCCCTAACCACTCAACTACCTAAAGCCATGGTCCTCTCACCCACTTGTCACTCTGCATCTTCCTCCCCTGCTACCTAACTCCCATACACACTTGATACTTCTCTGCCACCTGTCACCTTAACCTCGATCACCCAGCTGCCATCCTGACCACTGAAGATCATCTTATTTTTGGGTTACTCCTAAGACATGAAATCAGTGAGCAGAGTATAACTGCTGGTGACTTTGCTCGAAGAATATCAGATAGGAAGAATACATCTCCCCTTCGTAACGGTATACGTTAGCCTAAATTCATAGTGAATCATAATGTTGCAGGTCTTGGAATTCAAAGAAATTTGCAAATGACGGCTAACGTATCTTAAAGATCAGTAAGTCACATTTCCTCACAAGGGAGGAAGCATTGAATAGTTGAGTGGAATTTTTATTGTTCAATTACATAAAATGTTTCCAGACATATATCACAACTGCCTCATATCAATTCATGGAATCCACTGCTAAGGAATGTTCTGAAACTATTCGACTTGCCCCTGTTGCCTTAGTTTTACAGTCCAAATCCCAGCAGGCAAAAAACAAAGCCAACAAAACATTTTTTTCTCTGAAACAGGCTCTATCCAGAACTGGCTTTCAGTAAACTGAAAAAAGCAGTTGAGAATTAGATTCCTTTTCCACTGACATGTTGCATAATAATAGGTCCACTGTATGCTTTCAGCCAGCTCCTGACTGCAGACAATGGCAATTGCAGTGCAAGACTAATAACAGGATTTAAAATAAATCCACCACAGGAAGTGAACAGTTGTACTGGCAAATAATTAACCAGTGAACATTTTATGGCGACATGAGGGCGTGCTGTGTGCTTTATAGCTTCGGGCAATTGTTATCATGAAAGTGATACAGATCTTCATGGTTCTAAAAAAGCAAAATAAATAAAAGGACACTTTTATTTTGGTGTGGGTGGAAGTGAAGCTCAGAGTTGGTGGTTCTAATCCAGCTGCACCAGGGATTATACTGCTTGATGTAAAAGACTGCTGAAAGAACTTCCTTCCTTTCTACTTTAAGTTAGTCAGCCTTCAAAGTGAGGTGGATTGCGGTTATTTAACACAACAACTGAGTGGTTCAAAGTGACACTTTGATCTTGAACTGCTGCCAAATTCGCAAAGTTTAAAGCTCTCCTGCACAATGCAGTAAGCATGTTTCCACGACCCCGATTCATTTATAGGTGGAATGTCCAGATTAATGCAGTAGTAGAGGGAAGTGGGAGGTGGCAAATGATCACAAAATTTCTCCTTCAGTATCTATTTAACACCAATAACAATCATTTAACTTAATGCGAGAAAATGGCGGGGTGGGGGGGGGGGGATTGGAGTTTATTCAACAGACACTTCTGCACAAACAATGTTAGAACCATACCTGGGGAGAGGTTTCCCAATTTGTTACAGTTTCAGACAGGATAGCCCTAAAATGATCAGCTCCTCGTTGAGGCGGGATGAATGGCTCCCCTTTTATATTAACCCACTCGTCCTTTGCTCGCAAGAAGGTTAATTTATAAAGGAGCCCCTCCCTGGTTGGATACCTATTTCCAAGAGCAAATGAGTTTATGTTTTAAAAGGAGTTGATTTAACCAGACATTCTTTTCACGTTAACAAAAAGATTATTATTGATTACCCCAATGCGAGAAGAAATAATCATGCAACACACATATAGACAGATTAGGAGGACGAAGTGAATCCAAAAAAAAGGTAAAAGTTTAAAAAGGTATATATGGGTCAGTCTGTGAGTCATTTGTGAAGAATAGGCATTGCAGCTGTTACAATGGCTTTTATCAGCAGCATGAATATTAGTAACTGTGCTGTTAATATTAAGATTTTTCACTTTGCAAATGGATTGCAATTGCTTTATCCTAGTTCCTTTTGACTGGTTTGCTGGTTGCACTCAGTGTGAAAGCGATTTTTCCATTTCTTTTCCTGCAGTGCAGGGGTTATTTAATAGTTGTTCTCAAAGCCGTGACTTTTACAGCACAGTAGTGCACACAATAGGACATCAGCCTGCTAAAACACACAGACAAGGATTGAAGTTCGCTTTTAACCACTGCCTTTGTGTATTCTCAAAAGGGGAAAATTGAAATATATCTCTATTGCTCAATTTGTATTGCATTTCTCCCTTCTAGATCCAAGGAAAACAGCCCCAGCCTGTTCAGCCTCTCCCTATAGCTCAAATCTTCCAACCCTGGCAACATCCTTTTAAATCTTTTCTGAACCCTTTCAAGTTTCACAACATCTTTCTGATAGGAAGGAGACCAGAATTGCACACAATATTCCGACAGTGGCCTAACCAATGTCCAATATATCCGTAACATGACCTCCCAATGATAGATTGGTTATTAAAAATAATTTCAGCTCAACAAGTTTGTTTTGCCCAAACCTGCACTTTCACTCTCAGTAAACACTGTTTCAGCCTGTCTGCCCCTTTTCCCCACCATATTAGATCAAGTCAGCTTCATGGGACTCCTAACAGTTGCCCGCACCCTGGCCATCTAAGGACATCAGAAGTTAAGCTGATGTTCTATTATCCAATAATCTGATTGAGCCCAGCGAATGGTGCTGAACATTGTGCAATCATTGACAAACAGTCTTGCTCCTGACCTTACGATTGAGGGAAGGCCTTTGATGAAGCAGCTGACGATGGTTAGGCCTAGGATATTACCCTGAGGAACTCCTGTAGAGATGTAGTGGAGCTGAGATGATTGATCTCCAACAGCCACATACCTTTGGGCCATGATGCCACACTTGGTCAAAATGCTGCCTTGATGTCAAGGGCTATCATTCTCAACTCAACGCTGGATTAAGCTCTATTGTCTATGTTTGAATCAAGGCTGTTACGAAGAGCTGAGTGGCTCTGGCACCCTGAGCCTCACTGAGCAGACTATTGCTGAGTAGGTGCTGTTTGATAACACTGTTGATGACATCTTACTGATTACTGATTGTTGATTCATGGAGTAGGGTTGAACCAGTGTTTTACAGAGCATAAAAACCCTCAGCAAATTTGACTTTTGTGTGAAGGAGTCATTGGATTTGTTTATAGATAAGGTAGACATAACTAAATGATGAAATATATGGTCATATCTGGATAGCATCTGTTGCATATTAGAATGTGCAACATATTGACAAAATTGAATGGTTTTATCATATTGCAGCCTTGTGATCAGGTACCCTTCCCCAGTTCTCTAACAAAAGGTCTAATTTTCCTGATGAAAGCATGTTGGAACAAATTCCTTGGATCGTGTTGGAAAAGTTCTTTCTGGGTAAATGAAATACCCCAATAGTAAAAAATTGAGAGCAGCTACAATTTTAATAAGCCACAGGGGGAGTGTCTTGGCAGAATCTTGAGCCCGGTTCTTTATGTGGTTATTGGAAAATATATCCAATAGGCTTGTCAATGAACAGCACTCTTTTGATTCATACTGAGATCTTCATGGAGGTCAGTGCAGCCTATATATTTGTTTTGGTGGAGGGGGAGAGTTGATGACAGATAAAATGTTGCAGTGTAGTGTTTTTTTGAATCCAGTGGAGTAAAGTGATAACGAGGCCTTAACTTTAGGAGCTCTGAAGAGGCCCTCCCTTACATTTGTTTCTATGTAACTGGGTTCAATAAAACTTATTAATGTTCATTTACAGATGATGAAGGTATTCAGAAAATGCAAAGGCAAACCCATGCAGTGTTTCTCTGGAGAAATCACAGATCATGATAGTCAATACTGGAGTATGGACAGAGCTGTTGTCAGCCATTAAACACACTTTAATTTGGTCACAAGACAGGAGTCACTGTTTTTTATACAGTCTTTAATGACATGGAAGCTTAATAGAACACATCGAACATAGAACATTACAGTGCAGTACAGGCCCTTCGGCCCTCGATGTTGCGCCGACCTGTCATACCAATCTGAAGCCCATCTAAACTACACTATTCCATGTACGTCCATATGGTTGTCCAATGACGACTTAAATGTACTTAAAGTTGTCAAATCTACTACCGTTGCAGGCAAAGCATTCCATACCCTTACTACTCTGAGTAAAGAAACTACCTCTGACATCTGTCCTGTATCTATCACCCCTCAATTTAAAGCTATGCCCCCTCGTGCTCGCTGTCACCATACTTGGAAAAAGGCTCTCCCTGTCCACCCTGTCTAACCCTCCGATCATCTTACATGTCTCTATTAAGTTACCTCTCAACCTTCTTCTCTCTAACGAAAACAGCCTCAAGTCCCTCAACCTTTCCTTGTATGACCTTAAATTACAACATTCATCAGTCCATCTGCATTGCCCAGAAGAAACCTGCCTCAAAATCAATGGTGAGTTGCAGGCAACATTCAATTGTTAAAAGGTTACGTTCCATACAAGATACAACCAGCCATGTTCACTGCTCATCAGGAGAGCCTGCATAGGCTTCAACCTCTTCCTTACAGTAGATGTAGTTGTTCAACCAAAACTAGCAAGTGAGTTTAACCAACAATTCCTAAAGTTCTTAAAAGGCCCTTGGAATATGGACACTGCATAGCACCTAACGATGCAACCCACCTGCTTGTTCACACCCAGTAGAAGATGACAACTATTTAAAAATGAGATTGAGGTTGTGCTTCTAAAGGGTATTACATCATTTCAAAAGTATTGGAACCAACTATGTGGTGCTCTGCTGTGATGCCAGTTCTCGCACAGAGTGGATCCATTAAATGTTTTGTCAATTTAATACATTTGAACTCAGCAGTACAATGAGAGATCCATCAAATGACATTTGTAGACAAGAAATTGGCTAAATACTGAAAACGCGCAGTGTATTGGGACATAGGCACTTTAGAAAGATTTCAAAGGGACATGGGATTTTTGTTTGTTAGCTAAGTCATAGAATATAAGAGAAGAGACATAGTGCTGGGTTTAGCACTAATTTGGCCGTTGGTAGATACTGTTTACAGTCTACTTACTGTATCATCAGAAGATTGTGATTGCACAAGAGGGGTCCAGAGGAGATTTGTGAGAATATAATAGGAATTAAGAATTTTAAATGTGAGGTTAGATTGAATAAGGTAAGATGCTTCTCTTTAGAATTTGGAGCCTGAAGGGATGTTGAATCACAATGTACAAAATGATATGTGGCGGAGATAGAATGAATAAGATGGACTCATTTCCATTTAGCAAATATTTAAAATAATTGGCAGAAGGCTTATAAGTGAGTTCAGATGTTTTCTTGCCCAGAGGATTGTGGTAGTATTGAACACAACACTGGAAAGGTTGATAGAAGTGGAGACCCTCATGACTTTCTTAAAATATACTTGGATGTGCACTTGAAGTGGCAGAAACTGCAGGGTTCAGATTGAAGAGCTGGACAGTGGGATTGAGCTGGATGACTCTTTTTCAACCAGTATAGATACAATAGGATGAACAAACTCTTTCTCTGTCACAAATATTTTACAGTTCTGTTTAAACACTGTGTAGACTGGCTGTAGTCGATGATATCTGGAATCATTTGATTCAGTCTCTTGTTTTCCAGTAACCTTGAAATGGTAAATTGCTTACCAGCTAGTTACAGCCCTGAAGCTGGCAAATGCAGTGTGAAAATCAGCACTTAGTGTCATTACTGATTACTGCTGCACTGCTGCATGACTCAGAGAGGTTTACATGAGAAGGCCAGCAAAAATGAGAGCAGTTTTTAACTTCTGTCAAAAAAAGATATGTGGGAGTTCACTTTTGGAATGATTTCCATTACATCAGGAATGTCAATGGAATATAAGCACACTCAGTTTACATTCTCTTGTCCTAGAACATAGAACATTACAGCGCAGTACAGGACTTTCGGCCCTCAATGTTGTGCCAATATGTGGAACCAATCTGAAGCCCATCTAAACTACACTATTCCATTCTTGTCCATATGCCTCTCCAATGACCATTTTAATACCCTTAAAGTTGGTGAGTCTACTACTGTTGCAGGCGGCGCATTCTACACCCCTACTACTCTCTGAGTAAAGAAACTACCTCTGACATCTGACTTATATCTATCCCCCTCAATGTAAAGCTATGTCCCCCCCGTGCTAGCCATTGTCATCTGAGGAAAAGGTCTCTCACTGTCCAACCTATCTAATCCTCTGATTGTCTTATATGTCTCAATTAAGTCACTTCTCAACCTTCTTCTCCCTTATGAAAACAGCCTGAAGTCCCTCAGCCTTTTCTCGTAAGACCTTCACTCCATTCCAGGCAACATCCTAGTAAATCTCCTCTGAATACTTTCCAAAGCTTCCACATCCTTCCTATAATGCATTGACCAGAACTGTACGTAATACTCCAAATGTCGCTGCACCAGAGTTTGTACAGCTGCAGCATGATCTCATGGTTCCAAAACTCAATCCCTCAACAGATCGTATGCCACATAGAAACCCTATCAAACTGGGTGGCAACTTTCAAGGATCTATTTACCTGGACACCCAAGATCTCTCTGCTCATCCACACTACCAAGAATCTTACCATTAGCCCAGTACTCTGCATTCCTGTTACTCCTTACAAAGTGAATCACCTCACAAATTTTTCACGTTAAACTTCCTTTGCTAATTCTCAGCCCAGCTCTGCAGCTTATCTATATCTCTCTGTAACCTATAACATCGTTCCGTACTATCCACAACTTCACCAATCTTAGTGTCATCCACAAATTTACTAACACATCTTTCGATGCCCTCATTCAGATCATTTATCAAAATGATAAACAACAGCTGACCCAAAACACATCCTTGTGGTATCCCACTAGTAACTGAACTCTAAGATGAACATTTCCCATCAATCACCACTCTCTGTCTTATTTTAGCTAGCCAGTTTCTGATCCAAACCATTAAATCACCCTCAATCTCATGCCTCTGTATTTAGTGCAATAGCCTACCTTGGCAAATCTTATCAAGTGCCTTAATGAAATCCATATACACCACATCAGCTGCTTCCTCATCCACTTGTTTGGTCACTTTCTCAAAGAACTCAATAAGGTTTGTGAGGCACAACCTACCCTTCACAAAACCGTGTTGACTATCCATATTCAACTTATCCTTTTCTAGATGATTATAAATCCTACCTCTTATAACCCTTTCCAACACTTTACCCACAACTGAAGTAAGGCTCACAGGTCTATAATTTTCAGGGTTTTCCCTACTCCCCATCTTGAACAAGTGAACAACATTTGCTATTCTCCAGTCTTCTGGCACTATTCCTGTAGACAATGATGACATAAAGATCAAAGCCAAAGGCTCGGCAATCTCCTCCCTGGCTTCCCTGAGAATCCTAGGATAAATCCCATCCAACCCAGGGAACTTATCTATTTTTACACTTTTCAGAATTGCTAACACTTCCTTCTTTTGCACCTCAATCCCATCTAGTCAAGGAGCCTGTATCTCAGCATTCTCCTGTCCACATTGTCTTTTTCTAGTGTGAATATTAGCAAAAAGTATTCATTTAGCACTTCCCCTATCTCCTCTGACTCCACGCACAACTTCCCACTACTATGCTTGATTGGCCCTAATCTTACTCTAATCATTCTTTTATTCCTGATATGCCGATAGAAAACCTAAGGGTTTTCGTTGATCCTATCTGCCAATGACTTATGTCTCCACCTGGCTCTTAGCTGTCTCTTTAGGTCTTTCCTGGCTAACTCGTAACTCTCAAGCGCTCTAATTGAGCCATCACATCTCATCCTAACATAAGCCTTCTTCTTCCTCTTGACAAGAAATTCAACTTTCTTAGTTAACCACAGCTCCCACACTCAACAAAATCTTCCCTGCCTGACTGGTAAATACTTATCAAGGACCCACAGTAGCTGGTCCCTGAATAAGCTTCACATTTCAAGTGTACCCATCCCCTGCAGTTTCCTTCCCCATCCTATGCATCCTAAATTTTGCCTGATCGCATCATATTTGCCTTTCCCCCAGCTATAACTTCTGTCCTGCGGTATATACCTATCTCTTTCCATCACTAAAATAAACATAACCAAATTGTGGTCACTATCACCAAAGTGCTCACCTACTTCCAAAGCTAACATCTGGCCAGGTTCATTACCCAATACCAAATCCAATGTGGTCTCACCCCTTGTTGGCTTCAATACATACTGTGTCAGGAAACCCTCTTGCACACATTGGACAAAAACTGACCCATCTAAAGTACTTGAACTATAGTATTCCCAGTCAATATTTGGAAAGTTAAAGACCCCGATAACCACTACTCCGTCACTCTCGCTCCTATTGACGATCGTCTTTGCTGAACTATCCTCTACATCTCTGGAACTATTTGAAGGCTAATAGAAAACTCCCAACCGGGTAACCTTTCCACACCACCCCATCTTTTATCATTTTCTCTGTTCTTACTGAAACATCTAAATCGGGAACCTGCTATAACCATTCCTGTCCCTGCTCTACCCATGTCTCTGAAATGGCAACAACATTGAAATCCCAGGCACCAACCCAAGTTGCAAGTTCACCCACCTTAGTTTGGATGCTCCTGCTGTTGAAGTATACACACTTCAAACCAACCTCTTGCTTGTTGGTGCCTTCTTGCGATTTGAAATATTAGTTCTGACATCACTACTCTGAACCTACCATAGACTTGAACTCCAAGTTTGGTTCCTATTCCCCTGCTGAATTAGTTTAAACCCCCTGTAGAGCATTAGCAAATAATCCCCCCCAGAATTTTGGTACCCCTCTGGTTCAGGTGAAGACCATCCTGTTTGCAGTTGTCCCACCTACCCCAGAATGAGCCCCAATTATCCAGGAATCTAAAACCCACCTTCCTGCACCATTCTTGTAGCCACGTGTTCAACTCCTCTCTCTCCCTGTACCTCACCTTGCTAGCACTTGGCATGGGCAACAAGCCAGAGGCAACAACTCTGTTTATTCTAGCTCTAAGCTTCCAGCCTAGCTCCCTGAATTTCTGCTTTAAATCCCCATCTCTCTTCCTACCTATGTCTTTGGTGCCAATGTGGACCATGACTTGGTCCTCTATAAGTTGAATCATGCAAACAACCAAAAGAACTCTACGGTTCAATATGATATTGTTGCTCTTGTCCCATAAGAGCAGGAGCAGTCCATTCAGCATCCCCACTCCCACCCCCACACATTCAGACAAACAAAAACAACTAGGGTTAGGCATTAGATGCTGACCCACCAGAGAATAAACAAAACAGACAATTTGACACTGATTTGACACCTAGCCAGAAGCATGAGGGAAGAAACAAAACAGAAATTGCTGGAAAAAGCTCAGCAGGTCTGATAAGTATCTGTGGAGAGAAATCAGAGTTAATGCTTTAGGTTCATAGAAACATAAAAGAACTAGGAGCAGGAATAGATCATCTGGCCCTTCGAGCCTGCTTCGCCATTCAAAAAGATCATGGCTGATCTTTTCATGCCCTCAGCTCCACTTACCTGCCCTCTCACCGTACCCTGAATTCCTTCATTTAAAAAAAAAATCCATCTTAGCTTTAAAAACATTGACTGAACTAGCGTCAACTACTTCACTGGGCAGTGAGTTCCATAGATTTACAATCATCTGGGTGAAGAAGTTCCTTCTCAATTCAGTCCTATGTCTGTTCACCCTTATTTTGAGGCTGTGCCCTCTTGTCCTAGTTTCACCCGCCAGTGGAAACTTCCTCTCAACATTTATCTTATCTATTGCCTTCATAATTTCATAGATTTCTGCAAGATTCCCTACCATTCTTCTAAATTCAAATGAATATAGCCCCAGTTTACTGAGTCTGTCCTCATAAGCCAACCACCTCAACTGTGGAATCAACCTGGTGAACCTCCTCTGCACTCCCTCCAGTGCCAGTACATTGTTTCTCAAGTAAAACTGCACACAGTACTCCAGGTGTGGCCTTTCAATGACCTTCCTTCAGAATTGGAACTTCAGTGCAATGTAGACAGACATGTGTCCACCACAACTGGTGGAGACTGAATCCCCAGGAGCTACTCTCATTTTATTTGAAGAATGATGGCTAGGATAAGAGTGGGAGACTCACTGGAGGTGGTCAGAAAACTTCAGGAAAGGTTTAGAACAACACTGCATCTATTTTCAAAAGCCCTTAAGCATTTAAAGTGTGAGCTAAGAGAGCATTGTCTGGTGAGAGGAAAATGCACACAATTAATTTCTTTGAGGCTGATGTGAAAGTGCAGTTGGCCAAATGGTGTAAATACTAAGGGATGCAATAGTTGGAAAATCAGGAGAGAATCAATCTCATGCAGCAGTGTAGGGTACATGGACGATTGTGCCTGTGAGTGGGCCTCCCTCATCCTATGGAACAAAGCTGAGAAAGGGTCAGTGTCCTCATTTGGTCAATAAACGTATGATAAGGTTATAGTCTCTATAAATGAATCCCGATAAAAATCATTTCATGCTTTTAGGGTATCACAAGATTACATGATTCTCATCTGAGAAAAAAATTCATTTGACAGCATCCATGTTAAAGAACAGCCATTGTAATGTATGCTCGCACATAGAAGTCCTGTTGTCCTGTACCTTTGCTCCTTTAAACTTACCAATACTATCATTCAGTCCATGAGCTGGATATTATATGCAAACTACAGGTGGAAATAGAGAGGAGTGATATCAGTGGTCTACCTGATGCTGGCTCACCCACTTCTCCATGATATTCTGGGTGGCCATGGTGGTGTTGAGTGGTTGTGTACACTTCCCAGTGAAGGCTCTTAAGTGGGAAGTTATTGCCTAATTCAGGGCCTGTACCCGCCAATGCTATGAAATAATCAGCGGCAGGAGAGCTCTACGCAAAATAGGTTTAATCCGACATGAAAGGGGAGCCGGGGTTGGGGCAGGGGAGGGGGGGGGCCAAGAGTTGATCCTTCTCAAAAATAGTCTGTCACTCAGATGCCCACTCCTCCCTCAGTACTGCTTTCTAATGTCAACTGCATCACATCCCCTTCCCCATTCTATCCAACATATCTCCCTACTGGGCACCTGTCAGTTTGAGACCTCAGGCTTATTTGAATATTCAGCTCCATTAACAAGGGCTGCCTACTGGGCCTGTGCCCCGCCGCAGCAATGGCTATTGTTGAACCATGACAATGTGGGGGGCAGAGCTATTAGAGGAGGGATGTCTTCATGGTGATGGGTAGAATTCATACCTTCTACAAAATAAAAATGAAAATGGGCTGAGTCAGCTAAGCCCCAAAGGCCAGCTCCAGGAATCCTGACTAACTATGATGACAGGATCTGGAGGCTGAAACAGGGACTTGAGATTATGCATTCCTCTCTGGGGTTTAGGCACTTCGCAATGTCAGAAGAAACCAGGCTGCAGGAGATGGACATGCAATCGACACAGCACGAAGAGGAAAAAATGACATCAATTGTCTTGTGAGTTGAGTCACTGGCCTCAAAATGGCTTTGTGCCAAATTGACAGAACCATTCATCTCTTCGACAGATGGGTGAGTGCATCCTGGTAACTATGAATCACACATGCTAAAGCGGATACACAAGGCGACCACATAAAATTGGTCCACTTGTGGCATAGGACTATGGTTAAAGTCAGCAATGCCAAAAAAGAAATGGAAGCATCTGGAATTTTTAAATTCATATCAGTAAAAAAAAGGCTCCTAGCAACATTGGCAATCAAATGGTGCAGGATGTATCTGTACTCTGACAGTGCGTAGGTTAGAAAATTTGGAGATACAATATGATAACTTATTATTAGGAATTCATTCATTCCCAATAAAGTGGCAAGAAAAAGCTATTTGTAAACTTTAATGTGATGTTAATTAGACAGCAACATAATATAAAGGATCTCTAGTCCTTTACTTGAATGGATACATTCACTTCATATCCAAGTATCAAGTATGACTGAACAGAGGGTTTAAATTCTCAAATCTTAATAGAGTCATAGAGATGTACAGTATGGAAACAGACCCTTCGGTCCAACCCATCCATGCCAACCAGATATCCCAACCCAATCTAGTCCCACCTGCCAGCACCCGGCACATATCCCTCCCAACCCTTCCTATTCGTATACCCATCCAAATGCCTCTTAAATGTTGCCTCCACCACATCCTCTGGCAGCTCATTCCATACACGTACCACACTCTGCATGAAAAGGTTGTTTCTTCGGTCTCTTCTATATCTTTCCCCTCTCACCCTAAACCTATGCCCTCTAGTTCTGGACTCCCTGACTCCAGTGAAAATACTTTGTCTATTTGTCCAATCAATGTCCCTCATAATTTTGTAAACCTCTATAAGGTCACCCCTCAGCCTCTGACGCTCCAGGGAAAACAGCCCCAGCCTGTTCAGCCTCTCCCTGTAGCTCAGATCCTCCAACCCTGGCAACATCCTTGTAAATCTTTTCTGAACCCTTTCAAGTTTCACAACATCTTTCCAATAGGAAGGAGACCAGAATTGCATGCAATATTCCAACAGTGGCCTAACCAATGCCTTGTACAGCCGCAACATGACCTCCCAACCCCTGTACTCAATACTCTGACCAATAAAGGAAAGCATACCAAACACCTTCTTCACTATCCTATCTACCTGCAACTCCACTTTCAAGGAGCTATGAACCTGCACTCCAAGGTCTCTTTGTTCAGCAACACTCCCTAGTACCTTACCATTAAGTGTATAAGTCTTTCTAAGATTTGCTTTCCCAAAATGCAGCACCTCACATGTATCTGAATTAAACTCCATCTGCCACTTCTCAGCCTATTGGCCTGTCTAGTTCAGATCTTGTTGTAATCTGAGGTAACCCTCTTCGCTGTCCACTACACCTCCAATTTTGGTCTCATCTGCAAACTTACTAACTGCACCTCTTATTCTCGCATCCAAATCATTTATGTAAATGGCAAAAAGTAGAGGGCCCAGCACCAATCCTTGTGGCACTCCACTGGTCACAGGCCTCCAGTCTGAAAAATAACCCTCCACCACCACCCTCTGTCTTCTACCTTTCAGCCAGTTCTGTATCCAAATGGCTAGTTCTCCCTGTATTCCACGAGATCTAACCTTGCTAATCAGCCTCCCATGGGGAACTTTGTCAAACGCCTTACTGAAGTCCATATAGATCACATCTACTGCTCTGCCCTCATCAATCTTCTTTGTTACTTCTTCAAAAAACTCAATCAAGTTTGTGAGACATGATTTCCCACGCATAAAGCCATGTTGATTATCCCTAATCAGTCCTTGCCTTTCCAAATACATGTACATCCTGTCCCTCAGGATTCCCTCCAACAACTTGCCCACCACCAAGGTCAGGCTCACCAGTCTATAGTTCCCTGGCTTGTCTTTACTGCCCTTCTTAAACAGTGGCACCACGTTTGCCAACCTCCAGTCTTCCAGCACCTCACCTGTGACTATTGAAGATACAATTATCTCAGCAAAAGGCCCAGCAATCACTTCTCTAGCTTCCCACAGAGTTCTCGGGTACACATGAGATGTGAAAGTAATTGGGAATTACATTTAATAAGTCTTATTTTCACTTCAGCAATCTGAACCAGTGCACACATGGAAGTCTTTATTGGAGGAGAAAGTTAACTATGGTAAAATTTTAAAAACCTTGCATTTTACGAAGTGCCTCTTGTCAGTTTTTTCTGCATCAAGCACTGGCAGCTTGTGGCTAGGGTATAGTGCTGGCTCCCATTTCTCTAGGTCTGGGCCTGTTGGAATAACAATAGTAAGGGAAGAACGATTGGTGATCCTTTAAAAAGAAGTGGCACTTGTCTTAACAATAATATGTATTTTATTTCATTATAGTAATAATTTAAATTATACGGGCTACTTAGTCATAATTTCAGAAGCCAGTAATGAGACAGTCGACTCCATCTGAATCTGGAAATAGATTCCTCAATTCTCCATCCAAGATAGTGTGGCATCAAATTGGATGGAACCCAAAACAATATCCAATACCAACCCTTTCAAAACCTTTACCTTATACAGCACCTTTGATGATTACAGTGGCTCAGTGGTTAGCACTGCAGCCTCACAGTGCCAGGGACCCAGGTTCAATTCCAGCCTCAGGTGACTGGCTGTGTGGTGTTGGCACATTCTCACTGTGTCTGCGTGGGTTTCCTTTGGGGGATGCTTTGGTTTCCTCCCACAATCCAAAGATATGCAGGTTAGGTGAATTGGCCAAGTTAAATTGCTGATAGTGTTGCAAGTAGAGTCAGAGGTAGATTATTGGAAGGATGTTTTGAAACTTGAAAAGGTTCAGAAAAGATTTAGAAGGATGTTACCAGGAGTTGGAGGATTTGACCTATAGGGAGAGGCTGAAAAGACTGAAGCTGTTTTCTGTGGAATGTTGAAGGCAGATGGATGACCTTATAGAGGTTTACAAAATTATGAGGGGCATGGATAGGGTAAATAGACAAGGTCTTTTCCCTGGGGTAAGGGAGTCCAGAACTAGAGGGCATAGGTTTAGGGTGAGAGGGGAAAAATATAAAAGGGACCTAAGGGGCAACTCTTTCACACAGAGGGTGGTATGTGTTGGAATGGGCTGCCAGAGGAAGTGGAGAAGGCTAATACAATTGCAACATTTAAAAGGCATCTGGACGAGTATATGAATAGAAAGAGTTTGGAGGGATATGGGCCGGGTGCTGGCAGGTGGGACTAAATTGGGTTGGGATATCTGGTCGACATGGATAAGTTGGACCGAAGGGTCTGTTTCCATGCTGTACATCTCTATAACTCTACGACTCTAAGTGCATTAGTCAGAGGGAAATGGGTCTGGGTGGATTACTTTTCGGAAGAATGGTGTGGACTTGTTGGGTTAAATGGCCTATTTCCATTCTGTAGGGAATCTAATCAAGGAATATCCCAAAACACTTATCGATAATTAAGTACATTTTGGAATGCAGTCATTGTGGGAATAAAGAAAACCTGGCAGATAAATTTGCACATAGCAAACTCCCATAACCAGCAATGTGAAAAATGACCCTTTTTTTTGGTGGTATTAGTTGAAGGATGAATATCCATTGGACGTAGCTTCCCTGCTTTTCATCAACATTATGCGATGGAATATTTTCCATCCAGTTGGAAGGCCAAACAGGGCTTCAGTTAAACACCTGATCTGACAGCACCTCTAGCAGCATTACATTCTCTGATATCTAACTAAGCATATGTTTTTGGGCTCAAGTCCTGTACTGGGACTTGAACTGAGAATCTTGAGTCACAGATGCAAGTATGCTAACAAATGAGACGCAGCTGGCTCACAGTCATTGCACAGAACACAAACTCTGAGCTTATTTGCAGGGCCATCTTCAAATTTATAAGATTACATAGAAACCATGCTTCATCAGTTACATTTCTTGTTTCCACAAGAAAGAATGAGAATAGCACTCACGCCAATAATGTACAGAATCCTTTTCTTGTGGTCAATGCTTGTGTTGGATTAGAATCTTGAAAAAGTATGTCTTTATTCATGTGCTAAGCAGATGGCTAAAACTGATGTCTATCCCTGCATTTATGTATTTATGTTAGCTTTCTAAAACTCCTTAAACATATTCATCAAAATTTAATTAGATAAACCGATTAATGTATTAGAAAAAATTATAATTCATTTAAATAAGATTTGAGAGAACCCGACAGTGTTTATCATTTGATTGCAGAATTTCCCTTTTCACTTCTTTTCTCAAGAATGTAATTGGCTCAGAAATCAGTCATAACACAAACCTAAAAGAAATGGGTACAAAGAGTATGCTTAGCAGCCAGATATGTTCAAATAGCTATTTGAATTGGATTCAAAGAAAAGATTGATTAAAACCCCAGTCAATGTTTTCCTCAATCTAACAACTTGCTAAAATGGCTGAGATAGGGAATTCATTGGTTTAGTTACGTTGATTATAGGAATAGGCCACTTAGCTACATTTGCCTATTTTGCTATCAAGTTAAATTACTAATATAATTTACCTGCCTTTGATCTGGATACTTAATCAACAAAATGCTATCAATTGCAGTCTTGAGAATTGAATTGACCCAATGTCATCAGCCATTTGTGTGGAAAAAGTTCCAATTTAAACTGTCTTTACGTGAAATATTATTACCTGCTTTGACACCTTTATTCTAATTCTATGGTATGCCATCTTGTTTAAGGTTATTCATCAGAATGAACAGTTATCCATTTTACATTTAAAACACTTCAATTTGATCAATAATCAGCGTACAAAACTTAAGGGAATGCAAACTAAGTTTATATGATATGTCATCATAATTTAACCATATCCTGGTATAGTCATGATATATTTGAGAATAAAGGCCAATATGACTTTCTGAGATAAAGTGTCCAAAAGTGAATACAGTACTCTGGAAGCAATCTGATGAAATCTCTGCACGTATGAAGCATTCCTTTTTCAATCTTACATTCCAATTTCCTTGCAATACAGAGTGGCATGGTTGCTCAGTGGTTAGCACTGCTGCAAATGTGTTGCTGGTCAAAGCACAGCAGGCCAGGCAGCATCTCACAGGGGACCTATGTTCAATTCCACGCTGCGGTGACTGCCTGTGTGAAGTTTGCACATTCTCCCCGTGTCTGCATTGTTTCCTCTAAGTGCTCTGGTTTTCTCCCACAGTCTGAAGATGTGCAGGTTAGATGGACTGGCCATGCTGAATTGCCCGTAGTGTGCAGAGATATGTAGGTTAGGTGGATTAGCCATGGGAAATGCAGAGTTATGGGATTGGGTCTGGGTGGAATGCTCTTGTGAGGGGTGTGCTGCACTCACTGGGCTGAATGGCCTGCTTCCATGTTGTAGGATTCTCTGGTAAAGGCCAACATTCTCAGAATATAAGAACAGGATTAGCCCATGTCACTACTCAAACCCAATCTGCCAATTATTGCCATAAGCTATTTTGAAAACATACATGGACACCTGAATTCCTTAGCTTCTCCACAGTTTTCTCACTGTTAAAAATATTTTAATTGATCTTTCTGTTACGAGCAGTCCCCAGGTGAGGTTTGCTGATTTGTTATGATTCCAGATGAGATATTACAAATTGTTAAGATCCTGGGTGACAGGGGATAAACTGGCTCCCCTTGGTGATTTACCTGACACCTCAGTTAGCTACAGCAAGGTTAATTTTAAAGGGATCCCTTACCTTTGGATACCTTTTCTGAAGACCCAAATTAACTTATGTATTAAAAGAAGCCAATTTAACCAGGCTTTCTGGAATTAACAAATTGAGTGAGTTTATGATTTACTAAACATGGTTAAAAAAATTGTAACATAACACACATAAACACAGCTAAGAAATAAAAGGTGAATCCAAAATGATGAAAGTTTAAAAACAGAAGATATCCAGGTCAGTCTCTGAATTAGTTATGAGAAGTAGATCATTGAACGTTGAAGCAATTGCGCTGAATATTACTGATAGCATTGACATTGGTATTGAACAATTGATGTCAAGATTCTTGATTAAACAGTTTTGTACTGATTTCTTTTGGCAGTGACCGACCAGCAATGCTTAGAGTGAGAGAATAATTTTCCTTGCCTTTACCCGCAGTGCAAGGGTGTTTTGTGAGGGCTTCTTGTGGTGCGGCGGCAGTGCTCCAGCGTCTGAGACAGGAGACTCAGGTTTAAGTTCCACTTGCTCCAGGGATGTGTATTAACATTGCTAAATAGATTATTGAAAATAGTAAATGGCTGTTTCCAGAACTGTGACACTGATAGCACAAATATTCATACTTTGGAATTTAGTATGTCCAACCCACAGCATGACCTCATGCTCCCAATTTATTGTGTCTTCTTATTGAGTTGACAAATACAGACATGAGCTGAGTTTAGATTAGATTAGATTCCCTTCTAAATGTGTTTTATTTGTTTTATCTCAGATTTATGCAAAGATGACACTAATTTCTATATGTGTAAGCACTTTATTTATAATGTTTAAAATATCTCTGCAGTCACAAAATGTATTCTCACAGGCTTCCAGATCTTTCTACTTTTCTCTGAGTTCACACCAAGCCTTAACTACTCAAGCACAGTAAGCATCAATTGGACACAGCCTCGTATAATCAAAAACAGAGAGATTGAACTTTACAAGATGAAAGTGACTGTTCTTGATGCACAATCAGCATCTGAAAGTATAAGTCACAGTAAACTGAAATCATCAGTGAATGGGGGGGGGGAGGGAAATGCTGCCGGGGCTGGGATCACATCAAACAAAGGGTAGTCACTATGGTTGTTGGAGACCAACTATATATTCTGTAAGATATGGCTTCAAGAATTCCGGAGGATTCTCAGGTCAAAAGCCGTCAGTTGGTTCAATGGCCTTTCCATTTTCATTTGGGGAAAGGCAGGGAAGTCCATTGGTGTTTGCACGCTTCTTACTTCTGTTTCTGATTCCTCAGATAATGAAATGGTCAATGCCCAAATGCAGCAAAACATGAACAATATCAGACCTGTGCAGTTAAGTGGTAAGAAGCATTTTTGTCTCGCAGCTGCCAGATAATGGTCATCTGCAATAAGAGAGAGTATACCTACTTGGTCTGGATATTGCTGACAATTACTATTACTGAATCACCTACTAATTACACTTGAGAGGCGGTCACTAGTGACCAGACAAAGAAAAATCAGCCAAATAAATGGCTACAGGTACCATTACCAGTTAGAAGTGATTTCCTGATTCATAGATTCAGAGTCATAAAGCTGTACAGCACACCCTTTGGTCCAACTCATCCATGCTAACCAGATATCCTAAATTAATCTAGTCCCATTTTCCAGCATTTGGCCCATATCTCTCTAAACCCTTCCTATTCATGTACACACCCAGATGTCTTTTAAATGTTGTAATGGTACTCGCCTCCTCAAAGGCTCTTTACCAACATGTAAACCAGAAAAGTGATGTTATGTTGCCCATCTGCCAAATGGGTGCAACTGCAAGACAACTCAAGACGTTCAGCACTATCACTGTCTAAACCATTCATCTTGATCAGAACTTAACCTGACTGACCACTCCCTCTGCAATAGGGTACTATGGGTGCAGGGTGTTGTTGCTGGCTACAGAATAAAAGCAGCATAAAAGGTACATAAGGACACCATCACTACCAATTTCCCCTCTAAGCCATGCTGCATCCTAATTTGGACACTTATAGTCCTCCTCCATTGCCATTAGATTTAAATCTTAGAGTTGACCTTATAGAGGTTTACAAAATTATGAGGGGCATGGATAGGTTGGGAAGTCCAGAACTAGAGGGCATAGGCTTAGGGGAGAGGGGAAAGATATAAAAGAGACCTGAGGGGCAACCTTTTCACACAGAGGGTGGTACGTGTATGGAATGAGCTGCCAGAGGAAGTGGTAGAGGCTAGTACAATTGCAACATTTAAAAGGCATCTAGATGGCTATATGAATAGAAAAGGTTTGGAGGGATATGGGCCGGCTGCTGGGCAGGCAGGACTAGATTGGGTTGGATGGGTTGGACCGAAGGGTCTGTTTCCATGCTGTATATCTCTACGACTCTATGACTCTATCACCTTGAACTGCAGTACTTTAATAAAAAGGCTCACCATCTCTTTCCTGGTGTAATTTGAGATGGTGAATAAGTGCCATCAATGTGCACACAGGATACAAGTAAAAGATGAAACAGTTTTCCAGTCCTCCTCCATTTTCTTAGGTGATCATTGTAACTTGACTTCCAATTTATGTCACTGAATCAAAATTCTTTTTACCCACTTCCTCATTTCTGCATTCATCATTTCAGAATGAATAATAGTAATCCTGAAAATAATATAAACAAATGAACCACAGGGTCAGTGATGATAAATATGCTTTTAGTTCTATGTATCTTGAAATTAGTGAATAGGATTGTCAAATTTGTTCTGCTTACTATTAATTCAGGGTCTTATCAGCCAAAATCTGAAATACAACATGGGAAGTATCTGATTGATAAAACTCAGAATCTTGAAATAGATGATATTCAGAACAACACTTTACAATATAATCTGGTCATAATCCCACTATCTAGATGGTTGTCTTTTTTCAAATTTGGGTTTTTGTATCTAAGATGGCACCAGTGATTGGCGACTTTGTATATTTTTCATTATACTCCTGTACTTCTGTACTCGAGTACACTTGACAATAAAACCTAATTCTATTTCTGTGTAGTCATTCTTGTTGTTAGCTAACTATTTGGAACTATTTACAGTTAGCTGGTTATCACTCGCATTGTTGCTGTATTTTATCTACAATGTTATGGTAATGCCAGTCAATTTCCGTTGCAGATGTTATTGAAAATGCATAGAAGCTGCCAGGATTTAATATAGTAAAGACAAAAAAAAAACTTGCATTTATGGATCACTTTTCACAAGTTTAGGACCTCCCAAAGTGCTTTAAAACAACTGAAGCATTCTTAAAGTGTCTTTCAAATTGTTTACCTCATTCAGAAGTAACAGTCTTGGAGGGAGCACTGTATGAAAGAACACAATTGTTTTAAAACTCCTATTGGCAAGAGGATGTGTGGAAAAGGAACCAGTGAGAGGAAAGCCAACAATTTCAAGGCCAAGGACCAATTCCACCTCCCAGAAACATCTGCTGGATGTGTGGTCAGAAATGTGGTTCTAGCATTGGATGCATCAGCCATGGAAGAACCCATGACCAGTGACATGTCTTTCCTAGATGGACAATCATGCTTGTTAGCAAGTGTTTGTTGACAACAAATGAATATACTGTTCATCAGTTATCTACTGGAAGAACAAATTCTGTTTCAAAGTATGTTAAACGCTGAGCCACAAATATAGGAACTAACATAAAATGGAAAAGTACAGCACCAGTGTGAATATTTTGTTGAAGTTGTACATTTAGCTTAACTCCTTTAGAATTGAACCAATGTGCAGTATCACTGTGGTGAAATCAAATAATTATGATGGATATAATTACAATTTATAAATTCAAAATTGACATTAATATAGTAGGCTGAACACACACATTATGCAGTACCGGAGTCTTTTATGGATTATTTACAAGCTTCTACATAATATTAACTCCAATAATTGTTCTGAGTAAGGAGTCATTGCAGGACCTTCCTTGAACATTTGGTCAATAAGCATGATAACTTACCTGAGATGGATAATACTATTTAAAAGAAAAACTCAAAGAACTGCAGATGTTGTTAATCCAAAACAAAAACAGAAATATTTTTTGGTTGTGGATAATACTCTTGTCTTCACTCAATCATCTAAATTAAATGCTAAATTCCTCTGCAGGAATTATTTTAATAGACAATAAAACTTGCATTTATATATCCCCTTTACAGAACACAAATAGCCCAGAGACAACCATTAACAATACCAAGCCTAAGAAAGGATGTTGAAGAGGAATAAAGAGATGGCTTTGAAGAAGTGGAAAGCTATTGGGAGAGAACTCTAAAGCATGTGGTAACATATTTTAATAATAAAAGTATACATGAGAAAAGTAATTGATGTTTCTTCACTCATTAAATTAATTGCAAATGAAAACAGATGAAGGGCATCCTAGTTTCCTATTCAAAACAATAGATAGCTAATGTGGGTGTAAAATTCAGCCCAGACCTTACATTACCCTTGTGGTGAGATGTGACTACTCAACTCCAGTTCTAAGAGGAGCTCTTACAATCTAATTTTATAGTTATCCTTGGGTAGCGATAAATCTGATTCTATAAATGGATGACCAGTTCCCAGACATTAAACTAATCCAGCTCTCTAACTGAGGTTCTTTCATCAATTAATTAATTAATTAATGTTATGTCAAGAAAGGAACTGAGATCCCAAGTTTGACAGTAGCTGAGGTTGGTTACCTGCTTTTGCTTGAATTGGCAGTGGGAACATTGCAAATGACATTAGCAATAGGGAGAGAGTTGGTGGGGTTGGTGATACAGTCAAATCAGCAACATTCTCCACTCCTGATTACTAACTAGTATCTCCCACCAGACAACGTGGATATGTGTGACTTTGGGGATTTAGTCATAGTCGTAGTCATAGTGACAGTCTGCTGACACTAAACTTTGACTTTAATCTAGCGTGCCCACAGTAAGAGGGAGGATCCAGAGTTAAAATTGGGGCTTCAGTGTCAAAATTCATGAGCTTAAGTAAGCTAATATAGGGTGGCTGTTGCTCTTAGAACCGTAGGTTAGATTTAACTCTGTGAGTAGATCCCCTCTACCCCAGTGATAATTTCAGGGGCAACTGCACGTCTGCTAGTTGGTTCATCCCACATTAATCTTTACGTGATGATCCTTCAATTAATGAGAGACAGCATTTCCCTCTGTATCCAGGACTATGTCCTACCTCATTGAGGTGCTAATCAATTGAAGCCAACACACTAGCAGTACCAGGAGGAGTAGTGGCCACTGCTGGTAATGCAGTGACCCAAGTACAAGGCCTTTAGGAATTGTGTTGGACATTCAAATAAGTTAGATGTCTTCATTGGGATGTATCAGTGTGATGCCATTGAGGCCATATTGATGGAGGCATGGATTGGGGGCCCTGCAATTGATGTAGGGAACCCTTGAAAGACATTAATCAGCAGCCCACAAGGTTAAATCCAAACAGCATGTCCATATTATGGGAGCAGCACTGGGATGCGGCTCTTAATTGGGCATTGATGCCCACTTTACGGCCTCAATTGGGCCACAATGGATGACCTACTTAATGCTTCCTAATTGCCTGTAAAATCTTGGAGTGGATGGAGGCTGGTGAAGTGCCCATGCCACTGCACCTCCCCCTCATCCTCCACAACATTTATTGATTTCCACCTGCTTTCTTGACTGCAGTTGACCCATTAAATTCCACCCAACCACCACAAAACTGAGGAAGAGAAGGAAATGCGATTGGCAAGGAGGGTGAAAAAGGGTCAAAGGAACTGTTCACAATGACTTCTTTGAAATTTCCCTCTTAATCCCCTTGGGGAAGCACCTTTGCTATAATGGGAGCCTCATGTCCTTGCCTCCAACATTACTGCTGAGTACACACACACACACACGACTGGGAATCGCAGGGGTGAATAATTTCCAACGAAAACATCCATATATTGATTTAATGTCATAATGTACACTTTTAACTTTTGTTTTGTTGGTCTGCTATTGGTGAGCTGGCATTCCATTTCTTTTCATGTGTCCCAGGAATATTGTATTAATGTTAGGGAATACTTTTCACATCCGCCCATTGCCATCACTCAGAAACTAAGCCAGCGCACCCTTACTGCTCATTCATTTTTTAATTCCAAACTATTTCTCTGCAATCCTTCAGTTATTGCTATCCATTAAACTGTATGCACTGTAAGAGGAGTTCATAGTTTTGGACAATCTCCTGGAAACCTGTTCTGATCAAGAGGAGAAAAAAAAACTTGGCAATGTTGGAACTCCAACAGTTGCTGGCTTTCCACAAATCATCATACTTATCAAATCAGAGAGGAAGTAGTTGAGCAACATAAAACAAATGCTGATGAAAAATTTGTAATTGCCATAAATTAGAGACAGCTGAAACCCGAGTTACAAGCTGTACTGCCACACTGTGTACATTTCACAACAATTCGTGATTAATGGACAGCCAGGGGGAGGCAGTATCTTATATCTGTTGTGAAAGACACTTGCCTTACATTGGTGGAAAAGCAATAAATAGCATCTCTGGATTATTGCTAGGAAGTGACTCACCCTTTGGGAACATAACAGGATTTGTGCTTTCTGTGTGCAGAAGAGATCATGCTGTACTGGTGACTGCAGTGGATGTCACTGCTTGGCACTCAGAGAGTAAAGAAAAAGGACAAGTGTGTGGGTGTGTGTAGTAAGAGCATTGATGTAGAAGCAGAATGCTCCTTTTAATTTAGTGCTTTATCATTCACCAGCAAAGCATTAAGGCCTTGTATAATGAAGGTACCAGCACTGTGAAAAATCATTCTTTTCACAATCCTGCTTTTTATATTTTACCAAGAGTTGATCAATGTCTTTGAGTATTAGTGCAAAATTGTAGCACTGTATTATTACAAAACTGATTGTTGGAAAACTGGATTTTAAACACCTTGACTTTTTGATGCAACATGGGTACAAATTAGGCTCTAAATTGTGTTCGTTTTAAGAAGCCTTTTTAATCTCAAGTTAATTTCTATTTTATTGAACAGAAGCTCTGCCATGAACCAGTGAAACTCGGCTACATTTCACTAAGTATTTGTTGAGACAGGGTCCTGGATTTAACACTCTCCTGCTGGCAGGTTTAAAGGGCAGGGGACTGGTAAACTCTGTGGGTGGCCTGCCTGCTGCCTATCCACAGATTATAAATCCACTGCAATTATATTAGTAACGTGAGAATGGTCACCAGCAGTAGATCTATTGAGGTTCTCAAGAAGGCAATTAATGCCCACTTAAGGACATCATCCCACTGCCAACAGGAGTAACTGACAATTGCAGTAACTCACACCAGTTCAGGGTGGGCATGTTAATATTCCTTCTTTAGCCTGTTTACTGAAAACACTGGAGGATCCCTGCCTCATGCTATAAATATCCCCAGAAGCCCATGCACCAAGGATTTTCAAACCTTGTCCCTTACCCACTTTCCAAATCTCCTTCTTGATCCCCCCTCCCAGAAATTTAGAAGGTTCCAATCCATTGTTAAACACCTCCTCAAGCTCTATATGCATTACCATCACTGGCCACCACTCATGGTGGTGCTGCTGCTACTTCAGACCCACCAAGTTCTGACTGGACGCTGGGACTATAGTGCCTCATGTAATACAGGTCAAATGGTTTTGCTTTAAAGACATTTCTCAACATGTTTAAGAAAGTTGGTGCAATCAGGATCATTGAACTGAAAGTGGATTTGTTGCAGGCACAAAAAAAATCAGGGTAGCTTTTCCACCACGAGTGAATAATTTGGTATTAAACAATTATAAATAACTTGCAGAAAAATGTAGAATAATTTGTTTGTTAAATATTGATGAATGGTAGCCAGTTTCCAAGTAAACTAAAAATATCTAATCAGCAGCTATCAAAATGTGTCTATTAGTGTCCTTCAGCTTAAACAAAAAACTTATTTTGAAGAATCACTTCAAAGGCCTGCGAATGAGTATAATTAATAGAAATTTACAATGGTGATTAATTCACTCTGTGAATGTGGCCAGTTTTGGGGTCAGGATTGAGTCCTAACATAATTAGCTGAGTCACTCTGCTAATAGTGACAGTTGAAGACTAGGAGTTGGTGGCCACTGCTGGACTTGCAATTCCAGGGATGGTAGTGTAGGTGGGTGGAGCACCCACAAAGAATGATATGTCGGGTTGAGGTACGGTGGAATCAGATGGGCACACCCAGTAATCAGAGGCTGTTGCTAGGCACAGGCAGTGCCGGTGCTGCGATAGCTCCCTTTCCCTCTCCCAAACTCAGAAGTTGCTGGATGCTGCCAGATTTTACTAGGTGTTGTCCTGGTACAGTGGCAGGCCTTCTTGATGTGGGCAAAAATACTCACTGAAGTGGCAAGTGGTTCAATTTAGCTCTCAATGGGCACTGCCACTGATATTAAGGTGTGAACAATGGAGAGATGTGAGGGTCTCCTTCCCTTGCCATTTTCCTAGCTCTCCTGACTCTCAGCCTATCACCAAAGGGACTGGAAATTCCAGCTAATGGCTGTGAAAGTGAAAGAAAAGACCATGGCAACATAATTTGCACCGGATGTGACTTGTGCTTAAAATTCCATGATGTTAAATGCTGGTTGATTGATTTTGGACAAACTGCACAGAACACAGGCAACACATTCCAGCAGAAAATCCTGTGCCATGAATCAATCAAAGTACTTTTAAATGTGTGATGAAAGTTTGTTCAGAATAAAGCTTACCTGATTCTTACAAAACTTTACTGAAGTAATGAATTCTGTTTCAAACAAAGGCAATGCTTCGTTGTAAGGCAAATCCTTTTGAATGTTTTTTTTTTACACACTATGTAGCTATGTCTACTTCATTAAAATGTCCTGCTTTATATTTGTACAGATGGTAATTCTGAATCTGAATCCAATGTACAACAAATCACAGAAAGATCTGTGAGCACCAAGGAGTTACATATTGTATCACAGCTGCATGAATGAACTATGCTACCCTATAGCAAAACACATTTTAGAACAGTGAAGTAAAAAAGTATTGACGGCAATTTGGCAACAAGCCCAAAATTACAGGATTTTCCTGTGTGGGTTTGTGCAATTCAAAAAAAAGGATTTTATTAATAGCAGGAACATTATGTACATTCTGTGGTGTTCTGGGTTAGTGGCATTAAATAATGAATTACGTTGCAGCCCTAAAAAATGCCTTTCAGGTCACAAAAGCACAATGTAACCATTTGAGCTCTTCTGTTGTGATGTATCTACATGTGGACAAATGAAGCAGGGTGTATACTTGCTCAGAATCACTGAAATTCCCTGAAACATCATCTCAGAAAAATAAAATCTTATCAGAATAATAATATAGCCTCAACTTGTTGTTGTTATGATCAACTTATGATGTTTGGTGACTGGAATGGATGCCATTCAGAATTCAATAAGGGTGTGCAAGTGTACAATGCACATCTTCGACTTAAGGGCTCATCTTGGTGAGGTTTCTGCTCCTTAAATGAATGTAAATGGGTCTTTTGTGGGACTGGGAAAATAAGTACATTATAAGCAAGGATTTTTTAAAAATAGCATAGTATGTAATAACAGTGCTTGACTGATTATAACTTTGACCTTAAGACATTCATCGCAGGGTGTGGCAAAGTGAAACTGGTTATATCTGGAGTGCAAGCAGCAGATCTGATGGGTGTGTCACTCAGACACACCTCCAAGCATTACTCCCTGTAGCTCATACAGTAAAAAGCTTTCATACTGACAGCAGCCAGAATGAAACAAGTCTGGAGTACAGGTGCCAATATTGATTCAGGTAAATAAGGCTTGCTTGCATTTAAGAAATAAACTGATATGGAAACAGTGAAGCCCAAACTCAATCCTTTGCTGCAAAATAGTTATGACTAAATTCTTCCTACCCCATGTATTAAATTGGCCTCAAAACCATCATTCTATAAAGGGGCCAAATCTGAAACAATTAATAATCCCATCAATAGCAGATAGGCTCACACAATCTACTTTAATGAGTAATTAACTGGAGTAATATCTGTAGCTAGACAGAAGGCACTGGCATAGTGGTAATGTTGGACTAGTAACTCAGTTACTTGTCCCAGATAAATATCCTAGAGACATGGGTTCGAATTCCACCATGGTGGATGACTAAATTTTGAATTTAAAAAAAAACTGATCAAATGGTGACCATGTATCCTTGTTTATTGTTATAAATACCCATTTGGTTCATTAATGTCCTTTAAAGAAGGAAATTAAAGAATTCCTACAGTGCAGACAGATACCATTTGGCCCATCAAGTCTGCACTGATCACCTGAAGAGCATCCCGTTCCAACCCGTAACATCAAATTAACCATAGTTTAACCCACCTAACCTACACCTGAATAATATGGTGCAATTTGGCATGGCCAATCCACCTAAGCTGCATATGTTTGGACTGTGGGAGGAAGCTGGAGCACCCAGAGGAAACTCACAGAAGAAACAGGGATAATGTGCAAACTCCACCCAAACAGTCACACAAGGCCAGAATCAAATCCTGACCCTTGGTGCTGTGAGGCAATGGCACTTAGGGGAGGACAATAAATAATGTACCAGACAGTGATTCCCATATCCTATGAATGAATGATCACATTTTCTAGAGATAATTAACACATTATGGACAGTTTTGTAGCACTTTCACCATTGTATCATAATGTTGTAAATTCATTTCCCATCCCAAGGATTTGAGCATATGATCTAAACTGAGACTTCACTGCTGTACTGAGGTAATGCTGCACTATTGGAGGTGCCATTTTTCAAGAGAGATAGAAAAGACCCCATGACACTAAAAAAGTAAAGTAACCATAGTCCTGCTCTCTCATTTGAGAGAGAGATGACAAGTGGTGGTTTAACTTGAGGATTACCATATCTCAGTTCAGTGGAGACATTGTGAAGAAAAGTCCTCCAAGGATAACCTCATTGGATGCGAATTGAACCCACATTATTGATGTCACTCTGCATCTGCAAACCAGGTGACACTATATCCAGCAAAAAAAACAAAGATGTTTTCCTCAGTGCCTTGACCTATATATATCCCCAAGCTAATATAAGAAAATAAACAAATAACCTGGTTATTGTCTTGTTGCTGTTTGTGGGAACTTGTTTCCACAATATTGGCTTCCATGATTCTGACACTAAAACAGTTGCTTTATTTCAACAATGCTTAATTGGCTGGAAAAAAAAACTTGGGAATATTGAGGATTTGTAAAATGCTGTAGAAATGCAAACTTTTTCTTTAACGCTATTTGTGGATTATGTTCTAATATTTGTTACCTACTATTTTCTCAATACATGTACATCTCTTGCTAAGTAATTAGCTGAACAAAACATAAATCACCAACTTTGAGTTAGATGGGAATAATCCTCCTTTAAAATCTTAATGTTTTGATGGGTATTGCATTAAACTAATGGAATTCACTATGTTTAATGTGCTTTAAGAAATCTGTGGCAGGAGTCCTTATGAGAAATTAATAATTAAATGATATTTATCAGAAGCAAAGGTGCAATATGGGGCAACAAGCAGACAGTACTAGTGATAGCAGCAAGAGTTGATTTTATGATGCAGGAAGAATTGATCCAATTGAAAATATCAGTAAATTGTGGGACTAGTTTCCACAATCTACTACCTATTAAGTTGTAAGTAAATCAAGGAGCTTATCTACAATTCTCTGCTTTGTGATCTTGGGAGGTAGCTCTTACCATTGCTAAATGGTTTCACAAAATTGCCATCTTGGTGTCAGACTAGAGGAGTTGTTGAGCAGAAGATTACAGGGCTCCATTTTGGACTTTTGTTGCTGTAAGCATCAAGGCTAAAATATAGAGCACAATGGTGAGCTTGTTAATTTTACAGTAACGGGTACCAGCCTTGGCTCTCTCTTGCCTCTGAGTCATAAAGTTGTGGGTTTAAGTTCTATTCCAAAAACTTCACCACACAAACTAGGCTGATAGTTTAGGGCAACATTTCAATGATTGGCGATGTTTTCTTCCTGGCAAGATATAAAAATGAAGTTTTGTCTTTTTTCTCAGGTGGACACAAATGGTCCTGTGTAAAATATGAAAAATGAGAACAGTTCCCTCAATATTTATCCACAGAAATTGGTTATCTAGTCATTGTTGTTTATAAGAGTTTGCTATGATCAAATGATTGCTACATTTTCTACATTATAACAGTGACTGCACTTTAAAGTGTCCTAAGTGATGGTGAAACACTTTGGGACAGTCAGAGGTCATGAAAGTCACCATTGAAATGCAAGTTCTTTCTTTCTTTATCTCTCAACTTAGGGATAGCATCAGGGAAACAGGATTGGAGAGTAGATTTAAATAATTTGTACAATTTGTGAAGTAAAAGGAAAATGCATTTGAAGACAGATTAGTGCAACTATTTTATGTTTTGGATGAAAAAGCTGAGTAATGATACTTACAATGAGTTGACATGGATATATTGAGGACAAAATCTGAGGGCAACATTGGTTCATTACTTTTGCAAGCAAGGAAATGTGGAATAGCAATTAAGGAACCAACCAAACACTGGAACACATAGCCAACACTGAACAGTCGATGAAGGGTGTATTGAGCCTTTATATAACTCATTGGTTACTGTATTCAATTCCAGTTATCACACAGCAAGAGATCACCTTAAGTGTATCATGCATTTCATGTAAAATAAGGTCCCAAAATGCTTTATGTGATGGTATGTTGAGCAGAAGAAAGGGAAGGTATTTAAAGGAGAGTTGTGTGTGGGTGAGGATTAGATTGTGGTGCGTGGGTGGGGTAAGTGGGAGGAGGGTAATTACTTAACAGGGACTTGATCAAAGAAAGGAAACTTTTAAAGGCTGAGAGAAGGATGCATCTAAAGTTGATTGGGAGAGTATACTAGTGAGGATATGGCAATTAGGAGAAAGTGAGGATTGCAGATGCTGGAGATCAGAGCTGAAAATGTGTTGCTGGAAAAGCACAGCAGGTCAGGCAGCATCCAAAGAGCAGGAGAATCGACGTTTCGGGCATGAGCCCTTCTTCAGGAAGAAGGGCTCATGCCCAAAACGTCGATTCTCCTGCTCCTTGGATGCTGCCTGACCTGCTGCGCTTTTCCAGCAACACATTTTCAGCTCAGGAGATGGCAATTAATTAACTTTTATTATGGAGCACAGAAAGGGTAAGGGTAAAGAATTATGGGTATATCAGACCATTCAGAAAGGGTGGGGCACATTATGAATGTATCTGAAAATGAGGGCAAGGATCCTGAAATTGATTTACTAAAGCCTAAAGAAACAATAGAATTTGGCAATGGATGAGATTATCATAAATAATGAAGATGGACAGACATGATCATTAGAATTTGGATCTGCTAAAAGTTCAGAAGTGTAGGAGCACTGGTCCAATAAAGTAAATATTGAAAAAAGTCAATTCACAAAGATATAACAACGTAGAGAAGAATCTTAGCAGTAATGAGAATTAGTTTCATCAATGGGGCAATATTCTCATGGTAGCCGGTGCAGTTTTAGTGATGAATTGGATATTAAGTCAAACTGGACTTCATGTCAAATTGAATGTGCTACTAATAGATTAGTTGGCTTCAATGTAGGATCTGAGTAAGGTGGTTGTGTTTTTGTTAGAGGTTAACTTCAAAGCTATTTGATGACCTTGTTTAGATCTTCAAATGGAGGCTTTTCTCATGATCAAATGTGAACTGGGGAATTTGTGTTAGATTATTGGAAGCTGATTTGTTTTCACTTACACATGACTCCGTAGGTTTGCCCATGGGAGTATGGGGTGAATGGTTTTTGTGATGACATGGAGAGTATAAGGGTCCAAGAGATGAGTAAGTGTCATGAGTTAAGGTTGAGTTGGGATGAGGGCAGAAAGGGCCATGTGAGTGGGTGGAGGTGCATGGGGAGAATGAAGGCTGAAGGCTAGAAGGCATATCAACTTCTGAATAACAGGAATGAAGTCCTGACAGCCAAGGTGGGTCTTCTAAGCAGGTCATCTCTGCACTTATCTATACTCTGGCTTCCTATGGTCTATTTTCTGATTGGGCCCAAATCTATTCTGCTACTAATCCTAAAGTGACAACCCCATGATTCAGGATAGATTTAACCAAGGCAATTCTGGCAAGATGGGACATTTCCCAATATGATCTAGCAAACCTGGCCTTCTGTCACAGCGCCAGACAGTCGTTTCATAACACTGCTACATCAACTAGCTGTTACTTTGAAATCTTTGTTGGACTTAGGGTTTGAATTGGCTCACTTAAAGTATGTACATACACATCTGGTGATGATGTAATGATACTGATGATTTTCTAGGACCTATTCCAATCCATGCTTGTCAAGATCAGGCTGGCCCTTGTTCTCAAAGTACATTGGTCTTGAGCATTTTCTTGAGGACAGTTTCCTTTTTTTCCAGTTCTCACATTATTTCATTCATTTTTCTGGAGAAGCCAATTGTGTTCATTGGTTGCCATGTGCTCTGTGCTCTGTGTGTGCCTGTCTTCAATTTCTTTTCACATACCTTTTTTGACAACATAATCTATATCATCACTTGATCCCATGTACCCGTTTATAAGGTGAATAAAATATATACGTTTGAGGTGTAAAATTGAGGCAGCCTCCTAACTTAAGTGTAGATTAACTTACTTGCCAAGATAGGCCTAAATTTTTGGCATTCAGAAAATGGTGTGCTTCAAGCACCACAGTATTTGGAAAATAAATCTGTAAATGCAAAATTACTTCATAGGTCCTTGTCTAGCTGCAGCACATTCACATAAATACTATTTTAGTATGGTCTGTCCATTATGTTATTTGAGTGAAACAATGAGAAACCTTGAAATACAATTGGATGAAAGATTGAGTTAGTTCTAGTACTGGATGGAGAGGCTTCAAGGGGCATTTTCTCACCCTTGGCTTTTTCTTTTCTTATGAGAACACCTCAAGTAGCTGTTGAATTCAAATGGAATATCATCAATCCTACAAATAATTGAACTTGAGCAATCTACACATGCATTTTACAAGAATTCTATTAAGTTGGCATGTGGCACTTTGTGAATGAAGTTTATTTTTAGTTTACGAAATCCTGCAAAGTGCCAGTAACTGCCGCAAGGACTGGCTTCAGGCTATATTGGCATGTACAAGTAGGCCATTAGTCTAAGTAATACTCCACACGTGTGGAATATTTTTGATAGCTGGCAATGTTCCATATCGCTGTTGTACTCCATACCCAATGGCATTATGAGCATGGATTACGTGACAAAATTTGGTATCTTATTACTGTATGTATCTTATTACTGTCGATGTCTCCAATCAATTTCAAAGTGACGTATGTTGCAATGTGATATCAAAGATTTCATGTTTTTAATTCATAATTGTTCAGCTTAAGAAAATGTTAATACCCACATTTCACAGTAATATAATTTTACTTTGGAGATAAAAAGATATTGGGGAAAGAGATTCATATGATGAATGTTGACCACTCCTTACGGCAGTTGCTATTGCAGATTTCTTTTGAGAAGACCGTTCTAATTGCAGTACATATTTAGAGACATTTGTAAATGCTTCCACTTAGTGATGTGACAGAAAAATGGTGCATATACAATACATGTGCCTGCAATAGTTTTGTTGAAGACAACTTTACATTAAAGAAGCAAAGGGCCAGATTCTGCTTTTTTGGACCTTGAAAAAAAATCAAGAATGTATTGCATTTAAGTAGAAATGTTTTAGTCTCAGCCATCTCAAGGTGCTTCACAATGTTACTATTGAGGTTGCAGGGGTGCACTCGCTCCTTTTTATTCCCACTCTTCCACTGGTCATACAATTTTTCTACATTTACCAGTGTGATACTATGGCCAATTATACAGGTTGTAGACGTATCTGGTTTAGTATTCAGCCAAGTTTCTTTAGTCAACAAAGTAAATCTGGTTTATTGCAAATAAAGATTTCTCAAACAAACATGAATAGCTTATTGACACAAAATGTTTAGATGTGCCAAGATAAATGTAACTGAGATTCTAAAATCTCAATATTAATATGAGACACGCATGGATAACAAGCAAACTATGGTTTAATGCTACACAGAACACAACAAATAGTTCTGGTGAACCATGTTCTGGTGGTTCACTTCCCTTTCCTGGGATCTTGCACCCCTAGATTCCAGAAAGTGTGATCCAATGCATACACACAACCACAAATCCAGTTTTTTTCACTAACAGCTGGCTTCACCAAGCTAGTACTGCCCTAGGCTCTTTTCTTATCTATAACTTTGCTCAATTGCGCCAAGCAATTATTGCTGGTGGGCTTCACAAACCCCACACTCAGCTGCACTGAACTATTAGTGGAATACAGCTTCTTCTGAACCCACATAGTTCCTCATACTTTTTATGAGCCCTACCTCTAACTCTTACCTGTTTCTAATCATTCGGAGAACTTCTTCTTGAGGTCTAAGTGCACAGAGCTTTCCAACTGCTCTTGATTTCTTGCTGAGGTCCAATTATGCTGTTAATTAAGCACCTACTGACTCCCAAAACCTATTCCTGAGTTCTCACTGTATAACACAAGTATCCCTAAGTTACTTTCTCAGCAGTACGGCTTGACCTAACTGCAACTAACTGTAATGCTTGAACTGTTTTTCAGTGACACCTAAACTGTTTTGAATGCCTTGTAGTAAATCCCACCCCTTTTGCTAGGCAGAACTAAAGTAGCAACCAGCAGTGAAACTCAAATGTAGACATTCCTTAAAACTGTCTGTTTCATAAATGTTACAATGTTCACCGAGCGCTGATTCCTGTAACGCAAATTACATATAAAAGAAACAGCAGTAACTGGCGTGTTTTTGAAATGCTTTGAAATGCGGTCCTTGTTGTCAGTCAAATTTCACAGCAACGTCCCATAAACAACAAGATAATGACCAAACAGCGTGCTTCAATGATGTTGATTGAAAGTTAAATACTGAATAAGACACAGGGGTGAACTCTCTTAGTTTTCTTTAAATGGTGTTGTAGGGCTTTTACATTCATTTGAGAGGACAGATGGATCTTTGTTTAATATCGCATCTGAAAGATGGTATATTTACAGCACTCACAAGAAAAGTGGAGCTGCAGGTAGATAGGATAGTGAAAAATACATTTGCTATGCTTGCCTTTATTGTTCAGAGCACTGAGTATAGGAGTTGAGAGGTCTGTTGCAGCTGTACATGACATTGGTTCAGCCACTTTTGGAATATTGTGTGCAATTCTGATCTCCCTCTTATCAGGAGAATGTTGTGAAACTTGAAAGAGTTCAGAAAAGATATACAAGGATGTTGCCAGGGTTGAAGGATTTGAGCGATACGGAGAGGCTGAAAAGACTGATGCTGTTTTCCCTGGAGAGCCTGAGGCTGAAGGGTGACCTTATAGAGGTTTATAAAATCATGAAGGGCATGGATCGGATAAATAGACAAGGTCTTTTCCCTGCTGTGGGTGAGTCCAGAACTAGAGGATGTAGGTTTAGGTGAGAGGGAACAGATTTTAAAGGGACCTAAGGGACAACCTTTTCATGAAGAGAGTGGTGTGTGCATGGAATGAGCTGCCGGTGGAAGTGGTGGAGACTGGTACAATTACAGCATTTAAAAGGCATCTGGATGGATATATGAATAAAAAGGGTTTGTAGGGATATGGCAGGTGGAACTAGATTAGGTTAGGACATCTAGTTGGCATGGACGGGTTGGGCCGAAGAGTCTGTTTTCATGCTGTACATCTCTATGACTCTATGATTACATTAAGGTGTCAATAAGACAGAGTATGATTCAAATCCACAATCTTCCAAATCACTAATAAGACTGTTGCAACTGGGTCATGTCTGATATTTCGATAAACAATATAAATGATGAGTCTCATTTGCAGAATCCCCCACACCCTTCTACATCAAAGTATGATGGTAGTTCAGTATCATGCTGCTATTAAATGAAGAGTGAGACTCATCAAGTCTTGACATATTCAGTTTAAAATAATAAAATTATTTTGTTAAAACTACCTTTGCTGCCCTGATTCTAGTTGTAGGCAACAGTCTTTTTAATCATTAAACAAGTGTGTTGCACAATGTGGAGAATTATGTAATGATATAAGAGTTTAAAATGGTTTATTTGATTCAATTAAAACCAGAAGTAAAAACGATAAAGTCACCATAAGTCCCAGAGGATCAGAGGACTGCTCAAAACTACAATACTATGAAAAGAATGTTATGCCATCACTCAACCTCCTTTCCAACTGCTTCCTTTCTCTTTCAATGACGGAAGAATATCTTTGCATGGATATGGTTCAACAGATGCCAGGTGGCCTCCTACATAACAGTAAAATGGCTATTATTCATGCACATGCTTTGACAATACATTTCAGCAGGTTTTCTTACCATGTCTATCTTCAAAGTTCTTTTAACCCTGTTCTCAGTCAATAGCCAATGCAATTCCAGTGAGGAATCCCTTGTAGATATCAAGAAAAGAAGCTCCCTATCCCGATGGCATGAATTATATTTGAAGCACCAATATTATTAGGTTGGAGAAGTCAGTGCTGAAGGCATCAGATTGAGACTTTCTTGAACTGAACCTGTCAGCAGACAAACTTGCAAGATTATATGGAAGGCAGTACACTTCTTTTTTGGCAATGAGTTTTGGATTTATATAGATTTGTGATCTCTGTGTTCTGTGCATTAATTTTGATCGATTTTCAGGAGAGGTAAGAGTGTACAGTTTGAACAATGAGCATTAAATATTCTGGTTTTGTGAAGTGGGATTTGCACCCACAATCTTCTCAATCATTGATGAAACTGCTACCACTGGGTCAAGTCTGATAATTTTACAAACCAATTTAAATCATGGCTTTCGCTGCCAGTTTCCACACAACTCTTCTATTTCAAAATGGAATGATTAGTCTGTGTCAAATTGTGAAAGTGTAAAGAGAAAATACTTGAGAATAGATTGCCAATATTTTTGATACTTCATCAATGCTGAAATTTTAGTATTGCTCATTTTGCCTGGCTTGCACACAGAACTTAAAAAGGAGATGTTTTCAAAATGCGGACCACACTGGCAGAGATGCATTTTCTGAACTTGCTTGCGATAGTGTACTGTATAATTGATTAGCTTACAAGTCTATTAGAGGAACATTCAGAGTCAACCACTCAGGTTAGGCTGAATTACCCTCAATTGCAGCAGGAACCATGGCAGCCAGGATCATTTAATTATGGGAGATGCCCTGTACCAATCTCCTGGAAATAGCAAAATCTCCATAATTAAATGGGAGAGCAGAAGGGGTTGAAGTGGAATTCTCAGTCACCAGCAGCGAGTTCCTACGTTGGCAATTCTAATTAATTACTTTTAATAACCATGAAATTATTACATTACACATTTTGCAAAGAAGGTTGATCTGACTTTTAAATGGACAAAGAATCTACAAAATGGTTCCCAGAAGTCACATGACTGTCCTTGCTGATTCACTGTACTCAAAATGGCAGACAGACTAATGTCAACATCAACCACAAAAGGAGGCATTCAGGATTTGATTAAATGTTCTAAAACACAACGGCTTCTTCTAAATTTGTGAGAATTCAAAGCTTTAGGAATAAACAGAGGAGATTGGAAGGACATTTTAGGAAATTCCACCAGAATTAAACCTATTTGGTGGAACAGTGATTCACCATAGTTAGCATAGACAATTTAAATGTTGAACTCCAGGAAAAGCTCTGAGATTCCATCAGAAAGGGGGCGAAGGGAGGGGGATAGAGAGAGAGAGAGAGGGAGAGGGAGCAGGAGAGGGAGAGGGAGAGGGAGGGGGGGAGAAGGGGGGGGAAGAAGAGAGGGGAGGAGAGAGGGAGACATATAAACAGACACATAGAAGGGGACAAACTGTCTAAGGACTGCTTGCTGAATTGGAATAGCAAGGGTTATAACCTGCATACAGGAGCCTTTATTCTCTCAGAAACTATTCTGATTGGTCCACCCATAGAAGCATTTGATTACAGAAGCCATTGCAGCTGCTGAATTCTAATGTCAAGTTTCGAAGACCTTCAATTCAGAAAGAGAATCTTTAAGCAAGTGACAGTCTGTAAACATAACAGATTGACCTTATCCTCACCTTTATAAGTATCTTTCGTTTTTGCCTATTTTTAATCTTTGAATTTGTATTTTAGGTAATAAATGTATCCTTTTTATATTTAGTAGCTTTCAGCAATAATTGTGTATTAAATAACATTTATTTCGATTTAAGACAAAGGTTTGCTGCATTACTTTCAAATTGGAACAGTCAGTAAATAAGCTATATAAATTCAGTCATGGATCACTGTGCTGATATGTCCTGTTTGGTAATAACACATAGAGAAGACAGTGGGAGTCCCTCATCATTAGTCACTCTGTTACTAATTCAGAGAACTAGCGTTGGACATTGAAAACCACGCACCCGCCATTGCCATTGGACCCTGTCCCCTTATCCATGAGCCCCTCTCACCATCGTCCCTTTTGACCTTGACCCTCTCAGTGATCTATGCCTCTAAGGGGGTACATTCATGGCAGTTACCACTGTTCACAGCTGCACAGATAGTTTTCTTCCATAACTTGCTATTTAGCATCTAAGACTCATGACCTCTACATTTTTGTTAAACAATCAGAGCCACATCCGGTTAGGAAACAAACTGCATCAGGTGCACATGACAGCCAATCATTTACCATTTAGCAGAAAGCATCAGCTAAGTGAGCTAATCTTTTCCTACTAACAGGCTTAACCCTCTCCATTCATCTCAATCTCCTCCAACTCCAATCTTATATGGAATGCCAAGAATGTTAATAATGGAAAGATGGAACATTAGTACTATACCTAAACTTTGACCCACATGTTTGTTTGTCTTCCCCTTCCATACATATATCTTGTCTGATATTTTTGTGGAAGATCAGTGGCAGCAACAATCACTATTCCACTTTAAGCAGAATTCAACATCATAATTTTAAGGTGAGAGGGGAAAGACTTAAAAGGGACCTGAGGGACAACATTTTCAAAGAGAGGGTGGTTCATATGAAGAATGAACTGTCAGAGGAAGTGGTACATGTAGGTACAGTTATAACATTTAAAAAAACATTTGAACAGGAACGTTTTAGAGGGATATGTGCCAAATGCAGGTAAATGGGAATAGTTTAGTTTGGGAAACTTGGTCAGCATGGACAACTTGGATCAAAGGGTCTGTTTCTGTACTGTATGACTCTTACTCAATGACTCCATCATAGTTTCTGTCTTGCATTACATATCTGTCAATGCTGAGTGGCACAAAGTCAGTTATAATCCAGTATACAATAGAAGTTGTATATTAATTGTACAAATGTACAATTGAAAGAATCAGGATTAACACCTATATGATCTATCTTAGAGTCAATTTATACTTCTCAATTCATTAATGTTGTCTTATGCAGTATTAAAATACAACAAATCAAACCTTGAGTTTATATGGCATCTTAAATCCAGAGAAACATCCAAAAGTGCATTATGGGAGTCTTATCAAAATGAATTTGATACCATGCTCAGAAAAAGGGGAAAATGGGATAAATTTAAATTGTTATTTATTTACCCCTTATTAACCGGGGAAAGAAATTATTGTTTGATTTACTCCTTTTCCTTTTTACTTCTGTCCCTTACTGAAGTATGCTGAAAGGTCTTTCCCCAAACCCCGTTTTTTGGATTTCTACGTATAGAATAAACCCAGAGTAAATTCCTTTAAGTGAAATCAAAGATAGGGTTTACTAACAAAACATTCAAGATATGAGAATTTGCTTTTTGATTCCATCCACATGCACAAGCACTCACAAATTTAAGGTCAGAACGCAGAGAAGATAAGATATAAATTGCTAAGCTTACATAAATCTGGAGGTGTAAAAACCATCAGTTCATGTGAGTTACTGTTTCTGAGAGGTCTTTATTCAATGGTAGTTTTGTCAATAAGTGGAGATCATTGTTTTTTTCTTCTTGCAGGTAGTAAGCTTTTCTTCTAGCTCACAACTTGGAGTCAGAGATAAGGGTCTGAGGCAGGTTGCCAACTCAGCCTGGAGTCCTGCTCTCCCTCTGGAGGTTAAACAGCAACTGACCTAGAATCCCAGAATTGTATATTTAAACAAATCATCATGCACAGATTTTAGTCATCTGACTAAAACAGATTCTGAATGCCCATTTGAAAAGGGTATAGTAAAGGTGGGTGAACTGGAAAATCATCAAGCTAACATCAAGCTCCCTCATTAGAGTTTGCATTGTGAGGTGATCAGGTAACTGTAAAAGCATTAGTGCTCATTTTAGTGTAATATGGTTTGATGTATTCCTCTGTCCAGTACTAGCTGGAAGCAAATAGCTCAAATCTGAATCTTTTATGTTAGCTTTAGCTGGAATGTCTATTGAATGCATAAGGTTCAGAAACTTCTGGAGTTCCTTGCAAAATAATCATACGATCAGCCCTGACAATGTTATGAGTCCATCGAGGTGATCTATTTTCGAAAGAAATAGAATTTGAATGTGAAAATAAAGAAGAGGATGCAGTTTTCTTTGGGAGTTCTCTTTGTGCCCTCTGGCAAGGCAGCAGGCTCATGTGTAAGATGTAATGACTAAGGACAGGTATCCAAATGTTTTGTCAAGGAGGCAGTAGTGTCACTGTGAATTTTTTTGACTGCTCTACAGGAGAGATATTGTGATAAAAGCAAGGGAAATGTATGGACTGAATCATAAGGTTATAGATTAATGTTGACATTATTCTTGTGAATTTTTAATGGGCTCACATCACATTCCTTTTTTTTATGGTTAGTGAAAGAGTTATTTTGAAAGGGCTAATAATCCCTTCTAAATAGCAGAGAAATATCATCATAATGTTCATTGCCAGGAGGTGGTAACATAATGGTAATGTCATTGCCAAGGGCATGGGTTTAACTCTCACCATGGTGGTTAGTGGAAATAAAATTCAATGAATATATCTGGAATTTAAAGCTAGCCTCAATAATAGTGGCCACAAAGCTAACATCCATTGTCATAAATACCTTTCTGCTTCACTAATGTCCTCAAGGGAAGAAAATTTGTTATCTTTACTTTGACTGACCTACTTGTAAGTTCAGACCCACAAATTTGTCGTCGACTCTTAAACACCCTCTGACATGTCCAAGCAGGTCACTCCTGTTCAATGGCAATTCAGGATGAGCAACAAAAACTCACTAGAAATGTCAAAATCCCAAAAGAGTTAAAAGCCCTACTGTTCTTGCTACTATAATATTGGAGACTTCTTATTTGGAAAGTCAAGCTCTTTCAGAGCAAAGTAGGTTTTGTATATACTATATAAATAAATATATGTTATAAGCAGATAGGACTTGAGCTTGAATATTTGGGCTCAAAAGTAGGGACGCAATGACTGCACCACAAGAGTCTAAAGCCTTGGTTTTATTAATATTGATTAAGACTTCACTAAATTAATTAATCTTAATTGAATTTTCATCCTTGTTACAATTGTGGTTCTGTTAAAACTTACTTTATCTAAATTATTTCAGTTCTAATATTTCAGATCATAATAATAAATGAATAGCAATTCCCCCCTTCCTTTGCATACAGTTCTGGTCACCACAATACAGAAGCATGTGGATGCTTTGAAAAGGGTACACTAAAAATTTATAAGGATGTTGCCTCATTTGGGGGATTTTAGCTAGAAGAAAGGTTGGATATGTTGGGTTTGTCTTCACTGGATAGCAGGAGATTGAGGGGTGACTGAATAGAAGTTAGTAAGTTGTGAATATCATGGATAGAGTGGAATGTATGAGGCTTTTTGCCAGGGTGGAGGGGTCAATTACTAGGGGACACAGTTTCAAAGTGCAAGGGTGGGGGGGGAGTTTAAAAGAGATGTGCAAGGCAAGCTTTTCACACAAAAGGTGGTGTGTGCCTGGAAAACACTGCCAGAGGAGTTGGTGTAAACAGACACAATAGCAGGATTCAAGAAGCACCTGGATGAGCACATGAATAGGAAGGGAATAGAGGGATACAGATCCTGTAAGTGAAGACAGTTTTAGTATGGAAGAGCAAAATGTGGTGGCGTAAGCTTTGAGGGATGAATGGCTGGTTCTTGTATTTTATTGTTCTTTGTTCTCCTGATGTTTCATTGTGTTGTGCTCGAGGCTGGTGTGATTATTGAAGCTACTGGATGGATCATATGTCTCACTCTGGAAAATCTCACTCTTTGAAAAATGCTGCATTAAAACAGTTATTCATTTATGTTTAATATGTCAAACACATTTATTTTCTAAAATATGATGCACACATAACTGAGAACTTTTTAAGATAATTGAACCATTGAAATACCTAACTACCCTAACAATTCAAGAATGCAAAACAATAACAGAAATCACAAATGATGCAGTTTGTAGTTTTCTGTACATTGGCCCCTGTAGTGCATACACAAAGAGTTGGGTTCTTGTGGGACAGGTGTCTTGAAGTTTGCTTACAGCATTATCTATGTAAAAAGCTACAATATCACAGACTTGTACATGTTGTCTGGGTTTGCGCTAACTGATGTTACAGTGCATTACCCATACATGACTGATTGACAACGCCGACTCCATTTCATACAAAAATGTTTGAAGCTGAGTTGGATATCTTTTTACTGGAACAGCAATGTTGTGATATCATGTAACTGTATTGAATACATATACCTGTCTGGCATGCCGTATCGTTGCCATATTACAACTATTAAAATATTTTAGCCTTTCTACTGCTGCTAGCTCTGTTATACTTATCATACAAATGAACAGAAGACTTGCTCTAATCTTCTAGACCACACTACAGACTATAGAGAATTAGATTGTCTTACAAAACTACTTAACTATTTGATAAAGACAATGAAGGATTCCTCAATAAAACTGAAATATCTGTCTTCCACCTACTATTATTAATACCGGATCCCTCCTAATCTCTGATTATAGATGGCTATCATATCTAATTCAAAGCAATATGATAGCATAATCAACACCAAAACTGAATTCACTTTAGCATGATTCCATAAAAATATCAATAAAACAAAGCTGATCACTTCTGTGCAAATAATTCTAAAACAAGTTACTGGATTGGCTTTGAACTGTGCAATCTCTTTCTGGCAATCCTATGGGGACTGTAGTTAATGAAGTCACCACATCACTATTTATGTGGGGTGTCAGTGTTTGATTCAGTTCCATTACAACAATTCTGGAGAGAATAACTCCAATCCAGATAGCAGAAAACCATTCTATGGAGGGGATTCCAATACCTAGGCCTAGGCAGCTAAAGGCACATCATAATCAATGTGGTTCCCCCCCCATGTCATTCGTAACGTCAACTCAACAGATTCCTCTTGGAGAGTTTTGTCAGTCATTCCCTGGCCACTGTACATCAACCACTAAGTTATGTGTTCTGGGGTGAAATGTGTACAGGATAGCCAATAGAATGCATTGCCCTCTTTCTTGAAAGCACGCCTCCCATTGGATGTAAGGTGATATAAACACAGAGAGTGCTGGGTCTTCTGCTGAAGAAAAGTCATACTGACTTTGAAATGTTAACCCTGCTTCTCCCTTCATAGATGTTGCCAGACCCGAGGAGTTCTCCAGCAATTTCTGACTTAGTTTCAAACTTACAGCAGCCACTTTGGCTTCATTCTGATTGTAGTAGTTATTGATTTTAACTTTAAAATATTTAGGAATGAGCTTGTAATACAGAATGGCAGTGAAACCTGAAAATGTGACCATGACCCATTACATGATGCATGTGATGCTATAAAAATGTGACTCTTTGAAATAGAATTGTTCAAATGGTTCAAATATTTCTAGCTATCACATTCTCTGTTCTTCTATTCTCTAATTAATCAAGAGAAGTAGATAATAAATGGTTAATGTTTTTTACTCCTGATTAAAATCACCACCCATAAAGGCTAAAAGCAGTCATAAAATCTAATTTTTCCCAAAGTACTGCAAAATCTGTTTCCTACTTCCTCTCTTCTTTCAATGTCTGGCTCTGAAAAGCTCGAGGTTTATCAGGAAATCAACAGCCATCAAAGTCAGGGGCCTCAAGACGTGATAACAATTGCCATCAACACACATGGGCTCTCCGCCAATGTCTGGCATTCTGGTGCTGTCACCAGAGGAGGTCTCAGCTAAGTGCAGTTATAAATACATCAGGCACTGTTAAAAAATAAACTGACACAGAACTAAACTACTGCAGTTCACATAGTAAGGAAACAGAGGGGTAATTTGGCTTTCTAATTGCACCCTGCTCAGACAGGATTCTCTTCAAAAGTTGAAGCATAGAGAGCATAATGGCTTTAATCTTCTGCATTGAAAATTTACAAGACGTAGTCTCCTGTCTGCAGGCAGTGCAATGGTGTTTAAACTATGTAGGGAAACCCACAAGGTGAAATATATTACTTCATAGCTATTGCTAGAATTTTACATTCAAATGAGAGAAAGAAAATTTCATTCTACGTTTTTTCAAAGCAGAGTTTATCAATTTTGAGTAAAATAATGGGTAAACTAGCTAACTATATCAAAATATTTCATTTCAAATGGAAAAAGACAATCTGAATTCAGTCAAGTTTGGAAAGTTAGCTATATGAGAATTTAAATAATATCCTACTGCACTCGGTGGAAAACAAAACCATTCTTGTCACTTTCAAATTATAGCAGACCAAACAAGCACCAACTTGCTTTAATATATATATATATATTCAAATGTATCCCCCTCCAGTGGTGTCTGCAGCAATCTCAGTGACAAAGTCAGTCATCTAAGAGAAGTGAAAGAGTTGATAGGAACTAGAGCCAGGTCCCACTCTCCCATCTGCAGAAATTTCATTTCAGGACAAATGTGACATATACTCAACGAAGCGTTGAAGGCATCCATAGTAACGACTTGTTAAAAGGATTTTCCCAATATCTCTTACCTTCAGGTTATCCAACTTTCACTGACCTGTATTTTAAAGAGACCAATGCTTCTGAAAATCATGTCCATTATATTTCGGAGAAAAGAAACAAAGTTCCCTTTGTATTATTGGTCATGTACACAATACAAGGTAGATGACACATGTAGATGAAAAACCGTTAAGGGCAAAAATGACTAATTTGTCTTCACTCTGCAGGGGATTTGAATAAAGGAAAAGTCAACTGAAATATAGTTTATGCGCACTCTCTGCCTGACTTGATGTATCAAAGTGCAAAAGAGAGAAACATGATGTTTGGTTACTTAATATCTTGTTATCAACCAGGCTCCTACTGAAGATCAATCTTGTAACTAGTTTCTATTAGTTTCTACTTGTTTTTATCATTAATCATACACCCACAAGCATCTGGTTTCCCTTATTCCTCTCCCTTTACTGAGTTTCTGCCTGTAGCTGGATAACTTAATGCTGTGGGAGTCCTAAAAATTGTATGAATAAAAATGTGACTCTCACAAGCTGAGAGATAAACTTGTATCAAGAACCTGTTTTATGATTTGAAGGATATTTTCATGGCTGAAGATGGATGTCAAGTAGTAGAGCAGCTTGTAATGAAGCTTAGACGTTTGTGCAAGTTTCCTAACCTTAGCGTTTGCTGCAAAATCTATGAACTGACAGTTGAAGCCTAGGAGTCACTATTAGGCCACCAAAAGCAGGAATGAACTAATTCCCTCTCCAGTTATAACTTTTTATTTTTGATAAATTTACTATGGTCTTTCTAAGTTTGACTGTTAAAAACAAATCCCATAATTGGACATAACAGCAGTAAAAAGATGCCTCCTTGTAAACTGAAAAAAAAAGCCCTTCACTGGTGTTGGTCCTGACTCTGTTCCTTGGATGCTGCCTGACCTGCTGTGCTTTAACCAGCAACACATTTTCAGTACTGGTAGTGATCCCATGACCTGCTAACTCATAGAATATGGTGACAGTACATCAATCCTCGCTACCATGTACCAAACCTGACACAAGATTACCTCTAAATGTTTCACTCTGAAGAGAAGTAGAGCTCTTTAAGTTCCTTGTGACATGCTGTGTTTCTTATAGAAGATAACATCTTCATTTGAGCTTCCATCCAATAATTTTCTCTTCCTGTTTGGAAAGGAGCTGACTCATGCATGAAGTAAAGGCACAAGGCTTTTTTTCACTATCTAGCCAAAATGGTCACCCTTAATTCACAAGTCTAAACAGAGTGAACCAAATAGGTTTATCGATAAGTTTAATTTCATCCTGTAACAGATTTCATGCACAATCCATTCTGCTATAATGTGGTAGTTGTGTTCCCATGCAGAAAATCGCACAATAGAAATAACAAGGCCTGTGGGAAAAACAGGATTGGGGCGAACCACCCAAAAATATCAGTTAAAATCAAAACAAAAGAAAAACTGGTTCGCTTAACACAAAGGATAGCACCGTCTAAGTAAATATTAAAAGCATATATTTTAATGAAATAACACAATAAATTTTAAGGGGTTTCTGAGTTGGTTGAGTTATGGTATTGTGTTAAGTTGAGGGCTGAGGGTCACCATCAGCATCATCATTACTTTCAGATGCAGGTCTGGGTGCAGGGATATGACAAAAGAAAATATTTGGTCCAGAGATGGATTGCTGTACTTCTTTGTCCTCAGAGTATTTCTGGGGGTGGGTTTAAAAAAAGCCACCTAGCTTTTGCTGCTTTGTCATCTTTCTTCTTTCATAAGAAGCTGTTCAGAGAGTGTCAGATAAGGCTCTATGCCACAAACTGCTATTCTGCTGTGTTCTGCATTATAATCATAGTTTTCTAAGAGGTGCAACTGCTTCTCAACTTCCCTCAGGTTAGTAGATAAAAAAGAAGTGGACAGTTCTTGTGGTGTTGCATCAAGGACTTCATCGTCTTCGTCTTGGACTTCAATTTCCCCTGCAGCAACAAGTTGTTGTAGATCAACTGCAGAGAGGTCTTCACTAAGGGACTCAAGCAGCTCCTCAGCATCCTCAGTCTCCACTTCTTTAAACCCAACTTGCTTTGAAGAGCGACACAATGTTCTTTGATTGCTGGAAGCTTTTCTAATGGTTCAACGCCTTTAAAATCATGAAGAAAACCTGGGAGAAGCTTCTGCCAAACTGCATGCAAGTAGTCCTTCCTGACATCACTCCAGGCTTCCACGATATTGTCAATAGCAGTCTTAATATTAAAGCTATTCCAAAACTAAGAACGCTGTCCTCATTATCCCCTTCAGTAGCTGCAATCAACGCCTTGAATGTGCGCCATAAATAATAAAATTTAAAAGTTGTATTGCACTCTGGTCCATGAGTTGAATGAGAGAGGTTGTGTTTGGAGTTAGGAATAGGATTAGATTTTTTAGATTAGACTTACAGTGTGGAAACAGGCCCTTCGGCCCAACAAGTCCACACCGACCCGCCGAAGCGAAACCCACCCATACCCCTAACCAAACACTACGGGCAATTTTAGCATGGCCAATTCACCTGACCCACACATCTTTGGACTGTGGGAGGAAACCGGAGCACCCGGAGGAAACCCACGCAGACACGGGGAGAATATGCAAACTCCACACAGTCTGTTGCCTGAGTCGGGAATTGAACCCAGGTCTCAGGCGCTGTGAGGCAGCAGTGCTAACCACTGTGCCACCGTGCCGCCCCGACATTGATGTTATCAGAAAACTCACCAGTAATGGGAGGATGGCTTGGTACATTGTCCAGAATGAGGAGAATCTTGAAATCCAATTTTTTTTCTCCTACAATAATTGCTAAAAACATCAGAAACATCAAGACTCAGGTCAGAAAATATTTGCCCTGCCATCCAACTTCTTTTCCTTGACCTGACGTAAACACCTAGACTGGACATGAGGTAACTTTTCAATACTCATGGGTTGGCAGCGTCCGACACCACCATAGGCTTAAGCTTTAAGTCTCCACTAGCATTGGCACCCAACAACACAGTCATATGATTCTTTGTGACCTTAATACCTGGAGCATGTGCTTCATTCTTAGAAATGCAGGTTATGGATGGCATTTGCTTCCAATATAAACCTGTCAAAACCAAATTGAAGATTTGAACTAAGATGTCGCCTTCTTCCTCAATTTTTTCACCACAGGAGGAAATGATAGCACACATTCTTCATCTACACTGGCAGCTTTGCAACATAACTTTACATTATGAAAAATGTTGTGGTTCTTAAATCCAGCAAAATCCCCAACCACTACTAGCACTGAAGGCAGGTGCTTCTGCAGGTTTTTCAGTTTTTTTCCTTAGGTCCTCATAAATTCATAAGGCTTTCTGTTTCATGGTGAGAAAGGTGGTCCCAGATTGCCTTTTCAATTGATCTTCTAACCACACACTTAGAAGCCGCTCCATCTTCTCAAGCTCCTTTGTTCATGATCCCACAGACTTGCTAGCTCTCAGACTTGTTCTAGCAAAGTTAAAATTCACACAACACCAGGTTATAGTCCAACAGGTTTAATTGGAAGCACTAGCTTTTGGAGGGCCGCTCTTTCATCAGGTGGTTGAAGGAGCGTCGCTCCGAAAGCTAGTGTGCTTCCAATTAAACCCGTTGGACTATAACCTGGTGTTGTGTGATTTTTAACTTTGTACACTCCGTCCAACACCAGCATCTCCAAATCATTGTTCTAGCAATGCAGCATGCTTCAATTCTTTCCACATTGTCTCTAATGGTGCATAGCATAGACTCCTTTATTCCTGTTGCACGAACAATATCACATGTTCTTGCTTTACACTCAAAATGCTTTATTATATCTAGCTTCTTTTCAAATGTTAAAGCCTTTCTTTTAAGGTCACCACCTACAATTCTTTTCATCTGGATGCTTCCTATCAACATTTTTGCACACGGTGGCTCAGTGGTTAGCACTGTTGCTTCACAGCACCAAGGACCCGGGTTCAATTCCTGTCTCGGGCCACTGTCTGTGTGAAGTTTCCACATTGTCCCTGTCCGCGTGGGTTTCCTCTGGGTGCTCCAGTTTCTTCCCACAATCCAAAGATGTGCAGGTCTGGTGAATTGGCCATGCTAAATTACCCATAGTGTTAAGTGCATTAGTCAGATGGAAATGGGTCTGGGTGGGTCACTCTTCCGAGGATTGGTGTGGACTTGTTGGGCCGGGAGTCTAATCTAATCAATTTTGTTCTTCCATATTCATGGAAAACGCAGCAAAATTTTCAAAAAAAACAGGATGGAAAATTACTGAGTACAGCACTGTATCTTTCAAGAAGCACTTCACCACAAAGCATGTAAGCTGACTGACCATGTGATGTTGACGCGAGTCCAGTCCTCCACACACAGTGACACCTAGTGCTGGGGATGGAATCGCGTAATCGACAACAGGAGTTCGCGTTTTAAAAAAGTCGTTACCTAATTCACCAATTGCGTTACAGCCAAATCGTGTTGACGAAACATGCATTTTAGGAGAATGACTTGTATATTTACCAACAAAGGTGCAAAAAATCTATTTATTTTCCGAGCTAATTCACCATGGGTCAGGCAAGAACTACGGAACCTTCTTGGTTCATAGGTTTCCAGCTAACAATAGCTGGTGAATTTAGCACCAGAGTCCTATGGACAGCCCATTATCAGACTGAAATACCGATTGAATCATCAAAGGCAAGAATTTGAAGATTTTGTTTGCGATACGTAGATTAGAAATAAATGCAGCCTTAAATGTTACCAACTGGATTGAGCTACAACTATAATGTAGCATTGTACTCAGATGTGTTGCAATATAAATGTTGCTGTTTTCTGTAATTTTACAGGATCATTCTGAAATCCCTCAATTCTGGATGCGAGTATAAAAATCATCTCGGGGATTTGTATATCAGCGGGGGTGTAAAATGAACAAGAGGAGAGCAGCCACCTGTGTGCACCCCATTTAAGTTTCTTCCTGTTGACCCCAATGCAAATCGAAAATAATGATTGGCCCCTCAGTGTATATAAAGTAGTCTATCCACTCTCGTCTGTATTTTAACCACAGCAAATTTGAATTAGCCCCCTGAGAATGTTAAAAAAGGAAGTAATTTAAAAGTCAGTGGACATTGTAAATCCCTCAGTACATGCTCCTACTGTGAGGATTCCCAGTATATCCCCACAGCACATTCACTCTCTTAGAGTTTTACTAAGGGCCTCAGTGCTATTTGCAGAAATGTAAATAGTTAAATAAGGAAGTTAATAACATTTTGCTGTTTGTTACATCTGTGTATATGTCTCAAATTTAGATCTCCTTTACATAATATTCCAAATGCATGAAGTCATAGAGTCACACAGCACGGAAACAGACCCTTCAGTCCAAATAGTCCATGCTGAACCTAATCCCAAACTAAACCAGTACGATCTTTTTGCTCCTGGCCATGTGGCTTCAAACCTTTCCTATTAACGTACTTATCTAAGTGCCTTTTAAACATCGCTACTGTGCCCGCATCCACCACTTTCTCAGGAAGTTCTTTCTACATGCGAACCATCCTCTGTGTGAAAAATTTACCCCTCATGTCTTTTTAAACCTCTCTCCTCTCCTCTTAAATATATGCACTCTAGTCTTGAAATCCTCCATCCTAGGGCAAAGACACCCACCATAAACCCTAACAAAATCCCTCATGATTTTATAAACCTCTATAAGGTCAATTCTCAACCTCCTATGCTCCAGTGAAAAAAGCCCCAGTCTAACCAACCTTTTTTTGTTACTCGAACCTTCCATACTTGGCAATATCCTGGTTTATCTCTTCTGAATCCTCTCTAGCTTAATAATATCTTTCCAAAACAGGGAACCAGGACTGGACATGATACTCCAGAACAGGCCTCATCAATGTCATACACAACTTCATATGACTTCTCAACTACTATATTATAGGACTGAGCAATGAAGGCAAATATGCAACATGCCTTTAAAACCATCCTGTGTATATCTGATACAAACATCAAAGAATTATATACCTGAACCTCTAAGTCCCTCTGTTCTACAATCCCATGTGACCTAACTTTCCTAATTAGTCTACCAAGCGGAACCTTTTCGAAGGATTTACTGAAGTCCAAGTAAACAATGTCTACTGTTCCGCTCTGCATTTTGATAACTTCCTCAAAAAACTCAATCAAGTTTGTGAGACATAATTTTCCCCTCACAAAACTACGCTGACTATCCCAAAGCAATTTTTGCCCCTCTAAATGTTTATAAATCTTATCATTCAAAATCACCTCCAGCAACTTACACACAACTGAACTCAGACTCATAGGTATATAGTTCTCCAGTTTCTCCTTACAAGCTTTTTTTGAAAAAGGCACATTAGCCACCCTCCAGTCATCAGGTGCTGCATTTATATTTATAGATTATGCAAATATTTCTGTAAGGGGCCCCAAAATTTCTTCCCTTACTTCCCTGATACATTAGATCAGGTCCCAAGGCTTTATCCACTGCTTTATCCTCGAAGATCTCCAGAACTTGCCCTTCTGTAATTTGAACTGTTTTTAATACATCAATATATATTTCCCTTAGTTCTCTAACCTCAATTTTGTTCTCGACAGTCAAAACTGATGTAAAATATTCATTTAATATCTTCCCATCTCCTGGGGTTCAACACAAAGGTGGCCTCTTTGATCCTAAAGAGGCCTATTCTTCCTCTAGTTAGCCTCTCATTCTTAACAAAATTGTAGAATCTCTTTGGATTATCTTTAACATTATCTATATTTACTATATTTGCTTTCCTGATTTCCTTCTTAAGAATGCCTCTACACTCTTTATATTGATTATGAGATTCATTTAAACCCAGTTGTCTATATTCACATGTAGAGTGATCCTGTTGTCCTGAAACTGTTTCTGTCATTTCCCCTAGCTTCCTGGAAACTGAACTTCCTCTTTGATAATGGACTTCTAGATAGCCTGTCCCAGTAGTTTTAAGGATTGCCTGAGCAAGAATAGTAAAAGAGGTAGAAAATAATATTGACTTGTGCAGATGAGTGAAGAAGAGTGTCAGCAATTGCTTTCAAGGATATTTTCTAATCAACTTGTTCAAACATGCCATTAGACATTTATGGAGGAGGTGAAACTTGAACACAGGCCTCCAATCTCAGTGGTAGGGACTCTATCACTGAGCGGCACGGTGGCACAGTGGTTAGCACTGCTGCCTCACAGCGCCTGAGACCCGGGTTCAATTCCCAACTCAGGCGACTGACTATGTGGAGTTTGCACATTCTCCCCGTGTCTGCGTGGGTTTCCTGCGGGTGCTCCGGTTTCCTCCCACAGTCCAAAGATGTGCGGGTCAGGTGAATTGGCCATGCTAAATTGCCCGTAGTGTTAGGTAAGGGGTAAATGTAGGGGTATGGGTGGGTTGCGGGTCGGTGTGGACTTGTTGGGCCAAAGGGCCTGTTTCCACACTGTAAGTAATCTAATCTAATCACTGCACCACAAGAGTACTTACTTCACTTTTAAAACTTGTCATTATTGGTTTAAAATAGAGTTGGTGAATGTTCAATTTATAACCCCTCTATGCAGCTGACATGCATTTCTCTTTTAGACATAATAGGTCCACCTTCTTAATGTGTATTTCAAAAGCACATAAGACCATTGGATGCAGGAGCAGAAGCAGTCCATTCAACCCATTGAGTCTGCTGTGCCAATTGATGAGATCACAGCTAATCTGGCATATAATTACTACATGCAATTTTAGGATAGTGTAATTCACAGTGTGGTTGAGGGAGTCCTCAGATTGAAGATTTGAACTCCATTCATGATCCTCATAACAATAACCAGGCTATCTAGCTTTAATCTTCAACTTCACCCCTCCACCACCCACCTCCGGAATCAGTTTACTGTCAAATCTACAACTTTAAGGTTGTCCTATAATATCCAATCTCCAATCCAACCAGTTAGAGTGGGGGATCCTTTGGTTCTTAAAGATCAATGGCTCTATTTAAATAAAATTCTGATCTCAAAACGGCTGGTGCCACTTCATGACTGAAATTGGTGTTGGGTATGCATGTGAGCAACAGTTACAATCTGCTCCCATCACAGTGTGCAAAAAAACTGAGGAAATAATCTGCTACAAGGAACAAAGGCTTTTGTAAATTTATGTATATAAGTGCTTTGAAAAATGTTCACACTCATGCACCTAAGTGATGTCAACATTCTTGAATCTTTTGCTTCCTACCATTAGCTCTGGGTGCACCCACAGCTGAAGTGGAAGCAGCCTTTGACCTCTTTGCTGTCTTGTCACAGATGACATGGGGAGTCATCCTCTAGTGGCCCTGGGGTGAGAGGGCCCTAGCCCACATAAGTTGCTGGTGAATTCTCCTTGGCCTGAGCAGATGGAGGTGTTTGGGCACCTGGCAGATGAGTGACGGTGTGACAGGGAATCTCTGCAGGTATTCTGAAAGAAGAATGTCTGTCTATCTGTCACTCCTTGTCAGTGGCACCACACTTATCCATTTGAGGGGAATGGGGCACATGGAGGGAAGTCAAGGTTCATTGAACAATGTTGTGAAGGCCTAAGCACATGTCCAGCAGATAATTACTGTTATGTTGGACCACGGCTGTCCACAGGAGCCATCTCCAAATTTACAGAGACAACCTTGTGCGCGAGTACATTCCACTACTTGCCTCTTTCTCTCTGTCAGCTGATAAAAGTCTGAGTCCAGAGGCTTATCATCTGTAATGGATTAAGCAGAGGCCTTTCTCCAGCAGTCTTCCAAGTGGCAGAGACCTCAGCCTTTTCTTTCTCTTCTATTTGAAAGCTAATGTTGGTGCTGTGTTCACTAAAATGTAAGGCTGAGCCCACTCGAGTTATATTAGAATTAATCTCATTGTCATTTGTACTCAAGTACAAAAATACAAGAATACAGTGAGAAGTTTACAATGTCACAGCCCCATTTTAGGTACAAATGACCGAGGAATGAACCTTAAATAAAAAATAGAGGAATAATGAAAACAAAATTACATTAGTTTAAGGTGGTTCATAGTATAAGTTGGAAAATAGGAAGTAAAGTTAAAAGGATAAACATTACAGTCAGATAACCAGGTTACAGATAATACATTGCAGTGCAGATCAGTGCCGCGGGCTTACACATATGGGCTGATTGGACTCTCAAGTTGCTGGTTCTCAGTCCAACAACCATCCCACTCTGCTCCATGTCTCCAGCCCACTCTGCTCCATGTCTCCAGCCCTCTGCACTCCATCTCTCCACCCCACTCCACTTCCGCCCAGCCCTCAGCTGCTCTGCTCCGAGCCTCTCCTGCTCCACTCCAAAAGTCTCTGCACTGGAGGAAGATGGGGAAGAATGCATTGACAGTGCTTCCTTTAAGGATCATGGCTGCTCATCCTCGGAGATGTGATGGTATAGTGGTGAGAGAGGGGGGTTTGGGGCTTCTTGTCATCCTCAACAGCTTTGACATTGTGATCCAGAGGTTGTAGAGAAAACCACAGTGATATATTGGTGTCTTGAGGTGCCACACATACCAACATTTGCATTAAAAACTACAAACTCTAACAGGACTAGACAGGGTACATGTTGGAAGGATGTTTCCAATGACCAGGGAGTCCAGAACCGGGGAAGCGCTGTCTAAGGATGCAGGATACATTATTTGGTAATAAGATGAGGGAATATTTCTTCACCCAGAATATAGTGAGCCTGTGGAATTCTGGGCCACAGAAAGCATTTGAGGCCAAAACATTCAATGTTGTCAAGGACATCGATAATATGCTCAGGGCTAAAGGGATCAAAGAGTGTGGGGAGAAAGAGATAATAGGTGCAGACCATCTATGATCATATTGAAAGGCAAGTAGCTTGAAGGGCAGAGAGGTCTATTTCCACTTGTTTTTGCTGCATTTCTCTGTTACTATTACTTTTATCCAAGCAAAGAAAGCAAAGTAACAACACAAAAACAAAGGCAAAAGACCTTGTCTTAAAAGAAGATTATAATGGATTGTCTGCTATCCAAAGGATGCTGGCAGCAGGAAACCTGATCTTAGTGTTTACCAATACTATTGTTAAACCTTAGCCATGTGCTCATGTTGCTTGATAGAACACAACCCATTCCAAAATAAGAGAAGGCTTCTTCAAGATCTTGAAACTTGTTTGTGCCTTGATTATGAGAGAATTAAATGGCTGTAGGGTGGGTTTCAATAAGTAAGGCATGCTTGGATGCCGTATGTATGTTTAACTGTTAAGATTTCAATATATTCACAAACTCTATCTCCCCCAAAGTACATTATTTTGAAGAAGAAACAGAGAAGGGCAATAGTATAATATTCGGACCTGAATTCAATTAAAGTGAGCTTTAATGAACTCTTCAGCAACATGCATGTTTGTAATAATGAGCTGGATCTTTTATCCATACCCTACCTCCACTGCCAATGGGTTTGAAGGTGAGTGGCTTATTGAATCCAGCAAGCAGCCGAAATAATGTCAACCCATTTCCGCCCATCTCTTAAATAGAATAACAAGGGTAGCATCAGGTGGTCCACTACCTGTGGGTTAAATCATTTGTGGCTTTAAATTCCCCATATCCCCCTCACAACCCAGCCACTAATAGAAAGGACTTCTATTCTCTTCATCTCAGACAGCAGTCGACCAGTCAGAATCTGGAAAATCTCCAAACCTTTGGGACAGAGGCGTATGACTTTTGCATTGGGATTTAGGTAATTCTATTGAGTCTAACAGGGGGCTAAGGTAACAGACCTTGGCAAGGGGAGTGAGGGAAGGCAAGTTGCAAATGCGGGATAAGGTAGGTCCTGGTACAAGAAGCCCTGAGGGGAAAGTGACCTGGGGTGAAGGAGAGGGATGTAAAAACTTTTCAGGGGTGCGCTCTGATGGACTCAGAGATCTTGTTCAGGAGGAACAGTCCCTACCCATCACTAGCTCATGAAGGTAAATGTGCCAGACGGGTGCTTAGGATAAGCCTCTCTCACCACTGGCTGAATCCAAGCAGTAGTTTGAGGCTCTTAAGTGTAATAACCTGAAGTGGACATTAATTGCTCAGTAGAATACCTGTGGTGGTGGGAGTATGTCACCTTCCCTGCCTTCCAACCTGCTTTGATGTGAGTAAGATCCAGTCCTATGGACCAATTAAGGCCCTTAAGTGGACAATTAGTGGTTAAAATTCATTAAAGATTAATAACTCATTATAATTAAAGACTGAAATGCCTGCAGCAACTGGAAAGACAAGCCTTCACAGGGGTGTATGTAATGAGAAAGTACTACTGTACCCTCACCACGTACGATCAGGCATGATAAGAGTAGCCCAAACTGTACAGCACAAAATATTTTTATCACTTACAATCACCACAATGTGCATTAAAATCATTGAAGAGCTTACATAAGAACAGTCAATGTAGATTATCCAGCCCCCTCTTACAAAACTTTAGAAATTTTCAGGTCCACTTAGGTGCCTTTGCTCTAAATTCTTTGAAACCTTGATGTAACAAAAGGCTATTGCTTTCAATTTAATTGTTCCAATTATCCCAGTCACTTGTGGGGAAACAAGTCAGATTTCTATTTGGTTTTGTGTAAGAAATGGATTTCTGAGTTCCCTCCTAAATGGTTGAGCTCTACATCTACCATGACCCCTCCTAATTAGAGTTTATACTGTAATCGAGTATATTCCTGGAGGTTTCATCACATGACCTGTCCCTGAGCTCTAATCATTAATTGGCCAACACATTCCTCTCTGTGCCATACCACCTTCCATTGTCAGTTGGAAAGATAAAGGACTCATTACCCAATTGGATGCTGGGCTGTCAGATAAATCACCATTCTTGTTTCAATTCTCAATATTTCATACTTGGTAAAGAGAAATGAAACTTACAAAAAAAGCTTTTTTTTAAGTCCCCTTGATATTTTCCCTCTCCCAGATTACATACAGCAGTGACTGACCTTCCTTGTCTGGGACTTCATGTCAATTCTAGAAGATTAAGACCCTACCCCTCATCCTTCCTTATCCCAGAAGAAATACTTTCTGTGCATTGACAATACATTAGTATTTCACCATTTTAAACACCCATTTAAGCTCACTTGTTAATCTTTTATACTCAAGGGAATTCAAGATAAGTTTATGCAAACTTTTCTCTTGAATCTCGATTGTGCCCCAGCCAAAGGGACTGCATCCTTTTTAAGGTACAATGCTTAAACATTATTTTTAATGCTTAGGAGATTCCCTGGACTCCCATTTCAAGTCTTCTTGTGCTCAAACTCTCACATGCATGGCTGCCAAGTGTCTTGCCCGATGCATTAATGAAGATGTTCATATTTAGTTGCAAGGAGGATTGAGGTTATGGTGAATTCTGGTGAAGAGTCACCAGACTTGCAATGTTATCTCTGCTTTCTCCCCACAGATGCTGCCAGACCTGCCGAGTTTCAACAACAACTTCTGTTTTGACATAGTGAGAAATTGTTGGTTCTGTGTACATCTCTGTAAAGTTAATTGCAAGCTTCATAATTCTCTTCCTTACAAGTAGACACTTCTCCAAACCCTGTGAATGAAAGGGTGTCTCAGTCTTGGGAATGTAGACATGGCAATATTTGATTGAAACATAGAAGATGCTGAGCAGTTTTGACAGGTTGGGTTGGAGGGAATGTTTCGTCTTGCGAGAGAATTAAGAACTGGGATCACTATTTAAAAATAAAGGTTGCCCTATTTAAATCAGATATGTGGTGACTTTTCTCTTTGCAGGGATCATAGGTCTTTGGAACTCTCTTACTGAAAAGTTGATGTCAGCAGAGTCCTTGAGTATTTTGAAGGCTGAGACAGGTGGATTCTTGAAAGCAATTGGTAAAACATGATTGGGATGGTGGGTGGGAATATAGATTTAAATCAGATCAGCCATGATATCATTGAATGGCAGTGCAGGCTGGAGGGTCTGAATGGCCTACTCTTACTCGTTTTTTTCTATGTTCCTCTGTTCCGGTATTTTAGGTTCAACAGGTTCAACAAATATAGCAAAATTGCCGTTACTTTGAAATGCATGCTTGATTCCTCTTTCAGCTTTTCCCATGTAAAGTGGGGTTGCCACAACTTTGTTGATTTGATTGATTCTGTGATGAGATAGCACTCACTAAACAATCCTGATTGTGCTAAAAATAACAACCAACTTCAGATTCTCGGTCAGGCTTGCATGCCAATGCCTAGACCAACTGGAGTTGACTTGCCTGGTCTGAAAGCAAACAAAATCTTGGCAGTTAACTGTTCTGCATTTTTCTTTTCATGACAGCGCCTCTACTAATGACAGTCCTCTTGAATGCATAGATCTGCAGGGCCTGTTTGGTCTAATGTGTTATAGGAAATGCACTTTCTAAATGAACCAGAAGAGGTTCTTGTATTGTACAAAAGTAGTTGATTACGTATTAGCACCTAGTCAGTGGTTACATTGATGCCATAAATATTGTTGCAGAGACTTTAAGAAGAGTCTAGATGTTAGTTTTTACTTCTACAAAACCCCAAATGATTTGCCAACAAGGCCATCTTCATAGGGACTTATGGCTGTGTCTTCTTGGCACTTCTCAGTCTGAGCCTTTCAGACCCACATACAATAGTATATCCCTTTTAATGTTTTAATTCACATATTTCGGAGGTAAAGCAAACACCCTCAAGTTGTAAGTTCCCCAAAATCCACCAACATAAGTACAACTTGGCCCTCTTTAACATGTACAGTAACCGTGGATTTGTGAACTTCTTTATTTCTGTGGTAAATGAATTTGCCTTTTTAAATATATCTGGGTGGCTACGTGCTTTAAGTGAGAATCATTTTTCTTGTCCTCTGATAAAAAAAATGTGGCCCAAATAGTAGTCAGCTTTTAACTGCTTTAAATAGCGCAGAAACAATTTGTTCTGAGGGATGTCTGGTGGAGTAACCCACATCAGCATCCTGTCACTGTTCTGCCAACTGCCTGGCCAAACATTAAACAACAAAACATTAAAACTGAGTGATTTCCTGCGCTGTTATTTTATCAAACTGGCAATTTCCGAAAGGATTTGGACCCGAGCTTGTACTTCCTTAGATGTCCAGGGGGTCCAAAAAATGGTTGCCAATATGATACATATCACAAGCTGGCTCTAATACTTGAGCACATAAAAACATTCCTTTCTCCATATTTTTACAGGCCTTCAGCTGGGTGCAATAATTTTGCATGGAAATACTGTGATGCTGTAGTATTTTATAGACTTCCAGTTTTATTTTACAAGATTACTTATAATGCATTTATAAAAAGCTTATTGTGGAAGGTTAGGAGCTCTTAGTTAAATTTTCAACTTTGATAATGATGTTGTCTATCTATTTCAAAATATTAAATGTCAGTAAGTACCAAGTGAACAGAAACAGAAACTTTTCACCTCTGTAAAGATATCATTTGAATTTGTCATAATGCGACACTTTGAAAATGTTCATTTTTTTTAACTCTCTTTGCCTGCAAAACGATTTATGTTAGGATCAGTGCAATACAGGACCGTGTTCAGCCATGAAGCTCCTGCGGTCAATTAGCCTGCTGATACTGTAATGGCAATCATACTGAAAAGGAGCAGATGGGCGATGTTTCAAAGGGCTATTTCTGCTTAATTGCGAGCTTAAGCTCTTCAGGAAAGCAGGAGCTAAAGTTGGTGAAGGAAGAAATTGTGTACTTACTGATTGACTGGCAATAAGTTATTAAAATTAGTTAACAAATCGTTTATGGGTTCATTTGTATGCAGTGCATAACTGAACTAGTAAACTTTACACAGTAGGGGTTTACAATTTTTCTGCACATAGCAGACACTGTCGTTTCCTAGACTCATGGCCGTTGAAGAATTCTAAAATACATCTTTAGTATGTCAATTGCACAAATTGTGAAGGAGTCACAAATTTAGACTAACTAGAAACAGTAGTGTTCATTACCTTAAAGCCTTTCCAGAAGACCCAGATTCAAGTCCGATCTCAAGATGTCTAAAATGTTTGATTACAAATAAAACTAAATCCTGGCAATGTAAGGCTTCTCTACCCACTTGCCTCTTTTTTCCAAGATAACAACTCATTTACCAATACTCCTCCATAGATATTGGCTGCTCAATACCTTCTTTATTGGTCCATACCTCCCAGCAGTGAGGATAGTGAGCAATTAGATTAGATTCCCTATTGTGTAGAAACAGGCCCTTCGGCCCAACAAGTCCACACCGACTCGCCGAAGAATAACCCACCCAGACCCATTTCCCTCTGACTAATGCACCTAACACTATTGGCAATTTAGCGTTGCCAATTCACCTGACCTGCAGGCCTTTGGACTGTGGGAGGAAACCATATCAAGTGCATGCATACACATGGAGAATGTGCAAATTCCACACAGACAGTTGCCCGAGACTGGAATCAAACCTGGGACCCCCATTGCTGTGAGACAGCAGTACTAACCACGGAGCCACAGTGCTGCCCCATGGATGTGGCAATGTGAGAGGATACTCTATAATTGCAGTCACTGCAACGAAGGCTGATCTATACTCAAGCTACATCTGCGTACACAGACACATAACAAGATCACTGAACTCAAATCGCAGCTCTACTACACACACTCGCTTGATCGGTTGCTGAAACATTTGCGTGCATTTTGCGCCGCTTTAAATTACACGTACGCACATTTCAGAGGGGACGCAGTTTAGAGGGCGGAGTAAGAATCTCAGAAGAGGAGGAGTAAAGGAAGGCCCCACAAGAGAGCCAGACTGATGATGGGACAGGAAAAGAGATAGAGGAGAGTGTGGAAGGAAGACAGAAGGAGAAAGGACCTCTCAGCTCCTGCGCCATCCTTGCATCACTCCCTCCCAGGCTCGACGCTCTCTGCGGCTGAAGCACATGCAGGGTGTTTGCCATGTAAACTGCTGGAACTTGGTGCAGGTGTGAGATCAACAGAGCACATGCTGCTGTACCACATTTCCACTCCCTTCGCCGCTGACTGCTGACAACCATGATAAGCCCCCTGGCACTTTGTCAGCATTAAAAAGTCAAGTCAAGACAGAAATACTTTGCAGTTGTCTGGGTGAGCAAGCAAAGAACTAAAAAGCAGGGCAAGGCAAGGATGCTGTGAGCACCCAAGCAGGCACTAAGGAAATAGAGGTACACAATCCTTTATCCAAAATGCTCAGGACCAGCTGGTTTTCGGAATTCAGAATTTTTCGAATTTCGGAAGAAGTGACAGTTCAATGGTAAAATTTTTAAAAATCTTACCAAACAGCAGACTTACTATGAGTAATGGGCCCTGAGACAGAATTGAGACCTGCCATTGCTGGGCCATCCCACCCCCCCACAGTCGCATCTGAGTGATATGCATGAAGAGGGTTTTGAGTTGGGGTAACTGTTTGCACACCAATCAATCTTGTTAATGAGATTAAAAACTTCACAAAAAAACTTCGGATTTTGGAGCTTTGCATCTATTGAGACTTTGGTCTACTTGTCTAACCTTAGAAAGAAAGTGAGCAGCCATGAGATGCTGCCAGGTCAAATTTGTGATTTGGATGCCTCTCCTGATGAGCAAAGTGTCCTTGTACCTGTACTGCAATGAGAATGTTTCTGGTGTGTTCCACAATGCAGAATTGAAATGGAGAAACATACTGTAAGTACATGGCAGATGTGCCATGGTGGTGCGGAGAGGTTGGCATATGTCAGATGCGAGTGCCGTGGACATGGGGTGTAAGTGGCCAGTCTCCATGAAGCATACCAAGAGGTTGGTGCCAGGAGTCCAAGATGAAAGACTAGAGAAGAAAGCAACAAGCTGAAGTTACCAGGTACCCATTTACACTTTCATGTTTGGAATTGTCAGTGTCTAGTTTCTTCCTGACAGGCAGAAGAATATGGAGATGCATAAGAATGAGCAGAGAACTCATCTGGTTCACTAATATCCTTCAGGGAGGGAAAACAGCTGATCTTATCCAGTCTTGCCTGCATGTGACTCCAGACCAACCAGGACTATCTTCCTATGTGTAGTGCTGGAAAAGCACAGCAGATCAGGCAACATCCGAGGAGCATAGGCTTAGGGTGAGAGGGGAAGTATATAAAAGGGTCCTAAGTTCTTACATTGAGTCATTGAGATGTACAGCATGGAAACAGACCCTTCAGTCTAACTCATCCATGCTGACCAGATATCCTAACCTAATCTAGTCCCTTTTGCCAGCAATTGGCCCATATCCCTCCAAACCCTTCCTATTCATATACCCATCTGGATGCCTTTTAAATGTTGTAATTTTACTAGCCTCCACCGCTTCCTCTGGCAGCCCATTCAACACACATTCTGAACTCTTTCAAGTTTCACAACATCCACCAGAACTGCACGCAATATTCCAAAAGTGGCCAAACCAATGTCCTGTACAATTGCAACATGATCTCCCAACTCCTATACTCAATGCTCTGACAAATAAAGGAAATGCCTTCACTATCCTATCCACCTGCAACTCTACTTTCAAGAAACTATGAACCTGCGCTCCAAGGTCTCTTTGTTCAACAACACTCCTCAGGACCTACTATGAAGTGTATAAGTCCTGCTTTGATTTGCTTTTCCAAAATGTTGCACTTTGGATTGATCTCATCTGCCACTCCTGAGCCCATTGGCCCGTCTGATCAAGATCCTGTTGTCTTCTGAGGTAACCTTCTTCACTGTCCACTAAACCTTGAATTTTGGTGTCATCTGCAAACTTACTAACTATACCTTCTAAGTTCACATCCAAATCATTTATATAAGCTGATAACATCCAGCTCAACATTGTTACCACCTCTGTCAACCCCTCTCTTACCTCTGATTTGAGAGGATGTTTGTCTGATATCTGTATCAGGTGAGTATTTGAATATTAAAACTTTGGACAATCAAAAGGCATAATCTCTGCCACTGATTCCATCTCCTTCCCTCGTCACTGACTGAGGTTTAACCAGATTGCTTCTTGCATCGGCATCAGGTTAATCAAGTGATTAGGATATGAACCTCAAAAGGTCCCCATCACTAAGACTGCCTACTTACACTATCATAATACCTGTCTGTCTCTACCTATTCTGGAACTTCTGAAAACTTCGACCGTGCTTTTGTTCCTTCCAAACTCAACTAATCTAATGCTCCTAGTATAGTCCTATTCTATGGCCTGGTTCTGTGTTGGAAATTCTGTGGTGGTTTGAAGTTGTAAAGGCTTGTGATGGACTGTGATATGGAACACTTTCCCACCCTTGCTGAGTCAGCTTTGGAAGAGAGCCCATCCTGAGGTAATCGAAATCAGACAGGATTCTTGCTCACAATTCCTATTTGATGACTGATGCAAAGTTTGTGTGGATAAATACACCATGAAGTTAATAAGGAATGGACTCAGTTACAAGATTAAATATTCTCCTGATGATCATAGAGTGACTCTCTCATAAGAGACAGAAACAACTGATGGTGATTTAACTTGAGGGTCACAACCCCTTATTGCCAACCATACTCTAGACTCACATATAACTTAGCTACTCGTGCTATAACCTATAAAAATTAAGACCTGGAATAAAAAACAAGTATAAGGGATGATAATTATAAGCACTTTCTTATTGTATTCACTGCCCCAGTTAATTTCAGCTATGTGATCTCTGGGTAAAAACAAAAATAACAGAAAAAATAGTCAAAAATCAATGACAGAAGAAACAGCATGTGAAATCCTTCTCTAATTCTCTTGAGCAATCAAAACTAGACCAAAGCATTATCATGGTTATGTGTCATTTATCCACTTACCTTTCATACAATGCAACCTCTGCTCTAGCTACAAATCATATCCCAAACATATCTCCAGCCTACAGGAGAAGAAAAGGCAAGTAAGATTTTACTTTTCAAAGGCTGGCATTTCAATAATCCTTCAGTGCAAAATCATTCAGGAAAACAAGGCAGTATTCAACATAATAATAGCGCTGGACATAGTTACAGCTCATTGATGGTTCTAAGATGTCATCTGAACTGCTCAAAGAATCACAATCTTGAAATGTAATCCCAGCTGTTGCTTTGATCTCATGTAAAAGATTCCAAATGTGGATTGACTCTATGGAGAATTATGGTCTGATTAAAGTGAAGGCACACAGATTTGGGGAAATTAAATACATTTTCTTCTTTGCATTCAGTATCAGCTTTAAGCATTCTTTTAATGAGTATGTTATCTTCAACACTGGACAAAACATGCCTCAAATAAAGCTACTCAATCAAAGCCTCACAACACAATTTGTTGCTCAATGCAACTCTTCCCTTTTGCCCCATATTATTTATCTACTGGGTAGCTCTTATAGTGCATAATATTCCAGCTGGATTTGCATTCTAATTTTACTGAATCTGATGCCAATTTAGGGTATCAAGAATGTCAAATTTAACAACATCAACCAATCAGTTTTTGCTGACTAACAATCACAGTTTGAAACTCAAAAATATTAACTGAAGGAATACACACCTCAGAAATTGTATGACTTCAGGTGAAATTATTTCTTCAAACAGTTCAGCTGTATAATGTCGGGACTACTTTCCTCCCTTGGTTCTAGCCATCCCTTCTTTGTGAAATACCCATCAAGGCACCGTTTTTATGAAATACAATGCCATCGCCCCATTCCATTCCCTTGTTGACGTGTCTACCCATGCAATGTGCCCAATAGGAGCAAAGTTCACCAACCACCCTCCTGTTTCACTCAGGGTCACATGCTGTTTCTTCCTTATAAAAGCAAATTACTGTGGATGCTGGAATCTGAAACCGAAAGAGAAAATGCTGAAAAAATCTCAGCAGGTCTGCTGTTTCTTCCTTAGGTCTTTGCGAAAGAATCAGTAATCACTACTTCACTTTGGATTTCTCTCCCGAATATTGTTCATTCATGAGCAAGGTTTTTGGGACCCATGACTGATATTGGTGATTATTTTGGATTTGACTAAGACCTGGCTCATGAGTGATGATGCTTGTTCCCTACTGAAGCCTCCCAACCTGGTAAAATTCCTACTACTAAGCCAAACTGCCATGATGTTATGACTCTCATCAACAACCTACACCTTGATTTCTGCTCTGTTCTTGAGGCACATTCTTCTCATTTGAGAATCTCAGGCTGTTCCACCCTTCCCATCTCCCCTTAAGGTTTTCATAATCTCCCAATCCTCTCCAAAATTCAATTAACTTATTCCCTCAGTCTCTGCATTGAATGACTCTCATTCTCAGAGATAAATTTTCACAGGACATCCACTTGTCGTGGAGCCTGCTCAGTTTTTAATCCACTTGCAATCGTTTTCCACGTTAAAGTTTTCAATTACTTCAAGCAATGCAATTGATGAAACAAAAGCAGAAATTGCTGGAAAAGCTCAGCAGGCCTGACAGCATCTGTGGAGAAAAATCAGAGTTAACATTTTGAGTCGAGTGACCCTTCCTCAGAATCTCAGGCTGTTCTGCCCTTCCCACCTCTCCTTAAGATTTTCAATATCTCCCAACCCTCTCCAAAAGCAAGGTGTCCTCTCTCAATCCAATTATTCCTTCAGTCTCTATGAGGCAGGGTAACCCGACTCAAAATGTTAATTCTGAATTCTCTCCATGGATGCAGCCAGACTTGTTGAGATTTTCCAGTAATTTCTGTTTTTGTTTCTATAGTCCCTTTGGTTTTAATTGATGAGGCAGAAAGGTCAGTTCTGGGAATTTTGCCCAAATCAACTAAAACTAGACAATCATTTCACTGGGAATATTTGTTTTTTAGTATGAAGAACCAGCATAAAATCTGAAAATTCAATCCAAGGGGATTGTCAGGATGCTGCTGAGTTCTGACAATGTATTTCCATAGGCGCTCCAATCATGGAATCATAAAGATGTACAGCATGGAAACAGACCCTTCAGTCCAAACCGACCATGCCGATCAGATATCCCAATCCAATCTAGTCCCACCTGCCAGCACCTGGCCCATATCCCTCCAAACTCTTCTTATTCATATACCCATCCAAATACCTCTTAAATGTTGCAATTGTACCAGCCTCCACCACTTCCTCTGACAGCTCATTCCATACACGTACCACCCACTGCATGAAAAAGATACCCTTTAGGTCTCTTTTATATCTTTCCCCTCTCACCCTAAACCTATGCCCTCTAGTTCTGGACTCCCCGACCCCAGGGAAAAGACTTTGTCTATTTATCCTATCCATGCCCCTCATACTTTTGTAAACCTCTATAAGGTCACCCCTCAGCCTCCAACGCTCCAGGGAAAACAGCCCCAACCTGTTCAGCCTCTCCCTGTAGCTCAGATCCTCCAACCCTGGCAACATTCTTGTAAATCATTTCTGAACCCTTTCAAGTTTCACAACATCTTTCTGATAGGAAGGAGACCAGAATTGCACGCAATATTCCAACAGTGGCCTAACCAATGTCCAGTACAGCCCCAACATGACCTCCCAACTCCTGTACTCAATACTCTGACCAATAAAGGAAAGCATACCAAACATCTTCTTCACTATCCTATTTACCTGCGACTCCACTTTCAAGGAGCTATGAACCTGCACTCCAAGGCCTCTTTATTCAGCAACACTCCCTAGGACCTTACCATTAAGTGTATAAGTCCTGCTAAGGTTTGCTTTCCCAAAATGCAGCACCTCACATTTATCTGAATTAAACTCCATCTGCCACTTCTCAGTCCATTGGCCCATCTGGTCCAGATCCTGTTGTAATCTGATGTAACTCTCTTCATTGTCCACTACACCTCCAATTTTGGTCTCATCTGCAAACTTACTAACTGTATTTCTTATTCTCACATCCAAATCATTTATGTAAATGACAAAAAGTAGAGGGCTCAGCACCAATCCTTGTGGCACTCCACTGGTCACAGGCCTCCAGTTTGATAAACAACCCTCCATCACCACCCTCTTCCTTCTATCTTTGAGCCAGTTCTGTATCCAAATGGCTAGTTCTCCCTGTATTCCATGAGATCTAACCTTGCTAATCAGTCTCCCATGGGGAACCTTGTCAACTGCCTCACTGAAGTCCATGTAGATTACATCTACTGCTCTGCCCTCATCAATCTTCTTTGTTACTCTTTCAAAAAACCCAATCAAGTTTGTGAGACATGATTTCCCACGCACAAAGCCGATTTGACTATCCCGAATCAGTCTTTGTCTTTCCAAATACATGTACATCCTGTTTCTCAGGATTCCCTCCAACAACTTGCCCACCACCGAGGTCAGGCTCACCGGTCTATAATTCCCTGGCTTGTCTTTACCACCCTTCTTAAACAGTGGCACCAGGTTTGCCAACCTCCAGTCTTCCGGCACCTCACTTGTGACTGTCTATGATACAAATATCTCAGCAAAAGGCCCAGGAATCACTTGTCTAGGTTCCCACAGAGTTCTTGGGTACACCTGATCAGGACCTGGGGATTTATCCACTTTTAACCATTTCAAGACATCCAGTACTTCAGTAATCTGGATATTTTGCAAGAAGTCACCATCTATTTCCCTACCATCTATATCTTCCATTTCATTTTCCACAGTAAACACTGATGCAAAATATTCATTTAGTATCTCCCCCATTTTCTGTGGCTCCACACAAAGGTCACCTTGTTGATCCCCCTAGTTACCCTATTGTCCTTAATATATTTGTAAAAACCTTTTGGATTCTCCTTAATTCTATTTGCCAAAGCTATCTCGTGATCCCGTTTTGCCCTCCTGATTTCCCTCTTAAGTATACTCCTACTTTCTTTATACTCTTCTAAGGATTCACTCGATCTATCCAGTCTATACCTGACATATGCTTCCTTCTTTTTCTTAACCAAACCCTCAATTTCTTTAGTCATTCAACATTCCCTACACCTACCAGCCTTCCCTTTCACCCTAACAGGAATATATTTTCTCTGGATTCTTGTTACCTCATTTCTGAAAGCGTCCCATTTTCCAGCCGTCCCTTTACCTACGAACATCTGCCTCCAATCAGCTTTCGAAAGTTCTTGCCTAATACCGTCAAAATTGTCCTTTCTCCAATTTAAAACTTCAACTTTTAGATCTGGTCTATCCTTTTCTATCACTATTTTAAAACAAATAATATTATGGTCGCTGGCCCCAAAGGTCTCCCCTACTGACAACTCAGTCACCTGCCCTGCCTTATTTCCCAAGAATAGGTCAAGTTTTGCACCTTCTCTAGTAGATACATCCACACACTGAAGTAGAAAATTGTCTTGTACACACTTAAGAAATTCCTCTCTATCTAAACCTTTAACACTATGGCAGTCCCAGTCGATGTTTGGAAAGTTAAAATCCCCTACTATAACTACCCTATTATTCTTACTGATAGCTGAAATCTCCTTACAAGTTTGTTTCTCAATTTCCCTCTGACTATTAGGGAGTTTATAATACAATCCCAATAAGGTGATCATCCCTTTCTTATTTCTCAGTTCTACCCAAATAACTTCCCTGGCAATCCTGTGGATCTTTGCACATTCAAATCACTAAGTAAGCTTGCCAGACCCATTTCCAGTTTTCATGGGACCTTGTTGAATTTATATTAAGAAGACTGCAAAAGCAAATTGTATTCCAGCTGCTTCAGAGTGATTCAAAACAATCACTTAGCCAAAGGAGGAGCTACTGGGATGAATGATCAAAAATGTGGGAGAACAGACAAGTTTTAAGCAGGATGTAATCCATAGCCCTGTAGCTAATAGCTGAAGGTACAATCAACAATAATGTAGTGAAAGAAGTGGAAGGATATATAGTAGGCCGGTGTCAAAGAAACAGAGAAATTAGGTAGGATGGAGTTGGAGAGCTTATAGAGGTGGATGGGATAAGGCAAGGGGGATATTTGAAAGTAATGGTGAGAGTTTTAAATTTGAGAGTTTGCATACCACGAGGAAATATAAATCAGTAATGCCAGTGGACTGGGTGACCAAGTTTAATGTGGCATAGAATTACATCAGCAGATTTCTGCATGTGTTGTTGCTTACAAATGGGTGAAAGACTGCCAGGCTAGAGCAAGAAAATTCAAACCTGGAACTGATTAAAAACATTCAATAAGGCCTTCAGTAGCAAATAGGCTGAGACAAGGTTCGAGGTGGAAGTGGACGTGACATGTTAACTCTGTTCCTCTCACCGCAGATGCTGTCAGGCCTGCTGGGTGTTTGCAGCACTTCCTGTTTTTAAATGTGGTTTTAATCCATCTGTTTCAGCGTGAGACAGTTGCCAGAATAGCAAAAGGAATTGATGACTGTCATAATTATTGTGTCATAGAGCATACAGAAGATGCTTTTGGTTTTCTTAATGTTTGACGAGAGGGAGGGTTAAGAAACACTCAGGACTGTGGAGGTAGTGCAGAGTCCTGGTGGAAAACTAGTGCTGTATGACATTTTCTTCCAAGTTACAGCAAACTAGCAGGAGTTTGAGTAATATTTCCAGCATCATTTTTCAGCCTTCCTGGTTTGGTGTCATGCCATAAAATTGTCCATATATAATAGATGTCTAAATTTCCTTGGATGAGGTCTACACGTAAACTTATCTGTTTAAAAGGCCCAATACAAAGATTTAAATAGTTACTATGTGGCATAGAACTCGAGTTTTCCTGAAACAAGACACGCCATTGAAGCTTTTCATTTTGCACCTTATCAGGAAAGACACTGAGTTTTACTGTGCCTTTGTTCCATATCAAACTCGAAGAGGGGCTTGCTGAGTTTAAACTCTTTGATGCTCAGCTATCCTGGCACAACGTACTGTTCAATTAAGACCCCGAGTCCTTGAAAGTGTGCCTAGCTGAGCTAGCATGCACACATTTCAGAATACCCAAAGACTTGTCTGATTTGCACAAGCAGCAAGAATATCTGGTGGCATTGTGAGTCATAGACAATAGAGTTATAGAGTCTTACAGTATAGAGATATGCCCTTTGGCCCAAACTGGTCCATGCCAACCAACCCTAACCCCATTTCCCTGCACTTGGCTCATATCCTTCTAAACATTTCCTATCCATGTATTTGTCCAAATGTCTTTTAGATGTTGCTAATGTACTTGCCTCAAACATTTCCACTGGCAGCTCATTCCATAGAGTACCACTCTCTGTGTAAAGTAGTTGCCTCTCAGATTCTCTTTTATTCTTTCCCTTCTTACCTTCAACTGATGCCCTCTAGTCCTTGATTCCCCAACCCTGGGAAAAAAACTGAGTGGATTGACCCTATCCGTGCCTCTCATGATCTTATATACTCTATAAGATCCCCCCTCAGTCTCCTACACTCTAAAGAGAAAAGTCCTAGCTTGTCCAAAATCTCCCTATAACTCAGACTGTTGAGTCCTGGCAACATCCTTGTAAATTTCTTCTGCACTCTTTCCAGTACAATAACATCCTTCCTGTAGCAAGGTGACCCCCCACAATACTCCAAGTGTGTCCTCACCAACATCCCGTATAACTACAACATAACTTACCAACTTCGATATTCAATGCCCTGACTGATGAAGGCCAGAGTGCCAAAAGCCATCTTCACTGTCCTGACTACCTGTGACTCCAATTTCAGACAACTGTGCACCTGAACTCCAAGGTACCTCTGTTCCACTACACTCCTTAAGGCCCTACCATTCAGCACGAAACTCCTACCTCAAGGCCAATCCAGATATAGTAAGCTGCAAGCTTGACACATGGGCTGCAATAATCATCTTCAACAAGTGGGTTTTAATTGACAAAATGTGCTCTGATAATGATAGGTCAAAATTCATAATCATTGGACCTGAGGATAATCATGACTGCATAGACCTGCTTGAAAGCAAGTTACAGAAAGTTTTGTTGAACTTGTATAAGTGGGGTGATCTGCCTGCTGATATATATGACAGGATTCATCCTCATGGTTCATTGCATCAATGTATTGCTCAAGACACACAAAATTGACATCCCTTTGCACAATATCTATGAATGCATTTGCACCACATAAATTGGATAGATGGGTGAGTGTGTTGCTGTAACCATATCTAGAAAGATTTACTACATACATGGTGAATACTTGTTTATCAATAACAATGGCATGAAATGTACTCAGTTGACATTGATGGCTGGAGTGATTCTAACAAAGTCAGTCAGGTGCATTTCATAGAATATGAGTTCCCTGACTGGGGCTGTTAATCAAGGAGCCCTAGCTAAAAGATAAGACCAGGAGTGTTGGACATCTTGTTCTTTCTGCGAGATGACTCTGAGAGACCTGGATCAGTGTCAAGGAATCGCCATGTGTAAATAAAGGGTGCCTTGGTGACAGGATACCAGCATCTGTGGAGTTATTTCAGTGAGCAATTCATGAACGTGTCATTCAAAGAAGTCATAAGCATTGGCACCATTAAGAACAATGTAGATGCACTGTCATTCTCTGAATATGTCTTGATCCAGTGGATGCAGTGGTACTTTTCTAAATTTAAACAACAACTCAGAGAATAATAATTCCTTGGTGTATTCTCCATAATAAAGCCTCAACCAATCAGAATCCACCTGTCAACCAAATGTCACCTTTTTTTCTCATGCTGTATAAATTGTTGTTCCCTTGAAAATTAGGTATTGCTGCAAATATCCAGATCACTATAATGCAAAAGTTTTTCAAGGCATAATGCCTTTTAAGCAATTCTTCAGAAGATTTTCAAGAATGTTACAGGACACTTTTTTTTTAATCTGTCCCCATTTAGTCTTCCAGGTGTATACATAGGAATTGTTCTAATTCTCCACTCCATTGCTCACAACAGTGATCTCTCTATTATGCATTTTCTTCTCACCTTATAGAAGGAAGGAAAGTAGGACCAAGGAGAGGGATGTCATTTTGCACTGTGGCAGCACAGATGTCCTAGGTCCATTTATTAGCACTTGCACACCCACCCCCGCAGATAAAAGTAGTGTAGGCAGAGATCAATGGGAAACTGGAGGGTGCTTTTGATGTCAGTACAGACCTGACACAGAAACACAATGGCACACTATATGAGAAAAAAATACCTAACAGGTCCTTGGCCTTTTTTTTAATTGATTGGTTGTGTCTACTTATGACCAATTGGTTGAGTGTAACCAATTAGAAAATCTACCCTTAATTGTTGCCTTAGTTATCAAACAATCCCTTCAAAAGTTGTAAGAACGATTGAAATTGTGCCAAAAGCGAAGGAACTCTTAAGAATGAGTCTACCAGAGCAAAAAAACAGTCTGGTCGGAGTTCTTAAACCTCTTCTGTTTGCATGTGCTTGCTTTTGTCCTGTTCATAAAGTAATAATGAACATCTCAGCATGTTTTATGCTGAAATTAAGGAGAATAGAGCCAATTAAAGCATGAGTCACAGCGGAGTGCTTTAAGGACTCGCTGCCTCCCTATTGCCACATAGACTATGGTTGAATGTTCATTACAACCATATGAAGTTAGACGAGACAATTTAAATGAGGAAAATTCACAAATATCTAGGTTGTGTTACAATGCACTTCTTACCAAATCATTATTTTGATCAGAGTAAGACTTCATTTCTATGCATTTAGTTCAATTAGTAATTGGTGACAGCACGAGGAAATCTAAAAGTCAACCTTTGATCTCAGAGCTTAAAAAGTACCATTCTTCTGGGGAAAGTGTTGTTTTGCAACGCTTTGATGGTGTTAATAATTGTGTTTGGTTTTTGAACATGGATGTGTACAGATTTCTGAACAGACCATGGGTGGCTGGAAACTACAATGGAAGGAAATGTGTAGTCCTGAAGATTAAGAGCAGTTGACTTAATAGTGTTACAATTAAAATGTAAACCAAATTAGAAATCAAATTCATAAATCAATATCTGCAGCCTAGGTTATGTTCATCCAAACCTACTGTCATGAAATTGTTTACACAGGATTTCTTGAGCCAGATTAAAGTTTGTTAATAAAATATGATGATTTAGCATTCAGCGTTGCTGATATCCATTGTTGACTAGTTTCATTATGTTTAAAAGTACATGGTTTAAAGAATTGACCAATTCTGGAAGTTTCCAGTATTTTGTGTATCATCACACTGATACACAAAATAACTGTCTTGCTTAAAATCCATCACGCAGATAAACAACTAGTTTTTATGAACTGCGCATATTTTTAAAATACAATGTTATTTTGTCAAAAAATGTTAACGACTAGTTTGCCCATTTAAAAAACTTGTTAAATATGGGCAAATGTTCTGTTCATAACATATATGTAAGCCTAATATTGACCATTAGTGAGCTATTACAGTATGTTAGGGTACCAAACCATTGTTGTTCAACTCAAGAGTGTGGTACTGGAAAAGCACAGCAGGTCAGGCAGCATCCGGGGAGCAGGGAAATCGATGTTTTGGGCATAAGCCCTTCATCAGGAATGACTCATTCCTGATGAAGAGCTTATGCCCGAAATATTGATTCTCCTGTTCCTCGGACACTGCCTGATCTGCTATATTTTCCAGCACCACACTCTCGGCTCCGATCTCCAGCATCCGCAGTCCTCTCTTTCTCCCCATTGTTGTTCACCTGTCCATTGAGGTGTTGATGTCACATGGTAGAGCAGAGGCAGTACTTCACAAAACTAGAAAGACACATCAGAAGGAAAGTTATCACCTGGCTGATTCAAAGGTAGCTTTAAAGTGGTCATTTGCAAAGCACTGAGATTCATTCCTGACATCAACATTGGATCTATTGTAGATAGGAGGCTGACAAAATCTTACTGACATTGAGGAGATGCAATTCGGATGGACAGTGGAAAATGGAATTCTATGTACATACAAATGCAAGCTACTGGACATTGGAAGCAATGTTAGGAAGAAGTATAATCGATAAGAAATTGGAGTCAGGCTAAGAATTAGTTGATGTCTTGTAACTGTGTTCAAACAATGAGAGGTATCAAGACACTCAACTAACAAGACGTTGAAGAACACTGCAGGAACAACTGAATTCAAAAGTCGTTCTGAAATTTTATAGTTCTTTAATCAGATTGTACTCAAAATATTGCACATTGTTCATGTAGTCATAATACAGTATTGATGTAGTGTTGATAAAAATCCAGAACTAAGAGTCTCCTGAAACCATTATCAATTGTCAAGAAAAATCCACCTGGTTCACTAATATCCTTTAGGGAAAGAAATCTGTCATCCTTACCTGGTCTAGCTACATGTAACTCCAGATCCATGTGGTTGACTCTTAACTGCCCTCTGGAATGGGCAACAAATGCTAGCCTAGCCTCATCTCATGAATGATTAAAAAAAGGAGTAGTCTTTGAAAATCATGACTCCAGAATCCCTTTCAAGTCTGTGTGGCATCTCCGCATTTTTCAATTGGTCACTGGGAAATTGTGGAGAGGGAGGAGGGAAGACATTAGCCTTCAATTGAAAGGAAATTGTTTAGAGGTTTATCAACAATGAGATGAGATGGTGAAACCTTTTTCTTGACACCAAACAATTTTGAGCAGATCAATGCACACCAACTGTCATATTCAATGCATGGCTCAGATAACTGGCTTTGCACAACTTTATGAATTTATTTGGTGGGTCCATCATGTCCTAGCTCTGATGTTGTTGCTACATCTCCTGCCTGTGACCACTTAACACCACACTCTGGTGCTTGTTCTAATTAGCAAAACAGCGGCAGGCCCCAATACGGCTGCCACTTGGCACTGCAGCTTATCCCAGACAGTCAGCTTCTACATTCTGGAGGTATTTATCAAGTTTGTCAATTCAGAAACTTGCATTGAAAGATTCTGTCACAATCACAACACAGCTTGGACGTGAGGCCATGACCCAATATTCAGTTGGATGTTGAGCTCCTGACCTCACACTTAAAATCCAGCCTCAAGAAAGGCTGCTTCCATTTTCCACCTTCCACCTTCTCTCTTACTAGAAAGAAAATCTCCTGCTTTTTCATGATGCTTTAGCTTCGAGAGTCTGTCTTTCATCCGTAATTGGATAGCAAGCTGGTTGTCTCATCTCTGCTGGATGACCCCCATTCAGAATAGATGCCTGGGCTCTGAAGCTCACAGGAAACGTCCTGCCCATGATGTCTACATGCAATTTTGTGACAGGTTTTCTAAATCTATTGTTGAGATACTTTATAACAGCCCCATGAAGAATAATTTGTGATTTATAAATTAGATGGTTTTCTGCCCAACTGCAATGTCAGCAGATAAATGTGAAAAGTAGATTCCTCATGGTTCACCCAATGCCTGGTTTATGCCAATATAGATACATTTCTGCTCTCAAATCTCTGACATTTTATTTGATCTGACTGTTCAATAATGGAGCCTTTCAATCAGTACAAAGACAAACCTTGGGTAGGCATCTGGTGAAATTATGCTCAGGTACCTGTTTCATGCAGTCTGCTTAATAGTTACCCAATCTAAAGTGAAAACAGCTTACAGAAGACAGAAGTATGGCACGTCCCTAGTGTACAAGATTGTTGCAATGGTATTTCTTCAAATATCACCTTTTCATTGAACAAAGAAAGGTTCTTTGCACGATCGTTTTCAGTTATAAGTTGCTGAATAGACCCGATCAACAAAGAAAATTATTATTCATGACCAAATGTTTTTTTTCATTCCCATCTGTCCCATTATAATTTGCCCTGCTCAAGCATTTTATCCATAATCCCTAAAGTGTTCAGGTCTTTTAATGGCATGTCTGTGAGCTGTTGTCACTAGTTGCTTGTTGTAAGCTAAAGCAGCTTCTTGTTCTGTGCCCCATTACCACTGCATATCATTAATAGTAAGCTTGCATGGAAGCTCACTTTCTGCTGACAAATTAGGCAAAACTGTTGTTTGGTAGTTCCAGAATCTAACACGTCATCACATCACTTTCGCGTCTATGGTCATTGCATTTCTGCTGCAGCACTCACATTATCAGAATTCAGATGAAGTCTTTTTGTTGTCAGTGTGTGACCTATGTACTTGACTTCAGGCAATCTCAATTTGCACAGTTTTCTCATTCAGCTTCAGGTTCCTCTGCTGAGCTCTCTCTAGCAGTCACCTTAGATTCTGACTGTGGTCAGTAGTAGCTTCTTCAATTGACTCTCCATGTAGGTGGGCTCACTGATCACCCACAATAGCTTCATCTCTAGGAAGATCATGGCTATCCATGCTGTCTGCATTTTTCACCCAAAGAGCAGTGAAAATGCTAAATGGCATGGAATCACATGTATCTAGAAGTACAGAGGGAGCAGGTATACAGGAACTTCACCCTCTGCGTGTTCCTCTCCAAGTCACTCACCATCTTGACTTGGAAATATATCACTGTTCCTTTATTGTTGCTGGGTCAAAATCCTGGAAAGGATTGGGCTTTCAGCTTCTTCGATCCTCTTAGAATCAGTATTATTCCATCATATAACCTCAATATTGTCTTTGACATCTCAATTTTCAGGAGCTCACATCCTGGGCTACTTTCCATAGTCATGGGAAGCTTAAAATGCTACTATTGGCATCTATCTGATGTTTCACATTTACTTGATGTGGCAGTCGTCATTCTAACAGTTGCTAACTATTTATCACCTTTACACTGACAATGCTAAACTGTTTTGTGATGTAAAGTGATTGTCAGATACATTGTCTGATACTTCTCTAGCAGCCATCTTTACAATTTGGCTTTGATTAGTTCTAACTACACTCTTGAATGCAAAGTGATTCACCTTCTTGCAGTTAAAGCACAGCTTTTCTTATGCTGGACATGCGTTGTTTTTTTCATATTTTTGTGATATCTTCCACAGAAATCATATCCTGTACTTGGCCTTGATCTTTCTGTTGCTTCTGCAAGTCCTTCTTCCCATCTTTAAAAAAAATGCTATTTTACAGTTCTGCATTGTCTCTCAGCATAATCCTTGATCGTTCTCCCATTAAGACTTGCTCACTGATCATTGACAACCCTAGGATTTCTGCATATATTGATACTTTTCTTGAGAGTAAGTTTCTTCTTTTTCAGCAGTCATACTCTAATAGCCTAAGCCTATCCTATCGCTAATAGCATCTAGTTGTCTAAAATTTTCACGTTTCTGCTAGATGTGACAGCGCCATCACATACTGACCACTGCCAATACTCTCCCTCTCCCTCTGAGCTCTGCTGTTGAACATATACCACTAATAAGAAATACTCATAGACAGTTCAAGATGTGCCTTCAACGTGTTCAGAATGTCTCCAGTTTGGCTATACTGTTCCTCAGTGAAGTCTAGATGCTATATGGATTGTAGCCTTCTTCCCTCAGCATTGATTTAAAAAAAATTACTTGTTCAGATTTGCAGTTTGAGTCTGTAGGAGCTTTATTATTTTGCCACTGAGACTGGAAGAGATTTCAATTCCGTTTCATATCGTCTTCCAATTTTGTAAAACCTGGAACTGGAAAATTCACGGCCATTCTGACTCACCCAGTACTCCTAAATTGCAGACTGCAGTTTTAGTCCTTCCATGCTTTCTCTTATGATAGTTAGCTCTCTTACAGCTCTGAAAATCCACATAGTTTAGGATGCACATTCCTAAACCTTTTATTTCATGTGGTCTATTAAATTGCTGCACAATCTAAAATGGTACAGCAGATGCCACATGACTATAGAAGTCACAAATGTTTGGTGTTCACAAATATGTTTCTCCAAACTGTAGCCTTGATTGTTTATCCCCAGAGCTAGCTAACATGCTTTCACACATTAGTAAGAAAGTTCCTGACAATTGTAGCATGATGATTAAACTCCAGACTTAAAATAATTTAATATTTAATGCACACAGAATAGCAGATCTGCTTATGCAATTGCTAATACCCATTTGTTCTTTCATTGTTTTATCTACAGCTTATGAGAAACATAAGCTTTGCAACTAACATTTTATAGTCATAGCTCAATTTCTAGCACATTCATTTCTAAGACACATTATTGAGAGTTCAAATCCCATTCCAGAATGTGAACAGAAAAATTTAGGTGAATAGTTCATGCAGAATTGGATTGAGTGCTGCATTATTGGAGATGCCATCTTTTAGATGATACCTTAAACTTATTATCTGCCCTCTCAGAGAGATGGAGAAGAGTAAGTGGCACTATTTCCAAGAACACCAGGAAAAGGTGACCCTGTGTCCTAGTCAATGTTAATCACTCAATCAACATCACACAAATAGATTGCTGTTTGTGGGATCTTGCTGTGCACAAATTGGCTGCTTTGTTTCCCACATTTCAACTTTGATTACACCTCAAAGCAGATACTCAGCTGCTGTAAAGTACTCTGGGAGGTTGTGTGCCCCCAAAAACTGCTACATAAATGCAAGTCTTTCTTCATTTAACCGACAGAGTCATCAACATCAGAATTAAGGACATGGAGAAGATCGTGTGGCCCTTTGAGATTGCTCCAGCATCCACACAATTATGGCAGACCTTCTGCCTGTACTGCTTGAGTATAACTTTTGGTGGATTTAAAACCAAATTATTTTGTCATGGTATTGACAAATGACTATAATGTTTGAGGAAGAAATAGAGATTTAAAACTGAAGGTTTGTATTTTTAAAAAATCATACAAATTCTTTCTAACAAATGATTAAACAGTTAAAGATAGTAACTGCAATATGGCCAATTCTGTAAAACACTAAAATAGATAAATCTGCCACGCTTTACTTCAGGTAGGATGTCAAATACCAGCTTCTCAGTTTCAGAGGACAGGAGTTTCAGACAGACTGACATCAAGTAGTGACATATCCAAGACTATGGGAGAAAATGAGAATTAACACTAAGATATGTGTGTCGACAGTCTGTGGTATGTGGAGGTGTGAGTTCTTGGCTGTGTAATTCTAGACTGAAGGATTTACACAACAAATGTCACTCCAAAATTATATCCTTATTGGGTTCACTAAACGGGATACAATTTAGCACATATCTTCATTTCATGTCAAGTTGAATCCAATTCTTGGCCTGCCATAACTCACGAACACACGCCTTTCTTGGCCGTTGATTTATGCACAAAATGCAAAGACTTTTCTCTTCACTGTTGTTACTGCTGTAGTAATCTTATACAGCATGAGGATGCCATAAACTGATACAGCATTTGCCTTCAGGATTGTCAGTATATCTGTTTCAAGTTCCATTCATTTTCAACAACTTATTTTGTTTCAACGAAGCTTCACTTCTGGCCTCCGTAGGAACCTGTGTGAGTGTAATCCATGCCAAGATCTTGTCAGAATAGAATTCTCCAGCTTCAGACAAGGAGGAAATCGATCTGGTGAGTCTGTCACACAAGTATGGTAATCTGTGAAATGCAGTCTAGGGTTACAACGTGCAGGTGCATTATTCCTACAGTTTGCTGATGCTAGCCGACTTCAGTAAGGCCTATTCTTTCCTAGAGCTTGTGGAAAGAAATTTGTCAGTGCTTGAGGGATGGCTGGCATGCCTTGGATTCCAGTCTATTCAAAATAATGAAAATAAATAGAGGAAAAATCACATTTCTGCCAAAGATGTCAACGCCAAGCTTAATGCAGGTGTAATATTTCTTTGAACAAAGAGATCTTTGTTTCTGTTGTAGTTTGTGTGATGAATTGGGCCCTGCTGTTTTATCATAGGAAGTAGATTATAATGTGGATATGCTGATGCTACTGCCAACAGTGAAACATTTTATATATTCATTGACTAACTTTTGGCAAGGTCGCTTCACAGCTCCCAGTCCCCAAGTGACTGCTAAAACTCTGGCATTGTGTGGAAAATGGGCTGTTTTTGGATTTGAGTCAAATCGATATGTTTAAAGAACATGGCAATAAAAAATATAGTTACAAATTCATTAAAGCATTCATATCTGTCAAATTGATTATGCAATTATGGGTCAACAATGGATTTGAAATAGACAAGTTTGCCAACTTGGCTATCAGACACTTTGACATCTATTAATTATTGAATGAAATGTGTCAGATATAAAGTATATCATAACATGATAGACATCAAGAAAACCAATCAGGAATTCAGAAGAAAATGATTGTCTAAAGATTGGTGAGAATAAGGAACTGGCTACTTCAAGGAGTAATTGCTGTGAATAGAATAGATGCGTAAACACATGCCTAGATTCTGAGGGACAGGACTTACATGTATTAAGAAAGGTAAGGACTGATTAGGTATAGTCAACATGGCTCTGTGCATGTGAAATCATGTCTGACTAACTTGATTGAGTTTTTTTGAAGAAGGGAAGAAGATTGATGAAGGCAGAATGGTGGATGATGTCTGTATGGACTTCAGTAAGGCATTAACAAAGTTCTGCATGGTAGACTGGCAAGGTTAAATCGCATGGAATACAAGGAGAACTAAACATGTGGATGCAAAATTGGTGAGTAGGTTGGAGACAGAGGGAGGTAGTACAGGGTTGCTTTTTGGATTGGAGGGCTGTGACCAGCGGTGTGCCGCAGGGATTGGTGCTAGGTCCTTTGTTTTTTGTCATTTATATAAATGAATTGGACATTAATACAGGAAATATCATTGTTCTGCAGATGACACCAAAATTGGTGGCATAGTAGAGAGTGAAGAAGGTAACCTCAGAGTACCATAGGATCTTGATCAGATGGGCCAGTGGGCCAAGGAGTGACAGATGGAGATTATTCTAGATAAATGTGAGGTGCTGCATTTTGGTAGGGCAAATCAGGACAGGACTTTTACACTTAATGGTAAGTTCATAGAGAATTTTGCCAAACAAAGAAACCCTGGAGTGCAGGTTCATAGTTGCTTGAAATTGGAGTCACAGGTAGATTGGATAGTGAAGAAGATGTTTGGTATTCTTGCCCTTTTTGGTCAGTGCATTGAGTATAGTAGTTGGGAGGGCAGGTTGCAACTGTACAGGACATTGGTTAGGCCACTTTTGGAATATTGCGTATAATTCTGGTCTCCCTGCTATGAGAAGGATGTTGTTAAACTTGAAAGGGTGCAGAAAAGATTTACAAGGATGTTGTCCGTGTTTGACAGTTTGAGCTATAGGAAGAGGCTGAGTAGACTGGAGCTGTTTTCTCTGGCGTGTTGGAGGCTGAGGGGTGACCTCACCGAAGTTTATACAATCATGAGGGGCACGGATGGTGAATGGTCAAGGTCTTCTCACTAGGGTGCTTGAGTCCAAAACTAAAGAGCATAGGTTTAAGGTGAAAGGGGAAAGGTTTAAAAGGGACCTAATGGCAACTTTTTTGTGGAGAGGCTGGTGCATGTATGGAATGAACCACCAGAGGAAGTGATGGAGACTGGTACAATTACAACATTTAAAAAGACATCTGGTTGGATACATGAATAGGAAGGGTTTAGAAGAATATGGGTCAAATGGTGTCCAATGGAACTAGATTAATTTAGGGTATCTGGTTGGCATGGAGGAGTTGGACCGAAGGGTCTATTTCCATGCTTTACATCTCTATGACTCTTTGACTCTAAGAGTGTGAACAAGAAGTGAATAGATGGTAATGGTGGTAGATCAAATGAAGGAAGTTGGGAGGAAGCTCAAGTGAAGTATAAATAAAGGTACAGGCTTATTATACTGTATGATCTTCCTGTACATCCTACACAATCTGGTGCAGTAACAGCAGAAGACTTTCCATTATTCTGTTGCTATATCATATGGTCTTATTGTGCCCTCATAAGCTGATGGAAATTGCAACCTTCAGTGTGAAATTGGGCTCCATAATACCATTGATGCTGGTAGTACAGAAAGCCTCAACTAAGGAAATGACACACATGTTTCCAGTTATAGTCTGCATGGTTCTTAGTGCTGGGAAGCTGCATATACTGGAAGTGCTGGAAAATCATGCATATACTGGAAACAGCAAGAATGGTGATACCATGGTGTCAGACAGCCATTCAGGATGATTTAGCATTAGTTATTGGAATTTTCTTTTCATTCACGGGATTTGAGGGGATCACTAGCTAGGCAAACATTTATTACCCATCCATGATTGCGCTTGAAAAGGTGGTGGTGAGCCACTTTCTTGAATCACTGCAGTCCATGCAGAGTAGGTACACCTATAGTGCTGTAAGGAAGAGACTTCCAAGATTTGATGCAATTGGAACATTGATACGTTTCCAAGTTGAGGCAGAACTTGCAGATGATCGTGTTCCCATGCATCAGCTGCCCTTGTCCTTCTTGGTCCTAGAGGCTGAGAGTTTGGAAGATGGTATTGAAGATGCCTTGGTGAGTTACTGCAGTGCACACTGTAGGCATTGTGCATCAGTACTGGAAGAAGTGAATGTTTATGGTAATGGTTGGGTGTCAATCAAGTAGGCTGCTTTGTCTCAGATACTGTTGAAATTCTTGAGAGTTGATGAAGCTGCACTCATCCAGGGAAGTGGAAAGTATTCCATCATACTCCTGATGTGCATTGTAGATGGTAGTCAGGTTTGGGGAATCAAGAGGAGAGTTATTCACAGCAGAATTCCCAACTTTTCTTGCAGATACACTATTTACATGAGTGTTCAGTTCTACTTCTGGCTAATGGTAATCCCAGCATCTTGATAGTGGAGAATTCCATGATAGTAGTGGGGTGAAGATGGTTAATGATATTGTTGTTGGACTGTTAATACAATGTAATGTTCTGGGCATCCGGATTCGAGTCCCACCACAGCAGATGATGGAATTTGAATTCAATAAAAGTCTAGATTTAAGAATCTAATGATGACGTCGCAACCATTGTCAATTACCAAAAAAAATCTGGCTTATTAATTTTCTTCAGGGATGGAAATCTGCTGTCCACACCTGGTCTGGCCTACATGTGATTCCAAACCCACAACAACGTCTTTGATTCTTAACTCCCCTCTTGGGCAAGAAATGCCAGCCTGGCCAGCAACACCCTCATCCTGTGGATGAATTAAAAAAAATTCCATTGAATGTCAAGAGGAGATGTATAGATTTTCTCTTGTTGGAGATAGTTATTGCCTGGCACTTGTGTGGCACAAAAATTACTTTCAACATAACAGCCCAAGCCTGGACACAGACTCTTTCTGTATTTAATTGTCTGCAACATTGTCTACACAATCTACATTGTGACTGAATGTGACAGGACTTCGGAGCTTCAATCTGATCAATTGATTGCGGAATCTCTTAGCTATGTGTATGATATGTGTATTTGCTATTTGGTAGGCTCTTGTGTTGTAAATTCACTAGAATGACACCTCATTTTTGAGATGCCTGGTGCTGTTTTTGGCATTCTCTCCAGAAATCTTCTGTGAACTAAGATTTATTCTCCATCATGGAGATAATAGTGAAGTGGTGATAGTGAAGTTACTGAATCTATTCAAATACAGCTTCTACTGGCCCACAGCTCCTCATAGTTGTCCAATTTTGAGTTGCTGGATTCATTTGAGATTTCTCCTATGTAGCACATTGGTAATACCGTAGAAGACAATGGAGGTTATCCTCAATGAGGAGATGGCTTCTCATCTCCACAAAGAGTACAGAGCAGTGTGCAGTTTACCAATGCACAGATGTAACATGTAGACTGGTGAAGACAAATTCAGGTACGTTTTTCTCTGACATTGGTTTCTTCAGCACCCAACATAGACTCAGTCAAGCTGCTATGTCCTTTAAGATTTAGCCAGCATTTACAAATATATGAACCAGAATCAAATGTAGGCCATTTGGCTGTTCAAGCCACTCAATAAGATCATGGTTGGCATATTTATATTTCAAATTCCAGATGCACATTTGTCACAGATCACAGAAACATTTGGTTCCCTTGCCTAACGAGAATCTATCTACCTCTACCTTAAATACATTCAAAGACCCTACTATTGCCTTCTGAGGCAGATGGTTCCAAAGTCACAAAACTCTCTGAGAGAAAAACATCCTTTTCATTTCTGTCCCAAAAAGAAAACCCTGAATGTTTGGAGAGTCACCTTGTTTTGTGGTCATCCACAGGAGGAAACCCCTTTCCTCGTCTGCCTTATCAAGGCCTTCAGGATCTTATACACTTCAATCAAGTCACTGTTCACTGTTTTAAAATCCAGGAGTAACAAGCCCAGCCAACCCATCCTGTCATCATAAGACAATCTGATAATTCTGGGTATCAATCTAATAAAACCTCCTCTGAATTGTTTACAGTGCATTTATATACTTCCTTTAAATAAGGAGGTCAAATTTGTGCACATTATTCAAAATATAATTTCACCTGTGCCTTGTATACCTGAAGCACAAGCTCTTCTATTTATGTTCTGTTCATCTCATAATAAAATATAGCATTCCATTAGCCTTCTTAATTACTTGCTGTCCTTGGACATACAATTCTAGTAACACTGCTAGCCAATCTTTATATTATGAGCTCTGTATACTATGAGCTCTTAATTTTTGCAAGAATCTCTGATATGGCAACTTGTCAAGTACCTTCTGGAGATCCAAGTACAGTACATTAACTGACTCTCCTTTATCAACAAAATCTTCAATAAATTGTTTAGACAGGATTTCCCTCTGATAAAACATTGCTGATTTTTTGCAACTATTTTGCATTTTTCTTATTACCCTTAATGATCTTAATTAGCTCCTTTATGATCAATGTTAATACATTCTCCATGACCAACAGCAAGTTAACATGTCTATCTTTTCCTGTTTATTGCCTCCCTCCCTTCTTCAATAGAAATATTGTATTTGGTAGCATAGATGATAGTGCAATGTGTATAAAGTATCACATTTCAATGAATTTTAATGGTTTCACATTAACATGCATTTTTAACCCTGTATGTATCTGTGACAACATGATGCCTGACCCCTTGTCCGCACAGGATGTAATGATGTCTGTGTTCAGCTGTAAGGTGAATAAGGTACATATCAAACAATGGATTCTGCAGACACCAATTGATCCTCATTGTCAAACGTCCCTATTCTTTCTCTGGTCTCTGTGTCCAAAAGTGCTAATGTGAATAAAGTGGGCAAAGATGGCTGGGTGGGAGGGAACCAGTACATGAGAATGACCAGAGATGAGGGACCCCATAGGTCTGTGTCCTGCCCATGGGTCTGTGTGTAATGTTGTCTTCTATGAAGATGCACATTAGTGGGTTCTGCTGCCCATCCCTCACAGCTTAAGGCACTGATCCTGCCTACTCCGATCTTGATCTTTCAATTTCCAGCACAATGGAAGGTGACAGTAAAGCTTCTTCAGCCAGCAGCTTCAAGCCTTTGTTTCTAAGTGTCAGTAATGCCTTGAACATCGAATTCCCCTCCTGGTATCCCTTTGCTGTCTGTGTTTTAACACTTTAACCAGTTCATGTATTAAAAACACTTTACCCAAACATTCTTGTTGATGAGGCAGACAAAGAGACACAGAATTTAGATTGTGGTCCAACTCGATTTTATTAACAAAATTTTCCTTAGTTCTCAAATTCCTACGATATGTACTCTTTACCTCCCTCTATCCATCTGAGAAAGATTATTACGGACAATGATCCACATATTTGAGCTGGGCTGTTGGAATCTCTCTCCTCTTCGACATAAGGCTGGCTCTCTTCCATGAAAGTGGGTCTTGCAGGTCAGGGTGAACCTTCACCTCGGTTTTCATGGGTTGCCACATGGTCTTTGCCACAAATCTTGTTGTGAGTCTTTTCAGGTGTGTTTGCATTTCCCCTTCCTCAGACCTTCCAGAATGTTCTATGGCCTTTGGCCAAAGTGGTCATGAGCAGTGTTCAAATCCTCCAACGGGATCACGTCAACATCCTTCACTGTTGCCATGCTGGTATAAAGTGCACACCTTCAGGCACTGTTGGGAAGTCAAGTTCCCAGAAAGTTTGATTGAAGCTTCTCCTATACACAGCCTCAGTCTGGTTGTAACTAGGCTGATCTGACACTTGTAACATCTTTGACATTGGTTTCCATTGTTTTATGCAGCCAATAGCTGCTGGCTGCCTGGCCCATTTTCTCTGGCTGTGGATCAACTTAGAATGTGTTAATTTTGGGCCGATAGGTCACTAGACCACACTTCTCTGTGAGCCCTACAGGCTTCACAGCTTTCCAGTTCCGCACCCAACACATCCACTTGAGTATCCTTTCTCCCCAGTCTTTGGCTTATGAAGTGAAATGTCAACAACATCCCCAACAACATTCATGCCCCTTGACCCAATCTGCAATCCCAATTCCCACAAATACATTCCCATGTCTCCTTCCTGTAGTGACAGCCTAAGGTTTCTCCATAAGCCAATTTCCTTCTAGTTCTTCTGGATGAACTCAACAAATGGTTTGGATCCTACAGTTTGAACACCTTAACCAGAAATCCCTAGGTGTGAAATGCATAGACCCCTGATTGGTATCTGTGCATCTCCCCGACTGTGTTGGAAGTAGCAATGGAGGCTTAAAACTCATTGTGACCCATTCCCTGAGCTGTTGAGGCATCAGCACCTTGGTCCAAGAACTCCCCAGTTGGACAGCTGACAATATCCAAGCCCTTGGATTGGTATCGGAGGCTGACCTTGACTTACAATGTTAGGACCCTGACTGATGGCTATCTCTATGGACTCTGGTGAGGGGTATCCCTCTCAGACTTTAAGACATGGCTGCCTACTTGCTGCATATACAGTATGTCTATTATGTAAACAGCTGACACATGATATAGGTATGAGATTAATGTAGCACACTGCCTTACAGTAGGGTGTGCCCTCTTGACTGAGGTCTATTGATCCAACATGAACTTCAGCTTGGTTATGTGACTGTTAGTTGTCATGGCAAGACAAAGCAGGAACTCTGTGACCATCAAGGTGAGTGCAAATTGAGGGAGTGCTCAGAGGGCAGTGAGGAGCCCTGAGATGCAGCCTGGTCTAATCTGAGAGCTGGGTCCTCTCTCTGCTTCTGCTTTTCAATGCCAGATACTCTTGTGGCCTGCAGTACAGGTTTGTGCTTCCCAAGTATCCTACAAGTGACATGCGCATCGTAATGGATTGGCAAATCTCGAATGCTAATCCCCATGAGCCTGGCTGGTGGCCATGGATGGTGTCCGAGTTGCTGGTTCACGCTGAGCAACACAGAGGCCAACAGTGAGCTGAAGTTGCTGGGGACCCACTCAGACTTCCCTATCGAGAATTCTCGATGTCTGGCTTGTTCGAGGTGAGTAGTCAGATGGAAAGTTGCATATTCATGAAGTTGATCTGTTGTTAATAAGGTCATTATCAAGCAATAAAGACCTTCATAGGCAAATCACTACTCCCTGGCAAGAATCTCACCTGAATACCTAAAAAGTGCAAAAAAAGATATAGCGAGTCACTTCCAGCATCGAGGGAGGTCTCAACAGTCTTTCACATGATTCTGTCACGTTTCTTGCCATACATAAGCCATGTCATTCAGATCCCTATAAGATTCTGCACATGAAGTTTTTATTCCATTTCTTTTCCTAAGTCTGGAAGCATTGTGGTGATCTTTTTTGTAAGATGCACCCTTGATTTACAATATAGTGAGTGTTAATTCATGTAACAAGGTTCATTTTAAATATGTAATCATCAATAAATGATCATTTAAATGCATCTAAAATGGGAAACATTCAGCACCATATTTTATTCTCTTTGCAAGCAGTACATACCATTGTACTCATTTGAAATGTTAGAAGGATGAATAGCAATGCTTCCATCAACAACACAGCTTGTTCTGTTCTCAAATACCAGGCCCACAATCTCGAACACAGCTTATCCTGCTCATAAATACCAGATCGTTTACTATGGTGGGCATACAATTGGCTCAGCTTACAACATTTACACCGTACAGGCAAGAACTGATACTAAGAAATGTATAAATCATACAATGTAATGAATTTTCAGGATTATGAGCTATAATTTGATGAGAACTGGGTGTCATGGTGGCCTGATGCATTAAGGGCAGATCACCATGTGAAGTAAGAGGCACTCACTATTTGAATTGTAGTTTTGTATTTGTATTTTCTTGTGATAATATTCTTGCTGCTGAGCTAGAAACTCTAAATTCAAGTCGCACTCTAGAACTGGATGCCCAAGGAATGTGCATTCATAACATAGCCAAACAGGTTTAGTATCAACTTCAAAATCTTTCCAACATATGTCAATGGTATAGGATAAGTGTGGGAGAGATTCCTGGAGATCTATGTGATGGAAAGAAATCAGAACCTCTACAATCACTATTCATTTCTCCAGACCACAAAATGCATACAAAGCAACTATGACTCCTTGGGGCAATGTTATAAAGTGAAGAGTGAGTAAATGTACCCTGACTAACCGTGGCCAGTTTGCAGGAACTCTTTTTTTAACTCAGATGCATTATGTAGTGAGATAGACAAGTAGATTAGTTTCAGAGAAAGGTCCAACACAACTTATTGAACACTTTATCAAGGAAAACCAATATTTATCAGAATCTGCAATTGTACTTTAACTAAATTCAAAAAAAACTTTATTAATCTTTTCACAGGATTCTTCAGTAAACAGTCTCAAATCTCTAAATTGAACAGTCTCAAATGGCCATGAGTTCTCTACTTCTGACACGGGCTTCTGAGAATTTGCTACACCCTATCCACAATCTATCTCTACCACTGTATTTGAACTGTTTGTCTGAAAGGACTGATAATCCCTAATCAATGCGGCGAGGACAGACTGACCCTGAGTATTTGTGTGTTAACTAATGTTTCATAATCTGCAGTCATTGGACTTCTCCTCTCTTCTAGTGCTGCTTCTGGTCTTTGGAATGTTTAACCGAGGTGGTCTTCTGGGTCTGGTCGGTCTGATGATGACGTACGAGAAGCTGGAGATGCTGTGCAGCTCAGCTGCCAATCAAAGATGCTCTCTGGAGAAGCTATTGAAGAAGGTACCAGAAGCTGAGAGAGCCAGTCTCTAGGTTGTCCATTTTGTCCCTCTCTTCACATCTTTCTTGAAGATTCTGTGGCCTATGTTCAATGCTAGCATTGAGCAAAAGCAGGAAGATGCAATGACATGACTATTTTCCAAACTTGGATATCGCAGAACATGGTTTTGTACCTCCAACTCTCAAGTTCTATCCTTGCCACACTGTACCACTGGCATCCTACTGAGCTGGGTGCCACTAAAACTGTGTGGCATTGTTCACATTTAACCTGAGAATGGAATGGATTGAGGGAAATGTTTCTTGTTAAATGGCAGAACAACCTGAAACATTCAAAGTTTTTCTTTACCAGGTCATAATGATCAGAAGGCACTCCCAAAAAACTTTAGATGTTGCACCTATTCCTAGGTGCAATGGACCAATTACCGATCAGAATATTTGTCTGCTTTTGATTCTCATGTGAATTCTCCAAGGTGATAATTGACAAAGTTTGTGAATTCTGATAGCACTCAAACAATCTGAGAAGTTGCCATCCACTGTGCTTATTTATCTACTACCAGGCCTACTTGAAGATATCTACAAATGTCACAGTAGCCTGAAAATTGTTTGGATTGTAGATCGTCTTGCATGCAATGGTCTTCTTAATGGTTGTAGCATCGACATACTCCTCTTTACTTTGGGAGTGTGGTGTGGTTCTTGATGTTGTAGATATTAAATGTAAATGTCCTTCCTGATGAAAAGCTTATGCCCGAAACATCAACTCTCCTGCTCCTCGGATGCAGCCTGACCAGCTGTGTTTTTCCAGCAACACACTCTCGACATTGGAAATCAAACCCCTGTTTTCCACATGCAGCTATAAATCTGAAACATGTCAAATTTAATTTCTCAGATGGTTTGATACCTGAAGCTGATCATGCCCTCAGATTTCATCAGGTTTCATTAATGAGCAAGAAAGCTATAACAAACTCATCATCTAATATATAGGAACACTGATGATTAATTAATAAAATTGAAACTTAAACAATCCCCTCTTTGAACCCAAACACACACATATGCATCACATGTAGGACAGATAAGAAAAGGTTTTCTTTCAGAATATCATGGATGATAAATATCAACAAAAACAATTAATTTTGTCAATCAGAGTCCAACTGAAAAGAGGGAGAATGAGTTGATTTTCTCACAATTCCTTTTTGGTTTTTGGTGATGATATTGTGTTGTTGTTGGCTGTGGCAATCTTCAGTTCAGGATCTGATCAGTTGGAACTATGCCTTGGCTTGAGTTAGCAGTTCTTTATTTTTGAAAGTCTTTGAGTGTTATTCATATTTACTTTTGGAAATGAGAGGCAGGCTTTGGCAGTCTGAATCTTAACTGTTCTCTCTCTTGCTCTCTCTGTCTCTCTCTTTATCTCACACCTCTCAGTTCTATGACAACTTTTCTTAAACCAATTCACAAGCCATTTAAGGGTAGTTTTGCTTTCAAAGAGGTCGGCACATGTCACAATGTATTAAATTCAATTTCAGCACAACTATACAACACAGTGCCATTTGTCATCTGTGAATTGTTAAAAAAAAACAATAATCCAAACTTCCATTTTCTCATTTACATTACCAAATAAAATATATGCACAACTGCAAAGTGATGAATATTCATCACATGCCTCACCTGCGCCTTGGATAGTGGACACGCATTGGAGAGACAGGAGGTAACTCTGTCACCATTGGGTGCCTGTTGTAGGCACAATATTTATATGACTGGTCTAATTCGGTTCCTTGTCAATGGTAAGCCCAAGGATATTGATAGTGGGGGCTTCATTTTTGATAAAGCAATTGAATCTCAAAGGCAATAAGTCGATTCATTCTTATTGAAGATTATCATTGCTTGTCACTTGTGTGACTTGAATTTTGCTTGTCACTTATCAGCACATGCCTTCATTTCTTTCCAGGGAGGCAACACAAACTGTTTCACTATCTGAGGAGTTGTGAATGGTGCTGAACATTGTCCAATCATCAGAGAACATCCTCACTTCTGACCTTATGAGGTAGGGAAAGTCATTGAAGAAGTAGCTGAAGATGGTTGCACCTAGGACAATCCCTTTGCGGAACTCTTGTAGAGATGACCGGAAGCTAAGATGATTGACCTTCAACAACCACAACCATTGTCCTTTTTGCCAGGTATGACCCAGCCAGGTTTACTGCCACAATAATGTGCTGCTCTACTGCCATTATTATATCCTGCTGCTGTCTGCATTGGGACGGTGCTAAAATATTAGTAATTTTTCAACAGTTTAGTAAAGATTTGTTTTTGCAAGTAATTAAGTTGTTAGAGAATTAAGTGCAAGCGTTGAATGCTTTTATTCTTTCATCTGGTTTGTTTCCCAGTTTCCCATTGAAGATTGGATTCCAATTTTGTTTCATGTTATGGATAAGTTTCCTTCTAAACCAGCTCCTTAGACCCAATTGCACCAATTTTACACCAATTCATCCACAACTGGGAGTGAGCCAACACAGGAAATTGAACAATGCCCCTCAAAAGCTCATTGTGTCAAAAGAAGCAATATAAATAATCCTCTCTTCATGCATATTTCTTTGGAGCCATTACATAATAGGAGACTGGGAATCAAACACAAATCCTTATTAAACTGCAGAGTACAACTATTTACTATTTACTTTTTACTGGATAATCAAATTGACCCATCATAGAATCCTTTTGTTTTTTTTCATGCTTCATTGTGTACTGCGTATGCTGACGGTATATAGAAATAATGCATTATGCATCAGAAGCTGAGGTAGCAAGGGACAGGTGACATTGCAAATTAATCCAATGATGACCTGAATTTGTTTTTGACTTGAGGTGGGCGGTCCAGTCAAGTAAGTTCTGATTCCTTGACAAGATAGGAAATCAATTATTTACCATTCACGTTAGACCTTAAGAGTTCTCCAATTTCAAATTATCTAGATATATGTATTATATCATTGAAATACTCATCCTTTAAGATATAAATACAGAACTCTTAAACTGTAATAAAATCACTTCTTAAAGAATCAGGAGTCCTTTCACTGTGATATACATGCTATCATTTCCTGACATCTAGTTAGCTCTTTTAAGTGGGTGCCATTAACGATATCCTTCCACAGACAAGCTTCACAGATATTATCCAGAGCACTAGCATTAGGATACCTCCCACATCACAGAGTCAGAAATTTGCTTGAAAATGTCTCCAGTTTTCTGCTCACCTTAGGGGAGGAAATTTGAATTCGAGTAAGAAGCCAAGAGAAAAGGATTGGGAAGCAGAGGACCAATTACAATAGCAAATTTGTGAGAAACAGACGCATCGACATAGATGGAGAAGAAAGTGCTACTTAATCCAAACTCAAAAACATGCAAATCTTATTTGTGATTACACATGCTAATCATAAACACCAGTCTTGAAATGAGTGAAAGACTTCAGCCAAAATAGGAAGTTCTTGTGGTGAGACGGCTGATATGGTCAGGCTGGAAAACCTCACAACTGCTTCCTGTGGTCACCTGAATTCCATGTGCTCACTGATTTGTAGCAGCTAATGAATCAAAGGTTTCTAAGAAATCACTGTGCACTAATCATAGACTCCACAAGCGGCATGTGATCCTGAGGTGGATGAGTTCAGTTCCTTGAGCAAACTTGCAGATGAGGTTGCATGAAGCATATCAAATGGAATTTAGCCTGAATTTATATCTTCACACGAAAAGCAGAGGTTTCTTAGGTGTCTCAGTGAACCTTCAAGTACAATAGGCATTCTAACACATTTTCTTTCTTATGCTTCCACTGAAGGAATCTGTTCTGAGAAATATATATATCCTCTCTTGTTAATTATCTCATTTTGAAAGCTTGTCATTTATCCATGACTTTGGAGGATTGGGCAATTTGGATAAGGTTGTGCAAATCACCATTTATAAGATACAATTCAAACAAAAAAAGGCTCATTATAATGATATTTTCTCTTTTTTATCCTGGACCTAGTAGCTGAGGGCAAAGTGGACAGTTTAATAACTAAGAATGAACAAGTATAGCAATTGACAAATAAAGGACATAAACCTAATGGGTTAGTTTACCACTTTTTGCATTAAGATAAATGGGTTTTTATAGGTATTTTACATCCCTGCTTATTTTGTTTTCATTGAAGACAATGAATTTAAAACTGAGGAGGGATATAAGATAAATGCTAATTGTCCCACACTTCGTATCAGCTATTGCATAAGCTGAAGGGGCAGATTTTGCTGGACTGAGGCTTTATATTTTATAATTGTTGCCCTGAAGTTGTTGCTGATAAAGGCACATTACGAGGAACAGAGAATCTCAGAGGAGAAAGTGAGGACTGCAGATGCTGGAGATCAGAGCTGAAAATGTGTTGCTGGAAAAGCGCAGCAGGTCAGGCAGCATCCAAAGAGCAGGAGAATCAACGTTTCGGGCATGAGCCCTTCTTCAGGAATGAGGAAAGTGTATCCAGCAGGCTAAGATAAAAGGTAGGGAGGAGGGGTGTTGGAAATGCGATAGGTGGAAGGATGTCAAGGTGAGGGTGATCGGCCGCAGTAGGGGTGGGGGCGGAGAGGTCAGGAAGAAGATTGCAGGTTAAGAAGGCGGTGCTGAGTTTGAGGGATTTGACTGAAACAAGGTGGGGGGAGGGGAAATGAGGAAACTGGAGAAATCTGAGTTCATCCCTTGTGGTTGGAGGGTTCCTAGGCGGAAGATGAGGCGCTCTTCCTCCAGCTGTTATGTGGTGCCTTCCTAACCTGCAATCTTCTTCCTGACCTCTCCGCGCCCACCCCTACTCCGGCCTTTCACCCTCACCTTGACTTCCTTCCACCTATCCCATTTCCAATGCCCATCCCCCAAGTCCATCCTCCCTACCTTTTATCTTAGCCTGCTGGACACACTTTCCTCATTCCTGAAGAAGGGCTCATGCCCGAAACATCGATTCTCCTGCTCCTTGGATGCTGCCTGACCTGCTGCGCTTTTCCAGCAACACATTTTCAACAGAGAATCTCAGATCTTGGTCAGCAATGGGGAAACAATGAGAATTAAAGACTGAGAGATTCATAGGAAGGACTAAACAAAGGTTTAATTAAAATAGGTGAATTCCATGTCGAATCAGTAACAGGAAAACCAATAAAGCAAAGGAAAGAAAGTTGATTTAAGAAAGGAAAAAAATGTACAAAGGAAAAAATAAGAGAGAAAGGTAAATATGTAGATTTTTACGTTTTAAAGTCTTCAAAAACAATTCACAACCAGAAGAAGTAAGACTCCTGATTTTTATTGTTCACTTTCTGTTTGGAAAAGAATGATGGGCAGTCATTGACAATTATCAATTTACCAAAATAATCCTTGGTTTGTTAATTATTGGGCTTATATTTCTGATGGTGAACTTAATAGACTATGAATATGCAAATACAGCACATTCATGAAAATGATAGATTAATTGAAAGCAAGATTGTACTTTCTGTGAAGTTAGCTGTGGATCAATACAAGTTGGAGAAAGTGAGGACTGCAGATGCTGGAGATCAGAGCTGAAAAATGTGTTGCTGGAAAAGTGCAGTAGGTCAGGCAGCATCCAAGGAGCAGGAGAATTGACGTTTTGGCCATAAGCCCTGCTTCAGGAATCCAAGTTCCAAGATCCAAGATCCAAGATCAATACAAGTTGGTCAGGAATCTTTGTTGATTAATCATTCACAAGACATTTCTTCCTTACTGTAAATTACTGACAAATTTATCCATGAATAATGGTGTGAAACATTTAGATACTATTATTTTCTGTATAAAATCTAGCCCAAACTTCAAATTCTGTTGTAGCCTGTGAAGCATTTGACTTTCAATTATAAACACCCATGCCACGATTAAGTTTTTATAAATTGGTATGACTGCTGTACTAAACTGAGTATTGAGTTGTACCTCAGTTTGAATATTTAATATTGTCACTTGGCCAGAGCATTCCACTTGAAGAATCAAAATCCAGTTTAGTTATCAGATCAAAAAGAACTGCACAGCAGAGTGCTATCAGGGCACCGCAGACATCATTCAGTCTTGAATTAAAATTACATGTTTTCACATTATACTTTGAGTTCATACTATTTACAGTCAAATAACAAAATGTATGGAAATTTTGGATTCAAAAACTTTTAATGCTACTATGTGTTTGGGTTCGAGACAGAATGATTGGGAAGTAAGCAAAGTCTTCAGTCTTAGACTTCTAAGTGACATTATTTATTATATATTAATTCTAAATACTACGATACATAATACCCATTGATGCACGAGGCTTTGATTTATATTTACATTAGGTAAGAACTAATCTATCTTCTTTTGTTCACGTCCATGCGCTCATGTACTGTACATGGTTTTGTCCAGAGAGTCTCACTTTGATGTGTCTAACAGAGTGTTCCTTTTAGTCTAAAGTCTTTCAATGCAGGTTGTTGAATAATTTCAGAGAACATCTCTGGAGTACCCACACCCACCAACCCCACCACTCCATGGTTGAACACTTCTACTCCCCCTCCTACTCCGTCAAGGACATGCAGGTCCTGGTCCTCCTACACCACCAAACCGCTGCCACCCGATGCCTGGAGGAGGAACGCCACATATTCTGCCTTGGGACCCAACAAACACATGGGATAAATGTGGATTTCAACAGCTTCCTCATTTCCCCTCCCTCCATATTATCCCAGTCCCAAGCCTCCAACTCGGCACCACCCTCCGGACCCGTTCATCACTCCCTCCTCTGACCTACCACCTTCTCCCTCACCTTCATCCAGCTATTGTTTTCCCAGCTAACTTCCCCTCAACCTCACCACTCCCCCTCCCATTTATCTCTCAGCCCTGACCCACAAGCCTCATTCCTGATGAAGGGCTTATGCCCGAAACATCAATTCTCCTGCTCCTTGGATGCTGCCTGACCTGCTGTGCTTTTCCAGCACCACACTCTCAACTCTGAGCTCCAGCATCTGCAGTCCTCACTTTCTCCCTGTAGAATAGTAGTTGTCGGATGTCTTCTTCTAGAGTGTTCTAGCTCTGACCCCACTGTGGTATTCATAATGATGCACAGAATCCATCATTGCAAAGTTGCCCCAGGGTCCTGGAGCCCTTACAGAACACAAATATATGTGGATGGTTGGAATATAGACACCTATTTGCAGTTCTGACCAAGAATCTAAGTAATTTGGAATTAAAGCATGACATCGCCACTTGGCTAGCCAACTCTAAGCAAAGGTAGCAAATTTATGTTGCTTGTTCACATTACAAATATGTTAATAAGAATTGATAGTAGGAATAGTTGACACAAAAGAATAGGAGAAGTGTAACATTGGAAAGTAAGGCTTTGTAAATTGGTTTTTAGATGGTTTTATTTATTTTTGGATATTTTAATCTGATATAAAAATATATCTTACCATATCTACAGGACAGAAGCAGACTATTTGGCCCATCAAGTCCACATTGATCCTTTGACGAGCATTCCACCTAGAACCATTCCATCCCTGTAACCCTGCATTTCCCATGGCTAATCCACAGAGCCTGCACATCCAAGGACACTATCGGCAATTTAGCATGGCCAATCTACTTCACCTGTACATCTTTGAACATCTGGACAAAGCCAATGTGGCCAATACCACCGCATCAGTCTACTCTCTATAATCAGTAAAGTGATGGAAGGTGTCATCAATAGTGTTACCCAGCAGCACCTGCTCAGCAATGACCTGCTCAGAGCACCCAGGAGAAACCCACACAGTCACAGTGAGAATGTGCAAACTCCACACAGTCACCAGAGGGTGTGATGAAACCTAGGTCCCTGGCACTTTGAGGCAGCAATGCTCACCAGTGAGCTAAGGCGCTGCCCATTTTTTTATATATATATATATAAAAATGCAAATCTTTCCTTCTGACATCAAATCAGTATTATCGTATTAATTTAACTGATTGCATAATTTCGGGGTGGTGCAGGTTTAATGGTGGTGTCAATCTAGAGGCCTAGGAAATTGCTAGGGGGTCCTGGGTACCCATCCCATCATGATAGCTGGTAGAATTTAATTTTGATTTAAAAATCTGGAATTAAAAGCTGAATGATCATGAATATAAAATCGATCTGGTTCACTCATGTCTTTTAAGGAAGGAAATCTTCCCTCCTTACCTTGTTGGACTCTAGTCTCACAACACTGTGGTTGATTTTTGACTGTCCTCTGAAATGTTCTGAAATGGAAAGCGGATGATCCATTTCAGTCTTGTCCTGAATTCCCAGACTTCACCCAGTCTAATTCCCTCCATGTGTTATCAGGAAAGGTTTGGGACCCAGTACACTGCAAGAGCTATGGCTCCTGTCAGCATTCCAGAAATGGTTCTGAAAATTTGTGTTCCAGAATTTGCTATGCCCTGTGCCAAGTTCTTCCAGGTTAAAAATCACAAAGTGCCTGGTTAAAGTCCAACAGGTTTATTTGGAAGTAGAAGTTTTTGGAGTGCTGCTCCTTCGTCAGGTCGCTCCACTTTGAAAGCTTGTACGTCCAAGTAAACCTGTTGGACTAGAACCTGGTGCTGTGTGATTTGTAACTATGTCCCCACCCCCCACCCCCTTCCCCCTCAGTCCAATACTGGCACCTCCACATCAAACTCTTCCAGTACAGCTGTATCACTGGCATCTACTGACAATGTGGAAGGTTGCCCACATATGTCCCAGACACAAATATCAAGACAAAGCCTACATTGCTAATACCACCCCATCAGTCTACTCTTGATCATCAGCAAAGTGACGGAAGGTGTCATCAATAGTGTTACCAAGCAGCATCTGCTCAGCAATAACCTGCTCAGTGACACCCAGTGTGGGTTCTGCCAGGTTAATACAGCTCCTGACTCATTGCAGCCTTGGTCCAAATATACATGAATGAACTGAATTCCAGACAGAAAGCAAGGACATCTGCCCTTGACATCAAAACAACATTTCACAGGATGTGGCAGCAAAGGGCCTCAGCAACACTGGAATCAATGGAAATCAGGAGGAAGCTCTCCACTGGTTGGACTCATGCTTAGCTCAAAAGGAAGACGGTCATGATTGTTCTACCTCAGTCATCTCAGCCCTAGGACCTCTCTGCAGTGGTTCTTTGGGATATTGTCCAAGACCAACCATCTTTAGTTGTTCCACCAATGACCTTTCCTCCCTCATAAGGTCAAAATTCGAGATTTTCACTGATGATTGCACAATGTTCAACAATATTTGTGAATTCACAGATCCTGATGTAGTGCATGTCCCAAATGGAAAAAGATCTGGGCAGCATCCAGTCACAGTAGGATAAGTGACAAATAACATTGATACCACACAACTCCCAAGCAATGATCATGTCTGACAAGAGAGAACCCAATTATCACCACTTGATGTTGAATGGCATTTCCATCACCCAATGCCACACTAGCAATACCCTGGGAGTTGACCAGAAACTAAGCTGTCGCTAGAAGGCAAGTCAGAGACTGAGATTTATGTAATGACTAACTCAGCTCCTGACTCCTGAAAGCCTTTCCACTTTCTAGGCACAAGTCTGTAATGGAATACTGTCCACTGGCCTGGGTGCAGCTCCAACTTCAGTCAAGAAGCTCAACACCATTCAGACCAAATCAATGCCCCAATGCCTGCAGTTTGTACTGTGTAAAAGATACATTGGCATAAACTCACAAAGATTATTTGGTTGTCGCCTGCAAACCCATAAAACCTTCCACTAAGAAGGGTAAGGGCAGCAGAAAAATGGGAATACAACCACTTACAAATTACCCTCCAAGTCATACCAACCTGACTTGGAACTATATCATCAGTAGGTAAAAATGCTAGAACCGTCTCACTAAATAGTGTGGGCCTCCTCCTTGGGGATTGCAGTGACACAAGAAGGCAACTGACCACCAACTTCTGATGTGATATGAGGCCTAGACAATGATAGCAACATCTCCTAATTGCATAAAAAAATCTTAGATAGTATGAAATATTGACTCATGTGACCTAGTGAATCCTGACCTTGACACAGCACCAAGAGGAAGGACTTTAAGATAAAGAAGCTGTGTGATCAGTGTAAAAGAAGGACTGCAAGTCAGGAGGAATGAAGGCTGAATGCAATCAGTCAACATCCTACTTACAGTTAGAAAGAGAAGCAGATGCAGAAGAGTTGACAAGGCATTGAGAATAGTTCAGAAGAAAGTGCGCATGAGCAAATTTATGTTTACTTGGAAGGTGTTGCCTGTGGAGAATAACTAACACCCAGAAGGAAAAGGACTGGAATATGACTTGAAAGGCCTGTATAGCTAAAAAAGAAACCTACAGTCGAGTGGATTAACTCACTAAGCTGGTTTATGTGAAAGTTTGCATTCTATGTGTAATTAATAGTTTGCACTGACCGTGATTTACCTGTGACTTTATATTTAGTTAACACTGATTCTGACTCATGTCAATTACAAGTTTCAAAAAGTGAATGATTGTTGATAATTTTTCAAACTTGGGATTGTTCAGTAAATTTGAGTATTTTGGTTCACAAATTTTGCCGTCTGTAACTAGATCAATGTCTTTTTACAATGTGTGCCCCCATAGATTTTATTACTGACTATGGTTAGAAAATAAAAACCACAATGCTCACAAAACAGCAGCACACCTCAAACCATCATCCAATCAGTGTATACATCTCCAGGTGTAAATATCTCTGCATTCATCCCATTTAATTACAATATGTTCATCTGAATGTCACTAACCGAGTTTAAAGCAATAGCATTTATGTGTATACACGTTTATATTGCTCACATTTCCTGGGACATTTTTGCTAGACGGTTGCCAGAGGCCATAGCTTGTGGGGCACCAGACAGCATCAACCAGGTGACTTTCACACTCTTACCACCTGCCATATGCCAGTTGAAGGTACTTACAGATTGATAATCAACCAAGTTTGACAGTGTGGTGCTGGAAAAGCACAGCAGGTCAGTCAGCATCTAATGAAGGGTTGATGAACGGCTTGTGCCCGAAATGTTGATTCTGCTCCTTGGATGCTGCCTGATCTGCTGTGCTTTTCTAGTACCACACTGTCAACTCTGATCTCCAGCATCTGCAGTGCTTACTTTCTCCCTAATAATCAACCTATGCACATTATACCATCAAGTCCTGAAATGGATCTCACCTGGAACTCCTAGTTTTGCATTAGAAATGCTACCCACTGTGCCACAAGATCTTTAGCTTTATTAACAAATAGTGAGCCAATATTGTAAACAGTAGTTCTTAAGATCTGACTGTTTTCATATCCCATCTCTGCCCTGGCCACACTGCCTATATTCCTCAAGTCTCAAGAAGCACTTTATACCCCTCAACATTGGTTTCAGACAAGAAATTCTGTAGCAAAACCACTGCCTTACTTCACTTCACATACTTTTCAAAAATGGCTTACAAATATATTTGTTAAAAGAGATTCTTTGGAAAATAAGGAGCATACATACGATTTAGGTATATTACAATGCATTAGGCACAACGAGTTAATTTTTCTTAAAAACAAGGTAACTTAAGAAATGTCGAAAACCTGAACAGTCAGTCTTTTATAATAGCAGGTATGATAATATGATTGGTGATCCAATCCAGTCACAAGTTTGGGACGAGACATTTGTAAGAATTTAAACTGAATCTTATTTGACTGATCATGAATCAATATTAGATAGTCTGCAGTTTTCTCATTCTATTTATCTTTGCTCAATATGTCTGAGAACATTTTAAATAGTAGTCATGATTTGGAGATGCCGGTGTTGGACTGGGGTGTACAAGGTTAAAAATCACACAACACCAGGTTACAGTCCAACAGGTTTAATTGGAAGCACACTAGCTTTCGGAGCGACGCTCCTTCATCAGGTGATAGTGGAGGACACAATTAGTGACTTGATTCCTTCGTAATTGCAAAAGCCTAACTTACAACAGTGTCCTCCACTATCACCTGATGAAGGAGCGGCGCTCCGAAAGCTAGTGCTTCCAATTAAACCTGTTGGACTATAACCTGGTGTTGAGTGATTTTTAATTTTAAATAGTGTTCTGATAACCTGCTGAAGTTAAACTGACTTTAGTATTGTAAACTTTATAAATATGGCCAAGGCAATCCTGCTGACATGACTTCGATAACAGCACTGTAATCACGTTCAGATCAGTAACAATGATCATCTTGATTCCTTAGTAATTGCAAAAGCCTAACTTACAACAGTTTTACAAAATCATGACACACTATAACCTCTCCAGTTCGGAATTCTTAGCCCAAAGCAATTTCTGGATTTCAGAACCTTCCAGGTATAAGAATGATGTTGCGGTATCTAACTACAAGAGTGTGAGCCAGAAAATTTCATAGATGTAAGTCGTTACCTGGAGCACAAAACATTGCAAAGCAATAATAACATTTGTTTTTCTTATGCAAACATTGTATCTTCCATGATTCTGTTCCCAAAGTACTCTTCAAAAATGGTGCCTCATGTAGTTTGCCCTTTGTCTTTGAGAACATTTCAACGACCCTTACTTGTACATGGATCAAGTCACTTTGCTGTCATTAGTGTGATTCTTGGTTATGGGTGTGTTCTTTGTTAGGATCAATGAAGTATATAGAAGATAAGGCTATTGATAAACTTAACCTTTGCTTGAAAATTGACTTCCAATTATACAGGCAACTAGACTTATCACAAGGCTTCATATCAAACTATTCTGACAACACAAGGTAAACCCCTCTGCTAATTTAACACACAGAAAAGATGTCTAATCTGTGAAAATCTGTGAAAATTTGAGGGGCAAGGAACTATCTCAAAAGTCGCTATTTAAAGTAAAAACTAACAACTTTAATTTTTAAAGTCTAACTGACAATAATTGACTCACAACTATTTACAACTCATTTATCTATATCTAATTTTTATCTTACCCTCTATAATACTAGTCCAATAAAACCCCTGATTGAGATTTACAGAAAAATTCAAAATTCAAAACCAGCCAGCTGTCAAATCTTCTCTTGGGTTCTTTCTCTATCTTCTTTTCTTTTTCTTAAGTTTCTGTTTCACAGGTCATTGATAGGTAACTGAAGATGGGCGAGGGAGATCCAGTCGATGTAGTGTACCTGGACTTTCAGAAAGATTTTGATAAAGTCCCACACAGGAGGTTAGTGAGTAAAATTAGGGCGCATGGTATTGGGGGCAAAGTACTATATTGGATTGAAAATTGGTTGGCTGATAGGAAACAAAGGGTAGTGATAAATGGCTCCATTTCAGAATGGCAGGCAGTGACCAGTGGGGTACCACAGGGATCCGTGCTGGGACCGCAGCTTTTTACAATATATGTTGATGATATAGAAGATGGCATCAGCAATAACATTAGCAAATTTGCTGATGATACAAAGCTGGGTGGCAGGGTGAAATGTGATGAGGATGTTAGGAGATTACAGGGAGACCTGGACAAGTTAGGTGAGTGGTCAGATGCATGGCAGATGCAGTTTAATGTGGATAAATGTGTGGTTATCCACTTTGGTGGCAAGAACAGGAAGGCAAATAACTACCTCAATGGAATCAATTTAGGCAGTACAGAGAGATCTGGGTGTTCTTGTACACCAGTCAATGAAGGCCAGCATGCAGGTACAGCAGGTAGTGAAGAAGGCTAATAGCATGCTGGCCTTCATAACAAGAAGAATTGAATATAGAAGCAAAGAGGTTCTTCTGCAGCTGTACAGGGCCTTGGTGAGACCACACCTGGAGTACTGTGTGCAGTTCTGGTCTCCAAATATGAGGAAAGACATTCTGGCTATTGAGGGAGTGCAGCGTAGGTTCACGAGGTCAATTCCTGGAATGGAGGGATTACCTTATACTGAAAGACTGAAGCCGACTGGGCTTGTATACCCTTGAGTTTAGGAGACTGAGAGGGAATCTGATTGAGACATATAAGATTATGAAAGGATTGGACACTCTGGCAGCAGGAAACATGTTTCCGCTGAAGGGTGAGTGCCGAACCAGAGGACACAGCTTAAAAATATGGGGTAGACCATTTAGAGATGAGGAGAAACTTCTTCACCCAGAGAGTGGTGGCTGTGTGGAATGCTCTGCCCCAGAGGGCAGTGGAGGCTCAGTCTCTGGATTCATTAAAGAAAGAGTTGGATAGAGCTCTCAAAGATAGTGGAATCAAGGATTATGGAGATAAGGCAGAAGGAGGATACTAATTAGGAATGATCAGCCATGATCATATTGAATGGCGGTGCAGGCTTGAAGGGCTGGATGGCCTACTCCTGCACCTACTGTCTATTGTCTATTGTCATAAAGGTACCTTTCAGAGAGCTATTCTCCAGCCAGTCTTCATATGTCGGTGGCTCGGCAGTTCTCCTCCAACTGTTCAATTTTTTTTCGGTTTTATACTCCAAAGCATCAGATCGTTTCATCGGTGTTAATATTGTCAAAATATTAAATTCAAACTTGATTGCAGTTTGGTATTTTGGGCATAATTTAAACTGATGGGCTGAATTTGAATTTTTTTTGTCTCATAGCAACCCAGGTACTGTTAACTGCTGGACCAAATGTTACATTGTAAATTCTTCAGTGCTCTGTAAGCTTGCTAAGTCCTTCAACTCTCTTAAAGGTACAGTGCCCCTTACACCTTCATAACACGATGTCTCAATAGCCTCAGTTGTCGTGGGATTTTCCAAATTTAGTATTCATCTTTTATGCCACAGTTGATTGCTAATTTAGGGCTCCCCTGCTTGCAAATCCTGACTTTAGTCAGCTTTCAACTAAAGATGATTCATAAAAAAAGTTATGATTCCTCTTTTCTGCCTCTGCAAGAAAGTTTCAGCCCATGATATTGGAAATGAAGTAATCATCATTGAGCCAGTGCTGCCAATTCAGCATTGTGGTAGTAAAAAGCCTAGAAAATAGGCCTGTGCATTCAACAGGAGATAGGAAGCAAATAACATGATGTGGGTATGATGCATAGTTTTTCTTGTCTGCCTCTTACAGAACCTTGCCCAATTTTTCAATGCCATTAATAGAAATTGAGTCTACAACTGGTTTGTAACCATCCTCATTCAGGTTACCATCCAAGCAATGAAGCTGAGAATTAGCTTCACTTCTTGTTTAAACCAGCTTATAATTTTAATACAAATTGTGGACAGTAGGAATATCTGTCTAGGGAATGGAATTCATACCTTTCAAGAGTATGGGGTACCTACAGCACGAAGAGAGATAATCCAACAATGCAGGAGGTCTTTGGCTGATCATATCTGTGTCAACTCTTTGGTAAAGCAAGTCATTTGCTATAGCTTTGTAATTTTAATTCTTTTCATGTATTCATTCAATCATCTTTTCAATGTTACTACTGGATCGGCTTGAATTACCCTTTCACTCCAGATCCCATTGTGTAAAATCAAGGTCTTTATCAAAATTATATCTAAGAACACTACTGTTAAAGGCACGATGTAGTAGTAAGTGCAGACTGAGAGCAGAAACACCCCCCAACACCTCCCTCACCAGAAAATTAAATTATTCTGAGCTCCTGAAAAGAACCAGTGGCTAAAAAGCTCAAACAATGTGTCACAGACCAACCATACACTGGGAATGTTCTGTGTTTTATCTTTGGCGTGTTTGCTGATCTTGGTCAGGAAACATAGGGATAATTCTACAATTGACCAATGTTCCAGGACTAAGGAGGGAAAGAAGAGAATCATGATTCCTGCCTGTTTGTTGTTGAATGACCACAGTTACAAAAGGTACTTCAACGGACACAGGTCAATAAGATCTGTTTCAGATAAGATATGTCAATAAGATATGTGACTCCCACAGTGGAACAGGCAGCTGACAATGTCTAGTCTCATGTACATAGAATGCTCACTTGAATTGGAGGACTGCTTCACCTAACTGCTCTTCAGCAGATCAGGGAGAACTCTAGGGGGGAAATCCTAATGGCATCACTAAGCCTGCAACAGCCTGCAAACATCAGTGACAACCTCAAACATGTTGCAGTTTATTGTTTACTGGTGAGATTGATAAGTATCTAGTTTGCATATGGGTGTTACACATCTGAGTTAGAAAAGATCAAAACAAGTTGTATTCATTGTTATCACATACATCTGATTGCATAAAAAAGGTAAACAGGTATATCCTCACATTTTATTTTCAACTTACTGTTTGAGTTCTGGAGTTTTTGAGGAAGGGTCTGAAAGAGAGTTAAGATTGATTTTTTTTATTGCCAGTTTTAGATGCATTATAGTTCATAGCACTTTTTCTGTATCCACATTGGTATCTATAAGAAGCGACAACAATGTGGCCATGGGGGCAATGAGACTCGTGTGAGGAACAGTTAGTTTCCCACCTTCACCTGCTGATTACCGAAAATAAGCTAATATCTTGCAGATTTTTTTTCCTTGTGTCTAGTCTTAATGAAATATTTATTATTTAAAAGCATTTGTAGCCGATATTTGAGTAGAATGGTTCACAGACATTACATAATTATTTTATTTCTTGAATCAGATGCTTCCTATCATTACAGATAAATGACTTTCATGATATCAGATATTTCCCTCACACTCTTCTGGATAGTGCACTATTTAATCATTCTAATTTCCATTGATAGCAGCCTAACGTAGCAATGCTTATTGGATATTCTCACTGTACCATATTGTTATAAAAAGCATGAGATCATATTTGCAACACAGAAACAGGCCATCTATCCAATCTGCTCTGTGCCAATGTTTATGTGAGCCACCTCCCATCCTCCTTTATCTCACCCTATCAAACTATTTCTCTCTCTCACCTTTAACTGTTTCCCCTTGAATGCATCCATGCATTTTGCCTCAGTTATGATGTTTAGCAACAGTTAAACTGACAGAGATCATCAGGTACATATGGAAAATGAATGAGCAAGGCAAGGAATATAGAGCAGATAATAAGAATTTAGTTAAGTTGCTCAATTGATAAATATGCAAACACATAAAACAGAATTTATAAGAACAATATTTAAAATTTTGACAAAAATGCTTTAGAGATGTGGCTACCTATCCTGATTTGGTGCTCATTTACCCATCTAGAGAGGTATGTGTTGTTTTCTCTTCAACATGCTGTCACTCAACATCATTACACAATCATCATTGGAGTATTTTTCCTCACTCTCTTTATGCATGATTAATGTCCTGCACATTGGTCTATGCTAACTTTTGTTCCTTTGCAAATATAACAACACAATCAGTAATAACTTTGAATGATTTAGGTAGTCAAACTTCTATATTTGCATTTCTAACTTGCCAGTGTGCAGTTTTGGTATTTCTTTGTCTGCTCACTCATTGTGTATCTTTTTCATTCTCCTGCATCTTTGAATGATAAATTCCTGTGTTTTAGAATGGTTTAACAATTGGATGCTTGGTAAAAGTCATTTGCACTTGCCTTCCAATCAGAACAGGATGAAATCTTGTATGGTTGCTCCACAATTAATGCTCATTGATTTGATAGTGTGTGTACCATATATTCTGTTAGACCATTTGAATTTGGTAGTGGGGTTAAAATATGATGTAGGCTACTCCCCATTTAGTAAAGGTTGCCAGTACATTGCACTACCTGATCTAGAATACCAAAAAAATGGAATAATCTCAATGACAGGCACATTCTTTGTATTACTTTTGTTCCTTAGTAATACCATCAGTATTAACTTTGAATGATTTAGGTATCCAAACATCTTTATTTGTATTTCATTAGACAAGTAATCTATTACAAGGATGTAACCCTCCCAAGCATTGTGAATAGGTCTGTGCTATTTTTTGTTAAAGGATTGGACATTGTATGGATATCAAACTGCTGGGTTGGATACATTGGTCATGCTTACATGCATTCATGAATCATTGACTATCCTGATTCATCCTCGGCCAATGCACAGATTCATTTACAAGGCATCTGTGCATTCAATACCCTGGTGGCTCTGCTGAAACATGGGTATGATATACTGGTGTAATGGTTTTTGTATTACAACTCATTTGCCCTTGATGATGATTTGTTTTGATACGCTAATTTAGTCTCTTAGTGATGAAAATGAACAAATCTTCTTAGGTACGTCTTCAATAATGTCAGGCCGTCCCTTTGTAATGGTCCTTTCCAAATCTTGTAGTTGCTCACTTTTGGTAGTTGTCAACTACAACTGCTCACAGAGGTTCTGGCCAAACTGCAATAAGTCAACCTTGTGAACATCTTTAACTTCCTGGTCTGGAGCATCAATGTATAGACCAAGAAAAATATCTTGGTCATTGTATGGATAGAGTAATCGACTTCATGTAGCAGACATAATCATTCTCGCACCTGGCTTGTATCTCACTTCAAGGTCATGTATTTGGAGTTCATTGACTGATTCAATTATGTCAGATGTGGTCCGTTCTTTCTTCGTAGGTGTAATTTGAATCTCATGAATTGTGATCATTCTAAGCTCTAGGGACATGTCTTTACCTTTGAGCCAGGAGGCCTAGTTTCAAGTTTCTACCTGTTCCAGAGGTATGTATGCAGGTTGATTAGAAAGTATCTATACCGTGATCTGTGGATGCCACTACTGGGCCACTGTTATTTATCAAATAGAGTTTGGGAATTGGTTAGCTCAGTTGGCTGGTTTGTGATGCAGAGTGATGTCAGTAATATGGGTTCAATTCCCAGACCAGCTGATGTTAACATGAAGGACACTCCTTCTCAATTTTTCCTGAAGCATAGTGACCTTAGGTTAAACAACCACCAATCATCTCTCTCAAAAGAGAGAGCAACTCTACAGACTGGTAGGACTGTGGCAGCTTTACCAAGTAGTTGGTTTTGGGAATCAAAGAAGAGCTTGCCATTTGTCACTGCATGGATTCGGTGATCTGTTACTTGGTTAGATAATCTCTCACATGCTACACCACTTGCTGAGGAATATGTCTTTCAGTATGTGCAGTGGTAATATGTTGGTATTAATTTCCATTTCAATTTTAGCTTTTAGTGTGTGTCATCCTCCCTTTTCAAGAAATATTCAACTGATAATTATAAGTGCTTCTGATTGCTTTATACCATCATGGTGTGTGATATTAACAATGTGGAAAGCTTGGTCATCTTCTGAAATTTGCTTTTGCTTGGTTGACACTAAACTCCTTTGATGTGGTTGCATTTGTGAGCTTTCCAAGTGGCTGATGTTTTCGTAGTGTACTGTTTTATTTTCTTTTATTGTCTCATGGAATGTGGGCATCATTGACTGGGCCAGTTTTTATTGCCTACCCCTACTGACCTTGAAAAGGTGGAAACAGGTGACTTCATATGTTAATTGAGGTCAATTAGGTAAGAATGTGACCAGATCTATATATTACATTTCAAGATTAAATAGCCAAAGAGATTGGAATTGGTGTATGCATGAGAGGCAGTCACAAAATGTAACACCTTAGGACATGTTCCTCTGAATTTGTGTCTGAGTGACTTTAGAAATGGTTCCTCTTTAAAACTTTACATTAGTTGTTCTAAGAACTGTTATTGATATAATGACTGCCAGGAAAAGAGCATCCTTTAAGTTTCTGTAATAAAGCAATGGTTTTGTGTTGCAACGCAAAAGTGCCCTGCAGCCTTTTTTATTTTTGAGAAAAACATCTTTTAGGGCAATCATGGAAGCTGCTTTCATCTTGACAGAATTTACATTCGAGTCAAAGAGAAATTAATTCTATTCTCTTCATGGTTATCTACATATCACTACAGACCCACATGCATCTCAGTTATGCCTGCATCCTTATGTAGAATAATCCTCGTTCCAGTCCTACTCCTATGCCCCCCCCCCCACCCACTTTCTCCACTACATCAATGACAACTTTGGTACTTCTTCCCTCTCTCATTCGGACTTGGAAAATTTACCAGTTTTGCTTTTCTGTCACCATTCTGATTTCTCCTTCACCTGGTCCATCTCTGACTCCTCCCTTCCCTTCCTGAACATCTCAGTTTCTATTTATGAAGATAGGCTGACCACAGATATCCAATCAAATCCACAGACTCAGACAGTTACCTTGAATTTATATCCTCACACTCTGCAAGGTAAAAACAATGAATGCAGATGCTGGAAACCAGATTCTGAATCAGTGGTGCTGGAAGAGCACAGCAGTTCAGGCAGCATCCAAAATGCAGTGAAATCAACGTTTCGGGCAAAAGCCCTTCATCAGGAATAAAGGCAGTGAGCCTGAAGCATGGAGAGATAAGCTAGAGAAGGGTGGGGGTGGGGAGAAAGTAGCATAGAGTACAATAGGTGAGCTGGGGAGGGGATGAAGGTGATAGGTCAGGGAGGAGAGGGTGGAGTGGATAGGTGGAAAAGGAGCTAGGCAGGTCGGACAAGTCCGGACAAGTCACGGGGACAGTGCTGAGCTGGAAGTTTGGAACTAGGGTGAGGTGGGAGAAGGGGAAATGAGGAAACTGTTGAAGTCCACATTGATGCCCTGGGGTTGAAGTGTTCCGAGGCGGAAGATGAGGTGGTCTTCCTCCAGGCGTCTAGTGGTGAGAGAGTGGTGGTGAAGGAGGCCCAGGACCTCCATGTCGTCGGCAGAATCGGAGGGGGAGTTGAAATGTTGGGCCACAGGGCGATGTGGTTGATTGGCGCGGGTGTCCCGGAGATGTTCCCTAAAGCACTCTGCTAGGAGGCGCCCAGTCTCTCCAATGTAGAGGAGACCACATCGGGAGCAATGGATACAATAAATGATATTAGTGGATGTGCAGGTAAAACTTTGATGGATGTAGAAGGCTCCTTTAGGGCCTTGGATAGAGGTGAGGGAGGAGGTGTGGGCACAGGTTTTACAGTTCCTGCGGTGGCAGGGGGAAGTGCCAGGATGGGAGGGTGGGTTGTAGGGGGGGGCGTGGACCTGACCAGGTAGTTACGGAGGCAACGGTCTTTGCAGAAAGTGGAAAGGGGAGGGGAGGGAAATAAATCCCTGGTGGTGGGGTCTTTTTGGAGGTGGCGGAAATGTCGGCGGATGATTTGGTTTATGCAAAGGTTGGTAGGGTGGAAGGTGAGCACCAGGGGTGTTCTGTCCTTGTTACAGTTGGAGGGGTGGGGTCTGAGGGCGGAGGCGTGGGATGTGGACAAGATGCGTTGGAGGGCATCTTTAACCACGTGGGAAGGGAAATTGCCGTCTCTAAAGAAGGAGGCCATCTGGTGTGTTCTATGGTGGAACTGGTCTCCTGGGAGCAGATACGGCAGAGGCGGAGGAATTGGGAATACGGGATGGCATTTTTGCAAGAGGTAGGGTGGGAAGAGGTGTAATCTAGGTAGCTGTGAGAGTCAGTGAGTTTGTAAAAAAATTTCAGTGTCAAGTCGGTCATCATTAATGGAGATGGAGAGGTCCAGGAAGGGGAGGGAGGTGTCAGAGAAGGTCCAGGTCAATTTAAGGTCAGGGTGGAAAGTGATGGTGAAGTTGATGAATTGCTCAACCTCCTCACGGGAGCACAAGGTGGCGCCAATGCAGTCATCAATGTAGCGGAGGAAGAGGCGGGGAGTGATGCCAGTGTAATTACGGAAGATCAACTGTTCTACGTGGCCAACAAAGAGACAGGCATAGCTGGGGTCCATACTTGTGCCCATGGCTACCCCTTTGGTCTGGAGGAAGTGGGAGGATTCAAAGGAGAAATTGTTAAGGGTGAGGACCAGTTCGGCCAAACGAATGAGAGTGTCGGTGGAAGGGTACTGTTGGCGATGTCTGGAGAGGAAAAAAACGGAGGGCTTGGAGGCCCTGATCATGGCGGATGGAGGTGTAGAGGGATTGGATATCCATGGTGAAGATGAGGCATTGGGGGCCGGGGAAACGGAAGTCTTGGAGTAGGTGGAGGGCGTGGGTGGTGTCTCAAACATATGTGGGGAGTTCCTGGACTAGGGGGATAGGACAGTGTCGAGGTAGGTAGAGATGAGTTCAGTAGGGCAGGAGCATACTGAGACAATGGGCCGGCCAGAGTGGTCAGGCTTGTGGATCTTGGGAAAGAGGTAGAACCGGGGAGTGCGGGGTTCCTGGACTATGAGGTTGGAAGCTGTGGGTGGGAGATCTGTTGAGGTGATGAGGTTCTGTATGGTCTGGGAGATGATGGTTTGGTGATGGGGGGTGGGGTCATGGTCGAGGGGGCAGTAGGAAGAGGGCTCACTGCCTTTATTCCTGATGAAGGGCTTTTGCCCAAAACGTCGATTTCACTGCACATTGGATGCTGCCTCACACTCTACAGCCTGGAAAGACTCCATTCCATTCTCCCAATTTCTCCACCTCCGTCTCTGTCTCATCTGCTCTGACAATACCAACCTCTCCAGAAGGGCCTCAGATATGTCCACCTTTTTCCTCATGAGAAAGAACTACCACCATGGGTAACAGGTGTCTCAGCTTTATTACTTGCAGGTTTGCCCTATCCCTTCTTTTCCCTTCCACAACACCAAAACAGCCCATCTGATCCTACTTTCTACTCCAGCAACCTTCCACATTCAAAGGATCATACACTGCCATTTCTGCCACCTCTAGTGGGATGCTACCAACAGACTCACAGGCCTCTCCCCTCCTCTGTCAGCATGTCACAGGTACTGTTTTGTCTGGGACACACTGGTCCACTCCTCCTCCACACCCAATACCTCCCCATGACACCTTATCATGCAATTGCCTCATCCCTCCTCACTATCCAAGACTCCAGCCACACCTTCCAGGAGAACTTATTTAAAATCCCATATAACTCAGTGCCTCCCTATCACATTCCCACATACCCCCCATTTTGAAGCTTGAAGATTGTTGCAACTCACCTGAGATCTGAGAGAGCAACAGAGATGAGGAATGGAGGTGGAGGGAAGCAGGGGGACCTTTGTGTGTGGCGAGGGGTCAGGGTGGACCTGAGAGACTGGGGAGGTGGCGAGAGGCTGTTATACAGGAATACAGTTTCTAAAACTTGGTTGGAGTTGCACATGGATTTGGCAACTTCAAAAATTCAACTCATGACCCCACTTGAGATGTGGACACCCAGGTTGGAAAGTCCTGAGATAGATCATCCATGATATTAGAAGCTAATTGTCTGTGAACATTTCCAATCAACTTGTTCCATTATAATTCCTGATGTTCACATTTATAGTGGAAACCATTTATGTAAATTTATCAAATCATACCCTTCTGGTAATGGAGTAGCTGGATGCGCTCACCACAATGTGACAAATTTATACAGACATATTCTGAATTTTTGTGATTCTACAAAAAAAGTGATAAAGATTTGACAGATGTTGTGGATGTCTCCTGATTTTGATTTCTGTTATTGATGGACATAGTTTGATATTACAGGATTAGGAAATGGGAAAAAAGCCATGTCTGAAAGGGATTGGGTATTAGTACTGCCACCCCTCCCTGCACTGAAAGTTCCATGCTTACTCAAAAAAATGAAAGAAATAAAATTGTAGCCACCAAAGGAATTCTCACAATGACTGGTTTGCTAGTTGCAGGCGAAGCAATAACCAATTCAAACAAAATAATCCCGTCATTTCTGCTTACAGGTGCTTAAGGCATGTAAGTTTCCAGAATTTTCTTGTATTGTTTGAATAAAAATCTTTCCTGTCCTTTTAATTTCACTGTTTTGCTCAACAGTCAGGATGTAGGACTCAATTAGGGCTTCATACCTAGCACTTTCACATCCAACAGCTCAGTCTTGACCTCGGAATTTCCTGAGGTTAAGACTGCAGAATGAATAGCTGCTTCAGGTTTCCTGTCTGCTGTACCATGTTTCTCAAGTAAAATTAACTGGAAGTAGATTAATGCTTGGGCCACTGAGTTTCCACGAACACATCTGCTGCCAAAACTACAAACTGTCCACAATGATTGGTAGCACGAACCACACGCTTTAGTTGCAGATAAACTCTACTGGTCAGAGCTTGTACAAACTCTAGATTGATAGATGTTGGAAGAACAAAACACACTTTGGGAATCCTTATCAAAGAGGGCTTTTAAATTATGTGCACGTTTTCCTGTTTAAGATTGTACCTCCACATGTTGGCATGCATCAGGGAACATATAACGTCCTATTCAGATTCCATTCATACCTTTATATTTTACAGTGAGAGAAACTTCGTACTGGATCAGACCTGCATCATCAGCTGCAAATACAGTTGGACACCATCTTGTCACTTTGTTGATTAAGTGGCCACTGTCATTTCTTGTCCCTGTGCTGAAATGATTATTCTCAATGCTCCTTATCAAATCACCATACAGGAGTACTACTACCAATACAATGCAAGCAAAATGCTGTGGATGCTGGAGATCTGACACGGAAACAGAAGTGCTTGAGAAATTCAATAGGTGTGACAGCATCCGTGGATGGAGAAATAAGAATCCAGTGATTCTTTTACAGAACTGATTATTAGCCAGTACTAATTGAAATTATTATTGTGTATAGTGTTCATGTTCAATATGCAAATAGACAGTCCGCAATAATGCTGGATCATATCATCATGGAGATTACAGAGAAATGATTCTTTGTGAAGTTCCATAACCTGCCTTGTCCCTTACATGGTTAAAAGACAATGTGAAATAAAAAGTAAAGTTAAGCAATAGCCTTCTACAGTCTCCATCAGCACAACTGAAACAAAGGCACCTAAGATGATAACAGAGCAATGTAAAAAAAATGCTTAAAGGACTCTTTGTTAGTAATCTCATTGCCATTCCATGTTCTGGGAAGCACATGGGTTATTTGCCCTCATTCACTGCCACAATCCATTAAAATCTAGGAATTTGAGTAGAGTCATTGAGCCCTACAGCAAGAAGACAGGCCCTTTGGCCTGAACTCGTCCATACCAATTAAAATGTCCATCCACACTAATCCCATTTCCCTGCACTTTGTCCATTTCCTTCTAAACCTCTGCTATCCATGTATTGGTCAAAATGTATTTTAAATGCTGATAATGTACCTGCCCCAACCACCTTCGCTCAAGTGGTTTCTCAGGTTCTCTTCTATTCTTTCCCCTCTAACCTTAAACTGATGTCCTCTAGTCCTCACTTCCCCATTCACCCTATCCATGCCTCTCATGATCTTATATACTTCTATAAAATACCCCCTCAGTCTCCTCCGCAATAAAGAAAAATGTCTTAGCTTGTCCATCTTCTCCCTATAACTCAGACCGTTGAGTCCTGGAAACATCCTTGTAAATTCTTCTGCACTCTTTCCAGTTTAATAACATCCTTTCTATAGCAAGGTGACCAAAGCTAAACACATTACTCCAAGTGTGGCCTCGCCAACGTCCTGTATAATTGCAACATAGCTTCCCAACTTCTATACTCAATATCTTGAATGATGAATGCCAGTGTGTCAAAAGCCTTCTTCACTGCCCTGTCCACCTGCGACTTCAATTTCAGAGAACCATACACCTGAACTCCAAGGTCCGTTTGTTCCACTACATCCCTTAATTTTTTTTTAACATCCTCACTGATCACCCAACTAAATCCCATGTGCTTTTGGAGGTTAAAATTCCTTCTTTTTTGTAGGTCTTTGCTTCATTTTAAACTAAGGTGAATATTTTTCCTCTTTAGAACTTAATGCAATATAGGTCATTTTCCAACAGAAAGAGAAGCAAGATTTCGAGCCTGTGCCTAATCTTACTTGGTCTGGTCTACATTTGACTCCAGTCCCAGAGTCATGAGATTGACTCTTAACTGCCTTCTGAAATGGTGCAGGAAGCGACACATTTCACTAGCAATTCGAGATGGTCAAGTACACTGAGAGTTCTGACCATAGGTCACTCCATTTGCAACATTAACTCTGATTTCTCTCCACAGGTGCTGCCAAAGCTGTTGAGCTCTTCCAGCAATTTTGGTTTTTGCCTCATACATTATTGGCTTGATGTTGCATGGCATTATAATGATGCTTTCGTGCATGAATAATATCTGCAAATGTGTTGCTGGCCAAAGCACAGCAGGCCAGGCAGCATCTCAGGAATAGAGAATTCGACGTTCCGAGCATAAGCCCTTCATCAGGAAGGGCTTATGCTCGAAACGTCGAATTCTCTATTCCTGAGATGCTGCCTGGCCTGCTGTGCTTTGACCAGCAACACATTTGCAGCTGTGATCTCCAGCATCTGCAGACCTCATTTTTTACTGCATGAATAATGTCACCAAATTCATGCACTATCAAAATGACAATCAATTGAATCCGTGGATGTCTCTATCTGTACCCTTTGATCTCTTGAGCCGTAAGAACCAAATCTAACTTATTGAAAGCATTTAATGTTTTGGCTTCAGCACTTTCTGTGGCAGAGAATTCCACGTACTCACCACTCTCTTCACCTCAGTCCTAAATGACCTACTCTGCATCCTTATTCTGGACTCCTTGGTCATCAGGTTTACCCTTCTTCTGTTTACCCTGATGAGTCCTGTTATAATTTTAAAGCTTTCTATGTAGACTACCTCTCACCATTGAAGTCACAGGGTTTGTACCATTTAAGGAGTGTAGAGAAAAGGAAGTTTAAAGACTGAGAGAATAAGTGGGTGCATTTAATGTTAATGCACTATTCAGTTTCTGAAAAGAAAAAGGTAGATTTGAATGAATGGGCTTTTCATTCCCAAATACTGAACTCAAATTTTTGAAGGATTCACAAGTGTCGTTCAAAATCTAGCCCAGACGTGCACAAAAATGTGAGCAGCATTATTATATTTAACCCAACTGATAATGAATCAACCCATAATCATGTAAACATATTATTTGAAAGCATTTTCAATCTCAAAATTTAGTTCCAAAATATTCAGAGGTATATTTGTGGTGCACAAACTGCTGTGGAAACCCACTCCTTTAGAATTTAATTGCCTCATACTAAAAGTCGTTTTCTGTTGCCATGTTCCAATAATGGAATGGCAAAAGTAAAACATGAAATAAATTGTTAGGTCTCTATTAACCACATATTAATGTAAGTGTTGTCAGGCATAAGAAGACCATAAGAAATAGGAGTGGAAGTAAGGCCATTTGGCCCATCAGGTGCACTCTGCCATTCAATCATGGCTGATAAGCATTTCAACACCACTTACCTGCACTCTCTCCGTATCCCTTAATTCCTTGTGAAATTAAGAATTTATCAATCTCCACCTTGAAGACATTCAACGTCCCAGCCTCCACAGCATTCCATGGCAGTGAATTCCACAGGCTCACCACTCTCTGGCTGAAGAAATGTCTCCTCATTTCCATTCTTAATTGAGTCCCTCTAATTCTAAGGCTGTGCCCATGAGACCTAGTATCCCTGCCTGATGGAAACAACTTTCCAGCGTCCACATTTTCTAAGCCATGCATTAACTTGCAAGTTTTTATTAGATCTCCCCTCAACTTTCTGAACTCTACTCAATACAATTCCAGGATTCTTAGCCGTTCATCCTATGTTAAGCCGACCATTCTAGGGATCATCCATGTGAATCTCCGCTGGACATGCTCCAGTGCTAGTATGCCTTTCCTGAGGTGTGGGGCTCAAAACTGGGGCCTAACCAGAGCTTTATAAAGTCTTAGTATCACCTCACTGCTTTTGCATTCCAACCCTCTTGAAATAAATGACAACATTACAGTTGCTTTCTTAAACATGGACTCAACCTGCAAGTCAACCTTTAGAGAAACCTGTAGTAGCACTCCCAGATCTCTTTGTACTTTGGCTTTATGAATTTTCTCACTGTTTATAAAATAGTCCTTGCCCGTGTTCTTTTTCCCGAACTGCAAGATCTCACATTTGCTCACATTGAATTTCATCAGCCATTTCTTGGACCACTCTCCTAAATTGTCTAAATCTTTCTGTAGCCTCTCCACCTCCTCAAAACTACCTGCCTGTCCACCTATCTTTGTATCATCAGCAAACTTCGCCAGAATGCCTCCAGTCTCTTCATCCAGATCATTTATATATAAAGTGAACACCTAGGGCCCCAACACTGAATCCTGCGGGACACCACTTGTCATCAGCTGCCATTCTGAAAAAGAACCTTTTGTCCCAAAACTCTGCCTTTTGTCAGACAGCCAATCCTCAATCCGTGCCTGTAGCTCCCCTCAAACACCATGGCCTTCACCTTACTCAGCACCGCCCATGAGGCACCTTAACAAAACATCCACTGGGTTTTACTGGTCTAACCTACTTATTACCTCTTCAAAGAATTCTAACAGGTTTGTCAGGCATGACCTCCCCTTGCTAAATCCATCCTGACTTGTTATAATTCGACCCTGCACTTCCAAGAATTTAGAAATCTCATCCTTAAAGATGGATTCTAGAATTTTACTTACAACTTGAGGTTAGGCTAATTGGCCTATAATTTTCCATCTTTTGTCTTGGTCCTTGTTTTGAACAAGGGGGTCACAACAGCGATTTTCCAATTATCTGGGACTTTCCATGACTCCAGTGATTTTTGAAAAATTACAACCAATGCTTCCACTATTTCTTCAGCCACCTCCCTCAGAATTCTAGAATATAGCCCATCCGGGCCAGAAGAGTTATCAGTTTTTAGATGTTTTAGCTTATCAAGAATTTTCTCCTTTGTAATGGCCACCATACTCAACTCTGCCCCTTGACTGTCCTTAATTGTTGGGATATTACTCATGTCTTCCACTGTGAAGACTGACACAAAGTGTTTATTAAGTTCTTCAGCTATTTCCTTATCTCCCATCACTAGCCTTCCTGCATCAATTTGGAGCGGTCTAATCTCCACTTTTGCCTCTCATTTGTTTCTTATGTATTGAAAGAAACTTTTACTATCATTTCTAATAGTACTGGCTAGCTTACCTTCATATTTGATCCTCTCCTTCCTTACTTTTCTCTTTATTATCCTCTGTTTGTTTTTGTAGTCTTTTCAAGCTTCTGATTTCTCAGTGCTCTTGGCCACTTTATAGGCTTTCGCTTTCTGTAATACATATCCTGAGTTCCTTCGTCAGCCATGGATCTCACTAGGCCATCACTTCCTGAATGGTAGTGGGGAGTCCACCTTGGACAATGTGTACCTTGAATCCTTGCCCATAACCTCCATAACCTGATGACTGGCAATGTTCAAGCTCCTGGACTGCGATTCAACAGCACCATGAATTAAGTGTCAAGACCCCTAACTCTCAGCAGCCTGTTTTGACTTGACTGTGGACTATCCCTCCTAAAATCTTGAGATATGGCCAGTTGGTCAATGCACATGTGGTGTGTTTGATGTGTATGCTGCTGGTGCATGCTGTAGGTATGAAATTGACATAGTACAATACCATTCATCAACATGTCCACCTCCTTGACCAATATGTGTCTGACTTTGTCACTGTTTTAAACAACAAAGCAAGACTTAGGTGTTGTGAGCCTTGAAGTTGTAGCTGAGGCATCAAAGTGCAAATAAGCCAAACAAGGCAAGGTATGGATGCTGTGAACGTCAAAGGTGGCACAAAGTAAGTGAGAACTACCAAGTGCAGCACTGAAATGCAGAATGGTTTCAATCCACTTCTAGAATATGGGTGTCACTGGCTGGCCAGCATTTATTGCTTGTCCCTAGCTGCCCTCTGTATGAAGGATGTGCCATGATGATGGGGTGAGGCAGCTATATGTTGGGTGATAATTAATACCAATTCATGCAAATTAACCTCTTGCCACTCACCAACATCTTATCATCGTTCAACATTCTGTTTGAAAGTGCAAATATTTTGTCCCTACAGTGAGTGTCTTCTCACTGGACATTTCACCCAACTTGCCCAACTTTCTCAACATGACCCGTGTCATTCAGAGTTTGGACTCCTTAATATTTCAAGGGAAACCAGCATTTATCCTGAATTAGTGCTGACTGGTTGGCATGTGGGCTCTGATTGTTTGAGGTATTTGGGTCAGATTAGTAATCATTTGGAAAAAAATGTGTTGATTTAAAAGAGTCAGCATGAAATTCTGAAGGGGGCAATTGCGTTACCCCCATCAAGTTTTTCTGTTACCTCTTTCGAAACCTCCACCAAGTTAGTTAATGTAGTATATGTGGATTTCCAGAAGGTGTTTGATACAGTGCTAAACAGCAGACTTCTAAGGCAAGTTATAGGTCATATTATTAAAGGGACAGTAGCAATGAGTAATTGGCTGAGTAATAGGCTGGAGTAATAGAATTGCACTGGAGTTCCCTAGGGTTCTGAATTATGATCTTTGCTTTTCATGATATACCTTAATGATCTGTATCTTGGTGTGCAGGGACAATTTCAAAGTTTGCAAATGACATGAAACTTGGAAGAATTGTAAACTGAGAGGAGGATAGTACAGAACTCCAAAAGGACATTGACAAGTTGGAAGAGAGTGCAGAGGGGTGGTAGGTGAGGTTCAATGTAGAATACTGTGAGGTAATGCACTTTGTTAGTAAGAACAATGGAAAACAATATAAAATGAGAGTACAGTTCTAAAAAGGGTGCAGCAATTGAGGAACCTGGGTGTACATGTGCACAGATCATTAAGGGTGATAGGACAGGTGGACAGCAGATAATAAATCATACAGTCCTCAGCTTTATAAAGAATGCATAGAGTACAAAAGCAAGGAGATAATATTGAACTTGTATCAGACACATGTTAGACCTCAGCTGTGTACTGTGTACAATTATGGTTTATAAAAATGTTTTGAAGAATGAGGAACTTCAGGTATGAGGATAAATTGAAGAGTAGTCAGGATATGGAATGCACTACCTGGAAATGTGCTTGAGTGGGTTCAAATATAGCTTTCAAGAGGGCATTGAATGGTTATTTGGATAGATGATGTGCACGGAAATGGGGAAAAGGTTGAAGGTTGGCAGTAGGCAGTGATGTTCACTTGAACAGCCAGTGCAAACACAATGGATTGAATGTCCTCCCTCTGTGCCATAGCAATTCTGTGAGAATGTGCCAGGGAACAATTATATCGCAAACTTTTGCTTAAATTCAAAAAAGGCAAGTCAACGATGATTGACTGTACTTTTGAAGAAGCTACCACGACTGAATAAATGTTTTCTGCTGTTAGGGGATGGAGTGCTACATGTGGCTGTACGTTGCTTCCAGTAAGCAGATGTGAGCAAATTGCCAATGAGTGCAAGACCAAAACCTTCAACAGCATATTTTTCTTTCAGCAAAACTAAAGTTCTGTACATTCAAAGGGCTGACAGAAAAGTGTAAAATATTACTTTTCACTCAATTTGATTTTGCATCTTGAGATTATAACATTCAGGAGCTCTAACAGTCTCAAAGGGGAACCTAAATGTAGCTACCTATCACTGTAAAGGCACACCTAGAAATGAGTGGACTTTACTCATTCTTTCTAAGAGCAAATATGTACATAATTTTATTTAAATTTATAACGCTTCCTATTGCTTCCCAACTTATTTTCCAATGGAACTCCATTTCAAAATTTGAAAGTTAATGTGACTCCAGATTCCAGCAAAATCAAAACAGCAATTAAAGCAGCATTGTTACATTCACTAAATAATTATTACACTTTGTGCATGGGGAAACGGCAGCCGAGTGGTGTTCTTGCTAGACTGTTAATTCAGAGATCCAGAGAATGTTCAAATCCTGTCACAGCAGATAGTGGAATTTGAATTCAATACAAATATCTGGAATTAAAATCTAATGATGACCATGAATCCATTGTTAATTGTTGGGGAAAAATCCATCTGGTTCACTGATGTAGGAAACTTGCATACATGTGACTCCAAACCCACAGTAATGTCATTAACTGTCCTCTGACCAATTAGGGGCAGGCAATAAATGATAGCTAAGCCAAAAATGCCCTCATCTTGTGAATGAACAAAAAAGGATAATGGATCAACACAGTACATCATAAAAATCTATATTTTAACATATTTTGTCAAATGTTATTACTTTATTTCCTCTTATTGTGTTTAATAACACCCTCCATATTCACCAGTGACAGAGTAAAGGCTTCACCAGTAAAGGCTTTCTCTCTTGCTTCCTAACCCAGGATGACTGTGTATGGTCCCCACTGCATATTGTCCCCTAGAAAGATGGTAAACTTTAACCCAGGCCTGTCACCTGAAGTGCCTCAGCTATTTGCCCAGCTTGATGCAAACTCAGACCGTTTAATTCTTTGTTCAGATCCAATAACCAGGTTCCCCACCATGTCTTCGAGAGTGGACCAGTTTAAGAGGAAGTCCAGACATCACTTGGACCTTGGCACTGGTGTGGGTCGCTGACTCAGAGGAGGGGGAAGCAATGTGACCCAATCTACTGTTTCTGTAACCCCCAAAAGAGTCATGGGACATGGAAAATGCTTCTCTAAGAGTGATCTGGATCTTGGTGTGCAGGGAAAATGTCAAAGTTTGCAGATGACATAAAACATCGAAGAATTGTAAATGACAGAAGGATAATGCAGATCTTCAAAAGGACATTGACAAGTTGGTGGAGTGGGGTGAATAGGTGGTAAGTGAGGTTCAACGCACAGTACAGTGAGGTGATGCACTTTGTTAGGAAGAACATTAAAAGACAAATAAAATGGGCTCTAAGAATAAGTCAGTCTTTGCTAAAGAAGATTAGTTTCCATTTAGTTATGATATCTATGGTTTTGCAGCATATCATCTTGACAGTTTCTATGGTAACATGATAAACTGGCCAACAGAATGAGATCATAACTGAAGTCAATTTTGTTTAAAAAAACCTGTATCATTGTTATCAGAATGTGAAATAGTCAATAAACCAACGTAATTCACAATGCAAAAGCTATGCATGTATCAAATTAATTCCTGGAAGTATAAGGTAGTGACACTAAATCTTTCAATATGGTGCAATATTCCATTCCATTGAATATATAAACTCTACATAATCATAGCTCATGAATAACATAGGCAATGTTGATTCAAATAAAAATCATTTTTTTTAATCAAAGTTTTTTTTGGATAGAAGAGCTCAAGTAAGAACAAAGAACAATCACTAAAATGATTCTTTTTTAAACTGCGCTCTCCAAGGAGATTGAAACATTTTGACCTTGTCGTGCAAAACTGCAAACACAGGACTGCAAACAGTTATCTTATGTTTCTCAAGGGAATTTGACTGGGAACTAACATTTTAAACATTTTATCATGTTTAACAGACTTCTAGAGCAGCAAGTTTCTTTATATATATATATTTGGTGGAGATAACAACTTAAATCAGAGCAATCCCTTAAAGGTTAAAACCTTCTTCTCAAAAAATAAAACCAATTTAGGAGTTAAGATGGTCTTGGGGAATTCTGAGGGAAAGTAATTCAATTATGGATTACAAGTTGGCCCTTATTGTTCAGCTATTCATGCTCCATTGCAGAGACATAAAATTGTCACAACCCTCTTCGCATTCTCATCAAGTAAGCATATTCCTGCCGTGATTGGCTTTGGATTAAAGGAAATATAGCTGGCGGTCTTACAGTTGCAGGTTGGATCCCAACGTTGAGATCAAAAGTGGTCAGGTGGACCAACTGTGGGACGGTATTGCCAAATTTACAAGCAGGCAATCAAGAGGTCATTGCTGTAGGCTCACCATCCAGTTCATCATGGTTTTCCACACTGCCAGCTCAATCAGAGCCTCAGTAGCATCAACAAGAGATGTGGCTATGAGTTGCTGAGACTGCAAAAGACGGCTTTGAAATGGAAATATATTAATGTACAAGTGTGAGCATTTCCTTGAGTAGTATCAGCCAGTGGTCTGGGGGCATTTTTGCTGAAGGACTCCTTCTTGAATCGTGGGACTTCTGTAAAGGAAGACCTTCTCCCTGTTGCCCCAACCCATACCACCTTCTAAAGCACCAAACAACTGGGACACCATCCCAACACAGCTGGAGAACTGCCCCACATAAGAGGGAGACCTTTCTGTCACTGGTAAATTGGTGGCCTAGAGAATATGGCTGTCAAAAGGATAATTAATCGTGTAATTGATTACTTGTTTCTATGTAATGACTGTAATGAGGTTAGCCAGTTGGACCTTATAGAATAGGAGTTCCATAATGGGGACTGCAAATCTGGTCCAATACCAGCCTCTGAAAGGATATTTCACTCCAGTGTCCAGCATTGCGACTGTTCTGAGACCTTCTAGACATCACAAATGGATTGGACAAAGCCAGAAGTCACATAACAACCAGATTATAGTCCAACAGGTTTATTTGAAATCACAAGTTTTCGGAGCACTGCTCCTTCAGCAGTGAAGTGAAATTTTGTCTACCCAAGCCAGCACTGGCACCCCCACATCATGGCACCAATGAATTGTTACAATCTCAGCCCAGTGAAAGCAGGTAGATTAGAGAAATGTTACAAATTTAATTCCCCCCTGGAAGTTATGGGAGAGTTAGAAAATTCCACATAGTTTTTTTGAGGGTAACCTCTCAATCAAGAAAGCTGAAGGGCATAAAACCAAAATGGCAGATGCTGGAAATCTGAAATGTAAACAGGAGACACTGGAAATGCTCAACAGATCACGCAATATCTGAACAGAGAGAAACAGTGCTACCATTTCAGGTTAGTAATCTTATATTCTCACTAGTCTGAAACATTAACTCTGTGTCTTTTCCCCATTTATGTTGTTTGGACTTGCCGAGTATCTCTAACATTCTAAGTTGTGGGGTGCAGTGGATATGTGCAAAGGTGTGGCAATGTATTTTTTTTTACAATAGTAAAGACAGTTATTTGTAGCTCCAAAGACACTGGTCTTTAGCAGTGCAGTTCATCAGTAAATGGATTCACTGAAGCCCCGACAGTTGATACCACACAATTAATTGCAAGGAAGTGGGCCTTTAAGGCTGGAGATATTCTGCTGGAGCATGTTCATCATTCCTGTGGAATTTCAATAAATTAAAATTAGCTCTTCAAATGGAAGCAGTTCAACTAAAAGTTTAAAACTACACACAAATTTATAAGAGCATTTAAGTGGAAACAAACACACTTGAGTTCATTTCTGGAGAGACAAAACTAAAAAGCAGAAACTTTTTAATTGTATGGGCACTGTGGTTAAAGTAAACTTGCAGTCGTGCATGTTCTGATCTCTTCACTATAAAAAGTGTAATAAAGCCACTGACTGTTTCTCCAGAAAGGGGAAGTTTGAGATGTGGTCTGAAGGAGTTGTTTAAGGTTTCTTTTTAGGGTAGACATAGAAAGGGTATTCTTGAGGGACATGCATGCCAGTAGCCATAAATGTACGATAGTCATCAATAAATTCAATAGGGAATGGGGGAGAATTATTTTTGAATTAAGGGTGAAAGAATGCAGGAGTCAATACTACAAGGAAGCTGAAGTGACAAACCTGATACATTTATAGGGAAGGTTAAAATCAACTCAGCAAAAGTGAGGACTGCAAATGCTGGAAACCAGAGTTTAGATCAAAGTAGTGCTGGAAAAGCACACCAGGTCAGGCAGCATCCGAAGAGCAGGAAAATCGACGTTCGGGCAAAAGCCCTTTACCAGGAATAGAGGAGGAGAGATAAATGGGGGGCTGAGGAGAAGGTAGCAAAGAGTACAATTGGTGAATGGGGGTGGGGACGGAGGTGATAGGTCAGAGGGGAGGTTGGAGCGGATAGGTGGGAAAGGAGATTGGTAAGTAGGGCCAGTCATGAGGACAGTGCTGAGCTGGAAGGTTGGAAATGAGGTAAGGTGGGGGGAGGGGAAATGAAGAAACTGGTGAAGTCCACATTGATACCGTGGGGTTGATGTGTTCCGAGGCGGAAGAGAAGGAATTCTTCCTCCTGGCATTGGGTGGTGAGGGATCGGCGGTGGAGGAGGCCCAGGACCTGCATGTCCTCGGCAGAGTGAGAGGGAGAGTTGAAATGTTGGGCCAAGGGGCGGTGGGGTTGAATGGTGTGGGTGTCCCTGGATGTTCCCTGAAGTGCTCTGAGAGGAGGTGTCCAGTCTCCCCAATGTAGAGGAGACCGCATTGGGAGCAATGGATACAATAAATGACATTGGTGGTTGTGCAGGTAAAACGTTGATGGATGTGGAAGGTTCCTTTGGGGCCTTGGATAGTGGTGAGGGGGGAGGTGTGGGTGCAAGTTTTGCAGTTTCTGCGGTGGCAGGGGAGGGTGCCAGGTATTGTACTCTATGTTACCTTCTCCCCAGCCCCACACCATTTATCTCTCCACCCTTGAGGCTTTCTGCCTCTATTCCTGAGGAAGAGCTTTTGCCCGAAAAGTCGATTTTCATGCTCCTCGGATGCTGCCTGACCTGCTGTGCTTTTCCAGCACCTCTCTGATCTAAACTTTTATCGGGAAGGTTGACACACATATGATGGAGAAAGAAATAAAAGTATACGTTGATGAGTTCAATGTAAAAGTGTGGTAGAGTCTTGTGTGGAGCATACACACCAGCAGGAAACCTGTTGGGGCATTTAGCCTGCTTCTACACCAGTGACACTGAATGAGAAGTGAGCCTACAGGAGCACATGATATACTCACAGCAATGTCAGAATCTTGATCTTGAAAAAATGGGGAATTTGATGTGGGTGATAGAGTAGAATGGACAATTGCAAATCTGCATCACCTTCTTATCTCATTACAGCAAAGTGAAAAAGACTGCAGATACAGGATGAAAGAATCATCTTTTCTATGCGACTGAGCACCATCCTGGAATATCTGCTGTCTGTGGTTACAAAAGAATTGAGTTCAAAATCACACAACACCAGGTTATAGTCCAACAGGTTTATTTGGAAGCACGAGAAATTCTCTGGGACCTCCCCATTTCAAATCTAATAGAAATCTTTGAAGAGGTGACAAAATTGATTGATGAGGCAAGAGATGTAGATGTCATATGCATGGACTTTAGTAAGGCATTTGATAAGGATCCCCATGATAGGCTGATGGAGAAGTTGGAGTCGCGTGGGGTCCAAGGTGTTCTAGCTCATTGGGTGGAAAGCTGGTTGGGCAACGGGAGACAGAGCATAATAGTGGAAGGGAACTTCTTAAAATGAAGACCTGTGACCAGTAGTGTCCCACAGGGATCAGTGCTGGGACCACTGTTGTTTGTGATATACATAAATGATTTAGAGGAAGATAGCCTCATTAACATGTTTGCAGATGGTGCATTGGTGGAGTAGCAGATAGTGAAGGGGACAGTCAAAGGATGCAGCAGAATATAGGTAGATTGGAGAGTTGGGCAGAGAAATGACAGTTGGAGTTCAATTAGGACAAATGTGAGGTGATGCATTTTGTAAGATGCAATTCCAGAGTGAACTATACAATAAATGGAAAAGTCCTGGGGAAAATTGATGTACAGAGAGATCTGGGTGTTCAGGTCCATTGTTCCCTGAAGGTGACAACATACTCAGTAGAGTGGTCAAGAAGGCACACAACATGCTTTCATTCATTGGATAGGGTATTAAGTACAAGAGTTGGCAGGTCATGTTACAGTTGTATAAGACTTGGTTTGACCACATTTGGAATACTGCATACAGTTCTGGTCGCCACATTACCAAAAGGACGTGGATACTTTAGAGAGGGTGCAGGTGAGGTTCTCCAGGATGTTGCCTGTTATGGAGGGGCTAGATATGAGAAGAGCTTGACTAGATTAGGATTATTTTCATTGGAAAAAGGCAGTTGAGGGGGCACCTGATTGAGGCCTACAAAATCATGAGAGGTGTAGACAGGGTAGATAGCAAGAAACTTTTTTCCTAAAGTGGAGGATTCAATTACTAGGGGTCATGAGTTCAAAGTGAGAGGGGAAAAGTTTAGGGGAAATACACATGGAAAGTTCTTTATGCAGAGGATGGTGGGTGCCTCGAATGCTTTGCCAGTGGAGATGGTAGGGACAGGAATGATAGCATCATTTAAGATGTATCTAGACAGGCAAATGAATGGGCAGGAAGCAAAGATATACAGATTCTTGGAAAATAGATGGCAGTGTTAGAGATTAATGATTGGCATAGGATTGGAGGGCCGAAGGGCTACCCTTTGAAGGAGCAGCGCTCCAAAAGCTAGTGCTTCCAAATAAACTTGTCAGACTATAACCTGGTGTTGTGAGATTTTTAATTTTGTCCACCCAAGTCCAACACTGGCTCCTCCACAAAAGAATTGAACGTCATAGTATACCTATTTTGGCATACACCCTTGTTCATGAGGAGGCCAGGCTGTGGACAGCAAGCACTGGTGACAATATTTGTGCGATCTACTGCCTCTCTGAGAAGTCTGGCATATGGATAATGCACAGGTGCCCTCTTGCCCTGTTTGCTTCAGTTCATGGGAGAAACAGATGCCACTGTTCCACTTAGATTGGAGATTATTGGTCATTTCACTCTGTAGCAGGGTATAGCATGATGTCAATGAGGTCGCCTGTTGTGGATCAGAATTAATTGGTAGCATTGAAATATAAAGGTGACCCATGTCAGTCCTAGATGGTGCTGACCATGCCCTAGTTTCAGGATGCATACCTGGCTGCAGCTAGTGCCACAACTGAGTTACATACTCCTTGGCGAAGTTGCAGGCTCATACGATATTGGTGTGCCAGGTTGAATTAGGTGGGAGGTGTCTCCACTCAGCTACTCCACAGATACTGCTTCCCCTCTTCCTACTTGATTGTTAACTCCAGAAGCAGCCTTTTGGCCTTTTGAGGACACACCTGCAGTGGCCAGGGGACATAGCAATTCCAAAATAGGATTTACAATCAGTGCTAGATTATCGATAATTTTCTTGTTTCATATGCAGCTGTTGCTCAATCCAATGCGATGGGGTTGGGGGGGGTGGGGAGCACTCTCTCACCATCAATTGGGCTCTCATTTCCCTGTAATGAGGCATCCAGTTGTTGGTGACAACAGTGAGGAAGGACAGCATGCAGTAATGCTGGAGCATTTGAGTTCTCTGGAAGAACAATGTCTTTGTCAGAATGAGGACTCATGGAAAGAGAGGGAGAGACAAAGTATTTCCTTAACCAGATAAAAACTACAGACCTAATTGCAAGTAAATAATCTCTTTCCCCAGTTTAACCTTAATTATCTATCATGCTTGTAAAGACCTGATGCCAATGGAATCAAGAATCCCTGTACCATGATCTTTGGGCCATATGTGTTCTTAAGTCTCACACTAAATAACTTTATTGGATCACTAGTAACCTGTGTGGGACCACAAGACAAACACTGTGATTGAATTTTTGAGGCATTGCATCAATTGTTCTCATTATTAACAGTTGCTTTATGAACAGACTGTGGCGGGCAAAAATGCACAGAGTCATCAAGGTGAGGAGTTCTACAAAGGTAGTTGCTCATCATCATATTTCCCTGTTAAGTTAGAAAAACAGGGATTATATCAGTGTGGTAACCTACGAGTTCAGCTTGGCTTAGAACATTCTTTACCGGTTAAACGAACAGCTTGAGAGGAATTAAAATGACCAGTCTCCTCAAACAGGGTAGATTCAGTGAATGTTACCCATGACGTAATACTATAACACAGCAAATATGAGCTTCATATTTTCAAGCTAGTCATTAAGTTACAAAACTCCAGCCTGTGTTTTTAGGAAATCACTTATTAAGAAGCAACACCACAAGTGCCAAGCTATGCTTTAATCTTTTGGTTATTTTCCAACTAAGCATTCAACACCCAGTCTTGGTCTCATTTGGGAAGTACATGCCTGGAATGTTAGCAAGCTATTTGCACAGAATGCCCACAACAGTCTTGATGTTGATTGTATTAATACGTTTGAGTGGGTAGAGAATGCAAATGATTGAAAGTGCTTCCAGATCTTGGTTGTCAACAATGCAAGTACTGTTCTCTGATCTGATGGCCATTTTTTTTTTGCCAGAGAATGCGGTGCAGGAAAAGGGAACAGTGCCAAGCTCTGTCTAACAGGGTCTGGCCCATATCTTGGATTCTGATGAGTGGGAAATGAAACACAGATGGGTCAGATGGGCATAAAGGGGATTACAGGTCAGGCCAAAGAGTTGGAATATATTAGGTGCTTATGAGGGATAGAACGGTGCATTGTTAACGTGAATGGACAGAGGAAAACAATTTAATCTTTGTCAGTTACTGTGAACACAAAACCCTATTAACTGTATCTTATCGTTATTGCAGCTATTTGTAGTTTGATGTCTGAATCAGTGTGGCAATCTTTAAATTGTTAGAAGCACAAGTGGGTAAAAGCTACTGCAAACAATCCTTACAAAAATGTGTGAGAGGTTGATGAAAAATTTACACCCACAATGTTCTTAGCTGCCCTGCACAACTGAATTAATGTTTCACATTTGCACACACGGCTCATACAGAAGATTTAGGCAGCTTATATAGCTGACATAAAAGAACTGCTTATTAGGCATAAAGTTTTTTTAAAAAATCTAATCCAACATAATGTCAGTCCTTATATCATCAAGGATAAAGTGGGCTCTTGACATTCAGCAGGTTTACAGAATGCAAGATGTAATTCTGAGGCATCCAGGAACTTAACAATCACCATATTGACCTGAATTGTTTTTATTCACCTGATGTGTACAATACTTCAAAATGCCTACCGATTACATCAACAGTTACAATGCTCACATATAATTTGGCATCAAGCAAGAAACATCTAGCAATTCTTCTGTCATCTCTTTGAGAAATGTGATTTGCTTCCATTTCCACCCGTCCTCCTCTCTTGAAGGTGCTGAGTTTTGCTGGGCAAATTTCCACCATGTGGTACAGGTGCTGACAGGCCTCCAGTATCTCATCCAAGTGTCCATCATTCATATGTGGGCATAGACAATAAGTGTTGGCAGGTTCTCTGACCGTTCTAAGCCCAATTGTAAACTTACCTGATGCCCACGTGTATGGACCTTCCAGTGGGGGTCACTGGTGGGCAATCAGAAGCAAGGAATTGAACTATTTTCTTGCTCTGATTACCAGAGAACGCTAAGACCAACTATGTTAAGCAAGAACTGCTAACATAGCACAAAGAACAAACGTGCAACTTTATTGGTCTCTGTTACTTGGTGCACATGGCACGTGTACTCATTGAGTAAGAAAACAAAACAGCACCTTTCAGGTATGAAAAATATTTTCAATGTTGATAGATCCTCTGCTTTTTAATGATACCAAAAAATGGAGAAGCTCTCAAAGCCCCACACTGGAATAATAATGGATATCTTATTTATAGAGTAAAAAATAGGTCATACAGGCTCACAACTGATAACACTCCATAAGTAATTTGTTGACTGTATAGCTCTTTTAAAACTTCCTGCTGCCATAAAAGGTGCTATATAAATGCAAATTTTACTTTCTTCTATCAGTGGAATGCAGGAAATTCACTGTTATTAGGGTAGTAGCCAGTCATATATAATATTCTATTTCTCAATCTGTTAACAGATACGAGTTCCTGTACAGTCTGTTTGAATGTTACATATGTTTAATTCATTTAAACTAGGACAGAAAGCCTGTCCTATTAATGCTCCTATTCAACGTTTCTGACATTACAGTTACACTTCAAAAGGACCTGATTGTTGTGCTGAGTTTGTAAAAACCATTATTACATGGAAGTCTTATTTTTAACTGGGTGCTTCTGTCATGAAACATTCTTACACGCGGAGCATAAATCTCCATCACAGAGAATACCTACTTGGAGACTTGCGCAGGGAGGAAAAGGGTGTAGCTGAGGTATTAAATGAGTACTTTGCATGAGAGAAAGTCAACAATGTTATGAAGGTGGAAGTAAGTTGCTTACATGGTGAAGCAGGTATAGAATTAGAAATTGGGTTGCAGCCAAATGGCAAGGTTGTAAAGGGTCTGGTTTATCCAGAGACTGTAATAACAGGTTTGGAGGTGGAAATGATGGGCAAATGGTATGAGTCAGTGACAATACAGTTACATGCAATGCAGTACATTGGGAAGACAATAGTTTTGATTGTTTCGGTGTATGCTGTCAAGATTCATCCATTTTTGCCCAGAATTTTATTGGCTTTTGAAAGTATTTCTAATAGCTAAGATAATTCTAAGGTTCTTATATGCAATGGTCTGTATATGCAAAGCTTATGTTCGGAATTTACCGTGGAAAGTTCATAGACTAAACACAGTTGAAGCAACACAGAAGGAAAAAAGGGAACTTTTATCCCTGAGCAAGTCCTAGATTTTCATTTTATATGTCTAGATTTCCAGTATGCTCAGACTACTCAGTAGGAAAAGAATTCAAAGATAGCCAGTTACAGGTGACTCATCTTAGCCAGATCACCGGGTGATGCAGGTCAAACAGGCACCTAGGATGGGTCTCTGCTGGTCAATAGACCTGTTAACAGGATAATGAAGCACCAAAATCACCAAAACCCTGTAGTTGTTTATTTCAAAGTAGCAATCTTGGTAATTTGTGACTCTTGGCTTTTACTGTGGCATTTTAACCAGCTGGACAGACTGATAAATTTTTGGGAATAAAAGCATTACTATCTTATGAACATGGAAATGGTCTGTAATAGCATGTGACAAGGTAACAATGTGGGTGGAAATGGACAGTGCAGGCTTTTTGTACCTTGAAAGATAAAAGAAACACATGGATATGAACTGAAATTTCCTGCGATCATCAACACCGCAATATCAAGAGCATATGTGGGTTCCTGAGCCCTGTACATAGCAGCCTCTGAAACAACTTTGTCTGAGGTGAGCTCCTCATTCACTTCCTCCATGTTCACCATCCAATTATGGTGAGCAAGCAGGCCACGGAAATATCACATCTTTTTATTTCAAAATATTTAGTCATAAAATATCTTTATGTACGTACATAGTCATTCAAGCAGTTTGATTCTGTACAATCTTTGCAACCGGAGAACAAACAAACCCAAAACAATTCCAACTTATACAAGACTGCGATTTAAAGAAGATTTGTAGCTCAGGTTTAGGTGCACATTGTAAGTTTGCTCGCTGAGCAAAACCTTGCTGAGATTTGTTTTCAGATGTTTCGTCACCATGCTTGGTAACATCATCAGTGAGCCTCCAGTGAAGCACTGGTGGTATGTCCCGCTTTCCATGATGACCAACAGTAATGTCAGGATGGCAGCCCCACTGGGCGAGGTGGGTGCACCTGAAGAACAGGGAAACCCAAGGACTATTTCAAAAAGGAATAATTAGCAGTGAGAAATGTAACAAAATCCTGTGAGCAGCCACAGGGTGGACAATTAACCCCACTAGCCCCACATCTGCCAACTGATTCAGCCACAGTAGGCAACCCATATAACACAAGGTAAAATGCAATGTTTAATTGGCTTCACCAGCTGCCCACCTCATTTGGAATGCACTGCCAATCTCACGGCATTGCCCCTGAGAAATTTGTCTGAAGGTAGGACCACATTGGGAGCTGGTCAAGTTAATGCTCTCATTACTTTCCCAGCACCCCAAACCATCTACAAATCCATGTCGAAGACTTGGGAAAAAAATATATTCACAGAACAGAATACAAATAAAGTGAATTATTTAGATTATGCTTCCCAATGCATGAGCTCCACAAAAATGGGATTAGTTTCCATGGTAATGACAAATGCCTACAATTTATCCATTCATATCAAACCACAGATAATTATTGTCCATGTTTCTTTGTATAGCTTAGAATCAGAGAGTAATAGAGATGTACAGCATGGAAACAGACCATTCGGTCCATCCCATCCATGCCTACCAGATATCCTAACTAATTTAGTTCCATTTGCCAGCACTTGGCCCATATCCCTCTTATCCCTTCCAATTTATCTACCTATCCAGGTGCCTTTTAAATGCTGCAATTGTACCAGCCACTACCACTTCCTCTGGCAGCTTATTCCATAGACGTAGCATCCTCTGTGTGAAACAGTTGCCCCTTCAGTTCCTTTCATACCTTTCCCCTCTCACCCTAAACCTATGTTCTCTAGTTCTGGACTCTTACCATTAGGTGTATAAGTCCTGCTCTGATTTGCTTTCCCAAAATGCAGCACCTCATATTTATCTAAATTAAACTCCATCTGCCACTCCTAAGCTCATTTGCCCATCTGATCAAGATGCTCCTGTACTCTGACATAACCTTCATCACTGTCCACTACACCTCCAATTTCGGTGTCATCTGTAAGCTTACTACCTCCACCTCCTATGTTCACATCCAAATAATTTATATAAATGATGAAAAGCAGTGGACCAACACCGATCCATGCAGCACCCCACTGGTCACAGGCCTCCAGTCTGAAAAGCAACACTCCACCATCACCCTCTGTCTTCTACCTCCAAGCCAGTTCTGTATCCAAATGGCTAGTTCTCCCTGTATTCCATGAGATCTAACCTTGTTAACTAATCTCCCATGGGGAATCCTCTTGAACGCCTTATTGAAGTCCATATAGATCATGTCTACAGCTCTGCCCTCATCAATCTTCTTTGTTACTTCTTCAAAAACTCAATCAAGTTTGTGCGACATGATTTCCCACACACGAAGCCATGCTGACTGGCCTTAATCAGTCCTTGCCTTTCCAAATACATGTAAATCCTGTCCCTCAGATTCCCTCCAACAACTTGCCCACCACTGACATAAGGCTCACTGGTCTATAGTTCCCTGGCTTGTCCTTACCACTTTTCTTAAATAATGGTACCATGTTTGCCAACCTCCAGTCTTCAGGCATCTCACCTGTGACTATTGATTATATAAATATTTCAGCAAGGGCTCAGCAGTCACTTCCCTAGCTTCACACAGAGTTCTAGGTTACATCTGGTGATTTATCCACTTTTGTGTGTTTCAAGACATCCAGCACCTCCTTCTCTGTAATATGGGCTTTTTTCAAGATGTCACCATCTATTTCCCCACATTCAATATCTTCCACGTCCTTCTCCACACTAAACACTGACATAAAATATTTGTTTACTATCTCCCCCATCCCTTGCGGTTCCACACCTAGGCTGCCTTGCTGATCTTTAAGGGGTCCAATTCTCTCCCTAGTTACCCTTTTGTCTTTAATGTCATCCAGTTTTAAAACTGAGCAATATAACTAAGATTTGCAGCAAATGGATTTGTTCCCTATGATAAGATGGATTTCTATTTTTGAGCACCTCTATGTTCATTTTCTTGACAAAATCTGAATTTACGAAATGAATGAATTTAACAGTCATTCATACATTTTCTCTGGAAATAATGTTTTATCTTCCTGAAACTACTGTATTGTTAATATTATCATGGTTCAAAAATATGTGATCCACTTCTGTGTGTAGCCACTCTTCCAACCAAATGCCATCAATGCAATTTGTGTTATTGCCTGCCAGTTACTCAGGTATTCCTCTGGGCAGCAAAATTAACTATCTTGGAGCAAATTACAGAACATCTCAAGGAAGATTACATTGCTTTTGTTATCCAACTTGCTTACAGGTTTTCTTGATGACTTGTCTACACTTGACAATAGGTTGCTTTCTGCAAAAAAATGTTAATTTATATATCTTCAACAAATTATTCTAGATGGTTCCTCTATTCTAACTGAGAAGCGCAGTAAACTATATGTGGATAGAAGGTAACATCAAGTAGTGGTGCTTCGATATGCAATGCGTTGAGGAGCACAATATTGATCCGAACACAAGGCCATTTCATGGTGAAAGTATTATATGTTGCATTAGTAAGAAATGAATTCAGTTCCATAATCATGGAACAGAAGGGTATAAACTCAAACTATAGAAAGCATGACACTATAATATATTGATGATTAATCTTTAATTCCCTCAACTGATTTAACACCTGAGACTTTTATGTAAAAGAGAACACCTTTGACTGAGACCAGACACTGGGTTTTAAAATGGCTACAGAAACCACCTAACCAGCTTCCATTCACCACAACCCCATTAGAACTTTAAGAATACCGTTGGAAGGTATGAGCTGAATCTTACTTGTTTTTCACCAAATGTGAGTTGTATTAAGTTCATTTGGAGGGGTTTTACCACAGTGCCTAGGGATGTTTCAAATCTTAGCAAACTTGCGTCATTAGTGGCCTATCCCACTTGAATGTCCGATTCTGGCCTAATTTACCAGGTGCCATTCCCAGACTAACTCATCACTTATAGGATATCTGCCAAAAGGCCAGCATTCCTTGCATCTGTGCCATCTTTAAAAGGCTGTTGAGCACCCAGATGACCACTGACATTTCAAAGCTGTCCTCATCAGTCAAGGATATTTCCAGAAGGTGCTGGAGAGGGAAAGATGGCACTGCCACTCATTGACGAACAGATGCCTGTGGTGACAGCCTGCTGTGATATTTGGGAACAAGATGTACAAAATATATACAGGACAATGCAGCTTGCTGACACCATTGGTCTTATCCTTTCCTCTACATCCAGAAATGTTAGTGTGAATGAGGTGATCAATGACGTCTGGGGCAGAAAGTTGTGCAGCAAACAGGGGGACAGTGCATTAGGATGGCTCAGGATTAACATTAGCATTACAATGCATGGGACTGTGTGTAATGTCCTTTACCTTTAAATGTCATCACGTCAGTGGGCCTCCAGCCCTCTCTCTAATAGTTCAAAAGACTTTCTTTGCCCACTCCAACTATGGTTGCAGACATTGCACATTTTAAATTTCCAAACAGATGAAAGGTGACAGCAAGTGTTACCCTCTACCCTCCCAGCTCCTCACTTATGAGGTTACACACGATTGCCCCCTTAAATTCAGAGTGTTTCTGACTATGGAGCAAACTCCTTCCCTCATGACCTCCTTCCCAGCCACACTTTATTGAATCACTCACTTAAAAATACAACTGCCCCCTTCATAATTTTCATCTCGCCTTGCTCCCAGACTGCAGACCACAAACCTGAAGAATAATTTCCTGAGTTTCTTTCTGGCTGCAGCAGCACTCCCTTGTTCCCCGCATTCCTTTTTCCCTTTATTTTCCCAATAGATTGATTGTGGCCAACCCACTTAACTAGGCAGCGCTGGATAACAAGTGTCCAGACCCCAGACTGATACCTGTGCATCTCCCCCATAGCATTAGCCCTACCCCAACCTGGAATGTTTGCCATGGAGCCACAGCACTGACTGTGACCCATTCCCCAGACTGCAGAAGCATGGACCCCTAACCGAGGCCAATCCCTTGGGTTGGTATCAGAGGATGCCTTTTACTTTCTGTGCCAGGACCCTTTGATAGATGAGTGCCTTCATGAACTTTGTTAAAGACTATTCCCCTAAGATTTTGAACCATGTCTGCCTGATTGCTGCACATGTATTTGCCATATGAACTGCTGGTCAGTGGTGCAAGTGTGAGATAGCATGGTGCCATGCAGCAAGATGTATAGAGAGCCGCTGACCAGCAAGGCAAGCTGCTTGATAGCGTGACTGCGCTAATTGGCAAATCAAGGCAAGGCATGGATGCTGTGAACAGCACGTAGCCACTAAGTAAGTGAGTGCTAAGGGAGCAAGCAAGCAACCCTGAGATCAAATCTGGTCTAACCTGTGAGCTGAATCTCTGTCCATGGTCATATAGTGTTGCCAGCTCGCCCTGCAATGGAAATCTGTGTTTCCAAGGCAGTCTGTAGGTGGATCTGAAAGTAGCAATGATGGTCATGAGAAGGTAGAGCCAGTCGTGAGCCAAATTCACCAGATCCCCGCTCTGATTTCCGTGTCAAGACTTCTTCATGTCAAGCTTGTTGGCAACTTTGCTAAGATGGGAAGATTGAGGAGAGCTTGGCTGTTAAGGAAGTGTTTGACAAGCAATAATTTCTTTAATGGCAGCTTGCTACTGCCTAGTGAGAAAACTCGCCATGCCACTTGCCAAAGACAGAGAAGATGGAATGAACTGCTCACTGCACCAAGACAGACAATGCCAGATTTTTCATCTGATTTTATCTCAAATCTTGCCAGAGACCACATTGCTCAGAACTCGATAAGATTCCACGCTATCATTTTTATTCTTATTGATTTTAGCTACTTTTTACGAATTCCACCTTTCTCCCACCCTGTATGCTTTTCTGTTTGCTTTTGCATCTGTGTATGTTGCAGGTTTGGGATAGGTTTTACCTTTTTAATGTTTATTTTTATAACTAGACATGTTTTTTTTTAAAAAATAAAACAAATTCCTTACTTACTAACTTGAGATCTGGCTGGCACATTTCTTCACATTTTTACACATGGTCTAGTTCACATTGAATTGAAAATAAAGCACACCCTTTTAAAAGTTCAAACTCTGTTTTACCAAACTCAACAACGGAGAGTAGAATTTAGTTACAATTCAAAGCTGGTCGTCTTAGATCAGAGAGAGAATTTTCAGACCTCTTTTACATCTTGTGGCATTTAAAATGTAAAAGTTAAACTTATTGGAGCCAGGAATCTCTTATTCCCCAGACCCAGGACATTCATGAGCGAATCATAGAAAAGCTTACATTTAGATAGCACCTTTCCTGAGCACCTGACACCTCAAAGTGCTATCGAGGCAGTGGAGTAATTTTTGAAATGCTGTAATGCAGGAAACACAGCTGCAATTTTGCATACAGCAAACTTCCACAAACAACCATATGACAATGACTAAGCAATGTGTTTTTGTGATGCTGATTGACTGGTGCTGATTAATCACTGGGTAGGAACCACAATAACTCCAATTTTCTTCTTTGAAATAGCATCATAAGATTCAACTGAGAGAGAAGACAGGGACTCCATTTAAATTTGTGCCACCTACATGTCGGGCAATGACCATAACAGACCATTTAACCATCACCCCTTGACATTCACTGAATCACCTGCTATGAACATTCTGGGGTTTACCATTGACCAGAAACTAACATGGACAAGCCATATAAATATAGTGGCTACAAGATCAGGTCAGAGGCTAGGAATACTTGGGTGCGTAACTTGCCTCCTGACTCCCAAAGCCTGTCTGTCATCCACAAGGCAGAAGACAGGAGTGTGATGGAATACTCTCACCACTTGTCTGGAAGAATGCAGCTCCAACAACACTGAAAAAGCTTGAGATGATCCAGGACAAAGCAATCCACTTGATTGGCACAACATCCATAAACATTCACTTCCAACACGGATGCTCCTGAGCAGCAGTGTGTACTATGAGAATTACTAATGTACAATGAGAGAATGTTTCCTCTTATGGGAGAGTCTTGTGGGTGGCACAGTGGTTAGCACTGCTGCCTCACAGCGCCTGAGACCTGGGTTCAATTCCCGACTCAGGCGACTGACTGTGTGGAGTTTGCACGTTCTCCCGTGTCTGCGAGGGTTTCCTCCGGGTGCTCCGGTTTCCTCCCACAGTCCAAAGATGTGCGGGTCAGGTGAATTAGCCATGCTAAATTGCCCATAGTGTTAATTAAGGGGTAAATGTAGGGGTATGGGTGGGTTGCGCTTTGGCGGGTCGGTGTGGACTTGTTGGGCCGAAGGGCCTGTTTCCACACTGTAAGTCTAATCTAATCTAAGAACCAGAGAGCATAGTCTCAGAGTGAAGGGGTACTGATTTAAGACTGAGATGAGGAAGAATTTCATCTCTCAGAGGGTTGTGAGTCTTTGGAACTCCTTGCCACAGAAAGCTGTGGGAGCACAGTCCTTTAGTACACTTAAAGCTGAGACAGATAGATTTCTGATCAGTAGGGAAGTCGATGGTTATAGAGAAAGAACAGGAATGTGAGAAATGCCTGATCAGCCATGATCCTATTGAATGCTGAAGCAGGCTTGAGGGACCGAATGGACTAATCCCGTTCCTATTACTTATCATCCCATGTTCTTACTATATCGAAGATGCACAGTAGAAATTCACTGAAGATCCTTAGCCAGCATCCTCCAAACTCATGACCGCTGCCATCTATATGGAGAAGGGCAGCAAGTTACGTGGACCAGGAAGGCAAATGGAACTGAGTAGACCTTGCAGATTTGTGGAATTGTTCCCTGGTCAATATGAAAGGTGGCCTTGGCTCCTCAGATTGTATGTAGGCTTTCCTGAAAATTTTCAGGCTATTTAATTAGGACTTCACTCTCTTAGCCAGTTACTAATCAAAAAATGTTGAGCCAATCAAGGTGAATCTTTCTCAACCAATTTTTCCCCATCAGGTTTGGGCCCAAGCCTTTTAATACAATCAGTGAAAACTGAACCAGATGCTTCTCAGACCAGAACCAACGTTGTACCCTGAATCTGTCAAGGTTCTCTGGTATGGGTTCTCAGTCTAGCTGAGGTTTTATACAAGTTTAAGGATTAGAGCCCAGAAGGAATTTTGTTAAAGACTGGTTCTGCAATCATTATTACAACCATGCCAGTATTAACCTCCAATATTAACCAGGTAACCATTTTACCAGATGTTTATTTTGATTGGTCCTGAATTGAATGTTGCTAAGCAGTTTTTCTGTTCCAACCTAGATGAATGTGGGCTTTCCAGGATATGCACTCTCATGGGTTCCAGACTATGAATTCTCTTACTCAATTTAGGTCTAGTGGCACTCTGTTGCTGTCTCGAGTCTGCTTAATGGCAGACTTGCTGGCTGGGATCCTGAAGAAAATGTTAACTGCTTGGCCAAGGCTTGGCTTTGTTGTAGGCTAATGTAGAGTTCCTCTGTTCAAGATATGTCCTGAGTGAGACTATGCAATTGCCTTCACTCAAGTGGTGTTCCCCAAGCTCAGTCAGCCTGGTGTCAATTTCTATTAGAATACGCAGTAAGTCATATGGTTGCCGCATTTTCCATGATACCTCTTTGACGTCCATGTTGGGCTTTAGCATGATTACATTGTTAATCCCACATTCTATACGGTCTCTCAGCATCTCATTAAGGGTTAAACTAAATTCTCCTGTCAATCATCTTAATTTCATCAAACATTCGGACACAGATTCCCTTGGTTCTTGAACTGCTAAGTAAAGGCAATAGCATCTCAGTATTAGAGGAAGATTGGTATTGTAATAGTCCTTAACTAAATCTATCAACTCTTGAAAAGTTTTAGCATCTCGTGCCTCAGGAAATGTTAAACTTCTAATAATGGAAAAAGCTGCAGGTCCACAAGCTATCAGGAGAATTACCATTGCTTTTTATCTGCCCCAAAGTTACTTGTCTGGAAAATAGGAACACATTCTTTCCACACACTGGGCTCAGTCTTTGATGACAGGATCAAAAGTGTCAAACTTCCCAAATAATGGCATGATGCCAGAAATGCTTAGCCCAACTCAAAGGTGACTGTGAATTTCTTCAGGACCATATTTATTTCTCTCATCACCACTGAAATAACTCAACAGAAGCAGTATCCCATCTCCAAGTCAGCCTTTATTTACATGTGCATTGTACTTGATCCTGGTCTGACATCCTCAGAGTCAGCTCTCAGAGTGAACAGAATCTCAGACACTCCTGTTTATATCTGTCAGCCAGGGATTCTTGATTGGACTAGGATAACAGCCCAATCAGGGAATTCATATTCTATGAGGTCCACCTGGCTGACCTTGTTACCGTTATTACAGTATGGTTCAGTGAAAATGACTAAGTCAGGCCTTTTCTTGATTAGCCTGTGAAACTACTCTCCCAATTTTGACACAAATGTTAATAAAGAGCACTTTGTATTGTTGACCGGCTGATCATTGTTGATCATTTCTAGTGATTTAGTGACTTCTTTGTGGTTTTATTCCTATAATTAGTGTTTAGATACAACTAAATGCTAGGGTTTTTCAGCATGTATTAAACAGTCAACAATGTCATTGTGACTCTGCAGTCACACCCAAGCCAGACCAGGTGAGAACAGTAGGTTTTCCTTCTGTTATTATGGGTACATAAGTGTAACTGCAATTATTTATGACAGTTGACAACCATTTCCTGATCATCATTAGATGATCTATTAATTCCAGATTTTTATTAATTGACAAGTTTTGAGAAGATTTGTGGCTCAGGTTGCGGTTCTGGATGTAGGTTTGTTCGCTGAGCTGGAAGGTTCATTTCCAGATGTTTTGTCACCCTACTAGGTAACATCTTCAGTAGGCCTTTGGGCAAAGCTTCGGTTACCTAGTAGGATAACGAAACATATGGAAATTTACCTTTTATTAATTGAATCCAAATTTCACTATCTGCCAAGGTCAGTGCAATTTGGCCCCGTTTCCCCCCAGACCATTAGCCTGGGTCTCTGGATTACTAATCCAGTGACAGTACAACAATTCCACCAGCTCTCCTTCATCTGTCTGTGCTAAGTCTACTAAGTAATTCCATACAATTGTATGTTATTTCTTGTTTTAAGGGATTTGAAAAAGCTCGATGCTATTTTAGTCATGTTATGCAAAGATGATTCAACTCGTTTCATTCATCTTAAGTTTGTAAATGAATGTCAACTGGTCTGTTTTTGCATCAAGGTTATGTACCTTCAAGACTTTCCAAAACCTGTCCACCAGCTGAAGGCACAAGTCAAGAATGTGAAGGAATGCTCCCCACATGCCAGCATGAGTACAACTCCAACAATATTTAAGACGGTTGATTCAATCCAGGCCAAAGCAGCCTGCTTTGTTGGCAACACATTCACAAAATTCATTCCTTCCACCACTGATGCTAAGAAGCAATGATGTGTACCATCTAGAAGATGCACTGCAGAAGTTCACCAAGGGTCCTTAGCACTTTTCAGGCCCACCACCACTAGGATCTAGAAGGACAAGTATAGCAGATTCATGCAAACACCACCATCTCTAAGTTCCTCTCCAAGCCACTCACTATCCTGACTTGAAAACATATTGCCATCCCATCATTGACACTCAGTCACAATCTTAGAGCTACCTCCCTAATAGCATTGTGGGTCTACTTAGAGACCATTGTCTGCACCATATTCTCAGGGCAAATTAGGATGGGCAATATATGCTGGTCCATGAATGAATAAAAAAGTTTTTATAAGATAATTAATAACCCTTGGTTGTTACACATTAAAAATATTTTAGTATTACATATACAAACTGCTTTAGAAAAAATATCGATACAAAAATATTACCTGGATTAAGCTTACTTATGATACTCTCCTATAGTCTTATAGTCTTATAATATTTAGGCTCATAGATTGCCTCCTTGGTGGATTGGCAAGCAAGAGTGAGTCTTCCAATATAGGGAAGAAAGACATTCAACTCAGGAACAAATTTCTAAAGATTACAATTGGAATCGGTAATTTTAGTGAAGCACACTCCAGAAAGTATGCAGTTCTCACTGTCAAGTTCAAGTTTACACTCTGTCAAATGTGGCAAACAACGGTTAATTTTGCAAGACTGACAACAGCAATACAGGAGACATAACTAAAAATCATTAATTCTCCAAAAAATCATATTTATGCCTTCTGAAAAAAATTCAAGTACAATATTTCACCCACAAGATGTAGGTGGTAAGGTTAATTTAAATTCCACAGCTTAAACTACTTGCCCCAATAGAAGCAACACTAGTGTCACCTATATCACAGTTAAAGTCATGTTTAAGTTACCATTCTAAGACTGGTTTAAGAGCTCCATCTCAGGAATGTGACATGCAAGCAGCACTTTCTGCATGCTTTTATACAGTTTCAGGAGATGGTTTCTGGAGTTGAATTGAGGTGTGCTGTGTAATAGAGTCCTAAAGTGTGCAGAATATCTTTCTTTTAGAGTAAGGAAATGCAACCTCACTGTCTCAAAGCACATTCATAGAACCCTATTTCAAATTATGTCAAATACTAGATCATATGGAATGCAATAAAATCATTCAACAGCTACCCTAAGATGTGCACGCAAGTTTTTGCCTGGCGTTGAGGACTGCTTCATGTCCAGGCTGTTCACAGTTTGAAATGGACAGAGGAATGGTCCCCTTCCCACATACAGCTATGTTTCTGGAGAACAGCTGCAAATATGTTCTCTGGAGGTTCCAGCTGGCTTGATTTGCCAGGCTCAAATCCCATTGATCTGCTTCCGTTCTAGTTCTCTGTTCTCATAGTTCAAAGACCAACAAGGTCTGTAAAGAAATTACTGCCACATTGTTCAATCGACAACTGCAAGCATTACATTCAGATATAATTAGGAACACGTTAGGAAAAACAGCTCAATGGAGATAAGCCCTTTCACTGAGTACAGTTTTTCAATGGGGGCTTAGCACCAATTCCAGATAAAAATGATTAAACATTTGTAACCATTGCCTTTGAACTTCTAACTGAACATGTGGTAGAGCATTCTTCTGTTCAAATTAAAAACATCCTGGGACAAAAGTATTTTTTTTGCCAGAAGGTTCCCAGGGTGGTTTTAAAATCATTGCAATAATCTTTAGTGTTTTTAATGTAAATTCAGCCACTTTGCACATGTGTTAATGTAATGCTAGAATCTGTGCTTGCATTGTGGATTGCCAAATATAGTAAAGTTCTGTAAGAACTGATTTAGTCTTAACAAAGGCAGGAATAAGAGATGGATGGGGAAGATCCAATAGAAAAGTGAGTGATGGAAGATGATTTTAGCCACAAGAGAACAGGAATCAGCCACACAGCTCATTTTACTTGCATTACCTCCATTAGCTGCCTTAGCTCCATATCCCCTTAAATCTTTGTCTACCAGAAAGCTAATCAATCTTAGATGTAAAATTATTAACTATTCCAGAATTAAATAGTTTTCTTGTGGGTTTGTGTTTTACACCTCCGTTATATACCTTCATGTGCCATCCTCTGTGTCAAGATTGACGATTGAGAAGGTATTTAGTTGGGCAGGATTGTGATGGCAGCTCATTACTATCTTCCAGTCTCTATCCTAATTCCATTTGACATGGAAAGGCCCACAAATAGTCTTGCTGCTGCCAATTGAAGCACTTTTTAACGGTTTTATTTTGCTGCCATTGGCATTAAATAAGCCACAAGCAGACATGTCACCATGTTAGGAGCATGACAAGCAAATGGATTGTTGTGGTCTCCCTGGATTGCTGAAGGTTGTTTCCCTCCAAGGCATCTGCTGATGGGAATGGAATGTGGTGACCACTGATTGCCACTGCCTTGTTCTTAAGCCCACCTCTTTTACATCTCCACCTGCACAACCCCCACCCTCCTGTCATGACTTACCTCTGGCCTCAGTTACACTCTGATCCTGAACCTCTTGATACTGTATTTCCCACAACTGCCACCACTTGTCTAATGGCACTGCTGAGCAAAAATGGTCAGCAACTCTCAGGTGTCAGGACTTCCTGTCACTCTGGATATCCTGATCCCGTGGAAATCTTTCAGAAGGCCCTGATTCTTGTAAATCAGAAGCCTTCCCTGAAAGAGGAAACATGGGTCTCTCAGTGGCTTTCCAGCTGGCAACCGAGACTCCTTTTACCTTCATGAAACTTTATTTATAAAATTACTTGTGAATGGCTTGGCTTTATAAATTCCTTACCTTAGATATCCTTTGCCAATGGAAAAAAAGTTTATTTCTATCTACCTAAATAACTCATTTCTTAAGCCTAAAAGCTGAAATCAACTCACTCCTCACCCTTCTATAGTCCACCAAATATAAGGTTAGTTTAAACAACCTCTCTCCATAATCTATTCCTTGGAACCATAGTAATACTTTGGTGAAAATTTGAGCTGTAATCCTTCTAAGATCAATGCATCTGTTCTAACATGTATTATTTAAAACTGTACATAGTTCCATGAATTACCTTTCTAATTTATGGGTACAATCATTTCTGAAACACTGTTGGCAACCTGAAAATGGGCAGTTGGACGATGTATTAAGTGTTAAGCTGGTCTCAGAGTGACATGATGGAAACATACATAAATAGTTTTCTTCCTTCAGTTTTATGATTCTTGTCTATAAATCTATGGACACCATTATTCCTTTGATTGTACTTTTCATGCTTAACTGTAGACAGGAAAGCATGGCATTTTCATCCTCCCAGATAAGAGTTAAAATTGGTGCAGTCCACTTACCCATTTTTCCACCACCAATCTATCTTGAAGCTGAGTAGTTGAGGCAGAGACTGTGGACCCTTTGCTTAGTGAATTTGTCAAGCTGAGGCAGAGACTCTCCAACGTAAACAAAGGAAACATGTTTTTCAATTCAACATGATTCTCTGCAGTCCACAAAGAAAAACTTGAGCTGTTTCCACCCAGCCCATTATATTTCTCCTCTACATTCTCAAACCCTATATGCCTTACATCTGATAACAGCTTCCAACTATTCCACTTGCTACTGGTCAAGCAGCCTCTGGACAAGAGCTTACCCAATACATTTAAACAAAGGTCTGTCATTAAAATGGATTAGGCCTTTCAAAGATCTTATTGACACCTTACATAGAATCATAGAATCCCTGCAGTGTGGAAACAGGCCCTTTGGCCCAACAAGTCCACACTGACCCTCCGAAGAGTAACCCACCCAGACCCATTCCTTTACCACTCTGTATTTTGCCCCTGACTAATGTAATTAACTTACATGTCCCCGAACATTATGGGCAATTTAGCATGGCCAATTTACTAATGGCCAATGGCCAATGGGCTAACCTGCACATCTTTGAATTGTGGGAGGAAACCGGAGCACACAGAGGAAATCCACACAGACACAGGGAGAATGTACAAACTCCACAGAGGCTGGGATCAAGGCTGGATTCCAAGGCTGGAATCAAATCTGGATCCCTAGCACTGTGAGGCAGCAGTGCTAACTTTACGACATACTACTTTTACATCAGTTCAGCACAGAACATGCCCTTCAGCCACTATGTCTGTGTTGACCTTGACTCTATTCTAAACTAATCCCATCTGCCTGCATATGGTCCATATTCCTCCATTCTGTGCCTGTACATGTGTTGGTCTAAACTTTGCTTTTGTATCTGCTTCTACCACCTCCCCTGCCAGCTCGTTCTGGACACCTGTGCGACAGACTTTCCTTGCACATTTCCTTTAAACATTCCTCCTCTAACCACAAACATTTTGTCCTCTAATTTTTGAAATTTCCACCTTGGGAAAGAGACTCCAGCTGTACAGCCTATGCATAACTTTCAAAACTCTTGATAAAGGTAGATAAGGACAGTTCAGTAGATGATATCTGCATGGACTTTAGCATGGTCTTCAACAAGATTCTACATGAATGAATGGTTAGTAAGTTAAGATCCAGGGAGAGCTAGCAAATTAGATTTAAAATTGGCTTGATAATAAGAGAGGTGTGGTAGGGGTGACGGAAATAAGCGTGGGGGCGGGGTTACGTGTGGTGGCGAAAGTCGGCGTGGGGGCGGGGTTATGCGTGGTGATGAAGGTTTGCGTGAGGGCGGGGTTACGTGTAGTGACGAATGAAGGCGTGGGGGAGACGGAAATAAGCGTGGGGGCGGGGTTACGTGTGGTGTGATGGAAATAAGCGTTGCACACCGAGCAACGTCACCACGTCTAACCCCGCCCCTACGTCGATCTCTGTCCCCGCCCCTAACCCCGCCCCCACCCCCAGCTCCAGTCCCACACCAGGTCCTAGCTCCCAGCCTTGCCAGATCTTCACCATCCCTCCAGATCCCACACCGAGCAACGTCATCACGTCTAACCCCGCCCCTACGTCGATCTCTGTCCCTGCCCCTAACCCCGCCCCCACCCCCAGCTCCAGTCCCACACCAGGTCCTAGCTCCCAGCCTTGCCGGATCTTCACCATCCCTCCAGACCTCCCCCTCTCTGAGGATGAAAGATCAGTCCTTAGCAGGGGCCTCACCTTCATTCCCCTATGCCCTCGGATTAATGAGTTCAACACGCAGCGAGATATTGAACAATTCTTCTGCCGCCTTCGCCTCCGTGCCTACTTTCACAACCAAGACTCCCACTCACCCTCTGACGACCCCTTCTCCTGCCTCCAACGCACCCCATCCACCTGGACACCCCGTGCTGGCCTCTTACCCGCCCTCGATCTATTTATAGCCAACTGCCGCCACGACATTAACCGACTCAACCTGTCCACCCCTCTCACCCACTCCAACCTCTCACCCTCAGAACGTGCAGCCCTCCACTCCCTCCGCTTCAATCCCAACCTCACCATCAAACCGGCAGACAAGTGAAGCGCGGTAGTAGTTTGGCGCACTGCCCTTTATACCGCTGAGGCCAAACGCCAGCTCGCGGACGCCTCCTCTTATCGCCCCCTTGACCATGACCGCACCTCCCACCACCAAACCATCATCTCCCAGACCATCCATAACCTCATCACCTCAGGGAATCTCCCATCCACCGCCTCCAACCTCATAGTCCCACAGCCCCGCACCGCCCGTTTCTACCTCCTGCCCAAAATCCACAAACCTGACTGCCCCGGCCGACCCATTGTCTCAGCCTGCTCCTGCCCCACCGAACTCATCTCCGCATACCTCGACACGGTTCTGTCCCCTTTAGTCCAAGAACTCCCCACCTACGTTCGGGACACCACCCACGCCCTCCACCTCCTCCAGGATTTTCGCTTCCCCGGTCCCCAACACACTATTTTCACGATGGACATCCAGTCCCTGTACACCTCCATCCCCCATCACGAAGGACTCAAAGCCCTCTGGTTCTTCCTTTCCCGCCGTACCAACCAGTACCCTTCCATTGACACCCTCCTTCGACTGACTGAACTGGTCCTCACCCTGAATAACTTCTCTTTCCAATCCTCCCACTTCCTCCAAACTAAAGGAGTTGCCATGGGCACCCGCATGGGCCCCAGCTATGCCTGTCTCTTCGTAGGATATGTGGAACAGTCCATCTTCCGCAACTACACTGGCACCACCCCCCACCTTTTCCTCCGCTACATCGATGACTGTATCGGCGCTGCCTCGTGCTCCCATGAGGAGGTTGAACAGTTCATCAACTTTACTAACACCTTCCATTCCGACCTCAAATTCACCTGGACTGTCTCAGACTCCTCCCTCCCCTTCCTAGACCTTTCCATTTCTATCTCGGGCGACCGACTCAACACAGACATCTACTATAAACCGACTGACTCCCACAGCTACCTGGACTACACCTCCTCCCACCCTGCCCCCTGTAAAAACTCCATCCCATATTCCCAATTCCTTAGTCTCCGCCGCATCTGCTCCCAGGAGGACCAGTTCCAACACCACACAGCCCAGGTGGCCTCCTTCTTCAAGGACCACAGATTCCCTCCAGATGTGATCGACGATGCCCTCCACCGCACCTCCTCCACTTCCCGCTCCTCCGCCCTTGAGCCCCGCTCCTCCAACCGCCACCAAGACAGAACCCCACTGGTTCTCACCTACCACCCCACCAACCTCCATATACAACGTATCATCCGCCGTCATTTCCGCCACCTCCAAACGGACCCCACCACCAGGGATATATTTCCCTCCCCTCCCCTATCAGCGTTCTGCAAAGATCACTCCCTTCGTGACTCCCTCGTCAGGTCCACACCCCTCTCACCAACCCAACCTCCACTCCTGGCACCTTCCCCTGCAACCGCAGGAAATGTAAAACTTGCGCCCACACCTCCTCCCTCACTTCCCTCCAAGGCCCCAAGGGATCCTTCCATATCCGCCACAAGTTCACCTGTAACTCCACACGCGTCATCTATTGCATCTGCTGCACCCGATGTGGCCTCCTCTATATTGGGGAGACGGGCCGTTTACTTGCGGAACGCTTCAGAGAACACCTCTGGGACACCCGGACCAACCAACCCAACCACCCCGTGGCTCAACACTTTAACTCTCCCTCCCACTCCACCGAGGACATGCAGGTCCTTGGACTCCTCCACCGGCAGAACATAACAACACGACGGCTGGAGGAAGAGCGCCTCATCTTCCACCTGGGAACCCTCCAACCACAAGGAATGAACTCAGATTTCTCCAGTTTCCTCATTTCCCCTCCCCCCACCTTGTCTCAGTCGGTTCCCTCAACTCAGCACCGCCCTCCTAACCTGCAATCTTCTTCCTGACCTCTCCGCCCCCACCCCACTCCGGCCTATCACCCTCAACTTGACCTCCTTCCACCTATCACATCTCCATCGCCCCTCCCCCAAGTCCCTCCTCCCTACCTTTTATCTTAGCCTGCTTGGCACACTCTCCCTATTCCTGATGAAGGGCTTATGCCCGAAACGTCGAATTTCCTATTCCTTGGATGCTGCCTAACCTGCTGTGCTTTAACCAGCAACACATTTTCAGTTGATAATAAGAGACACAGGTTGGTGGTAGAGGGTTGTTGTTTGCCACCTTCCAAAGAATTTACCGTCTGTCCTTGGATTATAACTCCTTTCACATGTCAGAAAATCCTTTATGTATTATGGTAGAGAGGAACATAGGTAGAGGAGACGGCATTCAGCCTGTTGAACCTGTACCACCATTCAACATGATCATGACTAAAAAACACTTCAATGTTGTTTTACTCACACCATTCCAATTGCCCTGAAACCACCGGTAATCAGAAATCTATTGATCTCTACCTGACACCTCTCAAAGGTTAGCCTGTATAGTCCTACATTGTGATGGAGAATTCCAAAGGTTTGCAATGCTGTCACCAAAACAATATTTCCTAATCTCTGACCGAAGTGGCATTGTCCTTATTTTTAAATTGTACTCCATAGTTTTAGATTGCTTGACCATGAGAAACATCTTACCTACATCTATCTTATAGGTTCCTTTAAGTACTTTTTAAATTTTCAATGAAATCACCTCTCCTTTTTCAAAAGTTTGGAGAATACAGGCCCTACTTGTACAAGCTTTCTTCATCGGACAGCCTGTCTATCTGAGGAACAAGACTCCTGAACCTATATTGTAGTCCCTCTAGAGCATTAAGATATTTCCTCCAATAAAGATACCAAAACTCTTCAAAGTATACAATTCCTATACAATTGAAGCAAGACTTCACCACTCAATCCGATTCTGTGTTTGTTTGGCATCAGTGAACTCTGGGAGGTATCAATGATTTGAAATAGTGTACCATCCTCAGTGGAACATTCCCCCATCCTTAGCCAAGACCTCTTGGATGCACTAGCTGGCCCCAACTGTTTTATTTGTTAGGATTAACCAAAATGATGTTTAACATGGGGGCTCATGATTAGTAACACATTCTTACCTTGCATGTTAAGCTACTCAGGTAGCCATGACCAGAAATATATACTGAAATTTCTCTCAGGAGCATAGTAAGCTTTTCAATAGGGTAGATTGAACATAGTTTTAAGATTTTTGGCAAGCAATGTAAGGAGGAATGTGAGACAGGAATGTTTTACATAGTGAGTGTTAATGATCTGGACCTTGTTGCTCATGAAAGTGGTGGAAACAGAGCAAATTGATGATTCCAAAAGGAAATTGGATGGATGCTTGAAGGAAGTAACATGCAGGGAGATGGTGTTGGATTTCAGAATGGGACTAACTAAATTACTCCCTGGGGAGCAGTCCAGATTTGATTGGTTAAATGAAAGCAGACAGAGATAACTCTTTTGCCTGTTTGTTCATTGGTTTATTTCTAAATATATCACAAAAATTAATCAATAAATTTCAATGAAAAATTGGCACAGATATAGAGAATAGCCTAAGAAAGAACTAATTAATTATTTTGGTAAAAATGTGGATCCAAATCCAAACCCTGAAATTATTAAAGCATCTGTTAACAGTAGGAGACTGGACAAATTGCTTTTATGTTTTGAAAATGTGTGAGCTGTTTTATTTAGTGTTTTGCTTGTTTTAGAAAATCCTGGACGGCCTCAGCTGCTATAGTGGAATTTGTCACAACTGTTAAAATGTGACTTGGGTTTTCTGAGCAGAACCTCAGATTTATTTTCCCCGTCAACCGCTGTTCAGAAATGTTATTATATCTCTGGAGCAGGTGGGACTTTAACATAGGCTTCATGGCTCAGAGTTATGGACACAGCCACTGCACCACAAGAGTTACTGCTAAGCAGAATCTATTACTTTATGTAAGTACTTGATATATAGAATATAATTGTCTGATTGACCTGAGTCGACATGGATTCATGTAGAGGAAGTAATGTTTGACAAACCTGATAAAGTTTGTAGACGATGTTATTAGAAGAATTGATAAGGGGAAACCAGTGTATATGGTGTATTTGGATTTTCAGAAGGCTTTTCATGAAGTCTCACACAGAATTATACCAAAGGAAATTGGAAGTAATTGTGGCTAACGAGCATTGTCTGAGGCAGAAAACAGAAATTTGGAATGAATGACTTATTCTCCGGTTGGAAAGCTGTGCCAGGACAGGTATTGCAAGGACCTCAGCTGTTCATAATCTGTATCAGCCACTTAGATATAGGCACCGCTTGTAATAGTTTCAAGGTCTTAAATTGCACAAAACTTGGTGGGAATGTAAATTGTAAGGAGGAGGCAAAGAAGCATTAAGGAAATTTAGAGAGGCTGGGCAAATCAGCAAGAACGTGGCAGGTGGAATATAATTTGGATAATTGTGTGTACGTCAGCAGCACTTACAGTGAACAAAATTGGAACCATAGTGGTTTAGCTTGGCCCCTGCAAATTTGTGAAGCATTGGCCACAAAATTGGCTGAGTGATAGAAAAGAGAAAGTTTCAGTTAATAGATATATTTATGACTGGAAGAGAGTTTGTGGTGGATTTCCTCAGGGGTCAGTATTAGGATCTTTTCCATATAAATAAAATGGTCTAAATCTTGGTGTGCAGAGGACAGTTTCGCAGTTTGCAGATGAAATAAAACTTGGGGAAATTGTAAACTGTGTGGAAGACAGAGTAGAACTCCACATGAGCACTAACATGTTTGTGGAGTGTTTTGATAGGTGGCAGCTGACAATGTGAAGATGTGTGTAGTGATGCACTTTGGTGCAAAGAACTTGGAGAGAGTATAAAGTAAAGAGTACCATTTGAAAGGTTGTGCAGGAGAAGAGAAAACTGAATATATATGTACACAAGTCATGAAAGTGGCCAGACAGACATGGAGAGGTTTTAATAAGGTATATAGCATTCTCCACTTCAATATTAGAAACATAGAGAAAGAGAGCAGGGAGTTTATGGTAAACTTATAGAAGACACTAATGATATCTCAACTGAAATAATGTGTATGTTTCTGGGTGACATATTATGGGAAGGATGTAAATGCATTGGAGAAAGTACAGAAAAGATTTGTGAGAATGATTCCAAAGTTGAGAGACTTTAGTTTGAGAAATGATGAGTGAGTTATCTGATTTTGCCTGGGTATGTAGTAGAGGTGTGTTGAACTGAGATATTCAACAAGATATTATATAGCTATTTAAATAAAAACAATGTACAGGGTTTCAGGGAAAAGACAAGAAGATTGGCACAGTGTTAAACTTCTCAGAGAGCGAGTGCAGGCATGATTTTGTGAAGTGTGATATTATCCACTTTGGTAGAAAGGATGGAGGTGCAGGGCATTTCTTAAATGGTGAGAAATTGACAAGTGTTGATATCCAAAGTGACCTGGATTTCCTTTTGCCGAAGACACTAAAAGCCAGCATGCAACATGCATGCTTCTGAAATTAATTCAGAAGCTAAGCAGTTTACTAACCTTGTTTCACATGAAGATATAGAGACAGAAGCAAATAAGTATTTTCAATTATGAAGAACGCTAGTGAGACTGCACTTGGAATATCACGAGTAGTTCTAATCATCTGCCTAGGAAAAATATCCTTTCCACAGAAGGAGTGCAGTAGAGGTTCAGCAGATTTATTCCTGGATGGTAGGACTGTCCTTTCAGGAGATACTGAGGAGAATGGGCCTGTATTCACCCAAGTTTCGAAGAATAAGAGTTGATTGCATTGATACCTACAAATTATTAAAGGACTCAATGGTTTTAGTGTAGAAAGAATTATTCCCCTGGCTGTCAGGTCTAGGTTCAGGGATCACAGTCTCAGATAAGGGCAGGCCATTTAGGACTGAGATGAAGAGGTTGTAAGTCTTTGGAATTTTCTATCTCAGAGGGTTGTGAAAGTTCCATCATTAGGTAAATTCAAGAAAGAGATTTCTGAATAATTAATGGCATCAAGAGATACATTGGTGTGGTAATATAGTATTGAGATAGATGATCACCCATGATCCAAAACAGCAGAGCAGCCTCGATGGGTTGAGTGGGCTATTCTTGCTTCTGTGCTCCTAGGTTGGTCAATGTAGAATGGGCAGAAGCTTCCACAGTGAGATGGAAGCTCTGAATAAGAATATTTCTTTTTCATGTTTATGTTTACAGACAATTAACCAGGTAGGAAAAGCCTCAAGAAAGTCTGCATATTTGTAGTGATGTTGAGTCAACACAATATGACAGATGATATTTGTGCAAGAAACACAGAAGGTTAGCACACCAGTGCAACAGGCAATCAGGAAGACTAATGAAATGTTAGCCCTTCTTCCAAGGAAATTGTAGTATAATGTTAAGGAAGTCTTATTGCAAGTTCTGATAAGGCCACATTAGGGGACTGTGAGCAGGTTTGGTCCCATTATTTCGAGAAGACATTATTTTATTGGATGCAGTTCAGAGAAGGTTCACTCGGATGATACCTGGTTGGAGGGAGTGTCTTATGAGCAAATGCTAAATATATTTGGACTCTACGCACTGAAGTTTAGAAGAATAAGAGGTGATCTCCTTGAACTTATGGGATTCGTAAGGGACTTGACAGTTTCGATGCTGAAAGGATGTTCCCTTCATGGGGCAGTCCAGGACCAGATGACACAGTTTCAGAATAAAGGGGCACCAATGTAAGACAGGTTAAGAAAGAATTTCTTTTCACAGAAGATTGAGTGTCTTCGGAACCCCTTGCCACAGACAGCTGTGAGAACAGACACCTTTTGTATATTTAAGGTTAAGATTGATAAATTCATGATCAGAAGGGGAATCAAGGATTATGAGAAAAGGCAGAAAAATGGACGTGAGGAATGTTACATCAACTTGATCCTATTGAATGGTGGAGTAGGCTGGTGGGGGTGAATGGCCTACTCCTCTTCCTATTTCTTCTGGTCTTACTGATTATTTAATGCTTTTATACAATTCTTATTGGAGGGCTTTATTATCCTATGCATAATTACAGAAATGTAACATTAACATTAATAACGTAAACTACCCTGCAGTCACATCAACATTTCATTCTTCAGGACCATCAGTCTAGGTATCCTGGAAGATTGGGCATCAACTTAGATGACTAAGACAGGACAGCAACTTTTGTTTATACAGTACCTTTAATCCAAAACAAATCCTTCCACTTAATTCTCTTCCTTAAAGACCATCATTAAAACAGACCTCTTTATCCAAGCTATTAATCATTCTCCTACTTGCACCAATTTGCTTTCTTTGGTTTAGCTTACACAATAGTGTATATTTTTGCAAAATAACTGGGAACATTTTCCTACATTAAAGATGCTCAATTGTTGCAATGTGTTACCTTCACCATTATCTTCAGGGAATACGAGGCTAGTGTGATAAATCATTTGCAAAGTAGTGTAAACAGCAGGATGTAAATGTTATGACCAGACTCCAGGGCAAGCCCTATTTTCTTACTGTTCCAGCTGGGACATCACAAACTGTTATGCTCCTCGATGACTGACTCCCCTTAGTTATTCACCTGACTGTTGGTTGGTCATGGCAAGGCTAATTTTAAAGGCTCACTTCCCTTCTGGATACCTTCATCCCCAGACTTAAGTGAACATATGTTTTGAAAGGAATCAATTATATTATTTTAAGCATGAGAAGAAATAACAATACAAAACATATATACACAGAGTAGGAATGAGGAGAGTCCGAAAAGAGAAAGGTGAAAAATAAGGAACAGATCGGTTCCTGATTTTTTTATGAAGAACTGACAAGACAATTTGCGAATATTATGGAATGGCAGCAATAGCACATTTTTTTGTGATTTTAAGACTCTTTGTTGTGAAGATTGGTGGAAATCCTGTTGTTCTGATTCCTTTCAACAGAAACTGAATTTCCACATTCAGAGGGAGGAAGAGTGGTCCTCTTTGTTTTAGCTGCAATGTAAGAATGTTAAAGTTACCATCCTCAAAGCTGTGGCCCAATAGCATTCATGTCCACACACTAGGATATCTAATCAATAAAACACACAGACTAGTATTGGAAACTGTTTTCAAACTTTTTAAATATATTCCTGGAAGGTTACATAGGCATGTTTGTAAGAGGTGGCTTTCTGCTGAGAAAAGGAATAATCAGCCCCACGCTCTGTTATCTCTTCTGTTCAGTGTCTCCCTGTGTGATATTGTCCTGACATTCTACAGGTGAGATAGTCCATCAACTTTGCACAGACTTTTACCAGATAGTCAATGAATTTAAACTAGCAGTTTTACTTTCCAATGTAGCAATCCTGATTTTTTTTAAAAAAGAAAATGCATTTTGGAATTACAAGTAAAAAGTGTTCATTAAATATTTTGGATTCTGACCTGTCATCATAACAATATATAATGTAAGCTTCAGTATGAATATAGATCATTGATGCATTGACCTGCATTTTAGTTTATGGTAGAATCAATTTATAATGAAGTCAACATTTTCCAAATGCTTAAATTTGGCTGTTTTCACATCAGGTTCCTTAGTCTGAATCAGATAAGAATTCTTCTGAACTTGTAGATGTTTTGAATCAAACCATACCATGTAAAGCATGTAAAGTTATTCAGTCCGTCAATTCCGTGGAAAAAAATGTTGAGCAAATAATTTCAAATCAACCTAATGTAGCTTGAGTCAAATACCTGCCCAATTCTACCCTACAGCACATGCCATAAATAGCCTCACTTCCTCTTCCCTATCATATGCTAGGAAAAGTCTAATTCCTCTCATCCACTAACTTTCCGTGCGTAGGTCCTAATGGGTTGATTCAAATACTGCCTCACTTTCTGCCACAATGGCATGATTAAAGATCATTAAAGTTGTGTTCTTTTAAACTGTCGATATATCACTACTTTCTTTTAAAATTCTTATTAGTTCCTGTTTGCAGTTTAAAGAAAAGCAAGATGGGTCAGTGGAGTTCAAAGCAATAGGAGTAAGTCAGTGAACAGCCATTTTATTTGAAATATTTCTAAAACTCTAGAAAGTAAATGGAGGATCATTTCTTTGTTTAGGTAAGGACAGTCTGTTGTCCATACTTAGCCTCGCCTAAAAGTGACTCCAGACCCATAGCAATGTGATTGACACAAGTGCTCTCTGAAATAGCCGAGTAAGGCAGTCAGTTCAGTGGCAATTAGGGATAGATATCAAATGCTAAGTAAGACAGTCAGTTCAGTGGCAGTTGGGGTAGATATCAAATGCTGGCCTTGCCAGCAAGGTCATGTCCCAAGAAGGAATAACATAAAATTATTTATAAAGCACGTACACATGGCTTTTATGGAGTTCCAAATGTCAGTTCTAGAAGTTATCTTTGCTTGATTTTGTTCCTTTACAAAACAAAAGGATGCCTTTGAAGATAAAGTTAATTTGAAAATTAAAGGCCAGAGATTTCCTTGAAGATGCTTCTGTTCTTTACCTTAACTTGGCCAAAGTGTAGCAAAGGCGTTATTTATGCATGTGTCAGGGATTTCTGATGAAACGCCAGCAAAGTTACCACAGAAAAGTGTGAGCTGTTTGAAGAAGACCCATCCAAAGACTAATCGTAAATATAGTTGATGTGTTAAAGCACTTGACATTTTTAAAGCATCTTCGATGATCACATTTTGCTGAAGTAAACTGTGTTATCTAAATGTAATTCCAATAAACATTCACCTAATCCAAAAATCACTTCCCTTTAAACTAGCAGTGGAAATCATGTCCAAATTTGGGCATGTATTTTGAGATCCAATTTTTTAGTGCAGAGAGCAGGGAGAGTCACAGGATTTTTCTTTGAAACTAGAAAGAGTAAAATAATCTACACATTCTTGGTGAAGATCTAACATTGCTGTTCTTCTAATCCTAACCTTGTCACTCTTAAAAAATTGAGCTACTTTGCCACATAAAGACATATGCACTTGCAATATTCTTTTTGCTCCATTATTCAATAACATGCAAAATTCTGTCGAACTGCTTCTTTTTATTCAGGATGGCATATATTAATATTGTTGCAACAAAACTTCTGGGCAGTGAAATGTAATTCGGTTACTTGGAATAATAGGGCTGACCGAATCTATGCTACTGTCATCCCTGAAAAGTCCAACTGCTGGAAAGTGTGGTACAGTGCCTTCAAAAGCAAGAATGCTCCAGGTTCAATCACTGGTCTGTTCTGAAATGGCTTTAATCAGGAAAGGTGTCGGTGAGGTCCACAACTGTGTTCAGTTATTTTCAGACTAAGAAGGAGAAAAATATTGGGCACAGTATCCTGCTGCAGCTTTGCAATAACAGTTGCTTATGCAGTGTGCAATACAGCATTGCAGTGCTGATGTGTTCTGTAAGAGGATCGGAGATGTGCCATGAGGATTAGAGGCTGGCACATCTCAGATGTCAATTTTTGTGAATGTGGAGTGCATGAAGCTGGTGCCCATGGAGCATGCTCTGAGATGCTCTGGTGTCCAGCATGGAGGTTATTCAGAGCAAGAGATGAGCTGAATCTGCCATTTACTTACTCCGGCGTCCTTTAGAGTTTTTGTACTGTCTGGCTTATTTGGAGAGTTCACTAAGATGGGAGGATGAATACTAATGAGGTTAGTTAAGGCACTAAAATGTTGTTTAACAATCATTAATCTTTGTCATTTGGCATCTCTCTGCTGCCTAGCGAGAATCTCGCCATAGCACTTGTGAAAAGCATAAAAGATGGAGTGTTGGGATGGACAAATCCGTACTTCTCAAATTCTGTTGCATATCTCAACATAGCCCATGTTGTCAGACTCTTCTAAGATGCCAGCCATTGTCTTGGTCCCCATTTCTCTTGATCGGCTCCGACTGACCTAGTTGATACCCAACTGCAAAGGGGCTTTTTGGGATTCTATGGTCAGTGGAGACCCTCAGTCAGCATTGGGCCACCCAGTGCATGTCAACCCAGAATTCTGAGCCTTAGCCCCAAAAAGGCCTCTTTACAATTGTTTGGAACAGGCTCCTAACACTATTTTGGACACAAAAGAAAGGAATGCTAACACTAAGCCAAAGGCTCGACTGTCAAAGAGAAAAATATGTGAATAGGGTTGTAGACGAGAAGGAGGCTTGTGTGAAGCTTAAACCCTGGCAGAGACCAGATGAGCCAAATTACCAACTACTCTGTTGTAAATTCAAATGTAAAACAGTTTTTCCATTGCGCAGTAAAATTACTGACAGAAGGAATTAAAATGCCCAAGAATTTCTAAGGTTCTCATGAAAATAGTGTCAAACAAAACTTTACTGAAAATTAAATAGGATATGGATCCAAGTAAGATAGTTTCTTAACAAAAGTTAATCGTTATCTAACTGATGTTGTGAAGTACCCAGTATATAAAGCAATGCTGTTAAAATCATTGCTTTAGCAAATGTAATGCACCTGAGAAGATCTGATTCCTGTTGGTTGGTACAGCCACAGCTGCTACACATCAGTCATGTAAGTTTGTCTTTTGTTTGCACCAGAAACATTCCAGAGTTACTTCACCAAAGATCTTGAGTGTTTTCACAGTTTTTTTTAACAAATATATTTTTCTTTAAAATTAGTGAAAAACAGCTAATGCAAATCTGAGCATGTTGGTAACACATTACTTGCATGTTATGGTAACACTTTGCACTACAAAACCTTATCAAAAATATGATGTGCGTGCCTGGAAGCTGACTGGGTCAACCTATTAACTTAAATACCATGTAGGTACTCATGCAATGAGTTTCCATAGATGGGTTCATTTGAGCAAATTACTTTGTGAAGTTCCTTACAGCTGCCTTTATTTTCTCTTTGTGTTTCTGGCCGTCATGGTAACGAAAACTTTTCCTTACATAAGAAATGGTGACCTTCCCTGCATAGAACGTTTGATAGCCTTTGTTCACCAGGCGATTTTCTGACTTTACTGTTCATTTGGCCTCCAGGGAGGACATTGTATAAACAGGATACGGCACTTGGTTGGCGTGGATAGGAATTCTGTAGCTGACCCACTGGGTCACGATAGGCCTCAAGTTGCCACCTGTGCCAAATGACAGATGGGACAAGGTCAATGGATCAGAGCAGTGAAAGGGCAAGGGTGGCCAAAGAGAAATGCAATGGGCCAAGTGACAGCTCACCTGCAAAATGAACTGGTTACACAATATTGAATTTAAGTGAGTAACACACCAGGATTTATGTGAGTCCAAGTCAAGGTCACCTGCCCTAAAAGCATTGTGCGAAAGCATTCAACTCCCATATTTATGCTGATCTGTAAAAAAATAAGAAGTAGAGCAAACATGTATGCTTTTAAAGGTACAGTAATTCCTGGACACTTATTTTTACTCACTGTTACTTATTTTATCTTAAATAATATGGTTCATTTGATTGCGATAAGACAATCACTTGTGAGATGATTTATTTTTTGAGATGAACATTTCCAAATCATCACTTGTTAATTTTTTTTTATATTAATGGCTGATTATTGAAATAAATCATTTTCTCTCAGATGAAGACAGAATAATCAGTATATCTTATAGGATATTGCAGCAAGTTGCTTTTGGGTTTCTTCAGATAACTTGTAGAGCTAGACAGGAGAATGCTTAGAGCTATTTTCCACATTGTAGCCTGTAATTATTGTTGCATAATCATCATAATTCCAAATTAAAACTAAAACCATGATAATACGGAAGTGTTCTAGCCTTATGGACCAGTTGCATTGAGTGTAAACCTGATTGAAAGCTTGCACAAGTTAATTAGACTCATGTTTACATCTGACACATGACCCCAGTTGATATCTGATGCATGTCTCACAGTCGCCATTACATCACCACTGACTTCAATCATTTAACAAACCATGTAGGCAATGGATCAGTAACTAAATTTGTTTGGGTGAATGATTGTGTCTGTCTCTGGACAAAACACTATGAAATAAATCAGGATCTTTACCATGAGAAATGGGATTTTAATTTGAGTTTCTTCTCAATTGCATTTCTAAATACTAGTTTATTACAACTAATAAGAAATCATCGAATAAATACCAGTGGATTGAAGATCTAGTATAATGCACAGAACTGCTTCCTCTGTTGGATTCTTTTCAAAATCTCAAGAAATAATCGTGGTATATGGGATTAACAGCTAGATGCTAATAGCTAGACAGCATCGCCACTGATGCCAGATAACGTCAGATCACAGGGAATGGGAACCCAAGTGAAAATAACTTCAGGCAAAGTCAGTCTCAAAGAACATACCTGAAAACATTGGCTACAGCAATTGCCAGAGCAACTTACTGTTATGGAACCTAATCATGGCCAAGTAGAAACACACGGAACATTGTAAAAAGTTTAATTTCTTTCCACACTGGTGGATTATGCAAAGGGCCTTGATCAAGCTATGTACTGGATTAATTGGCACTACACCTTCAATCAGGTCAGGACTAGTGCCAGACTTAATCAGATGTCTGACAAACATCCAGTTAGTGTAGTGCAACATGTAATCAGCAGCAGTGCCTATGCCATTTTGATTAGGCAAATGATCAAAGAAGAAACCATAAGATAGGAAGACATTATTTTCATCTTTGATGTTTGTTTTAATTTCCAGCATAATCCAGGCAAAGTTCAATCACTGCAGCCCAGGAGATTATTGATTTAGTTATACTTGACCTGTAACTTTCATTGATATTTCCCAATACAGAACATTGAGAGATGAGGTAAGAAGGGACTGTATCATTGTGGAGGTGCTGCATGAAGCCTTATCAGAATTTTTGCAATTCAAAGAGGACCTTACATTGGCCAACACAGCGTAGTTAAATATATTGCCTGAATTAGATGAGCAAAACAGGATTTCCATCCAGGGGACAGGGAGGTTTCTAGAATTAAGCTGCTGATTAGTGTCATAGGGTCATAGAGATGTATGGCACAGAAACAGACACTTCAGTCCCACTTGTCCATAGCAACCAGATATCCTAAATTAATTTAGTCCCATTTGCCAGCACTGGTCCATATCCCTCTAAACTCTTCTTATTCTTATGCCCATCCAGGTGCCTTACAAGTATTGTCATTGTACAAGTCTATACCATTTCCTTTGGCAGCTCATTCCACACATACACACCACCCTCTCCGTGAAAAGGTTACCCCTTAGGTTCCCTCTCACCCTTCACTTCTGCCCTCTAATTCTGGACTCTCCCACCCCAGAGAAAATATCTTGTCTATTTACTTTATGATTTTATAAACCTCTATAGGTCACCCCTCAGTCTAGCATGCTCCAGGGAAATCAGCCCCAGCATATTCAACCACTCCCTATGACTCAAAACCTCCAACCCTGGCAACATCCTTGTAAATCCCTTCTGAATCCTTTCAAGTTTCACAACTTCCTTCCGATAGCAGGGAGACCAGAATTTCAAACAATATTCTAACTTAGCCTAACCAATGTCCTGTAAAACCGTAAGTGACCTCCTATCTCCTATATCAGTGCACTGACCAATAAAGGAAAGCATACCAAATGCCTACTTCATTATCCTGTCTTCTGATTCAATCCACTTCATCAATTAGACTGCTACCTTTTATATTCATAGAATAATAGAATTACTACAGTGTGGAAGCAGGCTATTTAACCCATCAAGTCCATACCGACCCTCTAAAGAGCAGCCCACTCAGAACCATTCCCCTACTGCAGCCTGTATTTCTCATGGATAATCCCTGAACCCAGCACATCCCTGAACGCTATGGGCAATTTAGCATTGCCAATCCTCACAAACTGCACATCCTTGGACTGTGGGAGGAAACCAGAGCACCCAGAGATAACACACAGTAAGAAATTTGGCAGTAACAAAACAGAAACAGTGGGAAGAGGACACACTTATTGCTTTGTGTCTGTATTGTGGCAAGAAAGTGCCTAATTGATGGCAAGCCTACCCAGCTACTAATGCAAAGTGTCATGTCCAACACAAAAGATGAAGGACTTTTGCCCGAAACATCAATTCTCTTACTCCTCGGATGCTGCCTGACCTGCTGTGCTTTTCCAGCACCACACTCTCAACTCCGATGTCCAGCATCTGCAGTCCTCACTTTATCCTTACCATGTATAACTATCAAGGTCAATTCTGGATGCCTTTGACAGATAAGAACTGAACATCATGCTAGTGCAAATTGATGAACATTTATTCTTCTCTTTGCTGCCTGAGTTTCCATAATCATAACCCATTTTGTTCCTGTGACGTGTTGAATTTTTTTTTCCAATGTTGAAGCAACAATACAGCATTGATACGACAATGATGTTCTTTATTGAAGCTGAAAGAGTTTCATTTTGTTTTCAAGCTAATGCTTTTACTTTAACTTGCTGAGAAAAATAAGACAGAAAAGCAGAAGAAACTGAGAATCTTAATTTAGTTTCTTCCTCTTTGGGTTTCAGGTCCTGAAGGTTTGCCTTTGAATTAGTCCTGCCTTGATCAATCGTCACTGTTTTTGCCTTTAAGTCATGAAATTTGGCTTTCAAAGAGAAAATAACGGAGTGTATACATCCCTTAATTCCTCAAAATGAACCAGGAACTCTATTGGAGATTGATGCTTGAGCAAGAGACTTTGAAAGGGTAGGAAATGGGGTAGTGTGTGATTATTGGGAGATGGATGACCAGGTAAGTAGATATAGAGTAGCATGAAAGTCTGTAAATATGTAGAACATGGTGATAATAGCTATATGTTAACAGCTGGATAGCATCTTCAGTGATATCAGGTGTTATCAGATCACATGGAATTGGAACATAGAGGAAGAGTGTTCTCACGAATTTCTGTTGAACCATGTATATGTATGTAGTGCAAATAGCTAATAAACATTCATCAGTTTGCATGAGTATATAATGTCTAGCTTTTGTATGTCATATACTTACATAATGAAGTTGAATAAGAACACAATTTCAGATACCTCAATCAGGTCTGGGTAGTTAGATTGAGTTCCTTGAAGAGTCAGATGGTGAGTCTTGTGAACTCCTTTCAGTATTACATTATTAGTTTGACATTATTCAAAACTTACGCACATTCTGTTATGATCCCTACAGAAATCAATAATTTTTAAATATAAATTCAAACCTCCAATGGATGACTGAAGGAATCTCATGACAAGGTTTCATGTTTTAAACTTTTTACTGTCACACACAATTGAGAGGCAACATTGACTAAACACTATTTCAATAGACAACTTATTCTTTAAAAGATAGAAATATCCCCAATTTAACCAACTAAATAATTACAAATTTCCCTCCACAGTAATACTTCCCTAAATTCCCTTAAGTAGACAGTCTACTCTCCCATAATTGGTTGAAAGTGATTCTTAGCTGCAGAGGATTTGCTTTCTTTCTTAGCCTGTTAATTCAGCGCCAGAACTGACACTCATGGTGAAAGGAAAATTGCAGATTCTTTCTTTGCATTAAATCTAGACAAATCTTAATCAATTTTGTTTACAACTTCATTAACCTAACCTCTTGAATCCAAGCACAAGCTCCCACTGGCATAGGTATTAGTGTCACTATTGCTCTGCTCTGTCTCAGAACCTTGCAGACTGACCCTGTCTTTGAGTCTCAGTCATATTTTCAAGAATATACTCTGCAAGCTGATTCAAAAATGGCTTCCTATGAACTTTCCCCTTTCAAAGCTAATCTCCACGCCAACATGAATCACATGGGCTTTGTATTCAGTATATTATTTACATACTACTTAGTTACTCTCTTGACTTCATTCTATCTTCAAACTGAATTGATAACTTAAAATAAAACCATTTACCTGAAAATCCTATTCCAATTACTTCAATTGATAGGAGTCTCCTTATAGACCTGCTATAACAGCAGATCAAATCTAACCACTGTAGTCCAGTCACCAGTTGTGAATGGTGATGGGCAATTTAATAACTAAAAGAGGGTAAGGAACTTCCAGGCTTGGGCTGAAAAATCACAAGTTATAATCATGACAAACAAGTGCAAAGCAATGGCTATCTCCAACAAAAAAGAATCTAACCATTGCCCCTTGACATTCAATCGCATTACTATTACTGAATTCCCCCATTACCAACATCCTGGGAGTTAACATTGACCAGAAACTGAGCTGGATTTGCCATAAAAAGATATGGTTATAAAACCAGGTTAATGGCTAAGAATTCTGTGACAAATAATTCACCCCTGGTCTCTCCAAAGAATTTCCACCATCTACAAACCATAAGTCAGGAGTATGATGAAATGCTCTCCATTTGCCTCATTGGGTGCACCTCCAACAATTCTCAAGAAATTCAACACCATCCTGGACAAGGTAGCCCAGTTGCTTGGCATATCATCCACCTCTTTCAACATTCAGTCCTTTCATTACCAATGCACAGTGACAGCAGTGTTTACCACCTGCAAGATTTGCTGCAATTATTCAACATGGGTGCTCCAACTTCTGAACCCATGATCTTTACCACGTATTGCAGCATAAATGTGACAGCACCACCACTGCAAGTTCTCCGCCAAGCTACACACCATCCAGGCTTAGAAATATACCACTGCTCCTTCATAATTTCTGGACTGAAATGCTGGCACTCCCTTCCTGACAATAATGTGCATGTTGCTATGACCGAAGGACTGCAATAGTTCCAGGAAGCATCTCATCAGCATCCTCTCCAGGGTAATTAGGTATGATAATAAATGACTGGCCCAGCCAACAATGCCCATGTCCCATGAACAAACATAAAGAAGTTCCTCCACTATCAGAACCTTTTGCAGTCTTCAGCTTCTGCTTACATCTTCATCTCTACTCTCTTCATTGTTGAGCTTTCAACCGCCTGGAATTTATTTCTAAAACCCTTACACTTGCAACATTTCTCCTCACCTTGAAAAATCTGTGAAAATACAATTGATTAACTGTAAATTCTGCCAATGATTTCTTGAGGTCTTTGAAATCTTTTGGATACTTTGCTACGGTAAAGGCACTGACAAAATCAAAATTTTCTTATATTCATTAACTAAATAACAATTGCAATTGTCTTCAAAAATCACTATATAATTTATTTCAAAATGGAATTTTCTAAATAAATAATTACGGTCTATTTTTTCTCACCATGAGTGGTCACTTTACACTTTTTGCAAGTACAGAGAAAAATAAAACTTAGAAATTAGAAGCAGCAGCTGTGCACACAAGATTCGTGACCCAGTTTCCTTCCCAACACAAACTCACATTACATGGAAACATGCAGAGTCAAATTGTCACATAGTACAGAAATCAAAACATTCTTTATCCTTAAGAGAAATGAACGCTCCACAGTTCATCAACATAGTCAATAGAACTGTCTCCTTCTTAACACTAACATGAGAAGGTCAGTGTGCAGAATTCTATTTTTTTTTAGATTTAGATTAGATTACTTACAGTGTGGAAACAAGTCCTTCGGCCCAACAAGTCCACACCGACCCGCCAAAGCGCAACCCACCCATACCCCTACATTTACTCCTTACCTAACACTATGGGCAATTTAGCATGGCCAGTTCACCTGACCTGCACATCTTTGGACTGTGTGAGGAAACTGGAGCACCCGGAGGAAACTCAAGCAGACACGGGGAGAACATGCCTGAGTCAGGGATTGAACCGTGGTCTCTGGCGCCGTGAGGCAGCAGTGCTAACCACTGTGCCACTGTGCCGCCATTTTGGGGAATGGATGCAATCTTTCTTCACTGAAGCAATGTGGGCTATTTTGACAACTTGTTTACAATCAATGATTCACAATGCATGGGGCACCATTAAGAAAGGAGTGGAAATTACATTGATTTGGGAGTTTGAAGTAAAAATGACATCCTTTTGTAAATCAAGCCTTGTCTCTCGGATGTACATTCTACCACCTGTAGAGCCTGTGAGATATCATCGCTGAAGCAACCCCTTCCTACTTCTGCCCCTTTCTCAAAGCATTCAAGTCAGTTGAGCTGACTGGATGGTTTTATGGAGATTTGGCAGACAGTGATTCTGAATGGGCAGTAGAATTCAAACCTGGAATTTCAATTAAAATGAAAATTAAAACAAGGAACTGCAAGAGAGTCAAAATGTCAACTCTGCTTTCTCTGCACTGATGCTGTCAGACCAACTGAGTTTCTCCAATAATTTCTGTTTTTTGCCCTCTGAAAATTAAGACTGTTTTAAATCATTTTGATACAATTTCATATTGGAAGTGACCAATAGAATTGAAAATAGAAGCCTCAATGTCTCCAAAAGAAATAATGGGATAAACCTGCTTTTCTTTTGCCACAATGTTTGTTTTAATCGCCCAATGAACTCTACTTAAATGTTGCACAGGTAAAACTTTTTGTCTCATTGATGAATTGTTGCTGGATGAGGAAAAAAATCATAGTTGGTTATAGTAGTCCCTGGAGTTAAATGACACACATTGCCCAGGTTCTCATATGTAAGGATCAGCATGGTGCTCAGTGGTTAGCACTGCTGCCTCACAGTGCCAGAGACCTGGGTTTGATTCCAGCCTCAGGTGATTGTCTGTGAGTTTCCTCTGGGTACTCTGCTTTCCTCCCATAGTCCAAAGATGTGCAGGTTAGGTGAGCTGGCCTTGCTTAAATTGCCCATAGTGCTCAGGGATGTTTTGGTTAAGTGCCCTAGTCAGGGGTGAATGTAGAGTAATGGGGAGGGGAATGGGTCTGGGTCGGTTAATCTTTGGAGGGTCGGTGTGGACTTGGGCCAAAGGGCCTGTTTTCACACTGTAGCGGTTCTATGAAAATGGCTAATTGGTGGGATTGAGAATCAATGGTTAAACCAATATTTATTGACCATCACTAAATGACCTAAAGAAGATAGTAGTGAGCTGCCTTCTTGAACCACTGCAGTTGATGAGGAGTAAATAAACACACCGTGCTTTCAGTGATGGAGTTCCAGGATTTTGAGTGAGCAAATTGTGAAGGAACCCCAATATAGTTCCAAACCAGAACAGAGTGTAGCTTGGACGGAAATATTCAGGTCATGGTGTTGCCATGTAACTGCTAATGTCCCACTAGGTTGTGGAGGCCATGAGTTTGGAAGGTGTTGAATGGAAAGAGGTGATGAATGGCTGCCACTAACTGTAGAACTGCAATCCAACATAAATCACCATAGTGACCCTCCTGATCTGCACTCCTTCAATGGAATTTTACATTACCCTTATTTCCTTTGTTTTAACATTGGTGCCTATAATTTTAGCAGAGCTCCAGGCTTCCTTTCTTATTGTGTAAGCTGTGGCTCTTCAGGTAGCAGTCTTGAGTCTGTGCCAAAAAACCATCATTAGACGCTGACTGTCATATTGCTACTTTGAAGATGCAGATAAATACAAATTGGCTGTTTCATTTCCTATCTCACAGATGAAAATGCTTATCTGTAAAGGACATCATTGGGTAATGATTGGTGATATACAAATGCCCCAACATTTCCAACTCATTACTGTGCTCTCCTCTTTCAAATCTCTTCTTACAATCTACATCTTCCACCAGTTCTAATTTCCCTATAACCTTTATGTCAAATTCTGTCTGATAGCCCTGCAGTGAAGTGTTTTGGGCAGTGTTATTGTTTTAAAGATACTATATTAATGCAAATAATCGCAGCGAGATGGAAGAAGAATTGGAATTAAACAGCTGCGAGGAAATCAGAAACACATGATAATAAAAATGTTCATGACAGGAATGTAATTCTTTCCTCATCTCTTTCAAATTTTCCTCTGTGAAAGTTTTCACTTCATTTTGATTTCCCCTTTTGTAAGTCACACCCACTAAAGTAGCTCACATTCTCTCAGTATTCGTTTATCATAAGTGTATCAAAGCCTTTGTTTGAGCATGAAAAGTTTCCTTGTACACTTTCTTGTCAAGGCTGTTGCAGAAATGGTTCTGCATGGTGGAGCTTCCAAGGTAGAACAAATTGGTCAACAGAATTACCTATTTTACCAACCCCACAGAGGGTGCTTCCATCAGTGCTAAACATGATAGGAGTCAGCAGCCCAGACCTGACTCCTCAAGGTGGAATAGGATCATGCTTTGGAAGCTTCAAATTGTTGAATGGTCACGGCAGCTCACTGTGCTGCATTAGATGCTGCTCAGAATGAAGATTACTGCCACCATCTGTTTTAAGTGTAAAGAACCAACAGGACCTGCTGGGTATAACGTGGCAGAGAAAAGCAACTTCCTGGAAATATCTCATAGAGTTAAAAGTATCGAGTATGTTAGCAACTAGTTGCAAGTTACATTGACAGGACATTGTTACAGAGACTTAGAGGAGGACCAGGTGTTAGGTCTCTCGCCTTCAAGATCCGAAACTGTTCTACCTTCAAAGAACAGAAACAAACATACCATTCTAAAAGATGAAAGGCTTTATCTAAAATTGTTTGACGTATTATCACAGCTCCATGACACTGTACTCATTTGGCTATAAATTCTGGGTATTATGATCTTATTTTCCCCACCCACCTGATGAAGGACCTGCACTCCGAAAGTTAGTGTTTCATAATAAACCTGCTGGACTATAACCTGGTGTTGTGTGATTTTTAACTTTCAACTCCATATGTCATTACAGTGCTCCGTGCACATTGACATACATCAGAATAGAACATAGAATAGAGAACAATACAGTGCAGAACAGGCTCTTTGGCCCTTCTGCCCTCGATGTCATGCTGACCTGTGAACTAATCTAAGCCCACCTTCTTACACTAACCCATCATCATCCATTTGCTTATCTAAGAACTGTTTAAATACTTCTAATGTGGCTGACTTAACTTCATTGGCAGGCAGGGCATTCCACGCCCATACCACTCCCTGAATAAAGAAATTGCCTTTAATATCTGTCTTAAATCTATCACCCCTCAATTTGCAGCTACGCTCCCTTGTACAAGCAGATGTCATCATCCTAGGAAAAAGACTCTTACTGTCCATCCTATCTAATCTCCTGATCAGCTTGTATGCCTCTATTAAATCTATTATCCTTCTTCTCTCCAATGCAAACAGACCCAAGTTCCTCAGCCATTCCTCATAAGACCTTTCCTCTAAACTAGACAACATCCTGGTAAATCTCCTTTGCATCTTTTCCAATGCTTCCACATCCTTCCTATAATCTAACGACCAGAACTGCATACAATACACCAAGTGCAGCTGCGCTAGCATTTTGTACAGTTGCAGCATGGCATCACGGCTCTAGAACTCAATCCCTCCACCAAGAAACCCTAACACACTGTATGCTTTCTTAACAGCACTATCAACCTGGGCGGCAACTTTCAAGGTACATGGACACCAAGATCCCTCTGCACGTTCACACTACTAAGAATCTTTCCATTGATCCAGTGTTCTGCCTCCTATTATTCTTCCCAAAGTGAATCACCTCACAGTTATCTATATTGAACTCCATTTGCCACCTTTCAGCCCAATTCTGTTGTTTATCCAAGTTCCCCTGCAACCTGCAACATTCTTCCAAACAGTCCACCACTCCACCGACTCTAGTGTCATCTGCAAACTTACTAACCCATCTACATATGCCTGACAAACAGCAGTGGTCCCAGAACAGATCCTGGTGGCACACCACACACCACTAGTAGCCGGACTCCAGGCTGAATATTTTCCATCAACCACCACTCGTTGCCTTCTTACAGAAAGCAGGTTTCTAACCCAAACTATTAAATCACTCTCAATCCTATTCCTCTGCATTTTCTCCAATAGCCTACTAAGTGGAACCTTATCAAAGGCTTTATTGAAGTCCATGCGCACCACATCAACTGCTCTACCCTCATCTACATGCTTGGTCATCTTCACAAAAAACACAATGACGTTTGTGAGACACGACCTGCCCTTGACGAAACCATGGTGACTATCTCCAATCAAATTGTTGCTTGCAAGGTGATTATAAATCCTACCTCTTATAATCCTTTCCAAAACTTTTCCTACAACAGACTTAAGGCTCACTGATCTATAATTACCTGGATTAACTCTGTTGCCCTTCTTGAACAAGGGGACAACATTTGCAGTCTACTAGCCCTCTGGTACTAAATCTGTAGACAATGACAACTCAAAGATCAAGGCCAAAGGCTCTGCCACCTCCTCCCTAGCTTTCCAGATAATTCTTGGATAAATTCCATCTGTCCCAGGGCACTTATCTACTTTCACACATTCTTGATTGATAACATATCCTCCTTACTAACCTCAATACTGCACATGTCCCCACCTTGCTCTTCTTAAGTCTCTCTTTAAATCCTTCCAAGCTAATCTGTAACTCTCCATCATCTCATCTGAATCATTATGTCTCAATATCATATAAGCCTCCCTCTTCTGCTTAACAAGAGGTACAATTTCTTTAGTAAACCACGGTTCCCTTACCTTATTACTTCTTCCCTGCCTGCCAGGGACATACTTATCAAGGACACGCAATATCTATTCCTCAAAACACCTCCACTTTTCGATTGTCCCCATCCCCTGCATTTTGCTAGCCCATTCTATGCCACCTAAGTCTTGCCTAATCGCACTATAATTGCCCTTCCCCTATCATTAACCCTTGCCTTGTGACATGTACTTATCCCCTTCCAATACTAAGCTAAACGTAACCAAATTATGATTACTTTCTCCAAAGTGCTCACCTACCACTAAATCAAGCACCTGGCCTGGTTCATTACCAAACACCAGATCCAGTGTGGCCTCCCCTCTTGTCAGCCCTTTGACATACACTGTCAGGAAACTCTTGTGCACACATTGGACAAAATTGATCCATTCTATGTTCTAGAATTATAGCATTTCCAATCAATGTTAGGGAAGCTAAAGGCCCTTACAATGATCACCCTACTCCTTTCACTCCTGCCCAGAATCATTTTGCCAATCCTTTCCTTCACATCCCTGGAACTTCATGAAGGCCTAAAATAAAATCCCAGCAGTGTGACCTCTTCTCTCCTGGTTCTAACCTCAGCCCATACCACCTCAGTAAACAAATCCTCTTCAAAATTTCTTTCAGCCATTGTTATACTGTCTTTGGTTAACAAGGCCACACCTCCCCCTCTTTTACCGCCTTCCCTGATCTTAATAAAAGATCTAAACTCTGGAACCTGCAACATCCATACCTGACCCTGCTCTATCCATGTCTCCAAAATGGCCACAACATCAAAATCCCAGGTACCTATCCATGCTGCAAGCTCATCTACCTTATTTCAGATACTCCTGGTGTTGAAGTAGGCACACTCCTGTGATCGTGAAACCCTGTCCATGTCCTCCCTACTCTCATCCTCCTATGCATTGGAACTACATCTCAGGTTCCCATGCCCCTGCTGAGCTAGTTTAAACCCACCTCAATAGCACTAGCAAATTTCCCACCCGGGATATTAGTACCTCTCTAGTTCAAGTGAAGACCATCCTGTTAGTACAGGTTCCACCTTCCCCAGAATTATCCAAGTATCTGAAACCCTCCCTCCTGCACCATACCTGCAGCCACGTGTTCAGCTGATATCTCTCCCTGATCCTCGCCTCGCTATTACGTGGCATAGGTAACAAACCAGGGATAACAACTCTGTCTGTTCTAACTCTCAGCTTCCACCCTAGCTCCCTGAAATCCTGCCTTAGATTTCTATCCCTCTTTCTACCTATGTCGTTGGTACCTATGTGGACCCTCTCCCTTCAGGACTCCAAAGACACAATCCGAGACTTCGCAAACCCTGGCACCAGGGAGGCAACATACCAACCGTGAGTCTCTTTCATTCCCAACAAAACTTCTATCTGACCTTCTAACTATTAAGCACCCAGTGACCTTTTCAGACCTGTGTGCAATAAACATCTAGTAAAGTTAGTCTAAAATGATATTGTTCTGTGGAACTCTACACTACCAGTCATTATTACCCTCTACGTTACTGAGCTGTCTTCAATTTCATCTAAATTCAGGCAATTGTGATTAGATACTACAGCAAAGCCCAAAAGGACTAGTACACTGGATCAGTGATGTTGGCAGTCTGAGTGAAGTGTTTTAGGTTTAAAAAAGGTTAATGGTTTTCTTCTGCTTTCAAGCATGCTAGCCCCCCAGTGCTGACACAAATATGTTTTGGTTTTATCATGATGGAAGTGCCACCAGTTAAACAACTTTGCATGTCTGACTGCAGGTGCAAATTTCCATAGCTACCCTATCGTTGCAAAAACTCAGACAAAACAGCAGATCGAGGAAATGGCACGCCATGTCATTTATTGCCCGCATGTTGGAGAACACAAGCAGTAACAGAAAACGTTATGGATATTCTTTGTTCACACAGAGCTCCCCCTTTGTCTGCTAGAGCGATGGGAACACGGCAGGACACTCATAAATAGACGAATTTACAATTTCGCCTGTGTAAAATGCCCACAGCAGCATTCACATCCGAAGCCTCATTGTGTCCGTACGCCACCTGGGATGCCAGAGGGCATGAGGTCAAAGCAAAGTCATTCTTCAGCCTTTATACAAATCAGCAGCGGCTGACTGGCCCTTTATCTATATTTAAGGCTTATATATTTTTGTAACTGGGAGGAAAAAAGTTGCAGTGCATTTCCTCATTCACATAAAAGGACAATGCGACAGTATTGAACACCGCATCCAATCAGAGCACTTCTTTCAACCGACTGTTTATGACCACTCTGCACTGAGAGATGGAGAACCTGTCATTTTCTCTTTCATTCAGAAGCCACTTTTTTTTTGTTGTCAGCTTTCACCTTTTGACCTGGGCTCCAGCAGCACTGGTCACTCAAGAGCAAAAGTTCAGCCTGCGGTTAAGTGGGCGATGTCGTCTGTCCCACTTCCTCTTACTGCTCCTGCAAAATGCTATTGTTACTCTAATTTCAAAGTTCACTCCAGCTGAGCATCATCCCCCTTGTGTGTAAGAGGAAGGAACTCTATCGCATTCCTCCCAGACGCCCAGGAATGAATGAAAGGCCTGCTCTGTTTACATTCACAGCAATTCCAGATAACAACAATCCAGCCTCAAGACAGTGACCATAATTAAACTCATTTATTTTATTGCTGACTATAGGGCACTCTGATAAAATGGGTAATAATGTGACTTCATCCTCATTGATTTATCACCAGGACATTGAAAGAAATTACAGCCTGCTTTAAAGTTGAAGCACTCGTTTCCTGACCATTTTCTATTGATTGTGTGAAGTCCTGTCAATGTTTTTCAGTCAGATTCATTTTATTCCTTCAAGCATAATTCCACTGACCACATTGGTTTAATAAATATAAACCATTGTTCCAAAAAAGATACACCAGCCATTAAAACAGCAAGGTGTGAAAAATTTCTAAGATTTTTTTCACACCCATTGACAAACCTGCAATGCAATGAAGTGAGACATGACAAAACACGCTATCGCATGACTTACGCGGGTTATGACCGTTACAAGAAAAAGCTTCACAGCACAGCAAACAAAGTATAGTTTAACTCTACAGTTCCCAAAAGCCACCGGTGGCACTAGCTGCCAGTTTGGGAATGATTCCCCTCCTGTCCTCTGTATGTTTGGGCTTTTACTGGACCTGCCTACACCCACGTCCAAGATTTACTAGTCTCCAGATCAACAGAGGCCAAAAAAAATGACCAAGATGTGCACATAGGGATCCCAGTACCAGTCTTGGTGTACTGATTCCATGGGAAAGTTTCAGCTACTGACAATGAATTTCTCTTTTCTAGGCTCTGATGGTTCCAACTTACCCAAGAAATGTTTCTCAGAAAAATCTTTGTCTAACTCTGAGGTAACTTCTTCAGTCAGTTACACTGATAAACTCTGAACTCCATAATTCCCCCTTGACCTCAGACCCTCCAAAAGCCCTTGGCCCTTTGGCTCAATCCTGAACCCTGACTTCCCTTTTATCCTTCCTGAGCCCCATGAATCGTCATGATCTGCTGGCTAGCCCGGCACTCTGAATTCCTACTATTCCTCTTCACCCTTGACTCTCTCTCGCTGATTGTACCCTTATCTTTTGCATCCCCTTTCACTCATTTTCTGACTCCCTCCAAATCATTGAAAATTTGATCCACCCCGGCTACTCTCTTGGAAATTTCCATAGGATCCTCCATCAGAAAACCAATTACAAAATTCAGGGGAAGCTACTTTTTTTTTGTTCGGCCAGGCTTAGAGTGAACAGTTCTGACATGGACTCGAAGATCTAGCAACAGCTGAACCAGAAAGAATCAGTCAAGGAAGATTAAAAATTTAAAATACAACAAAGAACTGCAAATGTTGAAGACCTGACATAAAAACAGAAGTTGCTGGAGAAACTCAGCAGGTTTGGCAGTGTTTGTGAAAAGAAAGCAGAATTAACAATTCGAGTCCTGTGACCCATCATCAGAGAATTAAGAACTTCTTCAATTGTGTCCTTTTAATAGAAGGTCTGGGTTGAGTGCAGAAATCACCTTCAGGCATTCCACCAGAACTGTAAGGGCTGGTACATGAGGTCTTTTTTCTTAGCTCATAGATTTCATCATTGCTTAGTTTCACATGAAATCCCTGCAGCTCCCTCCAACTGTCTTCAGTTTCCGAGGTGTCAGTGTCGTGGAGATCTCCATAATGCTCTTTCTATTTTTCCCAACTCTGTTTGCTTATTCCTCTGTTTGGATTGATCCCTCTGACATACTGTACCTTCAACTTCCTGAAATACCAACATGAGATGCTGACCACGTTCAGCAGGTAAGTATCATTTGAGGAGAGAAACAGAGTTAGTTGATGGCTTCTGATCAAAATTGAAAATAGAAATGCAGTTGTTTTGAGCAAGTGATGGTGCAGCTAAAGATAAAAAAAGAACAACAGGAAAAGGGTGCAAGAAGATAAGGGTCAGGAAACATAAAAAGACAAAAGCACTTTGTAATTAACTATACCTTTGCACCTCTGTCTGGGTCAACACTTTTTGTCTGACTATACATTTGTTTTCCTTTTTGGATGAACATTCCTAGTCAAACTGTTGCTTCAGACCATTATCTAGATAAATGGGCCCTATCAAACTGTACTTATAGATCCCTGTCCAGATAAATGTTCCCAGTCATACTGTATCTTCAGATCCCTGTCTAGAGGACTGGTCCCTGTGAAATTGTACCTTCAGATCACTATCTGGATCAATGCCTTCCATCAGACTATTATTCCCTCTGTGAGACTGCACCTTTGAACCTCTGACTGCAAATTAATGCCATTTGCCCATCTGCATTACATGTCCCTCTGCCTGGAAAAGTCTCTCTCAGACTGTACACACAACTACTCTTTTTGCATTATTAGACCATTTTTCAAACCTGCAGATTTTTTCTCAAAAGCCCCACTGCTTCCAGAGGAATTTCAAAGGAATTCTTTATCAGTAGGTCTGCCATGGAATATGCTAGATTCTCAAGCCCAGCAAGGCCCTAGTCAAGCTAAATAAAAAAACATTAGTGGACAATTCACAGGTAAACTTACAATTAACATCAATATCCATCTCTTGAATCACTTCAGTTTGTTCACTAAAATAAGTAATATACATGCTGCAGGAAAGTATCCAAATAGCAAAACTCTGCTAATTATTTGAAATATGATGATTTTTGTTGAATATAGAAAAACATGTTTCATTCACAGAGAAATCCATACTCATGCTTCAGAGTTTTCAAAATAATTTCAAGACTTCATCAGTCCAAACTCAGTTTGGGGCTGCTCCTGGGTCTGAGAATAAAAATCAAGCCCGACCTTCTAAGGGAGTGCCACATTGTTGGATGCGCTGTCTTTCAGATGAGATGTTGAAGATGTCCCATCTGCCACTGGGAGGATATAGAAGATCCCCATGTTGTATTTTGAAGATGATCAGGTGAGCTATCACTAATCAAGATTACACAGATAGGAAGAAGTTGTTTCCGTTCGCAGAAGAGTTGAGAAATAAAGAACATTAATTTACGGTCAAAAGCAACATGAGAGAAAGTTTAACATAGCTATCGTTAAGATCTGGTTTGCATTGTCTGCAAGACTTGGTGGAGGTAGATCCAAATGGAAGGAATTAGATAATTTACAAAACAAAACAAACACTTACATGATTACAATGAAAGAGCAGGAGAGTAGGCCTAGTTCAGATGCTTGTGCAGAGATCTGACAATGACACATTAGGCCAACTGAACATCTACTACACAGTGACCCTACTATGATTCTATAGTTATCTGGTTATTACAATTGCTGTTGTGAGTTTTGCGTGTAAAAATTGTTCAGTTCTTACAACAGTGACTGCATTGTAGAAATACTTAATTAGTTGTCATTGGATGTGGGTGGCATTGGTTGTGCCGACATTTATTACCTGTCCTTAATGCAAAAGTTGATCCACCTTCCTACACTATTGAAATCCATGGAGAGTAGGTACACCACAGTGCAGTTTGGTAGGCGGGGTTCCAGGATATGCTTGTGCGAAGAATAACTCACCCTCTAGGGTGCTCACTGGCAGGTTGGTGTACATGAGAACTGTCCCTGTATGGGTCTGGATCTCACACTGAACAGGAAGCATTTTAACATTAAAAAAAACCAAATAACTACAGATACTGGAAATCAGAAGAAGGTTCTGAAGAAGGGTCACTGGACCCAAAACGTTAACAATGCTTTCTCTCCACAGATACTGCCAGACCTACTGAGGTTTTTGCAATAATTTCTGGTTGTGTTCGAGCGTTTTAACATGCCTGGAAGTTCTGAACCATGAAAACTATCGAAGCATGATATTTTGCTGCAGTTTAAAAAAAGACCTTTGCAAACAATATGCTTTATTTGTGTGACAATAAAGCTGATTTCTATCCAGACGTCGTAAGTATTAAGATGACACAATAATTACATCATTTTGAATTAAAGCAAAGTAAACATATCAAGTCCCTTCTAGAGTCATTTACACTAATGTTTACTCTGACATCTACTCTGCTTTCTCTGCACAGATGCTGGCAGACCTGCTGAGTTTTTCCATCAGCTTCTCTTCTGGTATTACATCATTATAGTTGGTGGTGCTTCATGCGCTTCTGAGTATTATCCCATTTAGGCACATACACCTTTATAGAAACCCCTATCCTCATGTAATTTGCTCACAAACTCACACTCCAGCAGAACTTCCCCAGGAATAGGAATTGATTATTCTGTGGTGAGGACTATATGCCTGCAATTCCAATGCATGATGGGGCAGGCCTTCTAATCTGTTGTGGAATGTCATCAGGAAATCTGGATTTTTGCATTAGCTTCCTACAAAAGATATGGCAGTCAACTAGGGAACCTCACCATTCCCCCTACAGAAATTCTATTATATTTTTCCCAAATCATGACTTGTTTGGCTGAAATATATACATAATAATATCAAACTGCTTTAGTTGTACTGCTGTAATTTTGCAGCATTAAGTATTAATGGAGATCACCTCTCATCCTTCTAAATTCTATTGAGTACAGACCCAGAGTTCTCAAACATTCCTCTTATGATTATCCCTTCATCCCAAGAATATGTTTGGATACAAAGGTCTTGATGAATTTCTTCAGCAACAGAGGGGTGAACTACAGAACTAATTTTTGCAGAAGGCTGTGAAGGCTAAGTCACTGAGTGTATTTAAGACAGAGATTGATAGGTTCTTGATTAATAAGGGGATCAAGGGAAAGAGAGAAGGCAGTAGAATGGGGTTGATAAGAATATCAGCCATGATTGAACAGCAGAGCTAAATGGCCTAATTCTGCTCCCAGATCTTATGATCAAATAGCTATTGATCAGTGATGTCAGAAATGAGGGAGGAATGTTCTATAGGAATCCAAATGAACCATGTCACTGTAAGTTAAAGAACATTGTTTAATTTGTACTATTATGGTTTCCAGTTCTCATTTGTCAAAACCACCCAGAACCTGTCCATTATATTTCTATAATTTTCTCTTCCCCATTTTATCATTTCTACCTTGTGCATCCTCTGGACCTTATTTTCACTCTGGTAGGATTGAGACAGATAAACAGTACAATGAAGCAAAGAACACAGAAATTTCTGGAGAAGCTCAGCAGGTCTGGCAGCATCTGTAGAGAGAAACAGAGTTAGCATTTTGAGTTCAGTGCCCCATCTTCAGAAACAGTAAAATGAATAGGAATCTCCAGACTGTAGTCAGGATGTATATATTTCAATTAAATCCTGACATCTGTTTTTCCATTTTCATTTGTGGGGCAGCATGGTGGCTCAGTGGTTAGCACTGCTGCCTCACAGTGCCAGTGACCCAGGTTTGATTCCAGCCTTGGGCGACTGTCTGTGTGGAGTTTGCACATTCTCCCCATGTCTGCATGGGTTTCCTCCAAATGCTCCGATTTCCTCCTACAGTCCAAAGATGTGCAGGTTAGGTGAATTGGCCGTGCTAAATTGTCAGTAGTGTTAGGTGCATTAGACATGGGTGAATGTAAGGAAATGGGTTTGGGTGGGTTGCTCTTCGGAGGTCAGTATGGACTTGTTAGGCTGAAGGGCCTGTTTCCACACTGTAGGGAATCTAATCTAATCTAATCTAGTCCTGGGCAGGACTTTGACAGGAAATACATGAAGATCTGAAGGCAGCACTCTGACAACATCCCTGCTCCCCAGCAATGCAAGTAATTTTTTCACAAGCTGTTTGGGCTGCTTCTAACCTTTCCTCTTCTTTCCACTCTCTTTATTCACTGCAAAAGCCTAAGCAGGTTCCCACTAAGACCATATGTTAAATTTGTGGTTAGTTGCCAATAATGTTATCAAGACCAGGCATTCATAGGGAAAGAAGGATCACAGTTGAGCTTTTCAAAATTCAGGATGCTAGCTACCTCAAGGCAGGTTAATAAATAATTATACCACTTGTTTGTCTTCTGTCAAATAGAGTTAAAATCAGCTAAAGTATAAAAGTTAAATAGTGTTAGGATCAACAGAAGCTGCTTCAGTAATAATTGTTACTGAATCTGATGATAAATCATTGGTTATGCTCCATCTGAGATGCTTAATGCTATATTGCTGATGCACATGCATAAAGGACATTTATATATGTGACCATGTCATTGACTTCATGGCAAACGCACGTACGTTGAAACATAGGCAAAAGTGAGTACTGCAGATGCTGGAGTTCAGAGTCAAGATTAGAGTAGTTCTGGAAAAGCACAGCAGGTCAGGCTTCCTCGGATGCTGCCTGACCTGCTGTGCTTTTCCAACAGCATTCTAATTTTTACTTTGAAACATTCACAGGTCTCTATTGTCATAACTAGGAACAAAAGTAGACTCCAAATTAGAATTCACACAACTCTGGAAATAACAAGTAACCTAACCAGAACAGGCACATTGCCATGACCATAATTTTAACTAAGGATCAATGATCCAACTAGATTTGACTTTCCTTTTAATGCAAGTCCTTTGATGTACTTTTTTTTCTACTGTAGCTATATGTCTGCTTTAGAAAACACTTGTCTTTTCCATAAATCAGACCAACAAATCATCATCCAATCACTTGATCAGTCTTATTCTGAACCACAAATGGTAAAAAGTTAATTATAACTCATTTTAAAGATGAGATAAGTTGAACGGGGTCAACAAGTGTTCAATAAATGGAGAAATAATGAAAAGGATTCATAGTTTTGGCAGCCTGTGTTCTTTCATTTTTTTTTACAGAATGCAAAACATTATGAACATTCAGTATGAATTATAATGTTTATGTTGTTTGAATTGGAGGGTCATAGCAGGGAACTAACAGGAAAACTGGAAATTAATTAATTTTTGATGAGAAATGTGACACTAACAATAATATTTCCCTTCACAAAACTCTTAAGATATTAATAAGTAAAACAGAATAGAAGGCATAATTAAGGGCCATTTTTTCTTCTGACTTGGAAAATGTGGTTTGGCTTATCAGTTCCATATATCATACAATTTCTTTGTCTTTGCATTGGTTGTAAACTAGCGACAATTGTGTATAACAAGAATGGGTGTGATATGTTCTGCACATGTGGACGCAAGAATATGTGGACGTCACTGACAAAACTGGCTTTCTCTATCCCTTGAAAAGGGGGTTGTTGGCATTCTTCTTGAGACACAAAAGCTCACAGTTCCCGGCATCTCTACCATTTTTATGCTAAAAATGCTATTCACAGATATTACAAAAATTGGAAGATGCGAGCGATTATCAAGAGAACTATCCTTTCTGAAGAGATAGACAGTTGCTTCCTCTCCTCTTTTCAGATTCAATTTGAAAAAAAACAAGGTTGCCAACTCCAGTGTAGCACTGAGGGTGTGCAGCATTAATGGAAGTGCTACCTTTTGAATGAGGTGTTAAACTCACCTGCCAGCACCTGTTAAAGCTTCTAAGACTCTCATTCAAAGAGCAGTGGTGGAGTTATCCTAAGATCCTCAACCTTAATCATTCATAAAAACAGATCATCTAGTTCTTCAAAAATTGCTGTTTTTTTTGTGTGCACACAGACCTCTGTGTTTCCTATATTACAACAATGTCTGTGCTTCAAAAGAAATTCTTTGGCAGCAAGCATTTTAAGATATCCTGTGGTTGGGAAAGGTAATATATAAATGCAAATCTTTATCTATCTTTCATCCTTAAAAAAGCAAAAGTAATTGAGAGCAGCCAGACCATTGAGGTTGCATCAAAGACTCATGGCACATACTCACATGTCACATGCAACAAGAATATCGTGTTTCTTTTATGTAAGAAAGATTTGATCTCCAATGCTGTCATGTTCTTCAACAAGCATCCTCGACCACAGTCACCTCTCTGCAACTTGCTTGTAAGATAATCTAAGCCACCTCTAAAAGCCCTTATACACAGTGGCTCAATGTTGCTGCTTCACAGTGCCAGGTTCCGGGTTCGATTCAAGCCTCGGGTAACTGTCTTTGTGGAGTTTGCACATAATCCCTGTGTCTGCATGGGTTTTCTCTGGGTGCTCTACTTTCCTTCCAAAGTCCAAAGATTTGCAGGTTAGGTGGATTGGCCATACTAAATTGTCCATAATATCAAGGGATGCGCAGACTAGATGGATTAGCCATGGGAAATGCAGGGTTAGAGAGATTAGGTAGAGGGTGGGTCTGGGTTGGATGCTCTTCAGCAAGTCAGTGTGAACACAATAGGCTGAATTGCCTGCTTCCACACTATAGGGATTCTAGGATTCTTCTACAATTCTTATAAGAGTTCATTCCACACTACCACTAGGGACACTGTGTCACAAGAGAAAAAGCTGGGCATAGGTACTTCATTGACACACTGCACTCCTCAGGATCCCCATGGATGACCTGCAAAAACTTGGCATGCTTGCCATTCATTTGGGGAGTAGGATTCTGGAAACTGAGGAGTCACAGAATGCAGTACATGAGCGAATGTGCTTCTTTGATCAGCGTCCATATATAAACAAAATCACAGCAAGATGGGACTCCACTTTTTCAATCTGGAGCTTGTTTGTGCTCCCAAGGGAAATCCCACAATTCTTTTATTTTAAGAAGTTCCCTATGTCTACATTCTTTACCAGAAAAAGACAAAACTCTCAAGAGGATGTTTGGCAATCAAGGCTGTTTTCTACAACCATGGCTGTTGATAATTATATTCTTTCCCAGGAATGCAGTTGAACATTATTACAAGATCCATTTATGTACCAGAAATCATTAACCAGCAAACCAAACATATTGATGGAGCTTTCCTATTACTGGACTGACCAGAGTTGAATTGCAAGTGCAATATTGCCCTGGCTTCCAATTCCAATTTATGAATATTTATTTGTTAGCCTAACGCTTAGGCTCACAAATATAGTTAAAAGTTATTACAATTAGAGTATGATAAGTTTAAATTTAGATTTTATGTACTCTCATTTAAGTATAGGAGTTGGGAGGTCATTTGAAGCTGTACAGGACATTGGTTAGGCCACTTTTGAAATATATTATGCAATTCTGGTCTCCCTGCTATAGAAAAGAATCTATGAATCTTGAAAGGATTCAGAAATGATTTTCAAGGATGTTGCCAGGGTTGGAGGGTTTGAGCTATTGGGAGAGGCTGAATAGGCTAGGGCTATTTTCTCTGGAGTGTCAGAGGCTGATGAATTTGTAGAGGTTTAGAAAAGCATGAGGGGCATGGATAGTATAAATAAACAAGGTCTTTTCCTCGTGGTAGGGGAGTCAATGGCATAGATTTAGGATAAGAGGGGTTAGATTTAAAAGGGACTTGGGAGACAACTTTTTCATGCAGTGGGTGATGCGTGTATAGAATGAAATGCCAGAGGAAGTGATGGAGACTGGTGCAATTGGACGGGTATCTGAATAGGAAGGGTTTAGAGAGATATGGGCCAAGAGCTGGGAAATGGGGATTGATTTATCTAGGATACCTGGTCAACATGGACAAGTTGGACCAAAGGCACTGTTTCCATGAGGTACATCTTTATGACTCTATGACTCTACGTGGTACATGTTATAAACTTCTGAACTTACTTTGATAGTGCTGACTACAATCACTTACCTTAATCAACCCAACCTAGAATGAATGAACTGCATTATGATGATTTAGAATCTTCAATCTCAAGAAGTTGGTTGAATTGTTTTTTATTTCATTGTAAATAATTAATTCTGTTGTTAAATGAATCCTTGAATTGGCAAGAAGACATTAATATTAACCTAAATAGGCTTAATGCCTGGTTTGTTTTGTTCTGCAGTGCAGCAAGTCAAAATTAGTACCAGTTGGCATATTGGTTAATTAGTCACTCTGAATAAATATCACATTCATCCCTATTAGCATAGTTAACTGAAGGGCAATGAGATGAGATCCATAAGTGTCTCATCATTCTCAATTCAATTGAGAAACAATAGCAGCATATACAGGTACAAAGAAAAAATCCATGGGGAATATGTAGAGACAATGTGTGCGTGCGTAATAAACTGAACCAAAGATTTAAGTTACACCTACTGAAATGCTTTGATAGAGTCACACTCTCATATAAAATGAAATAGAGACATTTCTGTTTTCAACATTTTTAACTTCTTGAGCTTAAATCAATCACTCAGTGTAAATATTATTCAACAAAAAAATCCGGGATGTTCTGTATATTCTGTGCAGGGAGAAGATGTGAACATATAACATGTTTGGGCTGGACCATATTAATTGTTGGCTTCCTCGAGCTAGCAAAGCATACATGCAAACAATGGTTTCTTTTCACCTTGTTCACAAACCAAGTACAGAATGTAGCATATGTTAAAAAAAGACACACTTTTATAATATATTAAATATGCTGAAAATCCAATAACATGTAGATAATTAATAGTAGTTACTGAGCAATCACTGCACTTTTGAGAAAAAAAAATGTCCTTTACATACCTACATGAATGAAAATTATGAAGAAAAGACAACAATGATAGTCTTGGTCATATTCTTAGGCAGTAGAGCCTGCTAAAAGAGGTAATTGAAGGAATTTTAGAGGATGTAGACCATTATAAATGTGAGATTTTGTAAAATTGCTATGGTTTTGGATTGGGTGTTTAATTTAATGTAAGATGAAATGAAGAGGATTATGCAAACTGTTCTTGAATTTTGGTGACAGCAAGGTTAGCTTTACCCAGATTGTTTGACTGGGAAGAAGTGCTACATGTTCACATCTGTAAACAATGATCAGGGTGGCTGTTCTGATAGTAGATAAACTGTCTTCCCATTGAGAATACCCTCTGCTGTTGTGTGGCACTACCACTGGGCGAAATAGGGTAAAATTTGAACAGATCTAACAACTCAAGACTGGGAATCCATGAAGTGCTGTTGGCCATCAAATTGTACTTCAGCATATCTATGACTCTATTTCATTCCTACCTTACCACTACCATCAAAGTAAGGCATCAACCTTGGGTTGATGAAGAGTGCGGAAGGACATGCTAGGACCAGCACAGGCATAACTAAAAATGAGGTGAAAACTTGGTAAATATACAACAGAGAACTACATGCGTGAGAAACCAAAAAGTGATATGCAAGGCAAAGTGGTTCTACAACTAACAGGCCAGATTTAAGATCAGCAGCCTTGAAACATCAAGTTTTAGGTTAGATTAGATTACTTACAGTGTGGAAACAGGCCCTTCGGCCCAACAAGTCCACACCGACCCTCCGAAGATCAACCCACCAGACCCATTCCCCTGGATTTACCCCTTCACCTAACACTACAGGCAATTTAGCATGGCCAATTCACCTAACCTGTACATTTTTTGGACTGTGTGAGGAAACCGGAGCACCCGAAGGAAACCCAGGCAGACACAGGGAGAATGTGCAAACTCCAAACAGACCGTTGCCTGAGGCAGGAATTAAACCCGGGTCTCTGGTGCTGTGAGGCAGCAGTGCTAACCACTGAGCCACTATGCAGCCCACAAAGTTGTGAATGATGGTGGAAAATTAAGCAATTCACTGGAGGAGGAGACCCCACAAGTATCCCAATTCTCAATTATGGTAGAGTCCAGCATATCAGTGCAAAGGATAAGACAGAAGTACTTGCAAAAATCTTCAGCTGGAAGAACCAGTGGATGATTGATTTCAGCGTCCGCCAAAGGTCCAAACACCAACGATGCCAGTCTCCAGTCTATTCAACTCACCTATGTGATGTCAAGAGATGATTAGAGATATTGAAAAGGCTAAAGGCCCTAACAACATCCCTGCCATCATACTGAAGATGTGCTCCAGGACATGCCTCGCTCTTAACTAAGTTGGTCCAAGAACAACAACATTGGCATCTACCTGACAATGTGGTAGATTGTCTAGATTAGATTAGATTAGATTACTTACAGTGTGGAAACAGGCCCTTTGGCCCAACAAGTCCACACCGACCCGCCAAAGCGCAACCCACCCATACCCCTACATTTACGCCTTACCTAACACTACGGGCAATTTAGCATGGCCAATTCACCTGACCCGCACATCTTTGGACTGTGGGAGGAAACTGGAGCACCCGGAGGAAACCAACGCAGACACGGGGAGAACTCCACACAGTCAGTCACCTGAGTCGGGAATTGAACCCGGGTTTCAGGCGCTGTGAGACAGCAGTGCTACCCACTGTGTCACCGTGCCACCCACAGATATGCCCTGTACACAAAAAGCATACAAATCCAACACAGTCAATCCCTGCCCAATCAGTCTATTTTTGATCATTAGTGTAGTGATGGGAAGGGCCATCAACAGTGCTATCACGCAGCATTTGCTTAGCATTAACTTACTAACTGAGGTTAGATTGGGTTCTGTCAGGGCTATTCAAATCGTAAGTCCATTACTGCTTTGGTTCAAACATGAGCAGAAGAGCTGAATTCCAGAAATTAAGTGAGAGTAACAATCCTTTGATCAAAGACATCATCGATCGAGCAGTTCGAGTAAAACTAGAATTAATAGGAATCAGACACAAAGCTCCCCAGTGGTTGGAGTTCTGCCACATAAAGAAAGACAGTTGCATTTGTTGGAAGTCAGTCATTTCAACTCTAGGATATCCCTGCAGGAGTTCCTCGCAGTAGTGTCCTAGGCCCAACCATCTTCAGGTGATTCATCAATGACCTTCCCTCCATCATATGGTCAGAAATATGGATGTTTACCAATGATTGCATAATGTTCAGCACCATTCATGACTCCTCAGGTATTGAAGCAGTTCATGTTCAACTGCAACAAGATCCGGACAATATCCAGGCTTGGGTTGACAAGTGGCAGGTAAATCTACACCACAAATGCCAAGCAATGATCACCTCCAATAAGAGACCATCTACCTATCACACCTTGACACTCAATGGTGTTAGCATGACTGAAGCCTGATGAAGAGCTTATGCTCAAAATGTCGATTCTCCTGCTCCTCAGATGCTGCCTCACCCGCTGTGCTTTTCTAGCACCATACATTTTGACTCTGATAACTGAATCTCCTTCTATCAACATTCTGGGGGTTACCATTGACCAGAAACTCAACTGGACTCACCACATAACACACTGGCTACAAAAGCAGGTCAGAATCTAGGAAAGTAACTCACCTCCCACCTCACCAAAGCCTGTCCACCATCTTCGATTTTCAGAAAGCATTTGATAAAGTGCCACATCGAAAGGTTATTGCAGCAAATAAAAGCTCATGGTGTCGGGTGTAGACCATTGACATGAATATTCTGGATTAGTGGTGCTGGAAGAGCACAGCAGTTCAGGCAGCATCCAAAGAGCAGCGAAATCGATGTTTTGGGCAAAAGCCCATCATCAGGAATAAAGGCAGAGAGCCTGAAGCGTGGAGAGATAAGCTAGAGGAGGGTAGGGGTGGGGAGAAAGTAGCAAAGAGTACAATAGGTGAGTGGGGGAGGGGATGAAGGTGATAGGTCAGGGAGGAGAGGGTGGAGTGGGTAGGTGGAAAAGGAAATAGGCAGGTAGGACAAGTCCGGACAAGTCATGGGGACAGTGCTGAGCTGGAAGTTTGGAACTAGGGCGAGGTGGGGGAAGGGGAAATGAGGAAACTGTTGAAGTCCACATTGATGCCTGGGGTTGAAGTGTTCCGAGGTGGAAGATGAGGCGCTCTTCCTCCAGGTGTCTGGTGGTGAGGGACCGGTGGTGAAGGAGGCCCAGGACCTCTATGTCCTCGGCAGAGTGGGAGGGGGAGTTGAAATGTTGGGCCACGGGGCGGTGTGGTTGAGTGGTGCGGGTGTCCTGGAGATGTTCCCTAAAGTGCTCTGCTAGGAGGCGCCCAGTCTCCCCAATGTAGAGACCGCATTGGGAGCAACGGATACAATAAATGATATTAATGGATGTGCAGGTAAAACTTTGATGGGTTTGGAAGGCTCCTTTAGGGCCTTGGATAGAGGTGAGGGAGGAGGTGTGGGTGCAGGTTTTACAGTTCCTGCGGTGGCAGGGGAAGGTGCTAGGATGGGAGGGTGGGTTGTAGGGGGGCGTGGACCTGACCAGGTACTCATGGAGAGAACAGTCTTTGCGGAAGGCGGAAAGGGGTGGGGAGGAAAATATATCCCTGGTGGTGGGGTCTTTTTGGAGGTGGCGGAAATGACGGCAGATGATTTGGTTTATGCGTAGGTTGATAGGGTGGAAGGTGAGCACCGGGGCGGTTATTGACATGAATAGAAGAATGGCTGGCTAAACAGGAAGCAGAGAATAGGCATAAATGGCTCCTTTTCAGGTTGGCAAGATGTAATGAGTGGTGTGCCTCAGGGGTTGGTGCTGAGACCTTCACTGTTTACAATTTCTTTAATTGATTTTGATGATGAGTTGGAAGGTAAGCTTGCGAAAGTTGCTGGTGAAATAACAATCAGTGAGGAATAAGTTGCTAAAAGGGCATAGGATCAACAAAAGATGCGCATAGGTTAAGCGAGTAGGTAAAGATATGATAATTGAGAACATTATGAGAAAATTTTTAAAAATGCCCATTTTTACCAGAAGAAATTTTAAAAAGGCATATTATTTAATCTGCAGAGCTGTAGAAGAATCCTTCCAGGTGTCTTAGTGCATGAATCACAATAAGTTAGTATGCGGGCACAGCAAGTTATTCAAAAAGCTAATAGAATATTATCATTATTTGATGCTTCAATTATATAGGGAACTGTTGACTACATCTGGAGTACTGTATATATTGCAGGTCAATTATTCAAGGAAGGATGTACTCGCTTGGAAGCAGTTCAGGGAAAGTTTGCTAGACTAATACCTTGAACAGATGAGTTTTCTTATGACAAAAGCTTAGACAAGCTAGGCTTGTACACAGACCAGTTTAGAAGAGTAAGGGGAAGTTTAACTGGAACATATAATATTCCAAACATTCTTGACAGGGTAGATGTGAAGATGATGTTTAGATAGGAATCTAGAACTAGGGGTCACTATTTACAAATCGGGTGGCTCACTTCAAAGAAAGATGAGGCAAAAATATTTCCCAGAGGGTTATGAATGTTTGGAACTCTCTCCCTGAAAAGGCCGTGTAAACAGAGTCTTTAAATACAATCAAGGCAAGAGTGGATAGATTATTGGTAATCGAGGGGTGAAAGCTTAGCAGGGGTTGATGGAAATGTGGATTTGAGGCTTCAATCCCCTATGATTGTATTAAGTGATGGAGTTGGCCTGAGGGACTGAATGGCCCACTCCTGCTCCTTTTTCATATGTTCGTATGAACTAGGTGTTATATAAATGCAAGCTCTTTCACTTGGGGGTTCTATTCTCATTCTGCAGAAAGTAGGATTCTAAACTGCAATATGAATAACTTTGGCCTTTTCCACCTGCTTAAATGAAATTCTTCCATTCAGCAGCTTGGCTGAGAGCTGAGGGAATTTCAGTGACAAGCAAATCCAAAACTTGAACTTTCAACCTTCTGTTGACGGGCAATCCACAGATTGCTTGAACCAGTGGGCCATTGTACAGCTTCAGTTTGTTATTTTTATGTACTGCTAACATCAGCTTGATTTACTTACTGAAGATATTTATACAGGATATCCAAGTTAAGCTGCGATTCTTATTTACAATGGTTTCCTGCCCTAGGGCAGTTAACAGACACAATGCAGCACAGGAGACAGGGTAGATGCAACAACAGATCAACATGAAGCGTTGTTAACTATTTGTGTTCCTAAATTGCACACTGAAATTTCAGGATCTTGTCCGCTCCCTCAGTAAAATGCCGCAAATTGACTGCACATCGGCAAGGCAAAATTGTGCTCTTTGCTTCGCAAAATTAGATCCTTTTTGTTAACTTTTCTTTCGGGGAAGACAAGGAGACAGGGTTGACTTTGAGTGTAACTATAAGGTTACTAGCAATTGGAAACCATTGCTTCCTGCAGCAGCAGCATTCCTTTCCACAACACAATGGTTCAGCTCTACCCAGCTGCTATATCTCATTAACACGCATTTGACCATTACAGCAGACATTTGAGTGCTGACACTTGAAAGGCAGGCACTGGCAGGCCATCAGCTATGGCAACAGGAAATCGCCTGAAGACAACAATGAAAAAAAAACACCAGCTGCAACAGCCAAAGCAAAATAACTTCACATGCTTGGTGTTGAATTTTTGTTTGAAATTTACATTTTTTTATTAGATTATAAACTATATTCAGTTTTACTCCAAGTAAAGATAAAGATGGTTAAGAATAATATGAGCCTAGTATTTCTTGGAATTAATTTTTTGAATGAATAGAGAACAGAGCATTAAACACGATCACTTCATAGAACTTAAATATATCGCAATTCACGCAGAAATCTGAATTTATAACAATGCATTACAAATTACAGGGAAAAGGTGCTAAGGTCATAATGTCACTGGACTAGCATTCGAGTGGCTCAGATTCATGTTCAAGGGGCTTAGTTTCAAATCCCAACACAGCAGATGGTGGAATTTAAATTCAGTTAATATATCGAGAATAGAAAACTAGTCTTAGTAATGGTGACTATATAACTATCATTGATTGTTGTAAAAACCCATCTGGTTCACTAAAACGTAAAATCACTTATCGTCTTACCAGACAATAAGGATGATCTTTCATTAGAGACAGCTATGACTGGTGGTGGTTTAACCTAAGGGTCACCATGCCTCAGGCAAGGGGAGAGACTGAGAAAGAGAACTCTTCCCAATACCCTCAGCTGGTGCAGGAATTGAACATGTGCTGTTGACATCTGTATTGCAAACCAGCTGAGCTAACCAATTCCAATAAATTCTCATTCCTTGTTTACTCTGGTTCACGAATGTCCTGAGGGAATGTGCCATCCTCATCTGGTTTGGTCCACATGTAGCTGCAGAACCGCAATAATGTGGTTGATTCTTAACCATTCTCTGATGAAGGGCTTTTGCCTGAAACATCGATTCTCCTGCTCCTCGGATGCTGCCTGTCCTGCTGTGCTTTTCCAGCACCACTCTAATCTTGACCCTAATTTCCAGCATCTGCAGTCTTCACTTTCACCCTGGGGAGTTTTATCAAACAGAGAGACCTATGTGTGCAGGTAGATAGTTCCTTGCAAGTGACTTCACAGGTAGACAGGGTGGTGAAGAAATTGTTTAGCATGCTTGCTTTCATTGGTCTAAGAATTGAGTACAGGAGTCGGGAAATCTCATTACTATTGTACAAGTCATTGGTATAAGACCTTGTACACAGGCCACATTTAGAGTCCTGCATACAGTTCTGGTCGCCCTGCAGGGAAGGATATTATTAAACTAGAAAGGCTGCAAATAAGACTTACATGATGTTACTGATACTGAAAGGTTTTATTTATAAGGAGAGGCTACATAGACTGGGACTGTTTTCCCTGAGTGTAGAGGCTAAGGAGTGACTTTATAGAATTATAAAAATAATGAGGGGCATAGACAAGGTGACTATCTAAAGTCTTTTTCCAGAGTAAGGGAGTTAAAAATGGGAGGGCATAGATTTAAGGTGAGACGGGTAAAATTTAAAAGGAACCTGAGAGGCAACATATTCACGCAGAAGGTGGTGCATATGTGGAGCAGTCTGCCAGAGGAAGTGGTAGAGATAGGTACAATTAGCACATTTAAAAGACATTTAGACAGGTACATGTATAGGAGAGATTTAGAAGCAAATGGGCCAATTGCAGCAGATGAGACTAGTTCAGTTTAGGAAACCTGGTCAACATGGAGGAATAGGGCCGAAGGGCCTGTTTCCATACAGTATACCTCTATTGCTCAATGACTATGACTATGAGTGAACAGCCACATTCTCCCTAATCAATCAGATTGAAGGATTTTGAAATTTAAAACATAAAACTTAAAAGGAAGTGCAAATTAGAGTGCAAACTAAAAATACATTGTCAAACCTGATTAGTGCATTGTGCTTTCAACCATAGAGTCATGGAGTCATGCACAGAAACAGACCCTTTGGTATTCTAAACTAATCTGACAGCATTTAGCCCATATCCCCCAAACCTTTCCTATTCATATATTCATCCAGGTGCCTTTTAAATGTTGTAACTGTATGAGCCTCCACACTTCCTCTGGCAACTCATCCCAAACATGCACCACCCTCTGTGTGAAAAAGCTGGCCTTTAGGTCCATTTTATATCTTTCCTCTCTCACCCTAAACCTATGCCCTCTAGTTCTGGCCTCCCCCACCACAGGGAAAAGACCTTGGTCTATTTACCCTATCCACGCCCCTCATAAGTTTATAAGCCTCTATAAGGTCACCCCTCAGCCTCCGACTCTCCAGGGAAAACATTTGCAGCCTATTCAGACTCAAACTCTACAACCCTGGCAACATCCTTGTAAATCTTTTATGGACCTTTTAAAATTTCACCTGGCAGACATGGGAATGACAACAGACTGATTAATGGGGATAAGGGGGCTTCGAAATAAACTTAACAATTAAAAAAGAAACAAGGCATAATACAAATTCTCTTCACACATAACACCATTGACAATAAATCTGTTGGATTAAATCTATAAAGTAGAATATGATATAGTCTGATACATTAGACCATGATATCGTGTAGAATGTTAGAGTGTACTACACCAAGTGGGTGTTCACACTAAACTATTGTGTGCACTGTGAGATAGCTGAAGTACATGATTGATTATTGTAGTCTTATGATGATCAACACATTTTTGAATACCAAACCTTCAGTGCATTCTACCTATCTTTAAACTGTCAATTAACTCAGTTACACTGACTCTAATTCTATGAAATGCCAACTTTCAAAAAAAGATGATATTGTACATGTTGCCTATCGACGTTCCTATACACTGTACTCAGATACAAACATGTAAATTATGATTGTCACTTAGCCCATCAAGTCTGCTCACCCATTCAATAAAATTATATCCAGTTTGATTATTCCACATTCCCAAGTCCCCCAAACAATATTTTACCCTTTACTTCTCAAAATCTATCCATCTCTGTGTTAAAAATATTCAAACACCCTGTTTCCACCACCTTTTGATGAAGAGAGTTCCAGAGACCCCACAACTGCACAATGACACTGTGGTTAGCACTGCTACCTCATTGCACCAGTGACCTGGGTTTGATTCTATCTTGGTTGACTGCATCTGAAGTTCATATGTCCTCCCCGTATCTCTGTGGGTTTACATCGGGTGCTCTGGTTTCCTCCCACAGTCCAAAGATATACAAGTTAAATGGATTGGCCATGCTAAATTGCCCTGCAGTGTCCAAGGATGTGCAGGCTAAGTAGATCAGCCATGGTGGGGTGCAGGGTTATGACGATAGCATGGGGACTGGATTTGGGTGAGATGCTTCGGAAGGCCAGTGCAACTCAATGAGCCAAATAGTCTCTTCCTGCACTGTAGGTATTCTATGATTCAAAACTTCACAAACTCTCTTTGAGAAAATATTTCACCTCATCTCCATCATAACATGTGACACCTTTCTTTTAAACAGTGACCCCTATTTTTAGATTGTCCCATATTTGCCCTGTCAAGCACACAATTATTTGATAATTTTACATTAATTTGGATCACTGTGACTACTTGTTTCAGATTTCTTGCGTGCAGCTGCGAGATTCTTTGTTTGGTTGCAGCTTTACATCCTTTATACCCTGCATAGCAGCCACAAGTTTGTGAATGTATAATAGATTCTGTGATCCCATATTTCAAATCCAAAAAAATGTGACAAAGAAATGAGTGGTCTTACATGATCTCTCTGTTTCACTCCTATCATTTTTTGCTTTCTACTGGCTGTCTCTGGATGAAATTAGTCTTCAGCTTAAAATTGCTTGTGACTATTATTTTTTATTAGCTCACTTTTCCAATGTTCCCAGTATCTTCTGACTTTTATTGGTATTTATATGCAGTCTGCAATCGACTTTCACTTTTGACCCTTGCCTTACATTTGTTTTCAATCCAAGCTGCCTGTCTGGCCAACTCAGCTCACAGCTTGACCTTACAGAATAAGGCCATATAGCTTCCAATTTAGAGATGCAAGGTGAAAAGTTAACTATTTCACACAAATGGTCTTGAATCAGTGACTCAGATTGCAGAGAGGCTTTGAGAGTGTGTGTGTGTGTGTGTGTGTGTGTGTGTGTGTGTGTGTGTGTGTGTGTGTGTGTGTGTGTGTGTGTGTGTGTGTGTGTGTGTGTGTGTAATAAAGACTGATTACAAAGTTTCAGGTGAGATGGGGACAAAACAGCTTCACATAGACTTGTATAATGATGGAAGAGAGAAACATATTTGAGCACATAAAATAATAAAGTGTGACAAAACAACTCTTTAGAAACTCAGATGTTTCATACTGAATAGAAAGATGTCATTCTATGAACTTTGAGCCAATGTTTCAAAAACTGGACAAAACCTGTTTTGAAAATGGCAGCCAAGTTTAATATTTTGGTTTAATTCTTTAATGATGTATGAGTCTTGCTGGCAGTAATGGTAATTGTTTCCCAATGCTAATTTCATCTGAACTGAGTGACTTGCTTGGCCATTTCAGAAGGCACTTAAAAGTTAAGCGCATTACTGTGGGTGTTGGTCGGACTGGGTAAGGATAGCCTATTTCCTACCGGTTATGAGACTATAGGATATAGGAGCAAAAACTAAGCCATTCAGCCTCTTGAGTCTGCTCCTCCACTCAATCAACCCCATTCTCCCACTTTGTCCCTATAACCCTTGATCCCCATGACAATCAAGAACCAATCTATCTCCATTTTAAATAAACTTAATGACCTGGCCTCCACAGACTTCTGTGGCAGTGAATTCCATAGATTCACCACTCTCTGACTGAAGAAGGTTCTCTTTATCTCCATTCTAAAAATTCTTCCCTCTCCTCTAAGGCTATGCTCAGATCCTAGTCTCTCCCACCAATGGAAATATTTTCCCATCATCCATTCTGTCCAGCCTATTCAGTATTCTGTAAGTCTCAATTAGTCTCATCCTTCTAAACTCCATCGAGTATAGTCCCAAATTGATGACAGTTGTCATGGTCATCACGACTGAGATTTTATTCTAGATTTTATTAACTAAATTAAAACTGATCTCATGTATCCAGAGTTAGCCTTTGCCTCTGGGCTATTAGTTCAGAAACGTTACCAGTACACCAGTACCTTCCACCAGAGATCCAAATAGTACTGGGAGTCGTCAGTAAAATGAACAATCGCAGAATTTATACATCTCATTGTTTAAGGATAGGCAACACAAAAGGACAATCAAATTTCCAGGCTGCCACTTTTTCTGCAAAATGTTCAACAAAAGGGAAGGTCAAAGCTCAGTTTGTTCCAGATGTAAGTGAATGGGCACTGTAAACCTGCCACTTGTATCATAATGTTTTTCTCCATTCAAACTAGACTTTGTAAATCTTAAATGTGTTAAACCACAACACAATAGATCATTGGAATCAACAGAAATGCTAACTCTAACTCTTTGTGGTTTTTATCACTGGGTAATTAATCTGGAGACCCAGATAACATTCTGGAGAACTGGTTTCAAATCCCACCATGGCAAAGAGCTGATTTTTAATTTAATTTTTAAAAATCAGACATTAGGAGTTTAATGTTGTCTATGAAACCGTTGTTGATTGTTGGAAAATCCTTCTGGTTCACCAATGTCCTTTAAGGAAGGACATTTCCTGTCCTTAACTGCTCTGGTCTGTTCTACATGTGACTTACATGTGATTCCAGACCCACAGTAACAGTGAGGACTCTCCACTGCCTTTTGAAATGGCCTAACAAAACACTTTTCTTTAATAATTCTCCAGTGAACATCATTGATTTTGTTTCCCCAATTCACTTGTTGGGATGTGGGCATCGCTGGTTGACCAGCATTTTATTGCCTATCCCTAATTGCTCTTATGAAAGTGGTGGTGAGCTACCTTGGACTATTGCTGTCTATATGCTGTAGGTTGACCTACAATGAGCTTAGGGAGGGAAGTATAGAATTTCAACCCAGCGACAGTGCTAGAAAGCGATATATTTCCAAATCAAAATTGTGAATGGCTTGGAGGGAAACTTGCATGTAGTGGTGTTCCCATGTATTTGCTGCCTTTGTCCTTCTGGATGGAAGTGGTCATGGGTAAGTTGTAACAATTATAACAATTGCTATGAAGTCTCAAAAAAGAAATGAAATTAGATTACCTGGTATTAATTTAGACACCAGAAACAATGGTGAAAACAGCTCTGAAAACTCTGAAAAGGCTTCCTTATCAGCACCTGAGGATGAGTGCCAAAAATAGTGGGCGACACGGTGGCACAGTGGTTAGCACTGCTGCCTCACAGTGCCTGAGACCCAGGTTCAATTCCCGACTCAGGCGACTGACTGTGTGGAGTTTGCACGTTCTCCCCGTGTCTGCGTGGGTTTCCTGCGGGTGCTCCGGTTTCCTCCCACAGTCCAAAGATGTGCGGGTCAGGTGAATTGGCCATGCTAAATTGCCCGTAGTGTTAGGTAAGGGGTAAATGTAGGGGTATGGGTGGGTTGCGCTTCGGCGGGTCAGTGTGGACTTGTTGGGCCGAAGGGCCTGTTTCCACACTGTAAGTCTAATCTAATAGGGAAAGCTGTCTCACTAGTCAAGTAACAGGCTGACATAGTCATACTCGTGGAATTCTACCTCACAGACAATGTCCCAGACACCACATTACCATTTTGGCATATGTCCGAACCCATCAGCAGGCAGGCCGAGCAGAGTTGGTGGCACAGTACTATACAGTCAGGAGAGAGTTGGTCTAGGAGATGACTCTGGATCACAGTTTAGATCATACATGGGCAAGGAAATTCATCTAATTATGATCGGACAATCAGGAAAGGAGTTATAACACCTTGCAAAAAAATGAGAATTTGCTGATTATCTGTTTGCTTTAAGAACACTCAAATTTCTTTTCATTAACTTTGGCTATGCAGCACTGAAGCAGAAAAATTATGTTTCTCCTAAATTTCATAGATGATAATGAGATCCATCATTCTCAAGACTAATCAGGTTATTTGAGGTTATTAATGAGGTTAATGAGATACAGTGCTGGCAATCATCAACTTACTATTATTTTATGAATCAAACTGAGAACCTTCTCCATGCCTTGGACCCAATAAGCCATTAAATAAACTCTTTTCCAATGTATTCATGCTATTTGGGCATTTCTAGCTAGACTGATATTTATTGCCCTTCCCTAATCGCCATGGAGAACTTGATGATGAGCCTTCTTCTTGAACTCATACAGTCCTGTCTGTATTGAGAAGCCCACGGTGCTGTTAGGAAGGTAGTTCCATCATACTGACCACGTTTATGTTCCTTTAAACATGGCCAATATGAAAATAAGGAAAACTTTATTACTGACTCAGATGGGAAACTGAGCTTTTACAAGGCAATAACTAAAGGTGGTAGCAAATTTCCTCAGCGAATCTTGTGACAAAAACTCGCACATCTGCTGACAGTGGGCTAGTTCGACATTATTTAACCTGCAGCTAGTCCTCAGTGAAGAAGTTTTAATCCTGACGTTATGGTTGCTTACAACTTATGTCTGATACAAAATCTACCTGAACTTAGTGGATGGCAGTTCATATTCTCACCTTATCTGAATACATATCATCCAAACTGAGTTTGAGGTTATGGTGAAATTGTAGAATTATTGGTGCATATCACTAGAGAAAGGAATTCCTTTGTGAGAACAAATCTACAAAACCTCCTTCCTCAATAAGCTGAATGAGCATGCTGATCAAAAACATTTTCCTGAGCTTGCTTCAGAAATCCCAGTTACCCACTCCTCTAAGGTTCTTGAATCTCCGTACTTTCTCTCCAAATCTGCCTCCCTACCTTTCCTTCTAGTTAGTCCACTAGAATACACCCAGAAGTGTAATTGTACCTTTAATTGTTTCATAATCCTGTCTAGGAGTTGATGGGAAGGGTGAGGGCAGTAACAAATTAAAAATACTATATATGAATGCACAAAGCATTAGAAATAAGATGGATGAGCTTGAGGCTCTTTTGGAAATTGGCAGATACAATATTGTGGGGATAAATGAGACGTAGCTTCAAGTGGACAGGGCCTGGGAAATGAATATTCAAGGCTACACGTGCTATCGTAAGGACAGATTGACGGGCAGAGGGGGTGGGGTGGCTGTGTTGGTAAGGGATGATATTCAGTCCCTTGCGTGGGGGGACCTAGAATCAGGGGATGTAGAATCAGTATGGATAGAGCTGAGAAATTCTAAGGCTGAAAAGACCCTCTTGGGAGTTATCTACATGCCCCAAACAATAGTCTGGATGTCGCATGTAAGTTGAATCAAGAGCTGAAATTGGCCTGTCGCAAAGATGTTATTACATTTGTTATGGGGGATTTCAACATGCAGGTAGACTGGGAGAATCAGGACGGTATTGGAACTCAAGAAAGAGACTTTGTGGAGTGCCTCAGAGATGGATTCTTAGAACAGCTGGTGCTGGAGCCTTGGTATTGTACAACGAACCAGAATTGATCAGGGACTTCAAAGTGAAGGAGCCATTAGGAAATAATGACCATAATACAATAAGCTTCAATCTGTAATTTGAGAGGGAGAGGGTACAATCGGAAGTGACAATATTTTAGTTGAATAAAGGGAACTATGGAGCTATGAGAGAGGAGCTGGCCAAAGTTCAATGGTGCAATACCTTAGCAGGGATGACAGTAGAGGAACAATGGCGGATATTTCTGTGTACAATGCAGAAGATGCAGGATCAGTTCATTCCAAAAAAGAAGAAAGATCCAAGGAGTAGGCATTGGTGGCCATGCCTGACGAGGGAAGTTAAGAAACATAAAAAGTTAAAAGCGAAAAAGTATAACATAACAAAGATAAGTGGGAAAACAGAGGACTGGGAAGCTTTTAAAGAACAACAGAGGATTACTAATAAGGAAATATGCAGAGAAAAAATGAGATACGAAGGTAAACTGGCCAAATATATAAAGGAGGATAGTAAAAGCTTTTTTAGGTATGTGAAAGGCAAAAAAATGGTTAAGACTAAAATTGGGCCCTTGAAGACAGAAACAAGGGAACAAAGAAATGGCAGAAGAATTGAATTGGTACTTCAGATCTGTGTTCACTGGGGAAAACATAAGCAATCTCCCTGAGGTAACAATGGCTGAAGGACCTGAACTGAAAGGAATTTATGTTTGCCAGGAATTGGTGTTGGAGAGACTGTTAGGTCTGAAGGTTGATAAGTCCACAGGGCCTGATGGTCTACATCCCAGGGTACTGAAGGAGGTGGCTCGAGAAATCTTGGATGTGTTGGTGATTATTTTCCAGAGTTCGATAGATTCGGTATCAGTTCCTGTGGATTGGAGGGTGGCTAATGTTGTACCATTTTTTAAGAAAGGTGGGAGAGAGAAAGCAGGAAATTATAGACCAGATAGTCTGAGCTCAATGGTGGGAAAGATGCTGGAGTCTATTATAAAGGATGAAATTACGACACATCTGGATAGTAGTAACAGGGTAGGTCAGAGTCAGCATGGATTTATGAAGGGGAAATCATGCTTGACTATTCGTCTGGAATTCTTTGAGGATGTAACTCTGAAGATGGATGAGGGACATCCAGTAGATATAGTGTACCTGGACTGTCAGAATACTTTTGATAAAGTCCCACATAGGAGGTTAGTGAGGAAAATTAGGGCACGTGCTATTGGGGGCAAAGTACTAACTTGGATTGAAAGTTGGTTGGCTGACAGGAGACAAAGAGTAGTGATAAACGGCTCCATTTCAGAATGGCAGGCAGTGACCAGTGGGGTATGCAGGGATCAGTGCTGGGACCGCACCTTTTTACAATATATATTAATGATATAGAAGATGGTATTAGTAATAACATTAGCAAATTTGCTGATGATACTAAGCTGGGTGGCAGGGTGAAATGTGAGGAGGATGTTAGGAGATTACAGGGTCACCTGGACAGGTTAGGTGAGTGGTCAGATGCATGGCAGATGCAGTTTAATGTGGATAAATATATGGTTATCCACTTTGATGGCAAGAACAGGAAGGCAGATTACTACCTAAATGGAATCAATTTAGGTAATGGGGCAGTACAAAGAGATCTGGGTGTTCTTGTACACCAGTCAATGAAGGTAAGGCATGCAGGTACAGCAGGTAGTGAAGAAGGCTAATAGCATGCTGGCCTTCATAACAAGAGGGATTGAGTAAAAAAGCAAAAAGGTTCTTCTGCAGCTGTAAAGGGCCCTGGTGAGACCACACCTGGAGTACTGTGTGCAGTTCTGGTCTCCAAATTTGAGGAAAGACATTCTGGCTATTGAGGAAGTGCAGCGTGGGTTCACGAGGTCAATTCCTAGAATGGAGGGACTACCTTATGCTGAAAGACTGGAGCGACTGGGCTTGTATAGAAGACTGAGAGGGGATCTGATTGAGGCATATAAGATTAAAGGATTGGACACTCTGGAGGCAGGAACATGTTTCCGCTGATGGGTGAATGCCGAACCAGAGGACACAGCTTAAAAATACGGGGTAGACCATTTAGGACAGAGATGAGGAGAAACTTCTTCACCCAGAGAGTGGTGGCTGTGTGGAATGCTCTGCCCCAGAGGGCAGTGGAGGCCCAGTCTCTGGATTCATTTAAGAAAGAGTTGGATACAACTCTCAAGGATAGTGGAATCAAGGGTTATGGAGATTAGGCAGGAACGGGATACTGATTAAGGATAATCAGCCAGATCATATTGAATGGCGGTGCAAGCTCGAAGGGCAGGATGGCCTACTTCTGCACCTATTGTCTAATGTCTATTGTCTACATTCTGCACCATATTAATACACTAAGATAGAGGGGGAGAAGTATTGTAAAAATAACATAAATGAAGATTAAATAAAAATGGAAGAGGCGGTATGATTACAAGTTTTAAAAGACATTGGACAGGTACATGGATAGGAAAGATTTAGTGGGATATAGGCCAAATACAGGTAAATGGGACTAGTTCCATTTTGAAAACTTGATCAGCGTGGACAAGTTGGGCTAAACGGCCTGTTTCCACACTGTATGACTCTATAACTATGATACATAACCCCATACTTTGCTGCTACCTTTAGTAATTGCTTTGTAAAAAGCTCCATTTCCCCTCTAAGTCATAGTGAACAGAGAGAAAGACCTTGAAAGGAATGTGTCAGGTGCTCAAGGTTTGAGTAAAATGAGCAGAAATTGGGCTTGTGCTGGACTCCTCCAGTGTGCAATCATTGAAATTACCTTATGTTTTGAATCTGAAGCTACTGTGACAGTATTTTCTTTATCTCATCCATTAGAATCACTTGGGTGTGAGTGCCTTTTGATGTTTATCTAGTATGCTCGTTCTGACAATTGTGAAATGAACCCAATTTACTTCATTGCAGAAGTTAGACCCTTTTTAAATCAAGTTGGATCTACGTTGAACAAGACAGCTCAAATCACTGTATCATTTGTGTTCGTGGATTTGAAATGAATAATACAGACTGACTGGGGAGACTAAAGGATGTTTATAGTGTGTTACTATAAGAGAGTTATGTTACTAAAAAAAAGTCTGCATCACACCTTTCTCCAAAGCAATGTCCCTAATGTGGCAGAAAGTTTGAAAAGATAACTGAGCTTGCTCAGTTGTTTGAGCACTTCCCAGCAAGGAAGTTCAGCTTAAGGCTTTAGACAGAATTAGGTTTACTCGTTGGCAAAATGTCACTCTTTGTTCTTAATCCAGACTGCACCTGGTTATGTCTTGGTTCATGACCCATATACAAGGAATCTGCGGGAACCACAATTGCCTGAAAGCAAAGCCAGAGGAGGTAGTAAGTAAGTGACTGAAAGCAGAAATGACGAGTATACTGTATCAAAAGCCACATATGTACTCCATTGATAAATGCTAAGAAAATCTATGTTCATGGAGAATAATCATTTAAGACTTTTGAAAATTGTTGATTAACTTCACAGCAACTAAAATAAATTGTCCAAACTTGGCAACATTTGGTTGAGCACAGTTTTTAATGATGTTTAAAGTTATACCTTGAATTTCTTTCGATGTTTAGATAAATATCTTGCTGTCATATCTTGCAACCTTAAATGTTAAATTATGCTAACTATCTGTCCAACATATTAGTGTATTTCTAAACAGCATTCAACCATAATGTATATGACACAGATATTGCTATTGTAAATGTTAGTGCCATTTGTAAACCGATCTCAAAAATTGATGCAATCAAATGCATTATTTAGCAGTATTAATTAATAACTGGAGGCGACTTTAGTCTGGTTTTGAAATATGATGTTTAGTCTTGCATATTTGTAATGTTCTATTGCTGTGTGACAAATTGCTCAGAAATACCTGAAAAAACAGGAGAACTGGGCTTTCATCTCACTCACTCTCATAAAACGCACACTTGTTCTCAGTCATTCGCTCACTCACACTGATTATCTAACGTTATGTATGTCAATTTTGCAGAAGCATGTGGAGTTGGCAGAGGTGGCTCTGTTGATATATATACTTCTAACATGGAACTGATCTACACATACCAGAAATGTCCCAAGTTGAATTCTCTGTCTATGTTAAGTAAGCTGATCTCATTCAGGGAGATGGTAAGAGCGATGGTTTGGTAATTTTTTTGTGAATATTAATTAAAAGTGACCTTGAGTGAATGTCAGTTGGGGAGAATATCTGATTTAGCTGTAATGCATTCATTGCTGGATAATCTTTTGCATGAATGCTTGTTGTCCAGTTCATTTGGCTGGTGTTCTAACTGGTGACAGTAATCACAGAGCGATATCCCAAGTGGGAGGCTGCACCGTGGGAGTGAGAGAGGAAGATTCAAATTATTGAAAGCAATTCAAAATATCATCTATTGAGTATCACCAAAATAAGATCAGAAATTATTTTATCTATTGGTGACCTAACCTGCAAATAAACTTCAAAAGATGTTACCAGGCAACACATTCTGGCTACTTTAAGTCATCAACCAGTGCAAAACCTCAGTGTGACCTTAAAGAGGATGGTAACTATGATTATGAATGTTTTGCAAGTGTCCATCTTTTATTAATGAAATTGCTGCATGATCCAATAAAACCAGAAGACAAATCATAGAAAAATAGTGGGAGAAAACTTACTCATGACAGAAATATATAAAATCTTGGAAATGATAATTAATTTCCTGACTGTTGCTTTGTTATGGAGTCAGATGGCAAGAACCTTTGGTTAAACTAGCCCATGCTGACCAAGTTTCCCAAACTTAACTAGTCCCACTTGCCTGCATTTAGCCCAAAATCCTCTAAATCTTTTCTGTTCATGTCCCTATCCAAATATCTTTTAAATGTTGCAATTGTACCTGCATCTATTACTTCCTCTGACAGTTCATTTCATACACAAACCACCCTCTGTGGGAAAACATTGCTCCTCAGGTCCCTTTCAAATTTTTCTCCTCTCACCTTAAAAATAAATATATCCTGTAGTTTGAACTCCCTACCCTAGGGAAAAGACCTTTGCTGTTGACGTTGTCTATGACCACATGATTTTATAAAATAAGTAGCTTTATCTCCTACTTTCTTCCCCAAATTGTTCAAACCTGCCACTTGTATGTTCTTTTCTACTCTGACCTTATCTATATCTTTTCTTATTTATTCAACACTCTACCTATTAATTCAGAGATCTCCAGGCACTACAATTGTCAGTAAACTGAACTTACAACTTTCCCCTTTTATGATATCAAATACGTATTTTGTTTATCTTTGGGTCCTTGCGCTATTTTGGATAATAATTATAGTTTGTTAGTTTGGAGTTTTGTTTCTGCCATAATATATTATACAAACATTTATTGATGATGACACAAGTTTGAGTACTTTACGTAATCCAGGAAGCAATACAGTTTTTTTTAATCTTCAGGAGTCAATCACGCTTACAGTCTTACAGCCTAACTGTAGCCTGATTTAATGGGTATCATTGAACTCCAGTTCAAGTTGATTAGTTTATTTCAGAGGAATTTAATTTAGATAAATGCAAGCTGCTGCAATTTGGTAGGGCAAATCATGGCAAGACTTATAAACTTAATGGTAAAATCCTGGGGAGTGTTGCTGAACAAGGAAACCTTGCAGTGTAGGTTCATAATTCCTACAAAGTAGAGTTGTAGGTAGACAGGTTAGTAAAAAAGGCATTTGGTATGCTTTCCTTTATTGGTCAGTGCACTGAGTATGGGAGTTGGGATATTATGTTGCAGCTGTACTGGACATTGATGAGGCTATTTTGGGATACTGCGTTCAATTCAAGTCTCCCTGTTGTAAGAAAGACATTGTGAAGCTTGAAACAGTTCAGAAAAGATGTACAATGATGTTGCCAGAGTTGGGGGGGTTTGAGCTATAAGGAAAGGCTGAATAGGCTGGGACTGTTTTCCCTGGAGTTTCAGAGGCTGAGGGGTGACCTTATGGATGTTTATGAAATCATAAGGGGCATGGATAGGGTGAATACCAAAGTCTTTTCCCCAGGGTAGGGGGGTACAAACCTAGAGAGCGTAGATGTAAGGTGGAACAATAGACAATAGACAATAGGTGCAGGAGTAGGCCATTCAGCCCTTCGACCTGCAATACCATTCATTATGACCAAAGGTGATCATCCACAATCAGTATCCTGTTTCTGCCTTATCCCCATAACCCTTGATTCCACTATCTTTAAGAGCCTTATCCATCTCTTTCTTGAAAGTATCCAGAAACCTGGCCTCCACTGCCTTCTGGGCAGAACATTCCATATATCCACCACTGTTTGGGTGAAGAAGTTTCTCCTCAACTCTGTTGTAATGGCCTCTCTCTTATTTTTAAACTGTGTCGTCTGGTTCTGGACTCACCCATCAGCGGAAACATGCTTCCTGCCTCCAAAGTGTCCAATCCTTTAATAATCTTATACATCTCAATCAGATCCCAGTATAAACTCAAGTGTATACAAGCCCAGTCGCTCCAATCTTTCAACATATGACAATCCCGCCATTTCGGAAACTGACCTCGTGAACCTATGCTGCACTCCTTCAATAGCCAGAATGTCCTTCCTCAAGTGTGGAGATGAAAACTACACACAATTCTCCAGGTGTGGTCTCACCAGGGCCCTGTCCAGCTGCAGAAGCACCGCTTTGTTGTGAAGGCCGGCATACCATTAGCTTTCTTCACTGCTGCCTGCCGTACCTGCATGCTTGCTTTCAATTACTGATGCACAAGAGTACCTAGATTAGATTAGATTAGATTAGATTACTTACAGTGTGGAAACAGGCCCTTCGGCCCAACAAGTCCACACCGACCCGCCGAAGCGCAACCCACCCATACCCCTACATTTACCCCTTACCTAACACTGCGGGCAATTTATCATGGCCAATTCACCTGACCGGCACATCTTTGTGACTGTGGGAGGAAACCGGAGCACCCGGAGGAAACCCACGCAGACACGGGGCGAACGTGCAAACTCCACACAGTCTGTCGCCTGAATCGGGAATTGAACCCAGGTCTCAGGCGCTGTGAGGCAGCAGTGCTAACCACTGTGCCACCGTGCCGCCCACAATAAATATTAGAAACAATGGCCAGCTGGCACAGACCAGGCTTTCTAGATTTTTCCTTGTAGCTGTAGCAGTCATCAGGTGCTTGGTGTCCCAGAAGGGTTGGAAGTTTTTTTTTAGATTAGATTAGATTACATTACTTACAGTGTGGAAACAGGCCCTTCGGCCCAACAAGTCCACACCGACCCGCTGAAGCAAAATCCACCCCTACCCCTACATTTGCCCCTTACCTAACACTACAGGCAATTTAGCATAGCCAATTCACCTGACCTGTACATCTTTGGACTGTGGGAGGAAACCGGAGCACCCACAGGAAACCCACGCAGACACGAGCAGAACGTGCAAACTCCACACAGTCAGTCGCCTGAGGCGGGAATTGAACCCAGGTCAGCAGCAGTGCTAACCACCGTGCCACTGTGCCTAAATCTCATTGTACTTTCCCTTTACCTCACTTGACACCATTTAGATTGTAATCTGTCTTCCTGTTCTTGCCACCAAGTGGATAAACGCACACTTATCCACATTAAACTGCATTTGCCATCCATCTACTCACCTAGCCTGTCCAAGTCACCCTGTATTCTCATAACATTTTCCTCACATTTTACCCTGCCGCCCAGCTTGGTGTCATCAGCAAATTTGCTAATATTACTTTTAACCCCTTCATCTATATCGTTAATGTATATTGTAAACAGCTGTGGTCCCAACACTGAACCTTGTGGTACCCCACTGGTCACCGCCTGCCATTCCAAAAGGGACCCATTTAGTACTACTCTTTGCTTCCTGTCAGCCAGCCAATTTTCAATCCAAATCAATATTTTGCCCCCAATACCATGTGCCCTAATTTTGCTCACTGATCTCCAATGTGGGACTTTATCAAAGGCTTTCTCAAAGTCCGGGTATACTACATCCACTGGATCTCCCTTGTCCATCTTCGTAGTTGCATCCTCAAAAAATTGCAGAAGATTAGTCAAGCACGATTTCCCCTTCATTAATCCATGCTGACTCTGACCTATCCTGTTACTGTTGTCCAAATGAGTCGTAATTTCATCTTTTATAATTGACTCCAGCATCTTCACTGACATCAGGCTAACCGGTCTATAATTCCCTGTTTTTTTCTCTCCCTCCCTTCTTGAAAAGTGGGACAACATTAGCCACCCTCCAATCCACAGGAACTAATCCTGAATCTATAGAATATTGGAAAATGCATCTATGATTTCTAGAACTACCTTCTTAAGTACCCTGGAATGCAGACCATCAGGTCCCGGGGACTTATTAACCTTCAGACCTAACAGCCTATCCAACACCATTTCCTACCTAATATTAATTCCCTTCGGTTCATCCATTACCCTAGGTCCTTCAGCCACGATTACTTCTGGGAGATTGCTTGTGTCTTCCCCAGTGAAGACAGATCCAAAGTACCTATTCAACTCTTCTGCCATTTCCTTGTTCCCCATAATAAACTTACCCGTTTCTGTCTTCAAGGACCCAATTTTAGCCTTAACCATTATTTTTCTTTTCACATACCTAAAAAAGCTTTTACTATCTTCCTTTATATTTTAGGCCAGTTTGCCTTCACACCTCATTTTTTCCTCCGCATATTGCCTTTTTAGTTTTTCTCTGTTGCTCTTTAAATGTTTCCCAGTCCTCCAGCTTCCCACTTATCTTTGCTATGTTGTACTTCTCTTTTATCTTTATACAGTCCTTAACTTCCCTTGTCAGCCGCAGCCGCCCCTGCCTTCCCTTAAGATCTTTCTTCCTGTTTGGAATGAACTGATCCTGCACTTTTTGCATAATGTCCAGAAATACCTGCCATTGTTTTTTCCACTGCCATCCCTGCTAGGGTATTGAACTTTGGCCAGCTCCTGCCTCCTAGCTCCATAGTTCCCTTTGTTCAACTGCAATATTGACACTTCTGATTCTCCCTTCTCCCTCTCAAATTGCAGACTAAACCTTATCAGATTTTGGGAGGAGAAAGATTTAAAAGGGACCTAAGGGGCAACTTTTTTAAGTAGAGTGATGTGCATGTATGGAATGAGCTGTCAGAGGAAGTGGTAGAGGCTGGTACAATTACAACATTTAAGAAGCATCTGGATGGGTATATGAAAAGGAAGGGTTTAGTGGGATATGGGTCAAATGCTGACAAATGTGACTAAATTAATTTAGGATATCTGGTTGGCATGGATGAGTTGGGCTGAAGGGTCTGTTTCCATGCTGTATAGCACTATGATTCTAATTCAGAACATTTATATAAATAACTGCATTATTCTCCTGTAATGTTCATATTTAACTGAATGAAAACTGGACCCTTGGCTTCAAAGGGACAGGAAGCAGCATTTTGTGATATATGTTTAATCTACTGGAATGTCTTATGTCTCAGAAAATATTTATGGGAAGAGAAATTGGCAAAAGTATTTTAGAACAGATAAAACATGAGATTTAGAATTGATAGCTAACAGTCAAGTGCTAGAAATTACATCTTTATTGTAATGTGCTGCAATGCAAAACCTCACTGAAACCAAAGAAGCATCTTTCAATTTTTCTCTGTTGTGTTCAGTCTATGGAACTGTGCCTGGTGAATATCTTGCTGATATACTGGACGCTTCTGCCTTGAAGGCTTGTCTCAATAATTTATCTAACGCCATTACAATAGATCAGTAAGGAAAGTAATGTTAACTTAATGACTTCAGTGAACATCAGCTCCAATTAGGAAAAAGTATAAAACACATGGTTCTTGTGACTCAGTAGTCGCGTCCTTGCCTCTTGACCAGGAAGCCTTGGTTGAATTCTCATCTGTGTGCAATAACATTCTGACCAAGTTGACTGGAAAACACAGATTTCTAAATGTAAATAAGCAAGCTGATGGAACATCTAAGTTGCCTCTAAATTGGACTTTATTTAGCTGGTTTTAACAATAATTGTGTAAGAGATTGCACACTAGTATATAGTTTTCTAGTGTCCACATAATTTCACAGTGACTGCGGTATATTTGATTTCTTTATTGAATTTGTTGTTGGGAAGGGAGCACACTGGCTAGGCTAACATTTACTGTCCATCCCAAATTGCCCTGGAGTTGATAATGACCTGCAATCCATGATGGGGACACACATAAGGTACTTCGGATTTTTAACCCCATAAAGGAAAAGCATAATAATTGCAAATAAGGATGGTGTATGAGTAGATGGGAAATTTTAGGCAGTAGTATTTCCATCTATGTGCTGCCATGTTCTTCCTAAGTAATAGAGTTTATGGGTTTGGATGCTTGCGCTGCTTGTGAAGCCTTAATGAGTTACTACAGTGCATCTTTTAGTGGTACAGACTGGGCTCTGGCGCTAGAATGTTAAAGGTGGTGGACCTGGTGCTATGCAAGTTGGCTGTTTTGTTCTGAGTGACGTTGAGCTTCTTGAGTGTTGTTGGAGCTGCACTCATCCAGGGAAGTGTTCCAACGCATCCTGACTTGTACCTTGTAAATAGTGGACTGGCAATGGGCAGACAGGAGGTTAGTTGATCAGGACAGAATTCTCAGCCTCTGGCCTGAAGGTAACAATAATTCAACTGGCTTGTCCATTTGCCATGTGATACAGTTAGCTGATTTAAAGCTGAAACAATAGTCTAAATATCAGCACCTCCCATAAAGAGTGGATGAGCAATGAACAAGTTTGCTTTGAGAAACATGACTCCAACCCACCATTCAAGTTTCTGCCTTCTTTTGTACTGGCAGACAACATAGGGGTGGATGGATGGAAACTCAAGACCCCAAGAAAACTTTGTTCATAGTTGCCCCCATGTGTTGAAAAGAAGTAAATTGTGAGGAGCTTCACTTCACCTGACAAAGGAGCAGCGCTGTAAAAGCATGTGACTTCAAATAAATTGTTGAACAATAACCTGGTATTGTGTGATTTCTGACCAGAGTAGAGAAGGGAAAGAGGCATCTGCGAGAGTGCTGGTGGAAAGAGAAGTAGGCTGTAAGGGGTGTGCTGAGGAGTGGGGGAATAGGCTGTAAGGGGTTGATGGAGGGGAGAAGGAAGCTACAAGTTTGAGGAGAGAGGAAGATTGCAAGTGGGTCTGGGAATCTACAAAGGTGAGAGGACGGTTTTGAACCAGTCAACAAAGGAGTACAGAAAAACCTCGATTATACGAACATCAATTATCCGAATTTCAGATTATCTGAACAAGATCTCAAGGTCACGCAAAACACTATCCGTTATCCGAAAAATCCATTATCTGAACTCTCAGTTATCTGAACAAAATGCTCCCCACCCATCTGCTTTGGATAATCAAGGTTGTTCTGTACTCAGCTAACGAGAATCCAGGAAAATTTTTAAGTACTGAGTGAATGAATTCCTGCATAAAATTTAACATGAAAAGTGAAAGATAATGCACTTTGGAAGAAATAAGACAAAGATGTACTCAGTGACTGGCAGGACACTAGGAAGTACAAAGAAACAGTGATCTTAGAGTATTTGTCCACAAATCCCTGAAGGTGGCTGGACATTTTAATAAGATGGTTAAGAAGGCATTCAGCACACTTGCCTTTATCAGTTGTGACAAGAGTCGGGAGGTTATGTTAGAGCTGTACAAACCTAGCTGGAGTATTGTGTGTACCTCTGACATTACGGGAAAGATGTGATTGCACTGGAGGGGGTACAGAAGAGATTCACCAGAATGTTGCTGGGATTGGAGCATTTTAAGTGGAGAGGCTGAATAAGTTTGGGCTGTTGTCTCCAGACCAAAGAAGGCTGAGAGGGGATCTGATTGAGATGCATAAGATCATGAGAGGTAGGGACAGAGTGAATAGGAAACAGCTCTTCCCTTCTTTGAGCGGTCAATAACAATGAGGCATAACTTTACAGTGAAGAACAGATGGTTTAGAGGGGATTTGGGGAAAGATTTTTTTCACTCAGTGGATGGTGGGAATCTGGATTTCAGTGCATGGGAGGGTAATAGAGAGACACTCCTCACAATCTTTAAAAGATTTGTGGATGAGCACTTGTAATGTCAGAATATTTGAGGCTATGGGTTAAATTCTTTTCTGTAGTTATGATCATACAGCAAAAATATGAAAAATCCTTCTGCTGGGGTAATCACATACTTGTATCTTAAAACATTACTCTTCAATTATTTTTACATAGAATACAGTGCATTGGATTTGTTATTATTCTTATTATTACATTGGATGTTACAAATTTGTTAACTTCATCTACTTTTTAAAGAGGTATTTTAACCAAGACTTTGCATGATATTTTCTCAAATACTGGTAATCCTGAGAAAGTTATAATGGCAGAAATGGAAGAATTTAAAGATAAATCTGAGTCTGTCACAACAATTAAACTTGCTTTGCTTTCATGTTTTTCATCATGCATTCTTGAGAAACTTTGTGTAAGCTTGTTTCTTTGAAATAATCTCTCCATTAAGTGCGAACATGTTTCCTTTCTCTTGATTACATTTTTTTAAAATGCGAAGTTGTGAAAATACTTCCTGATGTGCTTCAGTTTTCCTTGAGAAATGTCCATCAAATGCTATTTTCAGCTGCTGTGCCACAGGATAGCCACAAGAATTCCGAAAATTCCTCCTGGTTACAAGTTTTTTTCACATATTTTCAGTTTAAGTGCATTTCATAAATCTTCAGTTTTTCCAGAATATTTCTGTAGCAAATTTTGAGGAAACAGCCATTATCAGGCATCAGCATGTAGAATAAATGCACAGAAAATCTAGCCATATGACTGAGTGCAAAGCAGAGTAAAGAAGAACCTAATATTTTTGACAAGATTTTCTTTGGACTCATTTGACTTTGAGACGAACTTTGTATTTGCAACTCTTTTGGTAATGAAAATGCTGGGAAGAATTTAATGCCTTCACCCATGGGGAATTTGGAAATGAGGACAGAGTTTGGTGGATTGGGAGCATGGGTGAAGTGGGGTGCCCACCACCTTTCCTCCTTCAATTAGTTAGTTAGGTTCTGCACACAAATGCCAATGGATTGCCTTTTTGCCACACCCTGGCAAGGGATAACTGGATAGGATGGACTTGCTGGGATACACAGGCCGGAGATATGACTAAACCTATGGGATCCAGGGGAAATGCTAAGCAGGTACCACCATTGATCACCACCGACAAACACAATAAAAGCCGCCAAGCTGAAAGTGGTGCAGGCCTCTCCAATTGAACCTCAGTGGCGGCAGAATAAGCCCTTGAATGTCCATTAATTGATCAGTTAAGGACCTCAATTGAAATATGTGTAGGCAGACGTTTCAACACTGTACCTTAAAATTGTGTTTAGATTAGATTAGATTACTTACAGTGAGGAAACAGGCCCTTCGGCCCAACAAGTCCACACTGACCCGCCGAAGCACAACCCACCCATACCCCTACCCGTACCCCTACATTTACCCCTTACCTAACACTACGGGCAATTTAGCATGGCCAATTCACCTGACCTGCACATCTTTGGACTGTGGGAGGAAACCGGAGCACCCGGAGGAAACCCACGCAGACACGGGGAGAACGTGCAAACTCCACACAGTCAGTCGCCTGAGGCGGGAATTGAACCCGGGTCTCTGGCGCTGTGAGGCAGCAGTGCTACCCACTGTGCCACCCACTATGTCACCGTGCTGCCCACACGGTCAGGTGGATGGTTACATTATAGGCACAATGCCCAGAATATGCAATCTTGACAGCAAGAAATGCATATGGATTGAATACTGACTGGTCAAGAGAATTGTAGTCATACTGGTGTTTTCATTTTATGTGGGGCCTTGACTTAGGCCAACTCCAAATACTTAAACCCAGAATCCATTCGCAACAACTTAGAACTAATAATCTATTGCTTTTTACGCATCTTTTGGTTAGCACTGCTGCCTCATAACACCGGAACCTAGGTTCGATTCCAGCCTCGGGTGACGGTGTGAAATTTGCACATTCTCCCCATATCTGCATGGGTTTCCTCGGGGTGCTCTGGTTTCCTCCCACAATCCAAAAGATATGACTCTATGACTCTATGACTCTATGTGCAGGTTAGGTAAATTGTCCATGCTAAATTGTTCATAGTGTTAGGTGCATTAGTCAGAGGTACACTTAAGGGAATGGGTCGAGGTGGGTTGCTCTTCAAAGGGTCAGTGTGGACTTGGTGGGCCAACTGGCCTGTTTCCTGACTGTAGATAATCTAACCTAATCTAATCTTTTATAGTGTTCACTCATTTTCACACTAACAGGGAGATTGCCAGTCTCTGTCATGTTCATTGCTTTCTTAATACACATTGGCGTCAGTAATGAGTTACAGACTGCTAGTCTCTGTGGCTTGCATTGCTTTTAGCATACAGGAAGAGGCAAACAGTTTGGGATGTTAGCGAGTGCTGAACAGTTTATTTATTAGTCAGACAGAGGGTGGACATGTTACTGTGCTGCTAGGCAAAAGTGAGAACTGCAGATGCTGGAAACCAGAGTTAAGATCAGAGTGGTGCTGGAAAAGCACAGCAGGTCAGGCAGCATCCAAGGAGCAGGAAAATTGACATTTCAGGCAAAAGCTCTTCATCAGGAATAGAGCCGGGGAGCTTCCAGGGTGGAGAGATAGATAGGGGGTGGGGGTGGGGGTGGGGGTGGGGAGGTGGTGGATGGTGGTTGTGGTGGTGATGGTGGTGGAGTTGGGGAGAAGGTAGCAAAGAGTACAATAGGTGAATAGGGATGGGGATGGAGGTGATAGGTCAGAGAGGAGGGTGGAGCAGATAGGTGGGAAGGGAGATTGGCAGGCAGGACAGGTCATGAGGACAGTGCTGAACTGGAAGCTTGGAAATGGGGTACGCTGGGGGGGAGGGGCAATTGAGTACAATTCTTGTCTCCCTCCTATAAGAATGATGTTGTGAAACTTGAAAGGGTAAGAAAAGCTTTACACAGATGTTGCCAGGGTTAGAGGATTTGGGCTATAGGGAGAGATTGAATAAGCTGGGAGCATCTGAATCTGTGGGCTGACCTCATAGAGATTTATAAAATCATGAAGGGCATGGGTGAGGAAATAGATAAAATATTTTCCTTGTGGTGGGGGAGTTTAGAAGTAGAGAGCATAGGTTTAGGGTGGAAAGGGAAAGATTTAAAAGGGTCCTACGGGGTAACAGAGGGTAGTGCATGTATGGAATGAGCTGCCAAAGGAAGTGGTAGAGGCTGGTACAATTAAAATATTTAAGAGGCACCTGGATGGGTACATGAATAGAAAAGGTTTAGAGGGATAAGGGCCAAGTGCTGGCAAATGGGACTAGATTAATTTACAATATCCGGTCAGCATGATGAGTTGGACCAAAGGGTCTGTTTCTGTGCTGTATATCTCTATGACTCTATGACTATTTAATAACATCTTTCCTGCAGCAGAGCAATCAGAATTGTACACAATACTCCAGAAGAGGCCTCACCAACATCCTGTACAATCTCAACTTGACATTTTAACTCACATTTTCAAGGGTCTGAGCAATGAAGGCAAGCATGCTAAGTACCTCCCTGTCTACCAGAGACACAAATGTCAAAAAATTATGTACCTGAACCCCTAGATACAACACTATCCAAGCTCCTGCCGTTAATTGCCTAAGTCCTGCCTTTGTTTGTTTTACCAAAATGCAATATCTCACATTTATCCAAATTAAACTCTATCTGCCACTCCTCAACTAATTAATCAATATCTCTTTGTACTTTGAGAATACCTTCTTCACAATCATCAATCTTCTTCCTGCAATGTTAGGTGATTTGTTTCACTTGGGGCATAGAACTGATCCAACCTTTCATCTGTGTCTGATCTGGTGATGCAAACTCTTATGGTGAATCTCAGTAGAAAGTACCACACTCCTTTCCATCACCTATGCACCAACTCCTCCAGGTCCCTGCCTCGTGAATTGGGAGCTCACTTGCCTTCCTTTGGACTATGCCTTCAAAGCCAAGACTTAATCAATGCATTGTGATGATTTGTTCCTGGCTTGGTAGCATCAGAAATGGTGTGAAGCTGGCCATTAAATGCGTCACCAGAGGCATACATATGCTTTTGTCTCTCTGACCACAGAGAAGCATATCCAACAGCCTGGCTGCATAAATAGTGAGGCAAAGAGTGGTGGATTATATGAGAAAAGTCACTCAGGCCCTAACCAGAATCCTCAAGGCACTTGCCAGCACGTGCTAACTGCAAGTGTAAATTTCACTCCATGGGAAGAGGTGGGCAGTGGGAGTGGGGCAGAATGAAACTCCATCAAGGGGAGTAAATAGAGTTCCATCACAGATCAGCCATCTTCCCAGTAAATGGCAGAGTAGACTCTAATATTTAAATAGCTTCTGTTCAGAAAAATGAAAACATGTGCATTTAAAAGATTAAAGTAGGACATATGTGTGTTCCTAATAAAAAAGCAGAAGCACTAAATGAAATAATGTATAGTGTATTCACCAGAGTAGGCTTAACTCATTTAGATGGTGACCATCTATAAATTGATAAAATTTAAATTAATAAAAAGGGTGTTTTGGAATTATTGCTTATGTAAGTGCAAATAAAACTCCAAGTCCAGATGGAAACTCTCCATGGATATTAAAGCTACCAGTGGATGAATGTCTCCAATATTCAGCAATCGCTTTCAAGAGTCAATTAACACTGGCTACTGACCAGGACAGTGGAGACAAGGTACCATATGCTATGTATTTACAAAAAGGGCCAAACATCAGCTAGAGAACTAGTGAGTGGTTTCTCTTACCAGCATAGATTGAATGTATTGTTGAATATATTGTTCATTCTCATATTATGAAGCAGTTTGAAGCTCACAATATCCTGTTAGATATTCAACATTGTTTTGGAGCAAAAGGATCGACTGAAGCAAAGTTTTGAAATTTTATTGAAGAGCCAGCTTCCAGTCTTGAAAAGGAGGAAACATGGTACCACTGGAATTTTTTGAATGCCTTTGATAATATTGCTCGTTAAAACTCCTCTCCAAATTTTACTGCTTTGAGATGAGAAGACATTATTTGAATTGATTTAGCCCTCCCTTATCAACTGTAGATAAACAGGTCATGTGATGGGATACAATTCCTCTCTTGAGTGTCCCAGGGAACTGAGACATTTAAACTTCTTGATTAAATTAAGGATTCTCCAAACCAGTATCAAAATTAAATGTAACTACCAGCAGATGTCTGTGTGGTTTACATACCAGGGAAAACTCTCAAGATCAATTCAATCTTCCCTACAATGTGATTTCCTGGGAAAAAAAATGGCAGGGCCACTGGGAGATTTCAACTGCAAAAAGATGCCATGCCATTTCAGTACAAATGAATAGAATCCACTAAGAAGTAGATTTATGTTGTGTAATTAAATTCTCCAACAGGCCAATAAACAACTATATCTAAGAGTTCATCATGTAAACAATCTTCAATTTGCATGCTACATTTAGCAGATGATGTCCAAATAAAAAAACCCATATTCAGGGGAACCTTTGGTATTGTAATGACAACAGTAGAGTTATGACTTGTCAAACTTTTGTTTGTCCACTTCTGGAATATGCAAGTTGTCTGTGGGATCCTTGTATGCTGAGAGACCTAAATAAACTGAAAGTGGTGTGCAGGACGTGTGCACAATCCAATATAAATCAATATGAGAATGATGCCAGTGTCACACCTTCCATCAAAGCTTTGTGATAGGAATCACTACACCAAAGGACAGAGTAAAGTAGACTTACCCTGCTCCATAATTATATATAAATTAACAGAAGCAATTGCCTAGTATAATCAACAATAATAAAACCCAAGGTCATCATCCACACAAACTACAAAATGCATTTGTTTCCAGGAGAGTATATCAACAAATTTTCTTCAAAAATATAGTCCAGAAATGGAACATGATGCAAAAGGAAATAGCGCTAAAAGCTACCCACTGCACATGCATCTGAACCCCACTCCTCAAATTCTCTTCTCTCCATGAACCCTAGTCCATGATTCTTCACGATAAGTTAAGAAGCCTTCCAGTCAGCAAATCACATTCAACAAACTTCACCATATCACTTAAGAAGGTAAGAGGATAGATTAAATTATTGTTTCTGAAGTGCCACTTAACAGACTTGTTAGCAAATTTAAAGCTTTTGGAATAAGGAGCACAATGCATTATAGACATGAAGTTAAGCTGTGTGACAGGAAACAGGGAATATTGGTGACGGATGGTTAATAACATCATCTCTCATTCTTCTAAACAACAATGGGTTCAGGTCTCACCTGCCCTGACATTGTTTTCTCAAAAAATCTTTCAAGATAGAATTATTTGGTAATAACGTTCATCAAGGCTAATCAGTGTATTAAATTAGAAAGTGAACCACGGGACTGGACTTTCACATAGCCACCAGGGACCCAATGCATCCTATGTTTGTCCCAGGTCCATGGTTGTCAAGGTATTTGTCCACATTCTTGTACATGAACTGGGCTCCTAATTAGTTGTCATCACATTCACCATTTAGTTAAAGTTGCTAAGTGAGTTCATGAGGTGAGAGGTTCATTAAAAAGGCTAGCAACATTGTCCAGCTGAGCTTGGATAAGTCAAAAGACTGTATGAGTCTCAAACTACAGGTGGTCTCAAAAGCCCGCTGAATTAAAGAAAGCCCACAGTCATCCATATAGCAGACTTGTCTGACAAAATGACATCAGCTTCTGAAAATGTCCTGTAATTGGCTGACATAAATGGCCTAATTGGCTGTCTGAGTGCTTGACGCTTTTTTTTAACTGAATCCTGTGACGAGCCGAACCATGGATACTTGCCCAGAGGTGGGACAGCATTGGAAAGCAACTCGTCCAGGGTTTTCTGCATATTGGCCGCTCCATACACTCACCTGTCAAATCAAGCTACGTGAGATTGGTTATGGCCAGAGACATCAGAAAAATCATAGACCCAATTTATAATTTGTACTGATTTAGTTAATCTCTGCCAGTAGGGGGGCAGTTAAACTGGCCAGAGTTTGAGAGGTAAATGTAAACTACCTACTGGAATTAAACAGGTCAATATATTTAGTGACAGGAAAGTTGAATTTTGGCTGTGCTACCTCCTAGACTCCTGCTGTAAGATCTCCGAGGAATCATGCCCAGTCAAGAGTCAATAGCTTCAAAAGAGAAATAAAGAAATCCAAAGTTTCTGGAAAAGTCTGCATAATAATGATGAGGAAAACATGCAGGTTCATTATGGGATTAGCACACTCTGGCTGTTTTGACATGTGCTCAAACTGTTGAAAAAACTGGAGCTACACATTCCTGAAATAATTTCTGTGACTAACTCTTTGATTATATTGTCTTCATTGTAACAGTTTAACCAAGTTCAGAAATAAGGCTGGCACAGTTTATAATGGCTTTTAGGAGGGTCTGAGGGAACCATAGAAGTTGTGTTTCCCTTGTACTATGATCAAGAGAGTGAGCAGATTTTGCATTCGAAATAAAAACTATGCGCATATTTTAAGCACACTGCCAGCTAAAATGGAACGACACACTGGGGATTGATAAATATACAGTAATTAAATATGCACAAATATCTTCAGGCGAAGGAAGATTAACAGAAATAATGATACCACGCAATGCAAATTTATTGATAAATATTTGAAATTTACCAGAGTGTTACTTCAACCAAGAGGCAACTTCTACCATCCATTCAAGTCTGTAAAGGCCTTTCTGAAATGGACCACCATTTGCATTTTAATCTGCTCTGCTGTGTTGTGTAGTTGTGTATTCAGATGAACTACAGCCATCATAGATCAAGGTGGAGCACAGCAAATGTTGACTTCACTTCACAAATGGATAGATAATATGTGGTATTTCAGCTCATTGTACACATGCTGTTTAATAGTTCCTTTGAAGCAGCCTAATGAAATGTCAGGGTAGATCTCAGTGCTAATGTTCTCAGAGCAAAGCTTCTTGTAGTAGAATTGCAAAACCTCATACAGCAGAAATATGTATTAGGAAACCAGGAGAAAACATAATTTCCCATAATAATAGCTCTTTGCTGCACTTCCATTGCTGCACTCCAGTTGTGTGAATCTCTATACTTAGGGCTCCAATGTGAGAAAGAGAATTATTCAGTTATATCTATTACTATTTTAATTCCGAAAACTAGTTGGGAAAGGATGTTGCTGGAGCCAATCTTTCCTCAGTCTTCCATTTATTTACAGAGCAAGATCTTACAAACATATACCTCCTAACTCAACCACACACAGTTTCAAGAAGTGCTTCTTTTATATGGTCTAGTAAAACCACAACTAATCTCTTCCAAAAGTCTAAGATCAAACACAGTTGTCGTACAATTAACAACCACTATGTTCAGGATTTAAGGTAGGCATTAGAAAATCATGGTCCTTGCAAAACTTACCTCATCCTCTTATTGTGTCTGTACATTTGAAACAGTTGGTCAGCTTTATGAGTGACTTTTCTATATAGGTCTCACGAATCACTGTTACACTATGTTGATCAATTTCAAACCAGAAAGAAGCATAAATAAAAATGGAGGAAATAGATGGCATAATGTTGGCTAAAAAAAACTTCTCAACAGGTTGTTAAAAATAAAGAAACAAAGCATTTTTCTTCTCTCTATAATTGTAATGTTAGAATTTCTTCCCAGTAACTTTGCCTATCTGCTTTCTTCATTGTTTTGTTTCAGATTCACAGCTCATCACCAAAGTAACAATTATCATTTGAGACTTGGATGTATCACATACACATTTAAGTTGCCTCTGGGGCCAGGTGTGAATATAAAATGCTCATTTTAAAGTTCTGTCTGCACAAAAATGCTCTTTCATTTAGCTGCCAATCACAAGTGTTAAGTGCATTAACTGCAGATCAGCAAAGTCTAAACTGAGCTTAAAATGAACAAGCATATGCAACACACAGCATGTCTGAAACCAAACTAAATTTAATGCTACTCCAGATGCTAAACGGTTTCATGGTTCAATACGTTTCTTGGTGCATGAAATGTCAATAATATTCCCAGCAAGAATGGAGTAGGTAGCATAAACCTGCTATCAATTTTACTCGGAGGACATATTACTGTAAGTGGCTAGATAAAGTTAGCCCACCTAATTTATATCTACTCTTAATGCACTGTAGTTTACTGGAAAATTAATCAATTGGATTAAGTATCTGGCCTTCACCCATGCAATTTTCTGGGAAAATTACTTCTATTTAGGAATAGAATTTTGGTTATGAATTCTGTTAGCTGTAATTCACAGAGACCCTTTTTAAATAGACTCTGTAGACTGTTTGATGTAGTCTATTGTTTAACTGGACTCTGACTACTAAGTAAACTGACTTTGCATAATGTAGACTGTTTGCTTTGAGTGTTGCCATAATCTCTGCCTATGTCCAACTCAATGACTGGCGCAATAGTGACAATGGACAGTCTCTGAATTCCCCTCTTCAATTTTCTGATTTCCTCACCTGAAACCTTTCAATTAGTCAGTACAATTCATCGTTAGCACCATTTTCACTAGTTCCTTTTATGCCTGACAATTCTCCATGTGTGGACCTTGACAATGAATATCAGTTATGTATTCCTGTGAGACACACCCAGGAGGTTTTGTGGTACAATGGCAGCACCACTGTCTCTGAGCTAGAAGCTCCAGGTTCAATCAGGATTCGATTACCAAAGATTTGGTATTTGCATTTATGATTTGACCAGGGAGATTGAATACTGACTCATAGGCCCTTCCAATATAAATAATGGTAGGCAGTAAGTACAGGAGAGTTTCCTGGTCAGCCATGCAAAGGAAAGAAAGTTGGAGCCTCGACCATCACTATTCAGAGTCCCAAGCTACAAAATGCAAGTAAAAATGTATTTTGCCACAAGAAACTCAAGACTCCTTGGGAGCTAGATTGTCAGTGTGAATCAGACTGGTGACTACAACATGAGGTTCGATCCATGTTCTGGTTGGGGGTGATTTCAAGTTCTGTCACCTCTTGGCCTAGCTATTTGTAGAGATTATAGCACCGTGGGACAGGCTTGCCTTCGGGCAAGGAACAGAGGAAAGAAATGTACTCAAAACCATACACTTCTAACCGTAGTGATTGAATAAAGGTTTGACACCAAAGCTCTCAATGCAATCAATTCTAGTGCCTTTTTGATCAGCTTCAGCAGTTAAAGCAAGCTAAATATGGGGTACTGACCTGAAGCAACCACTCTGTTTTCAATACCAACTCAACTGATGAACATTTTCAGAATTAAAGAATGGGTGTTATTTTGTTTTGAAAACCTGGAGCTTTTTTTGGTTTATTTGACTGTGATCCATATTAGGCAACTCTTCAGTGTTTTGTGTTTTCCTTTTCAGTCCCTAAGGACAGGGCATCGTCTGAGTACACAGAGGCAAAAATAGTTTCAAAAATGTAATGTGCTACAGGAGAAAAGTATAAATTCTATTTAAGTGTTTGCAGAAAAATAACAGATTGTTTTGAAGATTTTCAATGATGGTACCCTATAGGAAAGCATGGTAGTGACCTGATGGTGTGCACTCTCTCTTACTTGTGCTCTGTTTGGAGGAACTCCTGAACTCTAATGACTGAACAAATTTTACACATAACACACTCCCAGCTCAACACCATGACAAAGCCTCAAAGGACCAACATATTATCCACAACAAAGTTGAAAATTCCATTCATGTGGTTCAGATGAAAAGGAAGCTCATTAATTGCAGGCAATCGTGGATGTCAATATGTACTGTCATATTCTATGCTTTTATCTATTTTCACATGTCACTGAAGTAGCGTGCTGGAAATCAAACTCCACTATTCACAGTCATCACACTAAAGTATGCAAAAATTCCCCAAATTACCTGGGCTGCTTGTGCTACATGACCCCAGAATAAAAATATTGGCTGCCAACTGCAGACAAGGGCGAGGCACAAGATCAACCTCAGTAATGTGTGAACAACAATGAATCAAAAATGATCCCTACCCCCCTCATGCACTCTCCTATTATTAACCAATACCACAAAACGTTCAGTACCAACCTGATGGCCTTTACCTAAATGCCTCTCTACACTCCTCCAATAATTTTAATTCCCTCCATGCCAGCTATTATCTTGTACCCATCTCCACAGCCCTCACGTACCCCACACTAATCTGTGCTCTTCTATCTGCACGCATCGTCTTTCATGTGAGTATGCCAATCATTATCTCCATTCATCCCCGTCACTCTTTGTAGCACTTACAACACACAATGGTCCTACACCCATTCCCTCGTAAACTCTTGTGCCAGCCAATGCCCCTGAATCATTCCAATGGCCCTTTATTTCCCCCCACAATTTACTGCCAACTCATGCTCCACAATCATCACCATCTATCCTTCCTTCTCCATGTTAACTCACTTATTATCCACCATTGCTAAACCTCAGGAGCTACCCTAACACAAAATAAGGTTGTGCCTGTTAATGTTTTGTATATAAGTATGTATATATTATATTTTATATATTGTCCTTGAGAAGTTGCTGATAAGCAGTTTTCTTGAACAATTGTAGTCGATTTTGTGCAGAACATTCCCACTTCTAACCTTATGATGAGAGGAAAAATATTGATGAAGCAACTGAAAAAAGCTGGGCCAAGGACATACCTTGAGGAATCTCTGCAGTGACATCCTGCATCTGAGATGAGTGACTTCCAACAGCCACAAACACCCACATATTATATATATGTGTGCGCATGTGTGTGCATGTTATGTGTAAGAAAACTTCAATGCTTTATAATTCCATCAACTAATCTCTTACGAAAACAAGCACTTATTCTGTAAGTGTTGGAAGTTGTCTATCAAGCTTTTTATTTTGTAGGTATCCCACTGTGACAATTATTTATTAGAAAGTGAAGTTCGCAGCACAAGTCTTTTCGAGGCATACGTGACTAGCACACTTTTTTTCTCATTTAACTGAACATAGTTTTTAACAGCTCTTTGACAGCTTGGCAAGCAGTTATTTGACAACTTTGACAGTTCCAGTGAGTCTATGCACTTTTGGCAAATTTGTACTTCTAAAGATTCCAAATTGCAATATTGGAATCTATCTGGTAAAGTGAAAAATTGCTAAAGTATGTCCAGTAGTCAAATGAGAGGGCAAATCCAATCCAGTCAATTACCAGTGAAATCTCCTCCCTGACCTATCACCTTCATCTCCTCCCCCACTCACCCATTGTACTCTATGCTACTTTCTCCCCACCCCACCCTGCTCTAGCTTATCTCTCCATGCTTCCAGCTCACTGCCTTTATTCCTGATGAAGGGCTTTTGCCCGAAACGTTGATTTCGCTGCTCGTTGGATGCTGCCTGAACTGCTGTGCTCTTCCAGCACCACTGATCCAGAATCGGGTTTCCAGCATCTGCAGTCATTGTTTTTACCCAGTCAATTACCACCCCATTCACTTGTGATCATTGGTAAATGATAGAGGGGGTATTTAACAGTACTATCAAACAGCACATTCTTCTGAATAATCTGCTCACTAATGCTCAATTCAGGTTGTACTACACGGAATCTCTGCAAAATTGGAGTCATAGCTGGTACAAAGAAAGATGTTTGTGGCTGGTAACAGTCACTCATCTCAGATGCAGCGCGTCATGGCAGAGATTCCTCAAGTTTTTTCTGTTGCTTCATCAGTGTCTTTCCTCTCATCATAAGGTCAGAAGTGGGAATGTTCTACACAAAATGGACTGCAGTGGTTCCAGAAAATAGCTCATCAACAACTTCTCAAGGACAATTAGGGATGGCAGTTAAAACTGGCTCAGCTCACAACACCCACATCCACTGAAGAATAAAACAATCCAAAAGAGCACATGATCTCCTTTAAAAAAAATAACTGACACTGTCTGCCTTAAATTACCCAATCACAGAAAAAGCACCTGATCCCATTTCCCCAGCCAGAAAAGTATCTCAAGATCAAGGTCACATGGCTGCTTTATCTTTCCCAAGGGAAGCCCTGTGTCTCCAAATGAATTCACCAGGAGTAGACCTGCTGTTTGCAAGTTTAATGCATATACTACATATTCCAATGCATAGGAAAGCCAAAATTCCATTTCAGTGGAGGGAACTAGTTATTTAAATGGCCAGTTGCCTTTGTAAAATGTGTATGTGCAAAATCTAGCTTGAAGCCATTCCTATACCATGGAATGGGTAAGATTGAGTACTGTAGGGATGCAAAAGGGGGAATTTCAGATTTCCAGCCACAGACCATTTTCACTATGACAGAGATTGTCTCCCTTCTGGCTGAACTCTGAGCCAAGAATTCAAGTTTGAAGACTTTTACCATAACAAACAAACTAAAAGCAACATTATCTTAACACTATGCAGCAGCCAGTTTATATAGTAAACTTCAGAAAGGTTTTCCCATTTAAATGTTAAAGTGGCCACAGTTAAATTTTGTCTCTACCCTTGAAGAGGACTTTAAGTATTACAAACCAGTTCAAAACTATTCTGTACTCCCAGTGACTTGCTTTATTTTTCCTTCTGTGAGGAGATAATCTTAAAGCCCAGGACTGACTTTCATGGGCAGTATTATCCAGAAGGTTCTACCCTCTAGCCAAACCAAGGCATATGTTTCAACATTCTTAAATCCATTCAAATTTGATTTCCTTAATCTGAAAGTGAACTACCAATTGCCTCCTGCACAGTAAACAATATACACTGGTTTCAGCTCTCAGGTCTCTCTTTTTGGTCTATATTAGTGAAATTCAAGCATATATTGGCAAACCAATCTGGCAATGGCTTTCTATGGATTCTATCTTGAAAAACTCAATGCCAACATGAATCCCATTGCCCTTTTGCCCAGATAGAATTGCTAATTAACCATCTTTTATAACCCCAGTTCTATCCTTTAATGTTCCAATTCCATTTGTTTTAAACTTTACCTCACCGATCAGTTCTATCACTTCATAGGAGCAAATTACTGCAGATGTTGGAATCTGTACTGAAAGCAACAAATGCTGGAGATCACAGTGGGTCAGACAGTACCCTGGAGTGAGAGCAAGCTGATGTTTTGAGTCTAGGTGACTATTCATCAGAGCTGAAGTGAAGTGTGGTGGGGACAGCATTTATGCTGTAGTTGTGAGGGAGGTGATGGAGTGTGGGGGTGCTGGGTGTAGGGTACAGGTGGAGAAAAGATGTTGATAGTTCAGATTAAACTACAGCATAAATGCTGTCCCCTCCATATTTCACATCAGCTCTTCAAGTCATCTAGACTTGAAACTTTAGCTTGCTCTCTCTCCATGGATGCTGTCTGGCCTGCAGTTTTCAGTCCTAACACTTCCCTGTGAAAGAGGGAGACGAACTTTTTTCACATGGTCAGTACAGACCACTGTACCATGGGCCTTTAGGTGTGAACATCTTGCATCTTTTTCTTAGAAAAACAATTTGCCCTTGAGCACACACCTCCTCCCCGCCCCGAAAAATCAACAACACAGGTACTCTAGCCCATCTATTTAATTTTAAAGACAAAGTCCCAAAACATTACAATCTAATGCATTTGGGTTATGCAACAGTGTCAATGTCAGATTGTCCTGAGCTTTCTCTTGTAGTTTTCAGAAAGTAGATGATTCCACCATATACAAGCATAAAAAGTTTTATTGAAAGAATTGCAGTTATCTGATTGTCCTCATCACAATGTGTGTCAGTTTGTTTACACTGCCTAAATATCAAGTTGCTCTAGTCTTCTCGGTACAGCAACGTGTATAAGTTCATCATGGAGGCATTGGTATAAAAAAATTACATTAGTAAATACATCAAAATGTTGAATGCATTCCTTGTTTTCGTGATGACTAATATGTTGCGTTAAACATATTCAGGTTACACCTACTGAGAAGATTATGAAGCCTCAACATAGTTCTATTATATATGGCCTACCCTTACTCTAAGAAATCATAGAAAGCTTTAAGGTTGTAATAACTTGTCTGAACCAAAATAAACAAGCTGAACAGGCAAATCAAACAATAGCCCTCTCATCCAAAGCAAACAGTTATATATAACATTGGTTGCAGCTGCACTTAACTGACCTCCAACAGCTTCATGGGAGGGATGAAAGGAAAATCAGTTTTGAACTTCAAAAGATCTCAATTCAGTGTTCCTACATATCTCAATTTTCTTTCCATTAGGTGTGTTTAGGCATCAGATTGATGGTCAGTTTTAAATACATGTGAACATGCACAAAGGAGAATTTCCTTTTGCTCATGAACACTGGTACTGTGCACATCTTTACATTTATTTCCACTATCACATTGCATGGCATGTAGGACCTGGCTATTTGGGTTTAGTAGAGGTCTTGTCTTTTATTTAGATTACCTAGTAGTTTATTATTAGAATACTTTGATTGTCAGACATCTAATAAAGGAAAATGGGTTTAATGGGGTGGAGGGGGCATTCCCAAACAGCTGATTGATCATAATGTTTCAACATTACCTTATATACAAAGTATTCTGTCTTTCTATTTGTTTCTGAATCAAGCCCCACAAATAAACAAAGTAAAATGCAGTGCAGTTACAAATATACGATCATCTTCCTTGGCTAATCACAGCAACATACTCAACTATGATATGGGCTGCAGAGATGCTGGGATGCAAAATAACCATCATTGATGAGTCACAACCAAAAGTAATACATTGTGCAGCACTGTGGTAGTATCATGGCCTTTCCAGTAGTTATCCCATTAACGATGATTTGATCTCTTGCAATCAATGAATAGGTTTTCCGCAATGATTTTGCCCTACTTTAGGAAAAAAGAGCAAAGATTACCTCGAACCATCACACTACATGTTAGCTATCATTCAGGTATCTGCCTTTTATGAAGGTAGCAGGAGTGGGAAAATGTATTTTAAAATTCCCTAGCAATGAAATAGAAGCATCCAATTGCTCTGCCTCTGGAATCTGGGAGGTGAGCTGAGCCAACATTATATATCAGTTGTTTTCCATTAACAATCTTTTCTGGTCTCTAGTGGTGCAATTGTAGAGACACTTATCTTGGCGATTTGATTCTTTAGCTGTCTTGTGGTCGTTTTGGGGTTTGCATTTATTAAACTTAGTCAAAACAGATCCTTCATAATAGCCAGTTTAACATGTCCACAATTTCATGCTGTAAATCATTGGCACTGATATTGTCATTCTTATGTATGTGCGATCTGGCACAATATTTGCCTTGGCAATACATAAGGAGTTTAATGCTTGGCCTGACTCTTTCATATGTAAGTGTCACTTAACCCAATTCAGGCATCTCACAGACATAGTCAGATGCACACGTAAAATAACAGAAATTGTTAAGTGATCAAAGATTCATGTCCATGCAGTTCACCTTATACTATTTTGGTGATCCTGCAAAAAATGCATCATTGTTTAATCATAACTGTAAATCTCAGACTGAGCATCTAATCACATTTCAGGATATTGGGATTTTTTTGCAGGAAAGAATTTTTTAAAACAATTTTTATAACAAATCAGAGTTAGAAGTAATGAATAACTAAGGCTGCCAAGATGTGCAACAAGTTTATTAAAGCTAGATTTTGACGCTGATGTTCAAGCTGATCAGGAGTCATTTACGCAATCTTGGAGTTCCCACCAACTTTATTGTGTGCGGTAGTAGAATGGGGATAGGGATGGGGAATGGAATGTTCCTTTCTTGTAGAGTTTTCCAGTAATCCTTTATCCAAATACCTTGACACCAATAGTTTATCCGATAAAGGTTTACTTTTGGTTTTCAGATACACTTCCCATTTTCGGTCCATTCAGGCCTGTTTGCCTCTGAACAAACTGGAAAGCAAAGTTTATTTTTCAGAAGGGTCTGAATGAAACTAAAAGCAAAGCTTCTCTCCAAAGGACCCAAATGAACCTCAAAGTAAAGTTTTCTTTCCAAAAGGCCAAACTCAGCATGTCGACACATCCAGCCAAAAGTGTGTACTGCAGATGCTGGAGATCAGTCAAGATTAGAGTGATGCTGGAAAAGCACACACGTCAGGCAGCATCTGAGGAGCAGGAAAATAGACAAAAGCCCTTCCTGATGAAGGGCTTTTGCCCAAAACTTCGATTTTCCTGCTCCTCAGATGCTGCCTGACCTGTGTGCTTTTCCAGCGCCACTTTCATCTTGACTCTGATGTCGACATATCCATTTGGGTTTGCTTTAAAAATTTGTTTGGTGTTAAGGTCTATCCAGTTTACAGAAAAATGATTAAAGGCTACCCCGTCTGTACTCTCGCAGTAAGAGATATGCTGATCATTCCACCTGTCAACAAATACGAGTCAGGAATTGTGCTCCATCTCATCAGATGTTTCCAAGAATTTTGTGAGAAGCTAGGGAAGTGATTGCTGAGCCCTTTGTTGGGGTATTTGTATCATCAATAGCCACAGATATGGTGCCAGAGGTCTGGAGGTTGGCTAAAATTGTGAGGAAAAGCCAGGCAACTATAGACCAGTGAGCCTGACATCTGTGGTGGGTAAGTTTTTGGAGGAGATTCTGAGGGATGGAATTTACATGAATTTGGAAAGGCAAGGACTGGTTAGGTATAGTCAACATAGCTTTTTGGGAAATCAAATCTCTCTAACTTGATTGAGTTTTTGAAGAATTGACAGAAAGGACTGATGAAGCCAGAGCAGTGGACATTGTCTATATGGACTTCAGCAAGGGGTTCCACAAGGTTCCGCCTGATAGACTGGTGAGCAAGGTTATATCGCATGGAATCTAGGAAGAATTATCCATTTAGATACAAAATTGGCTCAAAGGTAGGAGGGTTGTTTTTCACACTATGGCTCTGCGACAGTCGTGTGCTGCAAGGATTGGTACTTTTTGTCAAATACATAAATGATTTGGATGTGAATATAGGAGGAATGGTTAGTAAGTTTGCAGATGCCACCAAAATTGTTGGTGCAGTTGACAGTGAGGGAGATTACATCAGAGCGCAATGGGACTTTGATCAAATGGACCAATGTGCCGAGGAATGGCGGATGGCATTTAGTTTAGATAAATGTGAGGTGTTGCATTTTGGAAAGGCAAATCAGCACAGACAAACCAAGAAACCTTAGAGTCGGAGATAGACAGGTTAGTGAAGAAGGCATTTGGTATGCTTGCCTTCACTGGTCAGTGCATTGAGTACAAAAGTTTGGTTGTCATGTTGCTGCTGTACAGGATGTTTGTTAGGCCATTTTTACGCTGTTTTCATTTCTCCTCTCCCTGATATAGGAAAGATGTTCTTAAATTTGAGAGGGTGCAGAAAAGACTGACGAGGATATTGTTGGGATTGGAGGGTTTGAGCTACAGGGAGAGGCTGAATGGGCTGGGGCTGTTTTTCCATGGAGTGTCGGAAGCTGAGGGGTGACCTTATAGAATTTTATAAAATCATGAGGGGCATGGATAGGGTGAATAGCCAAGATGTCTTTCCTGAGGTAGGAGAGTCCAAAACTGGAGGGTAAGATGTAAAGTGAGAGGGGAAAGATTTAAGAGGGACCTAAGGGCCAGCTTTTTCATGCAATGAGTGGTGCATGTATGATGAGTACATGAATTGGAAGGGTTTACAGAGATATGGGCCAAATGCTGGCAAATGGGACCAGATTTATGTCAGATATCTTGTCAGCATGGACGAGTTCAACTGATGGATCTCTTTCCATGCTATACATCTCTATGACTCTATGAAAGAGCACATATGAGCAGTCTAGCTCTGTTGAAAAAATGATTGTGAGGGCTTTTCCCGGGATAAAAAGTTGGTGACAATGCAGTTTAAAAAGTGAGTTGAACATCCACAAAGGTCAAGGGGAAGTACAGAAAAAAAAATTAAAATAGGCCTCATAGAATTCTGACTCTTATATGGGAGTCCAAATCTTGAGAGTATTGGTTTAAGGTGAGAGGGGAAAGATCTAAAAAGAACCTGAAGGGTAACTAACTCACACAGAGGGTAACGTATGAATGGAACAAGCTGCCAGAGGAGTGGAGGTGGCTGGTACAATTGCAATATTTAAAAGGCATCTGGATGGATATATGAATAGTAAGCATTTAGAGTTGTTTGAGTCAAATGCTGGTACATGGGACTGGATCAGTTTGGGATATCTGGTCAGCATGGATGGTCAGAACAAAGGGCCTGTTTCCATGCTGAGTGTATGAGTCTATGACTCTATGTACCTCATTGTACAGGTACACATGTTCTGGTTAGATTATTCATACAGTAATGTGATCTGTTCTTGAAATCACAGTTTAGAAAGGATATCTAAGCTTTGGAAAGAGTGCAGCATAAATTTGCCAGAATGATACAAGGATTAAATTATGAATAAACTAGAATTGTGTTCTTTGAAATTTAAAAGGTTAATGGGTGACATGAAAGAAATTTTCAAAATATTAAGGGGAAGTGATAGTTTATTTATATCTGATACAATTTCCGTGGTTGGGGAACCAAGATCTAAAGGGCATAGTCTGATATTACGGTCCAGTGGAAAGCAGCAACTATTATAAAAATAAAATTTATAACTGCACATTCACCCTATGTCTGTGCGGGTTTCCTCCCATGATCCAAAGATGTGCAGGTTAGGTGGATTAGCCACGCTAAATTGCCTCACAGTGTTCAGGAATGATCAGGCTTGTTGGATTAGCCATGGGAAATGTGGGATTAGGAAGGGTCTGAGTGGAATGTTCTTCAGAGAGTCAATGCAGAAATGATGGGCCAAATGGCTTCTTTCTGTACTGTAGGGATTCTGTGACAGTAAGTAACTTTACTCTATACCGCTGAAGAATTTTCCCCAATCCCAACTTTTAAAATTACACAAAGGATCTTTCAGCTTTACTTTATTCTGTCCCTTAAATAGACACTTAATTCACCAAAATCAGCCCCTAGCTAAAGTTGTGTTTTCCCCTTCCTTCCAATCCTCCAGCTGATTTTCACAATAAGAGTTACACAAGAGAGTCTTCTTGTTCTTCGACTCTTGATCATTGTTTGTATGTTCTTATGTTCCCTCTAGCCTAAACAAAGCTAATATTTCAGTCTCATTTAAATCCATATGACCTTGGTCTCTTCAATTAGAGCATGAGTTTCAACCTGCATTTTGCATGGGAAATAATACAGACTGGTTGCCACTACTTGTCTGTTCTGTGTCTGTCTCCCTCTCTCTCTACCTCACTCGGGCTCTTATAGGCTGAATTATCTCTCAGATTCAGGGATTTCTTCAGAAACCCAATCTCACAATGATTTTCTTCTGAATTTCCTTCCTAAAAGCTCTGTGACCATTCCCCTCAACAACAAGTTTTGGATACTGTTGGGGGGAGCGACTTACCAGGAGTAAGCCATGGGTTACAGGTCTCAGGCACAGAGTCTCAGAAGGGAAGTGGGGAGATAAGCAGAGCATTAGTCATTGGGAACTCCACAGTTAGGGGGATGGATAGGAGGATCTGTGCGAACAAGAGAGACTCATGGTTGGTGTATTGCCTCCCAGATGCCAGGGCTCGTGATGTTTCTGGAATCCTTGAAGGGGGAAGGGAGCAGCCCCAAGTCATGATCCACATAGGTACTAACTACGTAGGTAGGAAAAGGGATGGGGATTTAAGGCAGAAATTCAGGGAGTTAGAGTGGAGCCTAGTTTTAGAACAAACAGAGTTGTTATCTCTGGTTTGTTGCCCATGCCACGTGCTAGCGAGGAAGGTGGTTTGAAGTTGTCTGCTTCAATTCCAGGAACATCCAGCATACGGTGGGTGAACTTGCAGCATGGGTTGGTACATTGGACTTTGATGTTGTGGCAATTTCACAGAAATGGATAGGGCAGGGACAGGAATGGTTGTTGCAGGTTCCAGGATTTAGATGATTCAGTAAGAAGAGAGAAGATGGTAAAAGAGGGGAAGGTGTGGCATTGTTAGTCAAGAACAGTATTGCAATGGCAGAAATGACATTTGAGGACTTGTCTACTAAGGTAGTATGGGCTGACATTAGAAACGGAAAAGAAAAGAAAAGGCCACACTGTTGGGAATTTTCTATAGGCCTCCAAATATTTCCAGAGATATAGAGGAAAGGATAGCAAAAATAACCCTGGATAGGAGCAAGAGTAACAGGGTAGTTGTTATGGGGGACTTTAACTTTCTAAATATTGACTGGAAATACTATAGTTTGAGTATTTTAGATGGGTCAGTTTTTGTCCAGTCTGTGCAGGATGATTTCCTAACACAGTATGTAGACAAATCAAAAAGGGACGAGGTCACATTGGATTTGGTACTGGGTAATGAACCTGGCCAGGTGTTAGATTTGAAAGTAGGTGAGCACTTTGATGATAGTGACATCAGTTTGCTTATATTTACTTTGGCGATGGAAATGGATATAATGCAGAGCAAGAATTATTGCTGGGGGAAAGGCAATTATGATGCAATTAGGCAAGATTTAGGATGCACAGAATGGGGAAGGAAACTGTAGGGGTTGGGCACAATTGAACTGTGGAGTTTATTCAAGGAATAGCTACTGCATGTACTTAATAATGATATACCTGTCAGGCATGGAGGAAGTGGTTGAATGAGGGAGACCTGGTTTACTATAGAAGTTGAATCTCTTGTCAAGAGGAAGAAGAAGGCTTATGTTAGGATGAAACGTGAAGGCTCAGTTAGGGCAGTTGAGTATTACAAGTTAGTCAGGAAAGACCTAAAGAGAGAGCTAAGAAGAGCCAGGAGGGGACATGAGAAGCCATTGGCAGATAGGATCAAGGAAATCCCTAAAGCTTTCTATTGGTTTATCAGGAATAAAAGAATGACTAGAGAAAGATTAGGGCCAATCAAGGATAGTAGTGGGAAGTTGTGCGTCAAATCCGATGAGGTAGGAGAAGCGCTAAATGAATATGTTTTGTCAATATTCATACTGGCAACGGACAATGTTGTTGAGTAGAATACTGAGATTCAGCCTGGAGTGTGGTGCTGGAAAAGCACAGCAGGTCAGGCAGCATCCAAGGAGCAGGGCAAAAGCCCTTCATCAAGAATCATCAAATAAAGGCTGCCAGACTAGAAGGTATTGACGTTCGCAAGGAGGAGGTGTTAACAATTCTGGAAAGTATGAAAATAGATAAGTCCCCTGGGCCAAATAGGATTTATCCTAAGATTTTCTGGGAAGCCAGGGTGGAGATTGCAGAGACTTTGGCTTTGATATTTATGTCATCATTGTCTACAGGAATAGTGCCAGAAAACTGGAGGATAGCAAATGTCTCCTTGTTCAAGAAGGAGAGTAGAGACAACCCTGGTAACTATAGACCAGTGAGCCTTACTTCGGTTGTGGGTAAAGTGTTGGAAAAGATTATGAGAAGTAGGATTTATAATAATCTAGAAAGGAATAAGTTGATTAGGGACAGTCAACACCATTTTGTGATAGGTAGGTCGTGCCTCACAAACCTTATTGAGTTCTTTGAGGCGGTGACCAAACAGATGGAAGAGGGCAAAGCAGTTGATGTGGTGTATACGGATTTCAGTAAGGCATTTGATAAGGTTTCCCACAGTAGGCTATTGCACAAAATACAGAGGCATGGTTTGTGGGTGATTTTGTGGTTTGGATCAGAACTTGGCTAACTGAAAGAAGACAGAGATTAGTAGTTGATGGGAAATGTTCATCCTGGAGTTCCGTTACTAGTGGCGTACCACAAGGATCTGTTTTGGGTCCAAGGATGGGTTAGTAAATTCGTGGATGACACTAAATTCGGTGGAATTGTGGATAGTGCTGAAGGATGTTGCTGGTTACAGAGGGACATAGATAACCTGCAGAACTGGGCTGAGAGGTGGCAATTGGAGTTTAGTGCAGAAAAGCATGAGGTGATTCACTTTGGAAGGAACAACAGGAATAAGGAGTACTGGCTTAATGGTAAGATTCTTCATAGCATAGATGAGCAGAGAGAGCTTGGTGTCCACGCGCATAGATCCCTGAAAGTTGCCACCCAGGTTGATAGGGTGTTTAAGAAGGCTTTTATTGGTAAAGGGATTGAGTTTCGGAGCCACGAGGTCAGGCTGTGGTATGGAGAGAAGGTCTTATGAGGAAAGGCTGAGGAACCTGAGGCCATTTTCATTAGAGAGAAGAAGTTTGAGAGTTGACTTAATTAAGACATATAAGATAATTAGAGGGTTAGATAGGGTAGACATTGAGAGTCTCTTTCCTCAGATGGTGATGGCTAGCATGAGGGGACATAGATTTAAATTGAGGGGTGATAGATAGAGTAAAGAAACTACCTCTGACATCTGTCCTATAAGAGTAGTAGGGGCGTGGAAAGCCCTGCCAGTAACAGTAGTAGACTCTCCAACTTTAAGGACTTTTAAATGTCATTGGATAAACATATGGATGAAAATGGTATAATGGTATTGGGAGATAAAGAAATAACAGGAGAGCTTTGGAGATAAGGAAATAACAGGAGAACTTATTAAGTACTCTGCGTCAGTCTTCACAGTGGAAGACATGAGTAATATCCCAACAATTAAAGGGAGTCAGGGGGCTGAGTTGAGTATGGTTGCCATTACAAAAGAGAAAGTGCTAGAAAAGCTAAAAGGTCTTAAGATTGATAAATCTCCTGGCCCCGATGGGCTTCATCCTAGAGTTCTGAGGGAGGTGGCTGAGGAAATAGCAGAGGCGTTGGTTGAGATCTTTCAAAAGTCACTGGAGTCAGGGAAAGTCCCAGATGATTGGAAGATCGCTCTTGTAACCCCCTTGTTCAAGAAAGGGTCAAGACAAAAGATGGAAAATTATAGGCCAATTAGCCTGATCTCGGTTATTGGTAAAATTCTAGAATCCATCATTAAGGATGAGGTTTCTAATTCTTGGAAGAGCAGGGTCGGATTGGAACAAGTCAACATGGATTTAGTAAGGGGAGGTCATGCCTGACAAACCTGTTGGAATTCTTTGCAGAGGTGACAAGTAGTTTAGACCAGGGAAACCCAGTGGATGTGGTCCATCTAGACTTCCAAAAGGCCTTTGATAAGGTGCCACATGGGAGGCTGATGAGCAAGGTGAGGGCCCATGGTGTTCGAGGTGAGCTACTGGTATGGATTGAGGATTGGCTGTTTGACAGAAGGCAGAGAGTTGGGATAAAAGGTTCTTTTTCGGAATGGCAGCTGGTGACTAGTGGTGTCCCGCAGGGTTCAGCATTGGGGCCGTAGCTGTTCACATTATATATTAATGATCTGGACGAAGGGACTTGGGGGGCATTCTAGTGAAGTTTGCCGATGATACGAAGTTAGTTGGACAGGCAGGTAGTACTGAGGAAGTGGGGAGGCTGCAGAAGGATCTAGACAGTTTGGCAGAGTGGTCAAGGAAATGGCTGATGGAATTCAATGTGAGCAAATACGAGGTCTTGCACTTTGGAAAAAAGAATACAAGCATGGACTACTTTCTAAATGGTGAGAAAATTCATAAAGCCAAAGTACAAAGGGATTTGAGAGTGCTAGTCGAGGATTCTCTGAAGGTAAACATGCAGGTTGAGTCCGTGATTAAGAAAGCGAATGCAATGTTGTCATTTATCTCAAGAGGGTTGGAATATAAAAGCACCGTTGTGCTACTGAGACTTTATAGAGCTCTGCTTAGGCTCCATTTGGAGTACTGTGTCCAGTTTTGGTCCCCACACCTCAGGAAGGACATACTGGCACTGGAGCGTGTCCAGCGGAGATTCACACAGATGATCCCTGGAATGGGTAGGTCTAACATACGAGGAACGGCTGAGGATCCTGGGATTGTATTCATTGGAGTTTAGAAGATTAAGGGGAGATCTAATAGAAACTTACAAGATAATACATGGCTTGGAAAGGGTGAACACTAGGAAATTGTTTCCGTTGGGCGAGGAGAGCAGGACCCCTGGACACAGCCTTAGAATTAGAGGGGGTAAATTCAGAACAGAAATGCAGAGACATTTCTTTACCCAGAGAGTGGTGGGCCTGTGGAATTCATTGCCGCGGAGTGCAGTGGAGGCCGGGACGCTAAATGTCTTCAAGGCAGAGATTGATAAATTCTTGATGTCACAAAGAATTAAGGGCTATGGGGAGAATGCAGGTAAGTGGAGTTGAACAGCCCATCAGCCATGATTGAATTGCAGAGTGGACTCAATGGGCCGAATGGCCTTACTTCCTATGTCTTATGGTCTTATGGTATAGTGGAGGATAGATGGGCTTCAGATTATTCCACAGATCGGCGCAACATCGAGGGCCAAAGGACCTATACTGCGTTATAATGTTCGATGTTCTAAAGCACATACCCATCTCAATATGATCCACAAAGGCTTTGAATTCAGGCAAAGCATTAATTAGCTAGTCTCTAGATGCACAACTCCATTCTATCTTGGAATTAAATTGACTGTTTAGTGGTAAGCCATTTATAAGATCTTAGATTTCTTTTTATAATTCATTCACAGCGTGAGAGCATTGCTGGTTGGGCTAGTGTTTTTTGTCATCCCTAATTACCCAGAAGACAGTTAAGAGTCAACCATATTGCTATGGGTCTGCAGTTGCACGTAGACCAGATCAGGTAAGATTAGCAGTTTCCTTCCTTAAAGGACATTAATGAACCAGCTGGATTTTTCCCAACAATTGAGTCATAGTCATCAAACTCTTCCAGATTTTCTTCTTGAATTCAAATTTCACCATCTGTCATGGCAGGATTCTGGGTCTCTTGGTTAACAATCTCATGATAATACCACTAGGCTATCACCTCCTCATCATACTGTCACCTCTCTTTATGACTGGATTGAGACCGAAAACTGGATTGATACACGATCAATGCAAATGAACTTGTCATTGTCTGCAACTATGAATATATAGTGTATTCCTTCTTCCTAGTAAGTCAAACTATCCTCAGCACCCTATGCTACACTTCAATAACAAAGCCACTCAAGCCTGTTGTCATTACACAATTCAAGGTACATAAGCCTTTTTATTTCTATTTCAACTTAAGCTCATGAACCAGTCCTCGAACAGAATGATCTTACAAAAACTTTGTATCCACTAAATTTCAGAAGGAAAATCATAGAATTATAGAATGATTGAATCCCAAGCATGTGGAAGCAAACCATTAGGTCCATCGAGTCCACACTGAACTCTGAAGAGCACCCCATACAGACACACACCTCTCCCCTATCCCCTTAATCCTGCATTTCCCATGGCTGATCCACCTTGCCTGCACATCCCTGGACAAATCAGGAAACAGTTAAACTTCCAAAGGTTAATAGAAATTTGGAACTCAGCTCTGCAAATCGCAATTGATGGTAAGTCAATGTGAAATCTTGTCATCAAAAGGAATTAATAGATGTTGGTAAAGACAGGAATATGGAGTCAGATTATAGATCAACATGATCACATTGAATGGCAGATCAGAGTAGAAAGGCAAATCCCCATGTTTATATTTTCTTGAAGAAGAAATTTCAGAGTCATAAATACAAGACATACCATTAGACCACCTTGACTGAGAAATCAAGCATGACAGCCCATCGGGTATGGACTAATTTTGTGAGTTGTACTCTTTATTTTGACAGATTATACTAATTGAATGAAATAAGTTTAATGTTAGTTGTTATTCAGTATGTATTCCCACAGACAAATAAAACAGCTAAAGTCTTGAGTGAAGTCTCATATTAGAGGTTTGGTTTGCTTTTAAACACATTAAGTACAAATAAGAAAGATATGATTGTTCAAACATATCACAAAGGGATCCTATTGTTATCTTCATCCGTCAAACAGATAGGAAGAGGCAGTGGTATTGCAGTAATGTCACTGGACAAGTAATCTGAAGGCCCAGACAAATGTTTTCTGGGGTCATTGGTTTGAATCCCACCATGACAAGTGGTGAAAATTGGATTCAATACATTTTTAAAATGTCTGCATCGACAGGTGGCCATGTTATCAGTTATTGTAAAAACCCATATGGTTCACTGATGTTAGTTAGAGAAGGAAATCTGCCTTCCCTACCTGCACTGGCATAAATGTGACTCCAGCCCCACAGCAACTCTATCTTGTCAGTTGGGGAAGGGCAATAAATTCTGGCCTAGCCAGCGATGCCCACACCCCGTGAATGAATAAAAAAATAAGATAAATCAGTGTGAGTAATTTCCAGTGAAAGTAATATATACTTAAAATAGTGCTATTAATATTAAACACCAGAAGGACCCTATGGAGGTCAAAAAGATACATTCTGCACCTTTATTACTAATGCAAACATATACCGGAAGCTTGCAAAAATCAACTGATATTATCAATTTGTTTGGGAATTTGAAGAAAAACATGGTTAGTGATATCCAATTGAAAACATATGGCTTTTTGGAATCAGTAAAGGACACTCTAAGTCAATTAACCTGGAGTAAAAAAAGTCTCAACCACAAGGTCTTTAGGATTAAGAGTCCTTCCATTGCAGCAGGAAAAACGACGTTTCGAGCAAAAGCCCTTCATCAGGAATGAGGGGCTCATTCCTGATGAAGGGCTCCTGCCCGAAACGTTGATTCTCCTGCTCCTTGGATGCTGCCTGACCTGCTGTGCGTTTCCAGCACCACTCTAATCTTGACTCTGATTTCCAGCATGTGCAGTCCTCACCTTCGCCTCATGCATTCCATTTTTTAAGTGCTATAAAACAGTAAATATCTTTCTCAGAGAAATGGACTGCCTGTTATCTAATTGCAGTAATTCCTTCTAAAAATATATCTCAAATTGGGAAGCATTATTTGCTGTCTTGTACTATGAGTTTATAATTATGAGCTTAAATGAAAACAAAACTGTTCTTGTGCATGTTACATTAAGCAAATTATCACCATATTTGGAAAACTGCAGGGGTACATGTTATTAATAAAATTAATCCAGCATGCCGGAATATTGCACAAGGTAATTGATTATGCATCTTCCTGGATGAGCTTTTACAGATGCAAAGGTACATTTTCTTATACTTATTTCTTGGTAGTCTTTTTGCATTCCTGAGTTAGCTTTCAAATTCTAGTGAATGTTCATATGTTTAACAAGGTTGGCAGCCTTAAAACCTTCATTTGAGGAGGTGTGTCCAGAGGAGGAGTGCAAAAAAGAAACAAGCTAATTCTGAGCAGGTTTGATTCTTAAACATGACCATCAGTTCAACAATTACTTAATATGTTCAGAATTGTCTGCAAGAACATCATTGTCATATGTTGTGACCAATGTGCTATTACTTACTCATGGTTTTGACTACGAATTACTTCTTTCTGTCAATAACATTAACTGACAGCTTCCCAGAGCTATAACATCAGAAAGTACCTTAGAAATAGCCCTTTGTAGAAAGGGAGACAACTCATTTTATCTCAAAGTCAGATTAGATTAGCTTTACAATTATTGTCACATGTACCGAAATATAGTGAAAAGCATTGTATTGCATGATTTTCAGACAGTGTTACCACTGTCTAGCACAATCTTGGATTTTTGTTTAAAAAGGATGTTATTACAGCAATATCTTTTATATTTTGTCGGGTACAGTTCCCTCTTGCACACCTAGCTGCGGTCTCTTTGGCTCTCCTTCCTGCTGCTGGATATCAGCCAGGTCTTGGTTACAGGTTCGACCTTTAGCACTGCTGCCACTCCTGCAGTCATGTGCAAGCTGGACCGTGGGCCTGAGTGCTCTCCAGCAGGGTCTTGGTTCCAAGCACCTCCTCCACCATTACTCCCATTCCTACCATGATGACCATGGGCCCAGGCAAGAGTGGGTGAACCTGCAGACAGAGTGAAAAAAAATCCATGGAAAGACAATGAAGACATTACAGCACCGAGAACATGAATGACGAAGGTGTGTGAGAGAATGCGGATATGAAGATTTTGAAATCTGATACTTTGTCTGGATTCAAATTAGGATCAATATGCACATCAAGCATGCTGCTGGACCATTTTCTCCTTTCCATCCAAAAACACACCATGTTTGTGTGATCGGGTGGTAAGGTCTGTGCAAGTGAAGAATTGTGTGAATCAGTCTTCCAACTTGAGAGCTTCTGATGAAGGTAATACATTGTCAAGTGAAGTAGAATGAAGATTTGAAACAGTTATTTGAAAATCTTGACAATTTGCTTAACATTTCATGATCATGCTTATATTACAACATGAACAATGCATTCTGAGAGACAATTTGAATTTCATCCCATTTTCTGCAAATCTTGAAAGGATACACAAGTGTACTACAGTCTATTATCAGATGCAATTTACTGAGTTATATCGAGCATACTCAGTATGGTGGCGAAAGAGAAGGTCAATCACCAGAATGTAATCATGTCCTTGAACTTGGAAAATATCAGTGACAACCCAGCAGCCTAGCTCAAAATGAATTTCATGTAGAATAAGAGGTTCTCTTGATGCTTGAGGTTGTTGAAGTTGACATGTTTCATATGGATTAATCAGTTCATTAATGTCCTTACAAATGCTGGGTGAATAGGTGGATTCATATGCAATCTTTTGAACTTTATTGATTTCCATTTGTCCAATATGTATATGAACAAACATTTCATGACATAGAGTCAGAGAGTCATAGTGATGTACAGCACAGAAACAGACACTTTGGTCCAACTCGTCCATGCTGACCAGATATCCCAACCAAATCTAGTCCCATTTGCCAGCAGCCAACCCATTTTCCTCCAAACCCTTTCTATTCATATACCTATCCAGTTACCTTTTAAATGCTGCAATTGTACTAGCATCCACCTCTGGCAGCTCATTCCATAAACGTACTACCCTCAGTGTGAAAAAGTTGCCCTTTAGATCTCTTTTATATCTCTTCCCTCTCACATTAGACCTGTGCCTGTGAGCTCTGGATTCCCCCACGCCAAGGAAAATAATTTGTCTATTTAGCCTATCCATGTCCCTCATGATTTTATACACCTCTATAAAGTCACTCCTCAGTCTCCGACGCTCCAGGGAAAACACCCCCAGTCTGTTCAGCCTCTTCAAAAAGTTCAAAACCTCCAACCCTGGCAACATCCGTGTAAATCTTTTCTAAACCCTTTCAAGTTTCACAACATCCTTCCGATAGGAAGGAGACCAGGATTGCATGCAATATTCCATCAGTGGCCCAACCAATGTCCGGTACAACCATAACATGACCTCCCAACTCCTGTACTCAATACTCTGACCAATAAAGGAAACATACCAAATGCCTTCTTCACTATCCTATCTATCTGCGACTCCACTTTCAAGGAGCTATGAACCTGCACTCCAAGATCTCTTTGTTCAGCAACACTCACTAGAACCTTACCATTAAGTGTATAAGTCCCATGAAGATTTGCTTTCCCAAAATGCAGCACCTCGCATTTATCTAAATTAAACTCCATCTGCCACTTCTCAGTCCATTGGCCCATCTGATCAAACCCCATTGAAATTTGAGGTAATCTTCTTCACTGCCTACTACAGCTCCAATTTTGGTGTCATCTGCAAATTTACTAACTATACCTCTTATGATTACATTCAAATCATTTATATAAATGATGATAAGTAGTGGACCTAGCACCAATCCTTGTGGCAATCCACTGGTCACAGGCTTCCAGTCTAAAAACCAACCCTTCACCACCACCCTCTGTCTTCTAACTTTGAGCCAGTTCTGTATCCAAATGGCAAGTTCTCCCTATATTCCATGAGATCTAATCTTGCTAACCAATCTCCCTTGTCAAATGCCTAACTGAAGTCCATATAGATCACATCTACCACTCTGCCCTCATAAATCCTCTTTGTTACTTTTTCAGAAACTCACTCAAGTTCATGAGACATGATTTCCCACACACAAAGCCATGTTGACTATCCCTAATCAATCCTTTCCTTTCCAAATACATGTACATCCTGCCCCTTAGGATTCCCTCCAACAACTTGCCCACCACCGACATTAGGCTCACTGGTCCCTGGCTTGTCCTTACAAACTTTCTTAAAAAGTGGCATCACGTCAGCCAACCTCTAGTCTTCTGGCACCTCACCTGTGACTATCGAAGACAAAATATTACAGCAAGGGGCCCAGAAATTATTTCCCTAGCTTCCCACAGAAGAATACACCTGACCAGGTCCCAGGGACTTATCCACTTTTATGTGTTTCAAGACATCCAGCACTTCTTTCTCTGTAGCATGGACAATTTTCAAGATGTCACCATCTATTTCTCCACATTCTATATCTTCCATGTCCTTTTCCACAGTAAAGACTGAAGCAAAATGCTCATTTAGTATCTCCCCCATCTCCTGCAGCTCCACACAAAAGCTGCCTTGCTGATCTTTGAGGAGCCTTTTCTCTCCCTAATTACCCTTTTATCCTTAATGTATTTGTAAAAATCTTTTGGATTCTCCTTAACTCTTTTTGCCAAAGCTATCTCATGTCTCCTTTTTGCTCTCCTGATTTCCCTCTTAAGTATACTCCTACTGCCTTTATACTCTTCTAAGGATTCACTTAGTGTATTCTGTCTATAGCTGACCAATGCTTTCTTCTTTTTCGTAACCAAAACCTTAATTTTTTTCGTCATCCAGGTTTCCCTATACCAGCCTTTACTTTCACCCTAACAGGCATATACTGTCTCTGGACTCTCGCTATCTCATTCTGAAGGCTTCCCATTTTCCAGCCGTCCCTTTACCTGCAAACATTTGCCCCTAATCAGCTTTTGAAAGTTCTTGCGTAATGCCGTCAAAATGAGCCTTCCTCCAACTTAGAAGTTCAACTTTTAGATCTGGTCTATCCTTTTCCATCACTATTTTAAAACTAATAGAATTATGGTTGCTGGCCCCAAAGTGCTTCCCCACTGACACCTTAGTCACCTGCCTTATTTTTCAAGAGTAGGTCAAGCTTTGAACCTTCTCAAGTAGGTACATACACACACTGAATCAGAAAATTGTCTTTTACACACTTAACAAATTCCTCTCCAACTAAACCTTTAACACTCTGGCAGTCCCCCAGTCTATGTTTCAAAAGTTAAAATCCCCAACCATAACCACCCTATTATTCTTACAGATAACTGAAAACTCCTTACAAATTTGTTTCTCAAAATTTCCCACTGACTATTAGAGGGTCTACAACACAACCCAAATAAGGTGATCATTCCTTTCTTATTTCTTAGTTTCACCCAAAGAACTTCCCCGGATGTATTTCCGGAAATATCCTCCTTCAGTACAGCTGCAAAGCTATCCTTGATCAAAAATGGCACATCCTCTCCTCCCTTGCCTCCATTTATGTCCTTCCTGTAGCATTTGTTTCCTGGAACATTAAGCTGCCATCCTGTCCAGCCCTGAGTCACGTTTCTGTAATTGCTATGATATCCCAGTCCCTGATTTGCCTTGAGTTCATTTGCCTTCCCTGTCAGGCCTCTTGCATTGAAATAAGTGAAATTTAATTTATCAGTCCTACCTTGTTCTGTGCGTTGTCCCTGCCTGCCCTGACAGTTTGACTCACTCTTTTTCTCAATTGTACCAGTCTTAGATTGATGTCTTTCCTCACTGTCTCCCTGCATCCCACACCCCCATCTTGCTAGTTTAAATCCTCCAGAGCAGCTCTAGCAAATCTCCCTGCCAGTCCCCTTCCAATTCAGGTCTAATCCATCCTTCTTGTACAGGTTACTTTTACCCCAGAAGACATTCTAATGATGCAAGAATGTGAATCCTTCTCCAACACACCAGCTCCTCAACCCTGCATTCATCTGCTCTATCCTCCTATTCCTGCCCTCAGTAGTTGTAGCACCAGGAGTAATCCAAATATTACTACTCTCGAGGACCTCCTTTTTAAATTCCTGCATAACTCCCTATATTCTTCCATCAGAATCCTTTTTCCTTCCATTGTCATTGGTTCCAATCTGTACAATAACCTCCTGCTGGGCTCTCTCCCCCTTGAGAACATTCTGCATTTTCTCTGTGACATCCTTAATCCTGACACCAGAGAGGCAACACACCATTCTGATGTTTTGCTGCTGGCCACAGAAATGTCTGTCTGTGCCTCAGACTGGAGATTCCCCTAATGCAATCAATCTCTTGGAACCCAACATACCCCTGATTGCATTAGAGCCAGTCTCAATGCCGGAAACTTGGTTGTTCATGCTACATTCCCCTGAGAGCCCATCACCCCCTACATTTTCCAACAAGCATACTTGTTTGAAATGGGGATAGCCACAGAAGACTCCTGCACTAGCTGCCTACCTCTCTTACCTTTCCTGGAGTTAACCCATCTACCTGACAGTATCTGTGGCTTTTCTCTCTTCCTATAACTGCCATCCATCACACCCCCTTGTTCTTGTAAATTCCTCATTGCCTCAAACTGTCACTCCAACTAATCCATTCAATCTGATAGGATTTGCAACCAATGGCATTTATTGCAGATATAACCTCGGTAACACGTAAACTCTCCCTAAACTCCCACATCAGACAAGAAGAACATTCTTCTACTAAGGGCAATTTTTGCTTTTTCCAATCTGCAGACCTAGAAAATAACACTGTCTTATACCTCTACAAACATTGCTCCAGGCTAACATAATATTTATGGCTTATATTTTTAACTTCAATCAGGAGACATATCTCAATAAAACATATAATCAAGAAAGAACCCACAAATTCACTACTGCAGACTTACTGTAAGGCCCCAAGGCCACACTTAAAACTATTCATTTATCTGTCTCTGTGCTGTGACCTCTCACAAACAGGTTCCTCCAAGATCAGTTGTGAATTTCACTGTTTGTTAAGTTTTCCTTGACACACTCCGATGTCCAGTGATACATTAATTCAACAGCAAAGACAGTAACTGCGCAGGTTCACTGCTGTGTCAGTTAGCAGTGTGGGATTCTTTCTCTCTCTTTTTCTCCTGCGCTGACCTGACCATGTGCTGCCTATTGTCTGTCCCTCTTCCTTTTAAAAGTGCCATGACTTTTTTTCTCCAAAGTTCCAAAACAATGTAACAGCATATTAAACAGTAATTGCTGGTCCTGGAATTTGAGGATCTCACCTCCAACACCTAAAATACCTCAAAAAAGAAGCAGCCTGTTCCAGCCAGAAATTTTTCCCGTCCTCCATCTTGGATTACCCAGCATCAAGCTTTGGAATAATCATTTGTTTGCTTTTGAAGATTACATTCCTAGACAGTGCTGGTTCATTTCTGATTGGGCAGAAAGTACTTGCTTGGTTCAATGTATGGTTCAATGTGTCCAATCCATCTTCTGTTGATGACCGTCTTAAGTGCCGCAGTAGATCATCATCAAGTGTAGTTTGCTGTAAGTGCTCTGCTTCGTGATGAACATGTTGAGGTAGATTGGTGTGGAGATGATACTGTAACACCGATTTGATAATATCTGCTTCTCGGTATTATAGAATATCTTTGTTCTAAATAAGATTTCAAAGTTGACTAAGCACATTGTAAATAGTTATCTTTGATCTTAGTTTTTATTGTACTTCTATATTGTGCCCTTGGAGCAAGTAGCCGTGAGATGACTTGTGAGAGATTTTTGACAGATTATTATTTTCATTGGTGTATGGTTGGTATAAATACTGAAATGAAAATGTGTTGCTGGAAAAGCGCAGCAGGTCAGGCAGCATCCAAGGAACAGGAAATTTGACGTTTCGGGCATAAGCCCTTCATCAACACTGAAATGTTTGCTGAGTGATGATGTGTGAAACATTTGTCTTCCAAAAGCTGGACCAAGATTTTCATCTGACCAATTGTGAGAACTTTCAAATCCAAAGTAATGCCATCCTGTAATAGACATATTGCAAGGCCTTCTTGACATAAATCTACTTCCAATGTTGTAAGTCTGGAGGGATCATAATATTAAAGGACAGATTTCCTGGTTGAGAAAGTATTTCTGAGAAATTAGAAAATATGCAGGTGACCTTCCTCCATATGCATGATGCATCTTTAAGGAGCAAATCATGAAGAAGAAAGACTTTGTTCGCAAAATTTATAAAATGTGGGAATAAAAACTTGAAGAAACCTTAGCGAATCATATTTGATTTATGGTGAAACGATCCTTGGTATGTCTTTTATTGTGGTCGGTTTAGATCTAATAGTTTTCAAAGAGTAGATTGATCTGAAGAAGTTGATTTGGCTTTTCTTGCTGTTGAAAATGAAATGGTGTTGCCAGCCACTCCATGAGCGGATTGAGGTTGGTGACATGTTCCTGTTTAGTTTTCCTGAGAACTGCAATGTCATCTGTGATACAGAGACAACTAGCAAATTCTTAATGATACAATCCCTATGTTGCTTCACTATTTTCTAGCAATTAATACTCAAAATGGTAATCTGCAAAATCAGTGTCTACAAAGTGCGTTCTTAAAGTTGTCAGTTCCTGGGGGAAACATATGTACGCATCAACATTCATTCTCGGCATTGAGCTTGGGAAAATGTCTGCTACCTAAGAACTTGAGATCAAGCTCTCCCAGGGTAAGACGTGGACATACTTTATAATCAGTCAGCCTGGATCTAAAATACATATATTGAGTGTCATGTTTCTTCAAAATAAAAGTAACGGAGTTGCACCAATCAGTATTCTGCTCAACATTTCCAATTTTATTGCTGTGTATTAAGGAATCCTATTCCAGTTTGAGTTGTCTTGAATGTGAACGCTATATTTACAAGTGGTGACGGGAAGGGGATCAGGGTCAGTGCTGAATTATGCATCATCTTTCAGTTGTAAGGTTTTAAAATTGCCAAAAAAAAATCAAACCACTATGAAAATTTGCTGCGAAAGAAGTGCAGTGGTATTCGGTCTTCAGAGAAAAGCAGCTTTCATTATCATTAAACAACTAGCGTTAACAATGCTAGTGATAAGGTATTATGATAATGATAAACCCATGTGACAGTGTCTGACATCAAGACAAACAAACTAAGAATAGAAGGAGGCCATTCAGTCTATTTTGATCCACACTTAGGTTGCATTTACTTTTAGGGTATTAAAACAAATTAAACGATTCTAGATTCATATAGAGAATGCCTAGCTATTGTTCTTGTTAGTAAGAATTTTAATCAATACCTTGTTTGGGAGACACAAAATGACAGTGGATCCAAACACAAACCACTTCAAAGCATCTTTCTTAAACTACTTCATTCTGCTCCAAAACATCTGCAGAGAATGTTACTTTATTTGCAGTTACATCATCTGGGTATGATTTATAAGCAAAAGATATACATCAGTGATATGCTGACAAAGCAAAACACTGTGAATAAAAGTTGAAGAAGCTAAGCTAAGCATGACATTTTCCTGATTCAATGAGAAACAACAGTTTGACATACTCTGGGAGTTATCAACCCATCAGAAACATTGAATCAAAATGACAGGCATCTTGCTCAGATTAAGAAATCTGAGCAATAAGATGCAACTCTTCGAGTGCTGCAGGAAGTGATGATGAAATGATGGCCTGAAAATATTAAAACCAAGAGTTTTGTTATAAGACAGCACTAGGCTTACAAAAGTGAAGTGATAGCCCAAGATGACATCATCTTCTTCAAAAGAAGTAGAGATATTGCCCTGAGAAAAATATTGAAAGAGATAGTGAACCTCAAACATGCAAGACATTGAGACTAATCTGGATAAAGCAAGAGAAATGCTCTACTGGCCAAACATGAACAATGAATTTAAAGATTACATCAGCCAGTAAAGTGCTTTTAATGAATTCCAAGTTAAGCAAGTCCAATTGTCATTTATGACACATGATATCCTATACAGACCATGAATGAAGCTTGAAGTAGACCTCTTCACTCTCATGAGAACTGATTATCTTGTCATCAACTACTGTTCTGACTACTGGGAGTTAGACCAGCTGACATCAGTGACTACCAGTGAGATTACAAAATGCCTGAAAGCACACTTCAGTCATGACAGCATTCCAGACATAATGATGTGACAAAGCCCCTCAGTTCATGATTCAAGAATTCAGCTGGTTCATAAAGGTTTGGGAAATTCAACACCATCCATCATCTTCACACCATGCATCCCCAATCAAATGGAAAGACTTCGGAAGCAGTGAAACTCACCAAAGGGATCAAAGTGAAATCAGGCATGTCCAGCATAGACATGTACAAGGCAATCCGTGTGAATAGAAATGTAGCTACTGAAGGAATGGAAAGTTGGCCAGTCCAAAAACAATGATACCACCACACCCAAGCTATTCTTCCAATTACAAGTAAAACCTACTACCTTTATACAAAAATAACACAATAATGTCATGCATAATGTCATACTGATATCATCACTTAGCTTTGTTAAAAGTACATGCATGCTTAATTATAGGTACATACAATATTACAACAATACTCATACATTGTTTGACCTTTTTTTAAAACTAACTACTAATCTACATACTTTTACCTATTGGAAACAAGCTACTGGGTATTGAAAATAAACAAAGACTGGCAAATGCATATAATCAATGCTGTAGGTTCCATTTGATGTGCCTCTCCATTTTTTCTTCTTTCTCGGATGCATAGATATATAACTTTATTTTACATTTTAAGAACTCAATCTAAACTAAAGTAACAAATACAAGACCTATGAAATGTACACATTCAGTTAATCAGCTAATTTAAAAATAAATATGCTCATAGATCTCCTCTGACATTGCTCACTGTGAGCTAAGTGGTACAGTGTTTTGTAAGGACTGCAGTATTAAAAAACTTTTTTAAAATAAATGTCATCCAATACTTGAGACTGCTAAGATAACATTCTGTCCTTGGAAAGCTGAATGTAGGTTAAAAACAGTTTAATTGTTATTTGGCTGGAGAACATTGTAGATTGAAGTGTGTTTGCCAGTTCCAGTCCATAACCCAGAATGACCTAGTACGTTAAGTTTGTTTTGTTTCCATAACAGAGTATGATGCCTAGTGTATGACATTAGCAGCATGACTTCAGAAGATAGTTGACCTGCCATTTTTAGAAGTTATTAATAGCTAGATATTAATTAGCCCTATTTTCATTTAGTCACCTTTTGATATTTGCATTGTTTAACTTGTACTATAATGTTGGGATTTTAGAGATCTTGATACAATTTCCATTTATACATATAAATCTGTTTTAAAAATACAAACATCTGCACCCATAAAACTAGAATTGAAGGATAGCTGTGCCAGCAAAAACATCTCAAAATCTGACATACATTTGCATTAGTCACTAGCTAGGGAGCAAACATTTAAGCAAACATGAGGCACAAGCCCTGCCATTCTTGGCACTCTAGCCAATCCAAGAAACACATCTTTATATTGCCAAGGAATGTCACTACACAGCAAATAAACATATTCTGGTTCTCCAAGTGTTGATATCCCTATTTTTCAGGTCATTTAATGCTAACGGTCTTCAGTTTGAACTCCCACGTGTTTTCCACTGGGAGAATTCTTTCACCATTTTGGCATTAATGCAAACACCAGAGGGCTAGACAATCTGTGCCAATGCCAGTTTCACACTTCTGAAGTCATTTAAGAGCTGCTTAACTGCTATAAGTGCACCCATTAATGTGAAGCCAGCTGGAGAGAATGCAGCGCTGGGTCTATTATATCCTGAGCCGTGTGGGATAGAATCTTACACCTAAATCCAAACTTTAGATGTGGCCCAGGCTTTTTTTCTGCCTCAAAGCCTCTTAACAGCATTAGAACCATGCACCAGCTGGCTTGTCATGATATTTAGATCATTTAAGCACAAAACCTATTTGCATCACCAAGTTCGCTCAAGAAGTTCAAAGACATGCCCAGAAGTATAAAGGTCAGCTAGCACGAATATGGAAAGCGTGGCCAATGGACAAATATAGATTTTGAGGGATGAGACCAAAATGGTGTTGTTTGTGTTGTCATCCACGTCTTCTAATTTTGTGAGCTATTTAGGGGTATGTACGTTCAAGTGTGTGAGGGTACCCACTTTCTGGCCTAACGAGAATAATGATGTAAAATAAACAAGGTGTATTTTATTGCATAATAACTACAAGAATTGCAGATGCTGTAAATCAGAAATAAAAACAGAAATTGCTGAAAAAGCTCAACAGGCCTGGCAGGACCTGTAGAGAGAAATCAGAGCTAATGTTTTGGATCCAGTGACCCTGTTCTGAGGAAGGATCACTCGATCTGAAATTTTAACACTGATTTCTCTCCATTGATGCTGCCAGACCTATTGAACTTTTCCAGTATTTGCTATTTTTGCTTGTCATTTATTCCATCTCAGCAATTATCTAAGCTTTGTATGACTATTAAGACTTTTGGGAGTACCTAGCCTTAGGCTTATTTTCAACAAGATCCTAGTTTACTCTCCCACCAAATCCTTACACCCTCATCACACAATGAGTGGCGTTTATAACACTCAATGAAGTATTAACCCTTGCAGACTTATATAGAATACATGGTTTAACAGTAGAAGTGAATGTACAACTTGTTTCAAACTCCAACTAAGGTATAAACTTATTAGTATTTGTAATAATTTCCAATAGAGCTCAGATTGCTCGATAAATCAGATAACTCCTTAGATATGGGAAGAGAAGTATGTGAGTATGAATATATATTCCTACTCTTATTTCAGTCTTATGTTTTACGTGAAGGAATTGGTTTCATTTTGAATGATTTAGCATGGTTGAGAATGCATGGTGCCCTTGGATTCAAAATAGTTTTATCTTGACAGACATAAGGTTAGAATACACCCCTTGCTTCATCAGTGACGTTTGTTATTGAGATTCACATGGATGATCCCTGGAATGGTAGGTCTAACATACGAGGAACGGCTGAGGATCCCGGGATTGTATTCATTGGAGTTTAGAAGATTCAGGGGAGATCTAATAGAAACTTACAAGATAATACATGGCTTGGAAAGGGTGGACGCTAGGAAATTGTTTCCGTTAGGTGAGGAGACTAGGATCCATGGACACAGCCTTAGAATTAGATGGGGTAAATTCAGAACAGAAATGCAGAGACATTTCTTTAGCCAGAGAGTGGTGTGCCTGTGGAATTTATTGCCACAGAGGCCGGGACGCTAAATGTCTTCAAGGCAGAGATTGATAATTCTTGATGTCACAAAGAATTAAGAGCTACGGGGAGAATGTGGGTAAGTGGAATTGAAATGCCCATCAGCCATGATCGAATGGCGGAGTAGACTCAATGGGCCGAATGGCCTTACTTCCACTCCTATGTCTTATGGTCTTATGGTTATGACTGAGATAATTTCTTTCATCAATAATCTTTCAATACATAGGACAGATGAGGAAACACAGGGAGATGGTTCTGGATGGTAAACTTGACGGACAAGGAGCTGCATCAAATTGAATTTCTTGCACAAGCAATCATTCTAGGGATAGAAACTTGACACTATCTAGGACAAAGCAGACTACTTGGTTTGAATCCCTTCAACTTCTTTAAGCATTCACCTCCTCCACCACAGATGTGCAGTGGTAACAGTGAGTACCATCTATATGATGCGCTACATCAAAAGCCCTTTTGACAATACCTTCCCAATCCCCAATCTCTGCCAACTAGAAGTACAAGAGCAGTAGATACTCAGGAGCTCCATCAACTGCAAGTACCCCTCTAAATCACTCAGTGTCCTGATGCAGAAATACTGTTCCATCACTTTGAACTTCCTCCTTAACAGGACGTTGGGTGCATCTACTGCAAATAGATGCAGTTCAAGTTCAAGAAAGTTTTTCACTGCTACCACCACAAGAGTCAATCGATTAACAATAGCTGGCCTTACCCACTATGCCTTCATCCCATGAAATGACATTTTTAAAAAATGTCTTGCAAACTGAAGGGTTTGAAATGCCATGAGGATGTTTGTATGGCTGTTTATTACCATATACTGAGCATAGGCAGTATATAATATATATTACATTATGTATGTCACAACTGCACAAAATGTAATAACAAAGCTCCAATGCTTCTTTGCAGCTGAAGAATCCACAACTTGATCACTCTTACTTTCAGGCAATTGACACTTGAAATGTTTTCATTCGCTGGATTTATAATTCATAGGATTGGAAAGCACAGAACATTTCAACACTCTGGGAGTGCAATAGTTCTACTGTGGAGGTTTAACCAGCCTTCAGTGAGATTCAGAGGGAAGTACCGCATTCAGTCAAAGAGTCAGAGGAAATAGATAGCTCAGTGGACTTCTACCAATTCACCTAACCTGCACATCTTTGGATTTACTCAAATCTCACATCTTTTTTTGGTGCAGAGCCTCAAAATGTGTAAGAGCTTCAAATTCCATAATCAAACCAGTAAAATTCCTTTGCCATGTATTCTGTTATCCCATGTAAAATAAGTGTTAATGGCCAGTTAAGTTTTTAACTTGTGAGTTAGTCATTCTTTCACATTGAGCTCTCTGTTATATTACTGACACGATTTGATTCAAAGCTATGTGCATTGCTTTCAATGATGACTGAACACTACTTGATAAGGATGAGGACCTGTTTCTGCAAGCCTCAATTTTAGGGAGCCAACTTTAAAGTAGTGTGAATACGATTTGCAGTCCACATCCAACATGATCATTGAACTTTCAGTTTTAACTCCAGCTCCGTTCAGATTGACTGAAGGATCATCAGCAATATTACTTAATTTATGGGCCACATGTTAAGCAGGCAACTTCTCAGCATCAACTGCACTATGACAGGACTGCCCAACTTGACTGCACTGTTAGATTCCCCAAGATGCATAGTATCACTGGTTCAAGCGCCAAATGCTGTGGATACTGGAAATCCACAAAAAACAAAATTGATGGCAATGCTATATCTACTGAATACTTAGTACATTTTCTGTGCTTATTCCACAGGGTCATTGTTGGCACTCAGGAAGCTAACCTGGTTTCTTAGCAAAATGACATGCCATATACGAACAGAAAAATTGTTCTTATTCATCAGTGTGTAATGGTCAGTGACATACCAACATTGCACAACAGCAATCGATGGACAGTGCCGAGGCAGGAGTCACAATGTTTTGATAAGACTCATGTGCACCAGGTTGATTTGAAGATAGTGGCACTTTACAAAAAAACTTGCTTTGTAGCTCGTTTTTTTTCTGTGGAGGCAAAGTATGGATTAAATACATATGTTATTTTCTGGTTCATTATAAAATGGAATTTGTAAAGATTATATCTGTTATGTATTATTACAGGTGGGACAATGTTACTTTCAGAGATAAGTCTCATAGCCATTAGTGAGTCACATTGGTAAGTATTCAACCAGGTCTTGGGTTTGATAAGATTTGTTTTGAGCTTTTACAGAGTGCAAATTTATTGAATAAAACCTTTTGATTGGGTTGCATTGATCAATTAAGTTGTGTGTTCTTTAGTTCCAACTGGAGCCGACTAACTGCCCAGGACAGAATAACTGGTGATGAGTAGAAATCAACCAGCCTGAGAAGGAGAAAAGAAAAAGGACTTTTTTGAACTCACTAGTGTGTCTCAATATTAGACTAACAGGAGAGGAATCATACCTGACTTCGCAACTGGTCAGAGAGAGGGAGGAGAAGAATGGCAAATTCCTTGCTCCCAAACAAAATCAAAACTGAGAAAATTCAAACTTTAAATGGGGGGAGCTCAGAAAAATTTCATGTTAGCTCGAACAGTTCAGCTCAGGGGACAAATCTAAGCATATTATGTCAAATTTCAGAAGTTCTTGAATGTAAAGAGGACCTGTTTATGCATTCCAAATTTAAAACAAAAATGGCAGACCAATTTAGTGACATCAGAAAGACTTTGAAGAAGGCTAGAAAGACTACACTGAAAGATTCAGTTATTATACTATGGCTGTTAGAATGGATTGGTAGCACCCGTGCCCCTCAGTCAATACAATCTTTATGTATTTAGAAGTTTTATCTAGTCAAATAAACCCAGAATCAAAATGTACCAGGAGTTAATTGATATTTTGGAGGACCAATATGTCCCAAAGCCCCTACTAATCACATACAGGTTCTGATTTCATAAGAGGAATCCACTGGAAGGGGAATTGGTGGCTCAATTCATCAAGTCCCTAATGGGCCTCACAGAGCACTGAATTTGGAAACGTTTTAGATGAGGCTGTAAGAGACAGACTGCTATTTGGCCTATACAATGAGGCCATCCAATGAAGGCTACTGACTGAGGGAAATCTAAATCTTAAAACTACATTGGTCATTGTAGAGTCTAGGGAATTAGCAGCCGAAAAATCTACACAGCTAGGGTCCAATACTCAAATGTATAAAATGGAGACCACACAAAAGAAGGATACACAACAGCAGGAGTGCCACCAATCTGGCAGATATGGACATCTGAAGCTTCAAGAAGGGTATGCGAGTAAACCACATTGCTAGGGCCTGCTGGAGAAAACAGAGCTGTCTGGCAAAATGCCTGCTAAAGTAAAATCACTTAAACCCAAGGAAGAAGGGCCATGTGGTATACTATGAGGAAGAGGTAGACCTGAATCAAACATCTCTGATAAAAAATTTAAATTAAACATACTGCCAGTCCAGGGTGAAATACATAAATTTCAAGTCATGTCTAAGTTGGAGGGTCAACCCACCAAAATGGAGGTAGGCAGTAGGGTGGCAGTTTCACTTATTTCCAAAATAGTTTAGAACCAAAAGCTGAGACAACTGCCATTCACAAATTCCAATATCAACCTCACAACATACACAGAGCTGGTGGTGCCCATAAAAGTGTATGTAATGGTGAGGGTGCAACTGCAGGACCAAGCCATTGAGCTACCCCTGCAAGTTGTGAAAGAAAATGACAAAGTCTTTCTTGCACATTCATGGCTACAGAAGCTAGAATTGAACTGATGATCTGTGAATACATACTTTGAATCTGAAACAAATCTTCGAGTCAGCTTAAATAAGTGCCACATTGTTTTTGAAGACTCTTTTGAAGATACAAAATGAGCCTAGGCTAAACTCAAATTGAAACCAGGTAGTTAACACAAAAGTCTGAGAGCATTCCATATACCTTCTGTCCAAAAGTAGAGGCAAAACAAGTGAGACAAGTGACCCCAGCAATCTTGAACCAGTCAAGTCACCATAGTCTTACCAGACCATAGGGCTCTCGTTAAAGAGAGATGACTGCTGGTGATTTAACCTGAGGATCACCACACTTTAGGTGAGAGAAGAGGTTGAGAAGGAAAGTCCTTCATGGTAACCTTAGCTGGTGCAGGGATTGAACCCATTCAATCACATTGTTTTTGCAAGCCAACTGTTCAGCCAACTGACCCCTGGCTCAAATCAGTAACAGCCAGTGATTGAGCAGTCCTGATTGTACCTGTTTTGAAATATGACATATCAATTAAATCTGCAGTAACTTCAAAATTACTGTTAATCCTGCCCTTTGTGCAGATAAATACCTAATGCCCTTGATCACAGATCTGTTCAGCAGCCAGATAGGGAGCCAAACTTCACGAAGATGGATCTTTTACAGGCCTACCTGCAGATGGGAGCATTGCTGAATCTGAACACTTGCCAACTATGGTGACGCTTTGGGGCTTGTTTTGCTATACATGGCTCTCCTTTTGGATAACGTCAGCGCCAGCCTTATTTCAGAGGTCTATGCACCAAATCTTAATTGAACTAAAAGGGGTACAATACTTCCTCAATGATATTTTGATCACCAGCTCTGCAGAGGAGGAGCACTTGAGAAATCTGGAGGAGAACCCAAACCAGCTGCACACATGGATTATGAGTAAGAAAGGAAATCTGTTACTTCTTCCAGAGACTTGATTGAATACTTAGCATGCATCAGCAAAAGCAAGGGGCTTCACAATGCACCAAAGAAAATGGGCGCAATCACGGAGTTCCTTAGTCTACAAATATGTCCCAATTAAGGTCTTTCCTGGGTCTCGTGAATTATTATCGCAAATTCATTTCAAATTTGGTGACATTATTGGAGCTGTTACACAATCTTCTCTGCAGTCTTGGAATTGGAACCCAGACTGGAAGTGAGTGTATTTCACTGTCAACAGACACTCCAGAGGTTGGACATTCTGATTCATTTGGACTTAAGGTTGTCTTTCTAATTGGCACGCAGCACCTCACTCTACAAAATTGCTGAAGAGCTGTCGCATACTATACCAAATAGAGAGGAGAGGTCAATTGCCTTCGCTTCATGCTTTCTCACGAGTGCAGAGTCAGAATTGAAGAATTGGAGAAGGAGGCCTTCAGTATCATTTCTGGGGTGAGGAAATTTTACCACTACTTATACAACTGCCATTTCATTCTGCTGATGGATCACTGTTCCCTCACGCCCCTCATACACTGGGATCCCCTCAATGGCAACCAGTCTGCTTTGGAGATGGGCCTTATTCATACGATATAAAATTCAGGCACTCAGAGTGACATGTAAATGTAGATACATTGTCCATGCTGACCCTGCCTTCCAGTGAAGGGTAATCCAGTAATGGGTCAAAGATTCTCTACTCCTCCCATTCAGAAAATGTGCTGGTGATGGTGACACAAGTAAGGAATTATGCCAGAAATGACCTTGTTTTAAGTAGGATGATGGATCTGGAAATCAAGTCCTGAAGGTGGGAGTTGTCAGGTCAGAATGGCTGTCTACAATGGGGATGAGAGTGATCATCCCTCCGAACATACAATATAAGGAGCTGGGACGATTGCACAAGGACAATGTAAGGATGATGAAGATATAAGAACTCATGTGAAACTGTTTTTAGTGGCTGAATTTGAATACGAAGATTGAATATAAAGCAAGGTTGTGCCAAAATCAGAAATGCACTGTCATTGTCAATGTGACACTCCTGGAAATGACCCAAGATGCCATGGCAGCATGTCCAGTTTGATTTTGCTTGACCCTTTGAGGGTCAAATGCTGCTGGTAGTAGTTGATGCCCATCTTAAGCGGCAGGAGGTGACAGTAATGAAGTCCACTTCTTGCAGTCCTGACCACTGAGAAACTGAACAAAATGTTTAGAAGGTTCAGTAACCTAGAATAGTTTGTCAGTGACAAGGATCCTCCATTCCCAGTGCAGGAATTTATCGACTACATGAAATGTTACAGTATTCAACACATTAATTTGGTGCCCTTTTATCCCTCGTACTATGGTCAAGATTTGAGCTATCATTATTGCCATCAATAAAAGTGGGAAGGGTCACTGGTTTATTGAGTCAAAAGCTTCCAGACCCTGGCAGCACCCAGAACTCACTGATGTACAAGTTACCAATCGCATTCAAATTATGTTCTGAAGAAATGCAGAAGATTGTCAAGAAGAATCACTTTGTGCAGATATCCAGAGGGAGAGAGACTCCAGGATGTACTCTTTTCTTCCAGGTGACCAAGTACTAGACTGGAGCTACATCATGACTGGCAAGTGGATACCTGCCAAGGTCCTTGCCCAGAGAGGTCCCATCTCCCACACAGTCCAGACCTGGTGTGAGATCATGTGGTAATGGAATGTTGACCAGCTGTTATTGACATGCCCTGAACCATCCATCAAGAAGGGACCTCTGCCTTACTTACTGAAGGCAATATTTCATTCCCAGAGCAAACCATTGTAGCCAATGAGGATACTATCTTTGTGAAAGAGACAAGCCTTCTTTACCTGAGACTTCCAATATCCCTAGAGTGAATCCTACACCAGAAGTAAGAAGACGGCCACAGTAAAACAGGTGACCTTCAAGTAGACTTCCTTATTCAGTGGTGCCTCCTGTTTGTTGCATCTTAAGGAGCTTTACATCATCTTCATTGAAATAGTTTTTCTGCCTGTACATATATGTTGTGTTTGGAATGATGTAAATGTTGGGCTTTGTTTGTTTAAGAGGAAATTTTAAAGCAAAGGGGCGGGTTGTTATATATTATAGTTGGTGGTATTTTATGCTGGCACAGTGTCTCTTTAAGAGGCGAGTCACATGAAACTGGTGTACCACATCAGTGAATCTTCAGGCAGGTTCGTGGGCTTTTTCATACTCGTGTTGTGCTTTCACAGAGGACACACCTATGAAATAAAACCTCCCTGCTGGGTTGCAGTGAACAATGAGTGAGTATATACTTTAGTTCTGACCGAAGCCCAGTAACTGCTCAGTACAGAATAGTATCTTTTTTTTATTTTTGATTGTGAACTGAAATGAAAACCAAGGAGCAAGTTACCTGGCATTCATTGTAAACATTGTTTGTTTAAGCGGTGGGGCAGTTTACTAGATATGAGCTGGCACCAGGACATCAGGACATGCAGTCGAAGGGAGATTCAACCAAAACCAATTAGTTGATTAGTCTATGGAATAGTGACCTGTTGTTGTGATTGGCCCCAAGGTGGATGTGAATGTTTGATGAATATCCATTGGATTTCTAGATAGAAAGTAACTGTCCTTCTCTCTGCAATAAACGTGTCTGAAACCTGAAGAAAGCCAGTTTTTGTTCTCCCCCCCCCCCCCCATCAGTTGCTTAAAGCTGTGACTCTTAATCAATAAGTCAGAAATACCACAAGTGTGAACCAGTTACCCTTTGCAAGTAACTGGAAGTATCTAAAGAAGGAAGAGCGACGAGAAGATGATCCTGAAAATGCAAGAAGGTCATCCCAATGAATGTTGTGGATAGGGACCTTTGAACTGCATTCCCAGTCTATTCTTTTCCCCATCACATCCATGTGTTTCTGCCTGTATGTATGTGTGTATCAGTAAGAGTGGGTGAAAGTGTATTTGTAATGGGTTAGAGTTTTAACCAGTTGAGTTATATATCAATGGTTTATAATTGTTTATCCATAGCTAGAATCTATACATTGTTAAGTACAGAACTTGGTCCATGCTTTCTGTCAACCTAGATCTAAAAAACACATACATTGGGGAAATTTGTGTACTTATTTTAAAATCTAACTTTCGTGATGACTCCAGGAATGATGGGACTTGATTTCCAGTGCACATTCCCCCAAGTGAGGTATTTAGGAAACACTTCTGTCTTACTCTTGGAACGACCCCTCTATTAATTGGCTGAGATGAATTAACATTGGTGTTACATCACTTTAACAAGAAAGAATCCCACCCATTTTCTGAGATTTTGGTGCGGAAGATAGAAATAAGTATCACTAAAGTTAAGTTTCTTTCTTAAGAATGAAAAGCGTGTTGTACTAAGAAACACATTTCACCTGTTTAGCTGAAAAAATATACATAGCTGCTGAAACTTGGTCAAGCAGATACTGAGCTTTTCTTAGTTTAGTATTCCCAGGGTTCCAATGCATTGCTGAAGCATTGAAAAGAAATTATTGCTAAACCAAGTTTTCATATTGGCTTTGAGCTGGAGGAACAGCAAACTTAACTGGTTGTGCCAGGTTTGGCTTCAATGGGGCTTGACTGAGATTGAGCTGACTGCTACCCAGACACTTCTCCTGAGCTGTTTGGCCATCCTGGCTCATGGACACTTTCCCAAAAAACATCAGAAAATATGATGTCTTGCAAATGATTCATTTCAAACCAGGTCCAACTTCTAGCAGCCATCAATGTATTGTGGAACTCTGCAAAGTATTTGTAATTTATTACATTTTACATTTTCACATTTTTACAGTTTTTTTATGTGTAAATACCACTCTTATGAATGTTATGAAGCTCACTTCTGGCACAATGCAAAGTACAGATTTTTGCAGATGCACTCAGATTTGATAAATAGTTGTGTTACTATGGTTATGGAACAGCTGCTGCAGTTGACATGCCTACCCTGAGAGAGATTGTCTGCACATTGTGGCAGGTGCATACCACGGTTCCAGCTACTATTTATTTCGCCATGACACTAATATCATTGTCTAATTCCAGCTCCACTCTTAACAAACATCTGTTAGCGGAACACGGAGGAATTTAGATGCATATATGGAGCTTTGAGTCAACGAGTGTACTCTTTCCATTCGCTGAGTACATCCTCAACAAATCACTGAGGAAATGTTTTTCTTCATGGGAGCTTTCTACAATATATCTGTGTGGAAATGTATGCATTTGAGCTGCTTCATAAACAGAGGGCTACTTATTCAACACATGTATTAATAATGTTAGACACACAATTGGAACTGTGACTCTGCATGAGGAATACATAGAACTGAAACAAAGCCAAACCCATTGGCCAAACATTTCTTCATCCCCAGGTGATGTGAAACAGCTAATTAGGCTAGTGCAGACGAATTCAGCATTGAATTGCTTACACTGTGTTAGTAATTCTCTGTGTCTACACGTGTGCTTTTAATTTACGACCTTTCTTTGTTATTTCCTCCCAGACAAAATTCATCCACATTTTTCCCAGGATATCTGGATGTGTACAGCAATGGGCAGTCACAGACTCTTTGTGACATAGAAAATGACCGAGGATTGGGACCGTTTCCCAGCCCAGATGTCACTGGTGTCTGCTGCCCCTCACCACATCGCATTCTTACGTGAGGTGACTATTGAACAGAACATTTCTGTTGTCTTCATCAGTTGAGGGTGGCAGGGAGAACTGAGACACAGAAAGCCCAATGAAAGGTCTGTAGCATTGGATGACTACTGACCTTATTCGAGAAAGATAAATGCTACTTCAACAAGTAGGTGAACAACTGGGTAGTCTTAAGGTGGAGCCTGCGGATCATTTGAAAAGAAGATGGCATAAGCGTGAGAGAGCCATCTGAGTGGAGGAGGCCAGTGACAGTGACTATGGCTGCCACTATGTCAGCCAGGAGGTTCCTCTGATTAGGGATTTGATGCAGAGGAGCAAACAGCCCTTTCACATGCTACTGGCCAATCATCCGTCCCCATGGCAAGTACCAGTTTTAGCAGGGGACATATCCAATGCTGGCAATGTTCTGTCAGTGTGGGATCACGTTCTGTGCTTAGAGTCTTGATTCGATTGATCAGCAGTGAAGGGAGCTGTCAGTTCCCATGTGGTGACCCATCATTTTAGAGTCATAGAGTCACATAGATGTACAGCAGGGAAACAGACCCTTCAGTCCAACTCATCCATGCTGACCAGATATCCTTACCTAATTTCATCCCATTTGCCGGCACCCAGCCCATATGGCTCTAAATCCTTCCTATTCACATGCCTTTTAAATGTTGCAATAGTACCAGCCCCCACCACTTCATCTGGCAGCTCATTCCATATACGCACGACCTTCTGCAAGAAATATTTACCCCTTAGGTCCCTTTTCTATCTTTTCCCTCTCACTCTAAACCTATGCCCTCTAGTTCTGGACTCCTCCCACACCAGGGAAAAAAACCTTTTCTACTTGCCCTATCCATGCCTCTCATGATCTTATAAACTTCTATAAGGTCACCCCTCAGCCCCCATTGCTCCAGGGAAAACAACCCCAGCCTATTCAGCCTTTCCCTATAGCTCAAATCCTCCAAACCCTAGCAACATCTTTGTAAATCTTTTCTGAACCCTTTCAAGTTCCACAACACCCTTCGGATAGGAAGGAGACCAAAATTGTATGCAATATTCTAAAAGTGCCTAACCATGTCCTGTACAGCCACAATGTGACTTCCCAACTCAATATTCAATACTCTGGCCAATAAAGGAAAGCATACCAAACACTGCCTTCTCTGTCCTATCTACCTGCGATTCTACTTTCAAGGAGCTATGAACCTGCACTGCAAGGTCTCTTTATTCAGCAACACTCCCTAGGACCTTACCACTAAGTGTATAAATATTGCTCTGATTTTCTTTTCCAAAATGAACCTGGCTTTAAACTTTGAACTTGGCTTGGCGAAGAAACAGATTTCTTCCAAATCATATTGCTCGGCCTCTCCCCCACCTTCCCCCATTCATCAAAACTACCTACAAGGGGCCAAGAGGATTCCATTGGTTACTGTACAAATCTTATAGATGCCTGAGCAATGTGGGTGATGCCAAGATGCATGACAGAATTAGGTGAGTCTTAGCTCATCACCAAGATCATCCTGGCCCATCATTAATATTCCAGTTGCAATCTTACAAATGTGCTCATCAAGCAAGCCATTAAGAAAGCCTGATGTGGAAATTGGAGCATGTGCTTGAAGGTTTCAACTAGCTCCATCCTCCAAATGAGTTCCAACCTGGCCTTGGCCAAATTTTAGAGCAGGGCATGAACCACCAGTATCAGCTGCATGTACCCTTCCACCATCGACACTGGGACCCTAATCTCAATAAGCCATTGCCACAATCCTGGAATACCTCCATGCTCTAACTGTGCTCCCTGCAAGGGCACACTTGACACTTGTCTAGCAGAGTACACAAACAATCAGCAGTCACAGTCCAGAGAGGAGTTTTGATGGGAAATTACTAGGAAGAGAAAGAACTGCAGTGCTATTTCACTTGAAAGACTGGAAAAGCCTGATCTTCAGAAAGTAAAAGATATGTGAAATTCTGAGAACAAGCTTGCTGCACTTCAGACTTGGATGGATTTGTTATCTTCAGCTCGCACTCAGACTGATTGATGGATAACTGCTTGGCAAAAAAGGACATTTCACAACAGATAAGCTGCTATCGCCTTTTCAGCATCCACTTACTGCCACTGATGACCAACTGTTATTACTAGCTTTTAGAGTCCACCATGATCATATTCATGGTTTACTATATGTTATCGCATGTAACATACAATAAATGAGAGTTGAGTCAGACATCTTGAAGTTTATTTACGACATTAACTATTTTACAAGGCTATGATATCACAAGGAGCCACACACATGTTACTTTACATCACATATACATAACTGATTGACTACATTAATTCCAATACATGGACTGAAGGCAGGATATCCAGTATATCATATACTGGACAGAAGGGAATGGTTTAACTCGGTTGGCTGGATTGTTGGTTTACAGAGCAGTATGATGCCAATAGTGTGGATTCCATTCCCATCACCAGTTTAAGGTTACCATGAAGGACTCTCTTTCTCAACCTCTTCCCTTACCTGAGGCTTGTGGCCCTCGGTTAAATCACCACCAGTCACTTCTCTCTAATGAAAGAGAATCCCCTTTGGCTTGGTAAAACTATGGCCACACAACTGGAAAGAAACAAGCTATGATGTTATGTAATTGTCTTAAAGATGTAGGCCATCCACTATGGAATCTATGTTATAATACAACAAGGGCCAGTCAACTGCTCTACAGTGCTTTAACCCATTTTTCATTCTGTTGGGGAAGAATGTGCTAGATGAGAAACATTAACAAAATTTAGGATTAAATCACAAAGATATGCATAATTAATACCATGCCATCAGTAAAATATATAAACATTGGGAAGAAATTCTCTAGTATCATTTTATCAATGCTAGGATACAGACTTAACCTGCCATGCACACAAATCAGGCCTGATAATGGGCCTACTCTAAATAATCCAAGCAATACTATCAGTGCCTTCATAGGCTCCTTGCTCTTTTGCAGCTGTGGATTTTCTCAATTTGTTCATGGGATGTGGGCACAATTGGCTCAACTAGCATATCTGTAAGCAAAACAGCAGTACTCTGAAAACTTGTGAATAAATCTGTTGGACTGTAACCTGGTGACATATGACTTCTGACTTCATCCACACAAGTTCAACACCAACACCTCCATCTCACAATTTTCCTCAAATCTTCCTTCCCAATAAACCCCTGCTTCCCTAGCATTCCTGGTAAGGTATGTGTGCCTACTTCTATAAAGACAGGACAAAAGTAATTGTTTAATTGTCCTACATTCAGAATTGCCTTTGCAATTTTTTTTATTTTTAAAAAGTTTTGGTGCTTTGAACCCTACCGTTTTGAACCACTGCAGTCCATAAGAGTGTAACCCAAGGTCCTGTCAGAAAGGGAGTTCCAGGATTATAGATTAATGGCAGTGAAGGAATGATGATACATTTGAAAGTCAAGATGGTGATTTGCCTGGAGGGCAGTTTCAGGTGGTGGTCTTCCCATATATCTGCTACCCGTGGTTAGACATTGCAAATTTGGAAGGTTAGGCCACTTTTGGAATATTGTGTGCAGTTCTGGTCTCCTTCCTATCAGAAAGATGTTGTGAAACTTTAAAGGGTTCAGAAATGATTTACGAGGATGTTGCCAAGGTTGGAGGGTTTGAGCTATAAGGAGAGGTTGAATAGGCTGGGGCTGTTTTCCCTACAGCATCGGAGGCTCTATAAGGTTTATAAAATCATGAGAGGCATGGATAAGGTAAATAGTCAAAGTCTTTTTCCTGGGGTGGGGGAGTCCAGAACTAGAGGACATAGGTTTAGGATGAGAGGGGAAAGATATAAAAGAGACTTAAGGGGCAGCTTTTTCACGCAGAGGGTAGTACCTGTATGAAATGGGCTGCCAGAGGAAGTGGTGGAGGCTAGTACAATTGCAACATTTAAAAGGCATCTGGATGGGTACATGAATAGGAAGAATTTGGAGGGATATGGCTGGATGATTGCCAGTGGGACTAGACTGGTCGGCATGGTCGAGTTTGACCGAAGAGTCTGTTTTCTTGCCGTACATCTCTATGATTCTATGACTCTATGGTGGAGGAGCAGGGGTGAATGCATCGGTATTTCAGTCTTTGCTATTCTGGTTTCAAGTAAGTGCACCAGAAAGAATATAAAAGTAGTTTTAAGATTTCCAAGACATATGGAGTATACTTTCAGGATATGGAATTGGTCTTTTAGACCTGCGATGAGGAGATATTTCTTCACCCAGGGATGTGAATCTTTGGAATTCTCTGCCTAGGGGCTATGCATGTTTAGTGTTTGAGACAGAGAGTAATGGATTTCAAGACACCAATGGAGTCAAGATGTAGAGAGTAGGGCAGGAAAGTGGAACAGACATAATCATATTGAATGGCTTTCAGTACCACAGAGCCTGCTCCTAATCCTCCTCTTTATTCCTTCATGTTTCACATGAGCATTGAAAACGTGATTCCAACTGAGGCTTTCGCTGGTAGCTGAGATTGTATTGACACAGGGTGAAACTCAGTAGAAAAGCCTTGTTAACTGCTTAGCTTTCCAGGATGCTAAATTTCACAAGGGGTCTGCAAATAGGACTTAGACCTCCTTCCTCATTTACATATGTAAGGGGCCTAATGGCTCCAGGGATACCTGAAAAATGTTCAGTGTGACATTGGCTTCATTGTGCCTGCACTAAAGCAAGCACAACAAGGTTCAATTTCTACTTGCAGTACACCAGGAAATGGTGGTTTCTAGTAAATAAACCACTTATATCTAGAGCAGTCATGAGTTGTATGACTTGTACCACTTGATGACTCATTTTCCATAAGGCACTGAATGCCATGAAGTGTCCTTTTATGTTTATTTGGAGAAGCTGCTAGGAAGGAAAACTAAGAGTAAAATGTATAATTTAATCTAGTTTTGCTATTTTATCACATTCTGTTGATTCTGTGAAACTTAAGAGGCTTGAGTATTTACAAGAAAATAAAGAGGTTTCATATAAAATGTGATTTGAAATAGCATTTCGCATGCATTGCCTGTCAGATTGACTAGTTAGTAATAACTGAGTTATGAGGATGAGTTCAAAACTAAATCAGGATACTAAAGCATTCTAAATTGGACTGATTTATTGTGTTCAAAATGTATCTTTGCAAAGTCAAATTTTCAATCTCATATTATAAAGAGAACTAAATGTAACTGTTTCATTCACACAGTGCGTTTTGTGCCCTCAGGACATTCTGAAGCCTTTGAAGAGAGTAAAGTCACTGTGTTAGTATATGAAAAGGAGCAATTAATTTGTGCTCAGCAAACTCATCAACAAAAACCAGTTAATGATCAAAACCTTTTTTTGATTTAGGCAATGGTGGATCCATTGTAGCAGGATGGCATCTGTTCGATGTGTGACATGTCACTCCAAGGCTGATGTGCTCCACGCAAGAAGAATTTGTTTCATTTGAGAAACATTGCTTACCTCCAACATGTAGAGGGCAACAGTGTTGAAACAGAATATTGCTGGCCACATCCCTTGCTGTACAGGATGTCACCACTCAGGGAGTGGGGAAACAAGTGAAGCAGCAGGTAAGTCATTAAGAGTCCACTCTGGTAATTTCACAAATTAAAAACCAAATTCTACTATACTGTAATAATCATTGTTTTCATAAAACCAAATGCTCTTGAGTCTGAGTGTAGTGAAAGTTATATTTCTATCTGTATGGAGTTGCTGTGTCACTTAATGGTGGAGTTGGCCATTAATGTAGCCTTAATAAAAATATCAGCAAGTCAATTGCTCTAATACCTCTTTCACAGCTCTGAGAGAATATCTTTTAATCGTAAGCAAATAAAAATCACTAGGCTATTGAGTTTATTAGGATAAAACTATATTTGCAGATGATTGCTCCTTTCAGTGGTTGCTGTGAACAGCTGTCCTACCTGAAAAAATGAAGTGATTCATTGATGAAGATCATCAATGTCTGTAAGCTACGCCTCCTTACTGCATTGAAAGATGTTTTAATAGTACAGTGTGGCATGCACATATACTAATCTAGATCACAGATAAATATTTACTCAAACAAATATTTATCAACATTTTTGCAAATATATATTCCCAATTCCAAATGATATTTTTAAAAAGTGATATGAGAGAGGCAAATAACTTCATAACCATTGTTCATAATATGGCCTTTCTCCATTTAAAGCCAATGCTAGTGTGAGTATTTAATCAGCAAAGTCACTAGATACATGTTGTAATATTTTATTGCCCCACACCTCCACTGGTGAGTGTAAGTTGAAGAGTAGAGGTTGTCATTGACAAGGGTCAGATATGGATTAATTTTCCATTTCTCCTAACTTCTCAACAGATCACAACAATATGTAGTTTAGAGATGTGTCTTATTCCCCTCAAGTGCTGTGACTCTAGAGCACAAAATAGGCTTTTGGTGAGTTTAAATCAAAAGAAGGTATCGACCTTTATTTTTGTACAAACATAAAATGTGACTGCAATAATTATCCATTCTCCAATCACACAGACATACAGACAAGTAAAGGTGATTGCAGAAGAATAGTTTCATGCACTGATATCATCAAGGAGAATTCAAAGGTCACAATTAAATTTTCTCTTGAAAGCGGTCGTCATACGCATTGTAGACTTGGAATTTCTCTTTTTAGTTTGCCAAAAAGAAAAAAGTTAAAGTCAAAGGTGGCTTGACAATGGTTTAATCTGAGCAAGAAAAGCAGATTTCTGGCTTCTTCCATCTTTTGTGTTCAAACTCATATTCCACAGACACACCAACAATTCCATTTCTCTGTTGGAAGTAACTTCTTCAAGTCAGGATTATTTTCTTTCTAAAGCAAGATGGCTTCCTGCTGAGGTCCTTGTCCTAGTCTGACTGATTGTTTTTGTGCTGTTCTTAGATTTATGTTTATTTGCTATATCAAGACAGATTTTGTTTTATGGTGAAAGTATCTAAGTTTCTATTGTCCACACAAAAGAGTTAATGGCTACACAATTGGTTACACAATGGCTGATGTCTAATATATCTCATTTACATTCCAACCATGAATGGAAATACTTTTACTTGCAATCCCATCTTCGTGGGCTGACACAGACAACAACCATTGTAGCTTAACTTTCTTCAATTGAAATGAGGAGTGAGTGGTGATCACCACCTGAGTAGGTAGTTTTTATTGAAAGTGACCTCCCAGACAAGCTCGGTCATGTCTGTACAGAAGCTGTAAAATAAGCCACCTGACCCCTGGATTTCATTTTCTTCAGGGAAAATGTAAATATTCTGTGTTCCTTTTAAAAGGTCAAGATGTCCACTGTCATAGTACATTGACAAGCACGTGATATGGGTGTTGCAAGGATAAGAGATTGAGTTGTCAGATTCAGATACCTCTCCTCAGAAGAAATGCCCTGGATGACTTTTGTCGGCTGTTTTCCTTCTGGATTTAGAGGCAATTATCACAGGAGCTAAAAGAGGGTAGCACAGCTGTTATTTTTAGTGTAGGCAGGGACATGTCCAGTAAACAGTGCAGAAAACATGCAGGGTGAGTGGCAATGAGGGTTGGGGTGGGTGACAATGAATGAGGGAAGATACTGCAGTCAATAATGAAAGTAGTAAAGCAGGAACCATGTTTGGGAGGTATAATAGCAGAGATAGTGAGTGTGACATACTGAAGAGAACATGATTGCACTCACACTGGCAGAATTGAGCAACTCATTGATTTTCTTCCTGTAGTGCTGAGCTTTCCTCCAGATGGCTGAGACTGAACTGGCCCGGGTGGAAACCTCAGACCAAGCTGGCATGGTCTTATGTCAAGGCCACCACTGCCACAAAGCAACCAACAATGTTCCCTTCTCTATCATGACTGAGGGAAATGTCAGGATCTGTGTAGGGCTAGTGCTTGTCTTGGTGCATAATGGGATTTTAAAGATGTTGGTCCATTCTTGGATATCCTGGTAGTTATGTGTTTCTCCAGGTGGTCAAAGGGGCTAGAATATAACAAGAAGGGTGTCTTAGCATTATAATAAATAGCTAATGAAGCAAGAGCTGAAAATGTGTTGCTGGAAAAGCGCAGCAAGTCAGGCAGCATCCAAGGAGCAGGAGAATCGACATTTCGGGCATGAGCCCTTCTTCAGGAATGAGGGAAGTGTGCCAAGTAGACTAAGATAAAAGGTAGGGAGGAGGGACTTGGGGGAGGGGCATTGGAAATGCGATAGGTGGAAGGAGGTTAAGGTGAGGGTGATAGGCCGGAGTGGGGGTGGGGGCGGAGAGGTCAGGAAGAAGATTGCAGGTTAGGAAGATGGACCTCAGGTCATATCCTCTGCCCAGATTTTCTCCTAGTTAATGAAGCAAGTTTGGTAAGGTGCAGTGAGAAAACCTGCTGGGCCATGTGGAGAGAAACAGTTCATAAAATCTTGATGAAACTGATACTTAACCAAAAAAAAAGGATTCAACCCAGTGTTCCTGGCAATTTTGACATTGTGAGATGTATACTTGTGTATTACCAGGATTAGAGAGGAATTAGTCAATTAAAATTTGGAATTGCATGCATGTGTTGTCTTGAAATTCTATTAAAGCTTAATTCAGCCCAACACTTTAACTTTTGGCTGACATTCTTCATAATCTTTCCAAAGTGGAGTCTTTTACTACTGTTGCTTTATTTCCACTTTTCAATCAGTTCGTGTTTGAAGTAATACCACTGCAGCTTACCGTTTTCTTTCCAGGGTTTGTATAAGTAGATTCCAGACCAGAGTTCAGCCATAATTCAGATTTAATTCCAAGGTAGGGGCTTCAGTGAATAATTCTGAAAATCAGGAATTTGAATTAGAAATGATGTGATCAGTTGTCTCCTTGCAATATTGATTAACTTGCCTGCAGTTCATCCAGGGTTATATTAATAGAGTCTCATTCTGCAGATTTCAGCTGCAAGGAACTTCCACAAAAGAAATTAAATTTTGAATCGAAGGGATCTCCATTTTAACCTTATATGAGGAACTGAATATATTCTATCCCCCTCTTAACAAAATATCAACAGCATTTCCTTTGAAGTTTGTGGCTATCAGAGTCTCTGGTTTATTACAAATGGATACTTAATTTTGCTAAATCAGCTCTGCAGAATGGTGAATTGAATGAATGAATGAATTGAATTTATTGTCACATGTACCAAGGCACAGTGAAAAGTTTCGTTTTGTGAGCAATACAGGCAGATCACGTAGTTAGATAGCATAGACAAGTAAATAATAGGTAAACAGTGGCAAAACAAAAACACAAATGCTCAGAGTTTGTGAGTCCATTCAGTATTCTGCAACAGGAGGATAGAAACTGTTTTGAAATTGGCTGGTGCATGTGTTTAGATTTCTGTACCTTCTCCCCGATGGTTGAGGTTGTAGAAAAAACATTGCCAGGGTGGGATGGATCTTTGAGAATGTTGGCAGCCTTTCCTTGACAGTGGGCCTGGTATATAGATTCTATAGATGGGAGGTTGGCCTTTGTGATTGTCAGGGCTGAGTTCACCACTCTCTGTAACCGTCTCCAATTTTGAATGGTACAGTTGCCATACCAGGTGGCGATACATCCAAACAGAATGGTCTCGATGGCGCACCGATAGAAGTTGACAAGGGTATTTGCTGTTATGCTAAATTTTCTCATGAGGAAGAGGAGACATGGTTGGGCCTTTGTAACCAGTGCATCCACATGAAGAGTCCAAGAAAGCTTGTTGTTGATGACCACTCCCAGGAGCTTGACACTTTCCACTCATTCCACCTCTGTGCTGCTAATGTATAAGGGGCCATGAGTAACATTCCTCTGAAAGTCAATAATGAGTTCCTTGGTTTTGCCGGTATTGATAGCTAGGTTGTTCTAGTGCACCATTTTTCCAGGTTTTCCCCTCCCGTCTGTAGTCTGTCTTGTCTTCATCTGAAATTCAACTGACTACGGTGGTGTCATCAGTGAGCTTGTAAATGGCATTAGTCTGGTATTTCACAATGTAGTCATAGATATACAATAAGTACAGTAGGGGGCTGAGTACGCACCCCTTGTGGGCTCCAGTGTTGAGTGTTAGTGAGGATGAAACATTGTCTGCAATCTTCACTGATTGTGGCCTGTGGGTCAGGAACTTGAGGATCCAATTGCAGATAGTGGGGCTTAGTCCGAGATCGCGAAGTTTAGTAATCAGTCTCGAGAGGATAATAGTGTTGAAGGCTGAACTGTAGTCAATGAGTAGGATTCTTATGTAGCTGTTCTTGGTGTCAAGATGTTCTAGGGAGGAGTGAAGAGTAAGTGATATGGCATCTGACATGGATCTGTTGGTCCTCAAGATAAATTAGAGTGGGTCAAGAGTAGGGGAGAGGTGAAGAGTTGATCAATACCATGACCAGCCTTTCAAAGAACTTCATGACCACGGAAGTTAGGGCCACTGGGTAGTGGTCATTGAGACATGCTGCATGAGCCTTTTTTGAAACAGGCAGGGACAGTGGCCTGCTGCAGGGAGAGGTTGAAGATGTCAGAGAAGACATGCTCTGCACATGCTCTGAGTGCACAGCCTTGTACTCCGTCTGGTCCCATCAATTTCCTTGGATTCACACGAAGGGAAACTGATCTGACTTGTGATGTAGTGACTGTTGGGATAGGTTCGTCAGGACTTGTCAGAATAGGTGGTCTCTGACAAAACACAGATGACCAAATGTAACTTACATGAAAATGAGGCAGTGAGGCATTTGGAGAAATGCTCATAAACTCATGAAGTCAAGACACACAACCTTATCCCCATTCTTCCATTCCAGTGTGTTGTCTAACTTCAGACACACTGCTAGGTTTCAAGCTCTAGCAAGCTATCCTCAACAAGAAGGCTAGCTAGTAGGAGAGAAAATCATGCTTCCTTCAATGCTTGCTGACCTATTCCTCTCGTTGTAGCCAGGGAGCAGATCCCTTGTCAGTCCTCGATGTTTTCGAAAGTTATGTAGCTGAAATTTGGACCATTAGAAAAATAAGTACTTCAGTCCCCTCCAAAAGCACATGTGAATCAGCAGGAGTAGCAAATGTACACTAGCAACCATTAGAAACTGTTTTCAAAAGTTTATAATTTGGTACCGGTCTTTCATTCCTTGGTTTACGTGATACATGGATGTCAGTTATTTCTTTGTTACAAGCCTTTAATAGCATTGCGATTTAACTGAAAGTCCCTCCTTAACAACAGTGTTGTGGGTTGCAGTGGTTCAAGAATGCAATGTTTTCAAGGGTAATTCAGGATGGGCAATAAATGCTGGCCCAGCCAATAAAGCCTCATGCCTAGGATAAATAATTTTAAAAGTACAATGGTGGTAAAAGATGCACAGAAGTTTATCAAGGTGCCGGGCAATCTAAAGCCAAAGTACTATCAATTGAGCAAAATTCAACCATTCTCAAAGTATCCCACACTGTCCCATTCAGAACACTTTGGGTACTACTTAAATTATGTTTATGGTATTTCAATAACTTTGTGCATAGTAGACTACAATAACGATATTATGGTTATAAGTTAAATTATTTCGCATGAGAACTTTGCGCCTTGCAATTTATCCTGTGCAGTCAAATTTTATTGCCTCATATACTGTCTCACTTGGATAAACTCTGTACATTCCTTTCTCTGCCCACACCTACTTTTTATTACTTGAATTAGCTGCCATGTGGTAGCTATTATATCCACAAAGTATTTAATTATGATTTTTTTTATATTCCTACTTTTAAGAAGACTTAAAGAACAGTCATCTTAGAACTAACATAATGAATATTAAGTGTACACGTTAAATATATATCCAAAAGACATGGCATTTTAGTAACCTTTATTTATTTTTTATGACAACAATTACTTCAATAAACATGCCACCAGATAAATATATATCATAAATAATGATTCTGAACTGGTGATAATTAAGAGAATAATCCAAAACATGAAGTAATTCTGATTCTATTTCTCTTCCAGGGCAGCCCCTTCTTTAAGACACACTTTTAATGAAGGAGAGTGGGTACAGCACCTGAATAGCACAGTCCCATCTGTGTAGAGAGGAGAGAATTTGTTTAATTGTGACCCTAACAGACCAGAAATAAATGATGACAGAGCATTCAATGTGATTCTTTAGGGCTAGTTCCATGTTTAAAAAGTATTTCTTTTTCTGAAATACACGTATTCCTTTACAAAATGATACACTGGTACTGGAGGAGGAGTGGTGGGAACAAGGGGTGACATTACACAGCCAAAAGCAGATGAGTTTTGATTTTTTGGGGAGTTAAATCCCCGAAAGTGATATCCATTCAGAATCCTGACTTTATTAACCACCCTAATAATCCCCATTAGTAGCTATTCAATCACCTAGGCTGACCTTTAACCACCCCTTGTCTGTCCAACTGTTTTTCTCCCCTGTCTTTGGGCTTTATCTCCACCTATCATTTACTCCTCTCCCAGTTCCCACCCTATCTTCTGTATGAATGCTAACCTTTTCCTAGCTACCATCAGTTCTGAAGAAGGTCACTGGTCCTGAAACATTAACTCTGCTTTCTGTCCATAGATGCTGCCAGACCTCCTGAGTTCTCCCAGCAATTTCTGTTATTGTTTTCAGCATGTTCACCACACCCCACCTCCCCACCAAACCTCCTGACATTGAGTTCCTCAATTGTACAATGAGGCCCCTCCCCCACTAGGACATGGGACCTGTTTAATTTGAGTGGCTTTCCCAAATGGCTGTTCGCCCACCTACTGCTACTGGAACATCAGTGGCTCTGAAAGAGGTACTTCGGACTCTTTGGTAAGTTGGTCATGAATTGGTTTATTGACTAACCTGGAAAATTCACATGTAGAAGCCAACTGTCAAACGAGTGCCACCTTTTGGGCGCAGTGGGGGGGCTGTTTTTATTGCACTGGCATTTCTGGCGAAAAGGTACATCCTCAATCATCACACTTGAAGTATCTTTCAAGAGTACTTAGTCATGTCAAACATTAACATGTGTTCTTGCCAGCTCTGCAGTGAAATGCTGGGTGAGAATCATGGGTGACATCATTAAAGGACTTTCGGTGGTCAAATAATGATCTTAAGCCATGCCTCCCCAATCATGTAAGCATCCATCATGTGGGAATGATGGTTAGTTTAGACGCTGTGGCACAGCGACTGATAAATCTTTTCATTTTTTTTTGTCAAAATACATATGACAATAAATTGCTATTCTATTCTAAATTGCTATTCTAGTTTCCCAACTGAGAAGCCATGGTAATCTGCCTCCCATGTTGAGGAGGTGGGGGGTCTTCAACTACCCCACTCTGGGACAATCCAAGGAATGGATGTGATGCAAGGCATAGCCTCTGAAAACTACAACCCTGCTCTTGCCTTGAACCTCCTGATCCCATCCTCCCAATAGTCCCTTGCAGCAAGAAAGAAAGTGAAAGGTCTTACCTTCTGGATCCTCCAAAGAGTAGGCCTGAACTGGCAGAGTTTAGGACTCAGAAGCTGCTGGATTGTGATTGGCCTCTTATTGAGTCAACTGGCAGGTGATCTGGTGAGTTATCTTGGTGGTGGGGAATGACAGGTCAGTCATCTTGACCGCCATATTTAAAAAAAAGGAAAATTATGCCCAGGATGCCTGCCATCAGTTAGATTTGCTCTAGCATCCTCATCTCCAACCAATTTTTCTGATTAAGTTGCTAAAGAACAAAATTATGTTGTCACTATGAGTGAACGTCTGGGAGCTAAGTGAACATATCTTTCAACATAGTGTTTTCTTAACAAATGAAAGATAAGGGTTAGAAAGGCAACGGTGGAAGGTTGGAGAAAGAGGGTAAGTTAGATTTTGGATGGATTCATTAGCATATCATATACAGAAAGATAAATGATTGCTTTGGAGAAGATAATGGTATGCTGCTTTCTTAAATTGCACCAATCATTGTGATGTCGATACTCCAATCCTATTAAGAAGGGACTCCAGGTTTTTGGTGCAACAACAAGGATACTAATACAGTTCCAAGTCAATATGTCATGTGGCATGGAGTGGAACTTGCAGATGAACATCATCATGTGTACTTGCTATCCTTATCATTCATAATGGCAAAGATCTGTTTTGGAAGGTGCCACATGAGTTGCTTCAGTGCACCTAGTAGATAGTGGACACCTCTACTCTGTGTATCAGTGGTGGAAATGGTATAACCAGTCTCTGCATGAGATTCCCCAATTTGTTCCTGATAGGATGTTGCAAATCATCAAGTTCATTGTGAAGAGTGATGAACAGGTTCTCTTCCCTTATCCACAAAGTTAATTTAAAAAAGTATCCCTTCCTTTGTGGGTATCTTTCTCCCACAACTGAATTTATTTTAAAAGGAAACAATTTAACCAGGCTTTCTTTAGTTAACACTCACATGTGTTGTTAATTACTCAGCACAGGAAGAAATAATTATACAATACATATACACACGGATTATGAATAATGAGTGAGTCCAAAAATATAAAAAGTTACAAGAAGGTACACAAATCAGTCTCTGGATCATTCGTGAAGAGTAGATTGTAGAATGATGTAGCTGTTACACTGGGTAGTGCTGGTAATGTTGATATTGGTGGCTGAGTAGTCAATTTTGAGATTCTTGGCTTTATAATCTGAGGATTTTTTTTGTCCTGGTTTCTTTTGATGGTGCATTGCTGGCAGCACTGAGAATCAGAGAGCACATGTTCTTATTTTACCTGCAGTACAGGGGTGTTTAATGGCTGTACCCAAGTTGTGACCATCACAGCACACCAGCCCACACTTTAGTCATACAAAAAGTAACAATGGCAATTGGTTTTTAAACTGCTTGTTTTGGAACATCCTTGGAAGTGTAAACACAAACATATATGCAGGAGATGGGCTACCTGCTGAGAGGACTGTCTCCCTCTCAAACAGTTGAATACAATTCTGCTGCTGTTGATGGCCCACAGTGCCTCAGGAATGCCCACTTGCTATATTAGGGGAAACCTTGTGGTATTGTCACTAGACTATTAATTCAGTGATGCAGATACTATTCTGAGGACCTAGGTTTAAATCTCTCAGATGCCAGATGGTAAAATTTGAATTCAATAAAAATCTAGAATCAAAAATATGAGAACCATGAAACTGTAACTGATTGTTGCGAAAAAAAAACCCAACCAGTTCACTAATATCCTTTAAGGAAGGAAAGCTGTCATCCTTACCTGGTCTGCGATTTCAGAATGTGGTTGACGCTTAAATGACCTCTGGACAACTAGAGAAGGGTAGTAAATGCTGGCCCAGTCAGTGACACAAACATTCTGTGGATGAATTATGAATTAAAAAACACTATTGTATTCAGCATATTGGTATTGTCTCACAATATAATAGAGGGTATGCTCAATGAGTAGATAGTAATTTGTTTCCACAAAACAGTGTGGTGACAATATTGTCTTGGATGGATGGATCTGCTGCAGACAGATTGGCGAAGATGAGGTCACATTTGTTCTTCCCTCTTGTTGTTCTCTCACCATTTGTAGTTAGTCAAGTCTAGCAGCAGTGCAGTTGAGGAATTAGCTGGCTCAGTTAGTATTGGTGCAGCTGAGACACACTTGATAATGGACACTGAAATCTCCAATCCAGAATTAAACTTGCAGCCTTATTACCCTCATTGCATCTGTTGTTCAACATGGAGCAAACTGATTTATAGTTGAATGGAGGGGAGGTGGCGGTGGTACGTTGTAATCAGTTGGAGGTTTCTTTGCCTATGTTCAGAGTCAATGATGTGAACTCCCTCATGACTGTATACCATTGTGTCACTACCTCAGCTGAGTCTGTCCTATTGGTGGGACAGAATATACCGGGGATTGGCAATGAGGAGTGGGGTATTGTCTGTAAGCCATGATTCCGTGAGAACGCTGTTGCTCGAGTGGTCTGTGGGAAACTCTCCCAAGTTTGGCTCAAGTCTTCAGATTAGCAAGAAGGCTTGGTAGATTTCATCGTGGGTTGACAGAACTGAATGGCTTGCAAAGTCATTCATTGGGCAAGTAAGAGTCAACCAAATTGAATTTACAGTCTTCAAAGCAATTCACAAACTCAAGTGGCAAAGGTACAGGATTCATCCTGGCTTCCCAACACTTCGATCTCTCGTTTGCTACAATGTTTAAAGAGGGCACCAAAACCTTGTCTGCAGGCATTAAGTTAAGTTCCATTTGGAGAATCTCTTCCAGACTTTTCTAAAATAACAGAGAAAGTAATCAGAGAGGTTATGTATGCAGATACTGTGTCATAGCTTGTCACAGCAAGAGAGACAATCAGACTGTGACAAACATATTCTCACATGCTGCCAAAAACCCTTGTCTCCAAATCAGTGTGCAAACCAGTGAGGGATATGTTTCAGGAAGCACCAGGCACATGCTATGAAGAACCAGATGTAACTGTTGACAGCACCAGCCCGAAGGCTATAGAAAAATTCTCAGATATCCTCTCAGGTGTTGTTGACCCCTAAATTGCCTAAGCTTGTTATGCTGTGCGTGCATAAACTTCCAAGTATCTAATTATACAATAATGAGAACCTGCAGGTAAAGCAATAGGAGCCCCTTGTAATCTGAACTGGATGTTGTCCTGACATGTAATTCTCCAATCTTTGAATAGTCGAATTGAGAAACATTTTAGTGAACTGCAGCCAAACATGAATTATTAAGTTATCCTCACTTACAGGTGAGAATTAAACACAAAGGTTTAGGGTTGTATGCAAATGTCGCTTATTTTACTCAATTTACTGTTTTATTTAATAGAGAAAAAAATCACATGCTCTACCCCTTTAGTGGCCCTTTTGCCATTACCTTGCTTTCCAGAGAACTTCTCACAAACTGAACTGATCTCCTACAGCCAGCCTGTCTTGAGCTCTTCTATGCAAAACCTAAAAGACTTCCTCATTCAAACACTTGGCAAGTGAACTGTCCAGAAAACCAGATGATTTTCCTTTCTCCTTGGAGTATGAGACTTGAGGGCAACCTCCTGCTTTTCTCAAATGTAAAGGGAGCATTCTGGCTTGATGCAAAAGGAATGATGCGTTTCATTACTCAGTTGAAAGTAAGCTGTGAGACATGCCATTGTACAGACTGGCTTGTCTATCTTTAATGTCTGTCTTTAGTGCCTGTCTCTCAATAAACTTTTGTCACAGTTGACTCTTTTTTTTTGCACCTGTGCAAAACTGCATTTTTCAAAAAATATACAAACTTTAAAGACAGTAGTCTTCTAAATAAGCATAAATATAAGTGTACGGATAAATGAATCATGATATATGTACCAGTCATTCACTGGAATTCCCACATGGCTTAAATACATTGGTGCTTAAATCCTGACTAGGCTTCAACCTAGCTCCATACAAAATGTGGTTTGAGGTTAATACATGTTCCTGGTATGTTCTTTTGCTAGCAGAGCCACTCCCAAGCAAGACTGGAGGTTACATTCAGCATTCTAAATGCCACTAGCAAGTTGATAATTACCTAATACCTGAAAGTCTGCTGGCATGGAATGACTGATTATTATTTCCCTGACAAAAATGATCTGGTTAATTCGAAGAAAAACATTTGAGATTGTTTGCAAAGCTGAACAGGTAGCAATCTGGTTTAAGGAATTTTACAAAAAAAAGCATTGTTTTGCAGTCTGCAAACGTCACTGGCTTTAATAAGTCCTGAATTGTCTACCTTCATTGACAAACAGAAAAGTACCTTCATTGACAAACAGAAAAGCAAGTGTTCCAAATGACCCTCTGCCTGTCATGTGTAAAAAATGAGCAACCTGCTATTTGCCTTTATAACTGGCTGAGATAAGACCAGAGTAAATAGTTTCTTAATCAGCAAGCAGAAAAAGAATGCACTCTCTATTTAGATTTTCAATAACCGCAAATGGTCTTTCAAAATTGACACAAATTAGTTCTACTGTCAGATGGTGACAAACTAAAACACACCTGACTGTTTAAAGCTCTCAGAAATAACTATTTCGCTGATACCCCATAAAAGTAAAACAATTTCATTAACTAAAAGTTATTAGTAGGCACTCCTCTTTTTGAAGAAGAAATTACTGTTCTAAGAAGCCTGAATCAAAAAGCACCGTAGCCATGCTGAATAGCAATCCCATTGAGAAAGTGCGACAGGGCTGAGTACTGAAATAAAATTGGAGCCTAAAAGTAGTAAATGAGATTACCTTGAATGACTGTGCAAATATTTAATTTTGAAATGAAACTGTCTCTTTAAACAAATTGCTACAGGGACACAAAGGAGATAATTTTGACTTTGTGTGTGATCTTGCAAAATAGTGAAAGCAAATTGGCAGCCTGCTGTACATTTCTATCCCAATTTGTGTTCTGACTGAATTCAATGGAAATAATTATCAGAAGAGAAGTCCATATACAAATAGCTTTTAACTGCGTCATATACACCTGTGAGTGCCAGTTTCAAATTAAAGCTTGTTCTAAGTCACCAACTCAACTAGGATTGTAGCTGCACTATTAATAATGCCTTTAGCAACCATGGGCTAGTGAAGGCAACAAGAAATTGTTCGGAGTCTTTAGAGTCATCGAGTCATAGAGATGTACAGCATGGAAACAGACCCTTCGGTCCAACTCGCCCGTACCGACCAGATATCCCAACCCAATCTAGTCCCATTTGCCAGCACTTGGTCCACATCCCTCTAAACCCCTCCTATTCGTATACCCATCCAAATGCCTTTTAAATATTGCAATTGTACTAGCCTTCACCACATCCTCTGGCAGCTCATTCCATGCATGCACCATCCTCTGCATGAAAACATTGCCCTTTAGGTCCCTTTTATACCTTTCCCCTCTCACGCTAAACCTATGCCCTCTAATTCTCAACTCCCCCACACCAGGGAAAAGACTTTGTCTATTTATCCTATCCTATCCATGCCCCTCATAATTTTGTAAACCTCCATAAGGTCACCCCTCAGCCTCCGACACTCTAGGGAAAACAGCCCCTGCATGTTCAGCCTCTCCCTATAGCTCAAATCTGCCAACCCTTGCAACATCCTTGTAAATCTTTTCTAAACCCTTTCAAGTTTCACAACATCCTCCCTAGAGGAAGGAGGTTGAGGGGTGACCTTATCAACATTTATAAAATCATGAGCGACAGAGAGAAGGTGAATAGCAAGGGTCTTTTCCCTAGACTGCATGAATTCAAACGCGGGGGTATATTTTTAGGAAGGTAATGATCTAGTAGTATTATTGCTAGACAATTAATCCAGAATCTTAGCTAATTTCTGAGTTCAAATCCTGCATGGCAGATGGTAGAATTTGAATTCAATGAAGAACCAGGAATTAGGGGTCAAATGATGACCATGAACCCAATATCAAGTGTTGGAAAACCCCTTCTGATTAATTAATGTCCTTTAGGCAAGCAAACTGTCATTTTTACCTGGTCTGGCCTACATGTGACTCTGGACCCAATGTGATTGATTCTTAACACCCTGTGGCAATTAGGGATGGGCAGTAAATACTGGCCTGGCCAGAGATGCCTACACTCAGCGAGTGAATAAAAATGAGAAATTTTTAAAAAGGACAGGAGGTGCAAATGTTTTAGACTGAGAGTGGTTCATGTGTGGAATGAACCAGAGGAAGTGGTGGAATGCAGGTACAGTTACAACATTTAAAAGACATTTGGAAAGTACATAAATAGGAAAAGTTTGGAGGGATATGGGCCAAATGCAGGCAAATGGGACTAGTTTAGTTTGAGGATATGGTTGGTATGAACTTGTTGGAGTGAAATGTCTGTTTCCATGCTGTATGACTGTATGAGTCTACAACTTGGGTAAAGCACACCGTCTGGATCTGACTAGCTAAGTAATTCATGATAAAGGTGAGTTATTAGATTAGATTATTATTGGATCATGAGTTGTGAATTAATATCTGATTGCTCCATAAATCATATTTTCATGTTCTTTAATTATTACAAGCATTATCAAAAAAGAACATGATTAAGAATAAGATGCAGCATATAATGCAAAACAAAGTTTCTGTTTCTGAATCCAAATTGTTTGGTTTTGTATATACTTTCACTGAATGGAAAAAGAATTAGTTTCAGTCCAATACCTGTCATCCACCCATATGTGTAAGTAAACAATGCTGATAAGTAACTATGCACATTTTAAGCTTTCCTTGTCTGCGTACCTGGAAGGGATGTTTGCACACACTTACCTGTGTAGTCACATATCAGAAGTCCCTCAATATCCGCCCCAAAGCAAATAGCCTTTTTATGATTTTCTGTCACATCATTGCAATTGTTCATGCAGTCACCATGGAGTTTTTGGGCTTGCCGGATATGAACAACCTCTGTGGCCATTTGGGAAAGAATGTATCGGGAAGAGATAGGATACGTTAGCAAACATAGCCCAAAGAGTAATCTCAGAGGAGGAGGAAGATGGAATTGTAGTCACTATTATTGTGTACTGTGAAACCAGTCAATCTAAAAACAAATAGGAAAGCATTAAAGCTTTGTCAAAGTATTAATTAAATGAAAACTGTAATTAGTAATCCTTACTGTTAATAAATGTTAGCCCCTTATCATCTCAGCAATAATATACCAGTGATTGCAACTAAAGAGTCAGGCTCCATATGCATGCAACATTTTATTGTTTTGCGATTCTGACAATGTGTCCATTTGAATTTCATGTCAAAATCAGGTTTGTATGATGCAGAAGCTGAAATTGGTGCCTGAAGCAAGACTTCGAATGTTTGTATTTGTTGTCTATTTGCCCTTAGTGATATATGCATTGTGAGGAAAGCAGAATCGAAATATTTATTGTTATGCTGTAATATTAATCACAATGTTAAAACATGTTCATTATTTTAGAATGTATGTGTGCAAAATCATCATGGGCAGCATAATTTCTTCAAAAACACTGATATACTCCACAAGTGGTCACTAAATTCAAGAAAGTTAGCATCAGATAGTACTCTGTCCAATGCATCATCGACGTCCTACACTTTGAACCATGAGTGTCGAATGGATATGTTTTAATGCGTGGAACATCTTTATTCTACATTTGTACTTGCACACAAATGCCTTTCTCTGTTAGTTTTTGTTTTTATTCGTAATAAACTGAGATGAAAAGCCAAAGATTTATTACATCTTGCAAGATGTAACAGACAAAAATGAAATATTTGGTAGATCAACACTAGTAATTAGCTTTCTCCCTGTCAGACCCCTCAGATGTCTCACATTTTCCTAAAATCACTTTGACACTGCTCTGTCCAGCAGCAGATGAAACACAAGCTATACCAAGTTCCTGAGTTTTCTCCTGTCCAGAGGTCAGGCCTCCAGCAATCCTGGAAGATTCCTGATTTAAATAAAACACACAAACTAGGCACCCTCTAGCCTACTGCCATTGTAAAATCACCAAAGTAAGGAGAACCAAGATTAAGACTGAAGCTTTCACTTCTGACCTTACTTGGGTCAAGTTGTCATGAGGCTTGTTGTTCGGAGTGGAGACATGATACAATTTCATTTTCTGTGCCTGCCTGCCTCAAAATGCAATAATGAAAATGCTGTAAAGCCTTGACTTCTATGTAATTTATTCTTTTGGTAACAGCTCTGCCTGCCTCTACTAGGCTGATCCGAGAAACAATCCTAGTTATCTTTAATGACTAATGACTTTGTAAGCTTATCACATTTCCACCACTATTTGCAAGTCTTTGTCAAAGGCTAATAACACTTTTCTGATTGTACGAACTGTCCAAATACTATATCTTTACAACTCTCACTATTATTACCCTCAGTTCTAATTATTAAGCATCGCTTACTCCCTCTTCGTTGTTTTATTTCATTGTCTGTCTGAAATTTGTTCAATTTATTTATTTTCAAGTATTTGATGGATCTTGCCATTTATCTCTTAGCTGCCACTCCTTTGTCATATGCTGTCGAGCTCATTTAGGTAACGTACCATCTAACTCACCTATTGATTTCAAGAAGTGTTATGCCTCACCCTTGAGCCATTTGCATTCCCTGATATCCTTGCACATACCAGCACTGAAAATCCGAATTAATTCAAAGATGCTTCTTATTGTGTTCTAACAAGATATACTCCAAAACTAAAGTATTTCACACACCATTTCCTATATTATTAAACTTGACAATCCTATTGACAATTGTTAGTCATGACTGATGGAATGCCAGGGGGAAAATCAATCCAATAATGATCTACTGGAAATTTGGAAAGGAAAGAATATGGCACTTTGAGTCTTTATCACCCACTCAGTAGGACCTTGGAAAATATGCAATGAAATCTTCTCTCTTTATCTTGCTAGGTAAAACTCAGAGTGCAGTTCGCAGCTTCGAAAATCAGTTTTGGTTGCCAGTGTAAACTTGTCAAATTCTACACTTCCAATCTGTCGTGGAATTAAGCAAACTCAAATATAGCTGGAGTTTCAATCCAGAATAGATCAGAGATCACAACATGTCAACAGACACAGTGTTTGCCCCGTATGTCTGCTTAATTCTCCTTTATAACTAACTCAGTTATTCCCATTGCACCTACACTTTTACAGTTATTGTGTGTGTGTGTATCGAATGAATGCACATGCTATACACATGCAAAGGCACAGTTTCTTTTCACTGGTTCTGAAGATGCATTGTTCCTCGTTGTCCTTTCGAGCATATAAGATGTCTCAATATAAAGGAAGTTTAAATTCTGGATGAAGTTGAATTATCTTTGTTTAATTGTTAGCTACAGTGAGCAATGATATCTGCGTCTTTTTAATCTGTTTTGAGATGAGCAGCCTCTGCATTGAATACTTGCCAAGATACAGAAACTACAGAACAAGGGAGAATACAGCCTCTAGACCAATATTCAATACCCTTTAATATCTCTTTCCTCAAATGGAAAGTAACATATAAAAAAAATCTTTTCCTCTGTTTCATTTCGCAGTCAATTTTGGCTCCCTCTTCTTCCAGGTAGTCATTTAGTTTACTCTCAGGATTTCTATGTGATTGCCAAACAGGAAAAGATCAGCAGGCTACCTCATACAACTGTGATGTCCGAAGCATCAGGTCACGAAATCTCTAATCCCAGACCTATTCCCCGCACCACCTCCCCCACCCCCCACCCCCCCATCACTTTCCCCACTGAGCAGTCCAAAAACAATGGCTTCTGGTTTTACGGATTACACCTCATGCATGAATGGTCATTGAACGTGTCAACAAGAAGCAGGGATGATCTAACCACAATTAGTGATAAGGTAGGGATTATTGCCATCAGCTACATCAGTACATTATAACTACAATATTGGTGACAAAATGAAAAATTTTCCAGGTTTGTCCTGTCCATGCAAGACAGACCAATTCTGGCAATCACTGCCCAATTAGAAATCTCTCAAAGTGGTTTTCAAAACGTTATCAATGGCATGTACTCAAGGATTGCCTGCTCATTGATGCTCAATTCGGGTTCTGACAAAACCATTTGGCTCCCGACTTTGCTCCAAGATCAATAGCTGAATGCTGGGAGTTAGTAGGAATGAAAGCCTGTGATATTGAGGTTACAAACGATTTTGGGTGTGATAGTTCACAGAGGGATATTGATTGGTTAAATAAGTAGGCAAAAAGTTCTCAAATAGAGTACAAGGTGAAAAAATGTGGAGATAGGAGGATAAACAAAAGAACAGTATGAAAAGAACTGTAGCAATTTACAACACAAGGGGACAAAGAAAGTCAGCACACCAATGCAACAGTTAATCAGAAAGATTAATGGAATGTTGGTTTTTACTTTATTTTAAGTGAGTGGGGTGTTAGAGTATAAGAGTAGGAAGCTCTTGCTGCAATTGTACAAGATGTGGTGAGGTCACACCTAAAGTAATGTGGGCAGTTTTGGTCCCCTTATTTGAGAAAAGATATTATTTAATTGGAGGCAGTTCAGAGAAGGTTCATTAGAAAGATCCTCAGTATGGCGGGATTATCTTATGTGCAAAGGTTAAACAGGTTGGGACTCTATTCATTGGAATTTGAAAGACTGAGACGTAAGCTTGTTGAAACATATAGGATTCTTAAGGGGCTTGATAAGGTAAATAGAGTCATAGAGATGTACAGCATTGAAACAGTCCCTTCGGTCCAACTTATCCATGCCGATCAGACATCCCGACCCAATCTAGTCCCACCTGCCAGTGCCCAGTCCGTATCCCTCCAAACCCTTCCTATTCATATACCCATCTAGATGCATTTTAAATGTTGAAATTGTACTAGCCTCCACCTGGCAGCCCATTCCACACACATAACACCCTCTGTGTGGAAAGGTTGTCCCTTAGGTCTCTTTTATATCTTTCCCCCCTCACCTCATGGGACCAGAAGGGACCATCCCAGAATTAAGGGGCAACAATTTAAGACTGAGATGAGAAGGAATTTCTTCTTTCAGTCTTTGAAATTCCTTGCCACAGAGAGCTGTAGAATCAAAATCCTTGTGAATATTTAATACTGAAATAGATTCTTGATCCAGTAGGGGAATCAGAGGTTACTGGATAGAGCGATCAGCATTGATCCTATTAATGGCAGAGTAGGCTCGAGGGACTGAATGGCCTACTCCTATTACTATTTTGTATGGTCTTACGATAAGATTAACATCATCCAGGGCAAAGTAGTACACTTGATTGACACCCCAACTTAAGCATTCAGCAGTCACCCTATCCATTCAATAACTAAGCATTCACTCCCTTCACCACAAATGCACAGTAGCAGCAGTGTGTACAATCTATAGGATACCCTCCGCAACTTATCAAGACCCCTTTAACAGGACACACTGGATCTATGACCTCTACCACCTTGAAGGCCAAGGGCATTAGACATATGGGAACACCACTACAGACAAATTCTCCTCCAAGTCACATGATATCCTGAATACCAATAATATTGGTAGTCCTTTACTATTAATGGGTTAGGCAACAAAGTGTTCAAGGACTTTGGAGATGGAAGAAATATTAGAGGTGGGGCAACAGTTGTCAAAGATAGCTGCTAACCAGAAGGGACTATTGGTGACAAAATGGAAGGGAAGAAAGCACGCATCCAAGGAAAGGGAACAAATTGTAATGTTTCAAGTCAAGACATAACGTCTATTATTTCATGGGAATTGGGTTGAGAGTGGGACCAGCACAGAGGCTCAATGGTTAGCATTGCTGCCTCACAGTGCCAGAAACATGAATTCCATTCCAGCCTTGTGTGCCTGTCTCTGAGGAGTCTGGGAGCTCTGGTTTCCTCGCACAGTCCAAAGACTTCACCTGACAAAGAGCAATGCTCAGAAAGCTTGTGATTTCATGTAAACCTACTGGACTATAACCTGGCGTTATGTGATTTCTGACCTCGTCCAAAGATGTGCAGGTTAGATGGATTGGCCACGTTAAATTGCCCTGTAGTGTGCAGGCTAGATGGACTAGCCTTTGGAAATGAGTTGTTAAAGGAATAGGGTAGGGATAGTGCAAACTCAATGGGCCAAATGGCCACTTGCCATCCTGCAGAAATTCTACGACTCTGCGCAGGGGTTTTCCTCTCCTTATTGTTCACTTTATTATTCCCAATTATTTTTATAAGTTTACTAAACAATACAGAATTATGGATAGCTTTGGATTCACAGCTATTCAGAAGCAAATTGAGGTAACCTCAAATGTTTTTGTGTCTGGCCTCTGTATCTGACAGACAAAGGAGAGTTTTCTGCAATCAAATTCAAAGGTAGAGATAAAAAGACATTGTCCTTGACTCTTTGATTCACCAAATCCCTCTGTTAAAATAAAAATTATCCCTGAATATTTTGAAAAGAGAGTTCAAATGGAATGTGGTTGTTGATCCATAACCAAGTATAATTATGAACTTTGAAACAAGAAACAGTTGATTATGGAGTGCAGCCACTTTAAACACGGAAACATCCGCCCAGAAAGATTTGGAATTGAATACAAGTTGTGAGACTTTTTACTGCAATTGGTTTTGATGTCAAAAGAAATATTTTAAATATTTGACACTTCAAGACACAACTATTAACTAGCATTCAGATCTATAATTGTGTAATTTGATGAGACCTGCAAGCAAATTTAAAAGCAATAATTTTCATGTGAATAGAGTTTGAGAGTATTAAACCAGTCTGCACTATAATTTAAGATTCTCCTACACCAAGGATACAAAATCAAAGAAAGCACAATGAGCAGAATAGTTGTTCCCAGCATAACTGGCATCTAGATCTAAAGAAAAATGCAAGGTGCTAATTGTTATTTTTGGTTTTCTGCAATACTGTATAATCTTGAGGATAAGAAGCACACAGCAGTCATTCAATTCGTGTTTTCATCCAAATGTTATGAAAATTTGGTGCTATAATTTATGACAATAACTGCTAGTGAATCACAGTGAGTATTAGAATCAGTGATTGCTACCTATATTATTTTCTGCTTGTCCTTAAAATTGTTCAGTTTAGTCCTGCCTGTTGTTGCTGAGCTTTCGCACAGTTTTCTTTGTTTTTCTGGACATTACTAGGACTATGTGGATGCGAACAATGTTATTACTATAGCAGGGATGTGGGATGCTATCATTTTCCCACAGTATCATACAAACCTTGCCATGACAATACAGATGTTGTGCTGTAGACTTACTAAGTATGAATGCACGTACATTTCTTGGGAATGCGTGTGAATGTATTTTTGCTAAAAAGTAACTCCAACTTCGTAAACGTTATCAGATTTGTTGAAGGATATTTGATACCCTTATACTCTACTTTTGCCCTTTTCTGATGTACCTTGCTTTTATAGCTCAGTTTGGTGGTTATTTGATAGGAGATCAGCTCTAACCTCCAACCTTTCACTGTGTTGTAATTTTTCTTGTCTTTACCTATTTTATTGATATTGCTATGGTCATTGCCCTCCTGAACTTTCCTCTTGTTCATCTGAAGCAAGAACTCACCCTGTACACCATGCTTTGCATTCTTCATCTGCCGAAATCAGGATTTACGAGGGAGTCGCTTGCTGTTGGCCATGAACTGAGGGCACTACCAGAAGTGAGCAGCTCAAGAGCCACCTGAAATTGCTGCTGGCGCTTTGTTTTAATATCGCAGGCAAAATGCTACAATCTTCCCAACCTTTAGAGACAGCTTGCCCATATTGAAAAGTTCCATTTTAGGTCTCCTGCCTACCAGCAGCAACCTTCAGTTAAGCTCTAGGGGTGGGTGGTGAAGAGACCAGGAGATCAGAGAGGAGTTAATGTCTGGCTAGCATCTGACCTCAGGAATGCAGTGGATCTGAGAAGGAGGATGCTTACTCTTTGCAATAAAGCAATAGACTTCATCATTAATGTAAACTTAACTTCTTGGCTCCTTTCCAAGATGTCATTCCAGAAATTGGCCTTTGTTGCATCCATTCTATCTTCACAGAACAAGTGTATGATTTCTAATCTATCTCTAAGCTATGGAATACTTCTCTGCCTTATTTTTTTGCTTCAGTCTGTACCTTTACAAAGTTTTCAACCTAACTTCAGACCACCTAAGAACAATTTTTTTGATTTGTCTGGTCTCCTTGCCTTCTCTGAATGATGTTTTCTTATAGTGGAACTTTTCTCTTCATCTAGATTTCTTAACAAAAAAAAAGTGTTAATTCTTGATGCCTGTTATTCCCAAAGAAAATGATAAAGAATTAAGCTTACTTCAAACCTGTAATAATAATGAGGTACCCCGAATTATTGAAGTTGGGGTTCCCTAAATCGTTAAGCTCCAGGCTGAGGAGGGATAAATTGGTCCACTTCTTTACTCACCCATGCCCCACTAGATCACAACAAGGTTAAATCACAATAGATCCCTCTCTACTGTTTGATTTTCTCCCACACCAAATGAATTTATGTTTTCAAAGACAATTTAACCAGGCACTCTTGAGTTAATGAAAGGGTGCATTTATTAATTATTAAATGTGTGAAGAAGTAATAATGACATCCACAAAAACACAGATTAGAAATGAGTTCAAAAAGAATTAAAGTTAAAAAGATATATTGGGCTCTTCCTGAAGAGTGTAATGTGGAACATTGGTAGTTAAGCAGTCGATTTTGATATTCTTGGCTTGGTAGATTAGCTGAAATTCTTTTGTCCTGTTTCTTTGTTAGCTGGCTTCTCGCACTCAGAATTATAGAGTCCTTTGCCTCCAATGCAAGGATGAATCGTGGATAGTTTTTTAACTATGACTTGCGCAGCACACCAGCTCTCTCACCCGGGTTAGTGCACATGAGCAGCTCAGCTCACTTCTTCCATAGCAGATACGGATCAAGATTGAATTAGCTTTTAACCATTGTTCTTCTGTATTCATGAAAAGGGAGAACACAAGCTTATTTCCCAAACAGATTGTTATAATTTTGCTCATAATGTTTGCTGTCTGAGAAAACTGTTAGGAGATTACTGTTCAGTTAGTAGCATGTTTCTGCCTTTTAATTCCACTCTTTTGAAGCTTCCTTGGCATCTTATCAGGTATGACATTCCATGACCTTTCTCTCTTTCCTCTGACAATCACTGAATGTACATTCATTGTCCGTTTTGTTTTGGCTCCCGTAGTCCTTTTTTGAAAAGACACATGTTGGAATTCAGAATTCGATATGTCTCGAGGTGATCCAGGGTTTTGGTCCATAGACTTGACAACTGATTGCTCGGTCACAGATCACCTTCAGGATTTCCCTCCTCATCCAATCTCTATTATATCTGTGTAGAGATCACCATGTGTAATCTTTCCACCAAGCTGTGTTGTTATCTGTTAAAGAAATGGCACCTTTACTAGCTACGTTTCATTTAGTTTCTATATAATACAACAGAAGATGATTGCACAGTGCACTTTTTATACCACTAACTTACTACAAAACCCTGATGTAAATGGAAACAAATATTTACACTTAAATATAACACCAAGTTTAAAACCTAAGTAGGATCATCAAGTGATCCATAATGACTTACTGTTTTTATTACTAGGAAGGCTGATTGGAGATTTTAAAATATAGCCAAAAAAGAACTCACATGTTCTGTTCAACACGTGAAATATTCATTCCCAGCTTGTAAACACTGATTTAACTGTTAGGAAGTAAACTTGGAAAAAACCATCACAGGAAATACAAAGTCTGCCAGAATTCGAGACAGAAATAGGTTAAAGATTTGAAGTGGAAACTCTCATTAGAATTCATAGGCATTTTTCTTCCTTTGCAGCATTCAAGCTTTTTGCTCTGAAAATCAATCCAAACTATCTGACATTCATCAGTGTCATATGAAAATAACAGAAAATACTTCTACAGCTCTCAGGTGGCAGAAGTGTTGTAAGAAAAAGGTAAGTGACACAACTGTGTACTTTTAATTGGATACAGTCAAAATTTGTCTTGTCACAAGTCATCACACATGACTCATTTTTAATATTCTGATGAAATTTAGGTCCAACGATAATGTGTGTAGGTCTCCACTCTATTTAAAATTCTTTTAAACAGGTACATTGCAGGGATTATACAGCCCTGTAAAAATTGGTTAGGTCTTTGGGTGGATTCTTTCTTACAAGCCCAATTACATTTGTCTCTTTATTCACGGGAGCATAGGTAAAGGTTTAATGGAATGGGTTGCTATGGACGTGGGTGTGGGAAATTTAAATGGATCACAGCTGTGACGCACATTTTGGTGAAATTAAATCAATATGCTCACTTACTGAGTATGGCTGAAGGAAAATACTGATTTTCGAAAACCAAGATCGCAAAGACTGGTTCCAGGGCAGAGGGAGTTTTGGCAGATGGTTAGGTTAGGGAAGCTGGGATTGTTATTGTAGGAGCAAAGGAGACTGAGGATCAATATGATAGAGGTGTGCAAGATTATTGAAGGTTTAGATAAGGTAGGTAAAGAAAAGCTGTTTTCATTAGCTGATGAAACCAGGTCAAGTGTCACTTTTTTAAGTTTTTGGGCCAGAGGTACAGGAGAGACTGAGAGAAAGTGGCCATGGACCACTGTCTATGGGGAGGTGGGAGGAGAGCCAATCAGTGATTTCAAAAAGAAGTGCCAACGCATTTAAGGGGAATGAATTTGCAGGGTTCTGTGTATAGCATAAGTAAGTGAGATAGACAGGCATCAAGGATCTAATGGGCCAAATGGCCTTCCTCTGTGCCATAATGACTCTATGGGTTAGATTTTATGTTTACCCAGTCTGCAAGCCAGGGAACTATAGACCGGTGAGCCTGACCTCAGTGGTGGACAAGTTGTTGGAGGGAATCCTGAGGGACAGGATGTACATGTATTTGGAAAGGCAAGGACTGATTCGGGATAGTCAACATGGCTTTGTGCGTGGGAAACCATGTCTCACAAACTTGATTGAGTTTTTTGAAGAAGTAACAAAGAAGATTGATGAGGGCAGAGCAGTAGATGTGATCTATATGGACTTCAGTAAGGCATTCGACAAGGTTCCCCTTAGACTGATTAGTAAGGTTAGATCTCACGGAATACAGGGAGAACTAGCCATTTGGATACAGAACTGGCTCAAAGATAGAGTACAGAGGGTGGTGGTGGAGGGTTGTTTTTCAGACTGGAGGCCTATGACCAGTGGAGTGCCACAAGGATCGGTGCTGGACCCTCTTCTTTTTTGTCATTTACATAAATGATTTGGAAGTGAGCATAAGAGGTACAGTTAGTAATTTTGCAGATGACACCAAAATTGGAGGTGTAGGGGACAGCAAAGGAGATTACCTCAGATTACAACCGGATCTGGACCAGATGGGCCAATGGGCTGAGAAGTGGCAGATGGAGTTTAATTCTGATAAATGCGAGGTGCTGCATTTTGGGAAAGCAAATCTTAGCAGGACTTATACACTTAATGGTAAGGTACTAGGGAGTGTTGCTGAACAAAGAGACCTTGGAGTGCAGGTTCATAGCTCCTTGAAAGTGGAGTCGCAGGTAGATTGGATAATGAAGAAGGCGTTTGGTATGCTTTCCTTTATTGGTCAGAGTATTGAGTACAGGAGTTGGGAGGTCATGTTACGGCTGTACAGTACATTGGTTAGGCCACTGTTGGAATATTGCATGCAATTCTGGTCTCCTTCCTATTGGAAAGATGTGGTGAAACTTGAAAGTGTTCAGAAAAGATTTACAAGGATCTTGCCAGGGTTGGAAGATCTAAGCTACAGGGACAGTCTGAACAGGCTGGGGCTGTTTTCCCTGGAGCATCGGAAGCTGAGGGGTGACGTTGTAGAGGTTTACAAAATGATGAGGGATATGGATAGGATAATAGACAAATTCTTTTCCCTGGGGTCAGGGAGTCCAGAACTATAGGGCATAAGTTTAGGATGAGAGGGGAAAGATATAAAAGAGACCTAAGAAGCAACCTTTTCACACAGAGGGTGGTACGTGTATGGAATGAGCTGCCAGAGGATGTGGTACAGGCTGGCACAATTGCACATTTAAGAGACCTTTGGATGGGTACATGAATAGAAAGGGTTTGGAGGGTTATGGGCCGGGTGCTGGCAGGTGGGACTAGATTGGGTTAGGATATCTGGTTGGCATGGACATGTTGGACCGAACGATCTGTTTCCAAGCTGTACATCTTTATGACTCTAAGTCTGAAGGCAGGTGTGCTAGCTAAATCTAGCTAACCCCTTAACCATCCCTAGCCCCCTCACAACTCTGACAACAGCATGAAGTGACCGTTCTGCCAGTGGGCTGATGCTGGCCCTTATGAGCAATTAATTCCCACTTGAAGGCCTCATTTTGCAGCAAGGGTTTAACTGTTGGTGGGAGAAGATCACTCCAAGTGGCCAACCTGGCAGGTTTCACTATATTGACTGGAGGCAGATGGGGGGCTATCTTCTTAAGGGAGCTCCTGAGGGCATCAAGGGCACTGCCCGAGGTTGCGCCATCACCATGGATTCTCAAACATTAGCCCCATTCCACCCGACAAGTGTCCTCACCAGGGGCCTGCCAGTTTGGCACCAGGGAAGATGACCAAGGATATCCTCAAGTCCTGATCTGTAAGCATCTGGCCCAAACATTGGAGAGCTACTGGTCCTTGATTGGCTGACCGCTATCGAAGGTGGGGCAGTATGTTCCACAGGGACAGAAAGCCAATGTCAGCTGATGCCCAGTGCTGCATGCAGCTGCATGTGTGCACAAACTCAGAACCAAGCATGCACAGCAAAGAAATGAGCCATTGAAATAGAGTTCGTCAGGGAGAGGTAGGACAAGTGGAGAGTGGACTTCGTGGGGAGAAAGGGAAGACAGTGAGGAGAGACGGAGAGTGGGGCTGGGAGAGAGACAGCGAGGACCAGAGCAAAGGGAGGATCATAGGGAGAGTGTTGATGGGGTCATTGTGTCAGTGATGGGGAGAAAGAGGACCACCATCTTTTGATCAGTTGGATTCACAAAACAGCATTCCCATTCCCACCCACACCAGCAGTAATATGGTTGCCATTACTGAGAGCAGCTTTCAATTTATTGACTGAAATTAAACTCCATTTACCGTGGTAGGACTTGAATTTATGTTCCCAGAGCATTAGCATGGGCCACTGGATTGTTCGTCCAATAACATTGCCAGTACACCGCTATCTCCTCATGTGATTGTTTGTAATTTTATTTCAAAACATATGATCATTTTGGAAAGTTGGAAACAAAAGTACTGTCTATGTTTCTCTCCAGCAGAGGTGGAGTAACTGGGAGGCTCGAACAAAAGGCTTTCCTTGACAGAGGATGCAGCAATGACAGTATGAGACTTTAACATGAAAGGTTTCCATTATAAATCTGTGTTGAAATTTATAATGGGAAAATTTGACAAATAAAATGACGAGCAAAGCACTGCGAGAACAAGTAAGGCTCTGTATGTAAGATGTGAATGCCAATGTAAATGTGATAGATTAGAGGTAAATACGCAATCCATAACTGCACAAGAATGTAGATCCTTATATTTTGCAAACTAAGATAAAGTGTGCTTATAAAATCTATAAATTCTTATGCTGAACCAATAAGGACTTCAAACCCTCACATGGGCTGGACATTTCTAACACAGCAATGAAAATTGTTATTGCATGGCCCCTGTAGGGAACTTGCACAAAGATTCAGTTCTTACAGGTTAAGTGAGATAAATTAGCATACTGGAGACACACTGTTCTCAGCAAGTGGCCTGGAGTGCACCACTGACTGGCAGCTGCAACAGCCGTCAGAACTGGATCCACTCGGTAATTACCAGTTCGGAAATGTCTTTGCCGTGATTGTGACAGACAGTAACCAACTGTGCTTTGATTGCGAAGAGGAATGGGCAAGGCGGACCCCGGAGAGTAAAACCCACGTACAACCAGCTGCAACCTGCAGGTCACACTACCATGTTAGCAAAATGATGTTATTCAATATTTGCCGAACATTGAAGTGATTCATCACCGCGCATAAGTGGATCTAAAATTTCTATAATGGCCTGCACAAGATTAACAGTAGGTATCGGGTTCCACTGTGCTGACCCAGTTGGGAAACAAAACAGTGTGGTGCCAGTTGGAAAGGCGCACACAGCAGTGGCTCCTTTCAAATATCAGCTCTCCATAATAGGAGGAGAATGGAAATTGCACTCTCAGAATTCGGTGAACTCCTTAGAAATTGCATTACATCGGTTTATCCCAAAAAGTATGCCAGTGACATATACTGAGTGCAGGTGAGGGTGCTTTGACCAAGGAGGGTGATATTAACAATAAATATTTTTCCCTGGAATTATTCAGAAGTTTGCCCTTCTCCCTCAAATCTTGTGTTCTGGAAGGAAAAAGTAAAAGGTGAAGTTGCACCATATACAAGTAGTTTTTCTATAACGCGACGGTGCAACTCCACATTAAAGAAAAATCGCACAGCGCTTAGTGTTGGCGATGTAATCGCATAACAGCCAACACACTTTTTAAAAGTTAGCGCTATAGAAACAGTGTCCCCAATTTGGCAATCACGTTACAGCAAACTTACATCAACAATACGTGTTATAGCAGAAGGACCTGTAAATGATACACTGCAGTTTCAGGTTGTCTTGCCACTAAAGCATGATATTGTACAAAGATTTACATGTATAATAAAAAGAAGTTACCTATTGTATTAACTTGTCTAATATGTCAACAAAGTAGATTAAATAAGATTAATCCATTTTTGAAAAGTAGAAGTGCTGTAATCAACTGGGTTTACGTGTAATCCTTCGCTATTAGGTAGCATCAAATTTACAAGCATTGCCTCTCAAGTAAAACTCAACTTTTTGTTTTTGATGTTTTGTGACTTGATCTGAATATCATTACCACTTTTATATCTTAAAATGAAGCATTTATTGGCTAGCATCATTTTAAAAAAAGTCCGTGGATAATCACAGTAATTTTCTTTAGATTGAAGCAAATCTCTAAATTTTAATGTGACCAATTTGAGGACCTATAATGACATGGTTCCCTTCAACATTCTGATTCATAAGTACCAATAACTTTTAAAGATTGTTAACATCATGCCTGCCACCAGCAAGCCCAGTGAAACTTGTTCCAAGTCAAACCTAAATTAACTGCCTGCAGACGATGGAGCTAGAATTCACAACTAAAAGACAGCGCCCATTTGTAGACGACCTTCTCAGGCACTGAATTAAAGTCAACCCTCTTTGACAGACGTAGTAACCCAATACCCGATCCCAGCAGGCCTTCAGTTCTCCAAGGCAATGTCAGTGATTAACCAGTCAGGCTGGCTTGTTAATGAATAATCAGTCAGCCTGGCTTGTTAATGAAACATGGAGTGATAGACGTGTCACTTCAGCACTCGGCTCCAGACAACACTACAAGTCATTCCCTCCATGTGGAGTATTGTCTTGGACAAACAGCAGGAAACAGCTTCTTGCTAGCTTCAGGTCAGTGCTATCCCTTCTAGGTGGACTGTGTGGATTTGTGTTTTGATAAGGCCTTCTCCAGTACAAAGTTTAACCTGGTTTACTACCAATTCTTCTAAGTTGCCACAGCCATATTAAGCATCTTAAGTACCAAGTACCAAAATAAAATTAAACCAAACACACCAAAAATATTACAAAAACAAATGTTTCTATGACTAAAAATGGACAAATCAGTAAATCTTAATAATGCAATGGGCAGTGCGCCAAGATACTAAAGTTCTGTGAATAAGTAGTGAACTGGAGATGCTCAGTAAGAGACATTATAGGGTGAAAGTCAATATTAAAGGCTTTGTTTTCATGTAGCATATTTCTAATGATCATTAAATCGAGTTGAGTATCGAGCTCTATATATGGGAAGTTGTTATTCAAGTAAGTATGGGTAAATTAAATTTTGAAGTAGTGGGTCAAGATATGAAAGCCAATTCACTAGTTCAGGGGCAACTGGCCCAAAAACTCTGGAATAGAAACAGTGAGTTAGACTTGACAGGTTAACTCATTTTAATAACTTACTTGGGTTTGATTGTTTATGGAATGTCACAAAGGTGAAAGGTGTGTCACCATTGCAGAGCATGCAGGTTTTAAATAGCTTTAACACAAAGTTAGAGATGCATTCAGATAAATGTATCTGATCATAGACAGAGGATAAAAATATTGGAGCCTTTTCAAAATCTGAAAACTGATATAGGTCTTTTCAGCCCTCAAAAAGGCTGGGCATGTGTTGAAGAACAATAGTTAAAAAGCAAAACAACAAAATAAGAAGGGACAAAATTGATTCTGAGGGCAGAAGTGACTGTGGAACATCTGCCAAACAGTTGAGCAGATAGCAATCAGCACTAAGAATATTGCACATACTACACATCGCAGCATGTAATCTCTCCCATGCTGACTGTTCACGCGGGCACCAATGCCAAACCTTCAAATTACTGCACAACTCTCTTAAGTGAATGCCACTTCTCAGCAGGCACATAGTGAACATGTACTGTAGACAATAATCGAAGGCTTTGTCACACTCACCTACATAAACATGATATTCCATTGTAAAGGAATTAAAAGAGCTGGCCATGCCCATTAAATGTTATTTATTTGCTTAGATCCATACAGTGCATGTTATTGTCGTTCTAACAAGGAATGAGCTAAAAGCATCATCATTGAGAGTATCCGTGATCTTGCCAACCACTGGTGATGCTAGCTCTGAATTGCAGACGACAGTGGTTTGTCCTGTTGAAATGTAGGATCACTGAATTTGCTGACTTCCCTGGCATCCCTGCTTTCACCTAAGTCCACCTCATTTAGGCAGCATTTCACAAGATGTGAATAAAATAATGGTACAGAGTTTGTCTTCTTTGAAAATTGCATATTAATAAAAGTGCTGAAACTCTGGAGACCGGCGTCTCAGACAGCATGCTGCAATAACCAGGTGCATCATAACAGACAGCCAAAGGCTGGTTGGAACTTCTTATACACATGACTCTTCCCCTTGCCTCTGTAAACCTGAGTCATCCCAAACTGTGTTGCTCATGTCTTCACTTGCAATAAGTCCCATTCCCCTCTCACTCTTGCTTTCTGTGACCTTCATTAGGTCTAAGCCAAGCAATGTCTTGATTTAAAATAATTTTCCTGGTTTCCAATCCCTCCACAGTCTTACACCTCCAACTTCCGAAATCTCTTCCAACTCCACAACTGACAATAACATCTGTGCCCCTCTAATTCTAGCCTCTTTTCTGTCCCCACTTGTTCAACCATTTATAATTTGATGATTCATGGCAGGACTTTCAGTTGCCTGGGGTCCATTCTCTGGAATATCCTCCCGAAAGCTCTCCACCTCACTACTTCACTTTCAACCTTTAAGAAACTCCTTCAAAACTAGCTCTTTAACAAAGCTTTTGCTTATCTGACCTAATATCTCTTTATGCGTCTTGATGTCATAGCTTGTTTAGTAATATTGCTTGAGAGATACCTTCAGACTTTGTGAGGTTAAACATACAATGGAATCAGTGTACAAAGAGAAAAGAACAAGCCCATCACAAATGTCATTGTTCTAGGTATACAACAAAATATTTTGTGTTCTAGAGCTGGGATCATGGAAGCTTTTGAAGAAAAAGAAAAGCACATCAAACATACTCATTGAGAAAACTGCAACACTGGAAGGCAAAAAGAAGCTGGCATCAAATCTATTACATTAATTGGCCATTCCTATGTGCATCTACTCTGCCAGACTGTGGAAATGGCCTTGTGATGAGAACAGAAAGAATTGATCACAGATACATAACAGGTAGATATTCATTAACAACGCATCTGAAAGAGAGGAGGTGGGATCTGACTATGAGCCATACAGTACAATTATCAAGTCAATTTGAAGTGGTAATCAACAACGCTTATAAAATATTAGGATGTGTATCAAATGCATTTGAGTGCAAATCCACACGGTTACTTAATCTGGTTTCCACAGCACAAAGTGATCCTAATTCCATGCAAAATCATTCACAGATGACTCAAAGTGGTGGGTTCAGGAAATGGGAATGGCTGGAAACATTTGCTGCTGATTCCACATGCTCAGGATTGAAACTCTATTCCATTTCTCAGCTCTGACCATTGCAATCTTGAAAAACATGCAAATTGTTTTTTTTAAAAAGTCATGAACAATTGAGGGATTGCTCAAGTCTGTGGGAGGGAATGGAGTGAGGGGTGAATATTTAGTCATGTCGACTTAAGGTTTTGAGAGTTAACATTTGCAGGCATGCAAGTTTTTCTCCTACCTAAAATACTTGTCCTAACATTCTACAGGTGACCTGAGCTTTTCCTTCCATTGAAGCTTATTTGAGTTTTTGTGTCCTTGTCTGTAACCAAACGTAAAATATTACTTCCACACAAACACATACATTTGCATATTCTGTCCAATCTGCAAGACTCCTTGCAATTTATCCTTTATACTGTTACAAATAAGGAACTTCAATTGGATTGACAGACTCATCAATTTTGGTTTAGTTAACATGTGACACAGTTCTGTTTTTTGGGCGTAACATTATTCCAAATGTGATGGTGTATTTACAGTACAGTTTCACCTGCACTGCCAATATGCACTCAAAGCTTCCTTCCCCTTTTCTGTCACAACGTGCTGAGGTTCTATCTGTCCCCATGTGGTGAAGGATCGGACTGGCCTCGTTGCCGTGGACTGCTCCAAGTAGTAGGACTATTCCATATCACCTGTCCTTCATTGAGAAATCTGCAAAGAGAAATACTTTTTGACTACAAGTCCATCAGAAAGTAGTCAATGCATAGCATCCTCTAGATGCACTTGGAAATGGGTCATGAATCCTGTCATGCTGCAGAAAGTGCAGCATAAATGGATCTGAGTTCACTTGTGCACAAAATGCTAGCATGCAGGTGCAGGAAGTCAATAAGAAAGCAAATAAAAATGTGGCTTTTCTTGCTAGGGAGTTGGAGTTTAAAACAGGAATGTCATTGATGAGGCTATACCTGGAGTACTGTGTATATTTTTGTTCCCCATATTTAAAACATGGATTCATTGACATTAAAAGCAGTTCTAAAGAGTTTCACCAGGCTGACGTTTGGGATGAAGGGGTTGACTTAACAAGAATAACTAAACAAATTGAGCCTTTATTCATTGGAGTTTAGAAGATTGAGAGGTGATATAACTGGAACACATGATTCTGATGGTGGCTTGAAAGGGGAGATGTTGAGAGATTTTTCCATGAAAGGGGAAATCTTTAACTAAAGGACATAGTTACAGGATAAGGGGATACTCATTTAGAACTGAGATGAAAAGGAATTTCGTCTCCCTGATGGTTGGGAATGTCTGGAATTCTCTACACCAGAGAACTTTTGAGGCTAGATCACTGAAAGTATTTGAAATTTTGAAGTATCAGATTGCTAAGGGCTACAAAGAGCTGACACAACAGAGGAATTGAGTCTGGTGCAAATCAGTCACTATCTTGCTATAAAGCAGGTCAGGTTTGAGGGGCTGAATGGTCCATTTGTGTTCCTATATGTTTTTGTTTGTTTTATCCCTGTGGAACATTCTTATGATCCCAGTCAATGGTACTACTGGACAAGTCAGATCTAGAATGAAACCTATCCTGAAACTTCTTTTGTTTCAATTTCCTTCTCAACAGAAACAGTTTATTACACAATAGAAAAGTGCAAAAAACAAGCTGTCTGAACACAGAAGATGGTTAGAATCATCTTAAAACACACAACAAAACAACTGATTTGTGACACTCAATTAGAGACTGATGTCAGAGAACATACATTACTGTGTCAATTCTTAAGTTTCCACTTGACAAAGAAACTAATGGTTTCTTTGCCGTGGACTGGGGAAACAGTTCAATGATTCCATTCCAAGGTTGCCAACATGACTATTTCATGATAATATGAGAACCTAAATTTTCTCAGTTCTAGTAATTCTACAAATTTCTAACCAAAGGCTCCTGATTTGTACGTTTATTGAACCGAACTCCTCTGCTGAGATAACTGGGTGCCTGAACTGCCCTGACCTCTTATAGGAGACACACTAAAGCTACTTCTAAACTCATCCCTGGTGCTTACTGAACTAGAAATAAGTCTATTAGCTTAAATATTTACCTTATGGTTGTTAACCCAATGATATAAAGATATTTGTATTAAACACAGGGAATCTGCAATCACTTGCTTTATGAAAAATGCTAGGTTTATGGTAATGTTCCAGAAGGACTTTCTGCCCTTGTTTTCTGTTTAAAAACTTCACGGAAATAACCAATATCCATCTCCCACTATTTTGAATTTCAGATTCCAAAAATGATATTAATATATATAAATTATGCATGTTTCATAATAATGCCATTTGTTTTCTGTGCTTATTTATGATTCATTTCAAATTTAAAGATCAATACTTCAAGCCAATATCCAAAATAATTATGTGAACAGTGAACCAAAAGCAGGACAGAATACAATGTGTTAAGGTTAACATAGAAATGTAGAAGTAGGATAATGTGTAGACCATTCAACCTTTCGAGTCTGCTCCATCATCAACTGGATTGTGGCTGACCTGCTCCTCCTGCAACACTTCATGATACCTTGATACCTTTAATATTGATCTCTGTTTTGAACATATTCAATGAATGAGTCACCTCAGTACTCTGGAGCAGTCCAAGGATTAACCATTCACATTCATCCACCACTCTCTTTATGAAATTATTCTTAACTCAACTCAAATTCTCTACCTCCCTTCTAAAGAGTTTTAAAATTTAATTTTTGATCTATTTTCCTAATTCCATAGACCTTAACCTTCTGCTGTAATCTTTGATATGGTAATCTTATTGAAAGCTTTCTGATGGTCAATGTACATGGCTACATACCACATGCTTCCACAGTGTGACCAGCCTACCAACAATTCACCTACTTTCATACTCAGCCCCATAGCATGGAAGGTAGGCAACTATTGAAATCGGCAGACCATCCACCATATGCAAATAAATAAGGTCCCCTCCCACCAAACACCCCTTACTTACCCAGGTCCCCAGATTCTCTGGGCTCTGGAGGTGTTAGCCAATTAGATTGGTTGACAGCTCCAGAGGGTGGAACCTCCTGCCACTGGAGGACAGAAGTCACACTGTGTACTAATATAGTCCAAGTACAATGTGTTCTCGCTGTGACACCTCTTCTGGGCTGGTCAGCTGGCTGCCAACCTTTCTTCCTTCCAATGGTGGGAGGGAAGTCTGTCTGCCCTTCCCACCTCTATACTTTCCTACCTTATATGTCCCCTAAGTACCATAACAGAACTCCTTAAAGACCTAATGCAGGTTTGTCAAGCACAATATTCCATTTTGAAGTCCGCATTAGCTGTCTCTAATTATTTTTTTCCATCTGGAGATTTAGCAGTTACAAAGCAGATTTCAATCTAACTAGTTTGTAATTACCTGAGATTCTAGAACCCCAGAGAATTTGCAGCACAGAAAGAGGCCATTGTGTCTATGCTGGCTGAATAGATTAGCCACCAAATCTAATCCAACAGATCTGCACCTGGTCCATGGCCCTCCAGGTTACAGCGCTTCAGCGTTAAATTTATTTTCAAATTGAGGAGTGAATTCCACACATCCAGCACTGTCTGGAGTTTTTTTTCGTCTCATGTTCTGCCCCATCATTTTTGCCTTAACTCTGTAGCCCCTTGTAACTGACCTCTCTGGTTGGGGAGACAAGTCTTCACTATCCTCTCTATCCAAGCAGTTCATTATTTTGTACACCATCTTAAATGGAATAGTGAGGTATTTTGCAAATGATTAACATGTGGTGGGCCCTCTGACAGGAGAGAATAATGTCAAAACAAAATTGTTGCGGATAATTAACATGTACTTTGGTTCAGAATTTACAATAAAGAAAGGTACTTGCAGGATAAAATCCTGAATTGCTTGAGGAAATATTACTATATAAAAGTATTGGAGAAGATAGTTAAGCTGAAGGAGAGTAAAGCAGTTAAAAGTGCTAAGACCTGTTGAGAAATATATCAGAGTCCTGAGGAAAACTGAGGAAGAAATAACAGAGGCTTTGGCATCATAATTTGACTCTCAATAGGAGCCTAATGTGTGTGGGAAGACTGTCCAAATATCCATTTTTGGATATCAGATTAGCTTCTTCCTTTTGTGGTCTCTTTCCTTATTTTCTTCTCTGCCCATCATACTTTTGATCCTACCCCACATAAGTTGTTTTGCATTGGAGTTTATTTCTAACCCTGTTCTTTGCTAGCAGAATCCCAGTAATTGTTTCCTCTCCTTTTCTAACAATACACAGACGTTCTGCGTTTTTGACCATGAGCAGCATCTCAGCGTTTTCAGTCACATAGCTCCGCATGATCTTCACTGCTGTGTCAGGGATGGAGGATAGACCCATGCAAACCTTAAAAGGGAACAAACAGGACTTGGGGTGACCAGACTGGTAACTGGATCCGAAATTCTCACAAAAGAGCTGAAAGGCCATACAACTATCAATGCACAAAAAAAAAAGCAGGAAGCAAGGCACAGCTGAACAAGAGTAAAACCATAACGCCCAGGTCCTGAGGGAGCATGGGTCTATTGAAGGCAAACATATCAGATGAACTCCCAACAGGATGTAACAATTTTATGGGTGAATTTAAAGACTTTTGTAAGTTATTCAAGTTTTCGTGAGCTTATGTTAAAAATTTTATGGTTATATAGTTGAATAAACAAAATGGCACTCAAAAGAAATCAGGTGGAAGCTAATTTTTTAAGCTGATGCTCATTTTGGTATTTGTACCTGGCTCCATGTTGGAGAATTTAGGGGTTTACTGAGCAAGTGATTGGTTATTTTTGTGGTAGTATGTTTGCTTCCAGTTGGTACTGCCTATGTGCCCACCTGCCTTAACAGTAGTTAGTTCTGAAGAAAGGTCACTGTTCTTGAAACGTTAACACTCTTTTCTCTCCACAGATGCTGCCAAACCTATTGAGTTTTTTCAAGCAATTTCTTGTTTCAGGTTCCCGGCATCCGCAGATCTTTGTTTTATTTTAAAGTTAAGTAGACTATTGAGGTCATGACGAGCATGTGAGATCCATAATTTAACCACGGTTCAGGTGAGAAGAGTTTATTAAGCCCACAGGCAACCAGGCTTTATTTGAGAATGTATGGAAGGTACTAGATATTATTTGTTGGTCTGCAAAAATCAGGAAATCATCCATTTTAAATCATTAGAATCCTTACGGTGTGGGAGTAGGCCATTCAGCCCGTCAAGTCCGCATCACCCCCTACCCAACCCCTGTAGCCCTGCAGTTCCCATGGCTAACCCAATTGGTCTGCGCATCTCAGACTGTGGGAGGAAACCAGAGCACCCAAAGGAAATCCACACAGACACAGGGAGAATGTGCGAACTCCGCACAGAGAGTCATCCAAGGGTGGAATCAAACATGGGTCCCTGGCTCTGTGAGGTAGCAGTGCTAACCACTGAGCTACAGAGCCATTGTTGCTGACAGAAATGTGAAAAACCTCTATTTTGATTACTGGAGGTTCTTGTATCCTCTCTTTACTCACTCTCCACACCTCATCCATACCAACCCCTGCCATCTAATTCTCTGTACTGTCTCCAATTGTTCCTCTCTAACCCCCATGCAAACCATGGTCTGTATCTTCTCTCAAGGCCCTTTATACTACTTTACCCCTACACCGATACCCACACCGCATCGATTTCACATTCCCGATCCAACTTGCGCCCTTTTGCCCATCTCCTATTGTGCCTCATAACTCCTAAGCCACCTTATCTATTCCTCACTAATCTCCTAGGCAACCCTACCTCCTTAGTTCTTAATACACCCATGCCACTCTTTGTCTGTTCAACACCCATGGCCCCTCATAGCCCTAATTCTCCCAAATATGCCTACAACTCTTCATAGCTGCTATGCCATCTAGGTGCCAATTCATACTTCCCAAATATCCCATGTCCTTTAATCTCCATGCAAATCCACTAAATATGTAGCATGGACGAAGCTCAGGACACATGCTGACCGAAGATAAAATATCTGTTTATTTATGATGTTACAATTGGAAAAGAAAATGCACTCATTGATGTAAAATAAAATTCATACTTCGAATTTCCTTCAAATAATCCCTTTGAGAAATGAACATTCTACTTTAGGGTGTAATTCAATGTGTAAAAAAACATTTTCATTCTATCAACATTTGTAGTTGTCCATCAGTCATGCAACAGAAAATCAAACAATGGCTTATGACAACTGAACACTGAAATACCTAGGACTGTGACTTTTAATCTGCCCATTTTTTTTAGACGATTTCTTAATTTTGGCTGTCCCTAGCATCAACTTAGTCTTTGATAAAGTGATGGAAGGGGCCATTGGCAATGTGCTTGCTAAGCAATAACCGGCTAATATCTGCTGATAACAACACACACACACACACACACACACACACACACACACACACACACACACACACACACACGTTTAAATGCAAGAACAAATTGGAAGACATCACAAGCAAAATCTCCCTAAATGTCATCTCAAATTGACCAAGTTACTGTGTTTAATTATTATGTAAGATCCAAAACAAAATAAGATGAGGCAACTCATTTGTGTATCTCTCAATGTTTTAATGTAACTGATTAATAATTTAAATTTACATATTCTAATTACTAACAAAATCAGGAGATAAGCAAGTGACAATTAAAAGTGTTCTAAATGTCATCATAACAGAGATAAACAATTTGAAACTATTTGCTTCAACACTTGTTTTTAAAATGAACTGTTTCATTCAGTTTAATGAGCTTTTTGAAATTTATGGGACATAATACAAAAGTTGTGAGTGTGTACAGAGTGTTCTGCCCTTTTGATTTCTCTCCCACGCATACACATCCTGTCGGTATAAAAAAAGTTAGAAAATTCATGATTACATCCTTTACCAGAATAAAGTTTTAATTTGTCAACTGATTTCTCTACAAGTCATTTTAAACAACTAGGCAAATACTGTTAGACGTTGCAGTAAAATATTCCATCAGCATAGTTGGCTGTATACAACTGTTTCTGGGAAACAAGGTACCCTGAACATGTTCAGACTATATGATCCAAGTTCAGCTCACCACATCATAGTTCCGGACGTAAATATTATGTCAAAGTCCAGCAGGATAAAAAGCTTTCCAAAACTATTTCGAGCTATCCTGGAGAAAAGAATAATGCACTGCCACCTGGTGGCTTTTTCCTTAGGCATTGGACGTGGAATCATTTTTATGTTAAAAATTGTGACAACAGGATAGGATAACCTTTGGACAAGAAGTAATTTAGTTATCAATCTACAAATATATATGACTGATTCTTGTGACATTGCACACCAGAGCTTGCAAAGGGTGAGTCTAACACCAGAGGGCTTCGTCTCAGAATAAATGGATGCTAATTTAAGACTGAGATGAGGAGGAACCTCTTCTCTGAGGGTTGTGAGTGTTTAGAGCTCCTTGCCATAGAGAGGTGTGCGGGGCAGAGTCCTTGTATATATGGAAGATGGATTCTCGATCAGAAGGGGAATCCAGGGTTGTGGGGACACAACAGAAACAGGAACATAGGAATGTTGGATTGAATGGTGGAGCAGGCTCAATGGGCCAAACAGCCTACTCTTGTTCTCATTTCTTATGGACTATGGTCTTAGGTAGATTGGTTCTGGTTTCCAATCTGAACCTTAATGTACAAGAGATAATGCAAGTTACTTTTGATTGTTTATGCTAATTGTTGTTATGATGGCTGGTCATTTAAAGACTGGACACTAGTCATTTGATCATTTTGACTAAAACCTGACTCCGTAGTCAGGTTGTTTGAAGCAGAAAGTCTAATGTTAGGAACAGTCAAGTAACAAATAGCTATAAGATAGATGGATTATAAGAGAGAGGAGTTACAAATTAGTTTGAAACCATGCAAAATAACCCTTTGAAGTGGGGTGGTATGGTATTATTTTTACATCATTGTAAGTTGTAGACATAAGAGCATCTGATATAATGATTGGTCTGTATGTTCATCTGATGGGACAATAAGCAGATAAGTGATTATATCATGTTTCATCTCACCATTTGGTCCCTATTCAGAGACAACTACATGTGATAGATTTAATTATCCAATTCTGATCCTTAAGCTTTATCATCAAACAAGCAGATGTAGTGTAATCTGTCCATAAAATATCCTATAAATGTTTACAAACCAATGAACTTGAGAAAGTAAATAAAGCAGACAGGAGTTTCCAACAAGGTCTACTATTCAAAAATGGGTCAAATGTCTTATGGTCTTATGGTCTAAATCCTGGCATTCATGTCTAACAGCTCTGTTGGTGTCCCTACACCTAATGGACTGCAGAGGCGAGCTGCCTTCTAATGCTGCAATGAAGGATGCAATAAATACTGGCCTAGCCAGCGACACCCACATCCTGAACAACTCAGAAACCAAGAAATATCTTACAGAACAGTACACTTAACAGAAAGCATTTAGAAGGACTAGGGCTGAACATTGAGGAAAGCATACACTGTTCAAGAACACCATGGATTTAGAAATGGAAAACGCTACTAAAATTTTTAGATGACATTCATAGCGTGGTAAACATAATCATACAGACTAATATATATTGATGCACTGAAATTATGCAAATTGATATGAACACAATGATTAAATTTCACCTAAATATCATCATTATAGTATCAGCATTAACCCTTTTTAATGAAATGAGCTAAGGCCTCCATTACAAAAATGGAGACAAGAATTGAAGAAAAGCACTTTATATTAAATATTCCATCCTATAATTCCAGAGTTTGGAACTTTCAGAAAGCTTCTGACATCGTTCTTGACTGGCAAGTAGTGTCTAAGGAAGGGAGATAGGAAATAAAGTATGATGCCAGAGACAGATAAAATAATTAGAAGTAATATAAGCTCATTCGGGAAACTTTTAATCTTCCAAACAACTAGTGAAACAAGGTCTATAATTGCTAGCATAGCAGTAACATCTCAACAAGGAAACAAGCAAATGGAGCAATGATACAGTATAATGATTAGGAAGGAAAATTATGCAAGAACAAGTGAAAACACAAGGCTACTTGGATTTTGGGAAATCTGGCATAAACAAAGAGGTTTAATTATTTAGATTCCATTCTATTGTAAGTATTTGAATTTGGCTGAAAAAAAGAGAAATGCTGTTCAAATTTCATGACTTGCACTCTTTGGGACAGAATCACAAGTGCACCAAATTTCGAAGCAAACACCAACTTATACAAAGTTAAAAATCACACAACACCAGGTTATAGTCCAATAGGTTTACTTGGAAGTACACTACCTGATACCACCATCACTTGATGAAGGAGGGTCACTCCAAAAGCTAGTGTGCTTCCAATTAAACCTGTTGGACTATAACCTGGTGTTGTGTGATTTTTAACTTTGTACACCCCAGTTCAACACCAGCATCTCCAAATCATAACAACTTATGCTACAGAGAAGAGGATACCAATCAATCAGCAGTCTCTTCTCATGTAAAAAGTTTCATTTTTTGATCCTGGGAGCCTGGTCTGAGATTGTCATCCAGGTCAGGGTGGTTTGTATTTGCAGAAAAATGCCCAACAGTGCCACAAGGTCAATCAGCTATCCTATTTTGCCAGGGGAAGTGCCACACTACACTAAGTGATCAGAACACAGCAGGCTCATTTTTGATGTAGTGTGTTGGTCACATGCCAATGTGCGGCACCTTCACCAGATTTGTTCGCATGCTGAGACCAGGGACATGATGGAGCAGACATTAGGGCTGATAATTTCTGGTTTCTCAGCCTGATCTGCTTTTGAAGGGATCCTCCAGTATAGTTTAAATGGAGTGTGTCCATCTTCTTGGTTGTTTGGTCCTGAAGAAGGGTTACATCTGAAATGTTGACTTCTCCACCTTCCAATGCTGCCTGGCTTGCTGCGTTCTTCCAGCCCCCTGCCTGGCTATTTTGGATTCCAGCATCTTCAGTTTTTTTATCTCTCTGCATAGTTGGAGCAGATTACAAGATGACGTGATAGATGCTGAGGGGCTGGGGAATGAGAGCAGTCTCCCAAGGAGGTGAATGAAGTCATTAAGCTGGAGAAAACTCTGTTTGTCGATGACACAGCGGCACAGTGACTCAGTGGTTAGGACTGTTGCCTCACAGCATGGTGGACCATGTTTCAATTCCACCTTCAGGCGACAGTCTATGTGGAGTTTGTACACTCTCCCCATTTCTCTCTGGGTGCTACAGATTCCTCCCAAATTCCAAAGATGTGCAGATTTGGTGGATTGGCTATGCGAAATTGCCCGTAGTGTCCAGGGATGTGTAGCCTAATGAAATACCCATGGGAAATGTTGTTGAGAATACTGAGATACCGGCTACTAGACTAGGTGGGATTGAGGTTCACAAGGAAGAGGTATTCTAAATCCTGCAGAGTGTGAAAATAGATAAGTCCCCTGGGCCGGTTGGGATTTATCTTAGGATCCTCTGGGAAGCCATGGAGGAGATTGCTGAGCCTTAGGCATTCTTCCTTAAGTCGTCATTGTCTACAGGAATAGTGCCATAAGACTGGAGGATAGCAAATATGGTTCCCCTGTTCAAGAAGGGGAGTAGAGACAACCGTGGTAATTATAGACCAGTGAACCTTACTTCAGTTGTTGGTAAAGTGTTGGAAAAGGTGATAAGAGATTTGATTTATTATCATCTAGAAAAGAATAATTTGTTTAGGGATAGTCAGCACGGTTTTATGAAGGGTAGGTGGTGCCTCAAAAACCTTATTGAGTTCTTTGAGAAAGTGACCAAACAGGTCGATGAGAGTAAACCAGTTGATGTGGTGTATATAGATTTCAGCAAGGTGTTTGATAAGGTTCCCCACAGTAGGCTATTGCACAAAACGCAGAGAAATGGGATTGTGGGAGATACAGCAGTTTGAATCAGTAATTGGCTTGCTGAGAGAAGACAGAGGGTGGTTGTTGATGGGAAATGTTCATCCTGGAGTCCAGTTACCAGTGGTGTACCACAAGGGTCGGTGTTGGGTCACTGCTGTTTGTCATTTTTATAAACAACCTGGATGAGGGCGTTGAAGGGTGGTTTAGCAAATTTGCAGACGACACTAAGGTCGGTGGAGTTGTGGATAGTGATGAAGGATGTTGTAGGTTACAGAGAGACATAGATAAGCTGCAGAGCTGGTCTGAGAGTTGGCAAATGGAGTTTAATGTGGACAAGTGTGAGGTGATACATTTTGAACAGAGTAACCGGAATGCAAAGTACTGGGCTAATGGTAAGATACTTAGTAGTGTAGATGAGCAGAGATCTCGGTGTCCATGTACACAGATCCTTGAAAGTTGCCACCCAGGTTGACAGGGTTGTTAAGAAGGCATACAGTGTTTTCGCTTTTATTAATAGAGGGATCAAGTTCCGGAACCATGAGGTTATGCTGCAGCTGTACAAAATTCTGGTGCGGCTGAACTTGAAGTATTGTGTACAGTCTGGTCACCGCATTATAAGAAGGATGCGAAAGCTTTGGAAAGGGTGCAAAGGAGATTTACTCCGATGTTGCCTGGTGTGGAGGGAAGGTCTTACAAGGAAAGGCTGAGGGACTTGAGGCTGTTTTCGTTAGAGAGAAAAAGGTTGAGAGGTGACTTAATAGAGACATATAAGATAATCAGAGGGTTAGATAGGATGGACAGAGAGAGCCTTTTTCCAAGTGTGGTGACGGTGAGCATGGGGGCATAGCTTTAAATTGAGGGGTGATAGATATAGGACAGATGTCAGAAGTAGTTTCTTTACTCAGAGAGTAGTAAGGGTATGGAATGCTGTACCTGCAACAGTAGTAGATTCGCCAACTTTAAGTACATTTAAGTCGTCATTGGATAGGCTTATGGACGTACAAGGACCTCCAAGCCCTCCGTTTCTTCCTCTCCCGATGACCCCAACAGTACCCTTCCACCAACACTCTCATTCGTTTGGCTGAACTGGTCCTCACCCTTAACAATTTCTCCTTCGAATCCTCCCACTTCCTTCAGACCAAAGGGGTAGCCATGGGCCCCAGCTATGCCTGTCTCTTTGTTGGCTACGTAGAACAGTCCATCTTCCTTAGTTACACCAGCACCACTCCCCATCTCTTCCTCCATTACATTGATGACTGCATTGGCGCCACCTCTTGCTCCCGGGAGGATGTTGAGCAATTCATCAACTTCACCAACACATTCCATCCTGACCTTAAATTTACCTGGACTATCTCTGACACCTCCCTCCCCTTCCTGGTCCTCTCCATCTCCATTAATGATGACCGACTTGACACTGACATTTTTTTAAACCCACTGACTCCCACAGCTACCTGGATTACACCTCTTCCCACCCTACCTCCTGCAAAAATGCCATCCTGTATTCCCAATTCCTCCGCCTCCGTTGTATCTGCTCCCAGGAGAACCAGTTCCACCACAGAACACAACAGATGGCCTCCTTCTTTAGAGACCGCAATTTCCCTTCCCCCCCTGGTTAAAGATGCCCTCCAATGCATCTCGTCCACATCCCGCACCTCTGCCGTCAGACCCCACCCCTCCAACCGTAACAAGGACAGAACGTCCCGGTGCTCACCTTCCACTCTACCAACCTTTGCATAAACCAATTCATCCGACGACATTTCTGCCATCTCCAAACGGACCCCACTACCAGGGATATATTTCCCTCCCCACCCCTATCCGCCTTCTGCAAAAACCATTCCCTTCGTGACTGCCTGATCAGGTCCACACCCCCCAACAACCCACCCCTCTGTCCTGGCACCTTCCCCTGCCACTGCAGGAATTGCAAAACCTGCACCCACACCTCCTCCCTCACCTCCATCCAAGGCCCCAAAAGAGCCTTCCACACCCATCAAAGTTTTACCTGCACATCCACCAATATCATTTATTGTATCCGTTGCTCCCGATGCGGTCTTCTCTACATTGGGGAGACTGGGCGCCTCCTAGCAGAGCGCTTTAGGGAACATCTCTGGGACACCCACAGCAATCAACTACACTGCCCTGTGGCCCAACATTTCAATTTCCCCCTCCCACTCTGCCGAGGACATGGAGGTCCTGGGCCTCCTTCACCGCCGCTCCCTCACCACCCGACGCCTGGAGGAAGAACACATTCTTCCATCTCTGAACACTTCAATCCCAGGGCATCAATGTGAACTTCACCAGTTTCCTAATTTCCCCTTCTCCCACCACACCCCAGTCCCAAACGTCTAGCTCAGCAATGTCCCCATGACTTGTCCTACTGCCTATCTTCCTTTCCACCTATCCACTCCACCCTCCTCTCTGACCTATCACCTTCATCCCCAACCCTCATTCGCCCATTGTACTCTTTGCTACTTTCTCCCCACCCCCACCCTCCTCTCATTTATCTCTCCACCCTGCAGGCACTCTGCCTCTATTCTTGATGAAGGGCTTTTGCCCGAAACGTCGATTTTCTTGCTCCTCGGATGCTGCCTGAACTGCTGTGCTTTTCCAGCACCACTGTAATCCAGAATCTGGTTTCCAGCATCTGCAGTCATTGTTTTTACCCTGTACGTGTGTAGGTTAGTGTAGGTTAGATGGGCTTCAGATTGGCAAGACAGGTCGGCGCAACATCGAGGGCCGAAGGGCCTGTACTGCGCTGTAATGTTCTATGTTCTATGAAATGCAGGAGTACAAGGATAGGTAGGGAGTTGGGTCTGGGTGGGATATTTTGAGGGTCGATGTGGACTTGATGGGCTGAATAGCCTGCATCCACACTGCATGGATTCTATGACATTCCATGACAGAGCTCAATTTCTTTGGGTGCTACAAGGAAGATTCCTGAAGAGATTCAGGCAATGTCGATTCTCCTGCTCCTTGGATGCTGCCTGACCTGCTGTGCTTTTCCAGTGCCACACTTTTCTGTTTTGATCCCCAGGATCTGCAGTCTTCGCTTTCTGCTAAATTCCTGAGAAAGGGTTACATCCGAAATGTTGACTTCTCCACCTCCTGATGTAGCCTGGTTTGCCGTGTTCTTCCAGCCTCCTGCCTGTCTACTTTGGATTCCAGCATCTGCAGTTTTTTTTTGTCTCTATCAAGGCCGATTGGGCCTGACTGACACCCCATTTCCAGTAGATGAGAGCTGGGTGCAGCAGACCATTGTAAATTGTTATGGTCACAATGTCAGTATTTGGTTTACACTATGGGGATAACCTGCAGCCTGTATTCATTTCCTTTGTGTTTTAATTTGTTGCCTGTCGATAAAAGCTCATATTTGGACATTTCCAATTGTTCCTCTGAGCGTGATATCCCCTTACTGGACAATGATAAGACATAGGTAACCACTGGGCTTTGGGGAACGAGTAACAGGGACTCAGAGAGGGAGTTTAGATGGGATTTATCTAAGGACTGATAAACTGTGTGGGTTAGCAGTTAAACAACATTTAAGGTGAAGAAATAAGGTTGAATGTGCAGTTGAGCACCGGCCATTCTGTCTGTGTGCAATGAGCAGTATAACTTTATAACTTCTGTGCCATGATGTTACCATTGAGTGGCAATGCTCATCTGGGTGCACAATAGCCTTTCAAAGATGGACCGGGTGCAATGGAAGGGATGTTAACTCTTTCAGCGGATAACAACTGAGTGGCGATTTGTTCTGGGAACAGTGTGTGGTAAAACACAGATAGAACCAGATATCAGGAATACAGTAGGGATGTGGTAGGTACTTAGTATGGTGAGTTTGGTAAAGTAGAGTGAGAAAGCTCACAGGGTCTTGTGGCAAAAACGCTTTCAAAAAAAGCATATGCAACTCACACATAGCCAAAAATCATAAGATTCAGAACATGGACTTTGATGACAGCCATCACTTAACCTCAGCATCAACTCACTTGCCAAATGTAGTGTCTCTAAATTGTCACACTGTTTATTTAGCAATCAGTACCAGATCAGAAATTTATTTCAAATATTTATTGGGAAGACAAAACCATTGCCTTTGCTTCTTGCCACAGATTCCATTCCTTTATCACTAACTCCATTCTGACCCACTGTTTGTAACTAATCCAAATTATTCACAATTTTAGTACCATATCTGGCCCCAAATGTGTATGTTCACTACAACTGCCTATTTCTGCACTATTGCTGATGATCTATCAAGCTACACTTTATCAAAACCTTCTATCATTCAACTTATGCATTCTTAGACATTCCACTATCCGCCAAATTAACAAAACATTCAACTAGATCAGGCAGGTATCACCCAACCCTCATAAACATATACTAATACCCTTGTGCACGTTCTCTGACACCCTGGATAGAATCTCCAGTCTTTACTCGCTTGGTCAGAATGTGGTGAGACACCTGAACCGTGTCTTCAGAAGAAGAAACACCATGTGTTCTTCCAATTGAGGTAGCTTAGAGGACATCAGGGGGCTATTTCTTCAGGCAAGTGCTAGGGGGCAGCAATCCCACCCACAAGAGCTGCTGGCCAACCACAGGTGCTATTTGAGGGGGTAAGAATTTCTCAGTTTGGAATACAAAGGGTGAAGGAAAAAAAAGGGGTTGATTCTTAATAGTTATCTCCCCTGCCCGATGCCTGGTTCCTCAACCGTGCACAAATTACTTCAGATCAAGGTTCTATCTTACGCTATCAACTGACAGGCAGCCAACATGAGTCTCCAGTCAGTTAGGCTGCCCATTGTGTGTCCCACCCCAACCTGAGATAAATGCAGCTGGGGCAGGAATAGGTTTTTGAGTGGTCCTTAAATGATTCTTAATTGACCACTTGAAGGCATCAATTGGCAATGGGATGGGAAGGTCGAGATTGGACCTTCTTGCCCAGTATGTAATCCCAATAGAAATGGATTTCTGAGATACCATCATTCCCACATAATTAAAATGCCTTCTCACGTTTAGGACTGTTGCCTCTGTCATGATGGACTCCAGTAATTTCCCCATAACTGACATTACATTGATGGAGTTGTGGTGTCTTGCTTTCAGTGTTGTACCATTGAGGACGTGAAGACATAGCAGCATTTACCACATTGCACAAAGTGTACAGACTGTGTTTCCTGGTAACGATGATGTAAGTCATGGATGGTGAAGGCTTTTGTCTGCAAACATGGCAAAATCAGATAGAGGATGTGGTTGTGGGTAAGCCAAGAGTTAATGGGGAAACAGTCAGTGTATGAGCCACCAACTAAACCACAGGCAAAGCAGCTTGGGAAAGCTCCTCAACATTTTAATTAAGAATTTAAGAAACTTCCACAATGTGAAGAAAGAAAAGTAGCTCAAAATTGTTATTGTAAGTCACTTCTGTTGTGGTAAAAGGGAAAGAATTATGGGAATTAGCAACAATGGAATTCCAAGTTGTTGATTCATCTCCACTTTGGTTTTTGCCAGATGTCAAATTGAGTGCAGTAAGTTTAAAACAAAATACCCCACTTCCAAACCCCCAACACCACCAGCTGCTCCTGAGTGACACCATATGGGAAGTGAAATAGTGAATGTTCAAAGTGTCACATCATTTGGGAAGGTACAGAATTGGCTGCGCTATGTCCATACTGTTTTCAACAAAGAATGTGAAAAACTTAGCAGACCTTTTATTTACCTGATAACATGCAAGTCGCTCCAAAACGTCAGAGGGAATTCTGTGTTGTGGGATTCCATGACATGTTGCAGGATTTTAACTTCAGAGTGCAGTCTGATTGACAGGCTGGGCCTCCAGTCGAGCAGGGAACTTGTTAATGAAAGCCACCACTGCAGCTAAGAGGATTGGTGGGGTTGGTCATAAATTGAATGATTGGAGTGAAGAATGGTGGGTCATTAGGGAGGCTACTTTTTGTCATTTACATAAATGATTTGGATACGAGCATAAGAGGTACAGTTAGTAAGTTTGCAGATGAAAACAAAAATGGAGGTGTAGTGGACAGCGAAGAAGGTTACCTCAGATTACAGCAGGATATGGATCAGATGGACCAATGGGCTGAGAAGTGGCAGATGGAGTTTAATTCAGATAAATGTGAGGTGCTGCATTTTGGGAAAGCAAATATTAGCAGGACTTATACACTTAATGGTAAGGTCCTAGGGAGTGTTGCTGAACAAAGAGACCTTGGAGTGCAGGTTCATAGCTCCTTGAAAGTGGAGTCACAGGTAGATAGGATAGTGAAGAAGGCATTTGGTATGCTTTCCTTTATTGGTAGAGTATTGAGTAAAGGAGTTGGGAGGTCATGTTGCAGCTGTACATGACATTGGTTAGGCCACTGTTGGAATATTGCATGCAGTTCTGGTCTCCTTCCTATCGGAAAGATGTTGTGAAACTTGAAAGGGTTCAGAAAAGATTTACAAGGATGTTGCCAGTGTTGAAAGATCTGAGCTACAGGGAGAGGCTGAACAGGCTGGGGCTGTTTTCCCTGGAGTGTCGAAGGCTGAGGGGTGTCCTTATAGCGGTTTACAAAATTATGAGGGGCATGGATAGGATAAATAGACAAATTCTTTTTCCTGGGATTGGGGAATCCAGAACTAGAAGGCATAGTTTAGAGTGAGAGATGAAAGATATAATAGAGACCTAAGGCGCAGCTTTTTCAAGCAGAGTGTGGTACGTGTATGGAATGAGCTGCCAGAGGAAGTGGTAGAGGCTGGTACAACTGCAACATTTAAGAGGCATTTGGATGGTTATATGAATAGGAAGGGCTTGGAGGGATATGGCCCGGGTGCTGGCAGGTGGGACTAGATTGGGTTGGGATATCTAGTCAGCATGGACGGATTGGACCGAAGGGTCTGTTTCCATGCTGTACATCTCTATGACTTGGGCAAGGATGTTGAACACCTTAGGGCAGGGTGGTCGGTTTGGGGATTGGAGTTCAGAAGTCGGGGTTGAGGTCGAAGGGCTTGTATTTCTCAGGTAGCACGGGTTCTGGTTGGGGTTGGAGGGCTTGGGCCGGGGTAATCCAGTGAGAGGGCTGCTTGATGGTAGAGGATTCTCAGCCAGGAGGTTGGTGTGAATGGTAAAGGGTTGCAGACAAACTTACTGAGGTGATTAGAAGTGAATGATGAAGCAGTGTACTAAGGTTGGAGGCTGTGACTGCAGTGTGATGAAGGAAATTGTGGGATGAGGCCACAGATAGGATTTGTAAATGTGGATGATGACAAATGTGTGAGCTGGGGATTGATGGAGATTGAAGAGCATGAGTTTGATGAGCAAACAGGATTTGGCAAGGCAAATAAAAAACATGTGGGTGGGAATTTGTTTAGGGTGGAGATCAGGAAGCCTTACAGTTTCAGAAAAGTCAAGTCTGGAGGTATAGAAAGTACATGCAAGAATTTAAATGCAGTTCTAATGGCAAAGGAAGGCAACTTAATGGCAATGAAAGTAAAATATTCATACTTTAAAGTAAATTTTTCTGAGCTCCTGAATGCGTCATGCTATGGCATATCTTGATTTGACACACCTTGAAGAGTTTTCGTGGTTCAAATTTAGATCAAGGGTGTAAAAGTCTTGTTGCTGCCAACATTTAAAATGGATAGGAGAGTGAGCAGGAGATATACATTCTGCTCAAGACAGACTGCGAAATATTGCTGACCTCCAGCTAAGACAGTGGAAATCCCTCCGCACTTTCCCTGCGTAGCATCCAGGTACAGTGCCTTCAGGATAATGAACATGTTCCTTGTGGGAGCAATACTGATAATTTCTGGAGAATTTCATCCAGGTGGCGAGGGTGCAGAATGCTCTCAAAGGGGAGAGGGACCAGCAGGAGGTCAATGTACACATTGGTACTAACAACATAGGAAGGGTAAAGGATGAGGTTCTGAAGACAGAATATAGAAAGTTAGACAGGCATTTTAAAAAAGAGGCCCTCGAGTAGTAATGCCTGATTACTCCCAGTGCTACAAGCTCATGAGGGCAGGAATAGGAGGATAGAGCAGATGACTGCGTGGCTGAAGAGCTAGTGCATGGGACAAGGGTTCACATTTTTGGATCATTGGAATCTCTTCTGGGGTAGAAGTGACCTGTACAAGAAGGATGGATTGCACCTGAATTGGAAAGGGACTAATATACTGACAGGGAGATTTGCTAGAGCTGCTCGGGAGAATTTAAACTGGTAAGGAGGGGGAGTGGGACCGAGTGAGACTGAGGAAAGAGATCAATGTGAGACTCGTACAATTGGGAAAAGAAGTGAGTCAAACAGTCAGGGCAGGCAGGAACAAAACAGAACAAGGCAAGACTGATCAATTAAACTACATTTATTTCAATGCAAGAGGCCTAGAAAGGAAGGCAGGTGAACTCAGGGCAAGGTTAGGATCATGGGACTGTGATATCTTAGCAATTACAGAAAATGGCTCAAGAATGGACGGGACTGGCAGCTTAATGTTCCAGGATACAAATGCTGCAGGAAAGACAGAAAGGGAGGCAAGAGAGGAGGGGGAGTGGCATTTTTGATAAGGGATAGCATTACAGCTGTGTGAGGGAGGATATTCCTGGGAATACATCCAGGGAAGTTATTTGGGTGGATTTGAGAAATAAATTGAGGATGATCACCTTATTGGGATTGTATTATAAACCCCCTAATAGCCAGTGGGAAATTGAGAAACAAATTTGGAAGGGGATTTAAGTTATCTGTAAGAATAATAGGGTGGTTATGGTAGGGGATGTTAACTTTCCAAGCATAGACTGGGACTGCCATAGTGTCAAGGGTTTAGATGGAGAGGAATTTGTGAAGAGTGTGCAAGAAAATTTTCTGAGCCAGTATGTGAATGTACCCACTGGAGATGTTGCAAAACCTTCTGAGGTGTCAGTGGGGGGGGGGGGCACTTTGGGGTCAGTGACTATAACTCTATTAGTTTTAAAATAATGATGGAAAAGGATTGACCAGATCTAACATTTAAAGTTCTAAATTGGAGGAAGGCTAATTTTGACGTTATTAGGCAAGAACTTTCAAAAGCTGACTGGGGACAAATGTTCACAGGTAAAGGGACAGCTGGAAAATGTGAAGCCTTCAGAAATGAGATAACGAGAGTCCAGGGACAGGGTAGGGTGAAAGGAAAGGCTGGTAGGTATCGGGAATGCTGGATGACTAAAGAAATTGAGGGTTCAGTTAAGAAAGAGAAAGAAGCATACGTCAGGTATAGACAGGAGAAATCGAGTGAATCCTTAGAAGAGTATAAAGGCAGTAGGAGTATACTTAAGAGGGAAATCAGCAGGGCAAAAAGGGAACATGAGATAGCTTTGGCAAATAGAGTTAAGGAAAATCCAAATGGTTTTTACAAATACATTAAGTCAAAAGGGTAACTAAGGAGTGAATAGGACCCCTCAAAGATCAGCAAGGAAGCCTTTGTGTGAAGCTGCAGGAGATGGAGGCGATACTAAACAAATATTTTGCATTAGTGTTTACAGTGGAGAAGGACATGCAAGGTACAGAATATTACAGAGGAGGAAGTGCTGGATGTCTTGAAAAACATAAAAGTGGATACATCCCCAGGACCTGAGCAGGTGTACCCTAGAACTTTGTGGGAAGCTAGGGAAGCGATTGCTGGGCCCCATGCTAAGATATTTGTATCATCGATAGTCACAGGTGAGGTGCCTGAGGACTGGAGGTTGGCGAACGTGGTGCCACTGTTTAAGAAAGGTGGTAAGGACAAGCCAGGGATTGGATACAGAACTGGCTTGAAGATAGAAGTTGTTGGTGGTGGGAGATTGTTTCTCATACTGGAGGCTCATGTCTCAAGTCTCAGGGGGATAGTCCTCACCACAGTCCATGGACGTACCCATCGTTCAGAGTCCCAGCACAGTAAACCAATGGCAGCCTCAATACCATGTCAGGCAACTATTCTCAGTCAGGGATCAGTGGCTCTGCACTCCAAGGAATTGGTCACAGTCAGTCTTATGGTTGCAGAGTGGATAGTCCAAAGGGTAGGAGCTAACATGATTGGGAGTAATACAGACATCAGCCAGAGTCTGGGCCCTTCTCATGCTGTGCTGTGCTGTTAGCTCATTCAAATAGGTAAGTCTTGGTCAGTCTATTGTCTCCGCCCACAGAAACTAAGGGAAAAGTGGATGGCTTGGGGATAAAATGCTGAGGGAAAGGGCACTCAAACCTATTCATCAGGATTGGGGGCTACAGAATGGGGGGTGAAAAGCTTTGAAAATTGTAGAGCAGGCAACATTATTTGTAGGGGATGCTATAGCAAAGATGTATAGGAAGGGGGTAATGCAGAAGAGGCTTTCATCTATGGTCGGAAGCAATTTGGTTTCAGAGAGGGAGAGAAAATAGCTATCATCACACCCAGACTGGGAAGTGTCTGGAGCTATGAGGTTGGGGCTGCAGGACATACTGTGTGATACCCTTCAAAGGGAAGCCTTACACGCAAACTCAAGCACAGTATATAGCAATGAGCGGAGGAGTCACTAAGTCCTGGCTCTCCTAAAATGCCAGGGCTCCTTGTATGCTGTACACCTCCCTGACTCATGCATCGCTCCCCACCTCATTCACATTAAGGGTTTGGACTCCAAGGCCAGGGAAAGAATTAGGATAGTTTTGGATGAGGCGCAATGGTGTCAGCCTGAATATGCCTTGTTCACCTTGTTTTCACTTGATGCAACAGGCTCCCAACACAGACATCGATCCATTGTATATCGAGTAGGGACGTCGTGTTAGACATCATGCTGGCATAATTACATTCAGGGCTATACAAAGACTCAAACACACAGACATTGTGCCAAAGCAATACTATTATACAAATACAAAACTTTTTTGAGACATTGAATCCAAGGAAAGCAACTAAGCAGATTTTTCACAATGGTGAATTTATCTCAAGGAAGTGGAATAAAACAGGAGGAAGAGTGAATAAAGCTTATACAGAAAACTGATCTGGAGGACTGTGTTCTTTTTGGGGTCTGACCTGAGGAAAGATACGTTGAATTGCAGGTTGTACAGTGCAGATTTAGCAGAGCTCAAAAGGTTAAATTATGAAGCTGATTTGTATAGAAATCAGTTTACGCAAAAACACAAAAGACTACAACATTTTAGGGAGTAACTGTTAGGTGATGTCTTAGACTGTACAGTTGGCAAGTATATTAGAAACACATCGCTATGTTGTCTCTCCTTTAAAGGTATATTCCATAAGTCAGAACAAAGCATTCTGCTCTTATACACTCTGTAGCGAAAATGGCATACAGTTATATTTGAATATAGTTGGGGCAAATGGTCTTTAAAGCTTTATGCTATTTTGTGTGTGCAAAGCCATAAAATTACCATAAATTCTATGTCCCTTAGATATATTTCTCACTTTATTTAATAGTCAGTACTCAAATTACAATTCTCAAGAGAAGAATTTGCATGACAATCATACATAATATAAAAATTCAAATAGGATCCAACAATCACTTTGCCAGATGAAGCCTTCATTTATGTCTACCTTATCTTCCAGTTTGTTAATGGTACATTGACAAAAGTCACCTGACCTCAAGTGACTGGCAGCTTGGTGAATTCAACGCTTCAACATTCTGGCTTTAAGCCAGATTCTCAACTCTGTAATTTATTACGTGAAAGGAAATAGCTAAACACAGCTATTTATGAATGGCTCTAAACCGTAATCACCTTCCCCATCCTCTGCCTTTGAGACTCTTCGCTCAGCCAAGCAATAATTTACAAGACCACAATAACAGGAGAAATGAAAAGGAAGTAGCTGGAAGAGAAGTAAAAGTGTTGGAGATGGAAGTGTTTTGATTGAAAGAGATTTTCTGCAAGGCAGGAATTAAAATGGATGGAAAAGTAATGAGCATCCTGTGCTCCAAGTTAATGCATTGGTATTGAGAATGTACTACTGTCTTCTGTTCCAGCTGGACTATCAATTTCCCATGAAGCTGAGAATTTGCAGAGAGAATTAAAAACTGCCAGTAGGAATGGATAAATTACTATTTGTGCTTTTCATGCAGGATCTTTCAGTCTCGGACTGGAAACTTGGGGATGCACAGAAGCTCCATCTAAAAGCCTCTATGGTAGGCCCATCCATAATTAGTCATCAGCCCTCAGTTACATTCCACCGACTAGTTACTCACCTGAAATTGCTGTAAAGCAGGACCTAGCCTGTTTCCAGAAGTAAAGATCACCTGCTTAACCCTAGTCATAAGGGGGATGGGCAGAGATGTCATGAATGGTAAGAGTGGGAGCTCATGTAGCAATGGCACAAATTTTCTTTGTGGTGCCTGTCATTGTTTAAGATTTCCATTTATTTCCTAACAGGTTTACTGAGTCAGGTGCCCATGTTGGACACCTCACATACATATGAACATGAAAATAGGAATAGAAGTGGGACATTTGGCCCCATGAGTCTACAACGTCATTCATTAAGATCATGGCTGATCTGTTTGCCTTTTGAATTTGACACTCCTATCTTCCACAGAACAGTTCCCCTGCCTAACAAGAATCCTTTTATTTTCAATTCAGTCATGGGTGTCTTTGGTTGGGCCAGCATTTATTGCCCATCCCTAGCTGACCTTAAGAAGGTGGTAGTGAGCTGCCTCTTGAACTGTTGCTGTCCATTTTCACAATGCTACTGGGGAGACAAATCCAGGATTTTGAACCAAAGATATTGCATTAAAAATATTGAATGACCTCTTTTCCACCACCTTTTGAGACAGAGGGTTAGGGTTAGGTTTACACAATCCTCTGGGAGAGAAAATTCCTCTCATGTCCAACCTAAAAGGGTAACCTCTAATTTTTAAACAGCTCTAGATTCACTTTCAGTGGGAAACAGTCTTTCTATGTCCACTTTGTCAAAAACATTCAGGATGTCAAACAAGTCACCCCTCCTTAAATCTAGTGTAAATAAACCTAGCCTGGGCAATATATCCTGATAAGATTATTCCAGGTATCAGTCTAATGGACCGTTTCTGAACTGCCTCCAATGTATTTGCGTCCTTTCATAAAAAAACAAAACTGCACAGTTTTTGAGACATTGTCACCCAATTCCCTATATATCCTAAGTGTAACATTTTTACATTTATGTTTAATTTCTCTTTTAATAAAGGAAAGAATTCCATTTACCTTTCTGACTGCTTGCTGCAAACTAACATTTTGTGATTCATGCACTCGAAATTCTGGCTACCTCTGCTTCTTGGCTTTCCATAGACCTTTAAGTGATGTTTTGCTAGTTTATTTGCCTTGCCAAAGGGAACAACTTCACATTTCCTACAACATCCTCCAAATGCCAGAATTTTGCCCACTCACTCAACCTGTCTTTATCTATCTGCAAGCCCCTTCACTCTCATAACGTATTCTCCTAGATATCTTTGTGTCAACTGTGAATTTAGCCACCGTGTCTTTGCTACTCTCTAAGTCATTGGTATGAATTGTAAGAAGTTGAGATCCCAGCACAGACCCCCGCAGGACATCACTTGTCTTATCCTTCTAATCATCTAAAGAACGTTTATGCATTTTATCTATACTCTGTCAATCAGCCATTCTATTAACAATGCTATTATGTTAACCCCACCAATATGCTATTTTATGGCACCTTTTTCAAATTCCTTCTGGAAATCTAAATATAATACTTCTCCAGGCTCACCTTTATCCACAGTACACATCCATCTTTCAGAGAACTCCAGTAAATTGGTTAAACACAATTTCCCTTTCACAAAACCATTGTGATTCATTCCAATTATTTTTTCTGTGCTCTGCTTTAACGTCTTTAATTATCAATTCTATCATGACACACATCAAGCAAAACTAACCTGTAGTTTCCTGTTTTCAGCTTCATTCCATTGTTGTATACAGGGATAATGTGTTCCATTTTCTAATCTGATGAGCCTTTTCCTGACACAGTGGAACTTTGAAAAATTAACACCAGCACATCTACTACCTCATGTCAGCCATCGGTTTACTTAATACGAGTGTGCTAGTGATTTTAATTTGGCCAAGTTGGGACTTTTCTCAGTGGAGTATAGGAAGTTGAGGGGTTGGCCTTATAGATATTTATAAAATCGTGAGAGACATAGATAAATTGAATAAGAAAGGTCTTTTCCCTATACTGGAGGAGTTCAAAACTAGAAGGCATAGGCTTAAGGTGAGAGGAGAAAGATTTAAAAGGGACCTGAGGGCAACCTTTTAACACACAGGGTGGTTTGTATGCACAATGAACTGCCAAGAAGCAGTAGATGCAGGTACAGTTACAATATTTGAAAGATATTTGGACAGGTACATGATTAGGAAAGGTTTAAAGGGATATGGGACGAGTTTAGTTTGCGAAACTTGGCATGGACAAGTTGGACTGAAAGGTCTGGTTCCATGTTGTACGACTCTGACTTTATATTCCTCTCTCCTTTCCACCTCCTGTATTACAGCTAGTACTGGAATGTATTTTGCATTCGCTACAGACATGACAGAAGCAAAATATTTGTTAATTTCATCCTCTACTTAGTTATTATCTACTTAGTTATTATTCACTCTCCACAAACTTTCTAGGGTACCGACATTTGCTTTACTTGCGCTTTCCTCCAACCTGCAGAAACCTTTTTTTTATATATTTCTAGGTAGCTTCCTCTCACACTCTTTTCTGGAATTATCCTTTTAGTCATTCTCTATAGTTCTTTGTGTTTTGACTACTGTACTCATGTCTGCATATTTATGTGCTTAATCATAGAATCCCTACAGCATGGAAGCAGGCCATTCGGCCCATCGAATCCACACCAACCCTGTAAAGAACATCCTACCCAGACTCACCCCCCCCCCCCACTTTATCCCTGTATCACTGCATTTCCTAAGATTTATCCACCTAAGCTGCACATCCCTGGACAATGTGGGCAATATAGCTTGGTCAATCCACCTATCTGCACATCTTTGTGACTGTGGATGGAAACTGGAGCACCTGTCAGAAATCCATGCAGACAAGGGGAGAATGTGCAAACTCCACACAGACAGTCACCCATGGGTGGAATCGAACCTCAGTCTCTTCTACTGTGAGGCAGCAGTGTTAACCACTGAGCCACCCCTATGTTTGATGCTTTCCTAACTAATTTCTTAAGTTAGTCACAGATGATAGATTTTCCCTTTAGAAATTTTCTTTAGAGTTAGAATATACTTAGTATGAGTATTCTGAAATTCTCCTTAAATGCCTGCCACTGCATCTCTATTCACAGAGTCACTCAATTGTTATGGTGCAGGAGGCCATTCAGCCTTTTGTGTATGCTTTGCTGTCTGAGCACTTTGGCTGTCCCCTGTTTTTTCATATAACCTCACACACAGTTTGTATTTAACTAATCATCTGATGCACTCTTGAATGTCTCAATTAAACCGTCTCCATCATACTTCCAGCAAATGATGAATTTATTCCCTAAAGTAGTTTGTCAGTTCACTTCATCATTTGTGGCCACATAATTGCTTTTATTCAGGTTTAAAATACTAATCTTAGACTCAATCTTCTCCCTTTCAAGCTGGATGTAAAATTTAATCATATTGAAATTGTTGCTACTGAAACTTGCCTTTACTCTGAGGTCATTAAATAACCAAGTCACATTACCCGATACCAAGTCTAATATATTAACCTGCTGTCTAGTTGGCTTCAGAACATACCAGAAACTATCTCAAAAATATTCTATGGATTCCTCATCCAGGTGACCACTGCCAATCTGATTTTAAAGGAAATCTACATTCCAATTACCAGTGATTATTACAACCTCTTCGTTACTAGTATCCAATATTCTTTCTTGTACACTTCATATCACGTTGTGATTATTGTTAAGGGGCCTGTAAACTACTCCCACAACTGACTTCTTCCTGCTAATGTTCCTTATGTCTATCCAAGCCATTTCTACATCCTGATCTCCTAAACCAAGGTCATCTCTAACTATTGCACAAATGCAATCTTTGATGAACAATGTTACCCCTTCACCTTCACCTAGCTTCCTATTCAGATACACCTCAATATCCATGATGCAATCCTCGTCATTCTTCAGGCACATCAGTGCAATGGCTATTAAATAATGTGCTTCCTATTTTATAAATGTTGTACAGATTCAAATACAGAGCCTTTAGTTTAGTCATTTTTGTTTGATATGTAACAAAGAAATACAAAACCATGAAAAATAGAAGCAGGAATAAGCCATTAAGCTCTTTGAGCCTGTTCCACATTTCAATACAATTATTGCTGATCATCTAACTTGGTACCCACTCCCACTTTCTTCCCATATTTTTTGATACCTGTAGACTGAAGAACTACGTTTGCATCTTTCTTGGAAGTCTTCATTTTTTTGGACTCAATAGTTTCTTGTAACAGAGATATCTACATGTCCTCCACTCTGAGTGAAGAAATCCCTCCTCATCTCTGTCCTAAAAGGCCTACTCCTTATCTTTAGGCTGTGACTCCTTGTTCTGGATTAATTGGTTATCAAGAACATCCTTTTGCATCTACCCTTTTGAATCCTGTTTGAGTTTTATAGGTTTTGATGAGGTTCCCCCTCATTCTTCTAAACTCTACTGAATATAGTCATAACCAATCTGATCACTCCCTGTACGTCAGTCCTACTTTCCCAGGAAGTAGTCTGGTAAGCCTCCCCCGCACTTCCTAAATAGTGAGAACATCCTTCCTCAGATAAGGAGACCAAACTGCACACAATACTCCAGGTATAGTCTTGCCCAATGCCCTGTACTAGCAGCAAGATATCCCTGCTGCTATACTCTAATCCTCTCATTATGAGGGTCACCATACCATCTGATTTCTTCACTGTCTGCTGCACCAGAATATTTACTTTCAGCAACTGGTGTGCAAAAAGATCTCGTTGCACCATTGCATCTCTTTCCTAATCTAACCCCATTCAGGTCATAATCTGCAGCATGTTTTTTGTCACCAAAATAGATCTCACAGCTAGCCATATCATTTGGCATCTGCCATGCTTTTGCTCACTTACTTTTCCAAATCTCACTGAAGCATCTCTGCAGCCTCATTACAGAATACCCTCCCACCCAGCTTTGTGCCATTTACAAACGTGGAGATATGATACATTATTTCCTCACCTAAATCATTAATGTATATTGTGAATAGCTGAGATGTAAGGACTCATCACTGCAATATCCTGCTACTCACTGCCTGCCACTCAGAAAAATAATCCGTTCATTCCTACTCTTTTTTTACTGTCTGCCAACCAGTTCTCTATACATTCCAGTGCACTGTCCCCAATCCCATAACACTTTCTAGTTTTCACATATTACAACTTCCTCCTTTACCTAGTTTCTCTTCTTTGATAAACTAGACCTTTCCACATTTGATTCCTAGATCACACTATTTAATTTGAAACCCTCTTCACTTCCCTAGATATGTGGAATACACTGGTCCCAGCACAGTTGGGGCATGGACTGACTCTTTGTACACAGGACTGTACACCCCTTATTTCTCCCAGGGCTGGTGCTACATGTCCTGGACCCCACTCCTCTGTCTCTGAGTCACATACTAATCCCTCTTCTCTAACAACATGTTGCAGTAGAAGAGTTTGTGTGCTCCAATGACCCTCAAAGTGATGCTGTCCAATGCTCACACTTCTGGTAGAGCTTCCCATGATGGTAAGGTCCAAGAGGAGGTACCAGACAAAGAACGATTCAAGATGTTCTCAATGGCAGAGCAATCAGAGAAGGGCTGTAGCCTCAGTATCTGAAAAGATGGAAGAAGGCCACAGCAGGACAGTGACCTCAGTCATCTTGGTCCACCATGCCACAGATCATGACCGCCAACTGCAAAGATTGTGTGGACCCTTACTGTGTACTGCAGGCTCCCAAATTGAATAATGCCACACACAGGCTTCCATCAGTCAATGCACTGTGGCGATGGGGGATTGGCAATAGGTCAAGGCAATGATACCTGGAGGCGCTCAGCCAAGATTTTGCACACAGACTTTAGAGTCTGACCATGAAGTTAAGGGCATGATCCATTCTGATCTGGATGGTTTACTTCCTTCTACGATCAGATATGTCAAGGCCATACTTTTCGGTGACTTTATTTGGACATCAACACTAAACCTAAAGTGGTATTTTTGGCAAAAGTAGTGAGGCAACAGCAGTCTACTCTTGAACTTGTGAGCTCAACATCGTCTCCAAATGTCTATTGTCTCCAAATTATGTGATGGCTGTTGGGCACCTGTACTGAGACAGGGGTGTCTTTCAGCAGCTGATTCTGACATTGAACAGATCTCTTCAAGATACCTTCTGCACATAGAGAAATTAGAGGATGCTAGAAAAAATGGCCCAAAAACAGGCTGCCTCAACTCACTCTCTCTAAACTGGAAAACCACACTGTATTGGTGCTTACAGTTACTGATGGCTTTCCTATGTGGAAAAAAACTCAAAGGGGAATCTCAGCACACTTCAAAAAGTTAGAAATGATTAGGTTCCCTGTAGTATGGAAACAGGCCATTTGGCCCAACAAGTCCATCTCAACTCTCTGAAGAGTAACCCTCCCAGACCCATTCCCCTATATTTATCCCTAACAAATGCAACAAATATTATGGGCAATTTAGCATGTGCAATTCACCTAACCTGCACATCTTTGGATTGTGGGAGGAAACCAGAGCACCCAGAGGAAGCCCACACAGACACGGGGAGAATGTGCAAACTCCACACAAGCAGTTGCTTTGAGGTGGGAATTGAACCTACGTCCCTGGTGCTGTGAGGCAGAAACACTAACCACTGAACCATTATGCCCCTCAAATGTGTGTCAAAATCAAAATTGTATCCAGTCTAAAATCACAATATATTTGGATATTAGTTGCTTTGTTAATGCAACAGGTAGTCTTTGTGTGTGCAACTTCTGCCTGAATACACATTCAAGATGCACATGTTTCAATGGATTAGGGATTGGATTATGTGAAGGAGTTTAGAATGCCTAGATCTTGATTTATCTTAATCCTGTTCTGATCAAGGGTCTAATTTGATTGGTTTATCTCAAAGCTGAATAGATGATATTAATATTCTGGCTTAAAATATATCATAAATGGGATGTAACAGACGACTAAGTGAATTGAGTCAGTGATATCATCACAGAGGTTAGTTGATTTATTTTAACTCTTCTTTTGTCCCATTTAGTATATTTTCTTATCGTATGTCTCATATTCACATCCCCATAGCCCACCTAACAAATTGTAGCAGTGTTGATGAGTAACATTCCCTCCATTTCTATACGTTTGCTTCCTCAGTAACCCTTAGACTGCTCTTAGTTGTTCACAAAATCATTTAAATCCTTCAACTGTATTCTCAGCTCACTGAAAGTTTCACTTGCAGCATCTTTCATCGAAGCAATTTAGCTTTGTACCAACGTGATCTGATTTTCTCAAAACATCATAGTTGAACAACATTTGTGCATTCTATACATTTCTTTTGTCAAAAGACATGTTAGTGGAGAAGATTGATCGTGAGATCACTCCAAGCGGCTACTTGTCACAATTTAACAACTTGTGTACTTTTCCCTGCTATTATGATAAGGTGCACGCACTCAGAACTGGCAAACAGCATTGCACATCTGGCTGACAGATTTGAGTTTGATTTGCTCGCTGGTATTTAAATCAGTGATGACCGTGGTGATGAGCCAAAAACTGTCATGGCTTGTCTACCTCAGTGGAATAACTATCAATTTTGTCCTGACCTACTTTTTGTGTGTACTAGCACTGGTGTTTTTCTTTGGCTGAGGCTGGCTAAAATGTTTGCTGTATAGCCTGCACCATGATGCTTATATCGAATGTCTTTCACATACTTTGCAAAAATATTGTTGCGTGGTTACCATAGCAAACACACTCCAACAGCTGGATTGATTTATCTTTACTTCCAGTTTGCTGAGGAATGCTTGTTGCTCCTGCTGCTGCTGCAGGAAAATATTATTATAGCCACATTTCTGTTTTCTGTTGTGTGAGAGAATGTAGTGCATGGCATGTGATAAAATGTCACATTTAATTTGGGATTGTCCTTGTGAATAATTGAATAAGGAATAAAAATAGATTGGTCAAGAGTTTATACCCTGAGCCCATCAGCCACGAATCTCATCAGAAATTTAAACAGTTTAAGCATAAAAACTGAAAGCGCTGAAGAAACACAGCAAATCCGACAGCAGCTGTCGAGAGAAAAAACAGAGTTAATGTTTCAAGTCCAACATGATTCTTCATAACTAGAAGAGAAAGCTGGAAACCTGGATAGAAAGTGTGGAGTGGGCCTCAAACTCTGATCTATTTTGAGATGATATTCACCAGAAAGATATTCAGGACCTGTACGAAGACCTATATAATTTATTCTGGATCTGCTCAATATTTAATAGCCTGATGCCTTGTGATGGGATGAGTAGATTTTGCTTAACATTTACCATCAGGAACTCTAGATTTTCTCTCTTCTCATTGCATTGCACTTTCAACTTCATGTGTCATCTTGGGATGAGTATCATTCCATCCTATAGCCTCATTTTACCTTAAAAGACTTAATGTTTGGCTCATCTTGGGCCACTTTACACATATCTGTGAAGCTAATGATGTTGCATGTAGTTCCACTGTCTATCTGAAACCTTATATTCCCTTGAAGCTCTCCTTTTGCTGTCTTCATGTTAACAGCTGCACAATAATTATTACTTTATTTGGACGGTGTCAACCCATTCTATCATGGAGAGTGATTTGTCAAAATCATTGCATGACATCTGTCCTGCAGCCAGCTTAATAAGTTGGCTTTGTTTCTTTCCAGCAAAGAATTGCATGCCAAGTGATTCAACTTCAGCAGTTCCTCCATACTGGACATGGTTCCTTTCCTTTCATTTGGTTTCCCTTGCAATCTCTAAATCCTGTTTCTGGCCTCAATCTTTCTGCTGCTCCTTCTAGAAATAGTTCTTAAACTTTTAATAATATTATTGTTATGCCTGGATCGTCTGTCAGAATACTGCAAAGCCTCATCCATTCTATCATTCATACTGCTTAGTCAATGTTTGACAGTCTCTTTTTAAGGCTAGGTTTCAAAGTGGGACCCCTTATTGCATACAACCAGATGACCAAATGAATTAGGATAAAGCGTAGACCATTCAGCCCCTCAAAACTTCTCCATTGTTCAATAAGATCATGGTTGACCTGATTATAACCTCAAATCTACATTCCTGTCTAGCCTTGATAACATTTGTTCTTGTTTAAATATTTATCTACCTCTGTCTTTAAAAAAAATCAAGGATTCTGGTTCCATAATCTTTTCAGGAAGCGACTTTCACTGAGAGAAACAAAAATCAGCTCACTTCTGTTCTAAATGGGCGGCCTCTGTTTTTAAATAATGACCCTAATTCTAGATTCTCCCAGAAGAAGAAACAATCTCTCCACATCTACTCTGAGGAAACCCTTCATAATATTTGTTGCCATCAAATCTACTCTTCTAGGCCTAATCTGACAAATCATTTATCATAAGACAACCTCCCATTCAGGTGTTAGTCTAGTAAACATTTTCTGAATTGCCTCCCATCCATTTACATGCTTCCTTAAGCAAAGCTGCCAATACTGTACATGATTTGGAGATGCCGGTGTTGGACTGGGGTGTACAAAGTTAAAAATCACACAACACCAGGTTATAGTCCAACAGGTTTAATTGAAAGCACACTAGCTTTCGTAGTGACACAATCACCTGATGAAGGAGCGTCGCTCTGAAAGCTAGTGTGCTTCCAATTAAATCTGTTGGACTATAACCTGGTGTTGTGTGATTTTTAACTAAATACTGTGCACAGTACTTCAAGTCTGTTCTCACCATGCCCTGTATAAGTAAAACATAGCCTACTTACTTTTGTATTCAATTCCCCTCATGATAAATAATTACACTATATAGTTTTCCTAATTATCTGTGGTACATGCATGCTAACATTTTGTGATTCATGCATGAGGACATCCAGTCCCTCAGCACTTGTACACTTTCATATTTACCCAAACTATACTCAATTTTTCACATGAAGGCCTATGACTGAACCTACCTAAATTATTTTATTCATGTCCTTATGTAGTCTTCACAACTTTTCTACCTTCTTTGTGCCATCATCAAATCTGGCAACTTTAACTTCCATCACTTCTTCGTTGTAATTTATGAAAAGACTTGAAAAATCCCAGCACCAATCCCTGTGGCACACCATTTGTGACATCCTACCAACCTAAAAAGGACCAATTTACACCTACTCTCTCATTCCTGTTAGCCAACCAATCTTTTATATAAGCAATATTCTGTCCTCCTCACCATGGATTTTTATTTTCTGCAATAATCTTTGAAGTGATATCTTATCAAATGCCTTCAGGAAATCTGAGTACAGTACATCCACCAATTCTCCTTTATCCACTTTACCTCATCAAAGAGTGGTCAAATAAGATTTATTTTTCATACAAGCATATCTGATTATCTTGAACCTATCCAAGTGCCGTGATATAACTTCTTTAATAGTACTCTCTAATATTTTCCCTAAACCAGATGTTAAACTAACTGGCCTGTTGTTTCCTGCTTGCTATCTCTCTCCATTTTTGAACAAAGGAGTTACATTAGCTATCTTCCCATCTAATAGAGCTCTCTTTGTATCAAGGGACCGTTGCAAAATTAAAGCACTACATTAGCTATCTCAATAGCTGATTCTTTAAAGACTCATGAGCCAAACACTTGTCACCTGCAGATCCAACAATTTATTCATTATCACTTCTTTGGTAATTTTGACTTTCCTGAGTACCTCCCTCTCCTCTATTCCTGATTTATCGCTGATTCCGTGATAAGACATGTAAAATACCTGTTCAATTCATCTGCCATTTCTTGATTCTTTTTCTTTTTTTCAAGGGAAGAAACTTGCCATCAGGATACAAAAACACCAACTAGCCACTAAAAGACACAACCCACTATCACTAGTTTCTATATACCCAGACAAGGAAGGACACTGGGACAACATACACATCCTCAGACAGGCGAAACATTAGAACTCTTACAAGCATGGCATTCTAACCAGAACTCCATCAGTAAACATATCAACTTAAATCCTATCTACTTTCCCTGAAAAAAAACAGAAATGACATCACCCACCTTAAAAAACCAAAACCTATGAATAGAGAGGTTGGACATATCACCAGTGTTGCATCAGAGTCTCTCATTAATGATGTTACCTATTATGGTGATGAAACATCTGAAAACAAACCAAGCTCAGTAAGCTAACTTACATACTTTTATTATCTGTTATAAGTCATAACATATAGGCTAACTTTCTCCAGTACCCTTTTTATTACACTTTTATTAATTTTTGGCAATCCTTCCAGTCTTCTGACCTACCACCTGTCTTTGCATAAGTATATGCTTTTTTCTATAAGTTGATACTATCTTTAACATTTGTAGTTAGTCACAAATGGCCGGTTATTCCCTTGAAATTTTTTCTTCCATGTCGGAATCTATTTCTTCTATATATTGTGAAATATCTCTTTAAATGCCTGCGGTATATTTGATTGACCTGTCCATTTGAAAATGTGTTGCTGGTTAAAGCACAGCAGGTTAGGCAGCATCTCAGGAATAGGGAATTCGACGTTTCGAGCATAAGCCCTTCATCAGGACTTGTCCATTTGCCAAGTCACTTTAGCCAGCTGTGTTTTCAAGCCTTCATGATTCCCTTATTTAAATGCTTTTAAAATATCACAGATACACTTCTCTCTCCTTCAAACTGAATGTAAAATTCAATCATATCATTGCTGCTTCTTCGGGATGTATCCATTATGTGATCTTTCATTAATCCAATCTCATTATACAATAGTACGTCTGGTATAGCCTGGTCTCTGACCAGCTTCAGAACATACTGTTCAAAGAATCTATGCCAAAAATCTGGTGAGCTTTGTGTTCACCTTTACTCAATATTTTAATTAAAATTTCCCATGATTGTTGCTGTGCCTTGCTGAGAAACTCTTACTATTTCTTTCTTTATGCTACACTTTATTGTTAGAGATTCTGTACACTACTCCCGCAAATGACTTCTTCCGTTTATCATTTCTCATTTCTATCCGAACTGTTTTCACATGAAATACACCCAGGGAAGTTGTTTGGGTGGAACTGAGAAATAAGAAAGGGATGGTCACCTTATTGGGATTGTATTATAGACCCCCAAATAACCAGTGGGAAATTGAGAAACACATTCGTAAGGAGATCTCAGTTAACTGTAAGAATAATAGAGTGGTTCTGGTGGGGATTTTAACTTTCCAAACATAGACTGGGACTGCTATAGTGTTAAATGGAGAGGAATTTGTTAAGTGTGTCAGTATGTGGATGTACCTACTAGAGAAGGTGCAAAACTTGACCTATTCTTGGGAAATAAGGCAGGGCAGGTGACTGAGATGTCAGAGGGGGAGCATTTTGGGGCCAGTGGCCATAATTCTATTAGTTTTAAAATAGTGATGGAAAAGGATAGACCAGATCTAAAAGTTGAGGTTCTAAATTGGAGAAAGGCCAATTTTGACTTTATTAGGCAAGAAATTTCAAAAGCTGATTGGGGGCAAATATTCGCAGGTAAAGGGATGGCTGGAAAATGGGAAGCGTACAGAAATGAGTCCAGAGAAAGTACATTCCTGTAAGGGTGAAAGGAAAGGCTGGTAGGTATAGGGAATGTTGGATGACTAAAGAAATTGAGGATTTGGTTAAGAAAAAGAAGGAAGCATATATCAGGTATAGACAGGATGGATCGAGTTAATCCTTAGAAGAGTATGAATGCAGTAGGAGTATACTTAAGAGAGAAATCAGGAGGGCAAAAAGGGGAGGTACATAAGATAGCTTTGGCAAATAGAGGTAAGGAGAATCCAAAGGGTTTTTACAAATATATTAAAGACAAAAGGGTAACTAGGGAGAGAATAGGGCCCCTCAAAAATCAGAAAGGCGGACTTTGTGTGGAGCCACAGAAAATGAGGGAGATACTAAATGAGTATTTTGCATCAGTATTTACTGTGGAAAAGGACATGGAAGATATAGACTGTTGGGAAATAGATGGTGACATCTTGCAAAATGTCCAAATTACAGAGGAGGAGGTGCTGGATGTCTTGAAATGCATAAAAGTGGATAAATCCCCACTAGAACTCTGTGGGAAGCTAGGAAAGTGATTGCTGGGTCCCATGCTAAGATATTTGTATCATCAATAGTCGTATCATCGATAGTCACAGGTGAGGTGCTGGAAGACTGGAGATTGGCTAACGCGGTGCCACTGTTTAAGAAAGATAGTAAGGTCAAGCCAGGGAACTATAGACCAGTGAGCCTGACATCTGTGGTGGGCAAGTTGTTGGAGTGAATCCTGAGGGACAGGATATACTTGTATTTGGAAAGGCAAGGACTGATTAGGGATAGTCAACATGGCTTTGTGCGTGAGAAATCATGTCTCACAAACTTGATTGAGTTTTTTGAAGAAGTAACAAAGAGGATTGATTAGGGCAGAGTGGTAGATGTGATCTATATGGACTTCAGTAAGGCGTTTGACAAGGTTCCCCAAGGGAGACTGGTTAGCAAGGTTAGATCTCATGGAATGCAGGGAGAGCTAGCCATTTGGATACAGAACTGGCTCAAAGGTAGAAGACAGAGGGTGGTGGTGGAGGGTTGTTTTTCAGTCTGGAGGCCTGTGACCAGTGGAGTGCCACAAAGGTCAATGCTGGGTCCCCTACTTTTCATCATATACTCACATCCAAATCATTTATGTAAAAGAGGTACAGTTAGTAAGTTTGCAGATGACACCAAAATTGGAGCTGTAGTGGACAGCGAAGAAGGTTACCTCAGATTACAACAGAATCTTGATCAGATAGGCCAATGGGCTGAGAAGTGGCAGATGGAGTTTGATTTAGATTAATGCGAGGTGCTGCATTTTGAGAAAGCAAATCTTAGCAAGATATATACATTTCATGTTCAGGTCCTAGGGAGTGTTGTTGAGCAAAGAGTCCTTGGAGTGCAGGTTCATAGCTCCTTGAAAGTGAATTTGCAGGTAGATAGGATAGTAGAGAAAGTGTTTGGTATGCTTTCCTTTATTGGTCAGAGTATTGAGTACAGGTTTTTGCGGTCATGTTGCAGACATTGGTTAGGCCACTGTTGGAATATTGCATGCAATTCTGGTTTCCTTCCTATTGGGAAGATGTTGTGAAACTTGAAAGGGTTCAGAACAAATTTACAAGGATGTTGCCAAGATTGGAGGATTTGGGGTATAAAGAGAAGTTGAATAGGCTGGGGCTGTTTTCCCTGGAGCATCATAGGCTGAGGGGTGACCTTATAGAGGTTCATAAAATCATGAGGAGCATGGATAAGATAAATAGGCAAAATATTTTCCCTGGGGTCAGGGAGTCCAGAACTAGAGGGCATAAGTTTAGGGTGAGAGGGGAAAGATATAAAAGAGACCTAAGGAGCAACTCTTTCATGCATAGGGTGGTACATGTATGGAATGAGCTGCCAATGGAAGTGGTTGAGGCGGGTACAATTGCAACATTTAAAAGGCATCTGGATGGCTATATGAATAGGAAGGATTTGGAGGGTTATGGGCCAAGTGCCGGCAGGTGGGACTAGATTGGGTTGGGATATCTGGTTGGCATGGACAATTTGGAGTGAAGAGTCTGTTTCCATGCTGTACATCTTTATGACTCTATGTTGGTTTACCGAACTTACTTCATTCCTTTCTATGGTGCTCATTTTATTGTTAGCTAACAGAGCCATCCCTTCACCTTTTCCTAATTTCCTGTCATTTCTAAATGCCCTGTTCCCTTGAAGATTCAGGTCCCAATCCATATCATCCTACAGACATATCTCTGTAAATGCCATAAAATGTACTTAGTTATTTCTACTGTGCTCTCGGTTTATCTGATTTGTTTCAAATTCTACATGCATTCAGACAAAGCATTTAAGTTTATCCTTTTAATCTTTATGACTTTAATGTGCTCATTGACTCTTAGATTCAGATCCTGTTCTTGTCATGCTCATTCCTGAAAAAGAGCTTATGCCCGAAACGTCAATTCTCCTGCTCCTCGGATGCTGCCTGGCCTGCTGTGTTTTTCCAGCACCACATTTTTTCAATACCGTTCTTGTCATGGTTTGTTTACCATTTCATGTATTTATATATCTTTCTTTGTACTCTATTCCCTTTGGAATAAAAATTAACATTTCATTTGCCTTCCCTATTTTCTGCTGAACTTGGCTGTTAGATTTTTGTGAATAACGCATGAAGACTCCCAAAGCCTTCTGTTCCATAGCTTTCTGAGTCTTTCTCCAATTAAATAATATTCAGCTTCTCTATTCTTCCTGAGATTAGGCATTTTGGCATATTTCCAAATTTGGTACTTTGCCCACACTATTTAGTTTCAAATGTTCCCTATTTCCCTCTGATACATTTGGACCAACACTGACCCCAGCATGGTTCAGGTGGAGACTGGGCTATCGATACAGATCTCACTTTCCCCAATATGGGTGTCAGTGCTCCATGAACCAAAACACTCTTCTTATACACCATTGACCAACACATTCACTTCTCTAACTTTATTTGCCTTACGCCAATTTGCAAATGTCTTAAGCAATAAACTAGTGATAATAGCCTCTGAGGTTCTGCTTTTCAATTTGGCAACTAGTTTCTATACTGACTATGCAGAACCTCTTTCCTTGTCCTGCCTGTGTTGTTAACAACTGTATAGACAATGAAGACCGAATCCACTCCTTCCCATCACTAGCTCCTTTCTAGTCCTGAGCAGATATCTCAATTCTGGCACTGGGCAAGCAATACATCTGTCTGAATTCACGCTCTTTGCTGCAGAGAGCAGTGTCAATCCCTATCACTATATTGTCCCCTTCTACCACTCAATTCCTTCTTACGCTCTCCCTTTTGAATGACTCCTGTACCATGATGCCATAGTCATGCAGCCCTCACTCTAGTTCTGACAAACTAAAAGAACATCAAACCTGTTGGACAATTGCAAAAGCTGAGCTCTTGTGCACTCACCCCAGTCTTATCTCACTTGCAGTTGTATTCTTCTTCCCTGAACATAGAGTAAATCAGAAATAGAGTACCTTCTATGATGCATTGTGGTGCCTGTTGCTCAGCTTCCATTTCATTGACTCTGGGCTAAAGTTGCTCAAATTTCAAACTCTTACTTCAGATGTTTGCTGTGGACCTGACCGGCATCCAGGAACCCTCATGTACTGCAACTATGACACTTCAATTATCCTGCTATACTAATGTATTTTAATTAATTATTTAATGATAGATTTTTATTATGAATTTTACTAACTTTCCAGCAAAACTATGTATTATATTAAAATTTAAGAATAGGAAACACCATAGCCATTTTGCAAAGATTCACCAAACAGCTTGCTCCATTCACTGTAGTGGAATAAGGAACAATTCTGATCCATTCCAATTAACGTCCATTCTTCCTAAGACAACCTATCTCTGATAAGATCATCTTTCAGTAGTCCAAACTCAAGAGACTCAGGTAGACATTTCAGTGCACTCTCAAATTGAACAAAATTCTCCCTCTCTTCTGGATCACTGATATTGAGCACATTCCCTTCATAAATGACATTAGTAGAAGGTTAAAATGGTGACTGAAGGCTATCAATAAATCTCCAATCTAGCATTTCTGCTGCTCAGTAAGATCGAGAATGCAATGTAAGTTGTTGCACTCTTTTCCCCAGCACTAATATCAGAATTAGAGTCATAGAGATGTACAGCATGGAAACAGACCCTTCAGTCCAACCCGTCCATGCTGACCAGATATCCCAACCTAATCTCGTCCCACCTGCCAGCACCTGGCACATATCCCTACAAATCCCTCCTATTCATATACCCATCCAAATGCCTCTTAAATGTTGTAATTGTACCAGCCTCCACCACTTCCTCTGGCAGCTCATTCCATACACGTACCACCCTCTGTGTGAAAAAGTTGCCCCTTAGGTCTCTTTTATATCTTTCCCCTCTCACCATAAACCTATGCCCTCTAGTTCTGGACTCCACGACCCCAGGGAAAAGACTTTGCCTATTTACCCTGTCCATGCCCCTCATAATTTTGTAAACCTCTAAAAGGTCACCACTCAGCCTCCAACGCTCCTGGGAAAACAGCCCCAGCCTGTTCAGCCTCTCCCTATAGCTCAAATCCTCCAACCCTGGCAACATCCTTGTAAATCTTTTCTGAACACTTTCAAGTTTCACAACATCTTTCCGATAGGAAGGAGACCAGAATTGCACGCAATATTCCAACAGTGGCCTAACCAATGTCCTGTACAGCCACAACATGACATCCCAACTCCTGTACTCAATACTCTGACCAATAAAGGAAAGCATACCAAACACCTTCTCCACTATCCTATTTACCTGCGACTCCACTTTCAAGGAGCTATGAACCTGCACTCCAAGGTCTTTTTGTTCAGCAACACTCCCTAGGACCTTACCATTAAGTGTATAAGTCCTGCTAAGATTTGCTTTCCCAAAATGCAGCACCTCGCATTTATCTGAATTAAACCCCATCTGCCACTCTCAGCCATTGGCCCATCTTGTCAAGATCCTGTTGTAATCTGAGGCAACCCTCCTCGCTGTCCACTACACCTCCAATTCTGATGTCACCTGCAAACTTACTAACTGTACCTCTTATGCTCGCATCCACATCACTTACATAAATGACAATCAGTAGAGGACCCAGCACCGATCCTTGTAGCACTCCACTGGTCACGGGCATCCAGTCTGAAAAACAACCCTCCACCACTACCCTCTGTCTTCTACCTTTGAGCCAGTACTGTATCCAAATGGCTAGTTCTCCCTGTATTCCATGATATCTAACCTTGCTAACCAGTCTCCCATGTGAAACCTTGTCGAATGCCTTACTGAAGTCCATATAGATCACATCTACCACTCTGCCCTCATCAATCCTCTTTGTTACTTCTTCAAAAAACTCAATCAAGTTTGTGAGACATGATTTCCCACGCACAAAGTCATGTTGACTATCCCGAATCAATCCTTGCATTTCGAACTACTTGTACATCCTGTCCCTCAGGATTCCCTCTAACAACTAGCCCACCACCAACGTCAGGCTCACTGGTCTATAATTCCCTGGCTTGTCCTTACTTCCCTTCTTAAACAGTGGCACCGTGTTAGCCAACCTGCAGTCTTCCAGCACCTCACCTGTGACTATCGATGATACAAATATCTCAGCAACAGGCCCTGCAATCACTTTTCTAGCTTCCCACAGAGTTCTCATGTACACCTGATTAGGTCCTAGGTATTTATCCACCTTTACCCGTTTCAAGACATCCAGCACTTCTTCCTCTGTAATATGGACATTTTGCAAGATTTCACCATCTATTTCCTGCAGTCTATATCTTCCATATCCTTTTCCACAGTAAATACTGATGCAAAATACTCATTTAGTTTCTCCCCCATTTTCTACGGCTCCACACAAAGGCCGCCTTGCTTATCTTTGAGGGGCCCTATTCTCTCCCTAGTTACCTTTTATCCTTAATTATTTTTAAAAACTCTTTGGATTCTCCTTAATTCTATTTGCCAAAGCTATCTCATGTCCCCTTTTTGCCCTCCTGGTTTCCCTCTTAAGTATACTCCTTCTTCCTTTGTACTCTTCCAAGGATTCACTCTATCTACCCTGCCAATACCTTACACATGCTTCCTTCTTTTTCTTAACCAAACCCTCAATTTTTTTAGTCATCCAGCAATCCCTATACTTACCAGTCTTTCCTTTCACCCTAACAGGAATGTACTTTCTCTGGATTCTCATTATCTCATTTCTGAAGGCGTCCCTTTACCTGCGAACAGCTGCCCCCAATCAGCTTTCGAAGGTTCTTACCTAATACCATCAAAATTGGCCTTTCTCCAATTTAGAACTTGAACTTTTAGATCTGGTCTATCATTTTCCATCACTATTTTAAATCTAATAGAATTAGTTAGTCGTTGGCCCCAAAGTGCTCCCCCACTTTCACCTCAGTCACCTGCCCTGCCTTATTTCCAAAGAGTAGGTCAAGTATTGCACCTTCTCTAGTCGGTACATCCACATACTGAATCAGAAAATTGTCTTGTACACACTGAACAAATTCCTCTCCATCTAAACCCTTAACAGTAAGGCAGTCCCAGTCTATGTTTGGAAAGTTAAAATCCCCTACCATAGCCTCCCTATTATTCTTACAGATAGTTGAGATCTCCTTACAAGTTTGTTTCTCAATTTCCCTCTGACTATTAGGGGGTCTATAATACAATCCTAATAAGGTTATCATCCCTTTCTTATTTCTCAGTTCCACCCAAATAACTTCTCTGGATGTATTTCCGGGAACATCCTCCCTCAGCACAGCTGTAATGCTATCCCTTATCAAAAATACCACTCTCCCTCCTGTCTTGCCTCCCTTTCTATTCTTCCTGTAGCATTTGTATCCTGGAACATTAAGCTGCCAGTCCTGCCCATTCCTGAGCCATGTTTCTGTAATTGCTCTGATTTGTGGGCGGCACGGTGGCACAGTGGTTAGCACTTCTGCCTCACAGCGCCTGAGACCCGGGTTCAATTCCCGACTCAGGCGACTGACTGTGTGGAGTTTGCACGTTCTCCCCGTGTCTGCGTGGGTTTCCTCCGGGTGCTCCGGTTTCCTCCCACAGTCCAAAGATGTGCGGGTCAGGTGAATTGGCCATGCTAAATTGCCCCTAGTGTTAGGTAAGGGGTAAATGTAAGGGTATGGGTGGGTTTCGCTTCGGCGGGTCGGTGTGGACTTGTTGGGCCGAAGGGCCTGTTTCCACACTGTAAGTCTAATCTAAGTCTAATCTAATCTAATCCCAGTCCCATGTTCCTAACTATGCCCTGAGTTCATCTGTCTTCCCTGTTAGGCCCCTTGCATTGAAATAAATGCAGTTTAATTTGTTCGTCCTACCTTGTCCCTGCCTGTCCTGACTGTTCAACTTGCTTCTGTTCTCAACTGTACCGGTCTCGGATTGATCTCTTTCCTCACCATCTCCCTGGGTCCCGCCCCCCCCCCCCCACAATCTTACTAGTTTAAATCCTCCCGAGCAGCTCTAGCAAATTTCCCTGCCAGTATATAAGGCCCCTTCCAATGTAGGTGCAATTCGTCCTTCTTGTATAGGTCACTTCTACCCCAAAAGAGATTCCAATGATCCAAAAATATGAATCCTTCTCCCATACACCAGTTCCTCAGCCATGAATTCATCTGCTCTATCCTCTTATTCCTGCCTTCACTAGCTTATATCACCAGGAGTAATCTAGATATTACTACCCTCAAGGACCTCCTTTTTAAAATTCTGCCTAACTCTATAATCTCCCTTCACAATCTCAACCTTTTCCCTTACTATGCTGTTGGGTTCCAATATGGACAATGACCTCTTGCTGGCCCCTCTCCCCCATGAGAACATTCTGCACCCTCTCTGAGACATCCTTAATCCTGGCACCAGGGAAGCAACACACAATTCTGCTTTTTCACTGCTGGCCACAGAAATGTCTGTCTGTACCTCGGACTAGAGAATCCCCTAACACAATTGTTCTCTTGGAATCCGACGTATCCTTCGTTGCATTAGAGCCAGTCTCAATACCAGACACTTGGCTGTTCATGCTACATTCCCCTGAAAATCCATGGCCCCCTACATTTTCCAAAACAGCATGCCTGTTTGAAATGGGTATATCCACAAAAGACTCCTGCACTAGTTGCCTACCTCTCTTACCTTTCCTTGAGTTAATTTATCTATATGACTGTATCTGAGACATTCCCCCCTTCCTATAACTGCCATCCGTCACATACTGTTACTGTTGCAAATTCCTCATTGCTTCTAACTGTCTCTCCAACCAATCCATTCAATCTGATAAGATTCACAGCCAACAGCATTTATGGCAGATATAATCCACAGTAACTCTTAAACTCTCTTTAAACTCCCACATCTGACAAGAAGTACATATCACTCTATTAAAGGCCATTTTTGTTCCTTCACAATCTACAGACCCAGAAATTAACACCATCTTATTCCTCTACAAACACTGCCCCAGCTTAAATTTATAGTTATGGCTTATATTTTAAGTTTAATCAAGAGATATATCTCCAAAAACATATAATCAAGAAAGAACGCATTCTACTCACGACTGCAGATTCTCTGTAGGCCAGATTTAAAGCAATGATTAACTTATCTGACTCTGTGCTGTGAACTTTGCCCAACAGTTCCTCCAAGATCAGTTGTGAATTTCACTGCTTGTTAATTCTCCCCGATGCATTCAGATATCCAATTTGTTCAGTTTCTCTGTTTAACTTTGTGTCTATCTTAAAATTTAGCAATCAAGACTGGAGGAGTTCCAATTCTGCCTCATATCACCTTTCATCCCCATAAGAGCAAGGATTAGAAAATTCTAGACCACCCTGACTCATCCAGCAGTACAAAGTTGCAGACTGTGGTTCAGATGATTCCTTGTTATTTCTTAGAATAGCTTATTACTGCCCTGTAAATCCATTTACATCCAGCTGTACACCTCTGGCATCAAGAATCACTTGCAGCTTTACTTATGAACTGCATCAGATATAACATGTCTATGATATGTCACAGTGTGCAGAATACAATTGCATTTCTCCAAGCACCTGTGAAAAGGTAAGCAAAAATTTAAAATTTAGGCAGCCAATAGGCTCCAGGGGATGCCTTTTGTAACAATGCCTCTTTGGCCTTGCAGGGCTTGCTCATTTCCTGAACTTCGGTCAGATCTGATAATGCCACTAGGAGGCAGCAAGGAGGCCTGTAGCAGCACTGTAAAATGGCTTGTAAATGGACTGCCTATCAGGCAAATTGGCCTCTGCTGCACCTCATGGCCCATCCTCTTGGTAAACATGAAAGTGGAGTCGCAGGTAGATAGGATAGTGAAGAAGGCGTTTGGTATGCTTTCCTTTATTTGGATGTGTATATGAATTGGAAGGTTGTGGAGGGATTTGGGTCAGATGCTGGCAGGTGGGACTAGATTAGGTTGGGATATCTGGTCGGCATGGACAGGTTGGACCAAAGGGTCAGTTTCCATGCTGTACATCTCTATGGCTCTATGGCTCTATGACTCTGTGTCCTGCTGTGAGGTAGCAATGGGGATCCATCTCATTGACTTTCCCATTGTTTTGTCTCACCTCATCCACCTTACTGTCTCCTTCGTTTCAAACCTCTATTACAATCACCCAGGGTTTGATAAAATTATACCCCTTTTGTCTAAAGTAAGATTATTTTATTACGCCACCTTAAAGATCCACAAACGGGCACAAATTGCAGAAATTGATAACGGCGATAAAAATTCAACTTATGCATGTGGTCATCGCAATACATGGGGATGGGTTCGAAGGAGATGATTCTCAAAAGAAATGGAAATGGGCATTTGAAATTCCTCAATCTTTTGTGCTGACTAGTGATGCATTTGATAAGCATAGAACAAAATAGAAACTCCAGGCCTTCATATTCAATTATTTGCAGATGCAGTTGAATATTATTTGTTTATTTTTTGCTGAGAATCACGTTAGTTCTTATAGATCCAATAGTTTGGTGGAAAGAACAGTGTAGCGGAGGTATTTGGCCAGATATATTAATTTGAATGTGATGTTTACAGCAACCATCAGGATAAAGGATCATGTGGTCAGGTGACCCATGACCTTCAGGATTGTTACAGAAATATTGACATTATTTTCATGAGTGTGTATAAAACCACGAAATGTGGAAGCCAAGTTTAAACCCAGCTGGGCTCTGCAATTTGCAAAGCACAGAGCTGGAACTGAAAGTATTCATGTAGCCAGACCTTGGACAATCAACTTCCCGTCAAAACCAGAAAGGCTTGGAACAGCTGGTCAGGTGTTAACAACCACATTGTTTCAGAACAAACTGTTGTTTACACCTCCAGTGACCCTGCTTAGTTAGAAGAATATTACACAGACTGAGTGGCACCCAGCTCAGTAGGAGGCCAGAGGCATAGTGTGGCAAGGACAGCACGTGACAGTTGAAGCTTCAAAACCATGTTCTCTGATCTCCAAGTATGGAAAATAGTCACTAAATTGGATCTTCCTGCTCCTGCCCAATGTTAGTATTAGACACAGGCCACAGAATCTTTGAGAAGGACACAAAGAGAGGGATGAAAGGGCAACTGGAGCCCCAGCTCCTTCTGCTCCAGTACCTTCTTCTTGTACCTGCATTTTTGACTGGCAAGCAAGCTGCACAACATCCTCAGCTCCTCTTACCTCATGGTAAGTATCATCAGACTGACCAGACCCAGAAGACCATCTTGGTGAGACGGACCGAAGACTAGAGCAAACCAGATACAAGAGGGGAAGCCAAATCTGCAGATTCTGAAGCATCAGCCAGCCCTCAAATAGTGAGGAACAGTCTTTCCCAGCCTGACTGAATGAGTATCACCAGTCTTTTCATTCAAAAAGCTCAAACATAGTGGTGGGGTATAGCAAATCGTCAGAAGCCTGTGTCAGATGTGGATAACTAGTGTAGATTTGAGGCTGTTTACTTAGAGATTTAAGACCATTTGCTGAAGAGTCTTGTAAAGAGATGGATAGAGTTTGATAGAATTTAATTAAAGTACAATAGTGAGTCTGAAAAATATAGATTTTTCTTGATAAAATTTTCAGTAAAGTTGTATTGGACCTTTCCCTGACTCTTGTCTCCTTTGGCTATCTCACCAAAGGGTTAAAAAGGGTTACTGCAAACTGGTCAAGGTTAGTCAGGGTACAGTTACTCACCTTCCACTTGACAATAATCACTCAAGTAGGGTAAATTGTAACTGTGCTGTAATTAAACAAAGGTAACTGATAAATGGTTTCAAACTAACAGCTATGCATATTTCACACAAAGTCATTATTAACTGGCAAGCTTTATGTAATATTGTGGAAAAAAAATTGTGGGACAGCATGGTAAGGCTTTCCTTCACATCTCACTATGGAGAGGGAACTTTGATCTCTGCTATATCCTGCTATATTAAAATTAGCCAAAATGTGGATAATGCACACTTGGTAAGTGCATGGAATTCAAACCAATTCAATTCTTCATCCACTTGGCAATTACACTGTTTTCTCTTTGCATTTGGCCTAAGTTATATTGGAGCCAGATGTTGCGAGACAAATGGTCACTAAGAATGATAGATTGTTGCAGCACAGAGGGAGGCTGTTTGACCTGGTTTGCCACCTTTTCCAAAGAGTAGTCCAACTCAGGCCCACATCTCAGTTTTTCCCACTGAAACTCTAAATGAGGCCTTTCCAAATACATGTCCAATTGCCTTTCATAAATTCAAGTAATACCATCAACCTTTCAGTTGAAAAGATTTCTCAGCAATTTCCTTTCATCAATTATTTTCAATCTATGAGATTTGGTTAATTGTGTAATTAGGCAAAAGTAAGGACTGGAGATTCTGGAGATCAGATTCAAGATTAGATTAGATTAGATTAGACTTACAGTGTGGAAACAGGCCCTTCGGCCCAACAAGTCCACACCGACCCGCCGAAGCGAAACCCACCCATACCCCTACATTTACTCCTTACCTAACACTACGGGCAATTTAGCATGGCCAATTCACCTAACCCGCACATCTTTGGACTGTGGGAGGAAACCGGAGCACCCGGAGGAAACCCACGCTGACACGGGGAGAACGTGCAAACTCCACACAGTCAGTCGCCTGAGTCGGGAACTGAACCCGGGTCTCAGGCGCTGTGAGGCAGCAGTGCTAACCACTGTGCCACCGTGCCGCCCATTAGAGTGGTGCTAGAAAAGCACAGCAGGTCAGGCAGCATCCAAGGAGCATGAAAATTGGCATTTCAGGCAAAAGCCCTTCATCAGGAATGAGGCAGGGAGCCTCCAGCGTGGAGAGATAAATGGGAATGGGGTGGGGCTGGGGAGAAAATAGCTAAGAGTACATTAGGTGGATGGTGGTGGAGATGAAGGCGATAGGTCAGAGAGGAAGGTGGAGCGGATCGGTGGGAAGGAAGATTGGCAGGTAGGACAGGTCATGAGGATGATGCGGAACTGGCAGGTTGAAACTGGGGTAAGGTGGGGGGGAGGGAGGGGAAATAGGGAAACTGGTGAAGTCCACATTGATGCCCTGAGGTTGAAGTGTTCCAAGGCGCAAGATGAGGTGTTCTTCCTCAAGGCGTCGGGTGATGAGAGAGTGGTGGTGGAGGAGGCCCAGGACCTGCATATCCTCGGCAGAATGGGAGGGGGAGTTGAAGTGTTTGGCCACGGGACGGTGTGGTTGATTGGTGTGGGTGTCCCGGAGATGTTCCCTAAATGGCTCTGCGAGAAGGCGTCCAGTCTCCCCAGTGTAAAGGAGACCACATCGGGAGCAACGGATACAATAAATGACATCGGTGGATATGCAGGTGAAACTTTGAATGTGGAAGGCTCCTTTGGGGCCTTGGATGGAGATGAGGGGGGAGGTGTTGGCGCAGGTTTTGCAATTCCTATGGTGGCAGGGAAAGGTGCCAGGAGGGGAGGGTGGGTTGTTCGGGGGCATGGATCTGACCAGGGAGTCACGGAGGGAACGGTCTTTGCGGAAAGCAGATAGGGGTGGGAAAGGAAATATATCCCTGGTGGTGGGGTCTGTTTGTAGGTGGTAGAAATGTCGGTGAATAATGTGGTTTATGCGGAGGTTGGTGGGGTGGAAAGTGAGGACTGGGGGTTCAGTCCTTGTTGTGCTGGAGGGGTGGGGTTTGAGGACAGAGGTGCAGGACATGGATGAAATGCATTGAAGGGCATATTCAAACATGCATTGAAGGGAAATTGCGGCCTTTAAAGAAGGAACCATCTGGTGTGTTTTGAGGTAGAACTGGTCCTCCTGGGATACAGCAGAGGCGGAGGAATTGGGAATACTGGATAGCCTGAAATGTTGATCTGGACTAGAGTGGTGCTGGAAAAGCACAGCAGTTCAGGTAGCATCCGAGGAGCTGGAAAATCGACGTTTCGGGCAAAAATCCTTCATCAGGAATACAGGTAGAGTGACTAAGTGGTAGAGAGATAAATGAAATGTTGATCTTCCTGCTCCTTGGATGCTGCCTGACCTGCTGTGCTTTTCTAGCACCACACTAATCTTAATTGTGTCAGTAGCCAGGGAAACAATTGATCCCTGCTTGGCCTAACAAAATCTTTCCAACTTTTGTCCACTTCCACTTGGCATTCATTTAACCATCTCTGCTCAAAGTTAACAACTCCAGCTTCTCCAATCTCTCGACAAAACTGACATTCTTTATTCCTGGATTCGTCCTAGTGAATCACTTCTTTCTAATATCAATTTGCTCAGAGATTAAAAACTTGGATAATAGGAACAGGAGTAAGCCACTCAACTCTCCAAGCTTGCTGCGCCATTCAATATGTTCATGTTTGACCATCCAGCTCAGTAACTTGTTTCCATTCTCAACATCGAATTCAACAACTTCAGATGATTATCCCATCTCGACTCCTCTGTTTTCATTCTGCTCTGTAATTTTATTTCATTTATTTTATTTTTTTTATATATTATATATTTTTTCACTATTCTGTATATCTTATTTCTTGATTGTCTCTCTTTCTCTCGCTCCCCACTCTCTCATCACCTTTTTCCTCTTCTCTCCCCCCCTTGCTACCCTTCTCCCCTGTTTTCCATTTTGCCTCTGCTTCACCCCCTCATCCCCCACATAATTTGTCACATAGCACTAGCTTCAGCTGTGGTCATTCACAGTACCTAATCTCCCTATAATCTCTCTATGCACTGTCATTATCACCTCTTTATTGCTACCTTTGTTTCTGGAGCCATGACTCACCTTCTCTCAACCTAGTATAAATACCTCCCTATTTTTCCTTTTTTTTAGCTTTGACAAAGGGTCAGTTAGACTTGAAATGTCAGCTCTTTTCTCTCCTTACAGATGCTGCCAGACCTGCTGAGATTTTCCAGCATTTTCTCTTTTGGTTTTCATTCTCTTCCTTTGTTCACTTAGGCCCCAAGAACTGTATATGTCTCCTTCTTGAAAACATTCAATGTTTTGGCCTCAACTGCTTGCTGTGGCAGAGAACTGGGTGGCACAGTGACTCAGTGATTAGCACTGCTGCCTCACAGTGCCAGAGAGCCAGGTTCGATTCCCACCTCGGGCGACTGTCTGTGTGGAGTTTGCACATTCTCCTTGTGTCTGCATGGGCTTCCACCCATAATCCAAAGATGTGCAGGTCAGGTGAATTGGCCATGCAAAATTGCCCATAGTGCTAGGTGCATTAGTCAGGGGGAAATGTAGGAAAATGGGTTTAGTGGGTTGCTCTTTGGAGGGTCGGTATGGACTTGTTCAGCCAAATAGCCTGTTTCCACACTGTAGGGAATCCAGTCTAGAATTCCGCACATATGCCTCTGGGGAAAGAAATTCTCCTCATCACAGTTCTAAATGGCCGATTCCATATTTTTAGACTGTAACCAGTGGTTCTGGACTCCCCAGTCATTAGGAATATCTTTTTGCATTTATCCTGTATAGCCCAGTTAGAATTTCATAGGTTTCCATAAGTTGACCCCCTCATTATTCTAAACTCAAATGAATACAGTTCTAATTGATCCAGTCTTTCTTCATGTGTCAATGTTTTCTTACCAGAAATCAGACAGGTAAAACTTTATTGCACTCCCTCCATAGTTATAACATCCTTTCTTAGATAAGAAGACCAAAACTGCACGCAATACTCCAGGTATGGTCACTCTGCACAGTTGAAGCAAGACATCACTGGCTGCTCCTGTACTCAAAACCTCTCACTATGAATGACAACATCCTATTTGTTGTCTTCATGTGCTGCTTCTTCTCAACCAAGCACTGTCTAAGGTCTTTCAGCCAAAGTTAAATGGGGCCCCTTCGGTTATCGCCCTCAAGTCACCAACCCCTGGTGCCTCAAATATATGTAAATATAGTCTTGTACAAGTAAGAAATGCTTTTTGGTTTGTTTGTTGGATAGAGTCAAACTCCAATGTTTCTTCATATGCTACTGTGCAGAACTGAACTGCTTTAGGGAGTGTGCATGTATATAAATATATTTTTATGGATAAAGTATATTTTTGAAATAATAGCAAAGAAAAGTTCATGGGAATAAAAATGCCTGTTAAACAAGTCTCCATGTGAAGCTTAGTTCACTCTTTGCAAAGCTAGCCCTTTCAAAATCCAGGTTCTAAAACATAATCAAGACAAGTTACCAGACCTCAAGACATATTGTAAAAATAAGCACTCTCGTTTCCTATCAGTGCTATTGCCAGGGATCTACTTAAGAAAACAAACAGAAAAAGACACAGAGCTGTACGCAACTGTGTATCATCTGTGCCACTTAACCTTGTCAAATCATTGAAAGACAGGAAGCACTTTCAAGCGCGCTGGCAGTAGTACAAACTGATAAACAAAACAGACGAGGGGGATAAGGGTTGCACACGCAGAAAGCTCTCAGAACAGCACATATGTGCACTGTCACCAGAATGGCACAAACCTCCATTTAACCTCCTTTCAAATAAAATTTTTATCCACTCGTCATCCTGCTCCACCATTTAATGAAATACAGAGCCTGACATTGATCAAGAACAGCATCGTGTTCAACATAATTTCGATTTCAAACATCAATGTATAATGTTCTGGGGGATGACTTAAGGTTGCTATCTGTGTCCCATTCTGAGATTATTAATGGTTTGACAGATTAACTCTGTGCTAATAAGAATTTCAGCTACATTGTCTTGTTCTCATAGAATCACAGAGATTACAACTCAAAAAAAGGCCCTTCAGCACATCATGTCCACACCAGTCAAAACAAACCACCTAACTATTCTAATCCCATTTTCCAGTACTTGGCCCATATCCTCAGTATGTCTTGGCAACACAAGTAGGTATCTACATGCTCCTTAAATATTATGAAAGTTTCTGCCTCTACCACCCTTACAGGCATTGAGTTCCAGATTCCCCTCACCCTCTGGGTGAAATAGTTTTCTCTCCCCTGTGAAAATGTGGAGCCCAGTTCTTTCCCACGGATGTTCAACCTGTCACAGACAGAATTTCTGTGTTACTTTTAAGCCCGTGATTATTATGTTTTGTGAAGAAAGAGCTGAATCAGTTCTTACCCACAGAGCATCAAATTTCCCAATTTGTGCTGTTTTGTCGCACCTTGAGATTTTCAGACAGTCGATATATTTGTTTCTGAATAACCCATTTAATTTATTTCAAGTTAATAATACTCTTCTATACTAATTTATGAAAGGAATTTCAAGAAGAGCAGAAGGATTCACATCATTCCAGAATAGTCTTTCAGTTCTGTCTTCAAACAGAGGTTTCAGTCCGAAAGAGAAGACAGTGACACGTCGAAGGCCATTTTTTCAACCTTTTTGTATCCTTCTGATTTAAACATATAAAATTGACAATGTTCATAATGTATTGGGACATGACAAGCACATTACATTAGCTAGAGATAAGCGTTTATTTCCAATTGTCCATATCACTCCAGACGATAAATCAGGTTGTCATGGTATGTGGGTATGCAAGTTGCAACTAACTGAGAAATGACACCGGGACCCTCCCTTGTAACTATCTTCACTGTCCCACTTGCCTGAATTTCAGGAAGCTGTTTTGCTCAGCAATCCATCCCCCCAATCCCTGTGGTACAGCTGCTTATAATACTACCCAAGATGCTACTATGGCCACAGTTCAAATACGATATCAAATTTTAGTGATTGCAATACAAGAATGACGTAATTCCGTTATAGCAGGTGCAGAGGAGATTTATAAAGATAATGCAAGGTTGGGGAATTGTAGAGATGAGGAAAGATACGTTTGGCTTGTTCTCTTTGGAGTAGGGGAGGTTGAGGAGAGATTTCCTTGAGTTGGATTAATTTATAAAGGCCTCAAAAGAGTGGATAGGGAGCAATGCCCAAGAGAGAGGTTGCAAACAGCTCTAATCACTGGTGGCATTGCCTTTATGTGGACATCAGGCTCATTTGCTAAGTAACCCAATAAACAGGATGATTAATGTGTGAAACAGTCAATCTGGCAGATAGACAACCCCAACAACTGGAATAGAATGAGTTAGGTTCTCCCAGTTGCTCCTAATTTGCTGACCTCACATTGGGATTCTCAAGATGCATATAAGGACTGTTTCGGTTGAAGATATCTTCCCTTTGGACCTGGCTGAAGGCTACTGGAGACAATTTAAAGCAAAGTAAATTGCTCGATTCCTCACCTCCATGCCAAGAAAGCCTTTCCTAACCCCATGTCCCCTTTCCCCTCAAAGTGTATATGCCCTGCATACCCCTGACCAGTTAGTCTAGTGCATTCACTCTGGCAATATCACTACCTATTGCAGTCCAATTGGCAACCGATCAGCTTTCTCGTTTCACAGCGTATAAAGTTATTCATGTTTACATTCATATTTTGCAAGTAACTGAAGGCAAAATAAAAAGCCTTGACAAAATGATACATTATGAAAGTTGGCAAAAAATTATTGGAAAGTTTTGCAATTTTTAAGCTTGTAAGTAAAACCAGTAATCATGTATCAATAGTTTATGTCACTGTCAGTTCAAGATATTCTCATTTGCACTTAGAGTGCCTTTGAGGTCCAGGTCTTTTGGATGTTGTTGCCTCAATATTGTACAGGTCCAAATTGAAAGAAGCAGAGCAGTTTGAAAATATGAAATATCAGGTTGTATGTAATTTTCTGACAAACCCTTTGTTGTAAAGTATCTCAAATTGAACTCTTTGTTTTTGATCTATTTATAAATACTGGCATTGAATGAAAAAAACTGAGAAGCTTTTTGGACCTGTATAAAACAGTTCAACTCAACTGCAGCAATGCTTCTCACTTCTACAAACCCAAAGAAACACGAGGGCAGGAAAAGGGGCTCAGAAACAGGCAAAGCATTAAAGCCAATGATATATGTCCCTGACCTTGATAAGGACCTATTCACCTGAGCAGGCAGGTCAATAGTCACGGGGCATGGTTTTATACTAATTGGTCGTAGACTTAGAATATAGTAAGGGTTTGGAACTTAATCCCTGAAAGAATGAAAAAGTCATATTTTTCACTAAAAATTATTTGATACATACTTGAAGCACCGTAGCCTCTAGATCTGTGGACCAAAAATGAGACAAAACAGCAAACATTTCCTTTTCAGACAGCTTAGAATGAGAAGGCTGAATAGCCTTCTGTGATGTAGGCTTTCTATGTTTCTTATAGTTATGAACAGCAACGATCTCATGACAGCTCCTTCGTATAGAACACATTAATGATGTAATGGGGGGGGGGGGTGTGGTTGTCGAGTCAGGATTCCCCATTTTTGATAGTGAAAAAGTGGTCAGAAATGGGCATGATAACCCCACAATTCAATGTTTGCAAGCAGTCCATAATGACAAAAAGCAGTTTGGGTAAGGTAATAGAGTGCTGCTTGATTTGTCAGGAAGAAAGAGGAAATTGTGTATGTGAGGGCAAAGGAGGAACCTATATTCTCTTTGACTGAATATAAACATTGTTACTTCAGTGTATTGAATAACTAACCAAGCTTGGAGTGCGAAGAGTTTCCTTATACACAATGGTTAGTGGAATCTTATATCAATTTATGAATATGTTTATGATCTTTGCATATAGCTCAGAGAGGAAATGGATCCTTTTTAATTTTCTTAATGATGAGTATTTAAAGAGAGTTATATTTGATGGCATTCAATGTCACTGATGAAGTGAACCGGCAAAGCAAATTTGTGACTTTCTTACTGTGGGATTTTTGATGAGGTAAAAATCAATATAAGAAATGGAATACTAATTTTTAGTAGCTAAGGAGGGCAACTCCTACTTGAATTGCATTTTACAACTTAGAGTGATTTAAATACAAAAATCTGAAAAAAAGATAACAGTTAAATTGTTCAAACAAACTTGGAGGAAGGATTTCATAAAGATGATTTTAGAATTTTCTAATATCCTGTTTCCTCTGCTGGTATTAGGCATATAATTTGTAAACATTACACTTTCTACTTTGTGCAAGAGTAAATTTTGCTGTTTGCATTAAACTTTGATGGTAGACAAACTCTTTTTTTAAAAAAAAACAATGTTTTCTTAAATCTGGCAAATGTAACATTGGTAGTGAATGTAAACTACACAATACATGCAGCGATATCTTCAACTACAATATACACAGGTAATAATAAAACTGTTTTGTAATGGACCATTGTTTTTAGATGGAGTGACCTAGAATCACTACAGTGTTAAAGCAGGTCATTCGACCCATCAAGTGCAAACTGACCCTCTAAAAACACCCTCCCCGTATTCCTGTCACCCAGCATTTCCCAAGGCTAATCCATCTAGCCTGCACATCGCTCGAAACTATGGGCAGTTTATCATGGCCAATCTACATATCTTTGGACTGTGGGAAGAAACTGGATTACCCAGAGGAAACCCTGTCAGACACTGGAAGAACGTGCAAAATCCACTCAGTCATCTGGGGATGGAATTGAAGTTGGGTCTCTGGTGCTGTGAGGCAGCAGTGTTAGCCACTGAGCCTAAATTAAACTTCTTTATAAGATTCAACATGAAGTTTCAGATACAGTCATAGAGATGGAAACAAACCCTACAGTCCAACTCGTCCATGCCGACCAGGTATCCTAACCTAATCTAGTTGCATTTGCCAGCGCTTGGCCCATATCCCTCTCACCCTATCCAGATGCCTTTTAAATGTTGTAATTGTACCAGCCTCCACCATTTCACCCTTTGCGTGAAAAAAGTTGCTCTTTAGGTCCCTTTTAAATCTTTCCCCTCTCACCCTAAACCTATGCCCTCTAGCTCTGGACTCTCCACCCCAGGGAAAATACCTCATCTATTTATCCTATCCATGTCCCTCATGATTTTATAAACCTCTATAAGATCACCCCCTCAGTCTCCAACACTCCAGGGAAAACAGCCCCAACCTATTCAGCCTCTCCCTATAGCTCAAACTCTCCAACCCCACCAACATTCTTATAAATCTTTTCTGAACCCTTTCAAGTTTCACAACATCCTTCCTATAGGACAGAGACCACATTGCACACAATATTCCAAAATGGCCAAACAAATGTCCTGTACAGCCGCGACAAGACTTCCCAACTCCCATAGGAGGAAGTGAGGACTGCAGATACTGGAGAGTCAGAGTCGAAAAATGTCACGCTGGAAAAAGCACAACAGGTCAGGCAGCATCTGAGGATCCCAATACCTGTACTCAATGTTCTGATCAATAAAGGAAAGTGTACTAAATGCCTACTTCACTATATATCTAGCTGAGACACCAGTTCCATGGAATTGTACTCCAAGGGTCTCTATTCAGCAACACTTCCTAGGACCTACCATTAAGTGTATCGGTCCTGTCCTGATTTGCCTTTCCAAAATGCAGCATCTCACATTTATCTAAATTAAGCTCCATCTGCCACTCCTCAGCCCATTTGATCCTCTGGTCTGCTGCAAGACTCTGTACTAACAGCACCTTCTCACAATGTGAGGACTGCAATTATCTGTTTACTTTGATGTGGAAATGAAAAAGCAATAAGTTGGGAAATGTAGATTAAGGAGTTCTCTCACAATTAGTCATAGGAAACACCCAGAAAGAAGAAGTTTAACAGTCTACTTTCAAGGAAAGCTTCATCACTCACTAAGGGCCATATTTTCCTGGATTTCGCAATTCATTGAAATGAAAACTAGATTTCAAAAGAAAGCACTGAAACACGAGTGGACAATGGCAGCAGATTTCTCAGAGGCGCGATGAGATTCATTCTGATTGGAGAAAAAGCTTTAAAAAACTGAAGAAACATGAATAAAGGCTTTTTTGTGCCTTCTTGAATTATGAACATTCATACAGACAGGAGGGACTGTGCACAAAACATGAATCGTAACTACCAGTTCAACAATTATTACTTGCATTTCTATAGTAACTTTAACATAATAAAACAACTCAGCACTCCACAGGAAGAATTCATTAATTTGTGTGTAGTCTTGCCTGAAGGCAGGTCCTAAACTCATTCTCTGCTGATTTTTCATCTTGAGTTGTTTTCTTGGCACTTCTTTCACTCTTCTTTCAGTTTGCCTTTGCCTTCCATTATCAGGGACACGGCAAAGAGGCAGGTCCCAAGTCTACTACATGTTATGGCATTAATCAGAAGCACACGCTAGCCTTCCAGTCAAACGGACTAAAATAGGGGAGTGGGGTGGAGGGGTGTTAACATCAGGCTTAACATCAGTAAATTGACAAACTCAGGGTTTTGAATTTTCATCTTTCCCAGAGGTCTCCTTTAACAAGTATTTAATTTGGGGTCTAAATAGAGTGATTCTTGTTGATACCCTTAGCCCCATCCTTATAAGAAGGATATGTTGGTAAGGACGTGTAGTAATAGTTTATGTTTGTTAGACCCAGACTTCAGGCACAGTTTCTCAGTTTGTTATGGTTTCAAAAAGGATGCTGGAAATCATTAAAACTCTTGCATGAAGGAGAATGAACTGGCTCTCCGTCTTTATTCAGCCAACACCCCCCACCTCACCCCCCCCCCCCCAAATGAAGAGTTGAAGAGTTGAACATTGCAGCTGTTGCAGTGAAGGGTATTAATGGTGTTGACTTTAGAGTTGATCAGTCAATATCCCAATCCTTAGTTTTGCAGATTGGTTGAAATTCAAAGTTCTGATTCCATTCGACAGTGAACACATTCTAGCATTCAGGATGAGAGAAGTGTTTTGTTGTCCTATTTCCTTTGGTGTGATTTGTGAGCGAGCTGGCTTCTTACACTCAAAATGAGAGAGGACTTTTTACCTGTAACACAGGATGGACTAAGGGACAGTTCTTTGACTGTAGCATTCACAGGATGCAAAATTTAAACACAGACTGATACACATGAGTATCTTAGCCCCTTGGCAATATGATTATCACAATCCTATTAGCACATCTATGAACACGAGTGTTCTTCAGTCGTGTGGAAAATGACTTTTAAACCCTTGTTTCTGAGTATTCATCAAAACAAAATCACAAAATATGCTTGCTATTTGGGACATAATCCACAAGGAGTAGTTTGTTGTTTAGCAGGGGATCATCAACCCCTCATCTTTGTAGTCACAAAAAAATCAGTCTGCCTTGATTAGCCTATTTCTCTATTTAAATGTTCCCTTTTCATCTTAAGGTGTGAATTTCCATGGTTCTTTCTCTCTATACATTGACATTCACAAGTACTTTTAGCTATAAAAGCACACTTTTATATTACAAAGTGCATTTGGTATTATCCTATACTTCAGTGTTTTTAACCCCGGTCTCAGCAACATCTTTTTTATTCTGTCATTATCCAATAAAAGTTGAAATAGGAGGTACGGTGACAAGAAAGATCATTGTACCTCACACTAGTGAGCAGTAGGATAAGTATATCCAGTCCAGAAAATTTAGAATCCCATTTTGAGGAGAGTGCACTGATTGAATCACAGATACAGATGGAACAATGAATTTCTGGCTAAAAAGGAATTGTTTCCAACCACAATTGATCTCTGGCACTTATCCAAAGAAAGGATCTTTTTGAAACATTGTGAATGATTGGATGACATGTCCACTAAGTTATAGGAGAGCTAACATGCAGAATTCTATTTTTATGTAATATACTGATCCATGGATAGGTATTTTGGACTCTGCCTTGGGATGATGGTCAGAATGATATAGAGTCCAGGAGCAGGAGTATGTATAATAACTGTCTTGATGGCAACAGATTTATGCTGTCGCTAGGTCAAAATTCTAGAACATCCTTTCAAACAGCAAATTGGATGCACCTACACCACATGGTTTGCATCAGTTTAAGAAGGCAGCATCGTATCATCTTTCCAAGTGATGTGCAAAAAATAACGTGTGAAATAACTTCATATATTGGGCATGGAGCCCACTTGTAGGAATGGCCACTGTTACTGAGCACAAGATGGCATCTGCAGCAAAATGCTGAATTTGTAATCATCAAAGTGATATTCTGTCGCAAAAGGAGAAATATTCTATTATTTGCAAGTTATTGTCAAATCTAATTCTAATTCTAATTTTGACTTGTTTAGATCTGATAATTATGATTTCTTTTTTGCCAATTTGTCTCATCAATGTCTCAGTTGGAGAGCTGTTTACTGTAAATAAATAACATGATATTTTTAACCTAAAGCAAAGTCATGTTGTTCCTTTACTTTTAAATATTAAGCAAATGATCTAATGAGAGCTTAAATCCACAAACAAGACATGATCCCTCATAGGGTTTGCAGTTTGTTTCCCAGCTGCTTCACCAAAAGTTTATCTCGATTTCAAGGTTGGAATTTACCAAAGTGAGTCACCGAAGGAAAAGAGCCAAAATAATCTCAGTTAAGAAGGTTAGAAGACTGAAAAATATAAACATTTCAAATTTGTTCTAATCTTGCTATTCAACCACGGAATCACAGCTTTAACGCACTCTACATGACAACAGCAAGTGTACCTTCTAAGATACTTCACTGGTTGTAAAGCAGTTTGAGACTTTCTATAATTATGGAAAATATTATATCAACACAATTTGACTTGTTTTGTATCCTTTATAAAATAGGCTTGACACATATGTTTGGTCAGTTTGCAATTCTTTTCCATTATTACTTTAGTCAGCATTTTTAAGAGCTCACTCTGGGCTAATTTTTCTAGTAAATTTTCTCCTTCTGATCTTACTTTTCAGTCTAATTATACTGTGTCTAATTGTTCCCACTGTTTTTAAGTTGACTACTTTTTCCACTTGGTTAGCCAGAGCTAGCCTAAGCAATGCATCCTTCTCTGTGGAGGAGCAACATATTGACTGAAAAACAAATTTGAACACAGAGCAAAGGAAAACTTCCCTTTCTTACCACAAACATTTTCTTTATCCGTATCTATTTGTGGAAAATTAAACATCTTTCACAATTATGACCTGGAATTTCCTGAACCTTGCACCAAAACTTGTGTCGATTTTCCCAACAAATTAAAATAAAACAGGTAGAGGTGGAAATCAATGTAAACAATTGTTGACCCAAATTCCTTCTTTAATCTTCTCCTTTTACCTTCCAAGTTGAAAGTTTGAAACATATTATATGTAAGTGCAAGCTTTTGGATACTTACAAAATATTTCCACCCTATAAATATTTATTTGACTTTGTGGAAAATAGCTCATTAGTCTGAACTAAGAGGAATGAAAATAAGATAAAATAACGTTAATCATCAGAATTAGAAGGTTGAGATTTTCTGTGAGAAATTCACAGTCATTTGAACACGTAAGAACAGAAATAGGCCATTCAGCCCCACAATTCTCCTTCATTCAATAAGATCATGGCTGATTTGTTCCTGCTTTGAATTCCGCATTTCCATCTACTTCTGGAAAAAGTTTGCATAACCAGAGTTTATCGAGGTCAATGGAGAACAACGTTAAATGACCATTATCCATCGCCTTCTGCGGCAAAGATTTCAAAAGTCACACAACCCTCTGAGAGAAAGGGGGCTTTTTCAGCTGTCCTAAGTAAGTGATCCTAACAGTGTCCCCTACGTTTGGACTCACGCACACAAGGAAACCACCTTTGCATATCCACTTTTTCAAAACCACTCAGGATCTTATACATTTCGAACAAGTCAGAGCTCACTCTTCTAAATGTCTGTGAAACAAGCCCAATTTGTTCAAACATTCCTCATCAAGCAACTTGCTCTCTCCAGCTATCGATCTAGTAAACCTTTTCTGAAACACCTCCAACTCATTTACATCTTCTTTTAAGTAAGACCAAAGTCACGCAGTATTCAAGATGTGTTCTCATCAATATCTTGCATTACTGAAGAATAACATCCATACTTACCTTACATTGCATCCAATCCCACCAAAAAAAAGATAGCATTCCGCTAGCTGTATTCATTGCTTGCTGCACCTGAACAGTAACTTTTGTAACTCATGCACCAGAACAGCCAGATCGGTCTGTGCCTCAGAATAATCACAGAATCTCTACAGTGTGGAAGCTGGCCATTTAGCCCAATGAGTCTACATTAACCTTCTGAACAGTATCCCACCCAGATTCCTCTTCCCTACCCTACCCCGTAACCCTGCATTATCTATAACCAATCCACCTAACCTGCACATCTTTGGATTCTGGGAGGAAACCAGATCACCAAGAGGAAACCCAGACAGACATGAGGAGAATGTGCAAACGCCACACAGACCATCACCCGAGGGTGGAATTGAATCCAGGTCCCCTGGCACTGTGAGGCAGCAGTGCTAACCACTTAGCCACCGTGCCGCAAGCATTCTCTGTATAATTATTTCTATAATATAGTGGTTTCTATTTCTTCCTGCCACAGTGAGCAATTTCACATTTTCTCACATTATATGCCATTTGCCATATTCCTATCCGCTGACTCAGCCTATCTATATCCATCTTCAACCTCCTTGTGTGCTCTATGCAACATATTTTCATTACAATTCTGGTTTTGTCAGCAAATTTAGCTGAAGCGTCTTCACTCCCTTATCTAAGCTGTTAATGTAGTTTGTTAAAAGCTGTGGCCCTAACACAGACCATTGTGGGCCTCCACTGCTAATCAAATAAAGACCCATTTATGCATTCTTTCTGTTTTCTGCCAGCCAGCTAATATTGCATCCATGATAATGTTACACCCTTCACCATGAGCTTTTTTTTTTCCCACAATAACTTTTGGAATGGCACCTTTCCAAATGCCTTCTGGAAATCCAAGTACATTGCTTCTACAGACTCCCCTTTATCCAGAATGCATGAATTACAACAAATTGCTAAACATCATATCACTTTCATAAAGCCATACTGACTCCTGATTACCTTCAGTTTCTCGAAGTTCTCAGTTATCAGCTCCTTAACAATCTGTTCTAACACCAACCCCACAATAGCTATCAAGCTAGCTGGCTCGTGGTTTCCCATTTTCTACCTCCCTCCCTTGAATTAAAGAGTTATATTTGTTACTTTTCACTCTTATGAAAGTTTTCCAAACCTAGGTAATTTTGGAAAATTATCATCAATGCATCTACTACCTCATTAGTCTCTACTGATAAACTCCTGGGACAAAGTCTATTAGGATTTGAGAACTTGTTAGCCCACTGCTCCAACAGTTTTCTCAGTGCCATTTTCCCAGCAATTGTAATTTCAACAAGTGAAGGTTCTTGTGGTGCAGTGGTAATGTTCCTACCACTCAGACAGTAGGCCTGAGTTCATGTCCCTCATGTTCCAGAGGTGTGTAATAACACATCTGAACAGGTTCATGAGAAAATATTTAATTTCAGCAAGCTCCAGTCTCCCTTCCAGTTCCTGATTTATTTTACTTTGCATCCTTATTCCCTAGACTGAAGCAATATGTTGAGTCACTCCATCCTCTATTTGTATACTATCTAAGATTAATTCCCAATTCTTTCTTTCTAGAGGACCAACATGCACTTTTCTTATTCTTTTCCTTTTTAAGTATAGTAGATTGTAGCTTGTGGTTATGTTATTTGGAGTAGAAGCGACTAAGGGGACATGATTGACCTGTATTGCATTATGAGACAATAGACAGGAAGGAACCTTTCCACTTGGTGGATGGATCAATGACCAGCAGCATAGATTTAAGGTAAAAAGCAAGAGATTTAGAGTGCATGTGGGGAAAATAATTTTCATTTCGGAGGGTGGTGAGAGTGTGGAACTCACTGTTCTAAGCAGGTTATAAGGCAGAAAGGCTTATAATATTAAGTATGTATTTAGATTTGCACTTGTGATGCCAAGGTATATAAGGTTATGGGAATTGGGATGAGAATAATTAGGTGCTTGGTTTTGACCAGTGCACACTAAGTGGGTCGAATGGTCTTTCTCTGTGACTATAACTCTAGAAACACCTACTATTCATTTTTATATTTTTAGCTTAGTTTATCTCAAACTCTAATTTCTTCCTTCTGATTAATCTTTTGGTCATTCTCTATTGTTCCACCTGACCTGCAAGTCATCTTTGGGCAATTATATTAATTTTTCCTCAGCTTGCTTAACCTCCTTAGTTAAATATGGGTGGTTGTTTCTTTCCTTAGGAATTTTCTGTATAGCAATAATATACCTATTCTGAAATGTTCCCTAACTGTCGGCTTCTGTATTGATCTGTCCCCTAGCTGAGTATCTCAGTTCACATCAACTAGCTCAGCTTTCATGCCACATAGTTCCCCTTATTTAAGTTTAAAATGCTAGTCTAAGACTCACTCTTCTCCTTTTCAAACTTCATGTAAAATTCAATCACATTGTGGGTCTCTACTAATTTAGGGGTTCTACAGTCAACTCAGATTTCGAGCAATTTCAGGAAACCTATAGGAACTGCAATTTTACAGGACTGAGTAAACAAACATTTCTGCTGTGATACTAAATCAGATGATTAGGAGCTGTATTTTCTAAACAGGGTTGAGAAACTGACTCTCAGATTAATTCTGTTCCCCAAACCCATACTGTTTTCGCTGTAATGTTGCTAATTGAGTAGGAGGCAAGCTTGGTGCTTAATTAGAGATGCCGAAAACATCCAGGAATCAGGAAGTGCTGCCTGATACCAGCACCATGATGGGCCTGCTGCTGCTTGGTCCTAGTTTCAAACTTCCAGCTCAGCACTGTCCCCATGACTTGTCCGGACATGTCCGACCTGCCTAGCTCCTTTTCCACCTATCCACTCCACCCTCTCCTCCCTGACCTATCACCTTCATCTCCTCCCCCACTCACCCATTCTAGTCTATGCTACTCTCTCCCCACCCCCCACCCTCCTCTAGCTTATCTCCCCACGCTTCCGGCTCACTGCCTTTATTCCTGATAAAGGGCTTTGACTCGAAATGTCGATTTCGCTGCTCGTTGGATGCTGCCTGAACTGCTGTGCTCTTCCAGCACCACTGATCCAGGACAAGGAGAGCAAACAGTTCATCAGATGACTCTGAGGATAATTCAGTTAGCTTAAGGGCCACCTTGGCCAGTGAAAGGTAAATGCATTATATGCCACAAATTACACAAGGGCTTAACAACTTTCAGCAATAGCACAAGGAATTTAATTTATCTTCCAAAGGTCCCAACAAATGTGTTCTAGACTGTTTACATTTGCTGATATGTGTACCTAAGGTTGCATTCCTGTCTGAACTGGCCCTTTAAATGCTCCTCACGGGGACTAATAAGTCACTAATTGGTGGTGAATAAGTCTTCCATTACCATTAAAGTTTCCTCACCAGCACTCTGACAATTTGAAACTCTCCTGGAGATATAGGGATCCTATAATCACTGCCTGCATCAGGTTCCAAATATATCTGCAGTTGAAAATCTGGTCCTGGGAAAATCCTAGAGATCTGGTTCCAGCTTGTGTATCAGTGGGAACTGTGTCTTTTAGGCAAAGGAAGAAAAACAAATCAGTCATGGTCTCACTTGTTCCAATAACTTTCTGTTACTAGAGTGCATGAACAAGGACACCAGATGGGTCTGGCATTGAGGTCAGCTGTGATGCTTTTCATGGTTAAACAGCTCCTCAACACTCTGCATTCAAGCAACAGGAATGACTGTCTGGGCAAATTACCATCAGACAGCCGATGAGTGTAGAACTATGTGACAGCATGAATCATTGTCTTCAGGGCAAGAGCAAAGACAGCGGAAGAAGCAAAAATTCCAGAAATATCCTTCGCTGACTAGTGCAATATGTTTTGCATGACTGAGTTTTCCCACATAAAGCAGACCATGTTTAATCACCAATGATAAAATAAAACTGGAAATGATAACTAAACAATAAGAATATGGCAGTGTATCGTGGCACTGGTAGCCTGAATAATGATGTGCTGAAAACATTAAACTTCAACAGATTAACTGTTCAAGTTTGGAAATCAGCACTGGTAAAAAGATCTTATGTTAGCTAAAGCTGTGGACAGGAATCAGCTTTTAAACAGTTACTTCCACATTAGCCTTACAAGCCAAATAAGCTTAAGCTGTTACCATGGTAGTCTGGAAGGATAATGACATTTAATCTTCATAAGTTCAACTAAGGTACTCCCTTATAAAAATGCATAATCTCTGAAAGACCAAGAGAGGAGGGCAAAATGACAAAGGAAAGCACAAGGCCACAGATGGAATGATGACAGAAATTTGGGCAGAATCGTGACCTTCAGGCTGCTTTTAGTGTCTATCTGATGCAAATGTTTCTCATGCCTGGTTCAGCTGTCTAAACACTAGGTGAGCTCCTTTAGTGTGTTAGAAATCTTGTCAGTTTCTTATCCATGCATCATGTTTGGATCATAAGCCCCAAAGTAAAAACTCACCACAGACATTTTTGACATTTTCTTCTTGGCAGGATGTGACTGTTTGATAAACAGGATGTTCACATTCTGAAACAGCAGAGTGGGATAAACGTGTCAGGAAAGGAGGAAATATCTATTTGATCCGATTTCTTTTCATCGTAGAGCTATTTAATGCTGCTGTTACTGTGCAATGGCATATGTAGTCTGTGGAAAGTGTCAAAGGCTTGGAGTTTCTAAACATAAACATAAGCAATAGGGTACCTCGCCATTGGTGACATTTCCATACCATCCTCACCTGCCCCTCACAGCTATCTTGATTTTACCAATAAGTAGGGGAGATGTCAGACAGTCTGCCCATCCATGGTCCAGTTGAGTCTTTACTGGGCAATTAATCCACATTGAATGGTTTCATCCCACCACCTGTTAGATTTACTGGGTAATAGGAGAGGCTAGTGCCCTATACAGCCAGCCAGTTGAGCACTGTGAGCTGCTGGTCAGTGGACAGAGGATTAGGTGGTGCTAACAGAAGGGTGGGGAGGTGCAATCTTTGCTCTCCTTTGTCAATTGAAGGTTGCTGTCCAGAGTTTTCCCTGTCCACCTACATGTCAACAGCTTCCACCCTCCCATCAGTGCCTGCCAACCTGTTCCTGCGGGAGTTCCAGACTTACCTGGGTAGCAGGGGCTCTCTAATTGTCTTTCTGCTATATCTGGGGCGGCACAATGGTTTGCACTGCTGCCTCACAGTGCCAGGGTCCGGGGTTCAATTCCAGCCTTGGGCAATTGTCTATGTGGAGTTTGCACATTCTCCCGTGTCTGTGTGGGTTTCCTCCGGGTGCTCTGGTTTCCTCCTACAGTCCAAAAATGTGCAGGCCAGATGAATTGGCCATGCTAAATTGCCCATAGTGTTAGGTGCATTAGTCAGAGGGAAATGGGTCTGGGTGGGTTACTCTTCGGAGGGTCGGTGTGGACTGATTGGGCTGAAGGACCTATTTCCACACTGTAGGGAATCTAATCTAATCGTATCGACAGTGGCCATTTCTCCCAATGGTGCTGCCCATGATTCTGGAGTTGGGGCTTTGTCCTGAGGAGGGTTGGAAAATCATAATGAAGCACTCATTGACTGAAGAATTAAACCAGGTTGAGCCAGTCGAATGGAAATAGGCTCACCCCTGAAATTTTAACCAGGATATGGAGAATCCACCCTCAATGTAAACTTCAGGCCACAGAAAGTACAGCAAAGAAACAGACTATTCAGCCCCATGATTCTATGCCAGTATTTATACTACATGAACCTTCTCCCATCTTACTTCATCTACAAGTATTGGTAGAGTCTTCTCTGGTTTTTGCCCTCATGCACTCCAGCTTCCCCTTCAGTGGATTGATGCTATTCATTTCATTTCACTGTGGTAGCAAGGTTTAATTCTAGTGACTCTCAAGATTAAAAAAAAGTTTTCCATTCCTTTTGTGAGGCCAAAGGAATACACAGCTGCATTGACCAGTGGCACTGCCACTTAAATTGTTGGGATAAAATTATCTGATGCTCTGAGTTCGCCTGAAACTGAGGCTGCCGTAATACAGCTGGAGTAAGTGCAATAATCCAAATGGAAAATCAAAGCGTCTCTCTGCGTGCGTGTTTGGCATTCATGCACACACTGTACAGCGCTCTAAGTAGAGGTTTAAATTCATTGTTAGTGTAAACCGATATAGAAAACAGGAGTTGTGATGGCCAAGTGGTGTTTTCATTAGACTATTAATCCAGAGACCCAGGTAATGTACCAGGACTCTGGTTTAAATCCTGACATTGAACTTGGGATCGAGAGTCTAATGATGATTGTGAAACCATGATTGTTAGGGTAAGAATCCGTCTGGTCCTTCAGCAAATGAAATCTGCTGTCCTTCCTTATGGTGATTACTCCTTTCTCTTTTCAAATGTCCTGCTACAGGCCAGAACTGACTGTGAAAACAATGACAGCTTAAGGGTCCTTTTATAACAACTACCCGATATCAACCTCACACATAGGCATCTGCTGCCTTTGGTTAGGTAGTTTAACCACTTGTTACTACCTAGCGTATAGAGCAAAAAAAAACTATCCTGTCGATATATTTGAGGGTCTGATTTGAATGGTCTCCAAATTCCCTGTGTTGGGTAACCTATTTGAGGCACAATTACCCCAATTGTGCACAAAACCAACACCAAATGGTGATGTAACAAATTTTAAAGAGTCGATACAGCTCTCTAGTGACTGGAAGTTAATTGGTTTCATTATTTTGAGCTACTTGAGGCTCTATAATGAGAAGCTTTCAATAGGACAAGAGGTACAATAGGATTTCTTTCTTGTTTGTTAAGCCCCTCTTCCCTACTTTGCAATGTTTGTCTCCTTTACACTTTTATATCAACAGTTTCTCACAACATGGCAGGGGATGAAGGAAGTTTTCTATTTGGAAGAGTGCCATCAATGCCTCTTCCAGATTCTTATTTAAGTATTACTTAGGTGAAACACAATTATATTTCTGGATTCAGATCATGACGATAGGTCCAATGTTTCCCTAGCGCACACACACCTGGCAGGGCTGGAAGACCACTCTCTGCAACTGGATCCTCAGTTTTCTGGCCCACAGGCAACAGTCAGTGAAGATATTTCATCCTCGCTAACACTCAAAACTGGAGCCGCCCAAGGGTGCATACTCAGCCCCCTACTATACTCGCTATATACACATGACTGCATTGCCAAATACCAGATTAATGCCATTTACAAGTTCGCTGGTGACACCACCATAGTTGGTCGAATCTCAGATGGTGACAAAACAGATTACAGAGGGAGGTGGAAGACCTGGAAAAATAGTGTACTGAGAACAACCTAGCTCTCAATGCCAGTAAAACCAAGGAACTCATTATTGACTTTCGGTGAGATGTTCCTCATGTCCCCCTACACATTAACAGCACAGAGGTAGAACAAGTGGAGAGTGTCAAGCTCCTGGGAAAGGTGATCCACAATAAGCTTTCTTGGACTCTTCATGTGGATGCACTGGTTATAAAGGCCCAACAACATCTCTTCTTCCTTGGATAGCTGAGGTAATTTGGCATGATGGTGAATACCATTGCCAAATTTTATAGGTGTGCCATTGAGAGCATTCTGTCTGGATGTATCACTACCTGGTATGGCAACTGCACCATTCAAGATCGGAGACTATTACAGAGAGTGGTGAACTCGGCCCAGACAATCACAAAGGCCAACCTCCCATCTATAGAATCTATCTACCAGGCCCACTGTCAAAGAAAGGCTGCCAACATTCTCAAAGATCCATCCCACCCTGGCAATGCTTTTCTACAATCTCTACCATTGTGAAGAAGGTACAGAAGCCTGAACACACGCATCGGCTAGTTTCTCAACAGTTTCTACCCTATTGCTGGTAGAATACTGAATGGACTCATAAACTGTTAATATTCTTCTGTACCTGTGTTTTTGTTTTTGCTGCAGTTTACCTATTATTTACTATCTATGCTACTTAACTATGTGATCTGCCTGTATTGCTCGCAGGACAAAGCTTTTCACTGTGCATCAGTACACATGACAATAAATTCAATTCAATTCAATCTAAGAAACCTGAATACAGCAGCCATTAAGAGGTGAGTCCAACTCCAAAGATGTGAGTATAAAGTCGAGGCTAGCACTCCAGTGTTGTACTGAGGAAGTACATTGTGTTAGGAGAAGCACCTTTGAGTTGGGATATTTAAACAACGTTCCTTGTGTCCATCTCAAATGGCCAAGCAGATCCCATGACATACTTTCAAAGATGTACAGGGGGACTCTCTGGTCATCCTTGCCAATATTTGCCCCTCTACTGATTGGTCATTATTACTTTGCTAATAGATACGAGTCTATCCATATCCACCAGAAGCAGCCCATTGTGGAGGTAGTGTTGTCTTTTGTTAAGTATGTTCCTGGCTAAGCTGAATATTGTTAGCTTCAACTTTGTTTGGGAACTTGCTTTACTTTCATTGACATATCATAATTACTCATTAAAACCCAGGCCATTAGATTTATGCCCACAGATGTAACTTTGACATCAAAAAATAAGAAACATATCTATTCACAAATCTAAATTGATGGGGAGTGAATTATGCTTACACAAGCCTCCAAACACCTTCCATTACTTAACTCCTTCATAAACGAGCTTTTTACTGCTCAAATGCTGACAGAGTCATGGTGCAGCCACACAGTGCTGAACAGCTCATGTTAAGTCTCAGTCAAAGGCAGTATCAGGCTTGTTGCTAAACATATTTAGTGTTGGGGTGAAGCCTAACCAGGCCATCAAACCTGCCTAAACAAGATAGCCACAGTGGCTAATACCAGTGAATCAAACAGGGGCAGCTAAGTGGCTTTGAAATCAACGCAGAATTCCATTTTTTGTGCTTGTCCTCTTGTCTATTGGGAGCCTTTGATGAAAAGCTGTCAGATGAGTACATTCTCCGATTTGTGAAGGGAACTCAGTGAACTGAGGGAACATGTAGGTCCTTTTAGATTTAAGTATGAACCGCAGCAGATGCTCAAGAGACGGTAGCACTGTGCTTCCAATAATGCTACACTGGTGGATCCAATGAAGTGACAGACAATGATTACACACAAGACATCTCATAGAGATGCCTGGCATCCAAACTCCTGCGTTGCAGTCTTGTGCAGTGGCAACCTTATTTACAATGCTAACACATGCTCATTGAGATATGAAGCATTGAGTAATAGTGGTACAGACCCTGGCAGAGCACAGCAGATCACTTATTCTCTTGCATCTATGGAACTGGTTTCTTTTGAGCTGCTGATGGGCAGTGATTTCCACAGCCATCTCTGTCCAGATTGCCTTTGTCAGTTGGGATGGTATCTTTTTACCATTCCTAGGGAAAAGAATATCCTTTCCCTTCTGGACAAATTCAATCTCGAGATGGGTGTTTCTCTGATATGGTGGTCCTTTCTGCCTGTTCTCTGACATCGCCAAGAGTGGGGAGGAAGAATGAGCAGGGGCTGAATGGATAACAGAGAGTGAAGTGCCGTCCAGATTCTTTTAAAGATAACACCTGAAGGTTGGTGCCTGGAAGGTTACTGTAGGCTTCAGAATTTCTTATTGATAAAATTTGGTTTTATACACAATGCACTGAGCAGAACTTAAATGTGCAGGAAGTTCCGAAGCAGATGACCTTCCCACTTTTTGGACTTGCTATGATGCTTAGCATCAGAAAAGAAATTTCTGCCTGTGGTGTTTCCTCCTCCTCCTCCATAAATGGTTACAGTCTTGTTCAAAATATTTACAGTTTGCTTAGGGAACACTCACATCCTGCTATGACGCAGACATCAAACATGTCAGTAGTAGTTTTTCACAGTGAACTATTTGAGCTTGATGTTTCTAGACAGTGTTCACACAATGAAGCATGGATGATAAAGCACTGAGTGCTATTTAATACAATAAAAGGAATGATTAAAAGTGCATCTCAGTACAGAGTCTACCAAGTTTCAAAACATGGGGAAGAGTTATACAGTCATGGTTCCTAGCATTGTTGCTATCAACCCTGTCTCCAGCTACATGATCGAAATGTTGAGCTATCATGTTAACTGGGATGGATGCGACGTGAAGAATGGTAGGTGGGCCGGTGCGTGTGTACTTGAGTGAGAGAGAGAGAGAGAGAGAGAGAAGTTATAATGCTTAAATGAAACATCAAAGAAGAGGCCACATTAGAGGTCACATAAACCTGGACATAGCTGACTTCCTGGTCAAGAATAACAGCTGCCGTTCTGAGTCACTTCAATATTCAGCATATTCAAAAATCTTAGATCAGCTACAGAAAGAGATGGTCAGGGCATTGCCAAACCTGACTCTCTGTAAATGTTGCCATTGTGCTCTGTATTCTAAAAGCAGACTGAATAATCTTCCCTGAACCATGTGGCAAATCTGTAGGTGGATTCCCCTCCTCAGCAAAAGAGCTTAGTGGACAGATGCCCAGTCACAAAATTACTTCTTGGTGTTTCATTCATTTATTTTGATTGTTGAAAAATGATAAATGGTATTTTTTCATGTTATGATATGAGTTCTTACATTTTCTCTTTCAGTATTGAAAAGGAAAGATTCCATTGTCTTTCAGGGTCTCGTATAATATTCAGTAGTTTTTTCATGACTATGGAAGCCACCAAAGTTATTTCCATGCACATCCATGAACATTATTGTACTCTTAAGCTTAAATCTGCTCTTTGAGTCAATGTTTCATTTTTATCAGGTTCCTTTCCTCAATTTTCCACATTTCTTTATTACTTTCCTGAAGGTATTAGTGATAAAGGCATTGCTTCCTTATGTAAGGATCTATAGAAACCAGGGTCTTTATATCCCTAATTCACTCGACAGCAGATGCCAGCAGACTAACAGGTCACAGGAAGAGTTATTATAGCTGGGTCCAAAACTGTCTGAAGGTTACTTAACATAAAACAAAAGCTGCTCCAGCTTTGTCAATAGCAAATAGTCATTTTCATAATTCACAGAAATAGCTATATTGTCTTCTTCTTCAATTGACCCTCGGGATCAAGGATGACTTTCTTCCACTCTGGAGTTGTGGATCTTGAGGTGACTACAATATCCAATACCTGCAAGATTATTATATGTGGGACAGGGGTGTTCACTGAGGTGTGAGGGTAAGAAGCTTGGGTTTTCACAAGCTCTTTCTGTTGACGTCATGTTCATAAGTAGGAGACACTCCAAATGGCTGATACATTCTCAGATGCTTCTTAAATTCAGGTGGTCATGGGCAAGAGATTCTCACAGGTCACTGGAGAAGTTGCATTTTGTTCCTGAAGCCTTTAAAGACACCATTTAAGCATTTCCACCGCCCTCTTGCTAATCATTTCCTATAACAAAACTCAAAATTAGAAAGCTTGTTTTGGATGTCTCATGTCAGATTGTGGACAATATGGCCCACCCTACACAGTTTGTTGCCTTTATTTTAATGAATATTTTTATTAGAAATCTTTTTAAATCTTTTACAAAACATCTAAAGACAAAAAAAGAGTAAAATCAAAATATAGAAAGGTAGAGGCAATGTAACAATGTCATATCACGACACTTTTAATAATAAACTACTTACTATTCTACCAGAACAGACGTATCTTTTAAACTACAAATTAAATAAAAATTAAATTTACCTGAATTCAAATTAACTTAAATTAAGTTATATCTCACTACTTTATTCTATTTCACTCATCACACCTCCACTGAGGCTCCCATCCCTGGCAACCCCAGTCATTGTACCTTTATTCTTTTCCCCCAGTCTCCCCCTTCCAGGGCCCCATGACTGCCCGGACTGATTCTCACGGCTATACCGTGGCCCTAATTAATATTGCTAATAAGTCTGTGTCAATATAATTTTAAAAAGGGCTGCCATGTCTTGTAAATCTGCTCCGTTTTGTGTTGCACCATATTTGTGAGGTTGTCTTGGGGAGATGCTCCATCACTAGCCAACGCTACCCCATGAGACCTGGTGATTTTTCCAACGTCCAATTCATTAAAATATTTTTTCCTCAGACAGTGGGTAAGAATGCTACACAGTCTCTTCCTGTGTTTCCCCAGAGAGTACAAATTTGGCAACCTGTTAAAAGAAATACCAGATCCACTTCAACTTCGATCTCCATGATGTCCTTCAACTCCCTTACTATAGCACTCTAGTATCTCTGGATCTTACAACATGACCAATAGCAGTGGGTAAGAGTGCCTATGTTACATTTGGGACATTCTGGTGACCCTCCTCTCTTGAACTTAGCTAGCCTCTCTGGCACCATGTAAGCCATGTGTAAAACCTTCAATTGCATGCTCTGTTACATACTGAAATTTTCCTTACAATTTCCCATATATCTTCCCATACCCCCAATGAGATATCGTCTCCTAGCTCTCGATTCCACATTCTATAGAGTCTTTCCATGTCCCCTGAGGCATGTCCTTTTTGTAAATGATACAAAGTCCTAACTGAAAGAGCATCCATACACCGGAGAACTCTTTTCTCCACATCTGACTTGTAAACTGATCCAGGGCTATTCAGCCTAACCATGAAACCACTAATCCCTCTCATCGCTGCAAATTAGATTTTTTTAGATTAGATTGCTTACAGTGTGTAAACAGGCCCTTCGGCCCAACAAGTCCACACCGACCCTCCGAAGAGCTCCTGTTTTATCCTCTCCAGTAGTTGTACATAGTTAGCTTTATACAGCTGGTGGAAGGTAGGGGTAATAAAAATTCCCAAATATAAAAAAAAAACCTTTGATGACCATCTAAATGGGAACTGCATTCCATCCTTCAGATCAGATACTTCCACTAATCCCCCCACTCCTCCACTAATCCGATTTTGTAAAGTTGATCCTGTTACCTGAAAAACTGACAAATAAATTAATTGTTTGAATCAATTGAGGAATGGACTCCTCTGGATTGGCCAAGAACAAAAGGATGTCATCAGCATATAGGGTGAGCTTATGCTCCCCCATTCCCACCCCTGGTGCCACTATTTCAGGATCCATCCTGATTGCCTCAGTTAGCGGCTCAATTGCCTAGGTAAATAACAGCAAGGAAGGAGGACATCCCTGTTGACTACCTCTCCCAATATTAATGTTATCTAACTTAGTGCTGTTTATGATGACTGCTACCTTAGGATCATTATACTACACTGCCACCCACCTAGCAAAAGCTCCCCCAGACCAAAGCGCACTAGGACCCCAAACAGGTACGGCCATTCTATCCATTCAAACAGCTTTTCTGTGTTTAGGGAGACCACCAACCCTGGGATTAATTTTTGCTGGTATACCTGCACTATATTCAGTACCCTCCTGATATTGTTGAAAGAGCTACGGCCCTTAACAAAACCCATCTGATCTTTTTATAATATGTGGCAACACTTTTTCCAACCTCGGGTTCAGCATCTTGGATAGAGTTTTAAAGTCTACTTTCAACAGTGAAATTGCTCTGCATGGAACTCATTCTTTGGGGTCTTTCCCCTTCTTTAAAATGAGGAAGATACTAGCCTCCCTGAGAAAGCGTGGCAGACAATCCTGTGCATATGAATAGCTATACATCCCCAAACGTGGCTCCACCAACACATTTATGAATTATTTATAGAATTCACTTGGAAATCCATCTGGCCCTGGTTCTTTGCCATCCTGAAGATGCTTTATTGCTTCCTGCATTTCCTGTACCGTCATAGGCGCATTCAACAGGGACACCTGTTCCGCGTTTATACTGGGGAGGTCCAGGTTCTCAAAAAAAAGGACTGCATTCTCGCTGCACCGTGTTCACCTCCCTCCGACCGATATAACTCAGTGAAGTATTTCCTAAATCTAACATTGATCTTCTTCACCTCATGGGTAACTGTGCCAGTCCTCTCTCTAACAGACATAATAGATTGGGAAGCATTTTTCTTTCGAGCCAGATATCTACCTGGTTTATCTCCAAATTCAAACAATCTTGGGCTAATGAAGAAGACCTCTTTTATTTTTGCCTCCGATGTGCGCAATCAGTCGAGAGCTGCCCGGAGGGCCATGACCCCTGCAGCTTGACCAGAGAGGGCTTATTATAATATGCTTCCTCAGCTATCTGCAGCCAGGTCTCCAGCATCCATTGTTGCTCCTCCTTCTGCCTCCTTCTAGTTGTTAAATATGAAATAATCAGGCCTCGTAAATATGCCTTAGTGTCCTCCCATAGTATTGCCGGATTACTAGCTGTTCTCGAGTTGATATCCCAGAAGGCCCTGAACACTATTGTGATGTACTCAACGAATTTGCTATCCCTTAAACCTTGATCTTAACATCTAAACACACTGGCACATGGTCTGAGACAGCTACATTCCCAATTTTGCACACCAATGTTCAGTCCAAACAATCTGATGGCATACAAAATATGTCAATTCGCATATGGCATGTGTGTGGGTTGGAATAGAAAGTAACGTCTATTCGATGACGGTGGAGATGTCTCATCACATCCACTAATCCCAACTCCTCACACGTCCACCAACTGTCAACATTGCACTGGGCTTACCTGCCGGGTTCTTTGCCTCCTGTCTTCCCCGGGATCTATTAGGCGATTAAATTCCCCTCCTATGATCGTGCAGCACATCTCAAGCCTCATTAATTTAGCGACTACATCAATTAGAAATTTAGGAGGGTGTGCTAGGGGACAATACACATTCAGGACACCATACTCTTCTCCATCTATTAGAGCTTTAAGAACAATGAACTGTCCATGTTTATCCTTAATTTGCTCAGTTACCTGGAAAGGGAGATTCCTCCTTATCTGTATAGCCACCCCTCTATTCTTAGAGCTAGAGGAGGAGAAGAATATCCTGTCATAGTCCGCTGCTGCAGTTTCAGATGTTCCTCATCAGTTAGATGCATCTCTTGCAGCAGGGCAATGCTCACCCTTTCCTTCCTCAGGCTTGACAGCACCTTCTTTCTTTTAGTAGGAGAATGGCTCCCTTTTACATTCCAGATGCACCACCTGAAAAAAAATCACTATCCATGGTCGTCCAGGGCAGCCTGTGGTTACCCAAGAGGAGGAACTTTATGTGAGGTGAGGCGAGCGACAACGACATTAACTCTATAAAGTGTAAAAGCTACTTCTATAAAACTACTACAACTAAAAAACTAATCACTACATTTAACTTAAGCAAACACCCAAATAACCCCCAATTCACTAGAGATCTCCCCCCTTACCCATAGGGTGCACTCCTCCTAATCCTTGCTACCATCCCAACCCCCTCTAGCTGAGGCCATGCCCTAGCCCCATTCACAAATAAAGAAAATGTGTTTTTTACATTCTGAGAGTTAACAATGGATGCTCACCATCTCCCCCCAATGCACGCACCCCTTAACCACAAGTATGGCCATCCCCAATATAAAAACAAAAAGACAGCAGTAAGAAAAAAGCCCCAGATAATACTCAAACAACCGATATACGAAATAATTCCAGTTTTACAGCAAGGCAGTACATATAAAGCTGATAACCACAAAAAAAAGGGAGAAAGGAGAAAAGAAGGGGCAATAATTTTTTTTAAAACCCATACCATTGTCCGTAACGATAACCTCTCCCCCTCCACTCCAACCCGAGTCCTTTATTTCAGAGAATTCACAAAGTCCTCTGCGTTTTCTGCGGAATCAAAGTTATACACAGTCCCTTCATGAGCAAAATGGCACACAGCTGGGTACCTCAAGGAATATTGAATGTTCAGATCCCTTAATTCCCTCTTAACTTCATCAAATGCCTTTCTCTTTTTAATTAGGGCTCCTGAGAAGTCCTGAGAAAACATTACTCTTGAGCCTTTGTACGTTAAAGCCTGTGAATCTCTTCCTAGTCTTGTTGTTTCAATCACTAATTGTTTTTCTTTATAATGCAGGAGTCACACCAGGACCGCGCAGGGGCACGGGTCCAACCCGGACCTGCATGTTGCTATCCTGTAAGCCCACTCCACACTCAACCGGCCCGAATCCAACTCCAGTCCCAGGAACTTTCAGGAGCCACTTCTCCAGGAAGCTGATAAGGTTTTCACCTTCCTTGCATTCCGGAAGACCCACAAGCCCGTAAGCTTTTTCTTCTATTGCTATTTTCCAGGACGTCCACTTGCTCTTGAAGGATCCGAACCTCGTCTTCCAGTGTTCAGATCCTTCCTCCCAAGACCCTGGCCACGGTCACCAATGCTGTGGTCCCCTCCTCCACTGCTTCTACCCTTCGGTCCAGTGTTTGAATCTCCTGCTCGTGATTTTCCGGATGGCAGATAGTGGTTCCTTCGCTACTTCAATCTTTTCTTTGAATTTGTCAAACTCCAAGAGTAACTGCTGCTGCCCAGTTAAATCCAAAGGGGCTGCCCCGGGAGTTTGAGCAATAGCTGCAGGCACCCCCGATGCAGGAGGGGAGTACCCTGCCTGCTGCACTCCCTTGGGCACTTTTCCTTTATTTGCTTTCATCCTGGACTTAAACCACAATTTTAGCAGCTCCAGGTATTCAGTAAGTTTATATTAGCAATTTTTATTCTCCTAAGGGTGGTTGATGAGGGGATAAAGGTCCATCTTGCCAGGGGGTGTGGCACAGAGCCCAGCACAGCAGACCACTCAGACCACCACCATCTTGGATCTCCAGTTAGTTGCCTTTAATCAGGGCATCAATGCTGGAACTGTTGGTTAGATTAGATTACTTACAGTGTGGAAACAGGCCCTTCGGCCCAACAAGTCCACACCAACCCGCCGAAGCGCAACCCACCCATTCCCCTACATTTACCCATTTACCTAATGCTACGGGCAATTTAGCATGGCCAGTTCACCTGAATTGCACATCTTTGGACTGTGGGAGGAAACCGGAGCACCCAGAGGAAACCCACGCAGACACAGGGAGAATGTGCAAACTCCACACAGAGAGTCGCTTGAGGCAGGAACTGAACCCGGGTCTCTGCCGCTGTGAGGCAGCAGTGCTAACCACTGTGCTACCGTGCTGCCCACTATTTCATATAGGTACTACCCTCTGCCTGAAAAAGTCGCCCCTTAAGTCTCTTTTATATCTTTCCCTTCTCATCCTAAACCTATGCCCTCTAGTTCCCAATAGAGAACGTGCAAACTCCACACAGTCAGTAGCCTGAGTCGGAAATTGAACCCGGGTCTCTGGCGCTGTGAGGCAGCAGTGCTAACCACTGTGCCACCACTGATGTTGGAGTTCTTATTCTGCCATTGGATTTTTAGTGATTAGGGAGGAATCACAGCTGATATTTCTCTAGGGTTTTGAGATGTTTATATTACGTTGCCCATGAATTTGGTGCTGGGATTGATGTCATTGTCATCAAACACCCTTCTCCTCAGATGACCAAAAGCTGTGCTGGCAATTTCATTGTCAATATCTGCTCTGCTCAAGTGGAGCATTTCAAGGTATGAAACTTTAACCATGCTGTTGGATGAAGGGCTTATGCTCGAAACGTCGAATTCTCTATTCCTGAGATGCTGCCTAACCTGCTGTGCTTTGACCAGCAACACATTTGCATGCTGTTGAGTGCCTTGCTATTGATCTAGATAGTTGAGGGACACTGCTTAGTTGTGGGAGGAGGATCTCAGTGTTCCAGATACTTAACCTAAAGCCCATTCTCGCAAACACCTTCATGAATGCATCGACAATGGTTTGGAGCTTGGCCTCTGAGTCTCTGCACATACAAATGTCATCTATATGCTGCAGTTCAGTGCCAGACAAGGAAACCCACTTTAAAACAAAACTTGGCCAAAGCTTGTAAAAGTTATCCTCCAGCGTTTCTTCAAACAATCAAAAAATCAACTTTCAACTCTGACTGGTACTTGGGCAAAATTATTTTGGTTAAATAGAGTCCTAATATGTCCTACTCATGCTCAAGCAAAGCTTAGACTTTTACAGGAATTTTCAAGTTAAAGACTAAATAACATCATATATCGAAGATTTAACGGATAATTTGGTCATGTTTTAAACTTTCTTTAAAAATCTTTGTTCAAAACCTTTTTTTTAAATGATTTGTAGATGCCGATGTTGGACTGGGGTGTACAAAATTAAAAATCATACAACACGACGGCACGGTGGCACAGTGGTTAGCACTGCTGCCTCACAGCGCCTGTAGACCCGGGTTCAATTCCCGACTCAGGCGACTGACTGTGTGGAGTTTGCACGTTCTCCCCGTGTCTGCGTGGGTTTCCTCCGGGTGCTCCGGTTTCCTCCCACAGTCCAAAGATGTGCGGGTCAAGTGAATTGGCCATGCTAAATTGCCCGTAGTGTTAGGTAAGGGGTAAATGTAGGGGTATGGGTGGGTTGCGCTTCGGCGGGTCGGTGTGGACTTGTTGGGCCGAAGGGCCTGTTTCCACACTGTAAGTCTAATCTAAAACCAGGGTATAGTCCAACAGGTTTAATTGGAAGCACTAGCTTTTGGACCGTCGCTCCTTCATCAGGTGGTAGTCACCTGATGAAGGAGCGACCCTCCGAAAGCTAGTGCTTCCAATTAAACCTGTTGGACTATACCCTGGTGTTGTGTGATTTTTAACTTTTCTTTTGAAAGCTATCGATAAGAATAATTCCAATCATAAAAAGGCCAAAAGAACTGCATATGCTGGAAATGAGAAACAACACAGAAATTGCTGAAAAAACTCAGCAGGTTTAGCAGTATCTGTGGAGAGAAATCAGAGTTAACATTTCAGGTCCAGTGACCCTTCCTCAGAACTGATGGTAGCTTGGTAACTCAACAGCCTTCTGGACTCAATATCGGGTTCAACAACATTAGGGTTTGAGCACCTTCCCCTCACTTTCCCCAACCCCCACACACCAGCTCTTGTTATCACATGGTCTGCTATTACACACTACTCATTGTTAGCCACTGAAAGCCTCCATTAGCAGCTATTCATTCTCTTAGGCTGACCATTATCCACTCCATTGTCTGTACAGCTGTTTTTCTTTCTCTTTGGGCTCTATGTCCACCTATCGTTTACTCCCTAGCCCCTCTCCCCACCCTATCTTCTGCATAAAAAACATCTTATTCCTAGCTGCCATCAGTTCTGAAGAAGGGTCATTGGACCCGAAACGTTAACTCTGATTTCTTTCCACAGATGCTGCCAGACCTGTTGAGTTTAATCTAGTAATTTCTGTTTTTGTTTATAATTCAGATCATGGTGGAAGAACTTTGAAAGCATTTTGGTGACCAGTGCACAAAGGATAGGTGTGACCACCTGTGCCTTCTATGGTATTGACTTTATAAGCAAAAAGGAGAGGTCCATCTTTTATATGGTTATTTGGTACAAAGTTTCAGAACTGGTAGGTCCAGTACCTGGTATGGTAAAAGACCCTTCTGCTGCATTCCAGGTTGTGTTCAAATATATGTGCTGCTGAAAACATTAGGCTTGAAAAGTTAACTCTGTTTCTCTCTCCTTCAATCTCTGTGTTTGAAAAAAATTCTTGATCTATATTGGCACCCCTTTGTTTTCCATGTGTTCATGGAAGTTTAGTGGATGATGACCGACTTCCAGAAAATGCAGATCTTATTCATTTGGAGTCCAATGAACATAGCACCCACATGCTTTCTCATTAATTCAAGAAATTTCCATCTCTACTCAAGAGTCAGATACTAGACAACACTAATCATTGGTCATAACATCAATGATGTATACCGTCACTATATCAGTAGGAGTGCTGCTTTTTGCCTGTTGCATGTGCCAGCAGTGCTTTTAGGCCAACTGTGTTATAATGCATGTCAATTCCAGTCTCTTTACATTACATCATAGTGTTTCTGGTATAGATCATCCATAGCAAATGGTTGTGTTGTCTCCCATTAGAAATTCTTAAGAGGCAGTTGAACATCTTATAATGTCAAGAGAAAAATGTCTGCAGTAATAACAGTGTGAAAAATGATGCCGTCCCAAGAAAAGATTTGGAGTTCCTACGATAAGAACTGCTGGAGAAATCGGTGGTCACGCTTGGAGCAGAATGACACACTCTGACGCGGGGCACAAGTCCATTCTGGTAAAGCAGCAGTTAAAGAGAATATTGTCAAATCTAGGAGCAGTGAGGGAGATAACTGCTGATCTGAAGAGGCATGGTGAATGTGATCATACTATGTTTATTTTTACAACGTTGCTAAGTACCGTGCTTTGTATCACTAGACTAGTAGATGTTTAATGTGGAGAATGTGCAGTACTTTAGCAACTGTCAATATAGTTTACAAATGCATAGACATCGCCATATTTAACAGTGTATCTTGCACTATAGTATGTTATTTCATTTACTCTGTGACTCATAAAATGTGACAGGAAAGCATAAAATGATAAAAGGTAGGAGCAGAAGAAGGCCATTCAGTTCATCGAGTCTGCTCCATCATTCAATAAGATCATAACTGAGCTGATCATTCAGAAATTTACTTTCTTGCCTTTTCCCCATAACCCTTGATTCCCATTCTGATTAAAAATCTATCTCACCCATGATTAAACTGACTACCTCTGACAGAAGAAATTCCTCCTCACCTCTATCCTGTGACCCCTTGTTCTGAGATTATGCCCACTGGTCCTAGATTCTCCCAAAAAGAGAAACAATCTCTCTATACCATCCCTGTCAATACCCTGAAGAATCATAAAAACCACACAACACCAGGTTATGGTCCAACAGGTTGAAGGTGTCACCTTCAACATATTGTCTAGCTATGACCAATGTTAACAGCTAACCCGAGAAGGCAACTTTTTAAAAAAAAGGTTTTGTGATTTACACATGAAAGAAGTGAAACTATCACGGTATTCTAACAGATGAAAGGCTTAACAAACAATCAATTTTTCAATGTATAATTTCAGTTACATCACGCTGCAAATATTTGCTATAAATTCTGTGTTAGGATTGAGCCCTCCACTACCACCTGATGAAGGAGCGACGCTCTGAAAGCTAGTGTGCTTCCAATTAAAACTGTTGGACTATAACCTGGCGTTGTGTGATTTTTAACTTTGTACACCCCAGTCCAACACCGGCATCTCCAAATTCTGAAGGATCTTGTGTGTTTCAATCGGTCCCCTTCATTCTTTTAAAATCCAATGAGTACAGGCGCAACCTACTCAACCTCTCCTCATTAGACTGTCCCTGGGATCAGTCCAGAGAACCTTGTGGACTGCTTCCAATGCCAGTATATCTTTCCTTTGATAAGAATCCCAAAACTGCTCTCTGTATTCCAGCTATGTGGGCGCTTTGTGGGCGGCACGGTGGCACAGTGGTTAGCACTGCTGTCTCACAGCGCCTGAAACCCGGGTTCAATTCCTGACTCAGGCGACTGACTGTGTGGAGTTTGCACGTTCTCCCCGTGTCTGCGTGGGTTTCCTCCGGGTGCTCCGGTTTCCTCCCACAGTCCAAAGATGTGCGGGTCAGGTGAATTGGCCATGCTAAATTGCCCGTAGTATTAGGTAAGGGGTAAATGTAGGGGTATGGGTGGGTTGTGCTTCGGCGGGTCGGTGTGGATTTGTTGGGCCGAAGGGCCTGTTTCCACACTGTAAGTAATCTAATCTATGGCCTGAATGGTGCCTTGTGTAGGTTAAGCAAAACCTCCCTACTGTTGTACCCAATCCCTTTGAAATAAATCCCCAGATTATATTAGCCTCCCCTCATACTGCTTAAACATTGATGTTAACATTTGTGAATCATACACAAGGATTTCCAAATCCCTCTGTTCTGTAGCTTGCTGAAGTCTTTCTCTTTTTAAATAATATTTAACTCCACTATTTTTCCTGACAAAGTGCATAACTACACATTATCCTGCAGTATATTCCACCTGCCAAGTTATTGCCCGCACACTTACCCTGCCTGTATCCTCTACAGATTCTTTGTGTCATCTTCACCAGTTAGAAACCCAATAGATAAAGGGAACTTCTTTAACCCGATTTGTTTTCCTAGCAATTTTCTCTAGTGATATTTATTGTATTTATTTCCTCTCCCCTTTTTGCTCCTTGATTTTTTGGTAAGTTTGTTATTTGTGCCTTTTACTGTGAAGACTGACAAAGTATTTATTGAACTCCGTTGCCATTTCCTGGTTCCTCCTGCAGCCTGATTCTCTCTGAGGCCTATGTTCATGTTGGCCTGTGTCTTCCTTTTTTTAGAAGCTTTTGCTGGATATCTTTACATTACTTCCAAGTTATACTCAAAGTTTATCTTTTCCATTTTTTTTGGTGGTCATGTTAATTTTTAATACTTATCCAATCCTCAGGCTTACCAATAATCTTTGAGATATTGTATGTTATTCTTCTTTCAGTTTGATGTTGGGTTTAATTTTCCTGGTTAACCATGGTTGGCTCTTCTTCTTATAATCCATTTTCTTCACTAAGCCATCTTTGGGCTGGGCCATGAACCATTTTCTTACAAAATCCAAGAACACAGCCTACATATGGTACCTGTTGTTGACATTCACAAATTGATATGAAGTGTTTGATGCATGGCTCTCCCTTGTTTAGGATACAGGCCATTCTCTTGTCTCTGTCAATGGACAGTTATAGGGTACAGTCGAAAAATATGGTTCTGGAAAAGCACAGCAGGCCAGGCAGCATCCGAGGAGCAGGAAAATCAATGTTTTGGGCTTAAACTCTTCATCAAGAAAGTAATATTCCTGAGCTTTTCCAGCGCCACACCTTTCAACTCCAGCATCTGCAGTCCTCACTTTCTCCATTTATAGGGTGTAGACTACATCAGGTTTCAAATATCTCCAGGTCAACAATTACAAATATCTTCCTTCAATCCTCATTACCCTCCAAAATAAATAGAAACAAAGGATAACTAGCAGAATGGTATTCAACATTTTTAAAGCACTATTGACAAAGGAGAGGGAGAGGGAGTGGAATAGATGGTGAGTGTCTGGAACAAAACTAATGGCTGATGCACTTTCAAGGGCAACAATTGTACAAACTGACAAAGAAGATTCAAAGCTCATCAAAGAAGTGGAAAAATACTCTATTGCAGTTGCCATTACATTACCAGAAACTGAGAGGAAACTGAAAGAAAGTTGTGCAGCTAATAAAATGAGCAATGTATGCAAAAATGTTACTGAACACTGATTACAATATGATTTCAAAACACTGTCAAGCAAATGTAGTACTGAAAAGGTATCACAAACAAGACTAATACTTCAGAGTTGGGGAAGGCATATTGGTTATGACCATAGAATGGTTTTACAGGACTCAATGAGCCAAGAGATTCTCCAAAGATTCTACGGTGGGCAAGTAGGAATCAGAAAATGCAGAGCGAGAATTCAGTGGTCAGTATGGTGGCATGACATTTAAAAAGAAATAGAAAATTGTATCCTGTGTCATACATGTCAAGTGTTATCAGAGCTATTAATATCTTCAAAATTTACAAAATGACCATGAGAGAGGTTAACAACAGATTTAAATTTCAAAGGGAAAACTTATCTAGTCTCTATAGGATCACGAATGAAGATCAAATCTTCATGACTTCATTCTACAATAGCAGATGCAGAATTAGAGAACTGAAATGAGACTTTGCAATGCATCGTTTCACAAGCAAGTAGTTTTGAATAGCAAGATTTACTTTGTGAATGAGGAATTCAGAATGTTCACCCGAGAGACAGCTATCAACCAGTTGGCAAGTTCTTAAACTTCATCCTCAGTCAAATGAAGAAGCAGAGAGAGCTGTCATGACAGTAATTGTGCTAATTGCCAAGAATGCAGCTGGGAATTAACATTACTCAGTTACAGAGCAACAATAGTAAATAATTGATATTCACCAGCAGTTACTCATGGGAAAAAGATTGAAAACCGAAATACCAGTCCCAGTGATAAATTGCAGTCTCAAGCCAAACATAATCTCTCACTACCACAAGAAATTGAAGGAAATGGAGAAACAGAGTAAAAACAATGTCAGTTTTAAACTAGGTCAGGAAGGCTAGTTAAGAGACAGAAGATTTAAGGCAACAGTTTTTCAAGTAATGGATCAATTGAAACCATGTATGATCAGAAAGAATGTTTATTTAAGGTATTGATCTTCAAGAATAACAAAATGGTGGAGAAATTCAGCAGGTCTGGCAGCATCAGTGGAGAGAAAACAGACTTAACGTTCAAGTCCAGTGACTCTTCTTCAGAAGTTGTTCACTGGATTCAAAATGATAAATCTGCTTTCTCGCCACAGATGCTGCCATATCTGCTGAGTTTCTCCAGCTGAGTTTCTACCCCAATTACTGTTTTCATTTCAGATCTTCAGCATCTGTAGTTCTTTGCTTTTAGACATTATTCTTACTTGAGCCAAGGTGTAAGACTGTGTATGACAAGCACAGCAAGCTGGATAGAGATACCGCTACAAGATTAAATATTATACAGAATGGTACAGAAGTTCCAAGAATGGTGGAGAACTAAGATCCTCAATTGGAAACCAAGCAAACCAGATTGGGTGACCAGTCAGAGTTCTCGACCACCGTGGCCTGTGAGATCAAAAATGAGAGGGTGGGGGAGGATAGGTTGTGGTAATGATCTTATTCCCTTTTTAAACAGGGGTATCATGTTTGCAATTTTCCAGTCCTTTGGGACCCTTCCTGATTCTAATGATTCCCGAAAGATCACCACTAATGCCTCCACTATCTCTTCAGCTATCTCCCTTAGAACTCTGGAGTGTAGACCATCTGGTCCAGGTAATTTATCCACCTTCAGGCCATTCAGTTTTTCTTGCACCTTCTCCTTGGTGATGGCCACCAAACTCAGCTCTGCCCCCTCACTCTCTTGAATTTTTGGGATATTACTTGAGTCTTGTACCGTGAAGACCGATGAGAAGTAATTATTCAATTCTTCAGCCATTTCCTTGTTCACCACTACTATCTCTCCAGTGTCATTTTCCAGCAGTCCAATGTCTACTTTTGTCTCTCTTTTGATATATCTGAAGAAACTCTTACTGTCTTCCATTATTTTACTGGCTAGCTCATATTTATTCCTCTTCCACCTAATTTCTTTTTCTTGTTGGCCTCTGTTGGTGTTTATAAGCTTCCCAATCCTCTGGTTTCCGACTGCCCTTGACCACATTGTATGCTTTCTCTTTTGCTTTTATGCTTTCCCTGACTTCCCCAGTCAGCCATGGTTGCCTCATCCTCCCTGTGTCATGCTTCTTTTTCCTTGGGATGAATCTCTGCTGTGTCTCCTGAATTACTCCCAGAAACTCCTGCCATTGCTGTTCTTTCCTGCTAGGCTCCCAGTCAATTCTACCCAGCTCATCCGTCATGCCTCTGTATTTGCCTTTATTCAACTGTAATACCCATTACCTCTGATTTTATCTTCTTCCTCTCAAACTGTAGAGTAAATTCAATCATATTATGATTACTGACTCCTAAGTGTTCCTTCTCCTTAAGCTCCCTTATCAAGTCTGCCTCATTGCACAACACTAAATCCAGTATTGTTTGTTCCCTAATGGGCTCCAGCACAAGCTGTTCCAAAAAAGCTATTTCATAGACATTCCACAAATTATTTTTCTTGCAATCCATTACCAACCTGATTTTCCCAGTCCACCTGTATATTGAAATGCCCCATGATCACTGTAAGTTTGCCTTTCGTACACATCTTTTCTATCTCCTAGTGTACCTTGCACCCCAGTTCCTGATTCCTGTTTGAAGGCTATACATAATCCAACTATGGTTTTTTTACCTTTGCGGTTCCTTAATTCTATCCACACTAACTCTACACCATCTGACTCTAATTCATTTCTTTCTATTGATTTAATTTTGTTTCTTACTAATAAGATAACTCCATCCCCTCTGGCCCCTGCCTATCTTTTCTAAAGGATGTATATCCATGAATATTCACTCCCAATCCTGATCCCCTTGCAACCAAGTCTCCGTGATTCCCACCCATCATACCTGCCAGTTTCGATCTGAATCACAAGCTCATATGCCTTATTCTTTATACTGTGTGCATTTAGATATAACGCCTTCGGTCTGTATTAACCATCCCTCTTCTCATTGCCATTCATTTGTCCAGTGTGCTTGAAGTTTAATTGCTAATCCTTTCCAAACACTGCCCTATTTGTGTCTGTGCTGGAGATTTTAATAACCCCTCCTAAGTTCTGCACTCTTACCACCTCCTTTAATTCAGGTTTTCTCATTTTCCCTACATCTGAACCCTCCACCCCGCACCTTATTTAGTTTAAAGCCTCACCTACAGCCCTTGTTATGTGATTCACTCAGACTCTGGTCCCAGCATGGTTCAGATGAACACTATCCCATTAGAACAGGCTCCTTCTTCCCCAGGACTGGTACCAATGTCCCATGAATTCAAACCCATTTCTCCCATGCCAATCTTTGAGCCACGCGTTTACCTGCTTAATCTGATGGACCCTGTGCCAATTAATTTGTGGCTCAGGTAATAATCCAGAGATTATTACCTTTTTGGTTCTGCTTTTTAGTTTAGCTCCTAACTGTTCATACTCCCTTAACAGAACCTCTATGTCATTGGTACCTAAGTGGACCACGATTATTGGATCTTTTCCCTCCCATTCCAAGTTCCTTATCTACTCAGATGAAATATTCCGAACCCGAGCACTACAATCTTCAGGACTCTTGATCCAGGTCACAGAGAACAGTGTCTCTGCCTCTAACTATACTATCCCCAATTACAACAACATTTCTCTTCTCTCCCCCGACTTGAATAGCTCCCTGCAGCATGGTGCTGCAGTCAGTCTGCTCATCCTCCCTGCAATCCCCATTCCCATCCACACAGGGAGCAAAACTGTTGGACAAGAACAGGGCTGTGGCTCATGCTACTCTACCCCCTGGATCCCTCTACCTGTCTCACTCTCAGCAATACCCTCCTGTCCCTGACCACTGGCCAAATTCAAGTTATTTAGTCTAAGGGGTGTGACTGTCTTCTGAAACACAGCATCCACTTAACTCTCTCCCTCCCTGATGTGTCACAATGTTTGAAGCTCAGACTCCAGCTCATTGACTCTGAGTTGGAGTTTTTCCAGCAACCAGTATTTACTATAGACCTGGTCACTGGGAACCACAATGGGATCCACCATTTCCCATCCTTATTTTATTTAATTAATTTTGATTTTTTAAATTTTAACTGTTTTTGTATCTCTGTTTATGCAAGTTGCAACCAATCAATTAACAGGATTTAATTTCGCTGATTCAAATTTAGCCGACCCCTTATTAGCCAATCAACTCACAGCCCTCCTGAGACGTCACCTTTCGATTCCCCCTCATTATGTTCCTCCTCATTTCTGACAGTTGCAAGGTCACAATAAATGTGCACTTTTGTTTTTGTTGGTGGTTGGTTTGGCCCATTGGACAGCTCTCTGAGGCCCAGTTGCAGCATCCAAAATCCTTGTACATAGATGTTCACTTTTGATGGAGAAAGAATGCCTTGTCTTCAATTCCCCTAACTTCCTTAACTCTCAGCAACAAAGTCTTTCCCATTGTCCCTGTGCTCAACCATTTTCGTAACAACCACACTTCACAATTTCCAAACTTTCACACCAGAGTCATGTAAAGTTTGAGGCATTAAAACAAGTTCACACCAGGAATATTACTTAGAAAGCAGTGACTTAGAGCCTATATTGTCTTGCACAACCTTTGATTGGATCTGCATACGAAATGAATACTTCTGAGGTAGATTGCCTGTATTGTTGGTTTATAAAATTCTGCTCAAGATAACTGATATGATTTCAGCAACAATGAGTTTTGATTACATTAGATGCCCTTCAGTATGGAAACAGGACCTTCGACCCAACAAGTCCACTCTGATCCTCTGAAGAGTAACCCACTCAGACCCATTTCCCTAGCCAATATTTACCCCTGATTAATGCACCTATCACTATGGGCAATTAAGCTTGGCCAATTCATCTGGCCTGCACACCTTTGGATTGTGAGGGGGAATGTAGAACACTCAGAGGAAACCCATGCAGAAACAGGGAGAATGTGCAAACTCCACACAGCCAGTAGCCCGAGGTGGGAATCGAATCCGGATATCCTTGAGCTATGAGGCAGCTGGGGCGATGGAGGAATCCAAGGACCTGCATGTCCTTGGTGGAGTGGGAGGGGGAGTTCCTTGGTGGAGTGAGAACCACCCCGTGGCCCAACCAACCCAACCACCCCATGGCTGGCTCAACACTTCAACTCCCCCTCCCACTCCACCAAGGACATGCAGGTCCTTGGACTCCTCCATCGCCAGACCATAGCAACATGACGGCTGGAGGAAGAGCGCCTCATCTTCCGCCTAGGAACCCGCCAACCACAAGGGATGAACTCAGATTTCTCTAGTTTCCTCATTTCCCCTCCCCCCACCTTGTCTCAGTCCCAACCCTCAAACACAGCACCACCTTCCTAACCTGCAATCTTCTTCCTGACCTCTCCGCCCCCACCCCCACTCCGGCCTATCACCCTCACCTTGACCTCCTTCCACCTATCGCATTTCCAATGCCCCTCCCCCAAGTCCCTCCTCCCTACCTTTTTTCTTAGCCTGCTGGACACAAGTTACTCATTCCTGAAGAAGGGCTCATGCCCAAAACATCGATTCTCCTGCTCCTTGGATGCTGCCGGACCTGCTGCGCTTTTCCAGCAACACATTTTCAGCTCTGATCTCCAGCATCTGCAGTCCTCACTTTCTCCTGAAGGGAGACACACCTCTTGAAGAAGTGGAATCAACAGGTCTGAAAGAAACACACCGTCGAGTTTTAATTCAGTAAACTCCGTAAAGAGCATTAAAATCCAGCTCATATTGTCTGTTACATATGGGCAGCAAACTCCTTGGCAGTAACCTTGGTGTTGTGCGTTTGCTAGCTTTTAAACACGTGATTCCAATTGAAAGCAAAATCAAACAAGTTGTACAATAGGTGGATGTTCTGCAACTGCCAATATTTTTCTGATGCCCAGAAAAGAAAATTACTACTGAAGTTATGTTCAGGTACTTAGACAGTATGGAACATTATGAATGTTGTTCTCCAAACTTCAATAAGGCTACAGGTGCTGTAGCAGATGCACAAGGTATTCTCTATCAATGTTAAAATCTTTTAAATTTGACAATCAGAAATAGCTAGATTGACCTATTCAGCTGGGAGGACATGGGACTAGTGAATGAGGTACTGCCTCTTGGAAGTTTTTGGTACAGGTGAAAATTATGCTACCTCAGCCAAAATTCTCTTGATAGCTTCACTTCCAAGGGAACCTTAAGGATGAAGTAACCTGCATTATTTAACAAAAATTATTGAAGCAATAGCCAGTGAGAACATTTCACCTACAATCGGAAAGGAACCTGTTGAGTACCTGGTTACTGGACTAAACAATTGAAATTGTAAAGTCAGGTAGAAGCTTCAAGTCATGAAACAAACAGTAGACTGGATGCTTTCCAAGAGAAATATTTCAGATAATAGTGGAGAAGCAAAATAGCAATTGCTGCATAGCTTGGAATGTTAACTGAGATGCAATCTGCAAAACGTTTAAGGCTATTGTCAATTCAAGAGATCATTTTGTATGGGAAATAGCAACGGCTTGTTGATTAACAAAATCCTGAAAAAAGATAAAGACACAAATATAGAATAAGTACCAATATTATAGAGGAGTATCCCAGGATGTTGTGGGAAGTTAGGGAGGAAATTGTAAGGTTTCTTGCAGGAATACTTGTATCATCTAGAACTAGAGTGAAGTACCAGATGACTGGAGAGTGGTTAATATTGTGCATTTAAGAAGCCTGGGAACTGTAGAGTTGAGTCTGACTCAGAGGCCGGTAAGCTGTTATTGCTGATTATGAAAGATAGGATTTATATGCACTTGGAGAGACATGGGATGATTAGGGATAGTCAGCATGGTTTTATATGAGGGGAAATCATGACTCACAAACTTTATTGAGTTTTTTGAGGAAGAAACCAAAATCATTGATGAGGACAGAGTGGTAGACATTGTTTATTTGGACTTTAGTAAAGCCATTGATAAGTTCCGCATGGTTGACTAATTAGTAAAGTTAGATCATGGGATTCAGGGTGAGTTGTCAACTGGATACAAAATTACCTTAACAGCTCGAGACAGTGTGTTAGTGGAGGGTTGTTTTTCAGGCAGGAGATCTGTGACCTGGGATCTGCATTGGGTCCACTTTCGTTTGTCATTTATGTAAATGATTTAGGTGAGAATATGAAAGGCATGGTTAGTAAGTTGATGGTATACTGGACAGTGAAGAAGGTTATCTAAGGTTACAAAGAGATCTTGATCAGTTGGGTCAATGGGCTGAGGAGTGGCAGATGTAGTTTAATTTGGATAAATGTAATGTATTGCATTTTGATAAAGCAAATGAGGGCAGGACTTATACAATTGAAGTAAAGCCGTGTCAGTTGTAAAATAAAGACACCTAGGGTTCAGGTACATAATTCTTTAAAGTTTGCATAGCGTGTAGAGTGATTAAGATGGCATTTAGCACACGTGCCTTCATTGCTCAGACCTTTGAGGATAGGAGTTTGACCATCTTGTTGAATATGTATAAGGTATTGGTGACATCTCTTCTGCAGTATTGTGTCCAGTTCTGGCCATCCTTTGTAGGAAGATTATTATTAAGCTGGGGAGGGTTTAGAAAAGATTTACCAAGATGTTGGTGGAAATGGAGGGTTTGAGTAAGAGAGGCTGGATAGGCTAGGACGTTTTTCACCGGAGCACAGGAGGTTGAGCAGTGGCCTTACAGAAGTTAGTAAAATCATGAAGGAGTATCGATAAGGTGAATGGCAAGTGTCATTTCCCTATGCTGGGGGAGGGGGGTGGGGGGGGGGGGGGGCGGTGTGTGTGCACGGCAGCGGTGGCATATTTTTAAGGTGAAAGAAAAAAGATTTTAAAAATACAAGGGGGCAACCTTTTTACATCGAGGGTGGTTCATGTGTAGAATGAACTTCTGACACCATTAGGAGAGTTTGCCACTATCATTCTAATACTTCTCCAGAGTTAATATTGTACTTTTATATTACCATTTAATTAGCATTAATTGCATTAAATAATTTTGATTTGAAATGAGAAGGTCACATGATTTAATTGTGATGATACAACCGACAAAAGAATGCAGTGGAATTGATTCAGAAAAGCACTTTCCTCCCGATGGCAATTTGCAGCACCCAAACATATGCATGTCATCTACATGTTTCTTACGTTGCCCTTTTAAAAGAACAATTATAATTTACAGATTCACAAATAATCACATTTCTCTTCAAATGTCTAAAAAAACTCTTTACTTCAGAATATGATTGAAAACATAAATTTGCTTTGACTGCCAAGTCACAGGCTTTGACTGTTTTCAGGAAAAAAACTTGTCGTTTAATACCAAACATCATTTTGTTTGGGAAATGCACCCAATAATATAATATTCTCTCTCTCTCTTTATCTCTCACACACACCATTTCTATTGAGAGCCATGACATAAATGACATATGTAGATAAAAATTGGAAGTCCTGCTTTGTAAATCACATCTATTGTTGTGCAAAGATAGGAACGTGGGTTGGGGATTTTTTTTAAAGTTCCAAAAACGTATACAAATAGTCATTATTGCTCCATGAAATTGAAGTAATCAGCTCCAGTACTGAAAATACCTCGAAATATGGAGCAGCCCCGATTGTCTCCCATCTACCATTTGATGAGTTGCATGGATAGGGTAAATAGCCAAGGCCTTTTTCTCAGGGTAGGGGAATCCAGAACTAGAGGCCATAGGTTTAAGGTGAGAGAAGGAAGATTTAAAAGGGATTAAAGGGGCAATAATTTCACGTAGTGGGTGGTGCATGCATGGAATGAACCGCCAGAGAAAGTGGTGGAGGCCGGTATAATTACAGCACGTAAGAGGTGTCTGGATGGGTACATGAATAGGAAATGTTTGGAAGGGTATGGGTCAAATGCTGGCAAATGGGACTAGATTAGTTTAGGATATCTAGTCGGCATGGACGAGGTGGATCAAAGGGTCTGTTTCCATGCTGTACATCTCTATGACTCTATGTTAGTGGTGCCTGCTGCCCATGCAATTCAGCAATTCTCCCCCATTCTTGTCTACTTTTGGTGACTTTGTTGTCCAAAATATGTAGTTGAAAAGACTAGATCTGCTAGATTACAAATCAGAACTTTTTATTCATTTGGATCGCCATGTCCCACTTTTGGAGGAGTAAGGTACTCATTTTTTTCATGGTCCTAGGACAGGTAAGGAGGTCAGGTGCCCTTTAGGGAGTGTTAAGGAGGCATGAATGTATATGAAAAGTGCATTCATTCATTAACCATCAAGCTCATCAGAACTGTCAATAGATCTGTCAAAAATATCTGTCAAGAGTAGCTAGGAAGAGAAACTAAGATCAAAAGGTGTCATCAAGACATTGAAAGACCTATAAATCTTTGAAAATAGTACCTGGAGTATTAAAAGAAATTGTCTTCCATTTCACACTGTCTGTCGATACTATCCTGAGGGATACCATTATTGGATTTATGCTTATTTCACAACCATTTATCATCATAGCAGAGTACCTGCCATTTCCCGGTTAGATGACAGCTACAATTTGCTGGAATCTGTGAAGTGGGACTATGAATTTCAATGATTTTTACATGGAATTATGCACTTGAATGAAATATTTGTTGTAGTAATGTATTATGTAGTTGAAGGAATGAAAATATATTTTTTTATGAATGAGAGTTTTTCAATATAGTGAGATTTGGTATAGGCACTCAAAACTTTACATTATTTCATCTCAGTGTAGATACTGAGGTCTGCCAGAGATACTGGATGAGTTAGAATTGTAAGTTTATCGGCAAAGATCTGCAGGAAGGATGTCATTATTTGGCATGAGTTAAGACAAAGTTGACGCAAAAGCTTTGAGGGATCATGGGGTGGGTAGGGAGAAACAGACTATCATGCAGTGTTTGAAGGGTTTTGGGAATGAGTACAAGGACATAGGTTGACACGGTGGGCATAAGGGGTCATTGGGATGAGTTCAGGACATGAGATAGAATGGGCTGACATGGACGGGACGATTTGGGGGCAGGGTGCAGGTGGGAGTGCCTGAAGCCCTAAATCAACATGCGAATGCATTTGGCAATCTCTAAACTCATTCCAAGGTTGCCCAGCTCCCAGGGATCCCCAGCGACGTGGAACAAAAGTTTCAAATCCCAAAACACTTTCACCTGGAACAGATTTGTGGAGCTGGGAAATGTCCTGACTCTACAAATTCAGTCCCTTGTAATGCTGGATACTTTTTCTCGTCATTATTTTTAAACATTGCATGACTGTTCATTTAAGCTGCTAAAAGCAGGGCATCAAGCAGCAAACCCACAATGTTTCTACAGCACAGGATAACTATCGTCAGCATTACTCCCCTCTGAGTTTTGCTTTACAGATTAGCTGCAAGCATTGACGTTGTACATGCACAGAGAGATGACATTTCTCACTGCAACTATTTGGAGTTCCACATCAAAAAAAAACAAGCAAGGAGTTATGCAAATAAGTCATTAATTGAAAGCTTCTATTGCAGGATACTGGAAATAAACTGAGAGAGTAGAGCAATGGGATGGTGGGTGTACCTTCTGGGTGGTCACTGATATCAGTCTGAATTGGAAAAAAAACAATTTATCTTCAGGACATCATTGAGTCATATGGCAAATGTTGGCCCCATTAAGTTCCATGTCATATCATTACTTACTCCAGGAACAGTTAACCCTTAGCTGACCATGTTTTTCTTTCATGAATTTTGTTGATCAATTGCCTAAACTTTATTCACCTCCAAAAGTTTTTTTTAAAAAGGCGGAATCTTCCTTTCCCAGAAGAATTGGCATGCAGGGGAATCTAATTGTGCAAGAACGTAATCTTGATATTGGGATGAATGTTTACAAGTAAGTTCTGCAACCTCAAAAGGGAGGCTGGCTGCAGGTATGGGGCATCCTTACAGTGGAACAGTTTCAAACCAATATGAATGACGGAGTTATCAGCATTTACTCCCTGTGGCCCGAAGCTAACACAGAGCAGGAGGCTGACTGGCTGGGTCTCCACAGGAGGATGAATCAAAGACAACTCAGGAGGGAACATATGATCTTGTCGGGTGGATTTGAAAAGTGAGGTGTAGGTTGGCTTGAGAATGGAAGGGATCAGAACCAGAAGGGACTTTGGAATGTTGAGCATTTTGGTTGGAGAGTGGGAAAACGAGCAGACATAAGGATGAGATTAATCGAAGCTAAGGAAACAGAGGCAATGGGGATCACAAGGTGGTATGAGTGAAGGACGTGGGGAGATGTCGATGGGTAACCGCATGGCTTCTCATGTAAAAGTGAAGTGAATCATGTTCCCCCAAGGAAGCCTGGCAGACCATAATGCAATGGTAACATCCAAAGTGAGAGCAGGCTTTTTGTTTGGATGGGTGGAATTATTACTGAGAGTATTTGGCCAACTGAAGGGACAATGTATTAATCATGAATGTAGTGGCTGGAGAACCATGCTCAGTGGAGTTTCTCTCTCAGTGAACCAGCATTACCCCAAACCTCACAGCATCCTAATGAAATCCTGTAACTTCACTGACCCCCAGAACACTGAGGGCAGATGGGAATCTCAGGATGCCTGAGGTATGGATGCGGGCATGGAGGAAGGGAGGGAGGCTCAATCCATAACAATGGTGGAGGGCATCAGTCTCTAGGACTGGAACCTTTATCTTCCCAGCAGTAACCTATCCTCAATCTGACTACGCAAATTATCCAATCTGACACACACTCCCAACACGAAGAGCCCCTCAATGCAACCACACTTCTGGTCCAACCAAACTTTCCTTTTTAAAATCAACCCCACTAGACCTGCCCACCCCTCTGAGACCCCAAATCCCTAATCTAATGCAACTACCCCAATGTATGCACCTAGAATGCTAAATTATCACCTATCTGCCACCCTACCTGCTCATCCACATAGTTGTCATCCTAACCATTTACTTACCTGTCAAATTCCTACTCCATTTTGAACCTGCCATCCCACCCATCCCCATAGCTGCTACCCTACTCGCTCAGTCAGTCACCTGCCTCTCTACACTCTTACCCACAAGTCCCACCACCCCTTACCCATAGTCACTCTACAGTTAAGTGCAGAGAGTTGGAAGTTGTTGTTTAAGATGGCTTATTCCTGTAAAAACTACACGATAATAACTTTGTCCAGAGTGTTCTCATTGAAATACATTGAAGTACACTGAAAAGCTTAAGTTTCTTGAACTTACCTCAGCAATGTGCACTGAACACAGCAATAAAAATGAAAATTTGTCCATTCCTGTGAAGAACTCAGTTAATGTTGTGATAGGTTTCAATTATTACAAAGCAGCCTCTCTGGCAGAGAAAATGTATGAAGATAAATGCAGAATCTCATTTGTTGAACTGTTGTTGGAAGTTGAAGAAATGAAACAATTTGCATAAAACGTTGAAGTTTTTTTATCTTTAATTTCTTTCCTACTTATGATATATTGTTGGATTTAAATAACTAACATTTCAAGTGGTCATTAATGATCCTTCAACCTGAATAATTAAGGAGATACACTACTCGGGGGGAGATACACTACTCGGTGGGATCCAAGATGGCAGCATATTTGGAGGATCGCATTGCAGAGCTCTGCACCATGGCGCAAGCGGGACGAAGTCCTAACCCGCCCTACCTGGACCACTGCAATATCCTGGGACACTGGAAAGGTCGTGGAGTCCGAGGAAACTGTCAAAGAGCAACTTACCTTGGTTTTCGTCATCCAGGGATGCCAGAGAACAGAGGAGGTATGTCTAAGGCCAGGCCCACAGGCCAGCCTGCAGGGCCATCGGACTTGATTTCTTACCAGGTCCTGGTGAAGGAACTCAAGAAATCTCGTGAAATGTTGGGCAAGCAGATAGAGGAGAAGATGGCCCCGATTTCTAACATACAGCATCTGGGAGACCTGGACAAAAGGATGGATGAAGTAGAACAGAGTCGCAGTGGTGGAAGCTGTTACTGATTCCTCCAAGGATAGGATCCAGACCCTGGAGACACAGGTCCGTAATTTGCTTGACCAGATTGATGACCTCGAGAACAGGGGCAAGAGAAAACATATTCAGACTGTTGGTCTGCCGGAGGGTAAGGAAGGTGAGCGGCCGGTCGACTTTAATGAGGACTGGTTGCCGAAATACCTTAACTTGGAGGCCGGAATGAGAAGATCGAGAGGGCTCACCGGGGTCATAGTGCGGAGGTCAGGTCTGGACCAACATCCTCATCCTATTGGTGCGGTTTCATCATTATAGAGGTAAGGAGAGAATTGAGGAAGCTTCCAGAATCCAAGGGAAGGATCCAAATGCCCTAGATCAAGTTCTTCCAGGACTCCTCAGCGGGAGTAATCCAGAAATGAAAATCCTATGGTGCTTTAGATCACCTCAAATGGATCTGTACATACCTTTGACATGTCAGAGAAGGCAAGATATGATGTGGACAAATTAACTTAATCTGAACAATTTAGTATGTACAAATAATAGTGTTGTTTGGATATGTCTCTACTTTTTTTTTAAGAAAGAGAGGAAGTCTGGTCAGGGCTTTCTTTTTGTTTTTTAAAAAAATTGGTAATAATCTGGTCTAAACTATGCTGGGAGACCATTGGGATGTGTACTCTCTATTTCTAAGTTAAGTTATACCAAAGGATGGGGTACATACCTTTTTTTCCCAAAATTTCTGTGTTCAAATTATCATTCCATCGTGTATTTTCTTTATTTTTTGCTTGTGTTTACGGCTCTAGCTAGGAGGAAGGAAAATAGTTAAGTTGGCTGGATTCCTACTTACAGGCAGTTTATGCCCTGTTCAGTTAAATGCCCTGGGTGCTGTATTGGCAGCGGGAAGGGAAATAAGGCTTTGGCATGTGTAGATGCCCCCTTTGGATAGGGGGTGAGATCCCCTGTTCAGTACCATTGGCGCTTTATATGTTGGTTTGCTTTTTCGGTTTTGTTGTATACAATCTGTAGGTTTGCTGACTGTAGTGGTTTTAGTTTATGTAGTTTTTATGTTCAATGGATCTTGCAACACTTAGGTTCGTCGATTTGTAATTTGAGTTCCTCCTCTCTGGAATCTAAATGTTACTGCAGAAGGTTACAGCTAATGAATTAATTAAATGGTGTACATGGAACATCAAGGGGAGTCACTCACTAATTAAGAGGAAAAAGGTCCTCGAGTCTTAGAAAGGAAAAGGTGGATATTGTTTTATTACAGAGACGAACTTGGATGATAGCATTTAAAACTACAACAGAATGGTTTTGATCGGATTTAACCTTCATCTTTTAACACCAGAGATATGGGAGTGGCTATATTGGTTAGGAGGAATCTCCCATTTAAATTACTAGATTGTGTTAAAGACACACACAAGAGATTTGTAACCATCAAAGTCCTTATAAACGGGGAAGAATATGGTATTTTAAATGTTTTTTGCCCTCCAGCCTGTCCACTCTAATTTCTGGGAGATGCATTCTCTAAATTGATCAGTCACAGGTCCCAGCATACCATTATAGGGGCAGATTTTAATTGTCTCATGGATCCCATGGTAGAGAGTTGCCCAAAGGTCTCCCGATGCCCTCTGTACAAAGTAAACAATTAGATTAGATTACTTACAGTGTGGAAACAGGCCCTTTGGCCCAACAAGTCCACACTGACCCGCTGAAGTGCAACCCACCCATACCCCTACATTTGCCCCTTACCTAACATTACGGGCAATTTAGCATGGCCAATTCACCTGACCCGCACATCTTTGGACTGTGGGAGGAAACCGGAGCACCAGGAGGAAACCCACGCAGACACGGGGAGAATGTGCAAACTCCACACAGTCAGTCGCCTGAGGTGGGAATTGAACCTGGGTCTCTGGCGCTGTGAGGCAGCAGTGCTAACTACTGTGCCACCGTGCCACCCAAAAAATCTATATGTGGAGTTCGGATTGGTGGATATCTGGAGGTGTCTCCTTGATCCACACAGATGTCATACCAGGATTGATTTTTTTTCTGACCCCTGTGGCGACCATGAACTTGGTGGCATCTTGTACAATTGGTAATATTCCCATCGCCGATCGCACCCCTGTGTACCTATTGGTTAAGATTAAGGATGCTATAGTGGGCCCGAGGCATTGGCGATTGGATCATTTTATCCTTAAGAATAATAAGTTTGTGGAGTATTTCTCTACGGAATTTCAGATATTCATAGACATTAATTCGGGCTTGGTTAGTAGTCCGTCCATTCTTTGGGAAAATGCCAAAGCCTATGCCAGATGTTAATTATCTCCTACTCTACCAGGAGGAAGCAGCAGAAGGGTGAGCAGCAACGTCTCCTTGATTGGAGACGGTTGGAGACAGGTGAGAAGGCTTACTTTGACAGACCCTCATTGGCCAAGCTACAGAGGATTGCGGCGCTTCGGTTTTCTTTAAATCTGTGTTCATGCAGACAGCAAAGAAGGTGCTTACTTTTGCAAAACAAAGGTTATACGAGCATGGTGAGAAGCCAGGCAAGTGCCTAGCATATCTCGCCAGGTAAAGGAGCTCCCCTCAAGCCGTTACGTTGATTAGGGAAGGGTCTGGGAACCTAACATATGATTACAAAATGACTAATGCAGAAATTCCAGTGATTTTACTATGAATTATACCAATCTGAGGGTTGTGAGCAGCGGGCGGGCCAAGATGGAGTCCTTTTTTAAAGATCTGGAGCTCCCACATGTGACACCTGAACAAGAGTCTTTTCTCGATGCCCCCTTATCAGAGCAAGGGGTGCAGGAGGCTGTGAAGCAGCTTCAGAGTGGAAAGGCACCTGGTCCTGATGGACTTCCTAGCAAATTCTATTAGGAATTTATAAACATGTTGTCAGGCCCGATGCTCAACATGTTCAGTGACTTGTACAGTCGTGATCCTCTGCTGCCATCTTTGAGAGAGGCAAAATCAAAGGTTGTGTCTATGGGTGGTCTTACAACGGTGTTACATCTTGAGGGCGAATCTTGATTCCCATTTAAGTGGTCACAGGGGGGTTTTATGTGTTTAGGCATATTCATCACTCCAGTTCTTGATCATTAGCTTTTGTTTAAAGCTAATTTTGTTCAATTATTCAAAAACCAAACAAGACCTTCAAAGTTGGTACAGGCACTCTTACCCATTGTCTCTGCTCCTGTGGCATGCTTCAAACATACTGGAGCACTGTGGCAAGTGCAATGGAGGGGATTTTGAGTGTAAGGGTGAAGATTCACCCAATAGTTTTTCTTCTTGGCCTGCCCAGTGTGCTCCCTGTCGATGCATATAAGAAAAATCTTTTTAACATCCTCACTTTCTGCGCAAGAAAGAATATGTTGTTAGGTTGGATATCCGAAAATCCCCAGGTTTGTCAGATTGGCGGAAGATTGTTTTCGAGCATATCCCCTTGGGTTTTCTTTTACAAATATGGTACACCACAAAACTGAGAATTTCTATAAGACTTGGTGGCCCTTTTTGGCGTACCTGGACACAGATTTGTCTGCCACACTAATAAGGGCTTTTATTTAGCCGTAAAGATTGTGCTGTATGAGTCCAATATCCAGAGAAGGCAAACTGAGTGTGTATGAATAGGTGAAAAGTAATGCTCTCGATATTAGAGTTAGTGTTTTGTTTTGCTGAGCTGTATTATTACTATTTCGGGGGCGGCACGGTGGCATAGTGGTTAGCACTGCTGCCTCACAGCGCCAGGGACCTGGGTTCAATTCCCGCCTCAGGCGACTGACTGTGTGGAGTTTGCACGTTCTCCCCGTGTCTGCGTGGGTTTCCTCCGGGTGCTCCGGTTTCCTCCCAACAGTCCAAAGATGTGCGGGTCAGGTGAATTGGCCATGTTAAATTGCCCGTAGTGTTAGGTAAGGTGTATATGTATGGGTGGGTTGCGCTTCGGCGGGTCGGTGTGGACTTGTTGGGCCGAAGGGCCTGTTTCCACACTGTAAGTAATCTAATCTAATCTATTTAATAGTTTGTTGTTAGTTATTATTTATTTAGTTAAGTAATTAATTGGGTTTATATATATATAGTTTTATACATATTTATATATTTGTACATGAGGGCAGTTTGGGTTTCTTGACATTTTTTGGTGTACTTTGTATTGTTTTGAATTGTATTGTTTTGTGTTTGTAATATTAAAAAATCTATATTTTTAATAAAAATATATTTTAAAAGGAGATATATTGCTGCTTGTTCAGTTTACACAGGTCTCAGCTGCTCTGTCGATAGTGCTGCAGTTTTTAGATTGTTGGCTGAGGGAAGTTTGACTGTGAAAGCCTATGGAAGGTCTGCATTTGTCCACCGCTGACTGCAAAAATAGGCCACTACACATAACCAACATTATTATACTAGTTTTGAAGAATACTTCAGTGTTAATCATTCCGGGTTAGCAAAAGTTAATCTCATTGAAATAAATGCTTCATTTTCCATTCTGTTATTCACTAAAAAAATCCTGTGGTGACTTCAGAAAATCAAACATAATTAATTCCACATCTACGCTACGAATGAATAGACTTGAAATAAGTACTTCTATGAGTGAGTTGCATGGTATTATCAATTACCCAGTATGTGCACAAAATTATTTATAACTAAGTAACTCAAATTTACATGAAATAATATTCAGAAAGCTTGTGATCAGGTTAATTAAAAGATTTGCATTTACAGGACACCACACCACATCTTGCAACAAATGTTTCACACAATTTGAGCACAACAAATGTTATTTCTATAAATATTTTTGTATATAGCAAGTTCCCACTAACCGCAATTATGTGACTGAATGGCTATTAATCTATTTTGGTGGAAACATTAGAATAGTACAGTAGAGGTGTGGAAAGGCCATTTGACCCATTACATTGACTCATTTGATGAGCAATTCAAAATGGTTCCACTCACATATTTCTCCTCCATCTCCCTGTAATATTTTCTCCAAGTATTTATCCAATTTCTTTTCCAAAAGTGAAAAAGTATGATAACCAGCTTCTGCTTTTTGTGTCTCAGCAGTCAGGGAAAGGAATGAGAACAGGCCCTGCTGGTCCTTCATGGAGGTAGACCCTCAAAGTACTGGATTATAAAGGTATGTTGAGTAAGCAGTTAGGACCTGAAAGGGTTAACTAACATCAAGAGAATGTTCTGCCCATCAGGATATAAAGCACTGTTCTTTGGAGGAACTAACTAGCGCCCTTCAGAATGCTGTACCTCTTCTCTACGTACCAATCACTTTTCTCTTAAAATAGACCCGATGATCTCACAGGGGACTATCATATATCTTAGATGTAATATAGTTAGTTAATAAGTAATATCCAATAAACCTTTCACTTTTTAATTAAGTCAGAATCTATTTTCTGCCTAAGGCATTGTGTGAATATCCTTCCTTGCATGATATCCCAGTAAATCTACCCAAAATATGTTGGTCATACAAATTATAACATGATCAGCAGTGCTGAGATGCCACTATCACTTATGAGATCAAGCAAAGGCCACGCTGGCTGAAAACTGAACTGTTTGGTATAAAATTAGACGAATGATTAACCCAGCTCTGTTTAATCTGGAGGGTGGCATCTCCAGCAACATAGCAATTTCTTTGCACTGCATTGGGATCTTCCAGTGTACTTGCACTCCACATATGAACCTTGAATAAGGACTTTATAACTTGAGGTAGTAGTAGAATACTGAGAAAGAAAGTGGCACATATGTTTGGGTGGATTTTCCAATTTGTTCTGCCATTCCAGAGCAGCAACAGATTAATGCATGGACCACTGTGCACTGCAGTTATAGGCTCCAGTCATTGGGGATACCACAGACCAAGCCTAATATATGGTGTTACGTTGTTAATGTGATGTGAAAATATACTAAGAGCCTATTTCTTCATACTTTCTTTTTATGTATTCACATAGAGTGGGTTACACAGTTAGTTAGAGAGGCATCAGAATTTCTTAAACCAGCTTTCTTCTGGAGCTTTGTGTATCAAGAATGGAAATTAGGAATTCAGGCACAAAAGGTTACAAGGATATATGGAAATTAATGCAGTTCAGTCAGCATCCAAGGAGCAGAAAAATCGACATTTTGGGCAAAAGCCCTTCATCAGAAATACAGGCAGAGAGCCTGAAGGGTGGAGAGATAAGTGAGAGGAGGGTGGGGAGAAAGTAGCATAGAGGTGTCAAAGATGGTCCAGATAAATTTAAGGTCAGGGTGGAATGTGTTGGTGAAGTTGATGAATTGCTCAACCTCCTCGTGGGAGCACGAGGTGGCGCCAATGCAGTCATCAATGTAGCGGAGGAAGAGGTGGGGAGTGGTGCAGGTGTAACTAAGGAAGATGGACTGTTCTATGTAGCCAACAAAGAAACAGGCATAGCTGGGGCCCATACAGGTGCCCATGGCTACCCCTTTGGTCTGGAGGAAGTGGGAGGTTTCGAAGGAGAAATTGTTAAGGGTGAGGACCAGTTCGGTCAGATGAATGAGAGTGTCGGTGGAAGGGTACTGTTAGGGACGTCGGGAGAGGAAGAAACGGAAGGCTTGGAGGCCCTGGTCATGGCGAATGGAGGTGTAGAGGGATTGGATATCCATGGTGAAGATGAGGCATTGGGGGCCAGGGAAACAGACGTCTTGGAGGAGGTGGAGGGCGTGAGTGGTGTCTCGAACATATTTGGGGGGTTCCTGGACCAGGGGGGATAGAACAGTGTCGAGGTAGGTAGAAATAGTTCAGTGGGGCAGGTGCATGCTGAGACAACGGGTCGGCCAGGGTGGTCAGACTTGTGGATCTTGGGAAGGAGGTAGAACCGGGCAGTGTGGGATGCACGGACTATGAGGTTGGAAGCTGTGGATGGGAGATCTCCTGAGGTGATGAGGTTCTGTATGGTCTGGGAGATGATGGTTTGGTGATGGGGGGTTGGGGTCATGGTCGAGGTAGGAAGAGGTGTCCTCGAGTTGGCGTTTGGCTTCAGCGGTGTAGAGGTCAGTGCGCCAGACTACCACTGCGCCCCCTTTATCTGCTGGCTTGATGGTGAGGTAGGGATTGGAGCAGAGGGATTGGAAGGCTGCACATTCTGAGGGTGAGAGGTTGGAGTGGGGGAGGGGGTAGACAGGTTGAGGCGGTTAATGTCCCGGCGGCAGTTGGAAATGAAGAAGTCGAGGGCAGGTAATAGGCCAACACGGGGTCTCCAGATGGATGCAGTATTGGAGGTGGGCCAAGGGGTCCTCGTAAGGTGGGCGGGAGCCCTGATTGTGCAAGTAAGCTCGAAGCCGGAGGCAGCGGAAGAAGTGTTCGACATCATGGCGTGTATTAAATTCATTGATGCATTGACAGAGGGGGATGAAGGTGAGTTCTTTGCTGAGGACTGATCGTTCATCCTCAGTGAGGGGGAGGTCCGGAGGGATGGTGAAAACTCGGCAGGGCTGGGAGCTGGGACCCGGTGTGGATGTGGAGCTGGGAGTGGGGGTGGAGCCGGTAACTGGAGTGGGTGTGGTGGTGGGGGGAATGGGGGTGGAGTCATGAGCAGGGGTGGTGTTCCCCTCAGGGTTCTGGGGGGCGGGGATGGTGACAGTGGGATCTGTGGGGGGCGTGCCAGCAGAATGCAGATGAGTGGCGTTGGTGGGGGCGGAAGTGGTGGCAAACATGAGGTCACTGCGCGTGTGACATCAGCACTGATGTGAGGGGCGGAAGTGATGTCACGCATCTTGGCCACATCCCGCACCTCCGCCCTCAGACCCCACCCCTCCAACCGTAACAAGGACAGAACGCCCCTGGTGCTCACCTTCCACCCTACCAACCTTCGCACAAACCAAATCATCCGCCAACATTTCTGCCACCTCCAAACAGACCCCACCACCAGGGATATATTTCCCTCCCCACCCCTTTCCTCCTTCCGCAAAGACCGTTCCCTCCTTACCTACCTGGTCAGATCCACGCCCCCCTACAACCCACCCTCCCATCCTGGCACCTTCCCCTGCCACCGCAGGAAACGCAAAACCTGTGCCCACACCTCCTCCCTCACCTCCATCCAAGGCCCTAAAGGACCCTTCCACATCCATCAAAATTTTACCTGCACATCCACCAATATCATGAATTGTATCCGTTGCTCCCGATGCGGTCTCCTCTACATTGGGGAGACTGGACATCTCCTAGCAGAACGTTTAGGGAACATCTCTGGGACACCCACACCAATCAACCACACTGCCCTTTGGTCCAACATTTCAACTCCCCCTCCCACTCTGCCGAGGACATGGAAGTCCTGGGCCTCCTTCACCGCTGCTCCCTCACCATCAGACACCTGGAGGAAGAATGCCTCATCTTCCGCCTCGGAAGACTTCAACCCCAGGGCATCAATTTGGATTTCAACAGTTTCCTCATTTCCCCTTCCCCCACCTCACCCTAGTTCCAAACTGCCAGCTCAGCACTGTCCCCATGACTTGTCCGGACTTGTCCTACCTGCCTATTTCCTTTTCACCTATCCACTCCACCCTCCCTCCCTGACCAAAAACCTTCATCCCCTCCCCCATTCACCTATTGTACTCTATGCTACTTTCTCCCCACCCCACCCTCCTCTCACTTATCTCTCCACTCTTCAGGCTCTCTGCCTGTATTCCTGATGAAGGGCTTTTGCCCGAAACGTCGATTTTACTGCTCCTCGGATACTGCTGTGTTTTTCCAGCACGACTCTAATCTGGACTCTGGTTTCCAGCATCTGCAGTCATTGTTTTTACCTATATGGAAATTAATATCTATTCCATTGCCTGAATTCTCAATATGCTTTTCCAGTGTGCAAAGCTCTACGCCAAGAGTGCAAATTTTTAAAAGCAACCCTGTTATTTGTTTTCCAGAAGTGAATGGCAGCCATCTTGAAAATCCCCTAACTGAAGTTTAAATATTACTTTCAATAACATTCTTAGTCCTAAACACAACTTGTTTCAATTTACGAAGTTTAATAATTATCACCTAACATGGATGTAAATAATTCCACATTTTTAGTGCAGACATGTGGCATAAATATTTTCCTATTTGTCTCCTCAAATTCGTGTGCAGAAGTATGTTGACATGCAATTGAACCACAGCTGTGCTTTTGTCAATCTTAAGAACTGCTTTGTGTAAGTTAAACTCTTCTTTGTGTAAGTTAAAGTTCTCTTCATGCACTATGATGAAGAGTAGATAGCGCCTGTTTATCACAACAATGTCCAGTAAAACAATAGTCTAAAGTCCTTTAAGTTAGGAAAGAAGAAACCACCTTTTTTTAATAATGTGTCTAATGTAAAGAATGAAATATGGTACAGTTCTGGAACAATATTCTTTCAGACAGTCGATAGTTCTGGCTAGGAGCTGTCAGGAATGACAGATTGAAATCTTGAAAGCATCTAACACTGCAGGTACATTTTGCAGAATGTTTTCTCAGATCCTACCCATCATACAATCACCTGGTGGACAGATGCATTTTGTAGGAATGGAATATTACACAATAAGGATTTAAAGAAGTGCTGTGTTATTTAAGGTGGCAAAATGCTTGAAAATGGCAATCAATTCTTTCAAACTGTTTTCTGCCATCCTTTTATACTAGTGACAAGAGAAAATCCTAACCGTAATGACTTTTATTTGCCATCAAATTTCTATCATCTTTATATCAAACAGCACAAGATCATCCAGTGACACGCACATGATGAATGAATAACCAAATCCTAGTGTGCAGCGTGTAGAGCCATTATGCTCTAAGTCAGACTAAGATCCCTGAAGATCAAGAAGTTCTGGGAACTCGAGACAATAAATCACTCTGACACTGCAAGTTTTTCCATGCTTAAGGAAGAGGAAAATGTTGGCTAGGTGTCCCCAAACCATGGCAGCAGCTGGTCCAATCTAGGCTAACAGGAAATAGCATGGAAGGAACTCAGCGCTTGACACATCTGGAAAAGATTGCTTGTCTTTGAAAATAATGCCCAATTCCCTTGTTCCCAGTGATGAAATTTCAGACTTCCACAGCATAGCCAACAAAACTGCTTATAATTAGATAAGAAACTGCATTAACCCTATCCTTGTCCTTATGTACTCAAACCATTTACTTGAACTGGAATTAGATTTGACCAATTAGAAGTCTAATATTATACTTCATTATTTAAGTAGCATAATATGAGCAGAGACCAGAAAAATATCTGCAGTGAAATTTTGTTATTATAACTGTACTACTTCACTTTACCTTATTTTAAATCCCCAGTCACACCAATCTCCCTTCGCTACGGCGTCCCTCTTGTGCATATTTATCTCATTCCTTAGATTCCTCCCAAATGATCCCTATCTCAACCCAACCACTATCTCCCATGTACGTCACCCCATCCTGCTCTCCTTCTAACTTTCCTCCTCGATCCTATGTCACCCAGTGCCATATGCCTCTATCTAGACCTACTATGCCAAAACCAGCCGTTCTTCAAGCAAAGTGCATCAAAATACACTTCTCTGCATTGAACGTCATAAACCACCTACTCACCCACTCCACCAACCTATCAATGTTGTTTTGGAATTCCACATTGTTCTTCTCTCAGTCTCCAATTTGTCTAAACTTCATGTTATTTGTAAACTTTGAAACTGCCTCCTCCACACCAAACTTCAACTCATTAATATGTCTCAGGATAAGAAAAACTTCCAACCTTTCTTGAGCAAGACTGCAATCATGGCAATTTCTCAGTCTTCTGGCATGTCCCAGAAGCTTGGGAAGATGGAAAGATTATCACTAGTGGCCATTCATTTCCTTCAAAATCCTTGTACACACCTCAACAGTCCAACTGCTTTGTCACATGCGTATAGTTCCTTGAAAGTGGCATCACAGGTAAACAGAGTGGTAAAAAGAGGCCTTTTGGCACACTTGCATTCATTGGTCAGGGAATTGACATATAGGAGTTAGGGCATCATGTTGCGGCTGTACCAAACATTGGTGAGGCCAATTTTGGAAAACTGTGCACAATTCTGGTTGCATCGATAGGAAAGATGTTGTTACAGGTGTAGTGGACAGCGAAGAAGGTTACCTCAGATTACAACAGGATCTTGACCAGATGGGCCAATAGGCTGAGAAGTGGCAGATTGTGTTTAATTCTGATAAATGTGAGGTGCTGCATTTAGGGAAAGCAAATCTTAGCAGGACGTATACACTTAAAGGTAAGGTCCTAGGGAGTGTTGCTGAACAAAGAGACCTTGGAGTGCAGGTTCATAGCTCCTTGAAAGTGGAGTCGCAGGTAGATAGGATAGTGAAGGCGGCATTTGGTATGCTTTCTTTTATTGGTCAGGGTATTGAGTACAGGACATTGGTTAGGACACTGTTGGAATATTGTGTGCAATTCTGGTCTCCTTCCTATCGGAAAGATGTTGTGAAACTTAAAAGGGTTCAGAAAAGATTTACAAGGATGTTGCCAGGGCTGGAGGATTTGAGCTATAGGGAGAGGTTAAACAGGCTGGTGCTGTTTTCCCTGGTGCGTCGGAGGCTGAGGGGTGACCTTATAGAGGTTTCCAAAATTATCAGGGGCATGGATAGGGTAAATAGGCAAAGTCTTTTCCTTGGGATCAGGGAGTCCAGAGCTCGAGGGCATAGGTTTAGAGTGAGAGGGGAAAGATATAAAAGAGACCTAAGAAACAACTTTTTCATGCAGAGGGTGGTGCGTGTATGGAATGAGCTGCCAGAGGAAGTGGTGGAGGCTGGTACAATTACAACATTTAAGAGGCATTTGGATGGGTATATGAATAGGAAAGGTTTGGAGGGATATGGGCCGGGTGCAGGCAGGTGGGGCTAGATTGGGTTGGATTATCTGGTCAGCATGGATGGATTGGACTGAAGGGTCTGTTTCCATGCTATACATCTCTATGATTCTATAAATAGGAAAGGTATAGAAAGAATTTACAAGGATATTGTTGAGAGTGGAGGGTTTGAGCTATAAGAGGAGGCTGGATAGGCTAGGACTTTTTTCCTTGGTGCATCGGAGACTTAAGGGTGAACTCTTCAAGCTATAGAATTTCATCCTCAGTCACAGACAGCTGGCTGGCATCTCTCTCTCTTTGGTAAAAACAGATGCTACCTATTCAGTTAATATGTGCTTTCACATGTAAATCCAATTCTTGTCTCTGATTGTCCTCCTTTAACCACTCTCTTACTATTTATATGCCGAGAGAAAACTTTATGATACCTCTTTATGTTGGCTGTCATAAGACTATAAAACGGATAGTGAGGACAGCTGAGAAGATTATAGGGGTTCCTCTTCCCTCCATTACAGACATTTGCACCACACACTGCATTTAAAAGACTAAAAGCATTGTGGAAGACTCTATACACCCCTCACTCAAACTCTTCTCCCTCCTGCTGTCTGGCAGAGGATACTGGAGCATTCGGTTTCTCATGGCCAGACTGTGCAAGTTTCTTCCCCTAAGCCATAAGGCTCTTTAACACAGTGTAGTCAGACTCTTTCCCATCTGAAAATCTTTCGTATTGCTGCTAGAAAAATGTCTATTATTCATCATTCTTTTGTTGCATGGTAACTTGCATGTTTTGCACTTCTTATGCACTTATGCCATGCACGATTGTGTAGTTTCTGCTGTCAATGTAGTATCCTCGGTCCTGGAGGAAGGCGGTCTTGTTTTTACTGTATTAGCTGTATATGGTAGAAATAACAATAAAAACTACTCTCTCTCTTTATCTGTCAGTCTTTCTTGTCATTCCTCTTTCCTATTTGCTTTTTCATGTTCCTTCTGAAATCTTTTTGGTACTCAATTTTATTTTCTACCTGGTATCTGGAACGAGCAGACTTTTACTTCTTTATCTAATTTTTATCTCCTTTGTCATCCAGGGAGCTCTGAATTTACTTGCCCTACCTTTCCCATTATCCAGGGAGCTCTAGATTTGCTTTCTCAACTGAGACAATATTCCTTGACTGCATCTAAACCATCTCTTTTTGAAGATGGACCATTGTGCAGCTAACAACTTTTCCCACCAATCTCTCATTCCAGTCAATCTTGCTCAGCTTCATCCTTGTTCCATTGAAGTCAGTTCTCCACCAATTTATTTTTCTTACTCTGGATTGATGCCTGACATTTGCCACCAATACCCTGAACCTTACGAAACAATATTCGCTGCCTCCTAAATTCCTCCAGCCTTTTCAATCTTTTCTCATAGCTTCAATTTTATACAGTACAAACAAAATAAATCAGAGATTTCCCCTCCACTCTGGTGAAATAAATGCAATTCAAATGTCAGAGTAGATTAGATTACTTACAGTGTGGAAACAGACCCTTCGGCCCAAGTCCACACCAATCTGCCGAAGCGCAACCCACCCAGACCCCTACATTTACCCCTTATCTAACACTACAGGCAATTTAGCATGGCCAATTCACCTGACCTGCACATCTTTGGACTGTGGGAGGAAACCGGAGCACCCGGAGGAAACCCACGCAGACACGGGGAGAATGTGCAAACTCCACACAGTCAGTCGCCTGAGGCAGGAATTGAACCCGGGTCTCTGGCGCTGTGAGGCAGCAGTGCTAACCACTGTGCCACCATGCCGCCCATACAGCTTACATTTCTTACAGATCTAGCATAACTACTCTGCTCCATGCCTCCGTGAATAATTGCATATATTCCATTTACTTTCTTTATCACCTTACCAAACTGTTCTTCTATTTTCAGGAATTTTGACTTAGAAGTCATATCTCTTGTTTTAGCTTATAATGGAGCTAAACTTTTTAGTTCCTTTGGTTGTGAATATAGTGAAACAGTCCTTCTAATGTCCTCTTTCAGTTTGACTGGTTTGTTGGCATTTTGGCTTCTAGCAATCAAATTGAGACATTGTTTTTGCCTGCAGTGCTGTGGTGACAAGCAACTGACTTTTCAAACTGTGACCGTTGCAGCATACGAGCATTCAAATCCATGCTAGTACATATGATCCTAACTTCATTAGCCTATATTCTTTCACTGGCATACTCTCCTTCTATTAGCACACTTAAGTCGACTAAAATCACTCATAAACCCTTTTCTTACATATTCCTTGATTGGCAAAACACAAAAAAACCTGTCTGCGAGGGCTGGATTTCTGTTGAGAAAGGGAAAGCAGCTTTATCTCTTCTTTTAGGGCTCTCTCAGTTTGAAATTCCCCTGACACACTACAGGTGCAACATTCCATGGGTCCCACACAGGTCATTGACAGAAAGCAGCTCAATTTATAATCTGTAGTCTTTTCTTTTTCCCTGTCTGTAGCAGTCCTCTTCAAAAACAACTTTGGAATTAAAAGGTAAAAACTTCCATTGTCTTTCAGGCTCTGACCATCATAATGACAATGACAATTAAATCATACACAGATGAGTTAGAATAGTAAAGTTGGAATATGAACAGCTATGAGAGAACGAATGTAAAGACAACCAAGCTCAAATAGCCACAGCAGAATCAAATGGAGTAATTTTCCTTCACTCACGAAATAGGGTGAAGAATTGGTCTTCAATACTTGACATGCTAAATGTACTCACAGCAAGCCTCATACATTCACCATTATAATGGTAGAACTTTGAGTCTAGTTCATGAATTCCTAAAATCTAAATACTTTTTCTTTGTGATTCTAACACTGTGGCCTCCAGTCCCTCCATGATTACTGCTGTCCTCTAATAACAAACATTTTTTACACCTACTCACGTTGTCGCACCATTTTCAGCTGTGCCTTCAGCTGTTTAAGCTGTAAGCTCTGAAAATAGTCCTTCTTTCCTTTTCATTAAGGCACACTTTAAAATCTACATCTTTAACCAAGCTTTTGGTCATCGATTCTAATGTCTTTTTATGTGGCTCAGTGTCAGATTTTGTTCGACAATACTCCTGTAAAATTCCTTGGATCTTTTATCATGTTAAAGGCAGCACACAATCATACTTTGCTGACACAAGCCTTGCGTTCAGATAACTTAGGATGTATATATCATCCCTGGTACATTAAATCACAAGCAGCAATGATGAAATAATGCCTTGTAGATGACCACATGCAGTTTGTGACACTTCAAGTTTATCTATAGTAATAGTTGGGATCTGTTTCAATACACAACAGGAAGATTTGGTGGAAGATGTACTTTGTGGTGAAGTCACTTAGTCATTAGTGTTATCATAATGGGAATTTCTATCGCCTGCTGCTGTGGCGTTACTTATTTCATGATAGCAGTGATTGCATTTACTAAATTACTAAATGATGCTTTAGCAAAAACAAAATTTTCATACCATAGCATTTTTCCAGTGTTAGTGTTACAATGTTTATAATATTAATTTAGGGAATGTAGTTATTGTAGCAATTGTATGAGGTCACCCAGGTAGACCGCATAGAATAGAAGTTCCCTGTTTGGGGCTGTTAATCTGTTGACTGACAGATATAAACTCTTAATCTCACTGTGTCTCACACCTGCACGCACACACCTTGGGGACAAATAAGCACTAACTGCAGTTAGGTGAGAATGTGGGGGCTTTTAAAAAAAAAGAAAAAGAAAAAAAAGGGAGTGTTAGCCGGAAGGTGGGTAGGGGCGGGCTGCCTTAGAGTGGTTGGAAGGTGGGAGGGGCGGGGGCTTGCTGGGTCTGTATTGTCTACACTTTTGTATGTAACAATATAAAAAAAGAAAAAAAAATACAAAAAAAACTCAACCTCACTATGCCTCACATCTGCATGCACACACCATGGGTGCTGGGGAAAAAAAATAAGCACTACCGCAGTTAGGCGGTAGTGTGGGGGTTAAGTGAAGGAAAAAAAACAAAAATAAAAATAAACTCTTAACAGGAATGTTAAGAGTTTATATCTGTTCACTCAGAGCTGGCTCTGAAGAAGGCAGACCAGTGTCAAGTAATACGCGTATGTAAAAGGGTGACTTGGTGAAGAGATACCAATCTCGATGGAATTATTTCAGTTATCACTGACTAGGCAGCACTTATTGCCTGTACTTAGTTGTCTCATGATTGTTGTAGTGAGCCATCTTCAGTACCATTGCAGTGTTTGTGATCCTTGGCCTTATTTGGTAAGGAGACCATGATTTTAATTAGTGGCAATTAAGGAACGGACCCAAAATGTTAGCTTTAAATTCTCTCCACAGATGCTGCCGAACACAGATTTTTCAGCAATTTCTGTTTTTATTTCAGATTTCTAGCATCCAGTTTTTTTAAAAAAAAACTTTTAATTGGCTTTGTTATTTGGAAATTATAATGTTCATTTTTATTGCTACTCATTTAAATTGCAAGTTTATTGCTTTGTTGGTTTTTAGAAATTTGCATTTATTGTTGCTGAAATGTTGTCACTGCTAACCTCCCCCACCCCCACCATTCCCCATAATCAGAGAAATATTGACAGCTTTCTATCCCATGCAAAACATTTGGACAAACCTATTCTTGGCAGTAGTGTTCATGAAGTTGAGGGGGTGTCATGGGAAAAAAAATTCTTAATGAGTTAATGCAATGCATCTTGCAGATGGGACACAACACAGCCACAGTACATTAACAATAGTCATCCAACTAAATGGGGATTATTTTATCACATTCTGGGCTCATGACTTGTTAAAGAGACCCAAGAGGTTGGTCACCCACTGCAGAATACCTAACCTCTGGTGGCTAAAGCATTTGAATAGCTTGTTGAATTTCGTTCATAGCCAATGCAGATCATATGACTGCAAGACATTGATGGGGAGGGATTTGCAGGATGACCATGCCATTGAATGTCAAGGGATTTTAATTATACTGTCTCTTGTTGAAGGAGGTTAAAAATCACACAACATCAGGTTAATAGTCCAACACATTTATTTGGAAGGACTGGCTTTCAGAGCATTGCTCCTTCATCAGGTAACTTATTGGACTATGACTTGGTGTTATGTGATTTTTAACTTTGTCTTCCCCAGTCCACCACTCCATATCATTGTTGGAGATGGTTATAGGCTGGCACTTGATATTTGCCATTCCTCAACCCAGACTTGAATGCTGTCCAGGGCTCGCAGATATGAGCTACCTGGGACTTGGAGGATTGAATGGAACTGAATATCATGCAACTATTCTCATTTCTGATTTTACAATGCTGAAAGTTTAGGGGTATCTGAAAATGGTTGGTCTGCAGAACTCATGTAGCTATAAGGAGCTGAAGTGACTGGCTTCCAAAAGCCATTATCTGCTTTTTATACCATGTATAATTCCAATCAATGGATGTTCTCTCTCAATTCTTAATGATACCAGCTTTAGTAGGCTTCTAATGCCATGTTGATACAGATCACTCAGTTCACTGCAATAATTCACTCTTTGTCATGCTGAAATGCATTCTAAGTCATCCTGGCAGTATCAAAATGGATACTTTCCATCAGTAATAGCAACAGTAGGCAGGTTTGTAGGAGACACAGAGCAAACTAATACAAAGGTTGGAAGACACTCCCAACCCCAATGTCAAATCCATTGGCTTTGATCTTCCAAAATTAACACCCGACTTATCTATCTTATAGCTCAGCTCCCACTTTACCTTGAATTCCAGTCATACAGCAGTCAGTATCATTACTGACCGTTATCAATACTGGAGTGGTGACCATTGATGACAGCTCTTCTGCAATGCACCTTTCCCTATGTTCTTTTGTCTCCCACTCTTACACGTAGAGATTCCCCCATCTTCACATTTATTCCTACTGCATCCAAACAGGCTGCCTCCAATCTCCAAAATTAACTTCCCCAAAATTCGCAACTCACTACTGGCCTAATAACCCCTCATCTTTTGGCAGACAAACCCTCTGGACCGACCACGGCCCATACCCCTAACCTGGAGACAGCTGTGACTAATGAGTGAGCAGACCCTTAAGTGATATTTGTGCAGCTCCCTGATTGACTAGTTGAACCTGCAGGACTATGGATCCCTGACCCTGAACCCCTAAAGTGACTGATCATGTCCAAGCTCCTGGAATGACGTTAAACAATGCTGTTGACTTGCAATGCCAGTAACCCCCCCCCCTCATTGAAGGGGGTCTTTCTTGACTGACCGAACATTACTTCCCTTCAGCATTCCTTTCCAACATAGAAATGCTGTGAGCCTCCAGGGCAGTGCAGTGTCTGAGTGCCAACCAAGAAAGCAAGAAGCCCTGAGCTGGATCAAGGTCCAATCCATGAAATGGGTGCTTATGCCTCCATGCCAACTCTTTTGTGCTCCAAAGTGCAGCATTAAGGAGAACTGTACTGAAACGGAGTTGGAGATGTGCCATGATGTGGTGAGGCCAGCCTGTGTCCAATGATTACCTCCATAGGTAGAATCTATGGACAGTCGCTACCATACAGAGTAACCTGAGACATTGATGACTGCTGTCCAAGGTAAAGGTCCAGACGAGATGAACAAGCAGTGACCAAGTACTTGCTCTTTTATGTCAGGAATTTGTCACCATCTAGTTTCTATATGGTCAGTGGGAGAATAGGAAACTGCATATCATTGATATGTGATTAGATCAAGGCACACAAATTCATGCAAAAATAACTTTCACTAGTAAAATTCTCATTTCACTGTTCAAATCTTAGTTGCAAATCTGATTTTTTTTTTAAACTCATGTGGAAATTTGTGTGTTCCAAATTTTAGGTAAATTGACTCACCATTATCAATGTCATTCAGGGTTTGGGAAGATTCTGCCCATAATGTATTTCTTGAATTGTGAGAGGCTGGGAAGTGTTGAACATCAAAAGGATTTGGGTGTTCTCATTCAGGAGTCACTGAAAGCTAAATTCAGGTGAAACAATTAAGATGGCAAATGATCAGTCATCCTTTTAGTATTTTTGAGTATAGGAGTAAAGATGTTTTAATACTTTCAACCTTTCCATCTAAAACCATTGTGAGGCCATAATTGGAGCACTGTCTGCAGTTTTGGTCTGCTTAGCTGTGGAAAGGTACACTTGCCATAGAAAGAGTCCAATGCTGGTTCACCAAATTAATTCCTGGGATAGAGGGTTCATTCAACGAGGAAAGATTAAATTAAAATAACCTATTCTCTGGAGTCCAGAAAAATGAGAGAATATTGCATTCAGACATACAAGGCCAGTTGCAACTGAGATGAGGAGGAATTCCTTCACTCAGAGGATGGTCATTCTTTAGAACTCATTGTTCCAGAGAGCTGTTGTGCCTCGGTTGTTGAGTATGTTCAAGACTGAAATCAATAGACCTCTACATATTAAAATATCAAGGGATGAGTGGATAGTGCAGGAAAGTGTCATTGAAGTAGAACAACAATAATCTAAGTGCGTGGTCTACTCCACATCTATTTATTATGTCCTTACATTTTCCACATTTTGGATGTAGAAACCTAAATATGCTTCGAGATTAATTAATTCTCCTTCACTTAATGTTTTCCAGATGATAAATACAAAGTACTATACTTTTACAAAAGTTTTTAAATATCTTTTTATTTAAATTCAGAAACCAAGTGGCACCTCATTTCCTACACCAAGTTGGTGAAAACAAAACAACAAAAAAAATCAAATTATTAAATCAGCATTTATTCTTCATCCTCAAACTTTTACAAGTGCCGGATACTGTTTTATACATCTTTGCAAAGTCATAACTGAAGTCAACATCACTGACCTCAAATGGGACTTTGACTTTCTTCATTATTTATACTTTGTTTCTGTTAAACTAGCTTCCAAATAATTTTTGAAAGAAAAGAAAATCAGCACAGAATCAAATGAACAATCCTTTTTAACTCCATCATTTGATTTGTTAGATTACTTTAAAAAGAGAACAAAGAAATAATTGGTGTAAAAAGTAATTTACAACCACAATGTTAAAATTAAATTCCAGTTATATTTCACAAGCAATCTGAAGCAATAGTAAAGCCAATAAAGAAATTGTTGTTACCAGTTTAATGTCATGCAATAGTCACTGTAGAACTGGACACTGAGAATAAGCAATCAAAACAATTTCAAAAGCAGAAAACCATACAAATAAGGGAATAACTACTCGTTCTGCAATTTTTAAAAGGCATATCAAGATATCTAATACAACTCTCATCCTAATTCCAGTAAATTACATTTTTGTTCTTCAGATATTTCCAATTTAATGAGACAAAAAAGACTGCTTTTAAAGCTCAATTATTTTAAATAGTTTGAGAAATATATCAGTTTGCTTTAAATCAAATCTATCAACTGGTTAGGTGGGATTGTGAAACATTTTGGATATTCAGTCACAAATATATTTCGATGTCAATGTTTGATTGATGATTCCGGGTTCAAAAGAACAGCTCCATTATATTTCTTCTGTAGCAATTTGTAGATTAGAACCTTTTTACATTGTAAAGATCACTGGTCTTAAAATTTGAAGGGAAGGTTCCAGCATCTAGCAACTCAGGAACTCGGCCCATTTTATGAAGTGTCTTGAGATTCATTATTCTGCTTACATTTTGTTGTCACACCTTAAATTATTTATTCTTCAGTAGTTTTACATTCAAATAACTTGGCAGCTTGAAGCGCAACATCTGGACAATTCACATTAGGAAGGAATGTTCGAGTTCCTCATTAGCCACATACTGGAAGAAATATATAAAGATATAAAATTAATCATTTTAGAATTGTTTCCTTTTTCCCAATTTTCCTCCTAATCTTCAACACTACTGTTTTGAAGGCAAAAAAATTATGACAGGCAAAAATTATTCAGTCTATATAAATCAATCTTTTGATGCTTACTGAAAGGATTATGAATTCTATGTAAGCCTGGACTATGAATACTGCACACTGATCATACCATAGCCACAACCTATCATCCAAGTATATCAATTTAGAAGAACAGGGTTAATGGTTTAAGTTTGTTTCTCTCTCCACAGGTACTGACTGACCTAAGTTTTCACAGCATTTTCTGTTTTTATATCATCTGTACTTACAAAGCATTTTTAATGTAATAATATATCTCAAGGTGGGCCATCCAGACATCATAAAACAAGAAACTTCAACTTACAGAAGGAGATTTTTGACAACAATGGAAGTCTGCCCTCATATCTCCATTCATGTCTCAGTTTACTTTGTTTTTACAATGCCATCAATGAAACACCTTGAGGCTTATAAACATAGAATCTCTTATTACTTTAAAGGTTCTGTATAAATATGAGAGGTTGTTATTACATGAACAGCTTGAAATATTTTCAGTCATTTAAAGATTAGCGATCCCAAATTTATTTTCTAAAAAATGTTTACATTTGTCTCTAGGTGTTACTGAACTTAAATAGGTGCTTTTGGATTGTTGAAAATTAATTTTTGCTATGTGCATACAAAGAGAGAGAGTTAAACTATTCAAAAACTAAAATATACAGATTAAATTTTAAAATAACCGACGTCATTAAAGCAGACCAATAATCGGATTGGACTTCTAATTAAAAATAATTGCTGATAAATATCAAGTATTTTCTATAAGCCCATAGCCTTGATATTGATTGGGAATAAGAAAGGGCTTCTGAGAGGAAGGCAGGACATGTGGAACTTCTGCCAATCTTAATGACAGGCCTCATTCAAGCAATCGTTTGCAGTGGTGGGAGGTTAGTGGAAGATGAAGGCTGCAAACTGCAATTGGATCTATGTGGCCAAGAAAATCAGTGCTGCCATCAGGAGGGAAGGTGATGACAGAACATGATCAGAATAAAACTTTGGGTCTGGGCAAATGGAGGATTGATATTGTAAGTGAGCCACTTTACTGGGGCTGCAATTGAGTCTTAGGGAATTGAAGACTTCATTGTGACGTCACTTCTCCAAAGCATGCAAAAAACACTTCAGAACTTTGTTAAAAAAAAACAACACCAGGTTATATTCCAGCAGGTTTATCTGAAAGTACTAACTTTCAGAGCACTGCTCCTTCATCAGGTAGCTCTCTTAGTCTGGTCAATACTTCCTCAGACCTCAAATCTTACATAATAATCCAGGTGAAGCCTAACAAGTGTCTTTTCCATTCTTCAAATGAGTTTTAAGAACAGCAAAGAAAACTTTCAACTTGGATCGGATTGAAAATGGTTGGGGAAAAAGGTGGGACGACTGTATTGATTGTCTTTTAGTGTTAACGTGAGGTATGACTTGACCAAAATCTCATTGAATGAAGTGCTCAATTCTGGTCACCACAGTATGTTCCCAATGGAAAAGAGAAGTTCAAGTGGTAATGTGTCAGCTTCATTTATGATTCTGAAGAGGAGACAACATAAGCTACAACAATATATTAAACCTTGTTCAGAACAGCAGAACCAGAGAGTTTATCCTACATGCCAAGAGAATAACTCAAAAACTAATCTGCAAGAGTGATATTTCAGAAAACGAGTAGTCAATCCATGATTAATACTCAGTGTGAAGACAGTAGGTGCAGCTAGTATTCATTTATTCACTAAGTTATTTAGATAGTGAGTAATGAAGTCAGTAACGTCTTAGGGATACAAGAAAGCAATTCTGGTAACAGAACAGACATGAGAAATGTACTCAGCTGCATATGTTTATGTGAGTCATTACTTCATTGATAGTAGGGAAATTGCTAGCATCTATTATGTAGGATAATAAATTAAAAATGGACATTTGGATAATAATGATCTGATAACAGAGATAGCATGAATTTAAAAATGGGGAAATGTGGTTGACAAACTTGGAGTCTTCAAAGATAGTACTAACAAAACTGCTAAAACTGGACGTAATACACAGATTTTCAGAAGCCCCCAACAGCAGACAGAAAACAGAGCTGGAATTCACAGGTCACTCTTGCATTAGCAGGTTATGCCTAATGGGGTACTATAAGAATCGGTACTTTGGCCCCAGCTGTTTACTATTTATATCAATAATTTGGAGATGGACTCCATATGTAATCTTTACAAATTTATAAAGAGATAAAGCTAGTGTGTGTTCAATGGAAGATGTAAAGTAGCTTCAGGAGGACTCAGGCAGGCTTAGTGGTTGGGCAAGAACATGGCAGGTGAAATATAATGTGGAAAACTGTGAAGTTAACCACTTTGGTAGCAGAAACAGATATGCAGAGATCTTAAAAGAATAACTGTATAAAGAGACCTACGTATCCTTATGGTTAAGTCACTGAAGGCTAATATGCAGATGCAGCAAGCTATTAGGAAAACTGATGAAATGTTAGCCTTTATTGCAAAAAGATTTGAGTACAGAAGCAGTGAAGTCTTTCTTCAATTGTATAGGAGCTTGGTTATGCTACGTCTGGTGTAACGTGTGCTGTTTTGATCTCCTATCTCAGGAAAAATATTATGGGAATAGAGAGTGCGCAACAAGAGCCCATCGAGTTGTTCCTGGGATGACAAGACTGTCCTGTAAAGACAGGAGTGGAAAAACTGGGACTATATTCTCTGGAGCTTCAAAGAATGAGAGGTGATCTCATATAAATTGATAATATACTTAAAGGGACAGACAGAGTCGATGCAGATAAGATGTTTCTCCTGGTTGGGGAATCTAGAACCAGTGGGTACAATTGAAAAATAAAGGAAGTATCACTTAGGTCTAAGATCAGATTTTTTTTAAACACAGAAGATTGTGAACCTTTGGAATTATCTTTCACAGAGGACTGTGGAAGCTCAACCTTTGAGTATGTTTAAAGTAGGGACTGTAGATTTCTGATTATCAATGATATATTGAGTTTTGGGAGTGATGTAGATAAAGGCACAAAAGTGCTTAATCAACTATTAGCATGTTGAAAGGCAGGGTAAGCTCAACAGGCTAAGTGGCATGCTCATGTTCTTCTGTTTCTGAGTCATGGCCAGACAGGACAGAAGAGCAAACTTCAATTTTGCTTACACTGAGTTGATGACAATCTTGTTTCACATAGGTGTGAATTTTAGACTGTGACAGACTGCAGTTAAAGCCCAGGGTCAATATCCAAGTGGAGAGGCAAATAGAGAAAACGTGGGACATTTAATGTCCTTGATGCACCAGGCTTAAGGATAATCAGGAGGCAGGCAATGGAATTCAGAGGAAATGCATTTCAACCACACGGAGCAAACTGATCTGAAGAACACTTAAGAAATGGGTAAATGATATGGAAATAAGGCAATGGTCAATTGTTATTGGCATACCCATTGAAATGATCATTACCTCTAGTACAAGAAGAAAAGTCTGGTCCGGTGTGTTGCAGCCATGTTCTCAGACATATTTCTGATTTTCAGGTAGTTGATAAAGCCTCTGAAAAACAGCAGTAGTCCTAAAAGGAAAAAAAAATGTAATGCACTATTTTAGAGATAAAATTAAATGAACCGAAACACACCCTTGTATATTGAATAGTAGGATATCACATATTCTTCAGTATGAAAAATGTTATATTGAGAGATAAGTTTTACAAATTTACTTCAAATCAATTTTTAACACTATAACATAATGCATTTAAAAAATAAAACTCAATGATTTTGATTCAGAAGTCAAAGAGTAAAGTACACATTGTCATGTAGTCAGTCAGTCATTCAAACACAGAAATCAGAACTAAAACAACACCATGAAAATATGGTTCTATTACCATACTTAGCCCCTCCTAAAAGCATCACTTTTTACCTCTCTCTCACCAACTCAATAAACTAAATTGGCTCCTTCTGTTATATTTGAATGTATTTGGATTTTATGTATATAACACTCCGACTACTAGAATGTAAATTAACAGTAGCAATGAAATTGACTAATTATCTCATTTAAATTTTCACAAGGTTAAAACAGATGTGGCTGAATAAAAAACAGAATTCCCATTTCCACTAGTAATCTTTACTTGTCAGCTAAACCCTTCCATTATTATCAAAATGACTGAACTTTCTCACTGGCACCAATGAATTGAACCTGAATCTTCTCACTGAATTGAAACTGAATTCTCTCACTATCATCTATGTAGCTAATAGCAAGGCAAATTTTAAGTGAACTAATTTTAAACCTTTCACCAAGATAAAACAAATCAGTTTTATGAATTGAGTATTAATAAAAATGCTTCAGATTTGAGTAGTTTCATGTATGCTATATATTTTGTATAAAACCATTCAGAATTTCTTAAAATTTAAAATAATGAAATTTAGTGCATTCCAGCAACTAAGATTACAGCCTGTCATACAGTTTTAATTTGTTCTTGTCAGTGTATCTCACTGGTTCAAACTAACTGATACTGATTTATTGCTAAAATAATAAAGCACTTCTGCAGGTTTCCTAGAGTATCTAGTAGTTCTTGGGATCCTATGAATTATGATTAGATTTACTATATACATATTCTATTGGCTGCACTATGAAGTTTATATTAAAGTTTTGCTGTGCACATTTATTCAATGTTCTTGTTTTCAGAGATTAACACTCATCCACTATGTAAATCAATACTAAAAGATTATCACAACATTAATTCTATCTACATTAATTAAAATTCTTCTTTCAAATTTTTTTTCCTCCTTTTCTGGCCATGTTGAAGTATAACATCACAAACATAAATCACCCAATGGTATACCTTCCCTTCAGTGTGGCAATTTCTCAGCTGTTTTCTTGCTTAGGGCAATACAGGGTTTCTATATCACAGCTGAAATTACCATAGACCAACTGCACAAAGACTCAAAGTTTCAAATACATTGAAATAAAACCTTATTTGGGCCTGCTCATGGTTATACTGAAAACCAAACTAATTTATGCCACAAACATTGTTTAATCTGAAACAATATGTCAGTAGTCTCTAAAATTCAGCAAACTATTTGCACCATGCTTTGTGAAGGAGAAGGAAGACTAATATATGAGGGGAAGGAAAATTAGGTTTGTCAATTATCTCTTCTCATTCTCCTAAATGTAATATCATTCTTTTTAAGCAAATCCTTTCATTGTTATTTTCTACAGTGAAATATTTTAAAATCAACCTGTGTGGATGTATTATGACTCACTTACAAGAAGTACTGCCATTTATCTGCTACTGTCTATGAGTTCACTTTGCCCAATCAACCACACCGACCTGTGGCCCAACATTTCAACTCCCCCTCCCACTCTGCCGAGGACATGGAGGTCCTGGACCTCCTTCACCGCCATTCCACCACCTGACTGAGGAAGAACACCTCATCTTCCGCCTCGGAACACTTCAACCCTAGGGCATCAATGTGGACTTCAACAGTTTCCTCATTTCCTCTTCCCCCACTTCACCCTAGTTCCAAACTTCCAGCTCAGCACTGACCCCATGACTTGTCCTACCTGCCTATCTTCTTTTCTCTTCACCCTTCAGGCTCTTTGCCTTTAGCCCTGATGAAGGGCTTTTGCCCGAAACGTTGATTTTACTGCTCCTCAGATGCTGCCTGAACTGCTGTGCTCTTCCAGCATCACTAATCCAGAAACTGGTTTCCAGCATCTGCAGTCATTGTTTTTACCATTCTTAAGTGGGCCTATCCCTACTTCCCTTCCCCAAATTGCTTTTTTGCCTCTCTGCCCTCTTGTCCTTTGGTATCCAAGCCATTTAATTTTTTTTTCTCTATTGATACAATTTTTTAATTTGTTCTCTATACATCCACAATGCCACAATTACCTGTTAATTGATTCCAGGTATTTTAGTGGAATCCTTGTTCTTTACTGGCCTCTTTGATTTTCAAATTTTTTATCCAGAGTTATCTTTATTAGCTCGACCTTAGTTTCTCCATAATTTGCTCTTTCCCAACAATAACCCTAGTTTAAGAATACTATGCCATTCTTTATCCAAATCATGTCTGATCTTTTTCTTTATCCATTACAAGATCCAGTGATTCTTCCCTTAAATAAAAACAAAGAGCTGGAGAAGCTCAGCTGGTTTGGTATCTTCTGTGGATGTTCTAAAGAAGAGTCATTAAATTCAAAATGTTAATTGCTTTTTGCTTCACAAATGCTGCCAGAACTATTGAGTTTTTCCAGAACTTTCCTTTTATTTCCAATCTCCAGCACTTGCAGTATTCTCCTGTAATTTACATGTACGAGATGGAGTTGTGTAAGCATTGTAAAAACCTGAGTGCCTTTTCCCCTTGGCTATTTATTTCTGTCAGTTTACATGGGAGTTAGTTAAAATTGCCCATGGTTATTATTCTGTACTTATTCATGCATCTGCGCACATATATTTCTTCTTGTAATCCTCTTCCCATTAATTGGGAATCTATCTGAGCAATTAGTCCCATTTAATCTTTGAATTCAATCATTTTGGATCCAGTATTTATCTTAATGCCAGTTACACTTTGTTTTCCAACACTACACAATCTTTTATTAATACAAGTACATTATTTTCCTCATCTTCCCTCTGCCGTCTTCTGAAATATGCAGGAATATTTAGTTGGCAATCAGGTTCTCTAACCATACTTCATTCTTCTCTACTTTAAAAGGATTCACAGTACAAGTTTTTGCCCCCAGTTCCTTCATCTGTTTTGAATGCTCATAAGATCCAGCTCATGCTGAAGAGAAGCACTGACCTTAGCTGACCAGGGTTGCAGGTATTAATATGCTGAATAAACCCTCGATCTTCTATATTTACTTTATGGACTGTAACCTAAATTGGCCAGACTTTACCATGACCAAAATTGAAGTTTTGACTTAAGTAAGGGTCGGTTTCCTTGCTGAATAGCTCTGTGACTCAACAATTAAGGACATACTTCAATTTGACAAAAATGATTAGTTTCCTGTTTTCAATTGTAGATTCACAGAGCTGTTCAGCAAGGAAACAGACCCTTCATTCCAACACATCTATGCTGACCAGACATCCTTAGTAAATCTAGTCCCATATGGCTCATATCCAAAGAGAAAGTAAGGATTGCACATGCTGGAGATCACAGTTGAGAGTGTGGTGCTGGAAAAGCACAGCAGTTCAGGCAGCATCCGAGCAGGAGACTCTATGTTTCGGGCAAGAGCTGTACATCAGGAATTCTTGCCCGAAACATCAATTCTCCTGCTCCTCGCATGCTGCTTGACCTACTATGCTTTTCTAGCACCACACTCTCGACTCTCACCCATCTAAACCCTTTCTAATCATATACCCATCCAGGTGCCTTTTAAATGCTGTAATTATTACACCATTCACCATCTCCTCAGGCAGTTCATTCCATACATGCACCACCTGTGTGAAAACGTTGCACCTTAGGTCTCTTTTAAATCTTTTCCCCTCTCACCTTAAACCCATGCCTTCTAGTTTTGGACTGCCCCACCCTGGGGAAAAGACCTTGTCTATTCTCCCTTCCTATGCCCCTCATGATTTTATAAACCTCTGTGGATTACCCCTCAGCCTCCAACACTCCAGGTAAAATAGCCCAAGCCTAATCACCTTCTCCCTATATCTCAAAACCTCCAAACCTGGCAACATGCTTATAAATCTCTTCTGAAATCTTTCAAGTTTAAGAACATCTTTCCTACAGCAGGGAGACCAGAACTGCACACAGTACTCCAAAACTGGCTGAACCAATGTCCCGTTCAGCCGCAATATGACCTTCCAACTCCTATACTCAGTGCACTGATCAATAAAGGCAATCAACAAATGCATTTTTCACTATCCTATCCAGCTGCAACTCCACTTTCAATGAACTATGAACCTCCACTCAAGGTCTCTGTTCAGCAATACTCCCAAAGACCTTACCAATAAGTGTAATGGCAAAAAAGTTTTAAAATAAAATTGTACAGAATAGATGCTACACAACATCAATAATTATTTATAATGGCCATTACATAAGTAGTCAATATTGACTATTTTGTTAAATTTTGTTAAATGTTCGCAACATTCGTTTCCTCACTTTACTGGTTTGACTTTGCACAAAGTTTGTAAACTTAGTTCAGTAATGTTGTGATTGGTAAGATAATAAAATTGTACCATGATTCATTGCATGTTTCCACAAAAGTTAGCTTGTAGAAAGTGCACTTTTTTGACAGTGAGTGTGCAATTAAATTGTAAATACATTTATAAAAGAAAAATAATCATTTTGTAATATATAGTGACATAGAAATCTTTCCAATGGCTTTGAAAATTTTCCCTTGAATCTAGAAATTTGTACTGTATTGGGAATAATGCCACAATGGTAAAGTATCTGATTTTGCTTCTGCATTTAATGGGCTTGATTTTTCCGATCAAATCCTAATCTATTTTTGTTTATCTTCCTTCCCAATACACATACGCTTAAGGAAACTGAATGCAAAGTGTAAGTCAAATTCAGCACATCACCTGATCTTTCTTAGTTCAAGCAGTTCTAGCTTTTGGCTTCCACCAATCTGATCAAAAATGGGTTTATAATAGGCTCCATCAGCAGTAACTCCTGAGTGGAATTAAATTCCCCGATTCCAAAATTTTGCTCTTCTCCTCTAGTTAGGACTTGCGCCATTATGAATACCACAGACAGAAATGTAGGAAGGTAAACAGTGCTGTTGGGAGTAGAAACTACATGACAAATCCAGTGTACTGATTTTTGACAATGTCTGTAACGTGCCTCAAAAGTTTGTTTTGATATTCAATAAACCCATTGTCAGATCAAATATCATTTGAGTGGACAATATTTCGTGAACAGTATTCATACAGTACATTGCATATATGCTGGATCTTGGAATAATGTACAATTAATACTGTTTTCCTGCTTTTCTTCTATACCTCTTTCTTTACGTAGCTTCCTCTGCAATCATGAATGTTATTTATTATCACTTATGACACAACATGATTGTGGATCAAGGCAAGGAGGCAGTTCACAAGGGGATTGTATTGACACTGCTGGCATTGTTCTGCATCATAATTTAGTCATGTAGCTGATGAAGCCAACCAATCCCCAATTTTTCTACAACTAAATCATTTTTTCTTTTCAAATACACATCAATTTTCCTTTCTAAAATTACCACTGCAATTGCTTCCATCACACTCTCACAGTCTATTTCAGATTGCAGTTCACTGCATAAAGCATTCTCATCTCTGCTTTTTTCTTGTCAAGTACTTTATATCTTGTGGCCTCTGGTTACTGAATCTCTGCCAGTGGAAACAGTTCCTCATTATTTATTCAGTCAAAACCTCAAAATAACTTCAAACTTCTCTAATAAATCTTCCCTTAACCTTCTCTCTGTTGTAAGAAGAACATTTCCTGCCCCTATCAACTATCCACAAAATTGTCCCAGGCATTGTTCGGATAACTCTTCCCTGCATTCTCTTTAAGTAACATATTAAGACCTTTGGTACGTGGCTTCAGATGAAATCAAGCAGTGACTTAAAGGTTTAGTATTAACATCTTTGCTTTATAGTACTCTTTGTCAAGCAAAGGGTGCTTTTTGTTTTGAAAATGCCTCAAATCATCTTGTTACCTTCAAAAGTTTGTGCACATAAAATTCCTGATTTCTGTGTTCTTAAACTTTTTTAAATTATACCGTTCAGTTTATATTCACTTTCTACATTTTTATCTTCAGGAATCATCATACTGCACATACACAGACAAATTGAGGACATTAATAAGAACCAGAGACAGCAAAATGGGTGACACCAATATACACAGTCCTCTGATCAGAAAAGCAACAATAGTTCACCATGAATCTGCTTTTTTTTTAAAAGCCAGTAGTAATCTAAGCTACCAGTGACCTTTTAATTTCATGAGCATTAAATTTGCTGAAAGTCTATAATGTATACTTTATTAAAACCTTGTGATAGTCCACATATACAACTAATCATAATGGTAAAATCGCCATAATCTTACCAGACCTCAGAGCTCCTATCTTACTGGAGAGACACAATTGGTGGTGGTTTAACCTAAGGGTCACCATGCCTCAGGCGAGGGGAGAGGTTGAGAAGGAAAGCCCTTCACAGTAACCTCAGCCAATGCAGGAATTGAACACACACAGTTAGTATCACTCTGCATTGTAAACTAGCTGACCAGCTGACTGGCTCCCCACAAACAACCATGCAATCCTCAGTAACCCTCTTGTTATTTGATTAAGGGAACTTATATCAAAGTTGTCAAATTATTTACTTTTGAGCAATTCTTAATAGCCCACATTTATCCAAGTGACAATGAATTTTATCCTGTATTTTGCTTTCTGAAAATTTCCCTACCACCATCAAGGCTGATTTATCAGTCTCTCCTTTTTGAACATGCATCCTAATGCAATACTCCCACATCCAAAGGAGAATGAAAGCTCCTAGGAAAAGCCTATCCTTCACCCTATCCTAATCTAACCAGGTGTCCAAATGATGCAGTTCAAAAGGACTTTCTTGCTTGTTAGTGAACATTTGAACACTGAGCAGCAGTTGGTCTATTTGGCCCCTTGAATCTGCTCCACTATTCATTCATGGCAAAGATCATGGTTGATTTGTTTGAGTTTTGAATTCCGCCTTCCCACTTATCCCCAAAAACCTTAGATTCTTGATTGTAATTAATCTCCATCCACCTTAAAAATATTCAATGACCTCACCTGCAAGGATTTCAAACATCACACAAATCTGGAGAGAAATCGTTTCTCCTTATCTCTTCCCGAAAGAGCAATTTTTAAAAAGTGTTCCGTGGTTCTGGACACGCTCAACAGGAAACATCCTTTCTGCATCCACCTTGTCAAGACAGTTCAGGATCCTATACATTTTAATAAGGTCAGTCCTCACTCTTCTAAACTCTAGTGGAAACACTCCCAATCTACCAAAAATTTATTTGTTCAACAAACCATTCAGTCCAGGTATCAATCTGGTAACGTCTTCAACGCATTACCTCTTTCTTCTTTGCAGTCCAACACTTAAAGACTTAATTAACTTTTCTCCCAGCTAAAGGAGCATGCTTGCACCCTTCATCTTGTCCTCCAGTGACCACTTAAGAGCCTCGAATGGCCTGATGATGGGCAGTCCACCTGATGCAACCTCATCAGTGCACAACTGTAACAGAAGGAGTAGCATGCAGATATATGATCCGCAGGATTTAATATGCTCTCCCTCTGTAATCAGGGTTAGATGATTCATTAGTTACATGACAAAATATCTTGCTGACTGTTCTAAAAGGTATCGATATGCCTGTTTTAAGACTCCATGGGTCTCTAATTGAAAAGTAAAGCAATTTCAGGCGAGCAGACAACTGCTTTTCATAGCCCAACATCAACATTTTTATGCTTCTAAGCAATTTTTCTGCCTCATTTGTTTTAATATTTTTAATGTACCTGAAGTGAAACAATTCAACAATTGACTTAGGAAGTTAAAAGACAAAAAGTATACATGTATATGGCACCTTCCATGGTCTCAGTCCTTGCTAAAATACTGTACAGCCAATAAATTGCAGAAATGCCAAAATGGTGCTATCAGCAGGGAATTTAAAGATGCCAGTTCATGAACGTACTTGTTGAAAACCTGATCATTACGTAAATAAAAGGTGTTCACAGACAACTGATTAAACAGAAAACAAATTTGCTTTGAAATCATACAATCCCTCAGATTATCCAAAGTACTGCATGAAATAAATGGACAAAGTAGTTTTACTTCAAATGAAAATCATCTCTACATGTCAATATAATGCATTGTCACAATCTTTTCTTAAAAACGTACTCATTAATGTAAGCGCTATGTATTTCCAGCATGTTTTAATTTTGGCTCTCATATAAATTGCCTTGCTAATGATGTAAGTGGATACGCCAGATATCAATTTGTCACAAATGTTTGTCAAAGAGGACTAGTGAATAAGTGGCAATACGAATGCAAGGCTCAAACACAGAGACTGAGCTATATAGTAATGGAGAATGTTGCCACGGGGTGAGGTTGAAGAAAAACAAATCTGTACTAACACATGTTCTGACCTTTTCATACAATGGGAAAAGAATGCCAATTGGATTAGTGTCATCAAAGTTCATGAGCAGTGGTATTGTCCACCATATCACTTATTCAAAGCACTGATTTTGCTGGCTCATTGATTGCAATTACATGCTCAAGTAATCTCAATTACATGTTGAGAATTTACATACACATGCGTTCTGTTGCAACTAACTCCTTCATTTTACTGTTTCCAATTAAGAACAAGGTAGCAGGAGTCGGAGGAAAATAAAGAAACCTCAAAGCATTTGCTTTCATGAAATTAGAACATAGAACAATACAGCACAGAACAGGCCCTTCAGCCCACGATGTTGTGCCGAACATCTATCCTAGATTAAGCACCCATCCATGTACCTATCCAATTGCCGCTTAAAGGTCGTCAATGATTCTGACTCTACCACTCCCACGGGCAGCGCATTCCATGCCCCCACCACTCTCTGGGTAAAGAACCCACCCCTGACATCTCCCCTATACCTTCCACCTTTCACCTTAAATTTATGTCCCCTTGTAATACTCTGTTGTACCCGGGGAAAAAGTTTCTGACTGTCTACTCTATATATTCCTCTGATTATCTTATAAACCTCTATCAAGTCACCCCATATCCTTCGCCGTTCCAACGAGAAAAGGCCGAGAACTCTCAACCTATCCTCGTACGACCTATTCTCCATTCCAGGCAACATCCTGGTAAATCTTCTCTGCACCCTCTCCAAAGCTTCCACATCTTTCCTAAAGTGAGGCGACCAGAACTGCACACAGTACTCCAAATGTGGCCTAACCAAAGTCCTGTACAGCTGCAACATCACTTCACGACTCTTGAATTCAATCCCTCTGCTAATGAACGCTAATACACCATAGGCCTTCTTACAAGCTCTATCCACCTGAGTGGCAACTTTCAAAGATCTATGTACATAGACCCCAAGATCCCTTTGTTCCTCCACCTGACTAAGAACCCTACCGTTAACCCTGTATTCCGCATTCTTATTTGTTCTTCCAAAATGGACAACCTCACACTTGGCAGGGTTGAACTCCATCTGCCACTCCTCAGCCCAGCTCTGCATCATATCGAAGTCCCTTTGCAGCCGACAACAGCCCTCCTCACTGTCCACAACTCCACCAATCTTCATATCATCTGCAAATTTACTGACCCACCCTTCGACTCCCTCATCCAAGTCATTAATAAAAATTACAAACAGCAGAGGACCCAGAACTGATCCCTGCGGAACTCCACTTGTAACTGGGCTCCAGGCTGAATATTTACCATCTACCACCACTCTCTGACTTCGACCGGTTAGCCAGTTTTCTATCCAATTGGCCAAATTTCCCTCTATCCCATGCCTCCTGACTTTCCACATAAGCCTACCATGGGGAACCTTATCAAATGCCTTACTAAAATCCATGTACACTACATCCACTGCTCTACCCTCATCCACATGCTTGGTCACCTCCTCAAAGAATTCAATAAGACTTGTAAGGCAAGACCTACCCTTCACAAATCCGTGCTGGCTGTCCCTAATCAAGCAGTGTCTTTCCAGATATTTATAAATCCTATCCCTCAGTACCCTTTCCATTACTTTGCCTACCACTGAAGTAAGACTAACTGGCCTGTAATTCCCGGGGTTATCCCTATTCCCTTTTTTGAACAGGGGCACAACATTCGCCACTCTCCAGTCCCCTGGTACCACCCCCGTTGACAGTGAAGATGAAAAGATCATTGCCAACGGTACTGCAATTTCCTCTCTTGCTTCCCACATTATCCGAGGATATATCCCGTCAGGCCCGGGAGACTTGTCTATCCTCAAGTTGTTCAAAATGTCCAACACATCTTCCTTCCTAACAAGTATCTCTTCTAGCTTACCAGTCCGTTTCACACTCTCCTCTTCAACAATACGGTCCCTCTCGTTCATAAATACTGAAGAAAAGTACTCATTCAAGACCTCTCCTATCTCTTCCGACTCAATACACAATCTCCCACTACTGCCCTTGATCGGACCTACCCTCGTTCTCGTACGTATCCACGTTTCCGTGATGGCCACAACATCGTAGTCCCAGGTACCGAGCCACGCCTTAAGTTCACCCACCTTATTTCTGATACTCCTTGCGTTGAAGTATACGCACTTGAGCCCATCTCTGTGTCCGCAAGTATTCCCTGTCAGTGCTACCTTCTCCACAGCCTCCCTACATTCTTGGACATCCTGACAAACAGCTAGCTTACTTGCTGGACTACAAGTCCGGATCCCATCCCCCTGCCAAATTAGTTTAAACCCCCCCGAAGAGTGCTAGCAAACCTACCCCCCAGGATATCGGTGCCCTTCTGGTTCAGGTGCAACCCGTCCTGTTTGTACAGGTCCCACCTTCCCCAGAATGCAGTCCAATTGTCCAAATACCTGAAGCCCTCCCTCCTACATCATCCTTGCAGCCACGTGTTCAACTGCACTCTCTCCCTATTCCTTGCCTCACTGTCACGTGGCACCGGCAACAACCCAGAGATGACGACTCTGTCTGTCCTAGCTTTTAGCTTCCAGCCTAACTCCCTGAGCTCTTGAATGACCTCCCCACCCCTCTTCCTGCCTATGTCGTTGGTGTCAATGTGTACCACGACTTCTGGCTGCACACCCTCCCCCTTAAGGATTCTGAAGACACGGTCCGAGACGTCTCGGACCCTGGTACCCGGGAGGCAACAAACCATCCGAGAGTCTCGCCCATGTCCACAGAACCACCTTTATTTCATTCAGATTTCTGGCACTGACAAGTTTTCCTTCATTTATTTCTCATAATAACTCTAACAAAAGACAACATAAAGTGCAACAGCTGCATTATAAACACTCAAGTTTCTTTTAATTTTCCATTTCCTCAGCGCTTTGCATCCAACATAATGTTCAGGCCTCCATTGGAGGCTTACCACTGAATTAGCAGAGTATTTTTTTAAACTAAAAAAGTTTTTTGAACTTTCTACACATCAACAGAAGATTAAGTGTACAAAAAAACATTTTTTTAAAATATATCTCAACTATTTGGGAAGCCATATAATAGTTTCTTAACTTAGAAACAATGTCGTTGCTTTGCAAAATTATTATTTTTCTCTGTTCTATAATCCAAATTTAACATTAATATAAATCACCCAAAAAATTACTTTCATTCAGAAAAACATAAATGTTGAATTGGAATTGCAATATAAAATTTAGATGAACACTATACTGGGAAAAGCTCAAAGGAACGTATCTTGTTTTGCCTGGGATTTGAAATTTTCTGTTAAATCACATTGAACCCCCATGACAGAAAATAAAAACAAACCATGTTTGTAAAATAGGAACCACAATCTAAGTATGCTAGAGAATAGTGGTTCCTTTACTGTTTGGAGACTAACAGGATAGGCATTCAGCAGGTTACATGTAACAACTGTACAATTCCTCCTCAAAAGCACAAACGCACTGAAGCTATATTCTGCCTCAGTTCTGTCGCCAATCAATAAAGCACAAAATAATTTTCAAACATTATACAAATATAAATAGTATTAATCGGAATCTATCGTCACACTAAACTATTGTTTGAGCTATAACTTGTGTTCCCTTATTCAAAAAGTATATTTGTTCTATTTTCATCTATTCCCAAACAATCTTAGAGCAAAGTTAAAAAAATCTCTCAACACCAGGTTATAGTCCAACAGGTTTCATTTGGAAGCACTAGAGCTGCTCCTTCATCAGGTGGTTGTGGAGTATAAGATTGTAAGACACAGAATTTATAGCAAAAGTTTACAATGTGATGTAACTGAAATTATAGATTGGAAAAGACCTAAAAATTATATATTGAAAAAGAAAAATAATTTCAAATACATCATACTGTAAACTTTTGCAATGAATTCTGCATCTTACAATCTTATACTCCACAACCACCTGATGAAGGAGCAGCACTCCCAAATAAACCTGTTGGACTATAACCTGGTGTTTTGCGATTTTTAACTTTGTACACCCCAGTCCAACACCGGCATCTCCAAATCAATCTTAGAGCAATACTTGATCAATTTCCAACTTTGTAAATAGCATTAAAATCCAAAAGATAAACATGCTACAATTAGTGTACTTTTGTAATGTACTGCTTGAGTAAGATCTATGGGAAACTGCATCAACTGCCATCTATCAGCAGACATGCAGTTAGCATGTTTAAAAAGATACCACTTCTCCTCCCAACCTTACTAAAAAAAACTATAGCCTTCTGACATGTCGGGGTTTTTTTCTAGACTTTCAAACAAGGTCAGATAATCATCAGTGAACACAAAGACGTTTGAACTATCAGTAGTAGCTGGAATTAGAACTTATGATTTTAGATGGAAAACTACCATTCTAGAATTCAGGCTCTTGAAACGGACACTTTTAATATGTATTCAAACACTCTGTTTTAATATATTATTTGTATCAAACCATTCTGAAGTACATAGGCAAAAATACTGTGTTTACATGCATAACAAAGCTCAATCAATTCTTTTTTGTACATGACAGGGAGATACTAAACAAAACTTCGATCATTACTCAAGCAAAAATACTTCCAGCAATATTAGACTTTGCCCTCAAAAAAAAACAGTTCCAACTCTTGTAAAAATTCAGATCTAAATAAGCAATAAAACCCATGTAACATATTTTCAACTTATGCATTTCTGCCAAATGAAATATTACTTGAAAAGAAAGGAAGCTAATTATAAAATTATATCACATGCATTATGGAAAATGCATATGTTCTTTCAAAAAAGAAATTTCCTCAGTTATAAGCAAATTGATTTTTTTAAAAAAGTAGCTTACCAAGAACAAGGAATATCCACCAGAGCCAATATTGACCATTGAAATAACCATTGAAGTAATCAGAAAACTGAAAGAGAAAAATAAAGAAAATATACTTAAAGCTCTTATTTTCAAATGAGAGATGCCTATTCAAGCGTAGGTCAAAGAAGCTTCTTGTTCAGCCTTTACTAAATGGTGTTGAGCAAGATTTAAGATACAATGTATGCCTGTGAATCAAATATCATTTTGCTTTCTGATCAGTATCCATATTCCCCAAACAATCCAAAATTTTGACTCAAATGTTAATGTCAGGTTTTAATTATGCATTTGTTTACATTTTCTGCTAAGGATAGAGTCATAGTGATGCACAGCACGGAAACAGACCCTTCGGTCCAACCTGTCCATGGTGACCAGATATCCCAATCCAATTGAGTCTCACCTGCTAGCAACTGGCCCATATCCTTCCAAACCCTTCCTGTTCATGTACTCATCCAGATGCCTTTTAAATGCTGCAATTATACTAGACTCCACCACTTCCTCTGACAGTACATTCCACACACATACCACCCTTTGTGTGAAAGCAGTTGCCCCTTAGGTCTCTTTTATATCTTTCCCCTTTCATCCCAAACCTCTAGTCCTGGATTCCCCCACCCCAGGGAAAAGACTTTGTCTAGTTACCCTATCCATGACCCTCATGATTTAATAATCCTCCATAAGGTCACCCCTCAGCCTCTTACGCTCCAGGGAAAACAGCCCCAGCCTGTTTAGCCTCTCTCTATAGCTCAAATCCTCCAACCCTGGCAATATCCTTGAAAATCTTTTCTAAACCCTTTCAAGTTTCACAACATCCTTCCGATAGGAAGGAAACCAGAACTGCACGCAATATTCCAACAGTGGCCTAACTAACGTCCTGCACAGCCTCAACATGACCTCCCAACTCCTGTGCTTAATACTCTAACCAGTAAAGGAAAGCATACCAAATGACTTCTTCACTATCTTATCTACCTGCAACTTCACTTTCAAGGAGCTATGAACCTGTACTCCAAGGTCTCTAGGGACCTTACTATTAAGTGTATAAGGCAAAAGTGAGGACTGCAGATGCTGGAAATCAGTCTAGATTAGAGTGGTGCTGGAAAAGCATAGCTGGTCAGGCAGCATCCGAGGAGCAGGAAAATCGACGTTTTGTGCAAAAGCGAGTTCTGATGAAAGGCTTTTGCCCGAAACATTAAGTGTATAGGTCCTGCTACGATTTGCTTTCCCAAAATGCAACACCTCACATTTATGTGAATTAAACTTCTCAGTCCATTGGCCCATGTGATCAAGATCCTGTTGTAATCGGAGGTAACCTTCTTTGCTATTCAATACACCTCCAATTTTGGTGTCATCTGAAAACTTACTAACTTCCCACTTATGCTCATATCCAAATTTTTATAAATGGCGAAAAATAGTGGACCCAGCACCGATCCTCAAGGCACTCAACTGGTCACAGGCCTCCAAATCGGAAAAACAACCTTCCACCACCACCCTCTGTCTTCTATCTTTGAGCCAGTTCTGTACCCAAATGGCTAGCTCTCCCTGTATTCTGAGACCTAACCTTGCTAACCAGTCTCCCATGAGGAACCTTGTTGAATGCCTTACTGAAGTCCATATAGATCATACCTACCAGTCTGCCCTCATCAATCCTCTTTGTTACTTCTTCAAAAAACTCAATCAAGTCTGTGAGACATGATTTCCCACACACAAAGCTATGTAGACTATCCCTAGTCGTCCTTGCCTTTCCAAATACATGTACATCCTATGCCTCAGGATTCCCTCTAACAACTTGCCCACCACCAATATCAGGCTCACTGATCCATAGTTCCCTGGCTTGTCCTTACCACCCTTCTTAAACAGTGGCACCAAGTTAGCCAACCTCCAGTCTTCCGGCACCTCACCTGTGACTATTGATGATACAAATATCTCAGTAAGAGACCCAGCAATCACTTCCCACAGATTTCTTGAGTACACCTGATCACGTCCTGGGGATTTATCCACTCTTCTGTGTTTTAAGACATCCAGCACTTCCTCCTCTGTAATGTGGACATTTTTCAATATGTCACCATCTTTTTCCCTGCAATCTATATCTTCCATGTCCTTTTCTGCAGTAAATACTGATGCAAAATACTAGTTTAGTATCCGCCCCATCTCCTGTAGCTCCACACAAAAGCCGCCTTGGGGGCTTTTAGGGGACTCATTTAGGGGGCCTATTCTCTCCCTAGTTACCCTTTTGGCCTTAACGTATTTGTAAAAACCCTTTGGATTCCCCTTAATTCTATTTGCCAAAGCTATCTCATGTCCCCTTTTCGCCCTCCTGATTCCCCTCTTAAGTATACTGTTCGAATTATTTTACCTCTAACTTTCCTATGCAATCACTGTATTTAAATGCAACCACAGGAGTGGCTCCTTATAGTAAGACTACATTTTATAATGGATCAGAAGCTGCTACTGGAGTACTATAACATTAAAATATCATTAAATTGAATGATTAAAATGAATATAGAAGCAAGGCAACTGTAGCCGCTGGTAGGACCAACAGACAAACTGAATGCGATCCACAAGCTCTAGTCCAACATTTTACTGAAAACATTGGAAATTTTCTGTTCTGGCATGTATTTTAATACGAGCAAGTATCTTGATATTTCATTGATCTCATGAAACAATTGAGTAAGTTTCTTTTTAGTAATACTTGATATATACTTTAAGTTGTTTCCCCAGAAGGAATTGAGAACACAATATTGCAATGTATCTTTTTACTTAATCTACACTTTGATATGCTAGATGGTCTCTTGGTCTAAACAGCAGAGAGTCATGTCATTACACCTCAAATGTCACGACCTGAATGAATGTCCACTAACCTTTTAATCAACAAGAAATAGTAGGCATGATGGGCAGTGGAAAGGGGAATTTGATTGAAACCATGGAATTTTCCTTCACAACAAAAGCATTTGAAAGATCACTGCATACTATTCTAATTTGGGGGAGAAACACACAGGACTTAAAAGCGGATAGTAGGTGAATATGTCCTTGAGGGGATCCCCCAAAATACTTCAGAAAATTCCAGGTATCAGTCAGAGAAAATCTCCCATTAACAGAATGAACTGAAAATATGGGAGCTGCTCCTCTAATAGCAGACTGTTCCTTATATAGTTGTTGCTGCTGCTGAACGGTTCAGGAGTGATTGAAGGAAAAAGTAAGTGGTGATGGTGGTCAGGGAATTGCTGGGGAACCTTTTGCCAGTGAATCTGCACTCCAAGGTCTCTGTTTAGCAACACTCCCCAGGACCTTAGCATTAAGTGTACAAGTCCTGCCCTGATTCGCCTTTCCAAAATGTAGCACCTCACATTTATCTAAATTAAATGCCATCTGCCACTCCTCAACCCATTGGTCCTTCTGATCAAGATCCTGGTGTACTCTAAGGTAACCTTCTTCATTGTCCACTACACCTTCAACTTTGGTGTCATTTGCACATGTTCACATTCAAATCATTTATATAATTGACAAAAAGTAGTGGACCTAGCACTGATCCTCGTAGCACAGCACTGGCCACAGGCCTCCAGTCTGAAAAGCAATTCTCCACCACCACCCACTGTCTTCTACCTTCGAGCCAGTACTGTATCCAAAAAGCTAGTTCTCCCTCTATTCCATGTGATCTAACCATGTTAACCAGTCTACCTTGAGGAACCATGTTGAATGTCTTATAATCCATATAAATCACATCCACCACTCTGCCCTCATCAATCTTCTTTGTTACTTCTTCAAAGAAACTCATCAGCCTAGTGAGACATAATTTCCCACATACAAAGCTATGTTGACTACCCCTAATCAGTCCTTACCTTTCCAAACACATGTAAATCCTGTCCCTCAGGATTCCCTCCATAAACCTGCCCACCACTGATGTCGGGTCCACCAGTCTATAGCTCTTTATCTTTTTCTTTACTTGTTTCTTAAATAGCGGCACCATGTTAGCCAACCTCTTGTCTTCCGGGACCTCACCTGTGACTATCGATGATCCAAGTATCTCAGCAAAGGACCCTGCAATCATGTCCCTCGCTTCCCCCACAGTTCTAGGGTACATCTGATCAGGTCCTGGAGATTTATTCACCTTTATACGTTTTAAGACATCCAACACCATCTCCTCTGTAATATGGACATTTTCAAGGCATCACTATCTATTTCCCCACATTCAGTATCTTGCGCATTCTTCTCCACAGGAAACACTGATGAAAAATACTTGTCTAGTATCTCCTCCATCTCTTGCAGTTCCACATTTAGGCGGTCTTGCTGATCTTTTAGTCCTATTCTCTCCCGAGTTACCCTTTTGACCTTAATGTATTTGTAGAATCCATTTGGTTTCTCCTTAACTCTATTGGCCAAAGCTATGTCCCCTTTTTGCGCTCCTGATTTGCCTCTTAAGTATATTCCTATTGCCTTTATACTCTTCGAGGGAATCACTCAATTTCTGCTGTGTATACCTTACATATGATTCCTTCTTATTCTTGACCAATACCTCAATTTCTCTTGTCATCCACCCAGCATTCTCTACACCTACCAGCTTTGCCTTTCACTCCAACAGAAAGATGCTGACCTGGACTCTCGTTATCTCACTTTTGAACACTTCCCACTTTCCAGCTGTCCCTTTACCTGCTAACATCTACCCCCGGTCAACTTTTGAAAGTTCATGCCTAATTTGGTCAAAATGGGCCTTCCTCCAATTGTGAACTTCAACTTTTAGATCCAGTCTATCCTTTTCCATCACTATTTTAAAACTAACAGAATAATGGTTGCTGGCCCCAAAGTGTTCCCCCACTGACACCTCAGTCACCTGTCCTGCCTTATTTCCCCAAGAGTAGATCAAGTTTTGCACATTCGTTAAAAGAGGTACATCCACATACTGAATCAGAAAGTTGTCTTGTACACACTTAACAAATTCCTCTCCATTTAAACCCTTAACAGTACGGCAGTCCCAGTCTCTCTGGAAAGTTAAAATCCCTACCATTACCACCCTATTATTCTTACAGATAACTGAGATCTCCTTACATTTGTTTCTCGATTTCCCACTGACTACAGGGGAGTCGATACTACAATCCCTTTCTTATTTCTCACTTCTACCCAAATAACTTCCCTGGACGTATTCCCAGGAATAACCTCCCTAAATACAGCTGGAATGTTACCCCTAATCAAAAATGCCACTCCCCCTTCCTCTCTTGCCCTCTTTCGATCCTTCCAATAGCATCTGTACCCTGGAATGATAAGTGCCAATGCAGTCCATCCCTGAGCCATGTCTCTGTAATTGCTATGATATCCCAGTCCCATGTTTAAATCTCACCACATCAGACTGTGCACTGAATATAATATTGAAAAAAAAACCTGTAAGTAAAAGTCTGGTATCAGTAATCATGACAAAGTTGTCACATTTGTATCAAAAGAAAGATTAATCAATAAAATAACTTGTGTAAGGAAATCTTTACTTAGCTAGCCAGAATTGCAGCAACACAGTTGAGACTTAACCCTGTGAAATATGCTAGCAAGACATTCAGTTGTACCAAACTGCGACAGAGGTTTCATCCATACCACAACACCAAATGAAAAAGACTAGTCTAAATAAAATGCTGCAACATAATCAAAACAACTGTATAGATTTTTGATGGAGCAGTAAAATATTCAGTTCTGTCGCCCTGTTATTTCAGTAGATGATAACTGAAATTTAGAATAAGTCTTCAACAAATCAAGAAAACCTGATGACGTTCTTTAGTTCTTTCTAAAATGTTGCTGCAATGAAATTTGTAAAAAAAAGTAATTGTAAAAAAAACCCTATTACTGCTTTTGAAATGCTAATTTTATTGCTAGCACTTACTTCAGTAAGATGAGTGAATAATCCACTTTATTATTGTGTACTCACATTATCATAAATTCTAATCCTGATCATAGATGTTCTTAACTGTAAATCTCAGTGCTTCCCTGAACTTCAGGGTTCATTTTTTCTAATTACGGCAATACTTTGTAAAAAGTAAGTAAATTTATTAACTATAACTAATATTACATTCAGAAATTTCAGTCGCCATAGTCATTAATAACACCCTCACCATTTAACAGCAATAGTTTTTGTACCTTCCACAACACTGCCCTCCATTGCTGGAATTCTGTAACTGCTGAAATTGGCCTTCTGAAAATGATGACATTTACTGCCAGAATTCGATAGCTGCTTATATTGCAGTAACATCACTTCTGTACACTGGTGACCATGAATACATGGTCCTATTCCTTTGGCAGCCATCTACAGTGATCCACAAATAAGTTTGATTTCATCAGTTTTCGTCAAACGAACAACCTCTCATCATTCTTTCCACAATCTGACATTAAATGGAAATTATAACTATAAGTTTTCTTATTTTTCATACAAACCCTGACCTTTTTTTGTTTGATCATGGCACTGCTAGTGAGGTCAGCATTTATTGCCCATCTCAAACTGCCACTGGGAAGGTGGTGGTCACACTGTCGAACTAACAGTCTACTAGGCACAGGCACTCCACCAGTTCTGTTCAGCAGGCCATTTCAAGACACTGGCCTAATGATAGCAAACGGACAGAAATAATAGTTCCAAGAATAGAAATTGTGAGATTTTTAAAAATACATTTATGGAAATATGATATTACCGTCTTAGACATATTGCCCATCCCTAATTATCTGAGCAAGTGGTGGTGAGTTGCCTTTTTGACTTGTCACAATCCCTGTGGTGGAGGTGCACCCACAGTTGTTAGAGAAGAGATTCCAGGATTTTGTTTATCTTGGAAGGGATCCTGCAGCCAGTGGTGTTCCTGCATGTCTGCTGCCCTTGTTCCTCCTGTTAGCATAAGTTGTGGGTATGGAAGGTGGTGGTGATTGAGCACTGGCAAGCTGTTGCAGTTAATTTCATAAATGATATGCACTGTAGCCACTGTTTCCTAGTGATGGATGAGTGCCATCAAATAGGCTTTTTCTTTGATGTGGGTGGTTATGTGGGAGCTATAATCATCCAGGTAAGTGGAAAGTAATCCACGATGCTCCTGAGCTGTGCCAGGTAGGTGGAGGTTAGACTTTGAGAGTCAGGAAATGAATTATTCACGGCAGACTTCACAACTTCTGTTTCACTCATGAAGCCAATGTATATGGTTGGTGCAGTCAATTTCTACTCCGTAGTAACCCTAGAGATGTTAGTGGTCAGGCATTCAGCAATGGTGTCACAGAATGGGCGGCACGGTGGCGCAGTGGTTAGCACTGCTGCCTCACAGCGCCTGAGACCCAGGTTCATTTCCTGACTCAGGCGACTGACTGTGTGGAGTTTGCACGTTCTCCCCGTGTCTGCGTGGGTTTCCTCCCACAGTCCAAAGATGTGCAGGTTAGGTGAATTGGCCATGCTAAATTGCCCGTAGTGTTAGGTAAGGGGTAAATGTAGGGGTATGGGTAGGTTGCGCTTTGGCGGGTCGGTGTGGACTTGTTGGGCCGAAGGGCCTGTTTCCACACTGTAAGTAATCTAATCTAAAAAAGTAATCTAATCTAGAATGTCAAAGAAAGAAAATTAGGTTCTCTTTTGTTGAAGAATTGTCCATCACTTGAATGGCACGAGTATTACTTGTCACTCGTCAGCCCATATCTATGTACTGTTCCACACAGACAGGGACCGCTTCAGTATCTGAGGTGATCAAATGATATAAAACACTGTGCAATCAGCAAACAACCTAACGTTGTAATGGAGGGAAGGTCATTTGTTGAAGTAGCTGAAGGTGCCAAAAATAAAATTGAAGCTTTTATTGAAGTACTCATGAGGACAAATCATAAGAAACGCCAAATTAAAGTGAAAAACAACAGTTATACTGTATGAGGGCATAATGATAATTGGTTGGCAACGGTCTCTGATTGGTGGATTGCTATGAATGATTCCATGATGACTGACCATATTTTGATTAAATTCTAAACAAGGCAGTTTGACTATGCTTTGAAAAATGAAGTAGAGAATGATTGCCACCTACTCTGTTGAGCTGAAACAGGTGCCATGTGTGCACATCTTCTTTCTGCCTACAAAGAATAGGGCTTTGTGTATTAAGCACTACATTACTTGCTGCATCAGCACCTTCCTTTCAAATCTGAATAAATGTTGCTTGTCTGTTAATGTTGGTACTTGTAATGAATTGTCCTGATGAACATAAGATAAACCACCCGACACCTGGAGGAAAAACACCTCATCTTCCGCCTCGGAACACTTCAACCCCAGAGCATCAATGTGGACTTCAACAGTTTCCTCATTTCCCCTTCCCCCCACCTCACCCCAGTTCCAAACTTCCAGCTCAGCACTGTCCCCATGACTTGTCCTACCTGCCTATCTTCTTTTCCACCTATCCACTCCACCCTCCTCCCTGACCTATCACCTTCATCCCCTTCCCCACTCACCTATTATATTCTATGCTACTTTCTCTCCACCCCCATCCTCCTCTCATTTATCGCTCCACCCTTCAGGCACTCTGCCTGTATTCCTGATGAAGGGCTTTTGCCCGAAACGTTGATTTTACTGCTTCTCAGATGCTGCCTCAACTGCTATGCTTTTCCAGCACCACTAATCCAGAATCTGGTTTCCAGCATCTGCAGTCATTGTTTTCACCTAGTAAGATAAAACATGTACTATTTCAGCAACAGACCATGACTAAATATATTAGATGATGTTTGCACCTAGAACTCCACCATAACGAACCTGTGCATTAAATGTTTTGAGTTCAGATGATTGGCCTCCAGAAATCACAAGCATCTTCTTTTCTGGCTAGTATGACCCCACCTCCCACTTGACTCATGTTGACCTCAATTTTATTAGAGCTCCAAAGCGCACTTGGTCAAATACTGTCTTCGTGCCAAGCAATCACTCTCACCTTATCCTAAAATTTAAGTCTCACTTTCATAATCTCGAGTGCTGACCAAAAAAAAAGAGCTTAACCCACAGTTGGAGAGAAATACTTACATTAAACAACGTTTCAAAGCAGATTATAAAGGGAAGAGCTGAGTGATCAGCATTAAACTAAAGAGAACACACGATAGGAAATAAAAATACACAACTGAAACGTTCAAGAAACAGGCAGATGAACAGCAAGGCAAGCTGCTTCAAATGAAATACGCAGAGGCAACTTTTGTTTTACAAGACCAAAATTTTGTATCACCAGTATTAAATGTTTTAAAAAAACATGTGAAAAAAAAAATCGAATTCTACTTACCCGTACAATCAGGATCCATTTTATCAGAGACAATCCAAACCCACAGATTGCACCATAACGGCCTGCTATGGTATTAGTGAGGCAGAATGACAAACAAAAGCCAATCCAATTAAACAGGAATGCCACTGGAGAAACAAAATAAATACTTGTAAACTTTCAACAATTTGATTCAAGTACAAATCTTGCCCAAATAACTGAAGATTAACATTTTTTCCATGTTACATGATTTACTTACTTTTTTTTAAATTGAGGAAATCTGTTCTTCAAAAGTAGACACACATCTCAAACTCTTTCATTTTACAAGGATCTATGCTTGTGCTCATAGAGTCAGAGAGATGTACAGCATAGATAGACCCTTCGGTCCAACACGTCCATGCCGACCAGGTATCCCAACCCAATCTAGTCCCACCTGCCAGCACTCGGCTCATATCCCTCCAAATCCTTCCTATTCATATACCCATCCAAATGCCTTTTAAATGTTGCAACTGTACCAGCCTCCACCACTTCCTCTGGCAGCTCATTCTATACACGTACCATCCACTGTGTGAAAACGTTGCCTCTTCGGTCCCTTTTATATATCTTTCCCCTCTCACCCTAAACCTATGCCCTCCAGTTCTGGACTTCCCTACCCCAGGGAAAACACTTTGTATATTTATCTTATCCATGCCCCTCAATTTTGTAAACCTCTGTAAGGTCACCCCTCAACCTCCGACGCTCCAGGGAAAACAGCCCCAACCTGTATAACCTCTCCCGAAAGCTCAAATCCTCCAACCTTGGCAACATCCTTGTGAATCTTTCTTGAACGCTTTCAAGTTTCACAACGTCTTTCCAATAGGAAGGAGACCAGAATTGATGCAATATTCCAATGTCCTGTACAGCTGCAACATGACCTCCCAACTTCTGTACTCAATACTCTGACCAATAAAGGAAAGCAGACCAAACGCTGCCTTCACTATCCTATTTACCTGCAACTCCACTTTCAAAGAGCTATGAACCTGCACTCCAAGGTCTCTTTGTTCAGCAACACTCCCTAGGATCTTAGCATTAAGTGTAAGTCCTGCTAAGATTTGCTTTCCCAAAATGCAGCACCCCACATTTATCCAAATTAAACTCCATCTGCCACTTCTCAGCCCATTGGCCCAGCTGGTCAAGATCCAGTTGTAATCGGAGGTAACCCTCCTCACTGTCTACTACATCTCCAATTTTGGTCTCATCTGCAAACTTACCAACTGTACCTCTTATGCTCACATCCAAATCATTTATGTAAATTTCAAAAAGTAGAGGACCCAGCACTGATCCTTGAAGCACTCCACTTGTCAAAGGCGTCCAGTCTGAAAAACAACCCTCCACCACCACCCTCTGTACTCTACCTTTGAGCCAGTTCTGTATCCAAATGGCTAGTTCTCCCTGCATTCTGTGAGATCTAACCTTGCTATTCAGTGTCCCATGCGGAACTTTGTCGAACGCCTTACTGAAGTCAATATAGATCACATCTACCGCTCTGCCCTCATCAAGCCTCTTTGTTACTTCCTCAAAAAAACTCAATCAAGTTTGTGAGACATGATTCCCCATGCACAAAACCATGTTGACTATCCCTAATCAGTCCTTGCCTTACCAAATCCATGTACATCCTGTCCCTCAGAATTCCCTCCAACAACTTGCCCACCACTGAGGTCAGGCTCACTGGTCTATAGTTCCCTGGCTTGTCCTTACCACCCTTCGTAAACAGTGACACCACGTTTGCCAACCTCCAGTCTTCCGGCATCTCACCTGTGACTACTGATGATACACATCTCAGCAAGAGGCCCAGCAATCACTTCTCTAGCTTCCCACAGAGTTCTAGGGTACACCTGATCACGTCCTGGTAATTTATCCACTTTTATGCGTTTTAAAGCATCCAGCACTTCCTCCTCTGTAATATGGAGATTTTGCAAGATGTCACCATCTTTTTCCCTACAGTCTGTATCTTCCATATCCTTTTCCATGGTAAATACTGATGCAAAATACTCATTTGGTACCTCCCCCATTTTCTGTGGCTCCACACAAAGGCCGCCTTGCAGATCTTTGAGGGGCCTTATTCTCTCCCTAGTTACCCTTTTGTCCTTAATGTATTTGTAAAAACCCTTTGGATTCTCCTCAATTCTATTTGCCAAAGCTATCTCATGTCCCCTTTTTGCCCTCACGATTTCTCTCTTAAGTATACTCCTACTTTCTTTATACTCTAAGAATTCATTCGATCTATCCTGTCTATACCTGATATATGCTTCCTTCTTTTTCTTAACCAAACCCTCAATTTCTTTAGTCATCCAGCATTCCCTATCACCCTGACAGGAATATACTTTCTCTGGATTCTCGTTATCTCATTTCTGAAGGCTTCCTATTTTCCAGCCATCCCTTTACCTGTGAGCATCTGCCCCCAATCAGCTTTTGAAAGTCCTTGCCTAATACCGTCAAAATTGGCTTTTCACCAATTTAGAACTTCAACTACATCAGGAATGTTTCTAGATCTCTCACATTGTCCACACTGATAAGTCACGGATCTAATTCAGCAACACTATTCCATGAAGTAAAGTGACAACTGATAATTACCATGCTTGATAATTTATTTTGAAAAAGTAGAAGGCTTCTTGTGCTGCAGTGATTAGCATTCCTCCCTCTCATCCTGAAGGCCTAAGATCACACCACACCTGTTCCATAGGTGTATAATAACATCCCTGGATAAGTTAATTAGGAAATATCTACTTTCAAAATAGAACTCATGTAGTACTGCTACTTGATTGAAATCAGCAAAATACAGGCTTAAGAGGTAACTATGTTGAAAATTGCAAGAATTAGCATTTATTGCCAATTAATTTACTTTTACTTTAACAAACTGCCTTTGCCATTCTGCAATGAACCTAAAAATGCATGCCACATTAGTTTTCACAGTAAATACATTGCACCATAGTAATTTTAAAGGATACTCATTACAGTTAAACGCAAAGATTTTTTGTAGGATTTATTTCACCTGCGACCATGTTGCACAGTGTAATCTTTATAGAATAATAGCATCTCTCTCCTCCAGTAACGCTGTGTTTTCTCTCAATTTACAAATCTATTCATTTCGATTTTTGATTCCTTTTCCACTGCATCCCAATTTTTCTACACCCATTTCTCTTTCATTATTCTGTTTGCAATTGTCTGTTACAATTCTTAGCCAAAGTTTTTTCTGAATCTATTGTCTGTCATTCCATATTTAAATTTGTTTCCATTTCCTCTGGACTTCTTTCACAGTTTTTTTTCACTGTTTTACAGTTTCTACCTTAGCAAGAAAAGCACCAGGAATCATTGGCATCTATCTTAAAGTTCTGATGAACTTGGGACCGAATAGGTGTGACTGGTTATTTCTTTGTTAACATCCAAGAAACAGGCACCATTCCATCAATCTGGAGAGAGGGTAAAGTTATTGCCATCCTCAGGCCAGGCAAACCTGCAGTCGACATGGCTAGTGACTGACCACATTTCTGAGGTTGAGCCCAACCTTTAAGAATCAAACCGGTTTCAAACTTGGTAGGATCTGTGTTGACCAAGTTGACCAGTTACCAGTCACACTGATACTTGTTACTAACAAATACTTAGATAGCTGCTGCACTTATCAACTTTTCCTCAATAAATGAAACTGAGAGACAACATGGTCTTTTGCTGAAAGCTACCAGTGCCAGGCTACAATGCTTTCTTCAATGCTTAGTATTTGAAGACATAAAAAAGGTCATCAGTGATTGATTTCCCCAACGTATTGTTTTAAATACAATCTTTCATACATCCAAGTGAATGGCATGCCTCGTACTACTTATATGACACCTTTGCAGACAATTTGCCTCTCACTGGGAAGGTGTGGATCTCAGTAGCATCTTGCCCAATAACTTAAAAATGAGAAAGCAATATTTCAATTACTAATAGGTCTGCTTAAACAGAAATGAGACAACAGTCATTACTTTCCATTTACAGCAATATCTAGGTCATTTTGCAGAAAACCAATCAGGAATGAGCCATACTTTGAGTAACTTGGACTCCACCAAACACTGCAGCCTCGCAAACTGCTAAATTTGAAAAGGGTGGCAGAAAGACCAAAGTGAGAGTACACAATACAGAGGGATCTCGCAGGCACCAGCTGCACACAACTCCACAGAATCGTTAGACAATGTCCTCAACACATTACTTCAGATAATTAGTAGTACAATAAAACTAACACTGTCTGATAGCTCTTAGTCTTTGTCTAATGGTTGGCCTCTTGGTGTGCTCCTGAAGATAAAAATGGTGAAAACATTTCACTGCATTGCCAATCCATGAAGACCTTTAAGACCTCAGGTTTGGACTGATAAGTGAGAAATAATATTTTCAGCAAAAAAGTGCCAGGCAATGACTATGCCCAAAAAAGAAGATTTAATCATCTCTCCTTAACTTTCAATGATATTAATAATGTAAAACTCCACCAATATCAATACCAATGCTCAATTTGCCCACTGTTTTTCTTTCTAAAATACCTGCAGAAACTCATACTACTTTTGTTATATTTCGAGCTGGTTTTCTCTCCTACTCTAATTTCACCCTCCTGAGTAATCTTTTAGTCATTCTTTGCTGCTCCTTGTATTCTGTCAAATTTTGACTTGTCCTTTGTTACTGAGGAAAGATATAACTTTTCTTACAATCTGAACTATCTTCAACTTTATTAGACAACCAGAGATGGATCATTGTTCCCTTTAAATCTTTCTTTCTTACTGGAATGTAGTTTTTACAATTCTGAACATACAAATATTTCAACAACTGAATTAGGAGCAGAAGCAGGCCATTTGGCCCTTTGAGCCTTGCCTGCCACTCAGTAGGATCATGGCTGAGTGTGACTCACAACTCCAAGCTCCCGTGGGTTTCTGGTATGTTTGCATCCTCTGCTTAACAAGAATCTAAAAATATTCAAGTACTCTGCTTCCACCATCTTTTCAGAAGAGTTCTAAAGACCTACAACCCTCTGAAGTATTTAAAATATTTATCAACCTCTACAAAGACTGAGATTCCACAGCCAACTGGGGATGAGATTTTCAAAGCCATAACATTTGAGTCAAATAATTCTCATCTAGTCCTTAACCGGTATCCCCTTTATTTTCAATTTGTGCCCTCTGGTTCTATACTACCAAACCAGGAGAAACATTGTATGTGCATCAAACTTGTCTATACTTTTAAATTTGTGTAGGTTGCCTGTCATTCTTCAAAACTGCATAGAGGGAGACATGGTGGCTCAGTGGTTAGCATTGCTGCCTCACAGCAGTTTGATTCCAGCTCGGTCGACTGTGTGTGTGGAGTTTGCACACTCTCCAAGTGTCTGCGTAGGTTTCCTCCAAGTGCTCCAATTTCCTCCCACAATCCAAAGATGTGCAGATCAGGTGAATTGGCTATGCTAAATTGCCTAGGAGAAAGTGAAAACTGCAGATGCTGGAGATCAGAGCTGAAAAGGTGTTGCTGGAAAAGCACAGCAGGTCAGGCAGCATCCAAGGAGCAGGAGAGTCGATGTTTCGGGCATGAGTCCTTCTTCAGGAATGAGGAAGGTGTGTCCAGCAGGCTAAGATAAAAGATAGGGAGGAGGGACTTGGGGGAGGGGCGTTGGAAATGCAATAGGTGGAAGGAGGACAAGGTGAGGGGGATAAGCCAGAGTGGGGGTGGGGGCAGAGAGGTCAGGAAGAAGACAGGCCGCCTACTTGCTGAACGTTTCAGAGAACACCTCTGGGACACCCGGACCAACCAACCCAACCACCCCGTGGCTCAACACTTCAACTCCCCCTCCCACTCCACCAAGGACATGCAGGTCCTTGGACTCCTCTATCGCCGCCAGACCATAGCAACACAACGGTTGGAGGAAGAGCGCCTCATCTTCCGCCTAGGAACCCTCCAACCACAAGGGATGAACTCCGATTTCTCTAGTTTCCTCATTTCCCCTCCCCCCACCTTGTCTCAGTCAAATCCCTCGAACTCAGCACCGCCTTCCTAACCTGCAATCTTTTTCCTGACCTCTCCGCCCCCACCCCCACTCCCACTCCAGCCTATCACCCTCACCTTGACCTCCTTCCCACCTATCGCATTTCCAACGCCCCTCCCCCAAGTCTCTCCTCCCTATCTTTTATCTTAGCCTGCGGGACACACCTTCCTCATTCCTGAAGAAGGACTCATGCCCGAAACATCGACTCTCCTGCTCCTTGGATGCTACCTGACCTGCTGCGCTTTTCCAACAACACATTTTCAGCTATGCTAAATTGCCATAATGTTCAGAGATGTGTAGGGTTAGGTGCATTAGTCTGGGTGAATGTGGAATAATAGGGCAGGGGAATGGGAGGTGGGTTCCTGTTTGGAGGGTCGGTGTGGACTTGTTGGGTCAAATGGCCTGTTTCCACACTGTAGGGAATCTACGATATTTCATCTAGTACAGGCCCACTTTGCCCAAACTCTCTTCATAGGACAGTCCTGCCACTCCAGGAACAAGTCTGGTAAACAATTGTTGTACCCCGTCTGTGGCAATAATATACTTCCTGAGATAAGGAGACCAAAGTGGCAAACATTACTACTAGCATATTTTAACCATGTTTCTATACAATTGAAGTAAGTCTTCAGTATTCCTGTACTCAGATGATCTTTAAATAAATGTCAACATTCAATTAGGCTGTCTAAAAGCTGACTGCGCTTGCATGTTAGCCTTATTAACAAAGATACCAAAGTCCTTTTGCACATCTACACTTTCCAATCTCCCAGGATTTATTACTCTGCACGTCTGTATTTCGAAGCAAGTAGCTCACCTCACATTTTTTCAAAGTCAATTCCATCTGCCATACATCTGTCCAAATTCTCCTGAAAACACTTAATCTTCCTCACAACACACATTACTGCTTTGCTTTGTATTATCTGCAAATTTGGAAAATTACATTTGGTCCTATATCCATCTAAATGCCTCTTAAATGTTGCAATTGTACCAGCCTCCACCACATCCTCTGGCAGTTCATTCCATACACGTACCACCCTCTGCATGAAAAAGTTGCCCCTTAGGTCTCTTTTATATCTTTCTCCTCTCGCCCTAAATCTATGCCCTCTAGGTCTGGACTCCTCAACCCCAGGGAAAAGACTTTGTCTGATATATGATGTAAACGTTAGGGCCCCAAATACCAAAACTATTTTCCCAGCTTACTTTAGCCAGCCCTGCCTTGTTGTCCACATTATTAACCCACTTAAGGTTAAAACGCTAGCTTCAAATTCACCTTTCCTATCCCTCTAAACCTCCAAAAATGAATGTGAATTTTCATCATTTAAGATCACTGCTATTCAGGGATACCATTTATAATGTGGTCATGAATTAGTCCGGTCTCATTGCTGGATCCAGTATAGTTTACATTCTTATTTGTTCCAGAATGTGCTATTGAAAAAAAAACTGTCGTGAAAACAGATTGACTTATCATCCAGGATACCTTTGGAAATCTGACTAGTCCAATATATATATGCAGGTTAAAATCACCCAGGATTATTGCTGTACCTTTCTCATGGGGACCCCATTATGTATAACTATCCTATAGTGTGGTTAGAGATTTTTTAAAGCGCTCCCACCAGCAATTTCTTACCTTCACTATTTCTCATCTTCCTCTCTCTCTATTACACTAATGTCATCCTCAATCAACAGACCTATCCCCCTAGCTTTCCTTCTGAAACCCTTAAATATTCAGAACCCAGATTTTGTTACCTTGAAGCTATATCTTTGTAATGGCAATCAGATCATATGCAGTTAATACTGATTGACTGTGCAAATAATCTGTTTCATTATGAATGCCATGTACATTCAGATACAGGGTCTTTAGTTCTATCTTTTAACTTTTGGAACCTCTGATTTTATCTGTTGATGCACTTTAAGGTTCATACACTTTGTCGCTTACAGCTACATCTGACCATTGGATTCTCCTTTTCCACAAAACTTTCTCTCCAGCCTGGAACAGATATCGCAAACCTTGGTATGGGTAGACCACACAGTTATCCAGCCCTGAATTCTTCAGTTGCAAAGAACTGTGACCATTTCCTTGACTATGCTATTCCCTTTTACCATAGCTGTCTGATTGAAGAACTCGCTCTTCTCCAATGACTTCCGGTACTGTGGTGCCATGATCAATTCATCCATCAAGGCTGCAAGAACCAAGAACAATTAACAAGACAGAGGCTCCTCCAATTCTACATTTGCGGTCATGTTACATGCCTCACCTCCAGTCACACACTCCTGTCCCTAACCATACACTAAATTCATCTGATCATACCATGAGACAGTCACACTATTGCAACCAACGTGTCCAGCTAACTTTCCATTCCCTGATATGTCAGTGTAAATAACTTGGTCTCCAGCTCAAACTTGGAACTCTCAGAACTGCAGATGTGCGTGCCCTGGATCACACTGGTATCTAGGAACCCTCATATCCTGCAGTTACAACAAATCACCTGTCCTGCTACCTTTATTAAGAGATAATTAATTTTGTTTTTATTTAACCAATAAACCTCACTATTCCCACTGAGCTGTATTACAAGCAGTGAACTTTACTAATACTAATAAGCCCTTAAAATAACTGATAAATTCTGAGTTTCAAAAGATAAATGAGCAAAATAATAACTAAACAGTTAAGTGTTTTCTTGTGATGTCACTTTTTAATTAATTTGAACCTTGGAACACAAACCTTGGAACAGGGCTTCCAAGAACTCCAAATAGGGTTGCAAACTGGAGTTCTGGGGTTGTGTGTTCTGAGGCAGCAATGGCCACCCATGGAACTCTGGCCAAGTATTCCACTGGCCCTTGTTTACATAGTCCTCCTCTATCCACATCCTGCAGTTCACACTGAGGAGTCATAACAATTTTCAAGCCTTAAATTGTAGACATTGTTGGAAAAGGTTTGGGAAATACTGCCTTACAACATAATGAAACTTTAAACATTCACTCCTCCCACCAACAACTGACAGTGGCAGCGGTGTGTATCACATACAAGATGCACTGCAGCATCTCACCAAGGATCCTTCAACAGCAGCTTCTCAACCCACAATCTCTACCATCCAGAAGAACAGGCAATAGATAGCAACACCATCACCAGGAAGCTCCCCTCAAGCCACATACCATTCTGATTTGGAACTATATCTCGAATCACTGTCACTGGTTAAAAATCCTGGAATTCTCTTCCTACCAGCATCAGGAGCGTACTAAACCCAATTTACCACAGGAGCTCAACAGGGAGCTCACTAACAACTTCTCAAGGGCAAATCAGGATTGGACAATAAATGCTGACCCAGCCAGTGATATGCACATCCTAAGAAAGAATAAAATAAATATACTGAAAGTAAAACTCAAATCATGCACGTTTTTTAAGTTCTGAGAATACTTTGTATGATAGAGATTTTAACAGAAAATGACAAATAGTGCAGTTCTGGGTTAGCATAAAAATGCCAAAGATCTGTTGCATGATCAGGTATTAGTACCTCCAAGCTATAACCTCCATCAAAAAGTGGACACAAAAAAGAAATCAACTCTTCACTAAAAGACATTACATCTCCTTCACAAATGCATCTCAGGAGGACAGCCAAGCATGTGACTATGGTCATCCAGATCAAACTGCTCATCACATTGTGCATGAATATTTTCTACAAATATGTGCTGCAGGATTCAAGGCAACCCACTGAACAATATACATAGTGCCGTGTCCAACATGGACTGAGACTTGTAAATCTGAAAAATAATAAATACTATAAAGGGAGCATTAAGGCCAAGGCAAGCAACAAGATAGTAAACCAACTTAGCAGATCAATAATGGGGAATGATCTCACGAGGCACTGAGGGTGTCAAGCAAGCCTTATCCCATGATAATCTGTATGTTTCTGGCCACACAAAAAAAAATTCAAGGGTGACGTATTGTGTACTTGGCTGTATATAGTAAACTTTGAAGTGAACATTCGCAGTGGATGCTGATGCTGTTAAATTTAGAAATTTTATAAAATTTAGAGATATCGGAAGAGATGACCTGCTTTGAGACTTGACTCGAGGGAAAAAAATAAAGGGGACTTCATCAAATTCTTTAAGATTTGGCCAATGCAGATTCAGGAAAGTTCACAATAGTGGAGAACTTGGAGTCAAGAAAGTAAGAGTGCTATCCTCTGACATGGGCAAAAATGTGTCAGCTACCAGGTGTGCAGATGTTCTGATCGCATCAAAGAATTCCCCCTTGCTTATTAACATCACAGAACAATGCTGTCTTTTCAAATGCAAAGCTAAAAGCCTCGCTTAAGGATTTCGCTTCGCTTTCCTTAAAAACAACTCTCGTTAGGCATAGTCATATTAGTCAAGAAATTGTAATGCTCAAATCAGAGACCTTTCTAAAATGTTGAAGAAATTATTGTTCCAGCTATGTAGTTTCTTCAGCTTCATACAGGCAGGATAGGAGATTGTGTATCACTAGCCAGCAGAGCAGCTGAAGCTTAGGGTAAGAGTGTGCCTAATACAGAGGAATCTCGATTATCCGACATTCGATAATAGAATTTCGGATGATCTGAACAAGATTGCAAGGTCCCAATGCGCAGCTAACTATGTTATCTTGCACCAATTAACCAAGCAAAATAATCCCTGCCTCTGTCCTTCAGATAACCAAGGTTCCTCTGTACATAACACCCAACACAATATAAAATTTATACAAGTTCCGACAATGTTTGAAGACTATCTGAATGTAGAATAAAAAAGAACAACTGTACAAGTTGTACTTAATGGAATATTGCTCAGAAAACAGCATTTCAAGTATTTGCTGGGTTAAGTATAGATAAGTTGCAGAGCTGGCCAGAAATGTGGCAAATGGAGTTCAATGTAGCTATGTGTGAAGTCATTCATTTTGGTAGAAGTAACAAGAAGATGGATTACTGGGCTAATGGTAGGCTACTTGGTAGTGTGGATGAGCAGAGGGATCTTGGTGTCCATGTACACAGATCTCTGAAAGTTGCCACCCAGGTAAATAGTGCTGTGAAGAAGGCATATGGCGTACTGGGCTTTATTGGTAGAGGAATTGAGTTCCGGAGTCCTGAGGTCATGTTGCAGTTGTATAAGACTCTGGTGCGGCCTCATCTGGAGTATTGTGTGCAGTTTTGGTCGCCATACTATAGGAAGGATGTGGAGGCACTGGAGGTTTACCAGGATGTTGCCTGGCATGGTAGGAAGATCGTATGAGGAAAGGCTGAGGCACTTGGGGCTGTTCTCATTGGAGAAAAGAAGGTTTAGGGGAGATTTGATCGAGGTGTACATGATGATTAGGGGTTTAGATAGGGTTGACAGTGAGAACCTTTTTCCGCGCATGGAGTCAGCTGTTACTAGGGGACACAGCTTTAAATTAACGGGAGGTTGGTATAGGACAGATGTTAGGGGTAGATTCTTTACTCAGCGGTATGAGAGTTCATGGAATGCCCTGCCAGTATCAGTGGTGGACTCTCCCTCTTTATGGTCATTCAAGCGGGCATTGGATAAGCATATGGAGGATAGTGGGCTAGTGTAGTTTAGGTAGGCTTCGGTCGGCGCAACATTGAGGGCCAAAGGGCCTGTACTGCGCTGTATTTTTCTATGTTCTATGTAAATGCATTCCAAGACCATCACAGCAATTCCACAAAATTCCACAAGATGGCATGAATAGTCCATGAATACAAAGTGCTTCAAGTTACATTACCAAAAGGGGATGGAACATAACTGCAAAACTTGACTGTACAAATTTGCATGTTTAAACTCTTATATATCAGAGTCAATTTCTAAAACCGATTCTAATTAGGGAAGGATAACTGTTGTCCTATATTTGACTCCAGCTCTTATACTCGTGAAGCCTATAGATGTATAGACATGTGACTGATCTTGAACCTTGTCTCCAATATTGTTTCAATATTTTCAGGGTTCAAAAATCTGTCGCTCTCAGCCTTGAATATACTCAAGTTCCATCTGGAACACAGAACACAAACATTCTATAGTCATCAACTGAATAGCTTTTTATTCCAGAAGTTTTTGTTGAATTTGAATTTCATCACCTGCCATGATAGGATTTGAACCAATATCTCCAGCATGGGTTTCTGGATTACTATTTCAGTGACATTACCACCACGACACTGCCTTCCAAATGCTGGGGAACTATGCTTCTAATTCTAGACTCTCAAAATGAGGAAAATAGCCTGTTGGCACCAATCCACAAGTCCTCTCCAAATTTTACATGTTCCATATCAGTTCACTTCTCATGCTTCTGAGGCCCATTCTTCACAGTATCTCAGAACAACCTACCCATGCTAGAAATCCATTGTCTGGCAACACATTCCAGTTTAAAATGTTTACCTCGTCTATAGATTCAACTACATTGCAAAACCCAGTTTCTGTAGTCTTTATAGACGTACTTTCCCTCCAAATACAGTCCTCTGTGTTCCTCCTTCTGATTTAATCCTCTTCTCTGCAACAACTTTTAAAATGTCTCCACTTCTGCTGTCTCCAGCTGTAAAAGTCTGCCTCAAAATTTGAATCTGCACTTCTGATATTTCTTTTCCTGAGTTGGTTGTGAATCACATTACACCTAGTATAAGACACCCATATGTTTCTTTACATGAAAGGTGCTTTACAAAGAGAAGTTACTATCAAAAGGCCCAGTTTGCACATGACAATAAACTGGGCAGGTCACCAATTTGCAATAAAGGATTAACAAGTTATCTAAATGGAACAGACAAATGCCACATGGAATTTAGCTCAGACAAGTGTAGAGTCAGAAGATTAAACAAAACTCATCTTATTTGCGTTAGTGCATCATGGTCCATTTCCCTTCTACCTCAGCCCCCCATCCATACCATTGCCATCTTTCAACATTACCATGCCGATGCTTGCTTTGCTATCTTTCCTTCATCTACGAGCCACAGATTCTAGTTTGCAAACCACAACTGCATGCTGAGTGGTTGATGTACAGAGTGTTAAAATTACCAATTCAACAGGAGATTTAAACTAAGGGCACATAATTATACTACTAAGGGTTAACTTGAATGTGTACTAGGCCTTGTGGAGTGCATTTGGTGTACTGTGCTCAGTTTTGGGTGTGTTACAAAGATTAATACACCTTTATCAGAAGCAATCAGGAGAAACAATGGATCTGATTTCTAAATTTAGAAATGTTATAAAATTTAGAGATATCGGAAGAGATGACCTGCTTTGAGACTTGACTCGAGGAATAAAAATAAAGGGGACTTCATCAAATTCTTTAAGATTTGGCCAATGCAGATTCAGGAAAGTTCACAATAGTGGAGAACTTGGAGTCAAGAAAGTTCTATGATGTACAGTATTCAAGGGCTAAGAAACACTTCGAACAAGAAAAAAATAAATTTATAATAGATTACCAAACAAATATTTCTTCAAACAAACAGAATTAACTTTTTCTATTTACGATAATGCAATATTAGTTGTTCTAGAGTCACAGCAATCGACATGAGGGGAGGTTTATTGTTTAAGTTGGACACAAAAATTGTCGTATCCAAGACGTAACCATGTTTTATTCTCAATGGAAATATTCAAAAAGAACAAAAGATTTAGACGTAATAATTCTAAAATTAGTGCATTTATTTAACAAAGCTATTTAAATAGAGATGGTTAATTAAAAGCAAAAGGCAAAAGAAGAAAAAGCCAATCATTCAGATGTTATTGATGGGCCAAATCAAGCTCTTTACTTTAGATAATCAAACCGCACAATGTTATAAACACAAATCCCAAAATGTACATTGAAGGAAAAGGTATTAAAAAGGAGCGATTCAATCCATTATCAGTGATAATGATAGAAAACTGATAGAAATCCTACACCGCTTAACTTTGTCACAAACCATGTCAACCCATCATCCAATGATAGTGTTAGGTCCTTGGATAGCACCTTCAAAACCCACAATCACTTCCATCGAGAAGGACAACGGCAGCAGATTCTTGGGAACACCACCACCTGCAAGTTCCCTTCTAAGCCACTCATCATCAAGATTTGGAAGTACATCGCTGTTCTTTCATTGATGGGCCAAAATCTTGGAAACACTACCTAATGGCATGATGGATCTGCCTACAGTAGACAGATGGTAGCGGTTTAAGATTGCAGCTCACTAGGCAGCAATGCCTACACCCCATGAGAGAATAAAAATCTCTATGCTATAAGTAAACATGGCAAGCAAAGCCTACGAACAGTGCTGTAAGTATTATTCTAAATTATAAACTAGTGTTCATTTACTTTATTGCAGAGTTCTATGAAATCCTTTCACCGACTAAATCTATTCATATGTAATGCAAAACTTGGAACGAGAAATCATTATTACAATTTATATGTGTTCTAGAGGGTTCAAGCTGCTGAATAAATGACATTATTCTAACGTTTTAATTGAATAAAATCCAAACCACAAGAAATTGATGTAGACTTACTGAAAAATGCTAACATGAAGATGCCATCATTGCCTACTCTCAGCTGGTCAGCATCATTGAAGTCATCTCTTGGTGGAAAGTCTTCCTCCTATATTTGTAAGGTGACACAATGCTTTATGTGAAAGCATGCAATTTTGAATTATAATCAGAAAAAGTTTAAATATATATTACTAACATTTCTGCACCACCATATCTCCACATTGTATCTTTCTTAAATGATATCCAGTAAAATATCACCTTAAACTTCAGAAGAAGTAGTTTAAAAAGAGAAATTATTTGAAGAATGTACAATTTTTTTGTAATAATCTTGGGAAACAGAGATTATGTTTGCAATGTTGCAAACATAGTGACAACATTTTCACCAGTTCTTATTTCTAATAAAATTATACAGACATTCTAATAAATTCTGTTTTCATTTAGTAATTGAGGCAATTTTCCACTTGTTTACGATGTCACCAGGATATAATGACTCAGGAAAATCTTCCCCAAAGGTATTAACAAAACAACAGTTGCAATGTTTAATACTTGTTTAGAATCATAGAGATATACAGCACGGAAACAGACCCTCCTGTTCAACTTGTCCACACTGACCAGATATCCCAAACCAATCTAGACCCACCTGCCAGCATGTGGCCCATATCTCTCCAAACCTTTCCTATTCATATACCCATCCAGATGCCTTTATATGTTGCAATTGTATTGGCCTCCACACTTCCTCTGGCAGCTCATTCCATACATGCACCACCTTCTGCATGAAAACGTTGCCCCTTAGGTTTATTTTATATTTTTCCCCTCTCACCTTAAACCTATGCCCTCTTGTTCTGGACTTGCCCACTCCAAGGAAAAGACCTTGTCTATTTCTCCTATCCATGCCCCTCATGATTTTATAAACCTCTATAAAGGTCATCCCTCAGCCTACGATGCTCCAGGGAAAACAGCTCCAGCCTGTTCAACCTCTCCCTATAGCTCAAAGCCTCCAACCCTGGCAACGTCCTGTTTCAAAGAAAATCATTTTTTTTAAAAAAGTGATTAAATGGAATTGAACAACTTAAAATTGTATAACGGTGTGGAAAAATTGTGAAAGTGATGTATTTTGGGCAGTACAGTGCAACTTTTTAAAACACATGTCTTAAAATGAGTGTGACCATTTACTATCTAACTGTTAACAATATTTCTTCCTGTAAGATCTATACACAAAGCTCACAGAGCACTTCACTTCGCATTTTGTTGATATTGCAAATTCATTGTCTCAAATAAAATTTAAGCTAATCTGCTTAAGGCTGTAAACCCTGCGACAATAGTCACCAAATGTGGACTTCAGCAGTTAAGATAAAGTTCACGTAATTATGTTTATAACATAATGGATATAATAGGTGGGACAACAAACTCTGGTGGGAGAAACATTTGGAAGCAAATTTGAGGGACAGAATTAATTTGTACTTGCAGATGCAAGGATTAAGCAAGAACAATCACTGTGGTTTTCATGAGGAGGCCATTTTAACCCCCAACCTGATTAGATTTTTCCAAGATGTGACTGGGGTGGGGTGGGCTGAGGTAAGGTGGCGGGGGGTGGGGGGGGGGGGGGGAGAGAAGAGAGACAGAAAGACAGAACTGGAGGGCATAGGTTCAAGGTGAGAGGGGAAAGGTATAAAAGGAACCTTGGGAGCAACTTTTTCACGCACAGGGTATGCATGAATGGAATGAGCTGCCAGAGGAAGTGGTGGAGGCTGGTACAATTACAGCATTTAAAAGGCATCTGGATGGGTATATGAATAGGAAGGGTTAAGAGGAATATGGGCCAAGTGCTAGCAAATGAGACTAGATTGGGTTAGGATATCTGGTTGGCATGGACAAAGTGGACCGAATGGTCTGTTTCTGTTCTGAAAATCTCTATGACTCTATAACTAGGTGTTTAGATGAGGGCAATGCTTTTGATGTAGTCTATTTGGACTACAGAAGGCTGTTGATAAGATCCCTCATGGGAAATTGATAGCAAAGGTAGGAGTCCATGGACACGTGAAACTGTTATGAAACCTGTCCTGGCCAATATCTATTTCTTGGTCAGCATCTGGTCATGTTTGCTGGTTGTGTGGACCTTGCTGCAGGTTAATCCATGTCTCCCTATATTACAATTATAGTTGAAGGTGCTCAGTTTCTGTTCTAAGTCTCTTTATAGGAATAGAAATTATTCCATGAAATTTGGCTAATTGCATCCAGAAAGGACTGAGTGGCAGGAGGCAGAGGAAGATGGTCGAGGAGTGTTCATGTGTCCATGTCCATTTTGCAGGGAACAGTGTTGGGATCCTTGCTGTTTGTGGTATACATACACAGAACAATTAATCACTGAGCTTGCAGCTGAGACAAACATTGATGGATGGAAAATAATGATGAGGATAGACCTAGATTACAGGTGGATATAATGGGCTGATCAGTGGTAAAAGGAATTCACTCAAGATAAGTGTGAGACGAGGCACTTAGGTAGGACAAACAAAGCAAGGAAATATGAATGGTAGGACACTGGGAAACACTGAGGATCAAAGGGACCTTGATGTTAATGTCCACTGGTCCCTTAAAAGGTAAAGGGACAAGTAGATAAAGGAGTTAAGAGGCATCTGGGATCCCTGTCTTTATTAGAATTTCAGAGCGGGGAGGTATGCTAGAATGGCATAAAAAGATGATTATGTCACAGATAGACTATAGTATGCAGCTCTGGAATCCATTTTAAGGAGGGAGGTGTTTGCACTGGAGAGAATGCCTAATCTGGAGAGTTTCAGTTATGACGATATTGGCTAGAGTAGGGTAGTTTTTCTTGAAGCAGAGGAGACAGAGTGGGGACATGATTGAGATGTTTAAAATTATGAAGGGCATAGACAAGGTAGACAGAATGGAACTTATTCCCTTGGTGGAGAGATCAATGATTAGGTGGCACAGATTTAAGGCAAGGGGCAGGAGGTTTAGAGGTGATATGAGGAAAAAGAATTCACTCATAGGTGGTGGGAATCTGGAACTCAGTCTGGAAGTGTTAAAAGCAGAAGCCCTCATAACATTTAAGAAATATTTAGATGTACACTTTTAATACCAAGACATACAAGGCTGTGGATCAAGATCTCAAAAATGGGATTGTAACAGTTAGATGATGGAGTATGCGCTGGGCAAAAACAACGAGCCCAAGGGCCTTTTACCTCTAGTACTCTGAAATACCCTTATTTTGTCACCTCCTTCTCCTTTAAGCTAATAATCTCCAATCTTATTTCCAACTGTACCAAATCTACTCCAGTACATACAACAGGGTAAGCTTAAATTTGAAAAATCTAAATTTAAGTTTAACCCTCTACTTGGAGATATCTCAGCCATATATTACCTGAAGAAGATCATTTACCAATGCTACTTTAAAACTTCCAAAAAAAAATACAGTTGCTCTGACTTGCCCCCTCCCTCCCTTTGGCACAAAATAATTTCTATTCCTATAAAGAGACTTAGAACAGAAACTGAGCACCTGCAACTATAATTGTAATATAGGGAGACATGGATTAACCTGCAGCAAGGTCCACACAACCAGCAAACATGACCAGATGCTGACCAAGAAATAGATATTGGCCAGAACAGGTTTCATAATAGTTTCTACTCTACTGTTGTTAGAATACTGAATGGGCTCACGAACGCTTAACATTCACTTGTATCTGTGTTTTTGTTTTTGCTGCTGTTTAGCTATTAGTTAACTAGGATAGAAAAATAAATTAGTGATCTGCCTGTATTGCTTGCAAGACAAAGCTTTTCACTGTGCCACGTGACAATAAATTCAATTCAATTCAATTCATTCAATGAGGAGAATGCCATGGTTCATATAATAGTACCCTGGGATCTTTTATGCCCATTTAACAGAACAGATTGAATCTCAATTTAACACACTAGCTGAATGATTGTATCTCCGACAGGCAGGACTCACTCAATAATGCACTGAACTGCAAACTCAAGATGATTTGCAAAGGAATGGGAAGTGAACACAATCTTCTGATTTAAGAGTCAACAGTGTATCATTCAGTGAGTCAAAGCTGATGCAAAAAACTCAATTAATTCTAACATAACAACACACATGTAGGAATGTAAGCTGAATTATTTGGAAATATAATCTTCCATGTAATTAAAGTTATAATTGAAACTCTATTTATGACATATTTGATGAGACAATCAGCTACTGCACAGTTACAGTATTACTGTGGTTTCTTTCTTAACTCAAGTCTTGTGCTCCTTTTTACTCTAATCCCTTCCCTCATTTTGGCCTTGAGTGTTTACACGCCTGGGTTCACCTGCAATAATTTGGAGCTAAGAGAATGATTAATTAGGCTCTTGTTAACATAGGCAGAAGACATCTACACAACAATTTTTGCTTAGTGGGTATAAGTATATGAATAACGACCATTTGCAATTCATGTCGAATTGACAGATGTAAAATGCTGAGTTCTTTGTGATAAAACCACTTTTAGAAGTTACAGAGGATTGACAGCACACAAACAGACCATTCAATCTAACCAGACAATACCAACATTTATTGTCCACTTTAGCAATCTCCTCTCCTTCTTCAACTAACCCCAGCATCATAATTCCTTTATATTTCCATCGTATCTAGCTTCTCTCTGAATGTATCTATTGTACTCACCTCAACAATCTGCTGTGGTAGCATGCTTTGCCTGCATGCTGCTCAATGGATTAAGATGCTTCGGCCAAATTCTTTAACTGAATTTTTAATGATAACCTTATAATGATGGCCTCCAGTGTTGCTCTTCCTGCCAAGTGGGAACAGACTGACTGTCTGCTCAGAAAATCTTCACAATTTTAAAGGCCTCTTTTACTTCTCCCTCACATTTACTTAATTATGAAACGCAGCTTGTTCATTATCATTTGCTATATAAATCACTCTTGATTTCTTCTATCATCCTTGCAAGTCTTTACTCCACCTTCAGTGCGTCCATCGTTTATACAGGTGACTAGAATTCTAAGCAGCACTTCAGTTATGGTTTAACTAAGGTTAAATAAATGTGTAGTATAATGTCTTTGCTTTTAAATTCAAATGAACATAAACCCAAGTGCTCTGTTTGCATCCTTATGGCCTTGATAACCTGTCACTACTTTTAGTGATTTTCATATTAGAACTCCCAAATTCCTCAGTTCTTCTGCACCATTTAGATTCTTATTTTTAAAGCAAACTCTATTCTTCTTGCCAAAATTTATCCCATGTCAAAACTCCATTTAATATTTAAATATTTAATCTGCAAGTTGTTAACATCTTCCTGCAATTTTTCCTGGTCATGCTCAGAATAGAGTCATAGAGATGTACAGCATGGAAACGGACCCTGCGGTCCAACCGTTCCACGCCGACCAGATATCTCAACCCAATCTAGTCCCACCTGCCAGCACCCACCCATAGCCCTCCAAACCCTTCCTATTCATATACCCATCCAAATGCCTCTTAAATGTTGCAATTGTACCAACCTCCACCACTTCTTCTGGCAGCTCATTCCATACATGTACCACTCTCTGAGTGAAAAAGTTGCTCCATAAGTCTCTTTTATATCTTTCCCATCTCACCCTAAACCTATGCCCTCTAGTTCTGGACTCTCCGACCCCAGGGAAAACACTTTGTCTATTTATTCTATCCATGCCCCTCAATTTTGTAAACCTCTGTAAGGTCACCCCTCAACCTCCGACGCTCCAGGGAAAACAGCCCCAGCCTGTTCAGCCTCTCCCATTAGCTCAAATCCTCCAACCCTGGCAACATCCTTGTAAATCTTTTCTGAACCCTTTCAAGTTTCACCACATCTTTCCAATAGGAAGGAGACCAGAATTGCACGCAATATACCAACAGTGGCCTAACCGATGTCCTGGACAGCTGCAACATGACCTCCCAACTCCTGTACTCAGTACTCTGACCAATAAAGGAAAGCATACCAAATGCCTTTTTCACTATCCTAGCTATCTGCAACTCCACTTTCAAGGAACTATGAACCTGCACTCCAAGGTCTCTTTGTTCAGCAACACTTCCTAGGACCTTACCATTAAAAGTCCTGCTAAGATTTGCCTTCCCAAAATGCAGCACCTCGCATTTATCGGAATTAAACTCCATCTGCCACTTTTCAGCCCACTGGCCAATCCAATCAAGATCCTGTTGTAATCTGAGGTAACCTTCTTCAACTGCCCTCTACACCTCCAATTTTGGTGTCCTCTGAAAAGTTACTCACTGTACCTCTTATGCTCACATCCAAATCATTTATGTAAATTACAAAAAGTAGTGGACCCAGCGCCAATCCTTGTAGCATTCCACTGGTCAAAGGCATCCAGTCTGAAAAACAACCCTCCACCACCACCCTTTGTCATCTACCTTTGAGCCAGTTCTGTATCCAAATGGCTAGTTCTCCCTGTATTCCGTGAGATCTAACCTTGCTAATCAGTCTCCCATGGGGAACCTTGTCGATCACCTTACTAAAGTTAATATAGATCACATCTGCCGCTCTGCCCTCATCAAGCCTCTTTGTTACTTCTTCACAAAACTCAATCAAGTCTGTAAGACATGATTTCCCACACCCAAAATCGTGTTGACTATCCCTAATAAGTCCTTGCCTTTCCAAATCCATGTACATCCTGTCCCTCATGATTCCCTCCAACAACTTGCCCACCACGAACGTCAGGCTCACTGGTCGATATATGGTTCCCTGGCTTGTTCTTACCCCCCTTCTTAAACAGTAGCACATTAGCCAACCTCCAGTCTTCCAGCACCTCACTTGTGACTAACAATTATACAAATATCTCAGCAGGAGGCCCAGAAATCACTTCTCTAGCTTCCCACAAAGTTCTAGGGTACACCTGATCACATCCTGGGGAGTTATCCACCTATATGTGCTTCAAAACATCCAACCTTCCTCCTCTGTAATATGGATATTTTGCAAGATGTTTTGCATCTATTTCCCGACATTCTATATCTTCCACATCCTTTTCCACAGTAAGTACTGATGCAAAATACTCACTTAATATCTCCCCCATTTTCTGTGGCTTCACAGAAAGGCTGCCTTGCTGATCTTTGATGGGCCCTATTCTCTCCCTACTTACCCTTTTGTTCTTAATGTATTTGTAAAAACCCTTTGGATTTCCCTTAATTCTATTTGCCAAAGCTATCTCATGTCCCCTTTTCGCCCTCTTGATTTCCCTCTTTAGTATACTCCTATTGCCTTTATACTCTTCCAAGGGTTCATTTGACCTATCCCATCTGTACCTTACTTATGCTTCCTTTTTTCTTAACCAAACCCTCAATTTTTTTTAGTCATCCAGCATTCCCTATACCTACCAGCCTAACAGGAATATACTTTTTCTAGATTCTCGTTATCTCATTCCTGAAGGTTTCCCATTTTCCAGCCGTCCCTTTACCTGCGAACATCTGCCCCAAATCAGCTTACGAATGTTCTTGCCTAATACCGTCAAAATTGGCTTTTCTCCAATTTAGAACTTCAACTTTTAGATCCGGTGTATCCTTGTCCATACTATTATAAATCTAATAGAATATGGTCACTGGTCCCATAGTGCTCTCCGAATGACACCTCAGTCACCTGCCCTGCCTTACTTCCCAAGAGTAGGTCAAATTTTGCACCTTCTCCAGTAGGTACATCCATATACTGAATCAGAAAATCTCCTTGTACACACTTAAATTCCTCTCCATTGAAACCCTGAACACTATGGCAGTCCCAGTCTCTATATTTGAAAAGTTAAAATCCCCTACCAAAACCATCCTATTCTTACAGATAGCGGAGATCTCCTTTCAATTTCACTCTGACTATTAGGACGTCTATACTCTAATCCCAATAAGGTGATCATTCCTTTCTTATTTTTCAGTTCCACCCAAATAACTTCCCTGGATGTATTTCCAGGAATATCCTCCCTCAGCATCGTTGTAATGCTATCCCTTGTCAAAAATGCCACCCCACCCCTCCTTCCCTCTCTTTCTATCCTTCCTGTAGCATTTGTATCCTGGAACATTCGGCTGCCAGTCCTGCCCATCCCCGAGTCATGTTTCTGTAATTGCTATGACACCCCAGTCCGATGTTCCTAACCATGCCCTGCATTCATCTGCCTTCCCTGTTAGGCCCCTTGCTTTGAAATAAATGCAGTTTAATTCATTAGTTCTATCTTGTCCCTGCCTGCCCTGTTTGACTCGCTTCTGTTCTCAACTGTACCAATCTCAGATTGATGTCTTTCCTCACTATCTCCCTGTGCTCCCACCACCCCCCCCCACCCCCAACCACCTACTAGTTTAAATCCTCCCGAGCAGCTCTAGCAAATTTCCCTGACAGTATATTAGTCCCCTTCCAATTTAGGTGTAATTTGTCCTTCTTGTACACGTCACTTCTACCCCAAAAGAGTTTCCAATGATCCAAAAAAAGGGTATCCTTCTCCCATACACCAGCTCCTCAGCCATGCATTCATCTGCTCTATCCTCCTACTCCTACCCTCACTGGCTCATAGCACCAGGAGTATTCCAGATATTACTACGCTTGAGGACCTCCTTTTTAAATTCATGCCTGACTCTCTGTAATCACCCTTTAGAATCTCAACCTTGTCCCTTCCTATGTCGTTGGTTCCAATGTGGACAATGACCTCTTCCTGGCCTCTTTCCCCCTTGAGTACATTCTGCACCCTCTGAGACATCCTTGATCCACGCACTTATGGCTCCAATTCACATAAACTGACCCATCCTCTCACTCACTCACTAATTACTCATCACTGCTGGGATTCTAGTATGGGCACCATATATGGACCAGTCATGTTCTAGGTCAAGCATTACCAGAAAAAGCTGCCCTTCATAGTGCACATACTAGGAGGAAAATGAAAAAGAAACTCTTTCAAGAGCACATAAGTGGCACAGGTGACACTCCATTGCAAATACAAGTCCACATTTTTAAATGTATTGCTATTCTACTTAATCACCTGCCATGATCAGCAGTCACAGTAACCACAGCTCCAAAGGTTAAATCACCTTCGCACAACTTGGTAGAGCCATATCTAAGAAAGTGGCAAGGGCTATTCTTTGTCCAATGCCCAGCAGAGTATAACATTTTCTCATTAATATGGGAGCAAAACACTCTGGAATGCCTTCAGACAGCTGGAACTTTTATGCGACAAAAGCAAGGGAAAGAAACAACAAATTGAGAACAGGGACTGCTTGTCTTTTGAGCAACAAGAGATTAACAGTAAACGAATAATCACTGCACCCAGCTCACATCTACTGAAACCAGGTGTCAATTAAGTCCTATTTAGCTTATTACACCCAAAGTTACAGCACTGTAATATGCAACAGGTGATGCTCCTCCTGCTCAATGCCCTCATTTTCCTTTTCGGAAGACTGTTGCTGTTCTGCCAAGTCTCTATCACATTGCCCTTTTTGCCTCAAGTTGGACAGAACACAGCAACTGAGTCAAGACGACGGACGACTGACCAAGGTTTACCAAGTCAAGCTGGAGGCAAGGGTCTTTTTTTTTAAAAAGAGTATGTTGATCTTAAGCACAGGATACATTGTTTAATTTTTAAACTCAATTTAATTCTTTATTTAACTGTAATGTGCATTTGGAAACTATATTGTTCCCTCCCTGCAGCTGGGCCCTGGAACTCCCTTTCTAAAAGCACTTTGGGTATACCTATGATACACTGATGGCAGCATTTCAAGAAGGCAGTTTACTGTAACCTCTGTTGGGCTTTGGGATGGGCAATAAATGCTACCTATTCAGTGATGCCTATGTTTATTAAAAACATTTTAAACAAGGTTCCCATTATAGTCAGCTTTGGCAATTTGCTTCACTAGAAAATTAAACAATCAATACAAACTTAATGCTAATTTGATTTTAAAATAGCTTTTTTGTACACTGTGTCATACTTCTATTTTCCTCGGTGCTCATGATTATCATCTAGTTAAATGGTCAGAAAAATCCTCAGTTCCAGGTATTGACTGTTCCAGGACAAGAAAAACAGAAATTGCTGGAGCAACTCAGTAGGTCTAACAACATTTGTGGAGAGAAAGCAGTGACCCTTCTTCAGAACTGATTGTGGCTAGGAAGAGATTGATATGTGTGCTAAAGATGGTGTGGGGGAAGAATAAACAATAGGTGGAGATGGAGCTCAGAGTTGCTGGGCTCCATGTCCACTTATCGCTTACTTCTCACTCCCCTCCCCTCCCCACTCTCAGTATCTATACCAATCTTTTCCTAGTCACAATTAGTTCTGAAGAAAGGTCATTCACCCAAAATGTTAACTCTGCTTTCTCTGCATAGATACTGCCAGACCTGATGAGTTTCTGCAGAAATTTATTTTTATCTTAGATTTCCAGCATCTGCAATTTTCTTTTATTTGGCCAGTTCAAAGTTTTGCCTCATCATGTAAACTCCTGTTTTGTTGGTGCTATAAATATCTCCTGAATTGTAGTTCAGCACAAATATCCACAGACTATAAAGTTGACACCTCAGTTTAAAACCAACCCTTATGTCAACAACACTCTCAAATTTCAAATCAAGCTATTTAAAGTAGCCCATCTAAGTTTGAATCTTTTGGTGCCTAAAGAATAGGTTGATTTTTAAGCCATTGCACAAAACCCCAGCTTAATATCCTTCTCTGGCTAACCAACCGATGGACACCTTCTTCAAGACTTTTGAGAGTTGCAGTGCTCTTTGTAAAGTTAAGTTTTTTCAACTTAGGATTTATGGTTTTAATTTTATGGTGCAAGTTATAGCAGATTTGATGCTTTGTTTTCACAGACAAAGAAAATCTCTTCCTCAATATGTGCGTGCATGTACATGCCTTCTTGTCATAGTTGCCTTTCGAAGACAGTTGCCAATTTTCAGTCTGCTTGCAAACTTCAGTCAAAAGCAAAAAAATAGCATAGAATTCGCATTAAAACTGGCATTATTCCAATTAGTATCAGCTTGAGTACCTGTTGTATCCAAGTCAGTCTAGATTGAGCGTGCTTAAATGTTAGTCAAAATAGGGGTGATTTCCATTTAAACACAATGGGTATTTCTTTTGGAAGAACTGGGACTCTTAAACTGTCCATATTATAGGCCGTCATCATCATATCAAACACACATTGCATGAATGCTTTGTTGTTTAGAACCAATTATCCTCAAGCGTTACCACTAATTCCCAGTCACTTAAGTCAATTCTCCATCCCTTTTCTTCTCCAATCCCTCTGTTTTAAAGTTCTACAACATTTCAACATAGAAGTAAGTCTTTGCCATTTCCTGTTTCTTTTTGAATACTTTTATAATTAATACATTCCAGCACTGAAGACTCAGTTGGTGAAACATCAACTTAGCTCTCCTCTCTACAGATGCTGCCTGACCTCGAGTTGATTCAAATTTTCTGTACTCCAAAGATCCCATCAGCCGTGTCACCACCATTTTTAATAAACTTGCTTGTCCAATGTAGATGCTTCTGTCATTTGAGACAATTCAGCATTAGTTGGATCCGCAGCAGCAGCTTTTCAATACACAACCTATAGAGCAGTAACATAGACTTTTAAAGCTATTTGTAAGAACTACACTCAAACTTAAAAATGATATTACAGTTTCAACCTATTCATGTATTTTAGTTGTCCTTTCCTATTGTATTATGACAGGGGACTAATTTTTGCTTAATGCTTTAAGGATTCTAGATTTTGAAATTTTTGTAATACATTGCAAAATGGATCCAAATGTTCATATTTGCTGGCATACATTCAGAGAACTTGGTGTTCCAAAATAGACTAGTTGCATTCAGTCCTGCCTTGGAGTAGGAGTGTGACTCTGTGCAATGTTTCCAAAAGGTCACCCACAACTGTTAAAGGATCACTGAAGAGCAGATCAAAGTATTATTTGGAACTGAAAGACAGATGTCGACTCCATGCAGAGAAGTACTATTTCACTGAACTGCTGAGAAGGCAACGTGTTCTATGCTGTTGGAGCTCAGGTAGAAGTCAAAGGATGTTGCATATGTTAATGCAATGAATACCTGTACTCAGAATAAGCTGGGTGTTATGGGTAGTTCAGTGCAGGAGAGCGAGAGAGAGAGCGCGAGAGAGAGAGCGCGAGAGAGAGAGCGCGAGATAAAGTCCTCAGTGTTTGGTGCAACTGAGCAGTGTTTGGAGCTCTGAAAAAAATCAGCAGCAGTATTAGCAGTGGGTAAAAAAGCTGAATGGTGTCTCCATGTAGTGCCAGATGCAGGAAGCAATATATTGCCAAGATTAAAGATTGGAGGTGGAGGTAGTAGGGGCTGCAGATAAAGAAGGGTTGGGGGAGCAGTTTGGGTAGGGAGAGGAGCAGAATGGTGAGGTCATGATATGTGAACACAGCTGGTAGGTACAACCTGGTTAATTGATGGGAGGAATGAGTATGGACATATCGGAGAGGGAGAAGGAAGGGGAATTAAAATGGGCAGTGACCGGGAGGTCAGGCTAGCCCTTACGGGCCTGGCTGAGATGTTCGGCAAAATGCTCCCTTTGCTTACCATAGAGAAGACCACATAGAGACCACCAGATGCAGTAAACTAGGTTGGAGGAGATGCAGGTGAACCTCCGTTTCACCTAGTGAGGGAGGTGGTGTACCGGCAGATTTTTCATCTTTTACGGTTGCAGGGGAAGGTACCAGGGTAGTTGTTGGGATGTTTGTTACAAATCAAAGAATGACAAAGGCCACAGTCCTTGTGGAAAGAAGATGGGTGGGGAGCGGAAGATGTCTAATTGGTGGGGTCTAATTGGAGTCGGCGGAAATGTTTGAGGATGATAAGTTGGATGCGGAAGCAAGTGGGGTGGAAAGTAAAGACAAGGGGAACCCTGTCTTGATTAAGTTGGGGGGGGGGGGCAGTCAGGGGCGAGGGGGTGAGGTTTAGAGCAGTGGAGCAGGGAATTGACAAAGTTGCAGTGGAGGGCTGATGACAGAGGGAGGAAAGAACATTGTTTATAATAGGTGGACATCTGGGATGCTTGTGAGTGGAATGTCTCCTTGTCAGAACAGATGCGACAGAGATGAAGGAATTGAGAAAATGGCACATAGGTTTTTCAGGATACTGGGTGTGGGGAGGTGTAGTCCAGTTAGTTGTGAGAACTCTGGGTTTACAGTAAATGTCAGTCCGTAAACTGTTGCCGGATATGGAAATGGAGAGATCAAGAAAGGGGAGGGAGGTGTCCAAGCTAGACCAAATGAATTTCAGGGCAGGGTAGAAGTTGTTGGCCAAGTCGATGAACCGGTCCAGTTCAGCCTGTGCGCAGGATGCAACACCAACGCCATCATCAAGGTCATGGCCAAAGTTTACAGACGAACAGCAATTAACATCAGCCTGGCCAAAGAAACACTACCCACTTCAACTTCAATGACAAGACCAACTAACAAATCAACGGAACACCCATGGGATCACCAATATCAGGCCTCTTAGCAGGAGCAGTAATGCGGAGACTGGAATGAACAGCCCTCCTCACGATCCAACCAAAACTATCAGTCCGCTACGTGGATGACATCTTTGTCATCACAAAACAGACCAACTGAGAGGAAACCTACAATAACATCAACAATATCCTTACTGGTATAAATTTCACACAAGAGGAGGGGAACAACAACAGACTCCCCTTCCTAAATGTCACAGTGGAACGAACAGTTAGAGAACTGCAGACTAGCATCTACAGGAAAGCAACACACCCACAGACCAGATACTCAACTACAGGAGCAATCATCTCAACACCCACAAATGGAGCTGCAGCAGGACATTATTTAAGTGGGCCACAACACACTGCAGCACCCAGGAACTACAAGCAGCAGAACAAAAATACGGATACAGCGTATTCAAGAAGTCAGCCAATTCTTAAACAACAAACCCAAACAAGTAGACACAACATGCCCAGAAACTCTAGCCACACTACCATACTCAAAAACATCTCCGAGATGACTACCAGACTATTCAGATTCCTTGGCATCATGGTACCCAACAAACCTACCAACACACAAACAGCTACTGATGAATCTAAAGGACGCTATACCAACAACCAGCAAAATGAATGTTATTTACAAAATACCATGCAAGGACTGTAACACACACTACATCAGACAGAAAGGTAGAAAACTTGCCACTAGGATACACAAATACCAACACACCACCAAAAGACACGACGCACTATCACCAGTATCCTTACATACAGACAAAGAAGGACCCCACTTCGACTGGGACAACACGTACATCCAAGGACAGACTAAACAGTGACATGTACGGGAATTCCTCGAGGCCTGGCATTCAAACCCAAACTCCACCAATAAACACGCCGATTTGGACCCCATTTACCAACCTCTGAGAAAAACAGCCAGAAATAATATCACCCACCTAACAGATCAAGACACACAAATAGAAAGCAGGACAAAACACTAGCGCGTCACCAGAGCCTCACTGATGAGGTTACCTAGCATGGTGATGAAACATCTGAAAACAAACCTGCCAGCTCAGCAAGCAAACTTAGAATTTAAACCTCAACCTGAGCTACAAATCTTCTCACAAATCGCAAAGGTATGATTGCTAAATTTATTGATGACACAAAGATTGGGAGGAAGGTAAGTTATAAAGAGGACAGAACAGAGGAAGGATGGACATGTATTGAATTCAGAGAAATTTACTAATCTATTACCTGGGATGGACAGATTGTATCCACCCTTGTATCCAGTGGATAAGAAGTGACTTGATTGGAACACAACATTGTGAAGGTTCTTGATAGGGTGGATAGGGTGAGGATGTTTACTCTTATGGAAGAATCTAGAATCAGGCATGAATGTTTAAAAATAATGAATCACCTATTTAAGATGGAAAAGGTGACTTTATGTTTCCTCACAGCAATATGGTGCTTTGGATCACTGCTTCCATCACCATTTTAAGGAAGAACATCTATGTATGTTTTTACAGCAGCAGGATTCCTGTGGAATCCTGGGACCTGTTTTGACCACATTTGCTCTGTGATGTGCTTTGTGAGAGTTTGAGCATGATGTGTGTTTTATCCACATTTACTCAGGTTATTTGTGAATGTTATACAATCTATTACAAGTATCTTGTTATTATACTGTTTATTGTTTGCTCAAATCCATGAAATCTTGTGACTGGATTCTCTTGGGAAGTACCTGGATCTCAGAGTTGGTCTACTTCAAAACATAAAGGCTAATGAGCCTAGCCAGATACTAAATTTGGCAGTTTGGTCTATGATCATAATTTAGTAAACCTCAACACCCAAATCAATAATGCAAATGATACGTCAAACCTTCACACTTTCTTTCAAAATTGCACTGTATTATTTTACAATCCTGAGAAAAACTCAAAGCAAAAATTATGAACTGCTGCTTAGAGATCATTTTTCTTTACTAAATGAAATATTACTTTAGCAATTCATCACATACACTCATCACGTATACATCAAATAAACAATATTCAAATAGCTGTGAAAAATCACAGACATTTAAAATTATAATAGGCAAAATCTTGTTGTCACAACTCAATCAACAAGCTCAGGGGATTAAGAAAGATGCCAGGAATCTGCAAACTTGCTGGATGATTTATATTAGTCTGTTGTTTGCTTCTCAAACAGCATCACACCCTTTGCTTTCCTGTTTTTTTTTTGGAACTTGTGGTAATTGCACAGGAAAAGGGGGAAAGAAAAGGAGAAGGGGTGAACTTGCACATCCATGGTTCACATTAACTTCAGATATTGAAATGAAGTTGCAGTCAAATCAAATGGACTGTTGATCATTTGAAGTTGAACTATGAATATAAATGCTTGTTTTTAATAAGGGATGAAGTTAAATGTAGTGAATACATTTTATCAAAACGTTTTATTTAAATAATGAGTTCATCAATAGGTACTGAAGAGCTTTATTTACTCAGCATTTATCACAAGGTCTGTGCAAGATGGATACTTGTGTGATGGGTTCAAGTGCAATGGGTGTTGGGTGAGGCACAGGTACTAAGTTACACAGGTGCTATAAAGGGCAAAGGAGATGGGTAGTGTAGCAATGGTTTGCATGGGCAGTAAGAGGAGCCATGAGTGGACTAATTAGAGGAGTTGGTATAAATGGGACATGAGAACTGTACAAGCAGTAGGAGAGGGGAGTGAAAGAGTTCTAGCACTGTTTTTTGATTTATTCTATTTGGCACAGAGACAACCAAGTGCTGGAGCATTATGGCCAGCCTTTGTAAAAGACCTTTCGGGTGTAGGTTTGCTCGCTGAGCTGTAGGTTTGATATCCAGATGTTTCATTACCTGGCTAGGTAACATCATCAGTGGCGACCTCCAAGTGAAGCGAAGCTAAGCTGTTGTCTCCTGCTTTCTATTGATATCTTTCTCCTGGATGGGGTTTCTGGCGTTTGTGGTGATGTCAAAAGACCATTTGTGCAACGAACAATCTTTGGATCAGCTTCAAAACGTATACTGGGAGCACTGGGTCTAACTCTCACTATTACCAAGCAACTGTCACAAACCCCACTACCTAAATAAAAAAATCAAAATATCTGGGAGACTTTCTCCTCATCAAGTTTGTAAAAACCTTTGTATGCTGTTGACGTGGGATAAAAATTCTTACATAATTAATGCTGAATCATTTCAGAAAGACAAGTTGGAACTTATCAATGAATATAGCTTTCTAAATATATGTTATTCTAATTAACTGCTAAACAACCTCTCAGATCCACAAAGGGTTGAATTAAAATGTAAAATTTGGTCGAACATTTCTAACTCTTCCTCTTACTTGGCCTCATTGTTTTCCCTTTTGTCTCTTAGGATAAAACTCTAACTTTCTTTGGTTCCCTGTGCTTGATTTGATGTTTGAATTCACCTTTTCTCATTTATTCTTGTTTCTTCTTCAATCCTTAAACCTCATTGGACAAGTAGAAAGAATGCTGATGCTATCATTCATTTAGGTTCCCAGCTGACTAAGTGTCCTCAACAAGTTGTTGTAAACTCACCCTTCCAGCAAGTTCAGCAGAGAGAAAAAAAATAAGCTGAAGTGTATTGGACAGACCTAATCAGTAAGCAAGCAGATGCCACCACTGCCCCCCCCCCCACCAACCCCAAATCAAATTTCCATTCTTATTACTGTATCTCTGCCAGATTTACCTATAGTCACCATTTTCCTCCTCCATCGTTTGTCTAATCCTCTCTTAATTCCTAAAACTCATCGGTTAGGAAATAGATTATTGATCTAAAACATAAAAATTCAAATTGAATATAAATAATCCAACATTGGTTTCTTCTTTACTTTAATACCTGGTTAAGCATGCCAAGCATTGCAAGAATCTTGCACTATATCATTATTGTGTTTGAGACCTCTTCATAGTCACGCAATAAATGTATTGCGTGTTGTGACAAGCAAACTAACTTTCATCAATGGTGTAATTTAAACCCATTGCCAGTATTTGCTGGAAGATTTCTACTTGCTATGAAATTATGGTTGTATCATCATTTTCTTTATAAATGACTTCTCAAAACAAAAACATTTCAGTTCACAAACATCAGTTTTTCAATGTTAATGTCTATTCAGTTAATAAAGAAAAAGCAAAGTATGGAGAAGTGTTTTCTGTTTGAACAAGAAGAAAAGATAATATACATTGTACTCATCCAAAAATCTCAAAGACATCTTTGAGGGTCCCCAGTTCTCCCCTAAAGCTATAATGGTGCTAGTTAAGCAAAGTTAGTTGCTTGGAATGTCTCTGCTCGTTTTAACAAAGACAGTATAAACTCCAACAGGAAGTCAACACCAATCAGATGATATTTTATTCAAAAACAGATTCTTTGTATGAAAGAGTTAATCTGCAACAGAAAACACCCTTGATAATGATGATAATTGAAGACAGCATAACAAACCGAAGATAGTGTACAGCACCCAACTAGAAAAATGTGCAAACTACATTTTTGAAAATATACTGCAAGCACTCCACAATTATATATGCAGATAGAACTGTACCTGAGATGTACCTTGTAGAATTTCATCAAACAGATTCCTAGGCTCCCTAAACTGTCCAGGTGTCCAAGCAGAAAAACACAAGATAACATACAGTGACACAAATGAGTAGAGACTAAATATAAAATGTCAAACAATGTACTACCATTCAAGCTTTCTGGAGATGAACAAATACCTTTTGACAGATCAATGTTTTTTGCAAGTGTGGCTATTTTCAAGAAAAACTAATGCCTTCAAAGACTTAAATAACAACTGAAAGAAATACCACCAGATTTACTAACCAGAGTGTATTAAAAAAATGCTTGAATAAATCAGACGACCAAACTGATTAAAAATTCTATTCATACCATACTGGGTACCTGTTCACAGGATATGGAGCACTTGCTTCATGGAATAAGTGGTGAACCATTTCTTAATGAGTAAGATCATTACAAGAGCAAAACTCACTAATGTTTTCTGCTACTCATGAATCCCCACTGAAAACACCTAACCTGCAATCATCAGATCATTTTGTCAATCCATATTGTCAGCAAAAGAACTATGGTCTCAACTTGATATTTCACATTTAAAAAATAATTCTCACTCTCTGTCCAGGTTCTGCTGCTCCAGCTGCCATTGCAGCAGCTTTAGCTTTTTCTGCTTCATCATATGTTGGCAGGGAGGTGGCAACACTGTAAGGGGGTGGCACTGGCATAAGATCATTGGGGAGATCAGTTTCTGTTGAAAGAGAAGATAACAACAATTACTTGAAGCTTCAGGGAAAACAAAAATATTTCAAAGTAAGGAGCTTAAAAAAATCCAATGGATTATATTAGTTATATCAAAATGTGATTATTCCAATAGTGATAGTCACTATGAGAATAGAGCATTATAAACGCATTCCTTACTCTCTTGTGAGAGTTAGAGAGGACTCTTACTCTCATGTCCATGGTCAAATTTATAACACTGTACCGAGAATATCATTGAAGTCTTTTATGAAGAAGAGTTGATATTTAATGCACAATCAACTGATTTTATCCTGTCTTGTTGAAAGAACAAGACATAACCATCTTGTTCAGGCATTATTTGTGGCTTAGAAAACAGCATTATTTTCTTACCTAAACCTACAAAGCAGCAGTACAAAGTATTTGAAGGTTCAGAAATGTATATTTTTTCACCTCCCGCTCATGTTGAACTCCTAAATTTGTGCCACATTCAATTTCAGAACAAATTTCCAGCCATTGTTTCAACAATGAGTCACAATCACACTTCATAAAGTACCCAAATATTGTGCCCTAAACAAAATTATCAATTTGGGTTAAACAACATGTACCCATGAGTGGAGGAGAAGGAATCAAAAGCAGGGAAATGACAAAAAAGACAGGATATCGAAACAGAATAGACAAGATCAAAGAAAGAAATAAAGAAAAGGGGGAATATTTGTGTCAGAGGGACAATCAAAGAGAATATACAGTAGAGTTGGAAAGAGAAATGTAAAGGGAAGGAGGCAAACGAGGCACAATTTTAAAAAAATGTAAATGACAGTGCAGTAGAAGAGGAGGTAGACCGTGAGAAAAAGCAGGTGACCAAAGGAGAGGAGGGACAAATCAAGAGGATAAAATTGAAGGAAAAACAGAGATGATAATTTTAATTTATGTATCACCTTCAACATACCAAAATAATTCAATGACAGCAGGTAATCAAGTAAGGGTTCCACTCCTGTCTCTATTCTCGTTTGCTTTAAACTAATTTTATCCATGACACACACCTTTACAATTCGCTATTCTGAAACTCAGGATTGTATCTAGATACTCTGTATCTGAGATGGTGTCATGCCTTGGTGACATTGTTACACTGTAACTAATCTGTAAATGAAGCAGATGTACCTAGGAACCTTTGTATCTAAGATGGCACTGACGTTTTGACTTACTAACTTTTCACGATACTCATTTGAATACAAGAGCTAATTCAATTCAATTCTATGCTTTATTAAACTGCTGACCACCCAACTTCCTTTCCTGGCTCCCATGTTAGTCAAAATACTTAAATGTTCTCTCTCCTCAGATAATGTCCTAATTTTTTTTCAAGTCTGTCATCACTACTTTCCTCAAAAGTCAAACATTGATCATCCCCCTCTGACCTTGCAGTCTACTTTCCCATCTCCACCCCCACTTCCATTCCCAAGTCCTGAGCTTATTTCCCAGAACTCATCCATCTAAAAATTATTTTAGGGCCATTAGCTGGATTTAACTGATCTCACCTGCTTCTACTTTAACTAGTTAATCATCTTCAAAAAGTTATCTGCAGTGCCTGCTCTTACTGGTTCCAACATTACCTCTGGTGCCCATGAAGGTCTATCACTAGCTCTCTTGTATTTCTCATTTATATACTGCTCATTGGCAACAAAGTGGAAGAACACCAACAATGTCTAGATGTTTACTTCACCAACTCTCTTAACCCCTCCATCGTCAGACTACTGATCAGACATTAATAGAAGAGCAGAAATTTCCTCAAAGTAAACCATGGAGAGAAAGAGAAGAAATTGTTTTTGGTCCCCATTACAAGCTTCAAATCCTAGCGAACAATTCCATATCTCTCCCCCAAACTTTATGAGGCTAAGCCAGACTGCAATGTTGGTATGATAGTTGACACGGAGGTGAGTTTTAACCACATATCTGTGCAATCATGGAGTTGACCTATCAACATGACTGGAAAGTTTGTTCATCTCCATTCCTGTCTCAGCTCATTAACTGCTGAAATCCCCATCTGTGCCTTTGTTACCTCTAGGCTTAACTATTCCAATCCATTCTTGGCCAGCCTCTGGAGTTCAAAGCTCCACAAACCTGAGATAAACCAAAACTCTGCTGCTGCTGCTGTCCTAACTCACATCATGTCCCATTCATCCATCACTCCTGTCAATGCTGACCTACACTGGTATTCAGATTAAGCAATATCAGTGTTAAAATTCTCATTGTCACTTTAAAAGCCACCATGGCCTTGTCCTTCCCACTCTCCATAACCTCACTTTACCACAATTATCACATATCTGCATTGCTCCAATACAGGTCTCTTGTGCACTCCTAATTATAATCATAATCAATGATAACCAGACTTTCAGCTACCAAGGTAATAAGCTTAGGAAATACATCTGTAAACTTCTTCATATCCTTTTCCCAATTTCAGCACTCTATAAACTTCACTTTTAGTCTAAATATCCCCTTATGTGACTCAGTGTCAAATGTGTTTTAGAACTGCACATGTGACAACTTTACCATGTTGAAGGTATGATATAAATAGAAGCTGCTATTGCTGACAGATATATTAGTAGCAGTGAATGCTAAGGCAGAGATGAAGTTTGAAAATTTAAGGGAGAATTGAGGTGGTAAATGGATACACAGATTTACCGGTAATGAAACAGGAAGAAAGCATGGAAGAGGAGGTTTACATGATAAGTTCTACAGGCTTTTATGCATACTATTTGAAGGCAAAGATAAAGATTTTAAATACCACTTGTTGCAGAATAGTATCTTTATGGTCAATGAGGACAGAAGTAATGAATGAACAAAGAAACAATGCAGAACAGCATGCAAGCAAATGTGCTTTGGACCAGTTGGAGTTTCTGAAAAAAGGATAGTGAGAAGTCAGTAAGAGCAGCTTTCAAGTCAGGATGTGACAAATGCATGGGCAGGTGTTTTGGTGGCATGGGGAAGGAAAGCTGGCGAGAGAAAAAACAGTGTACACTGAAGTAGAGATGAATGGCTTCTTTCTGTTTTGTAACCATTCTGTTAATCAAGAATCTAACTCAGCCTTGAGTTCAACGACTATATGTTCAATGATTGTAACTAAACTGCACTCTAGGGAACAGAAATCCACAGAATAATGACCCTCAAAAAAAAAACTCAACCCTTTCTCATGTGGGAGATCTTTTTTAAACAAAACGTGCCCTACAGTTCTAATCTCTCACCTAAGGTTAAACATCCTGTCAGCATCCATCCTATTAAGTCATCTCAGGATCTTATATAGCTCTAAACTCTCAACAGATACAGATTCAGCCCTGTCTGATATTTCCCCACATAACACACCAATGCCAAAAATCAGTTGAGCGAATCTTCTCTGAACTGTTTCTCATGTTATGATATTCTCTCTCTCAACTAAGGAGACCAAAACGATATACCATATGACAGGTGCAGTCTCACCAAAGGTACATACAAAAGACAGACAAAAAAAACCTGTTCAATGCATAAGCTATTTCCTCAGTCTCACTCTCTCTAGAATTCCCATACTCTCTTTAATTATCCTTTTCCTTTCCTAATAAGTGTTGAAACTTACTGTTTTCACACTTCCGGCCACTTCCCCTTTTTAGTCAGAAATCCAAAAACATGCAAGTGGTTATACATCAATAAGTGGTAGATAGGAAGAACAGGGATCCTCAGTATATGGAAGGACGCCGACAACATTCCTTCAAGTAATCTTTTTGAGACCCAACATTTAGGACAGGAGGGTGCTATTGCTATTGTTAGGGGGTTCAGGAAATGTCAGCATTGAGAAGAAAGGTAAAGTCATTCTTTTAAAAGAATCGAGTCATTCTCTTTTGTTTAAAACAGTCAACATTAACAAGTTAAAAAATTTGCTCCAGCATCTTCAGTCCCTTTTTGTCCTAATATTAGTAAATGGAACACTAATATTTTTCTTACGCGTCAAGAATATTGACACAGAAGAAATAAAAAGATTTCCAAACAACTAAATTAAATTAAATGAAGTTGCCAGTGCAAAGTACAATCTTAAATAGTATTAAGATTGGTTTCTCTTTGTTGTACACAATAAAATAGCCTACATAAATGATGAAAATTAATTGGGTCATGGAAATAATGCTTCAAGTACATATGAACTAGGGTCAGAAGCCGATCCACCATTCCATAAGAGTATAGCTGATTTGTTAATGTTCCAAATTCTATATTACCACCTACCCCGAACAATAATCTGTTTACCTCCGCCTTAACAACATGCAGTATCCCTATCTCATGAGACACAGAAATCCACGATCGTACAATCATCTGAGAGAAAGACTTCTCCTCTCTATCATAAAGGGAGGGCCCCAATTTCCCAACATGCTGCCTCCTCCTCCAAAAGGTTATGGACGCATCTACAAGAGAAAATATCCTTTCCATGTCCACTCTATCAAGACCATTCAGGATCTTATATACTTCAATTAAATTATCCTTCTCGCTTCTAAATTCCGGTGCAAACAAGCCCAATCTGCACAACCTTTCCTCAAAACAACTTGCTTATTCCAGGTATCAATATGGTTAATCTGGTCCGAACAGTCTAAGCATGTACATTCTTCCTTGAATCAGGATAGCCAAAACTGTACACTTTTCTCCAAATGTGGTCTTACCAATGCCATGTACAACCGAGTTAAAAATCACATAACATCAGGTTATAGTCAAACAGGTTTATTTGAAAATGCAAGCTTTCAGAGTCTATAATTTCTGTGTCTTACAATCCTGTCCCACTAGCTACCTGACAAAGGAGCAGCACTCCGAAAGCTTGTACTTTCAAATAAACCTGTTGGACTGTAACCTGGTGTTGTGAGATTTTTAAACTTTGTCTACTCCAGTCCACCGGCACCTCCACATCATGCAAAACCGAAACTATGAAGTCCAAAACTCAGATTCAATTTTGAAAACTATGCCAACTGTAGAAATTTGTAAGTAAAATATTAACAAGTAGATAACAATATAATGTACCGATTTTTGGACAAAAATAGTTTTTCCTCTTAAACCCTGTCACCACTTGGCTCTCTGCACCCAACTCAACCCCAACTCTTATGCCAAACATATGTACATATCACTCAATATTTTAAGTGCCTTATTCAATATTTTATAATACTTCACAGAACAATACTAATAGATAACAGTACCTAATGGGACCATCTGTTCAAAAGATTAAACATAAAAATTAACTCTGCTAGATAATTTGGTTGTCGCAAGAAAAGGAATCAATTCTAGCAAGCAGATATATAATCAAGAGCTATCATGAAGATGATTCCACCCTTCTCAAATATTGAAGCTCAAGCAGCTGGAGTCATAAAGGCATAAAGACAAAGGACAACATATTGCTCCTACAGGAACCCTTGAATCAGCAACAACCTTTCTATCCAGTGAAATGCAAGATGCTTTCTTACAACCTGACAATTTGCTATCTAGAAAAATAGTCTGGCTGCATGATGTTCATAATTTGCATGTATTAAAATTCAAATTTCCCTTGTTACTAAGTTGAAGTAGAAAAAAAGGTAATATAATAATCTATCCTGAATTAAAACAATTTAATGTACAGATAGAATCAATGAAATCTCTTGACTCAATTAAATTCAACTGTTCCATTCAGATTCCCAACATACCTTCTCTGCACATTACACAGTTAGTATCTCCTAATACTTCTGATGACTTCCCCTTTTTAGTTCAGTTTCTAACCTTGCAGTTGTTCCAAAACAGTTGTTTTCTCTGGACCATTTCATGTCTTACTTCAGGCTTCTATCTTACCCACTCTGACAAATGGAATGGGGAAGGATATGTCCCATAAAAATCAGGATATCGCTGTGGGACTATCTCAATGCAGTTCCTAAGACCAACCATCTTCGGCTGCTACATCAGCAATGCCGAAAGTGGGGAAATTCACTGATGAATGCAAAGTATTCAATTCCATTTTCAACTCCTCAGATAATGAAGATGGATGTGGTGCATGTAACAAGATTTGGACAATACGTTTGAAGTAATTCGTAGGAAATAACACTTTGCCATACAAGTGCTAGATAATAAGCATTACAACAATGCCAGAATCTAACGTGGAGGTGAGATGTAGTAGTAATATCATTAGAATTGAAATCCAGAATCTAATGTTCGCGGGACATGAATTTGAACATCACCATGGTAGATGGTGAAACTTGAATTCAGTAAAAATCTGGAATAATTAGCTGGCCTAATGGCAATTACACAGCCACTGTTCACTGCTGTAAAAATCTATTTGGTTCACTAATGACTTTTAGGGAAGGAAATATGACTTCTTCACCTGTTCTGGCCTCCATGCAATTCCAAACCCACAGCAACACAATTGCCATGTAATTGTCCTCTGGTTGAAGTAGCCAATAAATGCTGGCCAAGCCAGCATGCCCACATCCCAGGAACAAAAAAAAACAATAAAACCAATCATATCTCTTAATTCAATCGCGGTATTATTTCTGAATTGCCCACTCATCACATCCTGGAGGTTACAACTGACCAGGAGCTTCACTGGACTGGTCACAAAAGCAGGTTAGAGGTTGGAAAATCTGCAGTGAGCAACTCAAAACTGACGTCCTAAAGTCCTTTCATTATCCAAAAGGCAAAAGCCAGGAGTGCTGTCAACTTGCCAGCATACACAAGTGATACTTCAACAACACTCAAGAAGCTCACCTTTTTCTTGACCTGAGTACATATCACCATTCATTCTTAGTCACAGAGTCAGAAATCTGGACAGTCAACCTAACAGCACTGTGAACTGCTTACCAGACAGACTGCAGTGATTCAAGAAGGTAAAATTAACCACAGAGGGGACATAAATGGTGCCCATGCCTGAAATGATCACATCCCCTAAATTAAAAATAAAAAGTGAAGGTCTTTCTCAAACCCTGACCTGTGGCTGATGCAGTTGCTCCCATTGTGACACTGCTGTAAGGTGGAGGGGCTATGTCAGTTTCAGTTGATGTTTGAGGAGACTCTGAGGGAACAGTTGGCTGTGATGCATCAGATGTTTGTGGAGAATCATCTTCATTATGCAGCTGTTGTAACAGAAAAACAAGAGTTAAAAACAGAGTAATTACAACAGTCAATAAATTTCAATAATAAATAATAATACAGTAAAATGTACATTATCCACTACACAGGAGCAGGACCAGGTTTCATTAGTAAATCAAAAACATTGATCAGTGAAGAGATCATAAAAAGTCTGACACGTCGTGTTCAGTCATGACCATCACTCCCAATACATAATCAAAGCATTGCTCGATGATAGATTGTGAATACACTGATCTAAATCAACTTTTAGGCTGCAACGATCTCTCCAATCTGCTTAATTTCACAGACCACGCAATAAAACTTTGCATTCCAAGACTTTCACTGTAACAAACATCCTAAAATCAACATACTAGGCAACATACAGTGTAAGTAGACCACAGAAAAGTATTTTGTGTTTAACTACTAACGCAATGGAAAACCCCTCCCATTGTTTTCACATTATTTTGCTATCTTGGTAGACATGCAGACTCGAGTTTTAAGACCAACTTCGCCTGTATTAACATGATCCTTTTTCCCTACCACACTAAGATGAGTTTTCCAGTGTCCCACAAATTTCTTTATTTCACCTTTTAAGCATATTCAAATTAACTCCTTGATGTAAGAATTCATCTGGTGATTTTGTGGTCTCTAAACTTTCACAAGCCTAGTTTCCCCAAACATGGGCCTTGTCCTCACCAGCTCTTCACTTGGTGACTAATCAAAAGGCAGTCATTTTCTACTGCTTCACACCACAATGCCACACTTTTCCCAACTCTGGGCAACAGTTAGGTCAGTTGCCTGCTCCTCCATGTCCAGGTGCTAAAGCTTTCGATAAGTTTTGATCTGGTTTCTTTTTTCTACAGCAAACTAGGTCACATGGATTGATTGCAGGGGAGAAGTAAGAGGGCCATATGACCCTCTACACAGGTTCATTGTACTTGAATGAAAGGCTCACATGCATAACTTTTAGAGAAAATCATTATGAAGGCAACTAAGTTATTACATTTGGAAAAATATTCAGGAACAGAAGGACGCTAGTCCAGAATTTGTATGGTGTTTGATGACAAACTGTCACACTTATCACTGTTCCGAATTAAACAACAACTTTCGGATTTTATTCCAAGTGCATGCTGTCACAGAAATCCTGCTCCATAAGCTGAGCTGTGAATCTTCAAAACAACTAACCAACATTGTTCTCAAATCAGTAGCTAGTGAAATAATTTAATGAAGACAATGAGAGGTTGTCTTCTTCAAATGAGGTAGAACTAAAAATTAACAACTATACAAGCAATAACTTCAAGTCAACAACCAATCTCATACTGATAAAAACTGCTATGTCATTTAGCTTTCTCCATCATAACTAGTTAACTAGATTTTGTTTTAAAAAAATAAAGTTGGTTCACAGTATTTCAACCTCAACTTTGACATCAAGCCTATGTCTCAATCTTTATTTTATAACATATTATAAAGTGGATTTGTTATGAATACTTTTCATTTTCTACTTGGCTGTCTGAAAATTCTTCACTATGATTCATTCCTTATATAGCTTGATAACATCACTGCAAATTGGAACTGGGATTAGAGAACAAATTTCACTTCAGAAATCACTAGATATTTCAGTGCGGCTTTCGTCGAGGTCAGCTGTGATTGCTGCAACTTCATCACTGATAGAAACTATAGTCTAATGGATCACTTTTCTCCATTGTAAATACTAAAGGTCACAAATATGATTGGTAAAAGCCAAGATTGTTTTCAACTGGATTAACACCCTGCGATAGGGTTAGAGTGTTTTTTTGTCCCATTAACAGACACTTTGATAATAGCAAAACACATCTCGTTCCTTTAAATGCATCAGTAACATCATGACAGATAAGCACTTCCTATTTTATGAAAGCATAATATAGGAATTTTTTAAAAACTTTATAGCAATGCATGTCTGCCAAAGTAAGAAACCATGAACTTTCTAAATTAACTCAAGAAAACAGCAGAAAAAACTAAGTTGGCTGAGGAATAAGTTTATGCATTAAGTCACTAAAGCCCACTGTGACAAGCAGGAATAGCATAAAAACAGACCCTTCGGTCTAACTCATCAGCATCAACTAGCCATCCCAATCTGACTGAACCTCAAATGCTAGAATTTGACCCATATCCCACTAAATCCTTCCTATTCATATACCCATCCAAGTGCCTTTTAAATTGGTGATTTTACCCAACTCCACCACTTCCTATGGCAGCTCGTTCCATACACGCACCGCCCTCTGCAAGAAAAACTAATAAAGGAGCAGAGGGGTAAATCTCCTCCTCTCACCTTAAACATAAGTCATCTATCTTTGGACTGCTCCACCTTAGGAAAAAGGCCTTGGCTATCCACCCTACCCATGCCCCTCATGATTTTATAAATCTCAATAAGTCACCCTTCAGTCTGCAACAATCCAGGGGAAAAAAAGCTTCAGCTTCTCCAGTCCCAGCAACATCATTGTAAACCTTTTCTGCACCCATTCAATTTTAATAGCTTCGTTCCTACAGAAGGGTCACTGGAATTGTACTCAATATTCCAAAAGTGGCCTTATCAGTGTCCTGTACAGCTGAAACATGATATCCCAACTCCTATACTCAATGTTCTGAACAATGAAGGCAAGCGTGCCGAATGCCTTCTTCACCACCCGGTCTGCCTGCAACTCCACTTTCAAGGAACTATGCACTTGCACTCCTAAGTTTCTTTGTTTGACAACATTGCTTAGGCAAATCAAGGCAGGACTTGAACAACCAATTGTCAGGCCTTGGGCAAAGTGCAACACCTCATACTTATCTAAATTAAACTCCATCTGTCAGTCCTCGGCCCATTGGCCCATCCGATCAAGGTCCTGTTGTATTCTGAGTTAAGCTTCACTGTCCACTACACGAGCTGCTTTGGTGTCATCTGCAAACTTACTAACCATACCTCTTATATTCACATCCAAATCATTCATATAAATGATAAAAAACAGTGGGTCCAGCACTGAACGTTGTGGCAGACCACTTGTTGCAGGCCTCCAGTCTGAAAAACAAGCCTCCCACACCATCCACTGCCTCCTACCTTCAAGCTAATTTTGTATTCAATTGGCTAGGACCCTCGTGACCTAACCTTACTAACCAGTTGACCACGTGATACTTTATCAAACTATTTTCTGAAGCCAAGATAGACAACGTCTAAGTGCTTTGTCTTCATCAATCGTCTTCGCCACCTCTTCATAAAAATGCAAACAAGCTTGTGAGACACAATTTCCAATACACAAAGCCATGCTGACTAACTCAGTCAGTGCTTTCCTTGCCATTTACAAGTAAACCTTGTCCCTCCAAATCCCCTCCAACAACTTATCCATTCCTGACCTAAGGCTCACTGGTCTACAGTTCCCTGGCTTTTCCTTCCATCCTTTCCGAAATAATGGCACCACATTAACCAACCTCTAGACTTCCAGCACCTCAGCCAAGGTTATCGATGTTACCTTGGTATTTCAGCAACGGGCCAGCTATCTCTTCCCTAGCTTTAACAAAGTTCTGAAAAACACCTGATCAGGATTTATCTACCTTGATGTGTTTTAAGAGCTCCAGCACTTCCTATTCAGTAATATGAACTCTTTTCAAGACATCACTATTTATTTCCCCAAGTTCCCTGGCTTCCATGTCCTTCTGCACAGTAAATATTGATGTAAAATATTCATTTAGTATCTCACCCATCTACTGTGGTTCCACACAAACACTGATCTTTAAGGGGCCCTATTCCCTCCCAAGTTATTCTTTTGCCCTTCATGTTTTTTACAGAATCTCTTTGCATTCTCCTTAACTCTATTTGCCAAAGCTATCTTGTGTCCCCTTTTAGCTCTCCTGAATTCGCTCTTAAGATACTCTTATTGCCCTTATACTCTTATATAGGTTCACTTGATAAAAAGTGTGGTGCTGGAAAAGCATAGCCGGTCAAGCAACAACCAAGGAGGAGGACACTAGACATTGAGCATTAGCTCTTCATCAGAAATTTGGAGGGGCCCCAAGGGGGCTGAGAGATAAATAAAGGGAAGGGGAGACACCACTCTGTGGCCGAGCACTTCAACTCCCCCCATCCCGTCAAGGAAGTCCTGGGCCTCCACCACTGCCAAATCCTAGCCATCCGACAAGTGGAAAAAGAACATCTCATCTTCTGTCTTGACAGCCTCTAGCCACACGGAATCTATGTCAATTTCACCATTTCACTCATCTCCCATCTCCCCCTCCCCCCTCACCAAATTATGCCAGATCCAATTCCCCAACTCAGCACCACCCTTCTGAACTGTCCTATTTGTCCATCTATCCACTTCACCCTCCATTCTGAACTATCACCTTCACTCCCCACCTCCATTCACCTATTGCATTTCCAACTACCTTCCCCCACACCCCAGCCCCTTTGCCCTGCCCGTCCAACCAACTGAGATTCCTGACGAAGAGTCGACAATCAACTCTCCTGCTCCTCAGATGTGCCTTACTGGCTGTGCTTTTCCAGCACCACAGTTTTTGACTCTGATCTCCAGCATCTGCAGTCCTCACGTCTTCCCAGCAGGCGGTGAAGGCGGCAAATGGTATGTTGGCCCTCATAGCAAGAGAATTGAACACAGAGCAGGAATATTTTGTTGCAAATTTACAAGGCTTTGATAAAACCACACTTGGAATGCACAGATTTGACCTCCTTAGCTGAGGAAGAATGTTCTTGCTAATAAAGGGAGTGCAGCAAAGATTAACCAGACTGATTCCTGGGATAGCACGACTGATTTACGAAGAGAGATTGAATCAGTTAGGATTAGATTTGCTTGGGGCGTTCAGAAGAATAAGGCAAGATCTCATAGAAACCAAAAAACTCAAACAAGACAAGGCAGGATCAAGGTAGAAAGGGTGCTCCTGATGATGAAAGAGTCCAGAACCAGGGATCACAGCTAAGGATACAAGCTAGACTATTTAGCATGAAGATCAGGAAATATTTCTTGACTCTGAACGTGGTAACTTTGTGGAATTCTTGGACATAGAATGCAATCGATATCAAAACATTGATCAAAGGAGATTAGGGAAAAGCAGGAACATGTTATAAAGTTAGATCATCAGCCAGTATCACAATGAATGGTTGAGCAGAATTTTAGCATCTGTTGTAAAGAAGTAATTAATTATATCTTAACTTGGAGTGGGAGAAGCAGCACCACTCCAGAATGAAAAGGACTACTCCGACTCCTATTTTCTTTGTTTGTATTTCATTGAGTCTTGGTGTTACTATTTAGATGTAGATGCACGAGCAATAGCATAGCCACCAAACCTCCGCCACGGCACAGTGGCAAGCACTGCTGCCTCACAGCGCCAGAGACCCGTGTTCAATTCCCACCTCAGGCAACAGTGTGTGGAGTTTGCACATTCTCCCGTGTCTGCATGGGTTTCCTCCCACAATCGGAAAATGTGCAGGTTAGGTGAATTGGCCATGCTAAATTGCCCGTAGTGTTAGGTGAAGGGGTAAATGTAGGGGAATGGGTATGGGTGGGTTGCTCTTCGGAGGGTCAGTTTGGACTCGTTGGGCTGAAGGACCTATTTCTACATTGTAAGTAATCTAATCATCTAGACTGGACCAAAAGTAGGCCACATTCACCTGGAAGTAAAATGTGTCTCTTGATCTTAAAGGGTCACATTCACACTAGGTGTTAATTTGATTTCGAGTGCAAAAGAAAAACAAAGATTATTACTAATTTTGAGTTGCACTCTTTTCATCTCAGAACTGCAATGCAAGGTGGTTGTTTTTTTTAAAAATCATGGATTAAATTCTGTCAAGTAAGTAGACTAATGACATAGTATTGCAACATGAAGGGGAGACAAATACTTGTAAGGTTTACTGGAGGTGGGGGTGGGGGGAAAAAAATCACTAGAAACATCACTTCAGTTGCCTCATTTAAAACGAAGCACTTTGGTCTGCATTTTGTCACACTACACTTTTATAAAGTTAAAAATCACACAACACCAGGTTGTAGTCCAACAGGTTTAATTGGAAGCACACTTGCTTTCAGAGCGATGCTCCTTCATCAGGTGATAGCTAGTGTCCTTCCAATTAAACCTGTTGGACTATAACCTGGTGTTGTGTGATTTTTAACTTTGTACACCCCAGTCCAACACCAGCATCTCTAAATCATGACTACTCTTTTTATAAGCCTTACATTAAGCAGAAACTAATAATGCGCTGGACAATTTGTTCTTTTTTCATGGTTGGCTTCCTGCACAATATAAAATGGCTTCATATAAAATTACACAAGCAATTCCAATTTACAAAACGTTACTGGAGTCACAGTAACTATCTGCTGTCTGTTACGCAACAATGAGGGGATTGAAGGATGGGTAAGCAAGTTTGCAGATGACACCAAGGTTGGAGGTGTCGCTGACAGTATAGAGAACTGTTGTAGGCTGCAGCGTGACATTGACAGGATGCAGAAATAGGCTGAGAGATGGCAGATATAGTTCAACCTGGATAAATGTGAGGTGATGCATTTTGGAAGATCGAATTTGAAAGCTGAGCACAGGAGAAAGGATAGGATTCTTGACAGTGTGGATGAACAGAGGGATCTTGGTGTGCAGTACATAGATCCCTTAAAATGACCACCCAAGTGGACAGGGTTGTTAAGAAAGCAAATGGTGTTTTGGCTTTCATTAACAGGGGGATTGAGTTGAAGAGTCATGAGATCTTGTTGCAGCTCGATAAAAAACTTTGGTTAGACCGCACTTGGAATACTGCGTCTGGTCACCCTATTATAGGAAAGATGTGGATGCTTTGGAGAGGGTTCAGAGGAGGTTTACCAGGAAGCTGCCTGGACTTGAGGGCTTATCTTATGAGGAGAGGTTGACGGAGCTCAGACATTTTGCATTGGAGAAAAGGAGGAGGAGGAGAGGGGACCTAATTGAGGTATACAAGATATTGAGAGGCATAGAAAATCTCTGGCTATCAACTCTATTTCGCAGGGCAGAAATGGCTAACATGAGGGGTCATAGTTTTAAGCTGGTTGGAGGAAAGTATAGACGGGATGTCAGAAGCGGGTTCTTTACACAGAGTTGAGAGAGCATGGAATGCCTTGCCAGCAGCAGTTGCGGAAGCAAGGTCATTGGGGACATTTAAGAGACTGCTGGACATGCATATAGTCACAGAAATTTGAGGGTGCATACATGAGGATCAATGGTCAGCATAACATTGTGGGCTGAAGAGCCTGTTCTGTGCTGTACTGTTCTATGTTCTAACATGCTCACACCATTACCAAAAGTAGAATTATGGAGGTGCCAGCCTGGAGAAGCAAATAAACAGAATTGTGTGCGTGTTAAACAGCATGCCACGGACAGAGCTAAGGTTAACTCACAACCAATGCATCTGGCCACAAATCTGTTTTGTTCCATCCAATCATAAATGATGATATGTAATTATTTAATTAAAAAAGGAAGTGGTGTCATAAACATTCCCATTCTGGATGATACTGAGGCCAGCATAACACAAATTAACAATAATACAGCATTTAAAAGTATGTTTAGTCAGAAGATATTTTCTGATCAACCTGTTCAGAGATGTTATTACACACCTCTGAAACAAATGGAACTTGAACCCAGACCTCCTGGTACCAAGGCAGGGACATTATCCTTGTGCCATCAGAGGACCCCCAATCTTTAGCCAGAAATACCACGCAGATGATCCTTCTCAACTGCCTGCAATTACAAACCAATCTTCAACTAGTTAAATTTACTCAACACGATTTCAAGAAATGGCTCTGTGTATTAAGTACAGCAAAGAATTTATGGCCTGTCAACATCCTGCCCTGAGTGCTGAAGGCTTGCTCCCCAGAAATAACACAAAACTGCTCCAGCGCAACTGTAATAGTACATCTGAAAGATAACGTGAACATTTGCTATGAGCAGATCAGACAGCTTCTGGTCCAAAGGTTGGATTAGATCAGATTAGACTCCCTACAGTGTGGAACAGGCCCTTTGGCCCAACAAATCCACACCGACCCTCCGAAGAGCAACCCATTCTCCTCTGACTAATGCACCTAACACTAGGGGCAATTTAGTATGGCCCCTGCACATCTTTGGGCTGAGAGAGGAAACTTGGAGGAAACCCACACAGGCACGGGGAGAATGTGCAAACTCCACACAGACAGACAGTCACCTGAGGCTAGGATCGAACCTGGGGCCCTGGTGCTGTGAGGCAGCAATGCTAACCACTGAGACACTGTGCCGCCCGGTAACATGACCATGGCATCACAAGGCCTTTTTTCTTGATTCTCAGACATAGATGTTTTTCAATCAACCTGTTGAGATGTGTCATGACAAATATTTGGAGCAGCTGGAACTTGAGCTCAACCTGTCTGGCACAGAGGTTTGAGCACCACCACTACATTATAAAGCCCTTTGTTTTTACTCAGCTACATCCAGCACGTTAAAAATCAGAAAATTTAACATAACAAACTGCTACTCAAACTAATAACTAGCAAACCGGTGCAAGTAATTGTCAAAAATTAAAGCAAACATCCCTTATTCATCAAAAAAACAAAGAAGTTCGAATAAAATATCACTGAGCCAGAAACATTCACTTTGCTTCTCTCTCACAGATATTGCCTGACCTGCAGAGCTTCTCCTGCAATTTCTGTTTTTGGTTCTTAATCATCGATAAGTATTTTCTAAACAGCCTGTTCTGGGATGCAATTACACATCTCCGGAACTTGAACCTCTTGATCCAGAGGTAGGGACACTATCACTGTGCCATTAGATTTGCAATCATACCTTGCATAAAGAGGTATGATTGTAGTCCAAGCCCAAGACATCACTGCATGATCTTCTCACAGTAAAACCAATTACTTTGATGTATCATAAGGTCAGTTGCTGGAGCATTCAATGAAAAGTCAGAGCGTACACCTCGATTTGTTAAATAATGAAGAGGTCCATCAAACAAGACCTATACCACACTCTCACATGAACAGATAAATGGCAAGTATTATTCATGTCAGTCAAGTGTTCAACAATGATTTTCTACAAGAGACAACCTCAACAATTTGACATTTAACAACATTACTATAGTAAATTCTTTTACCATCAACATCCTAAGATTTGCCCTTGGGCAGAAACTCAGCGAGACTAGCTGCATAAATGCTGCGACCTTTAGAGCAGGTTAAAAACTGAATATTGCATAAGTGCCTTAACACTAAATCCAAAAGCATTTCCACAATCAATAATAAACAAGTCAAAAACATGAAATAGCAAGATAGATTATTCTCCACTTGCCAATGGAATGGGTACAGAACAAGAGCATTCCAGATGGTGGGTGATATCCAAGAAAACAAAAAACAAGCCTCTTAACTGACACTATGCACCAGCTGAAGCATTCACTTCCTCCAGCATTATAGCTATGGATTTTACCAGTCAAGAAGGTGCACTTTCTTTTTCAGCATCATCTCCTAATTTCTATCATTTCAAAAAGGACAACAACAGGTGCATGGAAATTCAAATCACCTTGTTGTTCTAGGAGGTCTCACATGACACCCCACACTGGCCAGATATTACTGCGCTGTAATAATCTCTTCATGAAAATCCTGGAACTTTCAATTGGACAGGATTGTAAGAGTACCTTCACCATAAGGGCTGAAGCAGCTCAAGGAAAAGGTTCATCACATGAACTACCTTCTCAAGGGCAACTAAGAATGGATAAAAAAATGTCAGTTGAACATGTGTTGCTGGTTAAAGCACAGCAGGTCAGGCAGCATCCAAGGAACAGGAAATACGACGTTTCGGGCATAAGCCCATCATCAAAATGTCAGCTTTGTTAGATATGCATATACATCAAGAATTTATTTTTGTAAATATTCTGCAGAAACAATAAACAAAAATGTCAAAATTTGTTTAGAGAAAACATTCGAGCCTCATTGTTTATGTAAACAATAAAAAAAGGAGCTGCTTGTTGTCAAATGAAGCAAGAAAATTGTTTCATTGTTTACTCTCAGTTCACAACATATTACAGACCATATTAATGGATGAATGATTAGTACTAAGTAACTGAATGTGTTATTCATCGCAGTTTACTATTGTTTTCGTTCATCCCATGTTTGTACTCGGCAAAAAAAAGCATTGCTAGAAAGACACAAAGTCAATGTTTTTCATTTTTCACTCATCAGAACTAGAATGCAAGAAATCAAAATTAGAAAGGCAACAATTTATACAGCATAAAAAGATGGTGCTAATTGACCGGCATTGAGATGCAGCAAGAACTGTTCACTGTTAATCTTAGCTAACTGATTAAACACTGACCAGACGGTAGGCCCTGAGTGATCAGGACATTGCCATGTAGCTATCAGTGAGGATTGTTACTCTCCATAAACCTTTCCTCAAGACAAATTGCAATGTTTGGACAAGTTATTTTTGCTGACAAAGAACAAGGGCCTGAGGTATGAACATAAACAGCCTCTAGCACGTGCAGATGAATCACTCTGCAACCCAACTGATAATCTTAATTTGGTTTCTGGTCTAATTTTTAGCATAGTCTGGATTTAGTAAATGCTGTCCAATAGTAGAATAACATGTAATCTTGAACATGGTGATCTGACATTTTTAAGCAAAGGTTGGTAGGGCATTCTTGGTATGCTGCCTGCTGCAAATGATCAAAGCACTATGTAATTTGATAGAGTCCAATCATCATTGGGGCATCTTTCCGACACCAGCCATGACATTGGTACTGAAACTCATTCTATATTAATCATAGTGTGGTAAGGAACAAGCACTTCTTGGCTCGAAGCTAAAAATCACACAACACCAGGTTATAGTCCAACAGGTTTAATTGGAAGCACTAGCTTTTGGAGCGTTGCTCTTTCATGACAACCACCAGAAGGAGCGATGCTCCAAAAGCTAGTGCTTCCAACTAAACCTGCTGGACTAGAAACTGGTGTTGTGTGATTTTTAACTTTGTACATCCCAGTCCAACACCGGCATCTCGAAATCTTGGCTTGAAGCAACATCTTAATAGTGCACAAAATCATTTCTGTATCTGCTGCAAAGTGGCAAGGTGAAAGACACAGGAATCAAAACCTATCGAGTCTTCTCTGCCATTTAATGAGATCTTGGCTGATCTGATAACCACCAACTCCATTAGAATACCTTTTCCCTTAGTCCTTCAGAAAAATCTAACTCAGTCTTGACTATACTTATCAAAGCAGCTATGACTCAATGACACAGCTTTCTACAGCAAAGAATTGCACAGATTCACTACCCCGAGAAAGGAAATTCTTCATCCGTCTGAAATACTGCCCCTTTACTTAGATTATACCCACTCGACTCACAGGAGAAAACCATCTTTCCACATCTATCCTATAAAACCCCCTAAAATGTTTGTCTATATAGATAAGGTGATCTCTCACGAGGAACAGGCCTGACCTATTCACTGATTCCTCATAAGATAGTCTCTCCATAACTGGGATCAACTGAGTGAACCTTACTACTCTGGACTACAACCGCCTCGACGATCGTTCAGGATGACCATTGCCGACAGATTCGCGGCCTCCGTGGGGCCCACAGCCACTGGGAACAACATCGTTTCTGCCGTCGCTGCAACCACTTCCGCCCCAGGAGTTGCCATCGCCGCATCTACTTCCGCCCCCAGTGACGTCACTCACCTGCACAATGACCACGCCGCATGTGTCTCCACCCCCACGCCCAGCTCCAACCCCACACTAGGTCCTAGCTCCCAGCCCTGCCGTATTTTCACCATCCCTCCAGACCTCCCCCTCTCTGAGGATGAAAGATCAGTCCTCAGCAGATGCCTCACCTTCATCCCCCGATGCTCCCAGATTAACGAGTTCAACACTCAGCAAGACATCGAACAATTCTTCTGCTGCCTTCGGCTCTGCTCCCACTTCTCCAACCAAGATTCTCGCCCACCCTCTCCCACCTCCAACACACCCCATCCACCTGGACACCCCATGCTGGCCCCTTACCCACCCTTGATCTATTCATAGCCAACTGCCACCACAACATTAACTGCCTCAACCTGTCCATCCCTCTTACCCACTCCAACCTCTTACCCTCAGAACGTGCAGCCCTCCACTCCAAACCCAACCTCAACCTCACTATCAAACTGGCAGACAAGGGAGGCGCGGTGGTAGTTTGGTGCACCGATCTTTACATTGTTGACGCTAAACGCCAGCTCGCGGACACCTCCTCTTACTGCCCCCTTGACCATGACCCCCCACCTCCCACCACCAACCCATCATCTCCCAAGACCATCCATACCTCATCACCTCAGGGGATGCCCCATCCACTGCCTCCAGCCTCAAAGTCCCACAACCCCGCACTGCTGCCCGGTTCTACCTCCTGCCCAAAATCCTCAAACCTGACTGCCCCGGCCGATCCATTGTCTCAGCCTGCTCCTGCCCCATCGAACACATCTCTGCATGCCGCGACATGGTACTGTCCCCCTTAGTCCAAGAACTCCCCACCTACGTTCGGGACACCATCCATGCCCTCCACCTCCTCATGATTTTCGCTTCCCCAGCCCCCAACGCCTTATCTTCATCATGGACATCCAGTTCCTATACACCTCCATCCCCCATCACGAAGGCCTCAAAGTCCTCCGCTTCTTTCTTTCCCGCCGACCCAGCCAGTACCCTTCCATTGACACCCTCCTTTGACTGACTGAACTGGCCCTCACTCTGAACAACTTCTCTCTTTCCAATCCTTCCACTTCCTCCAAACCAAAGGAGTAACCATGTGCACGCACATGGGCCCCAGCTATGCCTGCCTCTTCGTTGGATATGTGGAACAGTCCATCTTCCACAGCTACACTGGCACCATTTCTATCTCGGGTGACCGACTCAACACGGACATTTACTACAAACCGACCAATTCCCACAGCTACCTAGATTACACCTCCGACCCTGCCCCCTGTAAAAACGCCATCCCATACTCTCAACTCCTTCGCCTCCGCCGCATCTGCTCCCAGGAGGACCAATTCCAATACCAAACAACCCACATGGCCTCCTTCTTCAAAGACCGCAATTTCCCCCCAGACATGATCGACGAGGCTCTCCACCACATCTCCTACACTTTCCGCTCCTCCACTGTTGAACTCCGCCCCTCCAATCGCCACCAGGACAGAACCCCACTGATCCTCACCTACCACCCCACCAACCTCCAGATACATCGTATCATCCTTCATCATTTGCGCCACCTCCAAGTAGGCCCCACCACCAAGGATATATTTCCCTCCCCTCCCCTGTCAGCATTCCGGAAAGACCACTCCCTCCGTGACTCCGTCAGGTCCACACCCCCCACCAACCCAACCTCCACTCCCGGCACCTTCCCCTGCATCTGCAAGAAATGCATAACTTGCGCCCACACCTCCCCCCAAGGCCCCAAGGGATCCTTCCATATCCGTCATAAATTCACCTGCACCTCCACACACATCATTTACTGCATCCACTGCACCTGATGTGGCCTCCTCTACATTGGGGAGACAGGCCGTCTACTTGCGGAAAGTTTCAAAGACCACCTCTGGGACACCCGTACCAACCAACCCAACCGCCCCGTGGCTCAACACTTTAACTCCCCCTTCCAGTCCGCCATTGCCAGACCATGGCAACACATCGCCTGGAGGAAGAGCGCCTCCAACCACAAGGGATGAATGCAGATTTCTCCAGCTTCCTCATTTCCCCTCCCCCCACCTTATCCAGTCCCAACCCTCTGACTCAGCACCGCCTTCTTGACCTGCAATCTTCTTCCCGACCTCTCCGCCCCCACCCACTTTCCGGCCTATCACACTCACCTTAACCTCCTTCCACCTATCGCATTCCCAACGCCCCTCCCCCAGTCCCTCCTCCCTACCTTTTATCTTAGCCCTCTTGGCATACCTTCCTCATTCCTTATGCCCAAAATGTCGATTCTCCTGCTCCTTGGATGCTGCCTGACCTGCTGCGCTTTTCCAGCAACACATTTTTCAGCTCTGATCTCTAGCATCTGCAGTCCTCACTTTCGCCTGGACTACCATCAATGTCAGTATATCTTTGCCTGGATAAGGGGATACTCAAAACTGTTTACATCATTCCAGCTGTGGTCTTACTAGTGCATTGCACGATTTTAGCAAATTTTATATTCCATTCTTTTTGAAATAAAGGCCCAACAATCCCTTTGTTTCCTTATTATCTGCAGAACATGTATGCTAGCTTATTTGTAGTTTATACATAAAAGAATTTCCAAAATCCCTCTGTACTGAAGCTTTCTGTCATCTTTCTCCATTTAAATAAAATTGAGCTCCTCTATTCTTCCTGCCAAAAGCATATTTTCCCACATTAAATTCCATCTGTCAAGTTTATGCCCACTCTCTTAACCGGTTTATATCCTTCTGCAGAACATACCCTCTTCAGCACCTGCCTTCCCAACCATTTTTGAGTCATCCACAAAACGTAACTATAGAATATTCATTTTCCTCATCCAAGTCATTTATACATATTTAATGAACAATAATCCCCAACATTAATCCCTGTGGCACTCCAAGAGATACACGTTGACATCCTGCAAATGTTCATCTCTCCCAAGTCTGTCTTCTATCAATTACTCAACCCTCTACCCATGCTGACATACTAGTTTCAACACCATGGGATCTTATTCTGCTTCAATGTGTGCTACATTATCAAGTGCCTTCTGAAAATTCAGATATATTACATCCAATTATCTCTTGATTGATTCTCTGTCCTATACTATAGCTGCCATAACTATTCCTACCAATCTTTTCTTCCCCTTTTTACTTCTTACCTCCACTGATCTGGACTCTGCATCTTCCAATCCAAGATCATTTCTTACTATGATACATATTCCATTTCATACTAAGAATGCTAACTTTATCTTCATGCCAGTCATTTTGAAAAGTTTCATATCCCTAAATATTAGTTCCTAGCTTTGATCTTTTTACAAGATGTCCCAGTAATGACTAATCATACCCATTAACTTCTATTTGCAACATTTATTTATTTTGTTCCAAATATTACGCACAAGTAAAAAGTCATTACTTTTGCCTTTTTGCCATTTCTTTTTTTCTTTGACGCAGCTTACTGCTGTTTTTCTATGTTTGTTCATGGTCTCTTCCTGTCACAGCTGAAAATGTGTTGCTGGAAAAGCACAGCAGGTCAGGCAGCATCCAAGGAGCAGGAGTGTCGACGTTTCGGGCATGAGCCCATTTTCAGCTCTGATCTCCAGCATCTGCAGTCCTCACTTTCTCCTCTTCCTGTCACACACTGAGTATTATTTTCCAAAATAGCTGCCCTGTAATTCAACCACATCTCATGCTTTGTGAGCCTACATTGCCCATTTCCTAAACTCTGCGCCTCTATTAATTAGTTTGAAGCAGCCTTTGTCATTTTGATTCTTCAGCATAGTTCAAGTGAAGCCTGTCCCATGGAGCACCTCCAATACCAGTGCCCCACCAACTGAAACCCATTTCCTCCCGCACCCCTCGCCACCCCCACACTAATCTTTAGGCTGATCATTTAACTCATTGACTGAATTTAGTTTATGCCAGTTTACCAATGTCTCAGGTTGTAATCCAGAAATAATTAACTTCAAGATTCTTTTTTTCAATTTAGCTTGTAAACGTTCTAAATCTTTGAGCAGAATCTACTTTTTATTCCTACCATTGTTGTTAGCAACAACATCAAATACATCAGCAAGATCCTATCCTTTCCATTCTAAGTTCTTCTCCAGTCATAAGAAGCTGTCCTTGCCCCAGATAACAGGCAACCAGCGTAACCTTCACAACTCCTGCTCACTGCTGCTGAGAACAGTACCCACCCCCGTAATGAGCTTGTCCCCAATCACCACGATGTTCTTATTTGCTCCCTCGGGAGCCATGAATGACTTGAGTGCTTTCCTGTGCCCAAGTGACTTGGTCAGTTTGCTCATCCGTCTGATATCTCCACTCAGTTTGCAAGAGCCTCACTGGGCAATTTAGGGGCCAAAGATCTTCGACGGTAACTTCCTAGGTTCCCATACATGCCTCACATGCAATCACACCTTCCTGTTGCTGATCAAAGACCAATTTTTAATTATGTAATTTGAGGAATATGATTGCTCTCTGAAGCAAAGCATCCAGGTAACTTCCCCCTTCCATGATGTGTCACAATAGCTGCAACTCAGACTCCAATTCCTCAAATTGGATCTGAAGTTCATCAAGCTGCAAACACTTATTACAGCTAACTTCACCTGTTGCTCCAATTTTTAAGATACTTTCAGCGGTAAACTGGGCACATTCAGAGACAAATGCGTGGCCAGAGGCAGTTCAATAAGTTCCAACCAAAACAGTAACTGATTATTTGATCAGGATCAGCATCATCACACAGGATAGTATTACCCAACATGTTCTATCTTCACATGAAGTTTGCTTGGTAAGCAGACAGCTCAGGCCCTATGTGTAAGCTTGCCAATGATCTTGTAGCAGGTGTGGAACTAAAGAAATCCCGACACACCTTGGCCGATGAATGCAGGCTTGCAGTTTATTGCATCATGTTTCTCAACTAAAACACCAAAGAAAGGAAACTCATTTAGTTGCTCTATTTTACTGGTAAATATGAGTGCAGGGTGAGTTTACTTCACAGTATCAGGAAATTCTGTGTTACAATTGTGGGTTCAAATAGTGCAAACATATGTATCAGAAGTACGCAAAGAGGAGGAAGTTACTGGTCATTGCATCAATGAGGATAACTGGTAAAGATGTTAACAAGGGCTGGACTTTTTGGGATCACATCATTCCCCTGTTTAGGAATGGAAAGAGGCAAAAGAAAGGAAGTTATAGACTGGCTAGCCTGACCTCCGTTATTAGTAAGATGTTCAGAATCCATTATTTAGGATGAGATTTCAGAGCACTTGGATGTGCATGGTAAAGTATGATTGAGTCAGCACAGCTTTGTCCAGGGGAGGTCATGTCTGACAAATCTGTTAGAATTCTTTGAGGAGATAGCGAGCAAGTCAAAGGAGTGCTAAAATAACTGCACAAACAGGTGGTATCCAGTCACCAAGTCACCCCTTTATTTACATCTGCATAGTTCATAGGTTCTGACCAGCCAGCTCAGAGCCAGTGCCTAGAATGAAGATTCTCTTCTGTTTATATCTATCCACCAGAGTACCTTGACAGGCCCAGGTTAACAACTCCCATCAAGGATCTCATGAACGATGAGGTCCATCTGGTCCTTGTTCCAAACAGCCAATGAATATGATCTATTTGGCCTTCAACAAGGTGTCACACAGGAGGCTCCTAAATAAGATATGTGTCCATGGCGTAAGGGGTAAGATACTAGCATGGATAGAGGATTGACTGACAAGCAGAAGGCAGTGAGTGAGAGTTAAGGGGTCTTTTTCAGGATGGCAGTGGAGTTCCACAGGGGTCAGTGTTGGGACCACAACTATTCAGATTATAACAATCTAGACGAAGGAAATTAGGGCATTATCACTAGGTGTACAAATGACGCAAAGATAGGAGGTAGGGCAGGTAGCTTGAAGAAGCAGGGAGATCACACAATTCCTGGAGAGGCTAGGAGAGTAGGCAAAGAAGTAGCAGATGGAATACAATGTGGGGAAAGTGTGAGGTTATGCATTTTGATAGGAAGATCAGGCACAAACTACTGTCTAAATGGTGAAAGACTTCAAAATCTGGAGCACAAAGGGACTTGGGAGTTTTAGTTCAGGATCTCTTCAGGTTAATGTGCACGTTCCGTTAGTAGTTGAAATGCAACGTTAGCATGCATTTCAAGAGGTCAAGAGTACAAGAGCAAGGATGTGCTGCTGGGGTTGTACAGGCTCTGGTCAGACTGCGTTTAGAGTACTGTGAGCAGTTTTGGGCCCTGTGAAGCAGATTTGATGGACCAAATTCTGTTCCTATACTGCATGGTCTTATGGTATGCAATAAAATTACTGTGGGCATACAGGAGCAGTAGAACCTGAAATCAATTGTACGATTTGCTAAGTTTATGAATTTTATGAAAGCAGATTCAAATACTAGGTGGTACATCTAGATTGCCTCAGTGACTTCTTAAAAAACAAATTCATTCAAGGGTTATTGGTGTCACTGGCATAGCATTTATTGCCCATCTCTAGTTGGATTTGAGACTGTTGTGGTGAGCTGCGTTCTTGAACTGCTGCAATTCATTTGCCACAATATCATTAGACATGGAGTTTCATGATTTTGACTAAGTGACACTGAAGGCATGGCAATATCAGCACAGAGTGTGGTTTGGAAGGGAAGTTACAGATGGTGATGATGTCCCCATGTATCTGCTGTGCAAGACAGTCCGGACTTGTGTATTGTTGCTGGAATATTGTCAGGCTTCAAGGGCTTTGCAGTATCCAATGCTTCCAGTCATTTTTTTTGGGATCACATAGAATGAGTGGAATTGGCTGAAGACTGGCATCTATGATGCTTGGGACCTTTGCAGGATGAATCAGTCACTCAGCATTTCTAGCTGAAGATTGCTGTGAATGCTTCAGCTTTGTCTACTGCCTTGATGTGTTTGGCTCCACTATCATTGAGGATGTGATATTTGTGGACCCTCCTCCTTCAGCAAGGTGTTTACCACCATTCACAACTAGATGAGCACAGCTCAGATCTGATCACTTGGTTGTGGAGTTGTGTAGCCCTGTCATTTCTTGCTCATGCTGTTTAACACAGGGAAAAAATAAACTTTTTCATTGCTTCAATAGATGGATACCTCATTTTGAGGTATGCTCTCCTGACTCTTTGTTAAACTAAGATTGATCCCCTGGATTGTTGGTAAAGGTAGAGTGTGGCAGGACATGAGATTGAAGATTATGTTAATGGACAAATCTGAGCTGCTGACGGTTCACAGCACTTGCTCAGTGCTCAGTCATTTAGTATTGTGATAATGCCATAGAATGCATAAAGGTGGGTATTTGCAACGTGAAGATAGGACTTGTCTTCACAAGGACTGTATCGTGGTCACTCTTACTAATAATGTATGGACCAATACATTTGCAGAAGGTAGATTGGTGACAGTGAGGTTAAGTACACTTTTCCTTCTTGCTGGTTCCCTCACCACCTGCTACAGATTCAGCCTAACACAGCTGTGCTTTTAGACTTAACCAGCTCAAATCAATAGCAGTGCTGCCAAACCACTGTGACAGGCATTGAAATCTCCTACCCAGTGCATATTCTGCAGCCTTGCCACCCTCAGAGTGCTTTCTCCCACAGATACTAATCTCATAGTTCACCTGATGCCGTGAGACTGCACGGAGTCAGAAGTCAATAGTGAGGATTCCCAGGTCAACTGTATACCACTGCAACCACTTCTGTGGGGTCTATCCTGTTGCTCAAACAAAGCATACCCAGGCATGGTGATGCTGTGTGTTTAAAGTATGATGTTGAGAGGTTGGCTACTCAGGCTATTGCTCAACTAGGCTTTGAGACAGCTCTCTCAAATTGTGCACTTGGCCCAGATGCTAGTAAAGTGGACTCCACAAGGTTGATAGGGCTGAATATGGTGTTCTCATTTCTTGTGCTTTAGTCAATGCAAAGTGGTTCATTTGAATTCATTGTGCATTTTTGTGCCTAAACAATTGAAAGTTTTGCTGGCCATTTCAGATGGCAGTTAAGAGTCAAGTATATTGCTGTGGGTCTGGTTTTACAGCTAAGTAGAATGACACTTTTTCTTCCCTAAAAGACTTAATGGTCCAGCTACTCATCACTAGACTTTTAAACCAGATTTTTACCAAATTCAAATTCCATTATCTGCCATGATTGGGTTCAAACGGACGTCACCAGAACAATATCTGGGTGTCTGGATTGCTCATGCAGTGACAACAGCACTATTTAGCTTCCTTTACCTACTGCAAATATGAATGGCTTTCTTGACTAGTACATTGGTAAACAGGATAGCGATAGCGAAGCTGTGCAGAGACACGCAAGTCTGGTATGGTCTTCAAAGTGTAGGGATCTGTCAGCATATGTGGAAAACTAATTTTAATATCGCCATTTCATAGTAATAGAAACTGGAGGATTTTATAAGTCCTTTTCATAATTTTATGTTTCTCTAAGATCCCCTCTCACTAAATTCTAATGAGTACAGTCCCAGGCGGCTCAACCTCTCCTCACAGAGTAACCCCTTCTTGTCTAGAATCAACCTGGTGAGCCTACTCTGCACCGCCTCCAAAGCCAGTATATCTTTCCTCAACTAAGGAGACCAGAACTGCACACAATACTCCAGGTGCAACCTCACCAATACCTTATATTCTTGGAGAAGCTTTGTCCAATTGTGTCGGACCATCGATAAAACAGTCTGTAAAGGGGTATACCCTTTGTAAATCTTGAGCAGCTCCTACATACATGAGTCATGAGGCTAACTCCTATCATATTTCATCAGGTTGACGCTCCAGAGGAACTCCAATAAATGCCTCAGCACAATGCCCTAGAGAGAGGCTGTGCAGTCATATGTACAAACAAGTCTTATAGATATGAATTTGCAACTATTAAGCATAATCTACATTTTGCTGTTAGGTAGAATTACTCGAGTCCCTTTCCGTATGAATGTTAAAGTTAGGTTTGAGTTTATACAAAGTTACCAGACATTTGCAATTCACATGAAAATTTGCCAAGTCATTACATGTTCCACAACAGACATGTTCCATGACTGCTCAAAGCACTTTCAGTGCCTCACCAGACTTGCTGACTGCTAGTTTTTGAAGAATGAAATGGTTACAAAGGTATTCAAATTGAGCAATTATCTCTCCTTCATGAAGGTGGAATGAAGGCACAAAGTTGAAACCATGATTGAAAATAAACTCTTTGTTTACACAAGAACACATGCTCAGAGTGACTTATCACATATATGCTGCAATCATTATTTGTGCTGCAAATTGCTGCTTTTAACAAAGTTTATAGGGTAGGCATGTTTCAAGTGGATATTGTTTATGCCATACCACTTACCGGGACAAGATGGCAACGCAAACGGATCAAAATGATCAACGAAAGAAATCTATATTTTTCTCACCAACCATAATTTAGACCGTGACATGTATTGGTAACCCTGCCACAAACGTGTTCTCTCTCATCTTGCATTAAAGCATGCTATGACAGGGCCTCACTTTAACTTTGTAAATGTGTTGAGAAATTATCACTGGCAAGACCTTGGGTTTTAGTACACCTTCAGAGACATTTAAATGGATGGTTTTCTAGATCTTAACTTTTTAGAGAGTCTAACTATGTTGCAGTCTGGCATTTGTAGAATCTTGGCCTCAGGTAAGCAAATAATTGCTTGACAGTATGGAACTTAATACATTGCTACAAAGAGACAAAGTCAAAGCTTGCTATCTTGCATCCATTAGGATTAAAAATACAAGAAACCAAACTTACAAAGGCAATAATTATTTCTAGAAACAAGGGAAGAGGGTGCAGATTGAAGTTTGAATGCAAAAGTCAATTGTGCAATTAAGGGTAAGTAGTATGGATTTAAGATCGGTAGTTTTACAGGTAAATAAAGGCAATTACAAGATTGTGGAGAAACGAGGCAACTAAAATGAACCGAGAGATAAAGTTAAACATAGGACAGCAGAGACATAGTAGCAAAAATTTAAAGGTATTTAATTGTGAGATAGAGTCATAGTGACGTACAGCATGGAAACAGATCCTTTAGTCCAACCCGTCCATGTCAACCAAATATCCTAAATTAATCTAGTCCTATTTGCCAGCATTTGACCATAACCCTTTAAACCTTCCTATTCATATACCCATCCACATGCCTTTTAAATGCTGTAATTATACCAGCATTACTTCTCGCAGCTCATTCCATACACACACCACCCTTCGCATGAAAAAGTTGCCCAATAGGTCTCTTCTATATCTTTCTCCTCTCACCCTATACCAATGCCCTCTAGTTCTAGACTCCCCCCACCCCAGGGAAAAGACCTTGTCTATTTCTCCTATCCATGCCCCTCATGATTTTATTAAACTCTATAAGGTCACCCCTCAGCCTCCGACATTCCAGAGAAAACAGGCCCAGCCTGTTCAGCCTCTCCCTATATCTCAAACTCTCCAACCCTGGCAACATCCTTGTAAATCTTTTCTGAACCTGTTGAAGTTTCACAACATGGTTCTGATAGGAGGGAGACCAGAATTGCACACAATTTTCCAAAAGTAGCCTAACCAATGCCCTGTACAGCCGCAACATGACATCTCAACTCGTATAGTCAATGCTCTGACCAATAGAGGAAAGCAGATCACACACTTGCTTCAATATTGCGTCCACTTGCCACTTTCAAGGAACTTTGAATCTGCATTCCAAGGTCTCTTTGTTCAGCAACAATACCCAGGACCTTACCATTAAGTGTATTATCTGATTTACCTTTCCAATAATGCAGAATCTCAAACTTATCTAAATTAAACTCCATCTGCCACTGCTCCGCCCATTGGTTCATTTGATCATAATCCTGTTGTACTCTGAAATAACCTCCTTCACTGTCCACTACACCTCCAATTTTGGTATCATCTGCAAATTAACTATAACTCATTTCTTCACATCCAAATCATTAATATAAATGACAAAAAAGCTGTGGACCCAGCACCAATCCTTGTGGCATCCCACTGGTCACATGTCTCCACTACCACCCTCTGTCTTCTACCTTTGAGCCAGTTCTGTATCCAAGTGACTAGCTCTCCCTGTATTCGATGAGATCTTACTGACCAGTCTACGATGAGGAATCTTGTTGAATGCCTCACTGAAGTCCACGTAGGTGACGTCCGCCATTCTGCCCTCATCAATCCTCTGTTACTTATTCAAAAAAAAACTCAGTTCATAAGACATGATTTCCCACACACAAAGCCATGCTGACCATCCCTAATCAGCCCTTGCCTATTCAAATACATGTAAATGCTGTCCCTCAAGATTCCCTTCAATAACATGTCCATCACTGACGTCAGGCTTACCAGTCTACAGTTCCCTGGCTTTTCTTTACCACCTTTCTTAAATAGTGGCACATTAGCCAACCTCCAGTCTTCTGGCACCTCACCTGTGACTATTGATGATATAAATATCTCAGCAAGGGGTCCAGCTATCAGGTCCTGGAGATTTAGCTATCTATCTATATATACCTATATACACACACACCTATATATACACATATATACACACACACACATCTATATATATATATCTATATCTATCTATACACACACACCTATATATACATATACATACACACACCTATATATACACCTATATATGTGTGTATATATATGTGTATATGTGTGTGTGTGTATATATATGTGTATGTGTGTGTGTGTGTATATATATGTGTATATGTGTGTGTGTGTGTATATGTATGTATGTATGTATGTATGTGTGTGTGTGTGTACACACACATATTTTATATATATATATAAAACGTCAGTGATGGACATGTTATTGAAGGGAATCTTGAGGGACAGCATTTACATGTATTTGAATAGGCAAGGGCTGATTAGGGATGGTCAGCACATTATATATATATAAAGGCATCCAGCACCACCTCCTCTACAATATGGACATTTTTCAGGATGTCACCACCTATTTTCCTACATTCTATATCTTCCCCATTTCTTTCCACAGTAAATACTAATACAAAATACTCATTTAGTATCTCACCCTGTCTCTTGTGGTTCTGCACATAGGTTGCCTTGCTGATCTTTAAGTACTATTCTCTCCCTAGTTACCCTTCAATCCTTAAGTGCAGTTTAATTTATCAGTCCTGCCTCATTCTCTGCTGTGTTCCTGCCTGCCATGACTGTTTGACTGCTTCTTTTCCCAACTGTACCAGTCTCATACTGATCTCTTTTCTCACTATCTCCCTGCATCCTAACCCCCAGATTACTTGTTTAAATTTTCCCGAGCAGCTCGAGCAAATCTCCCCGTCATTATATTAGTCCCCTTCCAATTCAGGTACAATCTATCCTTCTTATATAGGTCACTTCTACCCAAGAGATTCCAATGCTACAAAAATCTGAACCCTTCTCCCCTACACCAGCTCCTTAGCCACACATTCATCTGCTCTATCCTCTTATTTCTACACTCACTAGCTCATGGCGCAGAAGAATTCCAGATATCACTACCCTCAAGGACTTCCTTTTTAAATTCCTGCCTAACTTCCTGTATTTGCCCTTCAGACTTTCATTAATTTTCCTTGGTCATTAGATCCAAAGTGCACGAAGACCACCTGATGGTCCAACTACCCTTTGAGAATATTCTGCACGCTCTCCAACATAACCTTGATCCTGGCACCAGGGAGGTAACACACCACTTTGATTTCTTGTTGTGTCAACCGCAGAAACATCAGTCTCTGCCTCTGACTAGAGGGTCACCTATGATATTGAACATCTATTTATTTGAAAATGCATTTAATAACTAATATTCAAACATTCCAGTGAGCAAATAAAGACTCTTTCAGAATGATGCACTAACTGGGGAAGTTAAGAACAGTACCAAATAGACAGAATTTAAAAACCAGCAAAGGATCATTAAAATATAATGAGGAAAGAATTAGAGTTCGAGAAGAATCTAGCTGAAAACGTACAAGAACAGATAGCAAAACTTTCTGTCACTTTTCAAAAACAATGAGTAACTAAACTGAATGTTGGTGTTCTAGAATGAGTTTGAGAACTTCACAATGGAAAATAAGGAAATAAAATAAATATTGACAGATTGTATATCTGCCTTCACTGTAGAAGATAAAACTAAAATATTACAAATACTTCTAAAATCAAGAGGGGAAAGGTCAGAAGTAATATAAACAATAATCATCAGGTAAAGAGTACAGAGAAAATTATTAAAACTTAAAGGCTGACAAGTTCTCAGGATCTATGTACTTCATTCTAAGACCTAACAAGAAACGGCTGCTGAGATAATGGATGCACTGGCTTTAATTTTCCAAGATTCTAGAAAGCTTCCATGATGTTAGAAGTTAGTGAATGCACCTGCTTTGTTCAAGGAAAGAGGTAGATAGAAAACAGGAAATTACAGGTCAATTGGCTAACAATTGCCATTATTAAATGCTAGAAATCTATCACTGAGGAGGCTACAGATGTGCATAAAGATTTTCTAAAGGCCATCAGGCTGAGTCAACATGGGAATTTATCCAGTGTATGAGAAATTATGTTCAAGTAATTCATTAACATTGTTTGAGAAAGCAACAAGCAACGTGGATAAAAGGAAAACTTGCATGGATTTCCAACAAAGCATTTAATAAGGGGCAATCCCTAAAGTACACAAACTAAATGCCCATGGTGTAGGGGTGACATGGACATTTAGGATAGAGGATTGGCTCAATAACTGGAAGCTGAGAGTTGAGATTAATGTGCTATTTTTGGATTGGCAAGCTGTAACAAGCACTCTGCGTCACAGGGATCAGGACTGCGGCCTTAACCAATGACAGTTGATAGCAATTATTTGAATTAATGGACCAAATGAAATGAATTGTGCTAAATTTGTTGATGATACCAAAATAGGTAGAAAATTAAGTTACAAAGAGTACATAAGGAGTCAGCAAAGGGATATAGATGGGTGAAGCGAGTGGGCAAACGTTTGCAAGATGGAGTACAATTTGTGAAAACATCAATGATGAGATTTCTGAAGTATGTGATGCAGAAGGAGACAGATTTATTTATACATGAATCAAACAAGGTAGCATGCTGACACAGGAAATTATCAGAAAAAACAAATAGAAAGGTGTTTATTGAGAAGGAAATGGAACACAAAAAGTGAAGTTTGGCTAGAGTTGGATGAAGCATTGGTGAGAGAATGTTGACAACACTGTGTACAGTTTGAGTCTTCTTAAGAGTATAATCTTATTAAAAAGTTCACTCAACTAATTACTGGAATAAAACATTTATCTTGGGAGGAGAGGTTGGACAGCTTGAGTCTGCACCCATTGGATTATAGAAGAAAGACTCATGATCTCATTTAAACATAAGATCTTGCAGCCGGTAGATAGTGAAAGGAAATTTCTCCTTATGGAGGAGTCTAGAACCAGGGCTCGCAATAAGGTGTCTTCCATTTAAGGCAGAGGAGGAGGAGGAAGATTTATTTTTTTCTCAGAGGGTTACAAATCTTTGAAAGTCTCTTCGCCCAAGGGCAGTTGAGGTAGAGTGACCGAGTGTTTTTAATGCTGAATTGTTGATTGACAAATGCAGAAAGAAAAGTCAAGGTGAGGCCATAATGAGCCATGATCTTAAATCAAATGGTGGCGCAGGGCTAACCTGCTGACTCGTGTACCTTGCATGTCTGCTTGTACCAAAACTACAAAGTAGACAAATAATTTGGACACGATACACCAAAAAGTGCAATACAAAATCAATACATAATCCACTTAAAAGCTCAGTGAAGAGAACTTAATCGACAGCTTTCTCATGGAGATGGCCGTATCCCACCCTACATTAGATAATGTTGATTTGGATCATTCAGTCAGCAAATGACATGGCAGTTGCCTCTGACCTCAAAGGAAAATGTGCATCTCGTTTTACTTTCCAATCAGAACTTCCTGTCTTGAAGCAAGGCTGTTGAGGAGAAGGTATAAGTACATGCCTGCTTTGAATGTTACTAGCTCAAGTAACTCCACTCAAGACCACCATGATTGCAGCTTACAAGCAGAATTTTTAAGTTTGTTGTGACTTGCATTCTAATCTATTTCAAATATTTAAAGATTTCTATTTGCTTCTGAGAGTTTGTGGTGGTGGGGTGGGAGTGAGAAGGCTGGACACTGTCAGGGATGGAGGAAGGGATAACCTGCCCAAAAATACTACAAGAATAGGGTAGCTATCTAGTTAGTTATAGAATATCAGGTCCAGGTCTCCAAAACTAAAGTTAGTGTCCGAATATTCTTAGAGAAGACCAGGCTGCATAACCATCTGCACTTTTGGCCTTGAAAGATGATCAATCTAACTTAAATTACTCCAGTAAGCATGAATTAACAAACATTTGAGAACAAGGGAAGGTGAATCTTTCATGCTGCTACTATGTACTTTCCATGAACAAGATACTGTTGTCAAGTCAAACAAATTTTGAGCTACCACACAAATTAGGTTCATGAATTTCTACTTCGGTGATACTATATGTGAGCATATCTAGTGGACTGTATTAGAAAGGACAACCTTTTGGTCAGAATGAGCCATATGAAAGCAGCCTCAACATTTTTAAGAAAAAACAGCATCTAGGGTTAATAATTATTCTGCAATTATCTCATTTAATGAAGAACCCATAGAGTGCCAACAGTGATAAAAACAACTCATTTAAGATGAGCTGGTAGGTTTCCGGTATGGTTCACACGCTTGAAGCTACATGTATTCAAACACAGGGTCCAGTCAACAGACAAATGGTATTTTGGCCATTCATTGAACTCTTTCAATTCACCAAAGTACTATTATCACTGTTCTCTGGAACATTGCCATGACAATGCTCCATCCAAAGTCTACCAATCAACAAATCAGCATCCCGTTTTTCATGCAATGTAAAATTATTCTTCTCTTTTTAATGTGTTTTCTTACATTGTTCCTGATGGGTGCAAGATAACTATTTTCAAAAGCATGTTTTGTTTTTTAGTAAGTTTAAAATTTATTGATTTAAATGTTTTATTCACACTGTGGACAAATGCTTCATGGAGAAACTAAATATTGCACACAAGAATTAATGAAGTAACAAAGGCTTATACAGATAGTCTATGAAAGGAACTGAGGCTAAAATAAAGCTTACATTTAAAACGGGAAATTTCAAAATTCAGAGTTGATTTCCTGTTGTCCACTTTAAATTTCTAAGATTTCACAGCCAAGAAATGGAACTACCAACTAAAATTAGCAATAATATGGATATCAGGAAGAGGGCAAGTGTCAAGGGATTATAACAAATTGATGAGAACAGATACAAAACAACAAAAACAATTCTAAGGAAGTAACAGGATTTTGACCCAGTGACCATCAATAATTGGCCCTTGTCCTTCTAGGTGCTGTCTGGAAACCCTTTAAGTTACTGAGTGAAGCTGGAAGCTGCCTTAACTTTATCTTTTGGAATTTTGAGCAGTTTGGGAGCTGATCCAAAAAGCTGAAAAATCCACAGCAGATAAAGTAAGTGGTGTAAGCACTAAAAACTAGCTTTATTAAAGGCCCAATAATACTTTTCGGAAAGTTTAAAACTAATAACTCCTCATCACAGTGAAAGAGAGGGCAAGTCCAACAAAGTGCTGCGTAATGGAAACAATGATTCATATGCATAAAGATAATCAGATCTTATCAAAGGTAGCAATGCAGTTTAATACAGCTCATTCTCATTTACATATTATAGCCTGGGAACACAGCTTTACCAAAAATTAAACATATGAATGTGGTTGATGTGGTTCTTAATCAAGCAACAATGTTGACAATACTTATACACCTCAACAGAGAATGCTTTTTAACAAATAAAAACTGAGCATCAAGATAATGCAATTAATATACTTAATCTAGCAAAAACTTCAAAGAGTACAATGCTACTTCTTGGCTGACACGGATTCAAATTAGTTGCTCTTGCCCTCACCCGGAGAAGATTCAAATTATCATTTTAATAAATGGATTTTTTTTAGACTATATCACAGTTCAGTCACAATGTACAAATTACATGTGAGAAATGGTATGGTAGCGTCTAAACACTACTGATGAGGACTCACCGAAATAGATCTTAAGTACAATAGGGCTTGTTCTAGAATATTCTGGACTTGTTGAGCAAGAGCTGCAAAAACCACTTCCTGTGAGGCTGAAGATAAACTAAGATGGCTTGTTTTGCAGAGTAAACTGTAAACGATGATATTTCCAATAATGCCAGTGGACAAAGCCTTTGCAATAGTGTCATTTTAAAAGAACTTCTTCCAGTTCAATGGAACAATGTTGAGCTATGAATTTAAACATAACAGCTATTTCCATCTTCAACATATTCTGCTACTCTAAAATATGCAATATACTGGACCATTTAATCTCCCAGCTACAGATGATAAATTCACAAAATTTACAAGGAACTCCTATGTAAATTATTCCAAATATAAAGAATGCAGCAACACAATTTAGTGAACAATATATTTAAAAAGTACATTTTACCACGAGTATAAAAAAAGATTAAATTGGTGGCCATGGATAGAACTACAAAGGAGGAGAAACTGCCAACCCAGAAAACATTTTGAGTGGAAATGTTATAACATTTCAAAAGAATGATGTATTTCGATAAGCAAGTTTGAGCAGCACCAAACTCTGGTGCTTATTTAATCATTTACAATTGAATAAAAAAGTTAAAACTTTCGTAATGATAGGAAAAAGGTTTGCCGAAACTTTTTGTCCAAAATCTTTGCCATAAAGCATAATGATGATGTTGTTTCTAAACAACTAAATTCTGAAAACAGAGAAACATTTTGTCTTTCCGTTTTCGGTAAGCCCATGAGCAAACTCATTGAACTACTGCGGCTTTAGTGTACTGGCTTCATCAGTTCCAATGTAAGCGTGATGAAATGCCAAGTAAGATGACTAATCAGAACAGCAAACCAAGTGATGACAGTTAAACAGAGTACAAGTGCAACTGACACTTAACTGAACCTTAATCTCAAGGGTAGTGTCTTGCTATTTTTAAATCGAATGTGTGAAAATAAACCAAGGGGGTCACACATTTCTGTTGTGTTAAATTAAGAATTGCTCCTTCATTTGCACTTCAAATAATTTATTTGGGAACTGGATCTATTAAACACATAGCCAATTTCAACATTTCGGTGTCTTTTCATTTGCAGTTAAATCAAGCTTGTTCCCATCAAGCTTGCTCTGCCAAGCAATTAGATCATGACCGATTTGAACCCTAACTCTATTTACTCATGGTATGGCACACCTCCCAAAATAATTCCCTTAGTTTGGAAAATGTCTGGCATCGCCTACATTTTAGGAGATAATTTCCCTTTTGTAATGCATAGTGTGGAAAAAAAAGGCTTCCTGATTTCATTCCCAAATGGCCCAGCTATATTTTTTTTAAATTATGCCCAGTTCATCTTGATTCCATTGTTATGGTTTCTCTGCATTTAATCTATCAAGTACATTTAACATCTTGAACAGATGTTCATTCGATCCTCTGCACTCAAGGTTACGAACTTATGTACCTATACCCAGAATTTAACTTCTACCTAGTATAGTCTTGGTAAATCTGCACTGCACTTCTCCAATGATCAATATGTTCAGCTATTTTCATGTTCCATTCTTCACAAGGGATAGAAATTAAATCGAGAGTCTGACTTGGTCAGACACTCAACAACTGCCTCACCATTGTCTTCAGACTATTTCAGATAATGGTCAACCGTCTCCTTTATCATACATGACCACTAGCATCATATCGCTTCCGTAATTAAAATTCCAAATGTCTTTGCTGCTCTGCAGTATCTAAGTTCTTGCAATTGATAAAATACTTGGTGATTTTTTTTAATCCAAAGTGAACAAACCTCACATTTGCCAAGATTTAACTCCATCTGTCATGTTTTCCCCATTCTCAATTTGCAAATGCCCTCTGCAACTGCCTGCTCCCACATGCACTATCCATTGTTACTCCTAACTTAGTGGCATCTCCAGATTTGGATACGCAGTTTCCTATTTATCCTTGGAGATTATTGTCAATTTAATAAAAGTTTGAGACTCCAGACACTTCCGGCAAGCCCCACTGGGCAGAGACAACACACCAAAGTGCATATACGCTCAATTCCATGTTAGAGGCTGTCAAAAATTTCATGTGCTCCCAATTTTGCTCACTCATTGTGGAACCTTATTGTACTCCTTCTGGAAGACAATTCATAGGTACCCCTCTGTGCTTTATTAGTGATGTCCAGCATGAAATGCACTCAAGAGTTTACATGATTTGGATTTACAATTTTTAACATGGATTTAATCGAAAATACAAGTTTGAAAGAAAGAAAATAGCATTAAACCTAGAGTTGTACATTATACAGTTTCTAACATAACATGGACTTGCCCAAAAGTACAGAATGTAATGATATTTTGAAAAGGAAAAGTCAACACAGTCCCAAAGAATCACAGGGCTGCTCTCTCGGGAGAGATAACTGTCGGCATGATTAACCAGGGGTCATTCATTACAGGAGTTGGGAGGTCATGTTGCAGGTGTTCAAGACATTGGTTAAGCCACTTTTGAAATACTGCATTCAATTCTGATCTGCCTCTGATAGGGATGTTGTCGTTAAACTTGAAAGGCTTCAGAAAAGATTTACCAGGATGTTGCCAGGGTAGAAGAGTTTGAGCTACAGGGTGAGGCTGAATAGGCTGACACTATTTTCCCAAGGAGCAGCGGATAGGGGAGTCCAAAACTAGAGGGGATAGGATTAAGATGAGAGTGAAAAGGTTTAAATGGGACCTAATGGGCAACCTTTTCATGCAGAGGGTAGTGCATGTATGGAATGAGCTGCTAGAGAAAGTGTAGGATGCTGGTACAATTACAACATTTAAAAAGGCAGGTGGATGAGTATATGAATAGCAAGGGTTTGCTAGCCATATGCTAGCAAATGGGACTAGATTAATTTAGGATATTTGATTGACATGGACAAGTTGGATCAATGGGTCTGTTTCCAAGCTGGGATCCACGGGGATTTGTTAACCTGTACACCCGGATCCCTCTGGATATCAATGCTTCGAAGACTTCTGCCATTGATTGTACAATTTGCACCTGAATTTCATCTTTCAAAGTTGATCATCTCTCATTTGTCCAGATATGCAAAAATACACAAATTTGCTAATATTCACAACATCAGAAGGAGGAAAACACTGGATCAATTCCTGAATATAGTCTCCAGGTGAAATGGGATGGGAGAATGCAGAAGAGCGGAACAGAATACAAAGACATAATTCAGCCATTATTTCAGTGTGTGTGCTTCCTGTGGTTCTTATAAGAAATCGCAAAGTGTTGATACAAATGCCAATTGAAGAGCATAATTAAAGCATGACAAATTTACAAATACAGTTAACAGTATTAATGTGGAAATAAGAAACCTGGTTGGAGAAAAGCTTTACAATGAAAGTAGGTACTTTTCTCTTAACAGGAAATAGACATGGACAACAGATTTTTAATCTAATATTATACAGATAGACATTTACCATCAAGCACAACACGACAGATTTTCACATGTCATGGAGTCACATTAATTTGGAAAAGATTTTGCTGCTTACAATTAAAAAAAAACTTGTGTTTGAAAAGTGTGATTGTCATCTAGGTTTCATTTAAAAAAAAACATCCACAGTGTGGTCACTACTGTTTCAGCAATTCACATAATGTTGCAAATTTTCAAAGCAAACATTTTCAAGTCTCTAATTTCTGTACTTAATGTTATCCGGCTTCTGGCTTACTATACTCCATATGACACTGCTTATTCACTCTTCCTCAAAGTTGAGAGGATACAGCTATTTCTCAGCTAGAATCGGAGGTGCATGGGAATCCTATGTCTATACCACAGAAATGTGACTCGGTCGCTCTAAGCAAGTACATCACTTCCAATTCACTCATACCCACCTTGAACACGTCAATTGGGAAATAAATATCAGAGATATGCCCACATTTTGTAATTGGCCTTAAAATTAGTCTGAAAGAGGAACTTCAAGCTTGGGGTTGTTTATAGATGATACTTTGCTTTCAAATCCTACTTTTTGATGTTAAGATTGGCACTTATGACCTCAATTTCACAAAGCACTTTAATACAGCAGACGTAGCATCCCATTTTCGCATGGCAAGCTGCCACAAAAACAGCAACATGATAATCATCAGTTAATCTATTTTTTTCTCATATTGATCAAGGAATACATCTTAGCAGGATATTGGGGTTAATGCCCTTGATCTTCAAAACAGTACAATGGGATCTTATACATATACCCAAGGAAGCAGGTCAGGTCTTTATCTCAAAGGCTGGCAGGTTGATCTTCAACTGGTGTGGAAAATGAACTTGTACAGTTGTCAGTCTGCATTGCAAACCAACCATTCAATCAACTGATTTAACCAAATCCCATTATCTTGTACATGTCTATCAAATGTCTCTTTCAATCTACTGAACTCTAATGAAAACAAATCCTGCTTCACCAACCTATCTTTTGAGCTAAACTCCTTTGTCTGGGAGATCAATTCAGATACATCTGTTCTGCACCTTTTTATGTACCTGCATAGTGTCCAGATGTGGACACTATACTCTAGCTGTGGCCCAACCAGAGATTTATACATGTTCAGCATAACCTCCCTGTTTTTGTATTCAATACTACAACTTATAAGCCCAACATCTAATCTGCTTTCAACACAGCTTACTCAACATGTCCTGCCAGTTTCACAGACTTTTGCACGTGTACCTCCAGAAGGAAGTGTCCATCAGCTCAGCTGGCTGGACAGATGATTTATGATGCAGCATTACTGGCTGCCAACTGGAGGTTACCATGAAGCACTCACTTTCTCAACCTCGTCCCCTAAAACCCTACGACATAGGAGCAGAAGTTAGGCCATTCAGCTTATTGAGTCTGCTCTGACATTCGATCATGGCTGATAAGTGCTCAATTTCTCCCCCAGATAAGTTTCTTAACACCATTCTCCTACTTTGTCCCCATAATCCTTGATCGCCTTGACAATCAAGTACCTAGCTATCTCAGTCTTAAATACACGGAATGACCTCACCTCCACAGCCTACTGTGGCAATGAATTCCATACATTCACCATGCTCTGGCTGAAGACGTTTCTCCTTAGCTATGTTCTAAAAGGTCTTCCCTTTACTCTAAAGGCTGTGCCCTCGGGTCCGGAGTCTCTCCTATCAAAGGAAACATCTCCTCAACATCCATTCTGTCCAGGACATTCAGTAATTTCTAAGTTTCAATTAGATCCCCCTCATCCTTCTAAACTCCTACCGAATATAGACCCAGAGACCCCAAAATGTTCTTCACATATTAAGCTTTACATTCCTGCGACTATTCTCATGAACCTCCTCTGAACACACTCCAGGTCCAGTACACCTTTCCAGCAATGTGGGGCCCAAAATTGCATACAATACTCCCAATGTGGTCTGACCAGAGCCTTATCAAGCCTCCCAAGTACATCCCTGCTTTTATATTCAAGTCCTCTCAAAATAAATGCTATCACTGCATTTGCCTTTTTGACTACAGACTCAACCTGCACGTTTACCTTGAGAGAATCCTGGACTAGAATTCCCAAGTCTCTTTGCACTTCAGATTTGTGAATCTTCTCCCCATTTAGAAAGTAGTTGGAAGAATGGTGGCATGGACTAAGTGCATAACCTCTCATATTCCCACATTGCACTCCATTTGCCACTTCTTTGCCCACTCTCCTAACGTGTCTATATCCTTCTGCAGCCTCCCCGTCCCTCAATGCTATCTGTTACCCCTCCTATCTGTGTATTGGCTGCAAACAGCTTTGAAGCACAGTGACAGTTGGATTAAATGACTACTAGTCATCTCTCTAATGAGAGAGCACCCTGTGGTCTAGTCAGACCTTTATGTTCCTGTACACACTGAAATTATGCCATTTAATCTATATTGCTTCTCCTTATTCCTTTGTCAAAATACATCACCTCACACTTCTTTCTCAATTTCTTTCTGCCACTTGCTTTTCTATTCTGCTAACCTTTCTACGGCCCGATGCAGTCAACTCATATTTCCCCATCACTTACATTTCATTGTAAAATCTGAAATTTTATTCAAACCAGAAGTCATATCATGAACTAATGATCTTAGCAACAGTTTCTACCCTACTGTTGTTAGAATACTGAACGGATTCAAACTCTTAACATTCGCCTGTACCTGTGTTTTTGTTTCTGCCACTGTTTACCTATTATTTACTATCTATACTCCTTAACTAAGTGATCTGCCTGTTTTGCTCACAAGACAAAGCTTTTCACTGTGCCTCGGTAAACGTGACAATAACTTCAATTCAAATTCAAAAAATTCAAATTCAAATTCAAATTCAATTACCCTCAGAAAACAATACTGTCTTCCAGTCTGAGAAACAACCATATGTCACAATGTACTGTTTACGGTCTTTCTGTCTTTTTCTTTAAATCCAAGTCGCCATTCATCTTTCTATTCCAAGTCACAATTTTGTTTACCAGCCCTTGACTTTGACAATGGCTTTCTTAAAACCCATATAAATATCCAACGCATTTTCTTCAATTTTTTTGGTGTACCTTCATCAAAAACATTAGTCAAATACAATGTGACATTTACAAATCCACAATGGCTATCCTTAACTAACTCAAATATTTCCAAGTGCCTGTTGACTTTTGCTGCCAATTCCCTGATTTCTGCTTTCACTAATGATAATCAACCAGAAGGCCTGCAGTTGTTAGGGCTATCCTTACAGGCGTTTTTAAAATTCAACCACAGGACATGGACGTGGCTGGCCAGGGTAGTATTTGTTAGCCAGTAATTTGGAAATTGAGGGTAAACTACATTGCCGTGGGTCAGGAAGGACATGAAGGCCAGACCGGATAAAAATGGCAGATTTCCTTCCCTGAAAGACATCAGTGAATCAGATGGATTTTACCAACAATAGCAGCAGTTTCACGGTCACCATTAGACTCTGAAGCCCAGATTTTTAATGAATTCAAATTGCAGATCTGCCATAGCGAGATTTGAACCTGGCTCAGCAGAACCTTATCTGGACCGCTGCTTTAATAGTTCAGTGACAATATCACTAGGTCATTGCCTCCCCTACTAATCCCACATAAAATGAGTGCATCACAAATGCCAAACTATAATCCTTTGGCAACGCTCCACACCTAGGTAAGATAAGAAGATTATGGCAAAGCCCTCTGCTATCTCCATCACCACTTCCTTTAGCAACTTGGGTTGCTGTTGGAAGTCCTAGGTTAATGATTTTATTTTTGTTTTAAGTATTGCTTCTAAAACCTTACCTAGGAAGATGGTAAACTGACAGGCTTGTAGCTATCATAACATGAGCCCACAAGCTGAGTGTTGCATAAATCCTACAAGTTTGTCCAGGCCAAGATTTTACTGACCAATATATTAAGCAGAACAGTACAACCAAATATGTATAACCAATACAGAATTATGAAACCATATCAATCTAAGAATTTACAGGTAGTAGCTTCATTTTTTTGTCTAATCTGTATTTGTTCAGCACAGGTATTTCTATCTCCATCAAGTGGAAGAATAAATCAAATAAATATCTGTTGGACAGCAGGAGAACAAAGAAACAGTAATCACAGCATCACAAGTTTCTGCTTAGCTACATAAGATGATGAGAAGTAATCCACAGTCAAAATACTAATTGTAGAACAAATTTCAGTGGAGTAAAAACAAATCCAGACAAAGACCACAGTCAAAATTCTGAGAGACCAAATGTGCTGTCCTAAAGAAGATGCTTCAGCGACAGTCAAGACATATTTCAGGACAGGAAAAGTAGGTCAACAAAAGCCATGGATGACTAAAGCAACAAAGAATAAGATTAAAATGGAAAAATGTGTGGTTCATAGGTATCAGCTTGATCATACAAGTGAGAATCAACCTGCATGTAGAAACCTCAGAAAGGAGGAGAAAAATGACTAGCAAGGAGATAACAAGGAGACCACATTTGAATGGGAATCTAAAGTCTTCTATTGTGTTACAAATAATAAAAGGGTAACAAGAGATGAAGTGGAGCAGGGAGGCAATGGTCAGGGCTGATTTGTACCTGCATTTATCAAAGAAGATACTGTCAAACTAACAGTGCAAAAGAGGAGGTTGGTGAGGTTACTCCTCTATCGAGAAAATTTAACTGCACTTAAAGTTGATAAATCACTAGGAGGGACGGAATACATCCAAATATGCTGAGAAAAGTGTGGGAATTACATAAGCACAACTCATAATATTCAAAATTCCCATGTGGTGCTGGAGAACAGAATTTCAAGTACTACACACTTGTTCAAGTGGAAGTGAAAGGATTAATGCATCAAGTTTAGGCTAATCGGTTCAACATTGATGGCAAAAACATTTTTAACAAATGATGATCCTGGATGAAATTAACAGTCAATGAATAAAGATAGATAGCATCACGGATTTGCTTTCCCTTAACTATCCGTTTTACTGTCACTCCAGTTGTAAAATCTGGGCCATTGGGTTTAGAGGCAAACAAATATGAGCCAACCATCCCAACAAGTCACAATGACTTGCAAATACTAAGATCTAATATTTGGACTAAGATATAAATGTTGTGAATAGTTACTAAACCTCAAATGGCATTGAAAAAAAAAATAGGGACAACTGAGCTCAGAGAAAACACTGGCCACATTTCTCAATTCTCGAATTGATCCACAGATCTGACATGAATAATCTGTGAATTAACTTGAAACATGACAAGCTTCCAACAGTGAAATACTCAATAATTAAACAAAATTCCCTATTATCTGGATTTATAGGCCAAGTTCTCATGTTTGAGCACACTTTAGATTAGATTAGATTACTTACAATGTGGAAACAGGCCCTTCGGCAGAACTCACAGTGCCAGAGACCCGGGTTCAATTCCCGCCTCAGGTGACTCTGTGTGGAGTTTGCACATTCTCCCCGTGTCTGCATGGGTTTCCTCTGGGTGCTCCAGTTTCCTCCCACAGTCCAAAAATGTGCAGGTTAGGTCAACTGGCCAAGTTAAATTGCCCGTAGTGTTAGATGAAGAGGTAAATGTAGGGGAATGGGTCTGGGTGGGTTGCGCTTCACACAATTTAGGTAATAAAAGATTCAATGTTGTACCCAGTGTTTGACAGCACTGAAGGAAAAACTGCATTTAACAAGACACTACAAGGTAAATGCATTGTGTTAGCAAAGACCAAGAGATCTCTTAACAAGAGTTTACAGAACCCTGGTTCTTTGACCTGTTGCAAGTTCAAGCAGGTAGAACGCTTATTTAAATTACAGCTGGAGCTTTGTATGACATGTTTGCTTGTTTACTCAAAGTGCTAAAAACATTTAAATTTTCAGTTTAAAAATAGTGAGTAGTGGTATTAAAATGCTAGAAAATTAAGTCCAGATTTTATGCTAGTTTTCAGATTTTTTTAAATAAAGTATTAAGAACTTTGAAGTAGAAAGATATCTATAAATAACAATACTAGACCAGTTTCACGCTGAAGCTGGTCAGGAAGATGTCTGCAAACCAAAAACAGCCCTTGCTTGTCACCAACTCCACCTCAATCTGAACTATTCTCTTGAGCAAACCTTCTGCATCATTGTTGCTTTCTTCAACCATCAGCTGAGTTTGATTCCTCATATTCTCTCAGTCTGCAAGGTAACTTACTTTCACTTCCACAAGGTCTTAAACTTACTTTCATCTCGTGCCCTCTACTACTAAAACATCAACAGTTCTTTCACATTTTCAGATTCAACAGTGTCCTAACTGACCTCCAACGGATTCTCCTTAAAATTGTAACTTGTACAATACTTTCACACTTGCAGCTTACTTGCACCAAGTCCTGCACATTCACAATCTTCAACCTTCTTGCTCAACATTAGTTTCCAGCCATTAAATTTAAACTCTATTTTCTTCTGAAATAATTTAATTCTTTCCATTCTATTCTGCCAATCTCATGAGCCCTGTATACTTTGTAATCACAATGTTCCTTTGACCTCAACCAATCTTTGTACTTTCTCATTGGCAAAAGAATGTGTCACCTCAGTCCTACTCTCTCAAATACCCTCCAAAGGCTCTGTCACTTTACTTCTCACATATCCCTTCAGAACCTTGAGTCTTTTCAACAAGGTTTCACTAATTCTGACAAAATTTCCCCAATGGTGCAGCATCCCATTTCCTTGTGCATTTGATGAGCACTTGGGAATATTTATTTCCATTAAATACACTCTATGGAGAAACTCAACCTCATAACTGAGGTGTCTGTGTTTTCAAAAGCTAATGGTATAGCATACCAGCATAAATGTACAAGGAAAATAGAACCAAAATGAAATAGATCAGAACAGTTTTGGAAAAGCACTCAACAATCACACAAGCAAAAAGATTCCATGAATAAGACATTTACTGCTGCTTCCTAACACAGCTTTGAATAAACTGAAAAGCCTATACTACGTACTAAAACACTCAAAGTTGAATTTTGCTGATACAAATAATATTGAATTCCAGTCAGCCTCTGTTACATCAACTTTGAATGTTAACTGAACATCACTGATAATGACATTATTGTGGTTCATTGATCACCACATGAAATTCATTAATCCTCCAATTGTAGCAACAAACTGAGCTAATAGTTAAAACTAATCCTTTAGGACAAACTTCTAAAGTTAAAAGAGGGTAAAATCTTATCACATTCATTTTTACAGTACTTTAAAGAAATTAAAAGGCCCACAGTTAAACAGATCTACATTTTTTTTTCAGCAGTTTCTCTCCGGAAAGGAAATTCATATTAGTGACAGGTCAGCTTGTGATATTATGTCTTCACTGCAGAAATCTGACAGGTCAACAAAATTTGATCCGTCAGTGCAGGGTATCAGTCCCAAGCACCACCTGTCATCTGCCTTTGACAGACCTCCAGCTGCCTCCGTCTGGAGGTGGATTTCAAGAGGCACATTAAAAACACACACACACACACACACAGTAGGATCGCCTACTCTTCACAAATAACACTGACAGCCAAGTCACTACTGCTCGGGGCAGTGGGATTGGCACCGACCGGGTGAAAACCAATTACAGACAACGGTAAAACATCCTCCCGTTAAAACAAACCACCATGGACACAGACGCAATCCTTGCAGTTACAGTGGTAGGCGGAGGTGGGGTTAGGGGGAAAGTGGGCTGGGCTGACCTCGCCCCCACCCACCCAAAAAAAAGGAGAAAAATTAGAAGGCAGCCCGATTAAAACGTGCAGGAGGAGAGAGACCGTTAAATAAACTCTTGACGGGGACACAGGCTGGCACAGCACCAAAGAGCAAAGGTGATACGCGGCACGGGATAAACCGGCTGCTCGGATCCGGGGCTGGTTCCTGCATTCCCCCACGGTGTGCGTCTGCACTGTCACATACCGTGGGCGTCCATTTGACGGTGAACTCACCACTTGGTAGCGGCTGCAGGCCTCCATCGCGGTCTCTCGCTGCCTCGGCGCCCGCCTCTCACAAACGTCCGTTAGCCGCAACTCGGTCTCGGGATCCCTTCCCTGCCGCCCGAATTCCGTCCTCCTTCAACCCTGCTTTCTAATCCCGCTTCCTTTTCTTCCTAATCTATTCACTCTCTCGGTCTGTCTGTCACACACGCTCTATTCCACCCCACGGCCGGACGATTCGAAAATCAACCACCCGCAGACACGGACAAAAAAAAATCCCCCGCGGCTCTGCGCCTGCGCGAACCCAGCCGGCGCAGCCCTTTGTGACGTCTCGCCTCCACCCACAGAACCAGGGAGGGGCGTGACCGCACGGTCCCCGCCCACTCCCTGGCAGGCCACGCCTTTTCGCCCGCAGGCCACGCCCCCTCAGCCCGGACTCGTCAGCGCAGCTCCAGCCCACGAGGAAATAAATGTTCCGTGACTAAGCGAAGATGTTGCTGCGGCGGGCAGTTTCCTTTGGACTTCCCCTGCTGGAAACATTGCGCCCTGAGGTGGGGTTTACCCCGGAGAGCGCCAAATCCCCTCCCCCTCGACCCAAAGCCAAACACCAAAGCCATACGTTAGTTGCTAGTTCTGAATCGAAAGAAGGGTGAAACTTTTTTTCTCTCTTCGAAGGATGATCTTGGTTCAGCTTCCTGATCCAGCTCCTTTAGAAAGATTATTTTCTGCTTCACCCGTTCTCCTCTTTGGTCTTCCACTGTCCCAAATCCATGTCCATGCATCTTTCCCACGATTTGGAGGAGCCGGTGTTGGACTGGGGTGCGCAAAGTTAAAAGTCACACAACACCAGGTTATAGTCCAACAGGTTTAATTGGAAGCACTAGCAATGGGCGGCACGGTAGCACTGCTGCCTCACAGCGCCAGAGACCCTGGTTCAATTTCCATCTCAGGCGATTCTCTGTGTGGAATTTGCACATTCTCCCCGCGACTGCGTGGGTTTCCTCCCACAGTCCAAAAATGTGCAGCTTAGGTGGATTGGCCATGCTAAATTGCCCGGAGTGTTAGGCGAAGGGGTAAATGTCAGGGAATGGGTTGCGCGTCGGTGTGAAACTTGTTGGGTCGAAGGGCCTGTTTCCACACTGTAAGTAATCTAATCTTTTGGAGCATTGATCCTTCATCAGGTGGTGAAGGAGCAGTGCTCCAATAGTTAGTGCTTCAAATTAAACCTGCTGTGTGATTTCCATCTTTCCCACAACTTCCTTAAATTAGACTTCTGCCCTCGCCACATTGTCAAAACGCCTTTTAACAAAGTCAGATACACTATAAGAAATACTCATGACTTACTCAATCTGTCCAGAGCCTTTTAACAGATGACATCTCACCCCAAGGCCTCTCTATTGCCTCCTTGATGAGACTGCAGTCACCACATTCAATTCCTACCTATCCTCATGTAGCCAGAGAAACATAGAGATGTACAGCATGGAAACAGATCCTTCGGTCCAACTTGTCCACGCGGACCAGATATCCCACCTGCCAGCACCCGGCCCATATCACTCCAAACCCTTCCCATTCATGTACCCATCCAGGTGCCTTTTAAATGTTGCAATCATACTTGACTCCACCACTTCCTCTGGCAGCACATTCCATACACATAGCACCCTCTGCATGAAAACGAAACGTTGCTCCTCAGGTCTCTTGTATATGTTTTCCCTCTCACCCTAAACCTATGCCCTCTAGATCTGGACTCCCCCACCCCTAGGGAAAAGACTTCGTCTATTTATCCTATCCATGCCCCTCATAATTTTATAAACCTCTATAAGGTAATCCCTCACGCTCCAATGCTCCAGGGAAAACAGCCCCAGCCTATTCAACCTTTCACTATAACTCAAATCCTCCAACCCTGGCAACATCCTTGTAAATATTTTCTGAACCCTTTCAAATTTCACAACATCCTTCCAATAGGAAGACCAGATTTGCATGCAATATTCCAAAAGTGGTGGAACCAATGTCTTGTACAGCTTCAACATGACCTCTTAACAGGCTAAGCAAATACATGCCAGAGAATTCCTAGAGGCCTGGCACTCCAACCACAACACCATAAATAAACACATAGACCTAGATACCATCTATCAACCCCTCAGAAAATGAACAGGAAATTACATCACCACAAACCCCAGGAACCCCATCCAGGACAAATATATAAATAGAAAGTAAGAGACAACAGCTTCGCTTCACCTGGAGGGTGCCACTGATGATGTTACCTAGCTAGGTAATGAAATGTCTGGATATCAAACCTACAGCTCAGCGAGCAAACCTACACCCTAAACCTCAACCTGAGCTACAAACCTTCACAAACCTTGCATGACCTCTTAACCCCTGTACTCAATACTCTGACCTGTAAAGCATACCAAACACTTTCTTCACTATCCTATCTACCTGCGATTCCACTTTCAAAGAGCTATGAACCTGCACTCCAAGATCTCTTTGTTCAGCAACACTCCCCAGGACCTTACCATTAAGTGTATACGTCCTGCTAAGATTTGCTTTTCCAAAATGCAGCACCTCATTTATCTATATTAATCTCCATCTTCCAATTCTCAGCCCATTGGCCTATCTGCTCAAAATCCCATTGTAATCTGAGGTAACCTTCTTCGCTGTCTACTACACCTCCAATTTGGTCATCTGCAAACTTACTAATTATACCTCTTATGCTTACATTAAAATCATTTATCTAAATGATGAAATGTATGAACCCAGCACTGATCCTTGTGGCACTACACTGGTCACAGGCCTCCAGTCTGAAAAAACAACCCTCCAGCACCACCCTCTGTCTTCTACCTTTGACCCAGTTCTGCATCCAAATGGCTAGTTCTCCCTATATTCCATGAGATCTAACCTTGCTAACCATGTCCTATAGGGAACCTTGTTGAACGCCTTACTGAAGTCCATAGAGATCACTTCAACCTCTCCGCCCTCATCAATCCTCTTTGTTACTTCTTCAAAGAACTCAATCAATTTTGTGAGACATGATTTCCCAAGCACAAAGTCATGTTGACTATCCCTAATCAATCCTCGTTTCAATTCCCAGTTTAGCACTGTTAGATTTGATGTCCTTCAGCAATGACTCCTCAGCTTGCTCCGTATTCTTATTCTAAAGGCTGGTGAGTGTGCAGAAAGCTGAATGACGACAGAAATTAAGGTTTTGGGTAAGAAAAAGAAGGAAGCATAAGTCAGGTATAGTCAGGGTAGATCGAGTGCATCCTTAGAAGAGTATAAAGGCAGTGGGAGTATACTTAAGAGGGAAATCAGGAGTGCAAAAAGGGGACATGAAATAGCTTTGGAAAATAGGGTTAAGGAGAATCCAAAGGGTTTTTACAAAGGACAAAAGGATAACTAGGGACAGAACAGGACCCCTGAAAGATCAGCAAGATAGCCTATGTGTGGAGCCATAGGAGATACTAAATGAGTATTTTGCATCAGTATTTACAGTGGAGAAGGACATGGAAGGTATATTACATGGGGAAATAATTAGTGACATCTTGAAAAATGTCCATATTACAGAGGAGGAGGTGCTGTATGTCTTGAAATGCATAAAAGCGGATAAATCCCCAAGGCCTGATTAGGTGTACCTGAAGGGAAGCTAGGGAAGCGATTGCTGCCTCCTTACTGAGATATTTGTATCATCAATTGTCACAGGTGAAATGCCGTAAGATAGAGATTGGCAAATGTGGTGCCACTATTGAAGAAAGGTGTTAAGGAAAAGTCAGGGAGCCATAGACGGGTGAGCCTGAGATCAGTGGTGGGAAAGCTGTTAGAAGGAATTCTGAAGGACAGGATTTACATGTATTTGTAAAGGCAAGGACTGATTAAGGGTAGTCAGCATGGCTTTGTGCATGGGGAATCATGTCTCATGAATTTGAATGAGTTTATTTGAAGAAGCAGTAAAGAGTATTGATGAGCGTAGAGCAGTTGACATGATCTATATGGAGGTAAAAACAATGAGTGCAGATGTTGGAAACCAGATTCTGGATCACTGATGCTGGAAGAGCACAGCAGTTCAGGCAGCATCCAAAGTGCAGCAAAATCGATGTTTCGGGCAAAAGATTCCTGATGAAGAGCTTTTGCCTGAAACTTCGATTTCGCTGCACTTTGGACGCTGACTGGACTGCAGTGCTCTTCCAGACCACTGATCCATGATCTATATGGACTTCGGTAGGATGTTCAACAAGGTTCATCATGTGAGACTGGTTAGCAAGGTTAGATCTCATGGAATACAGGAAAAACTAGCCATATCAATACAGAACTGGCTGAAAGGTATGCAATGAAGATGTGGTATACCCCTGAGACAGTTAAAAGCAGCAGAACTACCGGATCCAGCACCAAGTGTACTCAAAAATAGTAACAATGTAATACTAGGTTGAATCACTCGATTAGTTTGTTGCTTGGAGACAAAAACAAATTTGAATTCAGCCAATCAGTTTAAATTATACCCAAAGCATAACAAACTCCATTCAAGCTTGAATTGAGTATATTGACAACCTTAAAAGCCAATGAGCTGAAAATGTGTTGCTAGAAAAGTGTAGCAAGTCAGACAGCATCCAAAGAGCAGGAGAATCGACGTTTCGGGCATGAGCCCTTCTTCAGGAATGGAGAAGGGCTCATGCCCGAAACGTCGATTCTCCTGCTCTTTGGATGCTGCCTGACCTGCTGCGCTTTTCCAGCAACACATTTTCAGCTCTGATCTCCAGCATCTGCAGTCCTCACTTTCTCCTTAAAAGCCAATAACACAATCTGATGCACTGGAGTATGACTGGGGAAAATTGAACAGTTGAGAGGAGAACTGCCATGACTGGCCATGTAAACAGACTGCTTGAAAATAGTTCTCTCTTAAAAGCCCCTTTTCAATCAGTAACCTGTGACATAGAAATTCCTAACAAGGAAAAAAGAAGACAAAGGAAGATCAGAAGACAAGAACCTACCGATGTCTCGTTTTGAGATAAGAAGTGTTGTTTTGTAAATTTTAATTGGGAATTTTATTGGACTAGTATTATAGAAAGGAAGCTAAAAGATAGGTTGTAGAAAGAAATTGTAAATAGTGGTTACTTAATTATTCTGTTATACTTTAAGAAATAAAATTGTTAATTTTTACTTCTCATAGTTCTTGACCATTTAAATTTTTACAGATTACTGCACGGGAAACATCTTTTTCTGTTTTGTTGGTTTTAAATTAAACAGGAGGAATTACCCCATATTGTAACAGGTAGAAGACAGAGGGTGATGGTGTTGGAGGGTTGCTTTTCAGATTGGAGGTGGTGTGCGACAATGATTTGTGTTGCTCCACTACATTTCATCATTTATATAAATGATTTTAATGTGAGCATAAGATGTATAGTTAGCAAGTTTGCAGAAGACACCAAAATTGGAGGTGTAGTGGACAGCGAAGGTTATCTCAGATTACAACGGGATCTTGATCAGATGGGCCAATGAGATCAGGAGTGGCAGAGGAGTTTAATTTAGATAAATATGAGGTGCTGCATTTTGGAAAAGCAAATCAGACCATACAATAAATGGTAAGGTCCTGGGGAGTTTTGCTGAACAAAGAGATCTTGGAGTACAGGTTCATAGTTCATAGAACATAGAAAAATACAGCGCAGTACAGGCCCTTCAGCCCTCGATGTTGCGCCAATCGAAGCCTACCTAACCTACATAGCCCAATAACCTCCATATGCTTATCCAATGCCCGCTTGAATGACCATAAAGAGGGAGAGTCCACCACTGATACTGGCAGGGCATTCCATGAGCTCACAACCCGCTGAGTAAAGAATCTACCCCTAACATCTGTCCTATACCAACCCCCCCTTAATTTAAAGCTGTGTCCCCTAGGAATAGCTGACTCCATACGCGGAAAAAGGTTCTCATTGTCAACCCTATCTAAACCTCTAATCATCTTGTACACCTCTATCAAATCTCCCCTAAACCTTCTTTTCTCCAATGAGAACAGCCCCATGTGCCTCAACCTTTCCTCATACGATCTTCCTACCATGCCAGGCAACATCCTGGTAAACCTCCTCTGCACCCGTTCCAGTGCCTCCACATCCTTCCTATAGTATGGCGACCAAAACTGCACACAATACTCCAGATGAGGCTGCACCAGAGTCTTATACAACTGCAACATGACCTCAGGACTCTGGAACTCAATTCCTCTACCAATAAAGCCCAATACGCCATATGCCTTCTTCACAGCACTATTTACCTGGGTGGCAACTTTCAGAGATCTGTGTACATGGACACCAAGATCCCTCTGCTCATCCACACTACCAAGTAGCCTACCATTAGCCCAGTAATCCATCTTCTTGTTACTCCTATCAAAGTGAATGACTTTACACTTAGCTACATTGAACTCCATTTGCCACCTTTCTGCCCAGCTCTGCAACTTATCTATATCCCGCTGTAACCTGCCACATCCTTCTTCGCTGTCCACCACTCCACCGCAAACTTGCTCACCCAGCCTTCAAGCCCCTCCTCCAGGTCATTTATAAAAATGACAAACAGCAATGGTCCCAAAACAGATCCTTGTGGAACACCAATAGTAACTGCACTCCAAGATGAACCTTTACCATCAACTACTACCCTCTGTCTTCTTCCAGCCAGCCAATTCCTAATCCAAACCTCTAATGCACCCTCAATGCCATACCTCCGTAATTTTTGCAGTAGCCTACCATGGGGTACCTTATCGAACGCCTTGCTAAAATCCATATACACCACATCTACTGCTTTACCCTCGTCCAATTCCTTGGTCACAAGAACTCATTAAGGTTTGCGAGGCACGACCTGCCCTTCACAAAACCATGCTGACTATCCTTGATCACATTATTCTTGTCCAGATGTTCATAAATCCTATCCCTTACAATTCTCTCCAAGACTTTGCCCACAACAGAAGTGAGACTCACTGGCCTGTAGTTACTAGGGCTGTCCCTATTCCCCTTCTTGAACAAGGGGACCACATTTGCTATCCTCCAGTCTTCTGGCACTATTCCTGTAGACAACGACGACATAAAAATCAAGGCCAATGGCTCCGCTATCTCCTCCCGAGCTTCCCAGAGGATCCTAGGATAAATGCCATCAGGCCCAGGGGACTTGTCTATTTTCACCCTTTCCAGTATTCCCCGGACCTCTTCCCTACATACCTCAAAGCCATCCATTCTAATCACTTGTGACTCAATATTCACATCAGCAACAATGTCCTATTCCTGAGTGAATACTGACGAAAAGTATTGATTTAGTGTCTCTCCAATCTCCTCCGCCTCCACGCACAACTTCCCATTACGATCCTTGACTGGACCGATACCTACCCTAGTCATCCTTTTATTCCTGACATACCTATAGAAAGCCTTAGGGTTTTCCCTAATCCTACCAACCAAGGACTTTTCATGTCCCCTTCTTGCTGCTCTTAGCTCTCTCTTTAGATCCTTCCTGGCTACCTTATAACTTTTAATCGCCCCAACTGAACCTTCACACCTCATCTTTACATAGGCTGCCCTCTTCCCTTTTACAAGGGATTCCAATTCCTTATTAAACCACGGCTCCCTCACAAGACCCTTTCCTCCCTGCCTGACTGGTACATACTTATCAAGGACACCCAATAGCTGCTCCTTGAACAAGCTCCACATATCATTTGTGTCCTTCCCTTGAAGCCTATATTTTCAATAAACACATCCTAAGTCATACGTCACCGCATCATAATTTCCCTGCCCCCAGCTATAACTCCTGCACTGCAGCGCACACTTATCCCTCTCCATCACTAGAGTAAAAGTCACCGAGTTGTGGTCACTGTCCCCGAAATGCTCAACTACCTCCAAGTCTAACACCTGGCCTGGTTCATTATCTAGAACCAAATCCAGTATGGCCTCACCTCTTGTTGGCCTGTCAACATATTGTGTCAGGAAACCCTCCTGCACACATCGGACAAATACTGACCCATCTAACGAACACGAGCTATAGCTTTCCCAGTCAATATCTGGAAAGTTAAAGTCCCTCATAACAACCACCCTACTACTTTCACTCTTCTCCTGAATCATCCTTGCAATACTTTCCTCTACGTCTCTCGGACTATTAGGAGGCCTGTAGAAAACTCCTAACAGGGTGACCTCACCTTTCCTATTTCTAACCTCAGCCCAAACTACCTCAGATGGCAAGTCTTCCTCCATCGTCCTTTCCACCGCTGTAATACTATCCTTGACAAGCAATGCCACACCTCCCCCTCTTTTACCCCACCTCTGACCCTACTAAAACATTTAAACCCTGGAACCTGCAATAGCCATTCCTGTCCCTGTTCTACCCACGTCTCTGTAATGGCCACAACATCGAAGTCCCAGGTACCAACCCACGCTGCAATTTCACCTACCTTATTTCTTATACTTCTGGCATTGAAGTATACACACTTCAAGCCACCTTCCTGTTTACAGGCACCCTCCTTCGAGATCGATGCCTTGTTCCTAACCTCCCTACACTCAAGGTCCTGTACCCTAAAGCTACAGTCCAGGTTCCCATGCCCCTGCAGAGTTAGTTTAAACCCTCCCAAAGAGCACTAGCAAACCTCCCCCCAAGGATGCTGGTGCCCCTCAGGTTCAGGTGGAGACCATCCTGTTTATAGAGGTCCCACCTTCCCTAGAAAGAACACCAGTTGTCCAGAAACCGGAATCCCTCCCTCCTGCACCATCCCTGTAGCCACGCATTTAACTGTTCTCTCTCCCTATTCCTCGACACTCTATTAGGTTAGAAGGGGAGGGCGGGTGGGAGGCTCTAGCCCTGTAGTGCCTCGGGTTCCTCGCCTGCGCACCTCTATAGAGAAAAAAAACCTTCCCAGGTAAGCTAGCGCGACACCAGCTTCCGGGTCCGCTAGGCGCTTAAAAAAAACTTTAAATTTTAACCGTTAAAAAAACACTAACTGGACTATACTTCCTTGAAAGTAGAGTCGCAGGTAGGTAGGATAGTGAAGAAGGTGCTTGGTATGTTTTCCTTTATTGGTCAGAACATTGAATATAGGAGTTAGGAGGTCATGTTGCAGCTGTACAGGACGTTGGTTAAGCTATTTTTGGAATATTGCATGCAATTCTGGTCTCCTTCCTACCGGAATGTTGTAAAACGTGAAAGGGTTCAGAAAAGATTTACAAGGATGTTGCCAGGGGTGGAGTGTTTGAGCGATAGGAAAAGGCTAAATAGACTGGGGCTGTTTTCCCTGGAGCGTTGGAGGCTGAGGGATGACCTTATAGAAGTTGATAAGATTATGAGGGACATGGACAGGTGAATAGACAAGGCCTTTTTCCTGGGCTGGGGGAGTCCAGAACTAGAGGGCATAGGTTTAGGGTGAGACGGGAAAGATATAAAAGGGAACTAAATGGCAACGTTTTCGCACAAAGGATGGTGCGTGTGCGGAATAAGCTGCCAGAGGAAGTGGAGGAAGCTGGTACAATTACAGCATTTAAAAGGCATCTGGATGGGTATATGAATAGAAAGAGTTTAGAGGGATATGGGCTGTTAGGACGGAGCTACCGTCCCTGTGTTCGTTTGAAGGAGAGAGACACTGGATCTGATTCAAAATATAAGCTTTTACTGAGAGAGAGACGTACGCAATACAGTGAGATATTTACTGCTCACTGGAGAAAGCGCCTTCTGAAATCTTTCCAAAAACCCCTGCTTGATATATTGTTTGCTAAGCTAACGCTACGTAATCACTCACACACGTGATCTCTCACAGACAAAGGCTTCCTGTGAACAGGCCTCGGCCTTGGCAGGTATCCACGAGATGGTCTGTCTTGTAAACAAGGTCTCCGAGTAAAGGCTGCCATTGTATTGGTCTGACCTTGGTAGTCCAGCTGCACAGGCAGTTTCGGTAAACAGTCCAAACAGCAGCTCCGCAGCGCCCCCCCGATTTCCCAAGCAGCAACTACAGGTCTACCCTCCCTAGGCGTATAGATATATATCCCAACAGGGCCAAGTGCAGGCAAGTGGGACTAGCCTAAGTTGCGATGTCTGGTCGGCATGGAAAGTTAGACCGAAGGACCTGCTTCAATGCTGTACATCTTTATGACTATGAGTGATCCTCAACGCCAAATAATAAGTTGCACTAAATGCCAATGACACAATTTCTTTGGAAAACTTTTCTTAACCCCTCCCACTGTGTTAAGTTTGTTACAATGCCTGTCCAACATATAATGCAGGAGAAAGAGAATCAGCTAGAAATTCAAGGTAGGAATGCAGCAGGCCACAAAGGACTTTGAAAACAAGGAACAGAATTTTTAATCAAGGCATTGCTTCACTAGGAACCACAATCTTTGACTCAAATGCTACAACTTCTCACAATCCGGACTTGTCTGATTATACTCCTACGAAGTGCCGTGGGATGTTGGCAATGTAACGAGTGCTTTACAAACGTCTGTTGTTTTCAGTGAGTAGGCCATGTGTTCTGTTCATATGCACTTTCAACAATTGGCACAATGTTGCTTGGCATTTCCAAATGGAATCCATATATTACTCTCTATGACAAGCATATTTCCAAGTATCACACCTTATATGATTGTTATAGGCAAGTAATGTTTTACCTGATACATAGTAACAGGAGAAAACATTGCCTTTGGAAAACCGTGAGGTGGCTCAGTGGTTAGCACTGTTGCCTCAGTGTCGGGGACCTGTGTTCAATTCCTGCCTCAGGTAACTATGTGAAGTTGCTCATTCTCCCTGGATCTGTGTGGGTTTCCTCTGGGTGTTCCTGTTTCCTTCCAAGTTCAAAGATGTGCAGGTTACGTGGAATTGCCCACATGCTAAATTGTCCACAAACATAGAAGTACTCACTTGATTAAGTTGGCAGATTGAAAAGTCAGAAAAACTGTTGACAATATGCATCAACAAGTACACACCAAGTATAATAATTAGAAGCACAAAGAGCAAACAAACTTCAATGCCAGATTTGTTCTGTCTCCCATCCATCTTGCATAAAACTTCTTCAAATCACTAAACCATGCCTCTTGTATTTTTCCTATACGACATGGCACTCATTCACTGACCTGCTGCGGTTCTCCTTTCCAGATTGTAATTTGGTTGTGTTACCCTTTCTTTTTAATCTTCTCTGCAGCCCTTTGAAAACTTGCTATTCTTTGAATATTACCATCTTTTACCTTTCACAATTGCTTGACTCCTTTGACAGTTATGCTTTTTGACATCTTAGCCCTAAGCTGTTTAATTTAAAAGATCAGCACTTGAGTGGTGGTCTCATTAATAGCACCGACAAAACTTTCTGTCTTGTTGCAGCAAGTTTGGTGAAAGGCCTCTACAATCAAGTCTGAAGGAAAGTAGTCTGAGAGTACAAACAAGATCAAAATATTGGGTAGCAGTTTCACACAGCTGCCAATGCCAAGAAAATCTAGCCCTGTAAAACAATTAACTATTGTAAAAAGGAGACTGCAATGCAAAGTTCACATATATTACTAGGTATATACACATAATGCAGAGAAGATTGATGATTAGCCATTATCTACAATATTGAAGTTGGCTCAAAGGGTCTGATGAAGGACTTATGCCCGAAACGTCGAATTTCTTGTTCCTTGGATGCTGCCTGATCTGCTCCGCTTTTCCAGCAATACATTTTCATCTCAAAGGGTCTGAATGGCCTACTCCTATTCGTGTTTCTCTGAATGTATCACAAAACTCATGGAGACCTGTAATCATGAAATCTTTCTCCGTGCTTAATTACCTAATCTTATCTCTGATCAAAATCAATCAGCTCGGTTATGATGCATTACTTTGTGTTCTCCTCAGTTACATGTTTCGTCCTTGGTAAGGAATGTTCGTACTAGAAGCAAAGTTTCCATAACAATCTTTGGTAGCAGTGTGCAAAGAGGACAAAAAGGAATCAGCCTTGTGCTGCTGTTCATGGTACAATGCTGCTTATCATATGTGGATGTTGATTTATGGTTAACACTGCTTCATAATTACAGCCTGTTATTTGAATATCCTGCTGAAACTTCCCAGGATCATACTAGATGAATATTGTGCCAATGAAGCACCTGTGGAATTGCCATCCAGTGTAAATCACTACTTGCTGGAGAGAGAGCAAAATTTGCAACACTGATCATACGCAGGAACCCACTTCTCGTGTGCTTCTTTTTGAGTTAGGCACGTGTGCACCAAGATGTAATTCAATTGAAGATGTGTGCACATCAGAAAGAATTATGTGAGGTCTTTTAGTCTGCACATATCTCCAGCACATTTCCAATGTCAATTGTGATCTTCAGAAGAGGAAATTGCATGGAAAAGGGGAACTCTGTTGAAACAGCAAGGAAGAAGAGAATTCTAATAACAAGGATAACGGTTATTGCAAAATCTTTTGACAGCAATTTAGAAGAATAAAAAAAACTTTGTCTTTTTATGTCAATCCATGTATCTTTGACCAATTCTGCAGCTGCCCATGTGCACCATCACAATCTCACATTTACCATTGGTCCCATCACCAATAAAAGTCTTACTCTTTCCCACCATGGCATGTCCTTGGGTACTACAACCCCTCTCTCTTATCAGCCTCATTGCCCCTCCCCCACCCAAATTCCACCCTTTATACCTCCTCGTTCCCCCCCCACCCCCCTTTCCCCCAAACCTTTCCACCCTCCTCCCCAGTCCCTTTCCCCTACTCAAGTCTTCTCCTTTTCCCATCCCCACTCCATTTTACTCTCACCCCTCCTCCCCCTTTGCTCTCTCTTCACCCCCTACCCCTCTCCATTCCCTCCCCTATTCCCCTTACCTTTTCCATTCCCCCTCTCTGCAACCCCATAACCACTCCTCACAACTTTGTCCCACCCTCTTCCTGCATGACCACCCACTTCTCCTTCCCCTTCCCACTAATACCCCATCTCCCTGCTCCCACTCCCTCCTACCATTTCTCCATTCTCCCCTCAGCTCTTTCCCCATTCCTCACTTTCACCACTTGACCCTCCCATTCCCCCACCTCCCTTTCCTCAATCCCCCACCTCCCTTTCCCCAATCGCCCTTGCTCCATTCTCCTTTACCCATTTCCCTTCCCATCATGCATCTGCCCTCCCGACTTTCCCCCCCATCTCCCCTTCCCCCAGTCCATCCCCCGACCCCATCTTCCCTTCCCCTTCTCCCGCATCTCCCCTTCCCTCACTCATGCCACCTCCTCTTTGCTCACTCGCCTCCTGTCCCCTGACTCCCCTATCTCTATTTCCCCTTCCCCAACTCCCTACTTCCCCGACTCGCCCCATCTCCTTTGCCCCTTTACCCTCTACCTTTCCCCCAATCCCCTACCCCATTCCCCTCCCCTCCTCCCCCCATCTTCCCACCCCCGATTCTCCCACTGGCACATCTTCCTTTCCTCACTCTCCATTGCCCTCCCTCACTCTCCACCAGTCACCATGCTCCCCACTCTCCATTCCCCATCACTACCCACTCTCCCATTTCCCCCCTCTCCCCTCCACATCTCCCCCACTTCTCCTCCTCTCAGCCCCATCCTCACCTCCCATGTCTCTCCCCCATCATCCCTCCCTACATCCCTCACCAGCTCGCATCTTCCCTCAACTTCCCTCCCCAACCCACCTCCTTCCCTCACATCCCTTCCATCTTCGCCCCCGACCCTTCCATCTTCGCCACACACCTCCCCTCCCCTTTCTTCTCCTCCCTCTGCCATCCCCCCACACCCACCATCTCCTTCCCCTCTGCCAACCCCCTAACACCCACCATCTCCCTTCTCTGCCCTCCCCCTCCCAACTAACTCCCCTCCCCCATCTCCCTTCTGACCACTGCACCCCTCCACCCACCACTTTCACTCTTTGATTCTCTCCACTCTCCCACTCCTTTCTCTCTCCCCCTCACCCCCTTTCTCTCCCACTTTTTCTTTCCCCACTCCCCCATTTACTACCTTCCGCCCTTTTCTCTCTCCACTCCTCCTTTCTCTCTCCCCATCCCCATTTCTCTCTGCCCTCTCCCCCCTTCTCTCCCATTCCTCTCTTTCCCCTCCCATATCTCTCCCCCTCACCCCTTTCTCTCTCCCCTCCACCCATTCTCTCTTCCCCCTTTTCACTTTCATTTCTCTTCACCCTTCCCACCCCTTTCTCTCTCCTTATCTCCCTTTCTCTCTGCCCTCTCACCCCTTTCACTTCCCTCTCCACCCCCCCTCTCTCATTTTTTCTTTCGCCTCCCCCTTTCTCTCTTCCCACTTTCCCTTTCACTCCCTCACTCCCATTACCCACTCATTCCCCCTCCCCCTCACTCCCCTTACGCCCTCACTCCCCATACCCCCGCACTCCCCTCCCCCTCTATTCCCTGATTCCACCTCCCCCTCTCCTCCCTCACTCCACCTCCCCCTCTCCTCCCTCACTTCTCCGCTCCCCTCAACCCCCTCCCTCACTCCGCCTCTCCCTTCACATCCCCTCACGCCCCCTCCCCCAACTCCCCTCATGGCCCTTCCCATCGACACCCCTCACATCCCCTCCCCCGACTCTCTTCACACCCCCTCCCCGACTCCCCTCACGCTCCCTCCCCGAATCCCCTCACGCCCCTCCCCACTCCTCCCCTCACGCCCCCTCCCACAACTTCCCTCATGCCCCCTCCCCACTCCTTCCCTCACGCCCCCTCCCCGACTCCCCTCACGCCCTCATCCAACTCCTCTCCCGCCACCTCCCCACTCCTCCCCTCACGCCCCCTCCCACAACTTCCCTCATGCCCCCTCCCCGACTCCCCTCACGCCCTCATCCCCCGACTTCTCTCCCGCCACCTCCCCCTGACTCTCTTCACACCCCCCTCCCGACTCCCCTCACACTCCCTGCCCCCCGACTCCCCTCACGCCACCTCCCCCCCCCGAATCCCCTCACGCCCCCGCCCCACCCACTCCTCCCCTCACACCCCTCCCCACTCCTCCCCTCACGCCCCCTCCCCGACTCCCCTCACACTCCCTGCCCCCGACTCCCCTCACGCCCACCTCCGCCAACTCCTCTTCCACCACCTCCCCGACTCCCTTCCCGCCTACTCCCCCGACTCCCCTTCACGCCCCCTGCCCCCGACTCCCCTCATGCCCACTGCCCCTGACTCCCCCTCCCCCCGACTCCCCTCTCCACTCTGCCCCAACCCCTCTCCCTCCCCCAACTCTCTTCTCGCCCCGACTCCCCTCTTTCACCAGACTCCCAACCCCTCTACCAACTCCCCTCTCCTCTCCCCCCGCGACTCCCCTCTCCCATCCGACTCCCATCCCCTCTCCCCCCCACCCCTCCCCTCTTCCCCCGTCCCTCCCTCCCCCCGACTCCAGTCTCCCCCCGATACCTGTCAGCCCTTCGCCCACCCCTCTCCTCTTCCCGCCACCCCTCCCTTCACTCCCCCGACTCCCCTCTCCCCCTCTGACTCCCCTCTCCCCCACTGACTCCCCTCTCCCACCAACCCTCCTTTCCCCCTCTGACTCTCCTCTCCCCCTCCGACTCTCCTCTCCCCCTCCGACTCTCCTCTCCCCCTCCGACTCCCCTCTCCCCCACCCTTTCCTCTCCCCCTCTCCCCCACCCCTCCTCTCCCCCTCCCCGC